>NC_082627.1:0-2969235 GCF_030936135.1 Gavia stellata | reverse complement strand
GCCCATTCCTGGAGGAAAAGAGAAGCAGCAGGATTTGACAGTCCTCTTCCCAGTGCTGAGGCAGGTCTGTATTCTCAACACGTTTGTGCGTGGTGGTAAAATTAGCTCTTTCTCTTAGAAGTATCCTCAACTGGGTGAGAAGGAAGGAGAAGGTAGAAGTAAACTGAAGGCGTCTGCAGATGATATGCACATATTCTGTATTTTTCAATGAATGCAGGTCCTGTATGAGCTGATTCCCAGTTCCTAAGTCAGTTGGGTATTTTTGAACATAGGTTTCTGTTAGTAGCAAAGAGTCATAGGCCATATGGGCAGTATACTTAAAGGGGATGCTTGTTTACTGGCAATTGTCTGATCTGCTCTTACATGGTTCCTGTGATCAGAGCAGTATTTTGATAAAATGATCGGGCCAGTCTGGCAGAGATCTGGATTCAGGTAACACTATTTGTCTTCAGAAAGACCTGCTGTGATCCTTCAGCAGGACAGCAGCACCCTGGATTTTCAAGTGTTCATCTGTGGAAAAAAAGACTTTGCAGATTGCCTTTCTTGGCAAGACTGGCTCCTTGCAAGCATTTTTGCCAAGTAGGCAAGTTCTTATGGGCCCCACTGCCCTCTGCATCTGTCACACATATCCCCTTCAACCGGTTGGATCGTTCGATCTCTAGGACCAAAAGGTCGTGAGTAACGCTAATGATCCAGGCCATTTGCTAGCACATATTTCCTTCGTGTTGTCCTTTGTAGTAATACGAATGTCGTGGTTTAAGCCCAGCTGGCAACCAAGCACCACACGGCCGCTCGCTCACTCCCCCCAGGTGGGATGGGGGGAGAGAATCGGAAGAGTAAAAAGTGAGAAAGCTCGTGGGTTGAGATAAAGACAATTTAATAGGTAAAGCAAAAGCCGCACACGCAAGCAAAGCAAAACAAGGAATTCATTCACCACTTCCCATCGGCAGGCAGGTGTTCAGCCATCTCCAGGAAAGCAGGGCTCCATCACGCGTAACGGTTACTTGGGAAGACAAACGCCATTACTCCAAATGTCCCCCCCTTCCCTCTTCTTCCCCCAGCTTTGTATGCTGAGCATGACGTCATATGGTCTGGAATATCCCTTTGGTCAGTTGGGGTCAGCTGTCCCGGCTGTGTCCCCTCCCAACTTCTTGTGCACCCCCAGCCTACTCGCTGGTGGTGAGAAGCAGAAAAGGCCTTGACTCTGTGTAAGCACTGCTCAGCAGTAACTAAAACATCCCTGCTTTATCAACACTGTTTCCAGCACAAATCCAAAACACAGCCCCATACTAGCTGCTATGAAGAAAGTTACCTCTACCCCAGCCAAAACCAGCAGATTCTCCACCCCTTATTCCATACCATTTACGTCATGCTCAGGTCTCACACTATTCAATACATTCTCATTAACCATCACCCCCCTTCCCATCCTTTGATAGAATACACATATACCATTCCCTTTGTCTGTGGACCACCCCTATAAAATGTCCATAAATATCCCCAAATGTCCACAAAATGTCCATTGAGTTCATTTGGTCCATCACTTTGGGCTCCATCTGTTATGGTGGTCACTCAGGACAGGTGTTGTATTGCATGGAGTTTTTGGGCACCACAGCCAGCTCAGGTGGGGTCACTGCTGCACTTGCACTGCTTCTTGTAAGGCTTGTCCTCCAGTGATTCAGGTGGTTCCTGCTACAGTAATTCCTGTAACATGCAACTCAAACTATGGGTTACAACAATTTAAAGGTATTTCTATTACAATCTCTACCCCAGTCCCTTTGGACCAGACCACAGGGTTTAGCACTGCAATGAACTCCTCCCCTTGCTCCTAGCCTGGCTAGCAACAAGGGGTTCTTGCTATAATAATTCCCATAACATGCAACTCAAATCCTGGGTTACAATAATTTAAAGGTGTTTCCATTACAACCTCCACCCCTGGTCCCTTTGGACCAGACCATAGGGTTTAACATTGCAATGAACTCCTCCCCTTGCCCCTGCTCTGGCTTGGACTTATCCACAGACTGCAGTTCCTTAGGATTGTACCTGCTCCAAGTGGAGCCTTATCTGTGTGCCACAGTCTCTTCAGGGGTATACCTGCTGCGGCAGAGAGTTATCCACAGCCACAGTCGCTTCGAGGTGCACCTGTTCCAGCGTGGCCTTATCCATGGGTCACAATGCCTTCAGAGATATACCTGCTCCAGCGTGGCCTTACCCACAGACACAGTCCCTTCAAAAGTAAACCTGCTCCAACATGGACTTTCCCATGGCTGCAGTCTCTCCAGGGGTGTACCTGCTCTCTTGTGGGCTTATCCATGGCCTCACACTTTGAGGTGCTCCAGCATGACCTCATGCACAGCCGCTGATGCTTCCAGGTGTACCTGCTGCAGCATGGACGTATCCACAGCCACAGATGCTTCGAGGTGTACCTTCTCCTGCGTGGGCTTACCCTTGGACCACAATCCCTTCAGAGTTACACCTGCTGTGGCACAGACATAACCACGACCACAGACGCTTCGAGATGTACCTGCTCTGATGTGGCTTTATCCATGGCCACAGACGCTTCGGGGTGTCCTGCTCCCACATGGACTCATCCACAGGTCACAGTCCCTTTGACTCGAGTTCACACTGGAGTTCCAGCCTGTCCAGTACAGCAGCACAGAACCAGCAGCGATGCCCTGGCCATCTGCCAGCCCAGGCGCATGGCCATTGCTGTTATCAAAATGTTCCCAGGCACAGCAGAGTAAGATGATAAGCAGTACAGCAGTACAGCAAGCAGCTAAAGCAAAAAGCAGCCACTAACGAGCACTAGACTCTAATAGACAGTAAGGCAAGCAAACCCCATGGCAAGCACAGGAGCCTGCGATTAATAGCTGAACAGCAACAACATCTATAAATTCGATATAGCACATTCCAATCAAACCTGTCGTTATCGTGAACCCTTCGAGCCCCACGTTGGGCGCCAAAAAGGACTGTCGTGGTTTAAGCCCAGCTGGCAACCAAGCACCACACAGCCACTCGCTCACTCCCCCCAGGTGGGATGGGGGAGAGAATCGGAAGAGTAAAAAGTGAGAAAGCTCGTGGGTTGAGATAAAGACAGTTTAATAGGTAAAGCAAAAGCCGCACACGCAAGCAAAGCAAAACAAGGAATTCATTCACCACTTCCCATCGGCAGGCAGGTGTTCAGCCATCTCCAGGAAAGCAGGGCTCCATCACGCGTAACGGTTACTTGGGAAGACAAACGCCATTACTCCAAATGTCCCCCCCTTCCTTCTTCTTTCCCCAGCTTTATATGCTGAGCATGACGTCATATGGTCTGGAATATCCCTTTGGTCAGTTGGGGTCAGCTGTCCCGGCTGTGTCCCCTCCCAACTTCTTGTGCACCCCCAGCCTACTCGCTGGTGGTGAGAAGCAGAAAAGGCCTTGACTCTGTGTAAGCACTGCTCAGCAGTAACTAAAACATCCCTGCTTTATCAACACTGTTTCCAGCACAAATCCAAAACACAGCCCCATACTAGCTGCTATGAAGAAAGTTACCTCTACCCCAGCCAAAACCAGCACAACGAACTAGTCTTGAAAGAGTCAGGCTGTGCTCCGCCTGTCGTGACAAGCTACTGAGCCCTTGCCACCGTTTTTCTTCAACCAAAAAGTTTTTTCAGCGTACACAATGTTCTTCTCAGTGTGGCTTCTGCATCCGTGCCCCTCTGCTGCCTGCTGGCAGGAGCCTGCTGCAAGTTTTGGAAAGCACCAAATGCTGCTTTTGTCACTCCTGTCACCAAACTTGATCCTGTAGTTGAAAAGGGAGGAGTGGTAGTGCCCATGTGAGGCACGTAGATCTAGGTCACCCTCACTGCTCGTTGTGAAGTTCCTGTGAGGTTCAGTGTGATTGAGGATTAGCTGGCTTAGTGTTACAGTGGTACTTCCCACCTTCATCATCACTTGCATTAAACTCGCATTTCTTTCTCTTACCTGCACTGTCCCACCTCGACTCAAGTTGCTGTCGTGTTAGAGGAACCATGACTCCTCATGAGCCATCTGCACACATGCCTTGAATGCTGACGTGCTGGAGCTTCAGTGCACAGGGCCCTTGAGACACTTGGGGATTGGGCCAGCAGAAACCTCCTCAAGTTTTACAAGGAGAAGGGGCAGAGTGGGACAGGACTGGATTCTGAGGAGAAGGCCCTGGGCATTATGAGGGATGCCATATGAACCACTGGGAAAGGCTCACCATGAATATAGGCAGCTCCTGCATACGGAGCTGCATTGTGGCATGACCACCCAGACACGGGGAGTCATCATCCCCCTCGACCCAGCACTGGTGTGGCCACACCTGTAAAAGCCTGTGGGGCTTTCCATTCTGAAGAGTGGGAAAGAACAGGAGAGTGTCCAGAGGATGCCTGCAAAGGTGGGTTTAGGGGGCATGAAGCACATGTCCTGTGTGGAGAGGCTGAAGGACCTGGGCTTCCTTGTCCTGATGATGTGGAGGCTTGTGTGGGAGTAAGAGAGTAGCCTGAAATTAGGAGTTTCAGGTGGTTTCAGGGTGTTTTCAGAGATGATGGAGCTTTCCTCTGCAGTGGGAAACCACATGAGGAAAAGCATGACAATATGCAGCTTGGGAGGCTGAGGCTGGACAGGAAGAGAAAGAGATGTGCCTTGAAGGGTAGTGCTGTGGTGCCAGAGGTCACACAGAGGGAGCCTGGATCAGCGCAATGCGTTGTGTTTCAAGGCACAGGCAGGGAGGAAGAAGAGATATCAGAAAAGGCAGGGAGATGCCACGGTGGGTGCAAGGTGAGGACCTAAGTTTGGTGTCCACAGCCTGCAGGTCTTTGTCCCCTTGGCTATGGCAGCTGGCTCTGCTACAAGGGCCTGAGAGCAGACACGTTAGTCTCATGGAACTGGGGCCTCCTTACTTCCTTGCACCCCCCAGGGAGGCTGGGAGGTGTGGTACCGCTGCCCTTCTCTCAGCATTGCCCACCCCACATCACACTGCTCCAGGAAGAGCCCTGAGCTCTTTGGTGAGGGACAGGATCCCCCTTCGCAGGGCTGACCACTTGCCATGATAAAACAGATCAAGTTTTACTCAGCGTCAGATCCCCCTGCACAGTGCCTTTGCCTCCCTGTCATCACAGCCTCCAATTTTCTGCTCAAACAAATGCATGTGGAGCCTTGGTCTGTAATGGCCCTCAGAGGGGCCAATTAATGCTCCAAGAAACTTTGGCTTTTGCTTCTGACTTTAACTCCTTGAGAGGTTGTTCAATCTCCTCTCAGTATCTGAGGCTCATGGACTCAGCACCAAATACCCCATGGGGCTCATTAAAGTGCAGAAAGCCCTAATAAGGCATATCACTTCCTTAATTTTCTTCAGGGCTTCCAGAGTTGTACAGCTAATTGGAAAGGTCTCAGGAGTCTAATTAAAGGGGAAGATTTCAATCAGAACTCAATAAAAAAGCGGGCTGTTCTTTTTTTTTTACTTTTAAAGGGGTTTTAAATTATAGTTTCATTCTACAGAAGAAGTGATAGCAGCTTTCTCCAATTGATATTGATGCAGAAGGTCTCCTAAGGAGGTCTGGAGAGGTGGCAGCAGCCGTCTCCTCGAGATCCCCCAATGTATGGGAACCTTTCCTCCTTACCTCCCCAGCCCCACCATTTCTCTCAGGGGCCGCCTGGCACTTGTATTCTTTTCCTACATCAGACTTCCACACTGAAGTCTGCAGCTGAGTGTTACAGCTCCTTTGCACCAATTCCCACCGGATTTACCCTGAGACTTCGCTGTAAATACAAGCAGGATTCTTATTAATTTTGAACAAACAGAAGTAAAGGGTGAAAAAAATAAATGAAAAGACTCAACGGACTCCTCAACTGTATGCCAAGTCCAAGCCTCCAATAAGGTCCACCTTCCTCAAGCGATGAACGACCATAAAAGAAATATGTTTGACAGACAGATAAGAAATGATAAATATACATACAATTAGTGAGTTGGCTAAAGGGACAGTTTGGCAGATTCAATCAACTTTGCCTTATTCTTGGCCAAATTTCCATCCCAGAGCCTTATCAACAACTCATGTCTCTAGAGATCTCCTTGCCCCTCCACCTGTGGTCACATCTACCTGGCTGCCTGTGCCTCCTCATCCCATGCCCACCTCTAGCAAATGAAGTTGGGGTGTTGTGTGGGAACATTTTACAGTCAATTTTCAAAGCATTCCTGAGTTAGGACTGAGAAAGAAATGAACTTGTGTGGCATCAGGTGCTCGTTAACATCATCACACTTAGCAAAAGCCTTCCTCAAAGATGGTCTCTCCTGGAAGTCCCTCTGCAAGCATGCCGAAATTGAGATGCAACACTAAACTCCTTACAGTTGCTGCACACTAACAAGCTCCCAGGGGAGAGTCAGTGAGCGCGGAGGGCCATGGCAGGAGTCAAGAGCCCTGGAGGTTTAGTAGGGCCTGCTGAGGGCTGTGGGTGATGAAGCTGCTTCAGGAAATTGAAGCGTGCCTCTCTGGGGGCTGATTAGAGCAGAAAATCAGAGGCAGCAATCTCAGGATGACAAAGCAAGGAGACAGAGGCGTCCTTTGTCAGGTAGCCCCTTGGATGTGCCCTGTCAAGCCAAGGGGGCCCGTGCTCATCCCCAGCCCATCACAATGATGATGCTTTTGGTCTTCAGCAGCTGAGGTTTCCGTTGTGGTCTCAACAAGGGCCAATATAGGCAGAGTGCCTACCCACCCTTGCCCCTCAGACGTGGCACTGTGCAGCTCACCTTAAGCCTTTGCCTGTACCCCAAGCCTAGTACCTAAGCTGGAGCTCTCATCTTCAGCCCTTCCCTCAACACGAATGCCAAAGCAGAAACACTCAGCACATGCCTGCAGCCTAAACCCAAACCCAACTCCCTAGCCCGGTCACCAACTCAGAGAAACGTATTGGAGAGGCCAAGATTAGTGGGAGCCTGGGCTGCAGGGACCATACCCTGGTGGAATTCACTATCTGAAAAGATATATGCCAGGGGAAAAATATAGTCAGGACCCTAAACCTTGGGAAAGAAACATTCAGTTGTTTAAGTAACTGGTAAATGGGACCCATGCGCCCCTGAAGGTCAACCCCCCTCCTGAAGGTCAACAAGTCCAAGTGCAAGGCCCTGCACCTGGGTCGGGGCAAAGCCCAGTATCAATACAGACTTGTTGATCACTGGATTGAGAGCAACCTGTGGAGAAGGACTGGGGCACACTGGTGTGTGAAAAATTGGACAAGAGCTGGCAATGTGCACTTGCAGCTCAGAAAGCTAATCATACCCTGGGCTGCATCAAAAGAAGCATGGCCAGCCAGTGGAGGGAGGGGATTCTCCCTCTCTACTCCAATCTCATGCTACTTCATCTGAAACACTGTGTCTGGTTCTAGGGGCCCCAGCACAATAAAGACATGGACCTGTTGGAGCGGGTCAAGAAAAGCATCACGAAAATTGATTTCAGAGCTGGAAGACCTCTCCTATGAAGAAAAGCCGACAGAGCTGGAATTCACAGATTCACAGAATCACAGAATCTAAGGTTGGAAAAGACCTGTAAGATCATCAAGTACAACCATCAACCCAACACCACCATGCCCACTAAACCTTGTCCCACGATGCCACGTCCAAATGTTCCTTGAAGACCTCCAGGGATGGTGACTCCACCACTTCCCTGGGCAGTTTGTGCCAATGTTTCACCACTCCCTCAGTAAAGAAATTTTTCCTAATATCCAGCCTGAACGTCCCCTGGTGCAAATTGAGGCCATTTCCTCTTGTCCTGTCGCTAGTCACTTGGGAGAAGAGACCAACACCCACCTCTGTGCAACCCCCTCTGAGGTAAATGTAGAGAGCGATAAGGTCTCCCCTCAGCCTCCTCTTCTCCAGGCTAAACAACCCCAGCTCCCTCAGCCGCTCCACATCAGACTTGTGCTCCAGACCCCTCACCAGCTTCGTCGCCCTTCTCTGGACACGCTCCAGCACCTCAATGGCCTTCCTGTAGAGAGGGCCCGAAAACTGAACAGAAGATACAAGATGCGGCCTCATAGCGCCAAGTACAGGGGCACGATCAGTTCCCTCCTCCTGCTGGCCACACTCTTTCTGACACAGGCCAGGATGTCGTTGGCCTTCTTGGCCACCTGGGCACACTGCTGGCTCATCTTCAGCCAGCTGTCGATCAACACCCAGAGATCCTTTTCTGCGGGGGAGCTTTCCAGCCACTCGTCCCCAAGCCTGTAGTGTTGCATGGGGTTGTTGTGACCCAAGTGCAGGAGCCGGCACTTGGCCTTGTTGAACCTTATACAATTGGCCTGGGTCCATCGATCCAGCCTGTCCAGATCCTTCTGCAGTGCCTTCCGACCCTCAAACACATCAACACTCCCTCCCAGCTTGGTGTCATCTGCAAACTTACTGAGGGCGCACTCGATCCCCTCGTCCAGATCTCTGATAAAGCTATTGAAGAGAACTGGCCCCAATACTGAGTCCTGGGGAACAGCACTTGTGACTGGCCACCCACTGGATTCCCAGCTCCTGAGGGGCATGAGGAAGGAGAATAGAATACTACAGAAGTTGGACACCAGAGGAGTACACCTTGGCCTGTTCTGGGGAGTTTTTGTGTGGATCTCATTGTCAGCAGCACTGAAGGGCAGGAGAGGTCAGTGCAGCCACTCTTCAAGGACAGCATCTGCCAAGTTCAGTGTGCTGGCCTGACCTTGGCTGGTGGCCAGGTGCCCACTAAGCCGCTCAAGAAGTCCTTCTCTTCCTCAGCAGGACAGGGAGAAATATAAGATTAAAAACTTGTGGGTCAAGATAAAGGCAGATTAATAAAGAAAAGAAAAGGCCCCGCACAGAAGCAAAGGAAAAGAAACACCCAAAAATTCATTCTCTACTTCCCATCAGCAGGTGATGTCCAGCCACTTCCCTTCCTGGGAAGTAGGACCTCAGTTCACACAGCGCTTGCTTCCGAACACCCTTCTAGCCACAAATACAAAGCACAGCACTAGGAGGGCTGCTATGAGGAAAGTTAACTCCTCGACCTCACTCGTCCTAATCAGTGGATTGACCTCCTGGCTTAACCGCACTCAAGCCCCCATCCCCAGGCTTGTCCTGCTTGCCTTGCTCAGATACTGTGGGGCTGGGCCCTGGCTGGGGACGCACCACCTGCGTTGCCATCCATGGTGCTTCCCTCGGCTCCCAGCTCACCTTGCTTTAGGGAGCAACCTTGCTCTTGCTGCTCCCTGACAGGGCAAGACTGTCTCCTGTCCAAACAGAGACATTGTCAATATAATACCTGCACCTGACCTCATCATCTAGCCTCGCTTCTCATTCACCATGAAGAAAATACCCTCCAAGGTATCTAGGAAGCACAACTCATCCCACTTAATGTGGATGACTCGAACCACTCGAGAAGCATCTGCTTCCCTTTATGGACCATCTTCTTTCCTCCAGATGAACACATGGTCCCCTTGGCCAATGGAAAAGAATAATTGGGAAGAGCGTGACTTATCAGAGGTGCTCTGCACAGATGAAGCCAAAAGCAATGGATTACCTTCAGGAAGTCTCCCTCTGCTGATTACAGCAGAAGTGTAGAACAGTTTAGACTCTGCAACTGTCTCCAAGGTGTGTAAAATTGCCTGAGACTAATTGCACCCCTTCCGTTCTCTAGCTCTGTGCAGATATCACTTCTGTTTCTCATTCCCCCTCACCACTGCCTTCCTAGCTCTATAAATGGGGCTCACTGTGTGTTCACCCACAATAAATCATCAGGAGCTTGCCTTCATGCAATGACTGGATGAAACAAAGACAAGCAGAAGAATATTCACATTTTCCTCTGTGTGCTGTTGGGAGGTTGATCTCAGTAGGGTTTCATGTGCTTGCCCAGGAGTCATACTGCTCTCTCTTCACACAGGGCTCTTGAAGAACAATAATGCAACTCCAGAAGGTGATGATAGGTCTTGCCTCTGCCTTCTGCTTGCAACACAGCATCGGCCTTGGCAGGTAACTTACTGTTGTCTCATGCGTCAGTTCTGGACACACAGAAGATGCCTGAAACTGCTGCGTTCTAAATACTTGGAAGTCCAAAGTTCCCGGTGGTTGGATATTAAGGTTCTCATACCACCAGCAGATGCCAGCATAGGAACACAGGGATATGAATGTGGATTTCTTCTGCCTCATTTCAGCTCTCAGATGATCCAGTCTAAATTAAGGTCAAAGTCTTAGTTCTGAACTTAATCTGTATTAAGTTCTAAGATCACATCTAATCTCTAAATTTGGCATCTGGTCTGCGGCCCTTTTCTGTGGTCAGTAGAGGCAAATCTGTTAAGTGGTGAGCATATAGTCCCCCACCATAGGACGTGATGAATCATGAACGGGAAATGTTTCTCTTCCCATAAGTAGCAGAAGGAACCAGGAGGAATGACGCAGAGAAGGTGATTTGGGGGGGACTCATCTCAGATAGTTGTAAATGTCTCCTCAGAAGCCATTTGCAATGAGTCCGTCTCATAAATCAAAAGAGAGAGGGACTTTCAAGGTAAAATGTGTCCTGAGCTGACTGAGACTGGTTTTACCTTCAGTTCACTTGCACATTCTGAGACTTACCATACATCTCGGCAACAACAGGATTATTATTACTTCTGGCTGGAGCACGGAGCAATAATGGAACCAGAAAGTCTCCAACCAGCCGGTGCTGTGCAAGATCCATATGGAGGCAGAGCAAGTTTAACCCTCGGGTATTGTCTGCCACAAAAGGATATTTCTGTACAGCAACCCACAGAGAAGCCCCCAAAACATGCACTAGCCCTCTGCCTGTACCAAAGGAAGAATTGCTTCGAAATGGATCCGAATACTTCTGTGTTCATTAATAAAGTCCTCAAAGTGAACCCGGATGCTTAGTTTCTTTAGTTGTGTGCATGTTCAATTTAGCCCCTGAAAAAACTCCTCCATTATTCATGGAGCTCAGATGCCAGGGAAGTAGATGGTTATTTTGGGGACTCTTACCCACAGAAGGAAGTGTGGTATTTACCGTCCACATCCATTACAAGGAGGAGACCCTGGTCCTCAGACCGTGCTGTTCATAGTGCATAATTTCCACGTCTCCTGGGTCTAGTCTGGCTCCATGAGGATCCCCTACAGCCCAGAAACATAGTCCTGTATTTCTCTGTTTCTCCCACCCAAAGTACATGATGGCTGTAACGCGTGCTTTGTTTTGTTTCGTAGGATGACAGCAAGGATGTTCTGCACACATGTTTGGCATCAAATACAGTTTGGCATCTGGTGAGAGAAAAGAATCAGCACCTGGCACAGTCTTGGTGATGCGCGTTGTAAGGAGCAGCTCTTGGAGTGGCAGCTCTTGGAGAGATCTGTGCCTTCACTTGAGGGAGCCCTTTCCCAATGAACTACGCCCACAACGGCACCCGGACTTCTCCCTGGTGTGAATGAGGTGAATAAGGTGAAGAGTCTGGAGAACATGTACACAAGGACCTCAGGAACTTGCTGTGTAGAGGCACCAGTGGAGATTCAGCCAAGCCTAAGCTATCTATGTAAAAATATCAGAGCCATTAGTGCACAAGCGACTTTGGGTAGGATTTGTCATGATAACATGCCTGAGCATAGCTAAGCTAAACCCTCACCTGTGATTCCAAAATCTTTTCACTGAAGAAGCCCTGGTGGCACTCTTTGCCAGCTTGGATGGGATAGGACCCATCCTACTGACTCAGGCATCTGAGATACAGCCATTCATCTTAGTTTTCAGTACTATTAATATGTGTGCCAGCGGGATGCAATCATCTCTATATCTCAGTGTTTTCATGGCTTGGGAGGGAAGTTATTTATACAATGCAAATAAACCCTCTCAGATCAAATGCAAAAAATATCTCACATAGAATGACGATCCCATGCTTTCATGCAAGTGAAGGAGCAAGTCATGGTTTTGATTCTCTTTCCAAAAGAGAACATTTTTCTTGCAAGCAATGTGTGAAAAATCTTCCAAAAAATTAAAAATCAACAACACTGTGACAGAGATTATGGAAGACGAGATGTTGCTGTTGAATTTTGGAGAGACCTTACAGTCCAGCTGTAAACCTTGTGGCTTGAAACGCTGAACCCTGCTGAGCAAGAGTCCCTCCCCTCTGCAAATTACCACCCCTTGTAGTTGTTTCCCACCACGAGTTCCTAAGCTCTTGCAGCAGTGAGACCTATGGTTGGCAGGCCCTGTGAGTCTCGTGCTGCCGGTGGGAAGCAGGAAGCCAGTCAACTTCCTCCAGCCCAGCTGCGTCTCCAGCAGAAGACCCAGGTCTGTCTTAGGCACTCACTCTACCCAGCACAGGCATCCCTATGGCCATGGTCCTGCCTGTTGCACGCACCCAAACATTGGTGCCCCAGATGTTGGCAGCCCTGCTCCAGCTGCTGGAACACAGACCTGGGTGTGGGACTCCCCAGGTGGGTCAATGGCAGAGCCTTCCAGGATGACCTGGCCGACTGAGGATGGGGTTTCCGCCTCTGGGGGTCATTTGGGAATTGTTCACGACTCTCCATGGGATGTCTAGGAAAGAACCAAACGCAGGGAAAAACTCCATTTCCCAAAACCCTGTGGGATGAGGAGGTGCTCTCTCTTTGTACGGATGGGGTGCCAGCCACTGCAGTGGGACTCATGGGGGACTTGGCTACCTGAATACCTGCTGAAAGGGGACCCATAGCGAGGTACTCACCACCCAGGACCTTTCTGGAGCTCCTTGATGAGATCTTTGTGACCAGGGTGACTGTGGAGGCAGCGAGATGAGGTGTCTTGTAGGACTTGCTACTTACCACCAAGGAAGAGCTGGTCAGGGCTGTAAAAGTCAGGGATGAGAAGGTCGAGTTGAGGCTCCTGAGAGAAGAGAGGGCAACAAAGAGCAGGATTTCAGGGAATCAGGCTCTGGCCTGCTGAGGGACCTGCTTGGAAGAATCCAATGGGATACAGCCCTGCAGAGCAGAAGGGTATGGAGACCTGTTTGATGGTCAAAGATCTCCTCTTCAAGATCAAGAATGGTCCACGTGGACGTGCAAGAAGTCACACAAAGCTGGCAGGAGAGTGGCATGGCTGAGAAAGGAGCTCCTGCCTCAAACCAAGCGTGAAAGGAAGCACAGGGAAGGGGGAAGCTGGCTGCCCTCCAGCCTCAATGGTTCTGTGATTCTGTGCTGGAGGGAGACATTTGTGTGTGTGTGTGCTTGTCTGTGCGTGGGGGAACTGGGGGTATGAGGGGAACCTGGGGCCAGCTCCTGGTTAGACGGAGGGTCTAAGATCAGCTCCTGGAGGGATCCGTATTGTCTGAGTGTCTATATAGGTATACATTCCCACTAACATAGTCTAACCCACAAACAGCCCAATCCTCGTTTACCTTTTCTCCCCAAGTCCCAGTTTCACTGCCTTTGTACCCTCCTTTGGTGTTTCAGAGACGGTTGCCATGGTAATTCCTACGTGGGTCAGCAATTAAACTCATATCTCCTTGTATTGTCTGTAGTGCCCTGCAACACCTCATGCTGTCATCTTGTGAGAGACATCCCCATCAGGGTGAGCCATCTGCACCCAAACATGAAGAGCTGACCAAATGGAGCTTGAGCCCAGGGGGCCTTGGGAAACTCTGGGATTTGAGCAACAGAAACGCCTTGAAGTTTTGCAAGGAGGAGTGACCAGTCCTGCCCTGGGGGGAAGAATAACCCCATACATGAGTACCAGCTGGGACCTGATGTGCTGAGCAGAGACCCTGAGGAGAAGGGCCTGGGCATCATGAGGGACGCCCAGCGAGCCAGTGGCGCATGCTCACTATGACCAAGGCCAGCTGTAGAGGGGGCTACATTAGGAGGAGCGTGGCCACCCAGACAACTTGAGTTACCATCCCCGTCTACTCAGCACTGGTGTGACCCAACACACCCATGCATGTCCCAGTGTGCAGCTCCCCATTTTGGAGAAGAGGGGTAGAACTGGAGAGTGTCCAGAGGACATCTGCCAAGATGGAGTTAAGGGCCTAGTGCACATGCGCTTTGTGGACAGGCTGAGGGACCCGGGCTTTTGTGGCCTGGTGGCAGGGAGGCTCCGGCTGCTCAGGGAATAGCCTGAAACTGGTACAAGAGGGCACCCAGAGGGAGTGTGAACCAGCCCATGGCCTTGTCTGTCAAGGAACAGCCAGGGAGGATGGGGAGATGTCAGGAAGGGTGGTGAGATATTGCGGTGAAATTGAAAAGATGATTGGGTGTCAACAGTCTTCAAAGGAAGAGGCGCAGGGGTGGGGCACGACAGGGCAGCCTGTGCTGTAGATGGCTGAGGACAGTGTCAAGGCTGAAAGCCCCCAACAGAGATGACCTCTTCGTCACCATGGCTATGGCTATTGTCTCTGCAACCAAGGTCTACCAGAAGACACCTTAACCTTATTCAGGATGACCTCATTACCTCCTTGCCCCAACCAGGAGGGTCATGCTGCAGTCTTGCACTTGGCATTGCACATCCCCACATCACACTGCCTCAGGAAGAGCCCTGAGCAATAACAGGATCTTCTTATGCAGAGGCTTCTTTTCAGGGCTTGTTCATTTTGCTTAATGTAACACATCATTAATTACTCATCATCAGATTCACCTTTACTTCGCCTTTACCTACCTGCCATCACTCCCTCCAGTTTTCTGCTTTAACAAGCCCCTGGGGAGGCTTTGTTGGTAACGATCCTCAGTGGGACCCATTAACACTCCAAGAAACTCTGGAGTTTACATCTGACTTTGACTTCTTGAGAGGTTTCTTCAACTTCTTCTCAGTGTCTGAGGTTCATGGACTTGGCCCCAAAACCCACCAGAGGGGTCATTAAAATGTCTTGGGCTGGTCCTCTGCTGCTGAGCTGGGCCAGGCTCCTGGGATGGAGGGAGCTCATGGCAAGCAGGCAGCGCTGCAGAGAGACAGCTGTGCCCAGGAGCAGCTCCTCTGCAAAGCACGGCAGGGCTGAGGGCACTGCCCACAGGCACCGAGAAGAGACGAGCAAGGCAGAGAGGTTGAAGGCAACTGGGAGTGGGAGGACTCTGAGAGCTCACTGGGGGAGAAATCTTCACAGCCCTTGACACGGTAAGTCTCTGGCAGCAAGGCAATGCAGCTGCAGTTCCTGCAGGGATCTCGTAAAGCTGTCATAGCCCAAAACCTGTGGGATGTCGCTCCGGTGTAGAGGAGGAGGACATGCTCCAGATCAGGGATTCTCTGCTGCACCATCAGAGGGACAGGGCATGACGGCTGCCTTCTCCTGGGGAGGGCTGCAGGGGTGTGAGTGTGGGTGTGCATCCAGGGGTGCCCAGGGCTGTCCTTCCAAGCAGGGTCCCTGCACCCCAGGCCACTGTGTGCTGGAGCAGGGACTCTTCCACCTGCCAGGGTCAGCACTCAGCCTGCTCGGGGAGCTCCCCATAGTGCTGTGGGGAGAAGCTGTGGGGGGAAGGAATGACCCACGTCAGGGCAGGGCAGGGTTCTTCTCCTGTCGAGAGGGTGCTGCGTGGGTCAGGTTTGCTCACAGCTCCAGATCACCTCAACCCATTTCCCAGGGCACTTTTCCAGAAGCACCTCAAGGCAGGGGCTACCTGGGAGTGAAGGTGCTTTCCAGGGTCTTTGCTTTCAGTTTCCTGCTGTGCTGGTGGTGGTGAAAATGGTGTAAGGTTTACCCCAGAGTAGGAGACTTGTACAGCATTACAGTGCTTGATCTACAGCTCTTCGAAGAACCTTGTCAAGCCCCTTCACCCACCTCAGCCTGCAGAATGCCCAAACATCACCTTTGTGTCCTCTTCAGTATAGATCTGATCTGCACTGTAGGACCTGCCATCACGGAGATGCCCTGGGCAGTTCCCTGCTGCCAGGAGGTGTCTGCAGGGCAGAGCTGAGCACACAGCGGATGGGATGGGGTCTGTGAGCGCTGGCAGGGAGGAGAGGTGGGGACAGCTTCCAGCAGGGACAGCTGCTGCAGGCAGTTCCCTTCCCCAGAGCAATCCCTTGGTCTCCTCTCCTGCCCAGTAGAGACTCTGCCATCAAGGGAGTGGGATCTCAGGCTGAGCCTGACCCTCGAGGAGGAGAAACTTCCAAGTGCCATCTCGGTGTCACTGTCCTCCCTCAGCAGAGGCATTGGGGCATTTCTCCACCTTCCCATCCTGCCCATGCTGCCTTTGCTCTTCCCTTCAGACTCTCTGGGGACAAGGGGGCTTCAGGGGCAGCTCACACCCCGACACTGCAGGTACTGCCATGCAGCTGTGTCCATGGGAGCAAAGCCTTTCAGCCCACCCTAACCTGTGGGTCTCTGGACAATGCAGTGTGGAGGGCTCAGGAGCGAGCTGGCTCTGCTCATGTCAATACAGTTTTAGGACATCCAAGATTTTCCTTTATGTTCTTGTGCAGGAATATGCTGAAGTGGATTACAGATGAGGTGAACAGTGACTTTCAGAAGCTGTCACCCCCTTTCCCAGGTCCCCCCTGCTGTGGAGCAGGGATAACTCCTTGGGAGCCCACAGGCAGAGCTCCACTCCTCACGGCACCCTTGGCCAGCATAAACCAGAGCTCCAGGCAGCGAAAGGGAAGAAGTTTCTGAAAGAAAGGAGAGAGGCACTGTGTGTTTTCAGGGGTTGGGTTTTGAAGGGCACAAATGGGAAGCGATTTGCTCAGAGCTGTCCTAACTTGTGAGTGTGCTTTCCTCCTTTGGCAGTAAAGAAAGGGATTAGATGTCCAATGGCAGCTGCATCACCGAGTTCCTCCTCCTGGCATTTGCAGACACACGGGAGCTGCAGCTCTTGCACTTCTGGCTCTTCCTGGGCATCTACCTGGCTGCCCTCCTGGGCAATGGCCTCATCATCACCGCCATAGCCTGCGACCACCACCTCCACACCCCCATGTACTTCTTCCTCCTCAATCTCTCTCTCCTCGACCTGGGCTGCATCTCCACCACTGTGCCCAAATCCATGGCCAATTCTCTGTTGGCCACCAGGGCCATCTCCTATGGGGGATGTTCTGCACAGGGCTTTATGTTTCTATTTTTTATATCATCAGAATATTATCTTCTCACTGTCATGGCCTACGACCGCTATGTTGCCATCTGCAAACCCCTGCACTACGGGACCCTCCTGGGCAGCAGAGTTTGCATCCACATGGCAGCAGCTGCCTGGGGCAGTGGGTTTCTCTGTGCTCTGCTGCACACGGCCAATACCTTTTCACTACCACTCTGCCAAGGCAATGCTGTGGAGCAGTTCTTCTGTGAAATCCCCCAGATCCTCAAGCTCTCCTGCTCAGACTCAGACTACCTCAGGGCAGTTGGGCTTCTCATGTTCAATGCCTCTTTTAGTTTTGCATGTTTTGTTTTCATTGTGCTGTCCTATGTGCAGATCTTCAGGGTTGTGCTGAGGATCCCCTCTGAGCAGGGATGGCACAAAGCCTTTTCCACATGCCTCTCTCACCTGGTCGTGGTCTCTCTGTTTATCAGCACTGGCATGGTTGCCTACATGAAGCCCCCCTCCATCTCCTTCTCATTCCTGAATCTAGTGGTGTCATTTCTGTACTCGGTGGTGCCTCCAGCAGTGAACCCCCTCATCTACAGCATGAGGAACCAGGAGCTCAAGGATGCCTTGAGGAAACTATTTCCATATACTATATTTCAACATCAGTGATGTAGCTGTCTTTCTCCTATGACTCCCACCATAGTCACAGAAAAGAGCAGGATGATCTCTTGTTCATAAGCTTTTTCCTTCCTTCCTTCCTTCCTTCCTTCCTTCCTTCCTTCCTTCCTTCCTTCCTTCCTTCCTTCCCTACTTCCTTCCTTCCTTCCTTCCCTACTTCCTTCCTTCCCTCCCTCCCTCCCTCCCTCCTTCCTTCCTTGTTAGACCTGTGGTAATATTATTCCTAATCTCGATTCTTAAGCATTTCAGTGTTCTGTTCTTGCCCAAAGACCTGATGTACATGAGAAGCCAGACTCCCTCTGTAATTTAAAAAAAAAGAAAGGCACCAGCAGAAAATCCAGTTTCTCAGCTCCTTTTCCTGATAAATTTTCTGGAGCTGAGTGTGAAGCTCCTCTGACTCTGCAGTCCCAGAATGGGCTTTAGCAAGCCGAAGGGCAAGGGATGTAATACTGGAACGTGATTCATGATGCCCTGTTGTACTGGCTTTGGATGGGATGGAGTTAAATTTCTTATGGAGCTTTGTTTTGGATTTGTGATTAAAGCTGTGTTGATAACACACCGATGCTTTAGTTACTGCTGAGCAGGGCTTACAAAGCATCACGGCCTTTTCTGCTCCTCGGGCTGCCCTGCCAGCAAATAGGCACTGCGCATACCCCAACCGGCCAAAGGGTTAGTCCATACCACATGACGTCACGTTCAGCAATTCCAGCTGGGGGAAGGAGAAGGAAGTGGGGGATACTCGGATTTATAGCGTTTGTCTTCCCTGGAGCCCTGCTTTCCTGGAGATGGCTGAACACCTGCCTGCCAATGGGAAGTAGTGAAGGAATTCCTTGTTTTGCTTTGCTTGCCTGCGCGGCTTTTGCTCTACCTATTAAACTGTCTTTATCTCAACCCACGAGCTTTCTCACTTTTACTCTTCTGATTCTCTCCCCCATCCCACCTGGGGGGAGTGAGCAAGTGGCTGTGTGGTGCTTAGTTGCCAGCTGGGCTTAAACCACGACAGACTCCAAGACCATTCTATTCTCCAGGCTGAACGAGCTGAACAAATGGACACTTCCATTGGAGAAAATCATCTTGCTGGAAATTACCTCCTCTGGAAGGGCTTCTCTGTGCTGTTGGCTATAGCGTGGTGTAAGGCTACCCTGGTCCGACTCAGTCATCCATTTCTCAGACAGACAGCATAGTGACATGAAAAGGTCCTTTTTTACCTTCCCATGCACTCTTCTCAACCATGAGATTTCTCTCCATGCTCTTCCTGAGTGCGAATGCAAGTGAATAAACCATGAATAGTCTTTTTTTTCTGCAAACGAAAAATGTTTGTCTGTGCATGATACACCCTTGTATTCCTAATACTTGAGCTATCCAACATTTCAGCCAGGAGATTTTATTCTGCTTCCACAGATTTACAGCACAAATAACCCCTTCTAGCAGAGAGTATCTCCAAGAGCATGGTTTTCTCCAATGGAAATGTCCATTTGTTTCAGAAAAGCATGGAGGGATGAGTCTAAGAAATCCGACTTTTAAAGACGTCCTCCAGTGGCTACAAAGGAAACAGAAATTACTCCATTACATCTATACATTGCAGATGTTCAAACCAAATCCTACCCAACATTTTACTAATCACAGTCATTCTGTCGTCTTTGAACTTTGAACTTACTTGCTTCATCATGCTAGCTCTGTGCTACCACTCTGCCAAGGCAATGCCCCGGAGCAGTTCTTTGGTGAAATCCCCCAGATCCTCAGGCTTTCCTGCTCAGACACATACCTCAGGGAAATTGGGTTTCTTGTGGTTAGTGCTTTTCCATTTTTGGGGTGTTTTGTTTTCATCATTGTCTCCTATGGGCAGATCTTCAGGGTGGTGCTGAGGATGTCCTCTGAGCAGGGAAGGCACAAAGCCTTTTCCACGTGCCTCCCTCCTGTGCTCATCGTCTCCATGTTTCTTAGCACTGACATGTTTGCCTACCTGAAGCCCCCCTCCATCACCTCCCCACTTCTCAATCTGGTTGTGTCATTTCTGTACTCAGTGATGCCTCCAGCAGTGAACCCCCTCATCTACAGCATGAGGAACCAGGAGCTCAAGGACGGTATTAGGAAACTGATTCCATGGACTCCTATTTAGCAGCAAGAAACACCATCGTTCCCAAGGGGAAACTGGAGCTGCCTGGAGATCCCCCAGGCTCTCCGGGGGCAGAGGGTGCCCAAGGTGGGCAGTGAATGGAGCCCCACAAAGGGAGAGAGCAGCCAAGGTGGAGTCACCAAAGGTGAAGTGCTGACTTGGTGTGTCCACAGGGAAACAAGGACTCTGCAATGCCAGAAGAGACAGCGTGGACCCGGCAGCATGGGGAAGGGAGGCTGGAGAGTCATTAATGTCACCCTCATTCAGTGGAGGCCCACTCATCTCTGGTGCTGATGCAGAGGAAGGCTGTGGGTCACTCCAAATTGCTCTGTCAGGGCTTGAGACACTTGTACATGTCTTGGATGGCCCCGGCACCTCAAATGCCACCAGGACTTTGCGTGAGTAACTACCTGCCCCCCTCCATCCCCACTGATTCGAGAAGGAGCTCAGGCCAGGACCTCGCAGGCAGGAACTTCTCTTGTGCACATCTGCACTGCAGATGTGCACAAGACCTCGCAGGCAGGAACTTCTCTTGTGCACATCTGCACCCATCCAGTCCGAGGGTTTCCAACCAGGCCTTGGATACCTGCACTGGCTCAGCGGGGTCACTGCCCTACAGAAGGGGAAATGGACCTCTTGCTGTCCCTGCCTAGGGACAGAAAGAGGGGTTAACAGAGGGGGACATCTCCATCTCTTTTAGACACTTGTTCTCTGTCAAATCATGCTCTTGGAATTCGATGCCCTCCACTCTTTGGAGAGAGAATTCAAGGACGCAGTGAGAAAAACGATTTCGTAGCCATGTATCATCTCTCATAACTTGCCCAGCCCTATGCAGTCATGACATTGCACATAGTACCTAAGGGCAGGTCTGCAATCTGCTTGGTTTTCCTTGTGGTTATGGTCTCTGTCATCCCTATGTTCCTACAGAAATGTTTGGATCCATCCCAGCTCTGCTAGTGGCTAAACCTCCTGTGTCTGGCCTTGAAGCATTTGGTAAATGTTTACAACATTATCAGAGCTGGCTCCCCAATACTATGTCTTTAAAAAGAGTCATGTCACTGCAGAGACCTTCAGTGCAGGTCCTGAAGACCAGGCTAGAAGTCAAAAGATCACGAAAGGACATTGTAATTCAACCGCACCCTGAAAGATCCTCTGGCTTTCGTCTGGTTCCCCACTGACCTGGAGGATGAGCTCAACACCCCAGTGTGATCTGTTGGGGACCCAGCTCTGGATCCAGGGCTCAGGTGTCAGTGCCGAGTGCAAAGAGAGTTGGAGAGTTGTCCCGTGGTTGCCTGCCTTGGGCTGCCACACATGCTATAGGCTGATGGCCAACACTCCTTCTTTCTGGAGGTGCATGGGGAGAGCTCAGGGGATGTGAAGGGACAGCGTGTGCCCAGGGGTGAGTAGGAAGCTTCACAAAATGAGAGACCACCCAAGGCGTAGTCATAAAAAGGGAAAACACTAAATCCAAGTGTGCAAAGGTAATTGAGGACTCTGCAATCCCAGGGGAGGCCGCAGGGACCCAGCAGGCACAGGGAGGGATGCTGGAGAGTGATTCATGCACCTTCAGTAAAGAAACTTTGGCCTGGATCTGGTGTAGCACCCAAACACCTCTCATGCTTGTGGATTAAAAAAGAAAGAGAAATCCATTTCTGCACATGCCAGTCCAGGGCTGGCTGCTCTATGGCTGGGGCAGCAGGAGCTGATGGAGGAGTCCCAGGATCACGGCTTTTGTGCTGTCCTGGGGAGCAAGGCTGGCAGCGGGAATGGAGGGAAGGCAAAGGATATCTTGTTTAGGATTTTCCAGGATACAAGGAGCCTGTGTACATTGGCCTCCATTTCTTCATGCCATTGTTGGCCTCCTGTCTTGGGGCTGATGGGAGGGCTGACACCCGCCTCCCTGATGCCCCTCCTCCCCATCTTCCTGGGACTGCTGTTCCCTTCAAAGGAGCTCAGGCTTTGGTGGGAGATCGCAGAGCTCTGCAACTCCCTGTGGTGGGTACTGGGGAGAGGTGGGAGTGGGGCTGACCTTGTCTGAAAAATGGAGCTGAGCATCGAGCTCTTCAGTGTGACCGGGCAGTGTGTGGGCTAAAAGCATTGCGCTCACAGTGAAGAGCCAGGACTTGCTGGAGAGAAACCAGGTGTGGAAGGTGCAGAAGAGAAGCTCGGTCTGATCCCTTGCTCCCTGGACACGCAGGGAAGCTGCTGGGGGACACTTGTCCCAGGGCAGCCCCTCACATCACTCGTTTCCAGTGCTGGCTGCTCAGTCCGGCTGTGGGGCAGTCCATGGCCAGCTCCATCCTCCGGCACATCTCCATATCATGACTAAGGAACAAAGGCCAGCCCAGCATGGCTCCTCTTCTGGACCAGAGCCCAAGAGGTCCTGGAAGATGGCTGTCTCCTGGGCCCGTGTGGGACGCAGCTGGGCTGTGCAGGGACTGGGTGCTCAGGTCCCACACTTTCTGCTAGGAGGCTTGGGAAACTGGGAAGCCTCAGGCAGAGCTTGTCACTGAAAGCTGAGGGGAAAAAGGTGCTGAATACCTCAAATCATTCCATGTCCTTGCTTACAAGGTCCCCTGCCCCACTCAGCAACAGCTACATATCTTCCTTAGCTGGTACCAATAGCTTTTGGTATTGCTTTCCTTAGAGAAGCTGTTCTGGTTACCCAGCCCTTGCTGGTTCCAGCTCCAGCTGAGCTCTAACTCGAGTTGCCCTAACTCTACCGCTGCACGCACAGACACAGTCTCGGTGTTCCCCCTGGGCAGCCTGTCCTTCTTCCACTGCCTGTGCACATCCACCCAGCAGCCTGAGCTTGGCTGCTCCTCACAGGGCAGATGGTCACCAGGAGCAGCTCCTGAGGGAGCTCTCCAAGGAAAAGCTGTGCCCAGCCCTGGGCAAACTCTGCCCTGAGCACAGGGAAGGCAGGGGCAGGCTGGGAGAAGAGCAAGAGGCTCTGCAAAAGCCCAAGGGAAAGCGTTGCCAAAGCCCATACTTGAGCCTGGGAACTTTAGCTCTTCCCTCTAACACTCTCCCAGCTGAGCTTCTTCCGCTCTGCCCCAGGAGCCCTAGTCCCCATGCCAGCTGTGCAAGGGCACAGAGAGATACAGAAGATGTGTGCTCCTCAGGGAGGTTCCCGGGAACAAGCTGTGCCCAGCCCCAAGAGAGGGGAGCTGGCTTCTCCCTGCCCAGGCAGTGCCAAGCGCCCATCTCCTGCCACCCCACCTCAGCCTGCTGCTGAAAGGTTTCAACACAGCCCCCGAGGCAGCTGGGGCTGTCTGGGGCTCCTGGGCGCTCTGTGGCAGAAGGACGGGACGTGGTTACTGCATCAGCGGTGCTGGCAGTGGAGTGACAAAATCTGCCCTGGGTGGCACAGCTGGGGCACTGCATGACTGATGCCTCCATGACCGGTTGGGATCCAGGTTTGTGGTGAACGCCAGATCCACGTTAGGAGTTCCAGGAGTCTTGTGGGCTTCCAGTTCAAATGTGATCAGAGCAAAGACAAGATACAAGCAACTGCAAAGGCTGAGGGTGGAGAAAGAAGCGTGGGGCTGATGAAAGACCTCTCTCCTTCCCCGTAGGGAAGAGAGGTCTCAGGGGATGCAGAGTCTGTGCTGGTGCCATGGCTCTCTTGCTTGACTCCTGCTGGAGCAAGACTGTTTTGGTCAATGGGAGGAGATGACAGGCAGGGTGGAAGAAGACTTGAATACCTGCACGAATAGGGATGGCACAACCTCTCTTGGCAACTGACCTCATGGTGAAAACATTTCTCCTTATCCCCTGGTGCCTTCTCTGCTCCAGGCTGAACAAGCTTTGCTCCCTCACTCTTCCCTTAGATGGCAAGTGCTCCAGCCTGCCCCCAACCCAACGGTCTCATAGCCCTCCACTGAGCTGCTCCAGCTGATCAATGTCTTGCATGTCCCAGGACAGACCTTTGCAGTACTTCACTTACTCCTGGCCTCCAGGCAGTGTGTTACCTGTTCAGGATGATCCGCTATCCTCTTTCAGTGGCTGGGGATGAAGCCCCACAGATTTGTATGGGTCAAGTTCTCTCCTTGATCCTGGTGCATTGCTGGGATTTCTTCTCCTCTTTGAACAAATTATGAAGAATGTCAATGTATTTCATAAGAGGAGAGAGTCAGACATGAAACTGAGAAGAAAATTACCTGGTCCAAAAGGCTGGAACTTCCAGGAAGCTTCCAGTTTTAAGGAAATATTTCAGGAATGGCCACCAGCTCAATCATGAGGCACTGTTAGTGTCTGCTGCACTGGCCGAGCTTTGCTGGAGCTCCTTTTGGGCGCAGGGGTATGGAGATGAGGAATTTTTCCTTTCCCCATCTCCTGCAGTCAGCGTCACAGTGGTGCATGGAGGAGGACAAGAGATTGACACAAGAAAAGTTCACACCAGAGATCAGGGGAATCTTTTTCCTCATGAGGACAGTCAAACACAGGAAGTGGCTTCCCAGGGAAATAATCCATGTTCCATTCTGGGAGTTTTCATGTCACGACTTGGATCAAGCCCTGAGCAACCGGATCTGACCCCAGAGCTGACCTTGCTGGGCTGGAGACCTCCTTCCAACGTGAGTGTACTGGCTTTGGCTGATGATTTAGTTCTTGCTGAGCAGTGTTTGCATAGTATCAAGGCTTTTTCTGCTTCTCAGACTTCCTCACCAGCAGGCAGGTGGGGGGTGCACCAGAAATTGGGAGGGGACACAGCTAGGACAGCTGACCCCAAGTGACCAAAGGGATATTCCATACCGTATGTTGTCATGCTCAGAAATAAAACTGGGTGGGGTAGAGGTCAGAGGCAGCTGCTGTTGCTCGGGGATTGTCTGGGCATTGATTGGTTGGTGGTGAGCAATTGTTTTCTTTTGCATCACTTGTTCTTCTTGGGTTTTATTTTCCTCTCTCTTTAGATTTGTTTTTTCTTTTTTTTTAGCAGGTTCATCACTACGCCTGCCAAGTAGAGACAACATCATGGAGAGAGGACAGAGGAAAAGTCCAGGAGAGGGGATAGCGGTGGGTTGTTCCTTGTGAGGCCCTGTCAGTTGTAGCAAAGTGAGAGTCCATCAGGTACATCAGCATCACGCGGCCATCGAGTGAACCACAGCATGGGGGAGGGCAGTGGAGATGCCGGTCGTGGTGACATGACTGGGAGCTCAGGTTTGTCAGGGGGCAGCAAGGGACAACTGCTCTGGAAGGCACAGGAAGTTGGGAACCCAGGGGTATTCCCAGGTGAGCAGGGAGGGGTCTCACCAGCCTGAGCTCCCAGCAAGGGAGCAGGACAGGCAAGGGGCCTCACAGCTGGAGGCAGTTCAGAGTCCAGATCATCTGGCAAGGTTTGGATGAGGGAGCAGGTCCAAGGTCAAGCCAGGAAGTTGATCCACAGGTGGGGGTCAGGATGAGGCCCAGTAAGGGATACTGGGGTCAAGCACAGCCCAGAGCTGCCTCCTCCCCAGCAGGACCTCAAGCAGAGGAGTGTATCTCCTGCACCTCTCCCACGTTGTGCCCCTTCCCCTCTGCCTGACAAAGGGGCTGAAAGCGACTGTGCTGTGGCTGTGGAAGGTGGTGTGCAGAGCTGGGTAAGGTGAAGGCCCTCCTGAGTGCCCATCTGTCTCTCCCTTGGCAGGAGGATGACACTGTTGCTCCTTGTTTTCCCCACCTGTGTCTGCTGCTCTTGTTCTAGCTCCCGGGCTCTCTGGCATGGGGCATTCAGTTGCCTTTCAGACACTTGACCCTGTGGGTCCTGCCATGGAAGTGTCTGCATGGAGGTGCCCAAGCCCCCTTCTAACCTGTGGGGCTCCAGGCATTGCAGTCCATGAGGTCTACGTCTATAGCCTACACCATACGGCTATGAGGCCTACGTTTCCTTTAAACCACACAATCACAGAATCACAGAATCACTAAGGTTGGAAAAGACCTGTAAGATCCTCAAGTCCAACCATCAACCAACAAAAAAAACCCACCACCATGCCCATTAAGCCATATCCCACAACGCCACATCCACGTCCACAATGCTACTGTCTTCTTGTGGGAGTTCTTCCAGGCTGTCAGTTATCCTCCAGAAAACAACAGCTCTCCCTTTGCAATAGCTGTGATATCTGTGGTATCTGTGATATCTTGGTTTTGTCCTTTGAGTCAGGGGATTTATGCATCACTCCTTCTTGGTCACTTTCTCCATTTCTGGGCTAAGAAAGGCAGAGGAGTTGGGAGATCTGCACTTTGAAACCGCACTCCTCCTTTTTTAGCACACTACAGTTTCTCTTTTGGGGGCAACTCACGAGTATGACTGCCTTTTAGCTGAGAGCACATGGCAGCACAAGACTTGCATGGGCAGATCAACTCTCCTGACTGCAGTAAGCCACACCTCCAAGGCTCACGACTTTCACTGATAGCAATGGAAATGCTTTCTACCCCTGAAGAGAACACCTTCCCAGGGGGATAGGGGCATCTAAGAAGTAATTCAAGGTAGAACTAAGCCCCTCTGCCACACCTCATGCTGTAGAGAAGAGCAGGAAAGGAACTTCCTCTGGGGATGAACATGGACATCCAAGCTGGTCACCTCCATTCCCCGTAGTAGACTGACTGCAGAAAGAGGACAGACGGTACACTGACGTGAGGACAGAGTTTGTCTCATTGGAACAACGACCCCTAGAACGGGGTGGGTCACCCCTGACTTCACATCCCGAGTTATCTCCCGAGGCTTGGGTGGGAGCTGGTGGTGATGAACACAGTGGTTACAGACACAGTTTTAGGCCCAGAAGTCCAACAACCTCCAGCTGCTGGAAAGAGGGAGTCTGCTGAAGACCATCCGGCTCAACTAGATGTCGTGTCATGGGCGTTTTTGGATCATAATGGGTGACTACCTCATGCAGGGGACAGAGGCAGTCATCTGTCAGCCCTACCAACCCTCCAGAGAGGTTTGCTGCTTGCTGGGGACCAGGATCCAGGGTGTTGTGGTGGAACGTTCAAAGCTCATCTCTCCCTCTGACTCCTACCCCCTGCTCTTATTCCAGGTCGGCACAAATGACACTGCCAGGGAAAACCTGGACAGGATCAGAAGTGGCTACAGAGCTCTGGGGGTGGTAGTGAAGGGCCTGGGGGCCCAGATGGTGTTCTTCTCAATCCTGTTGGTGAGGGGAAGGGGTGCGAGCAGAAAAGCTCTAGTAGGACAAGTTAATAATTAACTGCGGCACTGGTGTAAGGGACATGATTTTGGGTGCTACAACCATGGGCCCCTGTCTGCAGACCGGCATCTGCTTGGGAGAGATGGGATCCACCTCACTAAGCAGGGCAAAGCTGTTTTTGCCAACAGCCTGGCTGACCTCATAAGGAGAGCTTGAAACTAAGAATGATGGAGGAGGGAGGGAGTAAAGAGCAGTCCTCTAAGGGAGTGACAGACAGGATCAATGAGCAAAGGGCATGGAGTGCTGTGATGGGAAGTGGTCACAAAATCAACAAAATGGGCCTCAAGTGAGGTCACCTCCAACACTTTCAGGTAAGCAAGGAAATGCCTACAAAGCACCATGAGGGAGAAATCTCGCACACCCTCTCCAAGAACTCCACACACTGGGGTGCCTCTCTAAAGTGTCTGTACTCTAATGCGTACAGTACAGGGCATAACCATGAGGGTTTCGAGATCTGTGTGCAGCTGCAGGGCAACAATCTTCTTGTGTCATGGAGACGTGGTGGGATGGCTCCCACATCTGGAGTGTTGCAATGGTGAGAGAGAGGCTCTTGAGGAAGGAGAGGATGGGAAGACAAGGATGGAGAGTTGCCCTTTACGTAAGAGAACAGCTGGAGTACATGGAGCTCTGTCTGAGGATGGATAGAGAGCCAAGGGAGAGCTTACGGGTGAGGATTAAAGAGAGGACAGGAAAGGGTGGCGTTATAATGGATGTCTGCTATAGGCCACATGACCAGGAAGAAAAAGCATATGATGTCCTCAACGGATAAGCAGGAGCAGCCTTACATTCGCAGGCCTTGGTCCTCATGGGAGACGTCAATCACGCTGATACCTGCTCGAAGGACAACACAGCAGGGCATAAGCAGTCCAGGAGGTTTGTGGAGTGCACTGATGATAAATGCCTCACCCAAGTGACAGAGGAGCCAATGAGGAGAGGTGCTTTGCTGGACCTCCTCCTCACCAACAAGGAAGGGCTTGTTGGGGATCTGAAGGTCAAAGGCGGCCTTGTGACCATGAGGTGGGGCTGTAGAGACCACAAAGTGGTGGAGTTCAGGATCCTGAGGGGAGGGAGGAAGGTAAAAAGCAATCTCAGAACCCCCGGTTTAAGGAGAGTACAGCCTGGCCTCTTCAAGTATTCACTTGGAAGAGCCCCATGGGATGTGGCCCTGGAGGGAAAGGGGGGCCTAAGAAAGCTGGTTAATATTCAAGGATCACCTCCTCCAAGCTCAAGAAGGGTGCGTCCCATCAAATAAGATGTCAGGCAAAAATGCCAGGAAGGCTGCGTGGATGAACAAAGAGTTCCTGGCCAAACTCAAACACAAAAAGGAACCATCCCGATGGTGGGAACAAGGACAGGTAAGCTGGGAGGAACACAGAGATGTTGTCTGAGCATGGAGGGAGAAAGATAGGAAAGCTAATGCCCAAATGGAATGGGATTTGGTGAGGGATGTCAAAAAAAAGAAGAAGGGCTTTTGTAAATAACCAGGTAACAAAAGGGAAGAAGGGATGATATGATGGAAGTGATAGCAGGTGTGGCCATTTCTTGATGGCAAAGAAAGAGAGGGTGATCTATCCAACTTCTCCAACCTTCATTGCTCCAAGCTCCCTTCAGATATGAAACGTATATGTACAATATGACAATATAAATGTGTCACCAGAACACAGTTTCCCCATTTGAAGCGTTGGCAGGAAATACATTTTTGGAAATGGTTATATAAATCTCTATTTACATAGAGGGAGAGAAAGTATCATCATCTTGCTGGTCCATGTCCATGGTCTATAGAAAAATTCATGAGGATTTACAGACCTATGTCAAAGTTCTGAAAATGTAGAAGTTTTACACACTTATTACACCAAGGTCTTTTCTGCACATGGTTCAACTTTTGCATAAAATCTTCACACAGGGCTTGATGCAGTTGCCCACACAGTGGTGGCCACTGTCTCCAAGATACATGGGGGTAGCTGAAAACCCCACAGGGCACTGGAAAATGTGGCTCAGGACCTATGGGAGCCCTTCTGGAGCAGGGCCTGGTGGACAGGCAGGGAAGGCCAAGGCATCTCAGCTGAGACAGCTGATTTCTCTCCCTTGTCTAGAAAGGGAAGCCTGGAAAATGGCACCCAAGTTGTGCAATGTTAGAGGAGGTCACTCTCATCCCTGCCTTCACCTACAATGGAGTCACATGTACTTTACCCTGCAGGGAATGAAAAATGCGGGGGTCTGGATATTGCAGAGTCTCCTGTAACCCAGATACATTGGGGTTAGTGCAGATCTGGCGGTCCAAAAGAGAGCGTTTCCTTCACTTTGTCTCTTTTTTCCCTCTGTGAATTGAGGGAGCTCGTGACCTCAGCGTGTGACTCGCTGTGTGCAAAGAGTGAATATGGACCAAAAGAAGCCGGGAGAGGGAGTGTTTGGGGGGATCTTGGGATCTCTCCTTGACACAAAAGTGTGTTTTCTATTGGTCCAAGGCTATCCACTGTGGGAAGTGGACTTCAGAGGGGGTAACGTGGACTTCATATACAGCCCATGAGCGTATCATATCCCTCTGTGTTTGCGTGCAGTCATTCTCCAAGCAAAGCAGGTGGGAGTTGGTGCCCACGGGCTGAAACATGCAGCTACAGACTTCAGTGCAGAAAGCTCCGATTTGAACGAGGCTGCTGTAAGTGCCAGGTGGTTGATGAGAGAAAAGGCGTGAAGAATGGCCATAGATTGTCAACATAAAAGGTCCTGATATTTGTATACATTCAAACTCCACTGGAGACACTCAGGATCAATATGGATTGAGGATTTCTGATCTCACAGAATGTGTAAGCAGAAAAAGGAAGAAAAGTGGGGGGAAAAATGAATCCTTTCTTACTGTTTAGTAGTGACATCTTTTGACTGCACTCCTGAAACCTCTCCTATTAACCACATGAGAATTGAAGACCTAAAGGAAAACGATGCACAGAGCCTTGGCTCCTTAGGGAGTTTTGCATGTTAATGAGCCCTCTGGTGCCAAGTTCCTGAACTGCGGATCCTGAAAGATTGAACAAGCCTCTGAAGAAGTAAAAGTCAGCAGCAAACGTCCAAGTTTCTGAGACTGTTATTGGTCTCCACTGAAGACCATCACTGACGAGACCATCAACGGAACGACCATGCGGACCACCTTTATGTGGAGGTGGCTGTGAAAGCCCTAAATATGTTTCAGCAATCACGATGGCCAAGCCCTGACCCTCGTCCCCTGAGGAGGGGAATCCCTTCCCCCATGTGGTGCTAATGGCTCTTCCTGGGAGCAGCGGGATATGGGATATCTTTCCCTGCAGATTTTAGCCACCCCGCTGCTTCCCACCTTGCTCTGACCCCATGGTATCCCAAGTTTTACTGATGTCATTCTGTCCTCACTGGCTGTTGCTTCAAACACAAAGCTGAAGTTTTGCCAGTGCATGTGAATTCCCCACAACCTGTCTGGTTTCCTTCAAAGCCTTCCTGATGCTCCTCTAGCTCCCAAGATGTCCCAGCCCCAAACTTGCTTGAATCCTTTATGTATATCCCAGCACTGAGATGCACATTGATCTTCTCCTGCATTCTTTTAAAGTCAACGCTCAACCTATTTCACTTCAGCATGACAGCACGCACCCCCCTACACCCACCCCTGCTATTTCAGGTCCTCTTCCTGCCTTTAACACACTCACTGCTGGGCACACCCCGCTCTCTCCCTGCGCTCCCATGTATCTCACAAACCCCTCTTGCTTCCCCCGCAGCAACAAAACTTCACTCCAGGAGGTTTGTACACGTGGGGGATGTGATGCCAAGTGCAGGACAGTGGCAGGACACCGCCCAGGCTCTGTGGGGGGTGGGTGAGGAGGCAACAAGGCCCTGGGACTGGAAGGAACTGGTGCCTTCTCATGGGACTCAGTGCAAGAGACCTGTCCTACTGCGGAGCGAGGGGCCAGCCACACCAAGGCCGTCAGGTGTTTGCACCACAGACAGTCCAACACTGTCCTATGCCTGTGCCAGTTTCCCTGCAGACTGTCACTACCTCCCCCTGCTTCATCATCTCACTCTGACCTTGGGACCTCCCAAGCTTTAATGATGCCTGTGAAAGGCAAGATGCTAACTGCAGTACAACTTGCGTAGAAGAATGAACACTAACTGAGACTATGAGCTTTCACCTCAGGGCCAATGCAACCTGAAGACCCAAACTAAACCAGCTCTTAGCGGCTGACAACACCCCATACCGACAACAAAACCATGGAAGGTTTACCTTTCAAGAAACCAGGCATATAACCATGGCCAGAAGAACAATCAACCGGTACCCAATCCTTCCACCTACACGGAACATTGGTTTAGAACAATGAGAATTAACACACCACTGACCATTTGTCTGTACCACCTCCACGGGACAAGCACGTGCTGATCCTGCATGGGACACGTGCATACCCACTACTCAAGTAATGGTAACTGATTAGCCCACCCCCTAACATGAGTGATTTGATCCGTCTACACAACTGTATTGTAACATATATAAACCCTGCTTTCCTCTGTACTGGGGTCCTGCATGCATTAGGCTGAGTTGCCACTGTATGCACAGCTAAAATAAGAGAATAAATTACCTTGGTAATTCTATGCTGAGCATCCTTGCCTCCCTCCTCAACCAGCAAATAAGTGACTTTTATGTGCCACTTTGTTGTCACTGGCTGTTCCTTCCAACACAAAGCCCTGGTTATCTGAGGATTTGCCAATGCCTGTGAGTTCCCCACAACCCATCTGGTTTCTTTCAATGCCCTGCTAATTCTCCTCTAGCACACAAAATTTCTCGGTCCCCGACTTGCTTGACTCCTGTACGTATCTCCATATCCCACCACTGAAATGCATGTCCTCCTTCTTCTGTTGCCTCAAAACCCAAAGTCAACCTATTTCACTTCAGCATGACACCTCCTTACCACCGCCTCTACTTCAAGTCTTCTTCCTGCCTTTAACACACTCTCGGCTGTGCACAGACCGATCTCTCCCTGCACTCCCATGGGTCTCATAAATCATTCCCGCTTCCCCTGCAGTTATGGGACCTCCCTCTGGGAGGGTCATACATTTTCCAGCATCATGGATGTTTCCTGTGGTCCATCCGAGTGTGGGTCCATGCAGGAGCCCTGTCTCTGCACCACAAGCCCCCTGATGCGAGCACTCACCCTGCATGGTCATGCAGTACAAGTTGTACACTGATGTTTTTCTCTCGCAGGAACTTTCCAGCTCAGCCCAGCTCCCTCCAAGCCCTCCTACCTCCCCTGCCCTCTCTCCAGCCCAGCCCACTCTGGTCTGGCCCCACAGCACTACTTGCCACAGGGTGCTGAAGAGTTCTGGCCACTCACCCCAGAGCCCCAGCCCCTCTGAAGGGCACAGCAGCCCCTGGGGGGCAGAGAGGAGTCAGCCCCAGAGATGGGGGGCCACAAGGACAAGGAGATCAGTGTCCCCTGTGTCCACTGTTCTCCTCTCCCACATATCCCAAGAGATCCGCATCCCCTCCGTGCCATCCCGTCTCCCCAGGCTGGCACAAGAGCCCATGTCCCTGCAGTCCTCAAGAGCTCGTAATCACCCCAGCACAAAGCAGCCTGCCCCAAGGTGATGCAGCCAGAAAGGTGTTTCTATTTCCCATTCATTTCTGCTACGCTGAGGATGGATTGTAGACCAAGAAGTTGCTGCAGGTTCTTTTATTTTCTTAAAGAAAATGGTTTCCCATTTATACAATGTCTCTGGCTCACATAAGATGGATGGATCACTAAGGGGAGGAATAATTATATTTATTTGAAGACAAGAACTTCCAAAGTGGAAAAAGTAAAAAAAAAATACAGGAAAGGCAGACTTGGCCTGTCATGACCTACACTGGGAGTCAGCTGCAGAGGAAGATAGGCAGCCTATGGCTGCTGAAAGATGTCCAGTTACCAGTTTGCTGAGGGCATCCTTGAGCTCCTGGTTCCTCATGCTGTAGATGAGGGGGTTCACTGCTGGAGGCACCACCGAGTACAAAAATGACACCATCAGATTGAGAAGTGGGGAGGCGATGGAGGGGGGCTTCAGGTAGGCAACCATGCTGGTGCTAAGAAACAGGGTAACAACAGCCAGGTGAGGGAGGCAGGTGGAAAAAGCTTTGTACCTTCCCTGCTCAGAGGGGATCCTCAGCACAACCCTGAAGATCTGCACATAGGACAGCACCATGAAAACAAAACACCCCAAAACCAGAAAAGCACTAACCACAATAAGCCCAACTTCCCTGACGTAGGTGTCTGAGCAGGAGAGCTTGAGGATCTGGGGGATTTCACAGAAGAACTGGTCCAGGGCATTGCCTTGGCAGAGGGGTAGTGAAAAGGTATTGGCCGTGTGCAGCAGAGCATGGAGAAACCCACTGCCCCAGGCAGCTGCTGCCATGTGGACACAAGCTCTGCTGCCCAGGAGGGTCCCGTAGTGCAGGGGTTTGCAGATGGCCATGTAGCGGTCATAGGCCATGACTGTGAGAAAAAAATACTCTGCTGACAGCAGAAAGGAAAAGAAAAAAACTTGAGCAGCACATCCCCGATAGGAGATGGAGTTGGTGTCCCAGAGGGAATCGGCCATGGATTTTGGGACAGTGGTAGAGATGCAGCCCAGGTCAAGAAAAGAGAGGTTGAGGAGGAAGAAGTACATGGGGGTGTGGAGGTGGTGGTTGCAGGCGATGGCGGTGATGATGAGGCCGTTGCCCAGGAGGGCAGCCAGGTAGATGCCCAGGAAGAGCCAGAAGTGCAAGAGCTGCAGCTCCCGGGTGTCTGTGAATGCCAGGAGGAGGAACTCAGTCATGGAGCTTCCATTGGACATTTGGTCCCTCATGGCATGGGAGCCTGTTCATGGAGGAAAAGGAATCAATAAGTTAGGAGAGATTTCTCTGAGCAAAATCTATTTAATTTCTTGTAGAAATCCCCAAATAACTTGTCCCTAATCAAGAAGACGTTTGGCAGGTCCCTTTTGTGAGCTCTGGTTGGTGCTGGCTGAGGGTGTCCCTGGCAGCAGTGCACTCTGAGGTGGGCTCTGGGGGAGCCAGCGCTGCCCTACAGCGATAGGGAAATAGGAACACAGGGTCTATGGTTAAATCCGCTTGTGATATCAAAGAGCTTTTCCCCACTGTCTCTCCCAAGGCACCCAACCCTGGAGCAGAGCTGGGAGGATTTTGTTTTGTTTATTCTGCTCTAGTGGCCCCACGACCCCGAGGAGTGTTTTTAAGGCAGAAAGCCTTGGCATTAGTAGTGCCCTTCAGGTGAAACCTTGTGGGTCCTGAGAAGCAAAGGGGCCATCCCTTAGTGCAGAGTGAGGACAGCCAGTCTGTCCATCAGCCCTGGTCTCAGCTGCCTTGTGCTGGCACCTCTTTGAGCTGGAGGACGATAGCACTCAAGTGTTCTCCCCAAATGAAACTGGACGCTGCTGAGAGCAAAAGAAATGCAGTTTCCAAGTGCAGACCTCCAAACCCCTCACCCTGCCTCAGCGTACCCAAGGAGGAGCTCAGCTCTCCCCTCCCAGCCAGGGGCACAGAGGGCTCACTGCCGCTGCCTGCGTGGAGCCACCCAACAGCATTTCTGTGGCCTTAGCGCTGACTTGTCTTCTCCATGGGGCTCCTGCATAACACAGAGATGCCATGGGTGAGCTGTGCCCTTCTGGAGGGCACCCTGCAGCCCAGCAGGACCCCCCAGGGAAAGAGTCAAATGTCCTAATAATGGGGCATCCAAAAAGTGGATTGGCTCTCTCCCAGCCCTGCAAAATGCATTGCCACAGGCTGTGCTACATCTACCTGGGAGAGGAGACCTGATGGGGGGTGGTGTGTGCTCCAGGGGAGGTTTCTGCACTGCAGGGGATGGCAGGGAGGTACCCAGTTCTCCCTCCCACAGTCTTTCTGAGAGCAGCTCCCTCTCCCTCCCTGCCCATGTCTCTGCTGCCTGGAGCTCTCCCTGCCAGGAGCTATTTCCCTGTCCCCATGTGTCTGCTCCCTGCCAGTGCTCAGAGACCCCAACGCACCCGCTGTGTGCTCAGCTCTGCCCTGCAGACACCTCCTGGCAGCAGGGCACTGCCCAGGGTCATCTCTGTGTATGCAGATGCTAAGGAGCAGCTCAAACAAGTCCCACAGAGACCACCGAGGTGCTGTCTGTAGGCTGAGCAGTGCCTTAGGGGACTAGATGAGGTTCCTTGCAGACCTACCCATCTCTCAGTGCAATGCTCCTGGAGTCTCGGTGTCTTGTCCAAATTCAACACCTCCATTACTCTTTCCCTGCCCTCTCTCCTCTCCCTCAGTGCAGGACATGAACTGAGGGTCGGGAAGGGAACTCTGTCTCAAAGAGCAACTTCATTGACCTTCCTATGGCAAAGTCTCCTCTGGAAAGAGTCACTTGGTGAGCTCGACCTGGGATCTCTCAGTGTAACAGTTAAGGTGTCTCAGAGGGTTGTCCACACCTGACAGATCCATTTCCATTCCCAACCATCCAACTAGTATAATCTTTAATGCAAAGACTCAGGAATGCACAAGCTGAAGCAGGAAAGCCTTGCCTTGACGGTCATCTTTGAAAGATCCTCTCCAGAAATGTGCTGGGGGTGATGTGGAGCTGTGAGCAGCCCTGACACATGCAGCACCCTCTCAACAGCAGAAGGACCCCCCCTGGCTAGCGGTCACTCCTTCCATCCTGAGCTTCTCCCCGCAGTGCCCTGGGGAGCTCCCTGGGCAGGCTGAGTGCTGACCCTGGCAAGCAGCGGAGTCCCTGCCCTGGCTCACAGTGCCCTGGGGTGCAGGGACCCTGCTCTGAAGGACAGCCCTGGGCACCCCTGGATGCACACCCACCTTTACACCCCTGCAGCCATCCCCGGGAGAAGGTAGCCATCATACCCTGTCCCTCTGAGAGTGCAGGGAGGAATCCCTGCTGTGGAGCACATCCTTCTCCTCTATACTAGGGAATCTGTGAGAGTCCTCCTGGAACTTCCTACAGGCTATGGGATGAACCAGGTCTAGGAGACCCCTGCAGAATACTCATTTTTATTGCCCTGCAGCTCAGAGACTTACCATATAGAGGGCTGTGAAGATTTCTTTGCCAGTCAACTCTCCTCTGTCCTCCAATGCCACACTGCCTTTAAGGTCTCTCCGCCTCGATCCTCTCCCCTCGGTGCCTGCAGGCAGTGCCCTCAGCCCTGCTGTGCTTTGAAGAAAAGCTGCTCCTGGGCAGAGCTGCCTCTCTGCAGCACTGCCCACTTGCCATCAGTACCCTCCCTCCCTCCACCCCAGGAGCCCAGCCCAGCTCAGCAGCAGAGGACCAGCCCAAGGCAGCACTTTCTCTGCCCCCTCTGGGCTCCCTCCAGGTGTCCCTGGGGCTCTGGGGGAACCTGCTGTGAAACAGGCTGAAGGAATCACTGCTGTTCCCTCTCTCAGCTGGGGAGAGACGCTTCTTTCCAGCACTGCCATTTTCCTGCTCAGAGATAGAGTGAGATGTGAATATCACCTTTCCTTCTCCCATCAGTAGGCAGAATACCCAGTGAACATGAGGGATGTCCTTTACCACTTCTGAGGGAAGAGATTCAGCTGAGGCAATCGAGGCATCTTATTCTGGGTTTGTAGTCCTGGGGCTGGAAGTGGTCTCAGCTCCCTCCCATGCCTGTCACAAACCCACAGGAGGTGGGATTTCTCTTGCCTCTCTTCAGGTGTGCAAAAGTGGACATTTGCATGGGAGCTTTTTGTCTCAGCTCCTCTGCTAATTAATGGAGATGGAGGGCAGGAGTGAGTGCTTCAGATGCAAATACCTGATGGCATCTGAGGTGCCAGAGGTGGCCCAAGGTATGTGCAGGAAACTGCAGGCTCTAGTGGAGCAATTCTCATGCACAGGGCAGTGTCCATCTTGGAGGCCATTGGGAAATTCCTTTGGCCAACTGAAATGACAGCAGATGGCCACATTTAGGACAATGAAACTTGTCCCCACTCGGTATGGACAGGGCAGTGTATAGAGGTATTTGTCTGCCCCAATGGTGTTATTTTGCACCAGAAGAGCTAAGTTTCTCTCTTTCGCTTCTCCATCACCTATATGTATTAGATCAGCATTGACTATGGTGTTTCATGGTGTCCTGCCAGGGCTGCGCAGCCCAGGCCCTCTTCCATCTGGATTCAGTGGCAGCAGGGTTTGCTCACTCTCTGAGCACCTCATGTCGCTTTTCTCATCATCTACATCTACATCTACAGCTGCACCTACATCGCATGTCATCTTTTACGTTGCCATCTGCAATCCATTCCGAGCACATCTCTGCCATGTAGCAAAGCCTTTACATATATGGGGTCTTGGGACTCAGTTCCAGTTTAGTTTGTGACAAGTCTGAGGTGGGCCCCAGCGGGCAGCAGCTGAGGTGCTGCAGCCCAAACGTGCACCAATGCCCTCAGCCTGGGGCACAGACAGGAGGAGCTGGAGCCCCACGTGCCATCACAGAAGTGCCACATTGATGGAAGAACTGCCAAGGTGTGGTGGGACAGCTCGCACAACTCGGGGGATGTGCAGGATGGACACAGGCTCTTCAGGAGACGCTCATCATCTGTTTGATGGAGCTGCTGGGAAGTATGGACTTCCACTATGGGATGGGCAAGAGGTGGGCTGAGTACTTGTGGGTGAGAGTCAGGGGAGAGGCCATTTAGGGTGATATTGTGGCAGGACATAAGGAAACCCCAGTCAGGGCAAAGAAGTGGACAAAGTCTTCTTTGAAAACCTGAAGCTTTCTCTGGATCAATGACACCGGGTCTTACCGGGAACTTCAATGACCCTGACATTCACTGGATTGGGATCGCAGTGCAGGAGGTTTCTGGAGGTTTTTGGGGAAACTTCTTCTCACAGCTGCCAGGGAGCCCAACAAAGGTGATGCTTGCTTGGGTCTGGTACTTGCAAACATGGAAGAGCTGGTCAGGGATGTGAAAACCAACATCACACTCACACACATGATATTACAATCAACCATGAAAGGAGGAGGGGTGCCAGCTCCTGAGCAGAGTGTTAAAAGGAGAGTACAAGTGCAGACGCAAGACCTCAGAGGGGTAACCTGTAGCCTGTTCTGGGGGTTTTCAGTTGGGGAACTTAGGGGCAGGAGCACTGAAGGTCAGAGCACAAGTACTGCGCACTGAGCAGAGCTCAGTACAGCCGGTCTTTAAGGACAGCCTCCTGCAATGGCCCATACGGACAGTAAGTTGACTCTCTCAAGGAAATTCAATGGCACCAAGATCAGCTCTTACCACTGACGTTAGAGTCAAAGAAGAAACCAAGACCATGTGGGGCCACTGCAGAATTTAGCAGGTGTAAATGGGTCTGAGATGCTCTATGCTGTCTTTGGCTCAGCCTTCATCAGCAAGGTCTCCCAGACCCTGGTGCCTTGAGGCAGAACCCATGGAGAACAGCTATCAGTGGGTGGGGATCAAGTCACTCAAAGGAGTGAGAATATGTGAGAGAAACAACCCTGAAGACACCAAGATCAGTGAAGAAGGAGGGGGAGGAGGTGCTCCAGGCACCGGAGCAGAGATTCCCCTGCAGCCCGTGGTGAAGACCATGGTGAGGCAGGCTGTCCCACTGCAGCCCATGGAGGTCCATGGTGGAGCAGATATCCACCTGCAGCCCCTGGAGGACCCCATGCTGGAGCAGGGGGATACACCCAAAGGAGGCTGTGACCCTGTGGGAAGCCCACGCTGGAGCAGTCTGTTCAAAAAGGACTGCACCCTGTGGATATGACACGTAGAAAGGACCCACGATGGAGCAGTTTGTGAACAACTGCAGCCTGTGGGAAGGACCCACGATGGAGAAGTTCGTTGAGGAATGTCTCCTGTGGGAGGAACCCTACATTAGAGCAGGGGAAGAGTGTGAGGAGGAAGAAGCAGCAAAGAGAACATGTGATGAACTGACCACAACTCCCATTCCCCATCTCCCTGTGCCACTCGGGGGCGGGAGGTGGAGAAATGAGGAGTAAGTTGCGCCTGGGAAGAAAGGAGGGGTGGGGGGAAGGTGTTTTAAGATTTGGTTTTATTTCCTCATTACCCTACTCCAATTTGATTCACAATTAAGTAAATTATTTTCCCTGAGTCGAATCTGTTTTGCTTGTGATTGTGATTGCTGAGTGATCTCCCTGTCCTTATCGCAACCCACGAGCCTTTCATTATATTTTGTCTCCCCTGTCCAGTTGAGGAGGGGAAGTGATAGAGCAGCTTGGTGAGCACCTAGCATCCAGCCAAGGTCAACCCATTACAACCCCCATTCCCCGTTCCCCTTTTTACCACTCATGGGGAGAGGAGGTAGAGGAGTCCACAATGAAGGAATGAAGTTGAGCCTGGGAAAAAGGGGGAAAAGGGAGGTGCTGTTTCAATATTTCTCTTTTCTTCTCACTATCTAAATCTATTTGAATTAGTAAAAAATTAAGTAGATTTCCCCAAGCTGAGTCTGTTTTGCTCATGACGGTCATTGGTAAGTGACATTCCTGCTTTTAGATCATGGTCAACCCACCTCACACTGCCTCCCACAATACTTGTGTATCAAACCAAGGAAGTGACAGTCTTGATAGATGTGCAAAGAGGTGAGTAAAAGACTGACTGGATGCATTAAGGTCTCTCCTGGGACTTAATGATGTTATCAATGTCCCGGAGGAGCTGACAGAGTTTGCAGATGACACAAAACTAAGGCAGGGGACCAGTATATACACTGCCTTCGGGAGGAATCTCAACAGCTTGGAAGAGTGGGCCAACAAGAAGCTACTACATTTCAGAAAGGAGAAATTCCAAATCTCCCCGCTGGGGTTGCCTAACCGGGGGCAACAGCCCCGGCTGGGGCGCAGCTCAGCAGAAAAGGCCCTGAGGGTTGTGATGAACATCAAGCTGCATATAAGTAGGTGGTGAGGCCTGGCAGCAAAGAAGGCCAACAGCATGGTGGCTGTATGAACAGCCAGGAGATGAGGGGGAGGGATTGTCCCCCTCTATCCAGTCCTCACTAGACTGCACGCACAGCACTGCACTGAGTTTGGGGCCTCCGGTCCCCACTAGAGGAAAGAAGCGCTGCCAAGGGAAGGTGAGGGCCAGCAACAGCATTTAGTGCTTTAACCTTCCATGTGGGAGCAGTTGCTGGATGTTTTCAATTTTGGAGCTGGGCTCTGGTGAGAGTGAGAGTGGGAGGGGACATTAGTTGGCTAAGCAGGCACAGATCTGCAGGGTTTTTTGCTTGCTTGAGATGGAGTTAGCTTTCCCCATAGGAGCCCTCATAACGCTGTGCTTTGTTTTGATAGCTTGAAAGGTGTTGATAACACACCAGTATTTTGGCTGAGTGGTGCTCGCACAGCATCAAGGCTGTCTCTCCAACATTCTCCCCCCTCACCCCCAAAGATCACTTAGCTGGGGGTGGGCAAGATGTTGGGAGGGGACATAGCCAGGACAGCTGACCCAAACTGACCAAACAGTAATTCCACACCATATGATGTCTGCGCAGCAATGAAAGCTAAGAGAAAGAAGGAGGAGAGGGGAGCATTTGTTATGATGACGTTTGTCATCCAGAGCAACCGCCACATGTACTGAAGCCCTGCTTCCTGGGAAGTGGCTGGACATCGCCTGCTGATGGGAAGTAGAGAATAAACCTTTTGTTTTCCTTGGCTTCTTCGCATGGCCTTGGCTTAAACTGCCTTTATCTTGACCCACAAGTTTTTTGCATCTTCTTTTCTCTCCCCCACCATCCTGCTGAGGAAGGGAGTGATAGAGCAGCTTGGTGGGCACCTGATGTCCTGCCAAGATCAACCCACCACAGACAAGTAACCTGGGACGATTACAGCGACATTGTCTGAGAATCCAGGGATTAAGACAGAAAAGCTAAAGCCCAAGAGGAATTCAATAATTAGATCTGGCCAGGAATATCAAAGACCACAAGAAGGGCTTCTCTAAAGACATGGGAGACAGCAGGAAGACTAGGGAAAAGTGTAGGTCCATTGCTCAACAAGACAGGAGACCTGATTACACAGGACATGGCAAAGGCTGAGGTACTGGGTGCCACCTTTGCCTCAGTCTTTGCTAGCAAGACTGGCCTTCAGTAATCCCAGGTCCCAGAGACCAGGGGAAAACGTTGGAGCAAGGAAGATGTGCATTTGGTGGAAGTAGATCTGGTCAGGGAATGCTTAGGCAAACTGGACAGACATACGTCCATGGGCCCAGATGGGCTGCACCCACGAGTGCTGCGGGAGCTGGCAGATGTTGTTGTGAGGCAACGCTTGATAATCTTTGATCAATGCCAGAGTCTGATCTCCCAGAAACTGGGAGAAGTCCCTGAGGATGGAAGGAAAGGAAATGTCACCCCCATCTTCAAGAGGGGCAGGAAGGAGGACCCAGGGAACTACAGCCCAGTCAGCCTCACCTTGATCCCTCAGAAGCTGATAGAGCAACTAATACTGGAAACCCTTTCTAGGCACATGAAGGACAAGTAAGTCATCAGGAAGAGTCTGCACGGATTCACCAAGGAAAAGTCATGCTTCACCTACTTGATTATCTTGATGAGGGGAGATGAGGGGAGAGCAGTGGCTACTGTCTACCTGGATTTCAGGAAAGCTTTCAACACTGTCTGCCTTAAGATTCTAGTAAATAAGCTGTTGATGTGTGCGCTGGATTAGCAGACAGGGAGGAGGATTGCAAATGGGCTGAATGGCTGGGCCCAGAGCGTGGTGATCAGTGGCATGAAGTCTAATTGGACGCCAGTAACTAGTGGTACACCCCAGGGGTCAATACTGCTTCCAGTTCTGTCAAACGTCTTCATTAATGATCTCTGAGTGATGGGGCAGAGGAGTGGCTGATACACCAGAGGGTCGTGATGCAAACCAGAGGCACCTTGACAGGCTGGAGAAATGGACCAACAGGAACCTCATGCAGGTCAAAAGGGAGAAGTGCAATGGGAGGAATAACCCCAGGCACCAGTCCACGCTCAGAGCCACCCAGCAGGCAAGCAGCCTGGCAGAGAAGGCCCGGGGTGTTTCTGGTGGACATCAAGCTGACCTGAGCCAGCAATGGGCATTTGTGACAAAGGAGGCTAATAGCATCCTCGCCTGCATTGAAGTATTGCCAGCAGGTCGAGGGTGGGGGATCCTTCCCCTCTGCTCAGCACTGGTGAGCTCACACCTGGAGTGCTGTGTCCATTTCTGGGCTCTCCAGGACAAGAGAGGCTTGGGCATACCGGAGAGAGTCCAGTAAAGAGGCACCAAGGTGATGAGGCACTGGAGCATCTCTCCTATGAGGAAAGGCTGAGAGAGCCAGGACTGTTCAGCCTGGAGAACAGAAGGCTCAGGAAGGATCTTAGGATTGGCTATAAATCCATGAAGGGAGGGTGCAAAGAGGGTGGAGCCAGGCTCTTCTCAGTGGTGCCCAGTGACAGAACAAGAGGCAATGGGCACAAACCGAAACACAGGAGCTTCTCTCTGATCATCAGGAAGCACTTTTTGACTGTGAAGGTGACCGAGCACCAGCAGAGGTGGCCCAGGGATGTTGTGGATTCTTCATCCTTGGACATATTCTAAAGCCTCTGGGCATGATCCTGGATATCTGGCTCTAGGTGGCTCTGCTTAAGCAGGGAGGTTTGCAGAGGTCCCTTCCAACCTCAACCATTCTTTGATACTGTGATTCCGTAATTCTGTGATTCTCAGACAGGGTTGAGCTGGAGGTCTGGGATTCAGTTGTGATCATGGGGAGGATGAGCCCTTTCTTGACTTCTCTGTGGGGCTGGTGGTCTTTGTGAGAGCTGTAGGAGGAGGGAGCATGTGGAGGAGAACCTGGGGCCCTGTACACCACCCCGATGTGGGCCTTCAAGCAGTGTCCCTCACTCCAAAGATCAAGCCCAGGTTGTTGGTGTATGAACAAAAAGGAGAGTCTGCCCCAGAACCTCCAATTTCCGGCACTGTGGCCATAGAGCAGCCAGCCCTGGACTTGCATGTGCAGAAATGGATTACTCTTTCTTTTTTAATCCACAAGCATGAGAGGTGTTTGGGTGCTACACCAGATCCAGGCCAAAGTTTCTTTACTGAAGATGCATGATTCACTCTCCAGCATCCCTCCCTGTGCCTGCTGGGTCCCTGTGGCCTGCCCTGGGATTGCAGAGTCCTCAATTACCTTTGCACACTTGGATTTAGTGTTTTCCCTTCTTATGGCTATGCCTTGGGTGGTCTCTCATTTTGTGAAACTTCCTACTCACCCCTGGGCACACGCTGTCCCTTCACATCCCCTGAGCTCTCCCCATGCACCTCCAGAAAGAAGGAGTGTTGGCCATCAGCCTATAGCATGTGTGGCAGCCCAAGGCAGGCAACCAGGGGACAACTTTCCAACTCTCTTTGCACTCGCCACTGACACCTGAGCCCTGGATCCAGACCTGGGTCCCCAACAGAGCACACTGGGGTGCTGAGCGCATCCTCCAGGTCAGTGGGGAACCAGACGAATGCCAGAGGATCTTTCAGGGTGCAGTTGAATTACAGTGTCCTTTCGTGATCTTTTGACTTCTAGCCTGGTCTTCAGGACCTGCACTGAAGGTCTCTGCAGTGAGATGGCTCTTTTTAAAGACATAGTATTAGGGAGCCAGCTCTGATAATGTTGTAAACATTTACCAAATGCTTCAAGGCCAGACACAGCAGGTTTAGCCACTAGCAGAGCTGGGATGGATCCAAACATTTCTGTAGGAACATGAGCATGACAGGGACAGTAACAACAAGAAAAACCAAGCAGATTGCAGACCTGCCCTTAGATACCATGTGCAATGTCATGACTGCATAGGGCTGGGCAAGTTATGAGAGATGATATATGGCTACAAAATCGTTTTTCTCACTGCGTCCTTGAATTCTCTCTCCAAAGAGTGGAGGGCATCGAATTCCAAGAGCATGATTTGACAGAGAGCACGTGTCTAAAAGAGATGGAGATGTCCCCCTCTGTTAACCCCTCTTTCTGTCCCTAGGCAGGGACAGCAAGAGGTCCATTTCCCCTTCTGTAGGGCAGTGACCCCGCTGAGCCAGTGCAGGTATCCAAGGCCTGGTTGGAAACCCTCGGTCTGGATGGGTGTTCAGCTCCCCCATGCACCTGACAGACCCACCCTCTTGCTGCAGTGCAGATGTGCACAAGAGAAGCTCCTGCCTGCGAGGTCCTGGCCTGAGCTCCTTCTCGAATCAGTGGGGATGGAGGGTGGCAGGTAGTTACTCACACAAAAGACCTGGTGGCATTTGAGGTGCCGGGGCTGTCCAAGACATGTAGAAGTGTCTCAAGCCGTGACAGAGCAATTCGAAGTGACCCACAGCCTTCCTCTGCATCAACACCAGAGATGAGTGGGCCTCCACTGAATGAGGGTGACATTAATCACTCTCCAGCCTCCCTTCCCCATGCTGCCGGGTCCACGCTGTCTCTTCTGGCATTGCAGAGTCCTTGTTTCCCTGTGGACACACCAAGTCAGCACTTCACCTTTGGTGACTCCACCTTGGCTGCTCTCTCCCTTTGTGGGGCTCCATTCACTGCCCACCTTGGGCACCCACTGTCCCCAGAGAGCCTGGGGGATCTCCAGGCAGCTCCAGTTTCCCCTTGGGAACAATGGTGTCTGCCATGTCCAAAATGTGACAGCCTTGGGTGTGTCACTCAGTGACCAGCCATGGCCTCCACTGGCACAAGGCACTGACAGGAGAGTCCTAAATCCAATCCGTGATCTCCAGAATGTCACAAGGGGACTGAGAGGCTTTTGCTCCTGCAGTCATGCAGAACCCTGAGTAACAGCCCTTTTTCATGCCTACTCCTGACACCAGCATTGGAAGACAAGTCCAGTGATCACACGCAGCACAGAAGAAAGCCCATTTTATTACAGAGATGTTGTGACAGGTTCAGCTCTCAGCAAGCGTTAGACACCTTTATAGAGGCTCCAGGTAAGAGTGAGGGGGTTCATCCCTCTGTAGAAGTAAGAAGAATCCAAACATTACTGTAGGAACATTATAACAACAAAATAATAATGATGATAATAATAGAGAGAACAAAGAAAAAGGTCAGGACTGGTGTAGAATACCCTGGGAGTCATTTGTGGAGAGTTGGGACGTTTCTTGCTGCTAAATAGGAGCCCATGGAATCAGTTTCCTAATACCATCCTTGAGCTCCTGGTTCCTCATGCTGTAGATGAGAGGGTTCACTGCTGGAGGCACCACTGAGTACAGAAATGACAAAACCAGATTTAGAAGTGGGGAGGAGATGGAGGGGGGCTTCAGGTAGGCAAACATGCCAGTGCTAAGAAACACGGAGACGACAACCACATGAGGGAGGCAGGTGGAAAAGGCTTTGTGCCGTCCCTGCTCAGAGGGGATCCTCAGCACAGCCCTGAAGATCTGCACATAGGACAGCACAATGAAAACAAAACACCCCAAAAACAGAAAAGCACTAACCACAAGAATCCCAATTTCCCTGAGGTAGGTGTCTGAGCAGGAAAGCTTGAGGATCTGGGGGATTTCACAGAAGAACTGGTCCAGGGCATTGCCTTGGCAGAGTGGTAGTGAAAATGTGTTAGCTGTGTGCAGCAGAGCATGGAGAAACCCACTGCCCCAGGCAGCTGCTGCCATGTGGACACAAGCTCTGCTGCCCAGGAGGGTCCCGTAGTGTAGGGGTTTGCAGATGGCCACGTAGCGGTCATAGGCCATGAAGGTGAGGAGATACACTTCTGCTGACATCAAGAACACAATTAGAAAGACCTGGGCAGCACATCCTGAGAAGGAAATGTCCCTCCTGTCCCAGAGGGAATTGGCCATGGCTTTAGGGATAGTGGTAGAAATGGAGCCCAAGTCAAGGAGGGAGAGGTTGAGGAGGAAGAAGTACATGGGGGTGTAGAGGTGGTGGTCACAGGCTACAGTGGTGACGATGAGGACATTGCCCAGGAGGGTAGCCAGATAGATGCCCAGGAAGAGCCAGAAGTGCAAGAGCTGCAGCTCCCGTGTGTCTGCCAATGCCAGGAGGAGGAATTCGGTCATTGAACTGCTGTTGGACATTTGCTTCCTCTGGACATAGGGGCCTGTCTAAGGAGGAAAAGGCAGTGACAAGTTACCAGAGACATCTCTGAGCAAAACCAAAGACATTTCTCATAAACCCTCTCCCTGCCATACACCCACCCTTTTCCCTTCTTTGGGAGAAACCTTCATTCTGCCTCCTGACTTCAGCTTCGTTTTCTGCAGCTATGTGTGCTGGAGCAGGGCCTCTGCCCGTGGTCTCTTGAGGAGTCAGCCCAGCCCCACTGCAGTGGGGATATGGGACCATGGCAGGGGGGCGAGGTTTGATATTCACAGTATGTCAGATAAAATCACTCATACCGCAGAAGGGCTTGTCAGCATCTGCACTCCCAGCACTAAAGAATGTGGTGGCAGAAAGAAGTTTCAGGGCTTTGGGGATTTTCACCTGCTTCCCTCATCATTCCCTGTGAGTGTTCTCTGAAATCAGAAATCATGAGCATTTCTCCTGCACTCGGAGTGATCGGTTGTGAGACATGAGAGGCAAAAGGATTCACTGTGGCTTAGTGAAGAGTGAGGGGAGCTGGTTGGTCTGGTTCCCAACTACCCCGGGCTTCCAACTTTCTCAGATGGAGGGCGATTGCACGCCCATGATACTGGTAAAAGCCACCAGATGATGCTGAGAGCAGAAGGATCCACTGCAGACCACTAAATGCCTCACCCTTTCTCAAGGTCTCAGCACCCCAGTTCCAGCCACAGACACACATGGCTCATGTCACCAACCCAACAGCATTTCCTCAGAAGCAGCATATCTGTGCTGCTCCCTTGGAGCTTTCAGACAACAGAAAGAGGCTGTGGGAAAGTTTTGTATGTTTGAGGGCAGCTCACAGCTTGGAAGGGCAGCCCAAGGAGATAGCCAATGTCCTAATTATTGTATCTATTTAAGGGGAAACCAGCTCATTCCACAGCTCCACAGGCTGCATTGCCCACAGCCCCACAGGTGAAAGGTGGGACACCTCATTTCCATGGACACACCTGCACAGGAGGACCCACAAGATCAGTGTGTGACTCTGCAGCTGGAACTCCCATCCCCACAGAGCCTGGCAGCAAGAATGAAATAACAATAACACAGAGAAGAGGAGAAACATGGGGAAATACAGTGAGGGTCTGGCTGAGAGAGGCAGGGGGAGAGGCAGCCGGGCACTCACGAAAGCGTTACCCTTTCTCAACTGCTCAGACCACCTCCCAGACACCAACACTGCTGGGCAGATGTTCTCAGCCCCTGTGCTATGCGGAGGGGAACTGGGCACGTGCTGGAGAGCTGCACCTCGGCTCTGCTGGAGCTCTGGCTGCAGAGGAGGTGGTTCATGCCTTGGAGCCCACGGCCCTGAAGGCAGAGGCTGTGCTGGGTGGGAGAGGAGGAAAGGGGGCTTGCTCAGAGGAAGGGGTCTGCACTGGAGGGGATCATCAGGGGTTTTCTCAATTCTCCTGCCCACAGCATATCTTGTTTTAGTTTCCTCTAATTCCAGGATCATATCCCTGCTGCATGGAGATTTTCCTCCTCGGAGATGTTTCCCTGTGCCATGTCTTTTCCTTGTCAGTGCTCCCAGACCTCATCCCAACCTCTGTGCACTCACCTTGGTCCTACAGAAACCTGCCTGTTTGCAGGGCAGTGCCTGGGTGCATGTGCCTGTTTGCAGGTGGAAAAGGACAGGTCTGAGCAACCCTGATGGGTCCAGCAGAGGTGATTCTGGTGTTGTCCCTAGGCAGAGGAGTGGCTGAAGGCACTTTAGGAGGCTCTTGGCAGACCTCCTGATCACTCAAAGTTGCAGTTCAGGAGTCTCAGTGACTTGTTAAAAATCGACACCTTCTTTTCCATTTATTGTTTTCTCTCCTCCCCACAACTCCTCTGGAATAGGAAACTGAGAAGACAGGCTGAGGAAAGCTCCTTATCTTTATCGTAATCCCAGCCTTGATCTTCCCATTGAAACATCCCATTTGAAATAGTCTGGGTGTGATGTGGAGCTGTGAGGAACCCTGACCCATGCAGCACCCTCTCGACAGCAAAAGGACCCTGCCCTGCCCTGCCAAGGGTCATTCCTTCAACCCACAGCTTCTCCCCACAGCACCCTGGGGAGCTCTCTGGGCAGGCTGAGTGCTGACCCTGGCAGGCAGCAGAGTCCCTGCCCAAACACACAGCCCCTGGGGCACAGGGACTCTGCTCTGAAGGACAGCCCTGGGCAACCCTGGATGCATACCCACCTTTACACCCCTGCAGCCGTCCTTGGGATAAGGCAGCTGTCATGTTCTTTATCTCTGATGGTGCAGTGGAATGTCCCTAATCTGCAGCACATCACCCACCTCTACAACAGAGACCCTGAAAGAGTTGTACTTCCAGATCCCATAAGCTGTGGGATGTGCCACCTTTAGGAGATCCCTCCAGAACCAAAGCTGCTTTTCCCTGCAGCCAGAGACTTACTGTGTTAAGGGCTATGAAGATTTCCCTTCGAATCAGCTCTCTGCATCCTCCCGCCCCAGACTGCCTTTAACCTCTCTCTGCCTCACTCGTCTCTTCTCAGTGCCTGCAGGCAGTGCCCTCAGCCCTGCTGTGCTTTGAAGAAAAGCTGCTCCTGGGCAGAGCTGTCTCTCTGCAGCACTGCCCACTTGCCATCAGTACCCTCCCTCCATCCCAGGAGCCCAGCCCAGCTCAGCAGCAGAGGACCAGCCCAAGGCAGCACTTTCTCTGCCCCCTCTGGGCTCCCTCCAGGTGTCCCTGGGGCTCTGGGGGAACCTGCTGTGAAACAGGCTGGAGGAATCACTGATGTTCCCTTCCTCAGCTGGGGAGAGATGCTTCTTTCCAGCACTGTCATTTTCCTGCTCAGAGATAGATTTCAATCTAAATATCACCTTTCCTCGTCCCATCAGTAGGCAGAATACCCAGTGAGCATGAGGGATCTCCTTTACCACTTCTGAGGGAGGAGATTCAGCTGAGGCAATTGAGGCATCCCATCCTGGGTGTGTAGTCCTGGTCCTGGAAGGGGTCTTAGCTCCCTTCCATGACTGCCACAAATCCACAGGAGGATGGATCCCTCTTGCCTCAGTTCAGTGGTGCACAAAATAGGCACCTGCATGTGAGCTCCTTGTCTCAGCTCCCCTGCTCATAGATGCACAGGGATGCTAGGAATGAGATGCAATGTCTGGTTACATTTGAGGTGCCAGAGGTGGTTGAAGATATGTGCAGGTAACTGCAAACTCAAATGGAGTAGTTCATAGAGGCAGAGCAGCATCTGGAGGCATCCTCTTGGAAGCTGTTGGGAATTTCCTTTGGCCATCTGAAATGACAGCTGATGCCCAAATTTAGGGCAGATCAACTCATTATGTTCAGGGCAGCTTATTCATCGGAATGCTTGGAGCCCTGTGCCATAGGGAGAGCTCAGTCTCTCTCTTTCCCCTTCTCCATCAGCTCGGTTTCCTAGACCCCCACTGACTACCTTGGCATTTGCCTCATGCTCAACCCCATAATGCCTGACAGAATTTAGGGCAGCTACTCAATTTAATGCTCAAACCTAGCCCCACAGAGCTACATGAGGTGCCAGGGCTTGCAGGAACCGTAGAGGACTTTCAGGAAAGCAGTTTCCATTCACAGCGGTTGCATGACAGACACCCCGGACAGCATTGCAGGGAGTGCGATTTGCTGCCTGTGTGCTGTTGACTGTTGCCATCAGTCAGGGGCATCAGTCATCAGATGCCTTCAGAGAGGCCCTCCTCTACCCAATAGCTGCAGGCATTGCATGTACAGAAAGCACGTCACACTGGGGTCTTTGCCCACACCCATGGTAATACAGTCAAGGAACACACCAATCACCTTCACAGTGTGCCTGGATACATCTTCAAGGACAGCAGTAATCCTCATAAGAACTCAATTGAAACTGAAAAGGGAATGCAAAAGGAACCAAGATAAGCTCTTGCTGCATCAGCAACAGTTGAAGAAGAAACAGAGAGAATGTGGGACCACTGCTGAATGTGGTAAGAGTAGGTGTAGATAGATCTGAGATAGTCTATGTCCTCTTTGCCTCAGGTACTACCAGCGACGTCTCCCAGGCCTTTGAGCTTTGAGGCAGGACTTGGGAAAGGAACAGCCAGTGGAGGGTGGGGATCAAGCCAGCGGTTGCTTGAGCAAACTACACCCTCACCAGTCCATGGCACTGGAGAGACTGCATCCAAGGGTGCTGGTCAGCAAGGTGAGCTCATGTGGATGACTGAGCACAGCCACCCCCAGCAGCGGGCATGCCCCATCTGCCAGGCCGAGGCATGCACGCAAGGTGGAAATGTCCGTATCAGCCCTGACTGGCACAGGAGGGACCTTCCTTCCTGCTGGATTCTCAGGACAATCCTCTTCCTCCTCCTCTACCTGCAGACATCCACTGCTTTCCATTTCCGGGCTCAGACATGTTGTAAGGATTTGCTAAAGCCATCAGCCATCAGCTTATTTCTCATTGACATCCCCCCAACCCTCTCTCCCAGACTTGCAACCAGCCAGACACTGCTGCTCAGGGCCACTCACTCTTCAGAAGAAGCCTTCCTCTGATTATTACAAGCCTCCTAGCTCCCTCCAGAGCTCATGCTGAGCTTTCTTGGCCATAACAGGGCCTTTAGCACCATCTATTATGAAATGGTTGTCTTTTGATAATCATCTGTGCAGAAAGCGTAGTCACAGAAAAGCACCAAACACATCAAAAGCGATGCTGAGTGAATTGTCAGTAAGACCCGGGGGAGCTACCTCCATGCCTGTGGCTTCCTGGCAAGGAGTCTGTCCTGAGCAGGGGATCCAGCCTCTGCCACTCTCTGGAGAGGGAAATCTGCAGTGTCCATGCCACCTGGGGACACAAAGGGTGGCTTCTGCAAGTCCACCCTTCATCTGAACTGCTTCAGATATGTACTTGTCGGTTGGGTATCATGCTGTATATTGCAAATACTGATTGAATTGTCATTGCCCCACGTGGCTACCACAGATGCAGATTGCTCTGATGCAGATATTGATATTTAGGCACATTAAGGCTTTTGTTGTTGTTGTTGTAGATACTGATATTCTTAGGGAAATCACACAAACCCTTGAAGGATAACTGGAGGATTACCACTTTAGTGGCCCTCCAGTGAGCTGGTTCCTGTTTGTCAATGTCTCACTGTCATTGTGCAGGGTGTGGTGTAAAAGGTGCTGAGCAGAGGCAGATAATCACTTCTGGCTGTGCTCCTGCTCATACAGCCCAGGATGCTGTTGTCCAAATTTTCCGCTGGCTTATGTTTTGCCTAACGAAACTCAAGCACCACCAGAGCCATTTCCACAGAGTGGCCAAACCCAGAGGGCTGTGGTCATGGGCACAAAGCCCTTCTGGAGGCCAATCATTAGTGCTGTGCCCCAGGAATCAATACTGCGTCAAAAAGAGCTTAACTTCTTCATGTCCATTGTTTCACCTTCCATTTTCTTTTCCCCTCTTTTCACCCATCCAAGTCCTTCGCTTTGATCATCCTTGTACACACATGCAAACAGCCAACCTCTGTTTGCCCTTTCCCCAATGGCCCTGGCTTTGCTTGCTTTGTAGCTGTTTCTGAGATGGTCACCATGGTAAATCCTACTTTGGAAGGAAATTCCATTGAAGTACTACCTCCTCTTAGTATTTGTAGTTCTCTGGAACACCTCATGGCATTACCTTGTGAGAGATGCCACAATCAGGGTAAGCCATCTGCACACTAACATTCACAGCTGACCAAATGGAGGTTCAGTCCGGGGAGACCTTAAGAAACTTTGGGGTTTGGCCAACAGAAGTGTCCTGAAGTTCACAAGGAGAACTGGCCAGTCCTGCCTCAGGGGAAAGAATGACCCCATACATCAGGAGCTGGGACCTGACGTGCTGAGTAGCGACCCTGAGGAGAAAGCCTGTGGGCACTATGACGGAGACCACAGGAGCCAGTGGTGCCTGCTCACCATGAAGAAGGCCAGCTGCATACAGGGCTGCATTAGGAGGAACGTGGCTGCCCAGACAAGAGGAGTTATCATCCCCCTTGACCCAGCACGGCTGTGGCCACAGCTAGACTAGGGTTTCTCTCTGGGGGGCTTCATGATCTAGGCAAGCGGGCAGAACCTGAGGAGTTCCCAGAGGAGATTTGCCAAGATGTGATTTGGGGACGAGTGCACATGCCCTGTGTGGGGAGGCTGAGGGACCTGGGCTTCTTCACTCTGGTGAAGTGGAGGCCCCGGGGAGGAGAGTAGTTACCTGTAACTCTTTGAAGGGTGCTTGCAGAGAGGACGGAGCTTTCGTTCTCAGTGCAAAACCACGTTAGAAAGGAATAGTGCCACAAAGTGCATTTGGGAGGTAGGGATTGGCCATGAGGAGAAAGAAATGGCTGTCAAAGGGCAGTGCTGTGGTACAATATGCCACCCAGCTGGAGTCTGGATCAGCCCATCAGGCATCTTTCCATTTCTTTGTTGCTTCATTTATTTGGAAACGGTCTCAACATTTCCATCATACTGAGGCCCACGGTATTGAAAAAGAGAATCTTCTGCCTTTCACAGAGCCCGGTGCCCTAAAAAACTCTCTGCCCAGGACTGTTCATGCCACCACTCGCTCTTGGTACAGAGCAAGTCATGCTCTGAGGTGTCCATCTCTCTTGCGCGACAGAGGAATGCAAGGTACAAACCCTCAATCAAACGCACTATTTTTGAACAGTCAAATTTACGATTTTCATCAAATCTGTGCTATCTGTCTTCCTCTGTGAGTATATATGCAAGTCTCTCTGTATCTATAGGTATATCTAAATGTATTAAAAAAAAGTATAGGTGTGTACAGTTTCTCAACAAAATGCATTTCCTACCAACACTCTGAGTGGTGAACGTCTGTCTGAGAAATTATTCTATTTATACTGTGTTTGTCACTACGTCCCACCGCTCAGTTGGCACTGGGACCATGTTTTCCTCAGCTGCCTTCCTTGTGCTGACAACAAATTTAGAGAAGCCCTTCTGGGCATCCTTCACACACCTCACCATTTCCAGATGAGCTTTGGCTTTCCTGGCTCCACCTCTGCACCCCCACGCCAGGTTTCTATCTGTCTCCTGGGTAGCCTGTTCCTCCTCTGCCTTCTCTGCACTTCCTTCTGGTGTGTGAAATCCCAAATCAGGGCATCCCTGTTCATACACACCGACCTCCTGCCAGGTTCTGCTCTGCTCCCTCCACATCAGACTGATGTGTTCCCAGGCTTTGAGGATGTTGTCCCTGAGGAGCTAAAAGGGCCTCACAGCCCATTTGCCCTCCAGTCAAAGTCCAAGCAGACCCTCCGCCAACTGAAATCAGCTCTCCTGCAGTCCGGCACTGTGATTCTTCTGGTTGTCCTGCTTTGATACCATCTCACAGTCATTACAGCCATGGCTGCCCTCAGAGTTCACATCCCCATCCAGATCCGCCTTGTCTCTGAGTAAGATACCAACTCTAATCAGCTCATTGACCGTCTGTGCCAAAATGTTGCCTTCAACACCCTCCAGGAACCTCCTGGGTTGCTTGTGCCTGTCCTACTGCCCTTCCAGCAGGCTGTGGGGTGCTTCAGCTGCCTGTGGTTTTGAGGAGCTGTGACCATGAGGCTTCCTCCAAGGCAAGGCTCTGTGCACACCAGCCTTCCCTTTGCCCCGAGCTCACCTCCACCTCCTCACCCACCTGCCTGCCTTCCTGACAAGCCATCACCACCCACGGCTTCCCTCCCACCACCCGAGCTGTCCACCACGACTCTGCAGTCCCTGTGGGCGAGCCCGTTTCTGCCTGTGCAGCAGCAATGACAGCACCGGTGAGGGGAGAGGAGAGGCCGGCAAAGGGGAAGTGCCTGGGAGTTCGGCTGGAAGGTTACTTCTGTTGTGGGAACAGGGAGATGCGAGGAGAGGCAGCCATGAAATGGGTTTGAAGGCACTTTTTTTTGCAACAACTCAATTGGTCAGGTGCTGAGGCAGGTCTAGTGATGTCACCTGGAGCATCAGAAAACCTCCCCAGCAGTGCTAAGAGCTGAGGAGAGGGGAGAGGTAGAAGAAGGTGAAGGTGACACGGCTGGAAGGTGGAGTGTGATGCCATTTCTATTGCAGTAACCTGCAGGCAGGCAGGCAGATACCGTGACATCATCAATCACATCACAAACCCCAGTGTGACATAGATGACAGCTCAGAGAGGGGAGAGGGAGAGAGGTGGCTAAAGCCAACAGAGTTGGGCTGTTGCCTGTGAGGTCATCTCATCACAGCAACATGATTGGGCAGGAGCAGTCAGGCATCATGAGGTCCTAAAGAACTCCAGAGGCAAAAGCTGCAGGCAGATGAGTAGGCCCCTGGTGAGGTCCTGCCCTGCGGTGAAGCCACCTGTACACGACATGGGAACCTATGGGCCATGGCAAGAGAAATTTCAGCATGTGGCAGAGAAGAGTGTGAGAAGGGTCCAGAAGTACAGGCAAGACCATGTGTCCCGGCTGGATGTCCCATGTTGTTCGTTGAAGGGTAGAGATGTGAGAAGCAGCCAAACAGCACTGATAACTGGAGAGGAGCGTTGAGAAGCTTCTAGGCAGACAAGACTCAAAAGGCCAGCAGTGCCAATGCAAACCCTCAGTGGTGCCATTGAAGGCCCAGATGGCCAAGGCACTGGTATCTGAACAACCCCAGTTCCCTCAGCCGCTCCTCATAAGACTTGTGCTCCAGACCCCTCACCAGCTTCGTCGCCCTTCTCTGGACACGCTCCAGCACCTCAATGTCCTTCCTGTAGAGAGGGCCCGAAAACTGAACAGAAGATACAAGATGCGGCCTCACAGAGCCGAGTACAGGGGCACGATCACCTCCCTACTCCTGCTGGCCACACTCTTTCTGATACAGGCCAGGATGCCGTTGGCCTTCTTGGTCACTTGGGCACACTGCTGGCTCATCTTCAGCCGGCTGTCAATGAACAGCCTCAGGTGCTTTTCTACAGTACAGCTTTCCAGCCACTTGTCCCCAAGCCTGGAGCGTTGCATGGGGTTGTTGTGACGGAAGTGCAGGACCCGACACATGTCCTTGTTGAACTTCATACAATTGGCCTGGGCCCATCGATGCAGCCTGTCCAGATCCCTCTGCAGAGCCTTCCGACCCTTGAGCGTATCAACACTCCCTCCCAGCTTGATGTCATCTGCAAACTTACTGAGGGAGCACTCAACCCCCTCATCCAGATCATCGATAAAGATATTAAACAAGACCAGTCCCAAAACTGATCCCTGGGGGACTCGGCTTGTGACCGGCCTCCTACTGGATTTCACTCCATTCACCACAATTCTCTGGGCTCAGCCATCCAGCCAGCAAGAGCAGCAGACACAGGTGGGGAAAACAAGGAGCAACAGTGTCATCCTCCTGCCAAGGGAGAGACAGATGGGCACTCAGGAGGGTTTTCACCTTACCCAGCTCTGCACACCACCTTCCACAGCCACAGCACAGTCGCTTTCAGCCCCTTTGTCAGGCAGAGGGGAAAGGGCACAACGTGGGAGAGGTGCAGGAGATACACTCCTCTGCTTGAGGTCCTGCTGGGGAGGAGGCAGCTCTGGGCTGTGCTTGACCCCAGTATCCCTTACTGGGCCTCATCCTGACCCCAACCTGTGGATCAACTTCCTGGCTTCACCTTGGACCTGCTCCCTCATCAGAACCTTGTCCGCCATTTCGGCGAAGCCACCGAGGCGAAGGGCTCCGGAGCAGAGGATCGCGACGGGGGACCCTTCCTAGGGCGGCTAACGGCGAAGGCGAAAGCTCAGGGAGAGAGTGGGTGCCCCAGCCCGCCCCCACACCGCCCCCCCCCCCCCCCCCCCCCCCCCCCCCCCCCCCCCCCCCGAGCCGGCAGCGCAAGCTGCTGACGAGCTGCTGACGAGCTCCTGACGAGCGGGAGCTCTGACTCAGCGTGGGCGGGGACTAGAGGGGCGGCGTTCCAACGCCCTCGGGTACAAGAGCAGCCCCCAGGGAGCGCGGCGACCCGGAGCGTGGCGAACAGGGCGGGCAAACAGGACGTGGCGCGTCAGAAGGGCGTGGTGCGTCAGTTTGCGCGTCAGTTCGTGCAGGGTAGGCGTGCGGGCAGGGCGCAGTCCTGCCCTCCTGGCTCTGAAGGCTCTCTTGACGAGTGGTCACTGCCCCCCCAGAAGAGGCCCAGCCATGGTCTCCACTCGGCCGAAAGCCATCGCCAGAAGGAATGTGGCGACCCAGACGGAGCTCCTGCCCAGGCACGCGGCTGTCCAGGTCTCCGGCTGCCAGGAGTGCCTGAGCCTGTTGCTGGCGCCGGAGGACCAGAGAGACAACGCCTGCGTGCGGTGTGACCAGGTGAACGATCTGCTCAGCCTGGTGGCAGAGCTGAAGGAGGAGGTGGAGAGGCTGAGGAGTATCAGGGAGTGCGAGAGGGAGATAGACTGGTGGAGCCATGCCCTACCGTCCCTGAGGCAAAGGCAGAGGACGGAGGCTCCACGAGAAGCAGAGGCCCCCTTACCCTCTTGCCACCGGGCAGAAGGAGGGGACCTAGGAGGCGAAGGGGAATGGAAAAAGGTCCCTGCTCGGGGCCGCAGGCGAATCCCCTCCCGGCCTCCCTCACCCTCACCTTCTCAGCTGCCCCTACATAACAGATATGGGGCTCTGGAACTTGAGGGCCAGGCTAACGAGGACATGGACGAAAGTCCATCTGCGGGGCTGCCTAGGGCGAGACAGCCTGCCCCACGCATCACAACCACCTCTACCAAGGCAAAAAGGAGGGTGGTTGTTGTAGGTGATTCCCTCCTGAGGGGATCAGAGGGCCCAATATGTCGGCCTGACCCGACCCACAGGGAAGTCTGCTGCCTCCCTGGGGCCCGGGTGAGAGAGGTCATGAGGAAACTCCCCAGTCTGGTACGGCCCACCGATTACTACCCGCTGGTAGTTTTGCAGGTTGGCAGCGAGGAGATAGAGCAAAGAAGCGTGAAAGGGATGAAGAAGGACTTTAAGGCGCTGGAGAGACTGATTGAGGGATCGGGTGCACAGGTGGTGTTTTCTGCAATCCCTTCAGTGGCGGGGAGGAACACTGAAAGGAATAAGAAAGCAAACATGGTCAACGCGTGGCTCAGAGACAGGTGCCACCAGAGGAATTTTGGATTCTTTGACCATGGGGTGGTCTCCATGGCACCGGGCCTGCTGAGTGAAGACGGTGTTCATCTGTCCCCAAGGGGGAAAAGGATCCTTGCCCGTAAGTTGGCAAACCTCATCAGGAGGGCTTTAAACTGGACTCGAAGGGGGAAGGGGATGAAGCCAGGCTACCCAGAGGTGAGCCTAGGGGTGGCATGCCATTGTCGGGGGCAAGACCGATAGCCCAGCTCAAGTGCATCTACTCCAATGCACGCAGCATGGGCGGCAAACAGGAGGAGCTGGAAGCCATCGTGCGGCGGGGCAGCTATGACGTGGTCGCCATCACAGAAACATGGTGGGACGACTCGCATGGCTGGAGTGCTGTGATGGAGGGCTATAAGCTCTTCAGGAGGGATAGGCAAGGAAGGAGAGGCGGTGGGGTGGCTCTGTACGTCAAGGAGTGCTTTGATTGTATAGAGCTGGATGATTGTCACGACGGGGTTGAATGCTTATGGGTAAGGATGAGGGGGAAGGCCAACAAGGCGGATATCCTGCTGGGGGTCTGTTATAGACCACCCGACCAGGGCGTAGAGGCCGATGAAGCGTTCTACAAGCGACTGGCAGAAATCTCACAGTCGCAAGCCCTTGCTCTTGTGGGGGACTTCAACTTACCAGATGTCTGCTGGAAGTATACCACAGCCGAGACAAAACAGTCCCGGAGGTTCCTGGAGTGTGTGGAAGATAACTTCCTCACGCAGCTGGTAAGCGAGCCTACAAGGGAAGGTGCCCTGCTTGACCTGCTGTTTACAAACAGAGAGGGTCTGGTGGGAGAAGTGAAGGTCGGAGGCCGTCTTGGGCTTAGCGACCATGAAATGATAGAGTTTTCAATTTTTAGCCAAGTAAGGAGGCGGGTGAGCAATATCGCTACCATGGACTTCCGGAGGGCAGACTTTGCCCTGTTCAGGACACTGGTTGGGAGGGTCCCTTGGGAGACGGTCCTGAAGGGCAAAGGGGCCCAGGAAGGCTGGACCATCTTCAGGAAGGAAATCTTGAAGGCGCAGGAGCAGGCAGTGCCCATGTGCCGTAAGAAGAGCCGGCGGGGAAGACGGCCGGCCTGGCTGAACAAGGAGCTTATGCTGAGGCTCGGGGAAAAAAAGAGAACTTACCACCTCTGGAAAAAGGGGCAGGCAAGTGAAGAAGAATACAAGGACCTCGTTAGGTCATGCAGGGAGGGAATTAGGAAGGCGAAAGCCCAGCTAGAGCTCAACCTGGCCACGGTCGTGAGGGACAACAAAAAAAGCTTCTATAAATACATTAACAACAAAAAGAGAGCCAAGGAGGATCTCCATCCTCTACTGGATGTGGCGGGGAACATTGTCACGAAGGATGAGGAAAAGGCTGAGGTACTTAATGCCTTCTTCGCCTCAGTCTTTAACAGCCACACAAGGTATCCCCAGGGTATCCGTCTCCCTGAGCTGGATGACAGGGATGGAGAGCAAAATAGGCTCCCCATGATCCAGGAGGAAGCAGTTAACGACCTGCTATGCCACCTGGACACTCATAAGTCTATGGGGCCTGATGGCATCCACCCAAGGGTGCTGAGGGAGCTGGCGGAGGAGCTTGCCAAGCCACTCTCCATCATTTATCAACAGTACTGGTCAACGGGGGAGGTCCCGGACGACTGGAGGCTTGCCAACGTGACGCCCATCTACAAGAAGGGTCGGAAGGAGGATCCGGGGAACTACAGGCCTGTCAGCCTGACCTCGGTGCCAGGGAAGGTTATGGAGAGGCTCATCTCGAGGGCACTCACGGGACACGTGCAGGATAACCAAGGGATCAGGCCAAGCCAGCACGGGTTCATGAAGGGCAGGTCCTGCTTGACCAACCTGATCTCCTTCTATGACCAGGTGACCGGCCTAGTGGATGGGGGGAAGGCTGTTGATGTTGTCTACCTGGACTTCAGCAAAGCCTTTGACACTGTTCCCCACAGTATTCTCCTAGAGAAGCTGGCAGCCCGTGGTTTAGACAGGTACACTCTTCGCTGGGTAAAAAACTGGCTGGATGGCCGAGCCCAGAGAGTTGTGGTGAATGGGGTGAAATCCAGCTGGCGGCCGGTCACAAGCGGAGTCCCGCAGGGCTCAGTTTTGGGACCGGTCTTGTTTAATGTCTTCATTGATGATCTGGATGAGGGGATAGAGTGCTCCCTCAGCAAGTTTGCAGATGACACCAAGTTGGGAGGGAGTGTTGATCTGCTTGAGGGTAGGAAGGCTCTGCAGAGGGATCTGGACAGGCTGGATCGATGGGCTGAGACCAACCGGATGAAGTTCAATAAGGCCAAGTGCCGGGTTCTACACTTCGGCCACAACAACCCCAGGCAACGCTAGAGGCTTGGGGACGAGTGGCTGGAAAGCTCCCCCGCAGAAAAGGACCTGGGGGTGTTGATCGACACCCGGCTGAAGATGAGCCAGCAGTGTGCCCAGGTGGCCAGGAGGGCCAACGGCATCCTGGCTTGTATCAGAAATGGTGTGGCCAGCAGGAGGAGGGAACTGATCATGCCTCTGTACTCGGCTCTGGTGAGGCCGCACCTCGAATGCTGTGTTCAGTTTTGGGCCCCTCACTACAAGAAAGACATGGAGGTGCTGGAGCGTGTCCAGAGAAGGGCGACGAAGCTGGTGAGGGGTCTGGAACACAAGTCTGATGAGGAGCGGCTGAGGGAGCTGGGGTTGTTTAGCCTGGAGAAGAGGAGGCTGAGGGGAGACCTTATCGCTCTCTACAACTACCTGAAGGGGGGTTGCAGAGAGGTGGGTGCTGGTCTCTTCTCCCAAGTGACTAGTGACAGGACTAGAGGAAATGGCCTCAAGTTGCGCCAGGGGAGGTTCAGGCTAGATATTAGGAAAAAGTTCTTTACTGAGAGAGTGGTGAAGCATTGGAATAGGCTGCCCAGGGAGGTGGTAGAGTCACCCTCCCTGGAGGTATTCAAGGAGCGTGTGGATGTGGCATTGTGGGATGTACCTTGATGGACATGGTGCTGTGTGGTGTTGGGTGGGTTGGTTTTTGGTGTGTTGTGCCTTGTTGTTGTTGTGTGGTGGTTGGCTTGCGTGGGTTGTTTGTGGGTTTGTGGTTTTTTTGGGTTTTTTTTTTTTTTTTTTTTTTTCAGGTTGGACTTGATGATCTTACAGGTCTTTTCCAACCGTAGTGATTCTGTGATTCTGTGATTCTGTGATTCCTCTCCATTGATTATAAAGTTGCACGTTACCCGGAGGTCATTGACAAGTGGGGCAGCATACGGGTGTCTTCCAGGCCCTGTGCCTGTATAAGGTGTCCTCATTGGCCCTGCATTCGGATGCTTTGTTCTTGCCATGGTGTTTCTGAGATTGTTACAGTGGAACTTCCATTCATCACCCCTTCCATTACACTAGTAACCCCTTTTTCTTACCTGCACTGTCCTACATCTGCTCAAGTTGTTGTGCTGGAGGAACCAGAACTCAGTATGAGGTGTCTGCATATGTACCTTAAATGCTGATGTGCTGGAGCTTCAGTGCACAGGGACCTTGAGACTCTTGGGGATTTGGCCAACAGAAACCTCCTCAAGTTTTACAAGGAGAAGGGGTGAAGGGGCAAAGTGGCACTGGAAGGCCTGGACTCTGACCAGAAGGGCCTGGGCGTTATGAGGGATGCCCTATGAGCCACTGGGAAAGGCTCAGCATGAATAAGGCCAGCTGCATACGGGGCAGTGTTAGGAGGAGCGTGGCCACCCTCGACTCAGCACTGCTGTGGCCACATCTGCAATCATAGTCTCACAGAATGGTTTGGCTTTGAAGGGACCTTTAAAGATCACCTAGTCCAATCCCTTCTTTTCAGGGACATCTTCAACTAGGTCGGATTGCTCAAAGTCCCGTCCGAACTGACCTTGAGCACTGCCAGTGATGGGGCATTCACAACTTCTCTGGGCATCCTTTTCCAGTGTCTCACCACCCTCATTGTGAAAAATGTCTTCCGTATGTCCCATCTAAATCTACCCTCTTTCAGTTTAAAACCATTGCCCCTGTCATTACTGGCCCTGCTAAAATACCACTCTCTCTTATAAGACTCCTTCATATATTGGAAGGCTGCACTAAGGCCTCCTTGGAGCCTTTTTGTCTTTAGGCTGAACAATTCCTGGACTTTAGTAAAGCTTTCGACACTGTCTCCCAGAGTATTCTCCTGGAGAAGCTGGCGACTCGTGGCTTAGAGAGGCGCACTCTTCGCTGGGTAAAAAACTGGCTGGACAGCCAAGCCCAGAGAGTTGTGGTGAATGGAGTGAAATCCAGTTGGCAACCGGTCACAAGCGGAGTCCCCCAGGGCTCAGTTTTGGGGCCGGTCTTGTATAATATATTTATCGATAATCTGGATGAGGGGATTGAGTGCTCCCTCAGCAAGTTTGCAGACGACACCAAGTTGGGAGGGAGTGTTGATCTGCTTGAGGGTTGGAAGGCTCTGCAGAGGGATCTGGACAGGCTGGATCAATGGGCCGAGGCCAATTGTATGAGGTTCAACAAGGCCAAGTGCGGGGTCCGGCACTTGGTTCACAACGCCATGCAACTCCAGAGGCTTGTGGACGAGTGGCTGGAAAGCTCCCCTGCAGAAAAGGACCTGGGGGTGTTCATTGACAGCCGGCTGAATATGAGCCAGCAGTGTGCCCAGGTGGCCAAGAAGGCCAATGGCATCCTGGCCTGTATCAGAAATGGTGTGGGCAGCAGGAGGAGGGAGGTGATCGTGCCCCTGTACTCGGCTCTGGTGAGGCCGCACCTCGAATGCTGTGTTCAGTTTTGGGCCCCTCACTACAAGAAGGACATTGAGGTGCTGGAGCGTGTCCAGAGAAGGGCGACGAAGCTGGTGAGGGATCTGGAACACAAGTCTGATGAGGAGCAGCTGAGGGAGCTGGGGTTGTTCAGTCTGGAGAAGAGGAGGCTGAGGGGAGACCTCATCACTCTCTACAACTACCTGAAAGGAGGTTGCAGAGAGGTGGGTGCTGGTCTCTTCTCCCAAGCGGCTAATGACACGACAAGAGGAAATGGCCTCAGTTTGCACCAGGGGAGGCTCAGGCTGGATATTAGGAAAAATATCTTTACTGAGAGAGTGGTAAAACACTGGAACAGGCTGCCCAGGGAGGTGGTGGAGTCACTCTCACTGGGGATGTTCAAGGAACATGTGGACGTGGCATTGTGGGACATGGTTTAGTGGGCATGGTGGTGTTAGTTGATGGTTGGACTTGATGATCTTACAGGTCTTTTCCAACCTTCGTGATTCTGTGATTCTGTCAATTCTAACGCTCGCAGCTTTTCTTCATTGGAGAGGTCTTCCAGCCCTCAAAACATTTTTTGTGATGCTCCTCTTGACCCGCTCCAACAGGTCCATGTCTTTATTGTGCTGGGGCCCCTAGAGCCAGACACAGTGTTTCAGATGAAGTAGTATGAGATTGGAGTAGAGAGGGAGAATCCCCTCCCTCCACTGGCTGGCCACACTTCTTTTGATGCAGCCCAGGGTATGATTGGCTTTCTGAGCTGCAAGTGCACATTGCCAGCTCTTGTCCAATTTATCACGCACCAGTGTGCCCCAGTCCTTCTCCACAGGTTGCTCTCAATCCAGTCATCAACGAGTCTGTATTGATACTGGGCTTTGCCCCGACCCAGGTGCAGGGCCTTGCACTTGGACTTGTTGACCTTCAAGAGGGGCGCATGGGTCCCATTTACCAATTACTTAAACAACTGAATGTTTCTTTCCCAAGGTTTAGGGTCCTGACTATATTTTTCCCCTGGCATATAACCCTTCAGATCATGAATCCCACCAGGGTATGATCCCTGCAGCCCAGGCTCCCACTGATCTTGGCCTCTCCAATACGTTTCTCTGAGTTGGTGACCGGGCTAGGGAGTTGGGTTTGGGTTTAGGCTGCAGGCATGTGGTGAGTGTTTCTGCTTTGGCATTCGTGTTGAGGGAAGGGCTAAAGATGAGAGCTCCAGCTTAGGTACTAGGGTTAGGGTACAGGCAAAGGCTTAAGGTGAGCTGCACAGTGCCACGTCTGAGGGGCAAGGGTGGGTAGGCACTCTGCTTGTATTGGCCCTTGTTGAGACCAGAGGGAAACCTCAGCTGCTGAAGACCAAAAGCATCATCACTGTGATGGGCTGGGGATCGGCATGGGCACATCCAAGGGGCTACCTGACAAAGGACGCCTCTGTCTCCTTTCTTTGTCATCCTGAAATCTCTGCCTCTGATTTTCTGCTCTAATCAGCCCCCAGGGAGGCACGCTTCAATTTCCTGAAGCAGCTTCATCACCCACAGCCCTCGGCAGGCCCTACTAAACCTCCAGGGCTCTTGACTCCTGCCATGGCCCTCCACGCTCAGTGACTTTCCCCTGGGAGCTTGTTAGTGTGCAGCAACTGTAAGGAGTTTAGTCTTGCATCTCAATTTTGGCACGCTTGCAGAGGGACTTCCAGGAGAGACCATCTTCGAGGAAGGCTTTTGCTAAGTGTGATGATGTTAACAAGCACCTGATGCCACACAGGTTCATTTCTTTCTCACTCCTAACTCAGGAATGCTTTGAACATTGACTGTAAAATGTTCCCACACAACACCCCAACTTCATTTGCTGGAGGTGGGCATGGGATGAGGAGGCACAGGCAGCCAGGTAGATGTGACCACAGGTCACTAAAGACATGAGTTGTTGCCAAGGCTCTGGGATGGAAATTTGGCCAAGAATAAGGCAAAGTTGATTGAATCTGCCAAACTGTCTCTTTAGCCAACTCACTAATTGTGCGTATATTTATCATTTCTTATCTGTCTGCCAAACATATTTCTTTTATGGTGGTTTGTTGCTTGAGGAAGGTCGACCTTATTGGAGGCTTGGACTTGGCATACAGTTGAGGAGTCCATTGGGTCTTTTCATTTTTTTTTTTCACCCTTTACTTCTGTTTGTTCAAAATTAATAAGAATCCTCTGTCAATTTACAGGCAAGTCTCAGGGTAAATCAGGTGGGAATTGGTGCAAAGGAACTGTACAATCAGCTGCAGACTTCAGTGTGGAAGTCTGATGTAGGAAAAGAATGCAAGTGCCAGGCAGCCCCTGAGAGAAATGGTGGGGCCGGGGAGGCGGGGAGGAAAGGTGCCCATACAGTGGGGGACCTTGAGGAGACGGCTGCTGCTGCCTCTCCAGACCTCCTTAGGAGACCTTCTGCATCAATATCAATTGGAGAAAGCTGCTATCACTTCTTCTGTAGAATGAAACAATAATTTTAAAACCCTTTAAAAGTAAAAAAAAAAAGAACAGCCTGCTTTTTAATTGAGTTCTGACTGAAATCTTCCACTTTAATTAGACTCCTGAGACCTTTCCAATTAGCTGAACAAGTCTGGAAGCCCTGAAGAAAATTACGGAAGAGATGTGCCTCCTTAGGGCTTTCTGCACCTTAAGGAGCCCCATGGGGTATTTGGTGCTGAGTCCATGAGCCTCAGATACTGAGAGGAGATGATTGAAGAAGCTCTCAAGGAGTTAAAGTCAGAAGCAAAAGCCAAAGTGTCTTGGAGCATTAATTGGCCCCTCTGAGGGCCATTACAGACCAAGCCTCCCCATGCATTTGTTCGAGTAGAAAATCGGAGGCTGTGATGACAGGGAGGCAAAGGCACTGTGCAGGGGGATCTGACGCTGAGTAAAACTTGATCTGTTTTATCATGGCAAGTGGTCAGCCCTGCGAAGGGGGACCTGTCCCTTGCCAAAGAGCTCAGGGCTCTTCCTGGAGCAGTGTGATGTGGGGTGGGCAATGCTGAGAGAAGGTACCACACCTCCCAGCCTCCCTGGGGGGTGCAAGGAAGTAAGGAGGCCCCAGTTCCATGAGACTAACATGTCTGCTCTCAGGCCCTTGTAGCAGAGCCAGCTGCCATAGCCAAGGGGACAAAGACCTGCAGGCTGTGGACACCAAACTTAGGTCCTCACCTTGCACCCACCGTGGCATCTCCCTGCCTTTTCTGATATCTCTTCTTCCTCCCTGCCTTTGCCTTGAAACACAAAGCATTGCGCTGATCCAGGCTCCCTCTGCGTGACCTCTGGCACCACAGCACTACCCTTCAAGGCACATCTCTTTCTCTTCCTGTCCAGCCTCAGCCTCCCAAGCTGCACTTTGTCATGCTTTTCCTTTCTCATGTGGTTTCCCACTGCAGAGGAAAGCTCCATCATCTCTGAAAACACCCTGAAACCACCTGAAACTCCTAATTTCAGGCTACTCTCTTTCTCCCATAGGAACCTCCACATCATCAGGACAAGGAAGCCCAGGTCCTTCAGCCTCTCCACACAAGTCATGTGCTTCATGGCCCCTTAAACCCACCTTTGCAGGCATCCTCTGGACACTCTCCTGTTCCTTCCCACTCTTCAGAATGGAAAGCCACACAGACTGTTACAGGTGTGGTCACACCAGTGCTGGGTCAAGGGGGATGATGACTCCCCGTGTCTGGGTGGTCATGCTACAATGCAGCTCCGTATGCAGGAGCTGCCTATATTCATGGTGAGCCTTTCCCAGTGGCTCATATGGCATCCCTCATAATGCCCAGGGCCTTCTCCTCAAACTCCAGTCCTGTCCCACTCTGCCCCTTCTCCTTGTAAAACTTGAGGAGGTTTCTGCTGGCCCAATCCCCAAGTGTCTCAAGGGCCCTGTGCACTGAAGCTCCAGCACGTCAGCATTTAAGGTACATGTGTGCAGATGGCTCATGAGAAGTCATGGTTCCTCTAACATGACAACTTGAGTAGAGGTGGGACAGCACAGGTAAGAGAAAGAAATGCGAGTTTAATGCAAGTGATGATGAAGGTGGGAAGTACCACTGTAACACTAAGCCAGCTAATCCTCAATCACACTGAACCTCACAGGAACTTCACAACGAGCAGTGAGGTTGACCTACATCTACGTGCCTCACATGGTCACTACCACTCTTCATCTTTTAAGGACAGGGTCAAGTTCAGTGACAGGAGTGACAAAAAGCAGCATTTGGTGCTTTCCAGAACTTGCAGCAGGCTCCTGCCAGCAGGCAGCAGAGGGGCACGGATGCAGAAGCCACCCTGACAAGAACATTTTGTGTGTGCTGACAAACCTTTTTGGTTGAAGAAAGACGGTGGGAAGGGCTGAGTAGTTTGTCACAACAGGCAGAGCACAGCCTGACTCTTTCAAGACTAGTTCGTGTTACTACAAAGGACAACACAAAGGAAATGTGTGCTAGCAAATGGCCTGGATCATTAGTGTTACTCATGAGCTTTTGGTCCTAGAGATCGAACGATCAAACCGGTTGAAGGGGATATGCGTGACAGATGCAGAGGGCAGGGGCCCCATAAGAACTTGCCTACTTGGCAAAAATGCTTGCAAGGAGCCAGTCTTGCCAAGAAAGGCAATCTGTGAAGTCCTCTTTTGCACAGATGAACACTTGGAAATCCAGGGTGCTGCTGTCCTCCTGAAGGATCACAGCAGGTTTTCTGAAGACAAATAGTGTTACCTGGATCCAGATCTCTGCCAGTTTGGCCCAATTATTTTATCAAAATACTGCTCTGATCACAGGAACTGCGTAAAAGTGGATCAGACAATTGCCAGTAAACAAGCATCCCATTTAAGTATACTGCCCATATGGCCTACCCCTCTTTACTACTAACAGAAATCTATGTTCAAAAATACCCAACTGACTTAGGAACTGGGAATCAGGTCATACAGGACCTGCACTCATTGAAAAGTACAGGATATGCGCATACCATCTGCAGACGCCTTCAGTTTACTTCTACCTTCTCCTTCCTTCTCATCCAGTTGAGGATACTTCTAAGAGAAAGAGCAAATTTTGCCACCACGCACAAAGGCGTGGAGAATACAGTCCTGCCTCAGCACTGGGAAGAGAACTGTCAAATCCTGTCACTTCTCTTTTCCTCCAGGAATGGGCCCAACTCGATGAGAGGCTTGAGGTGGCCTGTCGTGACCTTCTGGAGCCAATATCTGAGACAGAGCCATAGGCACTTGGAACCATGGGTACGTGAGCTCTTCCAGAGAGGGTCGGTGTCAGGTGGCTGCAGTGAACAGCAGATGGTGGGGTTTAAATTTCCAAGAGAGGAGTGCAAAACAAATGCCAGCATCAGAGCCTTGGAGTTCAGGATAGAAATTTTTTCTTGTTCAGGAAACTCCTGTGCTGGATTTCATGGGAAAGTGCCCTGGAGGACAAAGGGGCCTCAGACAACTGCTTCATCTTCAAGGAGAACCATGTGAAAACACAAGACCCCTCCAGGCTTTTATGGATAAAGGTGATCAGCCATGGCAAGAGGTCAGCACACTTTCTTTCCACCCCTGCCACTGCAGTTGCCTGTGCCTGAGACTGCCCACTTGCCCTCCCCACAGGCACGTTTGCACTGCAAGTCCAAGAAAATCCCAGCGCTCCTACCCTCGAGCTGGCACCTGCCCCGATTTGGTAGCCTGGCCAACCCCAGAGGCAGCAGCTGCCCAGTGCCCCTGTGTGCAGCCCAGGGCATGGGTCACACCCGCCTTTCCCTGTTGGTGCCCCAGCTCCCAGCACTGCTGTGCTGTGCCCATGTCCCACCCTCCTGCCACCAGCCTTCCCCTGAGCCCGAGGCAGCTCCAGCTCCCTTGGAGGGCTCTGACCAAGCCTTCCAGGAGCAGGTTGCAGTGGGGTGCCAGGGGATGGGCTCTTGGCACTACCAGGCTGGCCGGCCTGGGCAGGGAGAGGGCAGCCCCCATCTGTGGGCTTGGGCTGGGACTGCTCACAGGGACGTCCCTGAGGAGCACACCTCTTGCGCTCCAGTCTGCACTGAGGCAGGGCTGGCACCAGGACAAGGGCTCCTGGGTCAGGGCAGAAGTAGCTGAGCTGAGAGAGGCTTTGACTGACGACCCACAGATAGGAGCCCCAGCTTCAGCAATGTGTTCCCCCTCAGCATTTAGCAGCGCTGCTCTGTCTTCTTCCCACTTTCCCTGCTCCTCATCCCTCCACCCTCCTCATGCCCAAGGCAGAGCTTCCCCCAGGCTGGGCACTGCTTGAGTGATGCGGAAGGTCGCAAGAAGGGCTTCAGTAAGTGTGTTAGCAGCCAGCGGAAGGCAATGAAAGATGTGGGCCCACTGCTCAGTGGGGCAGGGTGCCTAGTGACCAAGAGCATGTGGAGAGAGTGTCAGCGAGCTGACTGGCCATACACGGGTCTGTGGAATAGTTGCTGGAGGTAACTTAGGAATTAAATTTCCATTAAAGGTACAGCATTGAAGAAATCTTCAGGGTGGAGTGTGGCGAATATGCAAGGAATCCATCCCACAGAAGTTCCCTAGGCAACCTTAGATGTTGGCAACACCAGGGGAGCTTGCTGCGCTGACTCTAAGAGAAACTACACAGCGGGTGGAGCGGAGTGAAGACACCGTGGCCAGGCTCTGTGATAATAGATGTATATATGACTAGAGTCACTCAAGCTCCACCTGTAAGGACAAATGATATAAAAATGGCTTAAGAGAGGAAGGATGCCAGGGAAGATACCACCGCAGACCACCTCTGACATCTGGGATCAGTCAATGGGCTGAGCCTCTCTTCTCCCCGACAGGGATGCCTTTGGGTAAGATTCAAACACCTGGTTATACCGAGTGCTTCCCCAGGAAACTTCGAAATCTCTATACAGTTGCTTTATAACTTAAGGCGTTTGTAGGCAGGCTGTATTACTCATATTCTTGGTATTTACACATGCTTTGCAAGCAGTAATTTTATCACTGACAATCCAAAAGAACTTGTGCATCTGTTGCTTCAATAAACTGCACTATTCACTAATCTAGCCGTGAGAGTTCTCACGGAACGTCACCAAATCCCTTAAGTGTGGCCTGCTAGTTCATGAAACGCGACTGGACTGAAAGTGTATGGTGTTACGAGTGTATCCGTAATCATGAGAGTTCAATACATTGAACGCGACCGGACTTGTAACACAGAGAACTGGGCATCACTCAGATTCTAAGCCCAGCCACCCCCAGCCCCTCTGATACCTGAGGACAAGCTGGAACGCAACAGGGTTTATTTTCTGCCAAATTGCCTTGCCCTTTAATGCGACAGACTCTCACTCATAAACGATGTGAAGTGTTGCAGCCAAGGGTTCAGGGGGTGCTGTCTCAAGTCATTGTGTGGCTGCTTCTGTCATCCTGGAAAGGCTGTGGCAGTCAGGGAGGTTCCTGATGCTTTTCCAACCTTAGTGATTCTGTGATTCTGTGATTCTGAAATTCTGCCTGACTAACCTGAATACTTTTTATTATTACATGACGAGATGACGTCATGGATGACGAGAGAGATGGATGCAGTAGTTCTCAGCAGCTTAGTGAAAAGGGCTGCCTGGAACCCTACAAAGTTGAAGGAAGACAAATGTCGCATTCATCCTGGCACTGCACTGGGAGAACTCCATGCAACAGGCAGGCTGGGGACAATTGGCTGGAAGGCAGCTCTGCAGAAAAGGTCCTGGGAGTCCGGGTGGACAGCAAGTGGGACAGGAGGGAGCAGTGTGCCCTTGGGAAGAGGTAGGCCAACAGCATCCGGGGCTGGCTTAGCAAAATCACAGCCAGGAGGGAAAGGGAAGTGATTCTTCACCCCTGTTCATGGACCCCGTTAGGATTGCTGTGTCCAGTGTGGGTCTTCCCAGAACAAGAAAGACCTTGACAGGCTGTGGCAAGTCCAGCAGAGGCTGGACAGATGGTTGGGGCCTGGAGCACATTAGCTACCACTGGAGGCTGAGAATGCTGTTTGGTTTTTAGGCTTGGTTTATTTTGAGAAATCCCTCAGAACCACACACCGGAGCAAGGGCCCAGTGGAAATGGTTGGATCTCAGTCAACAGAGATATTCCAAACTTGTTGTGACAAGGGCCAATCCACTTGACCTAGCATGAGTTGTCAGAGAATAGGCTTGGAGAACAACTTAGGCAGAAGTTACGGCACATCAAGTCTGAGTGTCAGTATGAAACCGGTTTCTTCTTTGTTCATATCAGTGGTAGAGGTGGGTATCAGAGTTGTGCATGTATGCACCCCACTGCACCGAAGTCATTAGGACCCAATATATTATTCTTCCTTTTTAAAATAATCTTTCTATCTGTGAGCATTTGGGCAGCCCTCACAGCTCCCACCCAGCAGAAATTACTTCAGGATGCAATGGTCCCCCTTTGTACCAAGAAGAATCCTGGTGTGAGTACATCCTGCAGGGCTCGCGCATGCCCCCAGCACAGTGTGAGCTCATCTGAAGGGGGCATTCCCGGGCTGGCACTCAGCACATGCTGTGGGCTGAGGAGCATCACAGCCCATCTCCAAGGACAGCCTGGTCAGGATCACGCAGAGAGGCCACAATGACCAGCTCCAGGCAGAGACACACACTGTGGGTGCCCACTGAGCTCAGAGAAGGGTACGCAGAGACACCTCATAGCCCAGCACAGAGGGACTGTGGCAGTGCCCGTGGGGTGACTGTGGGCAGAGCAGGGAAGAGCTCTTCAGCTGGACCGGCCAAGTCCTGCTGCCCCACATGGCCCCACAGCCCCGTGGTGCAGGCACTGCATGGGTGGTGCATTCGGGGTGGGAAAATCTCTGCCCAGAACACTCCCCATGACAGCCATCAATGCTTCTTCCTCCAGCAGTGGCAGCCTCTCACCACTGCCTGCCCCTGCCCAACCCCAGTGGAATCCCACGTAGGCTTTTGCAACAGCCTCGCTGCAGGGTCTGGCAGCATCTGGGTCAGGAGAGATTGCACAGGGCTGGCCATGCCCCTGCACGCACTGAGCCCAGGAGGAAGATGGAGTTTGCCGTGCAGCAGAGTCCCTGCCCACAGCTGCTTGTATTACCAGAGGTGGAAATGGCCAGAGTTCAGGGCTGGTTTTGGCCAGTGTTCATGGGGCAGCTTCCTCAGGGTATCCAGGGACCATGGCACAGACCAGGTCCTCTCTTTTCTGCCTTTGATGTCTTGCATCCTTCTCCAAAAGGCCTGGCTGTGCACCGCGATCACACTGCTGTGTGCTCCCACCCTGCACACTCACACAGCTCAGCTAGCAGCGCTGTTTTCTGTTCCCAACAAACCTTCCAGCCCAGCCCAGCCCCTCCCTGGCTCTCCCCACCTCCCCTGCCCTCTCCCCAGACCACCGCAGCAGAGCAGCCCAGTCTGGGCCGGCCCCATGGCAGTTCCCGCAGCAGGCTGCTGCCGAGCTCTGGGCACTCCCACCACAGCTCCAGCCCTTCTGAAGGGCACAGCAGCTCCAGGGCCATTGAGGCTGTTCAGCCTCCCCATCAGCCCCAGGGCTGGAGCTGGCCCCAAGGGCACAAGGAGACACAGGCCAGTCACTCTCTGTCTCTCCCGCATTCATGCTGCAAGTGATGCCCAGCCCTGCCTGCCTCTGTCCCCCTCTGCCTCCCCACCAGCCCTGCTCCCCAGGACAGCGTGAGAGCCCCTTCCCTGGGGCCCCTCAGGCAGCTCCCGCATCTCTGCCGTCTCCCTTCCCTGTGCCTGCTGCAGTTTCACTGGCTCCCACAGAACTGCAGGGTCATGGTTTGTGGGTGTCTGGATTTAGTGCTTTATTCTGGGAAAACTTCACCTTTGGGGGTGTTTCATCTTCTGAGTCTCCATTCACTGCCCTCCCCAGGGCACATGGAGAGTGTCCTTTCTCTCCTGACCCTTCCAGACTCCTTTCCACAGGGAACAATATATGCCATCAGCCCTGCTATACATGTGGCAAAGTAAAGAGGTAATAGAGAGCTCATGCAGCAAGGACCCCAATTTCCTGGAGACAGTCTGAGTCTGAGCAGGAGAGCTTGAGGATCTGGGGGATTTCACAGAAGAACTGGTCCAGGGCATTGCCATGGCAGAGTGGTAGTGAAAAGGTATTGGCAGTGTGCAGCAGAGCATGGAGAAACCCACTGCCCCAGGCAGCTGCTGGTGGCTAAAACAGCATTGATAACACCCTGATGTTGTAGCTATGGCTGATCAGCGCTGGCATAGTGTCAAGGACGCCTCTGTTTCTCATTCTGACCCCACAGTTAGGAGGCTGAGGGTGGACAAGAGGTTGGGAGGGGACAAAGTCAGGACAGGTGACCCGAACGGGCCAAAGAGATATTCCATGCCATATGGCATCTTGTTCAGCACTAAAAGTGGGAGGGGAGTTTCTCCAAAGTAGCCCTTGCTCAGAGACTGCCTGGGCATTGGTCTGCTGGTGTGAGGGATTGCTTCTCCATCCCCTGTGTCCTTCCCTTTTTATTTTTCACCATTTATTAAGGTGTCATTATTTTGACCCATGAGGTTTTCTCTCACTTTTGCCCTTCCAGTTGTCTCCACCATCCTGCTGGGGAGTGAGTGAGTGGCTGGTTGAGGTCACTTGTTCCCTGAAAAGTCATAGGCGAGCAGATTCTGATGGCATCAAAATAATACTTAGACCCCACCCAAATACGGCTTTTGGGAAGAACCGTCATCAGCAGAAGCCCAAACGCAGCACACACATGTGTGACTGTAACTCATGAGCTCACAGCAGCAGAAGTAGGAGGGTGTGACGTCACCGTCACCATAACTGCTCAGTACACAGCAGTGTCAGTAGGAGGGATGTGATGTCACGTCACCGATGGCACCTCATGGCCATGGGTCTCGGTGCAGAACGTCTGTGTGCATCAGAGGGGCATCACGGGGAACAGGAGCTGCCCGGCCCCGTGTCTGCGAGGCCGAAGGAGCAGCCCCCGCAGCCCTGGCTGGAGCAGTCGGGGTGGGGGTGGCTCAGGGGCACCGCGGGGATGTGCCTGGGCACGGTGCCAGCAGGAAACCACAGACTGCCTTCCCCGGGCGCTGCGGGGGGAGCGCGGCGAGCGCTGCGAGGCCACGTGGGCTGTGGTTTGTGCACCTGCAGGCTCCAGCTCCCGATCCGCCCGTGGGGAATAACGTCCCCTCGGTGACAGACTGAGAGTCAGGGACACGTCTGAGGCTCTGGGCTGCATGTCTGCTGCCAGGGCAGGGACATGTCCCAGCTCTGGCTCCTGCGAGGGACCCACCGTGGGGCTCTCTGGGGAGGGACGGGCGAGCCAGCACTCCTGGAAGGGAGCTCTTCCCCTGGCCAAGGACCTTGCCCAGCTGCTGCTCCCAGCACAGCGGGGTCTGTCGCAGGGGCAGGGGCTGTTTCCTTCCCATCCCGACACAGACCCCGGTGCAGCCCCAGCTCCATGGTTCCCACATCTCGGGGGCCGCTGGGCGCTTGCCTCTTGGGTTCTTGGATGAGCCCAGCATAGGAGATGCTCAGTGCTCCCAGTCCCCACAGCAAGGTTCAAGGGGTGACAGACCCATTTCTCCTCCACACCCAGCTTGTCCCGTGACGATCCCCCACCACAGAGACCGTGACACCCGCAGCGGGACATATATGTGCCTCATATATGGTCATGAACGGCGCTGGAGAAGTTCATTGGAGGGCTGGGCCGTGTCGGAGGGGAGATAGCTCCCGATAACGTCTAAAAAGGTGCTGCTGCTTCGATTGGCTCCTCCTGCAGCTGGGCCAGCATCTGCAGAGATATAGTCCCCTGCCATTGCCTGAGTCCCCGGCAGCCGTGAGAGGGAGTGGGGCACAGCAGGGCTCAGGATGGGCACAGAAGGACTCCTGTCCCCTCGGGTGCTGTGGCTGCTCCTGTGGGTGCAGCTGTGCAGGGGTAAGTGCCGGCTTCCTTGTCCCACAGATAGGGCCAGCGGGCACCAGTGGGCTCATCGGGATACCTCTGGGAATGGGGTTTCTTGGCATGTGCCAGTGAGATGAGGGGCAGAAGATGCTCAAGTCAATCAAACTTCTGCCTTTCCCTGTGCCTCTCTGGGTGGGAGAGGGAGCTGTGGGTCAGGGGGCATGGGGCTGTACAGGGTTGTACAGGCGGTGAATGGCACAGCAGGTCAGCCAAAGGGCACCCCCAGCACTTTGCAGCCCATGGGGAGAAAAGAGACCACCACACTGCCCTGGGGACAGCCCAGAATAGGGAGGGCTTCCACCCAGGTCCCTGTGACTTAGCCTGGGCAGGGTGGAGCTCCAGATCTACAGTTTGGGGCTCTGAACTCTCCTGACGGGTCCCATGTCAATGTTTGAAGGGGCTGCAGAGGTGAGGCTGGAAAATGGTGGCGGACGCTGTGCTGGAAGAGTGGAGGTGCAACACCAGGGCCAGTGGGGGACTGTGTGTGGTTACGACTGGGACATGGCCGATGCCGCAGTGGTTTGTAAGCAGCTGGGCTGTGGGTCTGCTCTTGAAGCTCCTCAGTACGGACACTTTGGGCCAGGATCTGGCCCCATTTGGATGGACGATGTTCAATGTCGTGGCACCGAGTCTGCCCTCTCTGACTGTACGCACAACGGATGGGGTCAACACAACTGTGTTCACAGTTGGGACGCTGGAGTGAGGTGTTCAGGTAAGGGGCCAGCCCGTTCCCCACCTCTGTGACTGGGATGGGGGAAGGGACCTGGCTGTGCCCTCAGGGAAACAAGGGTGTACTGGAGAAGGGCCTGGTGGGGCCGGTCACACTGCAGAGCTGGGACTGTCGTTGCTGGTTTCCCCAGTCCCTGAGGACACTCCAGTGGGAACCCACCACTGCCTGACCCCCGATGTGGCTCAGCCCACCCTCCATGGGTGCCTGGGGCTGGGAGATGAATGCCCGCCCTGCCCCGCAGTCTCTGTTGGTTCCCAGCTTTCTCCTCCCGTTCACACAGGAGCAATCTGGCAGCACCGAGGAGTAGGTCCCCCCATGGCAGAGGCATCGAGAGCCACTCACACGGCCACCCACAGCCCCAGGGAAGGGCCCAAGGTGGCTGGGGAATTCTGGGTTGTGTTCCCTGGCCGGCATGAGTCCCCCAAAGCAGAGGGGCTGCTCAGAGGAGAGGAGCACTGGGCTTGGGCAGCAGAGCAGCGTGGCCTGTAGCTACCTCATTCCTCTTCCAGGGTCAGCCCAGGAGAGCCAGCCCCCAGGGAAACAACCCTGTGCCGGCAGTGCTGACCTGCTGCCCAGGCTCTCCTGCCTACAGCCCCTGGCTGCCCTGTGCCACAGGGCATTTGCCAGCACTTTCTGGCTCTCCTTGGTGCCAGTCCTTGCACTGGGAGCTTGTATCAGTCCAGAGCTGCTCCTCTGCCCACTCTCCTGCCCTCTGCCCAGCCATTGGCCAGGGCTGTGCACGCCTGGCAGTGCCCTCTGGCCCTGGCTGAGGAGCCCTCCCCGGGTAGGTGCTGGAGCTGGGGGCTGGTGGCGACAGCAACCACAGGTACGCTCACACTGCATCTGTGCCCTGAGCGATGTCCCATATAACAGCAGTTCCCCAACAGCCCAAGAACCACCCGGGAATGAGGTGCATTTCTGGCGGCTCCAAGGGGTTCCGCAGCCTGGCCCTGAGCTCAGCTGGCAGAGCAGGCTGCAGCAGCCAACAGCTCCGGGGCCCCTCTCCTTGGGCTCAAGTGCTCCGGGTGCTGCAGTGCCTGGGGCCAGTCCTGGGCCGCCCAGGGTCTCCAGGGCAGCAGCAGTTTGTCTGAGCAGTTCCTGCGGCTGGGGGTTTGGGAGAGAAGCAAACCCCCAAGTGCTGTGCTGAAGTCTGAGGAGCAGCAGGGTGTCCCTGCTGTGTTTGTGCCATCAGCACCCACTGGGAGCTGCTGGGGTCATTGCGGGGCTCTTTGCCTGCAGCCACCTTGGACATGAGGTGGGACGTGGGCATGTAACTGCCAGGGAGCTCTAGGAATGCGCAGGAGTTTGGTTTCTTTAGGATTTTTCCAGCTGGTCGGAGGGGACAGCCCCTGCTCAGGACGTGTGGAGATCCGTGATGGGAACCAGTGGAAAACTGTCTGTGACTCAGACTTTGGTCCCAAAGCCGCCAACGTGGTCTGCAGGGAGCTGAAGTGTGGCACAGCCCTGTCCGTGCCGGGGTCAGCTCACTTTGGAGAAGGTGTGGGTCCCATCTGGGACAGAGAGCTGCAGTGTGCGGGGAATGAACCCCTTCTCGCCTCCTGCCCCAGGGGGTCCCCCAGGGACCAGCCCTGCACCCACGCAAACGATGCCGGTGTCACCTGCACACGTAAGGACTCAGGGTGGGGTGTTGAACACTGAGTGTGAGCTGGGGATGGGGGAGCAGGACAGGGGCTATGCTGTGCGGGGTGTGGTGACAGAAGGGGTGATGTGGTTGTGTGCAGCCCTAAAAGAGTGCAGAAGGAGCAGAAAGGAAGGCTGTGCCTCTGGCCTCTCCTCCAGCTACGGAGGGTGCCAGAGCACCAAGGCACCCTTTCTCATCTTTCTGTGTTTCCCAAAGTACACAGGGTTCAGGCTGGTGAACGGCAGCACGGTGTGTGAGGGGAGGGTGGAGGTCCAGGTGCTGGGGACCTGGGGCACCCTCTGTGCCTCCCGCTGGGATCTCTTGGACGCCCACGTTCTCTGTCGTCACCTCGACTGTGGATTTGCTGAGTCTCTTCCTGGAGGAGGGCATTTTGGGAGAGGCACCGGCCCTGTCTGGACAGACTCATTCCACTGTGATGGGACTGAAGCCCACCTGGGACAGTGCCCAGTGACTGCCCTGGGGGCCTCGCGATGCTCCCACGAGAACGATGCTGCTGTCATTTGCTCAGGTGAGTGCTGGGAAAACACTGCAGTAACTCCATTTGCGCCCTGGGTGTGGCATGGCCATGCAAAGCAGGGGACCCCATGGCAGCACCAGCGTGAATTTCTCCCTGGAGAATACCTGGTTTCACCAGGAGCAATGTGGAGAGCTTTGCCTGCTAGAATGACTGCTCTGCTGTGGGAGAGCTGAGGACAGAACAGAGACAGGCATCTTTGCCCCCCGAGGCAGCGGCTCAGGCCCTGGGGCCACCGCCAGGCCCAGGCTCCTCTGCTCCTGCTGCAGGACAGGCCAAGAACAGGGCTGCAGGGCTTTGCTCCACCTCTCTGGGGGCAGACAGCCCTGACCCAGCCCCACAGAGAGCCCCACAGAGCCCAATTCCCCACCCACAGGGGTTGGCCGGGTGCCCCCAGGAGCAGTAGCACACCTGGGGTATAGGTCGCAGAGCAGGGCTGGGCTTTGCCCTTGCTTCTGGTCAGCACAAGTCCCAAACTGACCCCCCTCGCTCTGCTCCCTGCCAGGGACAGAGGATCCCAGTCCCCGATCCCCAGGGGTGCAGAGGGGCAGAGACGTGTGGGCTCTGCCTGGTGTCTCAGTGGTGCCAGTGCCAGCGCTGAGGTTGGGCAAGGCTTGTCCCAGCGCTGCCTGTCCCCGGGTAACTGCACCGGCTGCTGCTCCTTCCTGTGGCAGCTGCTCCATCTGGCGCAGCAGGGACCTGTTGGGTGGCTCTGCCCCACCAAGAGCAAAGAGAGTGTCTTGCTCCGGAAGGCTCAGGGACTGGGAAACAAATCCTGTGGAAACGTGCTCCTGCAGCTCCCTGCAGAGGGCTGGGGGCAGGTGGGTGAGCTCCAGGGTGTTGTGAGGGTTCCAGAGCCTGGAGAGGTGCTGCAGATTTGTGGGCTCTCTGGTGCCGCCAAGGGCTGGGGCCTGGCTGCTCTCCGCAGGCTCAGCCGGCTCCATGTCCCTGCGGCTGGTGGGTGGAGGGAGCCGGTGCGACGGACGAGTGGAGATCTTCCAGCACGGGACGTGGGGCAGAGTCCTGGATGAGCAGTGGGACGTGCAGGAGGCCAGCGTGGTGTGCCGGCAACTGCAGTGCGGAGAGGCAGAGACAGCCTACAATCCCCCGAAGGCTGAGAGAGGGACGGGTCCCGTGGGGCTGCGAGGGGTCCGGTGCACAGGGCACGAGGCCAACCTGACCCTCTGCAACACCTCCCTGCCTGCGAGTGCACCAGGAGCAGGGATTGCAGAGGACGTGGGGGTCGTTTGCTTGGGTGAGTGGCACTGCACAGGCCCCCCAGGCTCTGAGCTGGGTGGGCACCAGCCCCTGATGGCAGCTGGGGTTTCTTGCCGCTGCAGGGAGCCGGCAGGTCCGGCTGGTGAATGCGACTGGGCGCTGTGCGGGAAGAGTGGAGATCTACTACCAGGGCAGCTGGGGGACCATCTGCGATGATGGCTGGGACCTGTCTGATGCCGCAGTCGTTTGCCACCAGCTGGGCTGCGGAGGGGCAGTGGAGGTGGTTGGCTCTGCTAAGTTCGGGGAAGGCTCTGGTCAGATCTGGCTGGACGGTGTGAACTGCTCCGGGGCCAAAGCTACCCTCTGGGACTGCCCGGCAGGGTCCTGGGGGCAGCACGACTGCGGGCACAAAGAGGACGCAGGAGTCGTCTGCTCAGGTCTGTGCTGGGAGCAGGGGCGTGAGGCAGGTGCCTGGGGAGGCCGAGACGTGGGGAGAGCCGGGAACTGCCAAGGCTGTCCCTGGCTGCCCCTGAGCCGCTGTCTGAGTCCGTCCTGGGGACATCCATGCACAGACGCCCTCGGTCCCACTGCGGGTCTCTGGGAAGCTGAGCCATCCCCAGCGGTTAACGGGGAGGGCAAGGATTTCTGTCCATGCTTGCAAGGGGGAGTTGTTAGCTGTGCCCCTGCCTGGCTAAGGGCCTGGGGGGTGAAGAGGCTTCTCTACGCCCACAGCCCCACACCAGCCCCTTCCCCCTCTGTGCCCTTCTTCCAGAGTTTGTGGCCCTGAGGTTGGAGAACAGCAGCAGCTGCTCCGGGCGCCTGCAGGTTTTCTACAACGGGACGTGGGGGAGCGTTTGCTCCAACTCAATGACTCCCGAAACTTGGTCGCTGGCATGCAAAGAGTTGGGCTGCGGGGATGGAGGGTACCTGCATACACCCCCGCTCTACCACAACTTCTCTGGTCCCACCTGGTTGGATCGTGTGGAGTGTGGGGAGAGAAACAGCTCCTTCTGGCAATGTCCCTCCGCTCCCTGGCACCCGCAGTCGTGCGATGACCTGCGAGATGAGACCCACATCACCTGCAATGGTAATTCTGAGCTACCTGGGCACCAGCACCACCTCAGCTCCAGTTCCCTGCTAGGCACAGTCAAGCGTAGGGACAAGGCCCACAGGGGCTTTTGCTTTGCGTGCCAGACCCTGCTGCTTCTGGGGACACAAATGGGACTTCAGCTCTCAGAGCCACTCACATTCACCAGGTTCCCTTTGGGGCTGAGCTGTCAGGGTGCCCCACATTGCCCTGCGTGTCCCCTGAATGACCAGGGTTCAGCTGCTGCCGTGAGTGAGGTGGCATGAGGATGCACGAGCAGAGCTCAGCCCCACTCTCTGCTGCATAACCCCCTGCAGCAGCCCCTTCAGCCCAGCATTTCCTTCTGCAGGGAGACGGCCAGAAACACCCCCGGCCCTAGGGACCCTGTGCCCAAACTCCACAAGCTGCACAGGTAGCTGCTCCTCTGCATGCCCCTCTCACCTGGCAGGGCTCTGCCTGCTGTCCCGCTGCCCTGGGAGCTCTCTGCCTTCTCCAGACAGGGAGAAGATTCGTGCCGTGGGAGGCGAGAACGGCTGCTCAGGCAGAGTGGAGATCTGGCACCGCGGCTCCTGGGGGACGGTGTGTGACGACTCCTGGGACATGCGGGATGCCGAGGTGGCATGCAGGCAGCTGGGCTGTGGCCCCGCAGTGTCTGCTCTGAATGAGGCTGCATTTGGGGAGGGGACAGGCCCCATCTGGCTGGAGCAGGTGGAGTGCCGGGGGACAGAGCCATCTCTGCAGGACTGCTGGGCCCGGCCTGGGGACAGTGGTGCCTGCCGGCATAAGGAGGATGCTGCTGTGAACTGCTCAGGTGAGCGGAGGGGCTGAGACCCCTCACAGGGGTATTGGCAAGGAGCCGGGGCAGGTGTTTACGCTGCTGGGTCCCACCATGGCCCCAGAGATCCTGAGAGCAAGGCCATCCCTGCAGATTATGGCAGCCTGTTCCCAAGTGGGCAGCAGCTTCTGTGGGGCTGGATGTCCTCCAGCATCTGCCCACAGGGCTCTGCAGCCCCCCGGGACATCTCCCAGGCTGGTTGTGCCATCCTGCCCACAGCCCAGAGCAGGGCCCTGGGCTCTGTCCCAGCCACCCTGAGCAGCCCCACAGGAGAGGCAATTTGTGAGGGATATGTCAGGGATGTCTGCACGCATATGCACGTGTGCACACGCACACACATGGCATGTGAGAGAGGAGGGTCCCTGGTACCCTCACACACATCCTCTCAGCCCAGCTCTCTTTCTCCTCCTCTGCAGCTGCACCCAGGACGGCAGCACCAACCCCCCGAGCAGGTAACCTGTCCTCCTCACCAGCGTTGCGACTTCTCGGGCTCAGGCTGTGGCCCAGAGCCAGAGGGAAGGGGATCCTTGCTGGGGTGTGAAGCTCCCGAGAGGAGGCACTGGGTAGCAGTGGAGGGGGTTGGGGAGGGCTCTCATTTTCCCATCAGGGTGGGAGCTTCGCCATCACTCACCCCTGGGGTTCCCTACCCCCGCTGTAATGGGGGTCAGTACTGGGGTGCCCCGGCCCCCCACCTCTCCCGAGCCTGGTGCTGCCCTTTCTGTGTTCCTGCCCACGCAGATCCCACGCGGGGCCGTCCGACCGGCAGCAGGAGTGTCTCATTGCCCGTCATCATCTGCATCATCCTGGGAGCCCTTCTCTGCCTGCTCCTGGCCCTCCTGGCAGGGCAAGTGCAAAGCGCCAGGGCTGGGCGCAGAGGTGGGTCCTTTCGCCACGGTCCCAGGGGAAGATGCCTCCTGGCAGGGCCAGGGGTGCTGTGGGGTGTCAGTGAGTGGTACAGGTAAAGCTGAGGGGAGGAGAGAGTGTGCTGCCTGCTGTCCCAATGTCCCATTGACGGCCTGGCCATGGGCTGTCGGCAGCGAGGTGTAGAGAGAGTGCAGACGCGGGAGGAGCCAGGGATGGGGTGAAGAGAGAAATGGCAGAGCTGGGCTGGGGGAGATGGGAACAGAGGGGAAACAGAGGAGGACATGCCACCAGAAGTGCTCTGGGCATCTCCTCTCTGTGTGTCCCTGGGCCAGCCCTGCCTCTGTCCGCAGGCTCCAAGAGAGCTTGGGAGCCCTTCCCTGAGGCCGTCTATGAGGAGATTGGTTACAGCCCAGCTTTGGAGAAGCAGGCAAGGTTCAGCGGCTCAGGTGGGTGTGCGTCCCTCCTGGAGGGCACATGTGCAGGGCTCTTTCCCCACTTCCTCACCCAGGGATGACCCCCTGCAGCCCCCTGATCCACAGTCCCCGCAGCCCTGGGGCTGTGGGGGCTGTGGGGAGATCAGCCAGGTCCTTGGCCCAGGCCAGAAGCTTCCTCCCCACCAGCTCTGCCCGTCCCAGCTGGGGACAGCCCCTCACTGCCTGCCCCTGCATCCTGAGGGCTGAGGGAAGGGGCTGTCCCAGGGCATGTCTGGGCGCCCCTTTGAGACAGGGTTTGTCCCAGGGGAGCAGGGTGAGTCCTGAGCCCTCCTCCCCACTCAGCCCTGGCTCTGTGGGTCCCCCGTCCCCAGCAGCACTGACCATGAGCTGGGTCAGCAGAGCGCACTCCCATCACACCCGCTGCACCTCTCGCCAGGCTCCTATTCAGAGGGGTCCCTGACCAAGCTGCAGCCCTACCCTGGGGACAGCAAGGAGGAGGATGGTCCAGGGTCAGCACCAGGTAACAGGGGGCCAGAAGGGGTGGATCTCTCCTCCCTGCAGACGTGTGGGGGACAGCAGTGTCACTGAGTGTCACCGTCAGAGTTGGGGAGGACATGGGGAGTCTTCTGTGGTGCTGCCAACACCAGTGCCTGAGCCCCATGTCCCTGTGCATCCTCCTGTCATTGCTCTGCAGGACGTAGCTTCTCACTGTCACCAGCTCCCCTCTCCTTTCAGACATCCCTGTCCTGGCCAGAGGTGACCCAGTGGATGGCTACGATGATGCCAGGGAGGCTTCTGACCCTGGGGAGGATCCTGCCCCTGGGCAGGAAGGCTGGGAAATGCCCAGGGCACCAGAGGAGGGAGCAGGGCCCAGGGATGCACCTGGAGGTGAGAGGGAAAGATAGCGCTGACGTTTCCTGGAGTGCCATCCCTGGTGCCAGATGAATTGCTGTCATACTGAGAGCTCAACCTCCTGGGACAGGGGAACCTGTCCATTCGAGTTTTCCTTGGGGGCACCATGGGTGGGAGAGGGAGCTGAACCTCTCAGGACTGCTGAGGAGAAGGGAGGAAGGTGATGTACTGACGAGGAGGGGCAGCCCATGGGATGAACGTGCAATGGCCTGCCTTGCTGCTGGCAGGGACAAACCTGCACTCCCCGAGAAGTGCTGGGGCCCCTGGAGCTGAGGGAGATGCCTGGTGCCTGTCCCCAGAGAGCACGGGCTATGACGATGCTGAAGAGGTGTCTCTGGCACATCCCCCTGAGGACACAAAGGCTGTGAGAGCAGAGCTCAGTGCACAGCAGTCCCTGAGCCGTGGGCCAGGAGAGCCCATCCCTGCTGTGCAGCTGGGTGCAGCCGGGAGGGAGGAGAGGTCTGTGGAGCTGGGAGAGCCGTGAGCACCAGGGAACTGTCTCCCTTTTCCATGGGCAGCAGAAACAGCCGGCCATGTCCTCCATTTTTATTCCCCTGCTTTTACATGATTCCTTCATGTGTGTTCTTATTAAAAGCCTTTGGGGTTAGAGCCAGAGCTGGCGCTTGCCTGCCCAGGTGTCGGGGTGTCTCCCTGAGGCTGACTGGGGGGAGCAGAGCACCAAGACATGGCAGTGGGGAAGGGGCACGTCTTGGGGACAGTGGGCTCGGGGTCGGGCTGTGGGGCTGTGAGAGCTCATGGTCCCTGGGGCATATTCCTGCTCATAGAGACATTTCAGCCTCCCAGCCACAGTTTCCAGCAAAAATGGCTCTCTGCAAGGTCCCATAATGCATCCCAGGGGGAGCACCCACCTCCCCACCCCGGGGTTCCCCAGTTGCTCTTTCCCCCGGCCCTGCCTGGGCCACACTGGTGCCACGGCACAGAGGTCACGACAGAGCTGCCATATTGGGGTGAGCTGTAGCCCCACAGAAGGGAGTCCTAAGGTGGCTGTGGTGCTTTGAACACCCGAGCCAGCCCCAGGGGGGATCACAGCCCATGCATCACCTCCCACAGTGGTCCCTAGAGCTTTCCTGCTGGCAACCCCTGGCCCCAGAGCCAGCCCCTCCATCCCCAGCCCTGGGCCCATCTCTCCCTGTGGAGATGCAGAGCTGGAGCCTGCCCCGGTGGGAGTTTTCCAGGGGATGGAGGCTGTGTTTGCAGTCCCCATGGATGTCATCCACCACCTTGGGGGTCTCACCTGGGAACGCTGCTCTCCTGGGGGCTTTCCACAGCCGTGCTCTGCCCAGCGTGGGGCAGCAGTGCAGAGGGTTGAGGTCTCACCACCACACACATTGGGTGGGTGCTTGGGGGTTGCAGGAGCAAGCACAGGTCTGGGGCACAGTGATGATCCTGCATTGCTCCAGGGAATGGACCCAGCCTGCAGGGCCAGACCGTTCAGGCCCCAAAATGTCATGGAATGGGCTCTTTCTGCTCACATGTGCTGCCACCTCATACACACCCAGGGCCGGTGGCTCATCTCCCCGAGGAGGAGGAGGAGGAGGCAAACCTCTGCCAGGTGCCAGAGTAAGGGAGAAACCTTACACCTGTGGGAGGGCAGAGACGGCAGGCAGGTGGCATGGGACAGGCGCTGGGCTCTTCTCCACAGTACCCACCTGGGGTGGCTTGAGTTCACAGGTCAGTGCCCATACTGGCACCCACCGTCATGTTCAGAAGATATCCCCACACCCCTTCTTCTTTGCTTCACTTTTGTACATTATTTCTCAGAATCTGGGCCCACCATTCCTGGGCCTGGGCACCCTGCAGAGAAACACCATGGCTCACACCCCATTTTGGTTGCAGGCGGTTTTGCCAGGGGAGCAGCCAAGGCACCATGTCCTTGCCCTCCCTGTCTGTGCAAGGCTGTGCACAGGCCTGTGCCTCCCTGTTCCCACCAGCATGGGGTGGACGGTGACACCAAACCCCCCAGGAACAAGAGGTGGGCACCGGCCCCACCAGTCCCACCTCTGCAGGGCTGTGCCTGACCTCGGGAGCTCTGGGTTCCCTGAGCTGAGGCTCTGCTCGAGAAGGGGGTGATGGCAGAGGGAAAAGGACCTGGAGACAGGGTCAGGGTAAGAAATGTCACTCTTCAGCTCAGACACCCTGACCCTCTGGCACCGAGGGCTGCTTTCCACGTGGTATGGGTTCTCCACCTGGAGACAGGATAATCTCACACCCGTCCCTCTGGAAAGCCACAGGGGAAGTGTGGCCCTGGTGCCAAAGGACACCTGGGCTGGACCAGCACCCTCACATCCCATCTCTCAGTGCAGCCAGGAAGGATTGCCAGCACCCAGGGTGCTGCTGATGTCTATCCCCTCCCTGAGGGCCACCCCTCGCCTTCCCACAGGGGCTGTGCTGCCAAGCAGGGACCCTGGCTGGTGTGTGGGGTGGGTCTGTGGTGCAGGGCAGTGACCTGCACTCAGGTCCAGCACAGCTGCCTGCCTCTCCTCTGGGAGGGGGCTCAGCAGAGGCAGCACACACAGCCCTCCTTACCCCATGACCAGGCCCTGGGAGGGCAGGGCAGGCCCACAGCACCTGGAGAGGAGCAGAGCCCCAGCTCCAGCCCTTGCCCACCCGAGCCTGGCAAGTCAGAGCAAAAACACCCCTGAAGATGGAACCCGGAACCTCTTGTGTGGGAAGTGGGTGCTCTTCCACTGACCTACACCCCCTTGACAGCTGCCAGCAGGCGGAAAACTCTCCTCCCATGACATATCTATGACAAGCACAGCACTCTTGTCCCGTGGGTGCCCAGGGACCCTCAGCAGAAAACAGCATTTGAACCCTCCTGAGATGGGGGAAGTCCGGACTGCCTCCCCACTGGCGCCTGATCCTGGCACAGGGATGCACTGCCGAGCACGGCCCCTTCAACATCTCTGCAGGGTGATGGGGCAGAAGGCGGCTCGTGCTGCAGGCACCGCTCCCACCCTCTGGCCTACCCTGAGCCCCCTCTGCCACCCACGGAAACAACCCTCTGTGTCACAACTGTCCCCAACTCCACATCAGGAGCAGAACAACAGGGTGAGGGAAAGACCCTCCCTGGGATGAGGTGCCCCCACGCTCTGATGGCACCCCAGGGCATGCGGAAGGGGGACATGGGGACAGAAATCTCACACCCCCCCTCATGCAGGCACCAGGTCTCCCCTGCACCCCTCTGCCCCCCAGCACCCCTGGAGATGGGGTGAAGGGTAAGCTTCCATCTCCCTGGGGCTGCGGGTGTGGGTTGGGCTCAGGGACCTTCCCATTCCTGCAGCACTGAGCACTGTCCTGAGGGCAAAGCCGTGCCCTGGGACAGCCCTGGCTGGGGTCTCTGGGGCAGGGTGGGTGCGCATGTTCAGCTGTTAACTGAGAGGTTGATGGATTGAGCACACGCAGGGATGGTGTCCTCGCAGTGCTACAGCTGGGACCATTGTCTTGCCCAATGCCATAGAATTTTCCCCACGGAGCCCCTGCCTGGCAGAGAGGGTTTGGGGGAATCCAAACCAGAGCACAGTCACTGTGAACTTCTGGAGTGGTTGAGTGGAGTGAAGGGGATGGACTACTCATCTGTTCCGCTTTGCACACATGGCCCCAAAGCTCAAGAACAACCTCGAAGGACTTTTGGAGCAGTGATAGCTCTGCAGACACCTTCCCTGTGGCTAAGCATTATCAAGCTGGTGCTCAAAGCTGGCAAGACAGTAACCTTGCTTGGACAGGCGGTCTCTCCTTCTCCCTCTCCTCTCACTTGTGCTCAGTCAGGACAAAAGGCAAGCTTCTCTGGAGGAGCATCCCTGGGTAACTGGCTGAGGCATCAGATCTGCAGAGGGCTAAGTCATGTCTCTTGCTGTGGCACTGTGGTCTATTATGTGCCATTCCCTGTGGAGCAGGGAAAGAAGGACAGCTGGAGACCACCCCAAAGGAGCACTGACTGGAGAGTCCTGCCCAGGGGGAGGCTGGGGACTTGTGCTGCTGGAGGAAGGCTCCTTCTAAGCTGCAGATCTGCAGGTGCAGAGCAGGGACTGTGCTCTGGCAAGAGGTGAAGGAGCAGGCAGGGCTGGGGCAGGCTGGAAGAAGGCAGATGGGTTCTGCCAAAATCTAAGGGAGAAAATCATTGCTGAAGCCCGGGGTTGAACCAGGGACCTTTAGATCTTCAGTCTAACGCTCTCCCAGCTGAGCTACTTCAGCCCTGCCCCAGCAGCCCTTGTCCCTCTGCCACCCATGCCAGGCCGCAGGCTGACACATAGGAGGAGCGCTCCTCAGGAGGCTTCCCAGGGAAAAGCTGTGCCCAGCCCCAGGCAGAGGGGACCTGGCCTCTCCCTGCCTCCAAGGCCAGGTGGGCTCCAGGTTTGGTGGAGGCCAGCTTACACTGGGTGTGCCAAGATGTCTGAGGGCCTTGCACAACCGCGAGAGTGGCAAAGGCAAGTGGGCAGATGGGGCATGTGCAGTTGTAAAGGCTGAGGGTGGAAGAAGCGTGGGGCTGGTGGAAGACCTTGTCTCCTTCCCCATGGAAGGTGTCCTCCCACCCTTTTCTCCCTGGCTCAACTTACCTCCTTCGTTCCCAACACTTCTACCTCCTCCTCCCTGAGCAGTGCAGGGGGATGGGGAGTGGGGGTTGCAGTCAGTCCGTAACCGTTCCTCTCTGCATCTCCTTCCTTCTGACACTTCTCCCATGGGGTCCCTCTTACCGCTACAGTCCTTTGAGACAAACCTGCTCCAGCATGGGCTCTCCTCAAGCCACCATTCTTCCAGGAAATAGCCAACATCTCCAGTGTTGGGTTCTCCACAGACTGCAGGGCTTACCTTCTCCACTGTGGTCTTCTCCAGGGGCTGCAGGAGACTATCTGCCCTGGCACCTGGAGCACCTCTTCTCCCTCCTTCTTCACCAGCCTTGGTGTTTGCAGGGCTGGTTCTCACACTTTTTTTCCCTCACTCCTCTCCCACTCTGGCTGTTGTGTCCTTTCTTAAATACACTTTCACAGAGGTTCCACCAGCTTCATTGACGGGCTCAGTTTTGGCCAACGGTGGGTCTGCCTTGGAGATGGCTGGAACCAGCTCTGTCTGGCACGGAGGCAGCCCCTGGTCTCTTCTCACAGATGCCAGCCCTGCAGCCCTCCTGCTACCACAACTTGGACTGGGACACCTGTTGCGTTAAAAGGAATGCAGTAATAAACAAGTAATAAACAAGCTCCTAAAATAGCACAAACAATTCCTTTACCCTTACAATCTTTAACCTTCTGTTCACTCCTGCACTGTTGAATTCGCTCTATTATTTTATTTTCATTTTTCCAGAATTTCTGGGCCCACTCTAGTCCCCAATGGGACGGCGCACATTTGTATTTTTGTAGTAGTTTATCCATGGCAATCCTGCCCATGACACCAATTTTTACTGTCACGTTAAAAGGAATGTAGTTTCGAAATTTGTCTGTCAGAGTCCCAGGACTTTCACTGACCCATTTACCAGAGCCCCAGCAAAAGGACTTGCACTGAGCAGATGCACAAAAATCGAAATTAGTTATTTTATTGAAAGCGACAGAAACAGATTCGAGATTGCCATTGATAAATTCACTAACTATAATAGTGCTACTAATTAAGGTTAATATTGCTAGCAGACTTGATAGTAATACAAGAACCTGGGGATAACTTTCACCCAGAGGGTGAGAGGCGCAGCGCTTACCCAGAGAGGCGTCCCTGCCTGGGGTGGAGGAAGAGAACACAGCCCGTCGACTGGTGCGTCAGGCGTTGAAGTTCTTCTCTCCCACCTTAACAATCATTTTCTCCATCTTTTATCCCCAAAACTATGAGTTTCCCCCCCCGTATGTGACATGTAGCATGATTTGGGTGGAGAAACGAGTGCTATAGTCATATAAGTTTAGCATGACCTCTATAATCTTCATTAGCATATGCAGGGGTGTGAGGTGTAATATGCATTTCACCAGTAATGAGGCAAAAGTCAGTTATCGGACATGAAGCCTTTTCAAAGAAACAAAGGACCCCTCACATTCCTGTTATTTTACTGTCTTTGCTGACCATAAGCAGGGCTGTCCTGCCTCCATGGGGCCCCCTCCTTATCTGCATCCTGTGTTAGCCAGGCAGGTCTCCACTCCCCCGGGTTGCACAAGAGATAGCAAGGGCAGTCTTAACTGCTCTTCGTGCACAGGAATCCCACCTCATTATCCAAATTCCACAACACCAATGCACAGTGTAAATTGTTGCCTTGCTGAATGACGTCCCCTGCTCTTCCCTCGTCAACAAATGCAATTTCCTCACTGGGGGGGAAGAGAGAGAACTGAGAAGGCCTTGATGCTGTGCAAACATGGTTCAGCAATAGCTACAACACCGGTGTGTTGTCAACACTGTTTTGGTCACAAATCCCAGACACAGCACCATACTGTTACAAATCTGTAATATAAAAACTCATCTACACAATGTATGTGGGTGAGCAGGCACGTCTTTATTGCAGCGCTGGACGCACAGGGGATCGCTCCTCCTAGTGTACATGCCTAGCTTCTCCGCTACCAAAGTTATATACAATCAAAGTATACTTTATCCCGTGAATATGACAGCCTAAGTGAGCCTTCTTTGAGCTCTCCCTGCTAGGCAGCATGGCTGCATGGCAGTGATCTCCCCTTGAGCTGGGACACCTCTCACGGTTACTCCTCGAGGTTGAGAGACCTCTTAGCAAATTCAGATCTTTGGTAAGTGACTGATATCGTGCAAAACCTTAGTGCACTAAGATTTGGTATTGGTAGCTTTGAATCATTGTTATATCCTTTGTGCAGTAAGCAATTGAGTGAGCCTGGCCATCAAACATGTTACGTTTCAAGAAAACCACTTTTGCCGATACCTTTGGCAGTGGTTCTTTAAGCAGTCTAAATTGCCCATCCACGACAAATTGGTGTAGTCAGCAGGATTCTGAATGAGGATCTGCGACAGGAGACCTTATTGCAGCCATGCAATATATAAAGGAGGCTTATGAGAAGATGGAGAGAGACTTTGTTCCAGGGCCTGTAGTGATAGGACAAGGGGCAATGGTCTTAAAGTAAAAGAGGGTAGATTTAGATTGGACATAAGAAGAAATGTTTTATGGTGAGAGTGGTGAGACACTGGAACATATTGCCCAGAGAAATTGCGGATGCCCCATCCCTGGGAGTGTTCAAGGTCAGGTTGGATGGAGATTTGAGGAACCTGGTCTAGTAGAAGGTGTCCCTGTCCATGGCAGGGGGGTTGGACTAGATGATCTTTAAAAGTTCCTTTCCAACCAAAACCATTCTATGCTTCTATCAGTCTATGATTCTATGACAGTATTATTACCAGCTTCCCTCTTGTTAGCATCAGGCAGGTGAGTAGAGGTGCAGAGAGAGGAGAATAGTCAAGGGCTGAGAAGACAGGTACAGGGGAGGGCACCATGGTGGGGAGCTTGCAGCAATGCCGTGGTGTTGTCATTCAGGTCTTGGCACACAGTCCCTGGGCCCCTTTGGGAGGCCCTGGGGTCTCTGCCCCACACCAGCTCTAGCAGGGCATGGCTCTCCTGGAGGTTTGCTGCTGTGTTTGCCTACTGAGTGGAGTTGTGTTTGGCATCCGGGCACCTGGCATGGCACTAAAGGCTTTTTTTCTTTTAATGGCATTAAAATGAGAGCCCTGAAACAAAAGTCTTCAATGCAGGGATGTGGATGTGTCTTAGCTTTAGAGTGACTCGAGCTTCAGTGAGTACATTGGAGAGAGAGAGACCAGGGTCTCCTCCTGGGGCACTCCTTGGTTTGATCAGCTCAGGGGGACACTTGACAAGGCACATTCAGGTGCCCTGAACGTCTGGTGTGATTGTGGGTGGCCAAGGATATCCCCCTTCCCCCTGTGGCCCTCAGCTGATGCTCAGGAAGGACCTGGGTATGCTCAGAGATTTTCCATCAGAGCTTGCAAACACTTGCACATGTCTTGGGCCACCTCTGGCACCTTGATCATCACAGAGTATCTGTATGCGAGCACCTGAGTCCCCGCTGAATAAAGGCAAGGGGCTCAGAGCAGGGGCTCACACGCTGGCAAGTCTTTTGTGCACACCCAAAGTGAAGCAGGAGGATTCCCAGCTCCTCTGGGTCTCTGGGGTGCATGGGGGGAGTCGAATTGTGCTTCAACGTGAGGGCTTCCTGGTCAGGCGGAGATGCCTGCACCGCCTCAGCTGAATCCCTGCCCTGCACAGGGGAAACCAACCCCTCCCTGTCCCTGTCTGTGACTCCTTTTTGTTATGGGTCAAGAATGTCGGTTTCCAAAGGGGAACATTGACACTCGTCATAGAGAACCACACTCGGGTAGGAGAAACCATGCTGCTGGAATCAGTCTCTCTCCACTGTTGGTGATTACTTGAGGTGATGTTGCAACACATTCCCCAGGGGTGACCCTGTTGCCTTTCAGGAGCTGTCAGCCCCAGAGCTGCAGGGACATCTCCAGTGAGTCCAGAGTGGGCAGAGAAGGTGCTGCCTTGGTCTGGACCTCTGCTGCTGAGCTGGGCTGGGCTCCTGGGATGGAGGGAGCTGATGGCAATCAGGCAGCGCTGCAGAGAGACAGCTCTGCCCAGGAGCAGCTCCTGTGCAAAGCATAGCAGGGCTGAGGGCACTGCCTGCAGGCACCGAGGGGAGAGGAGTGAGGCAGAGAGAAGTTCAAGGCAGTGTGGAGTAGGAGGAGGGAGGAGAGCTTGTTGTGCGACAAATCTTCAGACTCTTCACACGGTAATTGTCTGTCCACAGGGCAATGCACAAGGGTATCCTGACGGGATCTCCAAATGCTGGCACAACGCACAGCTTACAAGATCTATAAGTACAACTATCACAACATTTCTACCGTAGAGGTGAAGGACGTGCTCCAGAGCAGGGATTCCCTGCACCATCAGAAGGACAGGGCGTGATGGCTGCCTTTTCCCGGGGATGGCTGCAGGGGTGCAAAGCCATTTGTGCAGCCAGGGATGCCCTGGGCTGTCCTTCAGAGGAGGGTCCTTGTGCCCCAGGGGCCTGTGTACCAGGACCAGGATCAGTAGGTCTGCTAGGAGCCTCTTAAAGTGCGTTTAGCCACTGCTCTGCCTGTGGACAGCACCACCTTTTCTGGACCCATCAGGGTTGCTCTGACCTGCGCTTTTCCAGCTGCAAACAGGTACATGCACCCAGGCACTGCCCTGCAAACAGGCAGGTTTCTGTAGGACCAAGGTGAGTGCACAGAGGTTGGAATGGGGTCTGTGAGTGCTGACAGGAAAAAGACATGGCACAGGGAAACATCTCCGAGGAAGAAAATCTCCAGGCAACAGGGATACAATCAGGGAATGAAAAGAAACTAAAACCAGAAATGTTGTGGGCGGGAGAATTCAGAAAACTCCTGATGATCCCCTTCAATGCAGACCCCTTCCTCTGAGCAAGCCCCCTGGCCTCCTCTCCCACCCAGCACAGCCTCTGCCTTCAGGGCCATGGGCTCCAAGGCATGAACCACCTTCTCTGCAGCCAGAAATCCAGCAGAGCCGAGGTGCAGCTCTCCAGCCATGTGCCCAGTTCCCTCCACAGAGCACAGGGGCTGAGAACATCTGCCCAGCAGTGTTGGTGTCTGGGAGGTGGTCTGAGCAGTTGAGAAAGGGCAACGCTTTCGTGAGTGCCCGGCTGCCTCTCCCCCTGCCTCTCTCAGCCAGACCCTCACTGTATTTCCCCATGTTTCTCCTCTTCTCTGTGTTATTGTTATTTCATTCTTGCTGTCAGGCTCTGTGGGGATGGGAGTTCCAGCTGCAGAGTCACACACTGATCTTGTGGGTCCTCCTGTGCAGGTGTGTCCATGGAAATGAGGTGTCCCAGCTTTCACTTGTGGGGCTGTGGGCAATGCAGCCTGTGGGGCTGTGGAATGAGCTGGTTTTCCCTTAAATAGATACAATAATTAGAACATTGGCTATCTCCTTGGGGTGCCCTTCCAAGCTGTGAGCTGCCCTCAAACATGCAAAACTTTCCCACAGCCTCTTTCTGTTGTCTGAAAGCTCCAAGGGAGCAGCACAGATATGCTGCTTCTGAGGAAATGCTGTTGGGTTGGTGACATGAGCCATGTGTGTCTGTGGCTAGAAGTGGGGTGCTGAGACCTTGAGAAAGGGTGAGGCATTTAGTGGTCTGCAGTGGACCCCTCTGCTCTCAGCATCATCTGGTGGCTTTTATCAGTATCATGAGAGTGCGATCGCCCTCCATCTAAGAAAGTTGGAAGCCCAGGGTAGTTGGGAACCAGACCAATCAGCTCCCACCACTAAGCCACAGTGAATCCCTTTGCCTCTCATATCTCACAGCCGGTCACTCCGAGTGCAGGAGAAATGCTCATGATTTCTGATTTCAGAGGTCACTCACAGGCCATGAAGGGGGAAGCAGGTGAAAATCCCCAAAGCCCTACAACTTCTTTCTGCCACTCACATTCTTTAACGCTGGGAGTGCAGATGCTGACAAGCCCTTCTGCGTTATGAGTGATTTTATCTGACATACTGTGAATATCAAACCTCGCCCCCCTGCCATGGTCCCATATCCCCACTGCAGTGGGGCTGGGCTGACTCCTCAAGAGACCACGGGCAGAGGCCCTGCTCCAGCACACATAGCCGCAGAAAATGAAGCTGAAGTCAGGAGGCAGAATGAAGGTTTCTCCCAAAGAAGGGAAAAGGGTGGGTGTATGGCAGTGGGAGGGTCTATGAGAAATGTCTTTCGTTTTGCTCAGAGATGTCTCTGGTAACTTGTCACTGCCTTTTCCTCCTTGGACAGGCCCCTGTGTCCAGAGGAAGCAAATGTGCAACAGCAGTTCAATGACGAAGTTCCTCCTCCTGGCATTGGCGGACACACGGGAGCTGCAGCTCTTGCACTTCTGGCTCTTCCTGGGCATCTACCTGGCAGCACTCCTGGGCAATGGCCTCATCATCACCACCATAGCCTGCGACCACCACCTCCACACCCCCATGTACTTCTTCCTCCTCAACCTCTCTTTTCTCGACCTGGGCTCCATCTCCACCACTCTCCCCAAATCCATGGCCAATTCTCTGTGGGACAGGAGGACCATTTCCTTCTCAGGATGTGCTGCCCAGGTCTTTCTGTTTGTCTTCTTGATGTCAGCAGAATGGTACCTCCTCACCTTCATGTCCTATAACCGCTACGTGGCCATCTGCAAACCCCTGCACTACGGGACCCTCCTGGGCAGCAGAGCTTGTGTCCACATGGCAGCAGCTGCCTGGGGCAGTGGGTTTCTCAATGCTCTGCTGCACACAGCCAATACATTTTCACTACCACTCTGCCAAGGCAATGCCCTGGACCAGTTCTTCTGTGAAGTCCCCCAGATCCTCAAGCTTTCCTGCTCAGACACCTACCTCAGGGAAGTTGGGCTTATTGCTTTTAGTTCTTTTCTACTTTTGGGGTGTTTTGTTTTCATTGTTCTCTCCTATGTGCAGATCTTCAGGGCCGTTATGAGGATCCCCTCTGAGCAGGGACGGTACAAAGCCTTTTCCACCTGCCTCCCTCACCTGGCCGTGGTCTCTCTGTTTATCAGCACTGCCATTGTTGCCTACCTGAAGCCCAACTCCATCTCCTCCCCATCCCTGGACCTGGTGCTGGCAGTTCTGTACTCGGTGGTGCCTCCAGCAGTGAACCCCCTCATCTACAGCATGAGGAACCAGGAGCTCAAGGATGCCCTGAGGAAACTGATTCCATGGACTCCTATTTAGCAGAAGAAGCATCCCAACTCTCCACAAATGACTCCCGGGGTATTCTACACCAGTCCTGACCTTTTTCTTTCTTCTCTTTATTATTATCATCATTATTATTTTTTTGTTATAATGTTCCCACAGTAGTGTTTGGATTCTTCTTACTTCTACAGAGGGATGAACCCCCTCTCTCTTATCTGGAGCCTCTATAGAGGTGTCCAATGCTTGTTGAGTCTGAACCTGTCACGACTGCTCTGTAATAAAATGGGATCTCTTCTGTGCTGTGTGTTAACACTGGATTGGTTTTCCAATGCTGGTGTCAGGAGTAGGCAGGAAAAAGGGCTGTTGCTCAGGGTTCTGCATGACTGCAGGAGCAAAAGCCTCTCAGTCCCCTTGTGACATTCTGGAGATCATGGATTGGATTTAGGACTCCCCTGTCAGTGCCTTGTGCCAGTGGAGGCCATGACTGGTCACTGAGTGACACACCCAAGGCTGTCACATTTTGGACATGGCAGACACCATTGTTCCCAAGGGGAAACTGGAGCTGCCTGGAGATCCCCCAGGCTCTCCGGGGACAGAGGGTGCTCAAGGTGGGCAGTGAATGGAGCCCCACAAAGGGAGAGAGCAGCCAAGGTGGAGTCACCAAAGGTGAAGTGCTGAATTGGTGTGTCCACAGGGAAACAAGGACTGTGCAATGCCAGAAGAGACAGCGTGGACCCGGCAGCATGGGGAAGGGAGGCTGGAGAGTGATTAATGTCACCCTCACTCAGTGGAGTCCCACTCATCTCTGGTGCTGATGCAGAGGAAGGCTGTGGGTCACTTCGAATTGCTCTGTCAGGGCTTGCAGACACTTGTACATGTCTTGGACGGCCCCGGCACCTCAAATGCCACCAGGACTTTTGTGTTGTGCTGGTTTTGGCTGGGATGGGGTTAACTTTCTTCATAGCAGCTAGTATGGGGCTGTGTTTTGGATTGTATGGGGCTGTGTTTTGGATTTGGGCTGGAAACAGTGTTGATAAAGCAGGGATGTTTTAGTTACTGCTGAGCAGGGCTCACACAGCACCAAGGCCTTTTCTGCTCCTCACCCCACCCCACCAGTGAGTGGGCTGGGGGTGCACGGGAAGTTGGGAGGGGACACAGCCGGGACAGCTGACCCCAACTGACCAAAGGGATATTCCATACTATATGACATCATGCTCAGTATATAAAGCTGGGGGAGGAAGAAGGAAGGTGGGGACATTCGGAGTAATGGCGTTTGTCTTCCCGAGCAACCACTACGCGTGATAGAGCCCTGCTTCCCTGCAGATAGCTGAACACCTGCCTGCCGGCGGGAAGTGGTGAATGAATTCCTTCTTTTGCTTTGCTTCTCCGCGCGGTGTTTTTTGCTCTACCTATTAAACTGTTTTTATCTCAGCCCACGAGTTTTCTCACTTTTACTCTTCTGGTTCTCTCCCCCACCCCACCTGGGGGGAGTGAGTGAGCGGCTGTGTGGTGTGCTTAGTTGCCAGCTGGGCTTAAACCACGACAGTCCTTTTTGGCGCCCGACGTGGGGCAGTATAGAGACAGGGTGAAGGAAAAGTCCAGGAGAGGGGATAGCGGTGGGTTGTTCCTTGTAAGGCCCTGTCAGTTGTAGCAAAGTGAGAGTCCATCAGGTACATCAGCATCACGCGGCCATCGAGTGAACCAGAGCATGGGGGAGGGCAGTGGAGATGCCGGTCATGGTGACATGACTGGGAGCTCAGGTTTGTCAGGGGGCAGCAAGGCACAACTGCTCTGGAAGGCACAGGAAGTTGGGAACCCAGGGGTATCCCCAGGTGAGCAGGGAGGGGGCTCACCAGCCTGAGCTCCCAACAAGGGAGCAGGACAGGCAAGGGGCCTCACAGCTGGAGGCAGTTCAGAGTCCAGATCATCTGGCAAGGTTCTGATGAGGGAGCAGGTCCAAGGTGAAGCCAGGAAGTTGATCCACAGGTTGGGGTCAGGATGAGGCCCAGTAAGGGATACTGGGGTCAAGCACAGCCCAGAGCTGCCTCCTCCCCAGCAGGACCTCAAGCAGAGGAGTGTATCTCCTGCACCTCTCCCACCTTGTGCCCCTTCCCTTCTGCCTGACAAAGGGGCTGAAAGCGACTGTGCTGTGGCTGTGGAAGGTGGTGTGCAGAGCTGGGTAAGGTGAAGGCCCTCCTGAGTGCCCGTCTGTCTCTCCCTTGGCAGGAGGATGACACTGTTGCTCCTTGTTTTCCCCACCTGTGTCTGCTGCTCTTGTTCTAGCTCCCGGGCTCTCTGGCATGGGGCGTTCAGTTGCCTTTCAGACACTTGACCCTGTGGGTCCTGCCATGGAAGTGTCTGCATGGAGGTGCCCAAGCCCTCTTCTAACCTGTGGGGCTCCAGGCAATGCAGTCCATGAGGTCTACGTCTATAGCCTACAGCATATGGCTATGAGGCCTACGTCTCCTTTAAACCACACAATCACAGAATCACAGAATCACTGAGGTTGGAAAAGACCTGTAAGATCCTCAAGTCCAACCGTCAACCAAAAAAAAACCCACCACCATGCCCATTAAGCCACGTCCCACAATGCCACGTCCACATACACAATGCTACTGTCTTCTTGTGGGAGTTCTTCCAGGCTGTCAGTTATCCTCCAGAAAACAACAGCTCTCCCTTTGCAATAGCTGTGATATCTGTGATATCTGTGATATCTTGGTTTTGTCCTTTGAGTCAGGGGATTTATGCATCACTCCTTCTTGGTCACTTTCTCCATGGCTGGGCTAAGAAAGGCAGAGGAGTTGGGAGATGTGCACTTGGAAACCGCACTCCTCCTTTTTTAGCACACTACAGTTTCTCTTTTGGGAGGAACTCACGAGTATGACTGCCTTTTAGCTGAGAGCACATGGCAGCAGAAGTCTTATGAGCAGATCAACTCTCCTGACTGCATTAAGCCACACCTCCAAGGCTCACAACTTTCACTGATAGCAATGGAAATGCTTTCTACCCCTGCAGAGAACACCTTCCCAGGGGGATAGGGTCATCTAAGAGGTAATTCAAGGTAAAACTAAGCCCCTCTGCCCCACCTCATGCTGTAGAGACCAGCGTGGGAGGAACTTCCTCTGGGGATGAACATGGACATCAAAGCTGGTCACCTCCATTCCCCATAGAGTGACTGCAGAAAGAGGACAGGCACTACACTGACGTGAGGACAGATTTTGTCTCATTGGAACAATGACCCCTAGAATGGGGTGGGTCACCCCTGACTTCACATCCCGAGTTATCTCCCAAGGCTTGAGTGGGAGCTGGTGGAGATCAGCACAGTGGTTACAGACACAGTTTTAGGCCCAGAAGTCCAACAACCTCCAACTGCTGGAAAGAGGGAGTCTGCTGAAGACCATCAGATAGCACTGGGCCAAAGAGAAGCTCTTGCCAGTCCTGGGCAGGCAGTGTTTTCACTGCAATAACAAAGTCTACAGGAAGTCCAGTGGACTAACTGATACCCAGAGACAGACTTCTCTTGCTAAATGCTGTCAGAAGAGTGCTTTGTACAAGGCAGTCTTTGTTGGGCTCTGGATTGTGCCATAAGTCACAAGGAACCAGATCCCTGAGAGTGAACACACAGGATATTTGAATGCAAGTGCATGGCAAAAATGGCTGATTTCTGATTGTGTTGCACATTCTTTATCACCAAACGCTGACTAGGTTGTTACGATTCTTACAGTACCTGGGAGACTACTGGCAAGCAAGCCACTGAAAACCTCTCAGGAAGCATCATTAGTTCTCTCTGCTAAAGAACAGCCCTGCATGCTGTCTTCTGCTCAGCCTGGAGAAGGGAAGGCTGTCCCAGGGGAGATACCGTCCCTGTCTACAGCTGTCTTTTGGGATGATGTAGAGGAGAAAGAGTCAGACTCTTCTCAGGTGTGCGCAGTGAAGGATGAGAAGCCATGGGGAAAAGCTGGGACATGGGAAATTCTGACTAGACTTAAGAGGAAAGAATCTGCACTGTGAAGTCTATCAGGCACTGGGAAGAGGCCCTCAGAAAGGCTGTGCGATCTCCACAATGCAGGTAGTCAAGCCTCAACTAGATGTAGTGCCACAGGGGTTTTTGGATAGTAATGGGTGACTACCTCATGCAGGGGACAGAGGCACCCATCTGTCAGCCCTACCAACCATCCAGAGAGGTTTGCTGCTTGCTGCGGATCAGGGTCCAGGATGTTGTGATGGAAAGTTCAAAGCTCGTCTTGCGTTCTGACTACTACCCCCTGCTCTTATTCCAGGTGGGCACAAATGACACTGCCAGGGCAAACCTGGACAGGATCAGAAGTGGCTACAGAGCTCTGGGGGTGGTAGTGAAGGGACTGGGGGCCCAGATGGTGTTCTTCTCAATCCTGTTGGTGAGGGGAAGGGGTGTGAGCAGAAAAGCTCTAGTAGGACAAGTTAATAATTAACTGCGGAACTGCTCTGGAGGACATGGTTTTGGCTTCTACGACCATGGGACCTTGTCTGCAGACCAGCGCCTGCTTGGGAGAGATGGGATCCACCTCACTAAGCAGGGCAAAGCTATTCTTGCCAACAGCCTGGCTGACCTCATAAGGAGGACTTGAAACTGAAGCGGGGAGGGAAGGAGTAAAGAGCAGTCCTCTAAGGGAGTGACAGACAGGATCAATGAGCAAAGGGCGTGGAGTGATGTAATGGGAAGGGATCACAAAATCAACAAAATGGCCTCAAGTAGGGTCACCTCCAGCACTTTCAGGTAAGCAAGAAAATGCCTACAAAGCACCATGAGGGAGAAATCTCTCACACCCTCTACAAGAACTCCACACGCTGGGTTACCTCTCTAAAGCATCTGTACTTTAACACATGTAGTACAGGGCACAAACATGAGGGTTTAGAGATCTGTGTGCAGCTGCAGGGCAACAACCTTGTTGCGATCATGGAGACATGGTGGGATGGCTCCCACATCTGGAGTGTTGCAATGCAGAGAGAGAGGCTCTTGAGGAAGGAGAAGATGGGAAGACGAGGACGGAGAGTTGCCGTTTACATGAGAGAACAGCTGGAGTACATGGAGCTCTGTCTGGGGATGGATAGAGAGCCAAGGGAGAGCTTAAGGGTGAGGATTAAAGAGAGGACAGGGTGGCATTATAGTGGAGGTCTGCTGTAAGCCACACGACCAGGAAGAAAAAGTATGTGAGGTCCTCAAAGGACAGGTAGGAGCAGCCTCACATTCGCATGGTCCTCATGGGAGACGTCAATTACCGCGATATCTGCTCGAAGGACAACACAGCAGGGCATAAGCAGTCCTGGAGGTATTGATGATAAATGCCTCACCCAAGTGACAGAGGAGCCAATGAGGAGAGGTGCTTTGCTGGACCTCCTCCTCACCAACAAGGAGGGGTTTGTTGGGGATCTGAAGGTCAAAGGCGGCCTTGTGACCATGCGATGGGGCTGTAGTGACCACGAGATGGTGGAGTTCAGGATCCTGAGGGGAGGGAGGAAGGTAAAAAGCAATCTCAGAACCCACGATTTAAGGAGAGTAGAGTTTGGCCTCTTCAAGTATTCACTTGGAAGAGCCCTATGAGATGTGGCCCTGGAGGGAAGGGGGGGCCCAGGAAAGCTGGCTAATATTCAAGGATCACCTCCTCCAAGCTCAAGAGGGGTGCATCCCATGAAACGTGATGTCAGGCAAAAATGCCAGGAGGCTGCGTGGATGAACAAGGAGCTCTTGGCCAAACTCAAACACAAGAAAGAAGCATACAAAGGGAGGGAACAAGGACAGGTAATGTGGGAGGAACACAGAGATGTTGTCTGAGCATGCAGGGACAGAGGTAGGAAAGCTAAAGTCCAAATGGAATGGGATTTGGTGAGAGATGTCAAAGAAAACAAGACGACCTTCTTTAAATAGATGGGTAACAAAAGGGAAACTGGGGAAAATGTGGACCAATTGTTCAAGGAGACTGGGGACATGGTGACACTGGACATGGGAAGGGCTGAGGCACTGAATGCCTTCATTGCCTCGCTATAGCATCATAGAATCATTTAGGTTGGAGAAGGCCTTTAAGATCATCAAGTCCAACCGTTAACCTAAAACCGCTAAGTCCACCACTAACCCATGTCCCTAACAAGTCCCAGTAGTTGCCAGCAAGACAAGCCTTCAGGAATCCCAGCTGCCAGAGAGCAGGGGGCAAGTCTGGAGCATGGAGATGTGCCTTGGTAGAAGAGGATCGGATAAGGGAATACTAAGGCAAGCTGGACATACTGAAGTCCCTGGGCCTTTGCTACTCCTGATGACTTCCTTGTCATGTTTTCTATTGGTCCAAGGCTATCCACTGTGGGAAGTGGACTTCAGAGGAGGTAAAATGGACTTAATATACAGCCGATGAGTGTATCACATCCCCCTGTGTCTGCGTGCAGTCATTCTCCAAGTAAAGCAGGTGGGAGTTGGTGCCCACGTGCTGAAACATGCAGCTACAGACTTCAGTGCAGAAAGCTCTGATTTGAACGAGGCTGCTCTAAGTGCCAGGTGGTTGATGAGAGAAAAGGTGGGGCTGGGGGTAGGGCTGAAGAATGGCCACAGATTGTCAACATAAAGGGTCCTGATTTTTGTATACATTCAATATGGATTGAGGATTTCTGATCTCACAGAATCAATATGGATTGAGGATTTCTGATCTCACAGAATGTGTAAGCAGAAAAATGAAGAAAAGGGGAAAAATTGAATCCTTTCTTACTGTTTGGTATTGACATCTTTTGACTTTGACTGCACTCCTGAAACCTCTCGTATTAACCATATAAGAATTGAAGACCTGAAGGAAAATGATGCACAGAGCCTTGGCTCCTTAGGGAGTTTTGCATGTTAATGAGCCCTCTGGTGCCAAGTTCCTGAACTGTGGATCCTGAGAGATTGGACAAGCCTTTGAAGAAGTAGAAGTCAGCAGCAAACGTCCAAGTTAATGAGACTGTTAGTGGGCTCCACTGAAGACCGTCACTGAAGAGACCATCAAGGGAATGACTATGTGGCCCACCTCCATGTGGAGGTGGCTGTGAAAGCCCTAAATATGTTTCAGCAATCACGATGGCCAAGCCCTGACCCTCGTCCCCTGAGGAGGGGGATCCCTTCCCCCATGTGGCGCTAATGGCTCTTCCTGGGAGCAGTGGGATATGGGGGTGTGTGATGCTAATTGCAGGACAGCAGTAGGGCATTTCCTAGGCTCTGTGGAGTGAGGGTGAGGAGGCAATGAGGCTCTGGGCTGTATGGAACCAGTGTCTTCTCATGGCTGTCAGTGGAACAGACAGTTGCCATAACAGGGACGACAAAGACTTCAGTTCTGTTGTCCACAGTCCAGCCTCTCGGCCATCCCCACCACAGATGGTCCTACACTGTCCTATGCCTCTGCCTGTTTCCCTGCAGATTTTAGCCAACCCGCTGCTTCCCACCTTGCTCTGACCCCATGATATCCCAAGTTTTACTGATGGCGTTCTGTCCTCACTGGCTGTTGCTTCAAACACAAAGCTGAAGATTTGCCAGTGCCTCTGAGTTCCCCACAACCTATCCGGTTTCTTTCAAAGCCCTCATGATGCTCCTCTAGCTCCCAGGATGTCCCAGCCCCACACTTGCTTGAATCCTTTATGTATATCCTCATCCCAGCACTGAGATGCACATCGATCTTCTCCTGCATCCTTTAAAGTCAACGCTCAACCTATTTCACTTCAGCATGACAGCACACACACCCACACCTCCCCTGCTATTTCAGGTCCTCTTCCTGCCCTTAGCACACTCACTGCTGGGCACACACCGCTCTCCCCCTGCACTCCCATGGGTCTCACAAACCCTTCCCGCTTCCCCTGCAGTTATGGGACCTCCCTCTGGGAGGGTCATGCATTTTCCAGCATCATGGATGGTTCTTGTGGTCCATCCAAGTGTGGGCAGTGAAGGAGGGGAAGAGAGCAAGGCCAGCTCATGAGGCAAACTGAACACAGCCACCCCCAGCAGCGGGCATTCCCTCTCTGCCAGGGTGAGGCATGCACACAACATGGAGACATCTTCCTTATCTTTGCTGTGCACAAGAGGGGACTTTCTTCATGACACCTTCCCAGGAAAAACCTCCTCCTCCTCCTCCACCCGCACAGATACACTGCTTTCCGTTTCTGGGCTCAGGCATGGCTGGAAGGATTTGCTAAAGCCATCGGTCATCACCTTGTTTCTCAGGGACATCTCCCGACCCTCTCTCCCAGGCCTACACATGGCCAATCACTGCTTCTCAGGGCCAATCACTCTTCAGCAGCAGCTGGTCAGAGCTGGCCATTTCCCCGATGCAGGCACTGAGCCCAGCAGGAGAATGGAGATGGCCTCACAGCCAGACTTACCCATAAACTGGGTGAACGGCCAGCCCTGGAAATGGCTGGTGACAGAGTCAAGAGTGTGAAAAAGGCCCTGGGCCACCTTCCCGGTCTGTCCATGCCACCAAGGGCACAGACTGGCCTCCTCTCTCCTGCACCTGCGCGTCTCAGCTCCCATCCAGGAGCCCTGTCTGTGAACCACTAGCTGCCCAATGTGAGCCCTCACCCTGCGCAGTCATGCAGTACAAGCTGTACACTGATGTTTTTCTCTCGCAGGAACTTTCCAGCTCAGCCCAGCTCCCTCCAAGACCTCCTACCTCCCCTGCCCTCTCTCCAGCCCAGCTCACTCTGGTCTGGCCCCACAGCACTACTTGCCACAGGGTGCTGCAGAGCTCTGGGCACTCATCCCAGAGCCCCAGCCCCTCTGAAGGGCACAGCAGCCCCTGGGGGGCAGAGAGGAGTCAGCCTCAGAGATGGGGGGCCACAAGGACAAGGAGGTCAGTGTCACCCTGTGTCCACTGTTCTTCTCTCCAGCATATCCTGAGAGGTCTGCAGCCCCTCTGGGCCATCCCGTCTCCCCAGGCTGGCACAAGAGTCCTAGTCCTTCTGGTCCTCAAGAGCTCCTGATTCCCCCAGCACAAAGCAGCCTGCCCCAAGCTGGTGCAGCCAGAAAGACGTTTCTATTTCCCATTCATTTCTGCTACGCTGAAGGTGCATCATAATCCAAGAAGTTGCTGCAGGTTCTTTTATTTTCTTAAAGAAAATGTTTTCCCATTTAAACAAAGTCTCCGGGTCACACAAGATGGGTGGATCACTAAGGGGAGGCATAATTTTATGTATTTGAAGACAATAACATAAAAAGTGGAAAAAGGAAAAAAAAATACAGGGAAGGCAGACTTGGCCTGTCACGACATCATAGACTGGGAGTCAGCTGCAGAGGAAGGTGGGCAGCCTATGGCTGCTGAAAGACGTCCAGTTACCAGTTTGCTCAGGGCATCCTTGAGCTCCTGGTTCCTCATGCTGTAGATGAGGGGGTTCAGTGCTGGAGGCACCACTGAGTACAGAAAAGACACCACCAGACTGAGAAGTGGGGAGGAGATGGAGGGCGGCTTCAGGTAGGCAACCATTGCAGTACTAAGAAACAGGAAGACCACGACCAGGTGAGGGAGGCAGGTGGAAAAGGCTTTGTGCCGTCCCTGCTCGGAGGGGATCCTCAACACAGCCCTGAAGATCTGCACATAGGACAGCACAATGAAAACAAAACACCCCAAAAACAGAAAAGCACTAACCACAATAAGCCCAACTTCCCTGAGGTAGGTGTCTGAGCAGGAGAGCTTGAGGATCTGGGGGACTTCACAGAAGAACTGGTCCAGGGCATTGCCTTGGCAGAGTGGTAGTGAAAATGTATTGGCTGTGTGCAGCAGAGCATTGAGAAACCCACTGCCCCAGGCAGCTGCTGCCATGTGGACACAAGCTCTGCTGCCCAGGAGGGTCCCGTAGTGCAGGGGTTTGCAGATGGCCACGTAGCGGTCATAGGCCATGACAGTGAGAAGAAAATACTCTGCTGACATCAGAAAGAAAAAGATAAACAATTGAGCAGCACATCCCCCATAGGAGATGGCCCTGGTGTCCCACAGGGAATTGGCCATGGATTTGGGGAGAGTGGTAGAGATGCAGCCCAGGTCAAGGAGGGAGAGGTTGAGGAGGAAGAAGTACATGGGGGTGTGGAGGTGGTGGTCGCAGGCTACGGTGGTGATGATGAGGCCATTGCCCAGGAGGGCAGCCAGGTAGATGCCCAGGAAGAGCCAGAAGTGCAAGAGCTGCAGCTCCCGTGTGTCTGCGAATGCCAGGAGGAGGAACTCAGTAATGAAGCTTCCATTGGACATTTGGTCCCTCATGGCATGGGAGCCTGTTCATGGAGGAAAAGACATCAATGAGTTAGGAATGATTTCTCTGAGCAAAATCTATTCCATTTCTTGTAGAAGTCCCCATATCACCTGTCCCTAATCAAGAAGACGTTTGGCAGGTCGCTTTTGTGAGCTATGGTTGGTGCTGGCTGAGGGTGACCCTGGCAGCAGTGCACTCTGCGGTGGGCTCTGGGGGAGCCAGCGCTGCCCTACAGCAATAGGGAAATAGGAAATAGGTTAAATCTGCTCGTGATATCAAAGAGCTTTTCCCCACTGTCTCTCCCAAGTCACCCAACGCTGGAGCAGAGCTGGGAGGATTTTGTTTTGTTTATTCTGCTCTAGTGGTCCCACCACCACTGAGGAGTGTTTTTAAGGCAGAAATCCTTGGCATTAGTACTACCCTTCAACTGAAACCTTGTGGGTCCTGAGAAGCAAAGGGGCCGTCCCTTAGTGCAGAGTGAGGACAGCCAGTCTGCCCATCAGCCCTGGTCTCAGCTGCCTTGTGCTGGCACCTCTTTGAGCTGGAGGACGATAGCACTCAAGTGTTCCCCCCAAAAGAAACTGGACGCTGCTGAGAGCAAAAGAAATGCAGTTGCCAAGTGCAGACCTCCAAACCCCTCACCCTGCCTCAGCGTACCCAAGGAGGAGCTCAGCTCTCCCCTCCCAGCCAGGGGCACAGAGGGCTCACTGCCGCTGCCTGTGTGGAGCCACCCAGCAGCATTTCTGTGGCCTTAGCGCTGACTTGTCTTCTCCATGGGGCTCCTGCGTAACACAGAGATGCCATGGGTGAGCTGTGCCCTTCTGGAGAGCACCCTGCAGCCCAGCAGGACCCCCCAAGGAAAAGAGTCAAATGTCCTAAAGATGGGGCATCCATAAGGAGCATTGGCTCTCTCCCAGCCCTGCAAAATGCATTTCCACAGGCTGTGATAGACCTACATGGCAGAGGAGACCCAATGTGGGGGTGGTGTGTGCTCCAGGGGAGGTTTCTGCACTGCAGGGGATGGCAGGGAGGTACACAGTTCCCCCTCCCACAGTCTTTCTGAGCGTAGCTCCCTCTCCCTCCCTGCCCATGTCTCTGCTGCCTGGAGCTCTCCCTGCCAGGAGCTATTTCCCTGTCCCCATGTGTCTGCTCCCTGCCAGTGCTCAAGACCCCAACGCACCCGCTGTGTGCTCAGCTCTGCCCTGCAGACACCTCCTGGCAGCAGGGCACTGCCCAGCGGCATCTCTGTCTGCGCAGAAGCTAAGGAGCAGCTCAAACAAGTCCCACAGACACCACCGAGGTGATGCTGTTGTGCTGTCTGTAGGCTGAGCAGTGCCTTAGGGGACTAGATGAGGTTCCTTGCAGACCTACCCATCTCTCAGGGCAATGCTCCTGGAGTCTCGGTGTCTTGTCCAAAGTCAACACCTCCATTACTCTTTCCCTGCCCTCTCTCCTCTCCCTCAGTGCAGGACATGAACTGAGGGTCGGGAAAGCAACTCTGTCTCAAAGAGCAACTTCATTGACCTTCCTATGGCAAAGTCTCCTCTGGAAAGGGTCACTTGGTGAGCTTGTCCTGGGATCTCTCAGTGTAACTGTTAAGGTGTCTCAGAGGGTTGTCCACACCTGACGGATCCATTTCCGTTCCCACCCATCCAACTAGTATAATCTTTAATGCAAAGACTCAGGAATGCACAAGCTGAAGCAGGAAAGCCTTGCCTTGACTGTCATCTTTGAAAGATCCTCTCCAGAAATGTTCTGGGGGTGATGTGGTGCTGTGAGCAGCCCTGACACACACGGCACCCTTTCAACAGCAGAAGGACCCTGCCTGGCTAGCGGTCACTCCTTCCACCCTGAGCTTCTCCCCGCAGTGGCCTGGGGAGCTCCCTGGGCAGGCTGAGTGCTGACCCTGGCAGGCAGCGGAGTCCCTGTCCCAGCTCACAGTGCCCTGGGGTGCAGGGACCCTGCTCGGAAGGACAGCCCTGGGCACCCCTGGATGCACACCCACCTTCACACCCCTGCAGCCATCCCCGGGAGAAGGCAGCCATCGTGCCCTGTCCCTCTGACAGTGCAGGGAGGAATCCCTGCTGCGGAGCACATCCTTCTCCTCTATACTAGGGAATCTGTGAGAGTCCTCCTGGAAGTTCCTACAGGCTATGGGATGAACCAGGTCTAGGAGAGTCCTGCAGAATACTCATTATTATTGCCCTGCAGCTCAGAGACTTACCATATAGAGGGCTGTGAAGATTTCTTTGCCAATCAACTCTCCTCCGTCCTCCCACTCCACACTGCCTTTAAAGTCTCTCTGCCTCGCTCCTCTCCCCTCAGTGCCTGCGGGCAGTGCCCTCAGCCAGGCTGCGTTTTGAAGAAAAGCTGCTCCTGGGCAGGGCTCTCTCTCTACAGCACTGCCCACTTGCCATCAGCTCCCTCCCTCCATCCCAGGAGCCCAGCCCAGCTCAGCAGCAGAGGACCAGCCCAAGTTGTGACTCTCTCTGTCCTCTCTGGGCTCCCCCCAGGTGTCCCTGGGGCTCTGGGGGAACCTGCTGTGAAACAGGCTGAAGGAATCACTGCTGTTCCCTTCCTCAGCTGGGGAGAGACGCTTCTTTCCAGCACTGTCATTTTCCTGCTCAGAGAGAGAGTTCAATCTAAATATCACCTTTCCTTGTCCCATCAGTAGGCAGAATACCCAGTGAACATGAGGGATCTCCTTTACCACTTCTGAGGGAGGAGATTCAGCTGAGGCAATCGAGGCATCTTATTCTGGGTTTGTAATCCTGGGGCTGGAAGTGGTCTCAGCTCCCTCCCATGACTGCCACAAACCCACAGGAGGTGGGATTTCTCTTGCCTCTCTTCAGGTGTGCAAAAATGGACATTTGCATGGGAGCTTTTAGTCTCAGCTCCCCTGCTAATTAATGGAGATGGAGGGCAGGAGTGAGTGCTTCAGATGCAAATTCCTGGTGGCATCTGAGGTGCCAGAGGTGGCCCAAGGTATGTGCAGGAAACTGCAGGCTCTAGTGGAGCAATTCTTATGGACAGGGCAGTGTCCATCTTGGAGGCCATTGGGAAATTCCTTTGGCCAACTGAAATGAGAGCAGATGGCCACATTTAGGACAATGAAATTTGTCCCCACTCGGTATGGACAGGGCAGACTAAAGAGGTATTCATCTGCCCCAGTGGAGTTATTTTGCATGAGGAGAGCTAAGTTCCTCTCTTTCTCTTCTCCATCACCTATATGTATTAGATCACCACGGACTATGGTGTCTCACGGTCTCCTGCCAGGGCTGCACAGCCCAGGCCCTCTTCCATCAGGAGTCAGTGAGAGCAGGGTTTGCTCACTCTCTGAGCACCTCATGGCATCTTTCTCATCATCTACATCTACATCTGCATCTACATCTCATATCATCTTTTACATTGCCATCTGCAATCCATTCCGAGCACATCTCTGCCATGTAGCAAAGCCTTTACATATATGGGGTCTTGGGACTCAGTTCCAGTTTAGTTTGTGACAAGTCTGAGGTGGGCCCCAGCGGGCAGCAGCTGAGGTGCAGCAGCCCACATGTGTACCAATGCCCTCAGCCTGGGGCACAGACAGGAGGAGCTGGAGCCCCGCGTGCCATCACAGAAGTGCCACATTGATGGAAGAACTGCCAAGGTGTGGTGGTGTTACCGAAAATCGTAACGAAGAAAACCGTCCAAGCCAAATGATAGTTTAGAAAGCCGACATTGGTTTATCGCAGCGCTGGGTGCATGGGGGATTTCTCCTCCTAATATGCACACCAGGGTAAAAATCATGACAGGTATTTAAACAATTAACAATTTAGTTATGCCTACTGGTTCTACCCCTTAATTAACTATTGGTTAATACTTTTCTTACTTCATCTTAAAGTTACAGTTCTCTTTTAATTCACCAGGCATGCTCAGAGAGTCGGGGGCTTAACTGGGTTGGGGGCTTTTCTAGCTAGGAGGCGTGTTCTTTAGCATTATAATGAGATTATAATGAACCAAGTTTACTCTAGGGCACTTTTTTGGCAGTCCATTCTATTTTTCTAAGACTTGTCCTTGTGTTAATCGTTATTGCATGTTAGCAGAGAGTTAGTGAATGCAGTCTTTAATGGCAGGTGCAGTTGTTACGAAGCATCTTCTCTACATTCTTCTTACTTGTTTTCGACACTTGTTTCCCAAGACATTCTCACACTCTCTCCCAAGATGTTCTTGCTTGCTTTTAACACTCATTTTTCAAGATGTCCTGTAACATTTCCCCCTTTGAGACTTGTGGATATATTCTATAATCTCCATAAGTCTCACTTTTTACTTAGATTTCATCAATTAGAAGATGATTAATCTTACCACACAGTCTTAGATCTATCTCATTTTCTTATAATCTAATAGAATATGAAATACTTTAATTCTTAACCTAATTCATTAAACATGCAATAATACCATTAATACTATCACTATCGATTTTCTTAACACTTGTCAAATACTATTACTTATCAATATTCTTATCTTATTAAAGAGCCTTATAGAAGTAATTTTATGGAAAAATCAGTTATCTTATACATAGTTAGTATGGAAATTTTCAGTGATTCAATACTAGCTCAGTTTGACGTTCTGATATTATTATATCAGTTTTGCGATGCAGTCAAAGTGATTGTTTGTAGTAGTCATGTTTTGGGTTAGTCAAATTTTCTTAGGTTTCAATCCTCTCTTTTGAAGCAGTCAATTTTTCACTATTTCCATATGTTTCTTTCAATGGCCCTTTTAGTACAGCCTATGCAGATCCCTATAATAATCGCAATCATGATCACCTATATTACTCCTTCTAACAATGTAGCTAACCATCCTTTCAAAGATCACCCACTTAATTCTTGGAGAATTTTGTTGAACCAATTATTTTCAGCTACTTCTCTTGTTGCTCTACTATCTCTTGCTACCTTTCTCATTTTGTCTAATTGTTCTTGCAGATTTCCAGTGATATTAGGGATGTGGATACAGCAGTGTCCTTGGTCTAACTTAAGATATCCACATACTCCTTGTTCCTTGACTAATAGTAAATCCAAGACCAGTCTATTCTGGAGTATCATTTTAGCATTAGTTTGAATTTGCTTGTTTACAATTTGGAATCCTTTTTGAGTGGCTCTCGATAAGGCTTCCACCTGCCAAGTTAGATTTTCTATTAACATTCGATTTTCTAAAGCCATCAGCCCTGGTAACAGGAAACTTTGAAGTCCCCATTCACATTGCACTGCTGCGGAAGGCTGCGTCCAAATATCGGAATCTTCTTCTGTCTCAGTATTTCTTTTAACTCATCCCCAATATTGAGCTTTGATTGGACTCTTTTTCCATATGGGACATAGGGTCAGTAATCCTAAAGTTATTTGTCTAGTTGTTGTACTAAGTCGTAATTAGGTAGTCCAATATCCATCTGATGTAATCCAGGTTGTGTAGCCTGGGGAAGGCATATCATGTTTGCAATCATTAATCAAAAAATTTTGACTTTTGCAATGTTTCATCATTGTTAAGGTAGAACTTAGGATTGATATTTTACTAGAATTTAAAACATTGGAGCACATCCAATTGGTTCGGCTAACATAAGTGACTTTCGTTCCCCAATTAAAGCACAAATCCACACTCCCTGTATAGTTCCAGTATCCCTCCAAAGGTCTAGTCCAAGTTTTGAGTTTTGTTCTAAGGTTGTTGCATTCCGGAGCAGTGGTTACATTGGGTACCCTCTTATTAGTGACACAAAGTTTCAGTAATCCTGCAGCCTGCCCACCAGAGGCTGCCAATGCTATTTGGAGAAACTGGGCATCTAAGGGATGTGATCCCTTGGGACATTGTTTTTCTGAGCCTCTCCCAAATACTCTTCTGCTGTCCCCTGATCTCCAAGAAGTAGCATCTTGTAAAACATCGTTTCCTCTTTGTCTACATTTATTGTCTTTGTCCAAATAATAAGAAACATTGGCCTGTTTAAAGGCTCCTGTGATATTGTCATAGTCTTCTAGTAAGGATAAATTCACTGGTATAGTGCCCCGTGGAATAGGCTGACTGGCCGAGTGAGGGATCGGAATGCATGCTGTAACACTGGCAAGATTATGCATTTTGCCAAACCCTTGTATTAAAGTTAGAACGAGGTTTTCATCCGAATCCGTATTCACCTCTTCATCTATATCGATTTCTGCATTTCCTGACATCGCTGCAAGAGGTATAACCCAGATCTTCAGGATTCCCATGTTAATTTTAAACGTAAAGGTCCCTTTTGTGTAACTGTCCATTGTGGTGATGCAGCTGGCTTTATCCTGCTGTGATGTATCCACGGAGCGACTCCTTCAAGCTTGACAGCAGTGTAGGTGGTGAGTAAAACTTGAAGAGGTCCTTTCCACTTCTCTTTTAACAGCTCGTCTGACCATGTCTTCAGCTACACCCAGTCCCCTGGTTGGTAGTGATGCACAGGCACGTCCAAAGATAGCGGTGCCCTCACAGAGACGTATCTGTGAAGAGAGGACAAAACCTTTCCCAGAGAGATAACATATCCTTTTAAATAATGTCTCTCTGCAATGTCAGGATTAACTCCTGTTTCAGTCATTTGATAAGGTTTACCATACACGATCTCAAAAGGACTGACCTTTTCTTTAGATCTAGGCTGGATGTGTATCCGTAGCAAAGTTAAGGGTAAAGCCTCGAGCCATTTTATCAGAGCCTCTTGACAAATTTTACTGATTTGTCTTTTTAAACTTCGGTTCATTCTTTCTACCCTTCCACTTGATTGAGGTCTCCATGGGGTATGGAGATCCCATTTTATCCCCAATGCCTTAGTTAGACTTTGAACAGCTTCTGCTATGAAGTGTGGGCCCCTATCTGAAGACAGTCCTATGGGTACCCCAAATCTTGGTATTATTTCCTTAAGTAGCACTTTTGCTACCTCTTTTGCCTTGTTGGTGTGACAAGGGAAAGCTTCTGGCCAACCTGAAAAAGTATCTAGCATTACTAAAAGATACCAGTACCCATTCTTCCACGGTAATTCAGAAAAGTCTATTTGCCAGAAGTCTCCTGGACTGTTTCCTCTTTTAGTCACCCCTGGTAAAGGCCTTCGGGGTAAGTGAGGATTATTCCTTAAGCATAACTCACATTTCTTTACAATGCCCTTAATTATTCCAGTCATTTGAACACTTAGCACTTGTGGTTTTAATGCCTTGACCATTGTTTCAATTCCCCAGTGAGTTTCTTGGTGTTTTCTATTGGCTATTTCACGCATGGTCTCTTGGGTAACTATTACTTGGTGTGAAGGGGTTACCCACCATCCTTCTTGGGTTTTGGTTGCCTTCAGTAGGTTAGCTAATTGATTACCTTCTGCTGTATATTGTGGACTTTTAGGTCCCAAGTTCTGAACTTTTTCTGGCAAAATGAGCAATATTTGACCTTTAGTTGCTTCTTTGGCAGCTTTATCTGCCATACATTTCCCTATATGCATTGGGCTATTTCCAATTTGATGTGCCTTGCAATGTATAATTGCCACAAATCCGGGTAAATTAATTGCCTGCAGTAATTGTTGGATTGTTGGCCCATATTTGACTGGGGATCCCTGAGATGTTAGAAGTCCCCTTTCTTTCCAAATGGCTCCATGAGCGTGAACCACTCCAAAGGCAAATTTTGAGTCTGTCCAGACATTAACACTTTTGCCTCTTGACAGTTCTAAAGCTCTCAGCAAGGCTATGACTTCTGCTTTCTGGGCTGAGGTATTAGATGGCAAAGCTTTAGCCTCAGTTACTTCCTTAACAGTTACTACTGCATAACCTGATTTTCGTGTTCCGTTATGCATAAAGCTACTACCCTCTATGAACAGGTTCCAGTCTTCATTTTCCATTGGTAGGTCTTTCAGGTCTGGTCTGCTGGAGTATGTCTGTTCCACAGTTTGCAAACAGTCATCTGCTAATTCTTCCCCACCAGGATCAGTAGTTAGGAAGGTCGCTGGATTCAGAATTGTGGTTACTTTCAGCTCCACATCGTCTTGTTCCAGAACAGCTTGCCGGGGAAGATTATGGAGAGGCTCATCTTGAGGGCGCTCACGGGACACGTGCAGGATAACCAAGGGATCAGGCCAAGCCAGCACGGGTTCATGAAAGGCAGGTCCTGCTTGACCAACCTGATCTCCTTCTATGACCAGGTGACCCACCTAGTGGATGAGGGGAAGGCTGTTGATGTTGTCTACCTGGACTTCAGCAAAGCCTTTGACACTGTCCCCCACAGTACTCTCCTGGAGAAGCTGGCGACTCATGGCTTAGACAGGTGCACTCTTCGCTGGGTTAAAAACTGGCTGGATGGCCGAGCCCAGAGAGTTGTAGTGAATGGAGTGAAATCCAGCTGGCGGCTGGTCACAAGCGGAGTCCCCCAGGGCTCAGTTTTGGGGCCGGTCTTGTTTAATATCTTTATTGATGATCTGGATGAGGGGATAGAGTGCACCCTCAGCAAGTTTGCAGATGACACTAAGTTGGGAGGGAGTGTTGATCTGCTCAAGGGTCAGAAGGCTCTGCAGAGGGATCTGGACAGGCTGGATGGATGGGCCCACGCCAACTGGAAGAATTTCAGTAAGGCCAAGTGCCGGGTTCTCCACTTTGGCCACAACAACCCCAAGCAACGCTACAGGCTTAGAGACGAGTGGCTGGAAAGCTCCCCCGCAGAAAAGGACCTAGGGGTGTTGATTGACAGCCGGCTGAATATGAGCCAGCAGTGTGCCCAGGTGGCCAAGAAGGCCAATGGCATCCTGGCCTGTATCAGAAAGAGTGTGGCCAGCAGGAGTAGGGAGGTGATCGTGCCCCTGTACTCGGCACTCGTGAGGCCGCACCTCAAATGCTGTGTTCAGTTTTGGGCCCCTCACTCCAAGAAGGACATTGAGGTGCTGGAGTGTGTCCAAAGAAGGGCAACGAAGCTGGTGAGGGGTCTGGAGCACAAATCTGATGAGGAGCGGCTGAGGGAGCTGGGGTTGTTCAGTCTGGAGAAGAGGAGGCTGAGGGGAGACCTTATCGCTCTCTACAACTACCTGAAAGGGGGTTGTGGGGAGGTGGGTGTTGGTCTCTTCTCCCAAGTGACTAGTGACAGGACAAGAGGAAATGGCCTCAAGTTGCTGCAGGGGAGATTCAGGCTGGATATTAGGAAAAAGTTCTTTACTGAGAGAGTGGTAACACAGTGGAATAGACTGCCCAGGGAGGTGGTGGAGTCACCCTCCCTGGAGGTATTCGAGGAGCGTGTGGATATGGCATTGTGGGACGTGGCTTGATGGGCATGGTGCTGTGTGGTGTGGGTGGGTGTGGGGTTTTGGTTTTTTGCATTTTGGTTTTTTTTTTTTTTTTTTTGTGTAATGGTTGGACTTGATGATCTTACAGGTCTTTTCCAACTTAGTGATTCTGTGATTCTGTGATACTTCAGCATCCGGCTTGGTGACAACCAGTGTCCTCCTTTTTGTTCCAGTACTGCTGTAACTGCATGGGGTACAAATACGGTTAATTTCTGCCCAAGTGTCAATTTTTCGGGCCTCTTGGATCAATAATACTGTAGCTGCCACTGCTCGGACACATGCTGGCCATCCTCTGCTAACATTATCTAACTGTCTTGAAAAATACCCCACGGGTCTTTTCCATGATCCCAACTTCTGGGCCAATACCCCTAAGGCAATATGCAGCCTTCCATGCACAAACAGTTCAAATGGTTTTTCCAAATTCGGAAGGCCTAAAGCTGGAGCATTCATTAAGGCCTGTTTCAATTTTATGAATGCATCTCTGCACTCCTGAGTCCAGACAAGGAGATTTCTTTCCCCTTGTACAGCTTCATATAAGGGTTTGGCAGTGAGTCCAAAGTCTATTATCCACAGGCGACACCATCCGGCCATTCCCAGAAATGCTCTGAGCTCTTGTTTTGATCTTGGTTCGGGGATTTGGCAGATGGCCTCTTTTCTTTCAGTTCCAAGACTACGTTGGCCTTGGGAAATTGTGTACTCTAGATACATTACCTCTTGCTGGGCGATTTGTGCCTTTTTCCGGGACACCTTGTACCCTGCTGACCCCAAAAAGTCTAGGAGCTCTATAGTCATGCGTATGGAATTCTTCTTGTCACTTGCGGCTAACAGTATGTCATCTACATATTGTAGCAAGGTGATGTTTTATGCATCTTTTGCCAATCCTCTAATTCCTTGGCTAATTGATTTCCAAAGATTGTAGGACTGTTCTTAAATCCTTGTGGTAATACTGTCCAACACAACTGGGTCTTTCTACCTGCCTTAGGGCTCTCCCACTCAAAAGGGAACAGTACTTGACTTGCAGTTGCTAGTGGACAGCAAAAGAAAGCATCTTTTAAGTCCAGTACAGTGAACCATTTGTCTGTTGCCTTCAAAGTGGTCAAGAGAGTGTGTGGATTTGCCACTACTGGGTGAACATCCTGTACAATTTGGTTTATAGCCCTTAGGTCCTGGACCAGTCTTTATTCTTCTGAATGCGGCTTTTTAGTTGGCACAATCGGGGTGTTGTATTCTGACTGACACTCCTTTAACTATCCAAAATTTATAAATCATTCTATTAAAGGTTCTAATCCTTTTCTTGCCTCTAATTTCATTGGATACTGTTTTCGTCTTACAGGTCTGGCGTCTGGTTTCAACTGAATGATTACTGGTTCCGCCACTAGGGATCATCTTGGTACTCCTGAAGCCCATACTAGAGGTGTTACAGCCTGTTCAACTTCTTCTGGTATGTGCACACTCTCAACTTCCTTCTGTAACATAAAAACTGGAGCATCCAAACCTTTACTTTCAGGAATATGAACTCGGATTTTTCCTTCTTTGAAAGTAATAATTTGTACATTTAATTTGCTTAATAAATCTCATCCTAATAGCGGCACAAGGCAATCTGTGATATAAAGAAATTGATGGGTTAACACCCTTTTCCCAATTTTAAACTTTAAAGGCTGGAAAAGCAGCCGATTTTCTCTCCGCCGTGTGGCACCAATAATAGAAGTACTCTGATTACTCAAATTAGCTTCACATGTATTTAATACCGAATAAGTGGCCCCTGTATCTATTAAAAATTTTACGTTTTCATTCCCCAACTTTGCTATAACCAGGTGTTCTTTTGGGGCGGGTTCTGATTTTTCCCGCAGTCTCCCTCAGTCTGAATCTATTGTCATCATTTTAGCAGCCTGATTTGGCATCTCCTTATGACTCTGTCTTTTCAGCTGCGGGCACTCCCTTTTCCAGTGTCCTTATTGCCTGCAGTAAGCACACTGATCCACCTCCAGCAGTACTTCAACCCTCCGCAATCCACCAGGAAATCTTTTTCCCTTTACGGGGATTGTGAATTTGCTAGTTTCTTGGGCTATGGCTAATGACAGCATCTTATTATCTTTAAGCCTTTCTTTTCTCTGCTTCACTTCCTCCACGTTTTCCCTGTTGTTATACACTTTCCAGGCATGCTCTAACATTTTATCCAATGAACGAGCGTCTGCCCCCTCCGGTTTCTGTAATTTCTGTTTTATGTCCGCATTAGACTGTTCCATAAAGATGCGGATCAACGAGACAGCATCTGCTTCATTGTCTGCATTCAAATCAGTATATTTTCTCGCAGCCTCCATGAATCTTTCAAAGAAAGAAGAGGGGTCCTCATTCTTTCCTTGAATGACCTGATACAATTTAGACCAATTCTTTGGTTTTGGAATTGCATTCCGGACACCATACAAAATCAGTCGCTGGTATTCAGATAATAACAATCTTTGAGCCTGGATGTTAGGATCCCAATCAGCTGGAGTCTGGCACTTGGAGGGCCACGGTGTCATGTCATTGAACATCCCATAAAGAACCAAGCTGGGAAGTGAGTCTCCAAGCCCGAAACAACAAGGTCCATGGTCTGGCAAGGCTGTGTCTATGGCTGTGTCTGTACACCTACAGCATAGATCAAGGTGGGGCTGAAACTCGGGCCTGGGTTTAAATGGTCTGCTGGGCCCATGGACGGAGTTGTGGGTCGAGGCCACAGGTGAGGCTGGTCAGGGTCATGAAGCCTTATGGATGCTCTCAGGGCCTTGGCACTGCCCCCACGGGATCCCACCTTCCAGTGCCCCCAATAGGCCAAGGTCTCATTCCCTGATGTCCAGGGTCTGTGCTCTGTTACTCTCCTTCCCACATCCCCGGGGATGCGGGAGATCACAATTTCATGGTCACCACAGTCAAGGCGAACACTGCTCTTCACATCCCTGACCATCTCTTCCTCTTTTGGGACTACCAGGTCCCGGTGAGCAGAAGACTGAAAGGACCGTTTGGCGGCTGTGCTAAGAACGTTTCTGCAAACACCACAAGAAATTTCCTGGATGGTTTGCATCCTGCCGTCTCACTTGACCAGTGACTACCAAGGAGACTGCGTCCCCCATAAAAGCCAGGTTCTGCGATCCACAGATTTCCTCAGGTCATTTAAATAAGACACTGTTCATTCCTCACCCTGACTCTATGACCTGTAACTCGGTCCTGGATCTGGCTGGGAGGGAGTTAATTTACTTCATCGCAGCACATATGGTGCTGTGCTTTGGGTTTGTTACTAAAACAGCTCTGATAACACACCAGTGTTTTTGCTGTTGCTGAACAGTCCTTGCAGAGCGTGAAGGCGTTCTCTCTCTCACACTCTGCCCCCACAGAAAGTAGGCTGGGGGTATGCAAGAAGTTGTCAGGGGCACAGCTGGGACAGCTGACACAAAATGACCAAAGGGATATTCCATACCTATGATGTTAGGCTCAGCAAAACACAAAAAACCCCAACCCTCAATGAAGAAATGAAAAAGGGGAGACAGTCGTGGTCATGGCATTTGTCTTCCCACGTAGCTGATACCTGTGATGAAGCCATTCTCCTTGAAATGGCGAAACATCTGCTTGCCGATGGGACGTAGCGCCTGAATTCCTCATTTTGCTTTGCTTGCACACACAGCTTTTGCTTCATCTATTAAACTGTCTTCGTCTTGACCCATGAGTTTTCTCTCTTGTGTGCTTCTGATTCTCTCCCCCATCCCGTTGGGGGTGGTGGGGGCAGGGAGGAGGGAGCAAATGACTCTGTGGGTGCTTAGCTGCTGGCTGGCTTCAAACCAAACTGAATACGTACCAGTGTCATACTTTCTGGCCTCTCCTTTGACCCACTGTTACAGGCCATTTGGGTCTCTCAAATTTACAGGACAATGTCCTCTGTGATTTAAACTTTATTTCATGAGCTCATTCAGAAATACGATAAACAAACGTGACAAACGGGCTCAATCGCCTCTCAACCAGACTAGTCTATCACGTGAGTTCACTTATTCACCATGCAAATCATAAAACTTATAACCTGTAACTCTTAGTATCATGCACCTATGAGCAAAAGGAAAAGAATTAGTTACCTAGCTGATGGTAAGAGTGCTCATCCTTCCTTTTCTGTCACCGTGTGGGCGTCCCCTGTATTGCATCGGGAAGCATGAAAGCCTCAGCAGTCCAGCTGCTGTTGGATCCACTTCAAAACCTTTTTGGGGTAAGCGGGTGTTTTATACCCTCCAGCTTGGAGGTTTGGTCTATAACATTTCTGTAAGTTAGTGGATTCTGAGGAAACTGCCAGACAAAAGATAATGGCTGCTGGAGACAGCAGTATGCAGGTGATAATGGCTGCATCGTGGCCTTTTAGCTCTTTCTGGCCACCTGTCCTGCCTCCGTGGTGCTCTCGCTTTGACCTAATGGCGCTGCTCCCAGCATACATCAGGCCTTAGCACGAGCTGGGTTAGCCACAGTCTAAGCAGGAGTGGAGTGAACAGTCACACCCACCCACAGAAGTTCCCCCTTAACCTGTTGCCTGTCCCACAGAGGAGCTCCATATATCTGAGCTGCCCTGTCGTCACCCAGGACATCCCGCCCTCCTTGTCCTCCCTGTTGGTCTCTCCAAAAGATTCTGCATCTCTACCCACCACAAAAGCTGTGTGAGCTGTCCTTCCCACCTCAGCTCTTATTCCACCAACATCACAGCTTTGTTATGGCACACAGGGCTCCTGCTCTCTGTGCCCCCGGCTGCGGGCTCTGGTGCCCATTTGGGCTGCGGTACCTCAGATGTGGCATCAGCGCCAAGGGCAGATTTGTCACATGGAAAGCTGGTACCAAGAGACTGGACTTCTTGTGTGGCAAAGCTTTGCTTCAGAGCAGAGGCATGCCGGAGTGGACGGCAGGTGGCAACTTAATGAGGAATGAGGTTCCCACAGAGAGAGCAAATCTGCAGTCCCCAAGGCCAGGGAGAAACAGGCCTGGGCTGTGCAGCCCTGGCAGGAGAGGGCTTTGCTGTCCCAGGTGACTCTGCAGCACCGTGGGGGCTGTGACGGAGGCGAAGCCCATCTCCAAAGACAAGCGGCTGCTGCTGAGAAAGTCACTGGGGAGGATGTCATGCTGGGGGCTGACTGGTTAGAGAGCAGCTCTGCAGAGAAGAAACCTGGGGTCCCAGAGGACAACAATCTGAGCATGAGCCATCAATGCACCCCCACGGCAAAGGCCAACAGCCTCCTGGGCTGCATCAGGAAAAGCATTGCTGACATATTGAGGGAGTGACCCTCGCCTTCTCCTCAGCACTGGTGAGGCCATATCTGGAGTGCTGTGTCCAGTGCTGGGCCCCCCAGTACAAGAAAGTCGTTTGACCTGATAAAGCAAGTCCATCAAAGGACCCCAAAGCTGGTTTAAGGGACTCTAGCATCCTTCACAGGAGGAAAGGCTGAGAGATCTGGGACTATTCAGTCTGGAGAAGAAAAAGCTAAGGGGAGGGGTTATTAATGTGTATAAATACCCGGGAGAGCATGAAGATGAGGGAGCCAAAGTCTTCTCAGTAGATCCCAGTGGCAAGACAAGGGGGAACGGACACAGCTAAAACTACACAAAATTCCATCTGAATGCAAGAAAACACTTTTTGACTGTGAGGGTGGTCAAACACTGGAACAGGTTGTCCAGAGGGGTGGTGGAGTCTCCATCCATGGAGATATTCCAAAACCACCTGGACAAGGTCCCGAGCAATTTGCCATCACTGACCCTGCCTCAGAACTAGATGATCTCCAGAGGTCCCTTCCAACCACAATGATTCTGTGACTCTTTGAGTATGGAGGAGAATAGTAAGACTGAAAGCAATGAACAACACATAGTCCTGAACACAAATACCATGGGATCCCATGGAGAGGACCCACGCTGGAGCAGAGGTGAATTGTGAGAAGGATGGAATGGCAGAGATGTTATGTACTGACCGTAACCCCCCATTCACCATCCCCACTGCTCCTCTTTGGGTTGGGGTGGGTAGAAGAATTGGGAATAATGGAATAATTTGAGCCTGGGAAAAAGGAGTGGACTGGAGGAATGGTCTTTAAGATTTTTGTCATAGCTCTAACTCACTAAATCTTTTTTAATTGGCAATAAATTAAATTGACCTTCCCCAAGTCAACTCTTCCTTGCCCATGATAGTAATGACTAAGTGAACTCCCTTTTTGACCTTGGCCCATGAGGTTTTCTGTCTTATTTGCTCCCCTTGTCCCTTTGAGTATGAAGAGTGGGTGAGCAGCCAGGTGGGTGTCTGGCTGCTGGCCAAAGTTAAGCCACTACAGGACAGCACTGGGACTGCTGTATCAAGTAGGGAGCTCTCTGGCACAAAAAAGACCCTGACAGACTGGGGCGAGTCCTGCAGAGGCCAGAAGGGTGATTGGGGCCTGGAGCACATTATGTGCAAGGAGAAGCTGAGAGAGCTGGGGTTTTGAGAAATCCCTCAGAGCCAAACACTGGAGCAAAGACCGAGGATGACTGGTGGGATCTCAGTCAATGGAGTTTTTCAAAATTCGTAGAGACAAGGTATGAGCACCTGATCTAGCTGGAGCTCTCTGGGAATGGGCTTGGCTGAGAGACCAGCTGTGGCACGAGCTCTGGGACTTGGCGTGTAATGAGAGTCAGTAGGAAACCAGTTTCCTTTTTCCTAATAATGGTGGTTGAGTTGGGTATCACTGAGCCCCGAAGGAGGACAGAGGTGACCATGCAGCAAAGGTCCCCTCCTCAGGGCTAGTGTGTATGGTCAGAGATGGAAATGATGGAAATGACCAGTGTGTGGGTCTGGTCTGGGACAATTCCCCTGGGGCAGCTTCCCTGGGGTGTCCAGGGAACTTGACACCAATGGGGACCCTCTCTTTTGCACCTATGGTGCCTTGCTTCCTTCACCGTGTCACCTTGCTCTGCACCATGAGCACCCTGCTCTGTGCCCCACCCTGCACACTCACAGAGCTTAGCTCTACACCAGCATTGTCCTCTCCTGAGCACACTCCAGCCCAGCCCAATCCCTCCCCAGCTCTCCCACACTCCCCTAGCCCCATGGCAGTGCTGACCGCAGAGTGCTGCAGTGCTCTGGGCACTTTACACTTTACCTTTGGGTGACACTATCCTGGACACGCTCTCACTTTGGGGAGCTCCATTCTCTTCCCACGCTAGGCACAGGCTGTCCATGGAGATCCCCCAGGCTCTCCAGGTGGCTCGGGATTCCTCTCTTGAAGGACATCGGCTGCCATGTCCCATGTGGGAGAGACCTGGGTACGTACTTCAGTGAGCAGTCACCAGCTCTATCGCCACTAGACACCAAGAGCTGAATGTTAAATCCAACCTCCATCTCTAAGAGGTCACAACATGACAATGAGCTTCTTGCCCCTGAACCCAGAGAGCAAAGGGCCCCTTCTGGGATGCAATTCCTTGGATCTGTTCCTGACACCAAGTTTTGAGGAGGAGCCCAGCCATCAGGCAGTGCATGGGGAGATCCCTTTTTATTACTGAGATGCTGTTGCGTTAAAGGGCAAAGCAATTTGGCAGAAAATAAACCCCACTGCGTTCCAGCTTGTCCTCAGGTATCAGAGGGGCTGGGGGCGGCTGGGCTTAGATTCTGAGTGATGCCCAATTCAGTGTTACAATCCCGGTCGCATTCAATGTATTGAACTCTCACGATTACGGATGCACTCGTAATACCATACACTTTCAGTCTAGTTGCACTCCATGAACTAGCGCAGCCACACTTAAGGAATTTGGTTGCATTTAATGAGAAGTCACTCAGCTAGATTAATGAATAGTGCAGTTTATTGAAGCAACAGATGCACAAGTTCTTTTGGATTGCCGGTGATAGAATTACTGCCTGCAAAGCATGTGCACATACCAAGAATGTGAGTAATATAGCCTGGCTAAAAATGCATTAAGTTACAGAACAACTCTACAGAGATTTCTGTCTGCCGGGGAAGCACTCGGTATAACCAAGTGTTCAGATCTTACCCAAAGGTGTCCCTATTGCGGGTTAAGAGAGGCTCAGCCTGTCGACTGATCCCAAGTGTCAAAGGTGGTCTGTGTCCCGGTCATCCCTCCTCTCTTAAGCCATTTTATACTATTTTCACATTTCAGGTGGAGTTTGAGTGACACTAGTCATACGTATCTTTGTTGTAATTGGTGTAAAAGTTTCTTGCTTTGCTTTTAAAGGTATTGACTAAGAAACTTTTAGAGCACAGGCTCAGTGAGGGGTGGTCGCACCTTGGAGGCGGGTAGCTTTTGGGATGGAGGTGTGTTTCAGTATTATAATAAGATTATAATGAGCCAAATTCACCCAAAGAATAGTATTTTGTCAAAAAATGACAGACTGTTGGCCCATTTCCAGGAAAATCAATGCACATTTATCAAATTCTAATATAGTTCACTACACACCATTACACACACTAAATAGGTTATTGTATACTCGAAAGGTCCTTGTACAGTAGCATTGTCTTTGACCAGGTACGTATCCTAATTGTCAGGATGAGTCTCCACCTCCATGTTCCATAGTACCTTCCAGTTCCCGTCTTATCACAGAGCCTGGCCGCGGTGTCTTCACTCCGCTCCACCCTCCGTGCAGTTTCTCTTAGAGTCAGCACACCAAGCTCCCCTGGTGTTGCCAACACCTAAAGTTGCCTGGGGAGCTTCTGTGGGATGGAACCCTTCTGTAACTGCCATACTCCACCCCAAAGTTCCTTCAATGCTGTACCTTTCCTTAAAATGCAAATATAAATTTAATTTCGAAGTCACCTCCAGCAATAATTCCACAGATGCTAGGGGGGGTCTCAGATCTGACTCAGTGTTAGACACATTTTTAAATGGGTTCCAGGTGAGATATTGTAGGTTCATGCTTCGGGTGAAGTGAAGGAAATCCAAATATTTCTCTAGGATTATTAAATTCACAAATAACATTATCACTAATGACAAGAAAAACCAAAAAATACAGAGAAAAAACAGCTAAAAATACCACAAAAGCATGGGCCTGGTATGTGATAATTTGGGATTCATTTGTGAACAGAGATTGGAAGTTTGTCAGTATTGAAAAACATCCATGCAACCACTTTCCTAATGGCATTCTTGAGCTCCTGGTTCCTCATGCTGTAGATGAGGGGGTTCACTGCTGGAGGCACCACCGAGTAGAGAACTGCCAGCACCAGGTCCAAAGATGGGGAGGAGATGGAGGGCGGCTTCACATAGGCAAATATGCCGGTGCTGGTAAGGAGGGAGACCACGACCAGGTGAGGGAGGCAGGTGGAAAAGGCTTTGTGCTGTCCCTGCTCAGAGGGAATCCTCACCACAGCCCTGAAGATCTGCACATAGGACAGCACAATGAAAACAAAACATCCAAAACCAAAAAAGACACTAACGACAGTAGCCCCAACTTCCCTGAGGTAGGATTCTGAGCAGGAGAGCTTGAGGATCTGGGGAATTTCACAGAAGAACTGGTCCACTGCATTGCCTTGGCAGAGCAGTAGGGAAAATGTGTTGGCCACATGCAGCAGAGCATTGAGAAACCCACTGCCCCAGGCAGCTGCTGCCATGTGGACACAAGCTCTGCTGCCCAGGAGGGTCCCGTAGTGCAGGGGTTTGCAGATGGCAACGTAGCGGTCGTAGGACATGACTGTAAGAAGGCAGTACTCCCCTACAATGAAGAAGAGAAAGAAAAAGATCTGAGCAGCACATCCCCCATAGGAGATGGCCCTGGTGTCCCACAGGGAATTGGCCATGGACTTTGGGAGAGTGGTGGAGATGAAACCCAGGTCAAGGAGGGAGAGGTTGAGGAGGAAGAAGTACATGGGGGTGTGGAGGTGGTGGTCACAGGCAATGGTGGTGATGATGAGGCCATTGCCCAGGAGGGCAGCCAGGTAGATGCCCAGGAAGAGCCAGAAGCACAAGAGCTGCATCTCCCGTGTGTCCGCCAATGCCAGGAGGAGGAACTCGGTGATGAAGCTGCCATTGGACATGTGCATGGAGGCCTGTCCAAGAAGGAAAAGACACAGAGGAGTCAGGACAGGGTCTCTGAGCAAAGCCCTCTCCATTTCTCATAGACAGCCTGCACACACATTGAGTGTCTCCTTCTCAGGATGACACACTTGCAGCTCCCTGCCTTGAGCTCTGCTCTGTGCTGGGTGAGCGCACTAACTCTGAGGACTCAGCCCTGCTCTACAGAAGTGGACACCTGGAGGCTGCAAACAGCTCATGGTTTGGGGATGGCTCCTGCAGACGGACGCTCTGAGGCGAGAGAAGAGGATTTGTAGCAGTGACTATCTGGGAATACTCTCCAAGCCCTATAGTGAAAAATGACATTGGGACCTGTGCTCATCTGCCCCTGAGAGACAAGATCCCCGTGAGGGATTCATCTCCTTCACCTTCACCCTCTCGCACAGCCAAGAGTCAGTAACGACTGAGAAAGACCCTTTCTCACCTCAGTCTGTCACCTGTACTGCATCTCCAGGCATAGTAGTATGAGTGAGGGGGGTGGAGGGTGAGGAAACAGCACTGTCACTATGAACACCTCCTCACCTAGGTGAAGTGCACCCATCACGCAGAAGGGCTGCTCCATAGCTTCATAGCCCATTCTTCAGAAGATGGGCTGCAACACCGGGTCAGTCATTGCATACTGGTGCAATTACGTAGGTTTCAGATGTTCCCATCACACCGGGAGCATGTTTTTTGAAGGGGTAGAAAGCCTTGGCTTTTCCACTGCTCTCAGAATAAACACTGGTGAATACACTAGTGAGTCCCAAGAGATGGAAGGACGCTCTGCGCCTCACTGCAGAGTCTGGAGAGATGACTTGTCTGGATGTTTGGGAGGGTGGGAGGTTGTGGGTTCCAAGGGAGATCCCCAAGCTCCTTCCTCTTTCTCGCCCCTCGCGTGCAGAGGGTGATGGAGAGAGGGTGACACACCTCCTGGCTCCAACAACTAGACCAAGGAGGCTCTGGGATGTGGGTGCTGACAGCTGAGGGAGGTCTCAGCACTCACATTCTTGCAAGGAGCCACGGCACTTCTTCAGGCTGCCTACGTACAGCTGCCTGGCAGCATCTCCATGACCTTTACACCTCTGCATCATATCTTTACAACATTCAGCTACAAGTAAATATCACAAGGGAGTGCTGTGGCCTTCGGGAGGGTAGCTGGCCCCTGGACTGGATAGCCCAGGGAGAACCATCTCGTTCCCCACCCCTCACACAGTGCATGCTCGGAGCCTCACAGGCTAGAAGGGGACTTGGACTCCTTGCTCCCACACAGATCCCCGCACGGCAGGACCCTCAGGGGTGGTGTCTGGAATCCCTCTGAAGAACAACTATGACACAAGGACAAGGATGGATGGGTGGGGAAACATGGAGCAATACCAAGACCCTTTTTCCTAAGGGAGGAAAGGGAAGAGAGACAGCCAGGCACTCAGGAAAGTGTTCACCTTCCCCAGCTGTGCCCCCCACCTCCCAGGTGGTGACAACGCAGGGCTGTTACACTCAGCCCCTTTGTCGGGCAGCAGGAAATGGGCACGTGGCAGGAGAAAAGCACCTCTGCAACACTGGGGTCTGGCTGCCCTAGATCCCATGGCCATGGGGGTAGAGAGCGTTGCTGGGTGGGAGAGGAGAGATAAGGGGGGTTTTCTCAGTGGAAGGCATCTGCAATGGAGAGGACAAAGTGATGCTCCCACCTGCCCCAGCATACCATAGCAGTTCCCTTTCCCTCTGACCACATCCCTGCTGCCTGGAGTCACACCTGGGAGCTGTTCCTGTACCCCCACGTCTCTTCCCTGTCAGTGCTCACAGACCCCATCCCACACACTGAGCACTCAGCTCTGCCCTGCAGACACCTCCTGGTTGAATAGCACTGTCCCAGGGCATCTCGGGGGTTGAGGCACCGCAGGAGCTGCTCAGACCCACCCTGGAGAGGCTGGAGAGGTGAAGTTGGAGCTGTCTGCAGTCTCCACCTCCTTCACAGACAAAAATGTATTTCTCTTTTTCCCCTGCAGCAATTAGGAAACTGAAAGCACAGCCTCTGGAAGGCTCCTTCTGCTAATGTAATCCCTGCCTTCTCCATCCTCTTGAAAGATCCCCTCAGGACATGGGTGAGCTGGAGCTGGGATCAGCCATCACCCATGCAACACCCTGTAGACGGGAAAATGAACCTTTCCTGGTGGGGCAGGAACTGGCTCCTCATTCCAATGAGCACACCGAGGACTTCACGATGTGGGTGCCAACACCTGAAGAAAGGCTCAACTCTTTGTGCTAGACAAGGACAAGCAGGGTTCCTATCAGCTGCATACATATGAAGCTTCCCAGCAGGCTGTTCACAGCCTTAGCATCTCTGCGGCTTCTCAAAATGGTTCTTGGGTATCTCAAAGATCCTGTGAGAGAGATCCTATGTTCCCTTCTGGTCAGCAGCATCATGCCTGTAAGGACACCTCTGGGAGATAGTGAAGTGCTCTAAAGATCAGGACTGAGGAAGGGAGAGACAGATCATTTCCCAGCACCACTGACTGCGCTGCCCAGAGCCCCACACGTTTGGAGGGGTCTTGGGCACCTCTGCAGGACCCTCAGGGTCAGTGTCTGAACTTCAGCTGAACCCCATCCCCTCCACCCCCCCACACTGACATACCCAAGAGCCTCAGAGTCAGAGCAACACGGTGAGGTGGAATGAAAAGTAAAAATACCATGATCGTATTGCCAGGTGAGGGTAGAGGTGAGGCAGACAGGCAAACAGAAGAGATTTCACCTTGCCCAGCTGTGCACATTGCCTCCCAGGCAGCGACATCGCCGAGCGGTTGCTCTCAGCCCTTTGCTGGGCAGAGGGAAACGGGCACATGGCAGGAGAAGCACACATTTCTTCTGGGGGTCTGGCTGCCCAGGAGGCAGCTCATGCCCAGGATTTTGCAGATGTGTGGGCCAAGGGCTGTACTGGCTGGGAGAGGACAAATGAGGGGGGTTGCTCAGGGAACGTATCTGTATTGCAGGGAATGGCCAGAAGGTGTCCATATCCCCCCTGTAACAGGGTTTCCCTCAGCAGTTTCATCCCTTCCTGCCCATGTCTCTGCTGCCTGGAGCTCTCCCTGCCAGGAGCTGTTTCTCTGTCCCCACATCTCCTCCATGCCAGGGCTCACAAACCCCATCCCAGCCCCTGTGTGACCAGCTCTGCCCTGCAGAAACCCCACAGCAGCAGGGCACTGCCCAGAGGCACCTCAGTGTTTGATAATCTGCAGGTATGTGGAAACAGCCTTGTTGAAGCTTGAAAGGTCAGGTTGGTTTGTCTACATATGAGGGAGGGGAGGGACTTGCTGAGGTTCCCTGCAGACCTATAGATCTCTTACAGAGGTGGTTTAGGAGTCTCAATCATTTTCACTTCCCCCTTCCCAATCAAAGGGCAGAAAATTAAAAACAGAGGTTCCGAAAGGAAGGTTTTTTCTCAAGCAGCAACTTCATTGACCTTCCTTTAGGAAGGTCTCCTCTGGAAACATAAGCTGGGTCAGCTGGAGCGAGGATCTCACAGCGCAGAAGGATGGCTCTCTAGACCCTTGTTCCAAGCATGACAGATCCATCACCACTCCCTCCTCTCCAAAGACCGTAAAAATGAAAGGTCAGACTCAGGAATGCACACGCTGATGCAGGCAGCCCAAGTCTTGACTTTCCTCTTGAAAAGTCCCCTTGGAAATGTCCTGGCAGGGATCTGGAGCAGTGAGCAGCCCTGACCCACGCAGCACCCTCTTGACAGCAAAAAGACCCTGCTCCGCCCTGCTCGGTCAGGGGTTCCTCCTTCCACTCAACTTCTCCCCACAGCGCCGTGGGCAGCTCCCCAGGGAGGCTGAGCACCGACCCTGGCTGGCGGCAGAGTCCCTGCCCCGGCACACAGCCCCGTGGGTGCACAGCCAGCTTCAAACCCCTGCAGCCATCCCCGGGAGAAGGCAGCCGTCATGCCCTGTCCCTCTGACGGTCCAGCAAGGAAGCCTGGCTATGAAGCATGTCATCCTTCTCCACACCAGAAAAATCGGGAGAGCAGTTCTGAAAGGTCCTATAAGCTGTGACATTTACCAACATTGGAAGACCCCTCTGTGCACTCATCTGCTTGCCCTACGTCCAGAGACTTACCATGTAGAGGGCTGTGAAGATTTCTCTTCCAGTCAACTCTCAGCATCCTCCCACTCCACACTGCCTTTAAGCCCTCTCTGCCTCGCTCCTCTCCCATCAACGCCCGCAGGCAGTGCCTTCAGCCCTGCTGTGCTTTACAGAGGAGCTGCTCCTGGGCAGAGCTGTCTCTCTGCAGAGCTGCCTGGTTGCCATGAGCTCTCCCTCTGTCCCAAGAGCCCAGCCCAGCTCAGCAGCAGAGGACCAGCCCAAGGCAGCACTTTCTCTGCCCCCTCTGGGGTCCCTCCAGGTGTCCCTGGGGCTCCAGGGGAACCTGCTGTGAAACAGGCTGAAGGAATCACTGATGTTCCCTTCCTCAGCTGGGGAGAGACACTTCATTCCAGCAATGTAACTTCTCATATCAGAAAAACAGTCAGGTCTAATAATCACCTTTCCTCAACCCACCATTAGGCAGGACACCCAGACAGTGACGGGCAGGGATCTCCCTTACCCTTGCTGAGGGAAGGGATTCAGCTGAGTCATTCGCGGCATCTCATCCCAGGTTTGCAGTCCTGGGTCTAGAAGGGGACTCAGCTCCTTCCCATGCACACCACAAACCCACAGGAGGTGAGATTCCTCTCACTTCACTTCAGGTGTGCACAAAACAGGTACCTGCATGTGAGCTCCTTGTCTCAGCTCCCCTGGGAATTAATGGTGATGGATGGCAGCCGTGAGCTGTTCAGACACAAACACCTGGTGACATTTGAAATGCCAGAGGTGGTCCAAGATATGTGTAGCTATCTTCATGCTCTAGTGGAGCAGTGCTGAGAGACAGGGCAGCATCTGGGGGCACTGTCTTGGAGGCTGGTGGGGAATCCCTTTGGCTGACTGAAATGACAGCAGATGCCCACATTTAGGATGACTGAACCTGTACCTAATTTTTTATGTCCTGGGCAGCCTACGCAGGGATTCAGTTGATCTAATGGAGTCATGTTCCCTAAGGAGATCAAAGTTTCTCTCTTTTTCATCAGCCGGGTTTACTAGTTCGCCATTGATTATAATAATGCTGATTTCATGAACATCCCCACATTGCCTACTCTAATTCATAGAAGCTACTCAATTTCTTCGTGAAATACAGGCCTGTAGTGCTACATGAGATGCCAAAGCTCTCATGTGATGGTACCTCACTCAGGAGGTTCGTGCATCCTCCAGGCTCAGGGATGTTTCCTGAGGTCCATCCAAGTGTGGGGGTGAAGGAGGGGAAGAGAACAACATCAGCTCATGGGGTATGACCAAGCACAGCCACCCCCAGCAGTGGGCATTCCCCGTCTGCCAGGCTGAGTCATGCACACACGATGGAAACAGCTGTATCATCGATGATTTGAACAAAATGGGCTCTTCTTCTGGCCTTATTCCAGGGACAAACCTCTTTGTCCTCCTCCTCCTCTTCGCTCCAGAGCTCATGGTGAGCTTTCATGGCCATAACAGGGCCTTTATGACCATCTCTTAGGAAACGGTTGTCTTTTGATGATCTTCTGGGCAGAAAGAGTAGTCACAGTAAAGCACCAAATAAATCAAAACTGATGCCCAGTGGAATGTTGTAAGAACCTGACGAGCTACACCCACAGCTGTGTCTTCCTGGCAAGGACTCTGTCCTGAGCAGGGGATCCAGCCTCTGCCACTCTCTGGAGAGGGAAACCAGCAGTGTCCATGCCACTGTGGGGACAAGGAGGGTGACATTTGCAAGACCACCCTTCATCTGAACTGCTTTAGCTGTGTTCTTCAGGATGGGCTATCATGGTTATATGGCAAATACTGATTTAATTGGCATTGCCCAGAGTTGCTACTACAGAAGCAGACTGCTACTTTTTCTTTTTTTCCATAGATACTGCCATTCTTAGGAAAATCACAGAAACACCTGAAGGATTATGGATGCCTTATCGACAGAAGACCCACAAGGTTTGCATCTCAACAAATGGGATGCCAGAGGCCAAGGGAAGGATGGTTTGGGCACTGTCATGGGATTTGGGAAGCTGAAGCGTGCACTCTTCTCCCTGTCTCCTGACACACTGCCCTCCTCATTGAGCTGTGTGAGAAACATCATCAACTAGGTCTGAACTCACAGTCATGTCAAGAAAGTTATGTCTAACTGCAGCCAATGTTGTCCTGCCAGCTCAGGATTCGAGCTTCCATTTGAGGCCAAATGTATTAAGTTCACAGTACCTCCATCTTCCCCCTGACGCTGGCTATTGTGTGACACAACCGTCCTGGATCTCCAGGCAGGATGGGCAAGAAAAACGTTTAACTACTGAACTGGAGGTTTTCCCCTTGCTAGAAACGTGAATGCAGCAGGTTCAAGCCAAGAGGTCCAATAAACCCAACTTACTATAGGGCCAACTAATGAAAACATAACAGAGGCTGTGGGACGTTCTCTTTAAAGACAGGGAACTTGTGAGTTTGGACAATACAGCTTCACCGGTTTTTTCCTCTCTCTTTGTAACTCGGCCCTCAGAATTAATGAATTGAATCTGCTTTGCCACTCTGAAACTGTCTCTTTGAAAAACTAGCCCAGCATGGCTTTTTTCTTTTTTAACCCAACTGTGTTGGCAGTATTGAAGTGTGTTTCCAGATATGGAGCAGCTTTTCAGAATGTGTGCTCCAAGAGGGGAAATAACACAGCCTGCAATTGGAAATGGGTGAAGCTGTGTCGCTTCAGACAGTATTTGGTATGCATACAACACAAAAAGGTTGTGAAGGTGAATGGGCGTGAAAGAAACAGGAAAACTGCCCATCCCGTGGAGCTCTGCAGAAGGAGCAGATGAGGTGATACAAGTGGGATCAGCACATAGACAAGACTTTTGTAGGGGAGGTTGTGCAAGGGAGTACCCTGACTTCACACAGCTAAAAGCAGACCGGGCAGTGTGCTGAAGGGATGGGGAGAAGTCTCCTGGGTTAAAAGAGCGTGGCTGACAGAAGGGTGGAGAGATTTGGGTTGCAGAGATTTTTGAGGCAGTCCTTTCAAGGTCTGACCAGGCTGAGCTTTGGAGCCAAGATGAAGTAAACAAACTCTCAAGGACGTTTTGGAATGAGTGGTACTATCACCAATAGCAGTAACAGGAGAGTGTTGTAAGGGAACTCCTTCTTTTTCTTGATGTTGATGATGATGATGAACTAAAACTCTTTCATTTCCTTCCCAACAGTTATTATTCTACATTGACAAAATAGCTACAAGTTCTCAGTAGCTAGCCTCTGGCATGAAGTTCTTAGAACAGTGGTTTTTCTTTCAGTGCTACCTCTTTGTTATCATTTCAAGATTACACCTCTTAGACAGATTTGCCCCTACGTGATCCCTGTTCTGTGTCTTTTCTCCCTATTTTTGGGAGGAGGGGGAGGTGGAATAGGGGAAATGTTTCTTTTTTAGCCAAAAACGACCAAAGGACCAATCCCAGGTGAGTGCAAAGGCACAAAGGAAGCCAGAATTTTTGTGTGGTGTACCCAGTGGTTCATATGGTGCACACCATTACCTGCATTTCCCCTCTCTGAAGTGCTAGCTCTGCAGCAGAGAGCCTGGAAGCTCTGAGCTCCCTTCATCTGCCCTGCATTTAGCATGGAAAATGAAACTAACCTAGTCAAAAGGTTCGTTTCACTATCTTCACAGCCTAAAGCACCGCATGGGCCAGGAGACGTAGACCCAGGCACCTAAAGAGGAATCACACTTCTCTGGACAGAAAGATTAGGTCTCCCTAAGATTCTCCCAGGAATCTCAGGAGACATGGCATACCGATTCCTGGATTAAAGGCATTCAGGCTGGAAGGGACCTCAGTAGGTGTCTTCACCAACCACCTGCTCAAAGCAGGGTCAGACCTGAATACTCAGGGCTCCATTCAAACAAGCCTCGATCACATTCCAGGATAGACACGGTGCACACTCCCTGGGAAACAGCTTCCAGTGCTTGACTATCCTTAAGCTGGACAAGTTTCTCCCTATATCTAGGCTGACGATCTCTTGCTTCAGCCCATTGCCTCTTGTCCTTGTGCCTTCCACCATGGACGTAAGCATCACTTGACCCTCTTGGGAACCGTGCAATGCTGTTACATGTTCCCCCCAAGATCTTCTCTACTCCTGTCCGAACAAGCCCAGCTCTCTAAGCCTCTTCTCACAGCACAAGTTCTCCCACTGGGCTTGGTGGCCTTCCACTGAAGTGGCTCCAGTTTGTCAAGGTCTCTCTGGCATTGTAGGGTGTCAAAACCTAGGGAAGTATTCTGGATAGGGTGTAAAATGGGCTGAGCAGACTGACTGTGCTCCTGCTCATACAGCCCAGGATGCTGTTGGCCTTATTTGCTGCTGGCTCAGGTTTTACCTAATGTAACCAAGGACCACCACAGCCTTTCCCGCAGTCTCTATCATTGTCCCTTGGGATGGCAACCCTGCCCTCCAGTGCAGTGTCTGCTCTCCTCAATGTGATGTCATCCGCAAATGTTATGAAAAAGGACTCTCTCGTCTTCTCTGGGTCATTAAAGACACGTTAGACAGGGCAAGTTACAGGATAGACCCCTCCAGGCGCTACTAGCTAGACGCCTCCGGCCAGAGTACCATGAACTAACCGCGTGACTCTGAGGCCGAGTGTCCAGCTGTTTTTTACCCATCCACCCATGCAGACCATAATATCCTATCTTGGACACAAGAAAATTGTGGGGGACAATGCTGAAAGCCTTGATGACTTCCAGGTAAAAGACCACTGCTGCTTTCCTGCGTCCATCCCAGAAAGCCAAAAGGATGGCCAGACACAATGTCCCCTGGGTAAATCCAACCACTTTCTCTTTCAGACACCCAGAAATTGGATCCGAGTGGAAATGCTGTGGAGCACAGACTTTCCTTCCCCTGCTCATCTGTTGGCCAGTTTTGAAAGGTACCTTGAACATCTGGGTGCTGCCAGTCGTCCAGGAGTTCTCCCAATCTCCATCACCTTTGCAAAGATGATGGAGAGTGGCCTCACTGTGACATTGGCCCTCTCTCTCAGCTCCCTGGGATGTTGCACCCCCTGTCCCATAGGCTGGTAAAGGATTGTGTTTGCTCAAGGAAACCCTGACTTGATCCCCATCCACCGCTGGTTGTTCTCCTCTGGAGTTCTGCCTTGAGTCACAGAGCTCTGGGAGACCCTTCTGGGGAAGACCAAGGCAAAGAGGGTATGGAGCTTCTCAGATCTACATACACTCACTCTTACTAAATTCAGCAGTGGCCGCAATGTCCCTTCCTTAACTGTTCCTGAAGTAGTGAACACGCATTATGGTGCCCTTGAATTGCTTTTCAAGTTTAGACTGACCTTCAGCCTGGACTGTTGCTGTGCTTGGAGGACGCTGTCCTTGAAGACAACCTGTACTGAGCTCTGCCACCGCGCCCTGGCAGTTTATTCCATCAGTGTCACAGCTCTGTTGCCGACATTAATGGATCCATCCAGCTCATCCAGTCCGTGCCCCTGGCTGAGGGCATTGCTGCATGTTTGGGCTGAAGCATCTCAGCTGTGGAATGAGGCAAGCTCACACTTGCCACAAAGAAACGTGGTACCGTGTCCCAGACCCCTACGGTCAAAGGTTTTGCTTCAGAGCAGAGACATGGCATGGACAGGAGAGAGCTGTATGTCTTTCTAGCCCTAGGACTACAAATGCAAAATGAAATGACTAAATTCACTCAAGTGAAGACATCCCCCCATCTGGGAGAAATTAGATCCTTCTCTGTCACCTTCCTGGTGTCCTGCCTAAATATGGGACAAAATAAGGAATTCTCATGCTCAACTCTTTTTCTAATAGAAGCAATGGCACTGCTAGAAAGAAGCGTCTCTCCCCAGATGAGGGAGGGATCATCAGTGATTCCTTGAGCCTGTTTCACAGCAAGTTCTCCTGGAGCCCAGAGGGAGCAGAGAAAGTGCCGCCTTGGTCTGGTCCTCTGCTGCTGAGCTGAGCCGGCTCCTGGGATGGAGGGAGCTCCTGGCAACTGGGCAGTGCTGCAGAGGGACAGCTCTGCCGAGGAGCAGCTCCTTTGCCAAGCGCAGAGGGCTGAGGGCACTGCCTGCAGGCACCGAGGGGAGGGGAGCAAGGCAGAGAGAGCTTAAAGGCAATTGGGAGTATGTCATGGTTTAATCCCAGCTGGCAACTAAGCACCGCACAGCCGCTCACTCACTCCACCCCCTGCCCCAGCAGGATGGGGGAGAGAATAGGAAAAGTAAAAGTGAGAAAGCTCGTGGATTGAGATAAGAACAGTTTAATAAGTGAAATGAAATAAAATAAAATAATAATAATAATGATAATAATAAAAAAAATTGTAATGAAAAGGAAAATAACAACAAACAAGAAAGGCAAGTGATGCAAATGAAAACAATTGCTCACTACCCTCCAACTGATGCCCATCCCAAGCAGCGGTCCCCTGGCCAGCTTTTCGCTAATTTATATACTGAGCATGACATCATATGGTATGGAATATCCCTTTGGTCGGTTGGGGTCAGCAGTCCTGGCTGTGTCCCCTCCCAACTTCTTGTGCACCCCCAGCCCACTCACTGGTGGGGTGGTGTGAGGAGCAGAAAAGGCCTTAACTCTGTGTAAGCCCTGCTCAGCAGTTACTGAAACATCCCTGCTTTATCACAGTGTTTTCAGCACAAATCCAAAACACAGCCCTATACTAGCTGCTATGAAGAAAATTAACTCTATCCCAGCCAAAACCAGCACATTCTCCACCCCTTATTCCATACCATTTATATCATACCCAGGTAGCACACCATCCAATACATTCTCTACCTGCCATCACCCTTCCCATCCTTTGATATAGTACACAGATATCATTCCCTTAGTCTGTGGATCACCCCTATGAAATGTCTGTAAAGGGTCCATAAATATCCACAAATGTTCACAAAATGTCCATTGAGTTCATTTAGTCCATGACTTTGGGCTCCATCTCTTATGGTGGTCACTCAGGACAGGAGAGATGTTGTATTGTATGGAGTAATTGGGCACCACAGTCAGCTCAGGTCAGGTCACTGCTGCACTTGCACTGCTTCTTGTAAGGCTTGTCCTCCATTGGTTCGGGAGGTTCCTGCTATAGTAATTCCTGTAACATGTAACTCAAATCACGGATTAGTTTCACCCAGAATTAAATCACCTTGAGGTACGCACTGGACTCCCCCATCCTTCTGCGTTACCCACCAAGTGCACCCAGGTCCTTGAGCAAAAACAACCCGATGAATAGGTTTACCTTTTCCTGAGGACGGAATAACCCAGACTGTTTTTCCCAGCAAGTTCATTATATGTACTATGGGGATGTTATCTCCTTCCACAGTGCACAGCGGTTTGTATTGGGCAGGGCCAGGTCGACTGGCAGAGCCTCTAGTGTTAACTGGCCAAGTGGCTTCTGCTAAATGTGTATCCCAATGCTTGAATGTCCCAGCACCCATTACTTTCAGTGTAGTTTTTAACAGTGCGTTGTATCGTTCCATTTTCCCGGAAGCTGGTGCGTGGTAGGGGATGTGGTACACCCAGTCAATGCCGTGCTCCTTGGCCCAGGTGTTAATGAGATTGTTTCAAAAATGAGTCCCGTTGTCTGAGTCAACTCTTTCAGGGGTGCCGTGTCGCCATAAAACTTGCTTTTCCAGGTCCAAGATAGCGTTCCAGGCAGTGGCGTGGGTCACGGGGTATGATTCCAACCATCCAGTATCTTGCCATAACTCAGCAGCCCAGATGGGCTAACCTCTGCGCTGCCAGCTGCTCTGCTTCCACTGCTGTAGCCACCCCCACAGGGCATTTGCCACCATCCATGAGTCCGTATAGAGATAAAGTACTGGCCGTTTTTCTCGTTCAGCAATATCTAAAGCCAGCTGAATGGCTTTCACCTCTGCAAACTGACTCGGTTCACCTTGTCCTTCAGCATTTTCTGCCATTTGTTGTGTAGGACTCCACGCAGCAGCTTTCCACCTTCGATGTTTTCCCACAATACAACAGGATCCATCTGTAAACAGGGCATATTGCTTCTAAGTCTCTGATAATTCATTATACAGAGGGGCCTCTTCAGCACGAGTCACCTCCTCTGGTGACACTCCGAAGTTTCGGCCCTCTGGCCAGTCCATGATCACTTCCAGGATTCCCGGGCGGTCGGGGTTTCCCATCCGAGCTCGTTGCGTTATCAGTGCAACCCACTTACTCCATGTAGCATCAGTTGCATGATGCGTAGAGGGGATCTTCCCTTTGAACATCCACCCCAGCACAGGCAATCGAGGGGCCAAAAGGAGCTGTGCTTCAGTACCAACTACTTCTGAAGCAGCTCGAATTCCTTCATATGCTGCTAATATTTCTTTTTCAGTTGGAGTGTAACGGGCTTCAGATCCCCTATATCCCCGGCTCCAAAACCCTAGAGGTCGACCTCGAGTCTCTCCAGGTGCTTTCTGCCAGAGGCTCCAGGTGGGTCCGTTATCCCCGGCTGAGGTGTAAAGCACATTTTTCACATCTTGTCCTGTCCGGACTGGCCCAAGCGCTACTGCACGAACTATCTCCCGTTTAATTTGTTCAAAGGCTTGCTGCTGCTCAGGGCCCCATTCAAAGCCATTCTTCTTCCGGGTCATTCAATAGAGAGGGCTTACGATCAGACTATAACCTGAAATATGCATTCTCCAGAAACCCAGAACACCTAAGAAAGCTTGTGTTTCCTTTTTGTTAGTTGGTGGAGACATGGCTGTTATTTTATTGATCACATCCATTGGGATATGACGACTCCCATCCTGCCATTTTATTCCTAAAAACTGGAGTTCCTGTGCAGGCCCTTTGACCTTACTTTGTTTTATAGCAAAACCAGCTTTCAGGAGAATCTGGATTATTCTTCTCCCCTTCTCAAACACTTCCTCCGCTGTGTTGCCCCACACAATGATGTCATCAATATACTGCAGATGTTCGGGAGCTTCACCTTGTTCCAGTGCACTCTGTATCAACCCATGACAAATGGTAGGACTATGTTTCCACCCCTGGGGCAGTCGATTCCAGGTGTACTGGATACCCCTCCATGTGAAAGCAAATTGTGGCCTGCACTCTGCTGCCAGAGGGATGGAGAAAAACACAGTGCCGATATCTATTGTTGCATACCATTAGGCAGCCTTTGATTCCAGTTCATATTGAAGTTCTCGCACGTCTGGTACGGCAGCACTCAGTGGCGGTATGACTTCGTTCAGGCCTCGATAGTCCACTGTTAACCGCCACTCTCCATTAGATTTTTGCACGGGCCATATGGGATTACTAAAGGGTGAATGTGTCTTGCTGATCACTCCTTGACTTTCCAGTCGACAGATCAACTTATGGATGGGAACCAGGGAGTCTTGATTGGTGCAATATTGTCATGGTAGCAATTGGCACCTGCTGTTCTTTAACTTCCAGCAACCCCACCACAGAAGGATCCTCTGAGAGACCAGGCAAGCTAGACAGCTGTCTAATTTCCTCCGTACTCAAAGCAGCTATACCAAAAGCCCAGCGGTACCCTTTTGGGTCTCTGAAGTACCCTCTCCTGTGATAGCCTATGCCAAGGATGCATGGAGCCTCTGGACCAGTCACAATAGGGTGCTTTTGCCACTCATTCCCAGTTAGGCTCACTTCAGCCTCCAACACAGACAGCTCTTGGGATCCCCCTGTCACTCCAGAAATACAGATGGATTCTGCCCCCTTGTAATCTGATGGAATTAGAGTACACTGTGCACCGGTGTCCACTAGAGCTTTCTACTCCCGTGGGGCTGATGTGCCAGGCCACCGAATCCACACAGTCCAGTAAACTCGATTGTCCCTTTCCTCTACCTGACCAAAGGCAGGACCCCTCTACTCCTGGTCGGAGTCTTCATTACTTCGTTTTTGTAAGTGAAAAACACAGGTTCCTTCCTCAGGATCAAAGGTACAGTCAGCCCTTCTACTCTGCCCCACAGACACTGGAGCAGTAATTGTCCTGGATGGATGCTTTTTGGCTGTTGTTTTCCCTTGCAGTTCCTGCACCCGAGCTTCTAGTCTCCAGGGAGGTTGACCATCCCACTTCCTCATGTCCTCCCCCTGGTCACGCAGGAAGAACCACAGGGTTGCACGTGGTGTGCACCACCCGTACCCTTTCGCTTGAACGGGAAAAAGCTGACTCTTAATAGCTGAGGCTTTGGTTGGAGTGGATGAGGAAAACCTACCCTTCTCAGCTTGCTCAAACAGGTTTTGGGTCAGTCTGTGTCTCTCCACAGCCGAGACACAGGCACACATGGAGGGAGCAAGGTTATCTTCGTATTCTCGGAGTTGCCTGGCCAGTTCATCTCTAGTTGGTGCCCAGTGTCTGTCCAGCTCATTATCGCCAGGGTGTGGGTGTATGACGTCACTGCATTTCGTACAAACTTCCGCCACATGGACCGTGTGCACCGGATTTCATCCGGGTCTTTGGATGCCTGGTCATTATAGATCACCTCCAACATGGCTAATTCCCTCAGTTACTGGATGCCCCCCAGAATGTTGGTCCATTTCCTTCGAGAATTTGCAAGTTCTTCCTTGAAGGGATACCTGTCCTTCACACTTGACAGGAGTCGCCGCCAAAGACTGAGGACTCCTGCCTTTTTTCCAGTCCCTTTGTCAATGGCCTTATCCTTAGCAAGGGATCCCAGCTGCCGGGCTTCCTTACCCTCTAATTCCTGACTAATGGCCCCGATATCCCAGCATTGAAGCAACCAGCTGAGAATTAGCTCACCTGGTTGATGACTAAAATCTTTTCGGATATCTCGCAGCTCACTCAGGGATAGGGAGCGCGTGGTTTCTGTCTCACTGATTATCTCAGTCTCTTCCTCCTCCTGTTCTTGTGATTGCTCTGCCGCAGAACAGGCTGCCTCTTCTGATTCTTTCTCCTGCTCCCTCTTAGGAGAAGCTTCTTCATCCCTTACTGAACAAGCTGACTTCTGCTTCCACTGTTTCTTTTTAGTTATAGGGGCAACTGATACAGTGCCCGGTTTAGCCACAGTGTCTGTTGGTTTATTTCCCCTCTCTTCTTCCTGTGGGTGCTGCATAGTATCGAGCAGTGTTTGGTAGATACTGGCCAGGGCCCAGCACAGTCAAGAAAAAACAAGTAGGAGGCCAAGAACAATAATATCACAGGTACAAAACAAAACAAAACAAAACAAAAAAAAAAAGGCAAAAAGAAAAAACCCCAACCACAAATTAAAAATAAAGACACATACGAAGAAAAGTTAGCCCTCACTTTTCCTGAGGTACAGTGCGAGCCCTAGTGGGATAATAGGCACTATATTAATCTGAAGTCGAGCGTATTCAAATACTTTCCACAGGGCTTCTATGATTTCCTTGTTCCTCACGCTGTAGATGAGGGGGTTCACTGCTGGAGGCACCACCGAGTACAGAACTGTAACTACCACATTCAGGGACGGGGAGGAGATGGAGGGGGGCTTCAGGTGAGCAAATATGCCTGTGCTGACAAACAGGGAGACCACAACCAGGTGAGGGAGGCACGTGGAAACAGCTTTGTGCCGACCCTGCTCAGAGGGGATCCTCAGCACAGCCCTGAAGATCTGCACATAGGACAGCACGATGAAAACAAAACAGCTAAAAGCTAAAAAACAACTTAATATAAGAAGCCCAGCTTCCCTGAGGTAGGATTCTGAGCAGGAGAGCTTGAGGATCTGGGGAATTTCACAGAAGAACTGGTCCAGGACATTACCCTGGCAGACTGGTAGTGAAAATGTACTGGCAGTGTGAAGCACAGAATTGAGAAACCCACTGCCCCAGGCAGCTGCTGCCATGTGGACACAAGCTCTGCTGCCCAGGAGGGTCCCGTAGTGCAGGGGTTTGCAGATGGCCACATAGCGGTCGTAGACCATGACAGTGAGAAGAAAATACTCTGCTGCGATCAAAAACACAAACAGAAAGACCTGGGCAACACATCCCCCATAAGAGATGGCCCTGGTGCCCCACAGAGAATTGGCCATGGATTTGGGCACAGTGGTGGAGATGGAGCCCAGGTCAAGGAGGGAGAGGTTGAGGAGGAAGAAGTGCATGGGGGTGTGGAGGTGGTGGTCGCAGGCTATGGTGGTGATGATGAGGCCATTGCCCAGGAGGGCAGCCAGGTAGATGCCCAGGAAGAGCCAGAAGTGCAAGAGCTGCAGCTCCCGTGTGTCTGCGAATGCCAGGAGGAGGAACTCAGTGATGGAGCTGCTGTTGGACATCTGCTGTTTCTTGGCATGCGGGCCTGTACAAAAAAGGAAGGGACAAGGAAAAATTAGGACAGACTCCTCTGAGCAAAGCCATTCCATTTTCATAGAAATCCTCCCCATTTGAAAGACATTTCATTTCTCAGTTTTGTGAGTGGCTGAGTGTGTTGTGAGGAGCTGAGGAGTCATATTTTCTCTGCTGCAGTGGGTACATGGAGCTGGTTTGTGACAGCTCCGATGTCCACAACCAATGCCAGATGTAATCCACCTTTAATGGAAAAGATCCATAGCCTCACTCATGACTCGGAAGGGTGTGGGCTGCAGAAGAGAGGCTCAGCATGTCCTTATAAGAATTTTGTCTTTGTTTTCTATTTTCCACTATCTCATCTGATCAGTGTTCTTTTTAGGGGTAGAAATACTTATTTTATGTCTGAAAATGTGGAGTCTTGAGACAGGAGAGGCAAAAGGGCTCATGTCTTTGTAGCTTAGTGCAGTCAGGAGAACTGCAGTGTCTGTTAGTCTGTTACCCAGCTGCTCTGTTCTTTCACTTGTGCTGCCTTGAAGACAACTTCACACACAAATTACCCTTTAAAAAAAACCCCAAAATCAGACTCTGATGAGAGCAGGGGAGCCCTGTTTCAAAGGGCAGATCTGCAAACTCCTCTATCCCAGCCCAGAGGTGGAGTTGTGATGGAGAGAGCAGGACATGACACCTCACAGAGAGAAGCAAAGGACTCTGAGGGGAGAGTACTGACCTCCAAGGGAAAGCTCAGCACTCCCTAGGATCCTACAGGAGAGCTGTGCTTTTCTGGGGCCAGCTCACAAGCCCAGCAGGACAGGCAAAGCAGACAGTCAGATGTCCTGATGATGGGATGGCCTACAGGGAGAGTCAGACCATTGCTCAGAACAGCAGACAATGCCCAGAAGACATCTACAGTGAGGGACAAAAGAGAGCTGGCTGAAGGCAGCCTACCCCAGGGCTTGTCTGCAGTTTCCTCCCACTCCCTGCCCATGTCTCTGCTGCCTGGAGCTCTCCCTGCCAGCAGCTCTTTCTCTGTCCCCACGTCTCCTCCCTGGCAGTGCTACAGATCCCATCCCACCCGCTGTGCGCTCAGCTCTGCCCTGCAGACAGCTCCTGGCAACAGGGCACTGCCCAGGGCATCTCTATGTTGGCAAGTCCTAAAGAGAAGATCAGATAAACCCTGAAGAGACAAAAAAGGTGATGTCCATGCTTTCTGTAGGCAGAGGAAAGTGTGAAGTTACTTTATCAGGTGCCTTGAAAAACCTGTTCATAAGTCACTATAATGCTGTAGGGGTCTCAGTCTCCCGTGCAAACCTGACAGCTCCATTACCCTTTCCTCCTACCAGCACAGCAGGAAATTGAAAGCACCGACCCTGGAAAGCGCCTTTCTTTCCATGTACCCCTGCCTTGCTGTGCTTCCTGAAAAGTGCCCTGGGAAATGTCCTGGGGGTGATCTGGAGCTGTGAACCACCCTGACCCATACAGCACCTTCTCGACAACAGAAGGACCCTGCCCTGCCCTGCCCTTCCAGTGGGTCGCTCCTTCCACCCACAGCTTCTCCCCTCAGTGAGCTCCCTGGGCAGGCTGAGTGCTGGCCCTGGCAGGTGGCAGAGTCCCTGCCCTGGTACGCAGCCCCTGGGGCACAGGGACCTTGCTCTGAAGGACAGCCCTGGGCACGCCTGGCTGCACCCCTGGCTTCACAGCCATTCAAACTCACCTAACAAGAGCCTCTGGACAGGGAGTCCTCCTTACAGATCCCATGAGCTCTGGACTGTGCTAGCTTTAGGACTTGCCTCCAGGAACTGCGTCTGCATTGCCCTGCTCCCAGAGACTTACCCTGTCAAGGGCTCTGATGCTTTGTCTCCCAGAGAGCTCTTAGCCATCCTCCCACTCCCGACTGCCTTTAAGCTCTCACTCCTGCCTCACTCCTCTCCCCTCGGTGCCTGCGGGCAGTGCCCTCAGCCCTACTGTGCTTTGAAGAAAAGCTGCTCCTGGGCGGAGCTGTATCTCTGCAGCGCTGCCTGCTTGCTGTGAGCTCCCCTTGTCCCAGCAGCTCAGCAGCAGAGGACCAGCCCAAGACATTTTAATGACCCCTCTGGTGGGTTTGATGCTGAGTCCATGAACCTCAGACACTGAGAGGAAGTCGAAGAAACCTCTCAGGAAGTCAAAGTCAGATTCAAACTCCAAAGTTTCTTGGAGCATTAATGGGTCCCACAGAGGGACATTACTGATAAAGCCTCCCCGGGGGCTGGTTAGAACAGAAAACTGGAGGTACTCATGACAGGTAGGCAAAGGAAAGAAAAGGTGGCTCTGATGTTGAGTAACCCTGGATGTGTTATACTAAGTCAATGGGCCAAGCCCTGACCCCCAGCCCCTGGGAGGAGAGATCTTGTCCCTCACGCATTGCTCAGGGCTCTTCCTGGGGCAGTGTGATGTGAGGATGTGCAATGCCTAGAGCAGGACTATGATACAATCTTTCTCAGGCTCACACGTTGTGACGAGGAGGCAATGAAGTCCTGGTGTTATAATGCTAAGATGTCTCCTGACAGGCATCATGAGCAGAGAGAACAGCCACAGCCCAGCAGACAAAGACCTCGGCTGTGTTGGGGCTTTCAGCCTTGCCAGTGCCCACAGCTGTCTCCACCACAGGATGTCTTATGGTGTCCTACACCTGCATCTCTTTCCCTGAAGGCTGTTGACATCCACCCTGCTTACCAACCTTGGTCTCACCTGAGCGTCTTCCTACCCTTCCTGATATCTCTCCATCCCCGCAGATTGTTCATTGAAATACAAAGCCTTGACTAATCCAGACTCTTTCTGGGTGGCCTACTGCACCACGGAACTACACTTGGAGTGGTATTTCTTTCTCCTCGTTTCCAGTGTCAACCTCCCAAGCTGCACTTTGTAGCAGTTTTTCTTTCTCATGGTGTTTCCCAATTTTCAGAAAGCTCCACCATCTCTGAAATCACCTTTCAAGCAGTCTCAGGCTACTCCCAAACTGTGCTGAGCCTCTCGGCCACTGGGCAAAAGGGCCAAAGAAGCCCAGGTCTCTCAGCCCCTCCACACTGGGCGTCTGCTTAAGGCCCCAAACTCTACCTTGCCAGATCTCCTCTGGGCACTCTCCAGCTCCTCCCAACTCCATCAAAACAGGGAGCCAACAACTGGGACAAACCCCTGTGTGGGGGTCCCTACCAGTGCTGTGTCAAGGGGGATAACGACAACCCTGGTCTGGGTGACCATGCTCCTCCTAATGCAGTCCTGTATGCAACTGCCCTTGTTCACAGTGAGCGTAAACCACTGGCTCTCATGGTGTCCCTTGTAGTTCCCAGGCCCTTCTCCTCACAGTCACTCCTCAGCACATCAGGTTCCATCTGGCCCTGATGTATAGGTTTGTTATTCACCCTGAGGCCAGACTGGCCAATTATCCTACAAATTTCAAGAGGTTTCTGTTGGCCAAATCCCTGAGTTTCTTAAGGTCCTTCTGGATTGAAGCTCTATTTGGTCAGCTGTTAAGGGTTGTGTGCGGATGCCTCACCCTGATGGTGGAGTCTCACGAGATGACAGCATGAGGTGTTGCAGGGCACTACAGACCCAGGTAGGAATTGCCATGAACACAGTCTCCAAAACACCAAAGGAGGGCACAAAGCCAGCAAAACCTGGGTCAGAAGAGAAAGGATAAAAGAGGATTGGGCTGTTTGTGGGTCAGGCTATGTTAGTGGAAAATGTATACCTATATAGACACTCAGACAATATGGATCCCTCCAGGAGTTGATCTTAGACCCTCCATCTATCTGGGACCTGGCCCTGGGACGCCCTCATCTCCCCAGTTCCCCCACACACAGACAAACACACAAACACAAATAGCTCTCTCCAGCACAGAATCACAGAACCATTGAGGCTGGAAGGCAGCCAGCTTCCACCTTCGCTGTGCTTCCTCTTCATGCTGGTTTTTTTGTCAGGACCTCCTTTCTCATCCATGCCTTCCTCCTGCCACCTTTCCTTGACTTCCTGCACGTCTGGGTGGACCATTTTGGAGCTTCAAAAGGAGATCCTTGAACATCGAGGCTCTCTGCCTTGTTCCCTTCTCTCCAGATCCTCAACTCTACCTTCTCACTCCTGCCTTTTACATCCCGTACCAGTTCTTCCATTTTGAACGTATGAAGTTCTGCAGGACACCTCACCTCATTGCCTCCTCTGTCACCCTAGTCAGGAAGATGTCATCAACGAGCTCCAAAAACCTCCTGGATGGCTTTCACCTCGCTATGTTGCCTCTTCAGCAGAGGCACTTGGGATAGTTGAAGTCCCCCCATGAGGACCAGGGCCTGCAAACATGAGGGTTCTTCCAGTTGTCTGAAGAAGGCCTCATTTACTTCCTCTTCCTGATCAGGAGGTCTGGAGCAAACATCCACCCACCACAGTGTTGCCCATGTTGTTCTACCCTTTCATGCTGACCCTTCAGCTCTCAGCTGACTCATGATTTGTGCCCAGGCAGAGCTCCACGCTTTCCTGCTGCTCTCTCCCATCAAGAGCAACTTCCCCTCCAGGTCCAGACCTGTGGCCTTATCAGTACCAGACCCTTAATACCGCACAGTTTTCCCAGGAGGTGGTTTGGGCCACCTTCTCCTTCCAGTAGCCAACTTGCAGACCCTCTGGGTTCTCCAGTGTCCAGTCCAGACTTAGGGTCTCTAAATGCTGGGCTCCCAGGCTGCTGCTTCTACTCACTGGCTGCCCTGTTTTGATGTTTGCTAGTGCTTACACCCACTGACATCCACCACAACATTATATGCACAGTCTCCAATGTCTCCAGTTTCTGGGCTCCCAAAGAACATGAGCCCATATGACTTATGGTTCCCACTCCAGTGGCTGGCAATTGGACCTCCATCCATACACAAACCCAGAGATTATCCACACCCCAGAAACTTGTGGGAAATTGGAGTTGAATAAGAACATGAGACAGACTGGGCTGACTAGTTGCAGGGCATGGCCAGACAAGTGTACTGACCGGCCACCTGTTTACACGTGACCATCTCCTTTTATCCCCTTTTCCCTCAGTTTTCCCACGCTTGTTCCTCCCCAAACCATCATGATCCCTCTCTCTTGCTGCCTTTGGTCCTTTCCTAGACATTCCCCAAGAAGTCTTGCACAATCCCCAAATGCTCTTTCTTGCAGCCCGTCATGAGTCTCAGACACCCAGAGGCAGAAACCCCCACCCTCACTGTGCAAGGTCAACCTGGGAGGCTCTCCCATTGATCCACCTGCTGAGTCTTACACCCAAATATCTTGGCCCCGTCTGTGAAAGAAAGGTTTTCCATTTGGGTTTTTACTTGTTTCTCTGAAAACAGGGTGATTCACGCCCTAGAAATGGCAATTCTTTATGTTTATGGAAGTGCGGGGCATTTGCTCAGATCAAAATGCATACATGGGGCATGTGTGAAACAGAGCAAACTATTTGCCTCCCGCCTGTCCGTGACCAGGTCCTCATTACATGAGGCATTTACTAGCACTGACCACACATGATAAGGACCATAACATCCATCTGTCTGGATGACCCGGTAAGTCCTCTTCATTGTGGTCTGCCTATGTTGCTGTGTTTCCGCCCTCAAAGGCTGTGTCATACAGCCAAGCTCCAAGACTGAAAAGGAATTAGAGACAGAAATGAAGCCAGGCCAGTGATAACTCTCTATCAAAGCTTAAACCACAATGAACAAGCAGCAGGCAATTAAAGACATCCTAAGGTGTTTGAGGGTACATCACCTGTAGGATGCCTATGGACTTCTTCGATGCATCCAGTCATCTGGAGGTTGTTCCGGATCCTCTCCAGTGTGCTGCAATTTTGGAAAGTGAAGGTGATCCTCCAGAGAGTGGAACTGCTGTCACATCATGCAAGACATAAAACACCTCAGATCATGGTCCAGGCCCACTTTGCCACCATCAGAGACACAGGGAGAAGCTGGAAGATGATTCATCTCATTCTAAGGGAGACACTGAGAAAAGCTGAGTGACTCGGTCTTGACCTTCTTTCTCCAAATGACCAGCAAGTCAGTTTAGAACAAAAGTTGTCCTACATTCAGGAAAGCATTCAAATAGGAATGGGCCTTTGGAGGTGTCCAGTCAACCCTATATATATATATATGTATATATATATGAAGAGGACTTATGAGAAAGATGGAGAGAGACTTTTTACCAAGGTCTGTAGTGTCAGGACAAGGGGCAATGGTTTTAATCTGAAAGAGAGTAGGTTTAAATCGGACGTAGGGAAGAAATGTTGTACAATGAGGTTTGCAAGACACTGGAACATGTTGCCCAGAGAAGTTGTAGATGTCCCATCCCTGGAAGTGTTGAAAGTCAGGCTGGATGGGACATTGAGCAACCTGACCTAGTGAAAGATGTCCCTACCTGGGACAGGGCAGGTGGACTCGATGATCTTCCCTTCCAACTCAAACCATTCTGTGATTCTATGAATCTATTATTTGCCAGTGCCTGCAGAGTGCCTTGACTAGTGTTTAAACCACGCAGCCATAACTAAGCCAAAGAAGAGAGTCACTACCCCGAGGTGTGAGGCGCAAGTAGAAAAGGCTCTATGTCTGCTCAGAACTGAAGGCATTTCCAGAATAGCCCTGATAATTGTACTGTAAGGAATAACTAGAAAGGCAAAGGGAAGGACTGCGAATACCACGACGATGGTGTGTAGTGCCACTTGCTTCCAGAAAGTGTCTGCAGAGACTAGTTCTAGCAGAGGAGGTGTCACAGAAGCAGTGATGAAGGTCAAGGGATGCCCAGAAGGGCAAAGTGAATGCCTGATAGGTCTGCCCTACTTGTACTGGTATGACAGCCAGCTGTGACCCCACTACCAGTGTGACGCAGAACCCCCCCGTTCATGATGAGGTTATAGTGCAGGGGGTCACAGATGGCTACGTAAGGGTCGCAGGCCACGGCAGCCAGGGGAAGGCTTTTGGTGCCTCCAGGGAACCAGGAGATACAGCTGGGCAGTACATCCATCGAAGGAGGTCCTGCTGTCTTCTCTCAGGAAGCCCACCAGCATTTTTGGCAGAGTGATTGATGTAGAACCGATCTCCAGGAAGGACAAATTCCTCAGGAAGAAGTCAATGGTGCTGTGGAGGCCTGAGCATGACGAGGCCATTCCCTATGAGGACCACGAGGTAGGTGAAAAGGAAAATTGTGAAGCGCAAGCTCTGCAGGTTGGTGTGGACAGAAAATCCCAGAAGAAATCCAGATCCAGCTGTGTGATTTTCCAAGCCACTACTCTGGGGAGTTTTCTCCATATAAAGTAATCCAAATAACAGCTGTTGGAGGTTGGTGATGTCCCGTCCGCCATCACATACCACTCAAGCACAGGGAAAGACCACAAACACCAGCATACACTATTGCAGTAGTAGGAAAGCTAGACTAAGATCTCCAGGTATGTATGGAAATATACCACGGAGTGATGGGCAGACCTGGCTGGCAGCTAAGCCTCCATGCAGTCACCCTCTCACTCCCCCTCCGCAGCAAGACAGGGGGAGAAAATAAGATGGACAAGCTTGTGGCTAGAGACAAAGACAGTTTAATGAGAAAACCAAAGGCCTCTGGCAGAAGCAAAGGAAAACAAGATTCATTCTCTCCTTCCCATTGTCAGGCATGTGTCCAGCCAATTCCTGGGAAGCATGGCCTCAGCACTCCTAGCGATTGGTTTGGAAGAAAAATGCCATATTTATGAATGCCCCTGCCCAACCCCTTTCTCTCATCTTTTATTACTGATCATGACATCATAAGACATGGAATATCCCTTTGATCAGTTTGGGTTTGCTCTCTTGGCTGTGCCCCCTCCCAACCTCTTGCCTACCCCCAGCCTACTGGCCTTTGGAGGGTGAGGGGTAGAGTTGGCGAGCCAGCCTTCATGCTGTGCGAGTACTGCCCAGTGATAAACAAAACACTGGCTCATTATCTACATTGTTCTAGCAACCAGTGCAAAGCACAGCACTGCATGGGCTGCTGTGAGGAAAGTTTACTCCTTCCCAGCCAGAGCCAGTACAATCTATACCTCTTATTCCATACCGTTTGCATCATGCTCAGGTCCCACATAACTTGATATGTTTTCATATCTCCTGACCATCCCATTGTATCTATTTCTCATTCCTGAAATCCCCCTCACCAACACTTAAAACTTATACTGCATATGTAAACCATCTTTACATCCAACATAAGGATTTATACATCCTCATTAACCACTATCAGTTCCTTGTCAGAGAGATAAATGTCATTTCCCCATTCCATGGGCCTCTGCCACTCCCAAAAATGTCCATAAGAACAGGCAATGACCTGGGCCCCCTCTATCAAGGTGGTCACTCAGGACAGGATAAGCTGCATGTTGGATTGTTGAGTGCCAACACCAGCTGGGTTTGGGTTGTCGTTGCACTAGCCCAGTTCCCATCAAAGCTCACTCTTCATCGGTTCAGGTGGTTCCTGCTACATTACTTCCTCGAACATACAGCTCACAGCACGGATTATTTTCCCCCAAGGATTAAATCTCTTTGAGGCACACACCAGATTTCCCCATCCTTTTGCATTACCCACCAACTGCATCTAACTCCTTGAGCGAAGACAGTCCCATGAACGGCCTTGCCTTTTCCCAAGGGAGGAGCAACCCACACTGCCTTCCCCAGCCACTTCCCCATGTGTACTATGGGGACCTTATCTCTTCCCACGGTATGGGGGGCTTGGTTTGGGCACCACCAGGAGGGCTAGCAGAGCCTCTGGTGTTAACCAGTCAAGTGGCTTCTGCGAAATTTGTATCTCAGTGCTTCCCTGCCCCAGTGCCCAACACCCTCACCATAGTCTTTAACCGTCCATTGTATCACTCCATCCTTCTGGAGGCTTGTGGCTGATAGGAGATGTGATGCACCCAGTGAATGTTGTGTCTCTTGGCCCAGGAGTCTATGAGGTTATTCTGGAAATGAGTCCCATTCACTCAATTCTTGCTAGCTTACCATTTCGCCACAGAGCTTGCCTTATAAGGTCCAAGATGGTGCTTCGGGTGCTGGCATGGTCTATAGGGTATGTTTCTAGGCAACCAGTAGTCGCTCCCACCAGGGTGAGTCCGTAGTGCTTGCATTGGCAGTGGCCCAATACAGTCAATTTGCCAGGCCTTGCCATATCGAAAACCCAACCACTGCCTGCTATTCCGGGGAGACTTCACTCACGTGGCTCACTTGATTGCAGCACGTTTCAACTTCATGGGTGACCTGTGAGATGGCCTCAATGGTCCAGCTGACCCCTTGTTTGCGAGCCCATCTGTATGTTGGGCTCTCTGAGGGATAGGAGCCTTGAAGGCTCATCCCTGATCTGATTCATTGGAAAAGGCTTTTGTTGCCTGGTGCTTCATCAAGCCTCGGTGGAGGTAGAAGAAAATCAGTTCCACATGGGAAGTGTTCTACTTTTATAAATTTTACATAAAACTTCTTTGCCAGAATCCCCTGCATCAGAAATCTCCAGGCTTTGAGGCCGCAAGTTGTTGTGAGGGAGCCAGCTATTCTATCATACCCTATGGCATTTCTCAGAGGGTCTGTCAAGTATCATTGTCCCACTGTGAAATCTACTCTCTTCACTAAAGGAGAAATTAAAATCCCAATAATAGTAACAAAGAATGTTTCCAGCCATCAGCTGACTATTGCTTTCTGGATCTCCTTCCCTGGGAGGTTTCAAACTTACTAATTTTGTAGGCTTTTTTGCAAAGACTTAGCTAATTCCCATGGCAATCAGCAGTCAGGGCTTCCACAGACCATGGGGAACAGCGGCCAGTTCTCGTGGCATGGAGCTCAGCTTGTCAGATCCTGCAAGACAGCCAAGGTTATAGCAGCAGCAAGAGCGTAAAGCCCTTTTTATTCTGATAGTCCGAGCCCTGTGGCTCACGTTGCATTCGCTGCACAGCTGGGAGCTGTGCAATGAGTAACTCAATGAGAGAGTGAGTTCTTCTGATGTTATGATATAAACTGGGAGCGTGGGATCCTCTCTCTCTCTCTCTCAGTCTGTCTCTCCACAGTTTGCCTCTTGGTCACCAGCACTGAACTATCAGCAGGAACTCAGGAACAACTGCCTTCAGCAAGGCACCAAGAATACATACCTGGGGTGTCCTCACTGCTGAAGGTAAGCATGAACAAAGTGATGTGTGAGCAAAAATATTTCCCTTGCAAATGCAATGTTTTGCCCCTTTGAGCATGTGTGACTCAGAAATACAGATGTAGGAAACGTAGGATGAAAATAATGAAACTTACATTGTGATTTGTTGGAAAGTTTGATTGACGGCAGCAGAGAGACTGAAGCAGCCGGGCAGCCAAGACCTGCCTGTTCACTCTTCTTTCTTAAGTGAAGAGCTGTAACAAGAGTTGGTGACTGCTGAGTGGGGAGGAGTGGAGATGTGTCTAGTGAGGAAAGATCTTCCTCTGAAGTCAATGAATTGAATTTTCAAGGAGATTGTGTTGCTGTTACTCTCCCGGTGACAGAAAATGCTTGGAGAGGGGGGATATCACATCTGTGACAGAGTTCATCCCAGTGGGATTTCCTTACAGCTGTGAGGTAGAGATCATCTTTGTGGTGTTCCTGCTTATTTATGTGGTGACTGCCCTGGCAAATGCTCTTATCATTGTGCTTGTCCATACAGACTGCAATCTCCAATCTCCCATGCATTACTTCCCCTGTAACTTCTCCATCATTGAGATCTCCATGGCTTCCTTTGTGGTGCCAAAAATGCTGGCAAGTGCCTTGTCAGGGAAGAAAATCATCTCCTTTGCGGGCTGCTTCAGCCATCTCTACTTTCACTTCTCCCTGGCTGCAACAGAGCTCATTCTCTTTGCCATCATGTCCTGTGACCAATACATGCCAATAAGCAAACCCTTGAGGTATCCCACCATCATGATGGGAAGGGTGTGTAGCCAACTTGTCCTGGGCACATGGGTGGGTGGCTTGGTCATGGTCCTTGCCGTCAGTGGTCCTCAAAGCCAGGCTGCTCTACTGTGGTCCCAATGTCATTGACCACTACTTCTGCGACAACGCACCTCTCCTGCACCTCGCTTGCACCGACACCTGGCTTGTTGAGCTGAACAGTTTTGTGGTGTCCTTTGTCCTGCTCCTGGGCTCCTTGGCACTGAGTGCAAGGTCGTATTCTTGGATCATTTCAACCATGGTCCGGATCCCATCAGCCCAGGGCAGACAGAAAGCATTTGCCACTTGTGCTTCTCATTTCACTGTGGTTTCCGTGGGTTTTGGCATCTGCATCTTTATCTACACCAGGCTGTACCAGAGGGACGCCAGGCACCTCAACGGAATACTCTCTGTCCTTTCCAGCATTGTCACACCTCTTTTAAATCCTTTCATACTCAGCCTAAGGAACGAGCAGGTGAAAGAGGCCTTGAAAAATGCTTCTTGCAGACTCCTGGGGATGATTAAGTGGGTGAGAAAACATTAAGAATCCTCCTGGCCAGCAGGAATTCATGCCTGGAAAAATCTCAACAGGACCCTTGTGTTACGGGTTTCTTCTGAAAGACTTTGTGAGGGAAGACTGTGCTTGTACATTTTAAATGCAGGATTGGATTGGGAAATAAAAAGCTCCTTTCTTCTGCTGGAAACTAACACCTCCATCAACATAATGCTTGGTCTTGGAAGTGCATGCTGTACCTGAGGCAGATGAGATGGGGGATTCTCAGGAAGTAAATGCAGAAAAAGGAGAAAGTGCTAAAGATGTAAGAAAAAGAGAATGTCCAACTGAAAGAACTCTGAGCTGTGAACACAAAGATCAATAGTGCAGGATGTCGTGCTGCATAGGCAAATCCGCAAAAGCTGAAAACCAGACAGGAGCTCTGAAAGCACAGTCACCAAGCAGAGAAAAAAAGCATAAATAGGTAAAGATACTTCACCACCAAGACACTGTGTCTTCAAGTACTAACACTATTGCAAAAGCAAAAGGAGTGGGAAATGCTTAGAGAGGTGCTCAAAAACTCAAATTCTAAAGAAAAGAAATAAAAATACCATGACCTAATGCTTTTGTAGGATTATTGGGTGGATTAGGAGCATTTGCGGTTTTTTTATGGTTTTGTGCATTGTTGGATTTGGGGTTTTTGTTGGATGGTTGGTTGTTTTTTGTGTTTTTCTTTCCAGAGCAATCCTCTGAAGCACTGAGAAGACCCTTAATGAATGAAGAATTGAATATTCACAGTATCACAGGATAGTTGAGGTTGGAAAGGAACCTCTGTAGATTGTCTTGTCCAATCCCCTGATGAAACGGGGCAGCTAGAGCAGGCTGCCCAGGATGGATTCCAGTCAGGTTCGGAATATCTCCAAGGATGGAGAATCCACAACTTCCCTTGACAACCTGTTCTGGTGTTAACCACCCTCACTGTTAAACAAAAGAGAAGTGTTCTCTTATGTTCAGACTAAATTTCATCCCTCTGAGCCTTCTCTTCTCCAGGCTGAATGCTCCCAGCTCTCTCAGGACCTTCTCATATTGAGATATGCTCCAGTCCCTTCATCATCTTCGTGGCCCTTTGCTGGACTCTCTGCAGCAGGCCACATCTCTCTTGTACAAGGGAGACCAGAGCTGGACACAGCGCTCCAGGTGTGGCCCCACCAGTGCTGAGCAGAGGGGAAGGATCACCTCCCTCCACCTGCTGGCCACGCTCCTCCTAATGGAGCCCAGGACACCATTAGCATTCTTTGCCACAGCAGCACATTGCTGGCTCATGTTCACCTCGGTGTCCCAGGTCCTTCTCCGCAGCCACTCAGCCCCAAACATATACCGGTGCATGGGGCAGGAGCAGGACTTTGTACTTCCCTTTGTTGAACTTCCTGAGGTTCCTCGTATCCCACTTCTCCAGACTGTCCAGGTCCCTCCAAAGAGCAGAACAGCCATGTGGCATATTGGTCACTCCTCCCAGTTCTGTTTCATCAGCAAACTCGCTGAGGGTACTCTCTGCCCCATCATCCAGATCACTAACAGAGGTGTTGAACAGGACTGGGCTCACTGTTGACCCTTGGGGTAGGCTGCTAGTGACTGGCATCCAGCTGAACTTCATGCCACTAATCACAACCGGGTGATCCCAACAGTTCAGACCGTCTTCAGTCCACCTCACTGTGCACTTGTCTAGTCTACACTTCATCAGCTGGTCCATCAGGATGAGGACATCCTCGTATGAGGATATTGTAGAAAACTGATGCATTATTTGCTACACAGGGAGTGGGGTGCTGAACCTCTCAGGAACTTTAGAGCACTGGGCTAGCTTAACCAACAGGCCTGGCCCTCAATCCATGGCCCAGGTACAACGATTTGTTCGTGGACCCAGGTAGTGCCAACCTCTGATGGAAGAAATGAAGGCCCGGTTACCTCAAATCTTGTAGATGAGGGTGTTACACGAACTGACCACATGCATGGTATTGATCTGTGAATGACAATAACCCAGGACTGGACTCAGATTGGCCTTCAGTGCCTCAGTGTCACTGAACCCTAATCACAGCCCTCCCCCTTGTCCTTTGTGGGGCAAGGACAGGATCGAGCAGAGGCTCAGAGACCTAATCCGCAGGCAAGAACAAGGTTCACTTGAGTGGCATGACCAGTGAGACGACGAATATCTTCCACCACAGGGCCAATAAACCCTAATGAAAAACCTGACGCCAACCCTAAGCCTAACCTAACCCCAGCCCTAACCCTAACTCTAACCTAACCCTAATTGATCTGGACATACCAACACCTGTAAAACTACAAAATTAACACCACATCAGGCTGGGATTCCCATGGTAATATCATGACAAACACCCAGCAAACCAACAAATTTGGATACAGAGCCAAAGTGGGGTGGCCAAAGCAGCATCCTGGTATCCCCTTGTCAGGCATTTTGTTTTGATTCTCTAGTGAGAGCAGAGCGCTAGGCAACTCCCTAGGACAACTCACCCTGTTCAAACTGTGCTTCTAAGATGGATGGATTGAATAATTCCCATCTGACTTTTTTAGAAGCATGCACATGAAGTATGAGGGCTTCTGCTGTGTTTCCAGGCACTGAAACACTACGAAAAATGTTGAAGAAAGCAGAGAAGAACTACTCACCAACACCTCTCATTTCCTAGGGGAAAGGGAAACAAAAGCACCGAGTACATCGGGCATCTGTTCCCTGTGGAACTGGGGGATTTCAGCTATGTTCCTTCCTTGGAGGATGATCTCTGGATTCTCTTGCAAGAGGCAGAGGAAAAAAACGTCTTTTAGGAAGAAGCAGGAAAATACATCCCTTCTGTGGAGGAATGGCTTAGTAACAAGGGACACGATCTGATTCCCATGAGCAACCCAGTCTCTGATGAGAGGGAAGGCTCGGAGGAAACTGTTAACTGTCCTTGAAAGCCTGTTGTGATAAGAGACAGTGGAATGGTAAACAAGAAGAAGGAGCTACATCCACGAAGAGGAGAAGTGCTCCTGTGCATGCACAAGAGCACTGTACCAATCACACTCGCCGCCCTGGCGCGTGAACAGAGGCTGTAAGCCAATTATACAACTGTTGCGGATGCGTGTTCTTGGCATCTGTCTATATATACTCTGTAAGCTTGAATAAAGGGGAGAACGACTATACTCATATTGAGATTTCATCGTTACTCTGGGTGGTTCTCCCTCTACAACACCCTTCTCACTTTTGTTCATTTATATGGGGTTTTTGGCTGAGCACCATGTTTAATGTCACTTTAAGAGCACTCCATTAAGAACGACAAATTTCTACGTCACAACTTGCCTGAGCTTTTTAGACTTGAACCTTCATGAAAAGAGAATTGAGTCCTAAACTATCGACATAAGAGAGATGATGCATTAGCTGTTCCACTCCCAAAGCACTTTTCTGGTCTTCTTTTGACTGCTAGTTTCTCAGAGATTGGGAAATAACACCTCTAAAGCCTAGCAGCAGAGTGAAGAAAGAAACAAGTGACTTATTAATCCAAAGGGAGTTATTCTTCTCTGGGACATGCAAGCATGATGGAAGGCAGCCTTTGTGGTAGGTCTCACTCTCCCCGACTTTGTCAGTATTAGTCCAGTTATGTGGACGGCTCTGGTATGTGCATTAAAGCTTCAGAAATTCAGGACCCAGTGATCCCAGAATCACATTTCCTTGGTGACCCAGTGAATATCAGCCATCACCTACTTTCACAAGCTGCTCTCCTGAGCTCAGTGTAATCCTTCCTTAGCTACTCTCATGGGGTTCAGTCACAATCCAGCCTCTCGGGGCTGTTTCGTCTTCTGTCAAGTATGTTCTTTCTCATACTTCAAACCTCAACATGAACATCTGCTTAGTGGCTGAGAGAGCTAGATATGAACATGAGCTCCGGCATGGGGCTAGCATGATGAAACAGATAAGTTCAAAGAGCAAAGAAGACAGAACGACTCTGTGATTAGCAAAATGTTGGAGCAAATTTCTTAGACTCGTCGCTCCTTAGGACTTTTCTGAAACAAATGGACACTTCCATTGGAGAAAATCATGTCCTTGGAGATATCTCTTCCCTGGAAGGGGTTATTTCTACTGTTGAAGGTACCCAACTGAAGTGCTAGATAATTCAAATATTAGGAATACAAGGATATGTCACACACAGCCAATATTTTTCATTTGCAGAAAGAGCAAGTCTGTTTGTTCATGCTTCCTGCACTTGGGTTCACTTTGAGAAAGAGCCTGGAGTGAAATCTCACATTTGAGAAGTATGCACGGGAAGGTAAAAAAGGACTGTGTCATGTCACTATGCTGCTTACCGCTATATTTATAAAGAATCATTGGTTCCCACTGTCTGAAAAATGGATGACTGAGTCTGACCAGGGTAGCCTCACACCATGTTATAGCCAACAGCACAGAAAAGCCTTTCCAGAGGAGATATTTCACAAGGAGATGATTTTCTGCAATGGAAGTGTCTTTTTGTTCAGCTAGTTCAGCATGGAGGATAAAATGGCCTTGGAATCACATGTTGATGAATCTTTTTTTATCAAATACTTTCATATTTGATTTTTATCAAAATCAAAATCATTAATTTGTTTTGCAGTTGAGATGAATATTTTTCTAGGTGTTACATAGGACCACCCAAAAAGACCTAGCTGACCGGGACCTAGAACAGGTTCTTCACACAGCAGATAGCAACCTGTCCAAGGCCGGTGAGATAAATCTGACTGGGATGGTGGGGTTTGCTTCTGGAGTCACAGAGAGAAATGTCAGGGCTCTGTGAGGTGTGCACAACTGAGCTGGCCTCGTGCACTCCTCATGCACCCAGGGGTGATCAGAGACAGGAGTCCTTCCCCTGCACATGCAAAGGCAGTACACTGCAGCAATTGTAGTATCTCTCTGGCTTCCTGCTGCCATTCCCAGAGGGTGGGAGGCACCTCAGCCCTGCGGTGAATCATCCTGCTCTGCACTCGTCTCAGGTACCCCACGGCACAAGGAATGGACACGGGGTCCTAGATGCAAAGCAGCACATTCCTGTGGTGGTTACCTGGGGGATGTTTCTTGCAAACTGCAGGGGCCTTGGGAAACCATCTGCCCCACACGTCTTCAGGGCACCCCTGGGAACAGCTGATAGCACTTTTGTTCACTCAAGTTCATCTCATCGCACGCATGAGATGTGCAAGCATGAGTCTGTAATGCAAGAATAAACTTTTGAACCAGTCTTTCGGTGTCCCTCTCTGGAGGGACAAACCACCTCCCTGAGCTGGAGTGCATTGCCAGTGGTGGCACTGGCAGCTGCAAGGGGCTGGTCTGTGACAATTGCCCTCGGGCAGCTTCCTCAGGGTGTCCAGGGACCATGGCAGAGACCAGGTCCTGCTCTGATGGTCCTTCAAGTCTCTCCCAGGAGGCTTGGCCATGCAAGGACACTGCTGAGTGCCCCAAGCCTGCACACTCACACAGCTGAGCTGTTCACTGGTGTTGGGCAATTTCCAGCCCAGCCCCTCCCCAGCCAGGGCTATGGGGTGACCTGCACTGGCCATGCTGCTCAGGGTGGGAAGCAGACTCAGACGGACAGCAATAGCTGCTGATGAGCCCCTTTCCATCTTCAGCTTCCTGATGGACCTAAGGCCAAGAAAGGTGCTTGATAGGGCCATGGGGCATTTCCAATGCCTCTGCATTTGGGTGCTCCACTAGATCTGGCATGTGGTGTTTCAAACAGGTCTTCTTTAAGCCGAGTAGGCAGCTAAGAAACACACAGGCACCCGCTCACTCCCCCGCTGGGTGGGATGGGGCAGAGAAGCAGAAGGATGCAATTGACAACAACAGAGGGCTGAGATAAAGACAGTTTAATATAGAAAAAGCAAAAGCCGTGTGTATCACCAAAGCAAAATAAGGAATTCATTCACTACTTCCCATTGACAGGCAGGTGTTCAGCCATCTCCAGGAAAGCAGGGCTCCAGGGAAGACAAACGCTATAAATCCAAGTAACCCCCACTTCCTTCTCCTTCCCCCAGCTGGTATGGACTAACCCTTTGGCCGGTTGGGGTACACGCAGTTCCTATTCACTGTCGGGGCAGCCTGAGAATCAGAAAAGGCCGTGATGCTTTGTAAGCCCTGCTCAGCAGTAACTAAAGCATCGGTGTGTTATCAACGTGGCTTTCATCACAAATCCAAAACATAGCTCCATAAGAAATTTAACTCCATCCCATCCAAAGCCAGTACAACAGGGTATCATGAATCACGCTCCAGTGTTACATCCCTTGCCCTTCATCTTGCTAAAGCCCATTCTGGGACTGCAGAGTCAGAGGAGCTTCGCCCTCAGCTCCAGAAAATTTATCAGAAAAGGGAGCTGAGAAACTTGATTTTCAGCTGCTGCCTTTCTTTTTTTATAAATTACAGAGGGAGTCTGGCTTCTCATGTGTATCAGGTCTTTAGGCATAAAAAGAACACTAAAATGCGTAAGAAATGAGATCAGGAATAATATTACCACAGGTCTAACAAAGAAGGAAAGAAGCAAAGAAAAAAAAGGAGGAAAGGAAAGAAGGAAGGAAGGAAAGAAGGAAGGAAGGAAGGAAGGAAAAAGCTTATGAACAAGAGATCATGCAGCTATTTTCTGTGACTATGGTAGGAGTCATAGGAGAAAGACAGCTACGACACTGATGCCGAAATATAGTATATTGCAATAGTTTCCTCAGGGCATCCTTGAGCTCCTGGTTCCTCATGCTGTAGATGAGGGGGTTCACTGCTGGAGGCACCACCGAGTACAGAAATGAGACCACTAGATTCAGGAATGAAAAGGAGATGGAGGGAGGCTTCACGTAGGCAACCATGCCAGAGCTGATAAACAGAGAGACCACGACCAGGTGAGGGAGGCAGGTGGAAAAGGCTTTGTGCTGTCCCTGCTCAGAGGGGATCCTCAGCACAACCCTGAAGATCTGCACATAGGAAAGCACAATGAAAACAAAACATGCAAAACTAAAAGAGACACTGACCATGAGAAGCCCAACTGCCCTGAGGTAGTCTGAGTCTGAGCAGGAGAGCCTGAGGATTTGGGGGATTTCACAGAAGAACTGGTCCAGGGCATTTCCTTGGCAGAGTGGTAATGAAAAGGTATTGGCCGTGTGCAGCAGAGCACAGAGAAACCCACTGCCCCAGGCAGCTGCTGCCATGTGGACACAAGCTCTGCTGCCCAGGAGGGTCTCGTAGTGCAGGGGTTTGCAGATGGCAACATAGCGGTCGTAGGCCATGAAGCTGAGGAGATACAATTCTGCTGACATCAAGAAGACAAACAGAAAGACCTGGGCAGCACATCCTGAGAAGGAAATGTCCCTCCTGTCCCACAGGGAATTGGCCATGGCTTTAGGGAGAGTGGTGGAGATGCAGCCCATGTCGAGGAGGGAGAGGTTGAGGAGGAAGAAGTACATGGGGGTGTGGAGGTGGTGGTCACAGGCTACGGTGGTGATGATGAGGCCATTGCCCAGGAGGGCAGCCAGGTAGATGCCCAGGAAGAACCAGAAGTGCAAGAGCTGCAGCTCCCGGGTGTCTGCGAATGCCAGGAGGAGGAACTTGGTCATGGAGCTGCTGTTGGACATCTGATTCCTTTGTTTACTGCCAAAGGAGGAAAGCACACTCACAATTTAGGACAGCTCTGAGCAAATCTCTTCCCATTTGTGCCCTTCAAAACCCAACCCCTGAAAACACACAGTGCCTCTCTCCTTTTTTTCAGAAACTTCTTGCCTCTCCCTGCCTGGAGCTCTGGTTTATGCTGGCCAAGTGTGTTGTGAGGAGCGGAGCTCTGCCTGTGGGCTCCCAAGGAGTTATCCCTGCTCCTCAGCAGGGGAGACCTGGGAAAGGGGTGACACCTTATTCACCTCGGCGACACCAAGACAGCACTTGCAAGTTTCTCCTCCTGAAGGGTCAGGCTGCTAAGCAGGCGACTCAGCCTGAGATCCCACTCCCTTGATGGCAGAGGCTCTACTGGGCAGGAGAGGAGACCAAGGGATTGCTCTGGGGAAGGCATCTGCCTGCAGCAGCTGTCCCTGCTGGAAGCTGTCCCCACCTCTCCTCCCTGCCAGCGCTCACAGACCCCATCCCACCCACTCTGTGCTCAGCTCTGCCCTGCAGACACCTCCTGGCAGCAGGGCACTGCCCAGGGCATCTCCGTGTTGGCAGGTCCTACGGTGCAGATCAGATCTATACTGAAGAGGACACAAAGGTGATGTTTGGGCGTTCTGCAGGCTGAGGTGGGTGAAGGGGCTTGACAAGGTTCTTTGAAGAGCTGTAGATGAAGCACTGTAATGCTGTACAAGTCTCCTACTCTGGGGCAAACCTTACAGCTCCATCTCCATTTTTACCACCAGCACAGCAGGAAACTGAAAGCAAAGACCCTGGAAAGCACCTTTACTCCCAGGTTGCCCCTGCCTTGAGGTGCCTCTGGAAAAGTGCCCTGGGAAATGGGTTGAGGTGATCTGGAGCTGTGAGCAAACCTGACCCACGCAGCAGCCTCTCAACAGCAGAAGGACCCTGCCCTGCCCTGACGTGGGTCACTCCTTCCACCCACAGCTTCTCCCCACAGCACTGTGGGGAGCTCCCTGGGCAGGCTGACTGCTGACCCTGGCAGGTGGAAGAGTCCCTGCTCCAGCGCACAGTGCCCCGGGGTGCAGGGACGCTGCTTGGAAGGACAGCCCTGGGCACCCCTGGATGCACACCCACACTCACACCCCTGCAGCCCTCCCCAGGAGAAGGCAGCCATCATGCCCTGTCCCTCTGATGGCACAGCAGAGAATCCCTGATCTGGAGCATGTCCTCCTCCTCTACACGGGAGCAACATCCCAATGGCTTTGGCCTATGACAGCTTTACGAGATCCCTGCAGGAACTGCAGCTGCATTGCCTTGCAGCCAGAGACTTACCGTGTCAAGGGCTGTGAAGATTTCTCCCCCAGTGAGCTCTCAGAGTCCTCCCACTCCCAGTTGCCTTTAACCTCTCTCTGCCTTGCTCGTCTCTTCTCGGTGCCTGTGGGCAGTGCCCTCAGCCCTGCCGTGCTTTGCAGAGGAGCTGCTCCTGGGCAGAGCTGTCTCTCTGCAGCGCTGCCTGCTTGCCATGAGCTCCCTCCATCCCAGGAGCCTGGCCCAGCTCAGCAGCAGAGGACCAGCCCAAGACATTTTAATGACCCCTCTGGTGGGTTTGGGGCTGAGTCCATGAACCTCAGACACTGAGAAGAAGATGAAGAAACCACTCAAGAAGTCAAAGTCAGATGTAAACTCCAGAGTTTCTTGGAGTGTTAATGGGTCCCACGGAGGATCGTTACCAACAAAGCCTCCCCAGGGGCTTGTTAAAGCAGAAAACTGGAGGGAGTGATGGCAGGTAGGTAAAGGCGAAGTAAAGGTGACTCTGATGATGAGTAAATAATGATGTGTTACATTAAGGCAAACGGACAAGCCCTGAAAAGAAGCCTCTGTGTAAGGAGATCCTGTCCCTCACACATTGCTCTGGGCTTTTCCTATGGCAGTGTGATGTGGGGATGTGCAATGCCAAGTGCAAGACTATGGCATGACCCTCCTGGTTGGGGCAAGGAGGTAATGAGGTCATCCTGAATAAGGTTAAGGTGTCTTCTGGTAGACCTTGGTTACAGAGACAACAGCCATAGCCATGGTGACAAAGAGGTCATCTCTGTTGGGGGCTTTCAGCCTTGCTACTGTCCTCAGCCATCTACACCACAGGCTGCCCTGCCGTGCCCCACCCCTGCGCCTCTTCCTTTGAAGACTGTTGACACCCAATCCTCTTTTCAATTTCACCCCAATATCTCACCACCCTTCCTGACATCTCCCCATCCTCCCTGGCTGTTCCTTGACAGACAAGGCCATGGGCTGGTTCAGACTCCCCCTGGGTGCCCTCTTGTACCAGTTTCAGGCTATTCCTAGAGCACCCGGACCCTCCCTGCCACCAGGCCAAAGAAGTCCAGGTCCCTCAGCCTGTCCACAAAGTGCATGTGCACTAGGCCCTTAACTCCATCTTGGCAGACGTCCTCTGCATACTCTCCAGTTCTACCCCTGGGTAGCTGCACACTGGGACACGCCTGGGTGTGTTGGGACACACCAGTGCTGAGTAGACGGGGATGTAACTCAAGTTGTCTGGGTGGCCACGCTCCTCCTAATGCAGCCCCATCTACAGCTGGCCTTGGTCATAGTGAGCATGCTCCACTGGCTCGCTGGGCGTCCCTCATGGTGCCCAGGCCCTTCTCCTCAGGGTCTCTGCTCAGCACATCAGGTCCCGGCTGGCACTGCTGTATGGGGTTATTCTTTCCCCCAGGGCAGGACTGCCACTCCTCCTTGCAAAACTTCAAGGCGTTTCTGTTGGTCAAATCCCAGAGTTTCCCAAGGTCCCCCTGGGCTCAAGCTCCATTTGGTCAGCTCTTCATGTTTGGGTGCAGATGGCTCACCCTGATGGGGATGTCTCTCACAAGATGACAGCATGAGGTGTTGCAGGGCACTACAGACAGTAAAAGGACATACGAGTTTAGTTGCTGACCCAGGTAGGAATTACCATGTCAACCGTCTCTGAAACACCAAAGGAGGGTACAAAGGCCGTGAAACTGGGACTTGGGGAGAAAAGGTAAATGAGGATTGGGCTGTTTGTGGGTTAGGCTATGTTAGTGGAAATGTATACCTATATAGACTCTCAGACAATATGGATCCCTCCAGCAGCTGGTCTTAGAACCTCTGTCTACCTGGGAGCTGGCCCCAGGTTCCCCTCATACCCCCAGTTCCCACACACACAGACAAGCACAAGCACACACACACACACACAAATATCTCCCTCCAGCACAAAATCACAGAACCATTGAGGCTGGAGGGCAGCCAGCTTCCACCTTCCCTGTGCTACGTCTTCACGCTTGGTTTGAGGCAGGAGCTCCTTTCTCAGCCATGCCAGTCCCTTGCCAGCTTTGTTTGACTTCCTGCAGGTCCAGGTGGACCATTCTTGGTCTTGAAGATGAGATCTTTGACCATCAAAGAGGTCTCTGTACCCCTCTGCACTGCAGGGCTCTATCCCATTGGATTCTTCCAAGCAGGTCCCTCAGTAGGCCAGAGCCTGCTCTCCTGAAATCCTGCTCTTTGTTGCCTTCTCTTCTCTCAGGAGCCTCAACTCGACCTTCTCATCCCTGATTTTTACAGCCCTGACCAGCTCTTCCTTGGTGGTAAGTAGGAAGTCCTACAAGACACCTCATCTCACTGCCTCCTCAGTCACCCTCGTCACAAAGATCTCATCAAGGAGCTCCAGAAAAGGACTGGGTGGTGTGTACCTCGCCATGGGTCCCCTTTCACAGAATCACAGAATCACTAAGGTTGGAAAAGACCTGTAAGATCATCAAGTCCAACCTAAAAAAAACAACAAACAAACAAACAAACAAAAAAAAACCAAAAACCAACCCACCCAACACCACACAGCACCATGCCCATCAAGCCACATCCCACAATGCCACATCCACAGGCTCCTTGAATACCTCCAGGGAGGGTGACTCTACCACCTCCCTGGGCAGCCTATTCCAATGTTTCACTACTCTTTCAGTAAAGAACTTTTTCCTTATATCCAGCCTGAACCTCCCCTGGAACAACTTGAGGCCATTTCCTCTTGTCCTGTCACTAGTCACTTGGGAGAAGAGACCAACACCCACCTCTCTGCAACTTCCTTTCAGGTAGTTGTAGAGAGCGATAAGGTCTCCCCTCAGCCTCCTCTTCTCCAGGCTAAACAACCCCAGCTCCCTCAGCTGCTCCTCATCAGACTTGTGCTCCAGACCCCTCACCAGCTTTGTCGCCCTTCTCTGGACACGCTCCAGCACCTCAATGTCTTTCTTGTAGTGAGGGGCCCAAAACTGAACACAGTATTGGAGGTGCGGCCTCACGAGTGCCGAGTACAGGGGCACGATCACCTACCTGGTCCTTCTGGCCACACTTTCTGATACAGGCCAGGATGCTGTTGGCCTTCTTGGCCACCTGGGCACAATGCTGGCTCATATTCAGCCAGCTGTCAATCAACACCCCCAGGTCCTTTTCTGCGGGGGAGCTTTCCAGCCACTCGTCCCCAAGCCTTTCAGCAGGTATTCAGATAGCCAAGTCCCCCATGAGTCCCACTGCAGCTGTTGGCACCCCATCCGTACAAAGAGCAGAGCACCTCCTCATCCCACAGGGTTTTGGGAAATGGAGGTTTTCCCTGTTTGTGGTTCCTTCCTAGACATCCCATGCAGAGTCTTGAACAATTCCCAAATGACCCCCAGAGGCGGAAACCCCCATCCTCAGTCGGCAAGGTCATCTTGGAAGGCTCTCCAGCGGGAGCAGGGCTGCCAACATCTGGGACACCAATGTTTGGGTGCGTGCAACAGGCAGGACCATGGCCATAGGGATGCCTGTGCTGGGTAGAGTGAGTGCCTAAGACAGACCTGGGTCTTCTGCTGGAGACGCTGCTGGGCTGGAGGAGGTGGACTGGCTTCCTGCTTCCCACCGTCAGCACGAGACTCACAGGGCCTGCCAACCATAGGTCTCACTGCTGCAAGAGCTTAGGAACTCATGGAGGAGCAACTGGGTGCAACTTGGCAAAGCAGGCTCTAAGTCCTTGCCAGGCTTGGCTTTCCACCCCATACCTGCTCAGGTTGATCAGGTTACCATTTTGCAGCTGCCACCAACATCAGGTGGCAGCAGTGAGGATCCCCAGCTCCTACTTCAGTCAGGGGAGCAGTCTCTGCAGGCAAGGCATGTTGTGGCAGAAAAAGGCCAACAAGGTGTCAAGGAGTCACTAAACCCAAGCGTGAAAGGAAAAATTACCTTCATTTTTGACAGAAAGAAAAATAAAAGCAAGTTCATTTGGAGTTGAAGTGTGGGTGAAATCTTAACTAGAGCCAAGAGTGAGTGTGAATGTTATCCAGGAAAAGAAAATTCCTTCAGGTGCACTGGATCAAAACAGATCACTCGCAGAATTGCAGAATCAGGCAACAGCTGGGCTTGGGAAGGATCTCTGGAGACTGTCTTGTTCCACCCACCTGCTAAACCCCTCTTCAGCTCAGGTGCCTGATGGGTGGTGGGATCTGCTGAGCCATGGCTGCTTATGGGCCCCTCATCCTCCTAGTCTGGCCTCATGCAGGAGGAGGGGCTCCCATCGGCACTTGGACACGCTCCTGCACACCCAGAGCTCACGCTGTGAGCTGCCAGGGGCACTTGCTTCCCCACAGCCCAGCAGCCCCAAGATGAACCCCGGGTGATGGATGTAGCTCTGCCAAATGCACCACAGCTGGGGCACATCTGGAGCAGGGCTCTAGGTGTGATCAGAGATTGAACCAGGGAGGCCCCTCCCAGCCATGGCTGCACCTTACAGTTACAGAAGGACGCTGAGACAGGTGGGTACACTTCATGTGGGCAACTACTCCCATCACACGTTCCACATTCTTCACCTCCCCCTAATGGGAACCCTTTGCACACAAAGTGCCGTGATCAAAATGGATCTCTGGATGTGGAAGGACCATCTCTGTGTGCCAGCTCTACTCAAAGTGATACGTCAGCTGGAAGCACAACGACATGGGTACATCGTTCCTGGAAGACTTGTGAGGAAATGGAGGGAGCACTGGGCTGCATCAGCCCCCACTCTCCACTTGATGCATGCACTGGGAAATGGAGAAATGGGTTGAAGTGAGAAGAGATGTGGGCCCAGTTTAGACAAGCGCAGGGTGATACCGTCCACGGTGAACACGGGAGATGAGGAACAAGTCCATGGGCGGGGACTTGTGCTGTGCTGGATGGTGCCAGAGGATGGGGCTGGGCTGCCAAAGCTGCCTGCAAAAGAGGTCCTACTTTCATGAGCCCTGTGGAGAGAGGTGAACCAAGAGCCTGCCTGTACGAGGGGAGAGGGAAAGTCTTCTTCAATGTCAGCAAGGATGAGACTCCCAGTGCCTTGAAGAATGAAATTCCTCTCTCTTAGCTTCAGAGGAACAATGCCAGGCTCAAAACAGAGGTACCTTGGCCTATTTTAGGTGCCTTAACATAAGTCCCTCCATGGCACAGCCAATTCTCAACAAGCTTCCCCTTCCTTCTGATGCCACTTCTCATTGCTCCTAAAGCTGTTTTGCTGATTATTGGAGTGGATAACTCAAACTCCAAGCTCTGATGCTGGCATTTGCCTTGCACTCCTCTCTTGGGAATTTAGACCCCACCATCTGCTGTTCACTGCAGCCACCTGATACCGACCCACTGTGGAAGAGCTCACATACCCATGGTTCCAAGTGCCTATGGCTCTGTCTCAGATATTGGCTCCAGAAGGTCACAAGAGGCCACCTCAAGCCTCTCATGTAGCTGGGCCCATTCCTGGAGGAAAAGAGAAGCAGCAGGATTTGACAGTCCTCTTCCCAGTGCTGAGGCAGGCTTAGGGACAGCATGGTGCTTCCCCCTGCATCAGCACCCTCATCTCACTCACAGGTGGGGATAGATCATCTGCTGGGCAACCAGCTCAAGTTCCAGATGCCACCCATCTTCTCTGGGGACTTGCTTCTTTTAGCCAACAGCCATTGCTGGCTCTTGCTCCACCTGCTCTCAACCCAACCACAGCTTCATCACCCTTTCTTGCCTCTGGCACCTTCTGTTCCTTCCGGAGTCCACTTTTGCCTCGCTGAGAGCCACTCCCAGGTCATCAACAGCCTCTGTAACAGTGGCTGTAGGGGAGAGGGAAGGAAGGCATGAAGAGTTGCACTGACCTTGTACCACCAGGAACTGTCTTCTTTGTATCAGCCCTTAGGAAGCCCTGCTAAAGCATCTCCCAAATTGAGTGCTGGCAGGACGCTCTCCTGCAGACACTTCTGGTCTGAGCCTCCTCCTGACTTCTGCACCCCTGGGCTGGGTGCTCTGCCTGCCACTGCACGATCAGGCCACACTGCTACACAGAGGCAGAGTTCCCTGGCACAATTCTACACACAACCGTCTCTACCTCATGCCCTGCCGCTCTTTGGAAAGAAATACCTCTAGGATTTGAAGACATGCTTCAGGGCTGCCCATTGCTGTCACCCTCACTCCTCTGGATATCCACAGAGTGCTGGGGGGTGCTTGGGCTCCTCTTCAATGAGGCCATAACCAGTGTCCACACAGGTCTCAGGACAACAGGTGACACCATCCAGGCCCCAAACACACCCACAGAAGGTCCTCTACTTCACAGTGGTAGTTGGTGTAAGGCCCAACTCTCACTCCCTGCTGTACTACTCAGGGCTGTGTAAGCACTATCAGAAAATGTAGCTCCAGCTCCCCACCTGGTTCTGCTTCCTCGGCTGCCTCCATAGTGAGGCTCCCATGAAACTATTGCACGTGATTGTGAAACACCCCACAGTGTTCAGGATGCCTTTGCACAGCCTGGATGAAACATCTGTGCTCCTGGGATGCAGCAGTCACCTTGGGCTGCAGGTTCCTCTCCTCCTGCTCTTCCTGATGACCCACACCATGACCCTGGCTGCAAACCTCTCCACTATTGTGCTGGTGGTTGTTGATGGGCATCTCCACACCCCCAGGTACCTCTTCCTGGGACACTTGTCCTGCTGTAGCTCCACCACCCTGCCTAGGCTACTGTCCTGACAGGGGACAGGGCCGTTTCCATCTGCTGCTGCATCCTGCAATTCTCCTGCTTTGCTTCTCTCACAGGAGCAGAGTGCTCACTCCTGGCTGTGATGTCCTCCCATCACCAAGTGCCTGGCTGCAGACTTCTGCTCTATGCAGCCCTGAGGAGGGCCACATCCTGCCTGCAGCTGGCAGCTGGGCCATGGATCAGTGGGGCCCTGGCCATGGTGGCCAACACCTCCTGGCTGTCAGGCATTGTCTTACGTGGCCCCACTGACTTCCACCTCTCCTTTTGTGAGTTTTGCCTTCTCCATTCTCTGTATTTACTTCATCTCCATTGATTATAAAGTTGCACCTTACCTGGAGGTCATTGACAAGTGGGACAGCATACGGGTGTCTCCCAGGCCCTGTGCCTGTATAAGGTGTCCTCATTGGCCCTGCATTCTGATGCTTTGTTCTTGCCATGGTGTTTCTGAGATTGTTACAGTGGAACTTCCATTCATCACCCCTTCCATTACACTAGTAACCCCTTTTTCTTACCTGTACTGTCCTACATCTGCTCAAGTTGTTGTCCTGTTAGAGGAACCATGACTCACCATGAGCCATCTGCATATGTACCTTAAACAGTGACATGCTGGAGCTTCAGTGCACAGGGACCTTGAGACACTTGGGGATTTGGCCAACAGAAACCTCCTCAAGTTTTACAAGGAGAAGGGGTGAAGGGGCAAATTGGCACTGGACGGCCTGGACTCTGACCAGAAGGGCCTGGGCGTTATGAGGGAAGTCATATGAGCCACTGGGAAAGGCTCAGCATGAATAAGGCCAGCTGCATACGGGTCAGTGTTAGGAGGACCGTGGCCACCCAGACAAGGGGAGTTATTGTCCCCCTCGACTCAGCACTGGTGTGGCCACATCTGCAATCATAGTCTCACAAAATGGTTTGGGTTTGAAGGGAACTTTAAAGATCACCTAGCCCAATCCCTTCTTTTCAGGGACATCTTTGACTAGATCGGGTTGCTCAAAGCCCTCTGCAATGATGTCCTCACCCTGAGCACTGCCAGTGATAGGTCATCCACAACTTCTCTGGGCAACCTTTTCCAGTGTCTCACCACTCTCATTGTAAAAAATGTCTTCCATATGTCCAATCTAAATGTACCCTCTTTCAGTTTAAAACCGTTGCCCCTTGTCCTCTCATTACTGGCCCTGCTAAAATATCTCTCTGTCTGTCTTATAAGCCTCCTTCATATATGGAAAAGCCGCAAGAAGGCCTCCTTGGAGCCTTTTTGTCTTTAGGCTGAACAATTCCTGGACTTTAGCAAAGCCTTCGACACCGTCTCCCAGAGTATTCTCCAGGAGAAGCTGGCAGCTCATGGCTTAGACAGGTGTGCTCTTCGCTGGGAAAAAAGTTGGCTGGACAGCCAAGCCCAGAGAGTCGTGGTGAAAGGAGAGAAATCCAGTTGGCGGCCGGTCACAAGCGGAGTCCCCCAGGGCTCAGTTTTGAAGACGGTCTTGTTTAATATATTTATCAATGATCTGGATGAGGGGATTGAGTGTGCCCTCAGCAAGTTTGCAGATGACACCAAGTTGGGAGGGAGTGTTGATCTGCTCGAGGGTTGGAAGGCTCTGCAGAGGGATCTGGGCAGGCTGGATTGATGGGCCGAGGTCAATTGTATGAGGTTCAACAAGGCCAAGTGCCGAATTCCCTACTTTGGCCACAACAACCCCATGCAATGCTAGAGGCTTGGGGAAGAGTGGCTGGAAAGCTCCCCCGCAGAAAAGGACCTGGGGGTGTTGATCGACACCCGGCTGAAGATGAGCCAGCAGTGTGCCCAGGTGGCCAAGAAGGCCAATGGCATCCTGGCCTGTATCAGAAAGAGTGTGGCCAGCAGGAGTAGGGAGGTGATCATGCCTCTGTACTCGGCTCTGGTGAGGCCGCACCTCGAATGCTGTGTTCAGTTTTGGGCCCCTCATTACAGGAAGGACATTGAGGTGCTGGAGTGTGTCCAGAGAAGGGCAACGAAGCTGGTGAGGGGTCTGGAACACAAGTCTGATGAGGGGCGGCTGAGGGAACTGGGGTTGTTCAGTCTGGAGAAGAGGAGGCTGAGGGGAGACCTTATCGCTCTCTACAATTACCTGAAAGGAGGTTGCAGAGAGGTGGGTGTTGGTCTCTTCTCCCAAGTGACAAGTGACACGACCAGAGGAAATGGCCTCAAATTGCTGCAGGGGAGGTTCAGGCTGGATATTAGGAAAAATGTCTTTACTGAGAGAGTGGTGAGACACTGGAACAGGCTGCCCAGGGAAGTGGTGGAGCCACCATCCCTGGAGGTGTTCAAGGAACATGTGGACGTGGCATTGTGGGACATGGTTTAGTGGGTATGTTGGTGTTGGGTGATGGTTGGACTTGATGATCTTACAGGTCTTTTCCAACCTTAGTGATTCTGTGATTCTGTGAATTCTAACGCTCGCAGCTTTTCTTCATAGGAGAGGTCTTCCAGCCCTCAAAACATTTTTTGTGATGCTGCTCTTGACCCGCTCCAACAGCTCCATGTCTTTATTGCGCTGAGGCCCCTAGAACCAGACACAGTGTTTCAGATGAAATAGTATGAGATTGGAGTAGAGAGGGAGAATCCCCTCCCTCTACCTGCTGGCCACGCTTCTTTTGATGCAGCCCAGGGTATGATTGGCTTTCTGAGCTACAAGTGCACATCGCCAGCTCATGTCCAATTTTTCACGCACCAGTGTGCCCAAGTCCTTCTCCACAGGTTGCTCTCAATCCAGTCATCAACGAGTCTGTATTGATACTGGGCTTTGCCCCGACCCAGGTGCAGGGCCTTGCACTTGGACTTGTTGACCTTCAAGAGGGGCGCATGGGTCCCATTTACCAGTTACTTAAACAACTGAATGTTTCTTTCCCATGGTTTAGGGTCCTGACTATCATTTTTCCCCTGGCATATATCCCTTCAGATCATGAATCCCACCAGGGTATGGTCCCTGCAGCCCAGGCTCCCACTAATCTTGGCCTCTCCAATACGTTTCTCTGAGTTGGTGACCGGGCTAGGGAGTTGGGTTTGGGTTTAGGCTGCAGGCATGTGGTGAGTGTTTCTGCTTTGGCATTCATGTTGAGGGAAGGGCTAAAGATGAGAGCTCCAGCTTAGGTACTAGGCTTAGGGTACAGGTAAAGGCTTAAGGTGAGCTGCACAGTGCCACATCTGAGGGGCAAGGGTGGGTAGGCACTCTGCGTGTATCAGTCCTTGTTGAGACCAGAGGGAAACCTCAGCTGCTGAAGACCAAAAGCACCATCATTGTGATGGTCTAGGGATCAGCACGGGGCCCCTTGGCTTGACAGGTCATATCCAAGGGGCTACCTGACAAAGGACGTCTCCTTTCTTTGTCATCCTGAAATCCCTGCCTCTGATTTTCTGCTCTAATCAGCCCCCAGGGAGGCACGCTTCAATTTCCTGAAGCAGCTTCATCACCCACAGCCCTCGGCAGGCCCTAATAAACCTCCAGGGCTCTTGATTCCTGCCATGGCCCTCCGCGCTCACTGACTCTCCCCTGGGAGCTTGTTAGTGTGCAGCAACTGTAAGGAGTTTAGTCTTACATCTCAATTTTGGCATGCTTGCAGAGGGACTTCCAGGAGAGACCATCTTCTAGGAAGGCTTTTGCTAAGTGTGATGATGTTAACAAGCACCTGATGCCACACAGGTTCATTTCTTTCTCAGTACTAACTCAGGAATGCTTTGAACATTGACTGTAAAATGTTCCCACAAAGCACCCCAAATTCATTTGCTAGAGGTGGGCATGGGATCAGGAGGCACAGGCAGCCAGGTAGATGTGACCACAGGTGGAGGGGCAGGGAGATCTCTAGAGACATGAGTTGTTGACAAGGCTCTGGGATGGAAATTTGGCCAAGAATAAGGCAAAGTTGATTGAATCTGCCAAACTGTCCCTTTAGCCAACTCACTAATTGTGTGTATATTTATCATTTCTTATCTGTCTGCCAAACATATTTCTTTTATGGTCGTTCATCGCTTGAGGAAGGTGGACCTTATTGGAGGCTTAGACTTGGCATACAGTTGAGGAGTCCGTTGAGTCTCTTCATTTATTTTTTTCACCCTTTACTTCTGTTTGTTCAAAATTAATAAGAATCCTGCTTGTATTTACAGCGAAGTCTCAGGGTAAATCGGGTGGGAATTGGTGCAAAGGAGCTGTAACACTCAGCTGCAGACTTCATTGTGGAAGTCTGATGTAGGAAAAGAATACAAGTGCCAGGCGGCCCCTGAGAGAAATGGTGGGGCTGGGGAGGTAAGGAGGAAAGGTGCCCATACATTGGGGGACCTCGAGGAGACGGCTGCTGCCACCTCTCCAGACCTCCTTAGGAGACCTTCTGCATCAATATCAATTGGAGAAAGCTGCTATCACGTCTTCTGTAGAATGAAACTATAATTTTAAACCCCTTTAAAAGTAAAAAAAAAAGAACAGCCCGCTTTTTTATTGAGTTCTGATTGAAATCTTCCACTTTAATTAGACTCCTGAGACCTTTCCAATTAGCTGTACAACTCTGGAAGCCCTGAAGAAAATTAAGGAAGAGATGTGCCTTATTAGGGCTTTCTGCACTTTAATGAGCCCCATGGGGTATTTGGTGCTGAGTCCATGAGCCTCAGATACTGAGAGGAGATTGAACAAGCTCTCAAGGAGTTAAAGTCAGAAGCAAAAGCCAAAGTGTCTTGGAGCATTAATTGGCCCCTCTGAGGGCCATTACAGACCAAGCCTCCCCATGCATTTGTTTGAGCAGAAAATTGGAGGCTGTGATGACAGGTAGGCAAAGGCACTGTGCAGGGGGATCTGACGCTGAGTAAAACTTGATCTGTTTTATCATGGCAAGCGGTTAGCCCTGCGAAGGGGGATCCTGTCCCTCACCAAAGAGCTCAGGGCTCTTCCTGGAGCAGTGTGATGTGGGGTGGGCAATGCTGAGAGAAGGGCAGCGATACCACACCTCCCAGCCTCCCTGGGGGGGTGCAAGGAAGTAAGGAGGCCCCAGTTCCACGAGACTAACATGTCTGCTCTCAGGCCCTTGTAGCAGAGCCAGCTGCCATAGCCAAGGGGACAAAGACCTGCAGGCTGTGGACACCAAACTTAGGTCCTCACCTTGCACCCACCGTGGCATCTCCCTGCCTTTACTGCTATCTCTTCTTCCTCCCTGCCTGTGCCTTGAAACACAAAGCATTGTGCTGATCCAGGCTCCCTCTGCGTGACCTCTGGCACCACAGCACTACCCTTCAAGGCACATCTCTTTCTCTTCCTGTCCAGCCTCAGCCTCCCAAGCTGCATATTGTCACGCTTTTCCTCATGTGGTTTCCCACTGCAGAGGAAAGCTCCATCATCTCTGAAAACACCCTGAAACCACCAGAAACTCCTAATTTCAGGCTACTCTCTTACTCCCACACAAGCCTCCACATCATCAGGACAAGGAAGCCCAGGTCCTTCAGCCTCTCCACACAGGACATGTGCTTCATGTTAAACCCACCTTTGCAGGCATCCTCTGGACACTCTCCTGTTCCTTCCCACTTTTCAGAATGGAAAGCCCCACAGGCTTTTACAGGTGTGGCCACACCAGTGCTGGTTTGAGGGGGATGATGACTCCCCGTGTCTGGGTGGTCATGCTACAATGCAGCTCCGTATGCAGGAGCTGCCTGTATTGATGGTGAGCCTTTCCCAGTGGCTCATATGGCATCCCTCATAATGCCCAGGGCCTTCTCCTCAGACTCCAGTCCTGTCCCACTCTGCCCCTTCTCCTTCTAAAACTTGAGGAGGTTTCTGCTGGCCCAATCCCCAAGTGTCTCAAGGGCCCTGTGCACTGAAGCTCCAGCACGTCAGCATTCAAGGCATGTGTGCAGATGGCTCATGAGGAGTCATGGTTCCTCTAACATGACAACTTGAGTCGAGGTGGGACAGTGCAGGTAAGAAAAAGAAATGCGAGTTTAATGCAAGTGATGATGAAGGTGGGAAGTACCACTGTAACACTAAGCCAGCTAATCCTCAATCACACTGAACCTCACAGGAACTTCACAACGAGCAGTGAGGTTGACCTAGATCTACGTGCCTCACATGGGCACTACCACTCCTCCCTTTTCAACTACAGGATCAAGTTCCGTGACAGGAGTGACAAAAGCAGCATTTGCTGCTTTCCAAAACTTGCAGTAGGCTCCTGCCAGCAGGCAGCAGAGGGGCACGGATGCAGAAGCCACCCTGACAAGGACATTGTGCATGCTGACAAATCTTTTTGGTTGAAGACAGACGGTGGGAAGGGCTCAGTAGCTTGTCATGACAGGTAGAGCACAGCCTGACTCTTTCAAGACTAGTTCGTATTACTACAAAGGACAACACGAAGGAAATATGTGCTAGCAAATGGCCTGGATCATTAGCGTTACTCACGACCTTTTGGTCCTAGAGATCGAATGATCCAACCGGTTGAAGGGGATATGCGTGACAGATGCAGAGGGCAGTGGGGCCCATAAGAACTTGCCTACTTGGCAAAAATGCTTGCAAGGAGACAGTCTTCCCAAGAAAGGCAATCTGCAAAGTCTTTTTTTCCACAGATGAACACTTGAAAATCCAGGGTGGTGCTGTCCTCCTGAAGGATCACAGCAGGTCTTTCTGAAGACAAATAGTGTTACCTGAATCCAGATCTCTGCCAGACTGGCCCGATCATTTTATCAAAATACTGCTCTGATCACAGGAACCATGTAAGAGCAGATCAGACAATTGCCAGTAAACAAGCATCCCCTTTAAGTATACTGCTCATATGGCCTATGACTCTTTGCTGCTAACAGAAACCTATGTTCAAAAATACCCAACTGACTTAGGAACTGGGAATCAGGTCATACAGGACCTGCATTCATTGAAAAATACAGAATATGTGCATATCATCTGCAGACGCCTTCAGTTTACTTCTACCTTCTCCTTCCTTCTCACCCAGTTGAGGATACTACTAAGAGAAAGAGCTAATTTTACCACCACGCACAAACGTGTTGAGAATACAGACCTGCCTCAGCACTGGGAAGAGGACTGTCAAATCCTGTCACTTCTCTTTTCCTCCAGGAATGGGCCCAACTCGATGAGAGGCTTGAGGTGGCCTGTCATGACCTTCTGGAGCCAATATCTGAGACAGATCCATGGGCACTTGGAACCATGGGTACGTGAGCTCTTCCACAGAGGGTCAGTGTCAGGTGGCTGCAGTGAACAGCAGATGGTGGGGTTTAAATTCCCAAGAGAGGAGTGCAAAACAAATGCCAGCATCAGAGCTTGGAGTTCAGGATAGAAATTTTTTCTTGTTCAGGAAACTCCTGTGCTGGATTTCATGGGAAAGTGCCCTGGAGGACAAAGGGGCCTCAGACAACTGCTTCATCTTCAAGGAGAACCATGTGAAAACACAAGACCCCTCCAGGCTTTTATGGGTAAAGGTGATCAGCCATGGCAGGAGGCCAGCACACTTTCTTTCCACCCCTGCCACTGCAGTTGCCTGTGCCTGAGCCTGCCCACTTGCCCTCCCCACAGGCACGTTTGCACTGCAAGTCCAAGAAAATCCCAGCGCTCCTACCCTCGAGCTGGCACCTGCCCCGATTTGGTAGCCTGGCCAACCCCAGAGGCAGCAGCTGCCCAGTACCCCTGTGTGCAGCCCAGGGCATGGGTCGCACCCGCCTTTCCCTGTTGGTGCCCCAGCTCCCAGCACTGCTGTGCTGTGCCCATGTCCCACCCTCCTGCCACCAGCCTTCCCCTGAGCCCGAGGCAGCTCCAGCTCCCTTGGAGGGCTCTGACCAAGCCTTCCAGGAGCAGGTTGCAGTGGGGTGCCAGGGGATGGGCTCTTGGCACTGCCAGGCTGGCTGGCCTGGGCAGGGAGAGGGCAGCCCCCATCTGTGGGGTTGGGCTGGGACTGCTCACAGGGACGTCCCTCAGGAGCACACCTCTTGCGCTCCAGTCTGCACTGAGGCAGGGCTGGCACCAGGACAAGGGCTCCTGGGTCAGGGCAGAAGTAGCTGAGCTGAGAGAGGCTTTGACTGACGACCCACAGATAGGAGCCCCAGCTTCAGCAATGTGTTCCCCCTCAGCATTTAGCAGCGCTGCTCTGTCTTCTTCCCACTTTCCCTGCTCCTCATCCCTCCACCCTCCTCATGCCCAGGGCAGAGCTTCCCCCAGGCTGGGCACTGCTTGAGTGATGCGGAAGGTCGCAAGAAGGGCTTCAGTAAGTGTGTTAGCAGCCAGCAGAAGGCAACGAAAGATGTGGGCCCACTGCTCAGTGGGGCAGGGTGCCTAGTGACCAAGAGCATGTGGAGAGAGTGTCAGCGAGCTGACTGGCCATACACGGGTCTGTGGAATAATTGCTGGAGGTAACTTAGGAATTAAATTTCCATTAAAGGTACAGCATTGAAGAAATCTTCAGGGTGGAGTGTGGCGAATATGCAAGGAATCCATCCCACAGAAGTTCCCTAGGCAACCTTAGATGTTGGCAACACCAGGGGAGCTTGGTGTGCTGACTCTAAGAGAAACTACACAGCGGGTGGAGCGGAGTGAAGACACCGTGGCCAGGCTCTGTGATAATAGATGTATATATGACTAGAGTCACTCAAGCTCCACCTGTAAGGACAAATGATATAAAAATGGCTTAAGAGAGGAAGGATGCCAGGGAAGATACCACCGCAGACCACCTCTGACATCTGGGATCAGTCAATGGGCTGAGCCTCTCTTCTCCCCGACAGGGATGCCTTTGGGTAAGATTCAAACACCTGGTTATACTGAGTGCTTCCCCAGGAAACTTCGAAATCTCTATACAGTTGCTTTATAACTTAACGTGTTTGTAGGCAGGCTGTATTACTCACATTCTTGGTATTTACACATGCTTTGCAAGCAGTAATTTTATCACCGACAATCCAAAAGAACTTGTGCATCTGTTGCTTCAATAAACTGCACTATTCACTAATCTAGCCGTGAGAGTTCTCACGGAACGTCACCAAATCCCTTAAGTGTGGCCTGCTAGTTCATGAAACGCGACTGGACTGAAAGTGTATGGTGTTACGAGTGTATCCGTAATCATGAGAGTTCAATACATTGAACGCGACCGGACTTGTAACACAGAGAACTGGGCATCACTCAGATTCTAAGCCCAGCCACCCCCAGCCCCTCTGATACCTGAGGACAAGCTGGAACGCAACAGGGTTTATTTTCTGCCAAATTGCCTTGCCCTTTAATGCGACAGACTCTCACTCCTAAACGATGTGAAGTGTTGCAGCCAAGGGTTCAGGGGGTGCTGTCTCAAGTCATTGTGTGGCTGCTTCTGTCATCCTGGAAAGGCTGTGGCAGTCAGGGAGGTTCCTGATGCTTTTCCAACCTAAGTGATTCTGTGATTCTGTGATTCTGAAATTCTGCCTGACTAACCTGAATACTTTTTATTATTACATGACGAGATGACGTCATGGATGAGGAGAGAGATGGATGCAGTAGTTCTCAGCAGCTTAGTGAAAAGGGCTGCCTGGAACCCTACAAAGTTGAAGGAAGACAAATGTCGCATTCATCCTGGCACTGCACTGGGAGAACTCCATGCAACAGGCAGGCTGGGGACAATTGGCTGGAAGGCAGCTCTGCAGAAAAGGTCCTGGGAGTCCGGGTGGACAGCAAGTGGGACAGGAGGGAGCAGTGTGCCCTTGGGAAGAGGTAGGCCAACAGCATCCGGGGCTGGCTTAGCAAAATCACAGCCAGGAGGGAAAGGGAAGTGATTCTTCACCCCTGTTCATGGACCCCGTTAGGATTGCTGTGTCCAGTGTGGGTCTTCCCAGAAAAAGAAAGACCTTGACAGGCTGTGGCAAGTCCAGCAGAGGCTGGACAGATGGTTGGGGCCTGGAGCACATTAGCTACCACTGGAGGCTGAGAGTGCTGTTTGGTTTTTAGGCTTGGTTTATTTTGAGAAATCCCTCAGAACCACACACCGGAGCAAGGGCCCAGTGGAAATGGTTGGATCTCAGTCAACAGAGATATTCCAAACTTGTTGTGACAAGGGCCAATCCACTTGACCTAGCATGAGTTGTCAGAGAATAGGCTTGGAGAACAACTTAGGCAGAAGTTATGGCACATCAAGTCTGAGTGTCAGTATGCAACTGGTTTCTTCTTTGTTCATATCAGTGGTGGAGGAGTGTATCAGAATTGTGCATGTATGCACCCCACTGCACCGAAGTCATTAGGACCCAATATATTATTCTCCCTTTTTAAAATTATCTTTCTATCTGTGAGCATTTGGGCAGCCCTCACAGCTCCCACCCAGCAGAAATTACTTCAGGATGCAATGGTCCCCCTTTGTACCAAGAAGAATCCTGGTGTGAGAACATCCTGCAGGGCTCGCGCATGCCCCCAGCACAGTGTGAGCTCATCTGAAGGGGGCATTCCCGGGCTGGCACTCAGCACATGCTGTGGGCTGAGGACCATCACAGCCCATCTCCAAGGACAGCCTGGTCAGGATCACGCAGAGAGGCCACAATGACCAGCTCCAGGCAGAGACACACACTGTGGGTGCCCACTGAGCTCAGAGAAGGGTACGCAGAGACACCTCATAGCCCAGCACAGAGGGACTGTGGCAGTGCCCGTGGGGTGACTGTGGGCAGAGCAGGGAAGAGCTCTTCAGCTGGACCAGCCAAGTCCTGCTGCCCCACATGGCCCCACAGCCCCGTGGTGCAGGCACTGCATGGGTGGTGCATTCGGGGTGGGAAAATCTCTGCCCAGAACACTCCCCATGACAGCCATCAATGCTTCTTCCTCCAGCAGTGGCAGCCTCTCACCACTGCCTGCCCCTGCCCAACCCCAGTGGAATCCCACGTAGGCTTTTGCAACAGCCTCGCTGCAGGGTCTGGCAGCATCTGGGTCAGGAGAGATTGCACAGGGCTGGCCATGCCCCTGCACGCACTGAGCCCAGGAGGAAGATGGAGTTTGCCGTGCAGCAGAGTCCCTGCCCACAGCTGCTTGTATTACCAGAGGTGGAAATGGCCAGAGTTCAGGGCTGGTTTTGGCCAGTGTTCATGGGGCAGCTTCCTCAGGGTGTCCAGGGACCATGGCACAGACCAGGTCCTCTCTTTTCTGCCTTTGATGTCTTGCGTCCTTCTCCAAAAGGCCTGGCTGTGCACCGCGATCACGCTGCTGTGTGCTCCCACCCTGCACACTCACACAGCTCAGCTAGCAGCGCTGTTTTCTGTTCCCAACAAACCTTCCAGCCCAGCCCAGCCCCTCCCTGGCTCTCCCCACCTCCCCTGCCCTCTCCCCAGAGCACCACAGCAGAGCAGCCCAGTCTGGGCCGGCCCCATGGCAGTTCCCGCTGCAGGCTGCTGCCGAGCTCTGGGCACTCCCACCACAGCTCCAGCCCTTCTGAAGGGCACAGCAGCTCCAGGGCCATTGAGGCTGTTCAGCCTCCCCATCAGCCCCAGGGCTGGAGCTGGCCCCAAGGGCACAAGGAGACACAGGCCAGTCACCCTCTGTCTCTCCCGCATTCATGCTGCAAGTGATGCCCAGCCCTGCCTGCCTCTGTCCCCCTCTGCCTCCCCACCAGCCCTGCTCCCCAGGACAGCGTGAGAGCCCCTTCCCTGGGGCACCTCAGGCAGCTCCCGCATCTCTGCCGTCTCCCTTCCCTGTGCCTGCTGCAGTTTCACTGGCTCCCACAGAACTGCAGGGTCATGGTTTGTGGGTGTCTGGATTTAGTGCTTTATTCTGGGAAAATTTCACCTTTGGGGGTGTTTCATCTTCTGAGTCTCCATTCACTGCCCTCCCCAGGGCACATGGAGAGTGTCCTTTCTCTCCTGACCCTTCCAGACTCCTTTCCACAGGGAACAATATATGCCATCAGCCCTGCTATACATGTGGCAAAGTAAAGAGGTAATAGAGAGCTCATGCAGCAAGGACCCCAATTTCCTGGAGACAGTCTGAGTCTGAGCAGGAGAGCTTGAGGATCTGGGGGATTTCACAGAAGAACTGGTCCAGGGCATTGCTATGGCAGAGTGGTAGTGAAAAGGTATTGGCAGTGTGCAGCAGAGCATGGAGAAACCCACTGCCCCAGGCAGCTGCCGGTGGCTAAAACAGCATTGATAACACCCTGATGTTGTAGCTATGGCTGATCAGTGCTGGCATAGTGTCAAGGACGCCTCTGTTTCTCATTCTGACCCCACAGTTAGGAGGCTGAGGGTGGACAAGAGGTTGGGAGGGGACAAAGTCAGGACAGCTGACCTGAACGGACCAAAGAGATATTCCATGCCATATGGCATCTTGTTCAGCACTAAAAGTGGGAGGGGAGTTTCTCCAAAGTAGCCCTTGCTCAGAGACTGCCTGGGCATTGGTCTGCTGGTGTGAGGAATTGCTTCTCCATCCCCTGTGTCCTTCCCTTTTTATTTTTCACCATTTATTAAGGTGTCATTATTTTGACCCATGAGGTTTTCTCTCACTTTTGCCCTTCCAGTTGCCTCCACCATCCTGCTGGGGAGTGAGTGAGTGGCTGGTTGAGGTCACTTGTTCCCTGGAATGTCATAGGCGAGCAGATTCTGATGGCATCAAAATAATACTTAGACCCCACCCAAATATGGCTTTTGGGAAGAACCGTCATCAGCAGAAGCCCGAACGCAGCACACACATGTGTGACTGTAACTCATGAGCTCACAGCAGCAGAAGTAGGAGGGTGTGAGGTCACCGTCACCATAAGTGCTCAGTACACAGCGGTGGCAGTAGGATGCTGTGATGTAACGTCACTGATGGCACCCCATGGCTGTGGGTCTTGGTGCAGAATGTCCGTGTGCATCAGAGGGGCATCACGGGGGACAGGAGCTGCCCGGCCCCGTGTCTGCGAGGCCGAAGGAGCAGCCCCCGCAGCCCTGGCTGGAGCAGTCGGGGTGGGGGTGGCTCGGGGGCACTGCGGGGATGTGCCTGGGCACGGTGCCAGCAGGAAACCACAGACTGCCTTCCCCGGGCGCTGCGGGGGGAGCGCGGCGAGCGCTGCGAGGCCACGTGGGCTGTGGTTTGTGCACCTGCAGGCTCCAGCTCCCGATCCGCCCGTGGGGAATAACGGCCCCTCGGTGACAGGCTGAGAGTCAGGGATACGTCTGAGGCTCTGGGCTGCATGTCTGCTGCCAGGGCAGGGACATGTCCCAGCTCTGGCTCCTGCGAGGGACCCACCGTGGGGCTCTCTGGGGAGGGACGGGCGAGCCAGCACTCCTGGAAGGGAGCTCTTCCCCTGGCCAAGGACCTTGCCCAGCTGCTGCTCCCAGCACAGCGGGGTCTGTCGCAGGGGCAGGGGCTGTTTCCTTCCCATCCTGACACAGACCCCGGTGCAGCCCCAGCTCCATGGTTCCCACATCTCGGGGGTAGCTGGACGCTTGCCTCTTGGGTTCTTGGATAAGCCCAGCATAGGAGATGCTCAGTGCTCCCAGTCCCCACAGCAAGGTTCGAGGGGTGACAGACCCATTTTCCCTCCACACCCAGCTTGTCCCGTGACGATCCCCTGCCACAGAGACCGTGACACCCGCAGCGGGACATATATGTGCCTCATATATGGTCATGAACGGCGCTGGAGAAGTTCATTGGAGGGCTGGGCCGTGTCGGAGGGGAGATAGCTCCCGATAACGTCTAAAAAGGTGCTGCTGCTTCAATTGGCTCCTCCTGCAGCTGGGCCAGCATCTGCAGAGATCTATTCCCCTGCCATTGCCTGAGGTCCCAGCAGCCGTGAGAGGGAGTGGGGCGCAGCAGGGCTGTGCCAGCAGGGCAGGAGGCTCAGGATGGGCACAGAAGGACTCCTGTCCCCTCGGGTGCTGTGGCTGCTCCTCTGGGTGCAGCTGTGCAGGGGTAAGTGCCGGCTTCCTTGTCCCACAGATAGGGCCAGTGGGCACCAGTGGGCTCATCGGGATACCTCTGGGAATGGGGTTTCTTGGCATGTGCCAGTGAGATGAGGGGCAGAAGGTGCTCGAGTCAATCGAACTTCTGCCTTTCCCTGTGCCTCTCTGGGTGGGAGAGGGAGCTGTGGGCCTGGGGGCACAGGGCTGTACAGGGCTTGCTGGGCTGGTGAGGAGACTGTGCCCTGTGCAGGGCCGGGCACGGTGTGCAGGTGGGCATGAGCAGGGGGTGGTTGAGGTGGGAGGAGGTGCCGCAGGCTGTGGGGCGGTGAATGGCACAGCAGGTCTGCTGATGGGCACCCCCAGCCCTTCTCAGCCCATGGGGAGAAAGAGACGCCCACACAGCCCCGGGGACAGCCCAGAACGGGGAGGGGTCCCACCCAGGTGCCTGTGACAGGGCCCAGGCAGGGGGTTCTTCCAGACCTGCAGTCTGTTGCTTTTCACTTTCCTGATGGGTCCCATGTCAATGTTTGAAGGGGCTGCAGAGGTGAGGCTGGAAAATGGTGGTGAACGCTGTGCTGGAAGAGTGGAGGTGAAACACCAGGGCCAGTGGGGGACCGTGTGTAGCGACAACTGGGACATGGATGATGCCGCAGTGGTCTGTAAGCAGGTGGGCTGTGGGTCTGCTCTTGAAGCTCCTCGGTACGCACACTTTGAGCCGGGATCTGGCCCCATTTGGATGGATGATGTTCGCTGTCATGGAACCGAGTCTGCCCTGTCTGACTGTACACACGACGGATGGGGTCAACACAACTGTGTTCACAGTTTGGATGCTGGAGTGAGGTGTTCAGGTAAGGGGCCAGCCCGTTCCCCACCTCTGTGACTGGGATGGGGGAAGGGACCTGGCTGTGCCCTCAGGGAAACAAGGGTGTACTGGAGAAGGGCCTGGTGGGGCCGGTCACACTGCCGAGATGGGACTGTCATTGCTGGTTTCCCCAGTCCCTGAGGACACTCCAGTGGGAACCCACCACTGCCTGACCCCCGATGCTGCTCAGCCCACCCTCCATGGGTGCCTGGGGCTGGGAGATGAATGCCCGCCCTGCCCCGCAGTCTCTGTTGGTTCCCAGCTTTCTCCTCCCGTTCACACAGGAGCTATCTGGCAGCACCGAGGAGCAGGTCCCCCCATGGCAGAGGCATCGAGAGCCACTCACACGGCCACCCACAGCCCCAGGGAAGGGCCCAAGGTGGCCGGGGAATTCTGGGTTGTGTTCCCTGGCCGGCACGAGTCCCCCAAAGCAGAGGGGCTGCTCAGAGGAGAGGAGCACTGGGCTTGGGCAGCAGAGCAGTGTGGCCCGTAGCTACCTCATTCCTTTTCAAAGGTCAGCCCAGGAGAGCCAGCCCCCAGGGAAACAACCCTGTGCAGGCAGTGCTGACCTGCTGCCCAGGCTCTCCTGCCTACCCCAGCCCCTGGCTGCCCTGTGCCACAGGGCATTTGCCAGCACTTTCTGGCTCTCCTTGGTGCCAGTCCTTGCACTGGGAGCTTGTATCAGTCCAGGGCTGCTCCTCTGCTCACTCTCCTGACCTCTGCCCAGCCGTTGGCCAGGGCTGTGCACGCCTGGCAGTGCCCTCTGGCCCTGGCTGAGGAGCCCTCCCCGGGTAGGTGCTGGAGCTGGGGGCTGGTGGCGACAGCAACCGCAGGTACGCTCACACGGCATCTGTGCCCCGAGCGATGTCCCATATAACAGCAGTACCCCAACAGCCCAAGAACCACCCGGGAATGATGTGCATTTCTGGTGGCTCCAAGGGGTTCTGCAGCCTGGCCCTGAGCTTGGCCGGCAGAGCAGGCTGCAGCAGCCAACAGCTCCAGGGCCCCTCTCCTTGGGCTCAAGTGCTCCGGGTGCTGCAGTGCCTGGGGCCAGTCCTGGGCCGCCCAGGGTCTCCAGGGCAGCAGCAGTTTGTCTGAGCAGTTCCTGCGGCTGGGGGTTTGGGAGAGAAGCAAATGCACAAGTGCTGTGCTGAAGTCTGAGGAGCAGCAGGGTGTCCCTGCTGTGTTTGTGCCATCTGCACCCACTGGGAGCTGCTGGGGTCGTTGCAGCACTCCTCCTTCCCCTCCTGTCTGTGCTGCCCTTGCTCTTCCATTTGGACTCTCTAGTTTCTAGAGCTCTCTGTCAGTTACATGCCCACACCCCACCTCATCTCCAAGGTGGCTGCAGGCAAAGAGCCCTGCAATGACCCCACTGGACACCAGGAATAGAGTCTTTAAAAGCACCACTTGCTGTCTAATAGATCTCAGAGCTGCCACAAGCTTATTGCCCCCAACACAGGGAGAAAAGAATCAGAAAAGACCTCTTTAAAGTCTAATTCCTTGGGCTTGTTCTTGGTAGCAGCTTTTTAAGGACAGCCCAGCCTTCAGGCCCTGTACTCAGGAGACCCCTTTGATTGCTGAGATGCTGTCAGGGAGGCCAGATCTGATGCAGCATTCAAAGCATTTGGGAAAAGCTCAGACAGGACAGGATGAAGCCTCTAGGGAAGTGGTAGGAAGCAGAGCAGGTAACTAATACTACAATTAACACAGGAGAAAGAAATCAGAGGCCATGAGCAGCCCCTGGGAGCTGCTGGGGTCATTGCCAGGCTCTTTGCCTGCAGCCACCTTGGAGATGAGGTGGGACGTGGGCATGTAACTGCCAGGGAGATCTAGGAACACACGGGAGTCTTTGGTTTCTCCAGGATTTTTCCAGCTGGTCGGAGGGGACAGCCCCTGCTCAGGACGTGTGGAGATCCGTGATGGGAACCAGTGGAAAACTGTCTGTGACTCAGACTTTGGTCCCAAAGCTGCCAACGTGGTCTGCAGGGAGCTGAAGTGCGGTGTAGCCCTGTCCTTGCCTGGGTCAGCTCTCTTTGGAGAAGGTGTGGGTCCCATCTGGGACAGAGAGCTGCAGTGTGCGGGGAATGAACCCCTTCTCGCCTCCTGCCCCAGGGGGTCCCCCAGGGACCAGCCCTGCACCCACACAAACGATGCCGGTGTCACCTGCACACGTAAGGACTCAGGGTGGGGTGTTGAACACTGCGTGTGAGCTGGGGATGGGGGAGCAGGACAGGGGCTGTGCTGTGCGGGGTGTGGTGACAGAACGGGTGGTGTGGTTGTGTGCAGCCCTAAAAGAGTGCAGAAGGAGCAGAAAGGAAGGCTGTGCCTCTGGCCTCTCCTCCAGCTACGGAGGGTGCCAGAGCACCAATGCACCCTTTCTCATCTTTCTGTGTTTCCCAAAGTACACAGGGTTCAGGCTGGTGAACGGCAGCACGGTGTGTGAGGGGAGGGTGGAGGTCCAGGTGCTGGGGACCTGGGGCACCCTCTGTGCCTCCCGCTGGGATCTCTTGGACGCCCATGTTCTCTGTCGTCACCTCGACTGTGGATTTGCTGAGTCTCTTCCTGGAGGAGGGCATTTTGGGAGAGGCACCGGCCCTGTCTGGAGAGACTCATGCCACTGTAATGGGACTGAAGCCCACCTGAGACACCTCACAGGGGTATTGGCAAGGATCTGGGGCAGGTGTTTTCCCTGCTGGGTCCCATCATGGCCCAGAGATCCTGAGAACAAAGCCATCCCTGCAGATTATGGCAGCCTGTTCCCAAGTGGGCAGCAGCTTCTGTGGGTCTGGATGTCCTCCACCTTCTGCCCACAGGGCTCTGCAGCCCCCCGGGACATCTCCCAGGCTGGTTGTGCCATCCTGCCCACGGCCCAGAGCAGGGCCCTGGGCTCTGTCCCAGCCACCCTGAGCAGCCCCGCAGGAGAGGCAGTTTGGGAGGAATGTGTCAGGGATGTCTGCACGCGCATGCATGCATACACACACAAACAGATGCACACACGGTGTGTCACAGTGGAGGGTCCCTGGTAACACAGTGGAGGGTCCCCACCCTCTCAGCCCAGCTCTCTTTCCCCTCCTCTGCAGCTGCACCCATGATGGCAGCACCAACCCCCCGAGCAGGTAACCTGTCCTCCCTGCCAGCGCTGCTACTTGTCGGGCGCAGGCTGTGGCCCAGAGCCAGAGGGAAGGGGATCCTTGCTGGGGTGTGAAGCTCCCGAGAGGAGGCACTGGGTAGCAGTGGAGGGGGTTGGGGAGGGCTCTCATTTTCCCATCAGGGTGGGAGCTTTGCCATCACTCACCCCTGGGGTTCCCTACCCCCGCTGTAATGGGGGTCAGTACTGGGGTGCCCCGGCCCCCCACCTCTCCCGAGCCTGGTGCTGCCCTTTCTGTGTTCCTGCCCACGCAGATCCCACGTGGGGCTGTCCGACCGGCAGCAGGAGTGTCTCATTGCCCGTCATCATCTGCATCATCCTGGGAGCCCTTCTCTGCCTGCTCCTGGCCCTCCTGGCAGGGCAAGTGCGAAGCGCCAGGGCTGGGCGCAGAGGTGGGTCCTTTCCCCACGGTCCCAGGGGAAGATGCCTCCTGGCAGGGCCAGGGGTGCTGTGGGGTGTCAGTGAGTGGTACAGGTAAAGCTGCGGGGAGGAGAGAGTGTGCTGCCTGCTGTCCCAATGTCCCATTGATGGGCTGGCCATGGGCCGTCGGCAGCAAGGCGTCGTAGAGAGAGTGCAGACGCGGGAGGAGCCAGGGATGGGATGAAGAGAGAAATGGCAGAGCTGGGCTGGGGGAGATGGGAACAGAGGGGAAACAGAGGAGGACATGCCACCAGAAGTGCTCTGGACAGCTCTGGAGGGGGCTCTGTGTCAGGGGAGATGCCAGGAGGAACGTGGGGCAGCAGGGTCCATCCCCGTGGTTTCAGGCCCCTGGGCTGTTCCTCCATCCAACCCTGACCTCTTCTCATCAGGGTATGGGCCGTGCTATGGATCCATGGGGCAGAGAGGAGGCAGGTCCAGGGGGAGAGGAAAGGTGGAGCTGCTCCAAGCTCAGCACCACGGACCTGACCCAGAGGCCAGAGGGGCACAAGGGCTATCTCTGAGGGGATGGTGGGAGGGTGTCGCTGTCCCAGACCATCTCCATGGGGACATTGCCCTCACTGAAGAAGTGGCAGTGGGGACTGGACAGTGCAGTGGGGATATGCTGTGGCGACAGCCCTGGGGTGGCCCAGGGGAACAGGGCTGGGGGAGCAGAGCGGGATCCCATCCCCTCTCTGTGTGTCCCTGGGCCAGCCCTGCCTGTGTCCGCAGGCTCCGAGAGAGCTTGGGAGCCCTTCCCTGAGGCCGTCTATGAGGAGATTGGTTACAGCCCAGCTTTGGAGAAGCAGGCAAGGTTCAGCGGCTCAGGTGGGTGTGCGTCCCTCCTGGAGGGCACATGTGCAGGGCTCTTTCCCCACTTCCTCACCCAGGGATGACCCCCTGCAGCCCCCTGACCCACAGTCCCTGCAGCGCTGGGGCTGTGGGGGCTGTGGGGAGAGCAGCCAGGTCCTTGGCCCAGGCCAGAAGCTTCCTCCCCACCAGCTCTGCCCGTCCCAGCTGGGGACAGCCCCTCACTGCCTGCCCCTGCATCCTGAGGGCTGAGGGAAGGGGCTGTCCCAGGGCATGTCTGGGAGCCCCTTTGAGACAGGGTTTGTCCCAGGGGAGCAGGGTGAGTCCTGAGCCCTCCTCCCCACTCAGCCCTGGCTCTGTGGGTCCCCCGTCCCCAGCAGCACTGACCATGAGCTGGGTCAGCAGAGCGCACTCCCATCACACCTGCTGCACCTCTCGCCAGGCTCCTATTCAGAGGGGTCCTTGACCAAGCTGCAGCCCTACCCTGGGGACAGCAAGGAGGAGGATGGTCCAGGGTCAGCACCAGGTAACAGGGGGCCAGAAGGGGTGGATCTCTCCTCCCTGCAGACGTGTGGGGGACAGCAGTGTCACTGAGTGTCACCGTCAGAGTTGGGGAGGACATGGGGAGTCTTCTGTGGTGCTGCCAACACCAGTGCCTGAGCCCCATGTCCCTGTGCATCCTCCTGTCATTGCTCTGCAGGACGTAGCTTCTCACTGTCACCAGCTCCCCTCTCCTTTCAGACATCCCTGTCCTGGCTGGAGGTGACCCAGTGGATGGCTACGATGATGCCAGGGAGGCTTCTGACCCTGGGGAGGATCCTGCCCCTGGGCAGGAAGGCTGGGAAATGCCCAGGGCACCAGAGGAGGGAGAAGGGCCCAGGGATGCACCTGGAGGTAAGAGGGAAAGATAGCGCTGCCGGTTCCTGGGGTGCCATCCCTGGTGCCAGAAGAATTGCTGTCGTACTGAAAGCTCAACCTCCTGGGACGGGGGAACCTGCCCATTCGAGTTTTGCTTGGGGGGACCATGGGTGGGAGAGGGAGCTGAACATCTCAGTACTGCTGAGGAGAAGGGAGGAAGGTGATGTACTGATGAGGAGGGGCAGCCCATGGGATGAACGTGCAATGGCCTGCCTTGCTGCTTGCAGGGACAAACCTGCACTCCCCGAGAAGTGCTGGGGCCCCTGGAGCTGAGGGAGATGCCTGGTGCCTGTCCCCAGAGAGCACGGGCTATGACGATGCTGAAGAGGTGTCTCTGGCACATCCCCCTGAGGACACAAAGGCTGTGACAGCAGAGCTCAGTGCACAGCAGTCCCTGAGCCGTGGGCCAGGAGAGCCCGTCCCTGCCGTGCAGCTGGGTGCAGCCGGGAGGGAGGAGAGGTCTGTGCAGCTGGGAGAGCCGTGAGCACCAGGGAACTGTCTCCCTTTTCCATGGGCAGCAGAAACAGCTGGGCATGTCCTCCATTTTTATTCCCCTGCTTTTACATGATTCTTATTCTTTTACATGTTCTTATTAAAAGGCTTTGGGGTTTGAGCCAGAGCTGGCGCTTGCCTGCCCAGGTGTCGGGCTGTCTCCCTGAGGCTGACTGGGGGGAGCAGAGCACCAAGACATGGCAGTGGGGAAGGGGCACGTCTTGGGGACAGTGGGCTTGGGGTCAGGCTGTGGGGCTGTGAGAGTTCATGGTCCCTGGGGAATATTCCTGCTGACAGAGACATTTCCAGCCTGACAGCCACAGTTTCCAGCAAAAATGGCTCTCTGCAAGGTCCCGTGATACACCCCAGCGGGAGCACCCACCTCCTCACCCCGGGGTTCCCCAGTTGCTCTTTCCCCTGGCCCTGCCTGGGCCACACTGGTGCCACGGCAGAGAGGTCACGACAGAGCTGCCATATTGGGGTGAGCTGTAGACCCACAGAAGGGAGTCCTAAGGTGGCTGTGGTGCCTTGAACACCCGAGCCAGCCCCAGGGGGGATCACAGCCCATGCATCACCTCCCACAATGGTCCCTAGAGCTTTCCTGCTGGCAACCCCTGGCCCCAGAGCCAGCCCCTCCATCCCCAGCCCTGGGCCCACCTCTCCCTGTGGAGATGCAGGGCTGGAGCCTGCCCCGGTGGGAGTTTCCCAGGGGATGGAGGCTGTGTTTGCAGTCCCCGTGTATGTCATCCACCACCTTGGGGGTTTCACCCTGGCAAAGCTGTTCTCCCGTGGACTTTCCACAGCCGTACTCTGCCCAGAATGGGGCAGCATTGCAGAGGGTTGGGGTCTCACCATCATGCCACTCTGGTAGGTGCTTGGGGGTTGCAGGAGCAAGCACAGGTCTGGGGCACAGTGATGATCCTGCATTGCTCCAGGGAATGGACCCAGCCTGCAGGGCCAGACAGTTCAGGCCCCAAAATGTCATGGAATGGGCTCTTTCTGCTCAGATGAGCTGCCACCTCACACACACCCAGGGCCAGTGGCTTATCTCCCCAAGGAGGAGGCAAACCTCTGCCAGGGCCAGAGTAAGGGAGAAACCTTACACTTGCGGGAGGGCAGAGACGGCAGGCAGGTGGCATGGGACAGGCGCTGGGCTCTTCTCCACAGTACCCACCAGGGGTGGCTTGAGTTCGCAGGTCAGTGCCCATACTGGCACCCACCGTCATGTTCAGAAGATATCCCCACACCCCTTCTTCTTTGCTTCACTTTTGTACATTATTTCTCAGAATCTGGGCCCACCGTTCCTGGGCCTGGGCACCCTGCAGAGAAACACCATGGCTCACACCCCATTTTGGTTGCAGGCGGTTTTGCCAGGGGAGCAGCCAAGGCACCATGTCCTTGCCCTCCCGGTCTGTGCACGACTGTGCACTGGCCTGTGCCTCCCTGTTCCCACCAGCATGGGGTGGACGGTGACACCAAACCACCCAGGAACAAGAGGTGGGCACCGGCCCCACCAGTCCCACCTCTGCAGGGCTGTGCCTGACCTCGGAAGCTCCGGGTTCCCTGAGCTGAGGCTCTGCTCGAGCAGGGGGTGATGGCAGAGGGAAAAGGACCTGGAGACAGGGTCAGGGTAAGAAATGTCACTCTTCAGCTCAGACACCCTGACCCTCTGGCACCGACGGCTGCTTCCCACGTGGTATGGGATGTCCACCTGGAGACAGGATAATCTCACACCCGTCCCTCTGGAAAGCCACAGGGGAAGTGTGGCCCTGATGCCGAAGGACACCTGGGCTGGACCAGCACCCTCACATCCCATCTCTCAGTGCAGCCAGGAAGGATTGCCAGCACCCAGGGTGCTGCTGATGTCTATCCCCTCCCTGAGGGCCACCCCTCACCTTCCCACAGGGGCTGTGCTGCCAAGCAGGGACCCTGGCTGGTGTGTGGGGTGGGTCTGTGGTGCAGGGCAGTGACCTGCACTCAGGTCCAGCACAGCTGCCTGCCTCTCCTCTGGGAGGGGGCTCAGCAGAGGCAGCACACACAGCCCTCCTTACCCCATGACCAGTTGCTGGGAGGGCAGGGCAGGCCCACAGCACCTGGAGAGGAGCAGAGCCCCAGCTCCAGCCCTTGCCCACCCGAGCCTGGCGAGTCAGAGCAAAAACACCCCTGAAGATGGAACCCGGAACCTCTTGCATGGGAAGCGGGTGCTCTTCCACTGACCTACACCCCCTTGACACCTGCCAGCAGGCGGAAAACTCTCCTCCCATGACATATCTACGATAAGCACAGCCCTCTTGTCCCCTGGGTGCCCAGGCACCCTCAGCAGAAAACAGCATTTGAACCCTCCTGAGATGGGGGAAGTCCAGACTGCCTTCCCACTGGGGCCTGATCCTGGCACAGGGATGCACTGCCGAGCACGGCCCCTTCAACGTCTCTGCAGGGTGATGGGGCAGAAGACAGCTCTTGCTGCAGGCACCGCTCCCACCCTCTGGGCTACCCTGAGGCCCCTCTGCCACCCACGGAAACAACCCTCTGTGTCACAACTGTCCCCAACTCCACATCAGGAGCAGAACAACAGGGTGAGGGAAAGACCCTCCCTGGGATGAGGTGCCCCCATGCTCTGATGGCACCCCAGGGCATGCGGAAGGGGGACATAGGTGCAGAAATCTCACACCCCCCTCATGCAGGCACCAGGTCTCCCCTGCACCCCTCTGCCCCCCAGCACCCCTGGAGATGGGGTGAAGGGCAAGCTTCCACCTCCCTGGGGCTGCGGGTGTGGGTTGGGCTCAGGGACCTTCCCATTCCTGCAGCACTGAGCACTGTCCTGAGGGCAAAGCCGTGCCCTCGGACAGCCCTGGCTGGGGTCTCTGGGGCAGGGTGGGTGCGCATGTTCAGCTGTTAACTGAGAGGTGGAAGGATTGAGCACACGCAGGGATGGTGTCCTCGCGGTGCTACAGCTGGGACCATTGTCTTGCCCAATGCCATAGAATTTTCCCCACGGAGGCCCTGCCTGGCAGAGAGGGTTTGGGGGAATCCAAACCAGAGCACAGTCACTGTGAACTTCTGGAGTGGTTGAGTGGAGTGAAGGGGATGGACTACTCATCTGTTCCGCTTTGCACACATGGCCCCAAAGCTCAAGAACAACCTCGAAGGACTTTTGGAGCAGTGATAGCTCTGCAGACACCTTCTCTGTGGATAAGCATTTTCAAGCTGGTGCTCAAAGCTGGCAAGACAGTAACCTTGCTTGGACAGATGGTCTCTCCTTCTCCCTCCTTCACTTGTGCTCAGTCAGGACAAAAGCCAAACTTCTCTGAAGGAGAATCCCTGGGGAACTGGCTGAGACATCAGAGCTGCAGGGGTCTAGGACATGCCCATTGCTTTGGGACTATAGTCCAGGATGTGCCATTCCTTGGCCTGACTGGTTGACCTGGAAGAGGCTGAGACTGGAGACAGAGGGGGGTGTGCTGTGTTGCCGTCATCACTGTGTTCCTAACGGTCAAGCAGGGTTCCATAGCAGCAAGAGGTTGCAAGAGGGGACCCCAGCATCTTGTTGGAGCTCATGAGCAGGTCTTTCTTCCTCTGGGCAGGGACTGATGGCTCTGAGGGTCTGCAGCTGGGCTGGACAGTGCAGTCTAGTGGGTGAGCAGGTTGGGACAAGGCAATTGGGAAAAATTGAGACACTTGTGCTGTGGGCCCTGGGTCTGGTGCTGAGGCGATGGAGAACACAGACCCATGTGCAATGCCAGGATATGCAGAGGAAAGTCAATGTGGAGAGGTAAAGTGACATCCAGTGTTTGAGCTGGGGCTGTTGTGAAGACACTGTGACAGTTGGTGACCTTCTGTGCAGGACTCCAGGCAGCCACTGATGGCATTTCTGTCCCAACTTGTGCCCTTGCAGCAGCAAGGAACTGATGCAGAGGGATATTCATGTGGGGCCCCAGAGGGATCCCCCTGTGCTTTGTGTGCCCTAGCTGATGCCCAGAGAGGAGCACATATGTATTGCACCGATCATTGCGGCAGGGGGGCAACAGGGGCCAAGAAACTCTGCTCGGGACAGCGCATGACTAAACAACACTGGTGCCCAGGCACTACAGTGGATGATCCTCAGCACGGCTTTGTCAACTGTCCTGGGCACATCAGAGGTCTCGCTGCGACAGACACCTGGAGGGAGGATGCTGCCTTTCAGGCCTCAGCTCCACGGAGTGCCTCTCCCTGAGACTCAGGGGATGGCGGCCTCTGGTCTGGGAACTGAGGAGCAGGTGAAGGTGTGTGAGGAGGGGAGCAGTCAGTGCAGCATCGAGAATGGCAAAGAGGAGAGAGACAGGGTCCTTGCAGAGACCCCGCAGAGGAGAGATCCCGGTCACTTTGGAGCAAGGAAGTAGGGACAGCAGGAGACCACCCCAAGGGAGCACTGACTGGAGAGTCCTGCCCAGGGGGAGGCTGGGGACTTGTGCTGCTGGAGGAAGGCTCCTTCTAAGCTGCAGATCTGCAGCTGCAGAGCAGGGACTGTGCTCTGGCAAGAGGTGAAGGAGCAGGCAGGGCTGGGGCAGGCTGGAAGAAGGCAGATGGGCTCTGCCAAAATCTAAGGGAGAAAATCATTGCTGAAGGCGGGGGTTGAACCAGGGACCTTTAGATCTTCAGTCTAATGCTCTCCCTGCTGAGCTACTTCAGCCCTGCCCCAGCAGCCCTTCTCCCCCTGCCACCCATGCCAGGCCACAGACTGACACACAGGAGGAGCGCTCCTCAGGAGGCTTCCCAGGGAAAAGCTGTGCCCAGCCGCGGGCAGAGGGAACCTGGCCTCTCCCTGCCTCCAAGGCCAGGTGGGCTCCAGGTTTGGTGGAGGCCAGCTTACACTGGGTGTGCCAAGATGTCTGAGGGCCTTGCACAACCGTGACAGTGGCAAAGGCAAGTAGGCAGATGGGGCATGTGCAGTTGTAAAGGCTGAGGGTGGAAGAAGCGTGGGGCTGGTGGAAGACCTTGTCTCCTTCCCCATGGAAGGTGTCCTCCCACCCTTTTCTCCCTGGCTCAACTTAGTTCCTTCGTTCCCAACACTTCTACCTCCTCCTCCCTGAGCAGTGCAGGGGGATGGGGAGTGGGGGTTGCAGTCAGTCCGTAACCGTTCCTCTCTGTGTCTCCTTCCTTCTGACACTTCTCCCATGGGGTCCCTCTTACCGCTACAGTCCTTTGAGACAAACCTGCTCCAGCATGGGCTCTCCTCAAGGCACCATTCTTCCAGGAAATAGCCAATGTCTCCAGTGTTGGGTCCTCCACAGACTGCAGGGCTGACCTTCTCCACTGTGGTCTTCTCCAGGGGCTGCAGGAGACTATCTGCTCTGGCACCTGGAGCACCTCTTCTCCCTCCTTCTTCACCAGCCTTGGTGTTTGCAGGGCTGGTTCTCACACTTTTTTCCCCTCACTCCTCTCCCACTCTGGCTGTTGTGTCCTTTCTTAAATACGCTTTCACAGAGGTTCCACCAGCTTCATTGACGGGCTCAGTTTTGGCCAGCGGTGGGTCTGCCTTGGAGATGGCTGGAACCAGCTCTGTCTGGCATGGAGGCAGCCTCTGGTCTCTTCTCACAGAGGCCAGCCCTGCAGCCCCCCTACTACACAACTTGGACATGGACACCTCTTGCGTTAAAAGGAATGCAGTAATAAACAAGTAATAAACAAGCTCCTAAAATAGCACAAGCAATTCCTTTACCCTTACCATCTTTAACCTTCTGTTCACTCCTGCACTGTTGAATTCGCTCTATTATTTTATTTTCATTTTTCCAGAATTTCTGGGCCCACTCTAGTCCCCAATGGGACGGCGCACATTTATATTTTTGTAGCAGTTTGGCTATCCTGTCTGTGAGGCCAATTTTTACTGTCGCTTTAAAAGGAATGCAGTTTCGAAATTTGTCTGTCAGAGTCCCAGGACTTTCACTGACCCATTTATCAGAGCCCCAACAAAAGGACTTGCACTGAGCAGATGCACAAAAATCGAAATTAGTTATTTTATTGAAAGCGACAGAAACAGATTCGAGATTGCCATTGATAAATTCACTAACTATAATAGTGCTACTAATTAAGGTTAATATTGCTAGCAGACTTGACAGTAATACAAGAACCTGGGGATAACTTTCACCCAGAGGGTGAGAGGCGCAGCGCTTACCCAGAGAGGCGTCCCTGCCTGCGGTGGAGGAAGAGAACACAGCCCGTCGACTTGTCCGTCAGGCGTTGAGGTTCTTCTCTCCCACCTTAACAATCATTTTCTCCGTCTTTTATCCCCAAAACTACGAGGTTCCCCCCCATATGGGACGTGTAGCATGATTTGGGTGGAGAGACGAGTGCTATAGTCATATATGTTTAGCATGACCTCTATAATCTTCATTAGCATATGCAGGGCTGTGAGTTGTAATATGCATTTCACAGGTAATGAGGCAAAGGTCAGTTATCGGACATGAAGCCTTTTCAAAGAAACAAAGGACCTCTCACATTCCTGTTATCTTACTGTCTTTGCTGACCATAAGCAGGACTGTCCTGCCTCCATGGGGCCCCCTCCTTACCTGCATCCTGTGTTAGCCAGGTGGGTCTCCACTCCCCTGGGTTGCACAAGAGATAGCAAGGGCAGTCTTAACTGCTCTTTGTGCACAGGAATCCCACCTCATTATCCAAATTCCACAACACCAATGCACAGTGTAAATTGTTGCCTTGCTGAATGACGTCCCCTGCTCTTCCCTCGTCAACAAATGCAATTTCCTCGCTGGGGGGGAAGAGAGAGAACTGAGAAGGCCTTGATGCTGTGCAAACATGGTTCAGCAACAGCTACAACACTGGTGTGTTGTCAACACTGTTTTGGTCACAAATCCCAGACACAGCACCATACTGTTACAAATCTGTAATATAAAAACTCATCTACACAATGTATGTAGGTGAGCAGGCAGTTCTTTATTGCAGCGCTGGACGCACAGGGGATCGCTCCTCCTAGTGCGCGTGCCTAGCTTCTCCGCTACCAAAGTTACATACAGTCAAAGTATACATATTCATCATATTTTCCAAGAAACAATTAACATAGTCATACGATTTCCGAGAACTCATTAACATATGTAAATGCTCATGACGCATGCGCCTTCAGGTACACAGGTGGTCGTCTAAGGTCCTCTGGTGGTCATCCATAGCCTTCCTCATGGTGTCCTTTAGTTGAACCCAATCTTTGCGCGTGCTCAGGTTGGTTGCAAAATCCCATTCTTGGAATCTTCTTAAGTTTTCCCCGGTTTACTGACCAGGCCTACAACTTATCATTCTCTTGACAAGCAAATTCTACCTCTTCACAATGCTACATTGTTCATAGCTAGTTTATGATTAAATCAGGGGTAGCCCATACCTAGTTACCCTTATACAGAAAATATATATATATATAATTTTTAATCTTTTAATAATCACTTTCTAGCTTATAATTTTCTGTCAATTTCCATGCCTATGAATAATCAATGGTTATTGCTATTAATATCTATCGATTGGCATTCTTGATATTCATATCAAGATGGGGAGGGTAAGGGGATTTTCAAGCAGCATCACTGGTGCATATCAGGTCACACTGTCACAGGACTCAAACAAAACTTTTCTATTCAATTCTTCATCGTTCCATCTCGTTACTGTTAGTTCTTCAGTATGGAACGGCGACTCCCTGGTGAGGTTCCTATGGTTATTGTTTCTAACTTAACAATCCTAACTTATTTATCTATTAATTATATTTAACCTTTTCTATATAATTATATTTTGATTAAAAATCAGAATATTTACAACAATACGGGCTGCTATGAAGAACATTAACTGCATCCCAGCCAAAACCTGTACTGTGTGCCTGGAAATATTTTCCACGATGAGCTGCGCAATCCTCTCTCTCTTCCCAGGGTGAGAGGTGAGGCTGACTGGCCTCTAGTTCCCTGGGTCCTCCTTCTTGCCTTTCTGGAAGATAGGAGGGACATGTGATTCCTTCCAGTCTTCAGAGGACTGTATTGTGTGCACACCTCAACTGAGGCAAGAGGAATCCCACTACCTGTGGGTTTGGGGCAGGCATGGGAGGGAGCTGAGTCCCTGTGACGGGTGCACTCCACTCCCTGACCAAACCGGTGTGGTTTGGTTTAGACTCCAAAGGAGGTAAAGGCCGAGGTGTAGCCGGGCCAAGAACCTCTCTAGTTCCAATCTGTTCTCTAGAAACCCACACAGGAACAGAGAGACACGGTGACCGCTGATGCCTATGGGGGGCTGAGGGCACTGCCTGAAGGCACCGAGGGGAGAGGAGTGAGGCAGAGAGAGGTTAAAGGCAGTGTGGAGTAGGAGGACGGATGAGAGCTTTTTGTGGGACAAATCTTCAGACTCACACGGTAAGTGTCTGTCTGCAGGGCCAGGCACAAGAGTCTCCTGACGGCATCTCCAAAAGCTGGCACAATCCACAGCTTATGAGATCTGGAAGTACAACTCTCACTGTTTCTCTACCGTAGAGGAGAAGGACGTGCTGCAGAGCAGGGATTCCCTGCTGCACCATCACAAGGACAGGGTGTGATGGCTGCCTTTTCCCAGGGATGGTTGCAGGGATGCAAAGCCATTTGTGCAGCCAGGGCTGCCCTGGGCTGTCCTTCAGAGCAGGGTCCTTGTGCCCCAGGGGCCTGTGTACCAGGACACAGGATCAGTAGTTGTGCTAGGAGCCTCTTAAAGTGCCTTTAGCCACTGCTCTGCCAAGCACCACCTTTTCTGGACCCATCAGGGTTGCTCTGACCTGCGCTTTTCCAGCTGCAAACAGGCACATGCACCCAGGCGCTGCCCTGCAAACAGGCATGTTCCTGTAGGGCCAAGGTGAGTGCACAGAGGTTGGGATGGGGTCTGTGAGCGCTGAGAGGGAAAAGACATGGCACAAGGAAATATCTCCAAGGAGGAAAATCTCCAGGCAGCAGGGATATGATCAGGGAATGAGAGGAAACTGAAACCAGATACGCTGTGGGAGGGAGAACTGAGAAAACTCCTGATGATCCCCTCCAGTGCAGACCCCTTCCTCTGAGCAAGCCCCCTTGCCTCCTCTCCCACCCAGCACAGCCTCTGCCCTCAGGGCCGTGGGCTCCAAGGCATGAACCACCTCCTCTGCAGCCAGAGCTCCAGCAGAGACGTGGTGCAGCTCTCCAGCCATGTGCCCAGTTCCCTGCGCAGAGCACAGGGGCTGAGAACATCTGAGAACATCTTGTGCAGAGCACAGGGGCTGAGAACATCTGAGAACATATGCTGTGGGAGGGAGAACTGAGAAAACTCCTGATGATCCCCTCCAGTGCAGACCCCTTCCTCTGAGCAAGCCCCCTGGCCTCCTGTGGAATTTGGATAATGAGGTGGGATTCCTGAGCACAAAGAGCTGTTAAGACTACCCTTGCTATCTCTTGTGCAACCCGGGCGAGTGGAGACTTGCCTGGCTAACACAGGATGCAGATAAGGAGGGGGCCCCGTGGAGGCAGGACAGCCCTGCTTATGGTCAGCAAAGACAGTAAAATAACAGGAATGTGAGGGGTCCTTTGTTTCTTTGAAAAGGCTTCGTGTCCGATAACTGACCTTTGCCTCATTACTGGTGAAATGCATATTACAACTCACGCCCCTGCATATGCTAATGAAGATTATAGAGGTCATGCTAAACATATATGACTATAGCACTCGTCTCTCCACCCAAATCATGCTACACATCACATATGGGGGGGGAACCTCGTAGTTTTGGGGATAAAAGACGGAGAAAATGATTGTTAAGGTGGGAGAGAAGAACCTCGGTACCTGACGGACCAGTCGACGGGCTGTGTTCTCTTCCTCCACCCCAGGCAGGGACGCCTCTCTGGGTAAGCGCAGCGCCTCTCACCCTCTGGGTGAAAGTTATCCCCAGGTTCTTGTATTACTGTCAAGTCTGCTAGCAATATTAACCTTAATTAGTAGCACTATTATAGTTAGTGAATTTATCAACGGCAATCTCGAATCTGTTTCTGTCGCTTTCAATAAAATAACTAATTTCGATTTTTGTGCATCTGCTCAGTGCAAGTCCTTTTGTTGGGGCTCTGATAAATGGGTCAGTGAAAGTCCTGGGACTCTGACAGACAAATTTCGAAACTGCATTCCTTTTAACGCAACAACTGAGAAGACAATTACCTGGCCCAAAAGGCTGGAGCTTCCAGGAAGCTTCCAGTTTAAAGGAAATTTTTAAGTTTCCAGTTTTTAAGTTAAAAAAATCAAACTTTTTCAGTTTTCCAGTGCTAAGGAAATTTTGATAGATGGCAGCAGAGAGACTGAAGCAGCAGGGCAGCAAAGACCTGCCTTTTCACGCTTCATTCTTAAAAAATTTCATGAATGACCACCAGATCAATCATGATGCACAGTTATTGTTGTTGCACTGACTGAGCTTTGCTGGAGCTCCTTTTGGGCGTAGGGGTATGGAGACGAGGAATTTTTTCCTTTCCCCATCTCCTGCAGTCAGTGTCACAGTGGTGCATGGAGGAGGACAAGAGATTGACACAAGAAAAGTTCACACCAGGGACAAGGGAAATCTTTTTCCTTGTGAGGACAGTCAAGCACAGGGAGTGGCTACCCAGAGAAATCATCCAGGTTCCATTCTTGGAGGATTTCAAGGAGCAACTGGGATCAAGCCCTGAGCAACAAGCTCTGACCCCGGAGCTGACCCTGCTGGGCTGGAGACCTCCTTCCAACCTGTATGTACTGGTTTTGGCTGATGATTTAGTTGTTGCTGAGCAGTGTTTGCACAGCATCAAGGCTTTTTCTGCTCCTCAGACTGCCCCACCAGCAGGCAGGCGGGGGGTGCACCAGAAGTTGGGAGGGGACACAGCTAGGACAGCTGACCCCATCTGACCAAAGGGATAGTCCATACCATATGATGTCATGCTCAGAAATAAAACTGGGTGGGGTAGAGGTCAGAGGCAGCTGTCATTGCTCGGGGATTGTCTGGGCATTGATTGGTTGGTGGTGAGCAATTGTTTTCTTTTACATCACTTGTTCTTCTTGGGGTTTATTTTCCTCTTTCTTTAGATTTGTTTTTTCTTCTTTTTTAGCAGGTTCATCACTACACCTGCCAATTAGAGCCAACAGCATGGAGAGAGGGCAGAGGAAAAGTCCAGGAGAGGGGATAGTGGTGGGTTGTTCCTTGTGAGGCCCTGTCAGTTGTAGCAAAGTGAGAGTCCATCAGGTACATCAGCATCACGCGGCCATCGAGTGAATCAGAGCATGGGGGAGGGCAGTGGAGATGCTGGTCATGGTGACATGACTGGGAGCTCCGGTTTGTCAGGGGGCAGCAAGGGACAACTGCTCTGGAAGGCACAGGTAGTTGGGGACCCAGGGGTATCCTCAGGTGAGCAGGGAGCAGGCTCACCAACCTGAGCTCCCAACAAGGGAGCAGGACATGCAAGGGGCCTCACAGCTGGAGGCAGTTCAGAGTCCAGATCATCTGGCAAGGTTCTGATGAGGGAGCAGGTCCAAGGTCAAGGCAGGAAGTTGATCCACAGGTTGGGGTCAGGATAAGGCCCAGTAAGGGATACTGGGGACAAGCACAGCCCAGAGCTGCCTCCTCCCCAGCAGGACCTCAAGCAGAGGAGTGTATCTCCTGCACCGCTCCCACATTGTGCCCTTTCCCCTCTGCCTGACAAAGGGGCTGAAAGTGACTGTACTGTGGCTGTGGAAGGTGGTGTGCAGAGCTGGGTAAGGTGAAAACCCTCCTGAGTGCCCATCTGTCTCTCCCTTGGCAGGAGGATGACACTGTTGCTCCTTGTTTTCCCCACCTGTGTCTGCAGCTCTTGCTGGCTGGACGGCCGAGCCCAGAGAATTGTCGTGAATGGAGTGAAATCCAGTAGGAGGCCGGTCACAAGCCGAGTCCCCCAGGGATCAGTTTTGGGACCGGTCTTGTTTAATATCTTTATCGATGATCTGGATGAGGGGGCTGAGTACTCCCTCAGTAAGTTTGCAGATGACATCAAGTTGGGAGGGAGTGTTGATCTGCTCAAGGGTCAGAAGGCTCTGCAGAGGGATCTGGACAGGCTGCATCGAATGTCCAAGGCCAATTGTATGAAGTTCAACAAGGCCAAGTGACGGGTCCTACACTTTCGTCACAACAACCCCATGCAACGCTCCAGGCTTGGGGACAAGTGGCTGGAAAGCTGCCCTGCAGAAAAGGACCTGGGGGTGTTGATTGACAGCCGGCTGAATATGAGCCAGCAGTGTGCCCAGGTGGCCAAGAAGGCCAACAGCATCCTGGCCTGTATCAGAAAGAGTGTGGCCAGCAGGAGTGGGGAGGTGATCGTGCCCCTGTACTCGGCGCTGTGAGGCCGCATCTTGTATCTTGTGTTCAGTTTTGGGGCCCTCACTACAAGAAGGACATTGAGGTGCTGGAGCATGTCCAGAGAAGGGCAACGACGCTGGTGAGGTGTCTGGAGCACAAGTCTGATGAGGAGCGGCGGAGGGAACTGGGGTTGTTCAGTCTGGAGAAGAGAAGGCTGAGGGGAGACCTCATCGCTCTCTACAGCTACCTGAAAGGGGGTTGCAGAGAGGTGGGTGCTGGTCTCTTCTCCCAAGTGGCTAGCAACAGGACAAGAGGAAATGGCCTCAAGTTGTTCCAGGGGAGGCTCAGTCTGGAAGTTAGGAAAAATTTCTTTACTGAGTGTGCTGGTTTTGGCTGGGATAGGGGTAATTTTCTTCATAGTAGCTAGTATGGGACAGTGTAGTATGGGGCTGTGTTTTGGATTTGTGCTGGAAACAGTGTTGATAGCACAGGGGTGTTTTAGTTACTACTGAGCAGTGCTTACACAGAGTCAAGGCCTTTTCTGCTTCTCACACCGCCCCACCAGCGAGTAGGCTGGGGGTGCACAAGAAGTTGGGAGGGGACACAGGTAGGACAGCTGACCCCAACTGACCAAAGGGATATTCCATACCATATGACGTCATGCTCAGCATATAAAGCTGGGGGAAGAAGAGGGAAGGGGGGGACATTCGGAGTAATGGCGTTTGTCTTCCCAAGTAACCGTTATGCGTGATGGAGCCCTGCTTTCCTGGGGATGGCTGAACACCTGCCTGCCGATGGGAAGTGGTGAAGGAATTCCTTGCTTTGCTTTGCTTGCCTGCACAGCTTTTGCTTTCCCTATTAAACTGTCTTTATCTCAACCCCCAAGTTTTCTCACTTTTACTCTTCCGATTCTCCCCCGCATCCCGCCTGGAGGGAGTGAGCGAGGGGCTGTGTGGTGCTTAGTTGCCAGCTAGGCTTAAACCACGACACTAAGAGAGTGGTGAGACACTGGAATAAACTGCCCAGGGAAGTGGTGGAGTCACCCTCACTGCAGGTGTTCAAGGACCATGTGGACGTGGCATTGCAGGACATGGTTTAGTGGACATGGTGGTGTTGGGTTGATGGTTGGACTTGATGATCTTACACGTCTTTTCCAACCTTCGTGATTCTGTGATTCTGTGATCAGCAATCCAGAACGTTTGTGGAGCGCATTGATGATAAAATCCTCATCCAAGTGACAGAGGAGACAATGAGATGTGCTTTGCTGGACCTCCTCCTCACCAACAAGGAGGTGCTTGTTGGGGATCTGAAGGTCAAAGGTGGCCTTGTGACCATGAGATAGGGCTATAGTGACCACGAGATGGTGGAGTTCAGGATCCTGAGGGGAGGGTGGAAGGTCCCTTAGAAGTCCCAGCAGCTGCCAGCAAGACCAGCCTTCAGGAATCCCAGCTGCCAGAGAGACAGGGGGCAAGTCTGGAGCATGGAGATGTGCCTGGGTAGAAGAGGATCACATGAGGGAATACTTAGGCAATCTGGACATACTGAAGTCCCTGGGCCTTTACTACTCCTGATGGTTTCATGTTGTTCATGTACCTGGAAATGGTTTCCAGGATCAGCTGCTCCATTGCCTTCCCAGGGACAGAGATGAGTCTGACTCACCTGTAGTTCCCTGGGTCTTTTTTCTTTTCTTTCGGGAAGACAGGAGTGATATTTGCTTTTCACTTCTGTTCTCTGGGACTCTTTATGTGGCTGTGCTCTAGGCCTCTGTGTATCAATTGAGGTCTGGCATTTGGCAGGCCATGGTGTTATGCCATTGTACATCCCATAAAGATCCATTGTACATCCCATAAAGACGTGGCCAGCTCAGAAGAAGGGATGATATGATGGAAGTGATAGCAGGTGTGGCCATTTCTTGATGGCAAAGAAAGAGAGGGTGATCTATCCAACTTCTCCAACCTTCATTGCTCCGAGCTCCCTTCAGATATGAAATGTACATGCACAATATGACAATTTAAATGTGTCACCAGAACACAGTTTCCCCATTTGAAGCGTTGGCAGGAAATACATTTTTGGAAATGGCTGTATAGATCGCTATTTACAGAGAGGGAGAGAAAGTATCATCATCTTGCTGGTCCATGTCCATGGCCTATGAAAAAATTCATGAGGATTTACAGACCAATGTCAAAGTTCTGAAAATGTAGAAGTTTTACACACTTATTACACCAAGGTCTCTTCTGCACATGGTTCAACATTTGCATAAAATCTTCACACAGGGCTTGATGCAGTTGCCCACACAGTGGTGGCCACTGTCTCCAAGATACATGGGGGTAGCTGAAGCCCCCACAGGGCACTGGAAAATGTGGCTCAGGACCTATGGGAGCCCTTCTGGAGCAGGGCCTGGTGGACAGGCAGGGAAGGCCAAGGCATCTCAGCTGAGACAGCTGATTTCGCTCCCTGGTCTAGAAAGGGAAGCCTGGAAAATGGCTCCCAAGTTGTGCAATGTTAGAGGAGGTCACTCTCATCCCTGCCTTCACCTACAATGGAGTCACATGTACTTTACCCTGCAGGGAATGAAAAATGCGGGGGTCTGGATATTGCAGAGTCTCCTGTAACCCAGATACATTGGGGTTAGTGCAGATCTGGCAGTCCAAAAGAGAGCGTTTCCTTCACTTTGTCTCTTTTTTCCCTCTGTGAATTGAGGGAGCTCGTGACCTCAGCATGTGACTCGCTGTGTGCAAAGAGTGAATATGGACCAAAAGAAGCCGGGACAGGGAGTGTTTGGGGGGATCTTGGGATCTCTCCTTGACACAAAAGTGTGTTTTCTATTGGTCCAGGGCTATCCACTGTGGGAAGTGGACTTCAGAGGGGGTAACGTGGACTTCATATACAGCCGATGAGCGTATCACATCCCTCCGTGTTTGCGTGCAGTCATTCTCCAAGCAAAGCAGGTGGGAGTTGGTGCCCACGGGATGAAACATGCAGCTACAGACTTCAGTGCAGAAAGCTCCGATTTGAACGAGGCTGCTGTAAGTGGCAGGTGGTTGATGAGAGAAAAGGCGTGAAGAATGGCCATAGATTGTCAATATAAAAGGTCCTGATATTTGTATACATTCAAACTCCACTGGAGACGCTCAGGATCAATATGGATTGAGGATTTCTGATCTCACAGAATGTGTAAGCAGAAAAAGGAAGAAAAGTGTGGGGAAAAATGAATCCTTTCTTAGTGTTTAGTAGTGACATCTTTTGACTGCACTCCTGAAACCTCTCCTATTAACAACATAAGAATTGAAGACCTAAAGGAAAACGATTCACAGAGCCTTGGCTCCTTAGGGAGTTTTGCATGTTAATGAGCCCTCTGGTGCCAAGTTCCTGATTTGCGGGTCCTGGAAGATTGGACAAGCGTCTGAAGAAGTCAACGTCAGCAGCAAACGTCCAAGTTTCTGAGACTGTTAGTGGGCCCCACTAAGGACCATCACTGAAGAGAGCATGGAGGGAACGACCAGACGAGGAGGTGGTCCCTGAGGACTGATGAAACAGAAAGTCAGAGGCCCTAGTTACAGGTGGAAAATCAACTGTGGAGGTGGCTGTGAAAGCCCTAAATGTCTTTCAGCAATCAGGATGGCCAAGCCCTGACCCTCATCCCCTGCCTTTTCCCCATGATGTAATGCTAATGGCTCTTCCTGGGAACAGTGTGATAATGGGGGTGTGTGATGCTGAGTACAGGAGAGCGGTAGGCCATTTCCTAGGCTCTGTGGAGTGAGCGTGAGGAGGCAATGAGGCTCTGGGCTGTATGGAATCACTGTTTTCTCACGGGTGTCAGTGGAAGAGACAGTTGCCATAACAGGGAGGACAAAGACTTCAGTTCTGTTGACCCCGGTCCAGCATTTTGGACATCCCCATCACAGGCAGTCCTACACTGTCCTATGCCTCTGCCTGTTTCCCTGCACATTTTAGCCACCCCGCTGCTTCCCACCTTGCTCTGGCCCCATGATACCCCAAGTTTTACTGATGGCGTTCTGTCCTTACTGGCTGTTGCTTCAAACACAAAGCTGAAGATTTGCCAGTGCCTGTGAGTTCCCCACAACCTATCCGGTTTCTTTCAAAGCCTTCCTGATGCTCCTCTAGCTCCCAAGATGTCCCAGCCCCACACTTGCTTGAATCCTGTACTTATATCCACATCCCAGCACTGAGATGCACATCGATCTTCTCTTGCATCCTTTAAAGTTAACGCTCAACCTATTTCACTTCAGCATGACAGCACACACACACACACACCCCCCCCCCCTGCTATTTCAGGTCCTCTTCCTGCCTTTAACACACTCACTGCTGGGCACACACTGCTCTCTCCCTGCACTCCCATGGGTCTCACAAACCCTTCCCGCTTCCCCTGCAGTTATGGGACCTCCCTCTGGGAGGGTCATGCATTTTCCAGCATCATGGATGGTTCTTGTGGTCCATCCAAGTGTGGGCAGTGAAGGAGGGGAAGAGAGCAAGGCCAGCTCATGAGGCAAACTGAACACAGCCACCCCCAGCAGCGGGCATTCCCTCTCTGCCAGGGTGAGGCATGCACACAACATGGAGACATCTTCCTTATCTTTGCTGTGCACAAGAGGGGACTTTCTTCCTGACACCTTCCCAGGAAAAAACTCCTCCTCCTTCTCCTCCTCCACCCTCACAGATTGACTGCTTTCCATTTCTGGGCTCAGGCATGGCTGGAAGGATTTGCTAAAGCCATCGGTCATCACCTTGTTTCTCAGGGACATCTCCCGACCCTCTCTCCCAGGCCTACAAATGGCCAATCACTGCTGCTCAGGGCCACTCACTCTTCAGCAGCAGCTGGTCAGAGCTGGCCATTTCCCCGATGCAGGCACTGAGCCCAGCAGGAGAATGGAGATGGCCTCACAGCCAGACTTACCCATAAACTGGGTGAACGGCCAGCGCTGGAAATGACTGGTGAGAGAGGCTGGGAGGTGAAAAAGGCCCTGGGCCACCTTCCTGGTCTGTCCGTGCCACCAAGGGCACAGACTGGCCTCCTCTCTCCTGCACCTGCGTGTCTCGGCTCCCATGCACAAGCCCTGTCTGTGCACCAGAAGCCCCCTGATGCGAGCCCTCATCCTGCACAGTCATGCAGTACAAGCTGTACACTGATGTTTTTCTCTCCCAGGAACTTTCCAGCTCAGCCCAGCTCCCTCCAAGACCTCCTACCTCCCCTGCCCTCTCTCCAGCCCAGCCCACTCTGGTCTGGCCCCACAGCACTAATTGCCACAGGGTGCTGCAGAGCTCTGGGCACTCACCCCAGAGCCCCAGCCCCTCTGAAGGGCACAGCAGCCCCTGGAGGGGCAGAGAGGAGTCAGCCTCAGAGATGGGGGGCCACAAGGTCAAGGAGGTCAGTGGCACCCTGCGTCCCCTGTTCTCCTCTCCAGCATATCCTGAGAGGTTTGCAGCCCCTCCGGACCATCCCGTCTCCCCAGGCTGGCACAAGAGCCCAAGTCCTTCTGGTCCTCAAGAGCTCCTGATTCCCCCAGCACAAAGCAGCCTGCCCCAAGCTGGTGCAGCCAGAAAGGCATTTCTATTTCCCATTCATTTCTGCTACGCTGAAGGTGCATCATAATCCAAGAAGTTGCTGCAGGTTCTTTTATTTTCTTAAAGAAAATGTTTTCCCATTTATACAAAGTCTCCGGGTCACACAAGATGGGTGGATCACTAAGGGGAGGCATAATTTTATGTATTTGAAGATAACAACATTAAAAGTGGAAAAAGGAAAAAAAAATACAGGAAAGGCAGACTTGGCCTGTCACGACCTACCCTGGGAGTCAGCTGCAGAGGAAGGTAGGCAGCCTATGGCTGCTGAAAGACGTCCAGTTACCAGTTTCCTCAGGGCATCCTTGAGCTCCTGGTTCCTCATGCTGTAGATGAGGGGGTTCACTGCTGGAGGCACCACTGAGTACAGAAAAGATACCACCAGATTTAGAAGTGGGGAGGAGAAGAAGGGGGGCTTCAGGTAGGCAATCATGCCAGTGCTAAGAAACAGGGATACCACGACCAGGTGAGGGAGGCAGGTGGAAAAGGCTTTGTGCCGTCCCTGCTCAGAGGGGAAGCTTAGCACAGCCCTGAAGATCTGCACATAAGAGAGCACCATGAAAACAAAACACCCCAAAAACAGAAAAGAACTAAAAGCAATAAGCCCAGCTTCCCTGAGATAGGTGGCTGAGCAGGAGAGCCTGAGGATCTGGGGGACTTCACAGAAGAACTGGTCCAGGGCATTGCCTTGGCAGAGTGGTAGTGAAAAGGTATTGGCCGTGTGGAGCAGAGCATTGAGAAACCCACTGCCCCAGGCAGCTGCTGCCATGTGGACACAAGCTCTGCTGCCCAGGAGGGTCCCGTAGTGCAGGGGTTTGCAGATGGCCACGTAGCGGTCATAGGCCATGACTGTGAGAAGAAAATACTCTGCTGACATCAGAAAGAAAAAGATAAACAATTGAGCAGCACATCCCCCATAGGAGATGGCCCTGGTGTCCCACAGGGAATTGGCCATGGATTTGGGGAGAGTGGTGGAGATGGAGCCCAGGTCAAGGAGGGAGAGGTTGAGGAGGAAGAAGTACATGGGGGTGTGGAGGTGGTGGTCGCAGGCTATGGTGGTGATGATGAGGCCATTGCCCAGGAGGGCAGCCAGGTAGATGCCCAGGAAGAGCCAGAAGTGCAAGAGCTGCAGCTCCCGGGTGTCTGCGAATGCCAGAAGGAGGAACTCGGTAATGAAGCTTCCATTGGACATTTGGTCCCTCATGGCATGGGAGCCTATACATGGAGGAAAAGATATCAATGAGTAAGGACTGATTTCTCTGAGCAAAATCTATTCCATTTCTTGTAGAAACCCCCAAACCACCTGTCCCTAATCAAGAACACGTTTGGCAGGTCCCTTTTGTGAGCTCTGGTTGGTGCTGGCTGAGGGTGTCCCTGGCAGCAGTGCACTCTGCGGTGGGCTCTGGGGGAGCCAGCGCTGCCCTACAGCGATAGGGAAATAGGAACGCAGGGTCTCTGGTTAAATCCGCTTGTGATATCAAAGAGCTTTTCCCCACTGTCTCTCCCAAGTCACCCAACCCTGGAGTAGAGCTGTGAGGATTTTGTTTTGTTTATTCTGCTCTAGTGGCCCCACCACCCCTGAGGAGTGTTTTTAAGTCAGAAATCCTTGGCATTAGTACTGCCCTTCAGGTGAAACCTTCTGGGTCCTGAGAAGCAGAGGGGCCGTCCCTTAGTGCAGAGTGAGGACAGCCAGCCTGTCCATCAGCCCTGGTCTCAGCTGCCTTGTGCTGGCACCTCTTTGAGCTGGAGGACGATAGCACTCAAGTGTTCTCCCCAAATGAAACTGGACGCTGCTGAGAGCAAAAGAAATCCAGTTTCCAAGTGCAGACCTCCAAACCCCTCACCCTGCCTCAGCGTACCCAAGGAGGATCTCAGCTCTCCCCTCCCAGCCAGGGGCACAGAGGGCTCACTGCCGCTGCCTGTGTGGAGCCACCCAGCAGCATTTCTGTGGCCTTAGTGCTGAGTTGTCTTCTCCATGGGGCTCCTGCATAACACAGAGATGCCATGGGTGAGCTGTGCCCTTCTGGAGGGCACCCTGCAGCCCAGCAGGACCCCCCAGGGAAAGAGTCAAATGTCCTAAAGATGGGACATCCAAAAGGAGCATTAGCTCTCTCCCAGCCCTGCAAAATGCATTGCCACAGGCGGTGCTACATCTACATGGGGGAAGAGACCTGATGGGGGGTGGTGTGTGCTCCAGGGGAGGTTTCTGCACTGCAGGGGATGGCAGGGAGGTACCCAGTTCCCCGTCCCACAGTCTTTCTGAGAGTCGCTCCCTCTCCCTCCCTGCCCATGTCTCTGCTGCCTGGAGCTCTCCCTGCCAGGAGCTATTTCTCTGTCCCCATGTGTCTGCTCCCTGCCAGTGCTCAGAGACCCCAACGCACCCGCTGTGTGCTCAGCTCTGCCCTGCAGACACCTCCTGGCAGCAGGGCACTGCCCAGGGGCATGTCTGTCTGTGCAGAAGCTAAGGAGCAGCTCAAACAAGTCCCACAGAGACCACCGAGGTGATGCTGTCCTGCTGTCTGTAGGCTGAGCAGTGCCTTAGGGGACTAGATGAGGTTCCTTGCAGACCTACCCATCTCTCAGGGCAATGCTCCTGGAGTCTCGGTGTCTTGTCCAAATTCAACACCTCCATTACTCTGTCCCTGCCCTCTCTCCTCTCCCTCAGTGCAGGACATGAACTGGGGGTCGGCAAAGCAACTTTGTCTCAAAGAGCACCTTCATTGACTTTCCTACGGCAGTCTCCTCTGGAAATAGCCCCTTGGTGAGCTCGACCTGGGATCTCTCAGTGTAACTGTTAAGGTGTCTCAGAGGGTTGTCCACACCTGACAGATCCATTTCCGTTCCCGCCCATCCAACTAGTATAATCTTTAATGCAAAGACTCAGGAATGCACAAGCTGAAGCAGGAAAGCCTTGCCTTGACTGTCATCTTTGAAAGATCCTCTCCAGAAATGTGCTGGGGGTGATGTGGAGCTGTGAGCAGCCCTGACACACACAGCACCCTCTCAACAGCAGAAGAACCCTGCCTGGCTAGTGGTCACTCCTTCCACCCTGAGCTTCTCCCCGCAGTGCCCTGGGGAGCTCCCTGGGCAGGCTGAGTGCTGACCCTGGCAGGCAGCAGAGTCCCTGCCCCAGCTCACAGTGCCCTGGGGTGCAGGGACCCTGCTCTGAAGGACAGCCCTGGGCACCCCTGGATGCACACCCACCTTTACACCCCTGCAGGCGTCCCTGGGAGAAGGCAGCCATCCTGCCCTGTCCCTCTGACAGTGCAGGGAGGAATCCCTCTGTGGAGCACATCCTTCTCCTCTATACTAGGGAATCTGTGAGAATCCTCCTGGAAGTTTCTACAGGCTATGGGATGAACCAGGTCTAGGAGAGTCCTGCAGACTACTCATTATTATTGCCCTGCAGCTCAGAGACTTACCATATAGAGGGCTGTGAAGAATTCTCTCCCAGTGAACTCTCAGCTGTCGTCCCACTCCACACTGCCTTTAAGCTCTCTCTGCCTCGCTCCTCTCCCCTCGGTGCCTGCAGGCAGTGCCCTCAGCCCTGCTGCGCTTTGAAGAAAAGCTGCTCCTGGGCAGAGCTGTCTCTCTGCAGCACTGCCCACTTGCCATCAGCTCCCTCCCTCCACCCCAGGAGCCCAGCCCAGCTCAGCAGCAGAGGACCAGCCCAAGGCAGCACTTTCTCTGCCCCCTCTGGGCTCCCTCCAGGTGTCCCTGGGGCTCTGGGGGAACCTGCTGTGAAACAGGCTGAAGGAATCACTGTTGTTCCCTTCCTCAGCTGGGGAGAGATGCTTCTTCCCAGCACTGTATTTTTCCTGCTCAGAGACAGAGTTCAGTCTAAATATCACCTTTCCTTGTCCCATCAGTAGGCAGAATACCCAGTGAGCGTGAGGGATCTCATTTACCACTTCTGAGGGAAGAGATTCAGCTGAGGCAATTGAGGCATCTTATTCTGGGCTTGCAGTTCTGGGGCTGGAAGTGGTCTCAGCTCCCTCCCATGACTGCCACAAACCCACAGGAGGTGGGATTTCTCTTGCCTCTCTTCAGGTGTGCAAAAATGGACATTTGCATGGGAGCTTTTTGTCTCAGATCCCCTGCTAATTAATGGAGATGGAGGGCAGGACTGAGTGCTTCACATGCAAATACCTGGTGGCATCTGAGGTGCCAGAGGTGGCCCAAGGAAACTGCAAGCCCTAGTGGAGCAATTCTCATGGACAGGGCAGTGTCCGTCTTGGAGGCCATTGGGAAATTCATTTGGCCAACTGAAATGACAGGAGATGTTCACATTTAGGAGAATGAAACTTGTCCCCACTCGGTATGGACAGGGCAGCATATAGAGGTATTTGTCTGCCCCAGTGGAGTTATTTTGCACCAGGAGAGCTAAGTTCCTCTCTTTCTCTTCTCCATCACCTATATGTATTAGATCACATTTGACTATGGTGTCTCATGGTCTCCTGCCAGGGCTGCACAGCCCAGGCCCTCTTCCATCTGGATTCAGTGGCAGCAGGGTTTGCTCGCTCTCTGGGCACCTCATGTCATCTTTCTCATCATCTACATCTACAGCTACATCTACCTCTCATATCATCTTTTACGCTGCCATCTGCAATCCATTCCAAGCACATCTCTGCCATGTAGCAAAGCCTTTACATATATGGGGTCTTGGGACTCAGTTCCAGTTTAGTTTGTGACAAGTCTGAGGTGGGCCCCAGCGGGCAGCAGCTGAGGTGCTGCAGCCCAAATGTGCACCAATGCCCTCAGCCTGGGGCACAGACAGGAGGAGCTGGAGCCCCGCGTGCCATCACAGAAGTGCCACATTGATGGAAGAACTGCCAAGGTGTGGTGGGACAGCTCGCACAACTCGCGGGATGTGCAGGATGGACACAGGCTCTTCAGGAGATGCTCATCATCTGTTTGATGGAGCTGCTGGGAAGTATGGACCTCCACTATGGGATGGGCAAGAGGTGGGCTGAGTACTTGTGGGTGAGAGTCAGGGGAGAGGCCATTTAGGGTGATATTGTGGCAGGACATAATGAAACTGCAGTCAGGGCAAAGAAGTGGACAAAGTCTTCTTTGAAAACCTGAGGCTTTCTCTGGATCAATGACACCGGGTCTTACCAGGAACTTCAACGACCCTGCCATTCACTGGATTGGGATCGCAGTGCAGGAGGTTTCTGGAGGTTTTTGGGGAAACTTCTTCTCACAGCTGCCAGGGAGCCCAACAAAGGTGATGCTTGCTTGGGTCTGGTACTTGCAAACATGGAAGAGCTGGTCAGGGATGTGAAAACCAACATCACACTCAGACACATGATATTACAATCAACCATGAAAGGGGGAGAGGGGGTGCCAGCTCCTGAGCAGAGTGTTAAAAGGAGAGTACAAGTGCAGACGCAAGACCTCAGAGGGGTAGCCTGTGGCCTGTTCTGGGGTCTTTCAGTTGGGGAACTTACGGGCAGGAGCACTGAAGGGCAGAGCACAAGTACTGCACACTGAGCAGAGCTCAGTACAGCCGGTCTTTAAGGACAGCCTCCTGCAATGGCCCATACAGACAGTCAGTTGACTCTCTCAAGGGAATTCAATGGCACCAAGATGAGCTCTTACCACTGAAGTTAGAGTCAAAGAAGAAACCAAGACCATGTGGGGCCACTGCAGAATTTAGCAAGAGCAGGTGTAAATGGGTCTGAGACGCTCTATGTTGTGTTTGGCTCAGCCTTCATCAGCAAGGTCTCCCAGACCCTTGTGCCTTGAGGCAGAACCCATGGAGAACAGCTATCAGTGGGTGGGGATCAAGTCACTCAAAGGAGTGAGAATATGTGAGAGAAAGAACTCCACAGACACTGAGGGCAGTGAAGAAGGAGGGGGAGGAGGTACTCCAGGCACCAGAGCAGAAATTCCCGTGCAGCCCCTGGTGAAGACCATGGTGAGGCAGGCTGTCCCACTGCAGCCCATGGAGGTCCATGGTGGAGCAGATATCCACCTGCAGCCCCTGGAGGACCCCATGCTGGAGCAGGGGGATACACCCAAAGGAGGCTGTGACCCTGTGGGAAGCCCACGCTGGAGCAGTCTGTTCCAAAAGGACTGCACCCTGTGTATATGACACGTAGAAAGGACCCACGATGGAGCAGTTTGTGAACAACTGCAGCCTGTGGGAAGGACCCACGATGGAGAAGTTCGTTGAGGAATGTCTCCTGTGGGAGGAACCCTACATTAGAGCAGGGGAAGAGTGTGAGGAGGAAGGAGCAGCAAAGAGAACATGTGATGAACTGACCACAACTCCCATTCCCTATTCCCCTGTGCCACTCGGGGGCGGGAGGTGGAGAAATGAGGAGTAAGTTGCGCCTGGGAAGAAAGGAGGGGTGGGGGGAAGGTGTTTTAAGATTTGGTTTTATTTCCTCATTACCCTACTCCAAGTTGATTCACAATTAAGTAAATTATTTTCCCTGAGTCGAATCTGTTTTGCTTGTGATTGTGATTGCTGAGTGATCTCCCTGTCCTTATCGCAACCCACGAGCCTTTCATTATATTTTATCTCCCCTGTCCAGTTGAGGAGGGGAAGTGATAGAGCAGCTTGGTGAGCACCTAGCATCCAGCCAAGGTCAACCCATTACAACCCCCATTCCCCGTTCCCCTTTTTACCACTCATGGGGAGAGGAGGTAGAGGAGTCCACAATGAAGGAATGAAGTTGAGCCTGGGAAAAAGGGGGAAAAGGGAGGTGCTGTTTCACTATTTCTCTTTTCTTCTCACTATCTAAATCTATTTGAATTAGTAAAAAATTAAGTAGATTTCCCCAAGCTTAGTCTGTTTTGCTTATGACGGTCATTGGTAAGTGACATTCCTGCTTTTAGATCATGGTCAACCCACCTCACACTGCCTCCCACAATACTTGTGTATCAAACCAAGGAAGTGACAGTCTTGATAGATGGGCAAAGAGGTGAGTAAAAGACTGACTGGATGCATTAAGGTCTCTCCTGGGACTTAATGATGTTATCAATGTCCCAGAGGACCTGACAGAGTTTGCAGATGACACAAAACTAAGGCAGGGGACCAGTGTATACACTGCCTTCGGGAGGAATCTCAACAGCTTGGAAGAGTGGGCCAACAAGAAGCTACTAGATTTCAGAAAGGAGAAATTCCAAATCTCCCCGCTGGGGTTGCCTAAACCTGGGCAACAGCCCCGGCTGGGGCGCAGCTCAGCAGAAAAGGCCCTGAGGGTTGTGATGAACATCAAGCTGCATATAAGTAGGTGGTGAGGCCTGGCAGCCAAGAAGGCCAACAGCATGGTGGCTGTATGAACAGCCAGGAGATGAGGGGGAGGGTTTGTCCCCCTCTGTTCAGTCCTCACTAGACTGCACGCACAGCACTGCACTGAGTTTGGGGCCTCCGGTCCCCAGCAGAGGAAAGAAGCGCTGCCAAAAGAAGGTGAGGGCCAGCAACAGCATTTAGTGCTTTAACCTTCCATGTGGGAGCAGTTGCTGGATGTTTTCAATTTTGGAGCTGGGCTCTGGTGAGAGTGAGAGTGTGAGGGGACGTCACGTGGCTAAGCAAGTGCAGATGTCCAGGGTTTTTTGCTTGCTTGAGATGCAGTTAGCTTTCCCCATAGGAGCCCTCATAACGCTGTGCTTTGTTTTGATAGCTTGAAAGGCATTGATAACACACCAGTATTTTGGCTGGGTGGTGCTCGCACAGCATCAAGGCTGTCTCTCCAACATTCTCCCCTCTCACCCCCAAAGGCCACTCGGCTGGGGGTGGGCAAGATGTTGGGAGGGGACATAGCCAGGACAGCTGACCCAAACTGACCAAACAGTAATTCCACACCATATGATGTCTGCGCAGCAATGAAAGCTAAGAGAAAGAAGAAGGAGAGGGGAGCATTTGTTATGATGACGTTTGTCATCCAGAGCAACCGCCACACGTACTGAAGCCCTGCTTCCCGGGATGTGGTTGGACATCGCCTGCTGATGGGAAGTAGAGAATAAACCTTTTGTTTTCCTTGGCTTCTTCACATGGTCTTGGCTTAAACTGCCTTTATCTTGACCCACAATTTTTTTCCATCTTCTTTTCTCTCCCCCACCATCTTGCTGAGGAAGGGAGTGATAGAGCAGCTTGGTGGGCACCTGATGTCCTGCCAAGATCAACCCACCACAGACAAGAAACCTGGGATGATTACAGCGACATTGTCTGAGAATCCAGGGACTAAGACAGAAAAGCTAAAGCCCAAGAGGAATTCAATAATTAGATCTGGCCAGGAATATCAAAGACAGCAAGAAGGGCTTCTGTAAAGACACGGGAGACAACAGGAAGACTAGGGAAAAGTGTAGGTCCATTGCTCAACAAGACAGGAGACCTGATTACACAGGACATGGCAAAGGCTGAGGTACTGGGTGTCACCTTTGCCTCAGCCTTTGCTAGCAAGACTGGCCTACAGTAATCCCAGGTCCCAGAGACCAGGGGAAAAGGCTGGAGCAAGGAAGATGTGCATTTGGTGGAAGGAGGTCAGGTCAGGGAATGCTTAGACAAACTGGACAGACATACGTCCATGGGCCCAGATGGGCTGCACCCACGAGTGCTGCGGGAGCTGGCAGATGTTGTTGTGAGGCAACGCTTGATAATCTTTGATCAATGCCAGAGTCTGATCTCCCAGAAACTGGGAGAAGTGCCTGAAGATGGAAGGAAAGGAAATGTCACCCCCATCTTCAAGAAGGGCAGGAAGGATCACCCAGGGAACTACAGCCCAGTCAGCCTCACCTTGATCCCTAGGAAGCTGATAGAGCAACTAATCCTGGAAACCCTTTCTAGGCACATGAAGGACAGGAAAGTCATCAGGAAGAGTCTGCATAGATTCACCAAGGGGAAGTTATGCTTGACCTACTTGATAATCTTGATGAGGGGAGATGAGGGGAGAGCAGTGGCTACTGTCTACCTGGAATTCAGGAAGGCTTTCTACACTGTCTGCCTTAAGATCCTAGTAAATAAGCTGTTGATGTGTGCGCTGGATTAGCAGACAGGGAGGTGGATTGCAAATGGGCTGAATGGCTGGGCCCAGAGCGTGGTGATCAGTGGCATGAAGTCTAGTTGGAGGCCAGTAACTAGTGGTACACCCCAGGGGTCAATACTGGTTCCAGTTCTGTCAAACGTCTTCATTAATGATCTGAGTGATGGGGGAGAGGAGTGGCTGATACACCAGAGGGTCGTGATGCAAACCAAAGGCACCTTGACAGGCTGGAGAAATGGACCAACAGGAACCTCATGCAGGTCAAAAGGGAGAAGTGCAATGGGAGGAATAACCCCAGGCACCAGTCCACGCTCAGAGCCACCCAGCAGGCAAGCAGCCTGGCAGAGAAGGCCCGGGGTGTTTCTGGTGGACACCAAGCTGACCCTGAGCCAGCAATGGGCATTTGTGACAAAGGAGGCTAATAGCACCCTCTCCTGCATTGAAGTATTGCCAGCAGGTCGAGGGTGGGGGATCCTTCCCCTCTGCTCAGCACTGGTGAGCTCACACCTGGAGTGCTGTGTCCATTTCTGGGCTCTCCAGGACAAGAGAGGCTTGGGCATACCGGAGAGAGTCCAGTAAAGAGGCACCAAGGTGATGAGGCACTGGAGCATCTCTCCTATGAGGAAAGGCTGAGAGAGCCAGGACTGTTCAGCCAGAACAGAAGGCTCTGGAAGGATCTTCTGATTGGCTATAAATCCATGAAGGAAGGGTGCAAAGAGGGTGGATCCAGGCTCTTCTCAGTGGTGCCCAGCGACAGAACAAGAGGCAATGAGCACAAACCGAAACACAGAAGCTTCTCTCTGATCATCAGGAAGCACTGTTTGACTGTGAAGGTGACCGAGCACCAGCAGAGGTGGCCCAGGGATGTGGGCCTTCAAGCAGCGTCCCTCACTCCAAAGATCAAGCCCAGGTTGTTGGTGTATGAACAAAAAGGAGAGTCTGCCCCAGAACCTCCAATTTCCGGCACTGTGATTCTTCTGGTTGTCCTGCTTTGATACCATCTCACAGTCATTACAGCCATGGCTGCCCTCAGCGTTCACAACCCCATCCAGATCCGCCTTGTCTCTGAGTAAGATACCAACTCTAATCAGCTCATTGACCGTCTGTGCCAAAATGTTGCCTTCAACACCCTCCAGGAACCTCCTGGGTTGCTTGTGCCTGTCCTACTGCCCTTCCAGCAGGCTGTGGGGTGCTTCAGCTGCCTCTGGTTTTGAGGAGCTGTGACCTTGAGGCTTCCTCCAAGGCAAGGCTCTGTGCACACCAGCCTTCCCTTTGCCCCGAGCTCACCTCCACCTCCTCACCCTCCTGCCTGCCTTCCTGACAAGCCATCACCACCCACGGCTTCCCTCCCACCACCCGAGCTGTCCACCACGACTCTGCAGTCCCTGTGGGCGAGCCCGTTTCTGCCTGTGCAGCAGCAATGACAGCACCGGTGAGGGGAGAGGAGAGGCCGGCAAAGGGGAAGTGCCTGGGAGTTTGGCTGGAAGGTTATTTCTGTTGTGGGAACAGGGAGATGCGAGGAGAGGCAGCCATGAAATGGGTTTGAGACCAGGTTTGTTTGCAACAACTCAATTGGTCAGGTGCTGAGGCAGGTCTAGTGATGTCACCTGGAGTATCAGAAAACCTCCCCAGCAGTGCTAAGAGCTGAGGAGAGGGGAGAGGTAGAAGAAGGTGAAGGTGACATGGCTGGAAGGTGGAGTGTGATGCCATTTCTATTGCAGTAACCTGACTGATTTGCAGGCAGATACCATGACACCATCAAGCACACCAGAAACCCCAGTGTGACCCAGATGACACCTCAGAGAGGGGAGAGGGAGAGAGGTGTCTAAAGCCAACAGAGTTGGGCTGTTGCCTGTGAGGTCATCTCATCACAGCAACGTGATTGGGCAGGAGCAGTCAGGCATCATGAGGTCCTAAAGAACTCCAGAGGCAAAAGCTGCAGGCAGATGAGTAGGCCCCTGGTGAGGTCCTGCCCTGGGGTGAAGCCACCTGTACAGGACATGGGAACCTATGGGCAGTGGCATGAGAAATTTCAGGATGTGGCAGAGAACAGTGTGAGAAGGGACCAGAAGTACAGGCAAGACCATGTGCCCCGGCTGGATCTGACATGCCATTGAAGGGTAGAGATGTGAGAAGCAGCCAAACAGCACTGATAACTCGAGATAAGCATTGAGGAGCTTCTAGGCAGACAAGACTTGAAAGGCCAGCAGTGCCAAGGCAACCCCTCAGTGGTGCCATTTAAGGCCCAGATGGCCAAGGCAATGGTATCTGAACCAGCAAATGAGGGTACAACTGGTGAGGGGTATTAAATGTGGAGGAGACTGGGGCAGAGAGAGGGAGAGGTCAAGATGGACTGGGAGGAAGAAGCCCATGGATGGGGAGAGGAGGGGGAGGCAAGGGGCCATGTGCATATGGTTAGGGGATGGTCAGTGCTGGTCAGGGCCAATCCCTGCGCCTGACCACCATAGTCTTGCTTTCTTATTAAACTCTGCTCCCGGCTATTTGCTGCGTGAGTGTACTCACTGTTGGGTGTGTGTTTAGGGTGCATGTATGTACATGCTTTGCTGGCCGGCTCCAAGTGGAGAAGGAGGACACCAGGATCTGGAAAGACCTAGGGCTGGAGCTGCCAAGTGGGTAACAGCCCTGAGCCTGCTCAGGGCCCCTGCACAGACCCAAAGGCCAGGCCCACACTGGAGGGACTGCGGGTGTTTTTGTGCCCATGGGTAAGTTCTGCAGGGGATGCACGGACCACTTGTGACCTTCACATCAGATCTGCCTGAGAGAGGGAAAGTATGGGGCTGTTTGTGCTGCTTATGATTGTTTGAGTGCTGCTGGTTGTGTGGTAGATGTAAAGGTTTTGTTCCCTGTTGGAGTTGGTCTGTGTATGATTGCACCTGTGTATGGCTACAGGATTGTGTGTTTTGTGTTCATGTGTGTACATGTGTGTGCATTTGCCTGTTGGCCTGAGGAAGTTGGGGCTTCTGGGGCAGACTCTCCTTTTTGTTCATACACCAACAACCTGGCTTGATCTTTGGAGTGAGGGACGCTGCTTGAAGGCCCACATCGGGGCGGTGGACAGGGCCCCAGGTTCTCCTCCACATGCTCCCTCCTCCTGCAGGTCTCACAAATACCACCAGCTCCACAGAGAAGCCAAGAAAGGGCTCATCCTCCCCATGATCACAACTGAATCCCAGACCTCCAGCTCAACCCTGTCTGAGAATCACAGAACCACAGAATTACAGAATCACAGTATCAAAGAATGGTTGAGGTTGGAAGGGACCTCTGCAAACCTCCCTGCTCAAGCAGAGCCACCTAGAGCCAGATATGCAGGATCATGCTCAGAGGCTTTAGAATATGTCCAAGGATGAAGAATCCACAACATCCCTGGGCCACCTCTGCTGGTGCTCGGTCACCTTCACAGTCAAAAAGTGCTTCCTGATGACCAGAGAGAAGCTTCTGTGTTTCGGTTTCTGCCCATTGCCTCTTGTTCTGTTGCTAGGCACCACTGAGAAGAGCCTGGATCCACCTTCTTTCACCCTCCCTTCATGGATTTATAGCCAATCAGAAGATCCTTCCAGAGCCTTCTGTTCTCCAGGCTGAACAGTCCTGCCTCACTCAGCCTTTCCTCATAGGAGAGATGCTCCAGTGCCTCATCACCTTGGTGCCTCTTTACTGGACTCTCTCCGGTATGCCCAAGCCTCTCTTGTCCTGGAGAGCCCAGAATTGGACACAGCACTCCAGGTGTGAGCTCACCAGTGCTGAGCAGAGGGGAAGGATCCCCCTCCCTCGACCTGCTGGCAATACTTCAATGCAGGAGAGGGTGCTATTAGCCTCCTTTGTCACAAATGCCCATTGCTGGCTCAGGGTCAGCTTGGTGTCCACCAGAAACACCCCGGGCCTTCTCTGCCAGGCTGCTTGCCTGCTGGGTGGCTCTGAGCATGGACTGGTGCCTGGGGTTACTCCTCCCCAGGGGCAGGACATTGCACTTCTCCTTCTTGACCTGCATGAGGTTCCTGTTGGTCCATTTCTCCAGCCTGTCAAGGTGCGTCTGGTTTGCATCACGACCCTCTGGTGTATCAGGTACTCCTCTGCCCCATCACTCAGATCATTAATGAAGATGTTAGACAGGACTGGAACCAGTATTGACCCCTGGGGTGTACCACTAGTTACCGGCCTCCAACTAGACTTCATGCCACTGATCACCACGCTCTGGGCCCAGCCATTCAGCCCGTTTTCAATCCACCTCCCTGTCTGCTAATCCAGCGCACACATCAACTGCTTCTTTACTAGGATCTTAGGACAGACAGTGTAGAAAGCCTTCCTGAAGTCCAGGTAGACAGTAGCCACTGCTCTCCCCTCATCTCCCTTCATCAACATAATCAAGTAGGTGAAGCATGACTTCCCCTTGGTGAATCCATGCTGCCTCTTCCTGATGACCTTCCTGTCCTTCATGTGCCCAGAAATGGTTTCCAGGGATCGAGGTGAGGCTGACTGGGCTGTAGTTCCCTGGGTGATCCTTCCTGCCCTTCTTGAAGATGGGGGTGACATTTCCTTTCCTTCCATCTTCAGGCACTTCTCCCAGTTTCTGGGAGATCAGACTCTGGCATTGATCAAAGATTATCAAGCGTTGCCTCACAACAACATCTGCCAGCTCCCGCAGCACTCGTGGGTGCAGCCCATCTGGGCCCATGGACGTATGTCTGTCCAGTTTGTCTAAGCATTCCCTGACCTGACCTCCTTCCACCAAATGCACATCTTCCTTGCTCCAGCCTTTTCCCCTGGTCTCTGGGACCTGGGATTACTGAAGGCCAGTCTTGCTAGCAAAGACTGAGGCAAAGGTGACACCCGGTACCTCAGCCTTTGCCATGTCCTGTGTAATCAGGTCTCCTGTCTTGTTGAGCAATGGACCTACATTTTTCCCTAGTCTTCCGGTTGTCTCCCATGTCTTTAGAGAAGCCCTTCTTGCTGTCTTTGATATTCCTGGCCAGATCTAATTATTGCATTCCTTTTGGGCTTTAGCTTTTCTGTCTTAGTCCCTGGATTCTCAGACAATGTCTCTATAATCATCCCAGGTTTCTTGTCTGTGGTGGGTTGACCTTGGCTGGACATCAGGTGCCCACCAAGCTGCTCTATCACTGCCCTCCCCAGCAGGATGGCGGGGGAGAGAAAAGAAGATGCAAAAAACTTGTGGGTCAAGATAAAGGCAGTTTAAGCCAAGGCCATGCGCAGAAGCCAAGGAAAACAAAAGATTTATTCTCTACTTCCCATCAGCAGGCGATATCCAGCCACTTCCTGGGAAGCAGGGCTTCAGTATGTGTAGCGGTTGATCTGGACAATAAACGTCATCATAACGAATGCTCCCCTCTCCTCCTTCTTTCGCTTAGCTTTCATTGCTGAGCAGACGTCATACGGTGTGGAATATCCGTTTGGTCAGTTTGGGTCAGCTGTCCTGGCTATGTCCCCTCCCAACATCTTGCCCACCCCCAGCCGAGTGGCCTTTGGGGGTGAGAGGGGAGAATGTTGGAAAGACAGCCTTGATGATGTGCAAGCACCACCCAGCCAAAATACTGGTGTGTTATCAATGCCTTTCAAGCTATCAAAACAAAGCACAGCGTTATGAGGGCTCCTATGGGGAAAGCTAACTCCATCTCAAGCAAGCAAAAAAACCCTGCAGATCTGTGCCTGCTTCGCCAACTAATGGTCCTCTCACACTCTCACTCTTGCCAGAGTTCAGCTCCAAAATTGAAAACATCCAGCAACTGCTCCCACATGGAAGGTTAAAGCACTAAATGCTGTTGCTGGCCCTCACCTTCCCTTGGCAGCGCTTCTTTCCTCTACTGGGGACTGGAGGCCCCAAACTCAGTGCAGTGCTGTGCCTGCAGTCTAGTGAGGACTGGACAGAGGGGGACTCCCCCTCATCTCCTGGCCTTGCTCCTGTTCATACATCCACCATGCTGTTGGCCTTCTTGGCTGCCAGGCCTCACCACCGACTTATATGCAGCTTCATGTTCCCCACGACCCTCAGGGCCTTTTCTGCTGAGCTGTGCCCCAGCCGGGGCTATTGCCCAGGGTTAGGCAACCCCAGCGGGGAGACTTTGAATGTCTCCTTTCTGAAATGTAGCTTCTTGTTGGCCCACTCTTCCAAGCTGTTGAAGTTCCTCCCGAAGGCAGCCCTCCAGTGTACACAGTGGTCCCCTGCCTCAGTTTTGTGTCATCTGCAAACTCTGTCAGGTCCTCTGGGACATTGATAATATCATTAAGTCCCAGAAGAGACCCCAATGCATCCAATCAGTCTTTTACTCACCTTTTTGCCCAGCCTCAACTGGACAGGGGAGACAAAATATAATGAAAGGCTCGTGGGTTGAGATAAGGACAGGGGTATCACTCAGCAATCACCGTCACAGGGAAAAGAGACTCGACTTGGGGACATTAATTTACTTCATCGCGAATCAAATCAGAGTAGCATAATGAGAAAATAAAACCAAAACTTAAAACACTTTCCCCCCACCCCTCCCTTCTTCTTGGGCTCAAGTTACTCCTTATTTCTTTACCTCCACCCCCAGAGTGGCACAGGGGGATGGGGAATGGGGGTTGAGTCAGATCATCACATGTTCTCTCTGACGCTTCTTCATCCTCACACTCTTCCCCTGCTCCAGAGTAGGGTCCCCTCCATGGGAGACAGTCCTTCAGAAACTTCAATGCGGGTCATGTCCACAGGGTGCAGTCCATCAGGAACAGACTGCTCCCGTGTGAGCTCCCCACGAGGTCACAAGTCCTGTCAGCAAACCTGTTCCAGTGTGGGCTCCTCTCCCAAGGTGTCCACAGCTGCGTCCAGGAGCCTGCTTCAGCATGGGCTCTCCACGGGGTCACAGCCTCTTTGGGTGCTTGCCCCTGCTCCGGCAAGGGGTTCTCCATGGACTGCAGGTGGATATCTGCTCCACTGTAGACCTCCATGGGCTGCAGTGGGACAGCCTGCCTCACCATGGTCTTCACCAGGGGCTGCAGGGGAATTTCTGCTCTGGTGCGTGGAGCACCTCCTTCCCCTCCTTCTTCACTGCCCTCAGTGTCTGTGGAGTTCTTTCTCTCACATATTCTCACTCCTTTGAGTGACTTGATCCCCACCCACTGATAGCTGTTCTCCATAGGTTCTGCCTCAAGGCACCAGGGTCTGGGAGACCTTGCTGATGAAGGCTGAGCCAAACACAACATAGAGCGTCTCAGACCCATTTACACCTGCTCTTGCTAAATTCTGCAGTGGCCCCACATGGTCTTGGTTTCTTCTTTGACTCTAACTTCAGTGGTAAGAGCTCATCTTGGTGCCATTGAATTGCCTTGAGAGAGTCAACTGACTGTCCGTATGGGCCATTGCAGGAGGCTCTCCTTAAAGACCGGCTGAACTGAGCTCTGCTCAGTGCGCAGTACTTGTGCTCTGCCCTTCAGTGCTCCTGCCCCTAAGTCCCCCAACTGAAAACCCCCCAGAACAGGCCACAGTTTACCCCTCTGAGGTCTTGTGTCTGCACTTGTACTCTCCTTTTAACACTCTGCTCAGGAGCTGGGACCCACCCTGATTTCATGGTCAATACAACAGAGTGTGACGCTGGTTTTCACATCCCTGACCAGCTCTTCCATGTTTGCAAGTACCAGACCCAAGCAAGCATCACCTTTGTCGGTTTTCCCAAAAACCTCCAGAAACCTCCTGCACTGTGCTCCCAGTCAAATGAATTTCAGGGTCATTGAAGTTCCTGGTAAGACCCGGTGTCATTGATCCAGAGAAAGCCTCAGGTTTTCAAAGAAGACTTTGTCCACTTCTTTGCCCTGACTGCAGTTTCCTTATGTCCTGCCACAATATCACCCTAAATGGCCTCTCCTCTGACTCTCACCCACAAGCGCTCAGCCCACCTCTTGCCCATCCCATAGTGAAGGTCCATACTTCCCAGCAGCTCCATCAAACAGATGACGAGTGTCTCCTGAAGAGCCTGTGTCCATCCTGCACATCCCCCAAGTTGTGCGAGTTGTCCCCCCACCTTGGCAGTTCTTCCATCAATGTGGCACTTCTGTGATGGCACGCGGGGCTCCAGCTCCTCCTGTCTGTGCCCCAGGCTGAGGGCATTGGTGCACATTTGGGCTGCAGCACCTCAGCTGCTGCTCGCTGGGGCCCACCTCAGACTTGTCACAAACTAAACTGGAACTGAGTCCCAAGACCCCATATATGTAAAGGCTTTGCTACATGGCAGAGATGTGCTCGGAATGGATTGCAGATGGCAGCGTAAAAGATGATATGCGATGTAGGTGCAGCTGTAGATGTAGATGTAGATGATGAGAAAAGCGACATGAGGTGCCCACAGAGTGAGCAAACCCTGCTCTCGCTGAATCCAGATGGAAGAGGGCCTGGGCTGTGCAGCCCTGGCAGGAGACCATGAGACACCATAGTCATCACCATACATATAGGTGATGGAGAAGAGAAAGAGAGAAACTTAGCTCTCCTGGTGCAAAATAACACCACTGTGGCAGACGAATACCTCTATAGGCTGCCCTGTCGATTCCGAGTGGGGACAAGTTTCATTCTCCTAAATGTGAACATCTCCTGTCATTTCAGTTGGCCAAAGGAATTTCCCAACAGCCTCCAAGATGGACACTGCCCTGTCCATGAGAATTGCTCCACTAGAGCCTGCAGTTTCCTGCACATACCTTGGGCCACCTCTGGCACCTCAGATGCCACCAGGTATTTGCATGTGAAGCACTCACTCCCGCCCTCCATCTCCATTAATTAGCAGGGGAGCTGAGACAAAAAGCTCACATGCAAATGTCCATTTTTGCACACCTGGAGAGAGGCAAGAGAAATCCCACCTCCTGTGGGTTTGTGGCAGGCATGGAAGGGAGCTGAGAGCCCTTCCAGCCCCAGGACTACAAACCCAGAATAAGATGCCTCGATTGCCTCAGCTGAATCTCTTCCCTCAGAAGTGGTAAAGGAGATCCCTCACGCTCACTGGGTATTCTGCATACTGATGGGACAAGGAAAGGTGATATTTAGACCGAACTCTATCTCTGAGCAGGAAAATGGAGTGCTAGAAAGAAGCGTCTCTCCCCAGCTGAGGAAGGGAACAGCAATGATTCCTTCAGCCTGTTTCACAGCAGGTTCCCCTGGAGCCCCAGGGACACCTGGAGGGAGCCCAGAGGGGGCAGAGAAAGTGCTGCCTTGGGCTGGTCCTCTGCTGCTGAGCTGGGCTGGGCTCCTGGGGTGGAGGGAGGGAGCTGATGGCAAGTGGGCAGTGCTGCAGAGAGGCAGCTCTGCCCAGGAGCAGCTTTTCTTCAAAGCGCAGCAGGGCTGAGGGCACTGCCTGCAGGCACCGAGGGGAGAGGATCGAGGCAGAGAGGCTTTAAAGGCAGTGTGGAATGGGAGGACAGCTGAGACACTGGGAAAGAAATCTTCACAGCCCTCTATATGGTAAGTCTCTGAGCTGCAGGGCAATAAAAATGAGTATTCTGCAGGGGTGTCCTAGACCTGGTTCATCCCATAGCCTGTACAAACTTCCCGGAGGACTCTCACAGATTCCCTAGTATAGAGGAGAAGGATGTGCTCCAGAGCAGGGATTCCTCTCTGCACTGTCAGAGGGACAGGGCACGATTGCTGCCTTCTCCCGGGGACAGCTGCAGGGGTGTGAAGGTGGGTGTGCATCCAGGGGTGCCCAGGGCTGTCCTTCCGAGCAGGGTCCCTGCACCCCAGGGCACTGTGAGCTGGGACACGGACTCCACTGCCTGCCCGGGTCAGCACCCAGCCTGCCCAGGGAGCTCCCCAGGGCACTGCGGGGAGAAGCTCAGGGTGGAAGGAGTGACCGCTAGCCAGGCAGGGTCCTTCTGCTGTTGAAAGGGTGCCGTGTGTGTCTGGGCTGCTCACAGCTCCACATCACCCCCAGCACATTTCTGGAGAGGATCTTTCAAAGATGACAGTCAAGGCAAGGCTTTCCTGCTTCAGCTTGTGCATTCCTGAGTCTTTGCATTAAAGTTTATACTAGTTGGATGGGTGGGAACGGAAATGGATCTGTCAGGTGTGGACAACCCTCTGAGACACCTTAACTGTTACACTGAGAGATCCCAGGTCGAGCTCACCAAGTGACTCTTTCCAGAGGAGACTTTGCCATAGGAAGGTCAATGAAGTTGCTCTTTGAGACAGAGTTGCTTTCCCGACCCTCAGTTCATGTCCTGCACTGAGGGAGAGGAGAGAGGGCAGGGAAAGAGTGATGGAGGTGTTGAATTTGGACAAGACACCGAGACTCCAGGAGCATTGCCCTGAGAGATGGGTAGGTCTGCAAGGAACCTCATCTAGTCCCCTAAGGCACTGCTCAGCCTACAGACAACAGGACAGCATCACCTCGGTGGTCTCTGTGGGACTTGGTTGAGCTGCTCCTTAGCTTCTGCACACACAGAGATGCCCCTGGGCAGTGCCCTGCTGCCAGGAGGTGTCTGCAGGGCAGAGCTGAGCACACAGCGGGTGCGTTGGGGTCTCTGAGCACTGGCAGGGAGCAGACACATGGGGACAGGGAAATAGCTCCTGGCAGGGAGAGCTCCAGGCAGCAGAGACATGGGCAGGGAGGGAGAGGGAGCTACTCTCAGAAACACTGTGGGAGGGAGAACTGGGTACCTCCCTGCCATCCCCTGCAGTGCAGAAACCTCCCCTGGAGCACACACCACCCTGCCATCAGGTCTCTTCCCCAATGTAAGTCTATCACAGCCTGTGGCAATGCATTTTGCAGGGCTGGGAGAGAGCCAATGCTCCTTATGGATGTCCCATCTTTAGGACATTTGACTCTTTCCCTTGGGGGGTCCTGCTGGGCTGCAGGGTGCCCTCCAGAAGGGCACTGCTCACCCATGGCATCTCTGTGTTACGCAGGAGCCCCATGGAGAAGACAAGTCAGCGCTAAGGCCACAGAAATGCTGCTGGGTGGCTCCACGCAGGCAGCGGCAGTGAGCCCTCTGTGCCCCTGGCTGGGAGGGGAGAGCTGAGCTCCTCCTTGGGTACGCTGAGGCAGGGTGAGGGGTTTGGAGGTCTGCACTTGGAAACTGGATTTCTTTTGCTCTCAGCAGCGTCCAGTTTCATTTGGGGAGAACACTTGAGTGCTATCGTCCTCCAGCTCAAAGAGGTGCCAGCACAAGGCAGCTGAGACCAGGGCTGATGGACAGGCTGGCTGTCCTCACTCTGCACTAAGGGACGGCCCCTTTGCTTCTCAGAACCCACAAGGTTTCACTTGAAGGGCACTACTAATGCCAAGGATTTCTGCCTTATAAACACTCCTCGGGGGTGGTGGGATGACTAGAGCAGAATAAACAAAACAAAATCCTCACAGCTCTGCTCCAGGGTTGGGTGCCTTGGGAGAGACAGTGGGGAAAAGCTCTTTGATATCATGAGCAGATTTAACCATAGACCCTGCGTTCCTATTTCCCTATTGCTGTAGGGCAGCGCTGGCTCCCCCAGAGCCCACCGCAGAGTGCACTGCTGCCAGGGACACCCTCAGCCAGCACCAACCAGAGCTCACAAAAGGGACCTGCCAAACGTGTTCTTGATTAGGGACAGGTGGTTTGGGGGTTTCTATAAGGAATGGAATAGATTTTGCTCATAGAAATCTGTCCTAACTCATTGATGTCTTTTCCTCCATGAATAGGCTCCCATGCCATGAGGGACGAAATGTCCAATGGAAGCTTCATGACTGAGTTCCTCCTCCTGGCATTCGCAGACACCCGGGAGCTGCAGCTCTTGCACTTCTGGCTCTTCCTGGGCATCTACCTGGCTGCCCTCCTGGGCAATGGGATCATCATCACCGCCATAGCATGCAACCACCACCTCCACACCCCCATGTACTTCTTCCTCCTCAACCTCTCCCTCCTTGACCTAGGCTGCATCTCTACCACTCTTCCCAAATCCATGGCCAATTCCCTGTGGGACACCAGGGCCATCTCTTATGGGGGATGTGCTCTCCAGGTCTTTATGTTTCTATTTTTTCTATCATCAGAATATTTTCTTCTCACTGTCATGGCCTATGACCGCTATGTTGCCATCTGCAAACCCCTGCACTACGGGACCCTCCTGGGCAGCAGAGCTTGTGTCCACATGGCAGCAGCTGCCTGGGGCAGTGGGTTTCTCAATGCTCTGCTGAACACGGCCAATACCTTTTCACTGCCACTCTGCAAAGACAATGCCTTGTACCAATTCTTTTGTGAAGTCCCCCAGATCCTCAGGCTCTCCTGCTCAGACACCTACCTCAGCGAGGTTGGGCTTATTGCTTTTATTGCTTTTCTAGTTTTCGGGTGTTTTGTTTTCATGGTGCTCTCCTATGTGCAGATCTTCAGGGTCGTGCTGAGGATCCCCTCTGAGCAGGGACGGCACAAAGCCTTTTCCACCTGCCTCCCTCACGTGGTCGTCGTCTCCCTTTTTATCAGCACTGCCATGGTTGCCTACCTGAAGCCGCCCTCCATCTCCTCCCCACTTCTCAATCTGATGGTGTCATTTCTGTACTCAGTGGTGCCTCCAGCAGTGAACCCCCTCATCTACAGCATGAGGAACCAGGAGCTCAAGGATGCCCTGAGCAAACTGGTAACTGGACGTCTTTCAGCAGCCATAGGCTGCCCAACTTCCTCTGCAGCTGACTCCCTGTGTATGTCATGACAGGCCAAGTCTGCTTTTCCTACATTTTTTTTTTTTTTTCCCACTTTGGAAGTTGTTGTTTTCAATTAAATATAAGTATTCCTCCCCTTAATGATTCACCCCATTTTGTGTGACCCAGAGTCTTTGTATAAATAGGAAACCATTTTCTTTAAGAAATTAAAAGTACCTGCAGCAACTTCTTGGTCTATGATCCATCCTCAGCATAGGAGAAATAAATCGGAAACAGAAACACCTTTCTGGCTGCACCAGGTTGGAGAAGGCTGCTTTGTGCTAGAGGGATGAGGAGCTCTTGAGGACTGCAAGGACTAGGGCTCTTGTGCCAGCCTGGGGAGACGTGATGGTCCGGAGGGGCTGCAAACCTCTCAGGATATGCTGGAGAGGAGAACACGGGACACAGGGTGCCACTGATCTCCTTGTCCTTGTGGCCCCCCGTCTCTGGGACTGCCCCCCAGGGGCTGCTGTGCCCTTCAGAGGGGCTGGGGCTCTGGGGTGAGTGCCCAGAGCTCTGCAGCACCCTGTGGCAAGTAGTGCTGTGGGGCCAGACCAGAGTGGGCTGGGCTGGAGAGAGGGCAGGGGAGGTAGGAGGTCTTGGAGGGAGCTGGGCTGAGCTGGAAAGTTCCTGCGAGAGAAAAACATCAGTGTACAACTTGTACTGCATCACCGTGCAGGATGAGGGCTCACATCAGGGGGCTTGTGGTGCACAGACAGGGCTCCTGGATGGGAGCCGAGACGCGCAGGTGCAGGAGAGAGGAGGCCAGTCTGTGCCCTTGGTGGCACGGACAGACCAGGAAGGTGGCCCAGGGCCTTTTTCACCTCCCAGCCTCTCTCACCAGTCATTTCCAGCACTGGCTGTTCACCCAGTTTATGGGTAAGTCTGGCTGTGAGGCCATCTCCATTCTCCTGCTGAGCTCAGTGCCTGCATCGGGGAAATGGCCAGCTCTGACCAGCTGCTGCTGAAGAGTGAGTGGCCCTGAGCAGCAGTGATTGGCCATGTGTAGGCCTGGGAGAGAGGGTCGGGAGATGTCCCTGAGAAACAAGGTGATGACCGATGGCTTTAGCAAATCCTTCCAGCCATGCCTGAGCCCAAAAATGGAAAGCAGTCGATCTGTGAGGGTGGAGGAGGAGAAGGAGGAGGAGTTTTTTCCTGGGAAGGTGTCAGGAAGAAAGTCCCCTCTTGTGCACAGCAAAGATAAGGAAGATGTCTCCATGTTGTGTGCATGCCTCACCCTGGCAGAGAGGGAATGCCCGCTGCTGGGGGTGGCTGTGTTCAGTTTGCCTCATGAGCTGGCCTTGCTCTCTTCCCCTCCTTCACTGCCCACACTTGGATGGACCACAAGAACCATCCATGATGCTGGAAAATGCATGACCCTCCCAGAGGGAGGTCCCATAACTGCAGGGGGAAAAGGGAACGGTTTGTGAGACCCATGGGAGTGCAGGGAGAGAGCGGTGTGTGCACAGCAGTGAGTGTGTTAAAGGCAGGAAAAGGACCTGAAATAGCAGGGGAGGTGTGTGGGTGTGTGTGCTGTCATGCTGAAGTGAAATAGGTTGAGCGTTAACTTTAAAGGATGCAGGAGAAGATCGATGTGCATCTCAGTGCTGGGATGTGGATATAAGTACAGGATTCAAGCAAGTGTGGGGCTGGGACATCTTGGGAGCTAGAGGAGCATCAGGAAGGCTTTGAAAGAAACCGGATAGGTTGTGGGGAACTCACAGGCACTGGCAAATCTTCAGCTTTGTGTTTGAAGCAACAGCCAGTAAGGACAGAACGCCATCAGTAAAACTTGGGGTATCATGGGGCCAGAGCAAGGTGGGAAGCAGCGGGGTGGCTAAAATGTGCAGGGAAACAGGCAGAGGCATAGGACAGTGTAGGACTGCCTGTGATGGGGATGTCCAAAATACTGGACCGGGGTCAACAGAACTGAAGTCTTTGTCCTCCCTGTTATGGCAACTGTCTCTTCCACTGACACCCGTGAGAAAACAGTGATTCCATACAGCCCAGAGCCTCATTGCCTCCTCACCCTCACTCCACAGAGCCTAGGAAATGGCCTACCGCTCTCCTGCACTCAGCATCACACACCTCCATATCCCACTGCTCCCAGGAAGAGCCATTAGCATTACATCATGGGGAAAAGGCAGGGGATGAGGGTCAGGGCTTGGCCATCCTGATTGCTGAAAGACATTTAGGGCTTTCACAGCCACCTCCACAGTTGATTTTCCACCTGTAACCAGGGCCTCTGACTTTCTGTTTCATCAGTCCTCAGGGACCACCTCCTCGTCTGGTCGTTCCCTCCATGCTCTCTTCAGTGATGGTCCTTAGTGGGGCCCACTAACAGTCTCAGAAACTTGGACGTTTGCTGCTGACGTTTACTTCTTCAGACGCTTGTCCAATCTTCCAGGATCCGCAATTCAGGAACTTGGCAGCAGTGGGCTCATTAACATGCAAAACTCCCTAACGAGCCAAGGCTCTGTGCATCGTTTTCTTTTAGGTCTTCAAATTTTATGTGGTTAATACGAGAGGTTTCAGGAGTGCAGTCAAAAGATGTCACTACTAAACATTAAGAAAGGATTCATTTTTTCCTCACTTTTCTTCCTTTTTCTGCTTACACATTCTGTGAGATCAGAAAGCCTCAATCCATATTGATCCTGAGTGTCTCCAGTGGAGTTTGAATGTATACAAAATCAGGACCCTTTATGTTGACAATCTACAACCATTCTTCAGCCCTGCCCCCAACCCCACCTTTTCTCTCATCAATCACCTGCCACTTACTGGAGCCTCGATCAAATCGGAGCTTTCTGCACTGAAGTCTGTAGCTGCATCTTTCAGCCTGTGGGCACCAACTCCCGCCTGCTTTACTTGGAGAACGACTGCACGCAGATGCGGAGGGATATGATTCACTTATCGGCTGTATACTAAATCTGTTTTACTTCCTCTGAAGTCCACTTCCCACAGTGGATAGCCTTGGACCAATAGAAAACACACTTCTGTGTCAAGGAGAGATCCCAAGATCCCCCCAAACACTCCCTCTCCCGGCTTCTGTTGGTCCATATTCTCCCTTTGCACACAGCGAGTCACACGCTGAGGTCACGAGCTCCCTCAATTCACAGAGGGAAAAAAGAGACAAAGTGAAGGAAATGCTCTCTTTTGGACAGCCAGATCTGCACTAACCCCAATGTATCTGGGTTACAGGAGACTCTGCAATATCCAGACCCCCGCATTTTTCATTCCCTGCAGGGTAAAGTACATGTGACTCCATTGTAGGTGAAGGCAGGGATGAGAGTGACCGCCTCTAACGTTGCACAACTTGGGTGCCATTTTCCAGGCTTCCCTTTCTAGACAAGGGAGAGAAATCAGCTGTCTCAACTGAGATGCCTTGGCCTTCCCTGCCTGTCCACCAGGCCCTGCTCCAGAAGGGCTCCCATAGGTCCTGAGCCAGTCAGGACCTATGGGAGCCCTTCTGGAGCAGGCTCCATTCACTGCCCACCTTGGGCACCCACTGTCCCCGGAGAGCCTGGGGGATCTCCAGGCAGCTCCAGTTTCCCCTTGGGAACAATGGTGTCTGCCATGTCCGAGATGTGACAGCCTTGGGTGTGTCACTCAGTGACCAGCCATGGCCTCCACTGGCACTAGGCACTGACAGGTGAATCCTAAATCCAATCCGTGATCTCCAGAAGGTCACAAGGGGACTGAGAGGCTTTTGCTCCTGCAGTCATGCAGAACCCTGAGCAACAGCCCTTTTTCATGCCTACTCCTGACACCAGCATTGGAAGACAAGTCCAGTGATCACACACAGCACAGAAGAAAGCCCATTTTATTACAGAGATGTTGTGACAGGTTCAGCTCTCAACAAGCGTTAGACACCTTTATAGAGGCTCCAGGTAAGAGAGGGGGGGTTCATCCCTCTGTAGAATTAAGAAGAATCCAAACATTACTGTAGGAACATTATAACAACAAAATAATAATGATGATAATAATAGAGAGAACAAAGAAAAAGGTCAGGACTGGTGCAGAATACCCTGGGAGTCATTTGTGGAGTGTTGGGATGTTTCTTGCTGCTAAATAGGAGCCCATGGAATCAGTTTCCTCAGGGCATCCTTGAGCTCCTGGTTCCTCATGCTGTAGATGAGGGGGTTCAGTGCTGGAGGCACCACCGAGTACAGAAATGACACAACCAGATTTAGAAGTGGGGAGGAGATGGAGGGGGGCTTCAGGTAGGCAAACATGCCAGTGCTAAGAAACACGGAGACGACGACCACATGAGGGAGGCAGGTGGAAAAGGCTTTGTGCCGTCCCTGCTCAGAGGACATCCTCAGCACAACCCTGAAGATCTGCCCATAGGAGAGCATGATGAAAATAAAACACCCCAAAAATGGAAAAGCACTAACCACAAGAAACCCAATTTCCCTGAGGTAGGTGTCTGAGCAGGAAAGCTTGAGGATCTCGGGGATTTCACAAAAGAACTGCTCCACAGCATTGCCTTGGCAGAGTGGTCGTGAAAATGTGTTGGCCGTGTGCAGCAGAGCATAGAGAAACCCACTGCCCCAGGCAGCTGCTGCCATGTGGACACAAGCTCTGCTGCCCAGGAGGGTCCCGTAGTGCAGGGGTTTGCAGATGGCCACGTAGCGGTCATAGGCCATGAAGGTGAGGAGATACACTTCTGCTGATATCAAAAAGAGAAACAGAAAGACCTGGGCAACACATCCTGAGAAGGAAATGTCCCTCCTGTCCCAGAGGGAATTGAACATGGCTTTAGGGATAGTGGTGGAAATGGAGCCCAGGTCAAGGAGGGAGAGGTTGAGGAGGAAGAAGTACATGGGGGTGTGGCGGTGGTGGTCACAGGCTACGGTGGTGACGATGAGGCCATTGCCCAGGAGGGTAGCCAGATAGATGCCCAGGAAGAGCCAGAAGTGCAAGAGCTGCAGCTCCCGTGTGCCTGCCAATGCCAGGAGGAGGAATTCGGTCATTGAACTGCTGTTGGACATTTGCTTCCTCTGGAGACGGGGGCCTGTCCAAGGAGGAAAAGGCAGTGACAAGTTACCAGAGACATCTCTGAGCAAAACCAAAGACATTTCTCATAGACCCTCCCCCTGCCATACACCCACCCTTTTCCCTTCTTTGGGAGAAACCTTCATTCTGCCTCCTGACTTCAGCTTCATTTTCTGTGGCTATGTGTGCTCGAGCAGGGCCTCTGCCCATGGTCTCTTGAGGAGTCAGCCCAGCCCCACTGCAGTGGGGATATGGGACCATGGCAGGGGGGCGAGGTTTGATATTCACAGTATGTCAGATGGTACTGATAAAAGCCACCAGATGATGCTGAGAGCAGAGGGGTCCACTGCAGACCACTAAATGCCTCACCCTTTCTCAAGGTCTCAGCACCCCACTTCTAGCCACAGACACACATGGCTCATGTCACCAACCCAACAGCATTTCCTCAGAAGCAGCATCTCTGCGCTTCTCCCTTGGAGCTTTCAGACAACAGAAAGAGGCTGTGGGAAAGTTTTGCATGTTTGAGGGCAGCTCACAGCTTGGAAGGACACCCCAAGGAGATAGCCAATGTCCTAATTATTGTATCTAATTAAGGGAAAACCAGCTCATTCCACAGCTCCACAGGCTGCATTGCCCACAGCCCCACAGGTGAAAGCTGGGACACCTCATTTCCATGGACACACCTGCACAGGACGACCCACAAGATCAGTGTGTGACTCTGCAGCTGGAACTCCCATCCCCACAGAGCCTCACAGCAAGAATGAAATAACAATAGCAATAACACAGAGAAGAGGAGAAACATGGGGAAATACAGTGAGGGTCTGGCTGAGAGAGGCAGGGGGAGAGGCAGCCGGGCACTCAGGAAAGCGTTACCCTTAACCCACTGCCCAGACCACCTCCCAGACACCAACACTGCTGGACAGATGTTCTCAGCCCCTGTGCTCTGCGGAGGGGAACTGGGCACGTGGCTGGAGAGCTGCACCTCGGCTCTGCTGGAGCTCTGGCTGCAGAGGAGGTGCTTCATGCCTTGGAGCACACGGCCCTGAGGGCAGAGGCTGTGCTGGGTGGGAGAGGAGGCCAGGGGGCTTGCTCAGAGGAAGGGGTCTGCTCTGGAGGGGATCATCAGGGGTTTTCTCAATTCTCCCTCCCACAACATTTCTGGTTTTAGTTTCCTCTCATTCCAGGATCATATCCCTGCTGCCTGGAGATTTTCCTCCTCGGAGATGTTTCCCTGTGCCATGTCTTTTCCTTGTCAGTGCTCACAGACCCCATCCCAACCTCTGTGCACTCACCTTGGCCCTACAGGAACCTGCCTGTTTGCAGGGCAGTGCCTGGGTGCCTGTGCCTGTTTGCAGGTGGAAAAGGGCAGGTCCGAGCAACCTTGATAGGTCCAGCAGAGGTGATTCTGGTGTTGTCCCTAGGCAGAGGAGTGGCTGAAGGCACTTTAGGAGGCTCTTGGCAGACCTCCTGATCACTCAAAGTTGCAGTTCAGGAGTCTCAGTGACTTATTAAAAATCGACAGCTCCTTTTCCATTTATTGTTTTCTCTCCTCCCCACAACCCCTCTGGAATAGGAAACTGAGAAGACAGGCTCAGGAAAGCTCCTTATCTTTATCGTAATCCCAACCTTGATTTTCTCCTTGAAATATCCCATTTGAAATAGTCTGGGTGTGATGTGGTGCTGTGAGCAACCCCGACCCACACAGCACCCTCTCGACAGCACAAGGACCCTGCCCTGCCCTGCCAAGGGTCATTCCTTCAACCCACAGCTTCTCCCCACAGCACCCTGGGGAGCTCTCTGGGCAGGCTGAGTGCTGACCCTGGCAGGCAGCAGAGTCCCTGCCCAAACACACAGCCCCTGGGGCACAGGGACTCTGCTCTGAAGGACAGCCCTGGGCACCCCTGGCTGCACACCCACCTTTACACCCCTGCAGCCGTCCTTGGGATAAGGCAGCTGTCATGTTCTTAATCTCTGATGGTGCAGCGGAATGTCCCTAATCTGCAGCACATCCCCCACCTCTACAACAGAGACCCTGAAAGAGTTGTACTTCCAGATCCCATAAGCTGTGGGATGTGCCACCTTTAGGAGATCCCTCCAGAAACCACAGCTGCTTTTCCCTGCAGCCAGAGACTTACTGTGTTAAGGGCTATGAAGATTTCCCTTCGAATCAGCTCTCTGCATCCTCCCGCCCCAGACTGCCTTTAACCTCTCTCTGCCTCACTCGTCTCTTCTCAGTGCATGCAGGCACTGCCCTCAGCCAGGCTGCGCTTTGAAGAAAAGCTGTTCTTGGGCAGAACTGTCTCTCTGCAGCACTGCCCACTTGCCATCAGCTCCCTCCCTCCACCCCAGGAGCCCAGCCCAGCTCAGCTCAGCAGCAGAGGACCAGCCCAAGGCAGCACTTTCTCTGCCCCCTCTGGGCTCCCTCCAGGTGTCCCTGGGGCTCCAGGGGAACCTGCTGTGAAACAGGCTGAAGGAATCACTGCTGTTCCCTTCCTCAGCTGGGGAGAGACGCTTCTTTCCAGCACTGTCATTTTCCTGCTCAGAGAGAGAGTTCAGTCTAAATATCACCTTTCCTTGTCCCATCAGTAGGCAGAATAGCCAGTGAGCGTGAGGGATCTCCTTGACCACTTCTGAGGGAAGAGATTCAGCTGAGGCAATTGAAGCATCCCATCCTGGGTGTGTAGTCCTGGTCCTGGAAGGGGTCTCAGCTCCCTTCCATGACTGCCTCAAACCCACAGGAGGATGGATCCCTCTTGCCTCAGTTCAGCAGTGCACAAAATAGGCATCTGCATGTGAGCTCCTTGTCTCAGCTCCCCTGCTCATAGATGCACAGGGATGCTAGGAATGAGATGCAATGTCTGGTTACATTTGAGGTGCCAGAGGTGGTTGAAGATATGTGCAGGTAACTGCAAACTCAAATGAAGCAGTTCATAGAGACAGAGCAGCATCTGGAGGCATCCTCTTGGAAGCTCTTGGGAATTTCCTTTGGCCATCTGAAATGACAGCTGATGCCCAAATTTAGGGCAGCTCAACTCATTATGTTCAGGGCAGCTTATTCACCGGAATGATTGGAGCCCTGTGCCATAGGGAGAGCTCAGTCTCTCTCTTTCCCCTTCTCCATCAGCTCGGTTTCCTAGACCCCCACTGACTACCTTGGCATTTGTCTCATGCTCAACCCCATAATGCCTGACAGAATTCAGGGCAGCTACTCAATTTAATACTCAAACCCAGCCCCACAGAGCTACATGAGGTGCCAGGGCTTGCAGGAACTGCAGAGGACTTACAGGAAAGCTGTTTCCATTCACAGCAGTTGCATGACAGACACCGCGGACAGCATTGCAGGGAGTGCAATTTGCTGCCTATGTGCTGTTGACTGTTGCCATCAGTCAGGGGCATCAGTCATCAGATGCCTTCAGAGAGGCCCTCCTCTACCCAATAGCTGCAGGCATTGCATGTACAGAAAGCACATCACACTGGGGTCTTTGCCCACACCCATGGTGATACAGTCAAGGAACACACCAATCACCTTCACAGTGTGCCTGGATACACCTTCAAGGACAGAAGTAATCCTCATAAGAACTCAATTGAAACTGAAAAGTGAATGCAAAAGGAACCAAGATAAGCTCTTGCTGCATCAGCAACAGTTGAAGAAGAAACAGAGAGAATGTGGGACCACTGCTGAATGTGGTAAGAGTAGGTGTAGATAGATCTGACATAGTCTATGTCCTCTTTGCCTCAGGTACTACCAGCGACGTCTCCCAGGCCTTTGAGCTTTGAGGCAGGACTTGGGAAAGGAACAACCAGTGGTGGATGGGGATCAAGCCAGCGGTTGCTTGAGCAAACTACACCCTCACCAGTCCATGGCACTGGAGAAGTTGCATCCAAGGGTGCTGGTCAGCAAGGTGAGCTCATGTGGATGACTGAGCACAGCCACCCCCAGCAGCGGACATGCCCCATCTGCATGGCCGAGGCATGCACGCAAGGTGGAAATGTCCGTATCATCCCTGACTGGCACAGGAGGGACCTTCCTTCCTGCTGAATTCTCAGGACAACCCTCTTCCTCCTCCTTTACCTGCAGACATCCACTGCTTTCCATTTCCGGGCTCAGACATGTTGTAAGGATTTGCTAAAGCCATCAGCCATCAGCTTATTTCTCACTGACATCCCCCAAACCTCTCCCACAGACCTACAACCAGCCAGACACTGCTGCTCAGGGCCACTCACTCTTCAGAAGAAGCCTTCCTCTGATTATTACAAGCCTCCTAGCTCCCTCCAGAGCTCATGCTGAGCTTTCTTGGCCATAACAGGGCCTTTATCACCATCTCTTTATGAAACGGTTGTCTTTTGATAATCATCTGTGCAGAAAGCATAGTCACAGAAAAGCACCAAACACATCAAAAGCGATGCTGAGTGAATTGCCAGTAAGACCCGGGGGAGTTACCTCCATGCCTGTGGCTTCCTGGCAAGGAGTCTGTCCTGAGCAGGGGATCCAGCCTCTGCCACTCTCTGGAGAGGGAAATCCGCATTGTCCATGCCACCTGGGGACACAAAGGGTGGCTTCTGCAAGTCCACCCTTCACCTGAACTGCTTCAGATATGTACTTGTCGGTTGGGTATCATGCTGTATATTGCAAATACTGATTGAATTGGCATTGCCCCACGTGGCTACCACAGATGCAGATTGCTCTGATGCAGATATTGATATTTAGGCACAGTAAGGCTTTTGTTGTTGTTGTTGTTGTACTGATATTCTTAGGGAAATCACACAAACCCTTGAAGGATAATTGGAGGATTCCCACTTCAGTGGCCCTGTAGTTAACTGGTTCCTGTTTCTCAGTGTCTCACTGTCATTGTGCAGGGTGTGGTGTAAAAGGTGCTGAGCAGAGGCAGATAATCACTTCTGGCTGTGCTCCTGCTCATACAGCCCAGGATGCTGTTGTCCAAATTTTCCGCTGGCTTATGTTTTGCCTAACGAAACTCAAGCACCACCAGAGCCATTTCCACAGAGAGGCCAAACCCAGAGGGCTGTGGTCATGGGCACAAAGCCCACCTGGAGGCCAATCATTAGTGCTGTGCCCCAGGAATCTATACTGGGTCAAAAAGAGTTTAACTTCTTCATGTCCATTGTTTCACCTTCCATTTTCTTTTCCCCTCTTTTCACCCATCCAAGTCCTTCGCTTTGATCATCCTTGTACACACATGCAAACAGCCAGCCTCTGTTTGCCCTTTCCCCAATGGCCCTGGCTTTGCTTGCTTTGTAGCTGTTTCTGAGATGGTCACCATGGTTAATCCTACTTTGGAAGGAAATTCCATTGAAGTACTACCTCTCCTCAGTATTTGTAGTTATCTGGAACACCTCATGGCATTACCTTGTGACAGACGCCACAATCAGGGTAAGCCATCTGCACACTAACATTCATATCTGACCAAATGGAGCTTCAGTCCGGGGAGACATTACGAAACTTTGGGCTTTGGCCAACAGAAACGTCCTGAAGTTCACAAGGAGAACTGGCCAGTCCTGCCTCAGGGGAAAGAATAACCCCGTACATCAGGAGCTGGGACCTGACGTGCTGAGTAGTGACCCTGAGGAGAAGGGCCTGTGGGCACTATGAGGGACACCACAGGAGCCAGAGGTGCCTGCTCACCATGAAGAAGGCCAGCTGCATGCAGCTGCATTAGGAGGAACGTGGCTGCCCAGACAGGGGGAGTTATCATCTCCCTTGACCCAGCATGGCTGTGGCCACAGCCAGACTAGGGTTTCTCTCTGGGGGGCTTCATGATCTAGGCAAGCGGGCAGAAACCAAGGAGTTCCCAGAGGAGACCTGCCAAGATGGGATTCAGGGACGAGCGCACATGCCCTGTGTGGGGAGGCTGAGGGACCTGGGCTGCTTCACTCTGGTGAAGTGGAGGCCCCGGGGAGGAGAGTAGTTACCTGTGACTCTTTGAAGGGTGCTTGCAGAGAGGACGGAGCTTTTGTTCTCAGTGCAAAACCACGTTAGAAAGGAATAGTTCCACAAAGTGCATTTGGGAGGTAGGGATTGGCCATGAGAAGAAAGAAAGAAATGGCAGACAAAGGGCAGTGCTGTGGTACAACACGCCACCCAGCTGGAGTCTGGATCAGCCCATCAGGCATCTTTCTCTCCATTTCTTTGTTGCTTCATTTTTTTGGAAACATTTCCATCATACTGAGGCCCACAGTATTGAAAAAGAGAATCTTCTGCCTTTCACAGAGCCCAGTGCCCTAAAAATCTCCCTGCCCAGGACTGTCCATGCCACCACTCGCTCTTGGTACAGAGCAAGTCATGCTCTTAGGTGTCCATCTCTCTTGCGCGACAGAGGAATGCAAGGTACAAAGCTTCAATCAAGCTTTGGCTTTCCTGGCTCCACCTCTGCACCCCCACGCCAGGTTTCTATCTGTCTCCTGGGTAGCCTGTTCCTCCTCTACCTTCTCTGCACTTCCTTCTGGTGTGTGAAATCCCAAATCAGGGCGTCCCTGTGCATACACACCAACCTCCTGTTCTGCTCCCTCCACATCAGACTGATGTGTTCCCAGGCTTTGAGGATGTTGTCCCTGAGGAGCTAAAAGGGCCTCACAGCCCATTTGCCCTCCAGTCACAGTCCAAGCAGACCCTCCGCCAACTGAAATCAGCTCTCCTGCAGTCCGGCACTGTGATTCTTCTGGTTGTCCTGCTTTGATACCATCTCACAGTCATTACAGCCATGGCTGCCCTCAGAGTTCACGTCCCCATCCAGACCCACCTTGTCTCTGAGTAAGATACCAGCCCTGGTCAGCTCATTGACCGCCTGTGCCAAAATGTTGCCTTCAACACCCTCCAGGAACCTCCTGGGTTACTTGTGCGTGGTCCTACTGCCCTTCCAGCAGGCTGTGGGGTGCTTCAGCTGCCTCTGGTTTTGAGGAGCTGTGACCATGAGGCTTCCTCCAAGGCAAGGCTCTGTGCACACCAGCCTTCCCTTTGCCCCGAGCTCACCTCCACCTCCTCACCCTCCTGCCTGCCTTCCTGACAAGCCATCACCACCCACGGCTTCCCTCCCACCACCCGAGCTGTCCACCACGACTCTGCAGTCCCTGTGGGCGAGTCCGTTTCTGCCTGTGCAGCAGCAATGACAGCACCGGTGAGGGGAGAGGAGAGGCCGGCAAAGGGGAAGTGCCTGGGAGTTTGGCTGGAAGGTTATTTCTGTTGTGGGAACAGGGAGATGCGAGGAGAGGCAGCCATGAAATGGGTTTGAGACCAGGTTTGTTTGCAACAACTCAATTGGTCAGGTGCTGAGGCAGGTCTAGTGATGTCACCTGGAGTATCAGAAAACCTCCCCAGCAGTGCTAAGAGCTGAGGAGAGGGGAAAGGTAGAAGAAGGTGAAGGTGACATGGCTGGAAGGTGGAGTGTGATGCCATTTCTATTGCAGTAACCTGGGTGACTTGCAGGGAGATACCATGACACCATCAAGCACACCAGAAACCCCAGTGTGACCCAGATGACACCTCAGAGAGGGGAGAGGGAGAGAGGTGTCTAAAGCCAACAGAGTTGGGCTGTTGCCTGTGAGGTCATGTCATCACAGCAATGTGATTGGGCAGGAGCAGTCAGGCATCATGAGGTCCTAAAGAACTCCAGAGGCAAAAGCTGCAGGCAGATGAGTAGGTCCCTGGTGAGGTCCTGCCCTGGGGTGAAGCCACCTGTACAGGACATGGGAACCTATGGGCCATGGCATGAGAAATTTCAGCATGTGGCAGAGAAGAGCGTGAGAAGGGACCAGAAGTACAGGCAAGACCATGTGCCCTGGCTGGATCTCACATGCCATTCATTGAAGGGTAGAGATGTGAGAAGCAGCCAAACAGCACTGATAACTGGAGAGGAGCATTGAGGAGCTTCTAGGCAGACAAGACTTGAAAGGACAGCAGTGCCAAGGCAACCATATCAGTGGTGCCACTGAAGGCCCAGATGGCCAAGGCAATGTTATCTGAACCAGTAAATGAGGGTACAACTGGTGTGGGGTATTAAATGTGGAGGAGACTGGGGCAGAGAGAGGGAGAGGTCAAGATAGAGTTATAGGAAGAAGCCTGATCACCATAGTCTTGCTTTCTTATTAAACTCTGCTCCCGGCTATTTGCTGCGTGAGTGTACTCACTGTTGGACGCGTGTTTGGGGTGCATGTATGTACATGCTTTGCTGGCCAGCTCCAGGCTGGGCTGGCTGGAGAACAAGGACACCAGGATCTGGAGAGACCTAGGGCTGGAGCTGCCAAGTGGGCAACAGCCCTGAGCCTGCTCAGGGCCCCTGCACAGACCCAAAGGCCAGGCCCACACTGGAGGGACTGCGGGTGTTTTTGTGCCCATGGGTAAGTTCTGCAGGGGATGCACGGACCACTTGTGACCTTCACATCAGATCTGCCTGAGAGAGGGAAAGTATGGGGCTGTTTGTGCTGCTTATGATTGTTTGAGTGCTGCTGGTTGTGTGGTATATGTAAAGGTGCTGTTCCCTGTTGGAGTTGGTCTCTGTATGATTGGCTGTGTCCATCCTGTGTGTGTGTGCACCTGTGTATGGCTACAGGATTGTGTGTTAGATTGTTCATGTGTGTACATGTGTGTGCATTTGCCTGTTGGCATGAGGAAGTTGGGGCTTCTGGGGCAGACTCTCCTTTTTGTTCATTCACCAACCACCTGGGCTTGATCTTTGGAGTGAGGGATGCTGCTTGAAGACCCCCATTGGGGTGATGTACAGGGCCCCAGGTTCTCCTCCACATGCTCCCTCCTCCTATGGCTCTCACAAAGACCAACAGCTCCACAGAGAAGCCAAGAAAGGGCTCATCCTCCCCATGATCACAACTGAATCCCAGACCTCCACCTCAACCCTGTATGAGAATCACAGAACCACAGAAGTACACAATCACAGTATCAAAGAATGGTTGAGGTTGGAAGGGACCTCTGCAAACCTCCCTGCTCAAGCAGGGCCACCTAGAGCCAGATATGCAGGATCATGCTCAGAGGCTTTAGAATATGTCCAAGGATGAAGAATCCACAACATCCCTGGGCCACCTCTGCTGGTGCTCGGTCACCTTCACAGTCAAACAGTGCTTCCTGATGATCAGAGAGAAGCTCCTGTGTTTTGGTTTGTGCCCATTGCCTCTTGTTCTGTCGCTGGGCACGACTGAGAAGAGCCTGGATCCACCCTCTTTCACCCTCCCTTCATGGATTTATAGCCAATCAGAAGATCCTTCCTGAGCCTTCTGTTCTCCAGGCTGAACAGTCCTGGCTCTCTCAGCCTTTCCTCATGGGGGAGATGCTCCAGTGCCTCATCACCTTGGTGCCTCTTTACTGGACTCTCTCCGGTATGCCCAAGCCTCTCTTGTCCTGGAGAGCCCAGAAATGGACACAGCACTCCAGGTGTGAGCTCACCAGTGCTGAGCAGAGGGGAAGGATCCCCCTCCCTCGACCTGCTGGCAATACTTCAATGCAGGCGAGGACGCTATTAGCCTCCTTTGTCACAAATGCCCATTGCTGGCTCAGGGTCAGCTTGGTGTCCACCAGAAACACCCCGGGCCTTCTCTGCCAGGCTGCTTGCCTGCTGGGTGGCTCTGAGCATGGACAGGTGCCTGGGGTTACTCCTCCCCAGGGGCAGGACATTGCACTTCTCCTTCTTGACCTGCATGAGGTTCCTGTTGGTCCATTTCTTCAGCCTGTCAAGGTGCCTCTGGTTTGCAGCAGGACCCTCTGGTGTGTCAGCCACTCCTCTGCCCCATCACTCAGATCATTAATGAAGATGTTAGACAGGACTGGAACCACTATTGACCCCTGGGGTGCACCACTAGTTACCGGCCTCCAATTAGACTTCATTCCACTGATCACCATGCTCTGGGCCCAGCCATTCAGCCTTTTTTCAATCCACCTCCCTGTCTGCTAATCCAGGGCACACATCAACCGCTTCTTTACCAGGATCTTAGGGCAGACAGTGTAGAAAGCCTTCCTGAAGTCCAGGTACACAATAGCCACTGTTGTCCCCTCATCTCCCCTCATCAAGATAATCACGTAGGTCAAACATGACTTCCCCTTGGTGAATCCATGCAGACTCTTCCTGATGACCTTCCTGTCCTTCATGTGCCCAGAAATGGTTTCCTAGGGATTGAGGTGAGGCTGACTGGGCTGTAGTTCCCTGGGTGATCCTTCCTGCCCTTCTTGAAGATGGGGGTGACATCTCCTTTCCTTCAGTCTCCAGGGACTACTCCCAGTCTCTGGGAGAGCACTCTCTGGCGTTGATCAAAGATTATCGAGCGTTGACTCACAAAAACATCTGCCAGCTCCCGCAGCACTCGTGGGTACAGCCCATCTGGGCCCACGGACGTATGTCTGTTCAGCTTGCCTAAGCATTCCCTGACCTGACCTCCTTCCACCAAATGCACATCTTCCTTGCTCCAGCCTTTTCCCCTGGTCTCTGGGACCTGGGATTACTGAAGGCCAGTCTTGCTAGCAAAGACTGAGGCAAAGGTGGCACCCAGTACCTCAGCCTTTGCCATGTCCTGTGTAATCAGGTCTCCTGTCTTGTTGAGCAATGGACCTACACTTTTCCCTAGTCTTCCTGTTGTCTCCCATGTCTTTACAGAAGCCCTTCTTGCTGTCTTTGATATTCCTGGCCAGATCTAATTATTGCATTCCTTTTGGGCTTTAGCTTTTCTGTGTTAGTCCCTGGATTCTCAGACAATGTCTCTATAAAGATCCCAGGTTACTTGTCTGTGGTGGGTTGACCTTGGCTGGACATCAGGTGCCCGCCAAGCTGCTCTATCACTGCCCTCCTCAGCAGGATGGCAGGGGAGAGAAAAGGAGATGGAAAAAACTTGTGGGTCAATATAAAGGCAGTTTAAGCCAAGGCCATGCGCAGAAGCCAAGGAAAACCAAAGGTTTATTCTCTACTTCCCATCAGCAGGCGATATCCAGCCACTTCCTGGGAAGCAGGGCTTCAGTACATGTGGCGGTTGCTCTGGACAAGAAATGTCATCATAACAAATGCTCCCCTCTCCTCCTCCTTTCTCTTAGCTTTCATTCCTGAGCAGACATCATACGGTGTGGAATATCCGTTTGGTCAGTTTGGATCACCTGTCCTGGCTATGTCCCCTCCCAACATCTTGCCCACCCCGAGTCGAGTGGCCTTTGGGGATGAGGGGGGAGAATGTTGGAGAGAGAGCCTTGATGCTGTGCGAGCACCACTCAGCCAAAATACTGGTGTGTTATCAACACCTTTCAAGCTATCAAAATAAAGCACAGCGTTATGAGGGCTCCTATGGGGAAAGCTAACTCCATCTCAAGCAAGTAAAAAAACCTGCAGATCTGCACCTCCTTCGCCACCTAACGTCCCCTCACACTCTCAGTCTCGCCAGAGCCCAGCTCCAAAATTGAAAACATCCAGCAACTGCTCCCACATGGAAGGTTAAAGCACTAAATGCTGTTGCTGACCTTCACCTTCCCTTGGCAGTGCTTCTTTCCTCTACGGGGGACTGGAGGCCCCAAACTCAGTGCAGTGCTGTGTGTGTGGTCTAGTGAGGACTGGATAGAGGGGGACAATCCCTCCCCCTCATCTCCTGGCCTTGCTCCTGTTCATACAGCCAACATGCTGTTGGCCTTCTTGGCTGCCAGGCCTCACCACCTACTTATATGCAGCTTGATGTTCCCCACGACCCTCAGGGCCTTTTCTGCTGAGCTGCGCCCCAGCCAGGGCTGTTGCGCAGGGTTAGGCAACCCCAGCGGGGAGACTTGGAATTTCTCCTTTCTGAAATGTAGAAGCTTCTTGTTGGCCCACTCTTCCAAGCTGTTGAAGTTCCTCCCGAAGGCAGCCTTCCAGTGTATACACTGGTCCCCTGCCTCAGTTTTGTGCCATCTGCAAATTCTGTCAGGTCCTCTGGGACATTGATAATATCATTAAGTCCCAGGAGAGAACCCAATGCATCCAATCAGTCTTTTACTCACCTTTTTGCCCAGCCTCAACTGGACAGGGGAGACAAAATATAATGAAAGGCTCGTGGGTTGAGATAAGGACAGGGGTATCACTCAGCAATCACCATCACAGGCAAAAGAGACTCGACCTGGGGACATTAATTTACTTCATCGCGAATCAAATCAGAGTAGCATAATGAGAAAATAAAACCAAAACTTAAAACACCTTCCCCCCACCCCTCCCTTCTTCTTGGGCTCAAGTTAGTCCTGATTTCTCTACCTCCTCCCCCAGAGTGGCACAGGGGGATGGGGAATGGGGGTTGAGTCAGATCATCACATGTTCTCTCTGATGCTTCTTCCTCCTCACACTCTTCCCCTGCTCCAGAGTAGGGTCCCTTCCATGGGAGACAGTCCTCCAGATACTTCTCCAGCTTGGGTCATCTCCACAGAGTTCACTCCTTCAGGAACAGACTGCTCCCATGTGAGGTCCCCACGAGGTCACAAGTCCTGCCAGCAAACCTGCTCCAGTGTGGGCTCCTCTCCCCACAGGTGCACAGGTCCGTCCAGGAGCCTGCTTCAGCATGGGCTCTCCATGGGGTCACAGCCTCCTTTGGGTGCATCCACCTGCTCTGGCATGGGGTCCTCCATGGACTGCAGGTGGATATCTGCTCCACTGTGGACCTCTATGGGCTGCAGTAAGACAGCCTGCCTCACCATGGTCTTCACCAGGGGCTGCAGGGGAATTTCTGCTCCGGTGCCTGGAGCACCTCCTCCCCCTCCTTCTTCACTGACCTTGGTGTCTGTGGAGTTCTTTCTCTCACATATTCTCACTCCTTTGAGTGACTTGATCCCCACCCACTGATAGCTGTTCTCCATGGGTTCTGCCTCAAGGCACCAGGGTCTGGGAGACCTTGCTGATGAAGGCTGAGCCAAAGACAGCATAGAGCGTCTCAGACCTATTTACACCTGCACTTGCTAAATTCTGCAGTGGCCCCACATGGTCTTGGTTTCTTCTTTGACTCTAACTTCAGTGGTAAGAGCTCGTCTTGGTGCCATTGAATTCCCTTGAGAGAGTCAACTGACTGTCCATATGGGCCATTGCAGGAGGCTGTCCTTAAAGACCGGCTGTACTGAGCTCTGCTCAGTGCACAGTACTTGTGCTCTGCCCTTCAGTGCTCCTGCCCGTAAGTTCCCCAACTGAAAACCCCCAGAACCGGCCACAGTTTATCCCTCTGAGGTCTTGCGTCTGCACTTGTACTCTCCTTTTAACACTCTGCTCAGGAGCTGGGACCCACTGCTCTTTCACGGTTGCTACAACAGAGTGTGATGCTGGTTTTCACATCCCTGACCAGCACTTCCATGTTTGCAAGTACCAGACCCAAGCAAGCATCACCTTTGTTGGGCTCCCTGGCAGCTGTGAGAAGAAGTTTTCCCAAAAACCTCCAGAAACCTCCTGCACTGTGTTCCCAATCCACTGAATGTCAGGGTCATTGAAGTTCCCGGTAAGACCCAGTGTCATTGATCCAGAGAAAGCCTCAGGTTTTCAAAGAAGGCTTTGTCCACTTCTTTGCCCTGACTGGGGTTTCCTTATGTCCTGCCACAATATCACCCTAAATGGCCTCTCCTCTGGCTCTCACCCACAAGCGCTCAGCCCACCTCTTGCCTATCCCATAGTGGAGGTCCATACTTCCCAGCAGCTCCATCAAACAGGTGACGAGCGTCTCCTGAAGAGCCTATGTCCATCCTGCACATCCCCCGAGTTGTGCAAGCTGTCCCACCACACCTTGGCAGTTCTTCCATCAATGCGGCACTTCTGTGAAGGCACGCGGGGCTCCAGCTCCTCCTGTCTGTGCCCCAGGCTGAGGGCATTGGTGCACACTTGGGCTGCAGCACCTCAGCTACTGCCCACTGGGGCCCACCTCAGACTTGTCACAAACTAAACTGGAACTGAGTCCCAAGACAACATATATGTAAAGGCTTTGCTACATGGCAGAGATGTGCTTGGAATGGATCGAGATGGCAACATGAAAGATGATATGAAATGGAGATGGAGATGTAGCTGTAGATGTAATGATGAGACAGATGCCATGAGGTGCCCACAGAGTGAGCAAACCCTGCTCTCACTGAATCCAGATGGAAGAGGGCCTGGGCTGCCCAGCTCTGGTAGGAGACCATGAGACACCATAGTCAATGGTGATCTAATACATATAGGTGATTGAGAAGAGAGAGAGAGAAACTTAGCTCTCCTCATGCAAAATAACTCCACTGGGGCAGACAAATACCTCTATAGGCTGCTTTGTCCATACCAAGTGGGGACAAGTTTCATTCTCCTAAATGTGGCCATCTGCTGTCATTTCAATTGGCCAAAGGAATTTCCCAACAGCCTCCAAGATGGACATTGCCCTGTCCATAAGAATTGCTCCAATAGAGCCTGCAGTTCCCTGCACATACCTTGGGCCACCTCTGGCACCTCAGATGCCACCAGGTATTTGCATCTGAAGCACTCAGACCTGCCCTCCATCTCCATTAATTATCAGGGGAGCTGAGACTAAAAGCTCACATGCAAATGTCCATTTTTGCACACCTGAAGAGAGGCAAGAGAAATCCCACCTCCTGTGGGTTTGTGGCCGTCATGGAAGGGAGCTTAGAGCCCTTCCAGCCCCAGGACTAAAAACCCAGGATGAGATTGCCTCAGCTGAATCTCCTCCCTCAGAAGTGGTAAAGGAGATCCCTCACACTCACTGGGTATTCTGCCTACTGATGGGACAAGGAAAGGTGATATTTAGATTGAACTCTCTCTCTGAGCAGGAAAAATACAGTGCTGGGAAGAAGCATCTCTCCCCAGCTGAGGAAGGGAACAGCAGTGATTCCTTCAGCCTGTTTCACAGCAGGTTCCCCTGGAGCCCCAGGGACACCTGGAGGGAGCCCAGAGGGGGCAGAGAAAGTGCTGCCTTGGGCTGGTCCTCTGCTGCTGAGCTGGGCTGGGCTCCTGGGGTGGAGGGAGGAAGCTGATGGTAAGTGGGCAGTGCTGTACAGAGAGACAGCTCTGCCCAGGAGCAGCTCCTCTGTAAAGCACAGCAGGGCTGAGGGCACTGCCTGCAGGCACCGAGGGGAGAGGAGCGAGGCAGAGAGAGCTTAAAGGCAGTGTGGAGTGGGAGGACAGAGGAGAGTTCACTGGCAGAGAAATCTTCACAGCCCTCTACATGGTAAGTCTCTGAGCTGCAGGACAATAATAATGAGTGTTCTGCAGTGGTCTCCTAGACCTGGTTCATCCCATAGCCTCTAGGAACTTCCAGGAGGACTCTCACAGATTCCCTAGTATAGAGGAAAAGGGTGTGCTCCACAGCAGGGATTCGTCTCTGCACTGTCAGAGGGACAGGGTATGATGGCTGCCTTCTCCCGGGGATGGCTGCAGGGGTGTAAAGGTGGGTGTGCATCCAGGGGTGCCCAGGGCTGTCCTTCAGAGCAGGGTCCCTGCACCCCAGGGCACTGTGAGCTGGGACAGGGACTCCACTGCCTGCCAGGGTCAGCACTCAGCCTGCCCAGGGAGCTCCCCAGGGCACTGTGGGGAGAAGCTCAGGGTGGAAGGAGTGACCGCTAGCCAGGCAGGGTCCTTGTGCTGTCGAGAGGGTGCTGTGTGTGTCAGGGCTGCTCACAGCTCCACATCACCCCCAGCACATTTCTGGAGAGGATCTTTCAAAGATGACAGTCAAGGCAAGGCTTTCCTGCTTCAGCTTGTGCATTCCTGAGTCTTTGCGTTAAAGGTTATACTAGTTGGATGGGTGGGAATGGAAATGGATCTGTCAGGTGTGGACAACCCTCTGAGACACCTTAACAGTTACACTGAGAGATCCCAGGTCGAGCTCAGTTCATGTCCTGCACTGAGGGAGAGGAGAGAGGGCAGGGAGAGAGTGATGGAGGTGTTGAATTTGGACAAGACACCGAGACTCCCGGAGCATTGCACTGAGAGATGGGTAGGTCTGCAAGGAACCTCATCTAGTCCCCTAAGGCACTGCTCAGCCTACAGACAGCACGACAGCATCACCTCGGTGGTGTCTGTGGGACTTGTTTGAGCTGCTCCTTAGCTTCTGCACAGACAGAGATGCCCCTGGGCAGTGCCCTGCTGCCAGGAGGTGTCTGCAGGGCAGAGCTGAGCACACAGCAGGTGCGTTGGGGTCTTGAGCACTGGCAGGGAGCAGACACATGGGGACAGAGAAATAGCTCCTGGCAGGGAGAGCTCCAGGCAGCAGAGACATGGGCAGGGAGGGAGAGGGAGCTACTCTCAGAAAGACTGTGGGAGGGGGAACTGGGTACCTCCCTGCCATCCCCTGCAGTGCAGAAACCTCCCCTGGAGCACACACCACCCCCCATCAGGTCTCCTCTCCCATGTAGGTGAAGCACAGCCTGTGGCCCCAAGGCCATGGGATTTCAGGCTGAGTCACTCCTTCGCAGCAGGGCCCCTCATGAGGAGAAACTCCCAGGTACCCATTTGTCTATCCTGAGGCTCTTGACAGGAGCGTTGGGGCATTTATCCATGTTTCCTCTCCTATCCATGCTGCCTTTGTTCCCACCTCAGTTGGAAGCTCTGGGCAATGAATTTTGTGGGGCTGGGAGTGAGCCAACACTGCTTTTGATCGCCTCATCTTTAGGACGTTTGACTCTTTCCCTGGGGGGTCCTGCTGGGCTGCAGGGTGCCCTCCAGAAGGGCACAGCTCACCCATGGCATCTCTGTGTTATGCAGAAGCCCCATGGAGAAGACAAGTCAGTGCTAAGGCCACAGAAATGCTGCTGGGTGGCTCCACGCAGGCAGCGGCAGTGCCCCTGTGCCCTCTGTGCCCCTGGCTGGGAGGGGAGAGCTGAGCTCCTCCTTGGGTACGCTGAGGCAGGGTGAGGGGTTTGGAGGTCTGCACTTGGAAACTGCATTTCTTTTGCTCTCAGCAGCGTCCAGTTTCTTTTGGGGGGAACACTTGAGTGCTATCGTCCTCCAGCTCAAAGAGGTGCCAGCACAAGGCAGCTGAGACCAGGGCTGATGGACAGACTGGCTGTCCTCACTCTGCACTAAGGGACGGCCCCCTTGCTTCTCAGGACCCACAAGGTTTCACTTGAAGGGCAGTACTAATGCCAAGGATTTCTGCCTTAAAAACACTCCTCGGGGTTGGTGGGGCCACTAGAGCAGAATAAACAAAACAAAATCCTCACAGCTCTGCTCCAGGGTTGGGTGCCTTGGGAGAGACAGTGGGGAAAAGCTCTTTGATATCACGAGTGGATTTAACCATAGACCCCACGTTCCTGTTTCCCTATTGTTGTAGGGCAGCATTGGCTCCCCCAGAGCCCACCACAGAGTACACTGCTGCCAGGGACACCCTCAGCCAGCACCAACCAGAGCTCACAAAAGGGACCTGCCAAACGTCTTCTTGATTAGGGACAGCTGGTTGGGGGTTTCTACAAGAAATGGAATAGATTTTGCTCAGAGAAATCTGTCCTAACTCATTGATGCCTTTTCCTCGAAGAATAGGTTCCCATGCCATGAGGGACCAAAAGTCCAATGGAAGCTCCATGACTGAGTTCCTCCTCCTGGCATTTGCAGACACCCGGGAGCTGCAGCTCTTGCACTTCTGGCTCTTCCTGGGCATCTACCTGGCTGCCCTCCTGGGCAACGGCCTCATCATTACCGCTGTAGCCTGCGACCACCATCTGCACACTCCCATGTACTTCTTCCTCCTCAACCTCTCCCTCCTTGACCTGGGCTCCATCTCCACCACTCTCCCCAAATCCATGGCCAATTCCCTGTGGGACACCAGGGCCATCTCCTATGGGGGATGTGCTGCTCAAGTTTTTATCATTTTCTGTCTGCTGTCAGCAGACTATTTTCTTCTCACTGTCATGGCCTATGACCGCTATGTTGCCATCTGCAAACCCCTGCACTACGGGACCCTCCTGGGCAGCAGAGCTTGTGTCCACATGGCAGCAGCTGCCTGGGGCAGTGGGTTTCTCTATGCTCTGGTGCACACAGCCAATACCTTTTCACTACCACTCTGCCAAGGCAATTTTGTGGACCAGTTCTTCTGTGAAATCCCCCAGATCCTCAGGCTTTCCTGCTCAGACACCTACCTCAGGGAAATTTGGCTTATTGCTTTTAGTGCTTTTCTACTTTTGGGGTGTTTTGTTTTCATTGTGCTGTCCTATGTGCAGATCTTCAGGGCCGTGCTGAGGATCCCCTCTGAGCAGGGAGGGCACAAAGCCTTTTCCACCTGCCTCCCTCACCTGGTTGTCGTCTTCCTGTTTCTTAGCACCGGCATGGTTGCCTACCTGAAGCCGCCCTCCATCTCCTCCCCACTTCTCAATCTGATGGTGTCATTTCTGTACTCAGTGGTGCCTCCAGCACTGAACCCCCTCATCTACAGCATGAGGAACCAGGAGCTCAAGGATGCCCTGAGGAAACTGATAACTGGACGTCTTTCAGCAGCCATAGGCTGCCTACATTCCTCTGCAGCTGCCTCCCAGTGTATGTCATGATAGGCCAAGTCTGTATTTCCTGGGTTTTTTTTTCCTTTTTCCACTTTTGATCTTCTTGTCTTCAAACAAACATAATTATTCCTCCCTTTAATGATCCACCCATCTTGTGTGACCCAGAGACTTTGTATAAATAGGAAACCATTTTCTTTAAAAACATAAACGAACCTGCAGCAACTTCTTGGTCTACGATCCATCCTCAGCATAGCAGAAATAAATGGGAAATAGAAACAACCTTCTGACTGCACCAGCTTGGGGCAGGCTGCTTTGTCTCAGAGTATCATGAGTGCTTGAGGTCCACAGGGACTAGGGCTCTTGTGCCAGCCTGGGCAGACGGGATGGCAGGGAGGGACTGCGTACCTCTCAGGATATGCTGGAGAGGAGAACAGAGGACAGAGGGTGCCACTGACCTCCTTGTCCTTGTGGCCCCCTGTGCTGGTTTTGGCTGGGATGGGGTTAACTTTCTTCATAGCAGCTAGTATGGGGCTGTGTTTTGGATTGTATGGGGCTGTGTTTTGGATTTGGGCTGGAAACAATGTTGATAAAGCAGGAATGTTTTAGTTACTGCTGAGCAGGGCTCACACAGCACCAAGGCCTTTTCTGCTCCTCACCCCACCCCACCAGCGAGTAGGCTGGGGGTGCATGGGAAGTTGGGAGGGAACACAGCTGGGACAGCTGACCCCAACTGACCAAAGGGATATTCCATACCATATGACATCATGCTCAGTATATAAAGCTGGGGGAGGAAGAAGGAAGGTGGGGACATTCGGAGTAATGGCGTTTGTCTTCCCGAGCAACCGCTACGCGTGATAGAGCCCTGCTTCCCTGCAGATAGCTGAACACCTGCCTGCCGACGGGAAGGGGTGAATTAATTCCTTCTTTCGCTTTGCTTCTCCGCGCAGTGTTCTTTTGCTCTACCTATTAAACTGTTTTTATCTCAGCCCACGAGTTTTCTCACTTTTACTCTTCTGGTTCTCTCCCCCACCCCACCTGGGGGGAGTGAGTGAGCGGCTGTGTGGTGCTTAGTTGCCAGCTGGGCTTAAACCACGACACCCCCCATCTTTGGGACTGCCCCTCAAAGTCTGCTGTGCCCTTCAGAGGGGCTGGGGCTCTGGGGTGAGTGGCCAGAACTCTGCAGCACCCTGTGGCAAGTAGTGCTGTGGGGCCAGACCAGAGTGGGCTGGGCTGGAGAGAGGGCAGGGGAGGTAGGAGGTCTTGGAGGGAGCTGGGCTGAGCTGGAAAGTTCCTGGGAGAGAAAAACTTCAGTGTACAGCTTGTACTGCATGACTGCACAGGGTGAGGGCTCGCATCAGGGGGCTTGTGGTGCACAGACAGGGCTCCTGCATGGACCCACACTTGAATGGACCACAGGAAACATCCATGATGCTGGAAAATGCATGACCCTCCCAGAGGGAGGTCCCATAACTGCAGGGGAAGCGGGAAGGGTTTGTGAGACCCATGGAAGTGCAGGGAGAGAACAGAGTTTGCCCAGCCATGAGTGTATTAAAGGCAGGAAGAAGACCTGAAGTATGGCGGGGCTGAAGGAGGTGTCATGCTGAAGTGAAACAGGTTGATTTTGGATTTTGAGGCAGCAGAAGAAGGAGGGCATGCATTTCAGTGCTGGGATGTTGTGCTGGTTTTGGCTGGGGAAGAGTTAACTTTCTTCATAGCAGCTAGTATGGAGCGATGGTGTTTGTCTTCCCAAGTAACTGTAATGCATGATGGAGCCCTGCTTTCCTGGAGATGGCTGAACACCTGCCTACCAATGGGAAGTAGTGAATGAATTCCTTGTTTCGCTTTGCTTGCATGCGCAGCTTTTGCTTCACCTATTAAACTGTCTTTATCTCAACCCATGAGTTTTCTCACTTTTACCCTTCCGATTCTCTCCCCCATCCCACCTGGGGGGAGTCAGTGAGCAGCTGTGTGGTGCTTAGTTGCCAGCTGGGCTTAAACCACGACAGCTGGTCAGGGCCAATCCCTGCGCCTGATCACCATAGTCTTGCTTTCTTATTAAACTCTGCTCCCGGCTATTGGCTGAGTAAGTGTACTCACTATTGGGTGCATGTTTGGGGTGCATGTATGTACATGCTTTGCTGGCCAGCTCCAAGTGGGGCTGGCTGGAGAACGAGGACACCAGGATCTGGAGAGACCTAGGGCTGGAGCTGCCAAGTGGGTAACAGCCCTGAGTCCGGTCAGGGCCCCTGCACAGACCCAAAGGCCAGGCCCACACTGGAGGGACTGCGGGTTTTTTTCTGCCCATGGGTAAGTTCCCCCCATGCAGGGGATGCATGGACCACTTGTGACCTTCACATCAGATCAGCCTGAGACAGGGAACAGGATGGGGCTGTTTGTGTTGCTTATGGTTGTTTGAGTGCTGCTGGTGGTGTGGTAGATGTAAAGGTGCAGTTCCCTGTTGGAGTTGGTCTGTGTATGATTGGCTGTTTCCATCCTGTGTGTGTGCACTTGTGTATGGCTACAGGATTGTGTGTTTGCATGTTCATGTGTATGCATTTTCTGTTGGCATGAGGAAGTTGGGGCTTCTGGGGCAGAGTCTCCCTCCTTTTTGTTCTTACACCAACAACCTGGGCTTGATCTTTGGAGTGAGGGACACTGCTTGAAGGCCCCTATCGGGGTGGTGTACAGGGCCCCAGGTTCTCCTCCACATGCTCCCTCCTCCTATGGCTCTCACAAAGACCACCAGCCCCACAGAGAAGCCAAGAAAGGGCTCATCCTCCCCATGATCACAACTGAATCCCAGACCTCCAGCTCAACCCCGTCTGAGAATCACAGAACCACAGAATTACGGAATCACAGTATCAAAGAATGGTTGAGGTTGGAAGGGACCTCTGCAAACGTCCCTGCTCAAGCAGGGCAACCTAGAGCCAGATATGCAGGATCATGCTCAGAGGCTTTAGAATATGTCCAAGGATGAAGAATCCACAACATCCCTGGGCCACCTCTGCTGGTGCTCAGTCACCTTCACAGCCAAACAGTGCTTCCTGATGATCAGAGAGAAGCTCCTGTGTTTCGGTTTGTGCCCATTGCCTTGTTCTGTTGCTAGGCACCACTGAGAAGAGCCTGGCTCCACCCTCTTTGCACCCTCCCTTCATGGATTTATAGCCAATCCTAAGATCCTTCCTGAGCCTTCTGTTTTCCAGGCTGAACAGTCCTGGCTCTCTCAGCCTTTCCTCATAGGAGAGATGCTCCAGTGCCTCATCACGTTGATGCCTCTTTACTGGACTCTCTCCGGTATGCCCAAGCCTCTCTTGTCCTGGAGAGCCCAGAAATGGACACAGCACTCCAGGTGTGAGCTCACCAGTGCTGAGCAGAGGGGAAGGATCCCCCTCCCTCGACCTGCTGGCAATACTTCAATGCAGGCGAGGATGCTATTAGCCTCCTTTGTCACAAATGCCCATTGCTGGCTCAGGGTCAGCTTGGTGTCCACCAGAAACACCCCGGGCCTTCTCTGCCAGGCTGCTTGCCTGCTGGGTGGCTCTGAGCGTGGACTGGTGCCTGGGGTTACTCCTCCCCAGGGGCAGGACATTGCACTTCTCCTTGTTGACCTGCATGAGGTTCCTGTAGGTCAAGTAGGTCAACCATGACTTCCCCTTGGTGAATCCGTGCGGACTCTTCCTGATGACTTTCCTATCCTTCATGTGCCTAGAAAGGGTTTCCAGGATTAGTTGCTCTATCAGGTTCCAAGGGATCGAGGTGAGGCTGACTGGGCTGTAGTTCCCTGGGTCCTCCTTCCTGCCCTTCTTGAAGATGGGGGTGACATTTCCTTTCCTTCCATTTTCAGGCACTTCTCCCAGTCTCTGGGAGATCAGTCTCTAGTATTGATCAAAGATTATTGAGCGTTGCCTCACAACATCTGCCAGCTCCCGCAGCCCATCTGGGCCCAGGGACTTATGTCTGTCCAGTTTGCCTAAGCATTCCCTGACCTGGTCTTCTTCCACCAAATGCATGTCTTCCTTGCTCCAGCCTTTTTCCCTGGTCTCTGGGACCTGGGATTACCGAAGGCCAGTCTTGCTAGCAAAGACTGAGGCAAAGGTGGCACCCGGTACCTCAGCCTTTGCATGTCCTGTGTAATCAGGTCTCCTGTCTTGTTGAGCAATGGACCTACTTTTCCCTAGTCTTCCTGTTGTCTCTCATGTCTTTACAGAAGCCCTTCTTGCTGTCTTTGACATTCCTGGCCATATCTAATTATTGAATTCCTTTTGGGCTTTACCTTTTCTGTGTTAGTCCCTGCATTCTCAGACCATGTCTCTATAATCATCCCAGGTTTCTTGTCCGTGGTGGGTTGACCTTGGCTGGACATCAGGTGCCCACCGAGCCACTCTATCAATCCCCTCCTCATCAGGATGGCGGGGGAGAGAAAAGAAGATGCAAAAAACTTGTGGGTGAAGATAAAGGCAGTTTAAGCCAAGGCCATGCGCAGAAGCAAAGGAAAACCAAAGATTTATTCTCTACTTCCCATCAGCAGGAGATGTCCAGCCACTTCCCGGGAAGCAGGGCTTCAGTAAGCATAGCGGTTGCTCTGGATGACAATCGTCTTCATAATGAATGCTTCCCCCTCCTCCTTCTTTCTCTTAGCTTTTATTGCTGAGCAGACGTCATACGGTGTGGAATATCCGTTTGGTCAGTTTGGGTCAGCTGTCCCAGCTATGTCCCCTCCCAACATCTTGCCCACCCCCAGCCGAGTGGCCTTTGGGGGTGAGGGGGGAGAATGTTGGAGAGACAGCCTTGATGCTGTGCGAGTACCACTCAGCCAAAATACTGGTGTGTTATCAACACCTTTCAAGGTATCAAAACAAAGCACAGCGTTATGAGGGCTCCTATGGGGAAAGCTAACTCCATCTCAAGCAAGCAAAAAACCCTGCATATCTGTGCCTGCTTCGCCAACTAATGGTCCTCTCACACTCTCACTCTTACCAGAGTCCAGCTCCAAAACTGAAAACATCCAGCAACTGCTCCCACATGGAAGGTTAAAGCACTAAATGCTGTTGCTGACCTTCACCTTCCCTTGGCAGCGCTTCTTTCCTCTACGGGGGACTGGAGGCCCCAAACTCAGTGCAGTGCTGTGCGTGCAGTCTACTGAGGACTGGATAGAGGGGGAGAATCCCTCCCCCTCATCTCCTGGCCTTGCTCCTGTTCATACAGCCACCATGCTGTTGGCCTTCTTGGCTGCTAGGCCTCGCTGCCCACTCATGTGCAGCATGATTTTCACCACAACCCTTAGGGCTTTTTCTGCTGACCTGGGCCCCAGCCGGGGCTGTTGCCCAGAGTTACGCAACCCCAACAACAAGACTTGGAATTTCTCCTTTCTGAGCTGTAGTAGCTTCTTATTGGCCCACTGCTCCCATGTGAGCTCCCCGCGAGGTCACAAGTCCTGCCAGCAAACCTGCTCCAGTGTGGGCTCCTCTCCCCACAGGTGCACAGGTCCGTCCAGGAGCCTGCTCCAGCACGGGGTCTGCATGGGGTCACAGCCTCCTTTGGGTGCATCCACCTGCTCCGGCATTGGGTCATCCATGGGTTGCAGGTGGATATCTGCTCTGCCGTGGACCTCCATGGCCTGCAGTGGGACAGCCTGCCTCACCATGGTCTTCACCAGGGGCTGCAGGGGAATTTCTGCTCTGGCATCTTGAGTACCTCCTCCCCCTCCTTCTTCACTGACCTTGGGGTCTGTGGAGTTCTTTCTCTCACATATTCTCACTCCTTTGAGTGACTTGATCCCCACCCACTGATAGCTGTTCTCCATGGGTTCTGCCTCAAGGCACCAGGGTCTGGGAGACCTTGCTGATGAAGGCTGAGCCAAAGACAGCATAGAGCACCTCAGACCCATTTACACCTGCTCTTGCTAAAGTCTGCAATGGCCCCACATGGTCTTGGTTTCTTCTTTGACTCTAACTTCAGTAATAAGAGCTCGTCTTGGTGCCATTGAATTGCCTTGAGAGAGTCAACTGACTGTCCATATGGGCCATTGCAGGAGGCTGTCCTTAAAGACCGGCTGTACTGAGCTCTGCTCAGTGCACAGTACTTGTGCTCTGCCCTTCAGTGCTCATGCCCGTAATTTGCCCAACTGAAAACCCCCAGAAGAGGCCACAGTTTACCCCTCTGAGGTCTTGCGTCTGCACTTGTACTCTCCTTTTAACACTCTGCTCAGGAGCTGGGACCCACCACTCTTTCATGGTTGCTACAACAGAGTCTGACGTTGGTTTTCACACCTCTGACCAGCTCTTCCATGTTTGCAAGTACCAGACCCAAGCAAGCATCACCTTTGTTGGGCTCCCTGGCAGCTGTGAGAAGAATTTTTCCCAAAAGCCTCCAGAAACCTCCTGCACTGCGTTCCCAATCCAGTGAAGGTCAGCGTTGTTGATGTTCCTGGTAAGACCCAGTGTCCAGAGAAAGCCTTAGGTTTTCAAAGAAGGCTTTGTCCACTTCTTTGCCCTGACTGTGGTTTCATTATGTCCTGCCACAATATCACCCTAAATGGCCTCTCCTCTGGCTCTCACCCACAAGCGCTCAGCCCACCTCTTGCCCATCCCATAGTGGAGGTCCATACTTCCCAGCATCTCCATCAAACAGATGATGACCGTCTCCTGAAGAGCCTGTGTCCATCCTGCACATCCCCCGAGTTGTGCGAGCTGTCCCACCACACCTTGGCAGTTCTTCCATCAATGTGGCACTTCTGTGATGGCACGCGGGGCTCCAGCTCCTCCTGTCTGTGCCCCAGGCTGAGGGCATTGGTGCACATGTGGGCTGCTGCACCTCAGCTGCTGCTCGCTGGGGCCCACCTCAGACTTGTCACAAACTAAACTGGAACTGAGTTCCAAGACCCCATATATGTAAAGGCTTTGCTACATGGTGGAGATGTGCTCGGAATGGATTGCAGATGGCAGCGTAAAAGATGATATGAGATGTAGGTGCAGCTGTAGATGTAGATGTAGATGATGAGAAAAGCGACATGAGGTTCCCACAGAGTGAGCAAACCCTGCTCTCACTGAATCCAGATGGAAGAGGGCCTGGGCTGTGCAGCCCTGGCAGGAGACCATGAGACACCATAGTCAATGGTGATCTAATACATACAGGTGATGGAGAAGAGAAAGAGAGAAACTTAGCTCTCCTGGTGCAAAATAACACCACCGGGGCAGATGAATACCTCTATATGCTGCCCTGTCCATACCGAGTGGGGACAAGTTTCATTGTCCTAAATGTGGCCATCTGCTGTCATTTCAGTTGGCCAAAGGAATTTCCCAATGGCCTCCAAGATGGACACTGCCCTGTCCATGAGAAATGCTCCACTAGAGCCTGCAGTTTCCTGCACATACCTTGGGCCACCTCTGGCACCTCAAATGCCACCAGGTATTTGCATGTGAAGCACTCACTCCTGCCCTCCATCTCCATTAATTAGCAGGGGAGCTGAGACAAAAAGCTCACATGCAAATGTCCATTTTTGCACACCTGAAGAGAGGCAAGAGAAATCCCACCTCCTGTGGGTTTGTGGCAGGCATGGGAGGGAGCTGAGACCCCTTCCAGCCCCAGGATTACAAACCCAGATTAAGATGCCTCCATTGCCTCAGCTGAATCTCCTCCCTCAGAAGTGGTCAAGGAGATCCCTCACACTCACTGGGTATTCTGCCTACTGATGGGACAAGGAAAGGTGGTATTTAGATTGAACTCTCTCTCTGAGCAGGAAAATGACAGTGCTGGAAAGAAGCATCTCTCCCCAGCTGAGGAAGGGAACAGCAGTGATTCCTTCAGCCTGTTTCACAGCAGGTTCCCCCAGAGCCCCAGGGACACCTGGAGGGAGCCCAGAGGGGGCAGAGAAAGTGCTGCCTTGGGCTGGTCCTCTGCTGCTGAGCTGGGCTGGGCTCCTGGGGTGGAGGGAGGGAGCTGATGGCAAGTGGGCAGTGCTGCAGAGAGACAGCTCTGCCCAGGAGCAGCTTTTCTTCAAAGAGCAGCCTGACTGAGGGCACTGCCTGCAGGCACCAAGGGGAGAGGAGCGAGGCAGAGAGAGATTAAAGGCAGTGTGGAGTGGGAGGACAGAGGAGAGTTGACTGGGAGAGAAATCTTCACAGCCCTCTATATGGTAAGTCTCTGAGCTGCATGGCAATAATAACAAGTATTCTGCAGGGGTCTCCTAAACCTGGTTCATCCCATAGCCTGTACGAACTTTCCGGAGGACTCTCACAGATTCCCTAATATGGAGGAGAAGGATGTGCTCCACAGCAGGGATTCCTCCCTGCGCTGTCCGAGGTACAGGGCATGATGGCTGCCTTCTCCCGGGGATGGCTGCAGGGGTGTAAAGGTGGTTGTGCATCCAGGGGTGCCCAGGGCTGTCCTTCAGAGCAGGGTCCCTGCACCCCAGGGCACTGTGAGCCGGGGCAGGGACTCCGCTGCCTGCCAGGGTCAGCACTCAGCCTGCCCAGGGAGCTCCCCAGGGCACTGTGGGGAGAAGCTCAGGATGGAAGGAGTGACCGCTAGCCAAGGGGGGTCCTTCTGCTGTTGAGAGGGTGCTGTGTGTGTCAGGGCTGCTCACAGCTCCACATCACCCCCAGCATATTTCTGGAGAGGATCTTTCAAAGATGACAGTCAAAGCAAGGCTTTCCTGCTTCAGCTTGTGCATTCCTGAGTCTTTGCACTGAAGATTATACTAGTTGGATGGGTGGGAACGGAAATGGATCTGTCAGGTGTGGACAACCCTCTGAGACACCTTAACAGTTACACTGAGAGATCCCAGGTCGAGCTCAGTTCATGTCCTGCACTGAGGGAGAGGAGAGAGGGCAGGGAGAGAGTGATGGAGGTGTTGAATTTGGACAAGACACTGAGACTCCAGGAGCATTGCACTGAGAGATGGATAGGTCTGCAGGGAACCTCATCTAGTCCCCTAAGGCACTGCTCAGCCTACAGACAGCAGGACAGCATCACCTCGGTGGTGTCTGTGGGACTTGTTTGAGCTGCTGCTTAGCTTCTGCGCAGACAGAGATGCCCCTGGGCAGTGCCCTGCTGCCAGGAGGTGTCTGCAGGGCAGAGCTGAGCACACAGCGGGTGCGTTGGGGTCTCTGAGCACTGGCACGGATCAGCACATGGGGACAGGGAAATAGCTCCTGGCAGGGAGAGCTCCAGGCAGCAGAGACATGGGCAGGGAGGGATAGGGAGCTACTCTCAGAAACACTGTGGGAGGGGGAACTGGGTACCTCCCTGCCATCCCCTGTAGTGCAGAAACCTCCCCTGGAGCACACACCACCCCCCATCAGGTCTCCTCTCCCATGTAGGTCTATCACAGCCCGTGGCAATGCATTTTGCAGCACTGGGAGAGAGCCAATGCTCCTTTTGGACGCCCCATCTTTAGGACGTTTGACTCTTTCCCTGGGGGTCCTGCTGGGCTGCAGTTTGCCCTCCAGAAGGGCACAGCTCACCCATGGCATCTCTGTGTTATGCAGGAGCCCCATGGAGAAGACAACTCAGCGCTAAGGCCACAGAAATGCTGCTGGGTGGCTCCACGCAGGCAGCGGCAGTGAGCCCTCTGTGCCCCTGGCTGGGAGGGGAGACCTGAGCTCCTCCTTGGGTACGCTGAGGCAGGGTGAGGGGTTTGGAGGTCTGCACTTGGAAACTGCATTTCTTTTGCTCTCAGCAGCGTCCAGTTTCTTTTGGGGGAACACTTGAGTGCTATCGTTCTCCAGCTAAAAGAGGTGCCAGCACAAGGCAGCTGAGACCAGGGCTGATGGACAGACTGGCTGTCCTCACTCTGCACTAAGGGATGGCCCCTCTGCTTCTCAGGACCCAGAAGGTTTCACTTGAAGGGCACTACTAATGCCAAGGATTTCTGACTTAAAAAGACTCCTCAGGGGTGGTGGGGCCACTAGAGCAGAATAAACAAAACAAAATCCTCACAGCTCTGCTCCAGGGTTGGGTGACTTGGGAGAGACAGTGGGGAAAAGCTCTTTGATATCACGAGTGGATTTAACCATAGACCCCACGTTCCTATTTCCCTATTGCTGTAGGGCAGCGCTGGCTCCCCCAGAGCCCACCTCAGAATGCACTGCTGCCAGGGACACCCTCAGCCAGCACCAACCAGAGCTCACAAAAGGGACCTGCCAAACGTCTTCTTGATTAGGGACAGGTGGTTTGGGGGTTTCTGTAAGAAATGGAATAGATTTTGCTCAGAGAATTCTCTCCTAACTCATTGATGCCTTTTCCTCCATGAATAGGCTCCCATGCCATGAGGGACCAAATGTCAAATGTAAGTTCCATCACCGAGTTCCTCCTCCTGGCATTTGCAGACACCCGGGAGCTGCAGCTCTTGCACTTCTGGCTCTTCCTGGGCATCTACCTGGCTGCCCTCCTGGGAAATGGCCTCATAATGACCACCATAGCCTGCGACCACCACCTCCACACCCCCATGTACTTCTTCCTCCTCAACCTCTCCCTCCTTGACCTGGGCTCCATCTCCACCACTCTCCCTAAAGCCATGGCCAATTCCCTGTGGGACTGGAGGGCCATTTCCTACTCAGGATGTGCTGCCCAGGTCTTTCTGTTTCTATTTTTTGTATCATCAGAATATTTTCTTCTCACTGTCATGGCCTACGACCGCTATGTTGCCATCTGCAGACCCCTGCACTACGGGACCCTCCTGGGCAGCAGAGCTTGTGTCCACATGGCAGCAGCTGCCTGGGGCAGTGGGTTTCTCAATGCTCTGCTGCACACGGCCAATACATTTTCACTACCACTCTGCCAAGGCAATGCCCTGGACCAGTTCTTCTGTGAAATCCCCCAGATCGTCAGGCTTTCCTGCTCAGACACCTACCTCAGGGAAGTTGGGCTTATTGTGGTTAGTGCTTTTCTGTTTTTGGGGTGTTTTGTTTTCATTGTGTTGTCCTATGTGCAGATCTTCAGAGCTGTGCTGAGGATCCCCTCTGCGCAGGGACGTCACAAAGCCTTTTCCACGTGCCTCCCTCACCTGGTCGTGGTATCCCTGTTTCTTAGCACTGTCATGGTTGCCTACCTGAAGCCGCCCTCCATCTCCTCCCCACTTCTCAATCTGGTGGTGTCATTTCTGTACTCAGTGGTGCCTCCAGCACTGAACCCCCTCATCTACAGCATGAGGAACCAGGAGCTCAAGGATGCCCTGAGGAAACTGGTAACTGGATGTCTTTCAGCAGCCATAGGCTGCCTATCTTCCTCTGCAGCTGACTCCCAGTGTATGTCGTGACAGGCCAAGTCTGCCTTTCCTGTGGTTTTTTTCCTTTTTCCACTTTTCATGTTATTGTCTTCAAATACATAAAATTATTCCTCCCCTTAGTGATCCACCCATCTTGTGTAACCCAGAGACTTTGTATAAATGGGAAAACATTTTCTTTAAGAGAATAAAAGTACCTGCAGCAACTTCTTGGTCTATGATCCATCCTCAGCATAGCACAAATTAATCGGGAACAGAAACACCTTTCTGGCTGCACCAGCTTGGGGCAGGCTGCTTTGTGCTGAATCAGGTCTTGGAGGGAGTTGGGCTGAGCTGGAAAGTTCCTGCGAGAGAAAAACTTCAGTGTACAACTTGTACTGCTTGACTGCGCAGGGTGAGGGCTCACATTGGGCAGCTAGTGGTTCACAGATATGTGAACCACTCGGCTCGGATGCGAGCTGAGACACGCAGGTGCAGGAGAGAGGAGGCCAGTCTGTGCCCTTGGTGGCACGGACAGACCAGGAAGGTGGCCCAGGGCCTTTGTCTCCCCCCAGCCTCTCTCACCAGTCATTTCCAGCACCGGCCGTTCACCCAGTTTATGGGTAAGTCTGGCTGTGAGGCCATCTCCATTCTCCTGCTGGGCTCAGTGCCTGCATGGGGGGAAATGGCCAGCTCTGACCAGCTGCTTCTGAAGAGTGAGTGGCCCTGAGCAGCAGTGATTGGCCATGTGTAGGCCTGGGAGAGAGGGTCGGGAGATGTCCCTGAGAAACAAGGTGATGACCGATGGCTTTAGCAAATCCTTCCAGCCATGCCTGAGCCCAGAAATGGAAAGCAGTCGATCTGTGAGGGTGGAGGAGGAGAAGGAGGAGGAGTTTTTTCCTGGGAAGGTGTCAGGAAGAAAGTCCCCTCTTGTGCACAGCAAAGATAAGGAAGATGTCTCCATCTTGTGTGCATGCCTCACCCTGGCAGAGAGGGAATGCCCGCTGCTGGGGATGGCTGTGTTCAGTTCGCCTCATGAGCTGGCCTTGCTCTCTTCCCCTCCTTCACTGCCCACACTTGGATGGACCACAAGAACCATCCATGATGCTGGAAAATGCATGACCCTCCCAGAGGGAGGTCCCATAACTGCAGGGGAAGCGGGAAGGGTTTGTGAGACCCATGGGAGTGCAGGGGGAGAGCGGTGTGCGCCCAGCAGTGAGTGTGTTAAAGGCAGGAAAAGGACCTGATATAGCAGGGGGGGTGTGCGGGTGTGTGTGCTGTCATGCTGAAGTGAAATAGGTTGAGCGTTAACTTTAAAGGATGCAGGAGAAGATCGATGTGCATCTCAGTGCTGGGATGTGGATATAAGTACAGGATTCAAGCAAGTGTGGGGCTGGGACATCTTGGGAGCTAGAGGAGCATCAGGAAGGCTTTGAAAGAAACCGGATAAGTTGTGGGGAACTCACAGGCACTGGCAAATCTTCAGCTTTGTGTTTGAAGCATCAGCCAGTAAGGACAGAACGCCATCAGTAAAACTTGGGGTATCGTGGGGTCAGAGCAAGGTGGGAAGCAGCGGGGTGGCTAAAATGTGCAGGGAAACAGGCAGAGGCATAGGACAGTGTAGGACTGCCTGTGATGGGGATGTCCAAAATGCTGGACCGGGGTCAACAGAACTGAAGTCTTTGTCCTCCCTGTTATGGCAACTGTCTCTTCCACTGACACCCGTGAGAAAACAGTGATTCCGTACAGCCCAGAGCCTCATTGCCTCCTCACCCTCACTCCACAGAGCCTAGGAAATGGCCTACCGCTCTCCTGTACTCAGCATCACACAGCCCCATTATCACACTGTTCCCAGGAAGAGCCATTAGCATTACATCATGGGGAAAAGGCAGGGGATCAGGGTCAGGGCTTGGCCATCCTGATTGCTGAAAGACATTTAGGGCTTTCACAGCCACCTCCACAGATGATTTTCCACCTGTAACCAGGGCCTCTGACTTTCTGTTTCATCAGCCCTCAGGGACCACCTCCTTGTCTGGTCGTTCCCTCCATGCTCTCTTCAGTGATGGTCCTTAGTGGGGCCCACTAACAGTCTCAGGAACTTGGACGTTTGCTGCTGACTTTTACTTCTTCAGAGGCTTGTCCAATCTTCCAGGATCCGCAATTCAGGAACTTGGCACCAGAGGGCTCATTAACATGCAAAACTCCTTAAGGAGCCAAGGCTCTGTGAATCGTTTTCCTTTAGGTCTTCAATTCTTATGTGGTTAATAGGAGAGGTTTCAGGAGTGCAGTCAAAAGATGTCACTACTAAACAGTAAGAAAGGATTCATTTTTCCCCCCACTTTTCTTCCTTTTTCTGCTTACACATTCTGTGAGATCAGAAAACCTCAATCCATATTGATCCTGAGTGTCTCCAGTGGAGTTTGAATGTATACAAATATCAGGACCTTTTATGTTGACAATCTATGGCCATTCTTCACGCCTTTTCTCTCATCAACCACCTGCCCCTTACAGCAGCCTCGTTCAAATCGGAGCTTTCTGCACTGAAGTCTGTAGCTGCATGTTTCAGCCCGTGGGCACCAACTCCCACCTGCTTTGCTTGGAGAATGACTGCACGCAGACGCGGAGGGATGTGATACGCTCATGGGCTGTATATGAAGTCCACGTTACCCCCTCTGAAGTCCACTTCCCACAGTGGATAGCCTTGGACCAATAGAAAACACACTTTTGTGTCAAGGAGAGACCCCAAGATCCCCCCAAACACTCCCTGTCCCGGCTTCTTTTGGTCCATATTCACTCTTTGCACACAGCGAGTCACATGCTGAGGTCACGAGCTCCCTCAATTCACAGAGGGAAAAAAGAGACAAAGTGAAGGAAACGCTCTCTTTTGGACCGCCAGATCTGCACTAACCCCAATGTATCTGGGTTACAGGAGACTCTGCAATATCCAGACCCCCGCATTTTTCATTCCCTGCAGGGTAAAGTACATGTGACTCCATTGTAGGTGAAGGCAGGGATGAGAGTGACCTCCTCTAACATTGCACAACTTGGGAGCCATTTTCCAGGTTTCCCTTTCTAGACCAGGGAGCGAAATCAGCTGTCTCAGCTGAGATGCCTTGGCCTTCCCTGCCTGTCCACCAGGCCCTGCTCCAGAAGGGCTCCCATAGGTCCTGAGCCACATTTTCCAGTGCCCTGTGGGGGCTTCAGCTACCCCCATGTATCTTGGAGACAGTGGCCACCACTGTGTGGGCAACTGCATCAAGCCCTGTGTGAAGATTTTATGCAAATGTTGAACCATGTGCAGAAGAGACCTTGGTGTAATAAGTGTGTAAAACTTCTACATTTTCAGAACTTTGACATTGGTCTGTAAATCCTCATGAATTTTTTCATAGGCCATGGACATGGACCAGCAAGATGATGATACTTTCTCTCCCTCTCTGTAAATAGCGATCTATACAGCCATTTCCAAAAATGTATTTCCTGCCAACGCTTCAAATGGGGAAACTGTGTTCTGGTGACACATTTAAATTGTCATATTGTGCATGTACATTTCATATCTAAAGGGAGCTCGGAGCAATGAAGGTTGGAGAAGTTGGATAGATCACCCTCTCTTTCTTTGCCATCAAGAAATGGCCACACCTGCTATCACTTCCATCATATCATCCCTTCTTCTGAGCTGGCCACGTCTTTATGGGATGTACAATGGATCTTTATGGGATGTACAATGGCATAACACCATGGCCTGCCAAATGCCAGACCTCAATTGATACACAGAGGCCTAGAGCACAGCCACATAAAGAGTCCCAGAGAACAGATGGGGAAAGCAAATATCACTCCTGTCTTCCAGAAAGAAAAGAAAAAAGATCCAGGGAACTACAGGTGAGTCAGACTCATCTCTGTCCCTGGGAAGGTGATGGAGCAGCTGATCCTGGAAACCATTTCCAGGTACATGAACAACATGAAACCATCAGGAGTAGTAAAGGCCCAGGGACTTCAGTATGTCCAGATTGCCTAAGTATTCCCTCATCTGATCCTCTTCTACCCAGGCACATCTCCATGCTCCAGACTTGCCCCCTGTCTCCTTGGAGCTGGGATTCCTGAAGGCTGGTCTTGCTGGCAGCTGCTGGGACTTCTAAGGGACCTTCCACCCTCCCCTCAGGATCCTGAACTCCACCATCTCGTGGTCACTACAGCCCTATCTCATGGTCACAAGGCCACCTTTGACCTTCAGATCCCCAACAAGCACCTCCTTGTTGGTGAGGAGGAGGTCCAGCAAAGCACATCTCATTGTCTCCTCTGTCACTTGGATGAGGATTTTATCATCAATGGTCTCCACAAACATCCTGGATTGCTGATCACAGAATCACAGAATCACGAAGGTTGGAAAAGACCTGTAAGATCATCAAGTCCAACCGTCAACCCAACACCACCATGTCCACTAAACCATGTCCTGCAATGCCACGTCCACACGGTCCTTGAACACCTCCAGTGAGGGTGACTCCACCACTTCCCTGGGCAGTTTATTCCAGTGTCTCACCACTCTCTTAGTGTCGTGGTTGAAGCCCAGCTGGCAACTAAGCACCACACAGCCGCTCGCTCACTCCCTCCAGGTGGGATGCGGGGGAGAATCGGAAGAGTAAAAGTGAGAAAACTTGGGGGTTGAGATAAAGACAGTTTAATAGGGAAAGCAAAAGCCATGCAGGCAAGCAAAGCAAAGCAATGAATTCCTTCACCACTTCCCATCGGCAGGCAGGTGTTCAGCCATCCCCGGGAAAGCAGGGCTCCATCACGCATAACGGTTACTTGGGAAGAGAAACGCCATTACTCCGAATGTCCCCGCCTTCCCTCTTCTTCCCCCGGCTTTATATGCTGAGCATGATGTCATATGGTATGGAATATCCCTTTGGTCAGTTGGGGTCAGCTGTCCCGGCTGTGTCCCCTCCCAACTTCCCGTGCACCCCCAGCCCACTCACTGGTGGGTCGGAGTGAGGAGCAGAAAAGGCCTTGACTCTGTGTAAGCCCTGCTCAGCAGTAACTAAAACATCCCTGTGCTATCAACACTGTTTCCAGCCCAAATCCAAAACACAGCCCCATACTACACTGTCCCATACTAGCTACTATGAAGAAAATTACCCCTATCCCAGCCAAAACCAGCACACTCAGTAAAGAAATTTTTCCTAACTTCCAGACTGAGCCTCCCCTGGAACAACTTGAGGCCATTTCCTCTTGTCCTGTTGCTAGCCACTTGGGAGAAGAGACCAGCACCCACCTCTCTGCAACCCCCTTTCAGGTAATTGTAGAGAGCGATGAGGTCTCCCCTCAGCCTCCTCTTCTCCAGACTGAACAACCCCAGTTCCCTCCGCCGCTCCTCATCAGACTTGTGTTCCAGACCCCTCACCAGCGTCGTAGCCCTTCTCTGGACACGCTCCAGCACCTCAATGTCCTTCTTGTAGTGAGGGCCCCAAAACTGAACACAAGACTCGAGATGCGGCCTCACAGCGCTGAGTACAGGGGCACGATCACCTCCCTACTCCTGCTGGCCACACTCTTTCTGATACAGGCCAGGATGCCGTTGGCCTTCTTGGCCACCTGGGCACACTGCTGGCTCATCTTCAGCCGGCTGTCAATCAACACCCCCAGGTCCTTTTCCGCCGGGCAGCTTTCCAGCCACTCATCCCCAAGCCTGGAGCGTTGCATGGGGTTGTTGTGACGAAAGTGTAGGACCCGTCACTTGGCCTTGTTGAACTTCATACAATTGGCCTTGGACATTCGATGCAGCCTGTCCAGATCCCTCTGCAGAGCCTTCTGACCCTTGAGCAGATCAACACTCCCTCCCAACTTGATGTCATCTGCAGACTTACTGAGGGAGTACTCAGCCCCCTCATCCAGATCATCGATAAAGATATTAAACAAGACCGGTCCCAAAACTGATCCCTGGGGGACTCGGCTTGTGACCGGCCTCCTACTGGATTTCACTCCATTCACCACAATTCTCTGGGCTCGGCCGTCCAGCCAGCAAGAGCTGCAGACACAGGTGGGGAAAACAAGGAGCAACAGTGTCATCCTCCTGCTAAGGGAGAGACAGATTGGCACTCAGGAGGGTTTTCACCTTACCCAGCTCTGCACACCACCTCCCACAGCCACAGCACAGTCGCTTTCAGCCCCTTTGTGAGGCAGAGGAGAAGGGGCACAACGTGGGAGAGCTGCAGGAGATACACTCCTCTGCTTGAGGTCCTGCTGGGGAGGAGGCAGCTCTGGGCTGTGCTTGACCCCAGTATCCCTTACTGGGCCTCATCCTGACCCCAACCTGTGGATCAACTTCCTGGCATCACCTTGGACCTGCTCCCTCATCCAAACCTTGCCAGATGATCTGGACTCTGAACTGCCTCCAGCTGTGAGGCCCCTTGCCTGTCCTGCTCCCTTGTTGGGAGCTCAGACTGGTGAGCCCCCTCCCTGCTCACCTGGGGATACCCCTGGGTCCCCAACTACCTGTGCCTTCCAGAGCAGTTGTCCCTTGCTGCCCTCTGACAAACCTGAGCTCCCAGTCATGTCACCATGACCAGCATCTCCACTGCCCTCCCCCATGCTCTGGTTCACTCGATGGCCGCGTGATGCTGATGTACCTTATGGACTCTCACTTTGCTACAACTGACAGGGCCTCACAAGGAACAACCCACCGCTATCCCCTCTCCTGGACTTTTCCTCTGCCCTCTCTCCACGCTGTTGGCTCTAATTGGCAGGTGTAGTGATGAACCTGCTAAAAAAGAAGAAAAAACAAATCTAATGAGAGAGGAAAATAAACCCCAAGAAGAACAAGTGATGCAAAAGAAAACAATTGCCACCACCAACAAATCAATGCCCAGACAATCCCCCAGCAATGACAGCTGCCTCTGACCTCTACCCCACCCAGTTTTATTTCTGAGCATGACATCATATGGTATGGACTATCCCTTTGGTCAGATGGGGTCAGCTGTCCTAGCTGTGTCCCCTCCCAACTTCTGGTGCACCCCCAGCCTGCCTGCTGGTGGGGCAGTCTGAGGAGCAGAAAAAGCCTTGATGCTGTGCAAACACTGCTCAGCAACAACTAAATCATCAGCCAAAACCAGTACATACAGGTTGGAAGGAGGTCTCCAGCCCAGCAGGGTCAGCTCTGGGGTCAGAGCTTGTTGCTCAGGGCTTGATCCAAGTTGCTCCTTGAAATCTTCCAAGAATGGAACCTGGATGATTTCTCTGGGTAGCCACTCCCTGTGCTTGACTGTCCTCACGAGGAGAAAGATTTCCCTTGTCCCTGGTGTGAACTTTTCTTGTGTCAATCTCTTGTCCTCCTCCATGCACCAATGTGACGCTGACTGCAGGAGATGGGGAAAGGAAAAAATTCCTCATCTCCATACCCCTACACCCAAAAGGAGCTCCAGCAAAGCTCAGTCAGTGCAACAGACAATAACTGTGCCTCACAATTGAGTTGGTGGCCATTCATGAAATTTTTTAAGAAAGAAGAGTGAAAAGGCAGGTCTTTGCTGCCCAGCTGCTTCAATCTCTCTGCTGCCATCAATCAAAATTTCCTTAACACTGGAAAACTGAAAAAGTTTGATTTTTTTAACTTACAAACTGGAAACTGAAAAATTTCCTTTAAACTGGAAGCTTCCTGGAAGCTCCAGCGTTTTGGACCAGGTAATTTTCTTCTGTTTCATGTCTGACTCTCTCCTCTTATGAAATACATTGATATTCTTCTTAATTTGTTCAAAGAGGAGAAGAAATCCCAGCAGTGCACAGGATCAAGGAGAGAACTTGACCCGTACAAATCTGTGGGGCTTCATCCCCATCTGCTGAGACAGGACAGAGGATCATCCTGAACAGGTAAGACTCTGTCTGGAGGCCAGGAGTAAGTGAAGCACTGCAAGGGTCTGTCCTGGGACATGCAAGACATTGATCAGCTGGAGCAGCTCAGCAGAGGGCTATGAGATGGTTGGGTTGGAGCAGGCTGGAGCACTTGCCATCTAAGGCAAGATTGAGGGGGCAAAGCTTGTTCAGCCTGGAGCAGAGAAGGCACCAGGGGATAAGGAGAAATGTTTTCACCATGAGGTCAGTTGCCAAGAGAGGTTGTGCCATCCCTATTCGTGCAGGTATTCAAGTCTTCTTCCACCCTGCCTGTCATCTCCTCCCATTGACCAAAACAGTCTTGCTCCTGCAGGAGTCAAGCAAGAGAGCCATGGCACCAGCACAGACTCTGCATCCCCTGAGACCTCTCTTCCCTACGGGGAAGGAGAGAGGTCTTTCATCAGCCCCACCCTTCTTTCTCCACCCTCAGCCTTTGCAGTTGCTTGTATCTTGTCTTTGCTCTGATCACATTTGAACTGGAAGCCCACGAGACTCCTGGAACTCCTAACATCGATCTGGCGTTCACCACAAACCTGGATCCCAACCGGTCATGGAGGCATCAGTCATGCAGTGCCCCAGCTGTGCCACCCAGGGCAGATTTTGTCATTCCGCTGCAGCACCGCTGATGCGGTGCCCATGTCCTGTCCTTCTGCCACAGAGTGCCCAGGAGCCCCAGACAGCCCCAGCTGCCTCGGGGACTGTGATGAAACCTTTCAGCAGCAGGCTGAGGTGGGGTGGCAGGAGATGGGCCCTTGGCACTGCCTGGGCAGGGAGAAGCCAGCTCCCCTCTCTTGGGGCTGGGCACAGCTTGTTCCTGGGAACCTTCCTGAGGAGCACACATCTTCTGTATCTCTCTGTGCCCTTGCACAGCTGGCATGGGGACTGGGGCTCCTGGGGCAGAGCGGAAGAAGCTCAGCTGGGAGAGTGTTAGAGGGAAGAGCTAAAGGTCCCAGGCTCAAGCCCGGGGTCTGGCAACGCTTTCCCTTGGGCTTTTACAGAGCATCTTGCTCTTCTTCCAGCCTGCCCCTACCTTCCCTGTGCTCAGGGCAGAGTTTGCCCAGGGCTGGGCACAGCTTTTCCTTGGAGAGCTCCCTCAGGAGCTGCTCCTGGTGACCCTCCACCTCTGCCCTGTCAGGAGCAGCCAAGCTCAGGCTGCTGGGTGGATGTGCACAGGCAGTGAAAGAGGGACAGCTGCCCAGGGGGAACACCGAGACTGTGTCTGAGCGTGCAGGGGTAGAGTTAGGGCAACTCGAGTTAGAGCTCAGCTGGAGCTGGAACCAGCAAGGGCTGGGTAACCAGAACAGCTTCTCTAAAGCAATACCAAAAGCTATCAACAGCTGTTGGAGAGGGAGAACCACCCGGAGTAACGATGAAATCTCAATATGAGTATAGTCGTTCTCCCCTTTATTCAAGCTTACAGAGTATATATAGACAGATGCCAAGAACACGCATCCGCAACAGTTGTATAATTGGCTTACAGCCTCTGTTCACGCGCCAGGGCGGCGAGTGTGATTGGTACAGTGCTCTTGTGCACGCACAGGAGCACTTCTCCTCTTCGTGGATGTAGCTCCTTCTTCTTGTTTACCATTCCACTGTCTCTTATCACAACAGGCTTTCAAGGACAGTTAACGGTTTCCTCCGAGCCTTCCCTCTCATCAGAGACTGGGTTGCTCATGGGAATCAGATCGTGTCCCTTGTTACTAAGCCATTCCTCCACAATTCCCCCTTCTTGTTTTTGAGCAATCCAGGCTTGGTGAGCGAGCTGCAAAATTAACCTTTTTATACAAGATATAGTACAGCTTAAGCATACTAAAACAGTAATTATAACTATCATAATTAAGAGATTATATTTAAACAAATCAGCACACTTTGATTTAGTTTGTTCCCATTCATGCACAACCAAATGACCATACTAACCAAATGATCAATACAAATCATGCAACGTCGTAACCAAGTGATTAATACAAATCATACATGCAATTGTATGTCACCAGGCGGGGTTCTCACGAACCACAAGTTATGAGCAGCTTCAAATAACCGGTCCCTAACAAAAATGAATGCCTTATTCTTACCAGAGGTCCTTGTCTGTACCCGTGAGGATCCGCTGAATCGGTGAGTCCCTCCAGAGAAATCTCCGGGGCCGGCCTAGAGAGTCGCCGATTCAGAGGTTCCTGCAGCCAGACAGAGATTGTCCCATCTAAAACTGAAACAACAAAGTCGGTACCAAGCCCGCAATCAGGACGGTTTTCCGAGATGAATAACTTAATAACAACTAGTTTGTTATTAAGCAGGCATTCTTTAATACAGCGCTGGGCAGCACTGGGGATTTGTCCACCATGAGTGCTCCAACGAGTTAGCAAAACACTTCAGTTCATATATAGAAAAATCATCCATATTCATCAGAATTCTAAAAAGGGCAGTCTTACGCGGATGAGTTCCCGGAACTCATTTGCTGCCATATCCGTGTATACCATAACTGAGTCTGTTGGAGCAGTCTCTCAGAGTTGGCCTCAGGCTCGTGACCTGTTGCTACCACGATGCGAGAAGCATTGCGAACCGAATTTGGTATTGTCCTTCTAAACAGTCATGACACCAATGTCCCGCTAATCCTCGACAACGAAATTCTTGTTGTCCGCAGGTGGCACAGTGCACGTATTCAGTTGTCATTCAACTGGATGGGGTCAATCGAAGGAGGAGGTTCTCTCCATGGTCTAATCCACTGCGCTGGGACCCACTGTGGACCCTGATCTGTTAAGATACAAGCATAACCTCTCCCAGTCATTTTAACTTCAGCAGGACCTTTCCATTCCCCAGAAATTGGGTCCTTGAACTGTACCCACACATGTGTCGAGGGCTGCAGGCCAGATTTCAGCGATAAATGATGTATCACTATTGGGGGGGACTCGCGGTCGCCCGTTAAGCGTAAAAAATTTAACACATACAGCGCTTTTGCAAGCCGTTCAGCTGGACACAGGGATGAGTCTCCCCCTTTTTGTTTTTGCAAAAGCGATTTCAGCGTAGCATGAGCACGTTCTACTATGGTCTGTTCCGTCAGGGAATGTGGAATACCCGTAGACCTACGGATACCCCACTGGGTACAAAAATGTGCGAAGCGTTGCAAAACATAAGCAGGACCATTATCGGTTTTAATTTCATTAGGTACACCTAACACAGCGATGGATGCGCACATATGTCTAATCACATGTCTCGCCGTTTCACCTGTCTGAACCGTTGCCCACATAGCCAGAGAATATGTGTCAATGCTTACATGAACATATTTTTGATGCCCAAATTCAGGAATATGAGTGATGTCCATGTGCCACAATTGTAAAGCATGCAATCCACGAGGATTGACTCCTAAACCCAATCCCAGACCTGTAATTTGGCAGTCCGGACATGATTGTACAATGCCACAGGCATCAGAAATAGAAAGATTAAATTGTCTCGCTAAAACTTTAGCCGATCGGTGAAAAAATTCATGGGAACTCTGGGCTTGCTCAAACAGGTTAGTTTGGCGATTTCCCAAGTGGTGGCAACTAAGTTATCTGCTCTGTTATTGCCAATGGCCAGACCAGAGTCAAACTGATGGCTGCGAATATGCGTAATAAAATAAGGATTGGTTTGCTGATTTAACAAATGCAACATCTGTAACAACAACTGGTATAATATTGGGTTTTTCACCTCACGTACCATAGATCGCTCAATCCGTTTAAACAGTACCCACTACACATACAAGGAATCAGAGACGATGTTAACAGGTTGAGTTGTCCAATTCTGAAAAGCCCAAACCTCGGCCTTCAGCTCCAACGTTTGCAACGAATCTTGCGGATAACCTGTAAGCAATTGGGAATGCCATTGTCCCTGAACACACCAAGTAATAGTGGCTCGTTTTGACTTTTTTCCTGCATCGGTAAAAACAGTAAGCCCTGGGACAGGCGTTTCTGATAATTGCGGAGATTCTTCAAACGCTTGGTCCTGTAACAACGGTAAAAGTCTTGTAGGTGGGTAAGCATTAGTAATCTGACCAGTATATTCAGCAAAAGCGTGTTGTAAAATATCAGAAGAGGACAAAAGCCAATCTAAATAGGATTGCTTAATAAGAATACAAATTCATTCTGGATCCTGCCCTCTTAAATAAATACTGCGACGCCTTCCCTTTATGATGATATTTGCAAGCAGTTCTATTCTAGTACACACTGTTGTCTTAGACTGATACGACAAGAAAAGCCATTCTAATAGTATGACACTTTTTGGTGATTGCTGGATTAGGAGACCTAAAACATGGTTCCTACTTTTACTGGAATTAACAATAAGTAAGTGTATAGGTAGGTCTGTAATAAATCGTTGTGACACCCTGCCGACTAATTTCTCAGTTATCTTTTGCAAAGCTTGCTGTTGCTGCATCGATAAAGTTCTCGATGCATCAGCAGATGCAGAAGTCCCTAACAGAGGCATTAAAGCAAAAGCCGCACAGGCAAGCAAAGCAAAACAAGGAATTCATTCACCACTTCCCATCGGCAGGCAGGTGTTCAGCCATCTCCAGGAAAGCAGGGCTCCATCACGCGTAACTATTACTTGGGAAGACAAAAGCCATTACTCCGAATGTCCCCCAATAATTTCTGCACATCTGTTAATGTTGTTATCTGCGTGGTCAGCTGTATTTTCTGTGGCCTCACAGTACTTTGTGTGATGATCCAACCCAAATAATGCCATGGAGGACCCTTTTGAACCTTTTCAGGTGCAATTTTTAAACCTTTTCTCTCTACCGTAACTGTCAAATCTTGCAATGTTTTTCCAACATCTAAATCTTTCCCTGCAACTAAAACATCATCCATGTAATGATACACGAGCAGGAACTGTCTAATCTTAAGCTTAGAGGATGTGTAGATCCTTGAAACAGGCCAAGCCTGTCCTTCATACCTGTTGCTGGAAGAAACCAAGATTTGTAATGTATGAAATACGTAGGAAAACTTGAAGTTTGGGATAAATACTTGACAGACTGGTTCATTCTTTGTTTCACATAAGCTCCTGATAGATTTGTTCTTAATTTCTCCTGGAGAAAACACTTCAGTTGCTCTTCAAACCTCTTAATACAAATTGCTTTCTATAAGTCTATTTTGTCAAATAAAATTTTGAGCGGTAAACCCTTTATCACTAACTTTATCTATTGCTTCTGCCTGTTTGTGTTCAGAAGCACTAAGGTGATGCTTTACTTGAGTGCGGAAGAGACTGGGGGGGGTTGAGAATGCTGCAACTTCTGAATTGAGGGGTTTTTTTCGGGGGAGGGAGGGCGGGGGACGGGGGGAGGGAGGGCGGGGGGGGGCGCCGGGTGCACGCAGCACGGGCGCACGCGCGGCGGCGGCACAGCCGGGCCCGGGCTGCGGCAGACAGATGTTCACCCCCTCCCCGCTCCCCACTTCGCCACGTGCTGGCGCGGATTTTTTTCTTCCCGAATGCCTCATGTCCCAAATCGATGAGCTCAGTAGGTGGCCCAGGTCCCTCCTCCGTTAGAGTTTTCTGAGGAGGCACTTCCGCATGCATATTATTTCTCCGTTTTGGCTTAGAACCGCTCACTTCCGCTGTTTCCGCGTCCTGCACGGGGCTCCGCGGCAGGCTTTTTCTTTCCTCAGGAGGGTCAGGGGTCTCATAAGTTTGAATATCAGCAACAGTTTTGCAAACAGTCCCGGACATGCCCTTCACCGCAGGCATACCAAAGAACCGCGCAATAGGTCCCGGCTTACTTGGCAGTTTCAGAGCAGCCGTTCCTGAGCCTAGCATTTGAGTGGCGGCACAGGCTATTTCCCGCTCTGCTTTCATCGCTTTCAATGTTGCTAACACGTCATTCCACAGTCCACGGACAATCTTTATTTCTTTTTCATCTTTTTCATTCCCCTCAATCGTTTTTTGCCACATTGTCCCTCCAAAGTCCCGCCATTCCGAGACAGAAAACAGCACATGCATGTCAGAAAAATGACCCCATCGCTGTCCCAATCTAATTAACTTAATCAGCCGCTTTACAGGTGCTTCAATCCCTCTCATAGAGAGGATTCCTGCAAGCAAGGTGGCCGCAGCTTCTATTTCCATTGCTGCGCCTGAGGGGTGAGGAGCGACCTCACACACTGGTGTCTGCTGCACTTCTTGTGCCCGAGCAGCACCTCCCTCAGCCGTGGTTTTCCCACTCCCCTCCTCTAGCTGCTTACCGCAGTCACGGAGACCTCAGTCGAACTGAACCATCCTCTGCTACCAGATGTTGGAGAGGGAGAACCACCCGGAGTAACGATGAAATCTCAATATGAGTATAGTCGTTCTCCCCTTTATTCAAGCTTACAGAGTATATATAGACAGATGCCAAGAACACGCGTCCGCAACAGTTGTATGATTGGCTTACAGCCTCTGTTCACGCGCCAGGGCGGCGAGTGTGATTGGTACAGTGCTCTTGTGCACGCACAGGAGCACTTCTCCTCTTCGTGGATGTAGCTCCTTCTTCTTGTTTACCATTCCACTGTCTCTTATCACAACAGGCTTTCAAGGACAGTTAACGGTTTCCTCCGAGCCTTCCCTCTCATCAGAGACTGGGTTGCTCATGGGAATCAGATCGTGTCCCTTGTTACTAAGCCATTCCTCGACAAACAGCAGCTAAGGAAAATATGTAGCTGTTGCTGAGTGGGGCAGGGGACATTGTAAGCAAAGGCCTGTAAAGATTTGAGATATTCAGCACCTTTTTCCCCTCAGCTTTCACTGACAAGCTCTGCCTGGGCAGAGCTGTCTCTCTGCACTGCTGCCCGCTTGCCATGAGCTTCCTCCGTCCCAGGAGCCCAGCCCAGCTCAGCAGCAGAGGACCAGACCAAGGCAGCACCTTCTCTGCCCGCTCTGGACTCACTGGAGATGTCCCTGCGGCTCTGGGACTGTCAGCTCCTGAAAGGCAGCAGGGTCACCCCTGGGGAACGGGCTGCAACATCACCTCAAGTAATCACCAACAGTGGAGAGAGACTGATTCCAGCAGCATGGTTTCTCCTACCCGAGTGTGGTTCTCTATGACAGGTGTCAATGTTCCCCTCTGGACACCAACATTCTTGACCCATAACAAAAAGGAGTCACAGACAGGGACAGGGAGGGGTTGGTTTCCCTTGTGCAGGGCAGGGATTCAGCTGAGGTGGTGCAGGCATCTCCTCCTGACTAGGAAGCCCTCAGGTTGAAGCGCGGTTCAGCTCTCCCCATGCACCCCACAGACCCAGAGGAGCTGGGAATCCTCCTGCTTCACTTTGGGTGTGCACAAAAGAGTTGACAGCGTGTGAGCCCCTGCTCTGAGCCCCTTGCCTTTATTCAGCACGGACTCAGGTGCTCGCATACAGATACTCTGTGATGATCAAGGTGCCAGAGGTGGCCCAAGACATGTGCAAGTGTTCGCAAGCTCTGATGGAAAATCTCTGAGCATACCCAGGTCCTTCCTGAGGTTCAGCTGAGGGCCAGAGGGGGAAGGGGGATATCCTTGGCCACCCACAATCACACCAGATGTTCAGGGCACCTGAATGTGCCTTGTCAAGTGTCCCCCTGAGCTGATCAAACCAAGGAGTGCCCCAGGAGGAAACCCGGGTCTCTCTGTTGCCAATGTACTCTCTAAAGCTCCAGTCACTCTAAAGCTAAGACACATCCACATCCCTGCACTGAAGACTTTTATTTCAGGGCTCTCATTTTAATGCCATTAAAAGAAAAAAAGCCTCTAGTGCCAAGCCAGGTGCCTGGGTGCCAAACACAACTCCACTCAGTAGGCAAACACAGCAGCGAACCTCCAGGAGAGCCATGCCCTGCTAGAGCTGGTGTGGGGCAGAGACCGCAGGGCCTCCCAAAGGGGCCCAGTGACCATGTGCCACAACCTGAATGACAACACCACAGCATTGCTGCAAGGTCCTCACCACAGTGCCCTCCCCTGTACCTGTCTTCTCAGCCCTTGACTATTCTCCTCTCTCTGCACCTCTACTCACTTGCCTGATGCTAACAAGAGGGAAGCTGATAAGTATAGAGCCATAGAATCATAGACTGATAGAAGCATAGAATGGTTTTGGTTGGAAAGGAACCTTTAAAGATCATCTAGTCCAACCCCGCTGCCACTAGACCAGGTTCCTCAAATCCCCATCCAACCTGACCTTGAACACTCCCAGGGACGGAGAATCCACAATTTCTCTGGGCAATATGTTCCAGTGTCTCACCACTCTCACCATAAAACATTTCTTCTTATGTCCAGCCTAAATCTACCCTCTTTTACTTTAAGACCATTGCCCCTTGTCCTATCACTGCAGGCCCTGGAACAATGTCTCTCTCCATCTTCTCATAAGCCTCCCTTATATATTGCATGGCTGCAATAAGGTCTCCTGTCGCGGATCCTCATTCAGAATCCTGCTGACTACACCAATTTGTCGTGGATGGGCAATTTAGACCACTTAAAGAACCACTGCCAAAGGTATTGGCAAAAGTGGTTTTCTTGAAACGTAACATGTTTGATGGCCAGGCTCACTCTATTGCTTACTGCACAAAGGATATAACAATGATTCAAAGCTACCAATACCAAATCTTAGTGCACTAAGGTTTTGCGCAATATCAGTCACTTACCAAAGATCTGAATTTGCTAAGAGGTCTCTCAACCTCGAGGAGTAACCGTGAGAGGTGTCCCAGCTCAAGGGGAGATCACTGCCATGCAGCCACGCTGCCTAGTTATTCCCCATCGGGAGCTGGAGCCTGCAGGTGCACAAACCACAGCCCACGTGGCCTCGCAGCGCTCGCCGCGCTCCCCCCGTAGCGCCCGGGGAAGGCAGTCTGTGGTTTCCTGCTGGCACCGTGCCCAGGCACATCCCCGCGGTGCCCCCGAGCCATCCCCACCCCGACTGCTCCAGCCAGGGCTGCAGGGGCTGCTCCTTTGGCCTCGCAGACACGGGGCCGGGCAGCTCCTGTCCCCCGTGATGCCCCTCTGATGCACACGGACGTTCTGCACCAAGACCCACAGCCATGGGGTGCCATCAGTGACGTTACATCACACCATCCTACTGCCACCGCTGTGTACTGAGCACTTATGGTGACGGTGATGTCACACCCTCCTACTTCTGCTGCTGTGAGCTCATGAGTTACAGTCACATGTGTGTGTGCTGCGTTCGGGCTTCTGCTGATGACGGTTCTTCCCAAAAGCCATATTTGGGTGGGATCTAAGTATTATTTTGATGCCATCAGAAGCACCCACACAGGCCATACACCTGCTCTTGGCCTAAAAGATTCTCCGGCACCAGTGAAATCAGAAGCTCCTACACAAGGCATGTGCATACTCCTGGCCTATCCGCCACTCAGCTGCAGGTGATGTCACAACATCTCAACCCGCCCTGTGCCTGCTCCAGGCCTATCAGATACTGGGGCAGCACTGACTTTACAAGTACCTACACAACCCAACCCATAGGCCTCGTCCTGGCCTATCAGCTGATCAGTCACAGATGACCTTGCAAACACCTACACAAGACAAGTTCTTACTCCTGGCCTACCACCTTCTCAGGCACCTGTGACCTCATAATATCCAACACAAGACATGTTTCTCCTAGCCTACCAGTAACTCAGGAACCACTGACATCACAAAGACATTCCCAAGCCATGTGCCACCTCCCAGCCTATCATCTACTCAGGCCCCAGTGACTTCACAAGCACCTACACAATCCATAGGCCTGTTCCTGGCCTATCAGATATTCAACCGAGAGTGACCTCACAAGTACGTATCATCTCCATCTGCCATGTACTTGCCATGGAAGTACTCGGGCTCCAATGACCTCACCATGGCCTATAGAAGCCATGTACCTGGTCCTGGCCTATCAGCTACTCAGCCATGAGTGACATCACAAGTACATACCCAGGACATGTGTCTCCCCTTGCCTAACAGCTACTCGGGCACCAGTGACCTGACCACAACATAGCCGCCTATTGACTATCTGCTCGCCTATGAGATATGAGGGAACAAGTGACCTCAACCAGCCACTCACTCACTCCCCAGCAGGATGGCGGAGACATATGGAAGGGCAAAAGTGAGAGAAAACCTCATGGGTCAAAATAATGACACCTTAATAAATGGTGAAAAATAAAAAGGGAAGGACACAGGGGATGGAGAAGCACTCCCTCACACCAGCAGACCAATGCCCAGGCAGTCTCTGAGCAAGGGCTACTTTGGAGAAACTCCCCTCCCACTTTTAGTGCTGAACAAGATGCCATATGGCATGGAATATCTCTTTGGCCCGTTCAGGTCACCTGTCCTGACTTTGTCCCCTCCCAACCTCTTGTCCACCCTCAGCCTCCTAACTGTGGGGTCAGAATGAGAAACAGAGGCGACCTTGACACTATGCAGCACTGATCAGCCATAGCTACAACATCAGGGTGTTATCAACACTGTTTTAGCCACCGGCAGCTGCCTGGGGCAGTGGGTTTCTCCATGCTCTGCTGCACACTGCCTATACCTTTTCACTACCGCTCTGCCGTGGCAATGCCCTGGACCAGTTCTTCTGTGAAATCCCCCAGATCCTCAAGCTCTCCTGCTCAGACTCAGACTGTCTCCGGGAAGTTGGGGTCCTTGTGGGTGGTGCATGCTTAGTTTCTGGGTATTTTGTTTTCATTGTGCTGTCCTATGTGCAGACCTTCAGCGCCGTGCTGAGGATGTCCTCTGAGCAGGGACGGCACAAACCTTTTTCCACGTGCCATCCTCACCTGGCCACAGTCTCTCTGTTCATCAGCACTTCATTTTTTGCCTACCTGAAGCCCCCCTCCATCTCTTCCCCATCCTTCGATCTGGTGGTGGCTGTTCTGTACTCAATGGGACCTCCAACTCTGAACCCCTTCACCTACAGCATGAGGAACAGGGAGCTCAAGGATGCCATGGAGAAATTGATCCAATGGATCTTGTTCCACCAGCAGTAACCTCCCTCCCCTTCTCTGCAAGTTCTCCCAGAGCTTGGCTTAGGCCAGGCCTCTGATCTCTTTCTCCTGTGATAATTGTAGTCATAGGTACCTGCTCTGCTTCCTATCACTTCCCTAGAGGCTTCATCCTGTCCTGTCTGACCCTTTCCCAAATGCTTTGAATGCTGCATCAGATCTGGCCTCCCTGACAGCATCTCAGCCATCAAAGGGGTCTCCTGAGTGCAGGGCCTGAAGGCTGGGCTGTCCTTAAAAAGCTGCTGCCAAGAACAAGCCCAAGGAATTAGACTTTAAAGAGGTCTTTTCTGATTCTTTTCTCCCTGTGTTGGGGGCAATAAGCTTGTGGCAGCTCTGAGATCTATTTGACAGCAAGTGGTGCTTTTAGAGACTCTATTTGTGGTGTCCAGGGGCCGTGTGGATGCTGCATGAGCTCTCCATTACCTCTTTACATTGCCACATGTATAGCAGGGCTGATGGCCTATATTGTTCCCTGTGGAAAGGAGTCTGGAGGGGTCAGGAGAGAAAGGACACTCTCCATGTGCCCTGGGGAGGGCAGTGAATCGAGACTCAGAAGATGAAACACCCCCAAAGGTGAAGTTTTCCCAGAGTAAGGCACTAAATCCAGACACCCACAAACCATGACCCTGCAGTTCTGTGGGAGCCAGTGAAACTGCAGCAGGCACAGGGAAGGGAGACGGCAGAGATGCGGGAGCTGCCTGAGGTGCCCCAGGGAAGGGGCTCTCACGCTGTCTTGGGGAGCAGGGCTGGTGGGGAGGCAGAGGGGGACAGAGGCAGGCAGGGCTGGGCATCACTTGCAGCGTGAATGCGGGAGAGACAGAGAGTGACTGGCCTGTGTCTCCTTGTGCCCTTGGGGCCAGCTCCAGCCCTGGGGCTGATGGGGAGGCTGAACAGCCTCAATGGCCCTGGAGCTGCTGTGCCCTTCAGAAGGGCTGGAGCTGTGGTGGGAGTGCCCAGAGCTCGGCAGCAGCCTGCAGCGGGAACTGCCATGGGGCCGGCCCAGACTGGGCTGCTCTGCTGCGGTGGTCTGGGGAGAGGGCAGGGGAGGTGGGGAGAGCCAGGGAGGGGCTGGGCTGGGCTGGAAGGTTTTGTTGGTGGAGGAAAACAGCGCTGCTAGCTGAGCTGTGTGAGTGTGCAGGGTGGGAGCACACAGCAGTGTGATCGCGGTGCACAGCCAGGCCTTTTGGAGAAGGACGCAAGACATCAAAGGCAGAAAAGAGAGGACCTGGTCTGTGCCATGGTCCCTGGACATCCTGAGGAAGCTGCCCCATGAACACTGGCCAAAACCAGCCCTGAACTCTGGCCATTTCCACCTCTGGCAGTACAAGCAGCTGTGGGCAGGGACTCTGCTGCATGGCAAACTCCATCTTCCTCCTGGGCTCAGTGCATGCAGGGGCATGGCCAGCCCTGTGCAATCTCTCCTGACCCAGATGCTGCCAGACCATGCAGCGAGGCTGTTGCAAAAGCCTACGTGGGATTCAACTGGGGTTGGGCAGGGGTGGGCAGCAGTGAGAGGCTGCCACTGCTGGAGGAAGAAGCATGGGTGCCTGCCCAGGGTCTATGCTGGGCAGAGATTTTCCCACCCCGAATGCACCCTGGTCCATGCAGTGCCTGCACCACGGGGCTGTGGGTCATGTGGGGCAGTGGGACTTGTCCGACCCACCTGAGGAGGTCTTCCCTGCTCCCCCCACAGTCCCCAGCTCTGCCCACTGTCACCCCACAGGCACTGCCACAGTCCCTCTGTGCTGAGTGATGAGGTGTCTCTGTGTGCCCTTCTCTGAGCCATGTAGCCACCCACAGTGCTTCTCTCTGCTTGGAGCTGGTCACCGTGGTCTGCCTGCATGGTCCCAAGAGATCCTGGCCAGACTTGGCCTTGGAGATGGGCTGTGATGCTCCTCAGCCCACAGCATGTGCTGAGTGCCAACCCAGGAATGACCCCTGCAGATGAGCTCATGCTGTGCAGGAGACATGCCTGAGCCCTGCAGGATGTCCTCACCCCAGCATTCTTCTGGGTACAAAGGGGGACTGGACCATCGGATCCTGTCACGGATGAGTGGAATGCACCTCATTCCAAAGAGAGAAGCAGCAATACGTTTTATTGAGGTAAAATAAGAATTTGACAGACTTCAGTAAGTTCAATGGAATTTCACAAAGTTTTACAGTGGTTTGACAAGGTTCAGTAAGTTTGATGGCAAGGTTCACCTTATTAAGTACTGCATGGAAGAAAATTGAGTTAGAATCGAGTTAGAATGATTCACACAGAGATCGGAGACACAAAGAGTAAGGAGGAACCTCCCATTGAGTCACGGGGTTCAGAGCAGACCCCCTTGCCTTCTAAATACCTTTTGGAACCTGGCGGTGGCTGGATCCAATCTTAGTCTCAGACTTGGTCAACACTTTATGTCGAATGGAATTGTCCATACAATGTTTATAATAATATTGAGTAGCTACATGGATTAATAATGTTTCATAGTATTAATTCAGCACGCTGTCAGGCACTTAGTGAGGATCTGTTGCGGGTAAGGGATCTCTCTGCCTTGGGTAAGGAAGGATCTCTCAGTCTCAGGAGAGGAATCTCTAACCTTGAGAGGCATCCCTGCTCAAGGGGAGAGTCACCGGGCATGTTGTCCAGCTTTAATTCAGGGAGAGCTCACACTGGGCCCATCCTGATGGTAATGTTTATAGGGTGAAGTGGTTGGCTGTTAGTCAACAGTGTAGACAAGATAGATGCTCTCATTTTAGTTCCGGTATGGTGTTCTGTACTTTGGTTATCTTGCACTTTTGGGTTTTGAAACCACCTTTTTAAATAGTTCTGAAGACACCTTCACTCCCATGTATGCGAGCCAGGTGCTTTCCAGTTCTCAAGTTCTCCCCAAGGATGTGACGCCTGTTGCTCTTTAGTCAGCCGGAACCAAGGTAAGTGTGTCCATCACACGTAGGAGCAACAGCACAAATGCCTGTGTCCACTGGGCCTCCCTCATCTGCTTTTCCAGCCTGGGCAGAGGCAGAGGAGATGCTTCTTGCAAAGTGGAAGCCCAACGGGACTGGAGGGAGTCATGCCCACTGCTCCCCTTGGCTAGCAAAGAGCAAGGGAGGCCCCTGTGCACCTCCCGTGCTGGAGAGAGGAATCCTCTCTGGAAGGACATGCCAACTGCTCTGCTGCCTTCAGCTCCCAACAAGCCAGGCCCCTCTGCCTCAGAACGTCTGAGGCTTTCTGATTTGATATGAGTTGATGAAGATGCTGTCATCTGAAGGGCAGGGAGAGGAATGCCATTTCTGGGGACTTTGCTGTCCTGCTCACCAAATTCAGAGATGTCTCTGGTTCAGTTGCCCTGCCACAGTTTACATCATATTCCTGGGGGGTCAGCACTGCGTGGAGCTGTAGACACAGTCTCCACCTCCTCACAGCTTCCATCCCACCAGGGAGGCAATCAGATTGGTTTTACTCTGCAAATCCTCAGGAGCAGGAATCTTTAGAGACTCGTTTGTGCCATAAACCCTGGGACACCTCAGAGGGCAGGGAGCCTTGAGGTGCTGCTGGAGACTCAGCTCAGGAGCTGCTGGGAGAAGAGGGCAGAGGCAGAGTAAGGAATGAGCCCTGGTTCGGGGCTTGCAGTGAGGTCCAAGAAGTGAAGAAGTGGTAGGGAAGGGGCAGAAGGTAAGACCCTGACCTTGGACTTCTTTGCCATGATCCATCAGAGCAGATGACACGGCTTCATGATGAGGACTGTGCGTTTGTGCTGGATGTGCTGAGGGTGAGTGAAGGCTGGGTCTTATTAGTCAAGCTGCTGGGTCTTTGAAGAGAAGAAATGAGAGCAGAGAGCCCTGAGTCTCAGCCTTGTCCTTTCCTTCATGTCTTCCCACCCCACCTCCCGCTTTCCTCCGCACACCCCCGAGCCCCTGGCACTGCACAGTGAGATCCCAGGGACAGCCCGGGGACACTCTCCCACCTTTAGCTGGGCGGGGTCGGGGGGGAGCATTTGGGCAGGCTGTGTGGGGCCAGCTTGCCTGTGCCCTTCACTTCATCTTTCACAGGGCTATTTCAGTCTTGCTTTGTTTTACTTACTGCAGGTATCAGTTATTCGGACTCACTTTTGGCAAACTCTCAGAAGAGTTCCTGCGATTATCATGCCTGGAAGAGATGCATTCCAGCCCAAGGGGTGGGTGTGAGACACTTGGAGGGAACTGCTGTTTCAGAGAGCTGTGTTTCCTGGGCATGAGCTTTCTCCAATCATGCACCAAGGCATGTACCTGGCATGGCCCATGCCCCTGAACCTGATCCTCTCCCACTCACCCCCAGGCACCCTGCAGAGTCCAGCTCAATGTCCTACTTTTTTCTGGGAGCCCCACAAGCACAGCTGCCCATGCTGAGGTCCTGCTGCTGGGCTGGGATTTGCAGGCAGGCCACCCCAAAATCCTCAGGAACCTCTGCTGAGGAGGGAAAAATGTGAAGCAAATGATTCTGCCCAGCAGCTTTTAATCACAGAATGATGGAGCAGCTGGGCTTGGAAGCCACCTCAGGATATCATTCAGTCCAAGCTCCCCTCCTAAAAGCAGGGTCAGCAAGAGCAGGTGGCTCAGGACCATGTCCAGTTGAGTTTTGAATATCCACAAGGATGGAGCCTCCATAGCCTCTCTGGGCAACTGTTCCAGTGCTTGACCACCCTATCTTTAAATGGAATTTCCTTATATTTCAATGTGTCCTTTCTTCCTGGCACCACTGAAGAGTCTGGCTTTGTCTCCTTTCTCCCTCCCATCTTTGCTCCCTGCACAACCTCTCCCATGGGGCTTGGTTGACTCCCTGTTACCCCTTCCCTATCGGTTTTTTTTTGATCACTCCCTTTTCACTTTTTATGCTGCATTTTGACCCACAATGTGGTTTTCAGCATGCTTTCTGGCAGTCCCGCAGCACAGTCCCTTGGTCATCTGAAGCAGTAACTCCTCATCTGCCCTTTCTCAAGGGAAGAAATTGGTCTGTTGGGTGATGGGGGAGGAGTGGGGTGGGAATCCTTTCCTTCTCATGCGAGTGTTTCAGCGAGCTGTGGCCACTGACCCTGTGATGTGCCCATCCCTTTCTTTGGAGGAAGGGTGGTGTCTGGCATGGCATTTAAAAAAACAAGGCTCTTTTGGAGAGTGGGGTTTGTCTTCTCTGGCACACTTTCTCTTTCCAGATTGAAGAAGGATGCCGATCCTCAACACCTATAAAACGTCTTCCTGGGCATGCCCACAGGCATATGAAATTGTCTGTTTCTGTATGAGCAAATGCACATCACAGATTTATTCTGCAGTGAGAAAGACCTTCATTGGGCAGCTCGCCTCTCGAGTCTGCAGTGGTTCTGCTGCAATGAGTGTTCTTTACCCATCAGGAAGAACATTTATTTTGTGCTTTCTCTAGGCATGAAACACATACAGATAATGTGAAGAGAGCAATGTCCTACCGAAAAAAATGTTGAAGGTAAATGCTGAAATGAGTCTCTTTCTCATAGCCCCTCTTTGTGGCTACTGAGGAAATAAACGACAAACAAGACTCCATGGCCGACGGGGAAAGGGACAACGGGACATCATCCACGGATTTTGTGCTGCTGGGAATACGTGATGTCCCTACACTCCAGAAGCTGCTCTTTCTCCTCTTGCTTATGATCTACTCAGTCACCATGGTTGGGAACATCCTCATCGTTGTGCTGGTGATGGCTGACCAGCATCTGCACACCCCCATGTACTTCTTCCTGGGCAATCTGTCCTCCTTGGAGACCTGCTACAGCTCCACCATCCTGCCCCAGCTGCTGGCCAGCTTCCTGACTGGGGACAGCAGCATCTCTGCTCACGGCTGCATGGCTCAGTTCTACTTCTTTGCTTCCTTTGCGACTACTGAGTGTTACCTGCTGGCAGCCATGTCCTATGATCGGTATTTGGCCATATGCCAGCCCTTGCTCTATGCAAGCCTCGCGACCTGGAAGGTCTCTCTACACCTGGCAGCTGCATCTTGGCTGGGGGGTTCACTGCTGCTGGTGGTAGTCACAGTCTTGTTATCCCAACTGCAGTTCTTTGGCCCCAAGGCCATTGACCACTTCTTCTGTGATTTAACACCATTGCTGGAGCTTGCCTGCAGTGACACCAGAGCAATCACAATTGTTTCTTTCATATTTGGTATCTTTGATGTAGATTTTCCCTTCCTGTTCACGCTGGCCTCCTACATTTGCATCATAGCTGCCATCCTGAGGATCCCATCCAGCACTGGCAGACAGAAGGCCTTCTCCACTTGCTCCTCTCACCTCACTCTTGTCACCATTTTCTATGGCACCCTTTTTGTTGTCTATATGCTGCCCAGAACAGACCCCCTGAGACACCTCAACAAAGCTCTCTCCTTTTTCTACACTGTCCTAACACCCCTGGTCAATCCCTTCATCTACGGCCTGTGGAACAGGGAGGTCAGGGAGGCCATCAGGAAGGTGCTCAGGAAAGCCCTGCCTTGCACCCAGACCTCACGCTACCTTGGTGACACAGGCAAAAGACACTTCTAGCTCCTTTGAAATCTCTGGATACCAGCTGGCACTTCAGAAGTGCATGCCACTGAGATTGCTTGTGGAGTGGCAAGGGCAAGAAAGCAAAAAGTCCTTGGAGGTAAAAACCATTGTTTAAAAAAACAATGTTGAAAGTGTCATGGGTTTGCTTGTGCCTTGATAATAAACACCTTGTTGGTCTTATGTGTGGGAACTGTTGAAGTGTCAAGATTTTCTTTGCTGGAGGAGATAAGAAAAGTGTTTGGCCTAATATGGGAATACTTCCTAAGGACCATTGCGAGGGCATCTTTCTGATTTTGGGTTCTTAGGATGGCAATCATCTTCCCCTGTGATGCACATTTCCAGAGCATGAACCTCACATGTCAGCCACAAATGAAGGTCTACTGTCACCGTATTGCTAAGAAAAGCAGGCCTTTTCTTAGGCATGTCTTAGGAATCAGTTGGGGATGCAGCAGGTGAGCAGCTGAGGAAGAAGCCTTTGCTTCTCCTGCTGCAAGGGGAGGTGGAGAGGCTGGAGTGGGGGGAGCAGTTCCTCTTTCTGAGAGCTAAAACAGGATCATCCCCTGGATCTCCCTTCCCCCACTTTTTCCTCCCCGCTTCCCAGAGAAAGGAGCAAGTCCTGGCTCCAGCTGTGCTCGTCTGGCTCAGGCTCAAGCTCCTCTCTTCACCCTACATCTTCTTGGACAGAGACCGGGACAGCCACTGCCTTGCCCCAGCTCCTTCATCCTTGGGGGATCAGGCTTTCCACCTCAGCCCTCCTTCCCCACTGGCTGGGGCTGACTGCGATGGAGGTCATTTTCCTCCGAGCAGCCCATAAGGTGCTGTGTTTTGGGGACCAAACCCATGTTGATAACACACCAATGTTTTAGCTATTGCTGAACAGTGTCTGCACAGCATCAAGACCATCTCTGTTTCTCACGCTGCCCGTACAGTGAGGAGGTTGAGGGGGCAAAAGAACTTGGGAGGGGACACAGCCAGGACAGCTGACCCAAACTGACCCAACAGGTCTTCCGTGCCATATGGCATCATGCTCAGCAATAAAAAGGGAGGGATGGGGTGTTTTGGCTGGGTCCCCATCTGGGGACTGGTGGGGCACTAGTGTACTTGTGGGAGCTGGTGACTGATTGCCATTTCATCACTTATTATTTTAAGGTTTCTGTGTTTTTTCTTTCTTCTTTGTTCATCTTTCCTTCACTTATTAATCTCTTTCTGTCCTAACACATAACTTTCCTCCCTTTTGCTCTTCCTATTCTCTGCCCCCATCCTGCTGGGGTGGGGAGTGAGTGAGGCACTGGTGGGAGGAAGCCAAATAGGAGGCTGCTTGCGGAGGAACCAGAGAGGGCTGCCACGGGGACTGTGCTGGGGAGATGTTTTTACAACCCCTAATGCGCCCTGGTCCATGCAGTGCCTGTACCGCAAGGCTATGGGGCCATTGGGGCAGGGGGACTTGGCTGGCGCAGCTGAGGAGGTCTCACCCCACAGTCCCCAGCTCTGTCACCCACAGGCACTGCCACAGTCCCTCTGTGCTGGGCGGTGAGGTGTCTGTGTGCCCTTCTCTGAGCCCATGCAGGCACCCACACTGCCTGCCTCTGCTTTGAGCAGTCACCATAGCTAGATTGCAGGGTCTCAGGAGATCCTGGCCAGGCTGTCCTTGGAGGTGGGCTGTGGTGCTCCTCAGCCCACAGCATGTGCTGAGTGCCAGCCCAGCAATGCTTCTTGCAGAAGAGCTGAGAGTGTGCGGGGAGCATGTGTGAGCCCTGCAGGATGTCCTCACCCGAGAATTCTTCTTGGTGTAAATGGGAACCACGGATCCCAAACCAATTTCTGCTGAGTGAGACCTGTGAGGTCTGCACAAATGCTCACAGCTGTTTTAAAAGGAAAAAATAATGCCTTGGGCTCTAATGGCTTCAGTGCAGTGGGGGTGCACACAGGCACAACTCTGATACCCTCCTCCACCACCATCATGACCAACGAACAGGCCACTTCCATACTGACACTCGGACCCGATATGCCACAGCTCCTGCCAAAGTTTGTCTCTACTCCAAGCCCATTTCCACAGAGGTTGTGCTAGATCAGGTGCTCTCGACATTTTCTCAACAAATTCAGAATATCTCCGTTGGCTGACCTCCCACAACCTTTCCTGGGCCCGTCCTCTGCTGATTGGCTCTTGACAGATTTCTCAAAAAGTCCCTAAAAACCAGCTCTCTCAACCTCTTCTGGTGCATAATGTGCTTCAAGTCAAAACCATCTTTCTATCCTCTTCTGGACTATCAAAAGTCTATCAGGGACTTCCTCGTGCTGGGGAACCCCACACTAGACTTGGCAGTCCTGATGCGGTCCCCAAATAGAGGGGAAGCGTCACTTCCTTTTCCCTGCTGGCTGTGATTTTGCTAATCCTGCCCCGGATGCAATTGGCATTCCTCATCCCAAGGCCACATTACTCCCTCCTGTCCCACATGCTGTCCACCCAGACTCCCAGGTCCTTTTCTGCAGCGCTGCCTTCCAGCCAGTCATCCCCAGCCTGGCCTGTTGCACGGAGCTGTCCCAGCACAGCGACAACATGAATGCGACATTTGTTCTGCTTCAACTTTGTGCAGGTTACAGGCAGCCCATTTTCACAAAGTTGTCAAGGACTATGACATCCACCTCTTTCCTCATCTGTGGAATAATTGCTAGAGTTAATTTAGGAATTAAATTTATATTAAAGGTACAGCATTGAAGGTACAGCATTGAAGAAATCTTCAGGGTGGAATGTGGCGAATATGCAAGGAATCCATCCCACAGAAGTTCCCTAGGCAACCTTAGATGTTGGCAACACCAGGGGAGCTTGCTGCGCTGACTCTAGAGAAACTACACGGAGGGTGGAGCGGAGTGAAGACACCGCGGCCAGGCTCTGTGATAAGACGGGAACTGGAAGATACTGTAGAACTGACAAGCTGCATATTTACTACCCTGAGCTGCATATTTACCACCCTGAGCCAACAGTCTGTCATTTTTTGACAAAATACTATCCTTTGGGTGAACTTTGCTCATTATAATCTCATTATAATACCAGAAAACACACCTCCATCCCAAAACTACCCACCTCCAAGGTGCGACCACCCCTCACTGAGCTTGCGCTCTGAATTTTTCTTAGTCTATACCTTTAAAAGTAAACGAGAAACTTTTACACCAATTACAATAGAGGTATGTATGACTAGAGTCACTCAAGCTCCACCTGTAAGGACAAATAATATAAAATGGCTTAAGAGAGGAAGGATGCCAGGGAAGATACCATCGCAGACCACCTTTGACACCTGGGATCAGTCGACGGGCTGAGCCTCTCTTCCCCCCCACAGGGACGCCTTTGGGTAAGATTCAAACACTTGGTTATACCAAGTGCTTCCCCGGGAAACTTAGAAATCTCTATAGAGCTGCTTTATAACTTAACGCGTTTGTAGCCAGGCTATATTACTCACATTCTTGGTATTTGCACATGATTTGCAAGCAGTAATTTTATCACCGGCAATCCAAAAGAACTTGTGTACCTGTTGCTTCAATAAACTGCACTATTCACTAATCTAGCCGTGAGAGTTCTCACGGAACGCCACCAAATCCCTTAAGTGTGGCCGTGCTAGTTCATGGAACGCGACTAGACTGAAAGTGTATGGTGTTACGAGTGTATCCGTAATCGTGAGAGTTCAATACATTGAACGCGACCGGACTTGTAACACAGAAAAATAGGGCATCACTCAGAATCTAAGCCTAGCCGCCCCCAGCCCCTCTGATATCTGAGGACAAGCTGGAACGCAAGGGGGTTTATTTTCTGCCAAATTCCCTTGCCCTTTAACGTGACATCATCCAAAGAGCACATCATGTCATCTTTCAAAGAATTTAGGTTAGTCAGGCACATTTCTTCTTCTTGAGTTCATGCTGGCAATTCCCAATCCCCTTCTTGGACTTCAAGTGTTTGGAAATGGCTTCCTGGAGGATTTGCTCCATCACCTCAACAGGGACGGACATCAATGTGACCAGCCTGTAGTTCCCTGACCTTCTTCTTTGCTCTTCATGAAGATGGGTGGGATGTTTGCCTTTTCCCAAGGATCAGGAACCTCCCTGACTGCCATGGCTTTCCCAGAATGACAGAAGCAGAAACACAATGACTTTAGCCAGCACCCCCTGATCCCTTGGCTGCAACTCCTCACCTCGTGCATGACTGAGACTCATGTATGACCAATCAGCTCACTGATGCTCTCTCCATATGCTCTTTGTCACTAGGCACCCTGCCCCAATAAGCAGTCGGCCCACAATTTTCTGTCCTCTCCTTGGGCTTCCAGCACTCTTACCTTCTTGCTACCCTCTGCATTACTCAAGCAGTTCCCAGCCTGGGGGAATCTCTGCCCTGGGCATAAGGAGGGTGAAGGGATGAGGCAGCTCCAGGTCCAAAGAAGCTGAAAGGGAGCTGGAGCTGCCTCGGGCTCAGGGGAAGGCTGGTGGCAGGAGGGTGGGACATGGGCACAGCACAGCAGTGCTGGGAGCTGGGGCACCAACAGGGAAAGGGGGGTGCGACCCATGCCCTGGGCTGCACACAGGGGCACTGGGCAGCTGCTGCCTCTGGGGTTGGCCAGGCTACCAAATCGGGGCAGGTGCCAGCTCGAGGGTAGGAGCGCTGGGGTTTTCTTGGACTTCCAGTGAAAACGTGCCTGTGGGGAGGGCAAGTGGGCAGGATCAGGCCCCAGCAAGTGCAGTGGCAGGGGTGGAAAAGAAAGTGTGCTGGCCTTTTGCCTTGGCTGATCACCTTTAGCCATGAAAGCCTGGAGGGGTCTTGTGTTTTCACATGGTTCTCCTTGAAGATGAAGCAGTTGTCTGAGGCCCCTTTGTCCTCCAGGGCACTTGCCCATGAAATCCAGCTTTGGAGCTCATTTAAAAACAAAAAATTTCTGTCCTGAACTCCAAGGCTCTGATGCTGGCACTTGTTTTGCACTTCTCTCTTGGGAATTTAAACCCCACCATCTGCTGTTCACTGCAGCCATCTGACATAGACCCTCTCTGGAAGAGCTCACGTACCCATGGTTCCAAATGCCCATGGATCTGTCTCAGATTTTGGCTCCAGAAGGTCACAACAGGCTACCTCAAAACTCTCATTTAGTTGGGCCCATTCCTGAAGGAAAAGAGAAGTGACAGGATTTGACAGTCCTCTTCCCAGTGCTGAGGCAGGACTGTATTCTCCACGCCTTTGTGCGTGGCGGCAAAATTTGCTCTTTCTCTTAGAAGTATTCTCAACTGGATGAGAAGGAAGGAGAAGGTAGAAGTAAACTGAAGGTGTCTGCAGATGGTATGCGCATATTCTGTAGATTTCAATGAGTGCAGGTCCTGTATGACCTGATTCCCAGTTCCTAAGTCAGTTGGGTATTTTTGAACATAGATTTCTGTTAGTAGTAAAGAGGGGTAGGCCATATGGGCAGTATACTTAAATGGGATGCTTGTTTACTGGCAATTGTCTGATCTGCTCTTACATGGTTCCTGTGATGAGAGCAGTATTTTGGTAAAATAATTAGGGCAGTCTGGCAGAGATCTGGATTCTGGTAACAGTATTTGTCTTCAGAAAGACCTGCTGTGATCCTTCAGCAGGACATCAGCACCCTTGATTTTCAAGTGTTCATCTGTGCAAAAGAGGACTTCACAGATTGCCTTTCTTGGGAAGACTGGCTCCTTGCAAGCATTTTTGCCAAGTAGGCAAGTTCTTATGGGCCCCACTGCCCTCTGCATCTGTCACGCATATCCCGTTCAACCGGTTTGATTGTTCGATCTCTAGGACCAAAAGGTCGCGAGTAACACTAATGATCCAGGCCATTTGCTAGCACACATTTCCTTCGTGTTGTCCTTTGTAGTAACACGAACTAGTCTTGAAAGAGTCAGGCTGTGCTCTGCCTGTTGTGACAAGCTACTGAGCCCTTCCCACCGTCTCTCTTCAACCAAAAAGTTTTTTCAGCACACACAAAATGTTCTTGTCAGGGTGGCTTCTGCATCCGTGCCCCTCTGCTGCCTGCTCGCAGGAGCCTACTGCAAGTTTTGGAAAGCAGCAAATGCTGCTTTTTGTCACTCCTGTCACTGAACTTGATCCTGTAGTTGAAAAGGGAGGAGTGGTAGTGACCATGTGAAGCACGTAGATGTAGGTCACCCTCACTGCTCGTTGTGAAGTTCCTGTGAGGTTCAGTGTGATTGAGGATTAGCTGGCTTAGTGTTACAGTGGTACTTCCCACCTTCATCATCACTTGCATTAAACTCGCATTTCTTTTTCTTACCTGTACTGTCCCACCTCTACTCAAGTTGCCGTGTTAGAGGAACCATGACTCCTCATGAGCCATCTGCACACATGCCTTAAATGCTGACGTGCTGGAGCTTCAGTGCACAGCGCCCTTGAGACACTTGGGGATTGGGCCAGCAGAAACCTCCTCAAGTTTTAGAAGGAGAAGGGGCAGAGTGGGACAGGACTGGAGTCTGAGGAGAAGGCCCTGGGCATTATGAGGGATGCCATATGAGCCACTGGGAAAGGCTCACCATCAATACAGGCAGCTCCTGCATACGGAGCTGCATTGTAGCATGAACACCCAGACACAGGGAGTCACCATCCCCCTCGACCCAGCACTGGTGTGGCCACACCTGCAAGAGTCTGTGGGGCTTTCCATTCTGAAAAGTGGGAAGGAACAGGAGAGTGTCCAGAGGATGCCTGCAAAGGTGGGTTTAAGGGGCCATGAAGCACATGACTTGTGTGGAGAGGCTGAGGGACCTGGGCTTCCTTGCCCTGGTGATGTGGAGGCTCATGTGCGAGTAAGGAATTAGCGTGAAATTTTGAGTTTCAGGTGGTTTCAGGGTGTTTTCAGAGATGATGGAGCTTTTCTCTGCAGTGGGAAACCACATGAGAAAGGAAAAGCATGACAAAGTGCAGCTTGGGAGGCTGAGGCTGGAGAGGAAGAGAAAGAGATGTGCCTTGAAGGGTAGTGCTGTGGTGCCAGAGGTCACGCAGAGGGAGCCTGGATCAGTGCAATGCTTTGTGTTTCAAGGCACAGGCAGGGAGGAAGAAGAGATATCAGAAAAGGCAGGGAGATGCCACGGTGGGTGCAAGGTGAGGACCTAAGTTTGGTGTCCACAGCCTGCAGGTCTTTCTCCCCTTGGCTATGGCAGCTGGCTCTGCTACAAGGGCCTGAGAGCAGACATGTTAGTCTCATGGAACTGGGGCCTCCATACTTCCTTGCACCCCCCCAGGGAGGCTGGGAGGTGTGGTACCTTCTCTCAGCATTGCCCACCCCACATCACACTGCTCCAGGAAGAGCCCTGAGCTCTTTGGTGAGGGACAGGATCCCCCTTCGCAGGGCTGACTGCTTGCCATGATAAAACAGATCAAGTTTTACTCAGCGTCAGATCCCCCTGCACAGTGCCTTTGCCTACCTGTCACCACAGCCTCCGATTTTCTACTCGAACAAATGCATGGGGAGGCTTGGTCTGTAATGGCCCTCAGAGGGGCCAATTAATGCTCCAAGACACTTTGGCTTTTGCTTCTGACTTTAACTCCTTGAGAGCTTCTTCAATCATCTCCTCTCAGTATCTGAGGCTCATGGACTCAGCACCAAATACCCCATGGGGCTCATTAAAGTGCAGAAAGCCCTAAGGAGGCACATGTCTTCCGTAATTTTCTTCAGGGCTTCCAGACTTGTACAGCTAATTGGAAAGGTCTCAGGAGTCTAATTAAAGTGGAAGATTTCAATCAGAACTCAATTAAAAAGCAGGCTGTTCTTTTTTTTTTACTTTTAAAGGGGTTTAAAATTATAGTTTCATTCTACAGAAGAAGTGATAGCAGCTTTCTCCAATTGATATTGATGCAGAAGGTCTCCTAAGGAGGCCTGGAGAGGTAGCAGCAGCCGTCTCCTCGAGGTCCCCCACTGTATGGGCACCTTTCCTCCCCACCTCCCCAGCCCCACCATTTCTCTCAGGGGCTGCCTGGCACTTGCATTCTTTTCCTACATCAGACTTCCACACTGAAGTCTGCAGCTGAGTGTTACAGCTCCTTTGCACCAATTCCCACCTGATTTACCCTGAGACTTGCCTGTAAATTGACAGAGGATTCTTATTAATTTTGAACAAACAGAAGTAAAGGGTGAAAAAAAGAAATGAAAAGACCCAATGGACTCCTCAACTGTATGCCAAGTCCAAGCCTCCAATAAGGTCGACCTTCCTCAAGCAACAAACCACCATAAAAGAAATATGTTTGGCAGACAGATAAGAAATGATAAATATACAGACAATTAGTGAATTGGCTAAAGAGACAGTTTGGCAGATTCAATCAACTTTGCCTTATTCTTAGCCAAATTTCTATCCCAGAGTCTTGTCACCAACTCAGGTCTCTAGAGATGTCCTTGCCCATCCCCCTGTGGTCACATCTACCTGTGGCTGCCTGTGCCTCCTCATCCCATGCCCACCTCCAGCAAATGAAGTTGGGGTGTTGTGTGGGAACATTTTACAGTCAATGTTCAAAGCATTCCTGAGTTAGGACTGAGAAAGAAATGAACCTGTGTGGCATCAGGTGCTTGTTAACATCATCACACTTAGCAAAAGCCTTCCTCGAAGATGGTCTCTCCTGGAAGTCCCTCTGCAAGCATGCCGAAATTGAGATGCAAGACTAAACTCCTTACAGTTGCTGCACACTAACAAGCTCCCAGGGGAAAGTCACTGAGCGCGGAGGGCCATGGCAGGAATGAAGAGCCCTGGAGGTTTAGTAGGGCCTGCCGAGGGCTGTGGGTGATGAAGCCGCTTCAGGAAATTGAAGCGTGCCTCCCTGGGGGCTGATTAGAGCAGAAAATCAGAGGCAGCAATCTCAGGATGACAAAGCAAGGAGACAGAGGCGTCATGTGTCAGATAGCCCCTTGGATGTGCCCTGTCAAGGCAAGGGGCCCCGTGCTGATCCCCAGCCCATCACAATGATGATGCTTTTGGTCTTCAGCAGCTGAGGTTTCCCTCTGGTGTCAACAAGGGCTGATACACGCAGAGTGCCTACTCACCCTTGCCCCTCAGACGTGGCACTGTGCAGGTCACCTTAAGCCTTTGCCTGTACCCTAAGCCTAGTACCTAAGCTGGAGCTCTCATCTTTAGCCCTTCCCTCAACACAAATGCCAAAGCAGAAACACTCAGCACATGCCTGCAGCCTAAACCCAAACCCAACTCCCTAGCCCGGTCTCCAACTCAGAGAAACGTATTGGAGAGGCCAAGATCAGTGGGAGCCTGGGCTGCAGGGATCATACCCTGGTGGTATTCACTATCTGAAAAGATATATGCCAGGGGAAAATATAGTCAAGACCCTAAACCTTGGGAAAGAAACATTCAGTTGTTTAAGTAACTGGTAAATGGGACCCATGCGCCCCTCATGAAGGTCAACAAGTCCAAGTGCAAGGCCCTGCACCTGGGTCAGGGCAAAGCCCAGTATCAATACAGACTCGTTGATGACTGGATTGAGAGCAACCTGTGGAGAAGGACTTGGGCACACTGGTGCGTGATAAATTGGACAAGAGCTGGCAATGTGCACTTGCAGCTCAGAAAGCCAATCAAACCCTGGGCTGCATCAAAAGAAGTGTGGCCAGCAGGTGGAGAGAGGGGATTCTCCCTCTCTACTCCAATCTCATACTACTTCATCTGAAACACTGTGTCTGGTTCTAGGGGCCCCAGCACAATAAAGACATGGACCTGTTGGAGCGGGTCAAGAGGAGCATCACGAAAAATGTTTTGAGGGCTGGAAGACCTCTCCTATGAAGAAAAGCTGCGAGCGTTAGAATTCACAGAATCACAGAATCACGAAGGTTGGAAAAGACCTGTAAGATCATCAAGTCCAACCATCAACTAACACCACCATGCCCACTAAACCATGTCCCACAATGCCACGTCCACATGTTCCTTGAACATCCCCAGTGAGAGTGACTCCACCAACTCCCTGGGCAGCCTGGTCCAGTGTTTTACCACTCTCTCAGCAAAGATATTTTTCCTAATATCCAGCCTGAGCCTCCGCTGGTGCAAACTGAGGCCATTTCCTCTTGTCGTGTCATTAGCCGCTTGGGAGAAGAGACCAACACCCACCTCTCTGCAACCTCCTTTCAGGTAGTTGTAGAGAGCGATGAAGTCTCCCCTCAGCCTCCTCTTCTCCAGACTGAACAACCCCAGCTCCCTCAGCTGCTCCTCATCAGACTTGTGCTCCAGACCCCTCACCAGCTTCGTCGCCCTTCTCTGGACACGCTCCAGCACCTCAGTGTCCTTCTTGTAGTGAGGGGCCCAAAACTGAACACAGCATTCGAGGTGCGGCCTCACCAGAGCCGAGTACAGGGGCATGATCACCTCCCTACTCCTGCTGGCCACACCATTTCTGATACAGGCCAGGATGTCGGTGGCCTTCTTGGCCACCTGGGCACACTGCTGGCTCATCTTCAGCCGGCTGTCAATGAACAGCCACAGGTCCTTTTCTGCAGGGGAGCTTTCCAGCCACTCGTCCACAAGCCTCTGGAGTTGCATGGCGTTGTGACCCAAGTGCCGGACCCGGCACTTGGCCTTGTTGAACCTCATACAATAGGCCTCGGCCCATTGATCCAGCCTGTCCAGATTCCTCTGCAGAGCCTTCCAACCCTCCAGCAGATCAACAGTCCCTCCCAACTTGGTGTCATCTGCAAACTTGCTGAGGGAGCACTCAATCCCCTGATCCAGATTATCGATAAATATATTATACAAGACCGGCCCCAAAACTGAGCCCTGGGGGACTCCGCTTGTGACCGGTCGCCAGCTGGATTTCACTCCATTCCCCACAACTCTCTGGGCTTGGCTGTCCAGACAGTTTTTTACCCAGCGAAGAGTGCGTCTATCTAAGCCACGAGTCGCCAGCTTCTCCAGGAGAATGCTCTGGGAGACAGTGTCGAAGGCTTTACTAAAGTCCAGGAATTGGTCAGCCTAAAGACAAAAAGGCTCCAAGGAGGCCTTACTGCAGCCTTCCAATGTATGAAGGAGTCTAATAAGAGAGAGTGATATTTTAGCAGGGCCAGTAATGACAGGGGCAATGGTTTTAAACTGAAAGAGGGTAGATCTAGATGGGAGATACGGAAGACATTTTTCATAATGAGGGTGGTGAGACACTGGAAAAGGATGCCCAGAGAAGTTGTGGATGCCCCATCACTGGCAGTGCTCAAGGTCATTTCGGACGGGACTTTGAGCAATCCGACCTAGTTGAAGATGTCCCTGAAAAGAAGGGATTGGACTAGGTGATCTTTAAAGGTCCCTTCAAACGCAAAACTTTCTGTGAGACTATGATTGCAGATGTGGCCACACCAGTGCTGAGTCGAGGGTGGCCACGATGCTCCTAACACTGACCCGTATGCAGCTGGCCTTATTCATGCTGAGCCTTTCCCAGTGGCTCATAGGGCATCCCTCATAACGCCCAGGCCCTTCTGGTCAGAGTCCAGGCCGGACAGTGCCACTTTGCCCCTTCACCCCTTCTCCTTGTAAAACCTGAGGAGGTTTCTGTTGGCCAAATCCCCAAGTGTTTCAAGGTCCCTGTGCACTGAAGCTCCAGTACGTCAGCATTTAAGGTACATGTGCAGACACCTCATACTGAGTCGTGTTTCCTCCAGCACAACAACTTGAGCAGATGTAGGACAATACAGGTAAGAAAAAGGGGTTACTAGTGTAATGGAAGGGGTGATGAATGGAAGTTCCACTGTAACAATCTCAGAAACACCATGGCAAGAACCAAGCATCAGAGTGCAGGGCCAATGAGGACACCTTATACAGGCACAGGGCCTAGGAGACCTCCGGGTAATGTGCAACTTTATAATCAATGGAGATGAAGTAAATACAGAGAATGGAGAAGGCAAAACTCACAAAAGGAGAGGTGGAAGTCGGTGGGGCCACGTAAGACCATGCCTGACAGCCAGGAGGTGTTGGCCACCGTGGCCAGGGCCCCACTGATCCATGGCCCAGCTGCCAGCTGCAGGCAGGATCTGGCCCTCCTCAGGGCTGCGTAGAGCAGCAGTCTGCAGCCAGGCACGCGGTGATGAGAGGACATCACAGCCAGGAGTGAGCACTCTGCTCCTGTGAGAGAAGCAAAGCAGGAGAATTGCAGGATGCAGCAGCAGATGGAAACGGCCCTGTCCCCTGTCAGGACAGTAGCCTAGGCAGGGTGGTGGAGCTACAGCAGGACAAGTGTCCCAGGAAGAGGTACCTGGGGGTGTGGAGATGCCCATCAACAACCACCAGCACAATAGTGGAGAGGTTTGCAGCCAGGGTCATGGTGTGGGTCATCAGGAAGAGCAGGAGGAGAGGAACCTGCAGCCCAGGGTGACTGCTGCATACCAGGAGAACAGATGTTTCATCCAGGCCGTGCAAAGGCATCCTGCATGCTGTGGGTTGTTTCACAGTCATGTGCAATAGTTGCATGGGAGCCTCACTATGGAGGCAGCCCAGGTTTAAATTCCCAAGAGAGGAGTGCAAGGCAAATGCCAGCATCAGAGCTTGGAGTTTGAGTTATCCACTCCAATAATCAGGAAAACAGCTTTAGGAGCTATGAGAAGTGGCATCAGAAGGAAGGGGAAGCTTGTTGAGAATTGGCTCTGCCACAGAGGGACTTATGTTAATGCACCTAAAATAGGCCGAGGTACCTCTGTTTTGAGCCTGGCATTGTTCCTCTGAAGCTAAGAGAGAGGAATTTCATTCTTCAAGGCACTGGGAGTCTCATCCTTGCTGACATTGAAGAAGACTTTCCCTCTCCCCACGTACAGGCAGGCTCTTGGTCCACCTCTCTCCACAGGGCTCATGAAAGTAGGACCTCGCATCCCAGCCCCATCCTCTGGCACCATCCAGCACAGCACAAGTCCCCACCCATGGACTTGTTCCTCATCTCCCGTGTTCACCGTGGATGGTATCGCCCTGTGCTTGTCTAAACTGGGCCCAGATGCCTTCTCACTTCAACCTATTTCTCCATTTCCCAGTGCATGCAGGGTGTGGAGAGTGGGGGCTGATGCAGCCCGGTGCTCCCTCCATTTCCTCACAAGTCTTCCAGGAACGATGTACCCATGTCTTTGCGCTTCCAGCTGACGTATCACTTTGTGACCAGCTGGCACACAGAGATGGTCCTCCCACATCTTGAGATGCATTTTGATCATGGCACTTTGTGTGCACAGGGTTCCCGTTAGGGGGAGGTGAAGAATGTGGAACGTGTGATGGGAGTAGTTGCCCACATGAAGTGTATACATCTGTCTCAGCGTCCTTCCGTGCAGCCATTCCTGGGAGGGGCCTCCCTGGTTCAATCTCTGGTCACACCTAGAGCCCTGCTCCAGACGTGCCCCAGCTGTGGGTACATTTGGCAGAGCTACATCCATCATCCGGGGTTCATCTTGGGGCTGCTGGGCTGTGGGGAAGCAAGTGCCCCCGGCAGCTCACAGTGTGAGCTCTGGGTGTGCAGGAGCGTGTCCAAGTGACGATGGGAGCCCCTCCTCCTGCATGGGGCCAGACTGGGAGGATGAGGGGCCCATGAGCAGCCATGGCTCAGCAGACCCCACCACCCATCAGGCACGTGAGCTGAAGAGGGGTTTAGTAGGTGGGTGGGACAACAGAGTCTCCAGAGATCCTTCCCAAGCCCAGCTATTGCCTGATTCTGCAATTCTGCGAGTGATCTGTTTTGATCCAGTGCACCTGAAGGAATTTTCTTTTCCTGGATAACATTCACACTCACTCTTGGCTCTAGTTAAGATCTGACCCATATTTCGACTCCAAATGAACTTGCTTTCATTTTTCTTTCTGTCAAAAGCGAAGGCAATTTTTCCTTTCATGCTTGGGTTTAGTGACTCCTAGACACCTTGCTGGCCTTTTTCTGCCACAACATGCCTTGCCTCCAGAGACTGCTCCCCTGACTGAAGTAGGAGCTGGGGGTCCTCATTGTGCTCTGCTCTTTGTACGGATGGGGTGCCAGCCACTGCAGTGGGACTCATGGGGGACTTGGCTACCTGAATACCTACTGAAAGGGGACCCATAGCGAGGTACTCGCCACCCAGGACCTTTCTGGAGCTCCTTGATGAGATCTTTGTGACCAGGGTGACTGAGGAGGCAGTGAGATGAGGGGTCTTGTAGGACTTCCTACTTACCACCAAGGAAGAGCTGGTCAGGGCTGTAAAAGTCAGGGATGAGAAGGTCGAGTTGAGGCTCCTGAGAGAAGAGAAGGCAACAAAGAGCAGGATTTCAGGAGAGCAGGCTCTGGCCTGCTGAGGGACCTGCTTGGAAAAATCCAATGGGATACAGCCCTGCAGAGCAGAGGGGTAGAGAGACCTGACTGATGGTCAAAGATCTCCTCTTCAAGACCAAGAATGGTCCACCTGGACCTGCAGGAAGTCACAGAAAGCTGGCAGGAGACTGGCATGGCTGAGAAAGGAGCTCCTGCCTCAAACCAAGCGTGAAAGGAAGCACAGGGAAGGTGGAAGCTGGCTGCCCTCCAGCCTCAATGGTTCTGTGATTCTGTGCTGGAGGGAGATATTTGTGTGTGTGTCTGTGCTTGTCTGTGTGTGGGGGAACTGGGGGTATGAGGGGAACCTGAGGCCAGCTCCCAGGTAGACGGAGGGTCTAAGACCAGCTCCTGGAGAGATCCATATTGTCTGAGTGTCTATATAGGTATACATTTCCACTAACATAGCCTAACCCACAAACAGCCCAATCCTCATTTACCTTTTCTCCCCAAGTCCTTGGTTGTACTGGCTTTGTACCCTCCTTTGGTGTTTCAGAGACAGTTGCCATGGTAATTCCTACCTGGGTCAGCAATTAAACTCATATCTCCTTGTATTGTCTGTAGTGCCCTGCAACACCTCATGCTGTCATCTTGTGAGAGACATCCCCATCAGGGTGAGGCATCTGCACCCAAACGTGAAGAGCTGACCAAATGGAGGTTGAGCCCAGGGGGACCTTGGGAAACTCTGGGATTTGACCGACAGAAATGCCTTGAAGTTTTGCAAGGAAGAGTGGCCAGTCCTGCCCTGGGGGGAAGAATAACCCCATATATCAGTGCCAGCCGGGAACTGATGTGCTGAGCACAGACCCTGAGGAGAAGGGCCTGGGCACCATGAGGGACGCCCAGCGAGCTGGTGGCTCATGCTCACTATGACCAAGGCCAGCTGTAGATGGGGCTGCATTAGGAGGAGCGTGGCCACCCAGACAGCTTGAGTTACATCCCCGTCTATTCAGCAGCGGTGCGGCTCAACACACACACAGGCGTGTCCGAACACACACAGGCATGTCCCAGTGTTCAGCTCCCCATTTTGGAGAAGAGGGGTAGAACTGGAGAGTGTCCAGAGGACGCCTGCCAAGATGGAGTTAAGGGCCTAGTGCACATGCGCTTTGTGGACAGGCTGAGGGACCCGGGTTTCCTTGGCCTGGTGGCGAGGAGGCTCCGGGTGCTCTAGGAATAGCCTGAAACTGGTACAAGAGGGCACCCAGGGGGAGTCTGAACCAGCCCATGGCCTTGTCTGTCAAGGAACAGCCAGGGAGGATGGGGAGATGTCAGGAAGGGAGGTGAGATATTGGGGTGAAATTGGAAAGAGGATTGGGTGTCAACACTCTTCAAAGGAAGAGGCGCAGGAGTGGGGCACGGCAGGGCAGCCTGTGGTGTAGATGGCTGAGGACAGTGTCAAGGCTGAAAGCCCCCAACAGAGATGACCTCTTCGTCACCATGGCTATGGCTATTGTCTCTGGAACCAAGGTCTACCAGAAGACACCTTGACCTTATTCAGGATGACCTCATTACCTCCTTGCCCCAACCAGGAGGGTCATGCCGCAGTCTTGCACTTGGCATTGCACATCCCCACATCACACTGCCATAGGAAGAGCCCAGAGCAATGTGTGAGGGACAGGATCTCCTTATGCAGAGGCTTCTTTTCAGGTCTTGTCCGTTTGGCTTAATGTAACACATCATTATTTACTCATCATCAGAGTCACCTTTACTTCGCCTTTACCTACCTGTCATCACTCCCTCCAGTTTTCTGCTTTAACAAGCCCCTGGGGAGGCTTTGTTGGTAACGATCCTCAGTGGGACCCATTAACACTCCAAGAAACTCTGGAGTTTACATCTGACTTTGACTTCTTGAGAGGTTTCTTCAACTTCTTCTCAGTGTCTGAGGTTTGTGGACTCAGCCCCAAACCCACCAGAGGGGTCATTAAAATGTCTTGGGCTGGTCCTCTGCTGCTGAGCTGGGCCAGGCTCCTGGGATGGAGGGAGCTCATGGCAAGCAGGCAGCGCTGCAGAGAGACAGCTCTGCCCAGGAGCAGCTCCTCTGCGAAGCACAGCAGGGCTGAGGGCACTGCCCGCAGGCACCGAGAAGAGACGAGCAAGGCAGAGAGACGTTAAAGGCAACTGGGAGTGGGAAGACTCTGAGAGCTCACTGGGGGAGAAATCTTCACAGCCCTTGACACGGTAAGTCTCTGGCTGCACAGCAATGCAGCTGCAGTTCCTGCAGGGATCTCGTAAAGCTGTCATAGCCCAAAACCTGTGGGATGTCGCTCCGGTGTAGAGGAGGAGGACATGGTCCAGATCAGGGATTCTCTGCTGCACCATCAGAGGGACAGGGCATGACGGCTGCCTTCTCCCGGGGAGGGCTGCAGGGGTGTGAGTGCGGGTGTGCATCCAGGGGTGCCCAGGGCTGTCCTTCCAAGCAGGGTCCCTGCACCCCAGGGCACTGTGTGCTGGAGCAGGGACTCTTCCACCTGCCAGGGTCAGCACTCAGCCTGCCCGGGGAGCTCCCCACAGTGCTGTGGGGAGAAGCTGTGGGTGGAAGGAGTGACCCACGTCAGGGCAGGGCAGGGCCCTTCTGCTGTTGAGAGGGTGTTGCGTGGGTCAGGTTTGCTCACAGCTCCACATCACTTCAACCCATTTCCCAGGGCACTTTTCCAGAGGCACCTCAAGGCAGGGGCAACCTGGGAGTAAAGGTGCTTTCCAGGGTCTTTGCTTTCAGTTTCCTGCTGTGCTGGTGGTAAAAATGGAGATGGAACTGTAAGGTTTGCCCCAGAGTAGGAGACTTGTACGGCATTACAGTGCTTCATCTACAGCTCTTCAAAGAACCTTGTCAAGCCCCTTCACCCACCTCAGCCTGCAGAACGCCCAAACATCACCTTTGTGTCCTCTTCAGTATAGATCTGATCTGCCCTGTAGGACCTGCCATCACGGAGACGCCCTGGGCAGTGCCCTGCTGCCAGGAGGTGTCTGCAGGGCAGAGCTGAGCACACAGCGGGTGGGATGGGGTCTGTGAGCGCTGGCAGGGAGGAGAGGTGGGGACAGCTTCCAGCAGGGACAGCTGCTGCAGGCAGATGCCTTCCCCAGAGCAATCCCTTGGTCTCCTCTCCTGCCCAGTAGAGCCTCTGCCATCGAGGGAGTGGGATCTCAGGCTGAGCCACCTGCTTAGCAGCCTGACCCTCGAGGAGGAGAAACTTCCAAGTGCCATCTTGGTGTTGCCGTCCTCCCTCAGCAGGAGCATTGGGGCATTTCTCCACCTTCCCCTCCTGCCCGTGCTGCCCTTGCTCTTCCCTTCAGACTCTCTGGGGACAAGGGGGCTTCATGGGCAGCTCACACCCCGACACTGCAGGTACTGCCATGCAGCTGTGTCCATGGGAGCAAAGCCTTTCAGCCCACCCTAACCTGTGGGTCTCTGGACAAAGCAGTGTGGAGGGCTCGGGAGCAAGCTGGCTCTGCTCATGTCACTACAGTTTTAGGACATGCAGGAGTTTCCTTGAGGTTCTCCTGCAGGAATATGCTGAAGTGGATTATGGATGAGGTGAGTAAGCTGTCACCCCCTTTCCCAGGTCCCCCCTGCTGTGGAGCAGGGATAACTCCTTGGGAGCCCACAGGCAAAGCTCTGCTCCTCATGGCACCCTTGGCCAGCATAAACCAGAGCTCCAGGCGGTGAAAGGCAACAATTTTCTGAAAAAAAAGGGTAGAGGCACTGTGTATTTTCAGGGGTTGGGTTTTGAAGGGCACAAAATGGGAAGAGATTTGCTCAGAGCTGTCCTAACTTGTGAGTGTGCTTTCCTCTTTTGGCAGTAAACAAAGGGATCAGATGTCCAACAGCAGCTCCATGACCGAGTTCCTCCTCCTGGCATTCTCAGACACACGGGAACTGCAGCTCTTGCACTTCTGGCTCTTCCTGGGCATCTACCTGGCTGCCCTCCTGGGCAATGGCCTCATCATCACCGCCGTAGCCTGCGACCACCACCTCCACACCCCCATGTACTTCTTCCTCCTCAACCTCTCTTTTCTTGACCTGGGCTGCATCTCAACCACCATGCCCAAAGCCATGGCCAATTCCCTGTGGGACACCAGGGCCATCTCCTACTCAGGATGTGCTTCTCAAGTTTTTCTCTTTTCCTTTCTGATGTCAGCAGAGTATTCTCTCCTCACTGTCATGGCCTATGACCGCTACGTTGCCATCTGCAAACCCCTGCACTACGGGACCCTCCTGGGCAGCAGAGCTTGTGTCCACATGGCAGCAGCTGCCTGGGGCAGTGGGTTTCTCTATGCTCTGCTGCACACGGCCAATACCTTTTCACTACCCCTCTGCCAAGGCAATGCCCTGGACCAGTTCTTCTGTGAACTTCCCCATATCCTCAAGCTTTCCTGCTCAGACACCTACCTCAGGGAACTTGGGCTTCTTATATTAAGTTCTTTTTTAGGTTTTGGATGTTTTGTTTTCATTGTGTTGTCCTATGTGCAGATCTTCAGGGCTGTGCTGAGGATCCCCTCTGAGCAGGGACGGCACAAAGCCTTTTCCACATGCCTCCCTCACCTGGTTATGGTCTCCCTGTTTGTCAGTACTTCATTTTTTGCCTACCTGAAGCCCCCCTCCATCTCCTCCCCATCCCTGGACCTGGTGCTGGCAGTTCTGTACTCGGTGGTGCCTCCAGCAGTGAACCCCCTCATCTACAGCATGAGGAACAAGGAAATCTTAGAAGCCCTGTGGAAACTATTTGAATAGGATCGACTTCAGATTAAAAAGGTGCCCATTATCCCACTAGGGCTCCCACTGTATCTCAGGAAAAGCCAGGACTAATTTTTCCTCGTATGTGTCTTTATTTTTCCTTTGTGTTGGGGTTTGTTTTCTTGCATTTTGTTTTTTGTTTTGTAACTGTGATAGTATTTTTCATGGCCTTCTACTTGTTTTTCCTTGACCCAAAGACCTCATGTACATGTAGATCCAGGTTATCTCTTTAGATAAACTCAATAAAGAAAGCAGTAGAAAATTATTTGTCACAGTTCCTATCTCCCACATCTCCTCTGGAGCTGGGGGAGCACCCCCAGCATGCCGGAGAGGTTCAGGAGGTGAAGCCCAGCTGCCCCATGGACGAGCAACCCTGGCGGCCATTGGGGCTGCCCCTCACTGCCTCAGTGAGCACTCCCTCTCTGCTGCCTGTGAGTCGGGTCTGCTGCTTCCCTGGAGCCACGACCATGGCCAGCAGCAGAACACAGCCTTTCCAGTGCTGGTTTCTCCTCACTGCCATGCTGTCCTGCTGTGTCCTTGCCATTGTGTCACCCCTAAGGTCTCGTGTAACTTGTGACAGTCGTTTTGTCTCTACAGGGGCATCCCTGTGGCTAAAGGCACAGGCAGGCCATGGGAACCACTCTGTCAGAGCTGGCCTCTCTTCTAGAACCACCATAACCAAAAGGGCTCCTCAGAACAAGGCTGGCCAGCCCTTCCAAATCTGGTGTCAGAAATAGACCCAAGAAGCTGCTCCCTCAAAAGGACTTTAGCTCTTCTGGGGTTCTTGATGGATTCTGAGGGACAAGTTCAGAGTGCCAGGGGGATCTGTTTGTGACCAAGGGCTGGATGAAGACCTCCCTTCTTAGTTGCACATGTCAACTCAGACAGCAATGGGTCTTTGACTTATCTGCCAGGCACTGTCCCACCTGCAGTAGGGCTGATGGCAGATGCCATCCTGGAGAGGAATCGGGAGCTGCCAGGAGAAGTCAGGGCATCTCCAGGGACAGTGTGTGAGTCTGGGTGGGCAGTGAGTGGCACCTCATAGAATGAGTGACAATCCAAAGAGGAGTCTCGCAGAGGAAATGTGAACCTGAGGAGACCATAGGTTGACAAGGGCTCTGCAATGCCAGGAGAGGTTGTGAGGAGCCAGAAGGCAAAGGGATGTGCGACTAGACAGTGGTTCTTCACACTCTGATGGAAAGCCTGTGGGCTGGATCTAGTGCAGCCCTCGCCTGCCCTTAGTACCATTGGAGACGCCCCATTGTCCTACCAAGCACTGTCCTTGGCTACTGAGATGACAGGGAAGATGGAAAGGGGCTCAGAAGCAGTGACCTCCTCCAGCTGGGTCTGCTTCCCACCCTGAGCAGCATGGCCAGTGCAGGGTCACCCCATGGCCCCAGGGCAACACAGCCCCCTCACTCTGCAGAGCAGCACTGCCAGCTTGGGGCCTTGCAGGGAGCATGGTGAGGGAACAAGGAACAGCCAGCCAAGCCAGACAGACGTGCTCACCTGGGGAAAGGCTCTCTGGAGAGCAGGGATAACTCTGGAGAAGAGCAAGGGAGCGTTTCTGGACTTGAAGGAAGGAACCAGTGAGAAAGAGAAACCTCTTTCTGCAGGCACCCACTCAGGGCAGGCTGCTCTCTCCCATGGCCAGGACTCCTGTGCTGGGGTGGGGAGAGGGGCTGACACTGGGGGGGGCACGGTCAGTCTGTAGTGGGGATCTTCTGGACTTGAGGCCAGGGGTCCTGCAGTTTCATTAACCTCCATTTCCTCATGCCATGGTGAGCCTCCAGCCCTGGGGCTGATGGGGAGGCTGATATCCCTCTCTGCCCCCCAGCAGCTGCTGTGCCCTTCAGAGGGGCTGGGGCTGTGGGCTTAATGCCCAGAGCTCTGCAGCAGCCTGTGGTGGGCACAGCTGTGGGGCCAGCCCAGACTGGGCTGGGGAGCAGGCAAGGGAGGTGGGAAGAGGTGGGGAGGGGCTGGGCTGAGCTGGAAAGTGCCCAGGAGATGACAGCACCAATGTTCGCTCAGACATTTGACCATGCAGGGCGAGGACATGCTCCAGTGGGTGTGTGGTGCAGAGCCCGGTCTCCTGGTAGGGAGCCAAGACATGCAGGTGCAGGAGAAAGGTGCAAGTGCCCTTGGTGGCTCGGAAAGACCAAGAATGTGCCCCAGGGTGTTCATCACGCCCAGCCTCTCCCATTGGCCATTTCCAGCACTGGTCACTCACCCAATAACTGGTGGTTTTGCTCTGTGGCCATCTCCTTCCTGCTGTTGCCTTGACCTCCTGCCTTGCCCAGACCTTGGCAGACCCCAGAGCAGGGCTGTCTGGGAGCCCTTGTATGGGACATGGCTGAGTCTTGGCTGGAGCTCGGCACGTGTGGGCTGCAAAAGAAGGAGAGCTGGTGAGGATGGACATGGAGGTCTGGCGTGGGGATTTGTGGTGGAGGATGTTTCCCCACCCCGAACACACCCCGTCCTGTGCAGCGTCTGATGATGGGGGCCCTGGGAGCACGTGTTGGGCAGTTGGGCTGCGCTGGTGCAGGGATGGGTCACAGATGGGAGCCACCACACAAAGATTAGGAGGTGGAAGCAGGGACAGGCTAGGAAGGAGGAATTTAGAAATGTGGCCTGAGCATGCGGACATGTGTTTAGGAAAGCCAAAGCTCAGCTGGAGCTGATGGGGAGTGCAGGCATCATCGAGAGCAAAATGGAGAGCTTCAGTCCCTGTGTTTGCAGTAAAAGGCTGAACAGGGAAGATGAATGATGGGGGGGGGTGTCATACCAGCAGACCCAGACGGGGCTGAGGGACTCAATGCCTTCAGTGCCTTAGACGTTGGTATAAAGGTCTCCCAGGGCTCTGCTCAGCAAAAGGGCTCAAGGAGGAGGAGAGCACGTATTGGCAGGAACCTCATGAAATCCCACAAGGACAAGTGCCAGTTTCTGCCCCTGCAGGGAACTCAGCCTGGCAATGGCACAGGGTGGGGGCTGCCTGGCTGGGGACCAGTTCTGGGGGAAGGGTCTCGTGGGCAGGGAGCTGGACAGGAGGCAGCCACGTGCCCTGGCAGCAAGGGAAGCCAGCAGGGCCCTGGGCTGTGTGACCAGGAGCGTGGCCAGAAGATGGAGGGGAGGGACTCCCCTCCTCTGTTTGGCACTTGTTAGACCACATCCAGACCACTGTGTCCGGTTTTGGGAACCCCAAGACTGCAAAGGGGACGGCAAGCTGGAGTGGGTTTAGTGAAGGGCCCTGAAGATGGTCCCGGGGCAGGATCATTTCCCCTGTGAGGAAAGGCTGATGAAGCTGCCCTTGTTCAGCCTGGAGAAGGGATGGCTGAGGGGCACCTCACAGCAAGAGGGGGACTCACCTTTTTCACCATGAGGCAAGCACTGGTCACCCTGAGAGACTGTGAAGTCCTCTGTCCTTGCAGGTTTTCAAGACTCAGGTGGTCCAGGCCCTGAGAAACCAGGTCTGACCTACACCTGACCCCGCTTTGAGCAGAGTGGTTTTCTATAGACCTCCCAAGGTCTATTCTGAACCTCAATGCTCTTAGCATCTCTTGTCCGGTATCGTATCAGCAGATGAGACAGCAGGTGTTTATGGGGCACAAAACCTCCTGTGTTTTATGTGACCAGCAAAGACAAGTCAGGTGAACATCCACCCCACTGACTGCAAGGGAGGCACTGCCTCAGGTGGCTCTACATCGCCCCTGAAGCTCATTGCATCCTTCTTTAACCACCTCAAAGGCCATCGTCTGGACCCTGAAGCTCCTACATGTCAGTTTTGGGCATCAGGGAAGCTGAATGCCACCTGTGACTATTAAAAGCATTCCCGGTGTTCATGGACAGCAAGGAGCTTCTTCTTCTGGTGCATTCCCACATCCCATGGACTCCACCTGGGATTTGGCTCTCCCTGTTTAGCCAACAGCTGTTTGGGCGTCTTTCCACTCTTCCTTGTACAAGCTCCTCTTACAGCTGACAGGGAGTCTTGACCCTTCTTCAGTGTAATTTTTCCTCCCAGCACTTTTAAATCACTTGCTTCCTTCATTGTCTTGGCCTCCAGGAACCTGGTCAGCCCCCACACAGCTTGGGTATTAGCTCCCTCCTGGGCTCTTCTTTCCAGGTGAACCCCATCCAAGCTGAATTCCCAGATCTGCTTCTGAGCCTACTTTGGCCCAAGGGGACCTTCTGAAAGGAGGGATAAAGCAAAGAAAGGGTCAATTACCTCTGCAGGATGCTAGTGCTGTCCCAGAAAGCTCTGCTCTGTTGTGCACACCCACCCACCTTCAAACTGTACCTCCGTGCATGCACTACGGACTCTTGCAGCACGCTATGAAAAACCTTCTGCCTGGTTATAATACATCAAGTGCAACTTTGGGGAAGGTGGAGCGGCCAAAGCAAGCCTGCGGGTGATCCCCGTGTTGTGTCTGGGCATCAGGGGCAGAACGTGGGACTCAAGGAGACCTGGGCAAGGAGGTACGTGCTGCTTGCTGTCAGGTCTGCTCCGGAGGAGATAGGACTGAGCAGGGCGTCCATGAGCGTGGCCTGTCCTCCTGCCTGCTGCAGCAGGTTGGGTGGCTGTAACAGAGGTGTCCTCAGAGCCAGCACACAGACAGGTCCCTTTCACCTGCCTCACCCCGCTCTTTTTTGACACAGGCAGTCGATGACCGACTAGGGCTGGACTTTGTTACTCACAAACCAGGCAGAACTGGATGAGGATGTCAATGCTGAGGGCAGCCATGGCTGCAGTGACCATGGCAGAGAAAAAAGACAAACAGAAGAATCACAGCCTTGAGGTACAGGAGAGCGGATTTCAGTTTGTTCAAGACCTGCTTGGCGCAATCCTGGAGAGCCAAGGTCCATGGAGCCCTCTTGGATCTTCAGGGACAACAGCATGAAAGCCCAGAAGCACATCTGTCTGCTAGCCTGGGAGTCGAGCAGGGCCTGGCTGGAGGCTGGTGGGGATGAGCAGGGATCTTCTGGCTGAAGAGTTCAAACAGCAGAAGGCATTGCACAGGGGTGGAAGAGGGAGCAAGCTGTCGAGGAGGAAGATGGACACATGGCCTGGATGTACTAGGGATGGGGACAGCAACCAGAAAGCCTTCTGTCAGTTCAAGGGCAGCACAAGGAGTCAGCTGAGGAAAATGTGGTCTCATGGCTCAGAGGACAGGACATGGAGTGATAAGACCTGGAAAAGGCTGTATTCACTGGGTTTTTTCCATCCTCTTCTCCTGATACTATCTGCCCCCAGACCTCCCTGGTCCTTGAGTCTCCTACCAATATCTGTGCTGGCAAGGCTGCACTCATGGCAGGGGAAGATGTGTCTGGGGGGGCATTTATGCCAGCTGGGCAAACACAGGTCCATGGGACTAGAGGAGATGTGCCCAAGGGTGCTGGGGGAGCTGGCTGGTGTCATTGCAAGGCTGCTCTTGGTCATCTTTGAAATGCCCGGGCAAACAGGGAGGTCCCTGGTGACTGGAGAAAGGCAAACATTGCACCCATTTTCAAGCAGGGCAAGAAGGAGCATCCAGGGAACTAGAGGCTGGTCAGCTGCATCTCAGTCCCTGGGAAGGTGATGGAGAAAATTAATTCTATTAGTTCCTTTGCCCACATCTGTCAGCTGTTGCTCTCTGAGATGCCCTGGGGTGGATAAGTACCCATAGGGTGCTTGGAAACCTGACCCAGGACCTACGGGAGCCCTCCTGGAGCATTAGCTGGTCGCCAGGAAAAGTATCTCCAGGCACCTCAGTCGAGACAACTTCTTTCTCTCCATTGACTAGAACAGGAAATCTAGAAAACTTGACTTGCCACAGACATCTGCACTGAGGTGTCTGTTGCTGGAGGAGACCAGTCTCCTCCCTTTCTTCACCTAAAAAGGCGTCACTTTTCATTAACCTGGAGGGAATGAAAAGGGAGTGTTCATAGGTGATCTAGAGACCCCTTTAAGTCAACAATGTAAAAGGCATGTGTTGAGATGACTGCAAATCTGGCCACCCAAACCCAGGGTGTTTCACTGAAGCTGGTCACCCTGCTTCCCCATGTCAGCTGAGAGAGGCTGCCACCTTGGTGGGTGACTCTTTTTGTGCAGAGAGTGAGGAGTGGCATGGATGCTCCTGGGTGGGGAGGGTTTTTAGCACACTCGGAACTCTGCAAGACATAGAGATAACTTTTTTTTTATGCTGCAGGCCTTATTGTGATAGAAATGTTTAGAAAATACCAATAAAAAAGAAACAAAGAAGAAATGAGGAAAGATCTTACAGAAAGACCTTTTTTAAAGTAGTTTTCAGTGGTTTTTTTGATTCTTTTTGTTTATTTCCTCCTAGTTTAGCTTTGTTTTGTTTTGATAAACCAGTCTTCGGGGGATTTCACAAACATTTCTTTTAATTACTATCTGGAAAGAAACGAGGACTTCCAGAACTGGGGTGGGATGTAGCTACAGGGACAGAGATGTCTTAAGTTACAGGGACAGAGATGGCTGGTGCCAGTGCAGGTGTCCTGGGACCCTTTGCCTGGCCTCTGTCAGCAGCTCTCAAGGGGCTCTGGTCTCCTGCAGGAGACCTCCTGTCCTGTGTAACAGTGACCAGCCATGGGGAACCACCTCAGACACACTGGGGCCTCTACAAGTGTCCCTCAGTGTCCATGGTGAGACAACTGAGCTCTGCCTGGAACTGCTTGCAACTTTTCAAAACACATGAGCACCTTTTCACCAGCTGAGATGACTCACTATTTTTTTATGAAATGACAATGTTTTCCCACCATGCAAGAATGGGAATTTCCAGGAAGAGTATTAATTGCAGGAGAAGAAATCTTGCCTTCCCCTCTACTTGTGTTGCCAGTACTTTGTCCATGTTCCTCTGTATTTAACCGCTTGAATCTTTCCACCTGTCCTGACAAAATGGCCAGGTCTAAAGGCGACTTCTCGGCAGGCAATCTGGACCTATGCCCCTTCCCATTGCTCTCCAGTTTTCCCCTCCCTTACTCCTTGCTCAGCCAGATCTCTTCGACTACCCAGGTGCTGCTTTGAGCTTCAGGGAGTTAGCAGCCTGCCCTTGTCTTTCAGCAGGCTAACTATCTCTTCAGCCAACTCCTTCATTCTGTCTATATCTATCATTTCCCATCTTTCTCGCTAAAACATTTCCAGTGAGTTTATCCCTTTTGGATGACGACCCTCACCGGAGGAGGTTCACCAGGTTGAAGAAGCCCGTGTCCCTCAGCCTTCCCACCCAGGGCACATGGTTTAGGCCCCAACCTTCAAAACCAGGAGATTCAACCTGAACTCAAGCAAACGGATTTCTGCATCACGGGTGCATGAGGCTGTCACCGGCTGCCCGGAGAGGCTGTGGAGTGTCCATTCATGGAGATACTCAAAACCAGCCTGGACACGGCCCTGGGCAACCTGCTCTAGCTGAGTCCCCTTAGGCAGGGGGATTGTACTAGATGATCTCCAAAGGTCCTTTTCAATCTACATGATTCTGTGCGGACATGAAAGTCCAGCAAAAGGCTTTATGTCTAGGGTAGCTGCTGGTGAGGTCACTTCTGCTTGAGAACCCAGTAGGCCAGCAGCAGCCCAATGTCTGGCATGTTGAATGTGAGGTCTGTGCTGGTTTTGGCTGGGGTAGAGTTAATTTTCTTCACAGTAGCTAGTATGGGGCTGTGTTTTGGATTTGTGCTGGAAACAGTGTTGATAGCACAGGGATGTTTTAGTAACTGCTGAGCAGGGCTTACACAGAGTCAAGGCCTTTTCTGCTCCTCACACCACCCCACCAGCGAGGAGGCTGGGGGTGCATGGGAAGTTGGGAGGGGACACAGCTGGGACAGCTGACCCCAACTGACCAAAGGGATATTCCATACCATATGATGTCATGCTCAGCAATTAAAGCTGGGGGAAGAAGAAGGAAGGTGGGGACATTCGGAGTGATGGTGTTTGTCTTCCCAAGTAACCATTATGCGTGATGGAGCCCGGCTTTCCTGGGGATGGCTGAACACCTGCCTGCCGATGGGAAGTGGTGAAGGAATTCCTTGTTCTGCTTTGCTTGCCTGTGTGGCTTTTGCTTCACCTATTAAACTGTATTTATCTCAACCCTTGAGTTTTCTCACTTTTACTCTTCTGATTCTCTCCCCCATCCCACCTGGGGGGAGTGAGTGAGCGGCTGTGTGGTGCTTAGTTGCCAGCTGGGCTTAAACCACGACAGGTCACTGCTGCTGTAGTCCCAGGTACCTGCACAGCTGGCGTACGCTTTGGATGCTCATTTGGAGTTCACCCCTGTCTCTGCAGGTGGCAGGCCAACCCCAGGCTCAAGGCTGGGTTCAGTGCCTATGAGGTCATTCCTTCAGGAGTACCGGACAGGCCAGCAGCAGGCACCTGGATTGGATGTTAATTTTGCGGGCGGACCACTTGGACATTGATTTGGAGGTCACTGCTGCCTGAGTGCCTGATAGGCCAGCACCAGTCTCATGGATGAGCTAGGTGCTTGTGAGGTCACTTCTGCCTGAGTCTGTGACAGGCCAGCAGCAGACATATGGCCTGAATGCCACTTACGAGGGTGCTGCTGCCTGAGAACCTGAGAGACCATGAGCAAGCTCGTAGGTGTGTCAAGTCATGTGTTGCAGAGTACCACTTAGGCCAGCCGAGGGTTGGTGACTAGGCTTGGTACTTGTGAGGTCACTTCTGCCTGAGTATGTAACATGTCAGCAGCTAGAGGATGCTTATGACATCACTGATGCTTGGGCACTTGATTGGCCAGCAGAAGGCTCATGACTGGCATCTGTGTTTGTGAAGTCATTCCTTTCTGAATGCCTTTTCAGGCCAGGATCAGGCTGGTGGCTGTGTTAGGTGCCTGTGAGGTCCCTTCTTCCTGGAACCTTCCCTGGACTCTTCCACAGGTGGTGGGACACCTGCACTAGTGCTCCCAAGCCTTCAGCCAGCTTTTGCCTTCTCAGCACTGAAATGTCTCGGCATTTCTTTTCTTTGGGTTGGGGTTTCTGGGCTCACTGGAGAGACATCCAGCAGAGCCAAGATGCCTGGGCCCCTAACCCCAGTCCTGGGTCGGGGTGGGGATGGGGGGTGTTGCACCCACCATACTGTGTGGTCCCCATCACTGCCTGGTGGGCTTGTATCCCCCATCCTGCTGAAGCCACTGTATTTCCTGCAGCAGCAAGAGCCATTTCCCATTGCCCCTTATGTGGTCCTGTAGAGCTCAACCCCTGGACAAGATCTCCACTGGGACACAGGGGCCTCCTTTCTCTTTAGTCCCACCCATGGACGCCATGACCTGGACCTCAGATAAACACCCAAGGGTGCCTAAGTGTGGGAGCAGTGTGACCACTGCATGGGGAAAGATGTTGGTAGGAGGCATGTAGGATGCACCCAAACCCTCGCCCGCTGGAGAAGAGACTTTGGGTTGTTCAAGGCTCTGCTTGCAAGGATCTCATGGGAGACAGCAGTGGAAGCCATGGGGCCAGGAGAGCTGATAGACCAGCTGCTCAATGCATGGTAGGAAGTTCAGGGAAGATAGAGACATGGATTTTCTACCCTGGATGGAGAGGTTGTCCAAGTCTTGGCATGTGTGGCATTAGGAAAGCTGAAGCATAGCTAGAGGTCAAAATTGTTAAAGGGGGAAGTAATGAACAAAGAAAAAAGCTCTTGCACTTTGGGGGAAAAAAAACAGGTGAAGGAAAATGGGGACCCACTGGTCAATGGAGGAATATCAAGGTAGAGAGCACAGAAGCAAACTGGGCTCACATGTGTCTGGGAGCAGAGGGGATGCACTCAATGTTGCCAGGGAAGCTGGGCGATGTCAAGGTGGGATTGTTCTCTAACAGGGTGGAAAGATCACGATGACAGGGAGGTTTCTGATGACTGGGAAAAATCCGATGTCACACCTACCTTCAAGCAAGGCAGGAATCAGGTGCCAGGCTAACCCAGGCACGTGTACCAATCAGTACCTTGTTGACATGGGGCTGGTCCCTTTCATTGGCCCTCCACTGTGGTTTCCCATGCTGTCTCCTCTCTGAGTGACCTGGATCCCTCCAGTTCCCCGCCTTTGGCACTTCTGAACCACCTAGCATAATCTTGGTGTGCTCCTACAGTCCTCTTCAAACACCCCCAAACAAGCTTTATAAATTCCCACAAACCTCGTTCAATATCCCACAAGGAGTTTGCTCTTTACAGAAGACTGAGGATCATTTTATCCCTTTGTGACAAGGTTACAGACTCTCTCTTGAGCCTCTCCTAGGTTAAACCAGGGGAGGATCCTTCAGTGCCCATCTACCAGTGACCCAAGAGCTCTGGTCTCTGTTAGCTGCTGCTTGAGATTCTGGATTCGCTATTGAGGGGGATCTCGACATGCTGCAGAATGGGACTTTCAGGAGCATGCTGAAATCCAGCCAAGGCAGGGGCAGAGTCCTGCACATTGGGGTGGAGTAAACCCAAAAGCCCCGTGCAAAAAGCCAGCTAGGGGCTGAGTGGTCAGAGAACAGCTTTGCAGAAGAGGCCATGGGGCTCTTGGTGAGGAAGCTGAAGAGGCGTCAGCTGTGTGCCCTGGTGGAAAAGGCTCCCAGCAATGGACTAAAATCACAGAAGAAGTGGTCAATTGCCTTGGCACCACAGAACTTCAACTGAGATAAGAGGAAGGTGAGTGCTGCAAATAGCAGCAATCCCCCCAGCCAAGGCCCAGCTGCCAACTGGACACTCACCTTCCAGGTCACGAGGCTTGCATAGAGCAGAGGCTGGCCTATGGCCAAGTACCGATCATAGGACATGGCCGCCAGCAGGTAACACTCACTACCAGCAAAACTAGAAAAGAAGTGGAACTGAGCCATGCAGCCGGGAGCAGAGATGGTCTTGTCCCCAGTCAGGAAGCTGGCCAGCAGCCGGGGCAGGATGGTGGAGCTGTAGCAGGTCTCCAAGCAGGAGAGATTGCCCAGGAAGAAGTACATGGGGGTGTGCAGGTGCTGATCTGCCATCACCAGCACAACAATGAGGATGTTCCCAAAGACAGTCGCAGTGTAGATGATGAGCAAGAGGATGAAGAGCAGTGTCTGGAGGGAGGGGTGTGCTGGTTTTGGCTGGGATAGAGTTAACTTTCTTCATAGCAGCTAGTATGGGGCTGTGTTTTGGATTTGTGCTGGAAACAGTGTTGATAAAGCAGGGATGTTTTAGTTACTGCTGAGCAGGGCTTACACAGAGTCAAGGCCTTTTCTGCTCCTCACCCCACCCCACCAGCGAGTGGGCTGGGGGTGCATGGGAAGTTGGGAGAGGACACAGCTGGGACAGCTGACCCCAACTGACCAAAGGGATATTCCAGACCATATGACGTCATGCTCAGCACATAAAGCTGGGGGAGGAAGAAGGAAAGGCGGGACATTCAGAGTAATGGCGTTTGTCTTCCCAAGCAATCGTTACGTGTGATGGAACCCTGCTTTCCTGCAGATAGCTGAACATCTGCCTGCCGACGGGAAGTGGTGAATAAATTCCTTCTTTCGCTTTGCTTCTTTGCGCAGCTTTTGCTCTACCTATTAAACTGCCTTTATCTCAACCCACGAGTTTTCTTACTTCTACTCTTCCAATTCTCTCCCCCATCCCACCTGGGGGGAGTGAACGAGCGGCTGTGTGGTGCTTAGTTGCTGGCTGGGACTAAACCATGACAGTTCTTTTTGGCGCCCATCGTGGGGCACAAAGGGTTTGAGATAATAACAGATTCAACAGAACTTCTATCTGTTAAAAGTTACAGGTCAACATTAGTTTATTTGATCTGCACCATGATCTTTTCTTTGCTGTACTTGTTAAAGATTGCTGTGCGCTTTTTCAGTTTGCTGTGCTCTGCAGTAATTAGTGATGTTTTGCCTGGGAGATTTGCTCCTTCCTCTGAGAGCTATTTTGTGGAAGAAATACAGAACAGCACCCTTGCTTCCTCCTTCTGTGATGTTGTCTCCCTCGTTACAATGGCTTCTCAGTACCTTGAACATCCGTGGATAGTTAAAATACTTCTGTTGGTATTCCTTAGACATATTGCTTCAGTTTTGTCTAAGGCCAACAAGCAATTTAGGAATATGAGCCAGGCTCCGTGAGAGTATGGTCATGGGTGGCACGGCATGTGGGAGAATATGGGCAGGTATCTAGAGAACTTCTCACCTCCAGTGGTCTGGAACTTCACTCCCAAAGAACTACAGGATCCTGATGAAGTGGTAGAATGATTGAAAAAAAATGCTGTGGCTACTCCAGAGAGGCACAACTTACCACGCTGTGCTGGGCCCTGGCCAGTATCTACCAAACACTGCTCGATACTATGCAGCACCCCCAGGAAGAAGAGACGGGAAATAAACCAGGCACTGTATCAGTCGCCCCTATAACTAAAAAGAAACAGTAGAAGCGGAAGTCAGCTCGTTCAGTAAGGGATGAAGAAGCTTCTCCTAAGAGGGATCAGGAGGAAGAATCAGAAGAGGCAGCCTGTTCTGTGGTAGAGCAATCACAAGAACAGGAGGAGGAAGAGACTGAGATAATCAATGAGACAGAAACCACCCGCTCCCTATCCCTGAGTGAGCTGTGAGATATGCAAAAAGATATTAGCCATCAACAAGGTGAACTAATTCTCAGCTGGTTGCTTCGATGCTGGGATATTGGGGCCAGTAGTCAGGAATTAGAGGGTAAGGAAGCCCGGCAGCTGGGATCCCTTGCTAAGGATAAGGCCATTGACAAAGGGACTGGAAAAAAGGCAGGAGTCCTCAGTCTTTGGCAGCGACTCCTATCAAGTGTGAAGGACAGGTATCCCTTCAAGGAAGAACTTGCAAATTCTTGAAGGAAATGGACCAACATTGAGGGGGGCATCCAGTATCTGAGGGAATTAGCTGTGTTGGAGGTGATCTATAATGACCAGGCATCCAAAGACCTGGATGAAATCCAGCGCACAAGGTCCATGTGGCGGAAGTTTATACGAAGTGCAGCGACGTCATGCACCCACACCCTGGCGATAATGAGCTGGACAGACACTGAGGCACCAACTAGAGATGAACTGGCCAGACAACTCCGAGAATACGAAGATAATCTTGCTCCCTCCATGTGTGCTTGTGTCTCGGCTGTGGACAGACACAGACTGACCCAAAACATGTTTGAGCAAGCTGAGAAGGGTAGGATTTCCTCATCCACTCCAACCAAAGCCTCAGCTATTAAGAGTCAGCCTTTTCCTGCTCAAGGGAAAGGGTACCGGTGGCGCACACCACGTGCAACCCTGTGGTTCTTCCTGCGTGACCAGGGGGAGGACATGAGGAAGTGGGATGGTCAACCTCCCTGGAGACTAGAAGCTTGGGTGCAGGAACTGCAAGGGAAAACAACAGCCAAAAAGCATCCACCCAGGACAATTACTGCTCCAGTGTCTGTTGGGCAGAGTAGAAGGGCTGACTGTACCTTTGATCCTGAGGAAGGAACTTCTGTTTTGAACTTACAAAAACTAAGTAATGAAGACTCAGACCAGGAGTAGAGGGACCATGCCTTTGGTCAGGCGGAGGAAAGGGACAATCGGGTTTACTGGACTGTGTGGATTCGGCGGCCTGGCACATCAGCCCCACGGGAGTAGAAAGCTCTAGTGGACACCCGTGCACAGTGTACTCTAATTCCATCAGATTACAAGGGGGCAGAATCCATCTGTATTTCTGGAGTGACAGGGGGATCCCAAGAACTGTCTGTGTTGGAGGCTGAAGTGAGCCTAACTGGGAATGAGTGGCAAAAGCACCCTATTGTGACTGGTCCAGAGGCTCCATGCATCCTTGGCATAGGCTATCTCAGGAGAGGGTACTTCAGAGACCCAAAAGGGTATCGATGGGCTTTTGGTATAGCTGCTTTGAGTACGGAGGAAATTAGACAGCTGTCTAGCTTGCCTGGTCTCTCAGAGGATCCTTCTGTGGTGGGGTTGCTGCAAGTTAAAGAACAGCAGGTGCCAATTGCTACTATGACAGTGCATCGGCGACAATATCGCACCAATCGAGACTCCCTGGTTCCCATCCATAAGTTGATCCATCAACTGGAAAGTCAAGGAATGATCAGTAAGACTCATTCACCCTTTAATAGTCCCATATGGCCCATGCAAAAATCTAATGGAGAGTGGCGGTTAACAGTGGACTATCGAGGCCTGAACGAAGTCACACCGCCGCTGAGTGCTGCCGTACCAGACGTGCAAGAACTTCAATATGAACTGGAGTCAAAGGCTGACAGCTGACCACAACTGACCAAAGGGATATTCCATACCATATGATGCCATTCTCAGTATATAAATTAGGGGAAAAGCTGGCCGGGGGACTGCTGCTTGGGCTGGGCATTGGTCGGAGGGTGGTGACCAATTGTTTTCATTTGCATCACTTGCCTTTCCTGCTTGTTGTTGTTATTTTCCTTTTCATTACAATTTTTATTATTATTGTCATTATTATTTTATTTTATTTCATTTCACTTATTAAACTGTTTTTATCTCAACCCACAACCTTTCTCGCTTTTACTTTTCCTATTCTCTCCCCCATCCAACCTCGGGGGAGGGAGTGAGCGGCTGTGTGGTGCTTAGTTGCCAGCTGGGACTAAACCACGACACCCATCCTTTGATATAGTACACAGATATCATTCCCTTAGTCTATGGATCACTCCTGTGAAATGTCTTTAAAGTGTCCATAAATATCCACAAATGTCCACAAAATGTCCATTGAGTTCATTTAGTCCATGACTTTGGGCTCCATCTCTTATGGTGGTCACTCAGGACAGGAGAGATGTTGTATTGCATGGAGTTATTGGGCACCACAGCCAGCTCAGGTCGGGTCACTGCTGCACTTGCACTGCTTCTTGTAAGGCTTGTCCTCCATTGGTTCAGGTGGTTCCTGCTACAGTAATTCCTCTAACATGCAACTCCAATCATGGATTACAGCAATTTAAAGGTATTTCCATGACAATCTCCTCCCCTGGTCCCTTTGGGCCAGGTTTTAGGGTTTAGCATTGCAATGAACTCCTCCCCTTGCTCCTAGCCTGGCGAGCAACAAGGGGTTCTTGTTATAGGAATTCCTATAACATGCAACTCAGATCCCAGGTTACAACAATTTAAAGGTTTTTCTATTACAACCTCCACCCCTGGTCCCTTTGGAATAGACCATAGATTTTAACATTGCAATGAACTCCTCCCCTTGCCCCTGCTCCAGCTTGGACCTACCCACAGACTGCAGTCCCTTAGGGGTGTACCTGCTCCAAGTGGAGCCTTATCTGTGCTCCACAGTCTCTTCAGGGGTATACCTGCTGCGGCACAGAGCTATCCAGAGCCACAGTCACTTTGCGGTGCACCTGTTCCAGCGTGGCCTTATCCATGGGTCACAATGCCTTCAGAAGTAAAACTGCTCCAACATGACCTTACCCACGGCTGCAGTCTCTCCAGGGGTGTACCTGCTCTGTCATGGGCTTCTCCATGGCCTCACACTTTCAAGTGCTCCAGCATGACCTCACACTTTCAAGTGCTCCAGCATGACCTCATGCACAGCCACAGGTGCTTCCAGGTGTACCTTCTCCTGCATGGGCTTATCCTTGGGCCACAATCACTTCAGAGGTACACCTGCTGCGGCACAGACATAACCACGGCCACAGACACTTCGAGGTGTACCTGCTCTGATATGGACTTATTCACGGACACAGACGCTTTGGGGTGTCCTGCTCCCACGTGGACTCATCCACAGGTCACAGTCCCTCCGACTCCAGTTCAAACTGGATTTCCAGCCTGTCCAGTACAGCAGCACAGAACCAGCAGCGATGCCCTGGCCATCTGCCAGCCCAGGCACGTGGCCATTGCTGTTATCAACATGTTCCCAGGCACAGCAGAGGGAGATGATCAGCAGTATGGAAGTACAGAGAGCAGCGAAAGCAAAAAGCAGCCACTAACGAGCACTAGACTCTAATATACAGTGAGGCAAGCAAGCCCCATGGCAAGCCCAGGAGCCTGCTGATTAATAGCTGAACAGCAATAACAGCTATAAATTCGATCGAGCACATTCCAATCAAACCTGTCGTTATCTTGAACCCTTTGAGCCCCTGTTCGGGCACCAAAAAGGACTGTCGTGGTTTAACCCCAGCTGGCAACTAAGCACCACACAGCCCCAGGTGGGATGGGGGAGAGAATCGGAAGAGTAAAAGTGAGAAAACTCATGGGTTGAGATAAAGACAGTTTAATAGGGAAAGCAAAAGCCGCGCAGGCAAGGAAAGCAAAACAAGGAATTCATTCACTCCTTCCCATTGGTAGGCAGGTGTTCAGCCATCTCCAGGAAAGCAGGGCTCCATCATGCATTACAGTTACTTGGGAAGACAAACACCATCGCTCCATACTAGCTGCTATGAAGAAAGTTAACTCTTCCCCAGCCAAAAGCAGCACAATATCCCAGCACTGAAATGCATGTCCTCCTTCTTCTGCTGCCTCAAAATCCAAAATCAACCTGTTTCACTTCAGCATGGCACCTCCTTCAGCCCCACCACTACTTCAGGTCTTCTTCCTGCCTTTAACACACTCACAGCTGTGCACACACCGCTGTCTCCCTGCACTCCCATGGGTCTCACAAATCATTCCCGCTTCCCCTGCAGTTATGGGACCTCCCTCTGGGAGGGTCATGCATTTTCCAGCATCATGGATGTTTCCTGTGGTCCATTCAAGTGTGGGTCCATCCAGGAGCCCTGTCTCTGCACCACAAGCCCCCTGATGCGAGCCCTCACCCTGCACAGTCATGCAGTACAAGCTGTACACTGAAGTTTTTCTCTCCCAGGAACTTTCCAGCTCAGCCCAGCTCCCTCCAAGACCTCCTACCTCCCCTGCCCTCTCTCCAGCCCAGCCCACTCTGGTCTGGCCCCACAGCACTACTTGCCACAGGGTGCTGCAGAGCTCTGGCCACTCACCTCAGAGCCCCAGCCCCTCTGAAGGGCACAGCAGACCCTCGGGGGCAGAGAGGAGTCAGCCCCAGAGATGGGGTGCCACAAGGACTAGGAGGTCAGTGACACCCTGTGTCCCCTGTTCTCCTCTCCAGCATATCCTGAGAGATCTGCAGCCCCTCCGTGCCATCCCGTCTCCCCAGGCTGGCACAAGAGCCCTCCTCGTTGCATTCCTCAAGAGCTCCTCATCCCCCCAGCACAAGGCAGCCTGCCCCAAGCTCGTGCAGCCGTAAAGGTGTTTCTGTTTCCCATTCATTTCTGCTATGCTGAGGATGGATCGTAAACCAAGGAGTTGCTGCAGGTTCATTTCTTTTCTTAAAGAAAATGGTTTGCCATTTATTAAAAGTCTCTGGCTCACACAAGATAGGTGGATCATTAAGGGGAGGAAAAATTATATTTAATTGAAAACAGCAACTTCCAAAGAGGGAAAAGGAAAAAAAAAAATGTAGGAAAGTCAGACTTGGCCTGTCACGACGTACACTGGGAGTCAGCTGCAGAGGAAGGTAGGCAGCCTATGGCTGCTGAAAGATGTGCAGTTACCAGTCTCCTCAGGGCATCCTTGAGCTCCTGGTTCCTCATGCTGTAGATGAGGGGGTTCACAGCTGGAGGCACCACCGAGTACAAAACAGCAAACACCACATCCAGGGATGAGGAGGAGATGGATGGGGGCTTCAGGTAGGCAAATATGCTAGTACTGAGATAGAGGGAGACAACAGACAGGTGAGGGAGGCAGACGGAAAAGGCTTTGTGCCGTCCCTGCTCAGAGGGGATCCTCAGCACGGCCCTGAAGATCTGCACATAGGACAGCACAATGAAAACAAAACACACCAAAAATAGAAATGTACTAACCACAATAAGCCCAACTTCCCTGAGGTAGGTGTCTGAGCAGGAGAGCCTGAGGATCTGGGGGATTTCACAAAAGAACTGGTCCAGGGCGTTGCCTTGGCAGAGTGGTAGTGAAAAGGTATTGGCCGTGTGCAGCAGAGCATAGAGAAACCCACTGCCCCAGGCAGCTGCTGCCATGTGGACACAAGCACTGCTGCCCAGGAGGGTCCCATAGTGCAGGGGTTTGCAGATGGCAACGTAGCGGTCATAGGCCATGACAGTGAGAAGAAAATATTCTGATGATAGAAAAAAGAGAAACAGAAAGACCTGTGCAGCACATCCCCCATAGGATATGGCCCTGGTGTCCCACAGGGAATTGGCCATGGACTTTGGGAGAGTGGTGGAGATGAAACCCAGGTCAAGGAGGGAGAGGTTGAGGAGGAAGAAGTACATGGGGGTGTGGAGGTGGTGGTCGCAGGCGATGGTGGTGATGATGAGGCCATTGCCCAGGAGGGCAGCCAGGTAGATGCCCAGGAAGAGCCAGAAGTGCAAGAGCTGCAGCTCCCGTGTGTCTGCAAATACCAGGAGGAGGAACTCAGTCATGGAGCTTCCATTGGACTTTTGGTCCCTCATGGCATGGGAGCCTATTTATGGAGGAAAAGCCATCAATGAGTTAGGACTGATTTCTCTGAGCAAAATCTATTCCATTTCTTATAGAAACCCCCAAACCACCTGTCCCTAATCAAGAACACGTTTGGCAGGTCCCTTTTGTGAGCTCTGGTTGGTGCTGGCTGAGGGTGTCCCTGGCAGCAGTGCACTCTGTGGTGGGCTCTGGGGGAGCCAGCGCTGCCCTACAGTGATAGGGAAATAGGAACGCAGGGTCTATGGTTAAACCCGCTCGTGATATCAAAGAGCTTTTCCCCACTGTCTCTCCCAAGTCACCCAACCCTGGAGCAGAGCTGTGAGCATTTTGTTTTGTTTATTCTGCTCTAGTGGCCCCACCACCCCCGAGGAGTGTTTTTAAGTCAGAAATCCTTGACATTAGTACTGCCCTCCAGGTGAAACCTTGTGGGTCCTGAGAAGCAAAGGGGCCGTCCCTTAGTGCAGAGTGAGGACAGCCAGTCTGTCCATCAGCCCTGGTCTCAGCTGCCTTGTGCTGGCACCTCTTTGAGCTGGAGGACGATAGCACTCAAGTGTTCTCCCCAAAAGAAACTGGACACTGCTGAGAGCAAAAGAAATCCAGTTTCCAAGTGCAGACCTCCAAACCCCTCACCCTGCCTCAGCGTACCCAAGGAGGAGCTCAGCTCTCCCCTCCCAGCCAGGGGCACAGAGGGCTCACTGCCGCTGCCTGCGTGGAGCCACCCAGCAGCATTTCTGTGGCCTTAGCGCTGAGTTGTCTTCTCCATGGGGCTCCTGCATAACACAGAGATGCCATGGGTGAGCTGTGCCCTTCTGGAGGGCACCCTGCAGCCCAGCAGGACCCCCAGGGAAAGAGTCCAACATCCTAAAGATGGGACATCCAAAAGGAGCATTGGCTCTCTCCCAGCCCTGCAAAATGCATTGCCACAGGCTGTGCTACATCTACATGGGGGAAGAGACCTGATGGGGGGTGGTGTGTGCTCCAGGGGAGGTTTCTGCACTGCAGGGGATGGCAGGGAGGTACCCAGTTCCCCCTCCCACAGTCTTTCTGAGAGTAGCTCCCTCTCCCTCCCTGCCCATGTCTCTGCTGCCTGGAGCTCTCCCTGCCAGGAGCTATTTCCCTGTCCCCATGTGTCTGCTCCCTGCCAGTGCTCAGAGACCCCAACGCACCCGCTGTGTGCTCAGCTCTGCCCTGCAGACACCTCCTGGCAGCAGGGCACTGCCCAGCGGCATCTCTGTCTGTGCAGAAGCTAAGGAGCAGCTCAACCAAGTCCCACAGAGACCACCGAGGTGATGCTGCCCTGCTGTCTGTAGGCTGAGCAGTGCCTTAGGGGACTAGATGAGGTTCCTTGCAGACCTACACATCTCTCAGTGCAATGCTCCTGGAGTCTCAGTGTCTTGTCCAAATTCAACACCTCCAGTACTCTTTCCCTGCCCTCTCTCCTCTCCCTCAGTGCAGGACATAAACTGAGGGTCGGGAAAGCAACTTTGTCTCAAAGAGCAACTTCATTGACCTTCCTATGGCAAAGTCTCCTCTGGAAAGGGTCACTTGGTGAGCTCGACCTGGGATCTCTCAGTGTAACAGTTAAGGTGTCTCAGAGGGTTGTCCACACCTGACAGATCCATTTCCATTCCCACCCATCCAACTAGTATAATCTTTAATGCAAAGACTCAGGAATGCACAAGCTGAAGCAGGAAAGCCTTGCCTTGACTGTCATCTTTGAAAGATCCTCTCCAGAAATGTGCTGGGGGTGATGTGGAGCTGTGAGCAGTCCTGACACATGCAGCACCCTCTCAACAGCAGAAGGACCCTGCCTGGCTAGCGGTCACTCCTTCCACCCTGAGCTTCTCCCCGCAGTGCCCTGGGGAGCTCCCTGGGCAGGCTGAGTGCTGACCCTGGCAGGCAGCGGAGTCCCTGCCCCGGCTCACAGTGCCCTGGGGTGCAGGGACCCTGCTCTGAAGGACAGCCCTGGGCACCCCTGGATGCACACCCACCTTTACACGCCTGCAGCCATCCCCGGGAGAAGGCAGCCATCATACCCTGTCCCTCTGACCGTGCAGGGAGGAAACACTGCTCTGGAGCACACCGTTCTCCTCTATACTAGGGAATCTGTGAGAGTCCTCCGGGAAGTTCCTACAGGCTATGGGATGAACCAGGTCTAGGATAGTCCTGCAGAATACTCATTATTATTGCCCTGCAGCTCAGAGACTTACCATATAGAGGGCTGTGAGGATTTCTCTTCCAGTGAACTCTCCTCTGTCCTCCAACTCCACGCTGCCTTTAAAGTCTCTCTGCCTCGCTCCTCTCTCCTCCGTTCTTACAAGCAGTGCCCTCAGCCCTGCTGTGCTTTGAAGAAAAGCTGCTCCTGGGCAGAGCTGTCTCTCTGCAGCACTGCCCACTTGCCATCAGCTCCCTCCCTCCACCCCAGGAGCCCAGCCCAGCTCAGCAGCAGAGGACCAGCCCAAGGCAGCACTTTCTCTGCCCCCTCTGGGCTCCCTCCAGGTGTCCCTGGGGCTCTGGGGGAACCTGCTGTGAAACAGGCTGGAGGAATCACTGATGTTCCCTTCCTCAGCTGGGGAGAGACGCTTCTTTCCAGCACTGCCATTTTCCTGCTCAGAGATAGAGTTTGGTCTAAATGTCACCTTTCCTTGACCCATCAGTAGGCAGAATACCCAGTGAGTGTGAGGGATCTCCTTTACCACTTCTGAGGGAGGAGATTCAGCTGAGGCAATCGAGGCATCTCATCCTGGGTTTGTAGTCCTGGTCCTGGAAGGGGACTCGACTCCCTCCCATGACTGCCACAAACCCACAGGAGGTGGGATTTCTCTTGCCTCTCTTCAGGTGTGCAAAAATGGACATTTGCATGTGAGCTTTTTGTCTCACCTCCCCTGCTAATTAATGGACATGGAGGGCAGGACTGAGTGCTTCAGATGCAAATACCTGGTGGCATCTGAGGTGCCAGAGGTGGCCCAAGGTATGTGCAGGAAACTGCAGGCTCTAGTGGAGCAATTCTTATGGACAGGGCAGTGTCCATCTTGGAGGCTGTTGGGAAATTCCTTTGGCCAACTGAAATGACAGCAGATGGTCACATTTAGGAGAATGAAACTTGTCCCCACTCGGTATGGACAGGGCAGCCTATAAAGGTATTTGTCTGCCCCAATGGTGTTATTTTGCACCAGGAGAGCTAAGTTTCTCTCTTTCGCTTCTCCATCACCTATATGTATTAGATCAGCATTGACTATGGTGTCTCATGGTGTCCTGCCAGGGCTGCGCAGCCCAGGCCCTCTTCCATCTGGATTCAGCGAGAGCAGGGTTTGCTCACTCTCTGAGCACATCATGTCGCTTTTCTCATCATCTACATCTACATCTACAGCTGCACCTACATCGCATATCATCTTTTACGTTGCCATCTGCAATCCACTCCTAGCATATCTCTGCCATGTAGCAAAGCCTTTACCTATATGGGGTCTTGGGACTCAGTTCCAGTTTAGTTTGTGACAAGTCTGAGGTGGGCCCCAGCGGGCAGCAGCTGAGGGGCTGCAGCCCAAATGGGCACCAATGCCCTCAGCCTGGGGCACAGACAGGAGGAGCTGGAGCCCCGCGTGCCATCACAGAAGTGCCACATTGATGGAAGAACTCCCAAGGTGTGGTGGGACAGCTCGCACAACTCGGGGGGTGTGCAGGATGGACATAGGCTCTTCAGGAGACACACGTCATGTGTTTGATGGAGCTGCTGGGAAGTATGGACCTTCACTATGGGATGGGCAAGAGGTGGGCTGAGCGCTTGTGGGTGAGAGCCAGAGGAGAGGCCATTTAGGGTGATATTGTGGCAGGACATAAAGAAACTACAGTCAGGTCAAGGAAGTGGACAAAGCCTTCTTTGAAAACCTGAGCATTTCTCTGGATCAATGACACTGGGTCTTACTGTGAACTTCAAAGACCCTGACATTCAGTGGATTGGGAGCACAGTGCAGGAGGTTCCTGGAGGTTTTTGGGAAAACTTCTTCTCACAGCTGCCAGGGAGCCCAACAAAGGTGATGCTTGCTTGGGTCTGGTACTTGCAAACATGGAAGAGCTGGTCAGGGATGTGAAAACCAAAGTCACACTCTGTTGTAGCGACCATGAAAGAGGGGTGGGTCCCAGCTCCTGAGCAGAGTGTTAAAAGGAGAGTACAAGTGCAGACGCAAGACCTCAGAGGGGTAAACTGTGGCCTGTTCTGGGGGTTTTCAGTTGGGGAACTTACAGGCAGGAGCACTGAAGGGCAGGAGCACAAGTACTGCGCACTGAGCAGAGCTTTAAGGACAGCCTCCTGCAATGGCCCATACGGACAGTCAGTTGACTCTCTCAAGGGAATTCAATGGCACCAAGACGAGCTCTTACCACTGACGTTAGAGTCAAAGAAGAAACCAAGACCATGTGGGGCCACTGCAGAATTTAGCAAGAGCAGGTGTAAATGGGTCTGAGGTGCTCTATGCTGTCTTTGGCTCAGCCTTCATCAGCAAGGTCTCCCAGACCCTGGTGCCTTGAGGCAGAACCCATGGAGAACAGCTATCAGTGGGTGGGGATCAAGTCACTCAAAGGAGTGAGAATACCTGAGAGAAACTACTCTACAGACACCAAGGGCAGTGAAGAAGGAGGGGGAGGAGGTGCTCCAGGCACCGGAGCGGAAATTCCCCTGCAGCCCCTGGTGAAGACTATGGTGAGGCAGGCTGTCCCACTGCAGCCCATGGAGGTCCACAGTGGAGCAGATATCCACCTGCAGTCCATGGAGGACCCCTTGCCGGAGCAGGTGGATGCACCCAAAGGAGGCTGTGAACCCGTGGAGAGCCCATGCTGAAGCAGACTCCTGGATGCAGCTGTGGACCCATGGGGAGAGGAGCCCACACTGGAGCAGGTTTGCTGGCAGGACTTGTGACCTCGTGGGGACCTCACACGGGAGCAGTCTGTTCCTGAAGGAGTGAACTCTGTGGAGATGACCCACGCTGGAGAAGTATCTGGAGGATTGTCTCCCATGGGAGCTACCCTACTCTGGAGCACGGGAAGAGTGTTAGGACGAAGAAGCGTCAGAGAGAACATGTGATGATCTGACTCAACCCCCATTCCCCATCCCCCTGTGCCACTCTGGGGGAGGAGGTAGACAAATCAGGAGTAACTTGAGCCCAAGAAGAAGGGAGGGGTGGGGGGAAGGTGTTTTAATTTTTGGTTTTATTTTCTCATTACTTTAATTGTTTTGATTCGCAATGATGTGAATTAATGTCCCCAAGTCGAGTCTCTTTTGCCTGTGATGGTGATTGCTGGGTGATACCCCTGTCCTTATCTCAACCCATGAGCCTTTCATTATATTTTGTCTCCCCTGTCCAGTTGAGGCTGGGCAAAAAGGCGAGTAAAAGACTGACTGAATGCATTGGGGTCTCTCCTGTGACTTAATGACATTATCAATGTCCCCGAGGAGCTGACAGAGTTTGCAGATGACACAAAACTGAGGCAGGGGACCACTGTGTACACTGGAGGGCTGCCTTCGGGAGGAACTTCAACAGCTTGGAAGAGTGGGCCAACAAGAAGCTACTACATTTCAGAAAGGAGACATTCGAAGTCTCCCCGCTGGGGTTGCCTAACCCTGGGCAACAGCCCTGGCTGGGGCACAGCTCAGCAGAAAAGGCCCTGAGAGTCGTGGGGAACATAAAGCTGCAAATAAGTAGGTGGTGAGGCCTGGCAGCCAAGAAGGCCAACAGCATGTTGGCTGTATGAACAGGAGCAAGGCCAGGAGATGAGGGGGAGGGATTGTCCCCCTCTATCCAGTCTTCACTAGACCACACACACAGCACTGCACTGACTTTGGGGCATCCAGTCCCCAGTAGAGGAAAGAAGCGCTGCCAAGGGAAGGTGAGGACCAGCAACAGCATTTAGTGCTTTAACCTTCCATGTGGGAGCGGTTGCTGGATGTTTTCAATTTTGGAGCTGGGCTCTGGCGAGAGTGAGAGTGTGAGGGGACGTTAGGTGACGAAGGAGGTGCAGATCTGCAGGTTTTTTTTGCTTGCTTGAGATGGAGTTAGCTTTCCCCATAGGAGCCCTCATAATGCTGTGCTTTGTTTTGATAGCTTGAAAGGTGTTGATAACACACCAGTATTTTGGCTGAGTGGTGCTCACACAGCATCAAGGCTGTCTCTCCAACATTCTCCCCCCTCACCCCCAAAGGCCACTCGGCTGGGGGTGGGCAAGATGTTGGAAGGGGACATAGCTGGGACAGGTGACCCAAACTGACCAAACGGATATTCCACACCATATGACATCTGCTCAGCAATGAAAGCTAAGAGAAAGAGGGAGGAGAGGGGAGTATTCATTATTATGACGTTTGTCGTCAAGAGCAACTGCTACGCGTACTGAAGCCTTGCTTCCCAGGAAGTGGCTGGACATCTCCTGCTGATGGGAAGTAGAGAATAAACCTTTTGTTTTTCTTGGCTTCTGCGCATGGCCTTGGCTTAAACTGCCTATTTCTGGACTCACAATTTTTTTCCATCTTCTTTTCTCTCCCCCGCCATCCTGCTGAGGAAGGGAGTGATAGAGCAGTTTGGTGGGCACCTGATGTCCTGCCAAGGTCAACCCACCACAGACAAGTAACCTGGGATGATAATAGAGACATTGTCTGAGAATCCAGGGAGTAACACAGAAAAGCTGAAACCCCAAAGGAATTCAATAATTACATCTGGCCAGGAATATCAAAGACAGCAAGAAGGGCTTCTGTAAAGACATGGGAGACAGCAGGAAGACTAGGGAAAAGTGTAGGTCCATTGCTCAACAAGACAGGAGACCTGATTACACAGGACATGGCAAAGGCTGAGGTACTGGGTGCCACCTTTGCCTCAGTCTTTGCTAGCAAGACTGGCCTTCAGTAATCCCAGGTCCCAGAGACCAGGGGAAAACGTTGGAGCAAGGAAGATGTGCATTTGGTGGAAGGAGAACCGGTCTGGGAATGCTTAGGAAAACTGGACAGACATAAGTCCATGGGCCCAGATGGGCTGCACCCACGAGTCTTGCGGGACCTCGCAGATGTTGTTCTGAGGCAATAGTCGATAATCTTTGATCAATGCCAGAGACTGATCTCCCAGAGACTGAGAGAAGTCCCCGGAGATTGAAGGAAAGGAAATGTTACCCCCATCTACAAGAAGGGCAGGAAGGAGGACCCAGGGAACTACAGCCCAGTCAGCCTCACCTCGATCCCTAGGAACCTGATAGAGCAACTAATCCTGGAAACCATTTCTGGGCACATGAAGGACAGGAAGGTCATCAGGAAGAGTCTGCATGGATTCATCAAGGGGAAGTCATGCTTGACCTACTTGATAATCTTATGAGGGGGAGAACAGTGGCTATTATCTACCTGGGCTTCAGGAAGGCTTTCTACACTGTCTGCCCTAAGATCCTAGTAAAGAAGCTGTTAGTGTGTGCGCTGGATTAGCAGACGGGGAGGTGGATTGAAAATGGGCTGAATGGCTGGGCCCAGAGCGTGGTGATCAGTGGCATGAAGTCTAGTTGGAGGCCAGTAACTAGTGGTTCACCCCAGGGGTCAATACTGGTTCCAGGCAATGATCTGAGTGATGGGGCAGAGGAGTGGCTGATACACCAGAGGGTCGTGCTGCAAACCAGAGGCACCTTGACAGGCTGGAGAAATGGACCAACAGGAACCTCATGCAGGTCAACAAGGAGAAGTGCAATGTCCTGCCCCTGGGGAGGAGTAACCCCAGGCACCAGTCCATGCTCAGAGCCACCCAGCAGGCAAGCAGCCTGGCAGAGAAGGCCCGGGGTGTTTCTGGTGGACACCAAGCTGACCCTGAGCCAGCAATGGGCATTTGTGACAAAGGAGGCTAATAGCATCCTCGCCTGCATTGAAGTATTGCCAGCAGGTCGAGGAAGGGGATGGGTCGCGGGAGGCACTGTAGCATCTCTCCTATGAGGAAAGGCTGAGAGAGGCAGGACTGTTCAGTCTGGAGAACAGAAGGCTCTGGAAGGATCTTATGATTGGCTATAAATACATGAAGGGCGGGTGCAAAGAGGGTGGCGCAAGCTCTTCTCAGTGGTGCCCAGCGACAGAACAAGAGGTAATGGGCATAAAAAGAAACATAGGAGCACCAGCAGAGGTGGCCCTGGGATGTTGAGGATTCTTTATTCTTGGACATATTCTAAAGCCTCTGGGCATGATCCTGCATATCTGGCTCTAGGTGGCCCTGCTTGAGCAGGGAGGTTTGCAGAGGTCCCTTCCAACCTCAACCATTCTTTGATACTGTGATTCTGTAATTCCGTGGTTCTGTGATTCTCAGACGGGGTTGAGCTAGAGGTCTGGGATTCAGTTGTGATCATGGGGAGGATGAGCCCTTTCTTGGCTTCTCTGTGGGGCTGGTGGTCTTTGTGAGAGCCGTAGGAGGAGGGAGCATGTGGAGGAAAACCTGGGGTCCTGTACACCACCCCGATAGGGGCCTTCAAGCAGCCCTGACCAGGCTCAGGGCTGTTTCTCACTTGGCAGCTCCAGCCCTAGGTCTCTCCAGTTCCTGGTGTCCTCCTTCTCCAGCCAGCCCCACCTGGAGCTGGCCAGAAAAACATGTACATACATGCACCCCAAACACACACCCAACAGTGACTACACTCACTCAACCAATAGCCGGGAGCAGAGTTTAATAAGAAAGCAAGACTATGGTGATCAGGCTTCTTCCTCCCAGTCCATCTTGACCTCTCCCTCTCTCTGCCCCAGTCTCCTCCACATTTAATACCCCTCACCAGTTGTACCCTCCTTTGCTGGTTCAGATACCATTGCCTTGGCCATCTGGGCCTTAAATGGCACCACTGAGGGGTTGCCTTGGCACTGCTGGCCTTTCGAGTCTTGTCTGCCTAGAAGCTCCTCAACACTCCTCTCCAGTTGTCAGTGCTGTTTGGCTGCTTCTCACATCTCTACAGTTTAATGAATGGAATGTGAGATCCAGCCGGGGCACATGGTCTTGCCTGTACTTCTGGTCCCTTCTCACGCTCTTCTCTGCCACATCCTGAAATTTCTCATGCCATGGCCCATAGGTTCCCATGTCCTGTACAGGTGGCTTCACCCCAGGGCAGGACCTCACCAGGGGCCTACTCATCTGCCTGCAGCTTTTGCCTCTGGAGTTCTTTAGGACCTCATGATGCCTGACTGCTCCTGCCCAATCACATTGCTGTGATGAGATGACCTCACAGGCAACAGCCCAACTCTGTTGGCTTTAGCCACCTCTCTCCCTCTCCCCTCTCTGAGGTGTCATCTGTGTCACACTGGGGTTTCTGGTGTGCTTGATGGTGTCATGGTATCTCCCTGCAAGTCACCCAGGTTACTGCAATAGAAATGGCATCACACTCCACCTTCCAGCCATGTCACCTTCACCTTCTTCTACCTCTCCCCTCTCCTCAGCTCTTAGCACTGCTGGGGAGGTTTTCTGATACTCCAGGTGACATCACTAGACCTGCCTCAGCACCTGACCAATTGAGTTGTTGCAAAAAAAAGTGCCTTCAAACCCATTTCATGGCTGCCTCTCCTTGCATCTCCCTGTTCAAGCAACAGAAGTAACCTTCCAGCCAAACTCCCAGGCACTTCCCCTTTGCCGGCCTCTCCTCTCCCCTCACCGGTGCTGTCATTGCTGCTGCACAGGCAGAAACGGACTCGCCCACAGGGACTGCAGAGTCGTGGTGGACAGCTCGGGTGGTGGGAGGGAAGCCGTGGGTGGTGATGGCTTGTCAGGAAGGCAGGCAGGAGGGTGAGGAGGTGGAGGTGAGCTCGGGGCAAAGGGAAGGCTGGTGTGCACAGAGCCTTGCCTTGGAGGAAGCCTCATGGTCACAGCTCCTCAAAACCACAGGCAGCTGAAGCACCCCGCAGCCTGCTGGAAGGGCAGTAGGACCAGGCACAAGCAACCCAGGAGGTTCCTGGAGGGTGTTGAAGGCAACATTTCGGCACAGACGGTCAATGAGCTGATTAGAGTTGGTATCTTACTCAAAGACAAGGCGGTTCTGCATGGGGATGTGAACTCTGAGGGCAGCCATGGCTGTAATGACTGTGAGATGGTATCAAAGCAGGACAACCAGAAGAATCACAGTGCAGGACTGCAGGAGAGCTGATTTCAGTTGGCGGAGGGTCTGCTTGGACTTTGACTGGAGGGCAAATGGGCTGTGAGGCCCTTTTAGCTCCTCAGGGACAACATCCTCAAAGCCTGGGAACACATCAGTCTGATGTGGAGGGAGCAGAGCAGGACCTGGCAGGAGGTCGGTGTGTATGAACAGGGACCCCCTGATATGGGATTTCACACACCAGAAGGAAGTGCAGAGAAGGTAGAGGAGGAACAGGCTACCCAGGAGACAGATAGAAACCTGGCGTGGGGGTGCAGAGGTGGAGCCAGGAAAGCCAAAGCTCTTCTGGAAATGGTGAGACAGACTTTCTCTGCTCAGAGTGTTGGTAGGAAATGCATTTTGTTGAGAAACTGTACACACCTATACTTTTTTTTGATATGTTTAGATATACCTATAGATACAGAGAGACTTGCATATATACTCACAGAGGAAGACAGATAGCACAGATTTGATGTAAATTGTAAATTTGGCTGTTCAAAAATAGTGCGTTTGATTGAGGGTTTGTACCTTGCATTCCTCTGTCACGCAAGAGATGTGGAAACCTAAGAGCATGACTTGCTCTGTGCCAAGAGTGAGTGGTGGCATGGACAGTCCTGGGCAGGGAGATTTTTGGGGCAACGGGCTCTGTGAAAGGCAGAAGATTCTCTTTTCAATACTGTGGGCCTCAGTATGATGGAAATGTTGAGACCGTTTCCAAAAAAATGAAGCAACAAAGAAATGGAGAGAAAGATGTCTGATGGGCTGATCCAGACTCCAGCTGGGTGGCGTATTGTACCACAGCACTGCCCTTTGACTGCCATTTCTTTCCTTCTCCTCATGGCCAATCCCTACCTCCCAAATGCACTTTGTGGCACTATTCCTTTGTAACGTGGTTTTGCACTGAGAACGAAAGCTCCGTCCTCTCTGCAAGCACCCTTCAAAGAGTCACAGGTAACTACTCTCCTCCCCGGGGCGTCCACTTCACCAGAGTGAAGAAGCCCAGGTCCCTCAGCCTCCCCACACAGGGCACGTGCACTCGTCCCCGAATCACATCTTGGCAGATCTCCTCTGGGAACTCCTCAGGTTCCGCCCATTTGCCTAGATCATGAAGCTCCACAGAGAGAAACCCTAGTCTAGCTGTGGCCACAGCCGTGCTGGGTCAAGGGGGATGGTAACTCCTCTTGTCTGGGCAGCCACGTTCCTCCTAATGCAGCCCTGTATGCAGCTGGCCTTCTTCATGGTGAGCAGGCACCTCTGGCTCCTATGGTCTCCGTCATAGTGCCCAGGCCCTTCTTCTCAGGGTCACTACTCAGCACGTCAGGTCCCAGCTCCTGATGTACGGGGTTATTCTTTCCCCTGAGGCAGGACTGGCCAGTTCTCCTTGTGAACTTCAGGACACTTCTGTTGGCCAAAGCCCAAAGTTTCTCAAGGTCTCCCCGGACTGAACCTCCATTTGGTCAGCTGTGAATGTTAGTGTGCAGATGGCTTACCCTGATTGTGGCATCTGTCACAAGGTAATGCCATGAGGTGTTCCAGAGAACTACAAATACTAAGAGGAGGTAGTGCTTCAATGGAATTTCCTTCCAAAGTAGGATTTACCATGGTGATGATCTCAGAAACAGCTACAAAGCAAGCAAAGCCAGGGCCATTGGGGAAAGGGCAAACAGAGGTTGGCTGTTTGCATGTGTGTACAAGGATGATCAAAGCGAAGGACTTGGGTGGGTGAAAAGAGGGGAAAAGAAAAGGGAAGGTGAAACAATGGACATGAAGAAGTTAAACTCTGTTTGATGCAGTATTGATTCCTGGGGCACAGCACTAATGACTGGCCTCCAGATGGGCTTTGTGCCCATGACCACAGCCCTCTGGGTTTGGCCACTCTGTGGAAACGGCTCTGGTGGTGCTTGATGAGATGCCTCGATTCACTCAGTTGAATCCCTTTGCTCAGAGGGGTAAAGGAGATCCCTGCCTGTCACTGTCTGTGTGTCCTGTCTAATGATGGAACAAGGAAAGGTGATTCTTTTGTCCAAATCCTTTCCTCATAGGAGACACTACAGTGCTGGGAATAAGTGTCTCTCCCCAGCTGAGGAAGGGAACAGCAGTGATTCCTTCAGCCTGTTTCACAGCAGGTTCTCCCAGAGCCCCAGGGACACCTGGAGGGAGCCCAGAGAGGGCAGAGAAAGTGCTGCCTTGGGCTGGTCCTCTGCTGCTGAGCTGGGCTGGGCTCCTGGGATGGAGGGAGGGAGCTGATGGCAAGCGGGAAGCGCTGGAGAGAGACAGCTCTGCCCAAGAGCAGCTCCTCTGTCAAGCGCAGCAGGGCTGAGGGTACTGCCTGCAGGCACCGAGGGGAGAGGAGCGAGTCAGAGAGAGGTTAAAGGCAGTCTGGGGTGGGAGGATGCTGAGAGGTGATTCAAAGAGAATTCTTCACAGCCCTTAACACGGTAAGTCTCTGGCTGAAGGGCAATGCAGCTGTGATTCCCGGAGGGATCTCCTAAAGATGGCACATCCCAAAGCTTATGGGATCTAGAAATTCAAGACTCAGTTTCTCTATTGTAGAGGAGGAGGATGTGCTACAGATCAGAGACATTCCACTGCACCATCAGAAGGACAGAACGTGACGGCTGCCTTCTCCCAAGGGTGGCTGCAGGCTGCAGAGGTGTAAAAGTGGGTGTGCAGCCAGCAGTTCCCAGGGCTGTCCTTCAGAGCAGGGTCCCCAGGGGGCTGTGAGCTGGGACAGGTACACTGTTCCTTGCTAGGGTGCGCACTCAGCTTCTCTGGGAAGTTCACCACGGGGATGTGGGGAGAAGTTCTGGGTGGAAGGTGCAATCCCCAGCAGAGCAGGGCAGAGTCCTTCTGCTGTCGAGAGGGTGCTGTGTGGGTCAAGGCTGCTCCAAGCTCCAGATCACCCCCAGAACATTTCCAAGGGGATGCGTCAAACTGTGGCTGGTGGCCATGACTGAGGACATGCTGCCTGCTGTGCTCACTGGGGCTGCTCAGAGCCACTGTGCCACCATCCTGCCCTCTTGGGCTGCTCTTCTCATCTGTTGGGACCATCAGGCTCCTTGAAAGTCATGGAGATACATTCAGAGAGAAGAGATGGACAGAGGCTGACATCTGTCACCCACTGAGGATGAACCTGCAATTCAAGGGACAATTGTTCTTCCTTCTCTGTCTCTTCATGCAACCAAGGGCACAGACCAGGCTCCTTTCTCCTGCACCTGCATGTCTTGGCTCCCTACCAGGAGATCGGGCTCTGCACCACACACCCACTGGAGCATGTCCTCGCCCTGCATGGTCAAACATCTAAGCAACCATTGGTGCTGTCATCTCCTGGGCACTTTCCAGCCCAGCCCTGCTCCTCCCCACCTCTTCCCACCTCCCTTGCCTGCTCCCCAGCCCAGTCTGGGCTGGCCCCACAGCTGTGCCCACCACAGGGTGCTGCAGAGCTCTGGGCATTAAGCCCACAGCCCCAGCCCCTCTGAAGGGCACAGCAGCTGCTGGGGGGCAGAGAGGGATCTCAGCCTCCCCATCAGCCCCCAGGCTGGAGGCTCACCATGGCATGAGGAAAGGGAGGTTAATGAAACTGCAGGACTCCTGCTCTCAAGTCCAGAAGATCCCCACCACAGAATGAACATGCACCCCCAATGTCAGCCCCTCTCCCCAAACCACCACAGGAGTCCTGGCCAGGGGACAGAGCAGGCTGCCCTGAGTGGGTGCCTGCAGAAAGAGGTTTCTCTTTCTCACTGGTTCCTCCCTGCAGGTACAGAAATGCTCCCTTGCTGTTCTCCAGAGTTATCCCTGCTCTCCAGAGAGCCTTTCCCCAGGTGAGCACATCTGTGCTGGCCTGGCTGGCTATTCCTGGTTCCCACCCCATGCTCCCTGCAGGGCCCCAAGCTGGCAGTGCTGCTCTGCAGAGTGAGGGGGCTGTGGTTCCCTGGGGCCATGGGGTGACCCTGCACTGGCCATGCTGCTCAGAGTGGGAAGCAGACCCAGCCGGAGGAGGTCACTGCTTCTGAGCCCCTTTCCATCTTCCCTGTCGGCTCAGTAGCCAAGGACACTGCTTGGTAGGACAATGGGGCGTCTCCAATGGCACTAAGGGCAGGGGAGGGCTGCACTAGATCCAGCCCACAGGCTTTCCATCAGAGTGTGAAGAATCACTGTCTAGTCGCACATCCCTTTGCCTTCTGGCTCCTCACAGCCTCTCCTGGCATTGCAGAGCCCTTGTCAACCTATGGTCTCCTCAGGTTCACATTTCCTCTGCGAGACTCCTCCTTGAATTGTCACTTGTTCTATGAGGTGCCACTCACTGCCCACCCAGACTCACACACTGTCCCTGGAGATGCCCTGACTTCTCCTGGCAGCTCCAGATTCCTCTCCAGGATGGCATCTGCTATCAGCCCCACTGCAGGTGGGACAGTGCCTGGCAGATAAGTCAAAGACCCGTTGCTCTCTGAGTTGACATGTGCAACCAAGAAGGGAGGTCTTCATCCAGCCCTTGGTCACAAACAGATCCCCCTGGCACTCTGAGCTTGTCCCTCAGAATCCATCAAGAACCCAGAAGAGCTAAAGTCCTTCTGAGAGGGCAGCTTCTTGGGTCTATTCCTGACACCAGATTTGGAAGGGCTGGCCAGCCTTCTGGCCCTGTCCTCAGGAGCCCTTTTGGTTATGGTGGTGCTAGAAGAGAGGCCAGCTCTGACACAATGGTTCCCATGGCCCACCCGTGCTTTCAGCCACAGGGATGGCCCTGTAGAAACAAAAAGGACTGTCACAAGTTACACGAGACCTTCAGGGTGACACAAAGGCAAGGACACAGCAGGACAGCGTGGAAGTGAGGAGAGACCAGCACTGGAAAGGCCGTGTTCCGCTGTTGGCCGTGGCCATGGCTCCAGGGAATCAGCAGCCCCGACTCACAGGCAGCAGAGAGGGAGTGCCCACCGAGGCATAGAGGGGCAGCCCCAATGGCCACGGGGGCTGCTCCTCCATGGGGCAGCTGGGCATTCGCCTCCTGAACCCCTCCTGCACACTGGGGCTGCTCTCCCAGCTCCAGAGGAGATGTGGGAGATAGTAACTGTGACAAATAATTTTCTACTGCTTCCTTTATTGAGCTTATCTAAAGAGAGAGCCTGGATCCACATGTACATGCAGTATTTGGGTCAAGAAAAAACAAGTAGAAGGCCAAGAATAACAACATCACAGGTAAAAAACAAAAATCAAATGCAAAATAAAAAAAAAAAAACAACCACAAAGTAAAAATAAAGACACATATGAAGAAAAGTTAGACCTGGCTTTTCCTAAGATACAGTGGGAGCCCTAGTGGGATAATGGGCTCCTTATTAATCTGAAGTCGAGCGTATTCAAATAGTTTCTGCCGGGCTTCTATGATTTCCTTGTTCCTCATGCTGTAGATGAGGGGGTTCACAGCTGGAGGCACCACTGAGTACAAAATTGCCAGCACCAGGTCCAGGGATGGGGAGGAGAAGGAGAGGGGCTTCACATAGGCAAAGATGCCCGTGCTGACAAACAGGGAGACCACAGCCAGGTGAGGGAGGCATGTGGAAAAGGCTTTGTGTCGCCCCTGCTGAGAGGGGATCCTCAGCACAGCCCTGAAGATCTGCACATAGGACAGCACCATGAAAACAAAACAGCCAAAAACTAAAAAAGAACTTAATATAAGAAGCCCAACTTCCCTGAGGTAGGATTCTGAGCAGGAGAGCTTGAGGATCTGGGGAAGTTCACAAAAGAACTGGTCCACAGCACTACCGTGGCAGAGCGGTAGAGAAAATGTATTGGCTGTGTGCAGCACAGCATAGAGAAACCCACTGCCCCAGGCAGCTGCTGCCATGTGGACACAAGCTCTGCTGCCCAGGAGGGTCCCGTAGTGCAGGGGTTTGCAGATGGCCACGTAGCGGTCATAGGCCATCACTGTGAGAAAAAAATATTCTGCTGACATCAGAAAGAAAAAGGCAAAAATTTGAGCAGCACATCCCTTATAGGAGATGGCCCTGGTGTCCCACAGGGAATTGGCCATGGATTTAGGGACAGTGGTGGAGATGCAGCCCAGGTCAAGGAGGGAGAGGTTGAGGAGGAAGAAGTACATGGGGGTGTGGAGGTGGTGGTCGCAGGCGATGGTGGTGATGATGAGGCCATTTCCCAGGAGGGCAGCCAGGTAGATGCCCAGGAAGAGCCAGAAGTGCAAGAGCTGCAGCTCCCGTGTGTCTGCCAATGCCAGGAGGAGGAACTCAGTCATGGAGCTTCCATTGGACTTTTGGTCCTTCATGGCATGGGAGCCTGTTCATGGAGGAAAATCAATCAGTGAGTTAGGACAGCTTTCTCTGAGCAAAATATATTCCATTTCTTACAGAAATCCCCAAACCACCCGTCCCTAATCAAGAAGATGTTTGGCAGGTCCCTTCTGTGAGCTCTGGTTGGTGCTGGCTGAGGGTGTCCCTGGTCGATAGCACTCAAGTGTTCTCCCCAAATGAAACTGGACGCTGCTGAGAGCAAAAGAAATGCAGTTTCCAAGTGCAGACCTCCAAATCCCTCACCCTGCCTCAGCGTACCCAAGGAGGAGCTCAGCTCTCCCCTCCCAGCCAGAGGCACAGAGGGCTCACTGCCGCTGCCTGGGTGGAGCCACCCAGCAGCATTTCTGTGGCCTTAGGGCTGAGTTGTCTTCTCCATGGGGCTCCTGCATAACACAGAGATGCCATGGGTGAGCTGTGCCCTTCTGGAGGGCACCCTGCAGCCCAGCAGGACCCCCCAGGGAAAGAGTCAAACGTCCTAAAGATGAGGCGATCAAAAGCAGCATTGGCTCTCTCCCAGCCCCACAAAATTCATTGCCCAGAGCTTCCAACTGAGGTGGGAACAAAGGCAGCATGGACAGGAGAGGAAACATGGATAAATGCCCCAACGCTCCTGTCAAGAGCATCAGGATAGACAAATGGGTACCTGGGGGTTTCTCCTCATGAGGGGCCCTGCTGCGAAGGAGTGACTCAGCCTGAAATCCCATGGCCTTGGGGCCACAGGCTGTGCTTCACCTACATGGGAGAGGAGACCTGATGGGGGGTGGTGTGTGCTCCAGGGGAGGTTTCTGCACTGCAGGGCATGGCAGGGAGGTACCCAGTTCCTCCTCCCACAGTGTTTCTGAGAGTAGCTCCCTCTCCCTCCCTGCCCATGTCTCTGCTGCCTGGAGCTCTCCCTGCCAGGAGCTATTTCTCTGTCCCCATGTGTCTGCTCCCTGCCAGTGCTCAAGACCCCATCGCACCCGCTGTGTGCTCAGCTCTGCCCTGCAGACACCTCCTGGCAGCAGGGCACTGCCCAGGGGCATCTCTGTCTGTGCAGAAGCTAAGGAGCAGCTCAAACAAGTCCCACAGAGACCACCGAGGTGATGCTGTCGTGCTGTCTGTAGGCTGAGCAGTGCCTTAGGGGACTAGATGAGGTTCCTTGCAGACCTACCCATCTCTCAGTGCAATGCTCCGGGAGTCTCGGTGTCTTGTCCAAATTCAACACCTCCATTACTCTTTCCCTGCCCTCTCTCCTCTCCCGCAGTGCAGGACATGAACTGAGGGTCGGGAAAGCAACTCTGTCTCAAAGAGCAACTTCATTGACCTTCCTATGGCAAAGTCTCCTCTGGAAAGGGTCACTTGGTGAGCTCGACCTGGGATCTCTCAGTGTAACAGTTAAGGTGTCTCAGAGGGTTGTCCACACCTGACAGATCCATTTCCATTCCCACCCATCCAACTAGTATAATCTTTAATGCAAAGACTCAGGAATGCACAAGCTGAAGCAGGAAAGCCTTGCCTTGACTGTCATCTTTGAAAGATCCTCTCCAGAAATGTGCTGGGGGTGATGTGGAGCTGTGAGCAGCCCTGACACACACAGCACCCTCTCAACAGCAGAAGGACCCTGCCTGGCTAGCGGTCACTCCTTCCACCCTGAGCTTCTCCCCGCAGTGCCCTGGGGAGCTCCCTGGGCAGGCTGAGTGCTGACCCTGGCAGGCAGCGGAGTCCCTGTCCTGGCTCACAGTGCCCTGGGGTGCAGGGACCCTGCTCTGAAGGACAGCCCTGGGCACCCCTGGATGCACACCCACCTTTACACCCCTTCAGCCGTCCCCGGGAGAAGGCAGCCATTGTGCCCTGTCCCTCTGACAGTGCAGAGACGAATCCCTGCTGTGGAGCACATCCTTCTCCTCTATACTAGGGAATCTGTGAGAGTCCTCCTGAGAGTTCGCACAGGCTATGGGATGAACCAGGTCTAGGAGACCCCTGCAGAATACTCATTATTATTGTCCTGCAGCTCAGAGACATACCATATAGAGGGCTGTGAAGATTTCTCTTCCAGTGAACTCTCCTCTGTCCTCCAACTCCACGCTGCCTTTGAAGTCTCTCTGCCTCGCTCCTCTCCCCTCGGTGCCTGCAGGCAGTGCCCTCAGCCAGGCTGTGCTTTGAAGAAAAGCTGCTCCTGGGCAGAGCTGTCTCTCTGCAGCACTGCCCACTTGCCATCAGCTCCCTCCCTCCATCCCAGGAGCCCAGCCCAGCTCAGCAAGCAGAGGACCAGCCCAAGGCAGCACTTTCTCTGCCCCCTCTGGGCTCCCTCCAGGTGTCCCTGGGGCTCTGGGGGAACCTGCTGTGAAACAGGCTGGAGGAATCACTGATGTTCCCTTCCTCAGCTGGGGAGAGACGCTTCTTTCCAGCACTGTCGTTTTCCTGCTCAGAGAGAGAGTTCAATCTAAATATCACGTTTTCTTCTCCCATCAGTATGCAGAATACCCAGTGAGCGTGAGGGATCTCCTTTACCACTTCTGAGGGAGGAGATTCAGCTGAGGCAATCGAGGCATCTCATCCTGGGTTTGTAGTCCTGGGGCTGGAAGGGGTCTCAGCTCCCTTCCATGACTGCCACAAACCCACAGGAGGTGGGATTTCTCTTGCCTCTCTTCAGGTGTGCAAAAATGGACATTTGCATGGGAGCTTTTAGTCTCAGCTCCCCTGCTAATTAATGGAGATGGAGGGCAGGAGTGAGTGCTTCACATGCAAATACCTGGTGGCATCTGAGGTGCCAGAGGTGGCTCAAGGTATGTGCAGGAAACTGCAGGCTCTAGTGGAGCAATTCTCATGGACAGGGCAATGTCCATCTTGGAGGCCATTGGGAAATTCCTTTGGCCAACTGAAATGACAGCAGATGGCCACATTTAGGAGAATGAAATTTGTCCCCACTCGGTATGGACAGGGCAGACTAAAGAGGTATTCATCTGCCCCAGTGGAGTTATTTTGCACCAGGAGAGCTAAGTTTCTCTCTTTCTCTTCTCCATCACCTGGATGTATGGTGATGACTATGGTGTCTCATGGTCTCCTGCCAGGGCTGCGCAGCCCAGGCCCTCTTCCATCTGGATTCAGTGGCAGCAGGGTTTGCTCACTCTGTGGGCACCTCATGTCGCTTTTCTCATCATCTACATCTACATCTACAGCTGCACCTACATCTCATATCATCTTTTACGTTGCCATCTGCAATCCATTCCGAGCACATCTCTGCCATGTAGCAAAGCCTTTACATATATGGGGTCTTGGGACTCAGTTCCAGTTTAGTTTGTGACAAGTCTGAGGTGGGCCCCAGCGGGCAGCAGCTGAGGTGCAGCAGCCCACATGTGTACCAATGCCCTCAGCCTGGGGCACAGACAGGAGGAGCTGGAGCCCCGCGTGCCATCACAGAAGTGCCACATTGATGGAAGAACTGCCAAGGTGTGGTGGTGTTACCGAAAATCGTAACGAAGAAAACCGTCCAAGCCAAATGATAGTTTAGAAAGCCGACATTGGTTTATCGCAGCGCTGGGTGCATGGGGGATTTCTCCTCCTCATATGCACACCAGGGTAAAAATCATGACAGGTATTTAAACAATTAACAAAGTTAGTTATGCCTACTGGTTCTACCCCTTAATTAACTATTGGTTAATACTTTTCTTACTTCATCTTAAAGTTACAGTTCTCTTTTAATTCACCACGCATGCTCAGAGAGTCGGGGGCTTAACTGGGTTGGGGGCTTTTCTAGCTAGGAGGTGTGTTCTTTAGCATTATAATGAGATTATAATGAACCAAGTTTACTCTAGGGCACTATTTTGGCAGTCCATTCTATTTTTCTAAGACTTGTCCTTGTGTTAATCATTATTGCATGTTAGCAGAGAGTTAGTGAATGCAGTCTTTATCTCTAATCGCAGGTGCAGTTGTTATGAAGCATCTTCTCTACATTCTTCTTACTTGTTTTCGACACTTGTTTCCCAAGACGTTCTCACACTCTCTCCCAAGATGTTCTTGCTTGCTTTTAACACTCATTTTTCAAGATGTCCTGTAACTTTCCCCTCTTTGAGACTTGTGGATATATTCTATAATCTCATAAGTCTCACTTTTTACTTAGATTTCATCAATTAGAAGATGATTAATCTTACCACACAGTCTTAGATCTATCTCATTTTCTTATAATCTAATAGAATATGAAATACTTTAATTCTTAACCTAATTCATTAAACATGCAATAATACCATTAATACTATCACTATCGATTTTCTTAACACTTGTCAAATACTATTACTTATCAATATTCTTATCTTATTAAAGAGCCTTGTAGAAGTCATTTTATGGAAAAATCAGTTATCTTATACATAGTTAGTATGGAAATTTTCAGTGATTCAGATACTAGCTCAGTTTGACGTTCTGGTATTATTATATCAGTTTTGTGATGCAGTCAAAGTGATTGTTTGTAGTAGTCATGTTTTGGGTTAGTCAAATTTTCTTAGGTTTCAATCCTCTCTTTTGAAGCAGTCAATTTTTCACTATTTCCATATGTTTCTTTCAATGGCCCTTTTAGTACAGCCTATGCAGATCCCTATAATAATCGCAATCACGATCACCTATATTACTCCTTCTAACAATGTAGCTAACCATCCTTTCAAAGACCACCCACTTAATTCTTGGAGAATTTTGTTGAACCAATTATTTTCAGCTACTTCTCTTGTTGCGCTACTATCTCTTGCTACCTTTCTCATTTTGTCTAATTGTTCTTGCAGATTTCCAGTGATATTAGGGATGTTGATACAGCAGTGTCCTTGGTCTAACTTAAGATATCCACATACTCCTTGTTCCTTGACTAATAGTAAATCCAAGACCAGTCTATTCTGGAGTGGTATTTTAGTGTTAGTTTGAATTTGCTTGTTTACAGTTTGGAATCTTTTTTGAGTGGCTCTCGATAAGGCTTCCACCTGCCAAGTTAGATTTTCTATTAACATTTGATTTTCTAAAGCCATCAGCCCTGGTAACTTTGAAGTCCCCATTCACATTGCACTGCTGTGGAAGGCTGCGTCCAAATATCGGAATCTTCTTCTGTCTCAGTATTTCTTTTAACTCATCCCCAATATTGAGCTTTGATTGGACTCTTTTTCCGTATGGGACATAGGGTCAGTAATCTTAAAGTTATTTGTCTAGTTGTTGTACTAAGTCGTAATTGGGTAGTCCAATATCCATCTGATGTAATCCAGGTTGTGTAGCCTGGGGAAGGAATATCTTGTTTGCAATCATTAATCGAAAAATTTTGACTTTTGCAATGTTTCATCATTGTTAAGGTAGAATTTAGGATTGATATTTTACTAGAATTTAAAACATTGGAGCACATCCAATTGGTTCGGCTAACATAAGTGACTTTCGTTCCCCAATTAAAGCACCAATCCACACTCCCTGTATAGTTCCAGTATCCCTCCAAAGGTCTAGTCCAAGTTTTGAGTTTTGTTCTAAGGTTGTTGCATTCCAGAACAGTGGTTACATTGGGTACCCTCTTATTAGTGACACAAAGTTTCAGTAATCCTGCAGCCTGCCCACCAGAGGCTGCCAATGCTATTTGGAGAAACTGGGCATCTAAGGGATGCGATCCCTTGGGACATTGTTTTTCTGAGCCTCTCCCAAATACTGTTCTGCTGTCCCCTGATCCCCAAGAAGTAGCATGTTGTAAAACATCGTTTCCTCTTTGTCTACATTTATTGTCTTTGTCCAAATAATAAGAAACATTGGCCTGTTTAAAGGCTCCTGTGATATTGTTTTTCTGAGCCTCTCCCAAATACTGTTCTGCTGTCCCCTGATCTCCAAGAAGTAGCATCTTGTAAAACATCGTTTCCTCTTTGTCTACATTTATTGTCTTTGTCCAAATAATAAGAAACATTGGCCTGTTTAAAGGCTCCTGTGATATTGTCATAGTCTTCTAGTAAAGATAAATTCACTGGTATAGTGCCCCGTGGAATAGGCTGACTGGCCGAGTGAGGGATCGGAATGCATGCTGTAACACTGGCAAGATTATGCATTTTGCCAAACCCTTGTATTAAAGTTAGAAGGAGGTTTTCATCCAAATCTGTATTGACCTCTTCATCTATATCGATTTCTGCATTTCCTGACATCGCTGCAAGAGATATAACCCAGAACTTCAGGATTCCCATGTTAATTTTAAACGTAAAGGTCCCTTTTGTGTAACTGTCCATTGTGGTGATGCAGCTGGCTTTATCCTGCTGTGATGTATCCACGGAGCGACTCCGTCAAGCTTGACAGCAGTGTAGGTGGTGAGTAAAACTTGAAGAGGTCCTTTCCACTTCTCTTTTAACAGCTCGTCTGACCATGTCTTCAGCTACACCCAGTCCCCTGGTTGGTAGTGATGCACAGGCATGTCCAAAGATAGTGGCGCCCTCACAGAGACGTATCTGTGAAGAGAGGACAAAACTTTTCCCAGAGACATAACATATCCTTTTAAATAATGTCTCTCTGCAATGTCAGGATTAACTCCTGTTTCAGTCATTTGATAAGGTTTACCATACACGATCTCAAAAGGACTGACCTTTTCTTTAGATCTAGGTTGGATGCGCATCCGTAGCAAAGCTAAGGGTAAAGCCTCGAGCCATTTTATCTGAGCCTCTTGACAAATTTTACTGATTTGTCTTTTTAAACTTCAGTTCATTCTTTCTACCTTTCCACTTGATTGAGGTCTCCATGGGGTATGGAGATCCCATTTTATCCCCAATGCCTTAGTTAGACTTTGACCAGCTTCTGCTATGAAGTGTGGGCCCCTATCTGAAGATAGTCCTATGGGTACCCCAAATCTTGGTATTATTTCCTTAAGTAGCACTTTTGCTTCCTCTTTTGCCTTGTTGGTGTGACAAGGGAAAGCTTCTGGCCACCCTGAAAAAGTATCTAGCATTACTAAAACATACCAGTACCCATTCTGCCGCGGTAATTCAGAAAAGTCTATTTGCCAGAAGTCTCCTGGACTGTTTCCTCTTTTAGTCACCCCTGGTAAAGGCCTTCAGGGTAAGTGAGGATTATTCCTTAAGCATAACTCACATTTCTTTACAATGCTCTTAATTATTGCAGTCATTCGAACACTTAGCACTTGTGGTTTTAATGCCTTGACCATTGTTTCAATTCCCCAGTGAGTTTCTTGGTGTTTTCTATTGGCTATTTCACGCATGATCTCTTGGGTAACTATTACTTGGTGTGAAGGGGTTACCCACCATCCTTCTTGGGTTTTGGTTGCCTTCAGTAGGTCAGCTAATTGATTACCTTCTGGTGTATATTGTGGACTTTTAGGTCCCAAGTTCTGAACTTTTTCTGGCAAAATTAGCCTCTTTGGCAGCTTTATCTGCCATACGTTTCCCTATATGCATTGGGCTATTTCCAGTTTGATGTGCCTTGCAATGCATAATTGCCACAAATCCAGGTAAATTAATTGCCTGCAGTACTTGTTGGATTGTTGGCCCATATTTGATTGGGGATCCCTGAGATGTTAGAAGTCCCCTTTCTTTCCAAATGGCTCCATGAGCATGGACCACTCCAAAGGCAAATTTTGAGTCTGTCCAGACATTAACACTTTTGCCTCTTGACAGTTCTAAAGCTCTCAGCAAGGCTATGACTTCTGCTTTCTGGGCTGAGGTATTAGATGGCAAAGCTTTAGCCTCAGTTACTTCCTTAACAGTTACTACTGCATAACCTGATTTTCGTGTTCCGTTATGCATAAAGCTACTACCATCTACGAACAGGTTCCAGTCTTCATTTTCCATTGGTAGGTCTTTCAGGTCTGGTCTGCTGGAGTATGTCTGTTCCACAGTTTGCAAACAGTCATCTGCTAATTCTTCCCCACCAGGATCAGTAGTTAGGAAGGTCGCTGGATTCAGAATTGTGGTTACTTTCAGCTCCACATCGTCTTGTTCCAGAACAGCTTGCCGGGGAAGATTATGGAGAGGTTCATCTTGAGGGCGCTCACGGGACACGTGCAGGATAACCAAGGGATCAGGCCCAGCCAGCACGGGTTCATGAAAGGCAGGTCCTGCTCGACCAACCTGATCTCCTTCTATGACCAGGTGACCTGCCTAGGGGAAGGCTGTTGATGTGGTCTACCTGGACTTCAGCAAAGCCTTTGACACTGTTCCCCACAGTATTCTCCTGGAGAAGCTGGCGACTCATGGCTTAGAGAGGTGCACTCTACACTGGGTTAAAAACTGGCTGGATGGCCGAGCCCAGAGAGTTGTGGTGAATGGGGTGAAATCCAGTTGGCGGACGGTCACAAGCGGAGTCCCCCAGGGCTCAGTTTTGGGGCCGGTCTTGTTTAATATCTTTATTGATGACCTGGATGAGGGGATAGAGTGCACCCTCAGCAAGTTTGCAGATGACACCAAGTTGGGCGGGAGTGTTGATCTGCTTGAGGGTAGGAAGGCTCTGCAGAGGGATCTGGACAGGCTGGATCGATGGGCCCAGGCCAACTGGAAGAAGTTCAGTAAGGCCAAGTGCCGGGTTCTACACTTCGGCCACAACAACCCCAGGCAACGCTACAGGCTTGGGGATGAGTGGCTGGAAAGCTCCCCCGCAGAAAAGGACCTCGGGGTGTTGATCGACAGCCGGCTGAAGATGAGCCAGCAGTGTGCCCAGGTGGCCAAGAAGGCCAACGGCATCCTGGCCTGTATCAGAAATGGTGTGGCCAGCAGGAGCAGGGAGGTGATCGTGCCTCTGTACTCGGCTCTGGTGAGGCCGCACCTCGAATACTGTGTTCAGTTTTGGGCCCCTCATTACAGGAAGGACATTGAGGTGCTGGAGCGTGTCCAGAGAAGGGCGACGAAGCTGGTGAGGGGTCTGGAGCACAAGTCTGATGAGGAGCGGCTGAGGGAGCTGGGGGTGTTCAGTCTGGAGAAGAGGAGGCTGAGGGGAGACCTCATCACTCTCTACAATTACCTGAAAGGGGGTTGCAGAGAGGTGGGTGCTGGTCTCTTCTCCCAAGTGACTAGTGACAGGACTAGAGGAAATGGCCTCAAGTTGCACCAGGGGAGGTTCAGGCTAGATATAAGGAAAAAGTTCTTTACTGAGAGAGTAGTGAAAGATTGGAATAGGCTGCCCAGGGAGGTGGTAGAGTCACCCTCCCTGGAGGTATTCGAGGAGTGTGTGGATATGGCATTGTGGGACGTGGCTTGATGGGCATGGTGCTGTGTGGTATGTGGTGGGTGTAGGGTTTTGGTTTTTTGCTTTTTGTTTTTTTTTTTTTTTGTTAATGGTTGGACTTGATGATCTTACAGGTCTTTTCCAACCTTAGTGATTCTGTGATTCTGTGATACTTCAGCATCTGGCTTGGTGACAACCAGTGTCCTCCTTTTTGTTCCAGTACTACTGTAACTGCATGGGGTACAAATACGGTTAATTTCTGCCCAAGTGTCAATTTTTCGGGCCTCTTGGATCAATAATAATGTAGCTGCCACTGCTCGGACACATGCTGGCCATCCTCTGCTAACATTATCTAACTGTTTTGAAAAATACCCCACGGGCCTTTTCCATGATCCCAACTTCTGGGCCAATACCCCTAAGGCAATATGCAGCCTTCCATGCACAAACAGTTCAAATGGTTTTTCCAAATTCAGATGGCCTAAAGCTGGAGCATTCATTAAGGCCTGTTTCAATTTTATGAATGCATCTCTGCACTCCTGAGTCCAGACAAGGAGATTTCCTTCCCCTTGTACAGCTTCATATAAGGGTTTGGCAGTGAGTCCAAAGTCTATTATCCACAGGCGACACCACCCGGCCATTCCCAGAAATGCTCTAAGCTCTTGTTTTGATCTTGGTTCGGGGATCTGGCAGATGGCCTCTTTTCTTTCAGTTCCAAGACTACGTTGGCCTTGGGAAATTGTGTACCCTAGATACAATACCTCTTGCTGGGCGATTTGTGCCTTTTTCCGGGACACCTTGTACCCTGCTGACCCCAAAAAAGTTTAGGAGCTCTATAGTCATTCGTATGGAATTCTTCTTGTCACTTGTGGCTAACAGTATGTCATCTACATATTGTAGCGAGGTGATGTTTTATGCATCTTTTGCCAATCCTCTAATTCCTTGGCTAATTGATTTCCAAAGATTGTAGGACTGTTCTTAAATCCTTGTGGTAATACTGTCCAACACAACTGGGTCTTTCTACCTGCCTTAGGGCTCTCCCACTCAAAAGCGAACAGTTCTTGACTTTCGGTTGCTAGTGGATGGCAAAAGAAAGCATTTTTTAAGTCCAGTACAGTGCACCATTTGTCTGTTTCCTTCAAAGTGGTCAAGAGAGTGTGTGAAATTGCCACTACTGGGTGAACATCCTGTACAATTTGGTTTATAGCCCTTGGGTCCTGGACCAGTCTTTATTCTTCTGAATGCAGTTTTTTAATTGGCACTATTGGGGTGTTGTATTCTGACTGACACTCCTTTAACTATCCAAAATTTATAAATCGTTCTATTAAAGGTTCTAATCCCTTTCTTGCCTCTAATTTAACTGGATACTGTTTTCGTCTTACCGGTCTGGCATCTGGTTTCAACTGAATGATTACTGGTTCCGCCATTAGGGATCGTCCTGGTACTCCTGAAGCCCATACTAGAGGTGTTACAGCCTGTTCAACTTCTTCTGGTATGTGCACACTCTCAACTTCCTTCTGTAACATAAAAACTTGAGCATCCAATCCTTTACTTTCAGGAACATGAACTTGGATTTTTCCTTCTTTGAAAGTAATTTGTGCATTTAATTTGCTTAATAAATCTCGTCCTAATAGCGGCACAGGGCTATCTGGGATATAAAGAAATTGATGGGTTAACACCCTTTTCTCAATTTTAAACTTTAAATGCTGGAAAAACAGCCGATTTTCTCTCCGCCGTGTGGCACCAATAATAGAAGTACTCTGATTACTCAAATTAGCTTCACATGTATTTAATACCGAATAAGTAGCCCCCGTATCTATTAAAAATTTTACGTTTTCATTCCCCAACTTTGCTATAACCAGGGGTTCTGTTGGGGCGGGTTCTGATTTTTCCCGCAGTCTCCCTCAGTCTGAATCTATTGTCATCATTTTAGCAGCCTGATTTGGCATCTCCTTATGACTCTGTCTTTTCAGCTGCGGGCACTCCCTTTTCCAGCGTCCTTTTTGCCTGCAGTAAGCACACTGATCCACCTCCAGCAGTACTTCAACCCTTCGCAATCCACCAGGAAATCTTTTTCCCTTTACAGGGACTGTGAATTTGCTAGTTTCTTGGGCTATGGCTACTGACAGCATCTTATTATCTTTAAGCCTTTCTTTTCTCTGCTTCACTTCCTCCACGTTTTCCCTGTTGTTATACACTTTCCAGGCATGCTCTAACATTTTATCCAATGAACGACCGTCTGCTCCCTCTAGTTTCTGTAATTTCCATTTTATGTCCGCATTAGACTGTTCCATAAAGATGCGGATCAACGAGACAACATCTGCTTCATTGTCTGCATTCAAATCAGTATATTTTCTCGCAGCCTCCATGAATCTTTCAAAGAAAGAAGAGGGATCCTCATTCTTTCCTTGAATGACCTGATACAATTTAGACCAATTCTTTGGTTTTGGAATTGCATTCCGGACACCATACAAAATCAGTCGCTGGTATTCAGATAATAACAATCTTTGAGCCTGGATGTTAGGATCCCAATCAGCTGGAGTCTGGCACTTGGAGGGCCACGGTGTCATGTCATTGAACATCCCATAAAGAACCAAGCTGGGAAGTGAGTCTCCAAGCCCAAAACAACAAGGTCCATGGTCTGGCAAGGCTGTGTCTGTGGCTGTGTCTGTACACCTACAGCATAGAACAAGCTGGGGCTGAAACTCGGGCCTGGGTTTAAATGGTCTGCTGGGCCCATGGACGGAGTTGTGGGTCGAGGCCACAGGTGAGGCTGGTCAGGGTCATGAAGCCTTATGGATGCTCTCAGGGCCTTGGCACTGCCCCCATGGGATCCCACCTGCCAGTGCCCCCAATAGGCCAAGGTCTCATTCCCTGATGTCCAGGGTCTCTGCTCTGTTACTCTCCTTCCCACATCCCCGGGGATGCGGGAGATCACAATTTCATGGTCACCACAGTCAAGGCGAACACTGCTCTTCACAGCCCTGACCATCTCTTCCTCTTTTGGGACTACCAGGTCCCGGTGAGCAGAAGACTGAAAGGACCGTTTGGCGGCTGTGCTAAGAACGTTTCTGCAAACACCACAAGAAACCTCCTGGATGGTTTGCATCCTGCCGTCTCACTTGACCAGTGACTACCAATGGGAGTCCCCCATAAAAGCCAGGTTCTGCGATCCACAGATTTCCTCAGGTCATTTAAATAAGACACTGTTCATTCCTCACCCTGACTCTATGAGCTGTAACTCGGTCCTGGATCTGGCTGGGAGGGAGTTAATTTACTTCATCGCAGCACATATGGTGCTGTGCTTTGGGTTTGTTACTATAAACAGTGCTGATAACACACCGGTGTTTTTGCTGTTGCTGAACAGTCCTTGCAGAGCGTGAAGGCGTTCTCTCTCTCACACTCTGCCCCCACAGAAAGTAGGCTGGGGCTATGCAAGAAGTTGTCAGGGGCACCGCTGGGACAGCTGACTCAAAATGACCAAAGGGATATTCCATACCTATGATGTTAGCCTCAGCAAAACACAAAAAACCCCAACCCTCAATGAAGAAATGAAAAAGGGGAGATAGTCGTGGTCATGGCATTTGTCTTCCCAAGTAACTGATACCTGTGATGAAGCCCTTCTCCTTGAAATGGCGAAACATCTGCTTGCCAATGGGATGTAGCCCCTGAATTCCTCATTTTGCTTTGCTTGCACATACAGCTTTTGCTTCATCTATTAAACTGTCTTCGTCTTGACCCATGAGTTTTCTCTCTTGTGTGCTTCTGATTCTCTCCCCCATCTCTTTGGGGGTGGTGGGGGCAGGGAGGAGGGAGCAAATGACTCTGTGGGTGCTTAGCTGCTGGCTGGCTTCAAACCAAACTGAATATGTACCACAGTGTCATCCTTTCTGGCCTCTCCTTTGACCCACTGTTACAGTCCATTTGGGTCTCTCAAATTTACAGGACAATGTCCTCTGTGATTTAAACTTTATTTCATGAGCTCATTTGGAAATACGATAAACAAACATGACAAACGGTCTCAATCGCCTCTCAACCAGACTAGTCTATCACATCAGTTCACTTATTCACCATTCAAGTCATAAAACTTATAACCTGTAACTCTTAGTATCATGCACCTATGAGCAAAAGGAAAAGAATTAGTTACCTAGCTGAGTAAGACTGCTCATCCTTCCTTGTCCGTCACCGTGTGGGCATCCCCTGTATTGCATCGGGAAGCATGAAAGCCTCAGCAGTCCAGCTGCTGTTGGATCCACTTCAAAACCTTTTTGGGGTAAGAGGGTGTTTTATACCCTCCAGCTTGGAGGTTTGGTCTATAACATTTCTATAAGTTAGTGGATTCTGAGGAAACTGCCAGACAAAAGATAATGGCTGCTGGAGACAGCAGTATGCAGGTGATAATGGCTGCATCGTGGCCTTTTAGCTCTTTCTGGCCACCTGTCCTGCCTCCGTGGTGCTCTCGCTTTGACCTAATGGCGCTGCTCCCAGCATACATCAGGCCTTAGCACGAGCTGGGTTAGCCACAGTCTAAGCAGGAGTGGAATGAAGAGTCACACCCACCCACAGAAGTTCCCCCCTAACCCGTTGCCTGTCCCACAGAGGAGCTCCATATATCTGAGCTGCCCTGTCGTCACCCAGGACATCCCGCCCTCCTTGTCCTCCCTGTTGGTCTCTCCGAAAGATGCTGCATCTCTACCCACCACAAAAGCTGTGTGAGCTGTCCTTCCCACCTCAGCTCTTATTCCACCAACATCACAGCTTTGTTATGGCACACAGGGCTCCTGCTCTCTGTGCCCCCGGCTGCGGGCTCTGGTGCCCATTTGGGCTGCGGTACCTCAGATGTGGCATCAGCGCCAAGGGCAGATTTGTCACATGGAAAGCTGGTACCAAGAGATTGGGCTCCTTGTGTGGCAAAGCTTTGCTTCAGAGCAGAGGCATGCCGGAGAGGACGGCAGGTGGCAACTTAATGAGGAATGAGGTTCCCACAGAGAGAGCAAATCTGCAGTCCCCAAGGCCAGGGAGAAACAGGCCTGGGCTGTGCAGCCCTGGCAGGAGAGGGCTTTGCTGTCCCAGGTGACTCTGCAGCACCGTGGGGGCTGTGACGGAGGCGAAGCCCATCTCCAACGACAAGCGGCTGCTGCTGAGAAAGTCACTGGGGAGGACGTCATGCTGGGGGCTGACTGGTTAGAGAGCAGCTCTGCAGAGAAGAAACCTGGGGTCCCAGAGGACAACAATCTGAGCATGAGCCATCAATGCACCCCCACAGCAAAGGCCAACAGCCTCCTGGGCTGCATCAGGAAAAGCATTGCTGACATATTGAGGGAGGTGACCCTCGCCTTCTCCTCAGCACTGGTGAGGCCATACCTGGAGTGCTGTGTCCAGTGCTGGGCCCCCAAGTACAAGAAAGTCGTTTGACCTGATAAAGCAAGTCCATCAAAGGACCCCAAAGCTGGTGTAAGGGACTCTAGCATCCTTCACAGGAGGAAAGGCTGAGAGATCTGGGAATATTCATTCTGGAGAAGAAAAAGCTAAGGGGAGGGGTTATTAATGTGTATAAATACCCGGGAGGGCATGAAGATGAGGGAGCCAAAGTCTTCTCAGTAGATCCCAGTGGCAAGACAAGGGGGAACGGACACAGCTAAAACTACACAAAATTCCATCTGAATGCAAGAAAACACTTTTTGACTGTGAGGGTGGTCAAACACTGGAACAGGTTGTCCAGAGGGGTGGTGGAGTCTCCATCCATGGAGATATTCCAAAACCACCTAGACAAGGTCCCGAGCAATTTGCCATCACTGACCCTGCCTCAGAACTAGATGATCTCCAGAGGTCCCTTCCAACCACAATGATTCTGTGACTCTTTGAGTATGGAGGAGAATAGTAAGACTGAAAGAAATGAACAACACATAGTCCTGAACACAAATGCCATGGGATCCCATGGAGAGGACCCACGCTGGAGCAGAGGAGAATTGTGAGAACGATGGAATGGCAGAGATGTTACGTACTGACCGTAACCCCCCATTCACCATCCCCACTGCTCCTCTTTGGGTTGGGATGGGTAGAATTGGGAATAATGGAATAATTTGAGCCTGGGCAAAAGGAGTGGGCTGGGGGAATGGTCTTTAAGATTTTTGTCATAGTTCTAACTCACTAAATCTTTTTTAATTGGCAATAAATTAAATTGACCTTCCCCAAGTCAACTCTTCTTTGCCCATTATAGTAATGACTAAGTGAACTCCCTTTTTTACATTGGCCCATCATGTTTTCTGTCTTATTTGCTCCCCTTGTCCCTTTGAGTACGAAGAGTGGGTGAGCAGCCAGGTGGGTGTCTGGCTGCTGGCCAAAGTTAACCCACTACAGGACAGCACTGGGACTGCTGTATCAAGTAGGGAGCTCTCTGGCACAAAAAAGACCCTGACAGACTGGGGCGAGTCCTGCAGAGGCCAGAAGGGTGATTGGGGCCTGGAGGACATTATGTGCAAGGAGAGGCTGAGAGAGCTGGGGTTTTGAGAAATCCCTCAGAGCCAAACACTGGAGCAAAGACCGAGGATGACTGGTGGGATCTCAGTCAATGGAGTTTTTCAAAATTCGTAGAGACAAGGCATGAGCACCTGATCTAGCTGGAGCTCTCTGGGAATGGGCTTGGCTGAGAGACCAGCTGTGGCACGAGCTCTGGGACTTGGCGTGTAATGAGAGTCAGTAGGAAACCAGTTTCCTTTTTCTTAATAATGGTGGTTGAGTTGGGTATCACTGAGCCCCGAAGGATGACAGAGGTGACCATGCAGCAAAGGTCCCCTCCTCAGGGCTAGCGTGTATGGTCAGAGATGGAAATGATGGAAATGACCAGTGTGTGGGTCTGGTCTGGGACAATTTCCCTGGGGCAGCTTCCCTGGGGTGTCCAGGGAACTTGACACCGACGGGGACCCTCTCTTTTGCACCTATGGTGCCTTGCTTCCTTCACCGTGTCACCTTGCTCTGCACCATGAGCACCCTGCTCTGTGCCCCACCCTGCACACTCACAGAGCTTAGCTCTACACCAGCATTGTCCTCTCCTGAGCACACTCCAGCCCAGCCCAATACCTCCCCAGCTCTCCCCACTCCCCTAGCCCCATGGCAGTGCTGACCGCAGAGTGCTGCAGTGCTCTGGGCACTTAACACTTTACCTTTGGGTGACACTATCCTGGACACACTCTCACTTTGGGGAGCTCCATTCTCTTCCCACGCTAGGCACAGGCTGTCCATGGAGATCCCCCAGGCTCTCCAGGTGGCTCGGGATTCCTCTCTTGAAGGACATCGGCTGCCATGTTCCATGTGGGAGAGACCTGGGTACGTACTTCAGTGAGCAGTCACCAGCTCTATCGCCACTAGACACCAACAGCTGAATGTTAAATCCAACCTCCATCTCTAAGAGGTCACAACATGACAATGAGCTTCTTGCCCCTGAACCCAGAGAGTAAAGGGCCCTTTCTGGGACGCAATTCCTTGGATCTGTTCCTGACACCAAGTTTTGAGGAGGAGCCCAGCCATCAGGCAGTACATGGGGAGATCCCTTTTTATTACCGAGATGCTGTTGCGTTAAAGGGCAAAGCAATTTGGCAGAAAAGAAACCCCGCTGCGTTCCAGCTTGTCCTCAGGTATCAGAGGGGCTGGGGGCGGCTGGGCTTAGATTCTGAGTGATGCCCAATTCAGTGTTACAATCCCAGTCGCATTCAATGTATTGAACTCTCACGATTATGGATGCACTCGTAACACCATACACTTTCAGCCTAGTTGCACTCCATGAACTAGCACAGCCACACTTAAGGAATTTGGTTGCATTCAATGAGAACTCACTCGGCTAGATTAATGAATAGTGCAGTTCATTGAAGCAACAGATGCACAAGTTCTTTTGGATTGCCGGTGATAGAATTACTGCCTGCAAAGCATGTGCACATACCAAGAAGATGAGTAATACAGCCTGGCTACAAATGCATTAAGTTACAGAACAACTCTATAGAGATTTCTGTCTGCCGGGGAAGCACTCGGTATAACCAAGTGTTCAGATCTTACCCAAAGGTGTCCCTGTTGTGGGGTAAGAGAGGCTCAGCCTGTCGACTGATCCCAAGTGTCAAAGGTGGTCTGTGTCCCGGTCATCCCTCCCCTCTTAAGGCATTTTTTACCATTTTCACATTTCAGGTGGAGTTTGAGTGACTCTAGTCATACATATCTTTGTTGTAAGTGGTGTAAAAGTTTCTTGCTTTGCTTTTAAAGGTATAGACTAGCAAAATTTCAGAGCGCAGGCTCAGTGAGGGGTGGTCGCACCTTGGAGGCGGGTAGCTTTTGGGATGGAGGTGTGTTTCGGTATTATAATGAGATTATAATGAGCCAAGTTCACCCAAAGAATAGTATTTTTTCAAAAAATGACAGACTGTTGGCCCATTTCCAGGAAAATCAATGCACATTTATCAAATTCTAATATAGTTCACTACACACCATTACACACACTAAATAGGTTATTGTATACTCGAAAGGTCCTTGTACAGTAGCATTGTCTTTGACCAGGTACGTATCCTAGTTACCAGAGTGAGCCTCCACCTCCATGTTCCATAGTACCTTCCAGTTCCCGTCTTATCACAGAGCCTGGCCGCGGTGTCTTCACTCCGCTCCACCCTCCGTACAGTTTCTCTTAGAGTCAGCACACCAAGCTCCCCTGGTGTTGCCAACACCTAAGGTTGCCTGGGGAGCTTCTGTGGGATGGAACCCTTCTGTAACTGCCATACTCCACCCCAAAGTTCCTTCAATGCTGTACCTTTCCTTAAAATGCAAATATAAATTTAATTTCCAAGTCACCTCCAGCAATAATTCCACAGATGCTAGAGGGGGGTCTCAGCTCTGACTCAGTGTTAGACACATTTTTATATGGGTTCCAGGTGAGATATTGTAGGTTCATGCTTCGGGTGAAGTGAAGAAAATCCAAATATTTCTCTAGGATTATTAAATTCACAAATAACATTATCACTAATGACAAGAAAAACCAAAAAATACAGAGAAAAAACAGCCAAAAATACCACAAAAGCATGGGCCTGGTATGTGATAATTTGGGATTCATTTGTGAACAGAGATTGGAAGTTTATCAGTATTGAAAAACATCCATGCAACCACTTTCCTAATGGCATTCTTGAGCTCCTGGTTCCTCATGCTGTAGATGAGGGGGTTCACTGCTGGAGGCACCACCGAGTAGAGAACTGCCAGCACCAGGTCCAAAGATGGGGAGGAGATGGAGGGGGGCTTCACATAGGCAAATATTGCAGTGCTGGTAAGGAGGGAGACCACGACCAGGTGAGGGAGGCAGGTGGAAAAGGCTTTGTGCTGTCCCTGCTCAGAGGGAATCCTCAGCACAGCCCTGAAGATCTGCACATAGGACAGCACAATGAAAACAAAACATCCAAAACCAAAAAAGACACTAACGACAGTAGCCCCAACTTCCCTGAGGTAGGATTCTGAGCAGGAGAGCTTGAGGATCTGGGGAAGTTCACAGAAGAACTGGTCCACTGCATTGCCTTGGCAGAGCAGTAGGGAAAATGTGTTGGCCACATGCAGCATAGCATTGAGAAACCCACTGCCCCAGGCAGCTGCTGCCATGTGGACACAAGCTCTGCTGCCCAGGAGGGTCCCGTAGTGCAGGGGTTTGCAGATGGCCACGTAGCGGTCGTAGGACATGACTGTAAGAAGGCAGTACTCCCCTACAATGAAGAAGAGAAAGAAAAAGATCTGAGCAGCACATCCCCCATAGGAGATGGCCCTGGTGTCCCACAGGGAATTGGCCATGGACTTTGGGAGAGTGGTGGAGATGAAACCCAGGTCAAGGAGGGAGAGGTTGAGGAGGAAGAAGTACATGGGGGTGTGGAGGTGGTGGTCGCAGGCTATGGTGGTGATGATGAGGCCATTGCCCAGGAGGGCAGCCAGGTAGATGCCCAGGAAGAGCCAGAAGTGCAAGAGCTGCAGCTCCCTTGTGTCCGCCAATGCCAGGAGGAGGAATTCGGTGATGGAGCTGCCATTGGACATGTGCATGGAGGCCTGTCCAAGAAGGAAAAGACACAGAGAAGTCAGGACAGGGTCTCTGAGCAAAGCCCTCTCCATTTCTCATAGACAGCCTGCACACAGATTGAGTGTCTCCTTCTCAGGACGACACACTTGCAGCTCCCTGCCTTGAGCTCTGCTCTGTGCTGGGTGAGCGCACTAACTCTGAGGACTCAGCCCTGCTCTACAGAAGTGGACACCTGGAGGCTGCAAACAGCTCATGGTTTGGGGATGGCTCCTGCAGACGGACGCTCTGAGGCGAGAGAAGAGGATTTGTAGCAGTGACTATCTGGGAATACTCTCCAAGCCCTATAGTGAAAAATGACATTGGGACCTGTGCTCATCTGCCCCTGAGAGACAAGATCCCTGTGAGGGATTCATCTCCTTCACCTTCACCCTCTCGCACAGCCAAGAGTCAGTAACGACTGAGAAAGACCCTTTCTCACCTCAGTCTGTCACCTGTACTGCATCTCCAGGCGTAGTAGTATGAGTGAGGGGGGTGGAGGGTGAGGAAACAGCACTGTCACTATGAACACCTCCTCGCCTAGGTGAAGTGCACCCATCACGCAGAAGGGCTGCTCCATAGCTTCATAGCCCATTCTTCAGAAGATGGGCTGCAACACCGGGTCAGTCATTGCATACTGGTGCAATTACGTAGGTTTCAGATGTTCCCATCACACCGGGAGCATGTTTTTTGAAGGGGTAGAAAGCCTTGGCTTTTCCACTGCTCTCAGAATAAACACTGGTGAATACACTAGTGAGTCCCGAGAGATGGATGGATGCTCTGCGCCTCACTGCAGAGTCTGGAGAGATGACTTGTCTGGATGTTTGGGAGGGTGGGAGGTTGTGGTTTCCAAGGGAGATCCCCAAGCTCCTTCCTCTTTCTCGCCCCTCGCGTGCAGAGGGTGATGGAGAGAGGGTGACACACCTCCTGGCTCCAACGACTAGACCAAGGAGGCTCTGGGATGTGGGTGCTGACAGCTGAGGGAGGTCTCAGCACTCACATTCTTGCAAGGAGCCACGGCACTTCTTCAGGCTGCCTACGTACAGCTGCCTGGCAGCATCTCCATGACCTTTACACCTCTGCATCATATCTTTGCAACATTCAGCTACAAGTAAATATCACAAGGGAGTGCTGTGGCCTTCGGGAGGGTAGCTGGCCCCTGGACTGGATAGCCCAGGGAGAACCATCTCGTTCCCCACCCCTCACACAGTGCGTGCTCGGAGCCTCACGGGATAGAAGGGGACTTGGACTCCTTGCTCCCACACAGATCCCCGCACGGCAGGACCCTCAGGGGTGGTGTCTGGAATCCCTCTGAAGAACAACTATGACACAAGGACAAGGATGGATGGGTGGGGAAACATGGAGCAATACCAAGACCCTTTTTCCTAAGGGAGGAAAGGGAAGAGAGACAGCCAGGCACTCTGGAAAGTGTTCACCTTCCCCAGCTGTGCCCCCCACCTCCCAGGTGGTGACAACGAAGGGCTGTTTCACTCAGCCCCTTTGTCGGGCAGCAGGAAATGGGCACGTGGCAGGAGAAAAGCACCTCTGCAACAGTGGGGTCTGGCTGCCCTGGATCCCATGGCCATGAGGGTAGAGAGCGTTGCTGGGTGGGAGAGGAGAGATAAGGGGGGTTTGCTCAGTGGAAGGCATCTGCAATGGAGAGGACAAAGTGATGCTCCCACCTGCCCCAGCATACCATAGCAGTTCCCTTTCCCTCTGACCACATCCCTGCTGCCTGGAGTCACACCTGGGAGCTGTTCCTCTACCCCCACGTCTCTTCCCTGTCAGTGCTCACAGACCCCATCCCATACACTGAGCACTCAGCGCTGCCCTGCAGACACCTCCTGGTTGAATAGCACTGTCCCAGGGCATCTCGGGGGTTGAGGCACCGCAGGAGCTGCTCAGACCCACCCTGGAGAGGCTGGAGAGGTGAAGTTGGAGCTGTCTGCAGTCTCCACCTCCTTCACAGACAAAAATGTATTTCTCTTTTTCCCCTGCAGCAATTAGGAAACTGAAAGCACAGCCTCTGGAAGGATCCTTCTGCTAATGTAATCCCTGCCTTCTCCATCCTCTTGAAAGATCCCCTCAGGACATGGGTGAGCTGGAGCTGGGAGCAGCCATCACCCATGCAACACCCTGTAGACGGGAAAATGAACCTTTCCTGGTGGGGCAGGAACTGGCTCCTCATTCCAATGAGCACACCGAGGACTTCACGATGTGCCAGGGTTCCTACCAGCTGCATATATATGAAGCTTCCCAGCAGGCTGTTCACAGCCTTAGCATCTCTGTGGCTTCTCAAAATGGTTCTTGGGTATCTCAAAGAGCCTATGAGAGAGATCCTATGTTCCCCTCTGGTCAGCAGCATCATGCCTGTAAGGACACCTCTGGGAGATAGTGAAGTGCCCTAAAGATCAGGACTGAGGAAGGGAGAGCCAGATCATTTCCCAGCACCACTGACTGCGCTGCCCAGAGCCCCACACGTTTGGAGGGGTCTTGGGCACCTCTGCAGGACCCTCAGGGTCAGTGTCTGAACTTCAGCTGAACCCCATCCCCTCCACCCCTCCACACTGACATACCCAAGAGCCTCAGAGTCAGAGCAACACGGTGAGGTGGAATGAAAAGTAAAAATACCATGATCGTATTGCCAGGTGAGGGTAGAGGTGAGGCAGACAGGCAAACAGAAGAGATTTCACCTTGCCCAGCTGGGCACATTGTCTCCCAGGCAGCGACATCGCCGAGCGGTTGCTCTCAGCCCTTTGCTGGGCAGAGCGAAACGGGCACGTGGCAGGAGAAGCACACATTTCTTCTTCTGGGGGTCTGGCTGCCCAGGAGGCAGCTCATGCCCAGGATTTTGCAGATGTGTGGGCCAAGGGCTGTACTGGGTGGGAGAGGACAAATGAGGGGGATTGCTCAGGGAACGTATCCGTACTGCAGGGAATGGCCAGAAGGTGTCCATATCCCCCCTGTAACAGGGTTTCCCTCAGCAGTTTCATCCCTTCCTGCCCATGTCTCTGCTGCCTGGAGCTCTCCCTGCCAGGAGCTGTTTCTCTGTCCCCACGTCTCCTCCATGCCAGGGCTCACAAACCCCATCCCAGCCCCTGTGTGACCAGCTCTGCCCTGCAGAAACCCCACAGCAGCAGGGCACTGCCCAGAGGCACCTCAGTGTTTGATAATCTGCAGGTATGTGGAAACAGCCTTGTTGAAGCTTGAACGGTCAGGTTGGTTTGTCTACATGTGAGGGAGGGGAGGGACTTGCCGAGGTTCCCTGCAGACCTATAGATCTCTTACAGAGGTGGTTTAGGAGTCTCAATCATTTTCACTTCCCCCTTCCCAATCAAAGGGCAGAAAATTAAAAACAGAGGTTCCGAAAGGAAGGTTTTTTCTCAAGCAGCAACTTCATTGACCTTCCTTTAGGAAGGTCTCCTCTGGAAACATAAGCTGGGTCAGCTGGAGCGAGGATCTCACAGCGCAGAAGGACGGCTCCCCAGAGCCTTGTTCCAAGCATGACAGATCCATTACCACTCCCTCCTCTCCAAAGACCATAAAAATGAAAGCTCAGACTCAGGAATGCACACGCTGATGCAGGCAGCCCAAGTCTTGACTTTCCTCTTGAAAAGTCCCCTCGGAAATGTCCTGGCAGTGATCTGGAGCAGTGAGCAGCCCTGACCCACGCAGCACCCTCTTGACAGTGAAAAGACCCTGCTCTGCCCTGCTCGGTCAGGGGTTGCTCCTTCCACTCAACTTCTCCCCACAGCGCCATGGGGAGCTCCCCAGGGAGGCTGAGCACCGACCCAGGCTGGCGGCAGAGTCCCTGCCCCGGCACACAGCCCCGTGGGTGCACAGCCAGCTTCAAACCCCTGCAGCCATCCCCGGGAGAAGGCAGCCGTCATGCCCTGTCCCTCTGACGGTCCAGCAAGGAAGCCTGGCTAGGAAGCATGTCATCCTTCTCCACACCAGAAAAATCGGGAGAGCAGTTCTGAAAGGTCCTATAAGCTGTGACATTTACCAACATTGGAAGAGCCCTCTGTGCACTCATCTGCTTGCCCTACGTCCAGAGACTTACCATGTAGAGGGCTGTGAAGATTTCTCTTCCAGTCAACTCTCAGCATCCTCCCACTCCACACTGCCTTTAACCTCTCTCTGCCTCGCTCCTCTCCCATCAACGCCTGCAGGCAGTGCCTTCAGCCCTGCTGTGCTTTACAGAGGAGCTGCTCCTGGGCAGAGCTGTCTCTCTGCAGAGCTGCCTGGTTGCCATGAGCTCTCCCTCTGTCCCAAGAGCCCAGCCCAGCTCAGCAGCAGAGGACCAGCCCAAGGCAGCACTTTCTCTGCCCCCTCTGGGGTCCCTCCAGGTGTCCCTGGGGCTCCAGGGGAACCTGCTGTGAAACAGGCTGAAGGAATCACTGATGTTCCCTTCCTCAGCTGGGGAGAGACACTTCATTCCAGCAATGTAACTTCTCATATCAGAAAAACAGTCAGGACTAATAATCACCTTTCCTCAACCCATCATTAGGCAGGACACCCAGACAGTGACGGGCAGGGATCTCCTTTACCCTTGCTGAGGGAAGGGATTCGGCTGACTCATTTGCGGCATCACATCCCAGGTTTGCAGTCCTGGGGCTAGAAGGGGACTCAGCTCCTTCCCATGCACACCACAAACCCACAGGAGGTGAGATTCCTCTCACTTCACTTCAGGTGTGCACAAAACAGGCACCTGCATGTGAGCTCCTTGTCTCAGCTCCCCTGGGAATTAATGGTGATGGATGGCAGCCGTGAGCTGTTCAGACACAAACACCTGGTGACATTTGAAATGCCAGAGGTGGTCCAAGATATGTGTAGCTATCTTCATGCTCTAGTGGAGCAGTGCTGAGAGACAGGGCAGCATCTGGGGGCACTGTCTTGGAGGCTGGTGGGGAATCCCTTTGGCTGACTGAAATGACAGCAGATGCCCACATTTAGGATGACTGAACCTGTACCTATTTTTTTATGTTCTGGGCAGCCTACGCAGGGATTCAGTTGATCCAATGGAGTCATGTTCCCTAAGGAGATCAAAGTTTCTCTCTTTTTCACCAGCCGGGTTTAGTAGTTCGCCATTGATTATAATAATGGTGATTTCATGAACATCCCCACATTGCCTACTCTAATTCATAGAAGCTACTCAATTTCTTGGTGAAATACAGGCCTGTAGTGCTACATGAGATGCCAAAGCTCTCACGTGATGGTACCTCACTCAGGAGGTTCGTGCATCCTCCAGGCTCAGGGATGTTTCCTGAGGTCCATCCAAGTGTGGGGGTGAAGGAGGGGAAGAGAGCAACATCAGCTCATGGGGTATGACCAAGCACAGCCACCCCCAGCAGTGGGCATTCCCCGTCTGCCAGGCTGAGTCATGCACACACGATGGAAACAGCTGTATCATCCATGATTTGAACAAAATGGGCTCTTCTTCTGGCCTTATTCCAGGGACAAACCTCTTTGTCCTCCTCCTCCTCTTCGCTCCAGAGCTCATGGTGAGCTTTCATGGCCATAACAGGGCCTTTATGACCATCTCTTAGGAAACGGTTGTCTTTTGATGATCTTCTGGGCAGAAAGAGTAGTCACAGTAAAGCACCAAATAAATCAAAACTGATGCCCAGTGGAATGTTCTAAGAACCTGACGAGCTACACCCACAGCTGTGCCTTCCTGGCAAGGACTCTGTCCTGAGCAGGGGATCCAGCCTCTGCCACTCTCTGGAGAGGGAAACCAGCAGTGTCCATGCCACCGTGGGGACAAGGAGGGTGACATTTGCAAGACCACCCTTCATCTGAACTGCTTTAGCTGTGATCTTCAGGATGGGCTATCATGCTTTATATGGCAAATACTGATTTAATTGGCATTGCCCAGAGTTGCTACTACAGAAGCAGACTGCTACTTTTTCTTTTTTTCCATAGATACTGCCATTCTTAGGAAAATCACAGAAACACCTGAAGGATTATGGATGCCTTATCGACAGAAGACCCACGAGGTTTGCATCTCAAGAAATGAGATGCCAGAGGCTGAGGGAAGGATGGTTTGGGCACTGTCATGGGATTGGGGAAGCTGAAGCGTGCACTCTTCTCCCTGTCTCCTGACACACTGCCCTCCTCATTGATATGTGCGAGAAAAACCATCAACTAGGTCTGAACTCACAGTCATGTCAAGAAAGTTATGTCTAACTGCAGCCAATGTTGTCCTGCCAGCTCAGGATTTGAGCTTCCATTTGAGGCCAAATGTATTAAATTCACAGTACCTCCATCTTCCCCCTGACACTGGCTATTGTGTGACACAACTGCCCTGGATATCCAGGCGGGATGGGCAAGAAAAATGTTTAACTACTGAACTGGAGGTTTTCCCCTTGCTAGAAACGTGAATGCAGCAGGCTTTAGCCAAGAGGTCCAATAAACCCAACTTACTATGGGGCCAACTAATGAAAACATAACAGAGGCTGTGGGACGTTCTCTTTAAAGACAGAGAACTTGTGAGTTTGGACAATACAGCTTCACCGGTTTTTTCCTCTCTCTTTGTAACTCGGCCCTCAGAATTAATGAATTGAATATGCTTTGCCACTCTGAAACTGTCTCTTTGAAAAACTAGCCCAGCATGGCTTTTTTCTTTTTAAACCCAGCTGTGTTTGCAGTATTGAAGTGTGTTTCCAGATATGGAGCAGCTTTTCAGAATGTGTGCTCCAAGAGGGGAAATAACACAGCCTGCAATTGGAAATGGGTGAAGCTGTGTCGCTTCAGACAGTATTTGGTATGCATACAACACAAAAAGGTTGTGAAGGTGAATGGGCGTGAAAGAAACAGGAAAACTGCCCATCCCGTGGAGCTCTGCAGAAGGAGCAGATGAGGTGATACAAGTGGGATCAGCACATAGACAAGACTTTTGTAGGGGAGGTTGTGCAAGGGAGTACCCTGACTTCACACAGCTAAAAGCAGACCGGGCAGTGTGCTGAAGCGATGGGGAGAAGTCTCCTGGGTTAAAAGAGCGTGGCTGACAGAAGGGTGGAGAGATTTGGGTTGCAGAGATTTTTGAGGCAGTCCTTTCAAGGTCTGACCAGGCTGAGCTTTGGAACCAAGATGAAGTAAAGAAACTCTCAAGGACGTTTTGGAATTAGTGGTACTATCACCAATAGCAGTAACAGGAGAGTGTTGTAAGGGAACGCCTTCTTTTTCTTGATGTTGATGATGATGATGAACTAAATCTCTTTCATTTCCTTCCCAACAGTTATTATTCTACATTGACAAAATAGCTACAAGTTCTCAGTAGCTAGCCTCTGGCATGAAGTTCTTAGAACAGTGGTTTTCCTTTCACTGCTACCTCTTTGTTATCATTTCAAGATTACACCTCTTAGACAGATTGGCCCCTACGTGATCCCTGTTCTGTCTTTTCTCCCTATTTTTGGGAGGAGGGGGAGGTGGAATACAGGAAATGTTTCTTTTTTAGCCAAAGATGACCAAAGGACCGATCCCAAGTGAGTGCAAAGGCACAAAGGAAGCCAGAATTTTTGTGTGGTGTACCCAGTGGTTCATATGGTGCACACCATTACCTGCATTTCCCCTCTCTGAAGTGCTAGCTCTGCAGCAGAGAGCCTGGAAGCTCTGAGCTCCCTTCATCTGCCCTGCATTTAGCATGGAAAATGAAACTAACCTAGTCAAAAGGTTCGTTTCACTATCTTCACAGCCTAAAGCACTGCATGGGCCAGGAGACGTAGACCCGGGCACCTAAAGAGGAATCACACTTCTCTGGACAGAAAGATTAGGTCTCCCTAAGATCCTCCCAGGAATCTCAGGAGACACGGCATACGGATTCCTGGATTAAAGGCATTCAGGCTGGGAGGGACCTCAGTAGGTGTCTTCACTAACCACCTGCTCAAAGCAGGGTCAGACCTGAATACTCAGGGCTCTATTCAAACACGCCTCGATCACATTCCAGGATAGACACGGTGCACACTCCCTGGGAAATAGCTTCCAGTGCTTGACTATCCTTAAGCTGGACAAGTTTCTCCCTATATCTAGCCTGACGATCTCTTGTTTCAGCCCATTGCCTCTTGTCCTTGTGCCTTCCACCATGGACGTAAGCGTCACTTGACCCTCTTGGGAACCGTGCAATGCTGCTACGTGTTCCCCCCAAGATCTTCTCTACTCCTGTCCGAACAAGCCCAGCTCTCTAAGCCTCTTCTCACAGCACAAGTTCTCCCACTGGGCTTGGTGGCCTTCCACTGAAGTGGCTCCAGTTTGTCAAGGTCTCTCTGGCATTGTAGGGTGTCAAAACCTAGGGAAGTATTCTGGATAGGGTGTAAAATGGGCTGAGCAGACTGACTGTGCTCCTGCTCATACAGCCCAGGATGCTGTTGGCCTTATTTGCTGCTGGCTCAGGTTTTACCTAATGTAACCAAGGACCACCACAGCCTTTCCCGCAGTCTCTATCATTGTCCCTTGGGATGGCAACCCTGCCCTCCAGTGCAGTGTCTGCTCTCCTCAATGTGATGTCATCCGCAAATGTTATGAAAAAGCACTCTCTCATCTTCTCTGGGTCATTAAAGACACGTTAGACAGGGCAAGTTACAGGATAGACCCCTCCAGGGCGCTACTAGCTAGACGCCTCCAGCCAGAGTACCATGAACTAACCGCGTCACTCCGAGGACGAGTGTCCAGCTGTTTTTTACCCATCCACCCATGCAGACCATAATATCCTATCTTGGACACAAGAAAATTGTGGGGGACAATGCTGAAAGCCTTGATGACTTCCAGGTAAAAGACCACTGCTGCTTTCCTGCGTCCATCCCAGAAAGCCAAAAGGATGGCCAGACACAATGTCCCCTGGGTAAATCCAACCACTTTCTCTTTCAGACACCCAGAAATTGGATCCGAGTGGAAATGCTGTGGAGCACAGACTTTCCTTCCCCTGCTCATCTGTTGGCCAGTTTTGAAAGGTACCTTGAACATCTGGGTGCTGCCAATCGTCCAGGAGTTCTCCCAATCTCCATCACCTTTCAAAGATGATGGAGAGTGGCCTCACTGTGACATTGGCCCTCTCTCTCAGCTCCCTGGGATGTTGCACCCCCTGTCCCATAGGCTGTAAAGGATTGTGTTTGCTCAAGGAACCCCTGACTTGATCCCCATCCACCGCTGGTTGTTCTCCTCTGGAGTTCTGCCTTGAGTCACAGAGCTCTGGGAGACCCTTCTGGGGAAGACCGAGGCAAAGAGGGCATGGAGCTTCTCAGATCTACCTACACTCGCTCTTACTAAATTCAGCAGTGGCCACAATGTCGCTTCCTTAACTGTTCCTGAAGTAGTGAACACGCGTTATGGTGCCCTTGAATTGCTTTTCAAGTTTAGACTGACCTTCAGCCTGGACTGTTGCTGTGCTTGGAGGACGCTGTCCTTGAAGACAAGCTGTACTGAGCTCTGCCACCGCGCCCTCGCAGTTTATTCCATCAGTGTCACAGCTCTGTTGCCGACATTAATGGATCCATCCAGCTCATCCAGTCCGTGCCCCTGGCTGAGGGCATTGCTGCATGTTTGGGCTGAAGCATCTCAGCTGTGGAATGAAGCAAGCTCACTCTTGCCACAAAGAAACGTGGTACCGTGTCCCAGACCCCTACGGTCAAAGGTTTTGCTTCAGAGCAGAGACATGGCATGGACAGGAGAGAGCTGTATGTCTTTCTAGCCCTAGGACTACAAATGCAAAATGAAATGACTAAATTCACTCAAGTGAAGACATCCCCCCATCTGGGAGAAATTAGATCCTTCTCTGTCACCTTCCTGGTGTCCTGCCTAAATATGGGACAAAAGAAGGAATTCTTATGCTCAACTCTTTTTCTAATAGGAGCAATGGCACTGCTAGAAAGAAGCGTCTCTCCCCAGATGAGGAAGGGATCATCAGTGATTCCTTGAGCCTGTTTCACAGCAGGTTCCCCCAGAGCCCAGAGGGAGCAGAGGAAGTGCTGCCTTGGGCTGGTCCTCTGCTGCTGACCTGAGCCGGCTCCTGGGATGGAGGGAGCTCCTGGCAACTGGGCAGTGCTAAAGAGAGACAGCTCTGCCGAGGAGCAGCTCCTCTGCCAAGCGCAGAGGGCTGAGGGCACTGCCCGTAGGCACTGAGGGGAGGGGAACGAGGCAGAGAGAGGTTAAAGGCAATTGGGAGTGGAAGGATGCTCAGAGCTCACTGCAGGAGAAGTCTTCACAGTGCTCAACAAGGGATGTCTCTGGGTGCAGAGCAAGGCAGCTGCAGTCCTTGGAGGGATCTCCTAAAGCTGACACATCCCACAGCTGCAAGGACAGAGAGAAACTCTCAGTTTCTCTAGTGCAGAGGAGAAGGATGTGCTCCACAGCAGGGATTCCTCCCTGCATTGTCCGAGGGACAGGGCATGATGGCTGCCTTCTCCCGGGGATGGCTGCAGGGGTGTAAAGGTGGGTGTGCATCCAGGGGTGCCCAGGGCTGTCCTTCAGAGCAGGGTCCCTGCACCACAGGGGACTGTGAGCCGGGGCAGGGACTCCGCTGCCTGCCAGGGTCAGCACTCAGCCTGCCCAGGGAGCTCCCCAGGGCACTGCGGGGAGAAGCTCAGGGTGGAAGGAGTGACCGCTAGCCAGGGGCGGTTCTTCTGCTGTTGGGTGCTGTGTGGGTCAGGGCTGCTCACAGCTGCAGATCATCCCAGGACATTTCCAAGGGCACTTTTCAAGGACATCAAGGCAGGGGTAACCTGGAAGGAAAGGTGCTTTGCAGGATCTGTACTTCCAGTTTCCTGCTGTGGTTGTGGGGGGAATGGTAATGGAGCTGTCAGGTTTGGACAAGAGACCAAGACTTCACCATTACAGCATTAATCAATCGCTCTTCAAGGAACCTGGTGAAGTCCTCTCGTGCAGCTCAGCCTACAGAAAGCACCAACATCACCTTTGTGGTCTCTTCAGGGTTCAGCTGACCTGATCCTTAGGACTTGCCAACACAGAGATACCCTCGGGCAGTACCCTGCTGCCCGGAGTTTTCTTCAGGGCAGAGCTGAGCATTCAGAGGGTGGAATGGGGTCTGTGAGCGGTGACAAAGAGGAGATGTGGGAAGAGAGAAACAGCTCCTGGCAGGGAGAGCTCCAGGCAGCAGAGACATGGGCAGAGACCGGGACGGAACTGCCACCAGAAATGCTCTGTCCCTTCCCTGACACCCCTTGCACTGCAGATGCCTTTCCCTGGGAAAAGCCCTGGTCTCCTCTCCGAACCAGCTGAACTTCTGCTATCCAGACTGCGAAGGCGTGGGCTGAGTTGCCTCCTCAGCATCCAAGCTCCGAAGAGGAGAAACTCCCAAGTGCTTTCTGTGTGTCCCCGTCCTCCTTCAGCAGGAACATTGGGGCATTTTTCCATCTTCCTCTCCTGTCCGTGCTGCCCTTGTTCAGGAGAATCCCTGGGGTTCTCCTGCTGGAAGATGCTGAGCAGCCCTTCTTCATTAAAAGTGGATTACGGATGAGGAAAATGGTGAATTTCAGAAGCTGTCAGGCCCGTTCCCAGGTGCCAACTGCTGAGGAGCAGAGCTGACTCCTCAGGAACTACTGGGCAGAGCCCTGCTCCTCACGACACACTTGGCCAGCACAAAGAAAAAGCCCAAGGCAGGGAGATGAATGAAGGTCCTGAAAGGAAGGACAAAAGCCAATGCGTCTTTGAGGGGGAGTGGAGGGGAGGAATCAGGGACTTGGAATGGAAAGAGATCCTCAGAGCAGCCCCAACTTATGAGTGTGCTTTCCTCCTTTGAACAAAGGGAACCCCATGTCAGACATGCTCAGAGAAGGCTCCACGAAATTGTCTGTGTTTTTTTCTCCTTGCACAGGTCCTTATGCCCAGAGGGACGAGATGTCCAACAGCAGCTCCATCACCGAGTTCCTCCTCCTGGCATTTGCAGACACACAGGAGCTGCAGCTCTTGCACTTCTGGCTCTTCCTGGGCATCTACCTGGCTGCCCTCCTGGGAAATGGCCTCATCATCACCGCCATCGCCTGCGACCACCACCTCCACACCCCCATGTACTTCTTCCTCCTCAACCTCTCCCTCCTCAACCTGGGCTGCATCTCCACCACTGTGCCTAAAGCCATGGCCAATTCTCTTTGGGACACCAGGACAATTTCCTACTCTGGGTATGCTGCCCAGGTCCTTCTTTTTCTCTCTTTGATTTCAGCAGAGTATTTTCTTCTCACTGTCATGTCCTACGACCGCTATGTTGCCATCTGCAAACCCCTGCACTACGGGACCCTCCTGGGCAGCAGAGCTTGTGTCCACATGGCAGCAGCTGCCTGGGGCAGTGGGTTTCTCTGTGCTCTGCTGCACATGGCCAACGCATTTTCACTACCCCTCTCCCAAGGCAATTTTGTGGACCAGTTCTTCTGTGAAATCCCCCAGATCCTCAAGCTCTCCTGCTCAGACTCAGACTACCTGAGGGAAGTTGGGGTTATTGTGGTTTGCACATTTTTATTCTTTCTGTGTTTTGTTTTCATGGTGCTGTCCTATGCGCAGATCTTCTGAGCTTCCCCTCTGAGCAGGGATGGAGATAACTTCTCTGGAGCAGCGACTGCAGGTCCTCTGGCTTTGTAATTCCCTGAAGGGCTTCAGCAACCCTTTTTGAAACACCACATGCCAGCGCTAGTGCAATGCCCCTGTGCCTCTTGTACATTGCAAATGCCCCACGGTCCCACCAAGCACCTTCCTCGTCCATAGCCCCATCAGGGAGATGGAAAGGGGCTCAGGAGAAGTCATCTGGCCAGCACGGCAAGTGTGGGGTCACCCCGTGGTCCCGGGCCACAACAGACCCTTTGGTCTGCAGAGCAGCACCTCCATCTCGGGAGCTGCAGGGACCATGGGCAAGGAACCAGGAACAGCCAGCTGGGACAGCACGGACATGCTCACCTGGGGAAAGGCTCTCTGGAGAGCAGGGATGTTTCTGGAGAAGAGTGGGACTCCATGTGTGTGTGAGAAACAAGACATCGGAAGGGCAATCATGTTTTTTCTGTGCACCAGCTCAGGGAAGCTCCTGTGTCACCGGGGCACGGCGAGGGGGAAGGAGCACAGCCTTCCTCAGGGCTATTCCGGAAAGGAGAGTAGGAAACACCAGGAGTGATCGAACCAATTCCTTGGGCCATGTCCAACCTCCACCCCTGGGGCTGATGGGGAGGCTGATCCTCCTCTTCCCTCCCCCAGGAGCTCCTGTGCCCTTCAGAGGGGCTGTGCGGTGAGTGCCCAGAGATCTGCAGCACCCTATGGGGGGCTCTGCTGGGGGGCCAGCCGAGACTGGGCTGCTCTGCTGGGCTGAGCTGGGGTAAGGGCAGGGGTGGGGGAGATCTGGGGAGGGGTTGGGCTGGAAAGTGTTCAGGAGAGGAAAACACCAGTGTAGAGGTCAACTGTGTGAGTGTGCAGGATGGGGACACACAGCCGTGTGTCACAGGCCTCCTGGCAGACACACGAGGACCGGCAGAGCAGGACCTGGTCGGTTCCCTGGACACCCCGGGGAAGCTGCCCCAGGGCAACTGTCACAGAACAGCCCCTCGTGCCAGCACTGGCCGCTCGCCCCGGCTCAGAGAGGTGGTTTGTCCCTCCGCAGAGCGACACCGAAAGGCTAGGTCAGAAGTTTGTTCTTGCATCACAGACTTTGCTTGCACATCTCATGCGTGCGATGAGATGAACTTGAGTGAACAGAAGTGCCATCAGCTGTTCCTCGGGGTGCCCTGAAGACGTGTGGGGCAGATGGTTTCCCAAGGCCCCTGCAGTTTGCGAGAAACATCCCCCAGGTAACCACCACGGGAATGTGCTGCTTTGCATCTAGGACCCCGTGTCCATTCCTTGTGCCGTGGGGTACCTGAGACGAGTGCAGAGCAGGGTGACATACCGCAGGGCTGAGGTGCCTCCCACCCTCTGGGAATGGCAGCAGGAAGCCAGAGAGACACTACAATTGCTGCAGTGTACTGCCTTTGCATGTGCAGGGGAAGGACTCCTGTCTCTCATCACCCCTGGGTGCATGAGGAGTGCACGAGGCCAGCTCAGATGCGCACACCTGACAGAGCCCTGACATTTCTCTCTGGCACCCCAGGAGCAAACCCCACCATCCCAGTCAGATTTATCTCACCGGCCTTGGACAGGTTGCTATCTGCTGTGTGAGGCAACTGTCTGCTAGGTCACCCTCCCCTGTCTTTTTGGGTGGCTCTATGTAACACCGAGAAACATATTCATCTCAATCGCAAATCAAATTCATGATTTTGAATTTAATAAAAATCAAATATGAAAGTATTTGATAAAAAAAGATTCCTCAGCATGTAACTCCAAGGCCATTTTATTCTCCAGGCTGAACGAGCTGAACAAATGGACACTTCCATTGGAGAAAATCATCTTGCTGGAAATTACCTCCTCTGGAAGGGGTTCTCTGTGCTGTTGGCTATAACGTGGTGTAAGGCTACCCTGGTCCGACTCAGTCATCCATTTCTCAGACAGACAGCATAGTGACATGAAAAGGTCCTTTTTTACCTTCCCATGCACTCTTCTCAACCATGAGATTTCTCTCCACACTCTTTCTGAGTGCGAACACAAGTGAATAACCCATGAACGGTCTTGTTCTTTCTGCAAATGAAAAATGTTTGTCTGTGCATGATACACCCTTGTATTCCTAATACTTGAGCTATCCAACACTTCAGCCAGGAGATTTTATTCTGCTTCCACAGCTTTACAGCACAAATAACCCCTTCTAGCGGAGAATATCTCCAAGAGCATGGTTTTCTCCAATGGAAATGTCCATTTGTTTCAGAAAAGTACGGAGGGATGAGTCTAAGAAATCCGACTTTTAAAGACGTCCTCCAGTGGCTACAAAGGAAACAGAAATTACTCCATTACATCTATACATTGCACATGTTCAAACCAAATCCTACCCAACATTTTACTAATCACAGGGTCGTTCTGTCTTCTTTGAACTTTGAACTTACCTGCTTCATCATGCTGTCTCCGTGCTGGAGCTCATTTTCACATCTAGCTCTCTCAGCCACTAAGCAGATGTTCATGTTGGGGTTTGAAGTATGAGAAAGAACGTACTTGACAGAAGACGAAACAGCCCCGAGAGGCTGGATGTGACTGAACCCCATGAGAGTAGCTAAGGAAGGATTACACCGAGCTCAGGAGAGCGGCTTGTGAAAGTAGATGATGGCTGATATTCACTGGGTCACCAAGGAGATGTGATTCTGGGATCACTGGGACCTGAATTTCTGAAGCTTTAATGCACATACCAGAGCCATCCACATAACTGGGCTAATACTGACAAAGCCGGGGAGAGTGAGACCTACCACAAAGGCTGCCTTCCACCATGCCCACATGCCCCAGAGAAGAATAACTCCCTTTGGATTAATAAGTCAACTCTTTCCTTCTTCACGCTGCTGCTACGCTCTAGAGGTGTTCTTTCCCAATCTCTCAGAAACTAGCAGTCAAAAGAAGACCAGAAAAGTGCTTTGGGATTGGACACCTGATGCGTCATCTCTCCTATCTTGATATTCGAGGACTCAGTTATCTTTTCATGAAGGTACAAGTCTAAAAAGCTCAGGCAAATTATGGTGGAGAAGTTTGTGGTTCTTTGTGGAGTGCTTTTAAAGTGACAGCAAACGTGATGCTCAGCTGGAAGTGTAGCTATCAGTACTAGGCTGGGTGATGTCATTTTCATGTGCAGATAGAAAGGAAACCAAAAAAACCCAAACAAAATTGAGAAGGCATATCTTTTACTGCTTTTACTTTTTTCAGGAAAACCTGAAAGATGATTTTTTACTCTGCCTCTGGCAACAGAGTCTAGAGATCAGACTCAAAAGAAGGAACAATTGGAAAATCCTCCAATACTACAAGAAGCTGATGCCCAGTGGTTTGGTTTCCCTTTGCCCTAGGTGATGACATAGCTCTTGATGAGTAGTTCTTCTCTGTTTCCTTCATCATTTCTTGTCGGGTTTCAGAGGAAACACAGGAGGAGTCCTGATACTTCATGTGCATGCTTCTGAAAAAAATCAGATGAGTATTACTCAATCCATCCATTTAGAAGCACAGTTTGAATAGGGTGAAGTGTCCTAGGGAATTGCCCAGCGCTCTGCTCTCACTAGAGAATCAAAACTAAAAGAGTAGCTGAGATTTTGGGTCATTCGGTGTTTGGGGGATTGCACGGTGCTGGCTCAGACTGGGTCTGGCCCAGTGTCCCGCGTGGTCTCAGCACCTCATGTGCCACCCTTGTGATGGAGACACAGCTGATGTTTGTGATTCATTTTCAGGTCCCAGAGTCTGACATGAGGGGATGATCGCATCACAGCTTGGGAGAGGGTTCTCCCTGTCGCATGATCCTGCATGTCCCATATCCTGCAGTGTTGTGCATTAAGGGACTGAAGGTCTACCTGGAGTTCTTTAGACTCAGATTTAGTGCTGCCAGAGGCCCTTCAAATCTGAAAGGTGGCAAGGGGGGTTTTGGGTTTGGGGTTTTTTTGCCTTAAAATAAGTATTTTGTGAACTTTCTAAAAAAGTACTGACCGCTTTGGTTGAGGAATTAGACTTGCTCCAACTCAGGGCCTGAAAGCATTGCATGTTCTTCATATCAAAGTCTTCACCTGTATCTAGACAACTCTACTTTAGACTGTGGATTAATTAAGGATGACATAACCTTGTGCCTGTTTGAGTGTCCTGCAAACTCAGGATGGGATTCATCTGGATTAACCTTATTCATAGAATCACAGGATCATTTAGGTTGGAAAAGACCTTTAAGATCATTGAATCCAACCATTAACCTAACACTGCCAAGTCCACCACTAAGCCATGTCCCTAAGTGCCACATCTACATTTCTTTTAAATACCTTCAGGGATGGTGACTCAACCACTTCCCTGGGCAGCCTGTTCCAGTGCTTGATAACCCTTTCCATGAAGAAGTATTTCCTAATGTCCAATCTAAACATCCCCTGGCACAACTTGAGGCCGTTTCCTCTTGTCCTATCATTTGTTATCTGGGGAAAGAGACCAACACCCACCTCACTACAACCTCCTTTGAGGTAGTTGTAGAGACCAATGAGGTCTCCCCTGAGCCTCCTCTTCTCCAGACTAAACAACCCCAGTTCACTTAGCCGCTCCTCGTAGGACTTGCTCTCTAGATCCTTCCACCAGCTTCATGCTCTTCTCTGGACAGGCTCCAGCACCTCAATGTCTTTCTCATAGTGAGGAGCCCAAAAATGAACACTTGATTTGAGGTGCAGCCTCACCAGTGCCGAGTACAAGGGTACAATTGCTGCCCTAGTCCTGCTGGCCACACTGTTTCTGAAACAAGCCAGGATGTCCTTGGCCTTCTTGGCCACTTGGGCACACTGCTGGCTCATATTCAGCTGGCTGTCAATCAACACCCCCAGGTCCTTTTCTGCCAGGCAGCTTTCCAGCCACTCGTCCCCAAGCCTGTAGCGTTGCATGGGGTTGTTGTGACCCAAGTGCAGGACCCGGCACTTGGCCTTGTTGAACCTCACACAATTGGCCTGGGCCCATCCATCCAGCCTGTCCAGATCCCTCTGCAGAGCCTTCCTACCCTCAAGCAGATCAACACTCCCGCCCAACTTTGTGTCGTCTGCAAACTTACTGAGGGTGCACTCGACCCCCTCGTCCAGATCACTGATAAAGATATTAAAGAGAACTAGCCCCAGTACTGAGCCCCGGAGAACACCATTTGTGACCAGCCGCCAACTGGAGTTAACTCCATTCACCACAACCCTTTGGGCCCGGCCACCCAGCCAGTTTTTTACGGAGCGAGGCGTGCGCCCTTTCAAGCCATGAGCAGCCAGTTTCTCCAGCAGAATGTTGTGGGAAACAGTGTCAAAGGCTTTACTAAAGTCCGGGTAAACAACATCCACAGCCTTTGCCTCATCCACTAAGCAGGTCACTTTGTCGTAGAAGGAGATCAGGTTAATCAGGTTTAGTACCAAGATCTCAACCACTTTATTTGCTTTCTGAAAAAAGTTCACCCTATAATGCATAATTTCAAGTGAGGTATTAACAGCATCCCTTTAAAGGGAAACATGAAAAAAGAAGACAATAAAAATCTGTGCCTGGACTATAAAGTTCTTCGGTTCCATGTAAAGAAGAGCTGGAGTCAAGGGTCAACAGGGTTTGGTGAATAGCTCACATAGAGATTTGTGAGCACTGGTTTGAGAAGAACAGCTGGCACATTGGTACAGCAAGGAAACAGAGTCCAACATTTCCATCCTTAATCAATGGGGAATCAAATATTGCTCAAAACCAATATATTCTTAGGAAGATGCGGAAGAGGATGTTGAACGCCTTGGAAACTCTAATCCAGACTCCAACCCTAACCCTAACTAACTCATACCTTACCCTTGCTTTAACGCATCCTGCAAAGCCAACAGCACCAATGTAACCAAATCTGTAATATCATAATATCATAAGGGCAAGCCTACTGTGGTAACAGCATCAGAAAAACCAAATCTGGATCTAGAGGTAGCACAACCGGGACAGACACGTGAGCATCCTGTCATCACCTTGTCAGTGCTGGTTCAAGGCCTGGCAGCACTGTAGGCACCACTGTGTGTCACCCAGGTCAGACTCTTGGGTCAGATCAAGCGTCTTTCAGTCTCATAGACTATATTGACTGTTTCTCTGTTGATGCAAACAGGATCTTGCTTACCAAGATATCCAGGCTGCAGATGGGACACTTCTCATGCCATGACTTATTGGAGTAGCTCTACTCACCCTAATCTTTCCCTGTATTTATGATCCTACAGCTCTCACAGATGGAAATCACCCTGCAGTGCCTGGATTTGGCCATGATTGCTCCAACTCACAGCATTGACTCTCTGTAGCCTTTCTGACTATTTGACCATAAGTGGTCCTGATCCTGCCTTTGTTGGGTATCCTTAAAAGACAGAGGCTGTTGGATTATGTGTAAGGTTTCAGAGTAAGCAATCAAGGATTGCATGAACAAGGGCAGGAGATGCTCTCCTCTGGAAAGGTTTTTTGAGTTATTGGCTATAAAGCCACCGAAGGCTGCCTTGATCAGATTCAGTCATCCATTTTTTAGGCATTGGGGTCGTATTAATCTGTACAAACATGGGTATCTGCAGTGGAGTGACAGGACACAGGCCTTCTTACCTTCCCATGAATCTCCAACCTGAGCTTTCTCTCTAGGCACTATTCGGATGTGAACCTGAGCACAGACAGTATGAGCAACTGGAGTTTGAGTTCTCAAGGCCACCTCCACCTTGGAGCTAATGTGGAGCACAGCCAAGATGGAGACCCAGGGAGGAGGTGTTGTGGAGCAGCCTTTTCTGTTGATGCAAACTAAAGCTAAACACAGACCGAATTTGCGAATTTTCTGCTCCCTCCTTCCCTTTTTTTTTTTTCTCTCACAAGCTTAGTGTTTTTCCTCTGAGCAGCTAAATCTCATTTCTCAATTTCTCTATTTTCGAAAGTCATATTCCTGAAGTTGCTCAGACCCTGCTAATCATGCAAATGCCCATTATTCTGACAGTCTTTCCATCGCTGTTTCATTAACAGCTTTGGATGTGCTGTGGGTGTCTGGGGAGGAGCACTGGTAGCACTAGCATTGCTGTCTTCTCTCCTGGGATCGCTCACTAACTGACTTATAACCAGGTAGGAACACGAGTGGAGGAGACGTGTCCAGAGAACCCCATCCAGGTGTTTTCCAGGGAAGTGACAGAGAGGAAAAGAGCTAACTACCGTCTCCTGCAGCATCATGGACTGAGGAGCGCGTTCCTGCATTGTGGCTTCTGACAATGGTAAATCCCTTTCGGCATGCTTTGAAGTGCTGAGACACCATGGCAGCACAACCACTGCCAAAAGCAGCTGTCAGCATCTGTGTGGCTTGGCTGGGCTCAGAGGAGCAGGTTTTATTCAGCTTGGAGAAATGCTGCTGATAAGACAGTCACTGTGTAAGGAGTACTCCGGCAGTTTCCCACAAGCAAAGCTAGTCGAACCTGTGCACTCTGTGATCTTGTGAAGTACTAACATATCTGGGCATTAAAAAGAATATGCTGTCAGTTTGGGGGGAGTTTTAAACAAGCAGGCAATGCTGATTATGGAAAACCTTCCTATAAACGGTTGCTTTCATTTAAAAATTTGTGTACAATAAATGCAAGTCTCTGACAGCACTTATGGAAATAAAAGTATTTCCTTTTCCTACGCACTTGCATGCTTAAATTGGGAGATCAAGAAACAGATCATGGTCACTTTTCCCTCACATAAACCCTAGTTTTATCTTGGGGATTTTGAATGGCACCTCTAGGAGAACTTCAAAGATAGGACTTACAGAAATAGGCAGGAATAGTAGGAAAAAAGTAAAAAAAAAAAAAAAAAAAATCATGCTCTTAAGACTGCATGTCTCTGTGAAATCAAGGGTTCTCTTGAAAAAAACATCTTGTGTTTTTCACTTGGCTAATGTGAATGCTTTTATGACATGTTTTCTAACCAGCTGCTCTCATTATTGATTCATTAGAGTTGAAGACCACTTCTCGAAGGCAGTTAGCGATAGCTGCAGAGACCCAGCCAGCATCCTCAGTTCTCTCTGCCTGGAAGAGAACATATCTTCTCCACATTCAACTGAGATTTTAAAAACCCTTTCAGTTGAGTCTGTTATTCATAAGAAGCTACCTGCTATCGCCGAGCTGCTAGCTAATGGCTTGTATCCTTCAAGTGTGATCCGCGAGAAGTCTTTGTGCTCTGGGAAATGGGAAATGCAAAAGGGAAGGCTCAGTTTCCCAGACAATGAGAGCATAGCCCTGAATTGGTCAAGCAGTTGGATTAGATGATCTTTGTAGGTCCCTTCCAACTGAAATATTCTCTTCTCTTCTCTTCTCTTCTCTTCTCTTCTCTTCTCTTCTCTTCTCTTCTCTTCTCTTCTCTTCTCTTCTCTTCTCTTCTCTTCTCTCTTCTCTTCTCTTCTCTTCTCTTCTCTTCTCTTCTCTTCTCTTCTCTTCTCTTCTCTTCTCTTCTCCCTTCCCTTCCCTTCCCTTCCCTTCCCTTCCCTTCCCTTCCCTTCCCTTCCCTTCCCTTCCCTTCCCTTCCCTTCCCTTCCCTTCCCTTCCCTTCCCTTCCCTTCCCTTCCCTTCCCTTCCCTTCCCTTCCCTTCCCTTCCCTTCCCTTCCCTTCCCTTCCTTTCTCAGGCTTGCAGGGGATTTGGAAACATTACTGGGTTGGCTTCAGAGCGGCCCTTGGTTTCATTTGTAAACTGCCATAAATCCATGCAACAGAGCATCAAGGTCAGGAACAGGGAACTAGACAGATGTCATTCAGAAACTGTAAAAGACTTTTCAGGAAAACTAGGTATCTTGGGGAGATCACCCACTCTTCCACCTTTAATCATCGTCCTCTTCAGACGCTTTGAAAACTCTTTGAGATGGTGTTGTGATTGTTTGCATAATGCCTCCTTTCAGTACCCTGAAAGCTTGTGATATATGGACAAATAGCAACTTCTCTGCCTTGGTGAAATGCCCCATAGGTGCATGAATGTCCCTGATTCACTGACAGATAGAAATCTGTCTTCTTTCTGATAGACTTCACCCATCAGACATATGAAAATGAATAATTTGGATCAAAAGCATGTCTCCCTGCTCTCTGTGTCTGGACAGACCTTCAGGAGATGAGTTCTTGTCTCTGAAAAGACCTGAGATGAACCTCTCTCACTAAAATCTAAGAGTGAAATCTTGCATTTCCCTTGCCTTGCCTTGCCTTGCCTTGCCTTGCCTTGCCTTGCCTTCCCTCATCTATCACGAGACATTGGCTTTTATTAAGCCTCCTCTGAAGAAGGAAGAATAAATTGTTCTGGTCCTTACAACCAAACCCCATCGTTTCAACTGAAGGGCTCTGTTCTCTTTTCTTCTTAGAAGCCTTTTGTCAACAAGCAACTGGTGTTAGACTCCGATACAGCCATGCAGATCTTGTTCGGGCTTTCCTAATACCGCAGTCACACCTGTGCTGATGCCTTTAGTCTTTCACTGGGCTAGAGGGGTGTGTCCTGGTGGATGGGCCACTGCCATTGTCCAGTGAGCATGTTGTTTCGATTGCTCTGTAGACAGAAAATGCCCCAAAGACAAGGCTTGCAGAATCACACAGCCGGACATGGATTTCTTCTTCTGGGATTTTCTGACCATGCCAACCTGCAAGACTTGCACTTCACAGTCTTCCTGTTCATCTATCTCATGGTCCTCGTAGGGAATGGCCTCATCGTGCTCATCACTGGGGTAGACCCAAGCCTCCACAGCCCCATGTATTTCTTCCTGAGGAACTTATCCTTCCTGGAAATCTGCTATACATCAATCACTCTGCCCAAAATGCTGCTGGCTTTCCTGACGGAAGATGGCAGGATCTCTTTCCTTGGCTGTGCTGCCCAGCTGTATTTCCTGGTTTTGCTGGGCAGCACCGAAAGCCTTCTCCTGGCTGCCATGGCCTACGATCGCTATGTAGCCATCTGTGACCCCCTGCACTATACCCTCATCATGAATGGGGGGCTCTGTGTCAGACTAGTAGTGGGGTCATGGGTGGCTGTCATACCAGTACAAGTAGGGCAGACTTACCAGGTGTTCACTTTGCCCTTCTGTGCATCCCGTGACCTTCATCACTTCTTCTGTGATGTCCCCCCTCTGTTGGAACTGGCCTGTGCAGACACTTTCTGGAATCAAGTGATGCTACACACCATTATCCTGGTATTTGCAGTCCTTCCCTTTTCCTTGATAGTTTTTTCTTACACTCAAATTGTCAGGGCTATGCTGAAAATGCCTTCAGTTCTGGGCAGACACAAAGCCTTTTCCACCTGCTCCTCACACCTTGGCGTGGTGACTCTCTTCTATGGCTCGGTCATGGTTGTGTACTTTAAACGACGGTCAGGTGACTCTGCAGATACTGACAAATACCTTGCCCTGTCTTACACAATTGTGACCCCCATGCTTAACCCTGTCATCTATAGTCTAAAGAATAAGGAAGTGAGACGTGCCCTGAAGAGACTCCTGTGGAGAAAGTGATACTGCAGAGTATGTGAAATATGCCTAAATAGCACCAGAAGTCCCAACAAGGTATTTGGTTGTCTCATACTAGCTCAGACAAAATCAATGTCCTGCCTGGCTATGATCCTCCTCAGGAAGGGGACAGGTCTCCTGGGGCATTCCTGTCATCTCTGATAGTTCCATCTAAATATCTTCATACTTCAGAACATCTTCAGTTCCCCTGGAGAGCTGACTGCAAATAGCTTGTTGAAGCTGTGTCTGCCCAAGCTGCCAATACCATTAAAGGAAAATAGTCAAAGCAGTCAAGAGCGATTAGAGGGGGACACATCCAAGGAGATGATGACTACTCTCAGGTCGAGAAATCATTTACTAGACCCCAGTGACTATCCAGAGTGTCCTTGGATGGAATCAGTTTAGGAAAATTAAAGGGCCTGAAAATCATCATCCCCTGGTATGATGTTTGCATTGAGTTGTACAATACTTGACACATTTGACATAAATACATTTAAAAAAAAACCAAAACCAAAACTTCTAGGAGATGTGCATGACCGTGCTGCTTTTGGCTGGGATTGAGTTAATGTTCTTCACAGTAGTTAGCATGGGGCTGTGTTTTGGATTTGTGCTGGGAACAGTGTTGATAAAGCAGGGACATTTTAGTTATTGCTGAGCAGGGCTTACACAGTCAAGGCCTTTTCTGCTTCTCACACCACCCCACCAGCGAGGAGGCCGGGGGTGCACAAGAAGTTGGGAGGGGACACAGCTGGGACAGCTGACCCCAACTGACCAAAGGGATATTCCATACCATATGATGTCATGCTCAGCAATTAAAGCTGGAGGAAGAAGAAGGAAAGGGGGGACATTTGGAGTGATGGCGTTTGTCTTGCCAAGTAACAATTACATGTGATGGAGCCCTGCTTTCTTGGAGATGGCGGAACACCTGCCTGCCGATGGGAAGTGGTGAATGAATTCTTTGTTTTGCTTTACTTTCCTGTGCAGCTTTTGCTTTACCTATTAAACTGTCTTTATCTCAACCCATGAGTTTTCTCACTTTTACTCTTCCGATTCTCTCCCCCATCCCACCTGGGGGCAAGTGAGTGAGCGGCTGTGTGGTGCTTAGTTGCCAGCTGGGGTAACACCACGACAGTCCTTTTTGGTGCCCAACGTAGGGCCCGAAGGGTTCAAGATAACGACCGGTTCGATTGGAATGTGCTAGATCGGATTTATAGCTGTTATTGCTGTTCAGCTATTAAGCGGCAGGCTCCTGGGCTTGCCATGGGGCTTGCTTGCCTCACTGTATATTGGAGTCTAGTGCTCGTTAGTGGCTGCTTTTTGCTGCTCACTGTACTGCCATACTGCTGAACATCTCCCTCTGCTGTGCCTGGGAACATGTCGATAACAGCAATGGCCATGCGCCTGGGCTGGCAGATGGCCAGGGCATCGCTGCTGGTTCTGTGCTGCTGTACTGGACAGGCTGGAACTCCAGTGTGAACTGGAGTCGAAGGGACTGTGACCTGTGGATGAGTTCACGTGGGAGCAGGACACCCCGAAGCGTCTGTGTCCGTGGATGAGTCCACATCAGAGCAGGTACATCTCGAAGCATCTGTGGCCATGGTTATGTCTGTGCCGCAGCAGGTGTACCTCTGAAGGGATTGTGGCCCAAGGGTAAGCCCACGCAGGAGAAGGTACACCTGAAGCATCTGTGGCTGTGCATGAGGTCATGCTGGAGCACCTCAAAAGTGTGTGGCCATGGATAAGCCCACGACAGAGCAGGTACATCCCTGGAGGGACTGCAGCCATGGGTAAAGCCACGCTGGAGCAATTTTACTTCTGAAAGGACTGTGGCTGTGGGTAAGGCAACGCTGGAGCAGCTAGCTATATCTCTGAAGGCATTGTGACCCATGGATAAGGCCACGCTGGAACAGGTGCACTTCAAAGCAACTGTGGCTGTGGATAAGTCTATGCCGCAGCGGGTATACCCTGGAGAGACTGTGGCTCATAGATAAGGCTCCACTTGGAGCAGGTACACCCCTAAGGGACTGCAGTCTGTGGGTAAGTCCAGGCTGGAGCAGGGGCAAGGGGAAGAGTTCATTGCAATGTTAAACCCTAAAACCTGGCCCAAGGGGACCAGGGGTAGAGATTATCATGGAAATACATTTAAGTTGTTGTAACCCATGATTGGAGTTGCATGTTATAGAAATTACTATAACAGGGACTGCCTGAACCAATGGAGGACAAGCCTTACAAGAAGCAGTGCAAGTGCAGCAGTGACCTGACCTGAACTGGCTCTGGTGCCCAATAACTCCACGCAACACACCACCTCTCCTGTCCTGAGTGACCACCATAAGAGATGGAGCCCAAAGTCAAAGACTAAATGAACTCAATGGACATTTTGTGAACATTTGTGGACATTTTACAGACATTTCACAGGGGTGATCATAGACTAAGGGAATGATCTGTGTACTATATCAAAGGATGGGAAAGATGATGGTAGGTAATGAGAATGTATTGGATAGTGTGCTACCTGAGCATGACATGAATGGTATGGAATAAGGGGTGGAGAATGTGCTGGTTTTGGCTGGGATAGAGTTAACTTTCTTCATAGCAGCTAGTATGGGGCTGTGTTTTGGATTTGGGCTGAAAACAATGTTGATAAAGCAGGGATGTTTTAGTTACTGCTGAGCAGGGCTTACACAGAGTCAAGGCTTTTTCTGCTTCTCTAACCACCCCACCAGCGAGGAGGCTGGCGGTGCACAAGAAGTTAGGAGGAGACACGGCTGGGACAGCTGACCCCAACTGACCAAAGGAATATTCCATACCATATGATGTCATGCTCAGTATATAAACTAGGGGGAAAGCTGGCCGGGGGACCGCTGCTTGGGGACAGGCTCGGCATCAGTTGGATGGTGGTGAGCAATTGTTTTCATTTGCATCACTTGTCTTACCTGGATTTTATTTTGTTGTTGTTGTTATTGTCCTTCTCATTACATTTTTTATTATTATTTTCATTAATATTATTATTTAATTTCTTTTCATTTCAATTATTAAACTGTTCTTACCTCAACCCATGAGCTTTCTCACTTTACTCGTCCAATTCTCTCCATTACCCCACCGAGGGGGAGTGAGCAAGTGGCTGTGTTACTGCTCAGCAGTAACTAAAACATCCCTTCTTTATCAACACTGTTGCCAGCACAAATCCGAAACATAGCCCCATACTAGCAACTATGAAGGAAGACAACTCTATCCCAGCCAAAACCAGCACAGTCCTCCAGGGCAGTTTCCCATGAAATCCAGACGAGGAGCTCCCTGAACAAGACAAGAATTTCCATCCTGCACTCCAAAGCTCTGATGCTGGCATTTGCCTTGCACTCCTCTCTTGGGAATATAGACCCCACCATCTGCTGTTCACTGCAGCCACCTGACACCGACCCTCTGTGGAAGAGCTCACATACCCATGGTTCCAAGTGCCTATGGCTCTGTCTCAGATATTGGCTCCAGAAGGTCACAAGAGGCCACCTGAAGCCTCTCATCTATCTGGGCCCATTCCTGGAGGAAAAGAGAAGCAGCAGGATTTGACAGTCCTCTTCCCATGGTGCCTCCCCCTGCATCAGCACCCTCATCTCACTCACAGGTGGGGATAGATCATCTGCTGGGTAACGAGCTCAGGTTCCAGATGCCACCCATCTTCTCTGGGGACTTGCTTCTTTTAGCCAACAGCCATTGCTGGCTCTTGCTCCACCTGCTCTCAACCCAACCACAGCTTCATCGCCCTTTTTCACCTCTGGCACCTTCTGTTCCTTCCAGAGTCCACTTTTGCCTCTCTGAGAGCCACTCCCAGGTGATCAACAGCCTCTGTAACAGTGGCTGTAGGGGAGAGGGAAGGTAGGCATGAAGAGTTACACTGACCTTGTGCCTCCAGGAAATGTCTTCTTTGTATCAGCCCTTAGGAAGCCCTGCTAAAGCATCTCCCAAATTGAGTGCTGGCAGGACGCTCTCCTGTAGACACTTCTGGTCTGAGTCTCCTGACTTCTGCACCCCTGGGCTGGGTGCTCTGCCTGCCACTGCACGATCAGGCCACACTGCTACACAGAGGCAGAGTTCCCTGGCACACTTCTACACACAAATGTCTCTACCTCATGCCCTGCCGCTCTTTGGAAAGAAACACCTCTAGGATTTGCAGACATGCTTCAGGGCTGCCCATTGCTGTCACCCACACTCCTCTGGATATCCACAGAGTGCTGGGGGGTGCTTGGGCTCCTCTTCAATGAGGCCATAACCAGAGTGTCCACACAGGTCTCAGGACAACAGGTGACACCATCCAGGTCCGAAACACACCCACAGTAGGTCCTCTACTTCACAGTGGTAGTTGGTGTAAGGGCCAGCTCTCACTCCCTGCTGTACTACTCTGGGCTGTGTGAGCACTATCAGAAAATGTAGCTCCAGCTCCCCACCTGGTTCTGCTTCCTGGGCTGCCTCCATAGTGAGGCTCCCATGCAACTATTGCACATTATTGTGAAACAACCCACAGCATGCAGGATGCCTTTGCACGGCCTGGATGAAACGTCTGTGCTCCTGGGATGCAGCAGTCGCCTTGGGCTGCAGGTTCCTCTCCTCCTGCTCTTCCTGATGACCCACACCATGACCCTGGCTGCAAACCTCTCCACTATTGTGCTGGTGGTTGTTGATGGGCATCTCCACACCCCCAGGTACCTCTTCCTGGGACACTTGTCCTGCTGTAGCTCCACCACCCTGCCTAGGCTACTGTCCTGGCAGGGGACAGGGCCGTTTCCATCTGCTGCTGCATCCTGCAATTCTCCTGCTTTGTTTCTCTCACAGGAGCAGAGTGCTCACTCCTGGCTGTGATGTCCTCTCATCACCGCGTGCCTGGCTGCAGCCTGCTGCTCTACGCAGCCCTGAGGAGGGCCAGATCCTGCCTGCAGCTGGCAGCTGGGCCATGGATCAGTGGGGCCCTGGCCATGGTGGCCAACACCTCCTGGCTGTCAGGCATTGTCTTATGTGGCCCCACCGACTTCCACCTCTCCTTTTGTGAGTTTTACCTTCTCCATTCTCTGTATTTTCTTCATCTCCATTGATTATAAAGTTGCACCTTATCCAGAGGTCTCCTAGGCCCTGTGCCTGTATAAGGTGTCCTCATTGGCCCTGCATTCTGATGCTTTGTTCTTGCCATGGTGTTTCTGAGATTGTTACAGTGGAACTTCCATTCATCACCCCTTCCATTACACTAGTAACCCCTTTTTCTTACCTGCACTGTCCTACGTCTGCTGAAGTTGTTGTCCTGTTAGAGGAACTATGACTCACCATGAGCCATCTGCACATGTACCTTAAATGCTGACATGCTGGAGCTTCAGAGCACAGGGACCTTGAGACACTTGGGGATTTGGCCAACAGAAACCTCCTCAAGTTTTACAAGGAGAAGGGGTGAAGGGGCAAAGTGGCACTGGAAGGCCTGGACTCTGACCAGAAGGGCCTGGGCATTATGAGGGATGCCCTATGAGCCACTGGGAAAGGCTCAGCATGAATAAGGCCAGCTGCATACGGGGCAGTGTTGGGAGGAGCGTGGCCACCCAGACAAGGGGAGTTATCGTCCCCCTCGACTCAGCACTGGTGTGGCCACACCTGCAATCATAGTCTCACAGAAAGTTTTGGGTTTGAAGGGACCTTTAAAGATCACCTAGTCCAATCCCTTCTTTTCAGGGACATCTTCAACTAGGTCAGATTGCTCAAAGCCCCATCCTAAATGACCTTGAGCACTGCCAGTGATGGGGCATCCACAACTTCTCTGGGCATCCTTTTCCAGTGTCTCACCACCCTCATTGTTAAAAATGTCTTCCATATGTCCCATCTAAATCTATCCTCTTTCAGTTTAAAACCATTGCCCCTTGTCCTGTTTAAAACCATTGCCCTGGCCCTGCTAAAATATCTGTCTTTCTTATACGCCTCCTTCATATATTGGAAGGCTGCAGTACGGCCTCCTTGGAGCCTTTTTGTCTTCAGGCTGAACAATTCCTGGACTTCAGTAAAGCCTTCGACACTGTCTCCCACAGTATTCTCCAGGAGAAGCTGGCAGCTCATGGCTTAGACAGGTGTACTCTTCGCTGGGTAAAAAAACTGGCTGGATGGCTGAGCCCAGCGAGTCATAGCAAATGGAGCGAAATCCAGTTGGTGGTCGGTCACAAGCGGAGTCCCCCAGGGCTCAGTTTTGAAGATGGTTTTGTTTAATATATTTATCGACGATCTGGATGAGGGGATTGAGTGCTCCCTCAGTAAGTTTGCAGATGACACCAAGTTGGGAGGGACTGTTGATGTGTTTGAGGGTCGGAAGGCTCTGCAGAGGGATCTGGACAGGCTGGATGGATGGGCCCAGGCCAATTGTATGAGGTTCAACAAGGCCAAGTGCCGGGTTCTGCACTTGGGTCACAACAACCCCATGCAATGCTACAGGCCTGGGGACGAGAGGCTAGAAAGCTGCCCTGCAGAAAAGGACCTAAGGGTGTTAATTGACAGCCGGCTGAAGATGAGCCAGCAGTGTGCCCAAGTGGCCAAGAAGGCCAACGACATCCTGGCCTGTATCAGAAAGAGTGTGGCCAGCAGGAGTAGGGAGGTGATCGTGCCCCTGTACTCGCCACTGGTGAGGCTGCACCTAAATGCTGTGTTCAATTTTGGGCCCCTCACTCCAAGAAGGACATTGAGGTGCTGGAGCGTGTTCAGAGAAGGGCAACAAAGCTGGTGAGGGGTCTGGAGCACAAGTCTAACGAGGAGCGGCTGAGGGAACTGGGGTTGTTCGGTCTGCAGAAGAGGGGGCTGAGGGGAGACCTCATGGCTCTCTACAATTACCTGAAAGGGGGTTGCAGAGAGGTGGGTGTTGGTCTCTTCTCCCAGGCGGCTAGCGACAGGACATAAGGAAATGGCCTAAAGTTGCACGAGGGCAGGTTTAGGCTGGATGTTAGGAAAAATGTCTTTACTGAGAGAGTGGTAAAACACTGGAACAGGCTGCCCAGGGAGGTGGTGGAGACACCATCACTGGAGATGTGGACGAGGCATTGTGGGACACGGTTTAGTGGGCATGGTGGTGTTGGGTTGATGGTTGGATCTTACAGGTCTTTTCCAACCTTCGTGATTCTGTGATTCTGTGAATTCTAACGCTCGCAGCTTTTCTTCATAGGAGAATTCTTCCAGGTCTCAAAAAATATTTCGTGTTGCTGCTCTTGAACCGCTCCAACAGGTCCATGTCTTTATTGTGCTGGGGCCCCTAGAACCAGACACAGTGTTTCAGATGAAGTAGTATGAGATTGGTGTAGAGAGGGAGAATCCCTTTCCTCCTCCTGTTGGCCACGCTTCTTTTGATGCAGCCCAGGGTATGATTGGCTTTCTGAGATGCAAGTGCACATTGCCAGCTCTTGTCCAATTTTTCACGCACCAGCGTGCCCCAGTCCTTCTCCACAGGTTGCTCTCAATCCAGTCATCAACGAGTCTGTATTGATACTGGGCTTTGCCCTGACCCAGGTGCAGGGCCTTGCACTTGGACTTGTTGACCTTCAAGAGGGGCGCATGGGTCCCATTTACCAGTTACTTAAACAACTGAATGTTTCTTTCCCATGGCTTAGGGTCTTGACTATACTTTTCCCCTGGCATATATCTTTTCAGATAGTGAATTCCACCAGGGAATGATCCCTGCAGCCCAGGCTCCCACTAATCTTGGCCTCTCCAATACGTTTCTCTGAGTTGGTGACCGGGCTAGGGAGTTGGGTTTGGGTTTAGGCTGCAGGCATGTGGTGAGTGTTTCTGCTTTGGCATTCATGTTCAGGGAAGGGCTAAAGATGAGAGCTCCAGCATAGGTACTAGGCTTAGGGTACAGGCAAAGGCTTAAGGTGAGCTGCACAGTGCCACGTCTGAGGGGCAAGGGTGGGTAGGCACTCTGCCTGTAGCGGCCCTTGTTGAGACCACAACGGAAACCTCAGCTGCTGAAGACCAAAAGCATCATCATTGTGATGGGCTGGGGATGAGCACGGGCCCCCTTGGCTTGACAGGGCACATCCAAGGGGCTACCTGACAAAGGACGCCTCTGTCTCCTTGCTTTGTCATCCTGAGATTGCTGCCTCTGATTTTCTGCTCTAATCAGCCCCCAGAGAGGCACGCTTCAATTTCCTGAAGCAGCTTCATCACCCACAGCCCTCAGCAGGCCCTACTAAACCTCCAGGGCTCTTGACTCCTGCCATGGCCCTCCGCGCTCACTGACTCTCCCCTGGGAGCTTGTTAGTGTGCAGCAACTGTAAGGAGTTTAGTGTTGCATCTCAATTTCGGCATGCTTGCAGAGGGACTTCCAGGAGAGACCATCTTTGAGGAAGGCTTTTGCTAAGTGTGATGATGTTAACGAGCACCTGATGCCACACAAGTTCATTTCTTTCTCAGTCCTAACTCAGGAATGCTTTGAAAATTGACTGTAAAATGTTCCCACACAACACCCCAACTTCATTTGCTAGAGGTGGGCATGGGATGAGGAGGCACAGGCAGCCAGGTAGATGTGACCACAGGTGGAGGGGCAAGGAGATCTCTAGAGACATGAGTTGTTGATAAGGCTCTGGGATGGAAATTTGGCCAAGAATAAGGCAAAGTTGATTGAATCTGCCAAACTGTCCCTTTAGCCAACTCACTAATTGTATGTATATTTATCATTTCTTATCTGTCTGTCAAACATATTTCTTTTATGGTCGTTCATCGCTTGAGGAAGGTGGACCTTATTGGAGGCTTGGACTTGGCATACAGTTGAGGAGTCCGTTGAGTCTTTTCATTTATTTTTTTCACCCTTTACTTCTGTTTGTTCAAAATTAATAAGAATCCTGCTTGTATTTACAGCGAAGTCTCAGGGTAAATCCGGTGGGAATTGGTGCAAAGGAGCTGTAACACTCAGCTGCAGACTTCAGTGTGGAAGTCTGATGTAGGAAAAGAATACAAGTGCCAGGCGGCCCCTGAGAGAAATGGTGGGGCTGGGGAGGTAAGGAGGAAAGGTTCCCATACATTGGGGGATCTCGAGGAGACGGCTGCTGCCACCTCTCCAGACCTCCTTAGGAGACCTTCTGCATCAATATCAATTGGAGAAAGCTGCTATCACTTCTTCTGTAGAATGAAACTATAATTTAAAACCCCTTTAAAAGTAAAAAAAAAAGAACAGCCCGCTTTTTTATTGAGTTCTGATTGAAATCTTCCCCTTTAATTAGACTCCTGAGACCTTTCCAATTAGCTGTACAACTCTGGAAGCCCTGAAGAAAATTAAGGAAGTGATATGCCTTATTAGGGCTTTCTGCACTTTAATGAGCCCCATGGGGTATTTGGTGCTGAGTCCATGAGCCTCAGATACTGAGAGGAGATTGAACAACCTCTCAAGGAGTTAAAGTCAGAAGCAAAAGCCAAAGTTTCTTGGAGCATTAATTGGCCCCTCTGAGGGCCATTACAGACCAAGGCTCCACATGCATTTGTTTGAGCAGAAAATTGGAGGCTGTGATGACAGGGAGGCAAAGGCACTGTGCAGGGGGATCTGACGCTGAGTAAAACTTGATCTGTTTTATCATGGCAAGTGGTCAGCCCTGCGAAGGGGGATCCTGTCCCTCACCAAAGAGCTCAGGGCTCTTCCTGGAGCAGTGTGATGTGGGGTGGGCAATGCTGAGAGAAGGGCAGCGGTACCACACCTCCCAGCCTCCCTGGGGGGTGCAAGGAAGTAAGGAGGCCCCAGTTCCATGAGACTAACGTGTCTGCTCTCAGGCCCTTGTAGCAGAGCCAGCTGCCATAGCCAAGGGGACAAAGACCTGCAGGCTGTGGACACCAAACTTAGGTCCTCACCTTGCACCCACCGTGGCATCTCCCTGCCTTTTCTGATATCTCTTCTTCCTCCCTGCCTGTGCCTTGAAACACAACGCATTGCGCTGATCCAGGCTCCCTCTGCGTGACCTCTGGCACCACAGCACTACCCTTCAAGGCACATCTCTTTCTCTTCCTGTCCAGCCTCAGCCTCCCAAGCTGCATATTGTCATGCTTTTCCTCATGTGGTTTCCCACTGCAGAGGAAAGCTCCATCATCTCTGAAAACACCCTGAAACCACCTGAAACTCCTAATTTCAGGCTACTCTCTTACTCCCACACAAGCCTCCACATCATCAGGACAAGGAAGCCCAGGTCCTTCAGCCTCTCCACACAGGACATGTGCTTCATGCCCCCTAAACCCACCTTTGCAGGCATCCTCTGGACACTCTCCTGTTCTTTCCCACTCTTCAGAATGGAAAGCCCCACAGGCTTTTACAGGTGTGGCCACACCAGTGCTGGGTCGAGGGGGATGATGACTCCCCGTGTCTGGGTGGTCATGCCACAATGCAGCTCCGTATGCAGGAGCTGCCTATATTCATGGTGAGCCTTTCCCAGTGGTTCATATGGCATCCCTCATAATGCCCAGGGCCTTCTCCTCAGAATCCAGTCCTGTCCCACTCTGCCCCTTCTCCTTGTAAAACTTGAGGAGGTTTCTGCTGGCCCAATCCCCAAGTGTCTCAAGGGCCCTGTGCACTGAAGCTCCAGCACGTCAGCATTCAAGGCATGTGTGCAGATGGCTCATGAGGAGTCATGGTTCCTCTAACACGACAGCAACTTGAGTCGAGGTGGGACAGTGCAGGTAAGAGAAAGAAATGCGAGTTTAATGCAAGTGATGATGAAGGTGGGAAGTACCACTGTAACACTAAGCCAGCTAATCCTCAATCACACTGAACCTCACAGGAACTTCACAACGAGCAGTGAGGGTGACCTAGATCTACGTGCCTCACATGGGCACTACCACTCCTCCCTTTTCAACTACAGGATCAAGTTTGGTGACAGGAGTGACAAAAGCAGCATTTGGTGCTTTCCAAAACTTGCAGCAGGCTCCTGCCAGCAGGCAGCAGAGGGGCACGGATGCAGAAGCCACACTGAGAAGAACATTGTGTACGCTGAAAAAACTTTTTGGTTGAAGAAAAACGGTGGCAAGGGCTCAGTAGCTTGTCACGACAGGCGGAGCACAGCCTGACTCTTTCAAGACTAGTTCGTTGTGCTGGTTTTGGCTGGGGTAGAGGTAACTTTCTTCATAGCAGCTAGTATGGGGCTGTGTTTTGGATTTGTGCTGGAAACAGTGTTGATAAAGCAGGGATGTTTTAGTTACTGCTGAGCAGTGCTTACACAGAGTCAAGGCCTTTTCTGCTTCTCACCACCAGCGAGTAGGCTGGGGGTGCACAAGAAGTTGGGAGGGGACACAGCCGGGACAGCTGACCCCAACTGACCAAAGGGATATTCCAGACCATATGACGTCATGCTCAGCATATAAAGCTGGGGAAAGAAGAAGGAAGGGGGGGACATTTGGAGTAATGGCGTTTGTCTTCCCAAGTAACCGTTACGCGTGATGGAGCCCTGCTTTCCTGGAGATGGCTGAACACCTGCCTGCCGATGGGAAGTGGTGAATGAATTCCTTGTTTTGCTTTGCTTGCGTGTGCGGCTTTTGCTTTACCTATTAAACTGTCTTTATCTCAACCCACGAGCTTTCTCACTTTTTACTCTTCCGATTCTCTCCCCCATCCCACCTGGGGGGAGTGAGCGAGTGGCTGTGTGGTGCTTGGTTGCCAGCTGGGCTTAAACCACGACAGTCCTTTTTGGCGCCCAACGTGGGGCTCGAAGGGTTCACGATAACGACAGGTTTGATTGGAATGTGCTATATCGAATTTATAGATGTTGTTGCTGTTCAGCTATTAATCGCAGGCTCCTGTGCTTGCCATGGGGTTTGCTTGCCTTACTGTCTATTAGAGTCTAGTGCTCGTTAGTGGCTGCTTTTTGCTTTAGCTGCTTGCTGTACTGCTGTACTGCTTATCATCTTACTCTGCTGTGCCTGGGAACATTTTGATAACAGCAATGGCCATGCGCCTGGGCTGGCAGATGGCCAGGGCATCGCTGCTGGTTCTGTGCTGCTGTACTGGACAGGCTGGAACTCCAGTGTGAACTCGAGTCAAAGGGACTGTGACCTGTGGATGAGTCCATGTGGGAGCAGGACACCCCGAAGCGTCTGTGGCCATGGATAAAGCCACATCAGAGCAGGTACATCTCGAAGCGTCTGTGGTCGTGGTTATGTCTGTGCCACAGCAGGTGTAACTCTGAAGGGATTGTGGTCCAAGGGTAAGCCCACGCAGGAGAAGGTACACCTCGAAGCATCTGTGGCTGTGGATACGTCCATGCTGCAGCAGGTACACCTGGAAGCATCAGCGGCTGTGCATGAGGTCATGCTGGAGCACCTCAAAGTGTGAGGCCATGGATAAGCCCACAAGAGAGCAGGTACACCCCTGGAGAGACTGCAGCCATGGGAAAGTCCATGTTGGAGCAGGTTTACTTTTGAAGGGACTGTGTCTGTGGGTAAGGCCACGCTGGAGCAGGTATATCTCTGAAGGCATTGTGACCCATGGATAAGGCCACGCTGGAACAGGTGCACCTCGAAGCGACTGTGGCTGTGGATAACTCTCTGCCGCAGCAGGTATACCCCTGAAGAGACTGTGGCACACAGATAAGGCTCCACTTGGAGCAGGTACAATCCTAAGGAACTGCAGTCTGTGGATAAGTCCAAGCCAGAGCAGGGGCAAGGGGAGGAGTTCATTGCAATGTTAAACCCTATGGTCTGGTCCAAAGGGACCAGGGGTGGAGGTTGTAATGGAAACACCTTTAAATTATTGTAACCCAGGATTTGAGTTGCATGTTATGGGAATTATTATAGCAAGAACCCCTTGTTGCTAGCCAGGCTAGGAGCAAGGGGAGGAGTTCATTGCAGTGCTAAACCCTGTGGTCTGGTCCAAAGGGACTGGGGTAGAGATTGTAATAGAAATACCTTTAAATTGTTGTAACCCATAGTTTGAGTTGCATGTTACAGGAATTACTGTAGCAGGAACCACCTGAATCACTGGAGGACAAGCCTTACAAGAAGCAGTGCAAGTGCAGCAGTGACCCCACCTGAGCTGGCTGTGGTGCCCAAAAACTCCATGCAATACAACACCTGTCCTGAGTGACCACCATAACAGATGGAGCCCAAAGTGATGGACCAAATGAACTCAATGGACATTTTGTGGACATTTGGGGATATTTATGGACATTTTATAGGGGTGGTCCACAGACAAAGGGAATGGTATATGTGTATTCTATCAAAGGATGGGAAGGGGGGTGATGGTTAATGAGAATGTATTGAATAGTGTGAGACCTGAGCATGACGTAAATGGTATGGAATAAGGGGTGGAGAATCTGCTGGTTTTGGCTGGGGTAGAGGTAACTTTCTTCATAGCAGCTAGTATGGGGCTGTGTTTTGGATTTGTGCTGGAAACAGTGTTGATAAAGCAGGGATGTTTTAGTTACTGCTGAGCAGTGCTTACACAGAGTCAAGGCCTTTTCTGCTTCTCACCACCAGCGAGTAGGCTGGGGGTGCACAAGAAGTTGGGAGGGGACACAGCTGGGACAGCTGACCCCAACTGACCAAAGGGATATTCCAGACCATATGACGTCATGCTCAGCATACAAAGCTGGGGGAAGAAGAGGGAAGGGGGGGACATTTGGAGTAATGGCGTTTGTCTTCCCAAGTAACCGTTACGCGTGATGGAGCCCTGCTTTCCTGGAGATGGCTGAACACCTGCCTGCCGATGGGAAGTGGTGAATGAATTCCTTGTTTTGCTTTGCTTGCGTGTGCGGCTTTTGCTTTACCTATTAAATTGTCTTTATCTCAACCCACGAGCTTTCTCACTTTTTACTCTTCCGATTCTCTCCCCCATCCCACCTGGGGGGAGTGAGCGAGCGGCCGTGTGGTGCTTGGTTGCCAGCTGGGCTTAAACCACGACATTCGTATTACTACAAAGGACAACACGAAGGAAATATGTGCTAGCAAATGGCCTGGATCATTAGCGTTACTCACGACCTTTTGGTCCTAGAGATCGAACGATCCAACCGGTTGAAGGGGATATGTGTGACAGATGCAGAGGGCAGTGGGGCCCATAAGAACTTGCCTACTTGGCAAAAATGCTTGCAAGGAGCCAGTCTTGCCAAGAAAGGCAATCTGCAAAGTCTTTTTTTCCACAGATGAACACTTGAAAATCCAGGGTGCTGCTGTCCTGCTGAAGGATCACAGCAGGTCTTTCTGAAGACAAATAGTGTTACCTGAATCCAGATCTCTGCCAGACTGGCCCGATCATTTTATCAAAATACTGCTCTGATCACAGGAACCATGTAAGAGCAGATCAGACAATTGCCAGTAAACAAGCATCCCCTTTAAGTATACTGCCCATATGGCCTATGACTCTTTGCTACTAACAGAAACCTATGTTCAAAAATACCCAACTGACTTAGGAACTGGGAATCAGCTCATACAGGACCTGCATTCATTGAAAAATACAGAATATGTGCATATCATCTGCAGACGCCTTCAGTTTACTTCTACCTTCTCCTTCCTTCTCACCCAGTTGAGGATACTTCTAAGAGAAAGAGCTAATTTTACCACCACGCACAAACGTGTTGAGAATACAGACCTGCCTCAGCACTGGGAAGAGGACTGTCAAATCCTGCTGCTTCTCTTTTCCTCCAGGAATGGGCCCAACTCGATGAGAGGCTTGAGGTGGCCTGTCATGACCTTCTGGAGCCAATATCTGAGACAGAGCCATAGGCACTTGGAACCATGGGTACGTGAGCTCTTCCACAGGGGGTCAGTGTCACGTGGCTGCAGTGAACAGTAGATGGTGGGGTTTAAATTCCCAAGAGAGAAGTGCAAAACAAATGCCAGCATCAGAGCCTTGGAGTTCAGGATAGAAATCTTTTCTTGTTCAGGGAACTCCTGTGCTGGATTTCATGGAAAATTGCCCTGGAGGACAAAGGGGCCTCAGACAACTGCTTCATCTTCAAGGAGAACCATGTGAAAACACAAGAACCTTCCAGGCTTTTATGGATAAAGGTGATCAGCCATGGCAGGAGGCCAGCACACTTTCTTTCCACCCCTGCCACTGCAGTTGCCTGTGCCTGAGCCTGCCCACTTGCCCTCCCCACAGGCATGTTTGCACTGGGAGTCCAAGAAAATCCCAGCGCTCCTACCCTCGAGCTGGCACCTGCCCCCGATTTGGTAGCCTGGCCAACCCCAGAGGCAGCAGCTGCCCAGTGCCCCTGTGTGCAGCCCAGGGCATGGGTCGCACCCGCCTTTCCCTGTTGGTGCCCCAGCTCCCAGCACTGCTGTGCTGTGCCCATGTCCCACCCTCCTGCCACCAGCCTTCCCCTGAGCCCGAGGCAGCTCCAGATCCCTTGGAGGGCTCTGACCAAGCCTTCCAGGAGCAGGTTGCAGTGGGGTGCCAGGGGATGGGCTCTTGGCACTGCCAGGCTGGCCGGCCTGGGCAGGGAGAGGGCAGCCCCCATCTGTGGGGTTGGGCTGGGACTGCTCACAGGGACGTCCCTCAGGAGCACACCTCTTGCGCTCCAGTCTGCACTGAGGCAGGGCTGGCACCAGGACAAGGGCTCCTGGGTCAGGGCAGAAGTAGCTGAGCTGAGAGAGGCTTTGACTGACGACCCACAGATAGGAGCCCCAGCTTCAGCAATGTGTTCCCCCTCAGCATTTAGCAGCGCTGCTCTGTCTTCTTCCCACTTTCCCTGCTCCTCATCCCTCCACCCTCCTCATGCCCAGGGCAGAGCTTCCCCCAGGCTGGGCACGGCTTGAGTGATGCGGAAGGTCGCAAGAAGGGCTTCAGTAAGTGTGTTAGCAGCCAGCGGAAGGCAACGAAAGATGTGGGCCCACTGCTCAGTGGGGCAGGGTGCCTAGTGACCAAGAGCATGTGGAGAGAGTGTCAGTGAGCTGACTGGCCATACACGGGTCTGTGGAATAATTGCTGGAGGTAACTTAGGAATTAAATTTCTATTAAAGGTACAGCATTGAAGAAATCTTCAGGGTGGAGTGTGGCGAATATGCAAGGAATCCATCCCACAGAAGTTCCCTAGGCAACCTTAGATGTTGGCAACACCAGGGGAGCTTGGTGTGCTGACTCTAAGAGAAACTACACAGCGGGTGGAGCGGAGTGAAGACACCGTGGCCAGGCTCTGTGATAATAGATGTATATATGACTAGAGTCACTCAAGCTCCACCTGTAAGGACAAATGATATAAAAATGGCTTAAGAGAGGAAGGATGCCAGGGAAGATACCACCGCAGACCACCTCTGAACAACTGGGATCAGTCAATGGGCTGAACCTCTCTTCTCCCCGACAGGGATGCCTTTGGGTAAGATTCAAACACCTGGTTATACCGAATGCTTCCCCAGGAAACTTAGAAATCTCTATACAGTTGCTTTATAACTTAACGTGTTTGTAGGCAGGCTGTATTACTCATATTCTTGGTATTTACACATGCTTTGCAAGCAGTAATTTTATCACCGGCAATCCAAAAGAACTTGTGCATCTGTTGCTTCAATAAACTGCACTATTCACTAATCTAGCCGTGAGAGTTCTCACGGAACGTCACCAAAACCCTTAAGTGTGGCCTGCTAGTTCATGAAACGCGACTGGACTGAAAGTGTATGGTGTTACGAGTGTATCCGTAATCATGAGAGTTCAATACATTGAACGCGACCGGACTTGTAACACAGAGAACTGGGCATCACTCAGATTCTAAGCCCAGCCACCCCCAGCCCCTCTGATACCTGAGGACAAGCTGGAACGCAACAGGGTTTATTTTCTGCCAAATTGCCTTGCCCTTTAATGTGACAGACTCTCACTCATAAACGATGTGAAGTGTTGCAGCCAAGGGTTCAGGGGGTGCTGTCTCAAGTCATTGTGTGGCTGCTTCTGTCATCCTGGAAAGGCTGTGGCAGTCAGGGAGGTTCCTGATGCTTTTCCAACCTTAGTGATTCTGTGATTCTGTGATTCTGAAATTCTGCCTGACTAACCTGAATACTTTTTATTATTACATGACGGGCCCTTTGGATGAGGAGAGAGATGGATGCAGTAGTTCTCGGCAGCTTAGTGAAAAGGGCTGCCTGGAACCCTACAAAGTTGAAGGAAGACAAATGTCGCATTCATCCTGGCACTGCACTGGGAGAACTCCATGCAACAGGCAGGCTGGGGACAATTGGTTGGAAGGCAGCTCTGCAGAAAAGGTCCTGGGAGTCCGGGTGGACAGCAAGTGGGACAGGAGGGAGCAGTGTGCCCTTGGGAAGAGGTAGGCCAACAGCATCCGGGGCTGGCTTAGCAAAATCACAGCCAGGAGGGAAAGGGAAGTGATTCTTCACCCCTGTTCATGGACCCCGTTAGGATTGCTGTGTCCAGTGTGGGTCTTCCCAGAACAAGAAAGACCTTGACAGGCTGTGGCAAGTCCAGCAGAGGCTGGACAGATGGTTGGGGCCTGGAGCACATTAGCTACCACTGGAGGCTGAGAGTGCTGTTTGGTTTTTAGGCTTGGTTTATTTTGAGAAATCCCTCAGAACCACACACCGGAGCAAGGGCCCAGTGGAAATGGTTGGATCTCAGTCAACAGAGATATTCCAAACTTGTTGTGACAAGGGCCAATGCACTTGACCTAGCATGAGTTGTCAGAGAATAGGCTTGGAGAACAACTTAGGCAGAAGTTATGGCACATCAAGTCTGAGTGTCAGTATGAAACCGGTTTCTTCTTTGTTCGTAATAGTGGTGGAGGAGGGTATCAGAGTTGTGCCTGTACGCACCCCCACTGCACCGAAGTCATTAGAGCCCAATACATTACTCTTCCTTTTCAAAATAATCTTTCTATCTGTGAGCATTTGGGCAGCCCTCACAGCTCCCACCCAGCAGAAATTACTTTAGGATGCAATGGTCCCCCTTTGTACCAAGAAGAATCCTGGTGTGAGAACATCCTGCAGGGCTTGCCCATGCCCCCAGCACAGTGTGAGCTCATCTGCAGGGGGCATTCCTGGGCTGGCACTCGGCACATGCTGTGGGCTGAGGAGCATCACAGCCCATCTTCAAGGACAGCCTGGTCAGGATCATGCAGAGAGGCCACAATGACCAGCTCCAGGCAGAGACACACACTGTGGGTGCCCATTGAGTTCAGAGAAGGACACACAGAGACACCTCATAGCCCAGCACAGAGGGACTGTGGCAGTGCCCGTGGGGTGACTGTGGGCAGAGCAGGGAAGACCTCCTCAGCTGGGCTGGCCAAGTCCTGCTGCCCCACATGGCCCCACAGCCCCGTGGTGCAGGCACTGCATGGACCAGGGTGCATTCGGGGTGGGAAAATCTCTGCCCAGCACAGTCCCCATGGCAGCCATCAATGCTTCTTCCTCCAGCAGTGGCAGCCTCTCACCACTGCCTGCCCCTGCCCAACCCCAGTGGAATCCCACGTAGGCTTTTGCAACAGCCTCGCTGCAGGGTCTGGCAGCATCTGGGTCAGGAGAGATTGCACAGGGCTGGCCATGCCCCTGCACGCACTGAGCCCAGGAGGAAGATGGAGTTTGCCATGCAGCAGAGTCCCTGCCCACAGATGCTTGTACTGCCAGAGGTGGAAATGGCCAGAGTTCAGGGCTGGTTTTGGCCAGTGTTCATGGGGCAGCTTCCTCAGGGTGTCCAGGGACCATGGCACAGTCCAGGCGCTCTCTTTTCTGCCTTTGATGTCTTGCATCCTTCTCCAAAAGGCCTGGCTGTGCACCGTGATCACACTGCTGTGTGCTCCCACCCTGCACACTCACACAGCTCAGCTAGCAGCGCTGTTTTCCTCCACCAACAAAACCTTCCAGCCCAGCCCAGCCCCTCCCTGGCTCTCCCCACCTCCCCTGCCCTCTCCCCAGACCACCGCAGCAGAGCAGCCCAGTCTGGGCCGGCCCCATGGCAGTTCCCGCTGCAGGCTGCTGCCGAGCTCTGGGCACTCCCACCACAGCTCCAGCCCTTCTGAAGGGCACAGCAGCTCCAGGGCCATTGAGGCTGTTCAGCCTCCCCATCAGCCCCAGGGCTGGAGCTGGCCCCAAGGGCACAAGGAGACACAGGCCAGTCACTCTCTGTCTCTCCCGCATTCATGCTGCAAGTGATGCCCAGCCCTGCCTGCCTCTGTCCCCCTCTGCCTCCCCACCAGCCCTGCTCCCCAAGACAGTGTGAGAGCCCCTTCCCTGGGGCCCCTCAGGCAGCTCCCGCATCTCTGCCGTCTCCCTTCCCTGTGCCTGCTGCAGTTTCACTGGCTCCCACAGAACTGCAGGGTCATGGTTTGTGGGTGTCTGGATTTAGTGCCTTACTCTGGGAAAACTTCACCTTTGGGGGTGTTTCATCTTCTGAGTCTCCATTCACTGCCCTCCCCAGGGCACATGGAGAGTGTCCTTTCTCTCCTGACCCCTCCAGACTCCTTTCCACAGGGAACAATATATGCCATCAGCCCTCCTATACATGTGGCAGTGTAAAGAGGTAATAGAGAGCTCATGCAGCATCCACATGGCCCCTGGACACCAGGAATAGAGTCTTTAAAAGCATGACTTGCTGTCTAATAGATCTCAGAGCTGCCACAAGCTTATTGCCCCCAACACAGGGAGAAAAGAATGAGAAAAGACCTTTTTAAAGTCTAATTCCTTGGGCTTGTTCTTGGCAGCAGCTTTTTAAGGACAGCCCAGCCTTCAGGCCCTGCACTCAGGAGACCCCTTTGATTGCTGAGATGCTGTCAGGGAGGCCAGATCTGATGCAGCGTTCAAAGCATTTGGGAAAGGCTCAGACAGGACAGGATGAAGCCTCTAGGGAAGTGGTAGGAAGCAGAGCAGGTACCTATGACTACAATTATCACAGGAGAAAGACATCAGAGGCCTGGCCTAAGCCAAGCTCTGGGAGAACTTGCAGAGAAGGGGAGGGAGGTTACTGCTGGTGGAACAAGGTCCATTGGATCAATTTCTCCATGGCGTCCTTGAGCTCCCTGTTCCTCATGCTGTAGGTGAAGGGGTTCAGAGTTGGAGGTCCCATTGAGTACAGAACAGCCACCACCAGATCGAGGGATGGGGAAGAGATGGAGGGGGGCTTCAGGTAGGCAAAAAATGAAGTGCTGGTGAACACAGAGACCACGGCCAGGTGAGGACGGCACGTGGAAAAGGCTTTGTGCTGTCCCTGCTCAGAGGACATCCTCAGCACGGCCCTGAAGATCTGCACATAGGACAGCACAATGAAAACCAAATACCCAGAAACTAAGCTTGCACCACCCACAAGGACCCCAACTTCCTGGAGACAGTCTGAGTCTGAGCAGGAGAGCTTGAGGATCTGGGGGATTTCACAGAAGAACTTGTCCAGGGCATTGCCATGGCAGAGTGGTAGTGAAAAGGTATAGGCAGTGTGCAGCAGAGCATGGAGAAAACCACTGCTCCAGGCAGCTGCCAGTGGCTAAAACAGCGTTGATAACACCCTGATGTTGTAGCTATGGCTGATCAGTGCTGGCATAGTGTCAAGGTTGCCTCTGTTTCTCATTCTGACCCTACAGCGAGGAGGCCAGAGGTAGACAAGAGGTTGGGAGGGGACAAAGTCAGGACAGCTGACCCCAACGGACCAAAGAGATATTCCATACCATGTGGCATCATGTTTAGCACTAAAAGTGGGAGGGAAGTTTCTCCAAAGTAGCCCTTGCTCAGAGACTGCCTGGGCATTGGTCTGCTGGTGTGAGGGAGTGTTTCTCCATCCCCTGTGTCCTGCTGGGGAGTGAGTGAGTGGCTGGTTGAAGTCACTTGTTCCCTCGTATCTCATAGACGAGTAGATAGTCAATGGGTGGATATTTGGTGGTCAGGTCACTGGTGCCGGAGTAGCTGTTAGGCAAGGGGAGAGACATGGCCTGGGTATGTACTTGTGATGTCACTCATGGCTGAGTAGCTGATAGGCCAGGACCAGGTACATGGCTTGTATAGGCCGTGGTGAGGTCATTGGAGCCCGAGTACCTCCATGGCAAGGACATGTCAGATGGAGATGATACGTCTTTGTGATGACACTCGAGGTTGAATATCTGATAGGCCAGGAACAGGCCTATGGATTGTGTAGGTTCTTATGAGGTCCCTGGGGACTGAGTTTATGATAGGCTGGGAGGTGGCACATGGCTTGGGAATGTCTTTGTGACGACAGTGGTTCCTGAGTAGCTGGCAGGCCAGGAGAAACATGTCTTGTGTTGGATATCATGAGGTCACAGGTGCCTGAGAAGCTGGTAGGCCAGGAGTAAGAACTTGTCTTGTGTAGGTGTTTGCAAGGTCATTTATGACTGATCAGCTGATAGGCCAGGACCAGGCCTATGGGTTGGGTTGTGTAGGTACTTGTGAAGTCATGCTGCCCCAGTATCTGATAGGCCAGGAGCAGGCACAGGCCGGGTTGAGATGCTGTGACATCACCTGCAGCTGAGTGGCGGATAGGCCAGGAGTATGCACGTGGCTTGTGTACGAGCTTGTGATTTCACTGGTGCCAGAGATGCTTTTAGGCCAAGAGCAGGCATATGGCTTGTGTGGGTGCTTCTGATGGCATCAAAATAATAATTAGACCCCACCCAAATATGGCTTTTGGGAAGAACCGTCATCAGCAGAAGCCTGAACGCAGCACACACACGTGTGACTGTAACTCATGAGCTCACAGCAGCAGAAGTAGGAGGGTGTGAGGTCACCGTCACCATAACTGCTCAGTACACAGCGGTGGCAGTAGGAGTGATGTGATGTCACGTCACTGATGGCACCCCATGGCCGTGGGTCTCGGTGCAGAACATCCATGTGCATCACAGGGGCATCACGGGGGACAGGAGCTGCCCGGCCCCGTGTCTGCGAGGCCGAAGGAGCAGCCCCCGCAGCCCTGGCTGGAGCAGTCGGGGTGGGGGTGGCTCGGGGGCACCGCGGGGATGTGCCTGGGCACCGTGCCAGCAGGAAACCACAGACCGCCTTCCCCGGGCGCTGCGGGGGGAGCGCGGCGAGCGCTGAGAGGCCACGTGGGCTGTGGTTTGTGCACCTGCAGGCTCCAGCTCCCGATCTGCCCATGGGGAATAACGGCCCCTCGGTGACAGGCTGAGAGTCAGGGACACGTCTGAGGCTCTGGGCTGCATGTCTGCTGCCAGGGCAGGGACATGTCCCAGCTCTGGCTCCTGTGAGGGACCCACCGTGGGGCTCTCTGGGGAGGGATGGGCGAGCCAGCACTCCTGGAAGGGAGCTCTTCCCCTGGCCAAGGACCTTGCCCAGCTGCTGCTCCCAGCACAGCGGGGTCGGTCGCAGGGGCAGGGGCTGTTTCCTTCCCATCCCGACACAGACCCCGGTGCAGCCCCAGCTCCATGGTTCCCACATCTCGGGGGCAGCTGGACGCTTGCCTCTTGGGTCCGTGGATGAGCCCAGCATAGGAGATGCTCAGTGCTCCCAGTCCCCACAGCAAGGTTCAAGGGGTGACAGACCCATTTCCCCTCCACAGCCAGCTTGTCCCGTGACGATCCCCTGCCACAGAGACCGTGACACCCGCAGCGGGACATATATGTGCCTCATATATGGTCATGAACAGCGCTGGAGAAGTTCATTGGAGGGCTGGGCCGTGTCGGAGGGGAGATAGCTCCCGATAACGTCTAAAAAGGTGCTGCTGCTTCAATTGGCTCCTCCTGCAGCTGGGCCAGCATCTGCAGAGATATATTCCCCTGCCATTGCCTGAGTCCCCGGCAGTCGTGAGAGGGAGTGGGGCGCAGCAGGGCTGTGCCAGGAGGGCAGGAGGCTCAGGATGGGCACAGAAGGACTCCTGTCCCCTCGGGTGCTGTGGCTGCTCCTCTGGGTGCAGCTGTGCAGGGGTAAGTGCCGGCTTCCTTGTCCCACAGATAGGGCCAGTGGGCACCAGTGGGCTCATCGGGATACCTCTGGGAATGGGTTTTCTTGGCATGTGCCAGTGAGATGAGGGGCAGAAGGTGCTCAAGTCAATCGAACTTCTGCCTTTCCCTGTGCCTCTCTGGGTGGGAGAGGGAGCTGTGGGCCTGGGGGCACGGGGCTGTACAGGGCTTGCTGGGCTGGTGAGGAGACTGTGCCCTGGGCAGGGCCGGGCACGGTGTGCGGGTGGGCATGGGCAGGGGGTGGTTGAGGTGGGAGGAGGTGCCGCAGGCTGTGGAGAGGTGAATGGCACAGCAGGTCTGCCGATGGCACCCCCAGCCCTTTGTAGCCTGTGGGGAGAAAGAGACGCCCACACAGCCCCAGGGACAGCCCAGAACGGGGAGGGGTCCCACCCAGTTGCCTGTGACACGTCCTGGGCAGGGGGTTCTTCCAGACCAGCAGTCTGTTGCATTGCACTTTCCTGACAAGTCCCCTGTCAATGTTTGAAGGGGCTGCAGAGGTGAGGCTGGAAAATGGTGGTGAACGCTGTGCTGGAAGAGTGGAGGTGAAACACCAGGGCCAGTGGGGGACCGTGTGTAGCGACAACTGGGACATGGATGATGCCGCAGTGGTCTGTAAGCAGGTGGGCTGTTGGTCTGCTCTTGAAGCTACTCGGTACGCACACTTTGAGCCGGGATCTGGCCCCATTTGGATGGATGATGTTCGCTGTCGTGGAACCGAGTCTGCCCTGTCTGACTGTACACACAACGGATGGGGTCAACACAACTGTGTTCACAGTTTGGATGCTGGAGTGAGGTGTTCAGGTAAGGGGCCAGCCCGTTCCCCACCTCTGTGACTGGGATGGGGGAAGGGACCTGGCTGTGCCCTCAGGGAAACAAGGGTGTACTGGAGAAGGGCCTGGTGGGGCCGGTCACACTGCAGAGCTGGGACTGTCATTGCTGGTTTCCCCAGTCCCTGAGGACACTCCAGTGGGAACACACCACTGCCTGACCCCCGATGCTGCTCAGCCCACCCTCCATGGGTGCCTGGGGCTGGGAGATGAATGCCCGCCCTGTCCCGCAGTCTCTGTTGGTTCCCAGCTTTCTCCTCCCGTTCACACAGAAGTTATCTGGCAGCACCGAGGAGCAGGTCCCCCCATGGCAGAGGCATCGAGAGCCACTCACGTGGCCACCCACAGCCCCAGGGAAGGGCCCAAGTTGGCGGGGAATTCTGGGTTGTGTTTCCTGGCCGGCACGAGTCCCCCAAAGCAGAGGGGCTGCTCAGAGGAGAGGAGCACTGGGCTTGGGCAGCAGAGCAGCGTGGCCCGTAGCTACCTCATTCCTTTTCAAAGGTCACCCCAGGAGAGCCAGCCCCCAGGGAAACAACCCTGTGCAGGCAGTGCTGACCTGCTGCCCCGGCTCTCCTGCCTACAGCCCCTGGCTGCCCTGTGCCACAGGGCATTTGCCAGCACTTTCTGGCTCTCCTTGGTGCCAGTCCTTGCACTGGGAGCTTGTGTCAGTCCAGGGCTGCTCCTCTGCTCACTCTCCTGCCCTCTGCCCAGCCACTGGCCGGGGCTGTGCACACCTGGCAGTGCCCTCTGGCCCTGGCTGAGGAGCCCTCCCTGCCTAAGTGCTGGAGCTGGGGGCTGATGGCGACAGCTACCGCAGGTACGCTCACACCGCATCTGTGCCCTCTGAGATGTCCCATCTAACAGCAGTACCCCATCAGCCCGAGAACCACCCAGGAATGAGGTGCATTTCTGGCGGCTCCAAGGGGTTCCGCAGCCTGGCCCTGAGCTTGTCCGGCAGAGCAGGCTGCAGCAGCCAACAGCTCCAGGGCCCCTCTCCTTGGGCTCAAGTGCTCCGGGTGTTGCAGTGCCTGGGGCCAGTCCTGGGCCGCCCAGGGTCTCCAGGGCAGCAGCAGTTTGAGCAGTTCCTGCGGCTGGGGGTTTGGGAGAGAAGCAAATGCACAAGTGCTGTGCTGAAGTCTGAGGAGCAGCAGGGTGTCCCTGCTGTGTTTGTGCCATCTGCACCCACTGGGAGCTGCTGGGGTCGTTGCAGCACTCCTCCTTCCCCTCCTGTGCTGCCCTTGCTCTTCCATTTGGACTCTGTAGTTTCTAGAGCTCTCTGTCAGTTACATGCCCACACCCCACCTCATCTCCAAGGTGGCTGCAGGCAAAGAGCCCTGCAATGACCCCACTGGACACCAGGAATACAGACTTTAAAAGCACCACTTGCTGTCTAATAGATCTCAGAGCTGCCACAAGCTTATTGCCCCCAACACAGGGAGAAAAGAATCAGAAAAGACCTCTTTAAAGTCTAATTCCTTGTGCTTGTTCTTGGCAGCAGCTTTTTAAGGACAGCCCAGCCTTCAGGCCCTGCACTCAGGAGACCCCTTTGATTGCTGAGATGCTGTCAGGGAGGCCAGATCTGATGCAGCATTCAAAGCATTTGGGAAAAGCTCAGACAGGACAGGATGAAGCCTCTAGGGAAGTGGTAGGAAGCAGAGCAGGTAACTAATACTACAATTAACACAGGAGAAAGAAATCAGAGGCCATGAGCAGCCCCTGGGAGCTGCTGGGGTCATTGCCAGGCTCTTTGCCTGCAGCCACCTTGGAGATGAGGTGGGACGTGGGCATGTAACTGCCAGGGAGATCTAGGAACACACAGGAGTCTTTGGTTTCTCCAGGATTTGTCCAGCTGGTCGGAGGGGACAGCCCCTGCTCAGGACGTGTGGAGATCCGTGACGGGAACAAGTGGAAAACTGTCTGTGACTCAGACTTTGGTCCCAAAGCTGCCAACGTGGTCTGCAGGGAGCTGAAGTGCGGTGTAGCCCTGTCCTTGCCTGGGTCAGCTCTCTTTGGAGAAGGTGTGGGTCCCATCTGGGACAGAGAGCTGCAGTGTGCGGGGAATGAACCCCTTCTCGCCTCCTGCCCCAGGGGATCCCCCAGGGACCAGCCCTGCACCCACACAAACGATGCCGGTGTCACCTGCACACGTAAGGACTCAGGGTGGGGTGTTGAACACTGAGTGTGAGCTGGGGATGGGGGAGCAGGACAGGGGCTGTGCTGTGCGGGGTGTGGTGACAGAACGGGTGGTGTGGTTGTGTGCAGCCCTAAAAGAGTGCAGAAGGAGCAGAAAGGAAGGCTGTGCCTCTGGCTTCTCCTCCAGCTACGGAGGGTGCCAGAGCACCAATGCACCCTTTCTCATCTTTCTGTGTTTCCCAAAGTACACAGGGTTCAGGCTGGTGAACGGCAGCACGGTGTGTGAGGGGAGGGTGGAGGTCCAGGTGCTGGGGACCTGGGGCACCCTCTGTGCCTCCCGCTGGGATCTCTTGGACGCCCACGTTCTCTGTCGTCACCTCGACTGTGGATTTGCTGAGTCTCTTCCTGGAGGAGGGCATTTTGGGAGAGGCACCGGCCCCGTCTGGAGAGACTCATGCCACTGTAATGGGACTGAAGCCCACCTGAGACACCTCACAGGGGTATTGGCAAGGATCTGGGGCAGGTGTTTTCCCTGCTGGGTCCCATCATGGCCCAGAGATCCTGAGAACAAAGCCATCCCTGCAGATTATGGCAGCCTGTTCCCAAGTGGGCAGCAGCTTCTGTGGGTCTGGATGTCCTCCACCTTCTGCCCACAGGGCTCTGCAGCCCCCCGGGACATCTCCCAGGCTGGTTGTGCCATCCTGCCCACAGCCCAGAGCAGGGCCCTGGGCTCTGTCCCAGCCACCCTGAGCAGCCCCGCAGGAGAGGCAGTTTGGGAGGAATGTGTCAGGGATGTCTGCACGCGCATGCATGCATACACACACACACAGATGCACACACGGTGTGTCACAGTGGAGGGTCCCTGGTAACACAGTGGAGGGTCCCCACCCTCTCAGCCCAGCTCTCTTTCCCCTCCTCTGCAGCTGCACCCATGATGGCAGCACCAACCCCCCGAGCAGGTAACCTGTCCTCCCTGCCAGCGCTGCGACTTGTCGGGCGCAGGCTGTGGCCCAGAGCCAGAGGGAAGGGGATCCTTGCTGGGGAGTGAAGCTCCCGAGAGGAGGCACTGGGTAGCAGTGGAGGGGGTTGGGGAGGGCTCTCATTTTCCCATCAGGGTGGGAGCTTTGCCATCACTCACCCCTGGGGTTCCCTACCCCCGCTGTAATGGGGGTCAGTACTGGGGTGCTCCGGCCCCCCACCTCTCCCGAGCCTGGTGCTGCCCTTTCTGTGTTCCTGCCCACGCAGATCCCACACGGGGCCGTCCGACCGGCAGCAGGAGTGTCTCATTGCCCGTCATCATCTGCATCATCCTGGGAGCCCTTCTCTGCCTGCTCCTGGCCCTCCTGGCAGGGCAAGTGCGAAGCGCCAGGGCTGGGCGCAGGGGTGGGTCCTTTCCCCACGGTCCCAGGGGAAGATGCCTCCTGGCAGGGCCAGGGGTGCTGTGGGGTGTCAGTGAGTGGTACAGGTAAAGCTGAGGGGAGGAGAGAGTGTGCTGCCTGCTGTCCCAATGTCCCATTGATGGGCTGGCCATGGGCCGTCGGCAGCAAGGCGACGTAGAGAGAGTGCAGACGCGGGAGGAGCCAGGGATGGGATGAAGAGAGAAATGGCAGAGCTGGGCTGGGGGAGATGGGAACAGAGGGGAAACAGAGGAGGACATGCCACCAGAAAGTGCTCTGGACAGCTCTGGAGGGGGCTCTGTGTCAGGGGAGATGCCAGGAGGAACGTGGGGCAGCAGGGTCCATCCCCGTGGTTTCAGGCCCCTGGGCTGTTCCTCCATCCAACCCTGACCTCTTCTCATCAGGGTATGGGCCGTGCTATGGATCCATGGGGCAGAGAGGAGGCAGGTCCAGGGGGAGAGGAAAGGTGGAGCTGCTCCAAGCTCAGCATCACGGACCTGACCCAGAGGCCAGAGGGGCACAAGGGCTATCTTTGAGGGGATGGTGGGAGGGTGTCGCTGTCCCAGACCATCTCCATGGGGACATTGCCCTCACTGAAGAAGTGGCAGTGGGGACTGGACAGTGCAGCGGGGATATGCTGTGGCGACATCCCTGGGGTGGCCCAGGGGAACAGGGCTGGGGGAGCAGAGCGGGATCCCATGCCCTCTCTGTGTGTCCCTGGGCCAGCCCTGCCTCTGTCCGCAGGCTCCGAGAGAGCTTGGGAGCCCTTCCCTGAGGCCGTCTATGAGGAGATTGGTTACAGCCCAGCTTTGGAGAAGCAGGCAAGGTTCAGCAGCTCAGGTGGGTGTGCGTCCCTCCTGGAGGGCACATGTGCAGGGCTCTTTCCCCACTTCCTCACCCAGGGATGACCCCCTGCAGCCCCCTGACCCACAGTCCCTGCAGCGCTGGGGCTGTGGGGGCTGTGGGGAGAGCAGCCAGGTCCTTGGCCCAGGCCAGAAGCTTCCTCCCCACCAGCTCTGCCCGTCCCAGCTGGGGACAGCCCCTCACTGCCTGCCCCTGCATCCTGAGGGCTGAGGGAAGGGGCTGTCCCAGGGCATGTCTGGGAGCCCCTTTGAGACAGGGTTTGTCCCAGGGGAGCAGGGTGAGTCCTGAGCCCTCCTCCCCACTCAGCCCTGGCTCTGTGGGTCCCCCGTCCCCAGCAGCACTGACCATGAGCTGGGTCAGCAGAGCGCACTCCCATCACACCTGCTGCACCTCTCGCCAGGCTCCTATTCAGAGGGGTCCCTGACCAAGCTGCAGCCCTATCCTGGGGACAGCAAGGAGGAGGATGGTCCAGGGTCAGCACCAGGTGACAGGGGGCCAGAAGGGGTGGATCTCTCCTCCCTGCAGACGTGTGGGGAACAGCAGTGTCACTGAGTGTCACCGTCAGAGTTGGGGAGGACATGCGGAGTCTTCTGTGGTGCTGCCAACAGCGGTGTCTGAGCCCCATGTCCCTGTGCATCCTCCTGTCCTCTGCTCTGCAGGACGTACCTTCTCACTGTCACCAGCTCCCCTCTCCTTTCAGACATCCCTGTCCTGGCTGGAGATGACCCAGTGGATGGCTACGATGATGCCAGGGAGGCTTCTGACCCTGGGGAGCATCCTGCCCCTGGGCAGGAAGGCTGGGAAATGCCCAGGGCACCAGAGGAGGGAGCAGGGCCCAGGGGTGAACCTGGAGGTAAGAGGGAAAGATAGCGCTGCCGGTTCCTGGGGTGCCATCCCTGGTGCCAGAAGAATTGCTGTCGTACTGAAAGCTCAACCTCCTGGGACGGGGGAACCTGTCCATTCGAGTTTTGCTTGGGGGGACCATGGGTGGGAGAGGGAGCTGAACATCTCAGGACTGCTGAGGAGAAGGGAGGAAGGTGATGTACTGATGAGGAGGGGCAGCCCATGGGATGAATGTGCAATGGCCTGCCTTGCTGCTTGCAGGGACAAACCTGCACTCCCCGAGAAGTGCTGGGGCCCCTGGAGCTGAGGGAGATGCCTGGTGCCTGTCCCCAGAGAGCACGGGCTATGACGATGCTGAAGAGGTGTCTCTGGCACATCCCCCTGAGGACACAAAGGCTGTGACAGCAGAGCTCAGTGCACAGCAGTCCCTGAGCCGCGGGCCAGGAGAGCCCGTCCCTGCCGTGCAGCTGGGTGCAGCCGGGAGGGAGGAGAGGTCTGTGCATCTGGGAGAGCCGTGAGCACCAGGGAACTGTCTCCCTTTTCCATGGGCAGCAGAAAGAGCCGGCCATGTCCTCCATTTTTATTCCCCTGCTTTTACATGATTCCTTCATGTGTGTTCTTATTAAAAGGCTTTGGTATTTGAGCCAGAGCTGGCGCTTGCCTGCCCAGGTGTTGGGGTGTCTGCCTGAGGCTGACTGGGGGGAGCAGAGCACAAAGACATAGCAGTGGGGAAGGGGCACGTCTTGGGGACAGTGGGCTCGGGGTCAGGCTGTGGGGCTGTGAGAGCTCATGGTCCCTTGTGCATATTCCTGCTGATAGAGATATTTCCAACCTGTCAGCCACAGATCTCTGCAAGGTCCCGTGATGCATCCCAGCGGGAGCACCCACCTCCTCACCCCGGCGTTCCCCAGTTGCTCTTTCCCCTGGCCCTGCCTGGGCCACGCTGGTGCCACAGATCAGAGCTCACGACAGAGCTGCCATATTGGGGTGACCTGTGGCCCCACAGAAGAGAGCCCTGAGGTAGCTGTGATGCCTTGAACACTCGAGCCAGCCCCAGGGGGGATCACAGCCCATGCATTACCTCCCACAGTAGTCCCTAGAGCTTTCCTGCTGGCAACCCCTGGCCCCAGAGCCAGCCCCTGCATCCCCAGCCCTGGGCCCTTCTCTCCCTGTGGTGATGCAGGGCTGGAGCCTGCCCCGGTGGGAGATTCCCAGGGGATGGAGGCTGTGTTTGCAGTCCCCATGGATGTCATCCACCAACTTGGGGGGTCTCACTCCGGAACGGTGGTGCCCCGTGGTCTTTCCACAGCCGTGCTCTGCCCAGCGTGGGGCAGCAATGCAAAGGGTTGAGGTCTCACTGCCACACACATTGGGTGGGTGCTTGGGGGTTGCAGGAGCAAGCACAGGTCTGGGGCACAGTGATGATCCTGCATTGCTCCAGGGAATGGACCCAGCCTGCAGGGCCAGACAGTTCAGGCCCCAAAATGTCATGGAATGGGCTCTTTCTGCTCAGATGTGCTGCCACCTCACACACACCCAGGGCCGGTGGCTCATCTCCCTGAGGAGGAGGAGGAGAAGGAGGGAAACCTCTTGCCAGGGCCAGAGTAAGGGAGAAACCTTACATCTGCGGAGGGCAGAGCCGGCAGGGAGGTGGCACGGGACAGGCGCTGGGCTCTTCTCCACAGTACCCACCTGGGGAGGCTTGAGTCCGCAGGTCAGTGCCCATACTGACACCCACCATCATGTTCAGAAGATATTCCCACCCCCACCCTCCTTCTTCTTTACTTCACTTTTATACCTTATTTCTCAGAATCTGGGCCCACCATTCCTGGGCCTGGGCACCCCTGCAGTGAAAGACCATGGCTCACACCCCATTTTGGTTGCAGGTTTTGCCAGGGGAGCAGCCGAGGCACCATGTCCTTGCCCTCCCAGTCTGTGCACGGCTGTGCACTGGCCTGTGCCTCCCTGTTCCCACCAGCATGGGGTGGACGGTGACACCAAACCACCCAGGAACAAGAGGTGGGCACCGGCCCCACCAGTCCCACCTCTGCAGGGCTGTGCCTGACCTCGGCTGCTCCGGGTTCCCTGAGCCAAGGCTCTGCTTGAGCCGGGGGTGATGTCAGAGGGAAAAGATCCTGGACAGAGCATCAGGGTAACAAATGTCACTCTTCAGCTCAGACACCCCTACCCTCTGGCACCAACGGCTGCTTCCCATGTTGTATGGGATCTCCACCTGGAGACAGGACAATCTCACACCCGTCCCTCTGGAAAGCCACGGGGGAAGTGTGGCCCTGGTGTCAAAGGACACCTGGGCTGGACCAGCACCCTCACATCCCATCTCTCAGTGCAGCCAGGAAGGATTGCCAGCACCCAGGGTGCTGCTGATGTCTATCCCCTCCCTGAGGGCCACCCCTCGCCTTCCCACAGGGGTTGTGCTGCCAAGCAGGGACCCCGGCTGGTGTGTGGGGTGGGTCTGTGGTGCAGGGCAGTGACCTGCACTCAGGTCCAGCACAGCTGCCTGCCTCTCCTCTGGGAGGGGGCTCAGCAGAGGCAGCACACACAGCCCTCCTTACCCCACGACCAGGCCCTGGGAGGGCAGGGCAGGCCCACAGCACCTGGAGAGGAACAGAGCCCCAGCTCCAGCCCTCGCCCAGCCGAGCCTGGCAAGTCAGAGCAAAAACACCCCTGAAGATGGAACCCGGAACCTCTTGCATGGGAAGTGGGTGCTCTTCCACTGACCTACACCCCCTTGACACCTGCCAGCAGGTGGAAAACTCTCCTCCCATGACATATCTACGATAAGCACAGCCCTCTTGTCCCCTGGGTGCCCAGGCACCCTCAGCAGAAAACAGCATTTGAACCCTCCTGAGATGGGGGAAGTCCGGACTGCCTCCCCACTGGCGCCTGATCCTGGCAGAGGAGTACGGCCCCTTCACCGTCTCTGCAGGGTGATGGGGCAGAAGGCGGCTCCTGCTGCAGGCGCTGCTCCCACCCTCTGGCCTACCCTGAGGTGTTTCAATGGAGAGGAACAAACCCCTTCCCATGAGCCCCCTCTGCCACCCACATAAACACCCCTCTGTGTCACATCTGTCCCCAACTCCACATCAGGAGCAGAACAACAGGGTGAGGGAAAGACCCTCCCTGGGATGAGGTGCCCCCATGCTCTGATGGCACCCCAGGGCATGCGGAAGGGAGACATGGGGGCAGAAATCTCACACCCCCCTCATGCAGGCACCAGGTCTCCCCTGCACCCCTCTGCCCCCCAGCACCCCTGGAGATGGGGTGAAGGGTAAGCTTCCATCTCCCTGGGGCTGCGGGTGTGGGTTGGCCTCAGGGACCTTCCCATTCCTGCAGCACTGAGCACTGTCCTGAGGGCAAATCCATGCCCTGGGACAGCCCTGGCTGGGGTCTCTGGGGCAGGGTGGGTGCGCATGTTCAGCTCTTAATTGAGAGGTCGATGGATTGAGCACACGCAGGGATGGTGTCCTCGCCGTGCTACAGCTGGGGCCATTGTCTTACCCAATGCCATAGATTTTTCCCCACGGAGGCCCTGCCTGGCAGAGAGGGTTTGGGGCAATCCAAACCAGAGCACAGTCACTGTGAACTTCTGGAGTGGTTGAGTGGAGTGAAGGGGATGAACTGCTCATCTGTTCCGCTTTGCACACATGGCCCCAAAGCTCAAGAACAACCTCGAAGGACTTTTGGAGCAGTGACAGTCCTGCAGACACCGTCCATGTGGCCAAGCATTTTCAAGCTCGTGCTCAAAGCTGGCAAGACAGTAACCTTGCTTGGACAGACGGTCTCTCCTTCTCCCTCTCCTCTCACTTGCGCCCAGTCAGAACAAAAGCCAAACTTCTCTGGAGGAGCATCGCTGGGGAACTGGCTGACACAGCAGATCTGCAGGGGTCTAGGACATGCCCATTGCTTTGGGACTATAGTCCAGGATGTGCCATTCCTTGGCCTGACTGGTTGACCTGGGAGAGGCTGAGACTGGAGATAGAGGGGGATGTGCTGGGTTGCCATCATCACTGTGTTCCTAATGGTCGAGCAGTGTTCTGTAGCAGCAAGAGGTTGCAAGAGGGGACCCCAGCATCTTGTTGGAGCTCATGAGCAGGTCTTTCTTCCTCTGGGCAGGGACTGATGGCTCTGAGGATTTGCAGCTGGGCTGGACAGTGCAGTCTAGTGGGTGAGCAGGTTGGGATAAGCAATGGGGGACAACTGAGACACTTGTGCTGTAGGCCCTGGGTCTGGTGCTGAGGGGATGGAAAACACAGACACATGTGCGATGCCAGGATGTGCAGAGGAAAGTAAATTTGGAGAGGTAAAGTGACATCCAGTGTTTTAGCTGGGCTGTTGTGAAGACACTGTGACAGTTGGTGACCTTCCGTGCAGGACTCCAGGCAGCCACTGCTGGCATTTCTGTCCCGACTTGTGCCCTTGCAGCAGGAAGGAACTGATGCAGAGGGTTGTTCATGTGGGGCCCCAGAGGGATCCCCCTGTGCTTCGTGTGCCCTAGCTGATGCCCAGAGAGGAGCACATATGTATTTCACCGATCATTGCGGCAGGGGGCAACGGGGGCCAAGAAACTCTGCTCGGGACAGCGCATGACTAAACAACACTGGTGCCCAGGCACTACAGTGGATGATCCTCAGCACGGCTTTGTCAACTGTCCTGGGCACATCAGAGGTCTCGCTGCGACAGACACCTGGAGGGAGGATGCTGCCTTTCAGGCCTCAGCTCCAGGGAGTGCCTCTCCCTGGGACTTAGGGGATGGCGGCCTCTGGTCTGGGAACTGAGGAGCAGGTGAAGGTGTGTGAGGAGGGGAGCAGTCGGTGCAGCATCGAGAATGGCAAAGAGGAGAGAGACAGGGTCTTTGCGGAGACCCCGCAGAGGAGAGATCCCGGTCACTTTGGAGCAAGGAAGTAGGGACAGCTGGAGACCACCCCAACGGAGCACTGACTGGAGAGTCCTGCCCAGGGGGAGGCTGGGGACTTGTGCTGCTGGAGGAAGGCTCCTTCTAAGCTGCAGATCTGCAGCTGCAGAGCAGGGACTGTGCTCTGGCAAGAGGTGAAGGAGCAAGCAGGGCTGGGGCAGGCTGGAAGAAGTGAGATGGGCTCTGCCAAAATCACCACAACCCAGAGAGTTGTGGTGAATGGGGTGAAATCCAGCTGGTGGCTGGTCACAAGTGTTGTAAATATTCTGATATTTTAAATCAAAATATGATTATATAGAAAAGGTTAAATATATTTAATAGATAAATAAGATAGGATTGTTAAGTTAGAAACAATAACCATAGGAACCTCACCAGGGAGTCGCCGTTCCATACTGAGGAACTAACAGTAACGAGATGGAACGATGAAGAATTGAATAGAAAAGTTTTGTTTGAGTCTTGTAACAGTGTGGTCTGATATGCACCAGTGATGCTGCTTGAAAAATCCCCCTTTACCCTCCCATCTTGATATGAATATCAAGAATGCCAATAGATAGATACTAATAGAAATAAACATTGATTATTCATAGGCATGGAAATTGACAGAAAATTATAAGCTAGAAAAGTGATTATTAAAAGATTAAGATTTTATATATATATATATATTTTCTGTATAAGGGTAACTAGGTATGAGCTATCCCTGATTTAATCATAAACTAGCTATAAACAATGTAGCATTGTGAAGAGGTAGAATTTGCTTGTCAAGAGAATAATAAGTTGTAGGCCTGGTCAGTAAACCGGGGAAAACTTAAGAAGATTCCAAGAATAGGATTTTGCAACCAACCTGAGCATGCGCAAAGATTGGGTTCAACTAAAGGACACCACGAGGAAGACTATGGACGACCACCAGAGGACCTTAGACGACCACCTGTGTACCTGAAGGCGCATTCGTCACGAGCATTTACATATATTAATGAGTTCTCGGAAATCATATGAATATGTTAATTGTTTCTTGGAAAATATGATGAATATGTATACTTTGATTGTACATAACTGGTAGCGGAGAAGCTAGGCACGCACACTAGGTGGAGCGATCCCCTGTGCATCCAGCGCTGCAATAAAGAAGTGCCTGCTCACCTACATACATTGTGTAGATGAGTTTTTATATTACAGATTTGTAACACAAGCGGAGTCCCCCAGGGCTCAGTTTTGGGACCGGTCTTGTTTAATGTCTTTATTGATGATCTGGATGAGGGGATAGAGTGCACCCTCAGCAAGTTTGCAGATGACACCAAGTTGGGAGGGAGTGTTGATCTGCTTGAGAGTAGGAAGGCTCTGCAGAGGGATCTGGACAGGCTGGATCGATGGGCTGAGGCCAACCGGATGAAGTTCAATAAGGCCAAGTGCCGGGTTCTACACTTTGGCCACAACAACCCCAGGCAACGCTACAGGCTTGGGGATGAGTGGCTGGAAAGCTCCCCCGCAGAAAAGGACCTGGGGGTGTTGATTGACAGCTGGCTGAATATGAGCCAGCAGTGTGCCCAGGCGGCCAAGAAGGCCAACGGCATCCTGGCCTGTATCAGAAATGGTGTGGCCAGCAGGAGCAGGGAGGTGATCATGCCTCTGTACTCGGCTCTGGTGAGGCCGCACCTCGAATACTGTGTTCAGTTTTGGGCCCCTCACTACAAGAAGGACATTGAGGTGCTGGAGCGTGTCCAGAGAAGGGCGACGAAGCTGGTGAGGGGTCTGGAACACAAGTCTGATGAGGAGCGGCTGAGGGAGCTGGGGTTGTTTAGCCTGGAGAAGAGGAGGCTGAGGGGAGACCTTATCGCTCTCTACAACTACCTGAAAGGAGGTTGCAGAGAGGTGGGTGCTGGTCTCTTCTCCCAAGTGACTAGTGACAGGACTAGAGGAAATGGCCTCAAGTTGATCCAGGGGAGGTTCAGGCTGGATATTAGGAAAAAGTTCTTTACTGAGAGAGTAGTGAAACATTGGAATAGGCTCCCCAGGGAGGTGGTAGAGTCACCCTCCCTGGAGGTATTCAAGGAGCCTGTGGATGTGGCATTGTGGGATGTGGCTTGATGGGCATGGTGCTGTGTGGTGTTGGGTGGGTTGGTTTTTGGTGTGTTGTGGTTTGTTTTTTGTGGGTTGTTTTTTTTTTTTTTTCAGGTTGGACTTGATGATCTTACAGGTCTTTTCCAACCTTAGTGATTCTGTGATTCTGTGATTCTGTAAGGGACAAAATCATTGCTGAAGCCCAGGGTTGAACCAGGGACCTTTAGATCTTCAGTCTAACGCTCTCCCAGCTGAGCTACTTCAGCCCTGCCCCAGCAGCCCTTCTCCCTCTGCCACCCATGCCAGGCCACAGGCTGACACACAGGAGGAGCGCTCCTCAGGGAGCTTCCCAGGGAAAAGCTGTGCCCAGCCCCGGGCAGAGGGGACCTGGCCTCTCCCTGCCTCCAAGGCCAGGTGGGCTCCAGGTTTGGTGGAGGCCAGCTTACACTGGGTGTGCCAAGATGTCTGAAGGCCTTGCACTGGCTGGATGGCCGAGCCCAGAGAGTTGTAGTGAATGGGGTGAAATCCAGCTGGCGGCCGGTCACAAGCGGAGTCCCCCAGGGCTCAGTTTTGGGACCGGTCTTGTTTAATGTCTTTATTGATGATCTGGATGAGGGGATAGAGTGCTCCCTCAGCAAGTTTGCAGACGACACCAAGTTGGGAGGGAGTGTTGATCTGCTTGAGGGTAGGAAGGCTCTGCAGAGGGATCTGGACAGGCTGGATCGATGGGCTGAGGCCAACCAGATGAAGTTCAATAAGGCCAAGTGCTGGGTTCTACACTTCGGCCACAACAACCCCAGGCAATGCTACAGGCTTGGGGATGAGTGGCTGGAAAGCTGCCCCGCAGAAAAGGACCTGGGGGTGTTGATTGACAGCCGGCTGAAGATGAGCCAGCAGTGTGCCCAGGTGGCCAAGAAGGCCAACGGCATCTTGGCTTGTATCAGAAATGGTGTGGCCAGCAGGAGTAGGGAGGTGATCATGCCTCTGTACTCGGCGCTGGTGAGGCCGCACCTCGAATACTGTGTTCAGTTTTGGGCCCCTCACTACAAGAAGGACATTGAGGTGCTGGAGCGTGTCCAGAGAAGGGCGACGAAGCTGGTGAGGGGTCTGGAACACAAGTCTGATGAGGAGCGGCTGAGGGAGCTGCGGTTGTTTAGCCTGGAGAAGAGGAGGCTGAGGGGAGACCTTATCGCTCTCTACAACTACCTGAAAGGAGGTTGCAGAGAGGTGGGTGCTGGTCTCTTCTCCCAAGTGACTAGTGACAGGACTAGAGGAAATGGCCTCAAGTTGATCCAGGGGAGGTTCAGGCTGGATATTAGGAAAAAATTCTTTACTGAGAGAGTAGTGAAACATTGGAATAGGCTCCCCAGGGAGGTGGTAGAGTCACCCTCCCCGGAGGTATTCAAGGAGCGTGTGGATGTGGCATTGTGGGATGTATCTTGATGGGCATGGTGCTGTGTGGTGTTGGGTGGGTTGGTTTTTGGTGTGTTGTGGTTTGTTGTTGTTGTGTGGTGGTTTTGTTTTTTTTTTTTTTTTTTCAGGTTGGACTTGATGATCTTACAGGTCTTTTCCAACCATAGTGATTCTGTGATTCTGTGAACCGTGACAGTGGCAAAGGCAAGTGGGCAGATGGGGCATGTGCAGTTGTAAAGGCTGAGGGTGGAAGAAGCGTGGGGCTGGTGGAAGACCTTGTCTCCTTCCCCATGGAAGGTGTCCTCCCACCCTTTTCTCCCTGGCTCAACTTACCTCCTTCGTTCCCAACACTTCTACCTCCTCCTCCCTGAGCAGTGCAGGGGGATGGGGAGTGGGGGTTGCAGTCAGTCCGTAACCGTTCCTCTCTGCATCTCCTTCCTTCTGACACTTCTCCCATGGGGTCCCTCTTACCGCTACAGTCCTTTGAGACAAACCTGCTCCAGCATGGGCTCTCCTCAAGCCACCATTCTTCCAGGAAATAGCCAACATCTCCAGTGTTGGGTCCTCCACAGACTGCAGGGCTTACCTTCTCCACTGTGGTCTTCTCCAGGGGCTGCAGGAGACTATCTGCTCTGGCACCTGGACCACCTCTTCTCCCTCCTTCTTCACCAGCCTTGGTGTTTGCAGGGCTGGTTCTCACATTTTTTTTCCCTCACTCCTCTCCCACTCTGGCTGTTGTGTCCTTTCTTAAATATGCTTTCCAGAGGTTCTACCAGCTTCATTGCCGGGCTCAGTTTTGGCCAGCGGTGGGTCTGCCTTGGAGCTGGCTGGAACCAGCTCTGTCTGGGACGGAGGCAGCCCCTGGTCTCTTCTCACAGAGGCCAGCCCTGCAGCCCCCCTGCTACACAACTTGGACAGGGACACCTGTTGCCTTACAAGGAATGCAGTAATAAGCAAGTAATAAACAAGCTCCTAAAACAGCACAAACAATTCCTTTACCCTTACCATTTTTAACCTTCTGTTCACTCCTGCACTGTTGAATTCGCTCTATTATTTTATTTTCATTTTTCCAGAATTTCTGGGCCCATTCTAGTCCCCGATGGGACGGCGCACATTTATATTTCTGTAGCAGTTTATCCATGGCTATCCTGTCTGTGACGCCAATTTTTACTGTCGCGTTAAAAGGAATGCAGTTTCGAAATTTGTCTGTCAGAGTCCCAGGACTTTCACTGACACATTTACCAGAGCCCCAGCAAAAGGACTTTCACTGAGCAGATGCACAAAAATCGAAATTAGTTATTTTATTGAAAGCGACAGAAACAGATTTGAGATTGCCATTGATAAATCCACTAACTACAATAGTGCTACTAATTAAGTTTAATATTGCTAGCAGACTTGATAGTAATACAAGAACCCGGGGATAACTTTCACCCAGAGGGTGAGAGGCGCTGCACTTACCCAGAGAGGCGTCCCTGCCTGGGGTGGAGGAGGAGAACACAGCCCGTCAACTGGTCCATCAGGTATTGAGGTTCTTCTCTCCCACCTTAATAATCATTTTCTCCGTCTTTTATCCCCAAAACTATGAGGTTCCCCCCCATATGTGACGTGTAGCATGATTTGGGTGGAGAGACGAGTGCTATAGTCATATATGTTTAGCATGACCTCTATAATCTTCATTAGCATATGCAGGGGTGTGAGTTGTAATATGCATTTCACACGTAATGAGGCAAAGGTCAGTTATCGGACACGAAGCTTTTTCGAAGAACAAAGGACCTCTCACATTCCTGTTATCTTACTGTCTTTGCTGACCATAAGCAGGGCTGTCCTGCCTCCACAGGGCCCCCTCCTTATCTGCACCCTGTGTTAGCCAGGCAAGTCTCCACTCCTCCGGGTCGCACAAGAGATAGCAAGGGCAGTCTTAACGGTTCTCTGTGCACAGGAATCCCACCTCATTATCCAAATTCCACATTATCCACCCCGTGACTATAGTCACTCGGATCGAAATCCAAATCACACTCGCATAAAATCGCTTTTGGGGGTATCCCTCACATTAGACTTCTTTTCCTCCACTCCAGGACTCACCTTTGATTCTGTACAGTCAGAGATCATACGCACCTGATGAGTTAACACCCGGGTAAACATAGGTTGGGCACAAGCCAGTATCATACAAAAAACAATTATTACAATAACTACAATAATCACAGATTGCAATAAAGAAGCAAGCCGTCCTGATAGTGAAAATCCCAATCCATGTAACAGCTTATTCAACCAGGTTGTTTCCATCCCTTCTCTCAATTCCCGGCTGGCCTTTGCCACACGTTTTATGTGATCTAGTTGTTCGTCAAGATCTTTAGTTACATTTGGTATATGAACACAACAAGTATCATTTGCTAAATCCAAATATCCGCATACTCCATTTTCATGCAGCAATAGCAGATCCAAAGCTAGTCTATTTTGCAATGTCATTCTCGACGTTGCCTGCAGTTGTTCATTTAATTTCTCCAGTCCAACCCGAGTCGCATTAGCCAATGCTTCAATTTGTCCTGTAAGGTTATACAGCATCATGCGATTCTGGAAAGCCGTTATCTGGGGTGTAAAGATAGACTCCAAAGTCCATCCAACTACCATTCCTGTGGTCGGATGCTGCCAAGGGTCTTCTGGTTCCCATTTGATCCACCCCCATAGGGGTGGCACAAGAGGTTGTTTTCGCCAGAGAGGACAAAGTGTCAACAATCCCAATGTGTGCTGACGTTGTGGACCTTCCACTGGCAGATCAGTAGTCCATGTTCCATCACTACTAACCCAAACAGTGCATCCCATAGAAGGCAATGACAGCTTCTTACAATTTATATGGGTATCGTTAACTGTCAAACATGACCAGGTGTCATTGATAGAGGTGGCATAGTTACGGCAAATACAACCCAGGCAAAGGGCTCGAGCTATCGGGCCCAATTTCTGAATTTCACTCTTTTTGCTATTGCAATTGTAAACTTTAGTACAGTTCCAATTATAGTGTTTTGGTTTAACTGAACGGGAGATCTTAAAATTGGTATATACATCAATGAGGGTATTTGATTGTCCAATAGTCCCATCCCAATCAACGCACCAGTCAGTGGTCTGCATGTAATGCCAGTCACCCGTTTGGGGTGTGTCCCATATTTTGGGTAAGTGCATTCCCCAGGGAAATTTGTCACATGTGGTTTTGATTGTTGCAGGAGAATATTTACCCTCCCAGCAGGTCTCCTTTTGACCAACGTACGACCAGCCAAGAGAATATATTGTAATGTTTCCAAACTTCATCTTGCCCACACTAGTTTTTGTCATGGCTGTGAAGGTTCGATTCACATCAAGGGTTAAAATTCCCCAGTCCAAAGCTGAAGCAGCCGACTTGGGTAGAGGCAAACATGCAGTTATTTGACTGACATTATGTATGTGCCCAAAAGCACGGATCAATTGCAATATCAGGTTTGAGGAAAAACCCCATCCACAGCTAGTCAACAACAGAATACTCAAACTATTTTTTACCAGCATCATGGTTAAAACTTTCAGTTGCCAAACTATCATCAATACTATGAAAGCAAGTCAGATTGTTAGAGCTATTAGCAAGCCTTGAGGACGCTCCAACTCCATGTAGGATAGACCGTGGTTCCAGGTGTAATTTGTTGTTGTCAATGTTTCTGCAAGGAAAAACAAAAGAGAATGCTCGGTCGTATTCTGACCGACAGAGTTAAGTTAAAAGGTAGGTACCACCCATCTGGTACTAATTCGGTGTATTTTCCCAGAACTGTCCTTTGCTTCCCAAGCATAGAGATTCTTTGGGATTGTTAATACCATTGCCACTGTTAAAAACACATCCTTTATATCTAGGGTTGCCATCCATGTGTGAGATGCTCCCTGGATTTGGGTCACTACCTCTGCAATAGTTGGTACAGCAGCAGTTAAAGGTGCTCTATTGGCATTCAATTGGCTATAGTCAATCGTAAGCCACCACTGTCCATTAGGCTTTTTTACCGGCCAGACAGGAGAATTATATGGGGAGTGAGTGCGAGTGATAAAATATCTTTTTTCCAAGTCTTGGAAGCAGAGAGTCAGTGGAGACAGTCTTTATCTCTAATATGTCTAAGTACCGGGTGCAGTTGTTACAAAGTATCTTCTCTACATTTTTCTTTCTTACTTTTAACACTTGTTTCTCAAGATGCCCTGTAACAGTCAATGGCAGAGCCTTCCAGGATGACCTGGCCGACTGAGGATGGGGGTTTCCGCCTCTGGGGGTCATTTGGGAATTGTTCAAGACTCTCCATGGGATGTCTAGGAAAGAACCACAAGCAGGGAAAAACTCCATTTCCCAAAACCCTGTGGGATGAGGAGGTGCTCTGCTCTTTGTACGGATGGGGTGCCAGCCACTGCAGTGGGACTTATGGGGGACTTGGCTACCTGAATACCTGCTGAAAGGGGACCCATAGCGAGGTACACCCCACCCAGGACCTTTCTGGAGCTCCTTGATGAGATCTTTGTGACCAGGGTGACTGAGGAGGCAGTGAGATGAGGTATCTTGTAGGACTTCCTACTTACCACCAAGGAAGAGCTGGTCAGGGCTCTAAAAGTCAGGAATGAGAAGGTCGAGTTGAGGCTCCTGAGAGAAGCGAAGGCAGCAAAGAGCAGGATTTCAGGAGAGCAGGCTCTGGCCTGCTGAGGGACCTGCTTGGAAGAATCCAATGGGATACAGCCCTGCAGAGCAGAGGGGTACGGAGACCTGTTTGATGGTCAAAGATTTCCTCTTCAACATCAAGAATGGTCCACCTGGACGTGCAGAAAGTCACACAAAGCTGGCAGGAGACTGGCATGGCTGAGAAAGGAGCTCCTGCCTCAAACCAAGCGTGAAAGGAAGCACAGGGAAGGTGGAAGCTGGCTGCCCTCCAGCCTCAATGGTTCTGTGATTCTGTGCTGGAGGGAGACATTTGTGTGTGTGTGTGCGTGGGGGAACTGGGGGTATGAGGGGATCCTGGGGCCAGCTCCTGGTAAGAGGGTGGATCTAAGACCAGCTCCTGGAGGGATCCATATTGTCTGAGTGTCTATATAGGTATACATTTCCACTAACATAGCCTAACCCACGAACAGCCCAGTCCTCATTTACCTTTTCTCCCCAAGTCCCAGGTTCACTGGCTTTGTACCCTCCTTCGGTGTTTCAGAGACAGTTGCCATGGTAATTCCTACATGGGTCAGCAACTAAACTCATATGTCCTTTTACTGTCTGTAGTGCCCTGCAACACCTCATGCTGTCATCTTGTGAGAGACATCCCCATCAGGGTGAGCCATCTGCACCCAAACATGAAGAGCTGACCAAATGGAGCTTGAGCCCAGGAGGACCTTGGGAAACTCTGGGATTTGACCGACAGAAACGCCTGGAAGTTTTGCAAGAAGGAGTGGCAGTCCTGCCCTGGGGGAAAGAATAACCCCATACAGCAGTGCCAGCTGGGACCTGATGTGCTGAGCAGAGACCCTGAGGAGAAGGGCCTGGGCACCATGAGGGACGCCCAGCGAGTCGGTGGCTCATGCTCACTATGACCAAGGCCAGCTGTAGATGGGGCTGCATTAGGAGGAGCGTGGCCACCCAGACAACTTGAGTTACATCCCCGTCTACTCAGCACTGGTGTGTCCCAACACACCCATGCATGTCCCAGTGTGCAGCTCCCCATTTTGGAGAAGAGGTGTAGAACTGGAGAGTATGCAGAGGACGTCTGCCAAGATGGAGTTAAGGGCCTAGTGCACATGCGCTTTGTGGACAGGCTGAGGGACCCGGGCTTCTTTGGCCTGGTGGCGGGGAGGCTACGGCTGCTCAGGGAATAGCCTGAAACTGGTACAAGAGGGCACCCAGGGGGAGTGTGAACCAGCCCATGGCCTTGTCTGTCAAGGAACAGCCAGGGAGGATGGGGAGATGTCAGGAAGGGTGGGGAGATATTGGGGTGAAATTGAAAAGCGGATTGGGTGTCAACAGTCTTCAAAGGAAGAGGCGCAGGGGTGGGGCACGACAGGGCAACCTGTGCTGTAGATGGCTGAAGACAGTGGACAGGCTGAAAGCCGCCAACAGAGATGACCTCTTCGTCACCATGACTATGGGTATTGTCTCAGCAACCAAGGTCTACCAGAAGACACCTTAACCTTATTCAGGATGACCTCATTACCTCCTTGCCCCAACCAGGAGGGTCATGCCATAGTGTTGCACTTGGCATTGCACATCCCCACATCACACTGCCCCAGGAAAAGCCCTGAGCAATGTGTGAGGACAGGATCTCCTTACGCAGAGACTTGTTTTCAAGGCTTGTCCATTTGGCTTAATGTAACACATCATTATTTACTCATCATCAGAGTCACCTTCACATCGCCTTTACCTACCTGTCATCACTCCCTCCAGTTTTCTGCGTTAACAAGCCCCTGGGGAGGCTTTGTTGGTAACGATCCTCCGTGGGACCCATTAACACTCCGAGAAACTCTGGAGTTTACATCTGACTTTGCCTTCTTGAGAGGTTTCTTCAACTTCTTCTCAGTGTCTGAGGTTCATGGACTCAGCCCCAAACCCACCAGAGGGGTCATTAAAATGTCTTGGGCTGGTCCTCTGCTGCTGAGCTGGGCCAGGCTCCTGGGATGGAGGGAGCTCATGGCAAGTTGGTAGTGTTGCAGAGAGACAGCTCTGCCCACGAGCAGCTCCTCTGCAAAGCACGGCAGGGCAACGGCAGTGCCCACGGGCACTGAGAAGAGACAAGCAAGGCAGAGAGAGGTTAAAGGCAACTGGGAGTTGGAGGACTCTGAGAGCTCACTGGGGGAGAAATCTTCACAGCCCTTGACACGGTAAGTCTCTGGCTGCACAGCAATGCAGCTGCAGTTCCTGCAGGGAACTCCTAAAGCTGTCATAGCCCAAAACCTGTGGGATGTCGGTTCAGTGTAGAGGAGGAGGACATGCTCCAGATCAGGGATTCTCTGCTGCACCATCAGAGGGACAGGGCATGACAGCTGCCTTCTCCTGGGGAGGGCTGCAGGGGTGTGAGTGCGGGTGTGCATCCAGGGGTGCCCAGGGCTGTCCTTCCAAGCAGGGTCCCTGCACCCCAGGCCACTGTGTGCTGGAGCAGGGACTCTTCCACCTGCCAGGGTCAGCACTCAGCCTGCCCGGGGAGCTCCCCACAGCACTGTGGGGATAAGCTGTGGGTGGAAGGAGAGACCCACGTCAGGGCAGGGCAGGGTCCTTCTGCTGTTGAGAGGCTGCTGCGTGGGTCAGGTTTGCTCACAGCTCCAGATCACCTCAACCCATTTCCCAGGGCACTTTTCCAGAAGCACCTCAAGGCAGGGGCTACCTGGGAGTAAAGGTGCTTTCCAGGGTCTTTGCTTTCAGTTTCCTGCTGTGCTGGTGGTGAAAATGGTGTAAGGTTTGCCCCAGAGTAGGAGAGTTGTACAGCATTACAGTGCTTCATCTACAGCTCTTCGAAGAACCTTGTCAAGCCCCTTCACCCACCTCAGCCTGCAGAATGCTCAAACATCACCTTTGCGTCCTCTTCAGTATAGATCTGACCTGCACTGTAGGACCTGCCAACACGGAGATGCCCTGGGCAGTGCCCTGCTGCCAGGAGGTGTCTGCAGGGGAGAGCTGAGCACAGAGCGGGTGGGATGGGGTCTGTGAGCGCTGGCAGGGAGGAGAGGTGGGGACAGCTTCCAGCAGGGACAGCTGCTGCAGGCAGGTGCCTTCCCCAGAGCAATCCCTTGGTCTCCTCTCCTACCCAGTAGAGCCTCTGCCATCAAGGGAGTGGGATCTCAGGCTGAGTCGCCTGCTTAGCAGCCTGACCCTCAAGGAGGAGAAACTTCCAAGTGCCATCTTGGTATTGCCGTCCTCCCTCAGCAGGAGCATTGGGGCATTTCTCCACCTTCCCCTGCTGCCCATGCTGCCCTTGCTCTTCCCTTCAGACTCTCTGGGGACAAGGGGGCTTCAGGGGCAGCTCAGACCCCTATGCTGCAGGTACTGCCATGCAGCTGCGTCCATGGGAGCAAAGCCTTTCAGCCCACCCTAACCTGTGGGTCTCTGGACAATGCAGTGTGGAGGGCTTGGGAGCGAGCTGGCTCTGCTCATGTCACTACAGTTTTAGGACATGCAGGAGTTTCCTTGAGGTTCTCCTGCAGGAATATGCTGAAGTAGATTACAGATGAGGTGAATAAGCTGCCACCCCCTTTCCCAGGTCCCCCCTGCAGTGGAGCAGGGATAACTCCTTGGGAGCCCACAGGCAGAGCTCCGCTCCTCACGGCACCCTTGGCCAGCATACACCAGAGCTCCAGGCAGCGAAAGGTAAGAAGTTTCCGAAAAAAAGGAGAGAGGCAGTGTGTGTTTTCAGGGGTTGGGTTTTGAAGGGCACAAATGGGAAGAGATTTGCTCAGAGCTGTCCTATCTTTTGAGTGTGCTTTCCTCCTTTGGCAGTAAACAAGGGGATCAGATGTCCAACAGCAGCTCCATGACCGAGTTCCTCCTCCTGGCATTCACAGACACACGGGAGCTGCAGCTCTTGCACTTCTGGCTCTTCCTGGGCATCTACCTGGCTGCCCTCCTGGGCAATGGCCTCATCGTCACTGCCATAGCCTGGGACCACCACCTCCACACCCCCATGTACTTCTTCCTCCTCAACCTCTCCCTCCTCGACCTGGGCTGCATCTCAACCACCATGCCCAAAGCCATGGCCAATTCCCTGTGGGACACCAGGGCCATCTCCTATGTGGGGTGTGCTGCACAGGTCTTTCTGTTTCTCTTTTTGATATCATCAGAGTATTTTCTTCTCACTGTCATGGCCTACGACCGCTACGTTGCCATCTGCAAACCCCTGCACTACGGGACCCTCCTGGGCAGCAGAGCTTGTGTCCACATGGCAGCAGCTGCCTGGGGCAGTGGGTTTCTCTATGCTCTACTGCACACAGCCAATACATTTTCACCACCGTTCTGCCAAGGCAATGCAGTCGACCAGTTCTTCTGTGAACTTCCCCAGATCCTCAAGCTCTTCTGTTCAGAATCCTACCTCAGCGAAGTTGTGCTTCTTATATTAAGTTCTTTTTTAGCTTTTGGATGTTTTGTTTTCATTGTGTTGTCCTATGTGCAGATCTTCAGGGCCGTGCTGAAGATCCCTTCTGAGCAGGGATGGCACAAAGTCTTTTCCACATGCCTCCCTCACCTTGTTGTGGTCTCCCTGTTTGTCAGCATAGGCATCTTTGCCTATGTGAAGCCCCCCTCCATCTCCTCCCCATCCCTGGACCTGGTGCTGGCAGTTCTGTACTCGGTGGTGCCTCCAGCTGTGAACCCCCTTATCTACAGCATGAGGAACAAGGAAATCATAGAAGCCCTGTGGAAAGTATTTGAATATGCTCAACTTCAGATTAATAAGGTGCCCATTATCCCACTAGGGCTCCCACTGTATCTCAGGAAAAGCCAGGACTAACATTTCTTCGTATGTTTAGTTTTTCCTTTCTTGTTGTGGTATTTTCTTTTTGCATTTTGTTTTTTGTTTTGTACCTGTGATGTTATTATTCTTGGCTTTCTACTTGTTTTTTCTTGACCCAAATACCTCATGTACATGTGATCCAGGCTCTCTCTTTAGATAAACTCAATAAAGAAAGCAGTCGAAAATTATTTGTCTCAGTTCCTATCTCCCACATCTCCTCTGGAGCTGGGGGAGCAGCCCCAGTGTGCCGGAGAGGTTCAGGAAGCGAATGCCCAGCTGCCCCATGGAGGAGCAACCTCGGTGGTCATTGGGGCTACCCCTCTATGCCTCGGTGGGCACTCCCTCTCTGCTGCCTGTGAGTCGGGGCTGCTGCTTCCCTGGAGCCATGACCACGGCCAACAGCGGAACACGGCCTTTCCAGTGCTGGCCTCCCCTCACTTCCTCGCTGTCCTGCTGTGTCCTTGCCATCCTTGCCATTGTGTCACCCGTAAGGTCTTGTGTAATTTGTGACAGGTCTTCTGTCTCTACAGGGCCATCCCTGTGGCTGAAGGCACGGGTGGGCCATGGGAACCACTGTGTCAGAGCTGGCCTCTCTTCTAGCACCACCATAACCAAAAGGGCTCCTGAGGACAGGGCCAGAAGGCTGGCCAGCCCTTCCAAATCTGGTCTCAGGAATAGACCCAAGAAGCTGCTCTCTCAGAAGGACTTTGGCTCTTCTGGGGTTCTTGATGGATTCTGAGGGACAAGCTCAGAGTGCCAGGGGGATCTGTTTGTGACCAAGGGCTGGATGAAGACCTCCCTTCTTGGTTGCACATGTCAACTCAGAGAGCAACGGGTCTTTGACTTATCTGCCAGGCACTGTCCCACCTGCAGTGGGGCTGATGGCAGATGCCATCCCGGAGAGGAATCGGGAGCTGCCAGGAGAAGTCAGGGCATCTCCAGAGACAGTGTGAGTCTGGGTGGGCAGTGAGTGGCACCTCATGGAACGAATGACAATCCAAGGAGGAGTCTCGCAGAGGAAATGTGAACCTGAGGAGACCATAGGTTGACAAGGGCTCTGCAATGCCAGGAGAGGCTGTGAGGAGCCAGAAGGCAAAGGGATGTACGACTAGACAGTGGTTCTTCACACTCTGATGGAAAGCCTGTGGGCTGGATCTAGTGCAGCCCTCCCCTGCCCCTAGTGCCATTGGAGACGCCCCATTGTCCTACCAAGGACTGTCCTTGGCTAGTGAGCTGACAGGGAAGATGGAAAGGGGCTCAGAAGCAGTGACATCCTCCAGCTGGGTCTGCTTCCCACCCTGAGCATCATGGCCAGTGCAGGGTCACCCCATGGCCCCAGGGCACCACAGCCCCCTCACTCTGCAGAGCAGCACTGCCAGCTTGGGGCCCTGCAGGGAGCATGGTGAGGGAACCAGGAACAGCCAGCCAGGCCAGCGCAGACGTGCTCACCTGGGGAAAGGCTCTCTGGAGAGCAGGGATAACTCTGGAGAAGAGCAAGGGAGCATTTCTGTACTTGCAGGGAGGAACCAGTGAGAAAGAGAAACCTCTTTCTGCAGGCATCCACTCAGGGCAGGGTGCTCTGTCCCCTGGCCAGGACTCCTGTGTTGGTGTGGGGAGAGGGGCTGACACCGGAGGGCACGGTTAGGCTGTGGGGGGATCTTCTGGCCTTGAGGCCAGGAGTCCTGCAGTTTCATTAACCTCCATTTCCTTGTGCCATTGTGAGCCTCCAGCCCGGGGGCTGATGGGGAGGCTGAGACCCCCCTCTCCCCCCCAGCAGCTGCTGTGCCCTTCAGAGGGGCTGGGGCTGTGGGCTTAATGCCCAGAGCTCTGCAGCACCCTGTGGTGGGCACTGCTGTGGGGCCAGCACAGACTTGGCTGGGGAGCAGGCAAGGGAGGTGGGAAGAGGTGGGGAGGAGCAGGGCTGGGCTGGAAAATGCTCAGGAGATGACAGCACCAGTATTTGCTTAGACATTTGACCAGGCAGGGTGGGGACATGCTCCAGTGGGTGTGTGGTGCAGAGCCCGGTCTCCTTGTAGGGAGCCAAGACATGCAGGTGCAGGAGAAAGGAGCCTGGTCTGTGCCCTTGGTGGCATGGAGAGACTGAGAAGGTGCTCCAGGGCATTCATCACCCCCCCAGCCTCTCCCATCAGCCACTTCCAGCACTGGTCACTCACCCAGTTATTGGTGGTTTTGCTCTGTGGCCATCTCCTTCCTGCTGTTGGTCTTGGTGCCTGTGTTCAGGAAATGGCCAGCCCTGCCCCAGCCTCCTGCCTTGCCCACACCTTGGCAGACCCCAGAGCAGGGCTGTCTGGGAGCCCTTGTATGGGACATGGCAGGGTCTTGGCCGGGGCTGGGCACTGGTGGGCTACAAAAGAAGGAGAGCTGGTGAGGATGGACATGGAGGTCTGGCGTGGGGATTTGTGGTGGAGGATGTTTCCCCACCCCATACATACACCATCCTGTGCAGCGTCTGATGATGGGGGCCCTGGGAGCACGTGTTGGGCAGTTGGGCTGCGCTGGTGCAGGGATGGGTCACAGATGGGAGCCACCACACAAAGATTAGGAGGTGGAAGCAGGGACAGGCTAGGAAGGAGGAATTTAGAAATGTGGCCTGAGCATGCGGACATGTGTTTAGGAAAGCCAAAGCTCAGCTGGAGCTGATGGGGAGTGCAGGCAGCATCGAGAGCAAAATGGAGAGCTTCAGTCCCTGTGTTTGCAGTAAAAGGATGAACAGGGAAGATGAATGATGGGGGTGTGTGTCATACCAGCAGACCCAGACGGAGCTGAGGGACTCAATGCCTTCAGTGCCTTAGACGTTGGTAAAAAGGTCTCCCAGGGCTCTGCTCAGCGAAAGGGCTCAAGGAGGAGGAGAGCACGTATTGGCAGGAACCTCACGAAATAGCACAAGTGCCAGTTTCTACCCCTGCAGGGGACTCAGCCTGGCGATGGCACAGGCTGGGGGCTGCCTGGCTGGGGACCAGTTCTGGGGGAAGGGTCTTGGTGGGCAGGGAGCTGGACAGGAGGCAGCCACGTGCCCTGGCAGCAAGGGAGGCCAGCAGGGCCCTGGGCTGTGTGACCAGGAGCATGGCCAGAAGATGGAGGGGAGGGACTCCCCTCCTCTGTTTGGCACTTGTTAGACCACATCCAGACCACTGTGTCCGGTTTTGGGAACCCCAGGACTGCAAAGGGGCCGGCAAGCTGGAGTGGGTTTAGCGAAGGGTCCCGAAGATGGTCCGGGAGTGGGATCATTTCCCCTGTGAGGAAAGGCTGATGAAGCTGCCCTTGTTCAGCCTGGAGAAGGGATGGCTGAGGGGCACCTCACAGCAAGTGGGGGACTCACCTTTTTCACCATGAGGCAAGCATTGGTCACCCTGAGAGACTGTGAAGTCCTCTGTCCTTGCAGGTTTTCAAGACTCAGATGGTCCAATCCCTGAGAAACCAGGTCTGACCTACACCTGACCCCGCTTTGAGCAGAGTGGTTTTCTATAGACCTCCCAAGGTCTATTCTGAACCTCAATGATCTTAGCATCTCTTGTCCGGTATCGTATCAGCAGATGAGACAGCAGGTGTTTATGGGGCACAAAACCTCCTGTGTTTTATGTGACCAGCAAAGACAAGTCAGGTGAACATCCACCCCATTGACTGCAAGGGGAGCACTGCCTCAGGTGGCTCTACATCGCCCCTGAAGCTCATTGCATCCTGCTTTAACCACCTCAAAGGCCATGGTCTGGACCCTGAAACTCCTACATGTCAGTTTTGGGCATCAGGGAAGCTGAATGCCACCTGTGACTATTAAAAAAGCATTCCCGGTGTTCATGGACAGCATGGAGTTTCTCTTTCTGGTGCATTCCCACATCCCATGGACTCCACCTGGGATTTGGCTCTCCCTGTTTAGCCAACAGCTGTTTGGGCGTCTTTCCACTCTTCCTTGTACAAGCTCCTCTTACAGCTGACAGGGAGTCTTGACCCTTCTTCAGTGTAATTTTTCCTCCCAGCACTTTTAAATCACTTGCTTCCTTCATTGTCTTGGCCTCCAGGAACCTGGTCAGCCCCCACACAGCTTGGGTATTAGCTCCCTCCTGGGCTCTTCTTTCCAGGTGAACCCCATCCAAGCTGAATTCCCAGATCTGGTTCTGAGCCTACTTTGGCCCAAGGGGACCTTCTGAAAGGATGGATAAAGCAAAGAAAGGGTCAATTACCTCTGCAGGATGCTAGTGCTGTCCCAGAAAGCTCTGCTCTGTTGTGCACACCCACCCACCTTCAGACTGTACCTCCGTGCACGCACTACGGACTCTTGCAGCACGCTATGAAAAACCTTCTGCCTGGTTATAATACATCAAGTGCAACTTTGGGGAAGGTGGAGCGGCCAAAGCAAGCCCGCGGATGACCCCCTTGTTGTGTCTGGGCATCAGGGGCAGAATGTGGGACTCAAAGGAGACCTGGGCAAGGAGGTACGTGCTGCTTGCTGTCAGGTCTGCTCCAGAGGAGATAGGGCTGAGCAGGGCGTCCATGAGCGTGGCCTGTCCTCCTGCCTGCTGCAGCAGGTTGGGTGGCTGTAACAGAGGTGTCCTCAGAGCCAGCACACAGACAGGTCCCTTTCACCTGCCTCACCCCGCTCTTTTTTGACATAGGCAGTTGATGACTGACTAGGGCTGGACTTTGTTACTCACAAACCAGGCAGAACTGGATGAGGATGTCAATGCTGAGGGCAGCCATGGCTGCAGTGACCATGGCAGAGAAAAAAGACAAACAGAAGAATCTCAGCCTTGGGGTACAGAAGAGCGGATTTCAGTTTGTTCAAGACCTGCTTGGCGCAATCCTGGAGAGCCAAGGTCCATGGAGCCCTCTTGGATCTTCAGGGACAACAGCATGAAAGCCCAGAAGCACATCTGTCTGCTAGCCTGGGAGTCGAGCAGGGCCTGGCTGGAGGCTGGTGGGGATGAGCAGGGATCTTCTGGCTGAAGAGTTCAAACAGCAGAAGGCATTGCACAGGGGTGGAAGAGGGAGCAAGCTGTCAAGGAGGAAGATGGACACATGGCCTGGGTGTACTAGGGATGGGGACAGCAACCAGAAAGCCTTCTGTCAGTTCAAGGGCAGCACAAGGAGTCAGCTGAGGAAAATGTGGTCTCATGGCTCAGAGGACAGGACATGGAGTGATAAGACCTGGAAAAGGCTGAACTCACTGGGTTTTTTCCATCCTCTTCTCCTGATAGGATCTGCCCCCAGACCTCCCTGGTCCTTGAGTCTCCTACCAATATCTGTGCTGGCAAGGCTGCACTCATGGCAGGGGAAGATGTGTCTGGGGGGGCATTTATGCAGGCTGGGCAAACACAGGTCCGTGGGACTAGAGGAGATGTGCCCAAGGGTGCTGGGGGAGCTGGCTGGTGTCATTGCAAGGCTGCTCTCGGTCATCTTTGAAATACCCGGGCAAACAGGGAGTTCCCTGGTGACTGGAGAAAGGCAAACATTGCACCCATTTTCAAGCAGGGCAAGAAGGAGCATCCAGGGAACTAGAGGCTGGTCAGCTGCATCTCAGTCCCTGGGAAGGTGATGGAGGAAATTAATTCCATTAGTTCCTTTGCCCACATCTGTCAGCTATTGCTCTCTGAGATGCCCTGGGGTGGATAAGTACCCATAGGGTGCTTGGAAACCTGACCCAGGACCTACGGGAGCCCTCCTGGAGCATTAGCTGGTCACCAGGAAAAGTATCTCCAGGCACGTCAGTCGAGACAACTTCTTTCTCTCCATTGACTAGAAAGGGAAGTCTAGAAAACTTGACTTGCCACAGACATCTGCACTGAGGTGTCTGTTGCTGGAGGAGATCAGTCTCCTCCCTTTCTTCACCTAAAAAGGCGTCACTCTTCATTTACCCTGGAGGGAATGAAAAGGGAGTGTTCATAGGTGATCCAGAGACCCCTTTAAGTCAACAATGTAAAAGGCATGTGTTGAGATGACTGCAAATCTGGCCACCCAAACCCAGGGTGTTTCACTGAAGCTGGTCACCTTGCTTCCCTGTGTCAGCTGAGAGAGGCTGCCACCTTGGTGGGTGACTCTTTTTGTGCAGAGAGTGAGGAGTGGCATGGATGCTCCTGGGTGGGCAGGGTTTTTAGCACACTGGGAACTCTGCAAGACATAGAGATAACTTTTTTTTTAATGCTGCAGGCCTTATTGTGATAGAAATGTTTAGAAAATACCAATAAAAAAGAAACAAAGAAGAAATGAGGAAAGATCTTAAAGAAAGACCTTTTTTAAAGTAGTTTTCAGTGGTTTTTTTGATTCTTTGTGTTTATTTCCTCCTAGTTTAGCTTTGTTTTGTTTTGATAAACCAGTCTTTGGGGGATTTCACAAACATTTCTTTTAATTACTATCTGGAAAGAAAAGAGGACTTCCAGAACTGGGGTGGGATGTAGCTACAGGGACAGAGATGTCTTAAGTTACAGGGACAGAGATGGCTGGTGCCAGTGCAGGTGTCCTGGGACCCTCTGCCTGGCCTCTGTCAGCAGCTCTCAAGGGGCTCTGGTCTCCTGCAGGAGACCTCCTGTCCTGTGTAACAGTGACCAGCCATGGGGAACCACCTCAGACACACTGGGGCCTCTACAAGTGTCCCTCAGTGTCCATGGTGAGACAACTGAGCTCTGCCTGGAACTGCTTGCAACTTTTCAAAACACATGAGCACCTTTTCACCAGCTGAGATGACTCACTATTTTTTTATGAAATGACAATGTTTTCCCACCATGCAAGAATGGGAATTTCCAGGAAGAGTATTAATTGAAGGAGAAGAAATCTTGCCTTCCCCCATACTTGCTTTGCCAGTACTTTGTCCATGATCCTCTGTATTTAATCTCTTGAATCTTTCCACCTGTCCTGATAAAATGGCCAGGTCTAAAGGTGTCTTCTCGGCAGGCAATCTGGACCTATGCCCCTCCATTGCTCTCCAGTTTTCCCCTCCCCTTACTCCTTGCTCAGCCAGATCTCTTCGACTACCCAGGTGCTGCTTTGAGCTTCAGGGAGTTAGCAGCCTGCCCTTGTCTTTCAGCAGGCTAACTATCTCTTCAGCCAACTCCTTCATTCTGTCTATATCTATCATTTCCCATCTTTCTCGCTAAAACATTTCCAGTGAGTTTATCCCTTTTGGATGACGACCCTCACCGGAGGAGGTTCACCAGGTTGAAGAAGCCCGTGTCCCTCAGCCTTCCCACCCAGGGCACATGGTTTAGGCCTCGAACCTCAAAACCAGGAAATTCAACCTGAACTCAAGCAAATGGATTTCTGCATCACGGGTGCATGAGGCTGTCACCGGCTGCCTGGAGAGGCTGTGGAGTGTCCATTCATGGAGATACTCAAAACCAGCCTGGACACGGTCCTGGGCAACCTGCTCTAGCTGAGTCCCCTTAGGCAGGGGGATTGTACTAGGTGATCTCCAAAGATCCTTTTCAATCTACATGATTCTGTGCGGACATGAAAGTCCAGCAAAAGGCTTTATGTCTAGGGTAGCTGCTGGTGAGGTCACTTCTGCTTGAGAACCCAGTAGGCCAGCAGCAGCCCAATGTCTGGCATGTTGAATGTGAGGTCTGTGCTGGTTTTGGCTGGGGTAGAGTTAATTTTCTTCACAGTAGCTAGTATGGGGCTGTGTTTTGGATTTGTGCTGGAAACAGTGTTGATAGCACAGGGATGTTTTAGTAACTGCTGAGCAGGGCTTACACAGAGTCAAGGCCTTTTCTGCTCCTCACACCACCCCACCAGTGAGGAGGCTGGGGGTGCACAAGAAGTTGGGAGGGGACACAGGTATGACAGCTGACGCCAACTGACCAAAGGGATATTCCAGACCATATGATGTCATGCTTAGCATATAAAGCTGGGGGAAGAAGAAGGAAGGAGGGGACATTCGGAGTGATGGTGTTTGTCTTCCCAAGTAACCGTTATGCGTGATGGAGCCCTGCTTTCCTGGAGATGGCTGAACACCTGCCTGCCGATGGGAAGTGGTGAAGGAATTCCTTGCTCTGCTTTGCTTGCCTGCACGGCTTTTGCTTCACCTATTAAACTGTCTTTATCTCAACCCGTGAGTTTTCTCACTTTTACTCTTCTGATTCTCTCCCCCATCCCACCTGGTGGGAGTGAGTGAGCGGCTGTGTGGTGCTTAGTTGCCAGCTGGGCTTAAACCATGAGAGGTCACTGCTGCTGTAGTCCCAGGTACCTGCACAGCTGGCGTACGCTTTGGATGCTCATTTGGAGTTCACCCCTGTCTCTGCAGGTGGCAGGCCAACCCCAGGCTCAAGGCTGGGTTCAGTGCCTATGAGGTCATTCCTTCAGGAGTACCGGACAGGCCAGCAGCAGGCACCTGGATTGGATGTTAATTTTGCGGCCAGTCCTGCCAGAAGCTCTGATAGGCCAGAAGCAGGCGGACCACTTGGACATTGATTTGGAGGTCACCGCTGCCTGAGTGCCTGATAGACCAGCACCAGTCTCATGGATGAGCTAGGTGCTTGTGAGGTCACTTCTGCCTGAGTCTGTGACAGGCCAGCAGCAGACATATGGCCTGAATGCCACTTATGAGGGTGCTGCTGCCTGAGAACCTGAGAGACCATGAGCAAGCCCGTAGGTGTGTCAAGTCATGTGTTGCAGAGTTCCGCTTAGGCCAGGCAAGGGTTGGTGACTAGGCTTGGTACTTGTGAGGTCACTTCTGCCTGAGTATGTAACATGACGGCTGTTACAGGTTGCTTATGGCGTCACTGATGCTTGGGCACTTGATTGGCCAGCAGAAGGCTCATGAGTGGCATCTGTGTTTGTGAAGTCATTCCTTTCTGAAGTCCAGGATCAGGCTGGTGGCTGTGTTAGGTGCCTGTGAGGTCCCTTCTTCTGGAACCTTCCCTGGACTCTTCCACAGGTGGTGGGACACCTGCACTAGTGCTCCCAAGCCTTCAGCCAGCTTTTGCCTTCTCAGCAGTGAAATGTCTCAGCATTTCTTTTCTTTGGGTTGGGGTTTCTGGGCTCACTGGAGAGACGTCCAGCAGAGCCAAGATGCCTGGGCCCCTAACCCCAGTCCTGGGTCGGGGTGGGGATGGGGGGTGTTGCACCCACCATACTGTGTGGTCCCCATCACTGCCTGGTGGGCTTGTATCCCCTGTCCTGCTGAAGCTATTGTATTTCCTGCAGCAGCAAGAGCCATTTCCCATTGCCCCTTATGTGGTCCTGTAGAGCTCAACCCCTGGCCAAGATCTCCACTGGGACACAGCGGCCTCCTTTCTCTTTAGTCCTACCCATGGACGCCATGACCTGGACCTCAGATAAACACCCAAGGGTGCCTAAGTGTGGGAGCAGTGTGACCACTGCATGGGGAAAGATGTTGGTAGGAGGCGTGTAGGATGCACCCAAACCCTCGCCCGCTGGAGAAGAGACTTTGGGTTGTTCAAGGCTCTCCTTGCAAGGATCTCATGGGAGACAGCAGTGGAAGCCATGGGGCCAGGAGAGCTGACAGACCAGCTGCTCAATGCATGGTAGGAAGTTCAGGGAAGATAGAGACATGGATTTTCTACCCTGGATGGAGAGGTTGTCCAAGTCTTGGCATGTGTGGCATTAGGAAAGCTGAAGCATAGCTAGAGGTCAAAATTGTTAAAGGGGGAAGTAATGAACAATGAAAAAAGCTGTTGCACTTTGGGGGAAAAAAAAAGGTGAAGGAAAATGGGGACCCACTTGTCAATGGGGGAACATCAAGGTAGAGAGCACAGAAGCAAACTGGGCTCACATGTGTCTGGGAGCAGAGGGGATGCACTCAATGTTGCCAGGGAAGCTGGGCGATGTCAAGGTGGGATTGTTCTCCAACAGGGTGGAAAGATCATGATGATGGGGAGGTTTCTGATGACTGGGAAAAATCCGATGTCACACCCACCTTCAAGCAAGGCAGGAATCAGGTGCCAGGCTAACCCAGGCACGTGTACCAATCAGTACCTTGTTGACATGGGGCTGGTGCCCTTCATTGGCCCTCCACTGTGGTTTCCCATGCTGTCTCCTCTCTGAGTGACCTGGATCCCTCCAGTTCCCTGCCTTTGGCACTTCTGAACCACCTAGCATAATCTTGGTGTGCTCCTACAGTCCTCTTCAAACACCCCCAAACAAGCTTTATAAATTTCCACAAACCTCGTTCAATATCCCACAAGGAGTTTGCTCTTTACAGGAGACTGAGGATCATTTTATCCCTTTGTGACAAGGTTATAGACTCTCTCTTGAGCCTCTCCTAGGTTAAACCAGGGGAGGATCCTTCAGTGCCCATCTGCCAGTGACCCAAGAGCTCTGGTCTCTGTTAGCTGCTGCTTGAGATTCTGGATTCACTATTGAGGGGGTTCTCAACATGCTGCAGAATGGGACTTTCAGGAGCATGCTGAAATCCAGCCAAGGCAGGGGCAGAGTCCTGCACATCGGGGTGGAGTAAACCCAAAAGCCCCATGCAAAAAGCCAGAGGGGCCAAGTGGTCAGAGAACAGCTTTGCAGAAGAGGCCATGGGGCTCTTGGTGAGGAAGCTGAAGAGGAGTCGGCTGTGTGCCCTGGTGGCAAAGGCTCCCATCTCAAAGGGGACCGAAGGAGTCAAGATCTGTGGGAATACAGCCCCCAAGCCCACTCCTCTCCCTGGGCTCTGGAGGAAGGCTGAGTAAACGCTTTCCGGTAGAGAAATATGGCTGAGAAGGAAAGCCTGATCCTCCAAGGGTGAAGGAGCTAGGATGGGGGCTGTCCCTGTTTCCCTACCAGAAGGTGAAGAGAAAGGAACAAAGCTCCAGCTGGAGCCAGAGGAACACAGCTGTGGCAGGGAAAGATGTGCCCCGACACTTGTCTGTGGAAGATACTCAGATGTCATCCCAAATTTCTTCTTCTACTTTCTTAGTAAAGGAGTACTTTGTCATTTCAACGGTTCACGTTGATAAGATCACCAACGCGTTTATTATGAAGGGAAAAGCCAACCCGCTACATTTTTCACAGTCTCTCCTATACAAGAATCTTTCTTTCTGAGAGCTCTCCTCTCATCCCCATACCAGTTTGAAGCAGGCTCAGAGGCACACACTTCTGGAGATGCACTCAGGCTGCAGCGCTTGCCCTTGTGAAAGACCTGCAAGTGGTTTGTCCCTACTGTCTCTCTCCTACCAGGAGCAGGCCTTGGCTTTCCTGAGCACCTTCCAGAGGGCCTCCCTGACCTCCCTGTTCCTCAAGCTGTAGATGAGGGGGTTGACCAGGGGCGTGAGGATGGTGTAGAAAAAGGAGAAGGCTTTGTTGAGCTGCCTCAGGGGGGCTGTTCTGGGCAGCATGTAGACAGTGATGAGAGTGCCATAGAAGACAGTGACGACAGTAAGGTGAGAGAAGCAAGTGGAGAAGGCTTTTTGCCTGCCTGTGAGGGACGGGATTCTCAGGATGGCAGCTGTGATGCACACGTAGGAGGCCAGCGTGAACAGAAAAGGGAATACCACATGCGAGAAGCCAAAGGTTAAAGCGACCTGTGTAAGCACCCTGGTGTCACTGCAGGAGAGCTCCAGCAATGGACTAAAATCACAGAAGAAGTGGTCAATTGCCTTGGGGCCACAGAACTGCAACTGAGATAAGAGGAAGGTGAGTGCTGCAAATAGCAGCAGTCCCCCCAGCCACGACCCAGCTGCCAACTGGAGACTCACCCTCCAGGTCATGAGGCTTGCGTAGAGCAGAGGCTGGCCTATGGCCAAGTACCGATCATAGGACATGGCCGCCAGCAGGTAACACTCAGTACCAGCAAAACTAGAAAAGAAGTGGAACTGAGCCATGCAGCCGGGAGCAGAGATGGTCTTGTCCCCAGTCAGGAAGCTGGCCAGCAGCCAGGGCAGGATGTTGGAGCTGTAGCAGGTCTCCAAGCAGGAGAGATTGCCCAGGAAGAAGTACATGGGGGTGTGCAGGTGCTGATCTGCCATCACCAGCACAACGATGAGGATGTTCCCAAAGACAGTCGCAGTGTAGATGATGAGCAAGAGGACGAAGAGCAGTGTCTGGAGGAAGGGGTGTGCTGGTTTTGGCTGGGATAGAGTTAACTTTCTTCATAGCAGCTAGTATGGGGCTGTGTTTTGGATTTGTGCTGGAAACAGTGTTGATAGCACAGGGATGTTTTAGTAACTGCTGAGAAGGGCTTACACAGAGTCAAGGCCTTTTCTGCTCCTCACCCCACCCCACCAGTGAGTGGGCTGGGGGTGCACGGGAAGTTGGGAGGGGACACAGCCAGGACAGCTGACCCCAACTGACCAAAGGGATATTCCAGACCATATGACGTCATGCTCAGCACATAAAGCTGGGGGAGGAAGAAGGAAAGGCGGGACATTCGGACTAATGGCGTTTGTCTTCCCAAGCAATCGTTACGTGTGATGGAACCCTGCTTTCCTGCAGGTAGCTGAACATCTGCCTGCCGACGGGAAGTGGTGAATAAATGCCTTCTTTCGCTTTGCTTCTTTGCGCAGCTTTTGCTCTACCTATTAAACTGCCTTTATCTCAACCCACGAGTTTTCTTACTTCTACTCTTACGATTCTCTCCCCCATCCCACCTGGAGGGGAGTGAGCGAGCGGCTGTGTGGTGCTTAGTTGCTGGCTGGGACTAAACCATGACAGTTCTTTTTGGCGCCCATCGTGGGGCACAAAGGGTTTGAGATAATAACAGATTCAACAGAACTTCTATCTGTTAAAAGTTACAGGTCAACATTAGTTTATTTGATCTGCACCATGATCTTTTCTTTGCTGTACTTGTTAAAGATTGCTGTGCGCTTTTTCAGTTTGCTGTGCTCTGCAGTAATGAGTGATGTTTTGCCTGGGAGATTTGTTTTTAAAACACTGACCTTGAGCTGGGTAATCTGGTGTTTGGTCTCTGCGCTGAATCTGTTACTGTACTTTGGGTACCATCTCATGGAGGTATTTAACAATTGTGCTCCTTCCTCTGAGAGTTATTTTGTGGAAGAAATACAGAACAGCACCCTTGCTTCCTCCTTCTGTGATGTTGTCTCCCTCGTTACAATGGCTTCTCAGTACCTTGAACATCCGTGGGTGGTTAAAATACTTCTATTGGTATTCCTTAGACATATTGCTTCAGTTTTGTCTAAGGCCAACAAGCAATTTAGGAATATGAGCCAGGCTCCGTGAGAGTATGGTCATGGGTGGCACGGCATGTGGGAGAATATGGGCAGGTATCTAGAGAACTTCTCACCTCCAATGATCTGGACTTTCTCCCCTGAACAACTACAGGATCCTGATGAAGTAGCAGACTGTTTGAAAAAAAATGCTGTGGCTACTCCAGAGAGGCACAACTTACCACGCTGTGCTGGGCCCTGGCCAGTATCTACCAAACACTGCTCGATACTATGCAGCACCCCCAGGAAGAAGAGAGGGGAAATAAACCAGGCACTGTATCAGTCGCCCCTATAACTAAAAAGAAACAGTGGAAGCGGAAGTCAGCTCGTTCAGTAAGGGATGAAGAAGCTTCTCCTAAGAGGGAGCAGGAGAAAGAATCAGAAGAGGCAGCCTGTTCTGCAGCAGAGCCTCCACAAGAAAAGGAGGAGGAAGAGACTGAGATAATCAGTGAGACAGAAACCGCCCGCTCCCTATCCTTAAGTGAGCTGTGAAATATGCAAAAAGATATTAGCCATCAACCAGGTGAGCTAATTCTCAGCTGGTTGCTTCGATGCTGGGATATTGGGGCCAGTAGTCAGGAATTAGAGGGTAAGGAAGCCCAGCAGCTGGGATCCCTTGCTAAGGATAAGGCCATTGACAAAGGGATTGGAAAAAAGGCAGGAGTCCTCAGTCTTTGGCGGCGACTCCTGTCAAGTGTGAAGGACAGGTATCCCTTCAAGGAAGAACTTGCAAATTCTCAAAGGAAATGGACCAACATTCTGGGGGGCATCCAGTATCTGAGGGAATTAGCTGTGTTGGAGGTGATCTATAATGACCAGGCATCCAAAGACCTGGATGAAATCCAGTGCACACGGTCCATGTGGCGGAAGTTTATACAAGGTGCAGCGACGTCATGCACCCACACCCTGGCGATAATGAGCTGGACAGACACTGAGGCACCAACTAGAGATGAACTGGCCAGGCAGCTCCGAGAATACGAAGATAATCTTGCTCCCTCCATGTGTGCTTGTGTCTCGGCTGTGGACAGACACAGACTGACCCAAAACATGTTTGAGCAAGCTGAGAAGGGTAGGATTTCCTCATCCACTCCAACCAAAGCCTCAGCTATTAAGAGTCAGCCTTTTCCTGTTCAAGGGAAAGGGTACGGGTGGTGCACACCACGTGCAGCCCTGTGGTTCTTCCTGTGTGAGCAGTGGGAGGACATGAGGAAGTGGGATGGTCAACCTCCCTGGAGACTAGAAGCTCGGGTGCAGGAATTGCAAGGAAAAACAACAGCTAAAAAGCATCCACCCAGGACAATTACTGCTCCAGTGTCTGTGGGGCAGAGTAGAAGGGCTGACTGTAACTTTGATTCTGAGGAAGGAACTTCTGTTTTGAACTTACAAAAACCAAGTAATGAAGACTCCGACCAGGAGCAGAGGGGCCCTGCCTTTGGTCAGGCGGAGGAAAGGGACAATCGGGTTTACTGGACTGTGTGGATTCGGTGGCCTGGCACATCAGCCCCACGGGAGTAGAAAGCTCTAGTGGACACCGGTGCACAGTGTACTCTAATTCCATCAGATTACAAGGGGGCAGAATCCATCTGTATTTCTGGAGTGACAGGGGGATCCCAAGAACTGTCTGTGTTGGAGGCTGAAGTAAGCCTAACTGGGAATGAGTGGCAAAAGCACCCTATTGTGACTGGTCCAGAGGCTCCATGCATCCTTGGCATAGACTGTCTCAGGAGAGGGTACTTCAGAGACCCAAAAGGGTACCGCTGGGCTTTTGGTATAGCTGCTTTGAGTACGGAGGAAATTAAAGAGCTGTCTAGCTTGCCTGGTCTCTCAGAGGATCCTTCTGTGGTGGCGTTGCTGCAAGTTAAAGAACAGCAGGTGCCAATTGCTACCATGACAATATTGCACCAATCGAGACTCCCTGGTTCCCATCCATAAGTTGATCTGTCAACTGGGAAGTCAAGGAGTGATCAGTAGGACTCATTCACCTTTTAGTAGTCCCATATGGCCCGTGCAAAAATCTAATGGAGAGTGGCGGTTAACAGTGGACTATTGAGACCTAAATGAAGTCACACTGCCGCTGAGGGGTATCCAGGAGACCTGGAATCAACTGCCCCAGGAGTGGAAACATAGTCCTACCATTTATCATGGGTTGATACAGAATGCACTGGAACAAGGTGAAGCTCCTGAACACCAGCAGTATATTGATGATGTCATTGTGTGGGGCAACACAGCGGAGGAAGTGTTTGAGAAGGGGAGAAGAATAATCCAGATTCTCCTGAAAGCTGGTTTTGCTATAAAACAAAGTAAGGTCAAAGGGCCTGCACAGGAAATTCAGATTTTAGGAATAAAATGGCAAGATGGGCGTCGTCATATCCCAATGGATGTGATCAATAAAATAACAGCCATGTCTCCACCAACTAACAAAAAGGAAACACAAGCTTTCTTAGGTGTTCTGGGTTTCTGGAGGATGCATATTTCAGGTTATAATCTGATCGTAAGCCCTCTCTATCGAGTCACCCGGAAGAAGAATGACTTTGAATGGGGCCCTGAACAGCAGCAAGCCTTTGAACAAATTAAACGGGAGATAGTTCGTGCAGTAGCGCTTGGGCCAGTCCGAACAGGACAAGATGTAAAAAATGTGCTTTACACCTCAGCTGGGGATAACGGCCCCACCTGGAGCCTCTGGCAGAAAGCGCCTGGAGAGACCTCTAGGGTTTTGGAGGTCAGGGATATAGGGGATCTGAAGCCCGTTACACTCCAACTGAAAAAGAAATATTAGCAGCATATGAAGGAATTCGAGCTGCTTCGGAAGTAGTTGGTACTGAAGCACAGCTCCTTTTGGCCCCTCGATTGCCTGTGTTGGGGTGGATGTTCAAAGGGAAGATTCCCTCTACGCATCACGCAACTGATGCTACATGGAGTAAGTGGGTTGCACTGATAACGCAACAGGCTCGGATGGGAAACCCCAACTGCCCGGGAATCCTGGAAGTGATCATGGACTGGCCAGAGGGCCGAAACTTCGGAGTGTCACCAGAGAAGGTGACTCGTTCTGAAGAGGCCCCTTTGTATAATGAATTATCAGAGACTTAGAAGCAATATGCCCTGTTTACAGATGGATCCTGTCGTATTGTGGGAAAACATCGAAGGTGGAAAGCTGCTGCGTGGAGTCCTACACAACAAATGGCAGAAACTGCTGAAGGACAAGGTGAATCAAGTCAGTTTGCAGAGGTGAAAGCCATTCAGCTGGCTTTAGATATTGCTGAACGAGGGAAATGGCCAGTACTTTATCTCTCTGTTGACTCATGGATGGTGGCAAATGCCCTGTGGGGGTGGCTACAGCAGTGGAAGCAGAGCAACTGGCAGCGCAGAGGTAAACCCATCTGGGCTGCTGAATTATGGCAAGGTATTGCTGCTCGGGTAGAGAACCTGGTTGTAAAAGTACGTCATGTAGATGCTCACATACCCAAGAGTCGTGCCACTGAAGAACATCGAAACAATGAGCGGGTGGACCAAGCTGCTAGAATTGAAGTGGCTCAGGTGGATCTGGATTGGGAACATAAGGGTGAGCTATTTATAGCTCGATGGGCCCATGACACATCAGGACATTTAGGAAGGGATGCAACATACAAATGGGCTCGTGATCGAGGGGTGGACTTGACCGTTGATGCTATTGCACAGATCATCCATGAATGTCAAACATGTGCCATAGTCAAACACGCTAGGCAGCTAAAGCCTTTTTGGTATAGAGGACGATGGCTGAAATATCAATACGGGGAAGCCTGGCAGGTTGATTATATCACACTACCACGAACCCGCCACGGGAAGCAGCATGTGCTTACAATGGTGGAAGCAACTACCGGATGGATGGAAACATACCCCATGACCCACGCCGCTGCCCGGAACACTATTTTGGGCCTTGAAAAGCAAGTTTTATGGCGACATGGCACCCTGAAAGAATTGAATCAGACAATGGGACTCATTTCCGAAACAATCTCATTAACACCTGGGCCAAGGAGCACGGCATTGACTGGGTGTATCACATCCCCTACCATGCACCAGCCTCCGGGAAAATGGAACGATACAACGCACTGGTAAAAACTACACTGAAAGCAATGGGTGCTGGGACATTTAAGCATTGGGATACACATTTAGCAGAAGCCACTTGGCCAGTTAACACTAGAGGCTCTGCCAGTCGACCTGGCCCTGCCCAATCAAAACCCCTGCGCACTGTGGAAGGAGATAAGATCCCCATAGTACATATAAGGAACTTGCTGGGAAAAACAGTCTGGGTTATTCCTTCCTCAGGAAAAGGTAAACCTATTCATCAGGTTGTTTTTGCTCAAGGACCTGGGTGCACTTGGTGGGTAATGCAGAAGAATGGGGAAGTCCAGTGTGTACCTCAAGGTAATTTAATTCTGGGTGAAACTAATCCATAATTTGAGTTATATGTTACAGGAATTACTATAGCAGGAACCACCTGAACCAAAGGAGGACAAGCCTTACAAGAAGCAGTGCAAGTGCAGCAGTGACCCGACCTGAGCTAGCTGTGGTGCCCAATAACTCCATTCAATACAACATCTCTCCTGTCCTGAGTGACCACCATAACAGATGGAGCCCAAAGTTATGGACTACATGAACTCAATGGACATTTATGGACATTTTACAAATATTTCACCGGGGTGGTCCATAGACTAAGGGAATGATATCTGTGTACTATATCAAAGGATGGGAAGGGCGATGATAGGGAATGAGAACATTTTGGATGGTGTGAGACCTGAGCATGATGTAAATGGTATGGAATAAGGGGTGGAGAATGTGCTGGTTTTGGCTGGGATGGGGTTAACTTTCTTCATAGCAGCTAGTATGGGGCTGTGTTTTGGATTGTATGGGGCTGTGTTTTGGATTTGGGCTGGAAACAATGTTGATAAAGCAGGAATGTTTTAGTTACTGCTGAGCAGGGCTCACACAGCACCAAGGCCTTTTCTGCTCCTCACCCCACCCCACCAGTGAGGGGGCTGGGGGTGCACGGGAAGTTGGGAGGGAACACAGCCAGGACAGCTGACCCCAACTGACCAAAGGGATATTCCATACCATATGACATCATGCTCAGTATATAAAGCTGGGGGAGGAAGAAGGAAGGGGGGGACATTCGGAGTAATGGCGTTTGTCTTCCCGAGCAACCGCTACGCGTGATAGAGCCCTGCTTCCCTGCAGATAGCTGAACACCTGCCTGCCGACGGGAAGTGGTGAATGAATTCCTTCTTTTGCTTTGCTTCTCCGCGCGGTGTTTTTTGCTCTACCTATTAAACTGTTTTTATCTCAGCCCACGAGTTTTCTCACTTTTACTCTTCTGATCCTCTCCCCCACCCCACCTGGGGGGAGTGAGTGAGTGGCTGTGTGGTGCTTAGTTGCCAGCTGGGCTTAAACCATGACAAAAGGGACGTAGACTAAGAACTGGCTGAATGGCCGAACCCAGAGGGCTGTGGTCATGGGCACAAAGCCCATCTAGAGGCCAGTCATTAGCGGTGTGCCCCAGGAATCAACACTGGGTCAAACAGTGTTGAACTGCTTCATTATGTGACCAAGGTGATTGGACTGAGTGCACCCTCCAGAAGTTTGAAGATTACACAAAAAAAGGAGGAGTTGTGGATACCCCAGATGATAGCGTCACTGCCATTCAGAGGGACCGGGACAGGCTGGTGAACTGGGCCAAGAGGAACCTCGCAGAGTTCCACAAAGAGAAATGCAAAGTCCTTCCCCTGGGAAGGAATAATGCCAGCCACCAGTACATGTTGGTGTCTGACTGACTGGAAAGCAGCTTTGTGAGGAAGGACCTTGTGGTCCAGGTGGACAACAAGCTGAACATGGGCCAGCAGTGCACGCTTGTGGCAAAGGCGGCCATCACCTTCCTGTGCTGCATTAGGAAGAGTGTTGCTGGGGGTGGAGAGAGGTTAACCTTCCCCTCCATTTGTCACTGGTGAAGCCACTTCTGGAGTGCTGTGTCCAGTGCAGGGCTCCCCACTATGAGAAAGACAGAGATTTGCTGGAGCTATTTGCTGGTTTCCAACCAGACGTTGCACTGCAGATCACCACCCGCTGGGTCCTGTTATTCAGCCCGTTTTCAATCCACCTCCCTGTCTGCTTATCCAGCGCATACATCAACAGCTTCTTTACTAGGATCTTAGGGCAGACGGTGTTGAAAGCCTTCCTGAAGTCCAGGTAGACAGTAGCCACTGCTCTCCCCTCATCTACCAGGTCAGTCACTTCATCACAGAAGGTAATCAGGTTGGTCAAGCATGACTTCCCCTTGGTGAATCCGTGATGATGCTTCCTGATGACTTTCCTGTCCTTCATGTGCCTAGAAAGGGTTTCCAGGATTAGTTGTTTCATCAGCTTCCTAGGATCGAGGTGAGGCTGACTGGGCTGTAGTTCCCTGGGTCCTCCTTCCTGCCCTCCTTGAAGACGAGGGTGACACTTTCTTTCCTTCCATCTTCAGGAATTTCTCCCAGTTGCTTTGATTGATAAAAGATTATTGAGAGTGGCCTCACTATAACGTCTGCCAGCTCTGTGTGTATGTCGTTTGCCTAACCATTCCCTGACCTGATCCAATTCCAATGGAAGCAACGGACTCACACTGTCCCTAATCTAACTTTTGTCTCCTATGTACTTATAGAAACCCCTCTTGTTTTCATTGACATCAATGGGCAGATTTAATTCCATTTGGTCTTTAGCTTTCCTAACTCCATTGCTGGATGCTTGGACAATGTTTCTGTATTTCTCCCAGGTTACCCATCCTTGCTCACCCCTTCTGTATGCTTTCTTTTTGTGTCTGAGTCAGATGAGAGCTGAGGGGTCAGCATGAGAGGGCAGAAGACTGTGGGCCAGGTCCAGGGTAGACGGAGAGTCTAAGACCAGCTCCTGGAGGGAGCCATATTTTCTGGGTCTCTGTGTAAGTATACATTTTCCACTAGCACACTCTAGCATACCAACCCTAATTTACTCTTTCTCCACTGGCCCTGTATTGCTTGCTTTATACCCTCCTCTGGTGTTTCAGAGATGGTTGTCATGGTAATTCCTCCTTGGTTCAGAAATTAAACTAGTAACTTCTTTCATTGTCTGTAGTGCCATGCCATGACTCATTGTGGTTTCTTGTGAGACACCATCAGGGTAAGCCATCTGCATACAAACATTAACAACTGACCAAACAGAGCTTCAGTCCAGGAGAATGTGGATTCTGGGATTCAGCCAACAAACTTGATGTTTACAAGGAGAAGTGGCCAGTTCTACATCAGGGGAAGAATAACTCCTGTTATTTTATTACTTTTTCACTTTACAGAAGAAGCGATAGCAGAATTCGCCAATCCCTATTGATGCAGGGGGTCTCCTAATGAAGTCTGGATGGGCAGGAACAGCTCCCCTTGAGGTCAGGCACTGCATGGACAACCTTATTCCTCACCTCCCCAGCCCTGCCATTTCTCTCACTGGAGAGCAATCGAAAGGGCGTAGGTCCTCCATGCTGTATCTGCGCTCTTGCTCCTGAACCCCTCCTGCGTACTGCGGCTGCACTCTCAGCTCCAGAAAACATATAAGAGATGGGAGCTTGGACAAATAATTTTCTGCTGGTTTCTTTATTGTGTCTACCTACACAGGGAGCTTGGCTCCATATGTACATGAGGTCTGTTGATCAATAAATCCAGGCAGATAGGATGCCAAGAAGAACATTATCTAAAGGGAAATAATATTGTCAGAGGTATGAAAAAAAAAAAAAGACAAAAATAAAAAAGCCAAAATAAAAAGACAGATATGAAAAAAATATAGTCCTGGCTATTCCTGCGATACCCTAGAGGTCCTATGAAACTGATGGTCACAGTATTGATGATGAAGTAGCATGTTTTCGAAGAGTTTCCTCAGGGCTTCCTTGAGCTCCTGGTTCCTCATGCTGTAGATGAGAGGGTTCACTGCTGGAGGCACCACCGAGTACAGAAATGACACCACCAGATTTAGAAGTGGGGAGGAAACAGAGGGGGGCTTCAGGTAGGCAAACATGCCAGTGCTAAGAAACAGGGAGAAAACAGCCAGGTGAGGGAGGCAGGTGGAAAAGGCTTTGTGCCGTCCCTGCGCAGAGGGGATCCTCACCACGGCCCTGAAGATCTGCACGTAGGACAGCATGATGAAAACAAAAAGCCCAAAGAGTAAACAGCCACTAATCATGAGAAGCCCAACTTCCCTGAGGTAGGTGTCTGAGCAGGAAAGCTTGAGGATCTGCGGGATTTCACAGAAGAACTGGTCCAGGGCGTTGCCTTGGCAGAGGGGTAGTGAAAATGTATTGGCAGTGTGCAGTAGAGCATAGAGAAACCCACTGCCCCAGGCAGCTGCTGCCATGTGGACACAAGCTCTGCTGCCCAGGAGGGTCCCGTAGTGCAGGGGTTTGCAGATGGCAACGTAGCGGTCATAGGCCATGACAGTGAGGAGAGAATACTCTGCTGCGATCAAGAAGACAAACAGAAAGACCTGTGCAGCACATCCCCCATAGGAGATGGCCCTGGTGTCCCACAGGGAATTGGCCATGGACTTTGGGAGAGTGGTGGAGATGAAACCCAGGTCGAGGAGGGAGAGGTTGAGGAGGAAGAAGTACATGGGGGTGTGGAGGTGGTGGTCGCAGGCTATGGTGGTGATGATGAGGCCATTGCCCAGGAGGGCAGCCAGGTAGATGCCCAGGAAGAGCCAGAAGTGCAAGAGCTGCAGCTCTCGTGTGTCTGCCAATGCCAGGAGGAGGAACTCCATGATGGAGCTGCCATTGGACATTTGATCCCTCTGGTAACAGGAGCCTAAGGAATAATAAGCAGGTATAAGTTAGGACAGATTTCTCTGAGCAAAATCTATTTCATTTCTCAGAGACCACCCCCACATGGCCCCTGTGCTTCCAGGAAGACCTTCATGCAGCTCCCTGGCTGGAGCTCTGAGTTTTGCTGGCTTTGGGTGCAATGGGGAGCAGGGGCCTCTGCTGTGGAGGAGTCAGAACTGCTGTGGAGGAATCTGAACTGCTGTGCAGCAACAGCAAAATAGGAACCAGCAGTGATCTCTGATTAAATCTACTTGTGACATCAAAGAGCTTTTCAGCATTGTCCCTCCCAACTCACCCAACTACTGATCAGGGCTGGGGTGGGAGGCTTGTTTATATTGTTCCTATTTCCCCTCTTACATCTGAGGAGTGTTTTTTGAAGGTAGACATCCCTTGCATTTCTGCTAGTGCTCTATTTCTGCCAGTGCTATACTAAGAGTCCTGGGAGGCAAAGGGACAGACCCTTAGTGCACAGGGAGGAGAGCTGGTCTCTTCATCAGTCTTGCTCCCAGATGTCCTTGGCTCACGCTTCTTTGGTCTGGATGGTGATCACACTCAGATATTTGCCTGAAAGGAAAGTGTATACTGCTGAGAGCAGAGGAATCCACTTTGAAAGTGCAAATGACCTCCACACTCCCCTGCCCAGGGAAGAGCTGTGAGCTTCTGGATGCTCTGGAAATGAAGTATACTTAATGGAGGGTCAGCCTTGTCCCCACCCCAAGGACTGCATTGCCGAGAGCCCCATATGTTAGGAGGGGGCTTTGGCACCTTGCTTCCATGGAGAGAGACATCAGCAGTGGCAGCACTTGCAGGAGCAGTTGCTGAGTGGCTACTGAAACCCCCATCCCCAGAGCCTGAAAACAAGAACAGCAACAGCAGAGATGGGTGGAGAAACAAGGAGAAATGTCACAGTGCATCTGCCAAGGGAGGCAAGGGCAGGGAAGGACAGATGGGCACTCAGGAGAGTCTCCATCCTGGAGCTCTGGCTGCAGAGGAGGCAGCTTCTGCCCTGGCCCCCATGGTCTTGAGGACAGAGGCTCTACAGAGTGGGAGAGGACTCTAAGAGGGTTTGGTGTGGAAAAAACATGTTTAGTGAAAGGCTGCCAGGGAGGTGCCCAAATCCCCCCTCCCAGCCTTTGCTGTCAGCACTTTCACTTCACCCCCAGCCCCTGTCTTTGCTGCCTGGAGCTCTCCCTGCCAGGAGCTGTTCCTCTGTTCCCACCTCTTCTTGTGCTTTCTGTAGGCAAAGGAGTGGCTGAAGGGACTTCATCAGACTTTTTGAGAACCTATTGTTCACTCACTGTATTGCTGTAAGAGTCTTGGTCTTTTGTCTGAACGTTCCAGCTCCATCACCGTTTCACCACCACAGCAGGGAACTGAAAGCAGACACCCTGGAAAGCAGCTTTCCTTCCAGGCAGCTCCTGCCTTCAGGTGCTTCTTGAGAAGTGCCCTGGGAAATGTCCTGGGGGTGATGTGGAGCTGTGAGCAGCCCTGACACACGCAGCACCCTCTTGACAACAGAAGGACCCTGCCCTGCCAGAGGTCACCCATTCCAGCCACAGCTTCTCCCCACGGTGTCATGGGGAGCTCCCTGGGCAAGTTGAGAGCTGACCCTGGAAGGTGGCAGAGACCCTGCCCCAGCACACAGCCCTGGGACACAGGGACCCTGCTCTGAAGGACAGCCCTGGGCACCCCTGGATGCACACCCACCTTTACACCCCTGCAGCTGTCCTTGGGAGAAGGCAGCCAACATGCCCTGTCCATCTGATGGTGCAGCAGGGAAACCCTGCTCTGGAGCATGTCCTTCTCTTCTACACTAGAGAAATTGTGAGCATTGTACTTACAGACCTTGTAAGCTGTGGATGTGCCAGCTTTTGCAGACCTCTCCAGGATCCTCATGTGCATTGCCCTGCAGCCAGAGACTCACTGTGTAGATGGCTGTGATAATTGTCTCACTCCCCCCCGCCCCGCCCCATGAGCTCTCAGCATCCTCCCACCCCAGACTGTCTGGAACAACTCTCTCTTCCCTTACCTCCCCTGAGTGCCTGCAGGCAGTGCCCTCAGCCCTGCTGCGCTTCCCAGAGGAGCTGCTCCGGGGCAGAGCTGTGTCCCTGCAGCGCTGCTGGTCCTCCATGAGCTCCCTCCCTCCCTCCATCCCAGGAGCCCAGCCCAGCTCAGCAGCAGAGAGACCAGCTCCCTCCCATGCCTGACACAAACACACAGGAGGTGGGATTCCTCTTGCCTCAACTCAGTTGTGCACAAAATACCATTGTATAAGCTCCCACGGTAAGCAATGGAGATGGAGGTCAGGAGTGAGTTGTTCAGACACAAACACCTGGTGATATTTGAGGTGCCAGAGGTGCTCCAGGATACATGGAGCTCACTGCAAGCTGTAATGGAGCAATGCTGGGAGACAGGGCAGCATCCACCCGTGTTTTCTTGGAGGTTGGTGGGGAATCCCTTCTTTCAGGTTAAATGACAGCAGAAGCCCACATGTAGGACAACGGAACCTTTCCCTACTCATTGTGTTCTGGGCAGACTGCAGAGCTATTTAGCTGAGCACATGGAGTCATGCAGCATAGGGAGAGTTCCGTTTCTCTTTCTCTCCACCATCAGCTGTATTTTCCTCATGTCCTTTAAGTACAATGGCAGTTGTCTCATAACAGATCACAGAATCACTAAGGTTGGAAAAGACCTGTAAGATCATCAAGTACAACCATCAACCAAAAAAAACACCACCATGCCCATTAAACCATGTCCCACAATACCACATCCACATGTTCCTTGAATACCTCCAGGGAGGGTGACTCCACCACTTCCCTGGGCAGCTTATTCCAGTGTGTCACCACTCTCTCAGTAAAGAAATTTTTCCTAATATCCAGCCTGAACCTCCCCTGGCGCAACTTGAGGCCATTTCCTCTTGTCCTGTCACTTGTCACTTGGGAGAAGAGACCAACACCCACCTCTCTGCAACCCCCTTTCAGGTAATTGTAGAGAGCGATGAGGTCTCCCCTCAGCCTCCTCTTCTCCAGACTGAACCACCCCAGCTCCCTCAGCCGCCCCTCATCAGACTTGTGCTCCAGACCCCTCACCAGCTCCGTTGCCCTTCTCTGGACACGCTCCAGCACCTCAGTGTCCTTCTTGTAGTGAGGGGCCCAAAACTGAACACAGTATTGGAGGTGCGGTCTCACCAGCGCCGAATACAGGGGCACGATCACCTCCCTGCTCCTGCTGGCCACACCATTTCTGATACAGGCCAGGATGCCGTTGGCCTTCTTGGCCACCTGGGCACACTGCTGGCTCATATTCAGCTGGCTGTCAATCAACACTCAGAAGTCCTTTTCTGTGGGGCAGCTTTCCAGCCACTCGTCCCCAAGCCTGTAGCGTTGCATGGGGTTGTTGTGACAGAAGTGCAGGACCCGTCACTTGGCCTTGTTGAACCTCATAGAATGGACCTGGGCCCATCGATCCAGCCTGTCCAGATCCCTCTGCAGAGCCTTCCTACCCTCAAGCAGATCAACACTCCCGCCCAACTTGGTGTCATCTGCAAACTTGCTGAGGGAGCACTCAATCCCCTCATCCAGATCATCGATAAATATATTAAACAAGACCGGTCCCAAAACTGAGCCCTGGGGGACTCCGCTTGTGACCGGCCTCCAACTGGATTCCACTCCATGTACCACAACTCTCTGGACTCAGCTGACCAGCTAGTTTTTTACGCATATACACCCCTTCACTGCCTAACCTGTTTCAGGGCAGCTGACTCTCACTCTGATGTCCAAATACAGGACTGGAGTGCTATGTGAGATGCCAGGGCTCTCCAGCACAACTGCATGCAGCGACAGAGAGCACAGGTCCTATACAGGAACCCTGTCCCCATTCAGACTAGTTGCATGACGGGCACCACCCAGGGCATCTCAAACCAATTCAGTGCCTTTGGGCCAGTGACCGAATCCCACGATGGCAGCGATGTAAGGTTTGTCCCTTCTCTATCCAGTAGATGCAGGACAGCACTTGAATAGAAAACGCCTCATGCTGGGGTTGTCACAGCTGTTCCTTCACTCTCAAACTCTGCTGGTTCTTCTCTTCCCCATCGTTTAACCTTTTAGGTTAAGGCCAACAATTTTCACAGTGTGCCTGTGTCTTCGGAAGTCCACAGCCAAAAACATCTTCAAAATCATCTCTTCCTGAGATCAGCTTCACCTCCAAGCCAGGCATGCACCAATGGCCTCAGCCTGGGGCACAGACTGAAGGAGCTGGAGCCTTGCATGCCACCTCTTCATTCCGCTTCGAGGGAATAACAGCTCAAGGGTGCTGGGATAGATCACATGACTGGGGTGCTGGGATGGGTGGGTACGGGATGATCAGGATCATCAGGCCAGGAAGACCAGGAGGTGGGTGTCCTCGGTGTGAAGGAGCTGCTTAGGTGTGTGGAGCTCCTCTATGGGATGGACAAGTTGGGTGATCCCTTGCGGGTGAGGGTCAGAGGAGAGACTGGTAAAGGTGACACTGTTGAAGGAGACAAAGAACTCATCAAAGTCCCCTTGGAGAATTTAATGACCGAACACCCTGGCATTCACTGGAGGGGGAGCACAACAGCATGCAAATTATCCTGGAGGTTTCTGGAGGGTCTTGGGACACAGCTTGGGATACAGGTCTACATAGCACAGGTACGAGATGGGCCAACAATGGTGACGCTCATCTGAATCTGTTACTCACAAAGAAGTAAGAGCTGGACATGAATGTGAAAACCAGTGTCAGCCTTAGCTGCCACAATCATGAAATAGGGACAATATGAAAGTGCAGATGCCAGACCTCGGAGGAGCAGACTTTGGCCCAGCCTAGCGACTTTTAGTCGGGGAGCCCACGTGAGCAACATAGAAGTGCAGCACAGCTCAGCACATCTGGTCTTCAAGGACAGCGTCTTTCAAGTACTAGACTGTCCATACCAGTAGTCAGGAAAAGAAGCAGAGAAATCAGGAGAGAAGTTTGGGGAAACAGGAAAATCATGGGGAAGCTCCATAGGAAAAAGGAAGCATACAAGAGATGGATGCAAGGATTAAACAAAGGAGGAATTCAGAAATACAGTTGGTTTGAGAAAAGCCAAAGCTCCCATAGAGTTGACGCTTGCAAGGGAGTTCAAGGGCACAACAGTGAGCTGTTATGACTTGAGGAACAGTTAAAGAAGAAATGAGGATAATGTGTGGCCACTTCTGAATTTACGAAGAGGAGGTGTAGATAGGTGTGAGGTAATCTTGACCTTTGTCTTCACCAGCAAGGTCTCCCAGTTCCTTGTGCCTAGGAGGCAGAACCCCAGGAGAAATCCAGGAGCGGATGGAGATCAAGACAGGGATTACTTAGGGAAGGTCAACCCTTGGTAGTCCATTGGACGAGACGGGACAAATCCAAGGATGTTGAGAGACCAGGCCGATGTCATAGCAGGGCTGCTCTGATACATTTTGGAAGGTCATCATGACAGGAGAAAGCAAAAAGCAAACCTTAGATACATCTTCTACAAAGACACAAGGACTGAGCAGGGCAATTACAGGCTGCAGTGACAGAGACCAGGAGCTGCATGGCTAGGCAGCAGCTCTGTGGAAATGGTTCTGGTGGTGCTTGAGTTACATTAGGCAAAACATGAGCTGGCAGAAAGGGCGGCCAACAGCATCCTGGGCTGTATGAGCAGAAGCACAGCCAGAAGTGATTATCTGCCTCTGCTCAGCACCTTTTACACCACACCCTGCACAATGACAGTGAGACATTGACAAAGAGGAACCAGCTCACTGGAGGGCCACTAAAGTGGTAATCCTCCAGTTATCCTTCAAGGGTTTGTGTGATTTCCCTAAGAATATCAGTATCTACAACAACAACAACAACAAAAGCCTTAAAGTGCCTAAATATCAATATCTGCAGTGGAGCAATCTGCATCTGTGGTAGCCACGTGGGGCAATGCCAATTCAATCAAGCACGATACCCAATCGACAAGTACATACCTGAAGCAGTTCAGATGAAGGGTGGACTTGCAGAAATCACCCTTTGTGTCCCCAGGTGGCATGGACAATGCGGATTTCCCTCTCCAGAGAGTGGCAGAGGCTGGATCCCCTGCTCAGGACAGACTCCTTGCCAGGAAGCCACAGGCATGGAGGTAGCTCCCCTGGTTCTTACTGGCAATTCACTCGGCATCACTTTTGATGTGTTTGGTGCTTTTCTGTGACTACGCTTTCTGCACAGATGACCATCAACCATTTCATAAGAGATGGTGCTAAAGGCCCTGTTATGGCCAAGAAAGCTCAGCATGAGCTCTGGAGGGAGCTAGGAGGCTTGTAATAATCAGAGGAAGGCCTCTTCCGAAGAGTGAGTGGCCCTGAGCAGCAGTGTCTGGCTGGCTGTAGATCTGGGGGAGAGGTTTGGGGGGATGTCAGTGAGAAATAAGCTGATGGCTGATGGCTTTAGCAAATCCTTACAACATGTCTGAGCCCAGAAGTGGAAAGCAGTGGATGTCTGCAGGTAGGGGAGGAGGAAGAGGATTGTCCTGAGAATCCAGCAGGAAGGAAGGTCCCTCCTGTGCCTGTCAGGGCTGATACAGACATTTCTACCTTGCGTGCATGCCTCGGCCTGGCAGATGGGGCATGCCCGCTGCTGGGGGTGGCTGTGCTCAGTCATCCACATGAGCTCACCTTGCTGACCAGCACCCTTGGATGCAACTTCTCCAGTGCCATGGACTGGTGAGGGTGTAGTTTGCTCAAGCAACCGCTGGCTTGATCCCCATCCACCACTGGTTGTTCCTTTCCCAAGTCCTGCCTCAAAGCTCAAAGGCCTGGGAGACATCGCTGGTAGTACCTGAGGCAAAGAGGACATAGACTATGTCAGATCTATCTACACCTACTCTTACCACATTCAGCAGTGGTCCCACATTCTCTCTGTTTCTTCTTTAACTGTTGCTGATGCAGCAAGAGCTTATCTTGGTTCCTTTTGCATTGCCTTTTCAGTTTCAATTGAGTTCTTATGAGGATCACTGCTGTCCTTGAAGATGTATCCAGGCACGTTGTGAAGGTGATTGGTGTGTTCCTTGACTGTATCACCATGGGTGTGGGCAAAGACCCCAGTGTGACGTGCTTTCTGTACATGCAATGCCTGCAGCTATTGGGTAGAGGAGGGCCTCTCTGAAGGCATCTGATGACTGATGCCCCTGACTGATGGCAACAGTCAACAGCACATAGGCAGCAAATCGCACTCCCTGCAATGCTGTACGGGGTGTCTGTCATGCAACCGCTCTGAATGGGAACTGCTTTCCTGTAAGTGCTCTGTGGTTCCTGCAAGCCCTGGCATCTCATGTAGCTCTGTGGGCCTGGGTCTGAGTATTAAATTGAGTAGCTGCCCTGAATTCTGTCAGGCATTGTGGGGCTGAACATGAGGCAAATGCCAAGGTAGTCAGTGGGGATCTAGGAAACCGAGCTGATGGAGAAGGGGAAAGAGAGAGACTGAGCTCTCCCTATGGCACAGGGCTCCAAGCATTCCGATGAATAAGCTGCCCTGAACATAATGAGTTGATCTGCCCTAAATTTGGGCATCAGCTGTCATTTCAGATGGCCAAAGGAAATTCCCAAGAGCTTCCAAGAGGATGCCTCCAGATGCTGCTCTGTCTCTATGAACAACTCCATTTGAATTTGCAGTTACCTGCACATATCTTCGACCATCTCTGGCACCTCAAATGTGACCAGACATTTGCATCTCACTCCTAGCATCCCTGTGCATCTATGAGCAGGGGAGCTGAGACAAGGAGCTCACATGCAGATGCCTATTTTGTGCACTGCTGAACTGAGGCAAGAGGGATCCCACCTCCTGTGGGTTTGAGGCAGTCATGGAAGGGAGCTGAGACCCCTTCCAGGACCAGGACTACACACCCAGGATGAGATGCCTCGATTGCCTCAGCTGAATCTCTTCCCTCAGAAGTGGTCAAGGAGATCCCTCACGCTCACTGGCTATTCTGCCTACTGATGGGACAAGGAAAGGTGATATTTAGACTGAACTCTCTCTCTGAGCAGGAAAATGACAGTGCTGGAAAGAAGCGTCTCTCCCCAGCTGAGGAAGGGAACAGCAGTGATTCCTTCAGCCTGTTTCACAGCAGGTTCCCCCAGAGCCCCAGGGACACCTGGAGGGAGCCCAGAGGGGGCAGAGAAAGTGCTGCCTTGGGCTGGTCCTCTGCTGCTGAGCTGGGCTGGGCTCCTGGGGTGGAGGGAGGGAGCTGATGGCAAGTGGGCAGTGCTGCAGAGAGACAGCTCTGCCCAGGAGCAGCTTTTCTTCAAAGTGCAGCAGGGCTGAGGACACTGCCTGTAAGCACCGAGGGGAGAGGCGGGAGGCAGAGAGAGGTTAAAGGCAGTGTGGAGTGGGAAGATGCAGAGAGCTGATTTGAAGGGAAATCTTCATAGCCCTTAACACAGTAAGTGTCTGGCTGCAGGGAAAAGCAGCTGTGGTTCCTGGAGGGATCTCCTAAAGGTGGCACATCCCACAGCTTATGGGATCTGGAAGTACAACTCTCTCAGGTTCTCTGTTGTAGAGGAGGAGGATGTGCTGCAGATTAGGGACATTCCGCTGCACCATCAGAGATAAAGAACATGAAGACTGCTTTCTTCCGGGGACGGCTGCAGGGGTGTAAAGGTGGGTGTGCAGCCAGCGGTGCCCAGGGCTGTCCTTCAGAGCAGGGTCCCTGTGCCCCAGGGGCTGTGTGTTTGGGCAAGGACTCTGCTGCCTGCCAGGGTCAGCACTCAGCCTGCCCAGAGAACTCCCCACAGCGCTGTGGGGAGCTGTGGGTTGAATGAGTAACCCTTGGCAGGGCAGGGCAGGGTCCTTGTGCTGTCAAGAGGGTGCTGTGTGGGTCACGGCTGCTCACAGCTCCAGATCACACCTAGAATACTTCAAATGGGATGTTGCAAGGAGAAGATCAAGGTTGGGGTTACAATAAAGATAAGGAGCTTTCCTGAGCCTGTCTTCTCAGTTTCCTATTCCAGAGGGGCAGTGGGGAGGAGAGAAAAGGATAAATGGAAAAGGAGCTGTCGATTTTTAAGCAATCACTGAGACTCCTGAACTGCAACTTTGAGTGATCAGGAGGTCTGCCAAGAGCCTCCTAAAGTGCCTTCAGCCACTCCTCTGCCTAGGGACAACACCAGAATCACCTCTGCTGGACCCATCAGGGTTGCTCAGACCTGTCCTTTTCCACCTGCCATCAGACACAGGCACCCAGGCACTGCCCTGCAAACAGGCAGGTTTCTGTAGGACCAAGGTGAGTGCACAAAGGTTGGGATGAGGTCTGGGAGCACTGACAAGGAAAAGACATGGCACAAGGAAACATCTCCGAGGAGGAAAATCTCCAGGCAGCATATGTCCAGATATGATCAGGGAATGAGAGGAAACTAAACCCAGAAATGTTGTGGGAGGGAGAATTGAGAAAACTCCTGATGATCCCCTCCAATGCAGACCCCTTCCTCTCCCACCCAGCACAGCCTCTGCCCTCAGGGCCGTGGGCTCCAAGGCATGAACCACCTCCTCTGCAGCCAGAGCTCCAGCAGAGCCGAGGTGCAGCTCTCCAGCCTCGTGCCCAGTTCCCCTCCGCAGACCACAGAGGCTGAGAACATCTGCCCAGCAGTGTTGGTGTCTGGGAGGTGGTCTGAGCAGCTGAGAAAGGGTAACGCTTTCCTGAGTGCCTGGCTGCCTCTCCCCCTGCCTCTCTCAGGGTGAGATATTTAGTGGTCTGCAGTTGATCACTCTGCTCTCAGCAGTGTCTGGTGGCTTTTCAGGGTAACACAGGAGTCAGATAGCCCTCCATCTGAGAATGCTGTAATTCCAGGGCAGCAGGAAACAATAAGGAGGGACAGACCAGGTCCCATCTCTCTGCTCTCAGCCAAAGGCAATCCTCTTTGTTTGCAGGATTTGCTGTGTTCTCCCTGAGTGCAGCAGAAATGCTGAGCGTTTCTGACATCCAGGAACACTCCCCAGGTGAGAAGGGGGGAGCTGTAAAAAACCCAAACCACTTAAATTGCATTTGCCATCCCCATTCCTTAGCACTGGGAATGCAGATGCTGACAAGCTCTTCTGCGTTAGGACCATTTTCATCTGACAAAGTCCAGCGCCAGGACTGGCCTCTGATCCCGAAATTCCCATGAACACACTGCTGCAAAGCAGGGCTGAATCCTCAGCATCCAGTGGGCAGAGGCCCTGCTAGTCATGGCACATTCAGCCAGCATCAGCCTGGGCTCCAGCATGGCAGATGAGGAAAGCCTTCTGGAAAAAGAAAAGGGAGAGTGTGTAGCAGGGGGAATATCAACGGGAATCACAGAGAATTCTTCCCTAACTTATTGTGTTTTCTTCCTCGGACAGTGCCCCATGCCCAGAGGATGCTGATGTCCAACGGTAGCTACATCACCGAGTTCCTCCTCCTGGCATTGGCAGACACACGGGAGCTGCAGCTCTTGCACTTCTGGCTCTTCCTGGGCATCTACCTGGCTGCCCTCCTGGGCAATGGCCTCATCATCACCACCATCGCCTGCGACCACCACCTCCACACCCCCATGTACTTCTTCCTCCTCAGCCTCTCCCTCCTCGACCTGGGCTCCATCTCCACCACTCTCCCCAAATCCATGGCCAATTCCCTGTGGGACACCAGGGCCATCTCCTATGGGGGATGTGCTGCTCAAGTTTTTATCATTTTCTGTCTGCTGTCAGCAGACTATTTTCTTCTCACTGTCATGGCCTATGACCGCTACGTGGCCATCTGCAAACCCCTGCACTACGGGACCCTCCTGGGCAGCAGAGCTTGTGTCCACATGGCAGCAGCTGCCTGGGGCAGTGGGTTTCTCCATGCTTTGCTGCACACAGCCAATACATTTTCACTACCACTCTGCCATGGCAATGCCCTGGATCAGTTCTTCTGTGAAATTCCCCAGATCCTCAGGCTCTCCTGCTCAGACACCTACCTCAGGGAAGTTGGGCTTATTGTGGTTAGTGTTTTTCTGGTTTTAGGGTGTTTTGTCTTCATGGTGCTGTCCTATGTGCAGATCTTCAGGGTCGTGCTGAGGATCCCCTCTGAGCAGGGACGGCACAAAGCCTTTTCCACGTGCCTCCCTCACCTGACTGTTGTCTCCCTGTTTCTCAGCACTGGCATATTTGCCCACCTGAAGTCTCCCTCCATCTCCTCCTCATCCCTGGATGTGGTGGTTGCTGTTTTGTACTCAGTGGTGCCTCCAGCAGTGAACCCCCTCATCTACAGCATGAGGAACCAGGAGCTCAAGGATGCCCTGAGGAAACTGGTAACCGGACGTCTTTCAGCAGCCATAGGCTGCCTACCTTCCTCTGCAGCTGACTCCCAGTGTACATTGTGACAGGCCAAGTCTTCCTTTTATATATTTTTATTTCCTTTTTCCACTTTTGATGTTGTTATCTTCAAATACATAAAATGATTCCTTCCCTTAGTGATCCACCCATCTTGTGTGACTTTGTATAAATGGGAAAACATTTTCTTTAAGAAAATAAAAGAACCTGCAGCAATTTCTTTGTCTATGATGCATCCATCCATCCTCAGCATAGCAGAAATGAATGGGAAATAGAAAGACCTTTCTGGCTGCACCAGCTTGGGGCAGGCTACTTTGTGCTGGGGGGATGAGGACCTCTTGAGGACCACAAGGACTAGGGCTCTTGTGCCAGCCTGGGGAGACGGGATGGCACACAGGCGCTGCAGAGCTCTCAGGATATGCTGGAGAGGAGAACAGGGGACACAGGGTGCCACTGATCTCCTTGTCCTTGTGGCCCCCCGTCTCTGGGACTGCCCTCCAGGGTCTGCTGTGCCCTTCAGAGGGGCTGGGGCTCTGGGGTGAGTGCCCAGAGCTCTGTAGCACCCTGTGGCAAGTAGTGCTGTGGGGCCAGACCAGATTGAGCTGGGCTGGAGAGAGGGCAGGGGAGGTAGGAGGTCTTGGAGGGAGCTGGGCTGAGCTGGAAAGTTCCTGGGAGAGAAAAACATCAGTGTACAGCTTGTACTGCATGACTGCGCAGGGTGAGGGCTCGCATCAGGGGGCTTGTGGTGCACAGACAGGGCTCCTGGATGCGAGCCGAGACACGCAGGTGCAGGAGAGAGGAGGCCAGTCTGTGCCCTTGGTGGCATGGACAGACCGGGAAGGTGGCCCAGGGCCTTTGTCTCCCCCCAGCCTCTCTCACCAGTCATTTCCAGCACCGGCCGTTCACCCAGTTTATGGGTAAGTCTGGCTGTGAGGCCATCTCCATTCTCCTGCTGGGCTCAGTGCCTGCATGGGGGGAAACGGCCAGCTCTGACCAGCTGCTGCTGAAGAGTGAGTGGCCCTGAGCAGCAGTGATTGGCCATGTGTAGGCCTGGGAGAGAGGGTCAGGAGATGTCCCTGAGAAACAAGGTGATGCCTGATGGCTTTAGCAAATCCTTCCAGCCATGCCTGAGCCCAGAAATGGAAAGCAGTCGATCTGTGAGGGTGGAGGAGGAGGAGGAGTTTTTTCCTGGGAAGGTGTCAGGAAGAAAGTCCCCTCTTGTGCACAGCAAAGATAAGGAAGATGTCTCCATGTTGTGTGCATGCCTCACCCTGGCAGAGAGGGAATGCCCGCTGCTGGGGGTGGCTGTGTTCAGTCACACCTCATGAGCTGGCCTTGCTCTCTTCCCCTCCTTCACTGCCCACACTTGGATGGACCACAAGAGCCATCCATGATGCTGGAAAATGCATGAACCTCCCAGAGGGAGGTCCCATAACTGCAGGGGAAGCGGGAAGGGTGTGTGAGACCCATGGGAGTGCAGGGAGAGAGCGGTGTGTGCCCAGCAATGAGTGTGTTAAGGGCAGAAAGAAGACCTGAAGTAGTGGCGGGGGTGAGGGGCTGTCATGCTGAAGTGAAATAGGTTGAATTTTGATTTTGAGGCAGCAGAAGGAGGACATGCATTTCAGTGGTGGGATACAAAGGGAAGTGCAGGAGTCAAGGAAGTCGGGGCTGGGTGATTTTGTGTGCTACAGGAGCATCAGCGGGGCGTTGGAAGAAGCCAGACGGTCTGTGGGGAACTCACAGGCATTGGCAAATTGTCAGGTAACCATGGCTTTGTGTTGGAAGGAACAGCCAGTGCAAACAAATTGGCACATAAAAGTAATTTATTTGCTGGCTGAGGAGGGAGACAAGGATGCTTAGCATAGACTTATCAAGGTAATTTATTCTCTTATTTTAGCTGTGCATACAGTGGCAACTCAGCCTAATGCATGGAGGACCCCAATACAGAGGAAAGCAGGGTTTATATATGTTACAATACAGTTGTGTAGACGAATCAGATCACTCATGTGAAGGGGTGGGCTAATCAGTTACCATTGCTCGTCTAATGGGTATGTACTTGTCGCACGCAGGATCAGCACGTGCTTGTCCCGTGCAGGTGGTACAGACAAATGGTCAGTGGTGTGTTAATTCTCATTGTTCTAAACCAATGTTCCGTGCAGGTGGAGGGGTTTGTCCTGGATACTGGTTGATTGCTCTTCTGGCCATGGTTATATGCCTGGTTTCTTGAAAGGTAAACCTTCCATGGTTTTGTTGTTGGTATGGGGTGTTGTCAACCTCTAAGAGCTGGTGTATGTTGGGTCTTCAGGTTGCCTCGGCCCTGAGGTGAAAGCTCATAGTCTCAGTTAGTGTTCATTCTTCTACGCAAGTTGTACTGCAGTTAGCATCTTGCCTTTCATAGGCATCAGTAAAGCTTGGGAGGTCCCAAGGTCAGAGCGAGATGATGAAGCACGGGGAGGTAGCGGCAGTCTGAAGGGAAACTGGCACAGGCATAGGACAGTGTAAGACTATCTGTGGTGCAAACGGCCTTGGTGCGGCTGGCCCCTCACTCCGCAACAGGACAGAAGTCCTCGTTCTCTCCATGGTGGCTGCTGTGTCTCCCGCTGAGTCCCATGAGAAGGCACCAGTTCCTTACAGTCCCAGGGCCTTGTCGCTGCCTCACCCACCCCCCACAGAGCCTGGGAGGTGTCCTGCCGCCGTCCTGCACTTGGCATCACCCCCCCACATGTACAAACCTCCTGGAGTGACGTTTTGTTGCTGCGCGGGAAGCAAGAGGGGTTTGTGAGATACATGGGAGTGCAGGGAGAGACGGGTGTGTGCCCAGCAGTGAGTGTGTTAAAGGCAGGAAGAGGACCTGAAATAGCAGGGGGGGGTGTGTGTGTGTGTGTGTGTGCTGTCATACTGAAGTGAAATAGGTTGAGCGTTGACTTTAAAGAATGCAGGAGAAGATCGATGTGCATCTCAGTGCTGGGATGTGGATATACATCGAGGATTCAAGCAAGTGTGGGGCTGGGACATCTTGGGAGCTAGAGGAGCATCAGGAGAGCTTTGAGAGAAACCGGATAGGTTGTGGGGAACTCACAGGCACTGGCAAATCTTCAGCTTTGTGTTTGAAGCAACAGCCAGTGAGGACAGAACACCATCAGTAAAACTTGGGATACCATGGGGTCAAAGGAAGGTGGGAAGCAGCGGGGTGGCTAAAATCTGCAGGGAAACAGGCAGAGGCATAGGACAGTGTAGGTCCATCTGTGGTGGGGATGGCCGAGAGGCTGGACTGAGGTCAACAGAACTGAAGTCTTTGTCATCCCTGTTATGGCAACTGTCTCTTCCCCTGACAGCCATGAGAAGACACTGGTTCCATACAGCCCAGAGCCTCATTGCCTCCTTACTCTCACTCCACAGAGCCTAGGAAATCTCCTAACACTGTCCTGCACTCGGCATCATGCACCCCCATATCCCACTGCTCCCAGGAAGAGCCATTAACATCGCATGACGGAACGGATCCCCCTCCTCAGGGGACGAGGGTCAGGGCTTGGCCATCGTGATTGCTGAAACATATTTAGGGCTTTCACAGCCACCTCCACATGGAGGTGGGCCACATGGTCGTTCCCTCCATGGTCGCTTCAGGGATGGTCTTCAATGGAGACCAATAACAGTCTCAGAAACTTGGACGTTTGCTGCTGACTTCTACTTCTGTAGAGGCTTGCTCAATCTTTCAGGATCTGCAGTTCAGGAACTTGGCACCAGAGGGCTCATTAACATGCAAAACTCCCTAACAAGCCAAGGCTCTGTGCATCGTTTTCCTTTAGGTCTTCAATTCTCATGTGGTTAATAGGAGAGGTTTCAGGAGTGCAGTCAAAAGATGTCACTACTAAACACTAAGAAAGGATTCATTTTTCCCCCCACTTTTCTTCATTTTTCTGCTTACACATTCTGTGAGATCAGAAATCCTCAATCCATATTGATCCTGAGTGTCTCCAGTGGAGTTTGAATGTATACAAAAGTCAGGACCCTTTATGTTGACAATCTGTGGCCATTCTTCAGCCCTACCCCCAGCCCCACCTTTTCTCTCATCAACCACCTGGCACTTAGAGCAGCCTCGTTCAAATCAGAGCTTTCTGCACTAACGTCTGCAGCTGCATGTTTCAGCCCGTGAGCACCAACTCCTGCCTGCTTTGCTTGGAGAACGACTGCACGCAGACACGGAGGGTTGTGATACACTTATCAGCTGTATATTAAGTCCACGTTATCTCCTCTGAAGTCCACTTCCCACAGTGGATAGCCTTGGACCAATAGAAAACATGACAAGGAAGTCATCAGGAGTAGTAAAGGCCCAGGGACTTCAGTATGTCCAGTTTGCCTTAGTATTCCCTTATCTGATCCTCTTCTACCAAGGCACATCTCCATGCTCCAGAATTGCCCCCTGCTCTCTGGCAGCTGGGATTCCTGAAGGCTGGTCTTGCTGGCAGCTACTGGGACTTGTTAGGGAGATGGGTTAGTGGTGGATTTCACGGTGTTAGGTTAACAGTTGGACCTGATGATCTTAAAGGTCTTTTCCAACCTAAACATTTCTATGATTCTATAGTGAGGCAGTGAAGGCATTCAGTGCCTCAGCCCTTCCCATGTCCAGTGTCACCATGTCCCCAGTCTCCTTGAGCAATTCGTCCACATTTTCCCCAGTTGCCCTTTTGTTACCCGCCTATTTACAGAAGCCCTTCTTCTTTTCTTTGACATCCCTCACCAAATCCCATTCATTTGGGCTTTAGCTTTCCTATCTTTGTCCCTGCATGCTCAGACAACATCTCTGTGTTCCTCCCATGCGTCCCTGTCTTTCTTCCCACCCTCCGTATGCTTCCTTTTTGTGTTTGAGATTGCTTTTTACCTTCCTCCCTCCCCTCAGGATCCTGAACTCCACCATCTCGTGGTCACTACAGCCCCATCTCATGGTCACAAGGCCGCCTTTGACCTTCAAATCCCTAGCAAGTCTATCCTTGTTGGAGAGGAGTAGGTCCAGCAAAGCACCTCTCCTCATTGGCTCCTCTGTCACTTGGGTGAGGCATTTATCATCAGTGCACTCCACAAACCTCCTGGACTGCTTATGCCCTGCTGTGTTGTCCTTCGAGCAGATATCAGAGGGGTTGACGTCTCCTGTGAGGACAATGTGAATGTGAGGCCTCTCCTACCTGTCCATTGAGGACCTCATATAATTTTTATTCCTGGTTGTGTGGCCGATAGCAGACCTCCACTGTAATGCCCCCCTTTCCTGTCCTCTCTTTAATCCTCACCCGTAAGCTCTCCCTTGGCTCTCTATCCATCCCCAGACAGAGCTTCATGTACTCCAGCTGTTCCCACACGTAAAGGGCAACTCTCCATCCTTGTCTTCCCATCCTCTCCTTCCTCAAGAGCCTCCCTTCTCCAAGCGCAACACTCCGGTCATGGGAGCCATCCCACCACGTCTCCAGGATCGCAACAAGATTGTTGCCCTGCAGCTGCACACAGATCTCTAAACCCTCATGGTTCTGCCCTGTACTGCACGCATTAGAGTACAGACACTTTAGAGAGGTACCCCAGCGTGTGGAGTTCTTGCAGACGGTGTGAGAGATTTCTCCCTCATGGTGCTTTGTAGGCATTTCCTTGCTTACATGAAAGTGCTGCAGGGGACCCCACTTGAGGACCATTTTGTTGATTTTGTGATCCCTTCCCATCACAGCACTCCACGCCCTTTGCTCATTGATCCTCTCTGTAACTCCCTTAGAGGACTGCTCGTTGCTCCCTCCCTCCCGCGTCATTCATAGTTTCAAGCCCTCCTTGTAAGATCAGCCAGGCTGTTGGCAAAACCATCTTTGCCCTGCTTAGTGAGGTAGATCCCATCTCTCCCAAGCAGGTGCTGGTCTGCAGACAGGGTCCCATGGTCGTAGAACCCAAAACCATTTCCCCTACGCCAGATGCGCAGTTAATTATTAGCTTGTCCTACTAGTGCTTTTCTCCTCACACCCCTTCCCCTCACCAACAGGATTGAGAAGAACACCATCTGGGACCCCAGGCCCTTCAATACCACCCCCAGAGCTCTGTAGCCACTTCTGATCCTGTCCAGGTTTGCCCTGGCAGTGTCATTTGTGCCCACCTGGAATAAGAGCAGGGGGTAGTAGTCAGAGGGACAGACAAGATTTGAATGTACCACTACAACATCCTCGATCCTGGTACCCAGCAAGCATCAAACCTCTCTAGATGGTTGGTAGGGCCGACAGATGGGTGCCTTTGTCTCCTGCATGAGATAGTCACTCACCCATTACGATCCAAAAACCCCTGTGGCACTACATCTAGTTGAGGCTTGACAATCTCCACTGTGGAGATTGCACGGCCTTTCTGAGGGCCTCTTCCCAGTGCCTGATAGACCTTATAGTGCAGATCCTTTTCTCTTAAGTCTAGTCAGAATTTCCTGTGTCCCAAATTTTTCCCATGGCTTCTCATCCATCAGCTGTGCACACCTGGGAAGAGTCTGCCTCATTCTCCTCTACATCATCCCATAAGATAGCTGTAGACAGGGACGGTATCTCCCCTGGGACGGCCTTCCCTTCTCCAGGCTGAGCAGAGGAGAGCATGCAGGGCGGTTCTTTAGCAGAGAGAACTGATGATGCTTCCTGAGAGGTTTTCAGTGGCTTGCTTGTCAGTAGTCTCCTATGTACTGTAAGAATCGTAACAACCTAGTCAGCATTTGGTGATAGAGAATGTGCAACACAATCAGAAATCAGCCATTTTTGCCATGCTCTGGCATTCAAATATCCTGTGTGTCCACTCTCAGGGATCTGGTTCCTTGTGACTTATGGCACAATCCAGAGCCCAACAAAGACTGCCTTGTACAAAGAGCTCTTCTGACAGCACTGAGCAAGAGAAGTCTGTCTCTGGGTATCAGTTAGTCCACTGGACTTCCTGTAAACTTTGTTATTGCAGTGAAAACACTGCCTGCCCAGGACTGGCAAGAGCTGGAATTTCTGACGTCCTTCTCTTTGGCCCAGTGCTATCTGATGGTCTTTAGCAGACTCCCTCTTTCCAGCAGTTGGAGGTTGTTGGACTTCTGGGCCTAAAACTGTGTCTGTAACCACTGTGCTGATCACCACCAGCTCCCACTCAAGCCTCAGGAGATAACTAGGGATGTGAAGTCAGGGGCGTCCCACCCCATTCTAGGCGTCGTTGTTCCAATGAGACAAACTCTGTCCTCCCGCCAGTGTACGATCTGATCTCTTTCTGCAGTCACTCTACGGAGAATGGAGGTGACCAGTTTGGATGTCCATGTTCATCCCCAGAGGAAGTTCCTCCCATGCTGGTCTCTACAGCATGAGGTGTGGCAGAGGTGCTTAGTTCTACCTTAATTACTTCTTAAATGCCCCTATCCCCCTGGGAAGGTGTTCTCTGCAGGGGTAGAAAGCATTTCCATTGCTCTCCGTGAAAGTCGTGAGCCTTGGAGGTGTGGCTTCCTGCAGTCAGGAGAGTTGATCTGCCCATAAGTCTTGTTCTGTGCTGCCATATCCACTCAGCTAAAAGGCCGTCATACTCGTGAGTTCCCCCAAAAAAGAGAAACTCTAGTGTGCTAGAAAAGGAGGAATGCGGTTTCAAAGTGCACATCTCCCAACTCCTCTGCCTTTCTTAGCCCAGCCATGGAGAAAGTGACCAAGAAGGAGTGATGCATAAATCCCCTGACTCAGATGACCAAACCAAGGACTCTCCGATATCACAAACATGTCACAAAGGGAGAGCTGTGCCTTTCTGGAGGGCAACAGACAGCCTGGAAGAACTCCAACAAGAAGACAATAACATCGTGTTGCTTTAAAGGAGACGTAGGCCTCATAGCCGTATGGTGTAGGCTATAGACATAGACCTCATGGACTGCAATGCCTGGAGCCCCAGAGGTTAGAAGGGGTCTTGGGTACCTCCATGCAGACACTTCCATGGCAGGACCCACAGGGTCAAGTATCTGAAAGGCAACTGAACGCCCCATGCCAGAGAGCCCGGGAGCTAGAACAAGAGCAGCAGACACAGGTGGGGAAAACAAGGAGCAACAGTGTCATCCTCCTGCCAAGGGAGAGACAGACGGGCACTCGGGAGGGTTTTCACCTTACCCAGCTCTGCACACCACCTCCCACAGCCACAGTACAGTCGCTTTCAGCCCCTTTGTCAGGCAGAGGGGAAGGGGCACAATGTGGGAGAAGTGCAGGAGATACGCTCCTCTGCTTGAGGTCCTGCTGGGGAGAAGGCAGCTCTGGGCTGTGCTTGACCCCAGTATCCCTTACTGGGCCTCATCCTGACCCCCACCTGTGGATCAACTTCCTGGCTTCACCTTGGACCTGCTCCCTCATCCGAACCTTGCCAGATGATCTGGACTCTGAACTGCCTCCAGCTGTGAGGCCCCTTGCCTGTCCTGCTCCCTTGTTGGGAGCTCAGGTTGGTGAGCCCCCTCCCTGCTCACCTGGGGATACCCCTGGGTTCCCAACTACCTGTGCCTTCCAGAGCAGTTGTCCCTTGCTGCCCCCTGACAAACCTGAGCTCCCAGTCATGTCACCACGACCGGCATCTCCACTGCCCTCCCCCATGCTCTGGTTCACTCGATGGCCGCGTGATGCTGATGTACCTGATGGACTCTCACTTTGCTACAACTGACAGGGCCTCACAAGGAACAACCCACCGCTATCCCCTCTCCTGGACTTTTCCTCTGCCCTCTCTCCATGCTGCTGTCTCTACTTGGCAGGCATAGTGATGAACCTGCTAAAAAAAAATAAAAAACAAATCTAAAGAGAGAGGAAAATAAAACCCAAGAAAAACAAGTGATGCAAAAGAAAACAATTGCTCACCACCAACCAATCAATGCCCAGACGATCCCCGAGCAATGACAGCTGCCTCTGACCTCTACCCCACCCAGTATTATTTCTGAGCATGACATCATATGGTATGGACTATCCCTTTGGTCACTTGGGGTCAGCTGTCCTAGCTGTGTCCCCTCCCAACTTCTGGTGCACCCCCAGCCTGCCTGCTGGTGGGGCAGTCTGAGGAGCAGAAAAAGCCTTGATGCTGTGCAAACACTGCTCAGCAACAACTAAATCATCAGCCAAAACCAGTACATACAGGTTGGAAGGAATTCTCCAGCCCAGCAGGGTCAGCTCTGGGGTCAGAGCTTGTTGCTCAGGGCTTGATCCCAGTTGCTCCTTGAAAACCTCCAAGAATGGTACCTGGATGATTTCTCTGGGTAGCCACTCCCTGTGCTTGACTGTCCTCACGAGGAGAAAGATTTCCCTTGTCCTTGGTGTGAACTTTTCTTGTGTCAATCTCTTGTCCTCCTCCATGCACCACTGTGACGCTGACTGCAGGAGATGGGGAAAGGAAAAAATTCCTCGTCTCCATTCCCCTATGCCCAAAAGGAGTTCCAGCAAAGCTCGGTCAGTGCAACAGACAATAACTGTGCATCATGATTGATCTGGTGGCCATTCATGAAATTTTTTAAGAATGAAGAGTGAAAAGGCAGGTCTTTGCTGCCCAGCTGCTTTAGTCTCTCTGCTGCCATCTATCAAAATTTCCTTAACACTGGAAAACTGAAAAAGTTTGATTTTTTTAACTTAAAAACTGGAAAATTAAAAATTTCCTTTAAACTGGAAGCTTCCTGGAAGCTCCAGCCTTTTGGGCCAGGTAATTGTCTTCTCAGTTGTTGCGTTAAAAGGAATGCATTTTCGAAATTTGTCTGTCAGAGTCCCAGGACTTTCACTGACCCATTTATCAGAGCCCCAACAAAAGGACTTGCACTGAGCAGATGCACAAAAATCGAAATTAGTTATTTTATTGAAAGCGACAGAAACAGATTCGAGATTGCCATTGATAAATTCACTAACTATAATAGTGCTACTAAGTAAGGTTAATATTGCTAGCAGACTTGACAGTAATACAAGAACCTGGGGATAACTTTCACCCAGAGGGTGAGAGGCGCAGCGCTTACCCAGAGAGGCGTCCCTGCCTGGCGTGGAGGAAGAGAACACAGCCCGTCGACTGGTCCGTCAGGTATCGACGTTCTTCTCTCCCACCTTAACAATCATTTTCTCTGTCTTTTATCCCCAAAACTACGAGGTTCCCCCCCCATATGTGATGTGTAGCATGATTTGGGTGGAGAGACGAGTGCTATAGCCATATATGTTTAGCATGACCTCGATAATCTTCATTAGCATATGCAGGGGTGTGAGTTGTAATATGCATTTCACCAGTAATGAGGCAAAGGTCAGTTATCGGACACGAAGCCTTTTCAAAGAAACAAAGGACCTCTCACATTCCTGTTATTTTACTGTCTTTGCTGACCATAAGCAGGGCTGTCCTGCCTCCACAGGGCCCCCTCCTTATCTGCATCCTGTGTTAGCCAGGCGAGTCTCCACTCGCCTGGGTCCCACAAGAGATAGCAAGGGCAGTCTTAACAGCTCTTTGTGCTCAGGAATCCCACCTCATTATCCAAATAACACAGGAGGCCAGGGGGCTTGCTCAGAGGAAGGGGTCTGCACTGGAGGGGATCATCAGGAGTTTTCTCAGTTCTCCCTCCCACAGCATATCTGGTTTCAGTTTCCTCTCATTCCAGGATCATATCCCTGTTGCCTGGAGATTTTTCTCCTCGAAGATCTTTCCCTGTGTCATGTCTTTTCCTTCTCAGTGCTCACAGACCGCATCCCAACCTCTGTGCACTCACCTTGGCCCTACAGAAACCCGCCTGTTTGCAGGGCAGTGCCTGGGTGCATGTGCCTCTTTGCAGCTGGAAAAGCGCAGGTCAGAGCAACCCTGATGGGTCCAGAAAAGGTGGTGCTGTCCATAGGCAGAGCAGTGGCTAAAGGCACTTTAAGAGGCTCCTAGCAGAACTACTGATCCTGTGTCCTGGTACTCAGGCCCCTGGGACACAGGGACCCTGCTCTGAAGGACAGCCCAGGGCATCCCTGGCTGCACAAATGGCTTTGCACCCCTGCAGCCATCCCCGGGAAAAGGCAGCCATCACGCCCTGTCCTTCTGATGGTGCAGCAGGGAATCCCTGCTCTGCAGCACGTCCTTCTCCTCTACGGTAGAGAAACTGTGAGAGTTGTACTTCCAGATCTCATAAGCTGTGGATTGTGCCAGCTTTTGGAGATGCCGTCAGCAGACTCTTGTGCATGGCCCTGCAGACAGACACTTACCGTGTGAGTCTGAAGACTTGTCCCACAAAAAGCTCTCATCCGTCCTCCTACTCCACATTGCCTTTAACATCTCTCTGCCTCACTCCCCTCCCCTCGGTTCCTGCAGGCAGTGCCGTCAGTCCTGCTACGCTTTGCACAGGAGCTGCTCCTGGACAGAGCTGTCTCTCTGCGGTGCTGCCCACTTGCGATCAACTCCCTCCATCCCAGGAGCCCAGCCCAGCTCAACAGCAGAGGTCCAGACCAAGGCAGCACCTTCTCTGCCCACTCTGGGCTCACTGGAGATGTCACTGTAGCTCTGGGGCTGACAGCTCCTGAAAGGCAGCAGGGTCACCCCTGGGGAACGGGCTGCAACATCACCTCAAGTAATCACCAACAGTGGAGAGAGACTGATTCCAGCAGCATGGTTTCTCCTACCCGAGTGTGGTTCTCTACGACAGGTGTCAATGTTCCCCGCTGGACACTGACATTCTTGACCCATAACAAAAAGGAGTCACAGACAGGGACAGGGAGGGGTTGGCTTCTCTTGTGCAGGGCAGGGATTCAGCTGAGGCGGTGCAGGCATCTCCTCCTGACTAGGAAGTCCTCACGTTGAAGCACAATTCGTCTCACCCCATGCACCCCACAGACCCCGAGGAGCTGGGAATCCTCCTGCTTCACTTCGGGTGTGCACAAAAGAGTTGCCAGCGTGTGAGCCCCTGCTCTGAGCCCCTTGCCTTTATTCAGCGGGGACTCAGGTGCTCGCATACAGATACTCTGTGATGATCAAGGTGCCAGAGGTGGCCCAAGACATGTGCAAGTGTTTGCAAGCTCTGATGGAAAATCTCTGAGCATACCCAGGTCCTTCCTGAGCATCAGCTGAGGGCCAGAGGGGGAAGGGGGATATCCTTGGCCACCCACAATCACACCAGAAATTCAGGGCACCTGAATGTGCCTTGTCAAGTGTCCCCCTGAGCTGATCAAACCAAGGAGTGCCCCAGGAGGACACCCGGGTCTCTCTCTCGCCAATGTACTCTCTAAAGCTCCAGTCACTCTAAAGCTAAGACACATCCACATCCCTGCACTGAAGACACTTATTTCAGGGCTCATTTTAATGCCATTAAAAGAAAAAAAGCCTCTAGTGCCATGCCAGGTGCCTGGGTGCCAAACACAACTCCACTCAGTAGGCAAACACAGCAGCAAACCTCCAGGAGAGCCATGCCCTGCTAGAGCTGGTGTGGGGCAGAGACCCCAGGGCCTCCCCAAGGGGTGCTGTGACCATGGGCCACGACATGAATGACAACACCACGGCCTTGATGCAAGGTCCTCACCACAGTGCCCTCCCCTGTACCTGTCTTCTCAGCACTTGACTATTGTCTCTCTGCACCTCTACTCACCTGCCTGATGGTAAGAAGAGGGAAGCTGATAATAATAGTGTCATAGATTCATAGACTGATAGAAGCATAGAATGGTTTTGGTTGGAAAGGAACCTTTAAAGATCATCTAGTCCAACCCCCCTGCCATGGACAGGGACACCTTCCACTAGACCAGGTTCCTCAAATCCCCATCCAACCTGACCTTGAACACTCCCAGGGATGGGGCATCCGCAATTTCTCTGGGCAATATGTTCCAGTGTCTCACCACTCTCAGCATAAAACATTTCTTCTTATGTCCAACCTAAATCTACCCTCTTTTACTTTAAGACCATTGCCCCTTGTCCTATCACTACAGGCCCTGGAACAAAGTCTCTCTCCATCTTCTCATAAGCCTCCTTTATATATTGCATGGCTGCAATAAGGTCTCCTGTCACAGATCCTCATTCAGAATCCTGCTGACTACTCCAATTTGTCATGGATGGGCTTAAAGAACCACTGCCAAAGGTATTGGCAAAAGTGGTTTTCTTGAAACGTAACATGTTTGATGGCCAGGCTCACTCTATTGCTTACTGCACAAAGGATATAACAATGATTCAAAGCTACCAATACAAAATCTTAGTGCACTAAGGTTTTGCACGATATCAGTTACTTACCAAAGATCTGAATTTGCTAAGAGGTCTCTCAACCTCGAGGAGTAACTGTGAGAGGTGTCCCAGCTCAAGGGGAGATCACTGCCATGCAGCCATGCTGCCTAGCAGGGAGAGCTCAAAGAAGGCTCACTTAGGCTGTCATATTTACAGGATAAAGTAGTTGGCTCGTAGTCAAATAACATGCAGTGGAAAAGGCAAGCATGAGACTCCTTGTCCCCACAACTTACTTTGTTCCGTGATAAATGAGTCTTGGAGGAGCCACCTGCTCATCACGTGTTCATCGCATGGTCGCTGTTCCAGTTTCCAAGCCCATAGGCATCAGCGGTCACCATGTCTCTCTGTTCCTGTGTGGGTTTCCAGAGAACAGATTGGAACTAGAGAGGTTCTTGGCCCGGCTACACCTCGGCCTTTACCTCCTTTGGAGCCTGAACCAAACCACACCGGTTTGGTCTGGGAGTGGAGTGCATCCGTCACAGGGACTCAGCTCCCTCCCATGCCTGCCCCAAACCCACAGGTGGTGGGATTCCTCTTGCCTCAGTTGAGGTGTGCACACAATACAGTCCTCTGAAGACTGGAAGGAATCACATGTCCCTCCTATCTTCCAGAAAGGCAAGAAGGAGGACCCAGGGAACTAGAGGCCAGTCAGCCTCACCTCTCGCCCTGGGAAGAGAGAGAGGATCGAGCAGCTCATCCTGGAAAATATTTCCAGGCACACGGTACAGGTTTTGGCTGGGATGGAGTTAATGTTCTTCATAGCAGCCAGTACGGTGCTGTGTCTGGGATTTGGGACCAAAACAATGTTGACAACACACCGGTGTTGTAGCTATTGCTGAACAATGTTTGCACAGCATCAAGGCCTTCTAGGTTCTCTCTCTTCCCCCCCAGTGAGGAAATTGCATTTGTTGACGAGGGAAGAGCAGGGGACGTCATTCAGCAAGGCAAGGATTTACACTGTGCATTGGTGTCCATGTCCAAGTTGTGGTAGCAGGGGGGCTGCAGGGCTGGCCTCTGTGAGAAGAGACCAGGGGCTGCCTCTGTGCCAGACAGAGCTGGTTCCATCCAGCTCCAAGGTGGACCCACCGCTGGCCAAAACTGAGCCCATCAATGAAGCTGGTGGAACCTCTGGAAAGTGTATTTAAGAAAGGACACAACAGCCAGAGTGGGAGAGGAGTGAGGGAAAAAAAGTGTGAGAACCAGCCCTGCAAACACCAAGGCTGCTGAAGAAGGAGGAAGAAGAGGCGCTCCAGGTGCCAGAGCAGATAGTCTCCTGCAGCCCCTGGAGAAGACCACATTGGAGAAGGTAAGCCCTGCAGCCTCTGGAGGACCCAACACTGGAGATGTTGGCTATTTCCTGAAAGAATGGTGGCTTGAGGAGAGCCCATGCTGGAGCAGGTTTGTCTCAAAGGACTGTAGCGGTAAGAGGGACCCCATGGGAGAAGTGTCAGAAGGAAGGAGACGCAGAGAGGAACGGTTACAGACTGACTGCAACCCCCACTCCCCATCCCCCTGCACTGCTCAGGGAGGAGGAGGTAGAAGAGTTGGGAACGAAGGAGGTAATTTGAGCCAGGGAGAAAAGGGTGGGAGGACACCTTCCATGGGGAAGGAGACAAGGTCTTTCACCAGCCCCACGCTTCTTCCACCCTCAGCCTTTACAACTGCACATGCCCCATCTGCCCACTTGCCTTTGCCACTGTCACGGTTGTGCAAGGCCTTCAGACATCTTGGCACACCCAGTGTAAGCTGGCCTCCACCAAACCTGGAGCCCACCTGGCCTTGGAGGCAGGGAGAGGCCAGGTCCCCTCTGCCCGGGGCTGGGCACAGCTTTTCCCTGGGAAGCCTCCTGAGGAGCGCTCCTCCTGTGTGTCAGCCTGTGGCCTGGCATGGGTGGCAGGGGGAGAAGGGCTGCTGGGGCAGGGCTGAAGTAGCTCAGCTGGGAGAGCGTTAGACTGAAGATCTAAAGGTCCCTGGTTCAACCCCGGGCTTCAGCAATGATTTTCTCCCTTAGATTTTGGCAGAGCCCATCTGCCTTCTTCCAGCCTGCCCCAGCCCTGCTTGCTCCTTCACCTCTTGCCAGAGCACAGTCCATGCTTTGTAGCTGCAGATCTGCAGCTTAGAAGGAGCCTTCCTCCAGCAGCACAAGTCCCCAGCCTCCCCCTGGGCAGGACTCTCCAGTCAGTGCTCCGTTGGGGTGGTCTCCTGCTGTCCCAACTTCCTTGCTCCAAAGTGACCGGGATCTCTCCTCTGCGGGGTCTCTGCAAGGACCCTGTCTCTCTCCTCTTTGCCATTCTCGATGCTGCACTGACTGCTCCCCTCCTCACACACCTTCACCTGCTCCTCAGTTCCCAGACCAGAGGCCGCCATCCCCTGAGACCCAGGGAGAGGCACTCCCTGGAGCTGAGGCCTGAAAGGCAGCATCCTCCCTCCAGGTGTCTGTCGCAGCGACACCTCTGATGTACCCAGGACAGTTGACAAAGCCGTGCTGAGGATCATCCACTGTAGTGCCTGGGCACCAGTGTTGTTTAGTCATGCGCTGTCCCGAGCAGAGTTTCTTGGCCCCTGTTGCCCCCTGCCGCAATGATCGGTGAAATACATATGTGCTCCTCTCTGGGCATCAGCTAGGGCACACAAAGCACAGGGGGATCCCTCTGGGGCCCCACATGAACATCCCTCTGCATCAGTTCCTTCCTGCTGCAAGGGCACAAGTCGGGACAGAAATGCCAGCAGTGGCCGCCTGGAGTCCTGCACAGAAGGTCACCAACTGTCACAGTGTCTTCACAACAGCCCCAGCTCAAACACTGGATGTCACTTTACCTCTCCACATTGACTTTCCTCTGCATATCCTGGCATTGCACATGGGTCTGTGTTCTCCATCCCCTCAGCACCAGACCCAGGGCCCACAGCACAAGTGTCTCAGTTGTCCCCCATTGCTTATCCCAACCTGCTCACCCACTAGACTGCACTGTCCAGCTCAGCTGCAGACCCTCAGAGCCATCAGTCCCTGCCCAGAGGAAGAAAGGCCTGCTCATGAGCTCCAACAAGATGTTGAGGTCCCCTCTTGCAACCTCTTGCTGCTATGGAACCCTGCTCGACCATTAGGAACACAGTGATGATGGCAACACAGCACACCCCCCTCTGTCTCCAGTCTCAGCCTCTCCCAGGTCAACCAGTCAGGCCAAGGAATGGCACATCCTGGACTATAGTCCCAAAGCAATGGGCATGTCCTAGACCCCTGCAGCTCTGATGTCTCAGCCAGTTCCCCAGGGATTCTCCTTCAGAGAAGTTTGGCTTTTGTCCTGACTGAGCACAAGTGAAGGAGGGAGAAGGAGAGACCATCTGTCCAAGCAAGGTTACTGTCTTGCCAGCTTTGAGCACGAGCTTGAAAATGCTTATCCACAGAGAAGGTGTCTGCAGAGCTATCACTGCTCCCAAAGTCCTTCGAGGTTGTTCTTGAGCTTTGGGGCCATGTGTGCAAAGCGGAACGGATGAGTAGTCCATCCCCTTCACTCCACTCAACCACTCCAGAAGTTCACAGTGACTGTGCTCTGGTTTGGATTCCCCCTAACCCTCACTCCCAGGCAGGGACTCCGTGGGGAAAATTCTATGGCATTGGGCAAGACAATGGTCCCAGCTGTAGCACCGCGAGGACACCATCCCTGCGTGTGCTCAATCCTTCGACCTCTCAGTTAACAGCTGAACATGCGCACCCACCCTGCCCCAGAGACCCCAGCCAGGGCTGTCCCAGGGCACGGCTTTGCCCTCAGGACAGTGCTCAGTGCTGCAGGAATGGGAAGGTCCCTGAGCCCAACCCAAACCCGCAGCCCCAGGGAGATGGAAGCTTGCCCTTCACCCCATCTCCAGGGGTGCTGGGGGGCAGAGGGGTGCAGGGGAGGCCTGGTGCCTGCATGAGGGGGGTGTGAGATTTCTGCCCCCATGTCCCCCTTCCGCATGCCCTGGGGTGCCATCAGAGCGTGGGGGCACCTCATCCCAGGGAGGGTCTTTCCCTCACCCTGTTGTTCTGCTCCTGATGTGGAGTTGGGGACAGTTGTGACACAGAGGGTTGTTTCCGTGGGTGGCAGAGGGGGCTCAGGGTAGGCCAGAGGGTGGGAGCGGTGCCTGCAGCAAGAGCCGCCTTCTGCCCCATCACCCTGCAGAGACGGTGAAGGAGCCATGCTCGGCAGTGCATCCCTGTGCCAGGATCAGGCGCCAGTGGGGAGGCAGTCCGGACTTCCCCCATCTCAGGAGGGTTCAAATGCTGTTTTCTGCTGAGGGTCCCTGGGCACCCACGGGACAAGAGGGCTGTGCTTGTCATAGCTATGTCATGGGAGGAGAGTTTTCTGCCTCCTCGCAGGAGTCAAGGGGGTGTAGGTCAGTGGAAGAGCACCCGCTTCCCATGCAAGAGGTTCCGGGTTCCATCTTCAGGGGTGTTTTTGCTCTGACTCACCAGGCTCGGCTGGGCGAGGGCTGGAGCTGGGGCTCTGCTCCTCTCCAGGTGCTGTGGGCCTGCCCTGCCCTCCCAGGGCCTGGTTATGGGGTAAGGAGGGCTGTGTGTGCTGCCTCTGCTGAGCCCCCTCCCAGAGGAGAGGCAGGCAGCTGTGCTGGACCTGAGTGCAGGTCACTGCCCTGCACCACAGACCCACCCCACACACCAGCCAGGGTCCCTGCTTGGCAGCACAGCCCCTGTGGGAAGGTGAGGGGTGGCCCTCAGGGAGGGGATAGACATCAGCAGCACCCTGGGTGCTGGCAATCCTTCGTGGCTGCACTCAGAGATGGGATGTGAGGGTGCTGGTCCAGCCCAGGTGTCCTTTGGCACCAGGGCCACACTTCCCCCGTGGCTTTCCAGAGGGACGGGTGTGAGATTGTCCTGTCTCCAGGTGGAGAACCCATACCACGTGGGAAGCAGCCCTCGGTGCCAGAGGGTCAGGGTGTCTGAGCTGAAGAGTGACATTTCTTACCCTGACCCTGTCTCCAGGTCCTTTTCCCTCTGCCATCACCCCCTGCTTGAGCAGAGCCTCAGCTCAGGGAACTCGGAGCTCCCGAGGTCAGGCACAGCCCTGCAGAGGTGGGACTGGTGGGGCCGGTGCCCACCTCTTGTTCCTGGGGGGTTTGGTGTCGCCATCCACCCCATGCTGGTGGGAACAGGGAGGCACAAGCCAGTGCACAGCCTTGCACAGACCGGGAGGGCAAGGACATGGTGCCTTGGCTGCTCCCCTGGCAAAACCGCCTGCAACCAAAATGGGGTGTGAGCCCTGGCGTTTCTCTGCAGGGTGCCCAGGCCCAGGAATGGTGGGCCCAGATTCTGAGAAATAATGTACAAAAGTGAAGCAAAGAAGAAGGGGTGTGGGGATATCTTCTGAACATGATGGTGGGTGCCAATATGGGCACTGACCTGCGAACTCAAGCCACCCCAGGTGGGTACTGTGGAGAAGAGCCCAGCGCCTGTCCCATGCCACCTGCCTGCCGTCTCTGCCCTCCCGCAAGTGTAAGGTTTCTCCCTTACTCTGGCACCTGGCAGAGGTTTGCCTCCTCCTTGGGGAGATGAGCCACCGGCCCTCAGTGTGTGTGAGGTGGCAGCACATCTGAGCAGAAAGAACCCATTCCATGACATTTTGGGGCCTGAACAGTCTGGCCCTGCAGGCTGGGTCCATTCCCTGGAGCAATGCAGGATTATCACCATGCCCCAGACCTGTGCTTGCTCCTGCAACCCCCAAGAACCCACCCAATGTCTGTGGTGGTGAGACCTCAACCCTCTGCACTGCTGCCCCATGCTGGGCAGAGTACGGCTGTGGAAAGCCCATGGGAGAACAGCTTTGCCAGGGCGAAACCCCCAAGGTGGTGGATGACATACATGGGGACTGCAAACACAGCCTCCATCCCCTGGTAAACTCCCACCGGGGCAGGCTCCAGCCCTGCATCTCCACAGGGAGAGAAGGGCCCATGGCTGGGGATGGAGGGGCTGACTCTGGGGCCAGGGGTTGCCAGCAGGAAAACTCTAGGGACCACTGTGGGAGGTGATGCATGGGCTGTGATCCCCCCTGGGGCTGGCTCGGGTGTTCAAGGCACCACAGCCACCTTAGGACTCCCTTCTGTGGGTCTACAGCTCACCCCAATATGGCAGCTCTGTCATGATCTCTGTGCTGTGGCACCAGTGTGGCTCAGGCAGGGCCAGGGGAAAGAGCAACTGGGGAACCCCAGGGTGAGGAAGTGGGTGCTCCCGCTGGGGTGCATTATGGGACCTTGCAGAGAGCCATTTTTGCTGGAAACTGTGGCTGCGAGGCTGAAATATCTCTATCAGTAGGAATATTCACAAGGGACCATGAGCTCTTGCAGCCCCACAGCCTGACCGCAAGCCCACTGTCCCCAAGACGTGCCCCTTCCCCACTGCCATGTCTTGGTGCTCTGCTCCCCCCAGTCAGCCTCAGGGAGACACCCCGACACCTGGGCAGGCAAGCGCCAGCTCTGGCTCAAACCCCAAAGCCTTTTAATAAGAACACACATGAAGGAATCATGTAAAAGCAGGGGAATAAAAATGGAGGACATGCCCGGCTGTTTCTGCTGCCCGTGGAAAAGGGAGACAGTTCCCTGGTGCTCACGGCTCTCCCAGATGCACAGACCTCTCCTCCCTCCCGGCTGCACCCAGCTGCACAGCCGGGACGGCCTCTCCTGGCCCGCGGCTCAGGGACTGCTGTGCACTGAGCTCTGCTCTCACAGCCTTTGTGTCCTCAGGGGGATGTGCCAGAGACACCTCTTCAGCATCGTCATAGCCCGTGCTCTCTGGGGACAGGCACCAGGCATCTCCCTCAGCTCCAGGGGCCCCAGCACTTCTCGGGGAGTGCAGGTTTGTCCCTGCAAGCAGCAAGGCAGGCCATTGCATGTTCATCCCATGGGCTGCCCCTCCTCATCAGTACATCACCTTCCTCCCTTCTCCTCAGCAGTCCTGAGATGTTCAGCTCCCTCTCCCACCCATGGTCCCCCCAAGCAAAACTCGAATGGACAGGTTCCCCCGTCCCAGGAGGTTGAGCTTTCAGTACGACAGCAATTCTTCTGGCACCAGGGATGGCACCCCAGGAACCGGCAGCGCTATCTTTCCCTCTTACCTCCAGGTGCATCCCTGGGCCCTGCTCCCTCCTCTGGTGCCCTGGGCATTTCCCAGCCTTCCTGCCCAGGGGCAGGATCCTCCCCAGGGTCAGAAGCCTCCCTGGCATCATCGTAGCCATCCACTGGGTCACCTCCAGCCAGGACAGGGATGTCTGAAAGGAGAGGGGAGCTGGTGACAGTGAGAAGATACGTCCTGCAGAGCAATGACAGGAGGATGCACAGGGACATGGGGCTCAGGCACTGGTGTTGGCAGCACCACAGAAGACTCCCCATGTCCTCCCCAACTCTGACGGTGACACTCAGTGACACTGCTGTTCCCCACACGTCTGCAGGGAGGAAAGATCCACCCCTTCTGGCCCCCTGTTACCTGGTGCTGACCCTGGACCATCCTCCTCCTTGCTGTCCCCAGGGTAGGGCTGCAGCTTGGTCAGGGACCTCTCTGAATAGGAGCCTGGCGAGAGGTGCAGCGGGTGTGATGGGAGTGCGCTCTGCTGACCCAGCTCATGGTCAGTGCTGCTGGGGACGGGGGACCCACAGAGCCAGGGCTGAGTGGGGAGGAGGGCTCAGGACTCACCCTGCTCCCCTGGGACAAACCCTGTCTCAAAGGGGCTCCCAGACATGCCCTGGGACAACCCCTTCCCTCAGCCCTCAGGATGCAGGGGCAGGCAGTGAGGGGCTGTCCCCAGCTGGGACGGGCAGAGCTGGTGGGGAGGAAGCTTCTGGCCTGGGCCAAGGACCTGGCTGCTCTCCCCACAGCCCCCACAGCCCCAGCGCTGCAGGGACTGTGGGTCAGGGGGCTGCAGGGGGTCATCCCTGGGTGAGGAAGTGGGGAAAGAGCCCTGCACATGTGCCCTCCAGGAGGGACGCACACCCACCTGAGCCGCTGAACCTTGCCTGCTTCTCCAAAGCTGGGCTGTAACCAATCTCCTCATAGACGGCCTCAGGGAAGGGCTCCCAAGCTCTCTCGGAGACTGCGGACAGAGGCAGGGCTGGCCCAGTGACACACAGGGAGGGGATGGGATCCTGCTCTGCTCCCCCAGCCCTGTTCCCCTGGGTCACCCCAGGGATGTCACAGCATATCCCCGCTGCACTGTCCAGTCCCCACTGCCACTTCTTCAGTGAGGGCAATGTCCCCACGGAGATGGTCTGGGACAGCGACACCCTTCCACCATCCCCTCAGAGATAGCCCTTGTGCCCCTCTGGCCTCTGGGTCAGGTCCGTGATGCTGAGCTTGGAGCAGCTCCACCTTTCCTCTCCCCCTGGACCTGCCCCCTCTCTGCCCCATGGATCCATAGCACGGCCTATGCCCTGACGAGAAGAGGTCAGGGTTGGATGAAGGAACAGCCCAGGGGCCTGAAACCACGGGGATGGACCCTGCTGCCCCACGTTCCTCCTGGCATCTCCCCTGACACAGAGCCCCCTCCAGAGATGCCCAGAGCACTTCTGGTGGCATGTCCTCCTCTGTTTCCCCTCTGTTCCCATCTCCCCCAGCCCAGCTCTGCCATTTCTCTCTTCATCCCATCCCTGGCTCCTCCCGCGTCTGCACTCTCTCTACGTCGCCTTGCTGCCGACGGCCCATGGCCAGCCCATCAATGGGACATTGGGACAGCAGGCAGCACACTCTCTCCTCCCCTCAGCTTTACCTGTACCACTCACTGACACCCCACAGCACCCCTGGCCCTGCCAGGAGGCATCTTCCCCTGGGACCGTGGGGAAAGGACCCACCTCTGCGCCCAGCCCTGGCGCTTCGCACTTGCCCTGCCAGGAGGGCCAGGAGCAGGCAGAGAAGGGCTCCCAGGATGATGCAGATGATGACGGGCAATGAGACACTCCTGCTGCCGGTCGGACGGCCCCGCGTGGGATCTGCATGGGCAGGAACACAGAAAGGGCAGCACCAGGCTCGGGAGAGGTGGGGGGCCGGGGCACCCCAGTACTGACCCCCATTACAGAGGGGGTAGGGAACCCCAGGGGTGAGTGATGGCAAAGCTCCCCCCCGATGGGAAAATGAGAGCCCTCCCCAACCCCCTCCACTGCTACCCAGTGCCTCCTCTTGGGAGCTTCACACCCCAGCAAGGATCCCCTTCCCTCTGGCTCTGGGTCACAGCCTGCGCCCGAGAAGTCGCAGCGCTGGTGAGGAGGACAGGTTACCTGCTCGGGGGGTTGGTGCTGCCGTCCTGGGTGCAGCTGCAGAGGAGGAGAAAGAGAGCTGGGCTGAGAGGATGTGTGTGAGGGTACCAGGGACCCTCCTCTCTCACATGCCGTGTGTGTGCGTGTGCACGCGTGCATACGCGTGCAGACATCCCTGACATATCCCTCACAAATTGCCTCTCCTGCGGGGCTGCTCAGGGTGGCTGGGACAGAGCCCAGGACCCTGCTCTGGGCTGTGGGCAGGATGGCACAACCAGCCTGGGAGATGTCCCGGGGGGCTGCAGAGCCCTGTGGGCAGACGCTGGAGGACATCCAGCCCCACAGAAGCTGCTGCCCACTTGGGAACAGGCTGCCATAATCTGTAGGGATGGCCTTGCTCTCAGGATCTCTGGGGCCATGATGGGACCCAGCAGCGTAAACACCTGCCCCGGCTCCTTGCCAATACCCCTGTGAGGGGTCTCAGCCCCTCTGCTCACCTGAGCAGTTCACAGCAGCATCCTCCTTATGCCGGCAGGCACCGCTGTCCCCAGGCCGGGCCCAGCAGTCCTGCAGAGACGGCTCTGTCCCCCGGCACTCCACTTGCTCCAGCCAGATGGGGCCTGTCCCCTCCCCAAATGCAGCCTCATTCAGAGCAGACACTGCGGGGCCACAGCCCAGCTGCCTGCATGCCACCTCGGCATCCCGCATGTCCCAGGAGTCGTCGCACACCGTCCCCCAGGAGCCACGGTGCCAGATCTCCACTCTGCCCGAGCAGCCATTCTCGCCTCCCACGGCACGAATCTTCTCCCTGTCTGGAGAAGGCAGAGAGCTCCCAGGGCAGCGGGACAGCAGGCAGAGCCCTGCCAGGTGAGAGGGGCATGCAGAGGAGCAGCTACCTGTGCAGCTTGTGGAGTTAGGGCACAGTGTCCCTAGGGCCGGGGGTGTTTCTGGCCGTCTCCCTGCAGAAGGAAATGCTGGGGTGAAGGGGGTGCTGCAGGGGGTTATGCAGCAGAGAGTGGGGCTGAGCTCTGCTCGTGCATCCGCATGCCACCTCGCTCACGGCAGCAGCTGAACCCTGGTCATTCAGGGGACACGCAGGGCAATGTGGGGCACCCTGACAGCTCAGCCCCAAAGGGAACCTGGTGAATGTGAGTGGCTCTGAGAGCTGAAGTCCCATTTGTGTCCCCAGAAGCAGCAGGGTCTGGCACGCAAAGCAAAAGCCCCTGTGGGCCTTGTCCCTACGCTTGACTGTGCCTAGCAGGGAACTGGAGCTGGGGTGGTGCTGGTGCCCAGGTAGCTCAGAATTACCATTGCAGGTGATGTGGGTCTCATCTCGCAGGTCATCGCATGACTGCGGGTGCCAGGGAGCGGAGGGACATTGCCAGAAGGAGCTGTTTCTCTCCCCACACTCCACACGATCCAACCAGGTGGGACCAGAGAAGTTGTGGTAGAGTGGGGGTGTAGCCAGGTACCCTCCATCCCCGCAGCCCAACTCTTTGCATGCCAGCGACCAAGTTTTGGGAGTCATTGAGTTGGAGCAAATGCTCCCCCATGTCCCGTTGTAGAAAACCTGCAGGCGCCCGGAGCAGCTGCTGCTGTTCTCCAGCCTCAGGGCCACAAACTCTGGAAGAAAGGCACAGAGGGGGAAGGGGCTGGTGTGGGGCTGTGGGCGTAGAGAAGCCTCTTCACCCCCCAGGCCCTTAGCCAGGCAGGGGCACAGCTAACAACTCCCCCTTGCAAGCACGGGCAGAGAGAAGTCCCTGAAGGATAGAAATCCTTGCCCTCCCCGTTAACTGCTGGGGATGGCTGAGCTCCCCGGAGACCCGCAGTAGGACCAAGGGCGTTTGTGCATGGGTGTCCCCAGGACGGACTCAGACAGCGGCTCAGGGGCAGCCAGGGACAGCCTTGGCAGTTCCCGGCTCTCCCCACGTCCCGGCCTCCCCAAGCACCTGCCTCACGCCCCTGCTCCCAGCACAGACCTGAGCAGACGACTCCTGCGTCCTCTTTGTGCCCGCAGTCGTGCTGCCCCCAGGACCCTGCTGGGCAGTCCCAGAGGGTAGCTTCGGCCCCGGAGCAGTTCACACCGTCCAGCCAGATCTGACCAGAGCCTTCCCCGAACTTAGCAGAGCCAACCACCTCCACTGCCCCTCCGCAGCCCAGCTGGTGGCAAATGACTGCGGCATCAGACAGGTCCCAGCCATCATCGCAGATGGTCCCCCAGCTGCCCTGGTAGTAGATCTCCACTCTTCCCGCACAGCGCCCAGCCGCATTCACCAGCCGGACCTGCCGGCTCCCTGCAGCGGGAAGAAACCCCATCTGCCATCAGGGGCTGGTGCCCACCCAGCTCAGAGCCTGGGGGGCCCGTGCAGTGCCACTCACCCCAGCAAACGACCCCCACGTCCTCTGCAATCCCTGCTCCTGGTGCACTCGCAGGCAGGGAGGTGTTGCAGAGGGTCAGGTTGGCCTTGTGCCCTGCGCACCGGACCCCTCGCAGCCCCACGGGACCCGTCCCTCTCTCAGCCTTCGGGGGATTGTAGGCTGTCTCTGCCTCTCCGCACTGCAGTTGCCGGCACACCACGCTGGCCTCCTGCACGTCCCACTGGTCATCCAGGACTCTGCCCCACGTCCCGTGCTGGAAGATCTCCACTCGTCCGTCGCACCGGCTCCCTCCACCCACCAGCCGCAGGGACATGGAGCCGGCTGAGCCTGCGGAGAGCAGCCAGGCCCCAGCCCTTGGCGGCACCAGAGAGCCCACAAATCTGCAGCACCTCTCCAGGCTCTGGAACCCTCACAACACCCTGGAGCTCACCCGCCTGCCCCCAGCCCTCTGCAGGGAGCTTCAGGAGCACGTTTCCACAGGATTAGTTTCCCAGTCCCTGAGCCTTTCGGAGCAAGACACTCTCTTTGCTCTTGGTGGGGCAGAGCCACCCAACAGGTCCCTGCTGCGCCAGATGGAGCAGCTGCCATAGGAAGGAGCAGCAGCCGGTGCAGTTACCCGGGGACAGGCAGCGCTGGGACAAGCCTTGCCCAACCTCAGCGCTGGCACTGGCACCACTGAGACACCAGGCAGAGCCCACACGTCTCTGCCCCTCTGCACCCCTGGGGATCGGGGACTGGGAGCCTGTGTCCCTGGCAGGGAGCAGAGCGAGGGGGGTCAGTCTGGGACTTGTGCTGACCAGAAGCAAGGGCAAAGCCCAGCCCTGCTCTGCGACCTACACCCCAGGTGTGCTACTGCTACTGGGGGCACCTGGGCAACCCCTGCGGGTGGGGAATTGGGCTCTGTGGGGCTCTCTGTGGGACTGGGTCAGGGCTGTCTGCAGCCGGAGAGATGGAGCGAAGCCTTGCAGCCCTGTTCTTGGCCTGTCCTGCAGCAGGAGCAGAGGAGCCTGGGCCTGGCGGTGGCCCCAGGGCCTGAGCTGCCGCCTCGGGGGGCAAAGATGCCTGTCTCTGTTCTGTCCTCAGCTCTCCCACAGCAGAGCAGTCATTCTAGCAGGCAAAGCTCTCCACATTGCTCCTGGTGAAACCAGGTATTCTCCAGGGAGAAATTCACCCTGGTGCTGCCATGGGGTCCCCTGCTTTGCATGGCCATGCCACACCCAGGGCGCAAATGGAGTTACTGCAGTGTTCTCCCAGCACTCACCTGAGCAAATGACAGCAGCATCGTTCTCGTGGGAGCATCGCGAGGCCCCCAGGGCAGTTACTGGGCACTGTCCCAGGTGGGCTTCACTCCCATCACAGTGGAATGAGTCTGTCCAGACAGGGCCGGTGCCTCTCCCAAAATGCCCTCCTCCAGGAAGAGACTCAGCAAATCCACAGTCGAGGTGACGACAGAGAACGTGGGCGTCCAAGAGATCCCAGCGGGAGGCACAGAGGGTGCCCCAGGTCCCCAGCACCTGGACCTCCACCCTCCCCTCACACGCCATGCTGCCGTTCACCAGCCTGAACCCTGTGTACTCTGGGAAACACAGAAAGATGAGAAAGGGTGCATTGGTGCTCTGGCACCCTCCGTAGCTGGAGGAGAAGCCAGAGGCACAGCCTTCCTTTCTGCTCCTTCTGCACTCTTTTAGGGCTGCACACAACCACATCACCCCTTCTGTCACCACACCCCGCACAGCACAGCCCCTGTCCTGCTCCCCCATCCCCAGCTCCCACACAGAGTTCAACACCCCACCCTGAGTCCTTACGTGTGCAGGTGACACCGGCATCGTTTGCGTGGGTGCAGGGCTGGTCCCTGGGGGACCCCCTGGGGCAGGAGGCGAGAAGGGGTTCATGCCCCGCACACTGCAGCTCTCTGTCCCAGATGGGACCCACACCTTCTCCAAAGTGAGCTGACCCGGGCACGGACAGGGCTGCGCCGCACTTCAGCTCCCTGCAGACCACGTTGGCGGCTTTGGGACCAAAGTCTGAGTCACAGACAGTTTTCCACTGGTTCCCATCACGGATCTCCACACGTCCTGAGCAGGGACTATCCCCTCCGACCAGCTGGAAAAATCCTAAAGAAACCAAACTCCTGTGCGTTCCTAGATCTCCCTGGCAGTTACATGCCCACATCCCAGCTCATGTCCAAGGTGGCTGCAGGTAAAGAGCCCCACAACGACCCCAGCAGCTCCCAGTGGGTGCTGATGGCACAAACACAGCAGGGACACCCTGCTGCTCCTCAGACATCAGCACAGCACTTGGGGGTTTGCTTCTCTCCCAAACCCCCAGCCGCAGGAACTGCTCAGACAAACTGCTGCTGCCCTGGAGACCCTGGGCGGCCCAGGACTGGCCCCAGGCACTGCAGCACCCGGAGCACTTGAGCCCAAGGAGAGGGGCCCTGGAGCTGTTGGCTGCTGCAGCCTGCTCTGCCAGCCGAGCTCAGGGCCAGGCTGCAGAACCCCTTGGAGCCGCCAGAAATGCACCTCATTCCTGGGTGGTTCTCGGGCTGTTGGGGAACTGCTGTTATATGGGACATCTCTCAGGGCACAGATGCCGTGTGAGCGTACCTGCGGTTGCTGTCGCCACCAGCCCCCAGCTCCAGCACCTACCCGGGGAGGGCTCCTCAGCCAGGGCCAGAGGGCACTGCCAGGCATGTACAGCCCTGGCCAACGGCTGGGCAGAGGGCAGGAGAGTGGGCAGAGGAGCAGCTCTGGACTGATACAAGCTCCCAATGCAAGGACTGGCACCAAGGAGAGCCAGAAAGTGCTGGCAAATGTCCTGTGGCACAGGACAGCCAGGGGCTGTAGGCAGGAGAGCCTGGGCAGCAGGTCAGCACTGCCGGCACAGGGTTGTTTCCCTGGGGGCTGGCTCTCCTGGGCTGACCCTGGAAGAGGAATGAGGTAGCTACAGGCCACGCTGCTCTGCTGCCCAAGCCCAGTGCTCCTCTCCTCTGAGCAGCCCCTCTGCTTTGGGGGACTTGTGTTAGCCAGGGAACACAACCCAGAATTCCCCAGCCACCTTGGGCCTTTCCCTGGGGCCGTGGGTGGCCACGTGAGCTGCTCTCGATGCCTCTGCCATGGGGGGACCTACTCCTTGGTGCTGCCAGATAGCTCCTGTGTGAACAGGAGGAGAAAGCTGGGAACCAGCAGAGACTGCAGGGCAGGGTGGGCATTCATCTCCCAGCCCCAGGCACCCATGGAGGGTGGGCTGAGCCGCATTGGGGGTCAGGCAGTGGTGGGTTCCCACTGGACTTTCCTCAGGGACTGGGGAAACCAGCAATGACAGTCCCAGCTCAGCAGTGTGACCGGCCCCACCAGGCCCTTCTCCAGTACACCCTTGTTTCCCTGAGGGCACAACCAGGTCCCTTCCCCCATCCCAGTCACAGAGGTGGGGAACGGGCTGGCCCCTTACCTGAACACCTCACTCCAGCGTCCCCACTGTGAACACAGTACTGTTGAATCCATTCGGTGTTTGTGCAGTCAGACAGAGCAGACTCGGTGCCACGACAGACAACACCAAACATCCAAATGGGGCCAGATCCTGGCCCAAAGTGTCCGTACTGAGGAGCTTCAAGAGCAGACCCACAGCCCAGCTGCTTACAAACCACTGCAGCATCTTCCATGTCCCAGTCGTAACCACACACGGTCCCCCACTGGCCCTGGTGTTTTACCTCCACTCTTCCAGCACAGCGTCCGCCACCATTTTCCAGCCTCACCTCCGCAGCCCCTTCAAACATTGACAGGGGACCCGTCAAGAGAGTGGGGAGCCCCAAACTTTGTGTCTGGAGGTCCCCCCTGCCCAGGCTGAGTCACAGGCACCTGGGTGGGAGCCCTCCCCATTCTGGGCTGTCCCCAGGGCAGTGTGGGGGTCTCTTTTCTCCCCATGGGCTGCGAAGGGCTGGGGGTGCCCATCAGCTGACCTGCTGTGCCATTCACCGCCCCACAGCCTGCGGCGCCTCCTCCCACCTCAACCACCCCCTGCCCATGCCCACCCGCACACCGTGCCCGGCCCTGCACAGGGCACAGTCTCCTCACCAGCCCAGCAAACCCTGTACAGCCCTGTGCCCCCAGGCCCACAGCTCCCTCTCCCACCCAGAGAGGCACAGGGAAAGGCAGAAGTTCAATTGACTTGAGCACCTTCTGCCCCTCATCTCACTGGCACATGCCAAGAAACCCCATTCCCAGAGGTATTCCGATGAGCCCACTGGTGCCCACTGTCCCTAGCTGTGGGACAAGGAAGCCGGCACTTACCCCTACACAGCTGCACCCAGAGGAGCAGCCACAGCACCTGAGGGGACAGGAGTCCTCCTGTGCCCATCCTGAGCCTCCTGCCCTGCTGGCACAGCCCTGCTGCGCCCCACTCCCTCTCACGGCTGCCGGGGACTCAGGCGATGGCAGGGGAATATATCTCTGCAGATGCTGGCCCAGCTGCAGGAGGAGCCAATCGAAGCAGCAGCACCTTTTTAGACGTTATCGGGAGCTATCTCCCCTCCGACACGGCCCAGCCCTCCAATGAACTTCTCCAGCGCCGTTCATGACCATATATGAGGCACATATATGTCCCGCTGCGGGTGTCACGGTCTCTGTGGAAGGGGATCATCACGGGACAAGCTGGGTGTGGAGGGGAAATGGGTCTGTCACCCCTTGAACCTTGCTGTGGGGACTGGGAGCACTGAGCATCTCCTATGCTGGGCTCATCCAAGAACCCAAGAGGCAAGCGTCCAGCTGCCCCTGAGATGTGGGAACCATGGAGCTGGGGCTGCACCGGGGTCTGTGTCGGGATGGGAAGGAAACAGCCCCTGCCCCTGCGACAGACCCCGCTGTGCTGGGAGCAGCAGCTGGGCAAGGTCCTTGGCCAGGGGAAGAGCTCCCTTCCAGGAGTGCTGGCTCGCCCGTCCCTCCCCAGAGAGCCCCACGGTGGGTCCCTCGCAGGAGCCAGAGCTGGGACCTGTCCCTGCCCTGGCAGCAGACATGCAGCCCAGAGCCTCAGACGTGTCCCTGACTCTCAGCCTGTCACCGAGGGGCCGTTATTCCCCACGGGCGGATCGGGAGCTGGAGCCTGCAGGTGCACAAACCACAGCCCACGTGGCCTCGCAGCGCTCGCCGCGCTCCCCCCGCAGCGCCCGGGGAAGGCAGTCTGTGGTTTCCTGCTGGCACCGTGCCCAGGCACATCCCCGCGGTGCCCCCGAGCCACCCCCACCCCGACTGCTCCAGCCAGGGCTGCGGGGGCTGCTCCTTCGGCCTCGCAGACACGGGGCCGGGCAGCTCCTGTCCCCCGTGATGCCCCTCTGATGCACACGGATGTTCTGCACCGAGACCCACGGCCATGGGGTGCCATCAGTGACGTGACATCACACCATCCTACTGCCACCGCTGTGTACTGAGCAGTTATGGTGACGGTGACCTCACACCCTCCTACTACTGCTGCTGTGAGCTCATGAGTTACAGTTACATGTGTGTGTGCTGCGTTCGGGCTTCTGCTGGTGACGGTTCTTCTCAAAAGCCATATTGGGGTGGGGTCTAAGTATTATTTTGATGCCATCAGAAGCACCCACACAAGCCATACGCCTGCCCTTGGCCTAAAAGTTTCTCTGGCACCAGTGAAATCACAAGCTCCTACACAAGCCATGTGCATACTCCTGGCCTATCCGCCACTCAGCCGCAGGTGATGTCACAGCATCTCAACCCGCCATGTGCCTGCTCCTGGCCTATCAGATACTAGGGCAGCAGTGACTTCACAAGTACCTACACAACCCATAGGCCTCGTCCTGGCCTATCAGCTAATCAGTCACAAATGACCTCACAAGCACCTACACAATCCATAGGCCTGTTCCTGGCCTATCAGATATTCAACTGAGAGTGTCCTCACAAGTACATATCTCTCCATCTGCCATGAACTTGCCATGGAGGTACTCGGGCTCCAATGACCTCACCATGGCCTATGCAAGCCATGTACCTGGTCCTGGCCTATCAGCTACTCAGCCATGAGTGTCATCACAAGTACATACCCAGGCCATGTCTCTCCCCTTGCCTAACAGCTACTCGGGCACCAGTGACCTGACCACCACATATCCACCTATTGACTATCTGCTCGCCTATGAGATTCCAGGGAACAAGTGACCTCACCCAGCCACTCACTCAGTCCCCAGCAGGATGGCGGAGACAAATGGAAGGGCAAAAGTCAGAAAAAACCTCATGGGTCAACATAATGACACCTTAATAATTAGTGAAAAATAAAAGAGGAGGGACACAGGGGATGGAGAAGCAATCCCTCACACCAGCAGACCAATGCCCAGGCAGTCTCTGAGCAAGGGCTACTTTGGAGAAACTCCCTTCCACTTTTAGTGCTGAACAAGATGCCATATGGCATGGAATATCTCTTTGGCCCGTTCGGGTCAGCTGTCCTGACTTTGTCCCCTCCCAACCTCTTGTCCAACCCCAGCCTCCTCGATGCAGAGTCAGAATGAGAAACAGAAGAGGCCTTGACGCTACGCCAGCACTGATCAGCCATAGCTACAACATCAGGGTGTTATCAACACTGTTTTAGCCACCAGCAGCTGCCTGGGGCAGTGGGTTTCTCCATGCTCTGCTGCACACTGCCAATACCTTTTCACTACCACTCTGCCATAGCAATGCCCTGGACCAGTTCTTCTGTGAACTTCCCCAGATCCTCAAGCTCTCCTGCTCAGACTCAGACTGTCTCAGGGAAGTTGGGGTCCTTGTGGGTGGTGCAAGCTTAGTTTCTGGGTATTTTGTTTTCATTGTGCTGTCCTATGTGCAAATCTTCAGGGCCGTGCTGAGGATGTCCTCTGAGCAGGGACAGCACAAAGCCTTTTCCACCTGCCTTCCTCACCTGGCCATGGTTTCTGTGTTCATCAGCACTTCATTTTTTGCCTACCTGAAGCCCCCCTCCATCTCTTCCCCATCCCTCGATCTGGTGGTGGCTGTTCTGTACTCAATGGGACCTCCAACTCTGAACCCCTTCACCTACAGCATGAGGAACAGGGAGCTCAAGGACGCCATGGAGAAATTGATCCCATGGACCTTGTTCCACCAGCAGTAACCTCCCTCCCCTTCTCTGCAAGTTCTCCCAGAGCTTGGCTTAGGCCAGGCCTCTGATGTCTTTCTCCTGTGATAATTGTCGTAATAGGTACCTGCTCTGCTTCCTACCACTTCTCTAGAGGCTTCATCCTGTCCTGTCTGACCCTTTCACAAATGCTTTGAATAATGCATCAGATATGGCCTCCCTGACAGCATCTCAGCAATCAAAGGGGTCTCCTGAGTGCAGGGCCTGAAGGCTGGGCTGTCCTTATAAAGCTGCTGCCAAGAACAAGCCCAAGGAATTAGACTTTAAAAAGGTCTTTTCTGATTCTTTTCTCCCTGTGTTGGGGGCAGTAAGCTTGTGGCAGCTCTGAGATCTATTAGACAGCAAGTGGAGCAAGACTCTATTCCGGGTGTCCAGGGGCCATGTGGATGCTGCATGAGCTCTCCATTACCTTCTTACGCTGCCACATATATAGCAGGGCTGATGGCATATATTGCTCCCTGTGGAAAGGAGTCTGGAGGGGTCAGGAGAGAAAGGACACTCTCCGTGTGTCTTGGGGAGGGCAGTGAATGGAGACTCAGAAGATGAAACACCCTCAAAGGTGAAGTTTTCCCAGAGCAAAGCACTAAATCCAGACACCCACAAACCATGACCCTGCAGTTCTGTGGGAGCCAGTGAAACTGCAGCAGGCACAGGGAAGGGAGACGGCAGAGATGCGGGAGCTGCCTGAGGTGCCCCAGGGAAGGGGCTCTCACGCTGTCCTGGGGAGCAGGGCTGGTGGGGAGGCAGAGGGGGACAGAGGCAGGCAGGGCTGGGCATCACTTGCAGCATGAATGCGGGAGAGACAGAGGGTGACTGGCCTGTGTCTCCTTGTGCCCTTGGGGCCAGCTCCAGCCCTGGGGCTGATGGGGAGGCTGAACAGCCTCAATGGCCCTGGAGCTGCTGTGCCCTTCAGAAGGGCTGGAGCTGTGGTGGGAGTGCCCAGAGCTCGGCAGCAGCCTGCAGCGGGAACTGCCATGGGGCCGGCCCAGACTGGGCTGCTCTGCTGCGGTGGTCTGGGGAGAGGGCAGGGGAGGTGGGGAGAGCCAGGGAGGGGCTGGGCTGGGCCGGAAGGTTTGTTGGGAGCAGAAAACAGCGCTGCTAGCTGAGCTGTGTGAGTGTGCAGGGTGGGAGCACACAGCAGTGTGATCACGGTGCACAGCCAGGCCTTTTGGAGAAGGACGCAAGATATCAAAGGTAGAAAAGAGAGGACCTGGTCTGTGCCATGGTCCCTGGACACCCTGAGGAAGCTGCCCCATGAACACTGGCCAAAACCAGCCCTGAACTCTGGCCATTTCCACCTCTGGTAATACAAGCAGCTGTGGGCAGGGACTCTGCTGCATTGCAAACTCCATCTTCCTCCTGGGCTCATTACCTGCAGGGGCATGGCCAGCCCTGTGCAATCTCTCCTGACCCAGATGCTGCCAGACCCTGCAGCGAGGCTGTTGCAAAAGCCTACGTGGGATTCCACTAGAGTTGGGAAGGGGCAGGCAGTGGTGAGAGGCTGCCACGGCTGGAGGAAGAAGCGTGGATGGCTGTCATGGGGAGTGTTCTGGGCAGAGATTTTCCCACCCCGAATGCACCCTGGTCCATGCAGTGCCTGCACCATGAAGCTGTGGGGCCATGTGGGGCAGCAGGACTTGGCCAGTCCAGCTGAAGAGGTCTTCCCTGCTCTGCCCACAGTCACCCCACGGGCACTGCCACAGTCCCTCTGTGCTGGGTGATGAGGTATCTCTGTGTGTCCTTCTCTGAGCTCAATGGGCACCCACAGTGTGTGTCATTGCCTGGAGCTGGTCGTTGTGGCCTCTCTGCATGATCCTGACCAGGCTGTCCTTGGAGATGGGCTGTGATGCTCCTCAGTCCACAGCATGTGCCGAGTGCCAGCCCGGGAATGCCCCCTGCAGATGAGCTCGCACTGTGCTGGGGGCATGGGCAAGCCCTGCAGGATGTTCTCACACCAGGATTCTTCTTGGTACAAAGGGGGACCATTGCATCCTAAAGTAATTTCTGCTGGGTGGGAGCTGTGAGGGATGCAGAAAGGCTCACGGATAGAAAGATAATTTTAAAAAGGAAGAATAATGTATTGGGCTCTAATGACTTTGGTGCAGTGGGGGTGCATACAGGCACAACTCTGATACCCACCTCCACCACTGATATGAACAAAGAAGAAACCAGTTGCATACTGACACTCAGACTCGATGTGCCATAGCTCCTGCCTAAGTTGTTCTCCAAGCCTATTCTGAGCAGTGGGCCCACATTATTCTTTGCCTTCCGCTGGCTGCCAGCACACTTAATGAAGCCCTTCTTGCGACCCTCCGCATCACTCAAGCAGTGCCCAGCCTGGGGGAAGCTCTGCCCTGGGCATGAGGAGGGTGGAGGGACGAGGAGCAGGGAAAGCGGGAAGAAGACCGAGCAGCTCTGCAAAAGGCCAAGAGGGAACACATTGCTGAAGCTGGGGCTCCTACCTGTGGGTCGTCAGTCGAAGCCTCTCCCAGCTCAGCTACTTCTGCTCTACCCCAGGAGCACTTGTCCTGGTGCCAGCCCTGCCTCAGTGCAGACTGGAGTGCAAGAGGTGTGCTCCTGAGGGACGTCCCTCTAACCAGTCCCAGCCCATCCCCACAGATGGAGGCTGCCCTCTCCCTGCCCAGGCCGGCCAGCCTGGCATTGCCAAGAGCCCATCCCCTGGCACCCCACTGCAACCTGCTCCTGGAAGGCTTGGTCAGAGCCCTCCAAGGGATCTGGAGCTGCCTCGGGCTCAGGGGAAGGCTGGTGGCAGGAGGGTGGGACATGGGCACAGCACAGCAGTGCTGGGAGCTGGGGCACCAACAGGGAAAGGGGGGTGCGACCCATGCCCTGGGCTGCACACAGGGGCACGGGGCAGCTGCTGCCTCTGGGGTTGGCCAGGCTACCAAATCAGGGGAGATGTCAGCTCGAGGGCAGGAGCGCTGGGATTTTCTTGGATTTCCAGTGCAAACGTGCCTGTGGGGAGGGCAAGTGGGCAGGATCAGGCACAGGCAACTGCAATGGCAGGGGGGGATAAGAAAGTGTGCTGACCTCCTGCCATGGCTGATCACCTTTATCCATAAAAGCCTGGAGGGGTCTTGTGTTTTCACATGGTTCTCCTTGAAGATGAAGCAGTTGTCTGAGGCCCCTTTGTCCTCCAAGGCACTTGCCCATGAAATCCCGCTTAGGAGATACTTGAACAAGACAAAAATTTCTATTGTGAACTCCAAGGCTCTGATGCTGGCATTTGCCTTGCACTCCTCTCTTGGGAATTTAGACCCCACCATCTGCTGTTCCCTGTAGACACCTGACACCGACCCTCTCTGGAAGAGCTCACGTACCCATGGTTCCAAGTGCCTATGGCTCTGTCTCAGATATTGGCTCCAGAAGGTCCACGAGAGGCCACCTCAAGCCTCTCATCTAGCTGGGCCCATTCCTGGAGGAAAAGAGAAGCGGCAGGATTTGACAGTCCTCTTCCCAGTGCTGAGGCAGGTCTGTATTCTCCACGTGTTTGCACATGGTGGCAAAATTAGCTCTTTCTCTTAGAAGTATCCTCAACTGGATGAGAAGGAAGGAGAAGGTAGAAGTAAACTGAAGGAAAAGGTAGAAGTAAACTGAAGGAGTCTGCAGATGGTATGCACATATTCTGTACATTTCAATGAATGCAGGTCCTGTATGACCTGATTCCCAGTTCCTAAGTCAGTTGGGTATTTTTGAACATAGGTCTTTTTTCTGCTCCTTTCCACTGAATTGTTCACACTCACATGTTTGCTTTTGATTTCAGAGAAGAAACAGGTTTAATTTTAGTTCACCACAAAGCAACAAGAACAACAACAACCATTTTTCATGTTCCTGGAGCAGACAGAATAGCGTTCCGTTCTGCTCGTATGGAAAGAATTGCATCCTGCTTTCAACAAACAGGTTTGTTGTTTGACTGATTCCTGGGCAGGAGGAGAAGTACATGGACAAACCCTGCACTGATTTTAAGCGGATGAACTCGTTGACCTCATAGGTCCAATGTTAAATTGTTTCTGTTAGTAGCAAAGAGGCATAGGGCATATGAGCAGTATACTTAAATGGGATGCTTGTTTACTGGCAATTGTCTAATCTGCTCTTGCATGTTTCCTGTGATCAGAGCAGTATTTTGATAAAATAATCGGGCCAGTCTGGCAGAGATCTGGATTCAGGTAACACTATTTGTCTTCAGAAAGACCTGCTGTGATCCTTCAGCAGGACAGCAGCACCCTGGACATTCAGGTGCTCATCTGTGCAAAAAAGGACTTTGCAGATTGCCTTTCTTGGCAAGACTGGCTCCTTGCAAGCATTTTTGCTAAGTAGGCAAGTTTTTATGGGCCCCACTGCCCTCTGCATCTGTCACGCACATCCCCTTCAACTGGTTGGATCATTCATCCTCTGGAACCAAAAGGTTGTGAGTAACACTAATGATCCAGGCCATTTGCTAGCACACATTTCCTTCGTGTTGTCCTTTGTAGTAACACGAACTAGTCGTGAAAGAGTCAGGCTGTGCTCTGCCTGTCATGACAAGCTACTCAGCCCTTGCCACTGCCTGCCTTCAACCAAAAAGTTTTGTCAACACACACAACGTTCTTGTCAGGGTGGCTTCTGCATCCGTGCCCCTCTGCTGCCTGCTGGCAGGAGCCTGCTGCAAGTTTTGGAAAGCACCAAATGCTGCTTTTTGTTGCTGCTGTCACCAGACTTGATCCTGTAGTTGAAAAGGGAGGAGTGGTAGTGACCATGTGAGGCACGTAGATCTAGGTCAACCTCACTGCTCGTTGTGAAGTTCCTGTGAGGTTCAGTGTGATTGAGGATTAGCTGGCTTAGTGTTACAGTGGTACTTCCCACCTTCATCATCACTTGCATTAAACTCGCATTTCTTTCTCTTACCTGCACTGTCCCACCTCGACTCAAGTTGCTGTCGTGTTAGAGGAACCATGACTCCTCATGAGCCATCTGCACACATGCCTTAAATGCTGATGTGCTGGAGCTTCAGTGCACAAGGCCCTTGAGACACTTGGGGATTGGGCCAGCAGAAACCTCCTCAAGTTTTAGAAGGAGAAGGGGCAGAGTGGGACTGGACTGGAGTCTGAGGAGAAGGCCCTGGGCATTATGAGGGATGCCATATGAGCCACTGGGAAAGGCCACCATCGATACAGGCAGCTCCTGCATAGGGAGCTACATTGTAGCATGACCACTCAGACACGGGGAGTCATCATCCCCCTCGACTCAGCACGGGTGTGACCACACCTGCAAGAGTCTGTGGGGCTTTCCATTCTGAAGAGTGGGAAGGAACAGGAGAGTGTCCAGATGACACCTGCAAAGGTGGGTTTCGGGGGCATGAAGCACATGACTTGTGTGGAGAGGCTGAAGGACCTGGGCTTCCTTGCCCTGATGATGTGGAGGCTTGTGTGGGAGTAAGAGAGTAGCCTGAAATTAGCAGTTTCAGGTGGTTTCAGGGTGTTTTTAGAGATGATGGAGCTTTCCTCTGCAGTGGGAAACCACATGAGAAAGGAAAAGCATGACAAAGTGCAGCTTGGGAGGTTGAGGCTGGACAGGAAGAGAAAGAGATGTGCCTTGAAGGGTAGTGCTGTGGTGCCAGAGGTCACGCAGAGGAAGCCTGGATCAGCGCAATGCTTTCTGTTTCAAGGCACAGGCAGGGAGGAAGAAGAGATATCAGAAAAGGCAGGGAGATGCCACGGTGGGTGCAAGGTGAGGACCTAAGTTTGGTGTCCACAGCCTGCAGGTCTTTGTCCCCTTGGCTATGGCAGCTGGCTCTGCAACCAAGGCCTGAGAGCAGACATGTTAGTCTCATGGAACTGGGGCCTCCTTACTTCCTTGCACCCCCCCAGGGAGGCTGGGAGGTGTGGTACCTTCTCTCAGCATTGCCCACCCCACATCACGTTGCTCCAGGAAGAGCCCTGAGCTCTTTGGTGAGGGACAGGATCCCCCTTCGCAGGGCTGACCACTTGCCATGATAAAACAGATCAAGTTTTACTCAGCGTCAGATCCCCCTGCACAGTGCCTTTGCCTACCTGTCATCACAGCCTCCAATTTTCTGCTCAAACAAATGCATGGGGAGGCTTGGTCTGTAATGGCCCCCAGAGGGGCCAATTAATGCTGCAAGATGCTTTGGCTTTTGCTTCTGACTTTAACTCCTTGAGAGCTTGTTCAATCTCCTCTCAGTATCTGAGGCTCATGGACTCAGCACCAGATACCCCATGGGGCTCGTTAAAGTGCAGAAAGCCCTAACAAGGCACATCTCTTCCTTAATTTTCTTCAGGGCTTCCAGACTTGTACAGATAATTAGAAAGGTCTCAGGAGTCTAATTAAAGTGGAAGATTTCAATCAGAACTCAATAAAAAAGCAAGTTTGGGTTTTTTTTTTCACTTTTAAAGTGTTTTAAAATTATTTTTAAATCTACAGAAGAAGAGATAGCAGCTTTCTCCAATTGATATTGATGCAGAAGGTCTCCTAAGGAGGTCTGGAGAGGTAGCAGCAGCCATCTCCTCGAGGTCCCCCACTGTATGGGCACCTTTCTTCCCCACCTCCCCGGCCCCACCATTTCTCTCAGGGGCCGCCTGGCACTTGCATTCTTTTCCTACATCAGACTTCCACACTGAAGTCTGCAGCTGAGTGTTACAGCTCCTTTGCACCAATTCCCACTGGATTTACCCTGAGACTTGCCTGTAAATTGACAGAGGATTCTTATTAATTTTGAACAAACAGAAGTGAAGGGTGGAAAAAAAAAATGAAAAGACCCAATGGACTCCTCAACTGTATGCCAAGTCCAAGCCTCCAATAAGGTCCACCTTCCTCAAGCACTGAACGACCATAAAACAAATATGTTTGGCAGACAGATAAGAAATGATAAATATACACACAATTAGTGAGTTGGCTAAAGGGACAGTTTGGCAGATTCAATCAACTTTGCCTTATTCTTGGCCAAAGTTCCATCCCAGAGCCTTGTCAACAACTCATGTTTCTAGAGATCTCCCTGCCCATCCCGCTGTGGTCACATCTACCTGGCTGCCTGTGCCTCCTGATCCCATGCCCACCTCCAGCAAATGAAGTTGGGGTGTTGTGTGGGAACATTTTACAGTCAATGTTCAAAGCATTCCTGAGTTAGGACTGAGAAAGAAATGAACCTGTGTGGCATCAGGTGCTTGTTAACATCATCACACTTAGCAAAAGCCTTCCTCGAAGATGGTCTCTCCTGGAAGTCCCTCTGCAAGCATGCCGAAATTGAGATGCAAGACTAAACTCCTTACAGTTGCTGCACACTAACAAGCTCCCAGGGGAGAGTCAGTGAGCGTGGAGGGCCATGGCAGGAATCAAGAGCCCTGGAGGTTTATTAGGGCCTGCTGAGGGCTGTGGGTGATGAAGCTGCTTCAGGAAATTGAAGTGTGCCTCCCTGGGGGCTGATTAGAGCAGAAAACCAGAGGCAGCAATCTCAGGATGACAAAGAAAGGAGACAGAGGCGTCCTATATCAGTTAGCCCCTTGGATGTGCCCTGTCAAGGCAAGGGGCCCCGTGCTCATCCCCAGCCCATCACAGTGATGATGCTTTTGGTCTTCAGCAGCTGAGGTTTCCCTCTGGTCTCAACAATGGCTGATACAGGCAGAGTGCCTACCCACCCTTGCCCCTCAGACGTGGCACTGTGCAGCTCACCTTAAGCCTTTGCCTGTACCCTAAGCCTAGTACCTAAGCTGGAGCTCTCATCTTTAGCCCTTCCCTCAACACGAATGCCAAAGCAGAAACACTCAGCACATGCCTGCAGCCTAAACCCAAACCCAACTCCCTAGCCCGGTCACCAACTCAGAGAAACGTATTGGAGAGGCCAAGATTAGTGGGACCCTGGGCTGCAGGGATCATACCCTGGTGGGATTCATGATCTGAAGGGATATATGCCAGGGGAAAAATATAGTCAGGACCCTAAACCTTGGGAAAGAAACATTCAGTTGTTTAAGTAACTGGTAAATGGGACCCATGTGCCTGACGGTCAACAAGTCCAAGTGCAAGGCCCTGCACCTGGGTCGGGGCAAAGCCCAGTATCAATACAGACTCGTTGATCACTGGATTGAGAGCAACCTGTGGAGAAGGACTTGGGCACACTGGTGTGTGATAAATTGGACAAGAGCTGGCAATGTGCACTTGCAGCTCAGAAAGCCAATCATACCCTGGGCTGCATCAAAAGAAGTGTGGCCAGCAGGTGGAGGGGGGGGATTCTCCCTCTCTACTCCAATCTCATACTACTTCATCTGAAACACTGTGTCTGGTTCTAGGGGCCCCAGCACAATAAAGACATGGAGCTGTTGGAGCAGGTCAAGAGAAGCATTACAAAAAATGATTTGAGGGCTGGAAGACCTCTCCTATGAAGAAAAGCTGCGAGCGTTAGAATTCACAGAATCACAGAATCACCAAGGTTGGAAAAGACCTGTAAGATCATCAAGTCCAACCATCAACTAACACCACCATGCCCACTAAACCATGTCCCACAATGCCACGTCCACATGTTCCTTGAAGATCCCCAGTGAGAGTGACTCCACCACCTCCCTGGGCAGCCTCTTCCACTGTTTTACCACTCTCTCAGTAAAGAAATTTTTCCTAATATCCAGCCTGAGCCTCCCCTGGTGCAACTTGAGGCCATTTCCTCTTGTCCTGTCACTCGTCACTTGGGAGAAGAGACCAACACCCACCTCTCTGCAACCCCCTTTCAGGTAGTTGTAGAGAGTGATGAGGTCTCCCCTCAGCCTCCTCTTCTCCAGACTGAACAACCCCAGCTCCCTCAGCTGCTCCTCATCAGACTTGTGCTCCAGACCCCTCACCAGCTTCATCGCCCTTCTCTGGACACACTCCAGCACCTCTATGTCCTTCTTGGAGTGAGGGGCCCAAACCTGAACACAGGATTTGAGGTGTGGCCGCACCAGTGCTTCATACAGGGGCACGATCACCTCTCTACTCCTCCTGGCCACACTGCTTCTGATACAGGCCAGGATGTCGGTGGCCTTCTTGGCCACCTGGGCACACTGCTGGCCCATCTTCAGCCAGCTGTCAATCAACACCCCCAGGTCCTTTTCCACCATGCAGCTTTCCAGCCACTCGTCCACAAGCCTCTAGAGTTGCATGGGGTTGTTGTGACCCAAGTGCCGGACCCGGCACTTGGCCTTGTTGAACCTCATGCAATTGGCCTGGGCCCATCGATCCAGCCTGTCCAGATCCCTCTGCAGAGCCTTCCGACCCTCAAGCAGATCAACACTCCCTCCCAACTTGGTGTTGTCTGCAAACTTGCTGAGGGAGCACTCAATCCCCTCATCCAGATTATGGATAAATAAATTAAACAAGACCGGCCCCAAAACTGAGCCCTGGGGGACTCTGCTTGTGACCGGCCGCCAACTGGATTTCACTCCATTCACCACAACTTGCGTGTGGATGTGGCATTGTGGCATGTAGCTTGATGGACATGGTGCTGTGTGGTGTTGGGTGGGTTGTGGCTTGTTGTTGTTGTGTGGTGGGTTTTGGTTTGGTTTTTTTTTGGTTTTTTTTGTTTTTTTTTTTTTCCAGGTTTGACTTGATGACCTTACAGGTCTTTTCCAACCGTAGTGATTCTGTGTGATTCTGTGTGAACTCTCTGGGCTTGGCTGTCCAGCCAGTTTTTTACCCAGCGAAGAGTGCGCCTGTCTAAGCCACGAGTCGCCAGCTTCTCCAGGAGAATACTCTGGGAGACAGTGTCGAAAGCTTTACTAAAGTCCAGGAATTGTTCAGCCTGAAGACAAAAAGGCTCCAAGGAGGCCTTAGTGCAGCCTTCCAATGTATGAAGGAGTCTAATAAGAGAGAGTGGTATTTTAGCAGGGCCAGTAATGACAGGGGCAATGGTTTTAAACTGAAAGAGGGTGGATTTAGATTGAACATATGGAAGACATTTTTCATAATGAGGGTGGTGAGACACTGGAAAAGGATGCCCAGAGAAGTTGTGGATGCCCCATCACTGGCAGTGCTCAAGGTCAGTTTGGACGGGACTTTGAGCAATCCGACCTAGTTAAAGATGTCCCTGAAAAGAAGGGTTTGGACTAGGTGATCTTTAAAGGTCCCTTCAAACCCAAACCATTCTGTGGGACTGTGATTGCAGGTGTGGCCACAGCAGTGCTGAGTCGAGAGTGGCCATGATGCTCCTAACACTGCCCCGTATGCAGCTGGCCTTATTCATTCTGAGCCTTTCCCAGTGGCTCATAGGGCATCCCTCATAACGCCCAGGCCCTTCTGGTCAGAGTACAGGCCGTCCAGTGCCACTTTGCCCCTTCACCCCTTCTCCTTGTAAAACCTGAGGAGGTTTCTGTTGGCCAAATCCCCAAGTGTCTCAAGGTCCCTGTGCTCTGAAGCTCCAGCACGTCAGCATTTAAGTTACATGTGCAGACACCTCATACTGAGTTGTGGTTCCTCCAGCACAACAACTTGAGCAGATGTAGGACAGTACAGGTAAGAAAAAGGGGTTACAAGTGTAATGGAAGGGGTGATGAATGGAAGTTCCACTGTAGCAATCTCAGAAACACCATGGCAAGAACAAAGCATCCGAATGCAGGGACAACGAGGACACCTTATACAGGCACAGGGCCTGGGAGACCTCTGGGTAAGGTGCAACTTTATAATCAATGGAAATGAAGTAAATACAGAGAATGGAGAAGGCAAAACTCACAAAAGGAGAGGTGGAAGTCGGTGGGGCCACGTAAGACAATGCCTGACAGCCAGGAGGTGTTGGCCACCGTGGCCAGGGCCCCACTGATCCATGGCCCAGCTGCCAGCTGCAGGCAGGATCTGGCCCTCCTCAGGGCTGCATAGAGCAGCAGTCTGCAGCCAGGCACGTGGTGATGAGAGGACATCACAGCCAGGAGTGAGCACTCTGCTCCTGTGAGAGAAGCAAAGCAGGAGAATTGCAGGATGCAGCAGCAGATGGAAACGGCCCTGTCCCCTGTCAGGACAGTAGCCTAGGCAGGGTGGTGGAGCTACAGCAGGACAAGTGTCCCAGGAAGAGGTACCTGGGGGTGTGGAGATGCCCATCAACAACCACCAGCACAATAGTGGAGAGGTTTGCAGCCAGGGTCATGGTGTGGGTCATCAGGAAGAGCAGGAGGAGAGGAACCTGCAGCCCAGGGTGACTGCTGCATACCAGGAGCACAGATGTTTCATCCAGGCCGTGCAAAGGCATCCTGCATGCTGTGGGGTGTTTCACAGTCATGTGCAATAGTTGCATGGGAGCCTCACTATGGAGGCAGCCCAGGTTTAAATTCCCAAGAGAGGAGTGCAAGGCAAATGCCAGCATCAGAGCTTGGAGTTTGAGTTATCCACTCCAATAATCAGGAAAACAGCTTTAGGAGCTATGAGAAGTGGCATCAGAAGGAAGGGGAAGCTTGTTGAGAATTGGCTCTGCCACAGAGGGACTTATGTTAATGCACCTAAAATAGGCCAAGGTACCTCTGTTTTGAGCCTGGCATTGTTCCTCTGAAGCTAAGAGAGAGGAATTTCATTCTTCAAGGCACTGGGAGTCTCATCCTTGCTGACACTGAAGAAGACTTTCCCTCTCCCCACGTACAGGCAGGCTCTTGGTCCACCTCTCTCCACAGGGCTCATGAAAGTAGGACCTCGCATCCCAGCCCCATCCTCTGGCACCATCCAGCACAGCACAAGTCTCCACCCATGGACTTGCTCCTGATCTCCCGTGTTCACCTGGATGGTATGACCCTGCACTTGTCTAAACTGGGCCCAGATCCCTTCTCACTTCAACCTATTTCTCCATTTCCTAGTGCATGCAGGGTGTGGAGAGTGGGGGCTGATGCAGCCCAGTGCTCCCTTCATTTCCTCACAAGTCTTCCAGGAACGACGTACCCATGTCTTTGCGCTTCCAGCTGACGTATCACTTTGTGACCAGCTGGCACACAGAGATGGTCCTCCCACATCTTGAGATGCATTTTGATCACGGCACTTTGTGTGCAAAGGGTTCCCGTTAGGGGGAGGTGAAGAATGTGGAACGTGTGATGGGAGTAGTTGCCCACATGAAGTGTATACATCTGTCTCAGCGTCCTTCCGTGCAGCCATTCCTGGGAGGGGCCTCCCTGGTTCAATCTCTGGTCACACCTAGAGCCCTGCTCCAGATGTGCCCCAGCTGTGGGTACATTTGGCAGAGCTACATCCATCACCCGGGGTTCATCTTGGGGCTGCTGGGCTGTGGGGAAGCAAGTGCCCCTGGCAGCTCACAGGGTGAGCTCTGGGTGTGCAGGAGTGTGTCCAAGTGACGATGGGAGCCCCTCCTCCTGCATGGGGCCAGACTGGGAGGATGAGGGGCCCATGAGCAGCCATGGCTCAGCAGATCCCACCACCCATCAGACACGTGAGCTGAAGAGGGGTTTAGTAGGTGGGTGGGACAAGAGAGTCTCCAGAGATCCTTCCCAAGCCCAGCTATTGCCTGATTCTGCAATTCTGCGAGTGATCTGTTTTGATCCAGTGCACCTGAAGGAATTTTCTTTTCCTGGATAACATTCACACTCACTCTTGGCTCTAATTAAGATCTGACCCATATTTCGACTCCAAATGAACTTGCTTTCATTTTTCTTTCTGTCAAAAGCGAAGGTAATTTTTCCTTTCACGCTTGGGTTTAGTGACTCCTAGACACCTTGCTGGCCTTTTTCTGCCACAACATGCCTTGCCTCCAGAGACTGCTCCCCTGACTGAAGTAGGAGCTGGGGGTCCTCATTGTGCTCTGCTCTTTGTACGGATGGGATGCCAGCCACTGCAGTGGGACTCATGGGGGACTTGGCTACCTGAATACCTGCTGAAAGGGGACCCATAGCGAGGTACTCGCCACCCAGGACCTTTCTGGAGCTCCTTGATGAGATCTTTGTGACCAGGGTGACTGAGGAGGCAGTGAGATGAGGTGTCTTGTAGGACTTGCTACTTACCACCAAGGAAGAGCTGGTCCGGGCTGTAGAAGTCAGGGATGAGAAGGTCAAGTTGAGGCTCCTGAGAGAAGAGAAGGCAACAAAGAGCAGGATTTCAGGAGAGCAGGCTCTGGCCTGCTGAGGGACCTGCTTGGAAGAATCCAATGGGATACATCCCTGCAGAGCAGAGGGGTAGAGAGACCTGACTGATGGTCAAAGATCTCCTCTTCAAGATCAAGAATGGTCCACGTGGATGTGCAGGAAGTCACACAAAGCTGGCAGGAGACTGGCATGGCTGAGAAAGGAGCTCCTGCCTCAAACCAAGCATGAAAGGAAGCACAGGGAAGGTGGAAGCTGGCTGCCCTCCAGCCTCAATGGTTCTGTGATTCTGTGCTGGAGGGAGATATTTGTGTGTGTGTCTGTGCTTGTCTGTGTGTGGGGGAACTGGGGGTATGAGGGGAACCTGAGGCCAGCTCCCAGGTAGACGGAGGGTCTAAGACCAGCTCCTGGAGAGATCCATATTGTCTGAGTGTCTATATAGGTATACATTTCCACTAACATAGCCTAACCCACGAACAGCGCAATCCTCATTTACCTTTTCTCCCCAAGTCCCTGGTTGTACTGGCTTTGTACCCTCCTTTGGTGTTTCAGAGACAGTTGCCATGGTAATTCCTACATCGGTCAGCAATTACACTCCTATCTCCTTTTATTGTCTGTAGTGCCCTGCAACCAGAGGGAGTCTGAACCAGCCCATGGCCTTGTCTGTCAAGGAACAGCCAGGGAGGATGGGGAGATGTCAGGAAGGGTGGTGAGTTATTGGGGTGAAATTGAAAAGAGGATTGGGTGTCAACAGTCTTCAAAGGCAGAGGCGCAGGAGTGGGGCACAGCAGGGCAGCCTGTGGTGTAGATGGCTGAGGACAGTGTCAAGCCTGAAAGCCCCCAACAGAGATGACCTCTTCGTCACCATGGCTATGGCTGTTGTCTCTGGAACCAAGGTCTACCAGAAGACACCTTGACCTTATTCAGGATGACCTCATTACCTCCTTGCCCCAACCAGGAGGGTTATGCCATAGTCTTGCACTTGGCATTGCACATCCCCACATCACACTGCCATAGGAAGAGCCCAGAGCAATGTGTGAGGGACAAGATCTCCTTACGCAGAGGCTTCTTTTCAGGGCTTGTCCGTTTGCCTTATGTAACACATCCAGGTTTACTCATCATCAGAGTCACCTTTACTTCGCCTTTACCTACCTGTCATCACTCCCTCCAGTTTTCTGCTTTAACAAGCCCCTGGGGAGGCTTTGTTTGTAACGATTCTCCGTGGGACCCATTAACACTCCAAGAAACTCTGGAGTTTACATCTGACTTTGACTTCTTGAGAGGTTTCTTCAACTTCTTCTCAGTGTCTGAGGTTCATGGACTTGGCCCCAAACCCACCAGAGGGGTCATTAAAATGTCTTGGGCTGGTCCTCTGCTGCTGAGCTGGGCCAGGCTCCTGGGAAGGAGGGAGCTCATGGCAAGCAGGCAGCGCTGCAGAGAGACAGCTCTGCCCAGGAGCAGCTCCTCTGCAAAGCACGGCAGGGCTGAGGGCACTGCCTGCAGGCACCGAGAAGAGACGAGCAAGGCAGAGAGAGGTTGAAGGCAACTGGGAGTGGGAGGACTCTGAGAGCTCACTGGGGGAGAAATCTTCACAGCCCTTGACACGGTAAGTCTCTGGCTGCAAGGCAAAGCAGCTGCAGTTCCTGCAGGGATCTCGTAAAGCTGTCATAGCCCAAAGCATTTGGGATGTTGCTCCTATGTAGAGGAGGAGGGCATGCTCCAGATCAGGGATTCTCTGCTGCACCATCAGAGGGACAGGGCATGACGGCTGCCTTCTCCTGGGGAGGGCTGCAGGGGTGTGAGTGCGGGTGTGCATCCAGGGGTGCCCAGGGCTGTCCCTCAGAGCAGGGTCCCTGCACCCCAGGGCACTGTGTGCTGGAGCAGGGACTCTTCCACCTGCCAGGGTCAGCACTCAGCCTGCTCGGGGAGCTCCCCACAGTGCTGTGGGGAGAAGCTGTGGGTGGAAGGAGAGACCCACGTCAGGGCATGGCAGGGTCCTTCTGCTGTTGAGAGGCTGCTGCGTGGGTCAGGTTTGCTCACAGCTCTAGATCACCTCAACCCATTTCCCAGGGCACTTTTCCAGAAGCACCTCAAGGCAGGGGCTACCTGGGAGTGAAGGTGCTTTCCAGGGTCTTTGCTTTCAGTTTCCTGCTGTGCTGGTGGTGAAAATGGTGTAAGGTTTGCCCCAGAGTAGGAGACTTGTACAGCATTACAGTGCTTCATCTACAGCTCTTCAAAGAACCTTGTCAAGCCCCTTCACCCCCCTCAGCCTGCAGAACGCCCAAACATCACCTTTGTGTCCTCTTCAGTATAGATCTGATCTGCCCTGTAGGACCTGCCATCACGGAGACGCCCTGGGCAGTGCCCTGCTGCCAGGAGGTGTCTGCAGGGCAGAGCTGAGCACACAGCGGGTGGGATGGGGTCTGTGAGTGCTGGCAGGGAGGAGAGGTGGGGACAGCTTCCAGCAGGGACAGCTGCTGCAGGCAGATGCCTTCCCCAGAGCAATCCCTTGGTCTCCTCTCCTGCCCAGTAGAGCCTCTGCCATCAAGGGAGTGGGATCTCAGGCTGAGTCGCCTGCTTAGCAGCCTGACCCTCGAGGAGGAGAAACTTCCAAGTGCCATCTTGGTGTCGCCGTCCTCCCTCAGCAGGAGCATTGGGGCATTTCTCCACCTTCCCATCCTGCCCATGCTGCCTTTGCTCTTCCCTTCAGACTCTCTGGGGACAAGGGGGCTTCAGGGGCAGCTCAGACCCCTATGCTGCAGGTACTGCCATGCAGCTGCGTCCATGGGAGCAAAGCCTTTCAGCCCACCCTAACCTGTGGGTCTCTGGACAATGCAGTGTGGAGGGCTTGGGAGCGAGCTGGCTCTGCTCATGTCACTACAGTTTTAGGACATGCAGGAGTTTCCTTGAGGTTCTCCTGCAGGAATATGCTGAAGTAGATTACAGATGAGGTGAATAAGCTGCCACCCCCTTTCCCAGGTCCCCCCTGCAGTGGAGCAGGGATAACTCCTTGGGAGCCCACAGGCAGATCTCCGCTCCTCACGGCACCCTTGGCCAGCATACACCAGAGCTCCAGGCAGCGAAAGGTAAGAAGTTTCTGAAAAAAAGGAGAGCGGCAGTGTGTGTTTTCAGGGGTTGGGTTTTGAAGGGCACAAATGGGAAGAGATTTGCTCAGAGCTGTCCTATCTTTTGAGTGTGCTTTTCTCCTTTGGCAGTAAACAAGGGGATCAGATGTCCAACAGCAGCTCCATGACCGAGTTCCTCCTCCTGGCATTTGCAGACACACGGGAGCTGCAGCTCTTGCACTTCTGGCTCTTCCTGGGCATCTACCTGGCTGCCCTCCTGGGCAATGGCCTCATCATCACTGCCATAGCCTGGGACCACCACCTCCACACCCCCATGTACTTCTTCCTCCTCAACCTCTCCCTCCTCGACCTGGGCTGCATCTCAACCACCATGCCCAAAGCCATGGCCAATTCCCTGTGGGACACCAGGGCCATCTCCTATGGGGGGTGTGCTGCACAGGTCTTTCTGTTTCTCTTTTTGATATCATCAGAGTATTTTCTTCTCACTGTCATGGCCTATGACCGCTATGTTGCCATCTGCAAACCCCTGCACTACGGGACCCTCCTGGGCAGCAAAGCTTGTGTCCACATGGCAGCAGCTGCCTGGGGCAGTGGGTTTCTCTATGCTCTACTGCACACTGCCAATACATTTTCACCACCGTTCTGCCAAGGCAATGCAGTGGACCAGTTCTTCTGTGAACTTCCCCAGATCCTCAAGCTCTTCTGTTCAGAATCCTACCTCAGGGAAGTTGTGCTTCTTATATTAAGTTCTTTTTTAGCTTTTGGATGTTTTGTTTTCATTGTGTTGTCCTATGTGCAGATCTTCAGGGCCGTGCTGAAGATCCCTTCTGAGCAGGGATGGCACAAAGTCTTTTCCACATGCCTCCCTCACCTGGCTGTGGTCTCCCTGTTTGTCAGCACGGGCATCTTTGCCTATGTGAAGCCCCCCTCCATCTCCTCCCCATCCCTGGACCTGGTGCTGGCAGTTCTGTACTCGGTGGTGCCTCCAGCAGTGAACCCCCTCATCTACAGCATGAGGAACAAGGAAATCATAGAAGCCCTGTGGAAAGTATTTGAATATGCTCAACTTCAGATTAATAAGGTGCCCATTATCCCACTAGGGCTCCCACTGTATCTCAGGAAAAGCCAGGACTAACATTTCTTCATATGTTTAGTTTTTCCTTTCTTGTTGTGGTATTTTCTTTATGCATTTTGTTTTTTGTTTTGTACCTGTGATGTTATTATTCTTGGCTTTCTACTTGTTTTTTCTTGACCCAAATACCTCATGTACATGTGATCCAGGCTCTCTCTTTAGATAAACTCAATAAAGAAAGCAGTCAAAAATTATTTGTCTCAGTTCCTATCTCCCACATCTCCTCTGGAGCTGGGGGAGCAGCCCCAGTGTGCCAGAGAGGTTCAGGAAGCGAATGCCCAGCTGCCCCATGGAGAAGCAACCTCGGTGGTCATTGGGGCTGCCCCTCTATGCCTCGGTGGGCACTCCCTCTCTGCTGCCTGTGAGTCGGGGCTGCTGCTTCCCTGGAGCCATGACCACAGCCAACAGCGGAACACAGCCTTTCCAGTGCTGGCCTCCCCTCACTTCCTCGCTGTCCTGCTGTGTCCTTGCCATCCTTGCCATTGTGTCACCCGTAAGGTCTTGTGTAATTTGTGACAGGTCTTCTGTCTCTACAGGGCCATCCCTGTGGCTGAAGGCACGGACGGGCCATGGGAACCATTGTGTCAGAGCTGGCCTCTCTTCTAGCACCACCATAACCAAAAGGGCTCCTGAGGACAGGGCCAGAAGGCTGGCCAGCCCTTCCAAATCTGGTGTCAGGAATAGACCCAAGAAGCTGCTCTCTCAAAAGGACTTTGGCTCTTCTGGGGTTCTTGATGGATTCTGAGGGACAAGCTCAGAGTGCCAGGGGGATCTGTTTGTGACCAAGGGCTGGATGAAGACCTCCCTTCTTTGTTGCACATGTCAACTCAGACAGCAACGGGTCTTTGACTTATCTGCCAGTCACTGTCCCACCTGCAGTGGGGCTGATGGCAGATGCCATCCTGGAGAGGAATCGGGAGCTGCCAGGAGAAGTCAGGGCATCTCCAGGGACAGTGTGTGAGTCTGGGTGGGCAGTGAGTGGCACCTCATGGAACGAATGACAATCCAAGGAGGAGTCTCGCAGAGGAAATGTGAACCTGAGGAGACCATAGGTTGACAAGGGCTCTGCAATGCCAGGAGAGGCTGTGAGGAGCCAGAAGGCAAGTGACTTACGACTAGACAGTGGTTCTTCACACTCTGATGGAAAGCCTGTGGGCTGGATCTAGTGCAGCCCTCCCCTGCCCTTAGTGCCATTGGAGACGCCCCGTTGTCCTACCAAGCACTGTCCTTGGCTACTGAGCCGACAGGGAAGATGGAAAGGGGCTCAGAAGCAGTGACCTCCTCCAGCTGGCTCTGCTTCCCACCCTGAGCAGCATGGCCAGTGCAGGGTCACCCCATGGCCCCAGGGCACCACAGCCCCCTCACTCTGCAGAGCAGCACTGCCAGCTTGGGGCCCTGCAGGGAGCATGGGGTGGGAACACAGAACAGCAGGCCAGGCCAGCGCAGACGTGCTCACCCGGGGAAAGGCTCTCTGGAGAGCAGGGATAACTCTGGAGAAGAGCAAGGGAGCATTTCTGTACCTTCAGGGAGGAACCAGTGAGAAAGAGAAACCTGTTTCTGCAGGCATCCACTCGGGGCAGGGTGCTCTGTCCCCTGGCCAGGACTCCTGTGTTGGCGTGGGGAGAGGGGCTGACACCGGAGGGCACGGTGAGGCTGTGGGGGGATCTTCTGGACTTGAGGCCAGGAGTCCTGCAGTTTCATTAACCTCCATTTCCTTGTGCCATTGTGAGCCTCCAGCCCGGGGGCTGATGGGGAGGCTGAGACCCCCCTCTGCCCCCCAGCAGCTGCTGTGCCCTTCAGAGGGGCTGGGGCTGTGGGCTTAATGCCCAGAGCTCTGCAGTACCCTGTGGTGGGCACTGCTGTGGGGCCAGCACAGACTTGGCTGGGGAGCAGGCAGGGGAGGTAGGAAGAGGTGGGGAGGAGCAGGGCTGGGCTGGAAAATGCTCAGGAGATGACAGCACCAGTATTTGCTTAGACATTTGACCAGGCAGGGTGGGGACATGCTCCAGTGGGTGTGTGGTGCAGAGCCCGGTCTCCTTGTAGGGAGCCAAGACATGCAGGTGCAGGAGAAAGGAACCTGGTCTGTGCCCTTGGTGGCATGGAGGGACTGAGAAGGTGCTCCAGGGCATTCATCACCCCCCAGCCTCTCCCATCAGCCATTTCCAGCACTGGTCACTCTCCCAGTTATTGGTGGTTTTGCTCTGTGGCCATCTCCTTCCTGCTGTTGGTCTTGGTGCCTGTGTTCGGGAAACGGCCAGCCCTGCCCCATCCTCCTGCCTTGCCCAGACCTTGGCAGACCCCAGAGCAGGGCTGTCTGGGAGTCCTTGTATGGGACACGGCAGGGTCTTGGCCGGGGCTGGGCACTGGTGGGCTACAAAAGAAGGAGAGCTGGTGAGGATGGACATGGAGGTCTGGCGTGGGGATTTGTGGTGGAGGATGTTTCCCCACCCCATACATACACCATCCTGTGCAGCGTCTGATGATGGGGGCCCTGGGAGCACGTGTTGGGCAGTTGGGCTGCGCTGGTGCAGGGATGGGAGCCACCACACAAAGATTAGGAAGTGGAAGCAGGGACAGGCTAGGAAGGAGGAATTTAGAAATGTGGCCTGAGCATGCAGACATGTGTTTAGGAAAGCCAAAGCTCAGCTGGAGCTGATGGGGAGTGCAGGCAGCACCGAGAGCAAAATGGAGAGCTTCAGTCCCTGTGTTTGCAGTAAAAGGCTGAACAGGGAAGATGAATGATGGGGGGGGGGGTGTCATACCAGCAGACCCAGATGGGGCTGAGGGGCTCAATGCCTTCAGTGCCTTAGACGTTGGTAAAAAGGTCTCCCAGGGCTCTGCTCAGCGAAAGGGCTCAAGGAGGAGGAGAGCACGTATTGGCAGGAACCTCACGAAATAGCACAAGTGCCAGTTTCTACCCCTGCAGGGGACTCAGCCTGGCGATGGCACAGGCTGGGGGCTGCCTGGCTGGGGACCAGTTCTGGGGGAAGGGTCTTGGTGGGCAGGGAGCTGGACAGGAGGCAGCCACGTGCCCTGGCAGCAAGGGAGGCCAGCAGGGCCCTGGGCTGTGTGACCAGGAGCATGGCCAGAAGATGGAGGGGAGGGACTCCCCTCCTCTGTTTGGCACTTGTTAGACCACATCCAGACCACTGCGTCCGATTTTGGGAACCCCAGGACTGCAAAGGGGCCGGCAAGCTGGAGTGGGTTTAGCGAAGGGTCCCGAAGATGGTCCGGGGGTGGGATCATTTTCCCTGTGAGGAAAGGCTGATGAAGCTGGCCTTGTTCAGCCTGGAGAAGGGATGGCTGAGGGGCACCTCACAGCAAGTGGGGGGCTCACCTTTTTCACCATGAGGCAAGCACTGGTCACCCTGAGAGACTGTGAAGTCCTCTGTCCTTGCAGGTTTTCAAGACTCAGATGGTCCAAGCCCTGAGAAACCAGGTCTGACCTACACCTGACCCCGCTTTGAGCAGAGTGGTTTTCTATAGACCTCCCAAGGTCTATTCTGAACCTCAATGATCTTAGCATCTCTTGTCCGGTATCGTATCAGCAGATGAGACAGCAGGTGTTTATGGGGCACAAAACCTCCTGTGTTTTATGTGACCAGCAAAGACAAGTCAGGTGAACATCCACCCCACTGACTGCAAGGGGAGCACTGCCTCAGGTGGCTCTACATCGCCCCTGAAGCTCATTGCATCCTGCTTTAACCACCTCAAAGGCCATGGTCTGGACCCTGAAACTCCTACATGTCAGTTTTGGGCATCAGGGAATCTGAATGCCACCTGTGACTATTAAAAAAGCATTCCCGGTGTTCATGGACAGCATGGAGTTTCTCTTTCTGGTGCATTCCCACATCCCATGGACTCCACCTGGGATTTGGCTCTCCCTGTTTAGCCAACAGCTGTTTGGGCGTCTTTCCACTCTTCCTTGTACAAGCTCCTCTTACAGCTGACAGGGAGTCTTGACCCTTCTTCAGTGTAATTTTTCCTCCCAGCACTTTTAAATCACTTGCTTCCTTCATTGTCTTGGCCTCCAGGAGCCTGGTCAGCCCCCACACAGCTTGGGTATTACCTCCCTCCTGGGCTCTTCTTTCCAGGTGAACCCCATCCAAGCTGAATTCCCAGATCTGCTTCTGAGCCTACTTTGGCCCAAGGGGACCTTCTGAAAGGATGGATAAAGCAAAGAAAGGGTCAATTACCTCTTCAGGATGCTAGTGCTGTCCCAGAAAGCTCTGCTCTGTTGTGCACACCCACCCACCTTCAGACTGTACCTCCGTGCACGCACTACGGACTCTTGCAGCACGCTATGAAAAACCTTCTGCCTGGTTATAATACATCAAGTGCAACTTTGGGGAAGGTGGAGCGGCCAAAGCAAGCCCGCGGATGACCCCCTTGTTGTGTCTGGGCATCAGGGGCAGAATGTGGGACTCAAAGGAGACCTGGGCAAGGAGGTACGTGCTGCTTGCTGTCAGGTCTGCTCCAGAGGAGATAGGGCTGAGCAGGGCGTCCATGAGCGTGGCCTGTCCTCCTGCCTGCTGCAGCAGGTTGGGTGGCTGTAACAGAGGTGTCCTCAGAGCCAGCACACAGACAGGTCCCTTTCACCTGCCTCACCCCGCTCTTTTTTGACACAGGCAGTCGATGACCGACTAGGGCTGGACTTTGTTACTCACAAACCAGGCAGAACTGGATGAGGATGTCAATGCTGAGGGCAGCCATGGCTGCAGTGACCATGGCAGAGAAAAAAGACAAACAGAAGAATCTCAGCCTTGGGGTACAGAAGAGCGGATTTCAGTTTGTTCAAGACCTGCTTGGCGCAATCCTGGAGAGCCAAGGTCCATGGAGCCCTGTTGGATCTTCAGGGACAACAGCATGAAAGCCCAGAAGCACATCTGTCTGCTAGCCTGGGAGTCGAGCAGGGCCTGGCTGGAGGCTGGTGGGGATGAGCAGGGATCTTCTGGCTGAAGAGTTCAAACAGCAGAAGGCATTGCACAGGGGTGGAAGAGGGAGCAAGCTGTCAAGGAGGAAGATGGACACATGGCCTGGGTGTACTAGGGATGGGGACAGCAACCAGAAAGCCTTCTGTCAGTTCAAGGGCAGCACAAGGAGTCAGCTGAGGAAAATGTGGTCTCATGGCTCAGAGGACAGGACATGGAGTGATAAGACCTGGAAAAGGCTGAACTCACTGGGTTTTTTCCATCCTCTTCTCCTGATAGGATCTGCCCCCAGACCTCCCTGGTCCTTGAGTCTCCTACCAATATCTGTGCTGGCAAGGCTGCACTCATGGCAGGGGAAGATGTGTCTGGGGGGGCATTTATGCAGGCTGGGCAAACACAGGTCCGTGGGACTAGAGGAGATGTGCCCAAGGGTGCTGGGGGAGCTGGCTGGTGTCATTGCAAGGCTGCTCTCGGTCATCTTTGAAATACCCGGGCAAACAGGGAGTTCCCTGGTGACTGGAGAAAGGCAAACATTGCACCCATTTTCAAGCAGGGCAAGAAGGAGCATCCAGGGAACTAGAGGCTGGTCAGCTGCATCTCAGTCCCTGGGAAGGTGATGGAGGAAATTAATTCCATTAGTTCCTTTGCCCACATCTGTCAGCTATTGCTCTCTGAGATGCCCTGGGGTGGATAAGTACCCATAGGGTGCTTGGAAACCTGACCCAGGACCTACGGGAGCCCTCCTGGAGCATTAGCTGGTCACCAGGAAAAGTATCTCCAGGCACGTCAGTCGAGACAACTTCTTTCTCTCCATTGACTAGAAAGGGAAGTCTAGAAAACTTGACTTGCCACAGACATCTGCACTGAGGTGTCTGTTGCTGGAGGAGATCAGTCTCCTCCCTTTCTTCACCTAAAAAGGCGTCACTTTTCATTAACCTGGAGGGAATGAAAAGGGAGTGTTCATAGGTGATCCAGAGACCCCTTTAAGTCAACAATGTAAAAGGCATGTGTTGAGATGACTGCAAATCTGGCCACCCAAACCCAGGGTGTTTCACTGAAGCTGGTCACCTTGCTTCCCTGTGTCAGCTGAGAGAGGCTGCCACCTTGGTGGGTGACTCTTTTTGTGCAGAGAGTGAGGAGTGGCATGGATGCTCCTGGGTGGGCAGGGTTTTTAGCACACTGGGAACTCTGCAAGACATAGAGATAACTTTTTTTTTAATGCTGCAGGCCTTATTGTGATAGAAATGTTTAGAAAATACCAATAAAAAAGAAACAAAGAAGAAATGAGGAAAGATCTTAAAGAAAGACCTTTTTTAAAGTAGTTTTCAGTGGTTTTTTTGATTCTTTGTGTTTATTTCCTCCTAGTTTAGCTTTGTTTTGTTTTGATAAACCAGTCTTTGGGGGATTTCACAAACATTTCTTTTAATTACTATCTGGAAAGAAACGAGGACTTCCAGAACTGGGGTGGGATGTAGCTACAGGGACAGAGATGTCTTAAGTTACAGGGACAGAGATGGCTGGTGCCAGTGCAGGTGTCCTGGGACCCTCTGCCTGGCCTCTGTCAGCAGCTCTCAAGGGGCTCTGGTCTCCTGCAGGAGACCTCCTGTCCTGTGTAACAGTGACCAGCCATGGGGAACCACCTCAGACACACTGGGGCCTCTACAAGTGTCCCTCAGTGTCCATGGTGAGACAACTGAGCTCTGCCTGGAACTGCTTGCAACTTTTCAAAACACATGAGCACCTTTTCACCAGCTGAGATGACTCACTATTTTTTTATGAAATGACAATGTTTTCCCACCATGCAAGAATGGGAATTTCCAGGAAGAGTATTAATTGCAGGAGAAGAAATCTTGCCTTCCCCCGTACTTGCTTTGCCAGTACTTTGTCCATGATCCTCTGTATTTAATCTCTTGAATCTTTCCACCTGTCCTGATAAAATGGCCAGGTCTAAAGGTGTCTTCTCGGCAGGCAATCTGGACCTATGCCCCTCCATTGCTCTCCAGTTTTCCCCTCCCCTTACTCCTTGCTCAGCCAGATCTCTTCGACTACCCAGGTGCTGCTTTGAGCTTCAGGGAGTTAGCAGCCTGCCCTTGTCTTTCAGTAGGCTAACTATCTCTTCAGCCAACTCCTTCATTCTGTCTATATCTATCATTTCCCATCTTTCTCGCTAAAACATTTCCAGTGAGTTTATCCCTTTTGGATGACGACCCTCACCGGAGGAGGTTCACCAGGTTGAAGAAGCCCGTGTCCCTCAGCCTTCCCACCCAGGGCACATGGTTTAGGCCTCGAACCTCAAAACCAGGAAATTCAACCTGAACTCAAGCAAATGGATTTCTGCATCACGGGTGCATGAGGCTGTCACCGGCTGCCTGGAGAGGCTGTGGAGTGTCCATTCATGGAGATACTCAAAACCAGCCTGGACACGGTCCTGGGCAACCTGCTCTAGCTGAGTCCCCTTAGGCAGGGGGATTGTACTAGGTGATCTCCAAAGGTCCTTTTCAATCTACATGATTCTGTGCGGACATGAAAGTCCAGCAAAAGGCTTTATGTCTAGGGTAGCTGCTGGTGAGGTCACTTCTGCTTGAGAACCCAGTAGGCCAGCAGCAGCCCAATGTCTGGCATGTTGAATGTGAGGTCTGTGCTGGTTTTGGCTGGGGTAGAGTTAATTTTCTTCACAGTAGCTAGTATGGGGCTGTGTTTTGGATTTGTGCTGGAAACAGTGTTGATAGCACAGGGATGTTTTAGTAACTGCTGAGCAGTGCTTACACAGAGTCAAGGCCTTTTCTGCTCCTCACACCACCCCACCAGTGAGGAGGCTGGGGGTGCACAAGAAGTTGGGAGGGGACACAGGTATGACAGCTGACGCCAACTGACCAAAGGGATATTCCAGACCATATGATGTCATGCTTAGCATATAAAGCTGGGGGAAGAAGAAGGAAGGAGGGGACATTCGGAGTGATGGTGTTTGTCTTCCCAAGTAACCGTTATGCGTGATGGAGCCCTGCTTTCCTGGAGATGGCTGAACACCTGCCTGCCGATGGGAAGTGGTGAAGGAATTCCTTGCTCTGCTTTGCTTGCCTGCACGGCTTTTGCTTCACCTATTAAACTGTCTTTATCTCAACCCATGAGTTTTCTCACTTTTACTCTTCTGATTCTCTCCCCCATCCCACCTGGTGGGAGTGAGTGAGCGGCTGTGTGGTGCTTAGTTGCCAGCTGGGCTTAAACCATGAGAGGTCACTGCTGCTGTAGTCCCAGGTACCTGCACAGCTGGCGTACGCTTTGGATGCTCATTTGGAGTTCACCCCTGTCTCTGCAGGTGGCAGGCCAACCCCAGGCTCAAGGCTGGGTTCAGTGCCTATGAGGTCATTCCTTCAGGAGTACCGGACAGGCCAGCAGCAGGCACCTGGACTGGATATTAATTTTGCGGCCAGTGCTGCCAGAAGCTCTGATAGGCCAGAAGCAGGCGGACCACTTGGACATTGATTTGGAGGTCACCGCTGCCTGAGTGCCTGATAGACCAGCACCAGTCTCATGGATGAGCTAGGTGCTTGTGAGGTCACTTCTGCCTGAGTCTGTGACAGGCCAGCAGCAGACATATGGCCTGAATGCCACTTATGAGGGTGCTGCTGCCTGAGAACCTGAGAGACCATGAGCAAGCCCGTAGGTGTGTCAAGTCATGTGTTGCAGAGTTCCGCTTAGGCCAGGCAAGGGTTGGTGACTAGGCTTGGTACTTGTGAGGTCACTTCTGCCTGAGTATGTAACATGACGGCTGTTACAGGTTGCTTATGGCGTCACTGATGCTTGGGCACTTGATTGGCCAGCAGAAGGCTCATGAGTGGCATCTGTGTTTGTGAAGTCATTCCTTTCTGAAGTCCAGGATCAGGCTGGTGGCTGTGTTAGGTGCCTGTGAGGTCCCTTCTTCTGGAACCTTCCCTGGACTCTTCCACAGGTGGTGGGACACCTGCACTAGTGCTCCCAAGCCTTCAGCCAGCTTTTGCCTTCTCAGCAGTGAAATGTCTCAGCATTTCTTTTCTTTGGGTTGGGGTTTCTGGGCTCACTGGAGAGACGTCCAGCAGAGCCAAGATGCCTGGGCCCCTAACCCCAGTCCTGGGTCGGGGTGGGGATGGGGGGTGTTGCACCCACCATACTGTGTGGTCCCCATCACTGCCTGGTGGGCTTGTATCCCCTGTCCTGCTGAAGCTATTGTATTTCCTGCAGCAGCAAGAGCCATTTCCCATTGCCCCTTATGTGGTCCTGTAGAGCTCAACCCCTGGCCAAGATCTCCACTGGGACACAGCGGCCTCCTTTCTCTTTAGTCCTACCCATGGACGCCATGACCTGGACCTCAGATAAACACCCAAGGGTGCCTAAGTGTGGGAGCAGTGTGACCACTGCATGGGGAAAGATGTTGGTAGGAGGCATGTAGGATGCACCCAAACCCTCGCCCGCTGGAGAAGAGACTTTGGGTTGTTCAAGGCTCTCCTTGCAAGGATCCCATGGGAGACAGCAGTGGAAGCCATGGGGCCAGGAGAGCTGACAGACCAGCTGCTCAATGCATGGTAGGAAGTTCAGGGAAGATAGAGACATGGATTTTCTACCCTGGATGGAGAGGTTGTCCAAGTCTTGGCATGTGTGGCATTAGGAAAGCTGAAGCATAGCTAGAGGTCAAAATTGTTAAAGGGGGAAGTAATGAACAATGAAAAAAGCTGTTGCACTTTGGGGGAAAAAAAAAGGTGAAGGAAAATAGGGACCCACTGGTCAATGGGGGAACATCAAGGTAGAGAGCACAGAAGCAAACTGGGCTCACATGTGTCTGGGAGCAGAGGGGATGCACTCAAGGTTGCCAGGGAAGCTGGGCGATGTCAAGGTGGGATTGTTCTCCAACAGGGTGGAAAGATCATGATGATGGGGAGGTTTCTGATGACTGGGAAAAATCCGATGTCACACCCACCTTCAAGCAAGGCAGGAATCAGGTGCCAGGCTAACCCAGGCACGTGTACCAATCAGTACCTTGTTGACATGGGGCTGGTCCCCTTCATTGGCCCTCCACTGTGGTTTCCCATGCTGTCTCCTCTCTGAGTGACCTGGATCCCTCCAGTTCCCTGCCTTTGGCACTTCTGAACCACCTAGCATAATCTTGGTGTGCTCCTACAGTCCTCTTCAAACACCCCCAAACAAGCTTTATAAATTTCCACAAACCTCGTTCAATATCCCACAAGGAGTTTGCTCTTTACAGGAGACCGAGGATCATTTTATCCCTTTGTGACAAGGTTATAGACTCTCTCTTGAGCCTCTCCTAGGTTAAACCAGGGGAGGATCCTTCAGTGCCCATCTGCCAGTGACCCAAGAGCTCTGGTCTCTGTTAGCTGCTGCTTGAGATTCTGGATTCACTATTGAGGGGGTTCTCAACATGCTGCAGAATGGGACTTTCAGGAGCATGCTGAAATCCAGCCAAGGCAGGGGCAGAGTCCTGCACATCGGGGTGGAGTAAACCCAAAAGCCCCATGCAAAAAGCCAGAGGGGCCAAGTGGTCAGAGAACAGCTTTGCAGAAGAGGCCATGGGGCTCTTGGTGAGGAAGCTGAAGAGGAGTCGGCTGTGTGCCCTGGTGGCAAAGGCTCCCATCTCAAAGGGGACCGAAGGAGTCAAGATCTGTGGGAATACAGCCCCCAAGCCCACTCCTCTCCCTGGGCTCTGGAGGAAGGCTGAGTAAACGCTTTCCGGTAGAGAAATATGGCTGAGAAGGAAAGCCTGATCCTCCAAGGGTGAAGGAGCTAGGATGGGGGCTGTCCCTGTTTCCCTACCAGAAGGTGAAGAGAAAGGAACAAAGCTCCAGCTGGAGCCAGAGGAACACAGCTGTAGCAGGCAAAGATGTGCCCCGACACTTGTCTGTGGAAGATACTCAGATGTCATCCCAAATTTCTTCTTCTACTTTCTTAGTAAAGGAGTACTTTGTCATTTCAATGGTTCACGTTGATAAGATCACCAACGCGTTTATTATGAAGGGAAAAGCCAACCCGCTACATTTTTCACAGTCTCTCCTATACAAGAATCTTTCTTTCTGAGAGCTCTCCTCTCATCCCCATACCAGTTTGAAGCAGGCTCAGAGGCACACACTTCTGGAGATGCACTCAGGCTGCAGCGCTTGCCCTTGTGAAAGACCTGCAAGTGGTTTGTCCCTACTGTCTCTCTCCTACCAGGAGCAGGCCTTGGCTTTCCTGAGCACCTTCCAGAGGGCCTCCCTAACCTCCCTGTTCCTCAAGCTGTAGATGAGGGGGTTGACCAGGGGCGTGAGGATGGTGTAGAAAAAGGAGAAGGCTTTGTTGAGCTGCCTCAGGGGGGCTGTTCTGGGCAGCATGTAGACAGTGATGAGAGTGCCATAGAAGACAGTGACGACAGTAAGGTGAGAGAAGCAAGTGGAGAACGCTTTTTGCCTGCCTGTGAGGGACGGGATTCTCAGGATGGCAGCTGTGATGCACACGTAGGAGGCCAGCGTGAACAGAAAAGGGAATACCACATGCGAGAAGCCAAAGGTTAAAGCGACCTGTGTAAGCACCCTGGTGTCACTGCAGGAGAGCTCCAGCAATGGACTAAAATCACAGAAGAAGTGGTCAATTGCCTTGGGGCCACAGAACTGCAACTGAGATAAGAGGAAGGTGAGTGCTGCAAATAGCAGCAGTCCCCCCAGCCACGACCCAGCTGCCAACTGGAGACTCACCCTCCAGGTCATGAGGCTTGCGTAGAGCAGAGGCTGGCCTATGGCCAAGTACCGATCATAGGACATGGCCGCCAGCAGGTAACACTCAGTACCAGCAAAACTAGAAAAGAAGTGGAACTGAGCCATGCAGCCGGGAGCAGAGATGGTCTTGTCCCCAGTCAGGAAGCTGGCCAGCAGCCAGGGCAGGATGGTGGAGCTGTAGCAGCTCTCCAAGCAGGAGAGATTGCCCAGGAAGAAGTACATGGGGGTGTACAGGTGCTGATCTGCCATCACCAGCACAACGATGAGGATGTTCCCAAAGACAGTCGCAGTGTAGATGATGAGCAAGAGGACGAAGAGCAGTGTCTGGAGGGAGGGGTGTGCTGGTTTTGGCTGGGATAGAGTTAACTTTCTTCATAGCAGCTAGTATGGGGCTGTGTTTTCGATTTGGGCTGGAAACAGTGTTGATAAAGCAGGGATGTTTTATTTACTGCTGAGCAGGGCTTACACAGAGTCAAGGCCTTTTCTGCTCCTCACACCACCCCACCAGCGAGTAGGCTGGGGGTGCACCTGAACTGGTAGCTGAACACCTGCCTGCCGACGGGAAGTGTTGAATAAATTCCTTGTTTTGCTTTGCTTCTTTGTGCGGCTTTTGCTCTACCTATTAAACTGCCTTTATCTCAACCCACGAGTTTTCTTACTTCTACTCTTCCAAATCTCTCCCCCATCCCACCTGGGGGGAGTGAGCGAGCGGCTGTGTGGTGCTTAGTTGCTGGCTGGGACTAAACCATGACAGTCCTTTTTGGCGCCCCACGTGGGGCACAAAGGGTTTGAGATAATAACAGATTCAACAGAACTTCTATCTGTTAAAAGTTACAGGTCAACATTAGTTTATTTGATCTGCACCATGATCTTTTCTTTGCTGTACTTGTTAAAGATTGCTGTGCGCTTTTTCAGTTTGCTGTGCTCTGCAGTAATTAGTGATGTTTTGCCTGGGAGATTTGTTTTTAAAACACTGACCTTGAGCTGGGTAATCTGGTGTTTGGTCTCTGCGCTGAATCTGTTACTGTACTTTGGGTACCATCTCATGGATGTATTTAACAATTGTGCTCCTTCCTCTGAGAGTTATTTTGTGGAAGAAATACAGAACGGCACCCTTGCTTCCTCCTTCTGTGGTGTTGTCTCCCTCGTTACAATGGCTTCTCAGTACCTTGAACATCCGTGGGTAGTTAAAATACTTCTATTGGTATTCCTTAGACATATTGCTTCAGTTTTGTCTAAGGCCAACAAGCAATTTAGGAATATGAGCCAGGCTCCATGAGAGTATGGTCATGGGTGGCACGACATGTGGGAGAATATGGGCAGGTATCTAGAGAACTTCTCACCTCCAGTGGTCTGGAACTTCACTCCCAAACAACTACAGGATCCTGATGAAGTAGTAGAATGATTGAGAAAAAATGCTGTGGCTACTCCAGAGAGGCACAACTTACCACGCTGTGCTGGGCCCTGGCCAGTATCTACCAAACACTGCTCGATACTATGCAGCACCCCCAGGAAGAAGAGAGGGGAAATAAACCAGGCACTGTATCAGTCGCCCCTATAACTAAAAAGAAACAGTGGAAGCGGAAGTCAGCTCATTTAGTAAGGGATGAAGAAGCTTCTCCTAAGAGGGAGCAGGAGAAAGAATCAGAAGAGGCATCCTGTTCTGCAGCAGAGCAGCCACAAGAACAGGGGGAGGAAGAGACTGAGATAATCAATGAGACAGAAACCACCCACTCCCTATCCTTAAGTGATCTGTGAGATATGCGAAAAGATATTAGCCATCAACCAGGTGAGTTAATTCTCAGCTGGTTGCTTCAATGCTGGGATATTGGGGCCAGGAGTCAGGAATTAGAGGGTAAGGAAGCCCAGCAGCTGGGATCCCTTGCTAAGGATAAGGCCATTGACAAAGGGATTGGAAAAAAGGCAGGAGTCCTCAGTCTTTGGCGGCGACTCCTGTCAAGTGTGAAGGAGAGGTATCCCTTCAAGGAAGAACTTGCAAATTCTCGAAGGAAATGGACCAACATTGAGGGGGGCATCCAGTATCTGAGGGAATTAGCTGTGTTGGAGGTGATCTATAATGACCAGGCATCCAAAGACCCGGATGAAATCCAGTGCACACGGTCCATGTGGAGAAAGTTTGTACGAAATGCAGTGACGTCATACACCCACACCCTGGCGACAATGAACTGGACAGACACTGAGGCACCAACTAGAGATGAATTGGCAAGACAGCTCTGAGAATATGAAGATAGTCTTGCTCCCTCCATATGTGCTTGTGTCTCAGCTGTGGACAGACACAGACTGACCCAAAACCTGTTTGAGCAAGCTGAGAAGGGTAGGTTTTCCTCATGCACTCCAACCAAAGCCTCAGCTATTAAGAGTCAGCTTTTCCCTGTTCAAGCGAAAGGGTACTGGTGGCGCACACCACTGCGTGAGCAGGGGGAGGACATGAGGAAGTGGGATGGTCAACCTCCCTGGAGACTAGAAGCTCGGGTGCAGGAACTGCAAGGGAAAACAACAGCCAAAAAGCATCCACCCAGGAAAATTACTGCTCCAGTGTCTGTTAGGCAGAGTAGAAGGGCTGACTGTACCTTTGATTCTGAGGAAGGAACTTCTGTTTTGCACTTACAAAAACCAAGTAATGAAGACTCCAACCAGGAGCAGAGGGGCCCTGCCTTTGGTCAGGCGGAGGAAAGGGACAATCGGGTTTACTGGACTGTGTGGATTCGGTGGCCTGGCACATCAGCCCCACGGGAGTAGAAAGCTCTAGTGGACACTGGTGCACAGTGTACTCTAATTCCATCAGATTACAAGGGGTCAGAATCCATCTGTATTTCTGGAGTGACAGGGGGATCCCAAGAACTGTCTGTGTTGGAGGCTGAAGTAAGCCTAACTGGGAATGAGTGGCAAAAGCACCCTATTGTGACTGGTCCAGAGGCTCCATGCATCCTTGGCATAGGCTATCTCAGGAGAGGGTACTTCAGAGACCCAAAAGGGCACCGGTGGGCTTTTGGTATAGCTGCTTTGAGTACGGAGGAAATTAAAGAGCTATCTAGCTTGCCTGGTCTCTCAGAGGATCCTTCTGTGGTGGGGTTGCTGCAAGTTAAAGAACAGCAGGTGCCAATTGCTACCATGACAGTGCATCGGCGACAATATCGCACCAATCGAGACTCCCTGGTTCCCATCCATAAGTTGATCCGTCAACTGGAAAGTCAAGGAGTGATCAGTAAGACTCATTCACCCTTTAGTAATCCCATATGGCCCGTGCAAAAATCTAATGGAGAGTGGCGGTTAACAGTGGACTATCGAGGCCTGAACGAAGTCACACCGCCGCTGAGTGCTGCTGTACCAGATGTGCAAGAACTTCAATATGAACTGGAATCAAAGGCTGCCAAATGGTATGCAACAATAGATATCGCCAATGCGTTTTTCTCGATCCCTCTGGCAGCAGAGTGCAGGCCACAGTTTGCTTTCACATGGAGGGGTATCCAGTACACCTGGAATCGACTGCCCCAGGGGTGGAAACATAGTCCTACCATTTGTCATGGGTTGATACAGAGTGCACTGGAACAAGGTGAAGCTCTCAAACAACTGCAGTATATTGATGACATCATTATGTGCGGCAACACAGCGGAGGAAGTGTTTGAGAAGGGGAGAAGAATAATCCAGATTCTCCTGAAAGCTGGTTTTGCTATAAAACAAAGTAAGGTCAAAGGACCTGCACAGGAACTTCAGTTTTTAGGAATAAAATGGCAAGATGGATGTAGTCATATCCCAATGGATGTGATCAATAAAATAACAGCCATGTCTCCACCAACTAACAAAAAGGAAACACAAGCTTTCTTAGGTGTTGTAGGTTTCTGGAGAATGCATATTCCAGGTTATAATCTGATCGTAAGCCCTCTCTATTGAGTGACCCGGAAGAAGAACGACTTTGAATGAGGCCCTGAGCAGCAGCAAGCCTTTGAACAAATTAAACGGGAGATAGTTCGTGCAGTAGCACTTGGGCCAGTCCGGACAGGACAAGATGTGAAAAATGTGCTTTACACCTCAGCTGGGGATAACGGCCCCACCTGGAGCCTCTGGCAGAAAGCACCTGGGGAGACTCGAGGTCGACCTCTAGGGTTTTGGAGCCGGGGATATAGGGGATCTGAAGCCCGTTACACTCCAACTTGAAAAGAAATATTAGCAGCATATGAAGGAATTTGAGCTGCTTCAGAAGTAGTTGGTACTGAAGCACAGCTCCTTTTGGCCCCTCGATTGCCTGTGCTGGGGTGGATGTTCAAAGGGAAGATCCCCTCTACGCATCATGCAACTGGTGCTACATGGAGTAAGTGGGTCGCACTGATAACGCAACGGGCTCGCATGGGAAACCCTGACCGCCCAGGAATCCTGGAAGTGATCATGGACTGGCCAGAGGGCTGAAACTTCGGAGTGTCGCCAGAGGAGGTGACTTGTGCTGAAGAGGCCCCTCTGTATAATGAATTATCAGAGACTGAGAAGCAATATGCCCTGTTTACAGATGGATCCTGTCGTATTGTGGGAAAACATCGAAGGTGGAAAGCTGCTGTGTGGAGTCCTACGCGACAAGTTGCAGAAACTGCTGAAGGACAAGGTGAATCAAGTCAGTTTGCAGAGGTGAAAGCCATTCAGCTGGCTTTAGATATTGCTGAACGAGGGAAATGGCCAGTACTTTATCTCTATACGGACCCATGGATGGTGGCAAATGCCCTGTAGGGGTGGCTACAGCAATGGAAGCAGAGCAACTGGCAGCGCAGAGGTAAGCCCATCTGGGCTGCTGAATTATGGCAAGGTATTGCTGCTCGGGTAGAGAACCTGGTTGTAAAAGTACGTCATGTAGATGCTCACATACCCAAGAGTCGTGCCACTGAAGAACATCGAAACAATGAGCGGGTGGACCAAGCTGCTAGAATTGAAGTGGCTCAGGTGGATCTGGATTGGGAACATGAGGGTGAGCTATTTATAGCTCGATGGGCCCATGACACATCAGGACATTTAGGAAGGGATGCAACATACAAATGGGCTCGTGATCGAGGGGTGGACTTGACTATTGATGCCATTGCACAGGTTATCCATGAATGTCAAACATGTGCCATAATCAAACAAGCTAAGCGGCTGAAGCCTTTTTGGTATAGAGGACGATGGCTGAAATATCAATACGGGGAAGCCTGGCAGGTTGATTATATCACACTACCACGAACCCGCCACGGGAAGCAGCATGTGCTTACAATGATGGAAGCAACTACTGGATGGATGGAAACATACCCCGTGACCCATGCCACTGCCCGGAACACTATCTTGGGCCTTGAAAAGCAAATTTTATGGCGACACGGCACCCCTGAAAGAATTGAATCTGACAATGGGACTCATTTCCGAAACAACCTCATTAACACCTGGGCCAAGGAGCATGGCATTGACTGGGTGTATCACATCCCCTACCATGCACCAGCCTCCGGGAAAATGGAACGATACAATGCAATGTTAAAAACTACACTGAAAGCAATGGGTGCTGGGACATTCAAGCATTGGGATACACATTTAGCAGAAGCCACTTGGCTAGTTAACACTAGAAGCTCTGCCAGTCGACCTGGCCCTGCCCAATCAAAACCCTTACGCACTGTGGAAGGAGATAAGATTCCCGTAGTCCATATAAGGAACTTGCTGGGAAAAACAGTCCTTCCTCAGGAAAAGGTAAACCTATTTGTGGGGTTGTTTTTGCTCAAGGACCTGGGTGCACTTGGTGGGTAATGCAGAAGAATGGGGAAGTCCAGTGTGTACCTCAAGGTGATTTAATTCTGGGTGAAACTAATCCATAATTTGAGTTATATGTTACAGGAATTACTATAGCAGGAACCACCTGAACCAATGGAGGAGAAGCCTTACAAAAAGCAGTGCAAGTGCAGCAGTGACCTGACCTGAGCTAGCTGTGGTGCCCAATAACTCCATGCAATACAACACCTCTTCTCTCCTGAGTGACCACCATAACAGATGGAGCCCAAAGTTATGGACTACATGAACTCAATGGACATTTATGGACATTTTACAAATATTTCACAGGGGTGGTCCATAGACTAAGGGAATGATATCTGTGTACTATATCAAAGGATGGGAAGGGCGATGATAGGGAATGAGAACATTTTGGATGGTGTGAGACCTGAGCATGATGTAAATGGTATGGAATAAGGGGTGGAGAATGTGCTGGTTTTGGCTGGGATGGGGTTAACTTTCTTCATAGCAGCTAGTATGGGGCTGTGTTTTGGATTGTATGGGGCTGTGTTTTGGATTTGGGCTGGAAACAATGTTGATAAAGCAGGAATGTTTTAGTTACTGCTGAGCAGGGCTCACACAGCACCAAGGCCTTTTCTGCTCCTCACCCCACCCCACCAGTGAGTGGGCTGGGGGTGCACGGGAAGTTGGGAGGGAACACAGCCGGGACAGCTGACCCCAACTGACCAAAGGGATATTCCATACCATATGACATCATGCTCAGTATATAAAGCTGGGGGAGGAAGAAGGAAGGTGGGGACATTCGGAGTAATGGCGTTTGTCTTCCCGAGCAACCGCTACGCGTGATAGAGCCCTGCTTCCCTGCAGATAGCTGAACACCTGCCTGCCGACGGGAAGTGGTGAATGAATTCCTTCTTTTGCTTTGCTTCTCCGCACGGTGTTTTTTGCTCTACCTATTAAACTGTTTTTATCTCAGCCCACGAGTTTTCTCACTTTTACTCTTCTGATTCTCTCCCCCACCCCACCTGGGGGGAGTGAGTGAGCGGCTGTGTGGTGCTTAGTTGCTAGCTGGGCTTAAACCACGACAAAAGGGACGTAGACTAAGAACTGGCTGAATGGCCGAACCCAGAGGGCTGTGGTCATGGGCACAAAGCCCATCTAGAGGCCAGTCATTAGCGGTGTGCCCCAGGAATCAACACTGGGTCAAACAGTGTTGAACTGCTTCATTATGTGACCAAGGTGATTGGACTGAGTGCACCCTCCAGAAGTTTGAAGATTACACAAATAGGAGGAGTCGTGGATACCCCAGATGATAGTGTCACTGCCATTCAGAGGGACCGGGACAGGCTGGTGAACTGGGCCAAGAGGAACCTCGCAGAGTTCCACAAAGAGAAATGCAAAGTCCTTCCCCTGGGAAGGAATAATGCCAGCCACCAGTACATGTTGGTGTCTGACTGACTGGAAAGCAGCTTTGTGAGGAAGGACCTTGTGGTCCAGGTGGACAACAAGCTGAACATGGGCCAGCAGTGCACGCTTGTGGCAAAGGCGGCCATCACCTTCCTGTGCTGCATTAGGAAGAGTGTTGCTGGGGGTGGAGAGAGGTTAACCTTCCCCTCCATTTGTCACTGGTGAAGCCACTTCTGGAGTGCTGTGTCCAGTGCAGGGCTCCCCACTGGGAGCTGGTTGCTGGTTTCCAACCAGACGTTGCACTGCAGATCACCACCTGCTGGGTCCTGTCATTCAGCCCGTTTTCAATCCACCTCCCTGTCTGCTTATCCAGCGCATACATCAACAGCTTCTTTACTAGGATCTTAGGGCAGACGGTGTTGAAAGCCTTCCTGAAGTCCAGGTAGACAGTAGCCACTGCTCTCCCCTCATCCACCAGGTCAGTCATTTCATCACAGAAGGTAATCAGGTTGGTCAAGCATGACTTCCCCTTGGTGAATCCGTGATGATGCTTCCTGATGACTTTCCTGTCCTTCATGTGCCTAGAAAGGGTTTCCAGGATTAGTTGTTTCATCAGCTTCCTAGGATCGAGGTGAGGCTGACTGGGCTGTAGTTCCCTGGGTCCTCCTTCCTGCCCTCCTTGAAGACGAGGGTGACACTTTCTTTCCTTCCATCTTCAGGAATTTCTCCCAGTTGCTTTGATTGATCAAAGATTATCGAGAGTGGCCTCACTATAACGTCTGCCAGCTCTGTGTGTATGTCGTTTGCCTAACCATTCCCTGACCTGATCCAATTCCAATGGAAGCAACGGACTCACACTGTCCCTAATCTACCTTTTGTCTCCTATGTACTTATAGAAGCCCCTCTTGTTTTCTTTGACATCAATGGGCAGATTTAATTCCATTTGGTCTTTAGCTTTCCTAACTCCATTGCTGGATGCTTGGACAATGTTTCTGTATTTCTCCCAGGTTACCCATCCTTGCTCACCCCTTCTGTATGCTTTCTTTTTGTGTCTGAGTCAGATGAGAGCTGAGGGGTCAGCATGAGAGGGCAGAAGACTGTGGGCCAGGTCCAGGGTAGACGGAGAGTCTAAGACCAGCTCCTGGAGGGAGCCATATTTTCTGGGTCTCTGTGTAAGTATACATTTTCCCCTAGCACACTCTAGCATACCAACCCTAATTTACTCTTTCTCCACTGGCCCTGTATTGCTTGCTTTATACCCTCCTCTGGTGTTTCAGAGATGGTTGTCATGGTAATTCCTCCTTGGTTCAGAAATTAAACTAGTAACTTCTTTCATTGTCTGTAGTGCCATGCCATGACTCATTGTGGTTTCTTGTGAGACACCATCAGGGTAAGCCATCTGCATACAAACATTAACAACTGACCAAACAGAGCTTCAGTCCAGGAGAATGTGGATTCTGGGATTCAGCCAACAAACTTGATGTTTACAAGGAGAAGTGGCCAGTTCTACATCAGGGGAAGAATAACTCCTGTTATTTTATTACTTTTTCACTTTACAGAAGAAGCGATAGCAGAATTCGCCAATCCCTATTGATGCAGGGGGTCTCCTAATGAAGTCTGGATGGGCAGGAACAGCTCCCCTTGAGGTCAGGCACTGCATGGACAACCTTATTCCTCACCTCCCCAGCCCTGCCATTTCTCTCACTGGAGAGCAATCGAAAGGGCGTAGGTCCTCCATGCTGTATCTGCGCTCTTGCTCCTGAACCCCTCCTGCGTACTGCGGCTGCACTCTCAGCTCCAGAAAACATATAAGAGATGGGAGCTTGGACAAATAATTTTCTGCTGGTTTCTTTATTGTGTCTACCTACACAGGGAGCTTGGCTCCATATGTACATGAGGTCTGTTGATCAATAAATCCAGGCAGATAGGATGCCAAGAAGAACATTATCTAAAGGGAAATAATATTGTCAGAGGTATGAAAAAAAAAAAAGACAAAAATAAAAAAGCCAAAATAAAAAGACAGATATGAAAAAAATATAGTCCTGGCTATTCCTGAGATACCCTAGAGGTCCTATGAAACTGATGGTCACAGTATTGATGATGAAGTAGCATGTTTTCGAAGAGTTTCCTCAGGGCTTCCTTGAGCTCCTGGTTCCTCATGCTGTAGATGAGAGGGTTCACTGCTGGAGGCACCACCGAGTACAGAAATGACACCACCAGATTTAGAAGCGGGGAGGAAACAGAGGGGGGCTTCAGGTAGGCAAACATGCCAGTGCTAAGAAACAGGGAGAAAACAGCCAGGTGAGGGAGGCAGGTGGAAAAGGCTTTGTGCCGTCCCTGCGCAGAGGGGATCCTCACCACGGCCCTGAAGATCTGCACGTAGGACAGCATGATGAAAACAAAAAGCCCAAAGAGTAAACAGCCACTAATCATGAGAAGCCCAACTTCCCTGAGGTAGGTGTCTGAGCAGGAAAGCTTGAGGATCTGGGGGATTTCACAGAAGAACTGGTCCAGGGCGTTGCCTTGGCAGAGGGGTAGTGAAAATGTATTGGCAGTGTGCAGCAGAGCATAGAGAAACCCACTGCCCCAGGCAGCTGCTGCCATGTGGACACAAGCTCTGCTGCCCAGGAGGGTCCCGTAGTGCAGGGGTTTGCAGATGGCAACGTAGCGGTCATAGGCCATGACAGTGAGGAGAGAATACTCTGCTGCGATCAAGAAGACAAACAGAAAGACCTGTGCAGCACATCCCCCATAGGAGATGGCCCTGGTGTCCCACAGGGAATTGGCCATGGACTTTGGGAGAGTGGTGGAGATGAAACCCAGGTCGAGGAGGGAGAGGTTGAGGAGGAAGAAGTACATGGGGGTGTGGAGGTGGTGGTCGCAGGCTATGGTGGTGATGATGAGGCCATTGCCCAGGAGGGCAGCCAGGTAGATGCCCAGGAAGAGCCAGAAGTGCAAGAGCTGCAGCTCTCGTGTGTCTGCCAATGCCAGGAGGAGGAACTCCATGATGGAGCTGCCATTGGACATTTGATCCCTCTGGTAACAGGGGCCTAAGGAATAATAAGCAGGTATAAGTTAGGACAGATTTCTCTGAGCAAAATCTATTTCATTTCTCAGAGACCACCCCCACATGGCCCCTGTGCTTCCAGGAAGACCTTCATGCAGCTCCCTGGCTGGAGCTCTGAGTTTTGCTGGCTTTGGGTGCAATGGGGAGCAGGGGCCTCTGCTGTGGAGGAGTCAGAACTGCTGTGGAGGAATCTGAACTGCTGTGCAGCAACAGCAAAATAGGAACCAGCAGTGATCTCTGATTAAATCTACTTGTGACATCAAAGAGCTTTTCAGCATTTTCCCTCCCAACTCATCCAATTGCTGATCAGGGCTGGGGTGGGAGGCTTGTTTATATTGTTCCTATTTCCCCTCTTACATCTGAGGAGTGTTTTTTGAAGGTAGACATCCCTTGCATTTCTGCTAGTGCTCTATTTCTGCCAGTGCTATACTAAGAGTCCTGGGAGGCAAAGGGACAGACCCTTAGTGCACAGGGAGGAGAGCTGGTCTCTTCATCAGTCTTGCTCCCAGATGTCCTTGGCTCACGCTTCTTTGGTCTGGGTGGTGATCACACTCAGATATTTGCCTGAAAGGAAAGTGTATACTGCTGAGAGCAGAGGAATCCACTTTGAAAGTGCAAATGACCTCCACACTCCCCTGCCCAGGGAAGAGCTGTGAGCTTCTGGATGCTCTGGAAATGAAGTATACTTAATGGAGGGTCAGCCTTGTCCCCACCCCAAGGACTGCATTGCCGAGAGCCCCATATGTCAGGAGGGGGCTTTGGCACCTTGCTTCCATGGAGAGAGACATCAGCAGTGGCAGCACTTGCAGGAGCAGTTGCTGAGTGGCTACTGAAACCCCCATCCCCAGAGCCTGAAAACAAGAACAGCAACAGCAGAGATGGGTGGAGAAACAAGGAGAAATGTCACAGTGCATCTGCCAAGGGAGGCAAGGGCAGGGAAGGACAGATGGGCACTCAGGAGAGTCTCCATCCTGGAGCTCTGGCTGCAGAGGAGGCAGCTTCTGCCCTGGCCCCCATGGTCTTGAGGACAGAGGCTCTACAGAGTGGGAGAGGACTCTAAGAGGGTTTGGTGTGGAAAAAACATGTTTAGTGAAAGGCTGCCAGGGAGGTGCCCAAATCCCCCCTCCCAGCCTTTGCTGTCAGCACTTTCACTTCACCCCCAGCCCCTGTCTCTGCTGCCTGGAGCTCTCCCTGCCAGGAGCTGTTCCTCTGTTCCCACCTCTTCTTGTGCTTTCTGTAGGCAAAGGAGTGGCTGAAGGGACTTCATCAGACTTTTTGAGAACCTATTGTTCACTCACTGTATTGCTGTAAGAGTCTTGGTCTTTTGTCTGAACGTTACAGCTCCATCACCGTTTCACCACCACAGCAGGGAACTGAAAGCAGACACCCTGGAAAGCAGCTTTCCTTCCAGGCGGCTCCTGCCTTCATGTGCTTCTTGAGAAGTGCCCTGGGAAATGTCCTGGGGGTGATGTGGAGCTGTGAGCAGCCCCGACCCATGCAGCACCCTCTTGACAAGAGAAGGACCCTGCCCTGCCAGAGGTCACCCATTCCAGCCACAGCTTCTCCCCACAGTGTCATGGGGAGCTCCCTGAGCAAGTTGAGAGCTGACCCTGGAAGGTGGCAGAGACCCTGCCCCAGCACACAGCCCTGGGGCATAGGGACCCTGATCGGAAGGACAGCCCTGGGCACCCCTGGCTGCACACCCACCTTTACACCCCTGCAGCCGTCCTTGGGAGAAGGCAGCCAACATGCCCTGTCCATCTGATGGTGCAGCAGGGAAACCCTGCTCTGGAGCATGTCCTTCTCTTCTACACTAGAGAAATTGTGAGCATTGTACTAACAGACCTTGTAAGCTGTGGATGTGTCAGCTTTTGCAGACCTCTCCAGGATCCTCATGTGCATTGCCCTGCAGCCAGAGACTCACTGTGTAGATGGCTGTGATAATTGTCTCACTCCCCCCCGCCCCGCCCCATGAGCTCTCAGCATCCTCCCACCCCAGACTGTCTGGAACAACTCTCTCTTCCCTTACCTCCCCTGAGTGCCTGCAGGCAGTGCCCTCAGCCCTGCTGCGCTTCCCAGAGGAGCTGCTCCGGGGCAGAGCTGTGTCCCTGCAGCGCTGCTGGTCCTCCATGAGCTCCCTCCCTCCCTCCATCCCAGGAGCCCAGCCCAGCTCAGCAGCAGAGAGACCAGCTCCCTCCCATGCCTGACACAAACACACAGGAGGTGGGATTCCTCTTGCCTCAACTCAGTTGTGCACAAAATACCATTGTATAAGCTCCCATGGTAGGCAATGGAGATGGAGGTCAGGAGTGAGTTGTTCAGACACAAACACCTCGTGATATTTGAGGTGCCAGAGGTGCTCCAAGATACATGGAGCTCACTGCAAGCTGTAATGGAGCAATGCTGGGAGACAGGGCAGCATCCACCCGTGTTTTCTTGGAGGCTGGTGGGGAATCCCTTCTTCCAGGTTAAATGACAGCAGAAGCCCACATGTAGGACAACGGAACCTTTCCCTACTCATTGTGTTCTGGGCAGACTGCAGAGCTATTTAGCTGAGCACATGGAGTCATGTATCATAGGGAAAGATCCGTTTCTCTTTCTCTCCACCATCAGCTGTATTTTCCTTCTTGGCCACCTGGGCACACTGCTGGCTCATATTCAGCTGGCTGTCAATCAACAGTCAGAAGTCCTTTTCTGTGGGGCAGCTTTCCAGCCACTCGTCCCCAAGCCTGTAGCGTTGCATGGGGTTGTTGTGACAGAAGTGCAGGACCCGTCACTTGGCCTTGTTGAACCTCATAGAATGGACCTGGGCCCATCGATCCAGCCTGTCCAGATCCCTCTGCAGAGCCTTCCTACCCTCAAGCAGATCAACACTCCCGCACAACTTGGTGTCATCTGCAAACTAGCTGAGGGAGCACTCAATCCCCTCATCCAGATTATCGATAAATATATTAAACAAGACCGGTCCCAAAACTGAGCCCTGGGGGACTCCGCTTGTGACCGGCCGCCAACTGGATTCCACTCCATGTACCACAACTCTCTGGACTCAGCTGACCAGCTATTTTTTTACGTATATACACTCCTCCACTGCCTAACCTAATTCAGGGCAGCTGAATCTCACTCTGATGTCCAAATACAGGACTGGAGTGCTATGTGAGATGCCAGGGCTCTCCAGCACAACTGCATGCAGCGACAGAGAGCACAGGTCCTATACAGGAACCCTGTCCCCATTCAGACTAGTTGCATGACGGGCACCACCCAGGGCATCTCAAACCAATTCAGTGCCTTTGGGCCAGTGACCGAATCCCACGATGGCAGCGATGTAAGGTTTGTCCCTTCTCTATCCAGTAGATGCAGGACAGCACTTGAATAGAAAACGCCTCACGCTGGGGTCTCCACACCTGTTCCTTCACTCTCAAACTCTGCTGGTTCTTTTCTTCCCCATCGTTTAACCTTTTAGGTTAAGGCCAACAATTTTCACAGTGTGCCTGTGTCTTCGGAAGTCCACAGCCAAAAACATTTTCAAAATCATCTCTTCCTGAGAACAGCTTCACCTCCAAGCCAGGCATGCACCAATGGCCTCAGCCTGGGGCACAGACTGGAGGAGCTGGAGCCTTGCATGCCACCTCTTCATTCCGCTTCGAGGGAATAACAGCTCAAGGGTGCTGGGATAGATCACATGACTGGGGTGCTGGGATGGGTGGGTACAGGATGATCAGGATCATCAGGCCAGGAAGACCAGGAGGTGGGTGTCCTCGGTGTGAAGGAGCTGCTTAGGTGTGTGGAGCTCCTCTATGGGATGGACAAGTTGGGTGATCCCTTGCGGGTGAGGGTCAGACGAGAGACTGGTAAAGGTGACACTGTTGAGGGAGACAAAGAACTCATCGAAGTCCCCTTGGAGAATTTAATGACCGAACACCCTGGCATTCACTGGAGGGGGAGCACAACAGCATGCAAATTATCCTGGAGGTTTATGGAGGGTCTTGGGACACAGCTTGGGATACAGGTCTATATAGCACAGGTACCAGATGGGCCAACAATGGTGACGCTCATCTGAATCTGTTACTCACAAAGAAGTAAGAGCTGGACATGAATGTGAAAACCAGTGTCAGCCTTAGCTGCCACAATCATGAAATAGGGACAATATGAAAGTGCAGATGCCAGACCTCGGAGGAGCAGACTTTGGCCCAGTCTAGCGACTTTTAGTGGGGGAGCCCACGTGAGCAACATAGAAGTACAGCACAGCTCAGTACATCTGGTCTTCAAGGACAGCGTCTTTCAAGTACTAGACTGTCCATACCAGTAGTCAGGAAAAGAAGCAGAGAAATCAGGAGAGAAGTTTGGGGAAACAGGAAAATCATGGGGAAGCTCCATAGGAAACAGGAAGCATACAAGAGATGGATGCAAGGATTAAACAAAGGAGGAATTCAGAAATACAGTTGGTTTGAGAAAAGCCAAAGCTCCCGTAGAGTTGACACTTGCAAGGGAGTTCAAGGACACAACAGTGAGCTGTTATGACTTGAGGAACAGTTAAAGAAGAAATGAGGATAATGTGTGGCCACTTCTGAATTTACGAAGAGGAGGTGTAGATAGGTGTGAGGTAACCTTGACCTTTGTCTTCACCAGCAAGGTCTCCCAGTTCCTTGTGCCTAGGAGGCAGAACCCCAGGAGAAATCCAGGAGCAGATGGAGATCAAGACAGGGATTACTTAGGGAAGGTCAACCCTTGGTAGTCCATTGGACGAGATGGGACAAATCCAAGGATGTTGAGAGACCAGGCCGATGTCATAGCAGGGCTGCTCTGATACATTTTGGAAGGTCATCATGACAGGAGAAAGCAAAAAGCAAACCTTAGATACATCTTCTACAAAGACACAAGGACTGAGCAGGGCAATTACAGGCTGCAGTGACAGAGACCAGGAGCTGCATGGCTAGGCAGCAGCTCTGTGGAAATGGCTCTGGTGGTGCTTGAGTTTCATTAGGCAAAACATGAGCTGGCAGAAAGGGCGGCCAACAGCATCCTGGGCTGTATGAGCAGAAGCACAGCCAGAAGTGATTATCTGCCTCTGCTCAGCACCTTTTACACCACACCCTGCACAATGACAGTGAGACATTGACAAAGAGGAACCAGCTCACTGGAGGGCCACTAAAGTGGTAATCCTCCAGTTATCCTTCAAGGGTTTGTGTGATTTCCCTAAGAATATCAGTATCTACAACAACAACAACAACAAAAGCCTTAATGTGCCTAAATATCAATATCTGCAGTGGAGCAATCTGCATCTGTGGTAGCCACGTGGGGCAATGCCAATTCAATCAGTATTTGCAATATACAGCATGATACCCAACCGACAAGTACATACCTGAAGCAGTTCAGATGAAGGGTGGACTTGCAGAAGTCACCCTTTGTGTCCCCAGGTGGCATGGACAATGCGGATTTCCCTCTCCAGAGAGTGGCAGAGGCTGGATCCCCTGCTCAGGACAGACTCGTTGCCAGGAAGCCACAGGCATGGAGGTAGCTCCCCTGGTTCTTACTGGCAATTCACTCGGCATCACTTTTGATGTGTTTGGTGCTTTTCTGTGACTACTTTTTCTGCACAGATGATCATCAAAAGACAACCATTTCATAAGAGATGGTGATAAAGGCCCTGTTATGGCCAAGAAAGCTCAGCATGAGCTCTGGAGGGAGCTAGGAGGCTTGTAATAATCAGAGGAAGGCCTCTTCCGAAGAGTGAGTGGCCCTGAGTAGCAGTGTCTGGCTGGTTGTAGGTCTGGGGGAGAGGTTGGGGGGATGTCAGTGAGAAATAAGCTGATGGCTGATGGCTTTAGCAAATCCTTACAACATGTCTGAGCCCAGAAATGGAAAGCAGTGGATGTCTGCAGGTAGAGGAGGAGGAAGAGGGTTGTCCTGAGAATCCAGCAGGAAGGAAGGTCCCTCCTGTGCCAGTCAGGGCTGATACGGACATTTCCACCTTGCGTGCATGCCTCGGCCATGCAGATGGGGCATGCCCGCTGCTGGGGGTGGCTGTGCTCAGTCATCCACATGAGCTCACCTTGCTGACCAGCACCCTTGGATGCAACTTCTCCAGTGCCATGGACTGGTGAGGGTGTAGTTTGCTCAAGCAACCGCTGGCTTGATCCCCATCCTCCACTGGCTGTTCCTTTCCCAAGTCCTGCCTCAAAGCTCAAAGGCCTGGGAGACGTCGCTGGTAGTACCTGAGGCAAAGAGGACATAGACTATCTCAGATCTATCTACACCTACTCTTACCACATTCAGCAGTGGTCCCACATTCTCTCTGTTTCTTCTTCAACTGTTGCTGATGCAGCAAGAGCTTATCTTGGTTCCTTTTGCATTCCCTTTTCAGTTTCAATTGAGTTCTTATGAGGATTACTGCTGTCCTTGAAGATGTATCCAGGCACACTGTGAAGGTGATTGGTGTGTTCCTTGACTGTATCACCATGGGTGTGGGCAAAGACCCCAGTGTGACGTGCTTTCTGTACATGCAATGCCTGCAGCTATTGGGTAGAGGAGGGCCTCTCTGAAGGCATCTGATGACTGATGCCCCTGACTGATGGCAACAGTCAACAGCACACAGGCAGCAAATCACACTCCCTGCAATGCTGTCCGCGGTGTCTGTCATGCAACTGCTGTGAATGGGAACTGCTTTCCTGTAAGTGCTCTGTGGTTCCTGCAAGCCCTGGCATCTCATGTAGCTCTGTGGGGCTGGGTCTGAGTATTAAATTGAGTAGATGCCCTGAATTCTGTCAGGCATTGTGGGGCTGAACATGAGGCAAATGCCAAGGTAGTCAGTGGGGATCTAGTAAACCGAGCTGATGGAGAAGGGGAAAGAGAGAGACTGAGCTCTCCCTATGGCACAGGGCTCCAAGCATTCCGATGAATAAGCTGCCCTGAACATAATGAGTTGAGCTGCCCTAAATTTGGGCATCAGCTGTCATTTCAGGTGGCCAAAGGAAATTCCCAAGAGCTTCCAAGAGGATGCCTCCAGATGCTGCTCTGTCTCTATGAACAACTCCATTTGAATTTGCAGTTACCTGCACATATCTTCGACCATCTCTGGCACCTCAAATGTGACCAGACATTTGCATCTCACTCCTAGCATCCCTGTGCATCTATGAGCAGGGGAGCTGAGACAAGGAGCTCACATGCAGATGCCTATTTTGTGCACTGCTGAACTGAGGCAAGAGGGATCCCACCTCCTGTGGGTTTGAGGCAGTCATGGAAGGGAGCTGAGACCCCTTCCAGGACCAGGACTACACACCCAGAATAAGATGCCTCGATTGCCTCAGCTGAATCTCTTCCCTCAGAAGTGGTCAAGGAGATCCCCCACACTCACTGGCTATTCTGCCTACTGATGGGACAAGGAAAGGTGGTATTTAGACTGAACTCTCTCTCTGAGCAGGAAAATGACAGTGCTGGAAAGAAGCGTCTCTCCCCAGCTGAGGAAGGGAACAGCAGTGATTCCTTCAGCCTGTTTCACAGCAGGTTCCCCTCGAGCCCCAGGGACACCTGGAGGGAGCCCAGAGGGGGCAGAGAAAGTGCTGCCTTGGGCTGGTCCTCTGCTGCTGAGCTGGGCTGGGCTCCTGGGGTGGAGGGAGGGAGGGAGCTCATGGAGGACCAGCAGTGCTGCAGAGAGACAGCTCTGCCCATGAGCAGCTTTTCTTCAAAGCGCAGCAGGGCTGAGGACACTGCCTGTAAGCACCGAGGGGAGAGGCGGGAGGCAGAGAGAGGTTAAAGGCAGTGTGGAGTGGGAAGATGCAGAGAGCTGATTTGAAGGGAAATCTTCATAGCCCTTAACACAGTAAATCTCTGAGTGCAGGGAAAAGCAGCTGTGGTTCCTGGAGGGATCTCCTAAAGGTGGCACATCCCACAGCTTATGGGATCTGGAAGTACAACTCTCTCAGGTTCTCTATTGTAGAGGAGGAGGATGTGCTGCAGATTAGGGACATTCCGCTGCACCATCAGAGATAAAGAACATGAAGACTGCTTTCTTCCGGGGACGGCTGCAGGGGTGTAAAGGTGGGTGTGCAGCCAGCGGTGCCCAGGGCTGTCCTTCAGAGCAGGGTCCCTGTGCCCCAGGGGCTGTGTGTTTGGGCAGGGACTCTGCTGCCTGCCAGGGTCAGCACTCAGCCTGCCCAGAGAGCTCCCCAGGGTGCTGTGGGGAGCTGTGGGTTGAATGAGTAACCCTTGGCAGGGCAGGGCAGGGTCCTTGTGCTGTCAAGAGGGTGCTGTGTGGGTCACGGCTGCTCACAGCTCCAGATCACACCTAGAATACTTCAAATGGGATGTTGCAAGGAGAAAATCAAGGTTGGGGTTACAATAAAGATAAGGAGCTTTCCTGAGCCTGTCTTCTCAGTTTCCTATTCCAGAGGGGCAGTGGGGAGGAGAGAAAAGGATAAATGGAAAAGGAGCTGTCGATTTTTAAGCAATCACTGAGACTCCTGAACTGCAACTTTGAGTGATCAGGAGGTCTGCCAAGAGCCTCCTAAAGTGCCTTCAGCCACTCCTCTGCCTAGGGACAACACCAGAATCACCTCTGCTGGACCCATCAGGGTTGCTCAGACCTGTCCTTTTCCACCTGCAAACAGGCACATGCACCCAGGCACTGCCCTGCAAACAGGCAGGTTTCTGTAGGACCAAGGTGAGTGCACAGAGGTTGGGATGAGGTCTGGGAGCACTGACAAGGAAAAGACATGGCACAGGGAAACATCTCCGAGGAGGAAAATCTCCAGGCAGCATATGTCCAGATATGATCAGGGAATGAGAGGAAACTAAACCCAGAAATGTTGTGGGAGGGAGAATTGAGAAAACTCCTGATGATCCCCTCCAATGCAGACCCCTTCCTCTCCCACCCAGCACAGCCTCTGCCTTCAGGGCCGTGGGCTCCAAGGCATGAACCACCTCCTCTGCAGCCAGAGCTCCAGCAGAGCCGAGGTGCAGCTCTCCAGCCTCGGGCCCAGTTCCCCTCCACAGAGCACAGGGGCTGAGAACATCTGCCCAGCAGTGTTGGTGTCTGGGAGGTGGTCTGGGCAGTGGGTTAAGGGTAACGCTTTCCTGAGTGCCTGGCTGCCTCTCCCCCTGCCTCTCTCAGCCAGACCCTCGCTGTATTTCCCCATGTTTCTCCTCTTCTCTGTGTTATTGCTGTTGTTATTTCATTCTTGCTGCCAGGCTCTGTGGGGATGGGAGATCCAGCTGCAGAGTCACACACTGATCTTGTGGGTCCTCCTGTGCAGGTGTGTCCATGGAAATGAGGTGTCCCACCTTTCACCTGTGGGGCTGTGGGCAATGCAGCCTGTGGGGCTTTGGAATGAGCTGGTTTTCCCTAAATTAGATAGGATAATTAGGACATTGGCTATCTCCTTGGGGTGTCCTTCCAAGCTGTGAGCTGCTCTCCAAAATGCAAACCTGTCCCATAGCAACTTTCCGGTTTCTGAAAGCATAGAGGCACTACAACCAAGGAAAAGCTGTGGGGTTGGTGACATGAGCCATGCGTGTCTGTGGTTGGAAGTGGGGTGCTGAGACCTTGAGAAAGGGTGAGATATTTAGCAGTCCGCAGTTGATCACTCTACTCTCAGCTGTGTCTGGTGGCTTTTCAGGGTAACACAGGAGTCAGATCACCCTTCATCTGAGAATGCTGTAATCCCAGGGCAGCAGGAAACAATAAGGAGGGACAGCCCAGGTTCCCTCCCACTGCTCTCAGCCAAAAGCAATGCTCTTGCTTTGCAGGAATCGCTGTGTTCTCCCTGAGTGCAGCAGAAATGCTGAGGGTTTCTGACATCCAAGAACACTCCCCAGGTGAGAAGGGGGGAGCTGTAAAAAACCCCAAACCATTCAAATTGCATTTGCCATCCCCATTCCTTAGCACTGGGAGTGCAGATGCTGACAAGCCCTTCTGCGTTAGGACCATTTTTGTCTAACAAAATCCAACAGCAGGACTGGCCACTGACCCCATGGTTCCCATGAACACACTGCTGCAAAGCAGGGCTGAATCCTCAGCATCCAGTGGGCAAAGGCCTGGCTCCTCATGGCACATTAAGCCAGCATCAGCCTGGGCTCCAGCATGGGAGTTGAGGAAAGCCTTCTGAAAAAAGAAAAGGGAGAGTGTGTAGCAGGGGGAGTATCGATGGGAAACGGCTTTGATTTTGCTCAGAGAATTCTTCTCTAACTTAGTTTGTTTTCCTCCTTGGACTGTGTCCCATGCCCAGAGGATGCTGATGTCCAACAGCAGCTCTATCACCGAGTTCCTCCTCCTGGCATTGGCAGACACACGGGAGCTGCAGCTCTTGCACTTCTGGCTCTTCCTGGGCATCTACCTGGCTGCCCTCCTGGGCAATGGCCTCATCATCACCACCATAGCCTGTGACCACCACCTCCACACCCCCATGTACTTCTTCCTCCTCAACCTCTCCCTCTTCGACCTGGGCTGCATCTCAACCACTGTGCCTAAAGCCATGGACAATTCCCTGTGGGACACCAGGGCCATCTCCTATAAGGGATGTGCTGCTCAAGTTTTTCTCTTTTCCTTTCTGATGTCAGCAGAGTATTCTCTCCTCACTGTCATGGCCTATGACCGCTACGTGGCCATCTGCAAACCCCTGCACTACGGGACCCTCCTGGGCAGCAGAGCTTGTGTCCACATGGCAGCAGCTGTCTGGGGCAATGCGTTTCTCTATGCTCTGCTGCACACGGCCAATACCTTTTCAGTACCACTCTGCCGAGGCAATGCCCTGGACCAGTTCTTCTGTGAAATCCCCCAGATCCTCAAACTTTCCTGTTCAGACACCTACCTCAGGGAAGTTGGGCTTATTGCTTTTAGTGTTTTTCTACTTTTGGGGTGTTTTGTTTTCATGGTGCTGTCCTACGTGCAGATCTTCAGGGCTGTGCTGAGGATCCCCTCTGCGCAGGGACGGCACAAAGCCTTTTCCACCTGCATCCCTCACCTGGCTGTCGTCTCCCTCTTTCTCAGTACTGGCATATTTGCCTACCTGAAGCCTCCTTCTATCTTCTCCTCGTCCCTGGATGTGGTGTTTGCCATTTTTTACTCAGTGGTGCCTCCAGCAGTGAACCCCCTCATCTACAGCATGAGAAACCAGGAGCTCAAGGATGCCCTGAGGAATCTGGTAACTGGATGTCTTTCAGCAGCCAAAAGCTGCCTACCTTCCTCTGCAGCTGACTCCCAGTGTATGTCATGACAGGCCAAGTCTGCCTTTCCTATATTTTTTTTTCCTTTTTCCACTTTTGATCTTTTTGTCTTGAAATAAATGCAATTATTACTCCCCTTAGTGATCCTCCCATCTTGTGTGACCCAGAGACTTTGTATAAATAGGAAACCATTTCATTTAAGAAAATAAATGAACCTGCAACAACTTCTTGGTGTACGATCCATCCTCAGCATAGCAGAAATAAATGGGAAATAGAAAGACCTTTCTGGCTGCACCAGCTTGGGGCAGGCTGCTTTGTGCTGGGGGGATGAGGAGATCTTGAGGACCACAAGGACTAGGGCTCTTGTGCCAGCCTGGGGAGACGGGATGGCACACAGGCGCTGCAGAGCTCTCAGGATATGCTGGAGAGGAGAACAGGGGACACAGGATGCCACTGATCTCCTTGTCCTTGTGGCCCCCCGTCTCTGGGACTGCCCTCCAGGGTCTGCTGTGCCCTTCAGAGGGGCTGGGGCTCTGGGGTGAGTGCCCAGAGCTCTGCAGCACCCTGTGGCAAGTAGTGCTGTGGGGCCAGACCAGAGTGGGCTGGGCTGGAGAGAGGGCAGGGGAGGTAGGAGGGCTTGGAGGGAGCTGGGCTGAGCTGGAAAGTTCCTGCGAGAGAAAAACATCAGTGTACAGCTTGTACTGCATGACTGTGCAGGGTGAGGGCTCACATCAGGGGGCTTGTGGTGCAGAGACAGGGCTCCTGCATGGACCCACACTTGAATGGACCACAGGAAACATCCATGATGCTGCAAAATGCATGACCCTCCGAGAGGGAGGTCCCATAACTGCAGGGGAAGCGGGAATGATTTGTGAGACCCATGGGAGTGCAGGGACAGCGCGGAGTGTGCCCAGCAATGAGTGTGTTAAAGGCAGGAAGAAGACCTGAAGTAGTGGCGGGGCTGAAGGGGGTGTCATGCTGAAGTGAAACAGGTTGATTTTGGATTTTGAGGCAGCAGAAGAAGGAGGACATGCATTTCAGTGCTGGGATATTGTGCTGGTTTTGGCTGGGGAAGAGTTAACTTTCTTCATAGCAGCTAGTATGGAGCGATGGTGTTTGTCTTCCCAAGTAACTGTTATGCATGATGGAGCCCTGCTTTCCTGGAGATGGCTGAACACCTGCCTACCAATGGGAAGGAGTGAATGAATTCCTTGTTTTGCTTTCCTTGCCTGTGCGGCTTTTGCTTTACCTGTTAAACTGTCTTTATCTCAACCCATGAGTTTTCTCACTTTTACTCTTCCAATTCTCTCCCCCATCCCACCTGGGGCTGTGTGGTGCTTAGTTGCCAGCTGGGGTAACACCACGACAGTCCTTTTTGGTGCCCAACGTAGGGCCCGAAGGGTTCAAGATAACGACAGGTTTGATTGGAATGCGCTCGATCGAATTTATTATAGCTGTTATTGCTGTTCAGCTATTAATCGGCAGGCTCCTGGGCTTGCCATGGGGCTTGCTTGCCTCACTGTATATTAGAGTCTAGTGCTCGTTAATGGCTGCTTTTTTCTTTCGCTGCTCACTGTACTGCCATACTGCTGATCATCTCCCTCTGCTGTGCCTGGGAACATGTTGATAACAGCAATGGCCATGTGCCTGGGCTGGCAGATGGCCAGGGCATCACTGCTGGTTCTGTGCTGCTGTACTGGACAGGCTGGAACTCCAGTGTGAACTGGAGTCGAAGGGACTGTGACCTGTGGATGAGTCCACGTGGGAGCAGGACACCCCAAAGCGTCTGTGTCCGTGAATAAGTCCATATCAGAGCAGGTACACCTCGAAGCGTCTGTGGCCATGGTTATGTCTGTGCCACAGCAGGTGTACCTCTGAAGGGATTGTGGCCCAAGGGTAAGCCCACGCAGGAGAAGGTACACCTGGAAGCATCTGTGGCTGTGGATAAGCCCATGCTGCAGCAGGTACACCTGGAAGCATCAGTGGCTGTGCATGAGGTCATGCTGGAGCACTTGAAAGTGTGAGGTCATGCTGGAGCACTTGAAAGTGTGAGGCCATGGAGAAGCCCACGAGAGAGCAGGTACACCCCTGGAGAGACTGCAGCCGTGGGTAAGGTCATGTTGGAGCAGTTTTACTTCTGAAGGCATTGTGACCCATGGATAAGGCCACGCTGGAACAGGTGCACCGCAAAGTGACTGTGGCTGTGGATAGCTCTGTGCTGCAGCAGGTATACCCCTGAAGAGACTGTGGCGCACAGATAAGTCTCCACTTGGAGCAGGTACACCCCTAAGGGACTGCAGTCTGTGGGTAAGTCCAAGCCGGAGCAGGGGCAAGGGGAGGAGTTCATTGCAATGTTAAAATCTATGGTCTATTCCAAAGGGACCAGGGGTGGAGGTTGTAATAGAAAAACCTTTAAATTGTTGTAACCTGGGATCTGAGTTGCATGTTATAGGAATTCCTATAACAAGAACCCCTTGTTGCTCGCCAGGCTAGGAGCAAGGGGAGGAGTTCATTGCAATGCTAAACCCTAAAACCTGGCCCAAAGGGACCAGGGGAGGAGATTGTCATGGAAATACCTTTAAATTGCTGTAACCCATGATTGGAGTTGCATGTTATAGGAATTACTGTAGCAGGAACAACCTCAACCAATGGAGGACAAGCCTTACAAGAAGCAGTGCAAGTGCAGCAGTGAACCCACCTGAGCTCGCTGTGGTGCCCAATAACTCCATGCAGTGCAACATCTCTCCTGTCCTGAGTGACCACCATAAGAAATGGAGCCCAAAGTCATGGACTAAATGAACTCAATGGACATTTTGTGGACATTTGTGGATATTTATGGACACTTTACAGACATTTCACAGGGGTGATCCATAGACTAAAGGAATGATACCTGTGTACTATATCAAAAGATGGGTGTCGTGGTTTAGTCCCAGCTGGCAACTAAGCACCACACAGCCGCTCACTCACTCCCCCAGGGTTGGATGGGGGAGAGAATAGGAAAAGTAAAAGCGAGAAAGCTCGTGGGTTGAGATAAAAAGAGTTTAATAAGTGAAATGAAATAAAATAAAATAATAATGACAATAATAATAAAAATTGTAATGAAAAGGAAAATAACAGCAACAAACAGGAAAAGCAAGTGATGCAAATGAAAACAATTGCTCACCACCCTCCGACCGATGCCCAGCCCAAGCAGCGGTTCCCCGGCCAGCTTTTCCCCTAATTTATATACTGAGCATGACATCATATGGTATGGAATATCCCTTTGGTCAGTTGTGGCCAGCTGTCAGCCTTTGACTCCAGTTCATATTGGAGTTCTAGCATGTCTGGTATGGCAGCACTCAGCGGCGGTGTGACTTTGTTCAGGCCTCGATAGTCCTCTGTTAACTGCCATTCTCCATTAGATTTTTGCACGGGCCATATGGGATTACTAAAGGGTGAATGAGTCTTACTGATCACTCCTTGACTTTCCTGATGTCGGATCAACTTATGGATGGGAACCAGGGAGTCTCGATTGGTGCGATATTGTTGCCGGTGCACTGTCATGGTAGCAATTGGCACCTGCTGTTCTTTAACTTGCAGCAACCCCACCACAGAAGGATCCTCTGAGAGACCAGGCAAGCTAGACAGCTCTTTAATTTCCTCCGTATTCAAAGCAGCTATACCAAAAGCCCATCGATACCCTTTTGGGTCTCTGAAGTACACTCTCCTGAGACAGTCTATGCCAAGGATGCATGGAGCCTCTGGACCAGTCACAATAGGGTGCTTTTGCCACTCATTCCCAGTTAGGCACACTTCAGCCTCCAACACAGACAGTTCTTGGGATCCCCCTGTCACTCCAGAAATACAGATGGATTCCGCCCCCTTGTAATCTGATGGAATTAGAGTACACTGTGCACCGGTGTCCACTAGAGCTTTATACTCCTGTGGGGCTGATGTGCCAGGCCATCGAATCCACACAGTCCAGTAAACTCGGTTGTCCCTTTCCTCCACCTGGCCGAAGGCAGGGCCCCTCTACTCCTGGTCTGAGTCTTCATTACTTGGTTTTTGTACGTGCATAACAGAAGTCCCTTCATCAGGATCAAAAGTACCATCAGCCCTTCTACTTTGTCCAACAGACACTGGAGCAGTCATTTTTCTGGACGGATGCTTTTTAGCTGTTTTTTTTCCTTGCAATTCCTGCACCTGAGCTTCTAGTCTCCAGGGAGGTTGACCATCCCACTTCCTCATGTCCTCCCCCTGGTCACGCAGGAAGAACCACAGGGTTGCACGTGGTGTGCGCCACCGGTACCCTTTCGCCTGAACAGGGAAAAGCTGACTCTTAATAGCCGAGGCTCTGGTTGGAGTGGATGAGGAAAACCTACCCTTCTCAGATTGCTTGAACATGTTTTGAGTCAGTCTGTGTCTGTCCACAGCCGAGACACAAGCACACATGGAGGGAGCAAGGTTATCTTCGTATTCTTGGAGTTGCCTGGCCAGTTCATCTCTAGTTGGTGCCTCAATGTCTGTCCAGTTCATTATCGCCAGGGTGTGGGTGTAAGACGTTGCTGCATTCCGTACAAACTTGCGCTACATGGACTGTGTGCATTGGATTTCATCCGGGTCTTTGCATGCGTGGTCATTATAGATTACCTCCAACACGGCTAATTCCCTTAGATACTGGATGCCCCCCTCGATGTTGGTCCATTTCCTTCGAGAGTTTGCGAGTTCTTCCTTGAAGGGATACCTGTCCTTCACACTTGATAGGAGTCGCTGCCAAAGACTGAGGACCCCTGCCTTTTTTCCAATACCTTTGTCAATGGCCTTGTCCTTAGCAAGGGATCCCAGCTGCCGGGCTTCCTTACCCTCTAATTCCTGACTCCTGGCCCCAATATCCCAGCATCGAAGTAACCAGCTGAGAATTAGCTCCCCTGGTTGACGGCTGAAATCTTTTCTCATATCTCGCAGCTCACTTAGGGATAGGGAGCGGGTGGTTTCCATTTCATTGATTATCTCAGTCTCTTCGTCCTGTTCTTGTGGCTGCTCTGCTGCAGAACAGGCTGCCTCTTCTGATTCTTTTTCCCTCTTAGGAGAAGCTTCTTCATCCCTTACTAAACGAGCTGATTTCCGCTTCCACTGTTTCTTTTTAGTTATAGGGGCAACGGACACAGTGCCTGATTTATTTCCCCTCTCTTCTCCCTGAGGGTGCTGCATAGTATCAAGCAGTGCTTGGTAGATGCTGGCCAGGGCCCAGCACAACGCGGTAAGTTGTGCCTCTCTGGAGTAGCCATGGCATTTTTTTTTCAAACATTCTACCACTTCATCAGGATCCTGTAGTTGTTCAGGGGTGAAAGTCCAGATCATTGGAGGTGAGAAGTTCTCTAGATACCTGCCCATATTCTCCCACATGCCGTGCCACCCATGACCATACTCTCGTGGAACCTGGGTCATATTCCTAAATTGCTTGTTGACCTTAGAGAAAACTGAAGCAATATGTCTAAGGAATATCAATAGAAGTATTTTAACTGCCCAAGGATGTTCAAGGTACTGAGAGGTCATTGTCATGAGGGAGACAACATCATAGAAGAAGGAAGCAAGGGTGCTGTTCTGTATTTCCTCCAAAAAAATCTCTCAGAAGAAGGAGTATAATTGTTAAGTATCTCCACGAGATGGTACCCAAAATACAGTAATGGCTTCAGCGCAGAGACCAAACACCAGATTACCCAGCTCAAGGTCAGTGTTTTAAAAACAAATCTTCCAGGCAAAATGTCACTCATTACTGCAGAGCACAGCATACTGAAAAAGTGCAGGCCAATCTTTAACAGGTATAGCAAAAAGAAGATCATGGTGCAAATTAAACAAACTAATGTTGACCTATAACTTTTAAAGGATAGAAGTTCTGTTGAATCTGTTATTATCTCAAACCCTTCGAGCCCCACGTTGGGCGCCAAAAAGGACTGTCGTGGTTTAAGCCCAGCTGGCAACTAAGCACCACACAGCCACTCACTCATTCCCCCCAGGTGGGGTGGGGGAGAGAAACAGAAGAGTAAAAGTGAGAAAACTCGTGGGCTGAGATAAAAACAGTTTAATAGGTAGAGCAAGAAACACCGCGCGGAGAAGCAAAGCAAAAGAAGGAATTAATTCACCACTTCCCGCCGGCAGGCAGGTGTTCAGCTATCTGCAGGGAAGCAGGGCTCTATCACGCGTAGCGGTTGCTCGGGAAGACAAACGCCGTTACTCCGAATGTCCCCACCTTCCTTCTTCCTCCCCCGGCTTTATATACTGAGCATGATGTCATATGGTATGGAATATCCCTTTGGTCAGTTGGGGTCAGCTGTCCCGGCTGTGTCCCCTCCCAACTTCCCGTGCACCCCCAGCCCACTCACTGGTGGGGTGGGGTGAGGAGCAGAAAAGGCCTTGGTGCTGTGTGAGCCCTGCTCAGCAGTAACTAAAACATCCCTGCTTTATCAACACTGTTTCCAGCCCAAATCCAAAACACAGCCCCATACAATCCAAAACACAGCCCCATACTAGCTGCTATGAAGAAAGTTAACCCCATCCCAGCCAAAACCAGCACAGGCCCCAGAGGGATCCCCCTGTGCTTCGTGTGCCCTAGCTGATGCCCAGAGAGGAGCACATATGTATTTCACCGATCATTGCGGCAGGGGGCAACAGGGGCCAAGAAACTCTGCTCAGGACAGCGCATGACTAAACAACACTGGTGCCCAGGCACTACAGTGGATGATCCTCAGCACGGCTTTGTCAACTGTCCTGGGCACATCAGAGGTCTCGCTGCGACAGACACCTGGAGGGAGGATGCTGCCTTTCAGGCCTCAGCTCCAGGGAGGTGGGACTCAGGGGATGGCGGCCTCTGGTCTGGGAACTGAGGAGCAGGTGAAGGTGTGTGAGGAGGGGAGCAGTCAGTGCAGCATCGAGAATGGCAAAGAGGAGAGAGACAGGGTCCTTGCAGAGACCCTGCAGAGGAGAGATCCCGGTCACTTTGGAGCAAGGAAGTAGGGACAGCAGGAGACCACCCCAACGGAGCACTGACTGGAGAGTCCTGCCCAGGGGGAGGCTGGGGACTTGTGCTGCTGGAGGAAGGCTCCTTCTAAGCTGCAGATCTGCAGCTGCAGAGCAGGGACTCTGCTCTGGCAAGAGGTGAAGGAGCAAGCAGGGCTGGGGCAGGCTGGAAGAAGGCAGATGGGCTCTGCCAAAATCTAAGGGAGAAAATCATTGCTGAAGCCCGGGGTTGAACCAGGGACCTTTAGATCTTCAGTCTAACGCTCTCCCAGCTGAGCTACTTCAGCCCTGCCCCAGCAGCCCTTCTCCCTCTGCCACCCATGCCAGGCCACAGGCTGACACACAGGAGGAATGCTCCTCAGGGAGCTTCCCAGGGAAAAGCTGTTCCCAGCCCCAGGCAGAGGGGACCTGGCCTCTCCCTGCTCCAAGGCCAGGTGGGCTCCAGGTTTGGTGGAGGCCAGCTTACACTGGGTGTGCCAAGATGTCTGAGGGCCTTGCACAACCGCGAGAGTGGCAAAGGCAAGTGGGCAGATGGGGCATGTGCAATTGCAAAGGCTGAGGGTGAAAGAAGCGTGGGGCTGGTGGAAGACCTTGTCTCCTTCCCCATGGAAGGTGTCCTCCCACCCTTTTCTTCCCAGCTCAACTTACCTCCTTCGTTCCCAACTCTTCTACCTCCTCCTCCCTGAGCAGTGCAGGGGGATGGGGAGTGGGGGTTCCAGTCAGTCCGTAACCGTTCCTCTCTGCGGCTCCTTCCTTCTGACACTTCTCCCATGGGGTCCCTCTTACCGCTACAGTCCTTTGAGACAAACCTGCTCCAGCATGGGCTCTCCTCAAGCCACCATTCTTCCAGGAAATAGCCAATGTCTCCAGTATTGGGTCCTCCACAGACTGCAGGGCTGACCTTCTCCACTGTGGTCTTCTCCAGGGGCTGCAGGAGACTATCTGCTCTGGCACCTGGAGCACCTCTTCTCCCTCCTTCTTCACTAGCCTTGGTGTTTGCAGGGCTGGTTCTCACACTTTTTTTCCCTCACTCCTCTCCCACTCTGGCTGTTGTGTCCTTTCTTAAATATGCTTTCACAGAGGTTCCACCAGCTTCATTGACGGGCTCAGTTTTGGCCAGCGGTGGGTCCACCTTGGAGCTGGCTAGAACCAGCTCTGTCTGGGACGGAGGCAGCCCCTGGTCTCTTCTCACAGAGGCCAGCCCTGCAGCCCCCCTGCTACCACAACTTGGACAGGGACACCTGTTGCGTTAAAAGGAATGCAGTAATAAACAAGTAATAAACAAGCTCCTAAAATAGCACAAGCAATTCCTTTACCCTTACCATCTTTAACCTTCTGTTCACTCCTGCACTGTTGAATTCGCTCTATTATTTTATTTTCATTTTTCCAGAATTTCTGGGCCCATTCTAGTCCCCGATGGGACGGCGCACATTTATTTTTTTCTAGCAGTTTATCCATGGCTATCCTGTCCGTGACGCCAATTTTTACTGTCGCGTTAAAAGGAATGCAGTTTCGAAATTTGTCTGTCAGAGTCCCAGGACTTTCACTGACCCATTTACCAGAGCCCCAGCAAAAGGACTTGCACTGAGCAGATGCACAAAAATCAAAATGAGTTATTTTATTGAAGGCGACAGAAACAGATTCGAGATTGCCGTTGATAAATTCACTAACTATAATAGTGCTACTAATTAAGGTTAATATTGCTAGCAGACTTGATAATAATACAAGAACCTGGGGATAACTTTCACCCAGAGGGTGAGAGGCGCAGCGCTTACCCAGAGAGGCGTCCCTGCCTGGCGTGGAGGAAGAGAACAACGCCCGTCGACTGGTCTGTCAGGCGTTGAGGTTCTTATCTCCCACCTTAACAATCATTTTCTCCGTCTTTTATCCCCAAAACTACGAGGTTCCCCCCCCATATGTGACGTGTAGCATGATTTGGGTGGAGAGACGAGTGCTATAGTCATATATGTTTAGCATGACCTCTATAATCTTCACTAGCATATGCAGGGGTGTGAGTTGTAATATGCATTTCACCGGTAATGAGGCAAAAGTCAGTTATCGGACATGAAGCCTTTTCAAAGAAACAAAGGACCCCTCACATTCCTGTTATTTTACTGTCTTTGCTGACCATAAGCAGGGCTGTCCTGCCTCCATGGGGCCCCCTCCTTATCTGCATCCTGTGTTAGCCAGGCGGGTCTTCACTCCCCCGGGTTGCACAAGAGATAACAAGGGCAGTCTTAACTGCTCTTTGTGCACAGGAATCCCACCTCATTATCCAAATTCCACAACACCAATGCACAGTGTAAATTGTTGCCTTGCTGAATGATGTCCCCTGCTCTTCCCTCATCAACAAATGCAATTGCCTCACTGGGGGGGAAGAGAGAGAACCGAGAAGGCCTTGATGCTGTGCAAACATGGTTCAGCAATAGCTACAACACTGGTGTGTTGTCAACATTGTTTTGGTCCCAAATCCCAGACACAGCACCATACGGGCTGCTATGAAGAACATTAACTCCATCGCAGCCAAAACCTGTACTGTGTGCCTGGAAATATTTTCCAGGATGAGATGCTCGATCGTCTCTCTCTTCCCAGGGCAAGAGGTGAGGCTGACTGGCCTCTAGTTCCCTGGGTCCTCCTTCTTGCCTTTCTGGAAGATAGGAGGGACATGTGATTCCTTCCAGTCTTCAGAGGACTGTATTGTGTGCACACCTCAACTGAGGCAAGAAGAATCCCACCACCTGTGGGTTTGGGGCAGGCATGGGAGGGAGCTGAGTCCCTGTGACGGATGCACTCCACTCCCTGACCAAACCGGTGTGGTTTGGTTCAGGCTCCAAAGGAGATAAAGGCCGAGGTGTAGCTGGGCCAAGAACCTCTCTAGTTCCAATGTGATCTCTGGAAACCCACACAGGAACAGAGAGACATGGTGACCGCTGATGCATATGGGCTTGGAAATTGGAACAGCGACCATGCGATTAACACGTGAAGAGCAGGTGGTTCCTCCAAGACTCATTTATCAAGGAACAAAGTAAGTTGTGGGGACAAGGAGTCTCATGCTTGCCTTTTCCACTGCATGTTATTTGACTACAAGCCAACTACTTTATCCCGTAAATATGACAGCCTAAGTGAGCCTTCTTTGAGTTCTCCCTGCTAGGCAGCATGGCTGCATGGCAGTGATCTCCCCTTGAGCTGGGACACCTCTCATGGTTGCTCCTCGAGGTTGAGAGGCCTCTTAGCAAATTCAGATCTTTGGTAAGTGACTGATATAGCGCAAAACCTTAGTGCACTAAGATTTGGTATTGGTAGCTTTGAATCATTGTTATACCCTTTGTGCAGTAAGCAATAGAGTGAGCCTGGCCATCAAACATGTTACGTTTCAAGAAAACCACTTTTGCCAATACCTTTGGCAGTGGTTCTTTAAGCAGTCTAAATTGCCCATCCATGACAATTTGGTGTAGTCAGCAGGATTCTGAATGAGGATCCGTGACAGGAGACCTTATTGCAGCCATGCAATATATAAGGGAAGCTTATGAGAAGATGGAGAGAGACATTGTTCCAGGGCCTGTAGTGATAGGACAAGGGGCAACTGTCTTAAAGTAAAAGAGGGTAGATTTAGATTGGACATAAGAAGAAATGTTTTATGGTGAGAGTGGTGAGACACTGGAACATATTGCCCAGAGAAATTGTGGATGCCCCATCCCTGGGAGTGTTCAAGGTCAGGTTGGATGGGGATTTGAGGAACCTGTTCAAGGGGAAGGTGTCCCTGTCCATGGCAGGGGGGTTGGACTAGATGATCTTTAAAGGTTCCTTTCCAACCAAAACCATTCTATGCTTCTATCAGTCTATGATTCTGTGACTCTATACTTACCAGCTTCCCTCTTGTTAGCATCGGGCAGGTGAGTAGAGGTGCAGAGAGAGGAGAATAGTCAAGGGCTGAGAAGACAGGTACAGGGGAGGGCACTGTGGTGAGGACCTTGCAGCAATGCCGTGGTGTTGTCATTCAGGTTGTGGCACACGGTCACTGGACACCTTTATCAGGCCCTGGGGTCTCTGCCCCACACCAGCTCTAGCAGGGCATGGCTCTCCTGGAGGTTCGGTGCTGTGTTTGCCTACTGAGTGGAGTTGTGTTTGGCACCCAGGCACCTGGCATGGCACTAGAGGCTTTTTTTCTTTTAATGGCATTAAAATGAGAGCCCTGAAATAAAAGTCTTCAGTGCAGGGATGTGGATGTGTCTTAGCTTTAGAGTGACTGGAGCTTATAGAGAGTACATTAGCAAGAGAGACCAGGGTTTCCTCCTGGGGCACTCCTTGGTTTGATCAGCTCAGGGGGACACTTGACAAGGCACATTCAGGTGCCCTGAACATCTGGTGTGATTGTGGGTGGCCAAGGATATCCCCCTTCCCCCTCTGGCCCTCAGCTGATGCTCAGGAAGGAACTGGCTATCCTCAGAGATATTCCATCAGAGCTTGCAAACACTTGCACATGTCTTGGGCCACCTCTGGCACCTTGATCATCACAGAGTATCTGTATGCGAGCACCTGAGTCCGTGCTGAATAAAGGCAAGGGGCTCAGAGCAGGGGCTCACACGCTGGCAACTCTTTTGTGCACACCCGAACTGAAGCAGGAGGATTCCCAGCTCCTCGGGGTCTGTGGGGTGCATGGGGGGAGCTGAACCGCACTTCAACCTGAGGGCTTCCTAGTCAGGAGGAGATGCCTGCACCACCTCAGCTGAATCCCTGCCCTGCACAAGGGAAAACAACCCCTCCCTGTCCCTGTCTGTGACTCCTTTTTGTTATGGGTTAAGAATGTTGGTGTCCAGAGGGGAACATTGACACTTGTCATAGAGAACCACACTCGGGTAGGAGAAACCATGCTGCTGGAATCAGTCTCTCTCCACTGTTGGTGATTACTTGAGGTGATGTTGCAGCACATTCCCCAGGGGTGACCCTGCTGCCTTTCAGGAGCTGTCAAGGGACATCTCCAGTGAGTCCAGAGTGGGCAGAGAAGGTGCTGCCTTGGTCTGGTCCTCTGCTGCTGAGCTGGGCCAGGCTCCTGGGACGGAGGAAGCTCATGGCAAGAGGGCAGCAGTGCAGAGAGACAGCTCTGCCCAGGCAGAGCTTGTCAGTGAAAGCTGAGGGGAAAAAGCTGCTGAATATCTCAAATCTTCACAGGCCTTTGCTTACAATGTCCCCTGCCCCACTCAGCAACAGCTACATATTTTCCTTAGCTGGTACCAATAGCTTTTGGTATTGCTTTCCTCAGAGAAGCTGTTCTGGTTACCCAGCCCTTGCTGGTTCCAGCTCCAGCTGAGCTCTAACTCGAGTTGCCCTAACTCTACCCCTGCACGCACAGACACAGTCTCGGTGTTCCCCCTGGGCAGCCTGTCCCTCTTTCACTGCCTGTGCACATCCACCCAGCAGCCTGAGCTTGGCTGCTCCTCACAGGGCAGACGTGGAGGATCACCAGGAGCAGCTCCTGGGGGAGCTCTCCAGGGAAAAGCTGTGCCCAGCCCTGGGCAAACTGCCCTGAGCACAGGGAAGGCAGGGGCAGGCTGGAAGAAGAGCAAGAGGCTCTGCAAAAGCCCAAGGGAAAATGTTGCCAGATCCCGGGCTTGAGCCTGGGACCTTTAGCTCTTCCCTGTAACACTCTCCCAGCTGAGCTTCTTCCGCTCTGCCCCAGGAGCCCTAGTCCCCATGCCAGCTGTGCAAGGGCACAGAGAGATACAGGAGATGTGTGCTCCTCAGGAAGGTTCCCGGGAACAAGCTGTGCCCAGCCCCAACAGAGGGGAGCTGGCTTCTCCCTGCCCAGGCAGTGCCAAGGGCCCATCTCCTGCCACCCCACCGCAGCCTGCTGCTGAAAGGTGTCATCACAGCCCCCGAGGCAGCTGGGGCTGTCTGGGGCTCCTGGGCGCTCTGTGGCAGAAGGACGGGACGTGGTTACTGCATCAGCGGTGCGGCAGCGGAATGACAAAATCTGCCCTGGGTGGCACAGCTGGGGCACTGCATGACTGATGCCTCCATGACCGGTTGGGATCCAGGTTTGTGGTGAACGCCAGATCGATGTTAGGAGTTCCAGGAGTCTCGTGGGCTTCCAGTTCAAATGTGATCAGAGCAAAGACAAGATAGAGGCAACTGCAAATGTTGAGGGTGGAGAAAGAAGCGTGGGGCTGATGAAAGACCTCTCTCCTTCCCCGTAGGGAAGAGAGGTCTCAGGGGATGCAGAGTCTGTGCTGGTGCCATGGCTCTCTTGCTTGGCTCCTGCTGGAGCAAGACTGTTTTGGTCAATGGGAGGAGATGACAGGCAGGGTGGAAGAAGACTTGAATACCTCCATGAATAGGGATGGCACAACCTCTCTTGGCAACTGACCTCATGGGGAAAACATTTCTCCTTATCCCCTGGTGCCTTCTTTGCTCCAGGCTGAACAAGCTTTGCTCCCTCACTCTTGCCTCAGACGGCAAGTGCTCCAGCCTGCTCCAACCCAACCATCTCATAGCCCTCCGCTGAGCTTGCTCCAGCTGATCAATGTCTTGCATGTCCCAGGACAGACCCTTGCAGTACTTCACTTACTCCTCGCCCCCAGGCAGAGTCTTACCTGTTCAGTATGATCCGCTGTCCTCTTTCAGTGGCTGGGGATCAAGACACACAGATTTTTACGGGTCAAGTTCTCTCCTTGATCCTTGTGCCCTGCTGGGATTTCTTCACCTCTTTGAACAAATTAAGAAGAATATCAATGTATTTCATAAGAGGAGAGAGTCAGACATGAAACTGAGAAGAAAATTACCTGGTCCAAAACGCTGGAGCTTCCAGGAAGCTTCCAGTTTTAAGGAAATTTTTAAGTTTCCAGTTTTTAAGTTAAAAAAATCAAACTTTTTCAGTTTTCCAGTGTTAAGGAAATTTGGATTGATGGCAGCAGAGAGATTGAAGCAGCGGGGTAGCAAAGACCTGCCTTTTCACTCTTCTTTCTTAAAAAATTTCATGAATGGCCACCAGCTCAATCGTGAGGCACAGTTATTGTCTGTTGCACTGACTGAGCTTTGCTGGAGCTCCTTTTGGGTGTAGGGGTATGGAGATGAGGAATTTTTTCCTTTCCCCATCTCCTGCAGTCAGCGTCACAGTGGTGCATGGAGGAGGACAAGAGATTAACACAAGAAAAGTTCACACCAGGGACAAGGGAAATCTTTCTCCTCGTGAGGACAGTCAAGCACAGGGAGTGGCTACCCAGAGAAATCATCCAGGTACCATTCTTGGAGGTTTTCAAGGAGCAACTGGGATCAATCCCTGAGCAACAAGCTCTGACCCCGGAGCTGACCCTGCTGGGCTGGAGACCTCCTTCCAACCTGTATGTACTGGTTTTGGCTGATGATTTAGTTGTTGCTGAGCAGTGTTTGCACAGCATCAAGGCTTTTTCTTCTCCTCAGACTGCCCCACCAGCAGGCAGGCTGGGGGTGCACCAGAAGTTGGGAGGGGACACAGCTAGGACAGCTGACCCCATCTGACCAAAGGGATAGTCCATACCATATGATGTCATGCTCAGAAATAAAACTGGGTGGGGTAGAGGCCAGAGGCAGCTGTCATTGCTCGGGGATTGTCTGGGCATTGATTGGTTGGTGGTGAGCAATTGTTTTCTTTTGCATCACTTGTTCTTCTTGGGGTTTATTTTCCTCTTTCTTTAGATTTGTTTTTTCTTCTTTTTTAGCAGGTTCATCACTACGCCTGCCAATTAGAGCCAACAGCATGGAGAGAGGGCAGAGGAAAAGTCCAGGAGAGGGGATAGCGGTGGGTTGTTCCTTGTGAGGCCCTGTCAGTTGTAGCAAAGTGAGAGTCCATCAGGTACATCAGCATCACGCGGCCATCGAGTGAACGAGAGCATGGGGGAGGGCAGTGGAGATGCCGGTCATGGTGACATGACTGGGAGCTCAGGTTTGTCAGGGGGCAGCAAGGGACAACTGCTCTGGAAGGCACAGGAAGTTGGGAACCCAGGGGTATCCCCAGGTGAGCAGGGAGGGGGCTCACCAGCCTGAGCTCCCAACAAGGGAGCAGGACAGGCAAGGGGCCTCACAGCTGGAGGCAGTTCAGAGTCCAGATCATCTGGCAAGGTTCTGATGAGGGAGCAGGTCCAAGGTGAAGCCAGGAAGTTGATCCACAGGTTGGGGTCAGGATGAGGCCCAGTAAGGGATACTGGGGTCAAGCACAGCCCAGAGCTGCCTCCTCCCCAGCAGGACCTCAAGCAGAGGAGTGTATCTCCTGCACCTCTCCCACGTTGTGCCCCTTCTCCTCTGCCTGACAAAGGGGCTGAAAGTGGCTGTGCTGTGGCTGTGGAAGGTGGTGTGCAGAGCTGGGTAAGGTGAAAACCCTCCTGAGTGCCCATCTGTCTCTCCCTTGGCAGGAGGATGACACTGTTGCTCCTTGTTTTCCCCACCTGTGTCTGCTGCTCTTGCTGGCTGGATGGCCGAGCCCAGAGAATTGTGGTGAATGGAGTGAAATCTAGTAGGAGGCCGGTCACAAGCCGAGTCCCCCAGGGATCAGTTTTGGGACCGGTCTTGTTTAATATCTTTATCGATGATCTGGATGAGGGGGTTGAGTGCTCCCTCAGCAAGTTTGCAGATGACATCAAGCTGGGAGGGAGTGTTGATACGCTCAAGGGTCAGAAGGCTCTGCAGAGGGATCTGGACAGGCTGGATCGATGGGCCCAGGCCAATTGTATGAAGTTCAACAAGGACATGTGTCGGGTCCTGCACTTCTGTCACAACAACCCCATGCAACGCTGCAGGCTTGGGGACAAGTGGCTGGAAAGCTGTACTGCAGAAAAGGACCTGAGGCTGTTCATTGACACCCGGCTGAATATGAGCCAGCAGTGTGCCCAGGTGGCCAAGAAGGCCAATGGCATCCTGGCCTGTATCAGAAAGAGTGTGGCCAGCAGGAGTAGGGAGGTGATCGTGCCCCTGTACTCGGCTCTGTGAGGCCACATCTTGTATCTTCTGTTCAGTTTTCGGGCCCTCTCTACAGGAAGGATATTAAGGTGCTGGAGCGTGTCCAGAGAAGGGCGACGAAGCTGGTGAGGGGTCTGGAGCACAAGTCTGATGAGGAGCGGCTGAGGGAGCTGGGGTTGTTCAGTCTGGAGAAGAGGAGGCTGAGGGGAGACCTCATCGCTCTCTACAACTACCTGAAAGGGGGTTGTGGTGAGGTGGGTGTTGGTCTCTTCTCCCAAGTGACAAGTGACAGGACAAGAGGAAATGGCCTCAAGTTGTTCCAGGGGAGGCTCAATCTGGATGTTAGGAAAAATTTCTTTAGTGAATGTGCTGGTTTTGGCTGGGATGGGGTTAATTTTCTTCATAGTAGCTAGTATGGGGCTGTGTAGTATGGGGCTGTGTTTTGGATTTGTGCTGGAAACAGTGTTGATAAAGCAGGGATATTTTAGTTACTGCTGAGCAGGGCTTACACAGAGTCAAGGCCTTTTCTGCTTCTCACACCGCCCCACCAGCGAGGGGGCTGGGGGTGCCAAGAAGTTGGGAGGGGACATAGGTAGGACAGCTGATGTCAACTGACCAAAGGGATATTCCATACCATATGACGTCATGCTCAGCATATAAAGCTGGGGGAAGAAGAGGGAAGGGGGGGACATTCGGAGTGATGGCGTTTGTCTTCCCAAGTAACCGTTATGCGTGATGGAGCCCTGCTTTCCTGGGGATGGCTGAACACCTGCCTGCCGATGGGAAGTGGTGAAGGAATTCCTTGCTTTGCTTTGCTTGCCTGCGTGGCTTTTGCTTTCCCTATTAAACTGTCTTTATCTCAACCCAGGAGTTTTCTCACTTTTACTCTTCTGATTCTCTCCACTATCCCACCTGGAGGGAGTGAGCGAGCGGCCGTGTGGTGCTAAGTTGCCAGCTGGACTTAAACCACGACAGGAGGTTTCTGGAGGTTTTTGGGAAAACTTCTTCTCACAGCTGCCAGGGAGCCCAACAAAGGTGATGCTTGCTTGGGTCTGGTACTTGCAAACATGGAAGAGCTGGTCAGGGATGTGAAAACCAACATCACACTCTGTTGTAGCAACCGTGAAAGAGGGGTGGGTCCCAGCTCCTGAGCAGACTGTTAAAAGGAGAGTACAAGTGCAGACGCAAGACCTCAGAGGGGTAAACTGTGGCCGGTTCTGGGGGTTTTCAGTTGGGGAACTTAGGGGCAGGAGCACTGAAGGGCAGAGCACAAGTACTGCACACTGAGCAGAGCTCAGTACAGCCGGTCTTTAAGGACAGCCTCCTGCAATGGCCCATACGGACAGTCAGTTGACTCTCTCAAGGGAATTCAATGGCACCAAGACGAGCTCTTACCACTGACGTTAGAGTCAAAGAAGAAACCAAGACCATGTGGGGCCACTGCAGAATTTAGCAAGAGCAGGTGTAAACAGGCCTGAGAAGCTCTGGCTCAGTCTTCATCAGCAAGGTCTCCCAGACCCTGGTGCCGTGAGGCAGAACCCATGGAGAACAGCTATCAGTGGGTGGGGATCAAGTCACTCAAAGGAGTGAGAATATGTGAGAGAAAGAACTCCACAGACACCAAGATCAGTGAAGAAGGAGGGGGAGGAGGTGCTCCAGGAACCAGAGCAGAGATTCCCCTGCAGCCCGTGGTGAAGACCATGGTGAGGCAGGCTGTCTTACTGCAGCCCATAGAGGTCCACAGTGGAGCAGATATCCACCTGCAGTCCATGGAGGACCCCATGCCAGAGGAAGGGGATGCACCCAAAGGAGGCTGTGACCCCGTGGAGAGCCCATGCTGAAGCAGGCTCCTGGACGGACCTGTGGACACGTTGGGAGAGGCGCCCACACTGGAGCAGGTTTGCTGGCAGGACTTGTGACCTCATGGGGAGCTCCCATGGGAGCAGTCTGTTCCTGAAGGAGTGAACTCTGTGGAGATGACCCAAGCTGGAGAAGTTTCTGGAGGACTGTCTCCCATGGAGGGGACCCTACTCTGGAGCAGGGGAAGAGTGTGAGGATGAAGAAGTGTCAGAGAGACCATGTGATGATCTGACTCAACCCCTATTCCCCATCCCCCTGTGCCACTCTGGGGGTGGAGGTAGAGAAATCAGGACTAACTTGAGCCCAAGAAGAAGGGAGGAGAGGGGGGAAGGTGTTTTAAGTTTTGGTTTTATTTTCTCATTATGCTACTCTGATTTGATTCGCGATGAAGTAAATTAATGTCCCCAAGTCGAGTCTCTTTTGCCTGTGATGGTGATTGCTGAGTGATACCCCTGTCCTTATCTCAACCCACGAGCCTTTCATTATATTTTGTCTCCCCTGTCCAGTTGAGGCTGGGCAAAAAGGTGAGTAAAAGACTGATTGGATGCATTGGGGTCTCTTCTGGGACTTAATGGTATTATCAATGTCCCAGAGGACCTGACAGAGTTTGCAGATGACACAAAACTGAGGCAGGGGACCACTGTGTACACTGGAGGGCTGCCTTCTGGAGGAACTTCAACAGCTTGGAAGAGTGGGCCAACAAGAAGCTACTAGATTTCAGAAAGGAGACATTCGAAGTCTCCCCGCTGGGGTTGCCTAACCCTGGGCAACAGCCCCGGCTGGGGCACAGCTCAGCAGAAAAGGCCCTGAGGGTCGTGGGGAACATCAAGCTGCATATAAGTAGGTGGTGAGGCCTGGCAGCCAAGAAGGCCAACAGCATGTTGGCTGTATGAACAGGAGCAAGGCCAGGAGATGAGGGGGAGGGATTCTCCCCCTCTATCCAGTCCTCACTAGACCACACGCACAGCACTGCACTGAGTCCCCAGTAGAGGAAAGAAGCGCTGCCAAGGGAAGGCGAGGGCCAGCAACAACATTTAGTGCTTTAACCTTCCATGTGGGAGCAGTTGCTGGATGTTTTCAATTTTGGAGCTGAACTCTGGCAAGAGTGAGAGTGTGAGAGGACCATTAGTTGGCGAAGCAGGCACAGATCTCCAGGGTTTTTTTGCTTGCTTGAGATGGAGTTAGCTTTCCCCATAGGAGCCCTCATAACGCTGTGCTTTGGTTTGATAGCTTGAAAGGTGTTGATAACACACCAGTACTTTGGCTGAGTGGTGCTCGCACAGCATCAAGGCTGTCTCTCCAACATTCTCCCCTCTCACCCCCAAAGGCCACTCGGCTGGGGGTGGGCAAGATGTTGGGAGGGGACATAGCTGGGACAGCTGACCCAAACTGACCAAACGGATATTCCACACCGTATGACGTCTGCTCAGCAATGAAAGGTAAGCGAAAGAAGGAGGAGAGGGGAGCATTCGTTATGATGACGTTTCTTGTCCAGAGCAACCGCTACACATACTGAAGCCCTGCTTCCCAGGAAGTGGCTGGATATCGCCTGCTGATGGGAAGTACAGAATAAATCTTTTGTTTTCCTTGGCTTCTGCGCATGGCCTTGGCTTAAACTGCCTTTATCTTGACCCACAAGTTTTTTGCATCTTCTTTTCTCTCCCCCGCCATCCTGCTGAGGAGGGCAGTGATAGAGCAGCTTGGTGGGCACCTGATGTCCAGCCAAGGTCAACCCACCTCAGACAATTAACCTGGGGTCATTATAGAGACATTGTCTGAGAATCCAGGGACTAACACAGAAGAGCTAAAGCCCAAGAGGAATTCAATAATTAAATCTGGCCAGGAGTGACAAACACAGCAAGAAGGGCTTCTGTAAAGACACGGGAGGCAACAGGAAGACTAGGGAAAAGTGTAGGTCCATTGCTCAACAAGACAGGAGGCCTGATTACACAGGACATGGCAAAAGCTGAGGTACCGGGTGCCACCTTTGCCTCAGTCTTTGCTAGCAAGACTGGCCTTCAGTAATCCCAGGTCCCAGAGACCAGGGGAAAAGGCTGGAGCAAGGAAGATGTGCATTTGGTGGAAGGACAACTGGTCAGGGAATGCTTAGGCAAACTGGACAGACATACGTCCATGGGCCCACATGGGCTGCACCCACGAGTGCTGGGGGAGCTGGCAGATGTTTTTGTGAGGCAATGCTCGATAATCTTTGATCAATGCCAGAGTCTGATCTCCCAGAGACTGGGAGTAGTCCCTGGAGATTGAAGGAAAGGAGATGCCACCCCCATCTACAAGAAGGGCGGGAAGGATCACCTAGGGAACTACAGCCCAGTCAGCCTCACCTTGATCCCTGGAAACCATTTCTGGGCACCTGAAGGACAGGAAGGTCATCAGGAAGAGTCTGCATGGATTCACCAAGGGGAAGTCATGCTTGACCTACTTGATTATCTTGATGAGGGGAGATGAGGGGAGAGCAGTGGCTACTGTCTACCTGGACTTCAGGAAGGCTTTCTACACTGTCTGCCCTAAGATCCTGGTAAAGAAGCGGTTGATGTGTGCGCTGGATTAGCAGACAGGGAGGTGGATTGAAAACTGGCTGAATGGCTGGGCCCAGAGCGTGGTGATCAGTGGCATGAAGTCTAGTTGGAGTCCAGTAACTAGTGATGTATCCCAGGAGTCAGTACTGGTTCCAGTCCTGTCTAACATTTTCATTAATGATCTGAGTGAAGGGGCAGAGGAGTGGCTGATACACCAGAGGGTCGTGCTGCAAACCAGAGGCACCTTGACAGGCTGGAGAAATGGACCAACAGGAACCTCATGCAGGTCAACAGGGAGAAGTGCAATGTCCTGCCCCTGGGGAGGAGTAACCCCAGGCACCAGTCCATGCTCAGAGCCACCCAGCAGGCAAGCAGCCTGGCAGAGAAGGCCCGGGATGTTTCTGGTGGACATCAAGCAGACCATGAGCCAGCAATGGGCATTTGTGACAAAGGAGGCTAATAGCATCCTCACCTGCATTGAAGTATTGCCAGCAGGTCGAGGGAGGGGACCCTTCCCCTCTGCTCAGCACTGGTGAGCTCACACCTGGAGTGCTGTGTCCATTTCTGGGCTCTCCAGGACAAGAGAGGCTTGGGCATACCGGAGAGAGTCCAGTAAAGAGGCACCAAGGTGACGAGGCACTGGAGCATCTCTCTTATGAGGAAAGGCTGAGAGAGCCAGGACTGTTCAGCCTGGAGAACAGAAGGCTCAGGAAGGATCTTCTGATTGGCTATAAATCCATGAAGGGAGGGTGAAAGAAGGAGGATCCAGGCTCTTCTCAGTGGTGCCCAGCGACAGAACAAGAGGCAATGGGCACAAACCGAAACACAGAAGCTTCTCTCTGGTCATCAGGAAGCACTCTTTGACTGTGAAGGTGACCGAGCACCAGCAGAGGTGGCCCAGGGATATTGTGGATTCTTCATCCTTGGACATATTCTAAAGCCTCTGGGCATGATTCTGGATTTCTGGCTCCAGGTGGCCCTGCTTGAGCAGGGAGGTTTGCAGAGGTCCCTTCCAACCTCAACCATTCTTTGATACTGTGATTCTGTAATTCTGTGGTTCTGTGATTCTCAGACAGGGTTGAGCTGGAGGTCTGGGATTCAGTTGTGATCATGGGGAGGATGAGCCCTTTCTTGGCTTCTCTGTGGAGCTTCTGGTCTTTGTGAGAGCCGTATGAGGAGGGAGCATATGGAGGAGAACCTGGGGCCCTGTACACCACCCCGATGTGGGCCTTCAAGCAGCATCCCTCACTCCAAAGATCAAGCCCAGGTGGTTGGTGAATGAACAAAAAGGAGAGTCTGCCCCAGAATCCCCAACTTCCTCATGCCAACAGGCAAATGCACACACATGTACACACATGAACAATCTAACACACAATCCTGTAGCCATACACAGGTGCACACACACACAGGATGGACACAACCAATCATACACAGACCAACTCCAACAGGGAACAGCACCTTTATATCTACCACACCACCAGCAGCACTCAAACAACCATAAGCAACAAAAACAGCCCCATCCTGTTCCCTCCCTCAGGCTGATCTGACATGAAGGTCACAAGTGGTCCGTGCATCCCCTGCAGAACTTACCCATGGGCACAAAAACACCCGCAGTCCCTCCAGTGTGGGCCTGGCCTTTGGGTCTGTGCAGGGGCCCTGACCAGGCTCAGGGCTGTTACCCACTTGGCAGCTGCAGGCCTAGGTCTCTCCAGATCCTGGTGTCCTCGTTCTCCAGCCACCCTCACCTGGAGCTGGCCAGCAAAGCACGTACATACATGCACCCCAAACACGCGTCCAACAGTGAGTACACTCACACAGCCAATAGCCGGGAGCAGAGTTTAATAAGAAAGCAAGACTATGGTGATCAGGCTTCTTCCTCCCACTCCATCTTGACCTCTCCCTCTCTCTGCCCCAGCCTCCTCCACATTTAATACCCCTCACCAGTTGTACCCTCATTTGCTGGTTCAGATACCATTGCCTTGGCCATCTGGGCCTTCAATGGCACCACTGAGGGGTTGCCTTGGCACTGCTGTCCTTTTGAGTCTTGTCTGCCTAGAAGCTCCTCAACGCTCTTCTCGAGTAATCAGTGCTGTTTGGCTGCTTGTCCCGTCTCTACCCTTCAACGGCATGTGAGATCCAGCCGGGGCACATGGTCTTGCCTGTACTTCTGGTCCCTTCTCACACTCTTCTCTGCCACATCCTGAAATTTCTCATGCCATGGCCCATAGGTTCCCATGTCGTGTACAGGTGGCTTCACCCCAGGGCAGGACCTCACCAGGGGCCTACTCATCTGCCTGCAGCTTTCACCTCTGGAGTTCTTTAGGACCTCATGATGCCAGACTGCTCCTGCCCAATCACATTGCTGTGATGAGATGACCTCACAAGCAACAGCCCAACTCTGTTGGCTTTAGACACCTCTCTCCCTCTCCCCTCTCTGAGCTGTCATCTGTGTCATACTGGGGTTTGTGATGTGACTGGTGGTGTCATGGTATCTGCCTGCCTGCCTGCAAGTCAGTCAGGTTACTGCAATAGAAATGGCATCACACTCCACCTTCCAGCCGTGTCACCTTCACCTTCTTCTACCTCTCCCCTCTCCTCAGCTCTTAGCACTGCTGGGGAGGTTTTCTGATACTCCAGGTGACAACACTAGACCTGCCTCAGCACCTGACCAATTGAGTTGTTGCAAAAAAAAGTGCCTTCAAACCCATTTCATGGCTGCCTCTCCTCGCATCTCCCTGTTCCCGCAACAGAAGTAACCTTCCAGCCGAACTCCCAGGCACTTCCCCTTTGCCGGCCTCTCCTCTCCCCTCACCGGTGCTGTCATTGCTGCTGCACAGGCAGAAATGGGCTCGCCCACAGGGACTGCAGAGTCGTGGTGGACAGCTCGGGTGGTGGGAGGGAAGCCGTGGGTGGTGATGGCTTGTCAGGAAGGCAGGCAGGAGGGTGAGGAGGTGGAGGTGAGCTCGGGGCAAAGGGAAGGCTGGTGTGCACAGAGCCTTGCCTTGGAGGAAGCCTCATGGTCACAGCTCCTCAAAACCAGAGGCAGCTGAAGCACCCCACAGCCTGCTGGAAGGGCAGTAGGACCAGGCACAAGCAACCCAGGAGGTTCCTGGAGGGTGTTGAAGGCAACATTTTGGCACAGGCGCTCAATGAGCTGATTAGAGTTGGTATCTTACTCAGAGACAAGGTGGAACTGGATGGGGATGTGAACTCTGAGGGCAGCCATGGCTGTAATGACTGTGAGATGGTATCAAAGCAGGACAACCAGAAGAATCACAGTGCCAGACTGCAGGAGAGCTGATTTCAGTTGGCGGAGGGTCTGCTTGGACTTTGACTGGAGGGCAAATGGGCTGTGAGGCCCTTTTAGCTCCTCAGGGACAACATCCTCAAAGCCTGGGAACACATCAGTCTGATGTGGAGGGAGCAGAGCAGGACCTGGCAGGAGGTTGGTGTGTATGAACAGGGACCCCCTGATTTGGGATTTCACACACCAGAAGGAAGTGCAGAGAAGGTAGAGGAGGAACAGGCTACCCAGGAGACAGATAGAAACCCGGCGTGGGGGTGCAGAGGTGGAGCCAGGAAAGCCAAAGCTCATCTGGAAATGGTGAGGGATGGGGAGGGTTCCCAGAAGTGCTTCTCTAAATTTGTTATCGGCACAAGGAAGGCAGCTAAGGAAAACATGGTCCCAGTGCCCAATGAGGCATGGGACATAGTGACAAAAACAGTGTAAATAGAGTAACTTCTCAGACAGACGTTCTCCACTCAGAATTTTGGTAGGAAATGCATTGTGTTGGGAAACTGTACACAACTAAACGTTTTTCTATACATTTACATATACCTACACCTATAGAAAGATTTATATATATACTCACAGCAGAAGACAGATAACACAGATTTGATGAAAATGGTGTGAATTTGGCTATTCAAAAATGTGTATTTGATTGAAGCTTTGTACCTTGCATTCCTCTGTCGCGCAAGAGAGATGGACACCTCAGAGCATGACTTGCTCTGCACCAAGAGCAAGTGGTGGCATGAACAGTCCTGGGCAGGGAGTTTTTTAGGGCACTGGGCTCTGTGAAAGGCAGAAGATTCTCTTTTTCAATACTGTGGGCCTCAGTATGATGGAAATTCTGAGGCCGTTTCCAAAAAAATGAAGCAACAAAGAAATGGAGAGAAAGATGCCTGATGGGCTGATCCAGACTCCAGCTGGGTGGCGTATTGTACCACAGCACTGCCCTTTGACAGCCATTTCTTTCTTTCTTCTCATGGCCAATCCCTACCTCCCAAATGCACTTTGTGGCACTCTTCCTTTCTAACGTGGTTTTGCACTGAGAATGAAAGCTCCGTCCTCTCTGCAAGCACCCTTCAAAGAGTCACAGGTAACTACTCTCCTCCCCGAGGCCTCCACTTCACCAGAGTGAAGCAGCCCAGGTCCCTCAGCCTCCCCACACAGGGCACGTGCACTCGTCCCTGAATCACATCTTGGCAGATCTCCTCTGGAAACTCCTCAGGTTCCGCCCACTTGCCTAGATCATGAAGCTCCACAGAGACAAACCCTAGTCTAGCCGTGGCCAGAGCCGTGCTGGGTCAAGGGGGATGGTAACTCCTCTTGTCTGGGCAGCCACGTTCCTCCTAATGCAGCCCTGTATGCAGCTGGCCTTCTTCATGGTGAGCAGGCACCTCTGGCTCCTATCGTCTCCGTCATAGTGCCCACAGGCCCTTCTCCTCAGGGTCGCTACTCAGCACGTCAGGTCCCAGCTCCTGATGTACGGGGTTATTCTTTCCCCTGAGGCAGGACTGGCCAGTTCTCCTTGTGAACTTCAGGACACTTCTGTTGGCCAAACCCCAACGTTTCTCAAGGTCTCCCCGGACTGAAGCTCCATTTGGTCAGCTGTGAATGTTAGCGTGCAGATGGCTTACCCTGATTGTGGCATCTCTCACAAGGTAATGCCATGAGGTGTTCCAGAGAACTACAAATACTAAGAGGAGGTAGTACTTCAATGGAATTTCCTTCCAACATAGGATTTACCATGGTGACCATCTCAGAAACAGCTACAAAGCAAGCAAAGCCAGGGCCATTGGGGAAAGGGCAAAGAGAGGCTGGCTGTTTGCATGTATGTACAAGGATGATCAAAGAGAAGGACTTGGATGGGTGAAAAGAGGGGAAAAGATAATGGAAGGTGAAACAATGGACATGAAGAAGTTAACCTCTGTTTAATGCAGTATTGATTCCTGGGGCACAGCACTAATGACTGGCCTCCAGATGGGCTTTGTGCCCATGACCACAGCCCTCTGGGTTTGGCCACTCTGTGGAAATGGCTCTGGTGGTGCTTGAGTTTCGTTAGGCAAAACGTAAGCCAGCGGAAAATTTGGACAACAGCATCCTGGGCTGTATGAGCAGGAGCACAGCCAGAAGTGATTATCTGCCTCTGCTCAGCACCTTTTACACCACACCCTGCACAATGACAGTGAGACACTGACAAACAGGAACCAGTTAACTACAGGGCCACTGAAGTGGGAATCCTCCAATTATCCTTCAAGGGTTTGTGTGATTTCCCTAAGAATATCAGTACAACAACAACAACAACAAAAGCCTTAATGTGCCTAAATATCAATATCTGCATCGGAGCAATCTGCATCTGTGGTAGCCACGTGGGGCAATGCCAATTCAATCAGTATTTGCAATATACAGCATGATACCCAACGGACAAGTACATATCTGAAGCAGTTCAGATGAAGGGTGGACTTGCAGAAGCCACCCTTTGTGTCCCCAGGTGGCATGGACAATGCGGATTTCCCTCTCCAGAGAGTGGCAGAGGCTGGATCCCCTGCTCAGGACAGACTCCTTGCCAGGAAGCCACAGGCATGGAGGTAGCTCCCCTGGTTCTTACTGGCAATTCACTCGGCATCACTTTTGATGTGTTTGGTGCTTTTCTGTGACTACGCTTTCTGCACAGATGATCATCAAAAGACAACCATTTCATAAGAGATGGTGATAAAGGCCCTGTTATGGCCAAGAAAGCTCAGCATGAGCTCTGGAGGGAGCTAGGAGGCTTGTAATAATCAGAGGAAGGCCTCTTCCGAAGAGTGAGTGGCCCTGAGCAGCAGTGTCTGGCTGGCTGTAGATCTGGGGGAGAGGTTTGGGGGGATGTCAGTGAGAAATAAGCTGATGGCTGATGGCTTTAGCAAATCCTTACAACATGTCTGAGCCCAGCAATGGAAAGCAGTGGATGTCTGCAGGTAGGGGAGGAGGAAGAGGATTGTCCTGAGAATCCAGCAGGAAGGAAGGTCCACATGTTCCTTGAATACCTCCAGGGAGGGTGACTCCACCACTTCCCTGGGCAGCTTATTCCAGTGTCTCACCACTCTCTCAGTAAAGAACTTTTTCCTAATATCCAGCCTGAACCTCCCCTGGTGCAACTTGAGGCCATTTCCTCTAGTACTGTCACTTGTCACTTGGGAGAAGACACCAACACCCACCTCTCTGCAACCCCCTTTCAGGTAGTTGTAGAGAGCGATGAGGTCTCCCCTCAGCCTCCTCTTCTCCAGACTGAACAACCCCAGTTCCCTCAGCCGCCCCTCATCAGATTTGTGCTCCAGACCCCTCACCAGCTTCGTTGCCCTTCTCTGGACACGCTCCAGCACCTCAATGTCCTTCTTGTAGTGAGGGGCCCAAAACTGAACACAGGATTTGAGGTGCGGTCTCACCAGCGCCGAATACAGGGGCACGATCACCTCCCTGCTCCTGCTGCCACACCATTTCTGATACAGGCCAGGATGCCGTTGGCCTTCTTGGCCACCTGGGCACACTGCTGGCTCATCTTCAGCCGGCTGTCAATCAACACCCCCAGGTCCTTTTCTGCAGGGGAGCTTTCCAGCCACTCGTCCCCAAGCCTGTAGCATTGCATGGGTTGTTGTGACAGAAGTGCAGGACCCGTCACTTGGCCTTGTTGAGCCTCATAGAATGGACCTGGGCCCATCGATCCAGCCTGTCCAGATCCCTCTGCAGAGCCTTCCTACCCTCAAGCAGATCAACACTCCCGCACAACTTGGTGTCATCTGCAAACTTGCTGAGGGAGCACTCAATCCCCTCATCCAGATTATCGATAAATATATTAAACAAGACCGGTCCCAAAACTGAGCCCTGGGGGACTCCGCTTGTGACCGGCCGCCAACTGGATTCCACTCCATGTACCACAACTCTCTGGACTCAGCTGACCAGCTATTTTTTTACGCATATACACCCCTCCACTGCCTAACCTAATTCAGGGCAGCTGAATCTCACTCTGATGTCCAAATACAGGACTGGAGTGCTATGTGAGATGCCAGGGCTCTCCAGGACAACTGCATGCAGCGACAGAGAGCACAGGTCCTATACAGGAACCCTGTCCCCATTCAGACTAGTTGCATGACGGGCACCACCCAGGGCATCTCAAACCAATTCAGTGCCTTTGGGCCAGTGACCGAATCCCACGATGGCAGCGATGTAAGGTTTGTCCCTTCTCTATCCAGTCGATGCAGGACAGCACTTGAATAGAAAACGCCTCACGCTGGGGTTCTCACACCTGTTCCTTCACTCTCAAACTCTGCTGGTTCTTTTCTTCCCCATCGTTTAACCTTTTAGGTTAAGGCCAACAATTTTCACAGTGTGCCTGTGTCTTCGGAAGTCCACAGCCAAAAACATTTTCAAAATCATCTCTTCCTGAGAACAGCTTCACCTCCAAGCCAGGCATGCACCAATGGCCTCAGCCTGGGGCACAGACTGGAGGAGCTGGAGCCTTGCATGCCACCTCTTCATTCCGCTTCGAGGGAATAACAGCTCAAGGGTGCTGGGATAGATCACATGACTGGGGTGCTGGGATGGGTGGGTACAGGATGATCAGGATCATCAGGCCAGGAAGACCAGGAGGTGGGTGTCCTCGGTGTGAAGGAGCTGCTTAGGTGTGTGGAGCTCCTCTATGGGATGGACAAGTTGGGTGATCCCTTGCGGGTGAGGGTCAGAGGAGAGACTGGTAAAGGTGACACTGTTGAAGGAGACAAAGAACTCATCAAAGTCCCCTTGGAGAATTTAATGACCGAACACCCTGGCATTCACTGGAGGGGGAGCACAACAGCATGCAAATTATCCTGGAGGTTTCTGGAGGGTCTTGGGACACAGCTTGGGATACAGGTCTACATAGCACAGGTACCAGATGGGCCAACAATGGTGACGCTCATCTGAATCTGTTACTCACAAAGAAGTAAGAGCTGGACATGAATGTGAAAACCAGTGTCAGCCTTAGCTGCCACAATCATGAAATAGGGACAATATGAAAGTGCAGATGCCAGACCTCGGAGGAGCAGACTTTGGCCCAGTCTAGCGACTTTTAGTGGGGGAGCCCACGTGAGCAACATAGAAGGGCAGCACAGCTCAGTACATCTGGTCTTCAAGGACAGCGTCTTTCAAGTACTAGACTGTCCATACCAGTAGTCAGGAAAAGAAGCAGAGAAATCAGGAGAGAAGTTTGGGGAAACAGGAAAATCATGGGGAAGCTCCATAGGAAACAGGAAGCATACAAGAGATGGATGCAAGGATTAAACAAAGGAGCAATTCAGAAATACAGTTGGTTTGAGAAAAGCCAAAGCTCCCATAGAGTTGACGCTTGCAAGGGAGTTCAAGGGCACAACAGTGAGCTCTTATGACTTGAGGAACAGTTAAAGAAGAAATGAGGATAATGTGTGGCCACTTCTGAATTTACGAAGAGGAGGTGTAGATAGGTGTGAGGTAATCTTGACCTTTGTCTTCACCAGCAAGGTCTCCCAGTTCCTTGTGCCTAGGAGGCAGAACCCCAGGAGAAATCCAGGAGCAGATGGAGATCAAGACAGGGATTACTTAGGGAAGGTCAACCCTTGGTAGTCCATTGGACGAGACGGGACAAATCCAAGGATGTTGAGAGACCAGGCCGATGTCATAGCAGGGCTGCTCTGATACATTTTGGAAGGTCATCATGACAGGAGAAAGCAAAAAGCAAACCTTAGATACATCTTCTACAAAGACACAAGGACTGAGCAGGGCAATTACAGGCTGCAGTGACAGAGACCAGGAGCTGCATGGTGGGGCAGCAGCTCTGTGGAAATGGCTCTGGTGGTGCTTGAGTTTCGTTAGGCAAAACATAAGCCGGCAGAAAAGATGGCCAACAGCATCCTGGGCTGTATGAGCAGAAGCACAGCCAGAAGTGATTATCTGCCTCTGCTCAGCACCTTTTACACCACACCCTGCACAATGACAATGAGACATTGACAAAGAGGAACCAGCTCACTGGAGGGCCACTAAAGTGGTAATCCTCCAGTTATCCTTCAAGGGTTTGTGTGATTTCCCTAAGAATATCAGTATCTACAACAACAACAACAACAAAAGCCTTAATGTGCCTAAATATCAATATCTGCAGCGGAGCAATCTGCATCTGTGGTAGCCACGTGGGGCAATGCCAATTCAATCAGTATTTGCAATATAAAGCACGATACCCAATCGACAAGTACATATCTGAAGCAGTTCAGATGAAGGGTGGTCTTGCAGAAGTCACCCTTTGTGTCCCCAGGTGGCATGGACACTGCGGATTTCCCTCTCCAGAGAGTGGCAGAGGCTGGATCCCCTGCTCAGGACAGACTCCTTGCCAGGAAGCCACAGGCATGGAGGTAGCTCCCCTGGTTCTTACTGGCAATTCACTCGGCATCACTTTTGATGTGTTTGGTGCTTTTCTGTGACTACGCTTTCTGCACAGATGACCATCAACCATTTCATAAGAGATGGTGATAAAGGCCCTGTTATGGCCAAGAAAGCTCAGCATGAGCTCTGGAGGGAGCTAGGAGACTTTTAATAATCAGAGGAAGGCCTCTTCCGAAGAGTGAGTGGCCCTGAGCAGCAGTGACTGGCTGGTTGTAGGTGTGGGAGAGAGGGCTGGGGGGATGTCAGTGAGAAATAAGCTGATGGCTGATGGCTTTAGCAAATCCTTACAACATGTCTGAGCCCAGAAGTGGAAAGCAGTGGATGTCTGCAGGTAGGGGAGGAGGAAGAGGATTGTCCTGAGAATCCAGCAGGAAGGAAGGTCCCTCCTGTGCCTGTCAGGGCTGATACAGACATTTCCACCTTGCGTGCATGCCTCGGCCATGCAGATGGGGCATGTCCGCTGCTGGGGGTGGCTGTGCTCAGTCATCCACATGAGCTCACCTTGCTGACCAGCACCCTTGGATGCAACTTCTCCAGTGCCATGGACTGGTGAGGGTGTAGTTTGCTCAAGCAACCGCTGGCTTGATCCCCATCCTCCACTGGCTGTTCCTTTCCCAAGTCCTGCCTCAAAGCTCAAAGGCCTGGGAGACATCGCTGGTAGTACCTGAGGCAAAGAGGACATAGACTATGTCAGATCTATCTACACCTACTCTTACCAAAATCAGCAGGGTCACACATTCTCTGTTTCTTCTTCAACTGTTGCTGATGCAGCAAGAGCTTATCTTGGTTCCTTTTGCATTGCCTTTTCAGTTTCAATTGAGTTCTTATGAGGATCACTGCTGTCCTTGAAGGTGTATCCAGGCACACTGTGAAGGTGATTGGTGTGTTCCTTGACTGTATCACCATGGGTGTGGGCAAAGACCCCAGTGTCTGTACATGCAATTCCTGCAGCTATTGGGTAGAGGAGGGGTGTCTGTCATGCAATCGCTGTGAATGGAAACTGCTTTCCTGAAAGTCCTCTACGGTTCCTGCAAGCCCTGGCACCTCATGTAGCTCTGTGGGCCTGGGTTTGAGCATTAAATTGAGTAGCTGCCCTAAATTCTGTCAGGCATTGTGGGGTTGAGCATGAGGCAAATGCCAAGGTAGTCAGTGGGAGTCTAGGAAACCGAGCTGATGGAGAAGGAAAGAGAGAGACTGAGCTCTCCCTATGGCACAGGGCTCCAATCATTCCGATGAATAAGCTGCCCTGAACATAATGAGGTGAGCTGCCCTAAATTTGGGCATCAGCTGTTATTTCAGATGGCCAAAGGAAATTCCCAACAGCTTCCAAGAGGATGTCTCCAGATGCTGCCCTGTCTCTATGAACTGCTCCATTTGAGTTTGCAGTTACCTGCACATATCTTCGACCACCTCTGGCACCTCAAATGTAACCAGACATTGCATCTCATTCCTAGCATCCCTGTGCATCTATGAGCAGGGGAGCTGAGACAAGGAGCTCACATGCAGGTGCCTATTTTGTGCACCACTGAACTGAGGCAAGAGGGATCCATCCTCCTGTGGATTTGTGGCAGTCATGGAAGGGAGCTGAGACCCCTTCCAGGACCAGGACTACACACCCAGAATAAGATGCCTCGATTGCCTCAGCTGAATCTCTTCCCTCAGAAGTGGTCAAGGAGATCCCTCACACTCACTGGGTATTCTGCCTACTGATGGGACAAGGAAAGGTGATATTTATATTGAAATCTATCTCTGAGCAGGAAAATGACAGTGCTAGAAAGAAGCGTCTCTCCCCAGCTGAGGAAGGGAACAGCAGTGATTTCTTCAGCCTGTTTCACAGCAGGTTCCCCTGGAGCCCCAGGGACACCTGGAGGGAGCCCAGAGGGGGCAGAGAAAGTGCTGCCTTGGGCTGGTCCTCTGCTGCTGAGCTGAGCTGGGCTGGGCTCCTGGGGTGGAGGGAGGGAGCTGATGGCAAGTGGGCAGTGCTGCAGAGAGACAGCTCTGCCCAAGAGCAGCTTTTCTTCAAAGCGCAGCAGGGCTGAGGGCACTGCCTGCAGGCACTGAGAAGAGATGAGGCAGAGAGAGGTTAAAGGCAGTCTGGGGCGGGAGGATGCAGAGAGCTGATTCGAAGGGAAATCTTCACAGCCCTTAACACAGTAAGTCTCTGGCTGCAGGGAAAAGCAGCTGTGGTTTCTGGAGGGATCTCCTAAAGGTGGCACATCCCACAGCTTATGGAATCTGGAAGTACAACTCTTTCAGGGTCTCTGTTGTAGAGGTGGGGGATGTGCTGCAGATTAGGGACATTCCGCTGCACCATCAGAGATAAAGAACATGACAGCTGCCTTATCCCAAGGACGGCTGCAGGGGTGTAAAGGTGGGTGTGCAGCCAGCGGTGCCCAGGGCTGTCCTTCAGAGCAGAGTCCCTGTGACCCAGGGGCTGTGTGTTTGGGCAGGGACTCTGCTGCCTGCCAGGGTCAGCACTCAGCCTGCCCAGAGAGCTCCCAGGGTGATGTGGGGAGAAGCTGTGGGTTGAAGGAATGACCCTTGGCAGGGCAGGGCAGGGTCCTTGTGCTTTCGAGAGGGTGCAGCATGGGTCAGGGTTCCTCACAGCTCCACATCACACCCAGACTGTATCAAATGGGATGTTTCAAGGAGAAGATCAAGGCTGGGATTACGATAAAGATAAGGAGCTTTCCTCAGCCTGTTTCTCAGTTTCCTATTCCAGAGGGGTTGTGGGGAGGAGAGAAAACAATAAATGGAAAAGAAGGTGTCGATTTTTAACAAGTCACTGAGACTCCTGAACTGCAACTTTGAGTGATCAGGAGGTCTGCCAAGAGCCTCCTAAAGTGCCTTCAGCCACTCCTCTGCCTAGGGACAACACCAGAATCACCTCTGCTGGACCCATCAGGGTTGCTCAGACCTGTCCTTTTCCACCTGCAAACAGGCACATGCACCCAGGCACTGCCCTGCAAACAGGCAGGTTTCTGTAGGACCAAGGTGAGTGCACAGAGGTTGGGATGAGGTCTGGGAGCACTGACAAGGAAAAGACATGGCACAAGGAAACATCTCCGAGGAGGAAAATCTCCAGGCAGCATATGTCCAGATATGATCAGGGAATGAGAGGAAACTAAACCCAGAAATGTTGTGGCAGGGAGAATTGAGAAAACTCCTGATGATCCCCTCCAATGCAGACCCCTTCCTCTCCCACCCAGCACAGCCTCTGCCTTCAGGGCCATGGGCTCCAAGGCATGAACCACCTCCTCTGCAGCCAGAGCTCCAGCAGAGCCGAGGTGCAGCTCTCCAGCCTCGGGCCCAGTTCCCCTCCGCAGAGCACAGGGGCTGAGAACATCTGCCCAGCAGTGTTGGTGTCTGGGAGGTGGTCTGGGCAGTGGGTTAAGGGTAACGCTTTCCTGAGTGCCCGGCTGCCTCTCCCCCTGCCTCTCTCAGCCAGACCCTCGCTGTATTTCCCCATGTTTCTCCTCTTCTCTGTGTTATTGCTGTTGTTATTTCATTCTTGCTGCCAGGCTCTGTGGGGATGGGAGTTCCAGCTGCAGAGTCACACACTGATCTTGTGGGTCCTCCTGTGCAGGTGTGTCCATGGAAATGAGGTGTCCCACCTTTCACCTGTGGGGCTGTGGGCAATGCAGCCTGTGGGGCTTTGGAATGAGCTGGTTTTCCCTAAATTAGATAGGATAATTAGGACATTGGCTATCTCCTTGGGGTGTCCTTCCAAGCTGTGAGCTGCTCTCCAAAATGCAAACCTGTCCCATAGCAACTTTCCGGTTTCTGAAAGCATAGAGGCACTACAACCAAGGAAAAGCTGTGAGGTTGGTGACATGAGCCATGCGTGTCTGTGGTTGGAAGTGGGGTGCTGAGACCTTGAGAAAGGGTGAGATATTTAGCAGTCCGCAGTTGATCACTCTACTCTCAGCTGTGTCTGGTGGCTTTTCAGGGTAACACAGGAGTCAGATCACCCTCCATCTGAGAATGCTGTAATCCCAGGGCAGCAGGAAACAATAAGGAGGGACAGCCCAGGTTCCCTCCCACTGCTCTCAGCCAAAAGCAATGCTCTTGCTTTGCAGGAATCGCTGTGTTCTCCCTGAGTGCAGCAGAAATGCTGAGGGTTTCTGACATCCAAGAACACTCCCCAGGTGAGAAGGGGGGAGCTGTAAAAAACCCAAACCATTCAAATTGCATTTGTCATCCCCATTCCTTAGCACTGGGAGTGCAGATGCTGACAAGCCCTTCTGCGTTAGGACCATTTTTGTCTAACAAAATCCAACAGCAGGACTGGCCACTGACCCCATGGTTCCCATGAACACACTGCTGCAAAGCAGGGCTGAATCCTCAGCATCCAGTGGGCAAAGGCCTGGCTCCTCATGGCACATTCAGCCAGCATCAGCCTGGGCTCCAGCATGGGAGTTGAGGAAAGCCTTCTGAAAAAAGAAAAGGGAGAGTGTGTAGCAGGGGGAGTATCGATGGGAAACGGCTTTGATTTTGCTCAGAGAATTCTTCTCTAACTTAGTTTGTTTTCCTCCTTGGACTGTGTCCCATGCCCAGAGGATGCTGATGTCCAACAGCAGCTCTATCACCGAGTTCCTCCTCCTGGCATTGGCAGACACACGGGAGCTGCAGCTCTTGCACTTCTGGCTCTTCCTGTGCATCTACCTGGCTGCCCTCCTGGGCAATGGCCTCATCATCACCGCCATAGCCTGTGACCACCACCTCCACACCCCCCTCCTCACTGTCATGGCCTATGACCGCTACGTGGCCATCTGCAAACCCCTGCACTACGGGACCCTCCTGGGCAGCAGAGCTTGTGTCCACATGGCAGCAGCTGTCTGGGGCAATGCGTTTCTCTATGCTCTGCTGCACACGGCCAATACCTTTTCACTACCACTCTGCCGAGGCAATGCCCTGGACCAGTTCTTCTGTGAAATCCCCCAGATCCTCAAACTTTCCCGTTCAGACACCTACCTCAGGGAAGTTGGGCTTATTGCTTTTAGTGTTTTTCTACTTTTGGGGTGTTTTGTTTTCATGGTGCTGTCCTACGTGCAGATCTTCAGGGCTGTGCTGAGGATCCCCTCTGCGCAGGGACGGCACAAAGCCTTTTCCACCTGCATCCCTCACCTGGCTGTCGTCTCCCTCTTTCTCAGTACTGGCATATTTGCCTACCTGAAGCCTCCTTCTATCTTCTCCTCGTCCCTGGATGTGGTGTTTGCCATTTTTTACTCAGTGGTGCCTCCAGCAGTGAACCCCCTCATCTACAGCATGAGAAACCAGGAGCTCAAGGATGCCCTGAGGAATCTGGTAACTGGATGTCTTTCAGCAGCCAAAAGCTGCCTACCTTCCTCTGCAGCTGACTCCCAGTGTATGTCATGACAGGCCAAGTCTGCCTTTCCTATATTTTTTTTTCCTTTTTCCACTTTTGATCTTTTTGTCTTGAAATAAATGCAATTATTACTCCCCTTAGTGATCCTCCCATCTTGTGTGACCCAGAGACTTTGTATAAATAGGAAACCATTTCATTTAAGAAAATAAATGAACCTGCAACAACTTCTTGGTGTACGATCCATCCTCAGCATAGCAGAATTGAATGGGAAACAGAAACACCTTTCTGGCTGCACCAGCTTGGGGCAGGCTGCTTTGTGCTGGGGGGATGAGGAGATCTTGAGGACCACAAGGACCAGGGCTCTTGTGCCAGCCTGGGGAGACGGGATGGCACAAAGGCGCTGCAGAGCTCTCAGGATATGCTGGAGAGGAGAACAGGGGACACAGGATGCCACTGATTTCCTTGTCCTTGTGGCCCCCCGTCTCTGGGACTGCCCTCCAGGGTCTGCTGTGCCCTTCAGAGGGGCTGGGGCTCTGGGATGAGTGCCCAGAGCTCTGCAGCACCCTGTGGCAAGTAGTGCTGTGGGGCCAGACCAGAGTGGGCTGGGCTGGAGAGAGGGCAGGGGAGGTAGGAGGTCTTGGAGGGAGCTGGGCTGAGCTGGAAAGTTCCTGCGAGAGAAAAACATCAGTGTACAGCTTGTACTGCATGACTGTGCAGGGTGAGGGCTCGCATCAGGGGGCTTGTGGTGCAGAGACAGGGCTCCTGCATGGACCCACACTTGAATGGACCACAGGAAACATCCATGATGCTGCAAAATGCATGACCCTCCCAGAGGGAGGTCCCATAACTGCAGGGGAAGCGGGAATGATTTGTGAGACCCATGGGAGTGCAGGGAGAGAGCGGAGTGTGCCCAGCAATGAGTGTGTTAAAGGCAGGAAGAAGACCTGAAGTAGTGGCGGGGCTGAAGGGGGTGTCATGCTGAAGTGAAACAGGTTGATTTTGGATTTTGAGGCAGCAGAAGAAGGAGGACATGCATTTCAGTGCTGGGATATTGTGCTGGTTTTGGCTGGGGAAGAGTTAACTTTCTTCATAGCAGCTAGTATGGAGCGATGGTGTTTGTCTTCCCAAGTAACTGTAATGCATGATGGAGCCCTGCTTTCCTGGAGATGGCTGAACACCTGCCTACCAATGGGAAGGAGTGAATGAATTCCTTGTTTTGCTTTCCTTGCCTGCGCGGCTTTTGCTTTCCCTATTAAACTGTCTTTATCTCAACCCATGAGTTTTCTCACTTTTACTCTTCCGATTCTCTCCCCCATCCCACCTGGGGCTGTGTGGTGCTTAGTTGCCAGCTGGGGTTAAACCACGACAGTCCTTTTTGGTGCCCGAACAGGGGCTCAAAGGGTTCAAGATAAAGACAGGTTTGATCGGAATGTGCTCGATCAAATTTATAGCTGTTATTGCTGTTCAGCTATTAATCGGCAGGCTCCTGGGCTTGCCATGGGGCTTGCTTGCCTCACTGTATATTAGAGTCTAGTGCTCGTTAATGGCTGCTTTTTGCTTTCGCTGCTCTCTGTACTGCCATACTGCTGATCATCTCCCTCTGCTGTGCCTGGGAACATGTTGATAACAGCAATGGCCATGTGCCTGGGCTGGCAGATGGCCAGGGCATCGCTGCTGGTTCTGTGCTGCTGTACTGGACAGGCTGGAAATCCAGTGTGAACTGGAGTCGAAGGGACTGTGACCTGTGGATGAGTCCACGTGGGAGCAGGACACCCCAAAGCATCTGTGTCCATGAATAAGTCCATATCAGAGCAGGTACACCTCGAAGTGTCTGTGGCCGTGGTTATGTCTGTGCCGCAGCAGGTGTATCTCTGAAGGGATTGTGGCCCAAGGATAAGCCCACGCAGGAGAAGGTACACCTCGAAGCATCTGTGGCTGTGGATAAGCCCATGCTGCAGCAGGTACACCTGGAAGCATCAGTGGCTGTGCATGAGGTCATGCTGGAGCACTTGAAAGTGTGAGGTCATGCTGGAGCACTTGAAAGTGTGAGGCCATGGAGAAGCCCACGGCAGAGCAGGTACACCCCTGGAGAGACTGCAGCCGTGGGTAAGGTCATGTTGGAGCAGTTTTACTTCTGAAGGCATTGTGACCCATGGATAAGGCCACGCTGGAACAGGTGCACCTCAAGATGACTGTGGCTCTGGATAGCTCTGTGCCGCAGCAGGTATACCCCTGAAGAGACTGTGGTGCACAGAATAAGTCTCCACTTGGAGCAGGTACACCCCTAAGGGACTGCAGTCTGTGGGTAGGTCCAAGCCGGAGCAGGGGCAAGGGGAGGAGTTCATTGCAATGTTAAAATCTATGGTCTATTCCAAAGGGACCAGGGGTGGAGGTTGTAATAGAAAAACCTTTAAATTGTTGTAACCTGGGATCTGAGTTGCATGTTATAGGAATTCCTATAACAAGAAGCCCTTGTTGCTCGCCAGGCTAGGAGCAAGGGGAGGAGTTCATTGGAATGCTAAACCCTAAAACCTGGCCCAAAGGGACCAGGGGAGGAGATTGTCATGGAAATACCTTTAAATTGCTGTAACCCATGATTGGAGTTGCATGTTAGAGGAATTACTGTAGCAGGAACCACCTGAACCAACGGAGGACAAGCCTTACAAGAAGCAGTGCAAGTGCAGCAGTGACCCGACCTGAGCTGGCTGTGGTGCCCAATAACTCCATGCAATACAACACCTCTTCTCTCCTGAGTGACCACCGTAACAGATGGAGCCCAAAGTTATGGACTACATGAACTCAATGGACATTTTGTGGACATTTGTGGATATTTATGGACACTTTACAGACATTTCACAGGAGTGATCCATAGACTAAGGGAATGATATCTGTGTACTATATCAAAGGATGGGTGTCGTGGTTTAGTCCCAGCTGGCAACTAAGCACCACACAGCCGCTCACTCCCTCCCCCAATGTTGGATGGGGGAGAGAATAGGAAAAGTAAAAGCGAGAAAGCTCGTGGGTTGAGATAAAAACAGTTTAATAAGTGAAATGAAATAAAATAAAATAATAATGACAATAATAATAAAAATTGTAATGAAAAGGAAAATAACAACAACAAACAGGAAAGGCAAGTGATGCAAATGAAAACAATTGGTCACCACCCTCCGACCAATGCCCAGCCCAAGCAGCGGTCCCCCGGCCAGCTTTTCCCCTAATTTATATACTGAGAATGGCATCATATGGTATGGAATATCCCTTTGGTCAGTTGTGGTCAGCTGTCAGCCTTTGACTCCAGTTCATATTGAAGTTCTCGCACGTCTGGTACGGCAGCACTCAGCGGCGGTGTGACTTCGTTCAGGCCTCGATAGTCCACTGTTAACCGCCACTCTCCATTAGATTTTTGCACGGGCCATATGGGACTACTAAAGGGTGAATGAGTCTTACTGATCATTCCTTGACTTTCCAGTTGATGGATCAAGTTGTGGATGGGAACCAGGGAGTCTCGATTGGTGCGATATTGTTGCCGGTGCACTGTCATGGTAGCAATTGGCACCTGCTGTTCTTTAACTTGCAGCAACCCCACCACAGAAGGATCCTCTGAGAGACCAGGCAAGCTAGACAGCTCTTTAATTTCCTCCGTATTCAAAGCAGCTATACCAAAAGCCCAGCAGTACCCTTTTGGGTCTCTGAAGTACCCTCTCCTGAGACAGTCTATGCCAAGGATGCATGGAGCCTCTGGACCAGTCACAATAGGGTGCTTTTGCCACTCATTCCCAGTTAGGCTCACTTCAGCCTCCAACACAGACAGTTCTTGGGATCCCCCTGTGACTCCAGAAATACAGATGGATTCTGCCCCCTTGTAATCTGATGGAATTAGAGTACACTGTGCACCGGTGTCCACTAGAGCTTTCTACTCCCGTGGGGCTGATGTGCCAGGCCACCGAATCCACACAGTCCAGTAAACCCGATTGTCCCTTTCCTCCACCTGACCAAAGGCAGGGCCCCTCTACTCCTGGTCTGAGTCTTCATTACTTGGTTCTTATAAGTGCAAAACAGAAGTTCCTTCCTCAGGATCAAAGGTACACTCAGCCCTTCTACTCTGCCCAACAGACACTGGAGCAGTAATTGTCCTGGGTGGATGCTTTTTGGCTGTTGTTTTCCCTCGCAGTTCCTGCACCCGAGCTTCTAGTCTCCAGGGAGGTTGACCATCCCACTTCCTCATGTCCTCCCCCTGGTCACGCAGGAAGAACCACAGGGTTGCACGTGGTGTGCACCACCCGTACCCTTTCCCTTGAACAGGAAAAAGCTGACTCTTAATAGCTGAGGCTTTGGTTGGAGTGCATGAGGAAAACCTACCCTTCTCATCTTGCTCAAACAGGTTTTGGGTCAGTCTGTGTCTCTCCACAGCCGAGACACAGGCACACATGGAGGGAGCAAGACTATCTTCGTATTCTCGGAGCTGTCTGGCCAGTTCATCTCTAGTTGGTGCCCAGTGTCCAGCTCATTATCACCAGGGTGTGGGTGTATGACGTCACTGCATTTCGTACAAACTTTCGCCACATGGACCGTGTGCACTGGATTTCATCCGGGTCTTTGCATGTCTGGTCATTATAGATCACCTCCAACATGGCTAATTCCCTCAGATACTGGATGCCCCCCAGAATGTTGGTCCATTTCCTTTGAGAATTTGCAAGTTCTTCCTTGAAGCGATACCTCTCCTTCACACTTGACAGGAGTCACCGCCAAAGACTGAGGACTCCTGCCTTTTTTCCAATACCTTTGTCAACGGCCTTATCCTTAGCAAGGGATCCCAGCTCCCGGGCTTCCTTACCCTCTAATTCCTGACTAATGGCCCCGATATCCCAGCATTGAAGCAACCAGCTGAGAATTAGCTCACCTGGTTGATGACTAAAATCTTTTCGGATATCTCGCAGCTCACTCAGGGATAGGGAGCGGGTGGTTTCTGTCTCATTGATTGCCTCAGTCTCTTCCTCCTCCTGTTCTTGTGATTGCTCTGCCGCAGAACAGGCTGCCTCTTCTGATTCTTTCTCCTGCTCCCTCTTAGGAGAAGCTTCTTCATCCCTTACTGAACGAGCTGACTTCTGCTTCCACTGTTTCTTTTTAGTTATAGGGGCAACTGATACAGTGCCTGGTTTAGCCACAGTGTCTGTTGGTTTTTTTCCCCTCTCTTCTTCCTGTGGGTGCTGCATAGTATCGAGCAGTGTTTGGTAGATACTGGCCAGGGCCCAGCACAGTCAAGAAAAAACAAGTAGGAGGCTAAGAACAATAATATCACAGGTACAAAACAAAACAAAACAAAACAAACAAAAAAAAAGGCAAAAAGAAAAAACCCCAACCACAAATTAAAAATAAAGACACATACGAAGAAAAGTTAGCCCTCACTTTTCCTGAGGTACAGTGCGAGCCCTAGTGGGATAATAGGCACTATATTAATCTGAAGTCGAGCGTATTCAAATACTTTCCGCAGGGCTTCTATGATTTCCTTGTTCCTCACGCTGTAGATGAGGGGGTTCACTGCTGGAGGCACCACCGAGTACAGAACTGTAACTACCACATTCAGGGACGGGGAGGAGATGGAGGGGGGCTTCAGGTGAGCAAATATGCCTGTGCTGACAAACAGGGAGACCACAACCAGGTGAGGGAGGCACGTGGAAACAGCTTTGTGCCGACCCTGCTCAGAGGGGATCCTCAGCACAGCCCTGAAGATCTGCACATAGGACAGCACAATGAAAACAAAACAGCCAAAAGCTAAAAAACAACTTAATATAAGAAGCCCAGCTTCCCTGAGGTAGGATTCTGAGCAGGAGAGCTTGAGGATCTGGGGAATTTCACAGAAGAACTGGTCCAGGACATTACCCTGGCAGACTGGTAGTGAAAATGTACTGGCAGTGTGAAGCACAGAATTGAGAAACCCACTGCCCCAGGCAGCTGCTGCCATGTGGACACAAGCTCTGCTGCCCAGGAGGGTCCCATAGTGCAGGGGTTTGCAGATGGCCACGTAGCGGTCATAGGCCATGACAGTGAGGAGAGAATACTCTGCTGCGATCAAGAAGACAAACAGAAAGACCTGGGCAACACATCCCCCATAGGAGATGGCCCTGGTGCCCCACAGGGAATTGGCCATGGATTTGGGCACAGTGGTGGAGATGCAGCCCAGGTCAAGGAGGGAGAGGTTGAGGAGGAAGAAGTGCATGGGGGTGTGGAGGTGGTGGTTGCAGGCTACGGCGGTGATGATGAGGCCATTTCCCAGGAGGGCAGCCAGGTAGATGCCCAGGAAGAGCCAGAAGTGCAAGAGCTGCAGCTCCCGTGTGTCTGCGAATGCCAGAAGGAGGAATTCGGTGATGGAGCTGCTGTTGGACATCTGCTGTTTCTTGGCATGCGGGCCTGTACAAAAAAGGAAGGGACAAGGAAAAATTAGGACAGACTCCTCTGAGCAAAGCCATTCCATTTTCATAGAAATCCTCCCCATTTGAAAGACATTTCATTTCTCAGTTTTGTGAGTGGCTGAGTGTGTTGTGAGGAGCTGAGGAGTCATCTTTTCTCTGCTGCAGTGGGTACATGGAGCTGGTTTGTGACAGCTCCGATGTCCACAACCAATGCCAGATGTAATCCACCTTTATCGGAAAAGATCCATAGCCTCACTCATGACTCGGAAGGGTGTGGGCTGCAGAAGAGAGGCTCAGCATGTCCTTACAAGAATTTTGTCTTTGTTTTCTATTTTCCACTATCTCATCTGATCAGTGTTCTTTTTAGGGGTAGAAATACTTATTTTATGTCTGAAAATGTGGAGTCTTGAGACAGGACAGGCAAAAGGGCTCATGTCTTTGTAGCTTAGTGCAGTCAGGAGAACTGCAGTGTCTGTTAGTCTGTTACCCAGCTGCTCTGTTCTTTCACTTGTGCTGCCTTGAAGACAACTTCACACACAAATTACCCTTTAAAAAAAACCCCAAAACCAGACTCTGATGAGAGCAGGGGAGCCCTGTTTCAAAGGGCAGATCTGCAAACTCTTCTATCCCAGCCCAGAGGTGGAGTTGTGATGGAGAGAGCAGGACATGACACCTCACAGAGAGAAGCAAAGGACTCTGAGGGGAGAGTACTGACCTCCAAGGGAAAGCTCAGCACTCCCTAGGATCCTACAGGAGAGCTGTGCTTTTCTGGGGCCAGCTCACAAGCCCAGCAGGACAGGCAAAGCACAGAGTCAGATGTCCTGGTGATGGGATGGCCTACAGGGAGAGTCAGACCATTGGTCAGAACAGCAGACAACGCCCAGAAGACATCTACAGTGAGGGACAAAAGAGAGCTGGCTGAAGGCAGCCTACCCCAGGGCTTGTCTGCAGTTTCCTCCCACTCCCTGCCCATGTCTCTGCTGCCTGGAGCTCTCCCTGCCAGCAGCTCTTTCTCTGTCCCCACGTCTCCTCCCTGCCAGCGCTCACAGACCCCATCCCACCCGCTGTGCGCTCAGCTCTGCCCTGCAGACAGCTCCTGGCAACAGGGCACTGCCCAGGGCATCTCCGTGTTGGCAGGTCCTAAAGAGAAGATCAGATAAACCCTGAAGAGACAAAAAAGGTGATGTCCATGCTTTCTGTAGGCAGAGGAAAGTGTGAAGTTACTTTATCAGGTGCCTTGAAAAACCTGTTCATAAGTCACTATAATGCTGTAGGGGTCTCAGTCTCCCGTGCAAACCTGACAGCTCCATTACCCTTTCCTCCTACCAGCACAGCAGGAAATTGAAAGCACCGACCCTGGAAAGCGCCTTTGTTTCCATGTACCCCTGCCTTGCTGTGCTTCCTGAAAAGTGCCCTGGGAAATGTCCTGGGGGTGATCTGGAGCTGTGAACCACCCTGACCCATACAGCACCTTCTCAACAGCAGAAGGACCTTGCCCTGTCCTGCCCTTCCAGTGGGTCGCTCCTTCCACCCACAGCTTCTCCCCTCAGTGAGCTCCCTGGGCAGGCTGAGTGCTGGCCCTGGCAGGTGGCAGAGTCCCTGCCCTGGTACGCAGCCCCTGGGGCACAGGGACCTTGCTCTGAAGGACAGCCCTGGGCACGCCTGGCTGCACCCCTGGCTTCACAGCCATTCAAACTCACCTAACAAGAGCCTCTGGACAGGGAGTCCTCCTTACAGATCCCATGAGCTCTGGACTGTGCCAGCTTTAGGACTTGCCTCCAGGAACTGCGTCTGCATTGCCCTGCTCCCAGAGACTTACCCTGTCAAGGGCTCTGATGCTTTGTCTCCCAGAGAGCTCTTAGCCATCCTCCCACTCCCGACTGCCTTTAAGCTCTCTCTGCCTCACTCCTCTCCCCTCGGTGCCTGCGGGCAGTGCCCTCAGCCCTACTGTGCTTTGAAGAAAAGCTGCTCCTGGGCGGAGCTGTATCTCTGCAGCGCTGCCTGCTTGCTGTGAGCTCCCCTTGTCCCAGCAGCTCAGCAGCAGAGGACCAGCCCAAGACATTTTAATGACCCCTCTGGTGGGTTTGATGCTGAGTCCATGAACCTCAGACACTGAGAGGAAGTCGAAGAAACCTCTCAGGAAGTCAAAGTCAGATTCAAACTCCAAAGTTTCTTGGAGCATTAATGGGTCCCACAGAGGGACATTACTGATAAAGCCTCCCCGGGGGCTGGTTAGAACAGAAAACTGGAGGTACTCATGACAGGTAGGCAAAGGAAAGAAAAGGTGGCTCTGATGTTGAGTAACCCTGGATGTGTTATAGTAAGTCAATGGGCCAAGCCCTGACCCCCAGCCCCTGGGAGGAGAGATCTTGTCCCTCACGCATTGCTCAGGGCTCTTCCTGGGGCAGTGTGATGTGAGGATGTGCAATGCCTAGAGCAGGACTATGATACAATCTTTCTCAGGCTCACACGTTGTGACGAGGAGGCAATGAAGTCCTGGTGTTATAATGCTAAGATGTCTCCTGACAGGCATCATGAGCAGAGAGAACAGCCACAGCCCAGCAGACAAAGACCTCGGCTGTGTTGGGGCTTTCAGCCTTGCCAGTGCCCACAGCTGTCTCCACCACAGGATGTCTTATGGTGTCCTACACCTGCATCTCTTTCCCTGAAGGCTGTTGACATCCACCCTGCTTACCAACCTTGGTCTCACCTGAGCGTCTTCCTACCCTTCCTGATATCTCTCCATCCCCGCAGATTGTTCATTGAAATACAAAGCCTTGACTAATCCAGACTCTTTCTGGGTGGCCTACTGCACCACGGAACTACACTTGGAGTGGTATTTCTTTCTCCTCGTTTCCAGTGTCAACCTCCCAAGCTGCACTTTGTAGCAGTTTTTCTTTCTCATGGTGTTTCCCAATTTTCAGAAAGCTCCACCATCTCTGAAATCACCTTTCAAGCAGTCTCAGGCTACTCCCAAACTGTGCTGAGCCTCTCGGCCACTGGGCAAAAGGGCCAAAGAAGCCCAGGTCTCTCAGCCCCTCCACACTGGGCGTCTGCTTAAGGCCCCAAACTCTACCTTGCCAGATCTCCTCTGGGCACTCTCCAGCTCCTCCCAACTCCATCAAAACAGGGAGCCAATAACTGGGACAAACCCCTGTGTGGGGGTCCCTACCAGTGCTGTGTCAAGGGGGATAATGATGACCCTGGTCTGGGTGACCATGCTCCTCCTAATGCAGCCCTGTATGCAACTGCCCTTGTTCACAGTGAGCGTAAACCACTGGCTCTCATGGTGTCCCTTGTAGTTCCCAGGCCCTTCTCCTCACAGTCACTCCTCAGCACATCAGGTTCCATCTGGCCCTGATGTATAGGTTTGTTATTCACCCTGAGGCCAGACTGGCCAATTATCCTACAAATTTCAAGAGGTTTCTGTTGGCCAAATCCCTGAGTTTCTTAAGGTCCTTCTGGATTGAAGCTCCATTTGGTCAGCTGTTAAGGGTTGTGTGCGGATGCCTCACCCTGATGGTGGAGTCTCACGAGATGACAGCATGAGGTGTTGCAGGGCACTACAGACCCAGGTAGGAATTGCCATGAACACAGTCTCCAAAACACCAAAGGAGGGCACAAAGCCAGCAAAACCTGGGTCAGAAGAGAAAGGATAAAAGAGGATTGGGCTGTTTGTGGGTCAGGCTATGTTAGTGGAAAATGTATACCTATATAGACACTCAGACAATATGGATCGATCCAGCTGTGTGATCTTAGACCCTCCATCTATCTGGGACCTGGCCCTGGGACGCCCTCATCTCCCCAGTTCCCCCACACACAGACAAACACACAAACACAAATAGCTCTCTCCAGCACAGAATCACAGAACCATTGAGGCTGGAAGGCAGCCAGCTTCCACCTTCGCTGTGCTTCCTCTTCATGCTGTTTCTTTTTGTCAGGACCTCCTTTCTCATCCATGCCTTCCTCCTGCCACCTTTCCTTGACTTCCTGCACGTCTGGGTGGACCATTTTGGAGCTTCAAAAGGAGATCCTTGAACATCAAGGCTCTCTGCCTTGTTCCCTTCTCTCCAGATCCTCAACTCTACCTTCTCACTCCTGCCTTTTACATCCCGTACCAGTTCTTCCATTTTGAACGTATGAAGTTCTGCAGGGCACCTCACCTCATTGCCTCCTCTGTCACCCTAGTCAGGAAGATGTCATCAACGAGCTCCAAAAACCTCCTGGATGGCTTTCACCTCGCTATGTTGCCTCTTCAGCAGAGGCACTTGGGACAGTTGAAGTCCCCCCATGAGGACCAGGGCCTGCAAACATGAGGCTTCTTCCAGTTGTCTGAAGAAGGCCTCATTTACTTCCTCTTCCTGATCAGGAGGTCTGGAGCAAACATCCACCCACCACAGTGTTGCCCATGTTGTTCTACCCTCTCATGCTGACCCTTCAGCTCTCAGCTGACTCATGATTTGTGCCCAGGCAGAGCTCCACGCTTTCCTGCTGCTCTCTCCCATCAAGAGCAACTTCCCCTCCAGGTCCAGACCTGTGGCCTTATCAGTACCAGACCCTTAATACCGCACAGTTTTCCCAGGAGGTGGTTTGGGCCACCTTCTCCTTCCAGTAGCCAACTTGCAGACCCTCTGGGTTCTCCAGTGTCCAGTCCAGACTTAGGGTCTCTAAATGCTGGGCTCCCAGGCTGCTGCTTCTACTCACCGGTTGCCCTGTTTTGATGTTTGCTAGTGCTTACACCCACTGACATCCACCACAACATTATATGCACAGTCTCCAATGTCTCCAGTTTCTGGGCTCCCATATGAACATGAGCCCATATGACTTATGGTTCCCACTCCAGTGGCTGGCAATTGGACCTCCATCCATACACAAACCCAGAGATTATCCACACCCCAGAAACTTGTGGGAAATTGGAGTTGAATAAGAACATGAGACAGACTGGGCTGACTAGTTGCAGGGCATGGCCAGACAAGTGTACTGACCGGCCACCTGTTTACACGTGACCATCTCCTTTTATCCCCTTTTCCCTCAGTTTTCCCACGCTTGTTCCTCCCCAAACCATCATGATCCCTCTCTCTTGCTGCCTTTGGTCCTTTCCTAGACATTCCCCAGGAAGTCTTGCACAATCCCCAAATGCTCTTTCTTGCAGCCCATCATGAGTCTCAGACACCCAGAGGCAGAAACCCCCACCCTCACTGTGCAAGGTCAACCTGGGAGGCTCTCCCATTGATCCACCTGCTGAGTCTTACACCCAAATATCTTGGCCCCGTCTGTGAAAGAAAGGTTTTCCATTTGGGTTTTTACTTGTTTCTCTGAAAACGGGGTGATTCATGCCCTAGAAATGGCAATTCTTTATGTTTATGGAAGTGCGGGGCATTTGCTCAGATCAAAATGCATACATGGGGCATGTGTGAAACAGAGCAAACTATTTGCCTCCCGCCTGTCCGTGACCAGGTCCTCATTACATGAGGCATTTACTAGCACTGACCACACATGATAAGGACCATAACATCCATCTGTCTGGATGACCCGGTAAGTCCTCTTCATTGTGGTCTGCCTATGTTGCTGTGTTTCCTCCCTCAAAGGCTGTGTCATACAGCCAAGCTCCAAGACTGAAAAGGAATTAGAGACAGAACTGAAGCCAGGCCGGTGATAACTCTCTATCAAAGCTTAAACCACAATGAACAAGCAGCAGGCAATTAAAGACATCCTAAAGTGTTTGAGGGTACATCACCTGTAGGATGCCTATGGACTTCTTCGATGCATCCAGTCATCTGGAGGTTGTTCCAGATCCTCTCCAGTGTGCTGCAATTTTGGAAAGTGAAGGTGATCCTCCAGAGAGTGGAACTGCTGTCACATCATGCAAGACATAAAACACCTCAGATCATGGTCTAGGCCCACTTTGCCACCGTCAGAGACACAGGGAGAAGCTGGAAGATGATTCATCTCATTCTAAGGGAGACACTGAGAAAAGCTGAGTGACTCGGTCTTGACCTTCTTTCTCCAAATGACCAGCAAGTCAGTTTAGAACAAAAGTTGTCCTACATTCAGGAAAGCATTCAAATAGGAATGGGCCTTTGGAGGTGTCCAGTCAACCCTATATATATATATATATATGAAGAGGTCTTATGAGAAAGATGGAGAGAGACTTTTTACCAAGGTCTGTAGTGTCAGGACAAGGGGCAATGGTTTTAATCTGAAAGAGAGTAGGTTTAAATCGGACGTAGGGAAGAAATGTTGTACAATGAGGTTTGCAAGACACTGGAACAGGTTGCCCAGAGAAGTTGTAGATGTCCCATCCCTGGAAGTGTTGAAAGTCAGGCTGGATGGGACATTGAGCAACCTGACCTAGTGAAAGATGTCCCTACCTGGGACAGGGCAGGTGGACTCGATGATCTTCCTTTCCAACTCAAACCATTCTGTGATTCTATGAATCTATCATTTGCCAGTGCCTGCAGAGTGCCTTGACTAGTGTTTAAACCACGCAGCCATGACTAAGCCAAAGAAGAGAGTCACTACCCCGAGGTGTGAGGCGCAAGTAGAAAAGGCTCTATGTCTGCTCAGAACTGAAGGCATTTTCAGAATAGCCCTGATAATTGTACTGTAAGGAATAACTAGAAAGGCAAAGGGAAGGACTGCGAATACCACGACGATGGTGTGTAGTGCCACTTGCTTCCAGAAAGTGTCTGCAGAGACTAGTTCTAGCAGAGGAGGTGTCACACAAGCAGTGATGAAGGTCAAGGGATGCCCAGAAGGGCAAAGTGAATGCCTGATAGGTCTGCCCTACTTGTACTGGTATGACAGCCAGCTGTGACCCCACTACCAGTGTGACGCAGAACCCCCCCGTTCATGATGAGGTTATAGTGCAGGGGGTCACAGATGGCTACGTAAGGGTTGCAGGCCACGGCAGCCAGGGGAAGGCTTTTGGTGCCTCCAGGGAACCAGGAGATACAGCTGGGCAGTACATCCATCGAAGGAGGTCCTGCTGTCTTCTCTCAGGAAGCCCACCAGCATTTTTGGCAGAGTGATTGATGTAGAACCGATCTCCAGGAAGGACAAATTCCTCAGGAAGAAGTACATGGTGCTGTGGAGGCCTGAGCATGACGAGGCCATTCCCTATGAGGACCACGAGGTAGGTGAAAAGGAAAATTGTGAAGCGCAAGCTCTGCAGGTTGGTGTGGACAGAAAATCCCAGAAGAAATCCAGATCCAGCTGTGTGATTTTCCAAGCCACTACTCCGGGGAGTTTTCTCCATATAAAGTAATCCAAATAACAGCTGTTGGAGGTTGGTGATGTCCCGTCCGCCATCACATACCACTCAAGCACAGGGAAAGACCACAAACACCAGCATACACTATTGCAGTAGTAGGAAAGCTAGACTAAGATCTCCAGGTATGTATGGAAATATACCACGGAGTGATGGGCAGACCTGGCTGGCAGCTAAGCCTCCATGCAGTCACTCTCTCACTCCCCCTCCGCAGCAAGACGGGGAGAAAATAAGATGGACAAGCTTGTGGCTAGAGACAAAGATAGTTTAATGAGAAAACCAAAGGCCTCTGGCAGAAGCAAAGGAAAACAAGATTCATTCTCTCCTTCCCATTGTCAGGCATGTGTCCAGCCAATTCCTGGGAAGCATGGCCTCAGCACTCCTAGCGATTGGTTTGGAAGAAAAATGCCATATTTATGAATGCCCCTGCCCAACCCCTTTCTCTCATCTTTTATTACTGATCATGACATCATTAGATATGGAATATCCCTTTGATCAGTTTGGGTTTGCTCTCTTGGCTGTGCCCCCTCCCAACCTCTTGCCTACCCCCAGCCTACTGGCCTTTGGAGGGTGAGGGGTAGAGTAGGCGAGCCAGCCTTCATGCTATGCGAGTACTGCCCAGTGATAAACAAAACACTGGCTCATTATCTACATTGTTCTAGCAACCAGTGCAAAGCACAGCACTGCATGGGCTGCTGTGAGGAAAGTTTACTCCTTCCCAGCCAGAGCCAGTACAATCTATACCTCTTATTCCATACCGTTTGCATCATGCTCAGGTCCCACATAACTTGATATGTTTTCATATCTCCTGACCATCCCATTGTATCTATTTCTCATTCCTGAAATCCCCCTCACCAACACTTAAAACTTATACTGCATATGTAAACCATCTTTACATCCAACATAAGGATTTATACGTCCTCATTAATCACTATCCCCTGTTCCTTGTCAGAGAGATAAATGTCATTTCCCCATTCCATGGGCCTCTGCCACTCCCAAAAATGTCCATAAGAACAGGCAATGACCTGGGCCCCCTCTATCAAGGTGGTCACTCAGGACAGGATAAGCTGCATGTTGGATTGTTGGGTGCCAACACCAGCTGGGTTTGGGTCATCGTTGCACTAGCCCAGTTCCCATCAAAGCTCACTCTTCATCGGTTCAGGTGGTTCCTGCTACATTACTTCCTCGAACATACAGCTCACAGCATGGATTATTTTCCCCCAAGGATTAAATCTCTTTGAGGCACACACCAGATTTCCCCATCCTTTTGCATTACCCACCAAGTGCATCCAACTGCTTGAGCGAAGACAATCCCATGAACGGCCTTGCCTTTTCCCAAGGGAGGAGCAACCCACACTGCCTTCCCCAGCCACTTCCCCATGTGTACTACGGGGACCTTATCTCTTCCCACGGTATGGGGGGCTTGGTTTGGGCACCACCAGGAGGGCTAGCAGAGCCTCTGGTGTTAACCAGTCAAGTGGCTTCTGCGAAATTTGTATCTCAGTGCTTCCCTGCCCCAGTGCCCAACACCCTCACCATAGTCTTTAACCGTCCATTGTATCACTCCATCCTTCTGGAGGCTTGTGGCTGATAGGAGATGTGATGCACCCAGCGAATGTTGTGTCTCTTGGCCCAGGAGTCTATGAGGTTATTCTGGAAATGAGTCCCATTCACTCAATTCTTGCTAGCTTACCATTTCGCCACAGAGCTTGCCTTATAAGGTCCAAGATGGTGCTTCGGGTGCTGGCATGGTCTATAGGGTATGTTTCTAGGCAACCAGTAGTCGCTCCCACCAGGGTGAGTCCGTAGTGCTTGCATTGGCAGTGGCCCAATACAGTCAATTTGCCAGGCCTTGCCATATCGAAAACCCAACCACTGCCTGCTATTCCGGGGAGACTTCACTCACGTGGCTCACTTGATTGCAGCACGTTTCAACTTCATGGGTGACCTGTGAGATGGCCTCAATGGTCCGGCTGACCCCTTGTTTGCGAGCCCATCTGCATGTTGGGCTCTCTGAGGGATAGGAGCCTTGAAGGCTCATCCCTGATCTGATTCATTGGAAAAGGCTTTTGTTGTCTGGTGCTTCATGAGGCCATCAAGCCTTGGTGGAGGCAGAAGAAAATCAGTTCCACATGGGAAGTGTTCTACTTTTATAAATCTTACATAAAACTTCTTTGCCAGAATCCCCTGCATCAGAAATCTCCAGGCTTTGAGGCCCCAAGTTGCTGTGAGGGAGCCAGCTATTCTATCATACCCTATGGCATTTCTCAGAGGGTCTGTCAAGTATCATTGTCCCACTGTGAAATCTACTCTCTTCACTAAAGGAGAAATTAAAATCCCAATAATAGTAACAAAGAATGTTTCCGGCCATCAGCTGACTATTGCTTTCTGGATCTCCTTCCCTGGGAGGTTTCAAACTTACTAATTTTGTAGGCTTTTTTGCAAAGACTTAGCTAATTCCCATGGCAATCAGCAGTCAGGGCTTCCGCAGACCATGGGGAACAGCGGCCAGTTCTCGTGGCATGGAGCTCAGCTTGTCAGATCCTGCAAGACAGCCAAGGTTATAGCAGCAGCAAGAGCATAAAGCCCTTTTTATTCTGATAGTCCGAGCCCTGTGGCTCACGTTGCATTCGCTGTGCTGGGAGCTGTGCAATGAGTAACTCAATGAGAGAGTGAGTTCTTCTGATGTTATGATATAAACTGGGAGCGTGGGATCCTCTCTCTCTCTCTCTCTCTCAGTCTGTCTCTCCACAGTTTGCCTCTTGGTCACCAGCACTGAACTATCAGCAGGAACTCGGGAACAACTGCCTTCAGCAAGGCACCAAGAATACATACCTGGGGTGTCCTCACTGCTGAACGTAAGCATGAACAAAGTGATGTGTGAGCAAAAATATTTCCCTTGCAAATGCAATGTTTTGCCCCTTTGAGCATGTGTGACTCAGAAATACAGATGTAGGAAACGTAGGATGAAAATAATGAAACTTACATTGTGATTTGTTGGAAAGTTTGACTGACGGCAGCAGAGAGACTGAAGCAGCCGGGCAGCCAAGACCTGCCTGTTCACTGTTCTTTCTTAAGTGAAGAGCTGTAACAAGAGTTGGTGACTGCTGAGTGGGGAGGAGTGGAGATGTGTCTAGTGAGGAAAGATCTTCCTCTGAAGTCAATGAATTGAATTTTCAAGGAGATTGTGTTGCTGTTACTCTCCCGGTGACAGAAAATGCTTGGAGAGGGTGGATATCACATCTGTGACAGAGTTCATCCCAGTGGGATTTCCTTACAGCTGTGAGGTAGAGATCATCTTTGTGGTGTTCCTGCTTATTTATGTGGTGACTGCCCTGGCAAATGCTCTTATCATTGTGCTTGTCCATACAGACTGCAATCTCCAATCTCCCATGCATTACTTCCCCGGTAACTTCTCCATCATTGAGATCTCCATGGCTTCCTTTGTGGTGCCAAAAATGCTGGCAAGTGCCTTGTCAGGGAAGAAAATCATCTCCTTTGCGGGCTGCTTCAGCCATCTCTACTTTCACTTCTCCCTGGCTGCAACAGAGCTCATTCTCTTTGCCATCATGTCCTGTGACCGATACATGCCAATAAGCAAACCCTTGAGGTATCCCACCATCATGATGGGAAGGGTGTGTAGCCAACTTGTCCTGGGCACGTGGGTGGGTGGCTTGGTCATGGTCCTGCCGTCAGTGGTCCTCAAAGCCAGGCTGCTCTACTGTGGTCCCAATGTCATTGACCACTACTTCTGCGACAACGCACCTCTCCTGCACCTCGCTTGCACCGACACCTGGCTTGTTGAGCTGAACAGTTTTGTGGTGTCCTTTGTCCTGCTCCTGGGCTCCTTGGCACTGAGTGCAAGGTCGTATTCTTGGATCATTTCAACCATGGTCCGGATCCCATCAGCCCAGGGCAGACAGAAAGCATTTGCCACTTGTGCTTCTCATTTCACTGTGGTTTCCGTGGGTTTTGGCATCTGCATCTTTATCTATACCAGGCTGTACCAGAGGGACGCCAGGCACCTCAACGGAATACTCTCTGTCCTTTCCAGCATTGTCACACCTCTTTTAAATCCTTTCGTACTCAGCCTAAGGAACGAGCAGGTGAAAGAGGCCTTGAAAAATGCTTCTTGCAGACTCCTGGGGATGATTAAGTGGGTGAGAAAACATTAAGAAACCTCCTGGCCAGCAGGAATTCATGCCTGGAAAAATCACAACAGGACCCTTGTGTTACGGGTTTCTTCTGAAAGACTTTGTGAGGGAATACTGTGCTTGTACATTTTAAATGCAGGATTGGATTGGGAAATAAAAAGCTCCTTTCTTCTGCTGGAAACTAACACCTCCATCAACATAATGCTTGGTCTTGGAAGTGCATGCTGTACCTGAGGCAGATGATATGGGGGATTCTCAGGAAGTAAATGCAGAAAAAGGAGAAAGTGCTAAAGATGTAAGAAAAAGAGAATGTCCAACTGAAAGAACTCTGAGCTGTGAACACAAAGATCAATAGTGCAGGATGTCGTGCTGCATAGGCAAATCCGCAAAAGCTGAAAACCAGACAGGAGCTCTGAAAGCAGTCACCAAGCAGAGAAAAAAAGCATAAATAGATAAAGATACTGCGCCACCAAGACACTGTGTCTTCAAGTACTAACACTATTGCAAAAGCAAAAGGAGTGGGAAATGCTTAGAGAGGTGCTCAAAAACTCAAATTCTAAAGAAAAGAAATAAAAATACCATGACCTAATGCTTTTGTAGGATTATTGGGTGGATTAGGAGCATTTGCGGTTTTTTTATGGTTTTGTGCGTTGTTGGATTTGGGGTTTTTGTTGGATGGTTGGTTGTTTTTTGTGTTTTTCTTTCCAGAGCAATCCTCTGAAGCACTGAGAAGACCCTTAATGAATGAAGAATTGAATATTCACAGTATCACAGGATACTTGAGGTTGGAAAGGAACCCCTGCAGATTGTCTTGTCCAATCCCCTGATGAAACGGGGCAGCTAGAGCAGGCTGCCCAGGATGGATTCCAGTCAGGTTTGGAATATTTCCAAGGATGGAGAATCCACAACTTCCCTCAACAACCTGTTCCAGTGTTAACCACCCTCACTGTTAAACAAAAGAGAAGTGTTCTCTTATGTTCAGACTAAATTTCATCCCTCTGAGCCTTCTCTTCTCCAGGCTGAACGCTCCCAGCTCTCTCAGGACCTTCTCATATTGAGATATGCTCCAGTCCCTTCATCATCTTCATGGCCCTTTGCTGGACTCTCTGCAGCAGGCCACATCTCTCTTGTACAAGGGAGACCAGAGCTGGACACAGCGCTCCAGGTGTGGCCCCACCAGTGCTGAGCAGAGGGGAAGGATCACCTCCCTCCACCTGCTGGCCACGCTCCTCCTAATGGAGCCCAGGACACCATTAGCATTCTTTGCCACAGCAGCACATTGCCAGCTCATGTTCACCTCCGTGTCCCAGGTTCTTCTCCACAGCCACTCAGCCCCAAACATATACCGGTGCATGGGGCAGGAGCAGGACTTTGTACTTCCCTTTGTTGAACTTCCTGAGGTTCCTCGTATCCCACTTCTCCAGACTGTCCAGGTCCCTCCAAAGAGCAGAACAGCCATGTGGCATATCGGTCACTCCTCCCAGTTCTGTTTCATCAGCAAACTCGCTGAGGGTACTCTCTGCCCCATCATCCAGATCACTAACAGAGGTGTTGAACAGGACTGGGCTCACTGTTGACCCTTGGGGTAGGCTGCTAGTGACTGGCATCCAGCTGAACTTCATGCCACTAATCACAACCCGGTGATCCCAACAGTTCAGACCGTCTTCAGTCCACCTCACCGTGCACTTGTCTAGTCTATACTTCATCAGCTGGTCCATCAGGATGAGGACATCCTCGTATGAGGATATTGTAGAAAACTGATGCATTATTTGCTACATAAGGCATGGGGTGCTGAACCTCTCAGGAACTTTAGAGCACTGGGCTAGCTTAACGAACAGGCCTTGGCCTCAATCCGTGGCCCAGGTACAACGATTTGTTCATGGATACAGGTAGTGCCAACCTCTGATGGAAGAAATGAAGGCCTGGTTACCCCAAATCTTGTAGATGAGGGTGTTACACGAACTGACCACATGCATGGTATTGATCTGTGAATGACAATAACCCAAGACTGGACTCAGATTGGCCTTCAGTGCCTCAGTGTCACTGAACCCTAATCACAGCCCTCCCCCTTGTCCTTTGTGGGGCAAGGACAGGATCGAGCAGAGGCTCAGAGACCTAATCCGCAGGCAAGAACAAGGTTCACTCGAGTGGCATGACCAGTGAGACGATGAATATCTTCTACCACAGGGCCAATAAACCCTAATGAAAAACCTGACGCCAACCCTAAGCCTAACCTAACCCCAGCCCTAACCCTAACTCTAACCTAACCCTAATTGATCTGGACATACCAACACCTGTAAAACTACAAAATTAACACCACATCAGGCTGGGATTCCCATGGTAATATCATGACAAACACTCAGCAAACCAACAAATTTGGATACAGAGCCAAAGTGGGGTGGCCAAAGCAGCATCCTGGTATCCCCTTGTCAGGCATTTTGTTTTGATACTCTAGTGAGAGCAGAGCGCTAGGCAACTCCCTAGGACAACTCACCCTGTTCAAACTGTGCTTCTAAGATGGATGGATTGAATAATTCCCATCTGACTTTTTTAGAAGCATGCACATGAAGTATGAGGGCTTCTGCTGTGTTTCCAGGCACTGAAACACTACGAAAAATGTTGAAGAAAGCAGAGAAGAACTACTCACCAACACCTCTCATTTCCTGGGGGAAAGGGAAACAAAAGCACCGAGTACATCGGGCATCTCTTCCCTGTGGAACTGGGGGATTTCAGCTATGTTCCTTCCTTGGAGGATGATCTCTGGATTCTCTTGCAAGAGGCAGAGGAAAAAACCGTCTTTTAGGAAGAAGCAGGAAAATATATCCCTTCTCACTTTTGTTCATTTATATGGGGTTTTTGGCTTCTGTCTGCATGTGAAAATCAAATCACCCAGCCTTAGTGCTGATGGCTAATGCTTCCAGCTGAGCACCATGTTTAATGTCACTTTAAGAGCACTCCATTAAGAACGACAGATTTCTACGTCACAACTTGCCTGAGCTTTTTAGACTTGAACCTTCACGAAAAGAGAATTGAGTCCTAGACTATCGACATAAGAGAGATGATGCATTAGCTGTTCCACTCCCAAAGCACTTTTCTGGTCTTCTTTTGACTGCTAGTTTCTCAGAGATTGGGAAATAACACCTCTAAAGCCTAGCAGCAGAGTGAAGAAAGAAACAAGTGACTTATTAATCCAAAGGGAGTTATTCTTCTCTGGGACATGCGAGCATGATGGAAGGTAGCCTTTGTGGTAGGTCTCACTCTCCCCGGCTTTGTCAGTATTAGTCCAGTTATGTGGACTGCTCTGGTATGTGCATTAAAGCTTCAGAAATTCAGGACCCAGTGATCCCAGAATCACATTTCCTTGGTGACCCAGTGAATATCAGCCATCACCTACTTTCACAAGCCGCTCTCCTGAGCTCAGTGTAATCCTTCCTTAGCTACTCTCATGGGGTTCAGTCACAATCCAGCCTCTCAGGCCTGTTTCATCCTCTGTCAAGTATGCTGTGTTTCTCATACTTCAAACCCCAGCGTGAACACCTGCTTAGTGGCTGAGAGAGCTAGATATGAACATGAGCTCCGGCATGGGGCTAGCATGATGAAACAGATAAGTTCAAAGAGCAAAGAAGACAGAACGACTCTGTGATTAGCAAAATGTTGCAGCAAATTTCTTAGACTCGTCGCTCCTTAGGACTTTTCTGAAACAAATGGACACTTCCATTGGAGAAAATCATGTCCTTGGAGATAACTCTTCCCTGGAAGGGGTTATTTCTACTGTTGAAGGTATCCAACTGAAGTGCTAGATAGTTCAAATATTAGGAATACAAGGATACGTCACACACAGCCAATATTTTTCATTTGCAGAAAGAGCAAGTCTGTTTGTTCATGCTTCCTGCACTTGGGTTCACTTTGAGAAAGAGCCTGGAGTGAAATCTCACGTTTGAGAAGTATGTACGGGAAGGTAAAAAAGGACTGTGTCATGTCACTATGCTGCTTGCTGCTATATTTATAAAGAATCATTGGTTCCCACTGTCTGAAAAATGGATGACTGAGTCTGACCAGGGTAGCCTTACACCACGTTATAGCCAACAGCACAGAAAAGCCTTTCCAGAGGAAATATTTCGCAAGGAGATGATTTTCTGCAATGGAAGTGTCTTTTTGTTCAGCTAGTTCAGCATGGAGGATAAAATGGCCTTGGAATCACATGTTGATGAATCTTTTTTTATCAAATACTTTCATATTTGATTTTTATCAAAATCAAAATCATTAATTGATCTGGTGTTGAGATTAATATTTTTCTAGGTGTTACATAGAACCACCCAAAAAGACCTAGCTGACCGGGACCTAGAACAGGTTCTTCACACAGCAGATAGCAACCTGTCCAAGGCCGGTGAGATAAATCTGACTGGGATGGTGGGGTTTGCTTCTGGAGTCACAGAGAGAAATGTCAGGGCTCTGTGAGGTGTGCACATCTGAGCTGGCCTCGTGCACTCCTCATGCACCCAGGGGTGATCAGAGACAGGAGTCCTTCCCCTGCACATGCAAAGGCAGTACACTGCAGCAATTGTAGTATCTCTCTGGCTTCCTGCTGCCATTCCCAGAGGGTGGGAGGCACCTCAGCCCTGCGGTGAATCATCCTGCTCTGCACGCATCTCAGGTACCCCATGGCACAAGGAATGGACACGGGGTCCTAGATGCAAAGAAGCACATTCCCGTGGTGGTTACCTGGGGGATGTTTCTTGCAAACTGCAGGGGCCTTGGGAAACCATCTGCCCCACACGTCTTCAGGGCACCCCGAGGAACAGCTGATGGCACTTCTGTTCACTCAAGTTCATCTCATCGCACGCATGAGATGTGCAAGCATGAGTCTGTAATGCAAGAATAAACTTTTGAACCAGTCTTTCGGTGTCCCTCTCTGGAGGGACAAACCACCTCCCTGAGCTGGAGTGCATTGCCAGTGGTGGCACTGGCAGCTGCAAGGGGCTGGTCTGTGACAATTGCCCTCGGGCAGCTTCCTCAGGGTGTCCAGGGACCATGGCAGAGACCAGGTCCTGCTCTGATGGTCCTTCAAGTCTCTCCCAGGAGGCTTGGCCATGCAAGGACACTGCTGAGTGCCCCAAGCCTGCACACTCACACAGCTGAGCTGTTCACTGGTGTTGTCATTCACTGGACAATTTCCAGCCCAGCCCCTCCCCAGCCAGGGCTATGGGGTGACCTGCACTGGCCATGCTGCTCAGGGTGGGAAGCAGACTCAGACGGACAGCAATAGCTGCTGATGAGCCCCTTTCCGTCTTGCGCTTCCTGATGGACCTATGGCCAAGAAAGGTGCTTGGTAGGGCCATGGGGCATTTCCAATGCCTCTGCATTTGGGTGGTCCACTAGATCTGGCATGTGGTGTTTCAAACAGGTCTTCTTTAAGCCGAGTAGGCAGCTAAGAAACACACAGGCGCCCGCTCACTCCCCCGCTGGGTGGGATGGGGCAGAGAATCGGAAGGATGCAATTGACAACAACAGAGGGCTGAGATAAAGACAGTTTAATATAGAAAAAGCAAAAGCCGTGTGTATCACCAAAGCAAAATAAGGAATTCATTCACTACTTCCCATTGGCAGGCAGGTGTTCAGCCATCTCCAGGAAAGCAGGGCTCCAGGGAAGACAAACGCTATAAATCCAAGTAACCCCCACTTCCTTCTCCTTCCCCCAGCTGGTATGGACTAACCCTTTGGCCGGTTGGGGTACACGCAGTTCCTATTCACTGGCAGGGCAAGCCGAGAAGCAGAAAAGTCCATGATGCTTTGTAAGCCCTGCTCAGCAGTAACTAAAGCATCGGTGTGTTATCAACGTGGCTTTCATCACAAATCCAAAACATAGCTCCATAAGAAATTTAACTCCATCCCATCCAAAGCCAGTACAACAGGGTATCATGAATCACGCTCCAGTGTTACATCCCTTGCCCTTCATCTTGCTAAAGCCCATTCTGGGACTGCAGAGTCAGAGGAGCTTCGCCCTCAGCTCCAGAAAATTTATCAGAAAAGGGAGCTGAGAAACTTGATTTTCAGCTGCTGCCTTTCTTTTTTTATAAATTACAGAGGGAGTCTGGCTTCTCATGTGTATCAGGTCTTTAGGCATAAAAAGAACACTAAAATGCGTAAGAAATGAGATCAGGAATAATATTACCACAGGTCTAACAAAGAAGGAAAGAAGCAAAGAAAAAAAAGGAGGAAAGGAAAGAAGGAAGGAAGGAAGGAAAGAAGGAAGGAAGGAAGGAAGGAAGGAAGGAAGGAAGGAAGGAAAAAGCTTATGAACAAGAGATCATGCAGCTATTTTCTGTGACTATGGTGGGAGTCATAGGAGAAAGACAGCTACGACACTGATGCCGAAATATAGTATATTGCAATAGTTTCCTCAGGGCATCCTTGAGCTCCTGGTTCCTCATGCTGTAGATGAAGGGGTTCACTGCTGTAGGCACCACCGAGTACAGAAATGAGACCACTAGATTCAGGAATGAAAAGGAGATGGAGGGGGGCTTCACGTAGGCAACCATGCCAGTGCTGATAAACAGAGAGACCACGACCAGGTGAGGGAGGCAAGTGGAAAAGGCTTTGTGCTGTCCCTGCTCAGAGGGGATCCTCAGCACAACCCTGAAGATCTGCACATAGGAGAGCACAATGAAAACAAAACATGCAAAACTAAAAGAGACACTGACCATGAGAAGCCCAACTGCCCTGAGGTAGTCTGAGTCTGAGCAGGAGAGCCTGAGGATTTGGGGGATTTCACAGAAGAACTGGTCCAGGGCATTTCCTTGGCAGAGTGGTAATGAAAATGTATTGGCTGTGTGCAGCACAGCATAGAGAAACCCACTGCCCCAGGCAGCTGCTGCCATGTGGACACAAGCTCTGCTGCCCAGGAGGGTCTCGTAGTGCAGGGGTTTGCAGATGGCAACATAGCGGTCGTAGGCCATGAAGCTGAGGAGATACAATTCTGCTGACATCAAGAACACAAACAGAAAGACCTGGGCAGCACATCCTGAGAAGGAAATGTCCCTCCTGTCCCACAGGGAATTGGCCATGGCTTTAGGGAGAGTGGTGGAGATGCAGCCCATGTCGAGGAGTGAGAGGTTGAGGAGGAAGAAGTACATGGGGGTGTGGAGGTGGTGGTTGCAGGCGATGGTGGTGATGATGAGGCCATTGCCCAGGAGGGCAGCCAGGTAGATGCCCAGGAAGAGCCAGAAGTGCAAGAGCTGCAGCTCCCTTGTGTCCGCGAATGCCAGGAGGAGGAACTCGGTCATGGAGCTGCTGTTGGACATCTGATCCCTTTGTTTACTGCCAAAGGAGGAAAGCACACTCACAATTTAGGACGCTCTGAGGAAATCTCTTCCCATTTGTGCCCTTCAAAACCCAACCCCTGAAAACACACAGTTCCTCTCTCCTTTTTTTCAGAAACTTCTTGCATCTCCCTGCCTGGAGCTCTGGTTTATGCTGGCCAAGTGTGCCGTGAGGAGCGGAGCTCTGCCTGTGGGCTCCCAAGGAGTTATCCCTGCTCCACAGCAGGGGAGACCTGGGAAAGGGGTGACACCTTATTCACCTCAGTGACACCAAGACAGCACTTGCAAGTTTCTCCTCCTCGAAGGTCAGGCTGCTAAGCCTGAGATCCCACTCCCTTGATGGCAGAGGCTCTACTGGGCAGGAGAGGAGACCAAGGGATTGCTCTGGGGAAGGCATCTGCCTGCAGCAGCTGTCCCTGCTGGAAACTGTCCCCACCTCTCTTCCCTGCCAGCGCTCACAGACACCATCCCACCCACTGTGTGCTCAGCTCTGCCCTGCAGACACCTCCTGGCAGCAGGGCACTGCCCAGGGCATCTCCGTGATGGCAGGTACTACAGTGCAGATCAGATCTATACTGAGGAGGACACAAAGGTGATGTTTGGGTGTTCTGCAGGCTGAGGTGGGTGAAGGGGCTTGACAAGGTTCTTTGAAGAGCTGTAGATGAAGCACTATAATGCTGTACAAGTCTCCTACTCTGGGGCAAACCTTACAGCTCCATCCCCATTTTCAACACCAACAGCACAGCAGGAAACTGAAAGCAAAGACCCTGGAAAGCACCTTTACTCCCAGGTAGCCCCTGCCTTGAGGTGCTTCTGGAAAAGTGCCCTGGGAAATGGGTTGAGGTGATCTGGAGCTGTGAGCAAACCTGACCCACGCAACACCCTCTCAACAGCAGAAGGACCCTGCCCTGCCCTGCCCTGCCAGGGGTCACTCCTTCCACCCACAGCTTCTCCCCACAGCACTGTGGGGAGCTCCCCGGGCAGGCTGAGTGCTGACCCTGGCAGGTGGAAGAGTCCCTGCTCCAGCACACTGTGCCCTGGGGTGCAGGGACCCTGCTCGGAAGGACAGCCCTGGGCACCCCTGGATGCACACCCGCACTCACACCCCTGCAGCCCTCCCCAGGAGAAGGCAGCCGTCATGCCCTGTCCCTCTGATGGTGCAGCAGAGAATCCCTGATCTGGACCATGTCCTCCTCCTCTACACCGGAGCAACATCCCACAGGTTTTGGGCTATGACAGCTTTACGTGATCCCTGCAGGAACTGCAGCTGCATTGCTGTGCAGCCAGAGACTTACCGTGTCAAGGGCTGTGAAGATTTCTCCCCCAATGAGCTCTCAGAGTCCTCCCACTCCCAGTTGTCTTCAACCTTACTCTGCCTTGCTCGTCTCTTCTCGGTGGCTGCGGGCAGTGCCCTCAGCCCTGCCATGCTTTGCAGAGGAGCTGCTCGTGGGCAGAGCTGTCTCTCTGCAGCACTGCCTGCTTGCCATGAGCTCCCTCCATCCCAGGAGCCTGGCCCAGCTCAGCAGCAGAGGACCAGCCCAAGACATTTTAATGACCCCTCTGGTGGGTTTTGGGGCCGAGTCCATGAACCTCAGACACTGAGAAGAAGTTGAAGAAACCTCTCAAGAAGGCAAAGTCAGATGTAAACTCCAGAGTTTCTTGGAGTGTTAATGGGTCCCACTGAGGATCGTTACCAACAAAGCCTCCCCAGGGGCTTGTTAAAGCAGAAAACTGGAGGGAGTGATGGCAGGTAGGTAAAGGTGAAGTAAAGGTGACTCTGATGATGAGTAAATAATGATGTGTTACATTAAGGCAAACGGACAAGCCCTGAAAAGAAGCCTCTGCATAAGAAGATCCTGTCCCTCACACATTGCTCTGGGCTCTTCCTGGGGCAGTTTGATGTGGGGATGTGCAATGCCAAGTGCAAGACTACGGCATGACCCTCCTGGTTGGGGCAAGGAGGTAATGAGGTCATCCTGAATAAGGTTAAGGTGTCTTCTGGTAGACCTTGGTTGCAGAGACAGTAGCCATAGCCATGGTGACAAAGAGGTCATCTCTGTTGGGGGCTTTCAGCCTTGCTACTGTCCTCAGCCATCTACACCACAGGCTGCCCTGCCGTGCCCCACCCCTGCACCTCTTCCTTTGAAGACTGTTGACACCCAATCCGCTTTTCAATTTCACCCCAATATCTCACCACCCTTCCTGACATCTCCCCATCCTCCCTGGCTGTTCCTTGACAGACAAGGCCATGGGCTGGTTCAGACTCGCTCTGGGTGCCCTCTTGTACCAGTTTCAGGCTATTCCTAGAGCACCCGGACCCTCCTCGCCACCAGGCCAAAGAAGCCTGGGTCCCTCAGCCTGTCCACAAAGCGCATGTGCACTAGGCCCTTAACTCCATCTTGGCAGACGTCCTCTGGACACTCTCCAGTTCTACCCCTCTTCTCCAAAATGGGGAGCTGCACACTGCGACACGCCTTTGTGTGTTGAGCCACACCGCTGCTGAGTAAACAGGGATGGTAACTCAACCTGTCTGGGTGGCCACGCTCCTCCTAATGCAGCCCCCTCTACAGCTGGCCTTGGTCATAGTGAGCATGCGCCACTGGCTCGCTGGGCGTCCCTCATGGTGCCCAGGCCCTTCTCCTCAGGGTCACTGCTCAGCACATCAGGTCCCAGCTGGCACTGATGTCTGGGGTTATTCTTCCCCCCAGGGCAGGACTGGTCACACCTTCTTGCAAAACTTCAAGGCATTTCTGTCGGTCAAATCCCAGAGTTTCCCAAGGTCCCCCTGGGCTCCATTTGGTCAGCTCTTCATGTTTGGGTGCAGATGGCTCACCCTGATGGGGATGTCTCTCACAAGATGATAGCATGAGGTGTTGCAGGGCACTACAGACAGTACAAGGAGATATGAGTTTAATTGCTGACCCACGTAGGAATTACCGTGGCAACCGTCTCTGAAACACCAAAGGAGGGTACAAAGGCAGTGAACCTGGGACTTGGGGAGAAAAGGTAAATGAGGATTGGTCTGTTTGTGGGTTAGGCTATGTTAGTGGAAATGTATACCTATGTAGACACTCACAAAATACGGATCCCTCCAGGAGCTGGTCTTAGATCCTCCGTCTACCTGGGATCTGGCCCCAGGTTCCCCTCATACCCCCAGTTCCCCCACGCACAGACAAGCACACACCCACACAAATATCTCCCTCCAGCACAGAATCACAGAACCATTGAGGCTGGAGGGCAGACAGCTTCCACCTTCCCTGTGCTTCCTCTCACGCTTGGTTTGAGGCAGGAGCTCCTTTCTCAGCCATGCCAGTCTCCTGCCAGCTTTGTTTGACTTCCTGCAGGTCCAGGTGGACCATTCTTGGTCTTGAAGAGGAGATCTTTGACCATCACACAGGTCTCTGTACCCCTCTGCTCTGCAGGGCTGTATCCCATTGGATTCTTCCAAGCAGGTCCTTCAGCAGGCCAGAGCCTGATTCCCTGAAATCCTGCTCTTTGCTGCCTTCTCTTCTCTCAGGAGCCTCAGCTCGACCTTCTCATCCCTGACTTTTAGAGCCCTGACCAGCTCTTCCTTGGTGGTAAGTAGGAAGTCCTACAAGACACCTCATCTCACTGCCTCCTCAGTCACCCTGGTCACAAAGATCTCATCAAGGAGCTCCAGAAAGGTCCTGGGTGGCGAGTACCTCGCTATGGGTCCCCTTTCAGCAGGTATTCAGATAGCCAAGTCCCCCATGAGTCCCACTGCACTGGCTGGCACCCCATCCATACAAAGAGCAGAGCACCTCCTCATCCCACAGGGTTTTGGGAAATGCAGTTTCTCCCTGCTTGTTGTTCTTTCCTAGACATCCCATGGAGAGTCTTGAACAATTCCCAAATGAACCCCAGACGTGGAAACCCCCATCCTCAGTCGGCAAGGTCATCCTGGAAGGCTCTGCCATTGACCCACCTGGGGAGTCCCCCACCCAGGTCTGTGTTCCAGCAGCTGGAGCAGGGCTGCCAACATCTGGGACACCAATGTTTGGGTGCGTGCAACAGGCAGAACCATGGCCATAGGGATGCCAGTGCTGGGTAGAGTGAGTGCCTAAGACAGACCTGGGTCTTCTGCTGGAGACACTGCTGGGCTGGAGGAGGTTGACTGGCTTCCTGCTTCCCACCGGCAGCACGAGACTCACAGGGCCTGCCAACCATAGGTCTCACTGCTGCAAGAGCTTAGGAACTCGTGGAGGAGCAGCTGGGTTCAACTTGGCAAAGCAGGCTCTAAGTCCTTGCCAGGCTTGGCTTTCCACCCCATACCTGCTCAGGTTGATCAGGTTACCATTTTGCAGCTGCCACCAGCATCAGGTGGGCAGCAGTAAGGCCCCCCAGCTCCTACTTCAGTCAGGGGAGCAGTCTCTGGAGGCAAGGCATGTTGTGCCAGAAGAAGACCAACAAGGTGTCTAGGAGTCACTAAACCCAAGCGTGAAAGGAAAAATTACCTTCGTTTTTGACAGAAAGAAAAATAAAAGCAAGTTCATTTGGAGTTGAAATGTGAGTCAGATCTCAACTAAAGCCAAGAGTGAGTGTGAATATTATCCAGGAAAAGAAAATTCCTTCAGGTGCACTGGATCAAAACAGATCACTCGCAGAACTGCAGAATCAGGCAATAGCTGGGCTTGGGAAGGATCTCTGGAGACTGTCTTGTCCCACCCACCTGCTAAACCCCTCTTCAGCTCAGGTGCCTGAAGGGTGGTGGGATCTGCTGATCCCAGTCTGGCCTCATGCAGGAGGAGGGGCTCCCATCGGCACTTGGACACGCTCCTGCACACCCAGAGCTCACGCTGTGAGCTGCCAGGGGCACTTGCTTCCCCACAGCCCAGCAGCCCCAAGATGAACCCCGGGTGATGGACGTAGCTCTGCCAAATGCACCCACAGCTGGGGCACATCTGGAGCAGGGCTCTAGGTGTGATCAGAGATTGAACCAGGGAGGCCCCTCCCAGGAATGGCTGCACGGAAGGACGCTGAGACAGATGTATACACTTCATGTGGGCAACTACTCCCATCACACGTTCCACATTCTTCACCTCCCCCTAACAGGAACCCTTTGCACACAAAGTGCCGTGATCAAAATGCATCTCAAGATGTGGGAGGACCATCTCTGTGTGCCAGCTGGTCACAAAGTGATACGTCAGATGGAAGCGCAAAGACATGGGTACATCGTTCCTGGAAGACTTGTGAGGAAATGGAGGGAGCACCGGGCTGTGTCAGCCCCCACTCTCCACTCGCTGCATGCACTGGGAAATGGAGAAATAGGTTGAAGTGAGAAGGCATCTGGGCCCAGTTTAGACAAGTGCAGGGTGATACCGTCCAGGTGAACACGGGAGATCAGGAACAAGTCCATGGATGGAGACTTGTGCTGTGCTGGATGGTGCCAGAGGATGGGGCTGGGATGCGAGGTCCTACTTTCATGAGCCCTGTGGAGAGAGGTGGACCAAGAGCCTGCCTGTACGTGGGGAGAGGGAAAGTCTTCTTCAATGTCAGCAAGGATGAGACTCCCAGTGCCTTGAAGAATGAAATTCCTCTCTCTTAGCTTCAGAGGAACAATGCCAGGCTCAAAACAGAGGTACTTCGGCCTATTTTAGGTGCATTAACATAAGTCCCTCTGTGGCACAGCCAATTCTCAAGAAGCTTCCCCTTCCTTCTGATGCCACTTCTCATAGCTCCTAAAGCTGTTTTCCTGATTATTGGAGTGGATAACTCAAACTCCAAGCTCTGATGCTGGCATTTGCCTTGCACTCCTCTCTTGGGAATTTAAACCTGGGCTGCCTCCATAGTGAGGCTCCCATGCAACTATTGCACATGACTGTGAAACACCCCACAGCATGCAGGATGCCTTTGCACGGCCTGGATGAAACATCTGTTCTCCTGGTATGCAGCAGTCACCTTGGGCTGCAGGTTCCTCTCCTCCTGCTCTTCCTGATGACCCACACCATGACCCTGGCTGCAAACCTCTCCACTATTGTGCTGGTGGTTGTTGATGGGCATCTCCACACCCACAGGTACCTCTTCCTGGGACACTTGTCCTGCTGTAGCTCCACCACCCTGCCGAGGCTACTGTCCTGACAGGGGACAGGGCCGTTTCCATCTGCTGCTGCATCCTGCAATTCTCCTGCTTTGCTTCTCTCACAGGAGCAGAGTGCTCACTCCTGGCTGTGATGTCCTCTCATCACCGCGTGCCTGGCTGCAGACTGCTGCTCTACGCAGCCCTGAGGAGGGCCAGATCCTGCCTGCAGCTGGCAGCTGGGCCATGGATCAGTGGGGCCCTGGCCACGGTGGCCAACACCTCCTGGCTGTCAGGCATTGTCTTACGTGGCCCCACTGACTTCCACCTCTCCTTTTGTGAGTTTTGCCTTCTCCATTCTCTGTATTTACTTCATCTCCATTGATTATAAAGTTGCACCTTACCCGGAGGTCTCCCAGGCCCTGTGCCTTTATAAGGTGTCCTCATTGGCCCTGCATTCTGATGCTTGGTTCTTGCCATGGTGTTTCTGAGATTGTTACAGTGGAACTTCCATTCATCACCCCTTCCATTACACTAGTAACCCCTTTTTCTTACCTGTACTGTCCTACATCTGCTCAAGTTGTTGTGCTGGAGGAACCACAACTTAGTATGAGGTGTCTGCACATGTACCTTAAATGCTGATGTGCTGGAGCTTCAGTGCACAGGGACCTTGAGACACTTGGGGATTTGGCCAACAGAAACCTCCTCAGGTTTTACAAGGAGAAGGGGTGAAGGGGCAAAGTGGCACTGGACGGCCTGGACTCTGACCAGAAGGGCCTGGGCGTTATGAGGGATGCCCTATGAGCCACTGGGAAAGGCTCAGCATGAATAAGGCCAGCTGCATACGGGGCAGTGTTAGGAGGAGCGTGGCCACCCAGACAAGGGGAGTTATCATCTCCCTCGACTCAGCACTGGTGTGGCCACATCTGCAATCATAGTCTCACAGAATGGTTTGGGTTTGAAGGGACCTTTAAAGATCATCTAGTCCAATCCCTTCTTTTCAGGGACATCTTCAACTAGATCGGATTGCTCAAAGTCCCGTCCAAACTGACCTTGAGCACTGCCAGTGATGGGGCATCCACAACTTCTCTGGGCATGATTTTCCAGTGTCTCACCACCCTCATTATGAAAAATGTCTTCCATATGTCCCATCTAAATCTACACTCTTTCAGTTTAAAACCATTGCCCCTTGTCCTCTCATTACTGGCCCTGCTAAAATATCACTCTCTCTTATTAGACTCCTTCATACATTGGAAGGCTGCAGTAAGGCCTCCTTGGAGCCTTTTGTCTTTAGGCTGAACAATTCCTGGACTTTAGTAAAGCTTTCGACACTGTCTCCCAGAGTATTCTCCTGGAGAAGCTGGCGACTCGTGGCTTAGACAGGCGCACTCTTCGCTGGGTAAAAAACTGGCTGGACAGCCAAGCCCAGAGAGTTGTGGTGAATGGAGTGAAATCCAGTTGGCAACCGGTCACAAGCGGAGTCCCCCAGGGCTCAGTTTTGGGGCTGGTCTTGTTTAATATATTTATCCATAATCTGGATGAGGGGATTGAGTGCTCCCTCAGCAAGTTTGCAGACGATACCAAGTTGGGAGGGAGTGTTGATCTGCTGGAGGGTCGGAAGGCTCTGCAGAGGGATCTGGACAGGCTGGATCGATGGGCCCAGGCCAATTGTATGAGGCTCAACAAGGCCAAGTGACGGGTTCGGCACTTGGGTCACAACGCCATGCAACTCTAGAGGCTTGTGGATGAGTGGCTGGAAAGCTGCCCGGTGGAAAAGGACCTGGGGGTGTTGATTGACAGCTGGCTGAAGATGAGCCAGCAGTGTGCCCAGGTGGCCAAGAAGGCCACCGACATCCTGGCCTGTATCAGAAGCAGTGTGGCCAGGAGGAGTAGAGAGGTGATCGTGCCCCTGTATGCAGCACTGGTGCGGCCACACCTCAAATCCTGTGTTCAGTTTTGGGCCCCTCACTACAAGAAGGACATAGAGGTGCTGGAGTGTGTCCAGAGAAGGGCGACGAAGCTGGTGAGGGTCTGGAGCACAAGTCTGATGAGGAGCAGTTGAGGGAGCTGGGGTTGTTCAGTCTGGAGAAGAGGAGGCTGAGGGGAGACCTCATCACTCTCTACAACTACCTGAAAGGAGGTTGCAGAGAGGTGGGTGTTGGTCTCTTCTCCCAAGCGGCTAATGACACGACAAGAGGAAATGGCCTCAGTTTGCGCCAGGGGAGGCTCAGGCTGGATATTAGGAAAAATATCTTTACTGAGAGAGTGGTAAAACACTGGACCAGGCTGCCCAGGTAGGTGGTGGAGTCACTCTCACTGGGGATGTTCAAGGAACATGTGGACGTGGCATTGTGGGACATGGTTTAGTGGGCATGGTGGTGTTAGTTGATGGTTGGACTTGATGATCTTACAGGTCTTTTCCAACCTTGGTGATTCTGTGATTCTGTGAATTCTAACGCTCGCAGCTTTTCTTCATAGGAGTGGTCTTCCAGCCCTCAAAACATTTTTTGTGATGCTCCTCTTGACCCGCTCCAACAGGTCCATGTCTTTATTGTGCTGGGGCCCCTAGAGCCAGACACAGTGTTTCAGATGAAGTAGTATGAGATTGGAGTAGAGAGGGAGAATCCCCTCCCTCCACTGGCTGGCCACACTTCTTTTGATGCAGCCCAGGGTATGATTGGCTTTCTGAGCTGCAAGTGCACATTGCCAGCTCTTGTCCAATTTATCACGCACCAGTGTGCCCCAGTCCTTCTCCACAGGTTGCTCTCAATCCAGTCATCAACGAGTCTGTATTGATACTGGGCTTTGCCCCGACCCAGGTGCAGGGCCTTGCACTTGGACTTGTTGACCTTCAAGAGGGGCGCATGGGTCCCATTTACCAATTACTTAAACAACTGAATGTTTCTTTCCCAAGGTTTAGGGTCTTGACTATATTTTTCCCCTGGCATATATCCCTTCAGATCATGAATCCCACCAGGGTATGATCCCTGCAGCCCAGGCTCCCACTAATCTTGGCCTCTCCAATATGTTTCTCTGAGTTGGAGACCGGGCTAGGGAGTTGGGTTTGGGTTTAGGCTGCAGACATGTGGTGAGTGTTTCTGCTTTGGAATTCGTGTTGAGGGAAGGGCTAAAGATGAGACCTCCAGCTTAGGTACTAGGGTTAGGGTACAGGCAAAGTCTTAAGGTGAGCTGCACAGTGCCACGTCTGAGGGGCAAGGGTGGGTAGGCACTCTGCTTGTATTGGCCCTTGTTGAGACCAGAGGGAAACCTCAGCTGCTGAAGACCAAAAGCATCATCACTGTGATGGGCTGGGGATGAGCACGGGCACATCCAAGGGGCTACCTGACACATGACGCGTCTGTCTCCTTTCTTTGTCATCCTGAAATCTCTGCCTCTGATTTTCTGCTCTAATCAGCCCCCAGGGAGGCACGCTTCAATTTCCTGAAGCAGCTTCATCACCCACAGCCCTTGGCAGCCCCTACTAAACCTCCAGGGCTCTTGATTCCTGCCATGGCCCTCCGCGCTCACTGACTCTCCCCTGGGAGCTTGTTAGTGTGCAGCAACTGTAAGGAGTTTAGTCTTGCATCTCAATTTCGGCATGCTTGCAGAGGGACTTCCAGGAGAGACCATCTTCGAGGAAGGCTTTTGCTAAGTGTGATGATGTTAACAAGCACCTGATGCCACACAGGTTCATTTCTTTCTCAGTCCTAACTCAGGAATGCTTTGAACATTGACTGTAAAATGTTCCCACACAACACCCCAACTTCATTTGCTGGAGGTGGGCATGGGATGAGGAGGCACAGGCAGCCAGGTAGATGTGACCACAGGTCACTAAAGACATGAGTTGTTGCCAAGGCTCTGGGATGGAAATTTGGCCAAGAATAAGGCAAAGTTGATTGAATCTGCCAAACTGTCTCTTTAGCCAACTCACTAATTGTGCGTATATTTATCATTTCTTATCTGTCTGCCAAACATATTTCTTTTATGGTGGTTTGTTGCTTGAGGAAGGTCGACCTTATTGGAGGCTTGGACTTGGCATACAGTTGAGGAGTCCATTGGGTCTTTTCATTTTTTTTTTTCACCCTTTACTTCCGTTTGTTCAAAATTAATAAGAATCCTCTGTCAATTTACAGGCAAGTCTCAGGGTAAATCAGGTGGGAATTGGTGCAAAGGAGCTGTAACACTCAGCTGCAGACTTCAGTGTGGAAGTCTGATGTAGGAAAAGAATGCAAGTGCCAGGCAGCCCCTGAGAGAAATGGTGGGGCCGGGGAGGCGGGGAGGAAAGGTGCCCATACAGTGGGGGACCTTGAGGAGACGGCTGCTGCTGCCTCTCCAGACCTCCTTAGGAGACCTTCTGCATCAATATCAATTGGAGAAAGCTGCTATCACTTCTTCTGTAGAATGAAACAATAATTTTAAAACCCTTTAAAAGTAAAAAAAAAAGAACAGCCTGCTTTTTAATTGAGTTCTGACTGAAATCTTCCACTTTAATTAGACTCCTGAGACCTTTCCAATTAGCTGAACAAGTCTGGAAGCCCTGAAGAAAATTACGGAAGAGATGTGCCTCCTTAGGGCTTTCTGCACCTTAAGGAGCCCCATGGGGTATTTGGTGCTGAGTCCATGAGCCTCAGATACTGAGAGGAGATGATTGAAGAAGCTCTCAAGGAGTTAAAGTCAGAAGCAAAAGCCAAAGTGTCTTGGAGCATTAATTGGCCCCTCTGAGGGCCATTACAGACCAAGCCTCCCCATGCATTTGTTCGAGTAGAAAATCGGAGGCTGTGATGACAGGGAGGCAAAGGCACTGTGCAGGGGGATCTGACGCTGAGTAAAACTTGATCTGTTTTATCATGGCAAGTGGTCAGCCCTGCGAAGGGGGACCCTGTCCCTCACCAAAGAGCTCAGGGCTCTTCCTGGAGCAGTGTGATGTGGGGTGGGCAATGCTGAGAGAAGGTACCACACCTCCCAGCCTCCCTGGGGGGTGCAAGGAAGTAAGGAGGCCCCAGTTCCATGAGACTAACATGTCTGCTCTCAGGCCCTTGTAGCAGAGCCAGCTGCCATAGCCAAGGGGACAAAGACCTGCAGGCTGTGGACACCAAACTTAGGTCCTCACCTTGCACCCACCGTGGCATCTCCCTGCCTTTACTGCTATCTCTTCTTCCTCCCTGCCTGTGCCTTGAAACACAACGCATTGCGCTGATCCAGGCTCCCTCTGCGTGACCTCTGGCACCACAGCACTACCCTTCAAGGCACATCTCTTTCTCTTCCTGTCCAGCCTCAGCCTCCCAAGCTGCACTTTGTCATGCTTTTCCTTTGTCATGTGGTTTCCCACTGCAGAGGAAAGCTCCATCATCTCTGAAAACACCCTGAAACCACCAGAAACTCCTAATTTCAGGCTACTCTCTTACTCCCGCACAAGCCTCCACATCATCAGGGCATGGAAGTCCAGCTCCTTAAGCCTCTCCACACAAGTTATGTGCTTCATGGCCCCTTAAACCCACCTTTGCAGGCATCCTCTGGACACTCTCCTGTTCCTTCCCACTCTTCAGAATGGAAAGCCCCACAGACTCTTGCAGGTGTGGCCACGCCAGTGCTGGGTTGAGGGGGATGATGACTCCCCGTGTCTGGGTGGTCATGCTACAATGCAGCTCCGTATGCAGGAGCTGCCTATATTCATGGTGAGCCTTTCCCAGTGGCTCATATGGCATCCCTCATAATGCCCAGGGCCTTCTCCTCAAACTCCAGTCCAGTCCCACTCTGCCCCTTCTCCTTGTAAAACTTGAGGAGGTTTCTGCTGGCCCAATCCCCAAGTGTCTCAAGCTCCCTGTGCACTGAAGCTCCAGCACGTCAGCATTCAAGGCATGTGTGCAGATGGCTCATGAGGAGTCATGGTTCCTCTAACATGACAGCAACTTGAGTCGAGGTGGGACAGCACAGGTAAGAGAAAGAAATGCGAGTTTAATGCAAGTGATGATGAAGGTGGGAAGTACCACTGTAACACTAAGCCAGCTAATCCTCAATCACACTGAACCTCACAGGAACTTCACAATGAGCAGTGAGGTTGACCTACATCTACGTGCCTCACATGGTCACTACCACTCTTCATCTTTTAAGGACAGGGTCAAGTTCAGTGACAGGAGTGACAAAAAGCAGCATTTGGTGCTTTCCAGAACTTGCAGCAGGCTCCTGCCAGCAGGCAGCAGAGGGGCACGGATGCAGAAGCCACCCTGACAAGAACATTTTGTGTGTGCTGACAAACCTTTTTGGTTGAAGAAAGACGGTGGGAAGGGCTGAGTAGTTTGTCACAACAGGCGGAGCACAGCCTGACTCTTTCAAGACTAGTTCGTGTTACTACAAAGGACAACACAAAGGAAATGTGTGCTAGCAAATGGCCTGGATCATTAGCGTTACTCACGAGCTTTTGGTCCTAGAGATCGAACGATCAAACTGGTTGAATGGGATATGCATGACAGATGCAGAGGGCAGTGGGGCCCATAAGAGCTTGCCTACTTGGCAAAAATGCTTGCAAGGAGCCAGTCTTGCCAAGAAAGGCAATCTGTGAAGTCCTCTTTTGCACAGATGAACACTTGGAAATCCAGGGTGCTGCTGTCCTGCTGAAGGATCACAGCAGGTTTTCTGAAGACAAATAGTGTTACCTGGATCCAGATCTCTGCCAGTTTGGCCCAATTATTTTATCAAAATACTGCTCTGATCACAGGAACTGCGTAAAAGTGGATCAGACAATTGCCAGTAAACAAGCATCCCATTTAAGTATACTGCCCATATGGCCTACCCCTCTTTACTACTAACAGAAATCTATGTTCAAAAATACCCAACTGACTTAGGAACTGGGAATCAGGTCATACAGGACCTGCATTCATTGAATCTACAGAATATGTGCATACCATCTGCAGACGCCTTCAGTTTACTTCTACCTTCTCCTTCCTTCTCATCCAGTTGAGGATACTACTAAGAGAAAGAGCAAATTTTGCCACCACGCACAAAGGCGTGGAGAATACAGTCCTGCCTCAGCACTGGGAAGAGAACTGTCAAATCCTGTCACTTCTCTTTTCCTCCAGGAATGGGCCCAACTCGATGAGAGGCTTGAGGTGGCCTGTCGTGACCTTCTGGAGCCAATATCTGAGACAGAGCCATAGGCACTTGGAACCATGGGTACGTGAGCTCTTCCAGAGAGGGTCGGTGTCAGGTGGCTGCAGTGAACAGCAGATGGTGGGGTTTAAATTTCCAAGAGAGGAGTGCAAAACAAATGCCAGCATCAGAGCCTTGGAGTTCAGGATAGAAATTTTTTCTTGTTCAGGAAACTCCTGTGCTGGATTTCATGGGAAAGTGCCCTGGAGGACAAAGGGACCTCAGACAACTGCTTCATCTTCAAGGAGAACCATGTGAAAACACAAGACCCCTCCAGGCTTTTATGGGTAAAGGTGATCAGCCATGGCAGGAGGCCAGCACACTTTCTTTCCACCCCTGCCACTGCAGTTGCCTGTGCCTGAGCCTGCCCACTTGCCCTCCCCACAGGCACGTTTGCACTGGAAATCCAAGAAAATCCCAGCACTCCTACCCTCGAGCTGGCACCTGCCCCGATTTGGTAGCCTGGCCAACCCCAGAGGCAGCAGCTGCCCAGTGCCCCTGTGTGCAGCCCAGGGCATGGGTCGCACCCGCCTTTCCCTGTTGGTGCCCCAGCTCCCAGCACTGCTGTGCTGTGCCCATGTCCCACCCTCCTGCCACCAGCCTTCCCCTGAGCCCGAGGCAGCTCCAGCTCCCTTGGAGGGCTCTGACCAAGCCTTCCTGGAGCAGGTTGCAGTGGGGTGCCAGGGGATGGGCTCTTGGCACTGCCAGGCTGGCCGGCCTGGGCAGGGAGAGGGCAGCCCCCATCTGTGGGGTTGGGCTGGGACCGCTCACAGGGACGTCCCTGAGGAGCACTCCAGTCTGCACTGAGGCAGGGCTGGCACCAGGACAAGGGCTCCTGGGGAAGGGCAGAAGTAGCTGAGCTGGGAGAGGCTTCGACTGACGACTCACAGGTAGGAGCCCCAGCTTCAGCAATGTGTTCCCCCTTGGTCTTTTGCAGAGCTGCTCTGTCTTCTTCCAACCTTCCCTGCTCCTCGTCCCTCCACCCTCCTCATGCCCAGGGCAGAGCTTCCCCCAGGCTGGGCACTGCTTGAGTGATGCAAAGGGTAGCAAGAAGGTAAGAGGGCTGGAAGCCCAAGGAAAGCCAAGAAAAATGTGGGCCCACTGCTCAGTGGGGCAGGGTGCCTAGTGACCAAGAGCATGTGGAGAGAGTATCAGTGAGCTGATTGGTCATACACGAGTCTCAGTCATGCATGAGGTGAGGAGTTGCAGCCAAGGGATCAGGGGGTGCTGGCTAAAGTCATTGTGTGTCTGCTTCTGTCATTCTGGGAAAACCATGGCAGTGAGGGAGGTTCCTGATGCTTGGGAAAAGGCAAACATCCCACCCATCTTCATGAAGAGCAAAAAGTAGGTCAGGGAACCACAGGCTGGTCAGCTTGATATCCGTCCCTGGCAAGGTGATGGAGCAAATCCTCCAGAAAGCCATTTCCAAACACCTGAAGTCCAAGAAGGGGATTGGGAATTGGCAGCACGAAGTCAACAAGGGCAAATTGTGCCTGACTAACCTGAATTCTTTGAAAGATGACATGATGGGCCCTTTGGATGAGGAAAGAGGTGGATGTCATAGTCCTTGACAACTTTGTGAAAATGGACTGCCTGTAACCTGCACAAAGTTGAAGCAAGTCAAATGTCACGTTCATCTTGTCGCTGTGCTTGGACAGCTCCGTGCAACAGGCCAGGCTGGGGATGACTGGCTGGAAGGCAGCGCTGCAGAAAAGGACCTGGGAGTCTGGGGGAACAGCAGGTGGGACAGGAGGGAGTAATGTGTCTTTGGGATGAGGAATGCCAACTGCATCCTGGGTGGGATTAGCAAAATCACAGCCAGCAGGGAAAGGGAAGTGACGCTTCCCCTCTATTTGGGGACTGCATCAGGACTGCCAAGTCTAGTGTGAGTCTCCCCAGCACGAGGAATTCCCTGATAGACTTTTGATAGTCCAGAAGAGGATAGAAAGGTGGTTTTGACTTGAAGCACATTATGCACCAGAAGAGGTTGAGAGAGCTGGTTTTTAGGGACTTTTTGAGAAATCTTTCAAGAGCCAATCAAAAGAGGAAGGGCCCAGGAAAGGTTGTGGGAGGTCAGCCAATGGAGATATTCTGAATTTGTTGAGAAAATGTCAACAGCACCTGATCTAGCACAAGCTGTGTGGAAATGGGCTTGGAGTAGAGACAAACTTTGGCAGGAGCTGTGGCATATCGGGTCTGAGTGTCAGTATGGAAGTGGCTTGTTCTTTGGTCATGATGGTGGTGGAGGAGGGTATCAGAGTTGTGCCTGTGTGCACCCCCACTGCACTGAAGCCGTTAGAGCACAAGGCATTATTTTTTCCTTTTAGAACAGCTGTGAGCATTTGTGCAGCCCTCACAGGTCTCACTCAGCAGAAATTACTTTGGGATCCGTGGTTCCCATTTACACCAAGAAGAATTCTCGGGTGAGGACATCCTGCAGGGCTCACACATGCTCCCCGCACACTCTCAGCTCTTCTGCAAGAAGCATTGCTGGGCTGGCACTCAGCACATGCTGTGGGCTGAGGAGCACCACAGCCCACCTCCAAGGACAGCCTGGCCAGGATCTCCTGAGACCCTGCCATCTAGCTATGGTGACTGCTCAAAGCAGAGGCAGGCAGTGTGGGTGCCTGCATGGGCTCAGAGAAGGGCACACAGAGACACCTCATCGCCCAGCACAGATGGACTGTGGCAGTGCCTGTGGGTGACAGAGCTGGGGACTGTGGGGTGAGACCTCCTCAGCTGCGCCAGCCAAGTCCCCCTGCCCCAATGGCCCCATAGCCTTGCGGTGCAGGCACTGCGTGGCCCAGGGTGCATTAGGGGTTCCAAGATCATCTCCCCAGCACAGTCCCTGTGGCAGCCCTCTCTGCTTCCTCCCCAAGCAGACTCCTATTTGGCTTCCTCCCACCAGTGCCTCACTCACTCCCCACCCCAGCAGGATGGGGGCAGAGAATAGGAAGAGCAAAAGGGAGGAAAGTTATGTGTTAGGACAGAAAGAGATTAATAAGTGAAGGAAAGAGGAACAAAGAAGAAAGAAAAAACACAGAAACCTTAAAATAATAAGTGATGAAATGGCAATCAGTCACCACCTCCCACAAGTACACTAGTGCCCCACCAGTCCCCAGATGGGGACCCAGCCAAAACACCCCATCCCTCCCTTTTTATTGCTGAGCATGATGCCATATGGCACAGAAGACCTGTTGGGTCTCTTTGGGTCAGCTGTCCTGGCTGTGTCCCCTCCCAAGTTCTTGTGCCCCCTCAACCTCCTCACTGTAAGGGCAGTGTGAGAAACAGAGACGGTCTTGATGCTGTGCAGACACTGTTCAGCAATAGCTAAAACATTGGTGTGTTATCAACATGGCTTTGGTCCCCAATCCAAAACACTGCACCTTATGGGCTGCTCGGAGGAAAATGAGCTCCATCGCAGGCAGCCCCAGCCAGTGGGGAAGGAGGGCGAGTTGGAAAGCCTGATCCCCCAAGGATGAAGGAGCTGTAGCAGGGCAGTGGCTGTCCCAGTCTCTGTCCAAGAAGATGTAGGGTGAAGAGAGGAGCTTGAGCCTGAGCCAGACGAGCACAGCTGGAGCCAGGATTTGCTCCTTTCTCTGGGAAGAGGGGAGGAAAAAGTGGGGGAAGGGAGATCCTGGGGATGATCTTGTTTTAGCTCTCAGAAAGAGGAACTGCTCCCCCCACTCCAGCCTCTCCACCTCCCCTTGCAGCAGGAGAAGCAAAGGCTTCTTCCTCAGCTGCTCACCTGCTGCATCCCCAACTGATTCCTAAGACATGCCTAAGAAATGGCCTGCTTTTCTTAGCGATACGGTGACAGTAGACCTTCATTTGTGGCTGACATGTGATGTTCATGCTCTGGAAATGTGCATCACAGGGGAAGATGATTCCCGTCCTGGGAACGCAGAGTCAGAAAGATGCCCGTGCGATGGTCCTTACAAGTATTCAATTATTAGGCCAAATACACATTCTTATGTCCTCTAGAAAAGAAAATCTTGACACTTCAACAGTTCCCACGCATAAGACCAACAAGGTGTTTATTATCAAGGCACAAGCAAACCCATGACACTTTCAACATTGTTTTTTAAACAACGGTATTTACCTCCAAGGACTTTTTGCTTTCTTGCCCTTGCCACTCCACAAGCAATCTCAGTGGCTTGCACTTCTGAAGTGCAACCTGGTATCCAGAGATTTCAAAGGAGCTAGAAGTGTCTTTTGCCTGTGTCACCAAGGTAGCGTGAGCTCTGGGTGCAAGGCAGGGCTTTCCTGAGCACCTTCCTGATGGCCTCCCTGACCTCCCTGTTCCGCAGGCCGTAGATGAAGGGATTGACCAGGGGTGTGAGGACAGTGTAGAAAAAGGAGAGAGCTTTGTTGAGGTGTCTCAGGGGGGCTGTTCTGGGCAGCATATAGACAACAAAAAGGGTGCCATAGAAAATGGTGACAAGAGTGAGGTGAGAGGAGCAAGTGGAGAAGGCCTTCTGCCTGCCAGTGCTGGATGGGATCCTCAGGATGGCAGTTATGATGCAAATGTAGGAGGCCAGTGTGAACAGGAAGGGAAAAACTACATCGAAGATACCAAATATGAAAGAAACAATTGTGATTGCTCTGGTGTCGCTGCAGGCAAGATCCAGCAATGCGGTAAAATCACAGAAGAAGTTGTCAATGGCCTTGGGGCCACAGAACTGCAACTGGGATAATAAGACTGTGACTACCACCAGCAGCAGTGAACCCCCCAGCCAAGATGCAGCTGCCAGGTGTAGAGAGACCTTCCAGGTCATGAGGCTTGCATAGAGCAAGGGCTGGCATATGGCCAAGTACCGATCGTAGGACATGGCCGTCAGCAGGTAACACTCAGTAGTCAAAAAGGAACCAAAGAAGTAGAACTGAGCCATGCAGCCGTGAGCAGAGATACTGCTGTCCCCAGTCAGGAATCTGGCCAGCAGCTGGGGCAGGATGGTGGAGCTGTAGCAGGTCTCCAAGGAGGACAGATGGCCCAGGAAGAAGTACATGGGGGTGTGCAGATGCCGGTCAGCCACCACCAGCACAACGATGAGGATGTTCCCAACCATGGTGACTGAGTAGATAATAAGCAAGAGGAGAAAGAGCAGGCTCTGGAGCATGGGGACATCACGTATTCCCAGCAGCACAAAATCCATGGATGATGTCCTGTTGTCCCTTTCCCCGTCGGCCATGCAGTCTTGTTTGTCGTTTATTTCCTCAGTAGCCACAAAGAGGGGCTATGAGAAAGAAACTCATTTCAGCATTTACCTTCAACATTTTTTTCGGTAGGACATTGCTGTCTTCACATTAGCTGTTTGTGTTTCATAACTAGTGAAAGCACAAAATAAATGTTTTTCCTGATGGGTAAAGAACACTCATCCCAGCAGAACCACTGCAGACTCGAGAGGCAAGCTGCCCAATGGAAAGTCTTTCTCACTGCAGAATAAATCCATGATGTGCATTTGCTCACGCAGAAACAGACAATGTGATATGCCTGTGGTTATGCCCAGGAAGACGTGTTATAGGTGTTGAGGATGGACATCCTTCTGCTCTCAGGAAAGAGAAGGTGTGCCAGAGAAAACAAAACTCACTATCCAAAAAATCCCTGTTTATGAAACGCCATGCCAGACACCACCCTTCCTCCAAAGCAAGGGATGGGCACATCGCAGGGTCAGTGGCCACAGCTCGCTGAAGCATTCACACGAGAAGGGAAGGATTCCCACCCCACTCCTCCCCCATCACCCAACAGGCCAATTTCTTCCCTTGAGAAAGGGCAAATGAGGAGTTACTGCTTCAGATGGCCAAGGGACTGTGCTGCGGGACTGCCAGAGAGCATGCTGAAAACCACATTGTGGGTCAAAAGGTGGGAAGGAGGAAATCAAATAAAGATAGGGAAGGGGTAACAGGGAGTCAACCAAGCCCCATGGGAGAGGTTGTGCAGGAAGAACAGATGGGAGGAAGAAAGGAGACAAAGCCAGACTCTCTTCAGTGGTGCCAGGAAGAAAGGACACATTGAAATATAAGGAAATTCCATTTAAAGATAGGGTGGTCAAGCACTGGAACAGTTGTCCAGAGAGCCTACAGAGGCTCCATCCTTGTGGATATTCAAAACTCAGCTGGACATGGTCCTGAGCCACCTGCTCTTGCTGACTCTGCTTTTAGGAGGGGAGCTTGGACTGAATGATATCCTGAGGTGACTTCCAAGCCCAGCTGCTCCATCATTCTGTGATTAAAAGCTGCTGGGCAGAACCATTTGCTTCACATTTTTCCCTCCTCAGCAGAGGTTCCTGAGGGCTTTGGGGTGGCCTTGTTGCAAATCCCAGCCCAGCAGCAGGACCACAGCATGGCCAGCTGTGCTTGTGGGGCTCTCTGAAAAAGTAGGACATTGAGCTGGACTCTGCAGGGTGCCTGGGGGTGAGTGGGAGAGGATCAGGTTCAGGGGCATGGGCCATGCCAGGTACATGCCTTGGTGCATGACTGGAGAAAGCTCATGCCCAGGAAACACAGCTCTCTGAAACAGCAGTTCCCTCCAAGTGTCTCACACCCACCCCTTGGGCTGGAATGCATCTCTTCCAGCCGTGATAATCGCAGGAACTCTTCTGAGAGTTTGCCAAAAGTGAGTCCGAATAACTGATACCTGCAGTAAGTAAAACAAAGCAAGACTGAAATAGCCCTGTGAAAGATGAAGTGAAGGGCACAGGCAATCTGGCCCCACACAGCCTGCCCAAATGCTCCCCCCTGACCCCGCCCAGCTAAGGTGGGAGAGTGTCCCAGGGCTGTCCCTGGGATCTCACTGTGCAGTGCCAGGGGCTCGGGGGTGTGCGGAGGAAAGTGGGAGGTGGGGTGGGAAGACATGAAGGAAAGGACAAGGCTGACACTCAGGGCTCTCTGCTCTCATTTCTTCTCTTCAAAGACCCAGCAGCTTGACTAATAAGACCCAGCCTTCACTCACCCTCAGCACATCCAGCACAAACGCACAGTCCTCATCATGAAGCAGTGACATCTGCTCTGATGGATCATGGCAATGTAATCCAAGGTCAGGGTCTTACCTTCTGCCCCTTCCCTACCACTTCTTCACTTCTTGGACCTCACTGCAAGCCCCGAACCAGGGCTCATTCCTTACTCTGCCTCTGCCCTCTTCTCCCAGCAGCTCCTGAGCTGAGTCTCCAGCAGCACCTCAAGGCTCCCTGCCCTCTGAGGTGTCCCAGGGTTTATGGCACAAACGAGTCTCTAAAGATTCCTGCTCCTGAGGATTTGCAGAGTAAAACCAATCTGATTGCCTCCCTGGTGGGATGGAAGCTGTGAGGAGGTGGAGACTGTGTCTACAGCTCCACGCAGTGCTGACCCCCCAGGAATATGATGTAAACTGAGGCAGGGCAACTGAACCAGAGACATCTCTGAATTTGGTGAGCAGGACAGGAAAGTCCCCCGAAATGGCGTTCACCTCCCTGCCCTTCAGATGACAGCATCTTCATCAACTCATATGAAACCAGAAAGCCTCAGACGTTCTGAGGCAGAGGGGCCTGGCTTGTTGGGAGCTGAAGGCAGCAGAGCAGTCGGCATGTCCTTCCAGAGAGGATTCCTCTCTCACAGAATCACAGAATTACAGAATCACAGAATCACAGAATCACTAAGGTTGGAAAAGACCTGTAAGATCATCAAGTCCAACCATAAAAAAAAAAAAAAAAACAAAAAAAAACAACACCACACCCACCCACAAACCATAAAATACACCACAACCCACACCAAAACAACCCACCCACACCACACAGCACCATGCCCATCAAGCCACATCCCACAATTCCACATCCACATGTTCCTTGGATACCTCCAGACAGGGTGACTCTACCACCTCCCTGGGCAGCCTGTTCCAATGTTTCACTACTCTCTCAGTAAAGAACTTTTTCCTAATATCCAACCTGAACCTCCCCTGCAGCAACTTGAGGCCATTTCCTCTAGTCCTGTCACTAGTCACTTGGGAGAAGAGACCAACACCCACTTCTCTGCAACCTCCTTTCAGGTAGTTGTAGAGAGCGATAAGGTCTCCCCTCAGTCTCCTCTTCTCCAGACTGAACAACCCCATCTCCCTCAGCCGCCCCTCATCAGACTTGTGCTCCAGACCCCTCACCAGCTTCGTTGCCCTTCTCTGGACACGCTCCAGCACCTCAATGGCCTTCTTGTAGTGAGGGGCCCAAAACTGAACACAGTACTCGAGGTGTGGCCTCACCAGTGCCGAGTACAGGGGCACGATCACCTCCCTACTCCTGCTGGCCACACTATTTCTGATACAGGCCAGGATGTCGTTGGCCTTCTTGGCCACCTGGGCACACTGCTGGCTCATATTCAGCCTGCTGTCGATCAACACCCCCAGGTCCTTTTCTGCGGGGGAGCTTTCCAGCCACTCGTCTCTAAGCCTGTAGCGTTGTCTGGGGTTGTTGTGGCCAAAATGTAGAACCCATCACTTGGCCTTATTGAACCTCATACAATTGGCCTCGGCCCATCGATCCAGCCTGTCCAGATCCCTCTGCAGAGCCTTCCAACCCTCGACCAGATCAACACTCCCTCCCAACTTGGTGTCGTCTGCAAACTTACTGAGGGAGCACTCAGTCCCCTCATCCAGGTCATCAATAAAGATATTAAACAAGATCGGCCCCAAAACTGAGCCCTGGGGGACTCCGCTTGTGACCGGTTGCCAACTGGATTTCACCCCATTCACCACAACTCTCTGGGCTTGGCTGTCCAGCCAACTTTTTTACCCAGCGAAGAGTGCACCTGTCTAAACCACGAGTCGCCAGCTTCTCCAGGACAATACTGTGGGGAACAGTGTCAAAGGCTTTGCTGAAGTCCAGGTAGACAACATCAACAGCCTTCCCCTCATCCACTAGGCGGGTCAGCACGGGAGGTGCACAGGGGCCTCCCTTGCTCTTTGCTACCCGAGGGGAGCAGTGGACATGACTCCTTCCAGTCCCGTTGGGCTTCCACTTTGCAAGAAGCATCTCCTCTGCCTCTACCCAGGCTGGAAAGGCAGGAGAGGGAGGCCCAGTGGGCTCAGTAATGTGTGCTGTTGCTCCTATGTGTGATGGACACACTTACCTTGGTTCCGGCTGACTAAAGAGCAACAGGCGTCACATCCTTGGGGAGAACTTGAGAACTGGAAAGCACCTGGCTCGCATACATGGGAGTGAAAGTGTCTTCAAAACTATTTAAAAAGGTGGTTTCAAAACCCCAAAGTGCAAGATAACCAAAGTACAGAACACCATACCAGAACTAAAACGACAGCATCTATCTTGTCTACACTGTTGACTAACAGCCAACCACTTCACCCAATAAACATTACCATCAGGATGGGCCCGATGTGAGCTCTCCCTGAACTGCAGCTGGACAATATGCCCGGTGACTCTCCCCTTGAGCAGGGACACCTCTCAAGGTTAGAGATTCCTCTCCTGAAACTGAGAGATCCTTCCTTACCCAAGGCAGAGAGATCCCTTACCCGCAACAGATCCTCACTAAGTGCCTGACAGCGTGCTGATTTAATACTATGAAACATTATTAATCCATGTAGCTACTCAATATTATTATAAACATTGTATGGGCGATTCCATTCGACATAAAGCGTTGACCAGGTCTGAGACTAAGATTGGATACAGCCACCGCCAGGCTCCAAAAGGTATTTAGAAGGCAAGGAGGTCCACTCTGAACCCCGTGACTCAATGCGAGGTTCCTCCTTACTCTTTGCATCACCAATCTCTGTGTGAATCATTCTAACTCGATTCTAACTCAATTTTCTTCCATGCAGTACTTAATAAGGTGAACCTTGCCATCAAACTTACTGAACATTGTCAAACTACTGTAAAACTTTGTGAAATTCCATTGAACTTACTGAAGTCTGTCAAATTCTTATTTTACCTCAGTAAAACATATTGCTGCTTCTCTCTTTGGAATGAGGTGCATTCCACTCATCCATGACAGGATCCGATGGTCCAGTCCCCCTTTGTACCCAGAAGAATGCTGGGGTGAGGACATCGTGCAGGGCTCAGGCATGTCTCCTGCACAGCATGAGCTCATCTGCAGGGGACATTCCTGGGTTGGCACTCAGCACATGCTGTGGGCTGAGGAGCATCACAGCCCATCTCCAAGGCCAAGTCTGGCCAGGATCTCTTGGGACCATGCAGGCAGCCCATGGTGACCAGCTCCAAGCAGAGAGAAGCACTGTGGGTGGCTACATGGGCTCAGAGAAGGGCACACAGAGACACCTCATCACTTAGCACAGAGGGACTTTGGCAGTGCCCGTGGCGTGACAGTGGGCAGAGCTGGGGACTGTGGGGGGAGCAGGGAAGACCTCCTCAGCTGGGTCGGACAAGTCCCACTGCCCCACATGACCCCACAGCCCCATGGTGCAGGCACTGCATGGACCAGGGTGCATTCGGGGTGGGAAAATCTCTGCCCAGCATAGACCCTGGGCAGGCACCCATGCTTCTTCCTCCAGCAGTGGCAGCCTCTCACTGCTGCCCACCCCTGCCCAACCCCAGTTGAATCCCACGTAGGCTTTTGCAACTGCACAGGGCTGGCCATGCCCCTGCACGCACTGAGCCCAGGAGGAAGATGGAGTTTGCCATGCAGCAGAGTCCCTGCCCACAGCTGCTTGTATCACCAGAGGTGGAAATGGCCAGAGTTCAGGGCTGGTTTTGGCCAGTGTTCATGGGGCAGCTTCCTCAGGGTGTCCAGGGACCATGGCACAGACCAGGCGCTCTCTTTTCTGCCTTTGATGTCTTGCGTCCTTCTCCAAAAGGCCTGGCTGTGCACCGCGATCACACTGCTGTGTGCTCCCACCCTGCACACTCACACAGCTCAGCTAGCAGTGCTGTTTTCCGCTCCCAACAAACCTTCCAGCCCAGCCCAGCCCCTCCCTGGCTCTCCCCACCTCCCCTGCCCTCTCCCCAGAGCACCGCAGCAGAGCAGCCCAGTCTGGGCCGGCCCCATGGCAGTTCCCGCTGCAGGCTGCTGCCGAGCTCTGGGCACTCCCACCACAGCTCCAGCCCTTCTGAAGGGCACAGCAGCTCCAGGGCCATTGAGGCTGTTCAGCCTCCCCATCAGCCCCAGGGCTGGAGCTGGCCCCAAGGGCGCAAGGAGACACAGGCCAGTCACTCTCTGTCTCTCCCGCATTCATGCTGCAAGTGATGCCCAGCCCTGCCTGCCTCTGTCCCCCTCTGCCTCCCCACCAGCCCTGCTCCCCAAGACAGCGTGAGAGCCCCTTCCCTGGGGCACCTCAGGCAGCTCCCGCATCTCTGCCGTCTCCCTTCTCTGTGCCTGCTGCAGTTTCACTGGCTCCCACAGAACTGCAGGGTCATGGTTTGTGGGTGTCTGGATTTAGTGCTTTACTCTGGGAAAACTTCACCTTTGGGGGTGTTTCGTCTTCTGAGTCTCCATTCACTGCCCTCCCCAGGGCACATGGAGAGTGTCCTTTCTCTCTTGACCCCTCCAGACTCCTTTCCACAGGGAACAATATATGCCATCAGCCCTGCTATATATGTGGCAGCGTAAGGAGGTAATGAAGAGCTCATGCAGCATCCACACGGCCTCTGGACACCAGGAATAGAGTCTTGCTCCACTTGCTGTCTAATAGATCTCAGAGCTGCCACAAGCTTACTGCCCCCAACACAGGGAGAAAAGAATCAGAAAAGACCTTTTTAAAGTCTAATTCCTTGGGCTTGTTCTTGGCAGCAGCTTTTTAAGGACAGCCCAGCCTTCAGGCCCTGCACTCAGGAGACCCCTTTGATTGCTGAGATGCTGTCAGGGAGGCCAGATCTGATGCAGCATTCAAAGCATTTGTGAAAGGCTCAGACAGGACAGGATGAAGCCTCTAGGGAAGTGGTAGGAAGCAGAGCAGGTACCTATGACTACAATTATCACAGGAGAAAGATATCAGAGGCCTGGCCTAAGCCAAGCTCTGGGAGAACTTGCAGAGAAGGGGAGGGAGGTTACTGCTGGTGGAACAAGATCCATTGGATCAATTTCTCCACGGCGTCCTTGAGCTCCCTGTTCCTCATGCTGTAGGTGAAGGGGTTCAGAGTTGGAGGTCCCATTGAGTACAGAACAGCCACCACCAGATCGAGGGATGGGGAAGAGATGGAGGGGGGCTTCAGGTAGGCAAAAAATGAAGTGCTGATGAACAGAGAGACCACGGCCAGGTGAGGGAGGCACGTGGAAAAAGGTTTGTGCCGTCCCTGCTCAGAGGACATCCTCAGCACGGCCCTGAAGGTCTGCACATAGGAGAGCACAATGAAAACAGAATACCCAGAAACTAAGCATGTACCACCCACAAGGACCCCAACTTCCCGGAGACAGTCTGAGTCTGAGCAGGAGAGCTTGAGGATCTGGGGGATTTCACAGAAGAACTGGTCCAGGGCATTGCCATGGCAGACTGGTAGTGAAAAGGTATAGGCAGTGTGCAGCAGAGCATGGAGAAACCCACTGCCCCAGGCAGCTGCCGGTGGCTAAAACAGTGTTGATAACACCCTGATGTTGTAGCTATGGCTGATTAGTGCTGGCATAGTGTCAAGGCTGCCTCTGTTTCTCATTCTGACCCCACAGTTAGGAGGCTGAGGGTGGACAAGAGGTTGGGAGGGGACAAAGTCAGGACAGGTGACGCGAACAGGCCAAAGAGATATTCCATGCCATATGGCATCTTATTCAGCACTAAAAGTGGGAGGGGAGTTTCTCCAAAGTAGCCCTTGCTCTGAGACTGCCTGGGCATTGGTCTGCTGGTGTGAGGGATTGCGTCTGCATCCCCTGTGTCCTTCCTTTTTTATTTTTCACCATTTATTAAGGTGTCATTATTTTGACCCATGAGGTTTTCTCTCACTTTTGCCCTTCCAGTTGTCTCCACCATCCTGCTGGGGAGTGAGTGAGTGGCTGGGTGAGGTCACTTGTTCCCTGGAATGTCATAGGCGAGCAGATTCTGATGGCATCAAAATAATACTTAGACCCCACCCAAATATGGCTTTTGGGAAGAACCGTCATCAGCAAAAGCCTGAAAGCAGCACACACGTGTGACTGTAACTCATGAGCTCACAGCAGCAGAAGTAGGAGGGTGGGAGGTCACCATCACCATAACTGCTCAGTACACAGCGGTGGCAGTAGGATGCTGTGATGTAACGTCACCGATGGCACCCCATGGCCGTTGGTCTCGGTGCAGAACGTCCGTGTGCATCAGAGGGGCATCACGGGGGACAGGAGCTGCCCGGCCCCGTGTCTGCGAGGCCGAAGGAGCAGCCCCCGCAGCCCTGGCTGGAGCAGTCAGGGTGGGGGTGGCTCGGGGGCACCGCGGGGATGTGCCTGGGCACGGTGCCAGCAGGAAACCACAGACTGCCTTCCCTGGGCGCTGCGGGGGGAGCGCGGCGAGCGCTGCGAGGCCACGTGGGCTGTGGTTTGTGCACCTGCAGGCTCCAGCTCCCGATCCGCCCGTGGGGAATAACGGCCCCTCGGTGACAGGCTGAGAGTCAGGGACACGTCTGAGGCTCTGGGCTGCATGTCTGCTGCCAGCGCAGGGACATGTCCCAGCTCTGGCTCCTGCAAGGGACCCACCGTGGGGCTCTCTGGGGAGGGACGGGCGAGCCAGCACTCCTGGAAGGGAGCTCTTCCCCTGGCCAAGGACCTTGCCCAGCTGCTGCTCCCAGCACAGCGGGGTCTGTCGCAGGGGCAGGGGCTGTTTCCTTCCCATCCCGACACAGACCCCGGTGCAGCCCCAGCTCCATGGTTCCCACATCTCGGGGGCAGCTGGACGCTTGCCTCTTGGGTTCGTGGATGAGCCCAGCATAGGAGATGCTCAGTGCTCCCAGTCCCCACAGCAAGGTTCAAGGGGTGACAGACCCATTTCCCCTCCACAGCCAGCTTGTCCCGTGACGATCCCCCGCCACACGGACCGTGACACCCGCAGCGGGACATATATGTGCCTCATATATGGTCATGAACGGCGCTGGAGAAGTTCATTGGAGGGCTGAGCCGTGTCGGAGGGGAGATAGCTCCCGATAACGTCTAAAAAGGTGCTGCTGCTTCGATTGGCTCCTCCTGCAGCTGGGCCAGCATCTGCAGAGATATATTCCCCTGCCATCGCCTGAGTCCCCGGCAGCCGTGAGAGGGAGTGGGGCGCAGCAGGGCTGTGCCAGCAGGGCAGGAGGCTCAGGATGGGCACAGAAGGACTCCTGTCCCCTCGGGTACTGTGGCTGCTCCTGTGGGTGCAGCTGTGCAGGGGTAAGTGCCGGCTTCCTTGTCCCACAGCTAGGGCCAGCGGGCACCAGTGGGCTCATCGGGATACCTCTGGGAATGGGCTTTCTTGGCATGTGCCAGTGAGATGAGGGGCAGAAGGTGCTCAAGTCAATCGAACTTCTGCCTTTCCCTGTGCCTCTCTGGGTGGGAGAGGGAGCTGTGGGCCTGGGGGCACGGGGCTGTACAGGGCTTGCTGGGCTGGTGAGGAGACCGTGCCCTGTGCAGGGCCGGACATGGTGTGCAGGTGGGCATGGGCAGGGGGTGGTTGAGGTGGGAGGAGGTGTCACAGGCTGTGGGGTGGTGAATGGCACAGCAGGTCTGCCTATGGGCACCCCCAGCCCTTTTCAGCCTGTGGGGAGAGAAGGGACCCCCACACTGCCCTGGGGACAGCCAAGAAGAGGGAGGGCTCCCACCCAGGTGCCTGTGACACGGCCCAGGCAGGGACTTCTTCCAGACCTGCAGGCTGGGGTTCCCCACTCTCCTGACAGGTCCCATGTCAATGTTTGAAGGGGCTGCAGAGGTGAGGCTGGAAAATGGTGGTGGACACTGCACTGGAAGAGTGGAGGTGCAACACCAGGGCCAGTGGGGGACTGTGTGTGATGACGACTGGGACATGGATGATGCCACAGTGGTCTGTAAGCAGCTGGGCTGTGGGTCTGCTCTTGAAGCTCCTCAGTACGCAACCTTTGGGCCAGGATCTGGCCCCATTTGGATGGATGAAGTTCGCTGTCGTGGCACCGAGTCTGCCCTCTCTGACTGTACACACAACGGATGGGGTCAACACTACTGTGATCACAGTGAGGACGCTGGAGTGAGGTGTTCAGGTAAGGGGCCAGCCCATTCCCCACCTCTGTGACTGGGATGGGGGAAGGGACCTGGCTGTGCCCTCAGGGAAATAAGGGTGTACTGGAGAAGGGCCTGGTGGGGCCCATCACACTGCAGAGCTGGGACTGTCATTGCTGGTTTCCCCAGTCCCTGAGGACACTCCAGTGGGAACCCACCACTGCTTGACCCCTGATGCGGCTCAGCCCACCCTCCATGGGTGCCTGGGGCTGGGAGATGAATGCCCACCCTGCCCCGCAGTCTCTGTTGCTTCCCAGCTTTCTCCTCCTGTTCACACAGGAGCTATCTGGCAGCACCGAGGAGCAGGTCCCCCCATGGCAGAGGCACCGAGAGCAGCTCATGTGGCCACCCACAGCCCCAGGGAAAGGCCCAAGGTGGCCGGGGAATTCTGGGTTGTGTTCCCTGGCTAACACAAGTCCCCCAAAGCAGAGGGGCTGCTCAGAGGAGAGGAGCACTGGGCTTGGGCAGCAGAGCAGCGTGGCCCATAGCTACCTCATTCCTCTTCCAGGGTCCTCCCAGGAGACCGAGCCCCCAGGGAAACAACGCTGTGCCGGCAGTGCTGACCTGCTGCCCAGGCTTTCCTACCCACAGCCCCTGGCTGCCCTGTGCCACAGGACATTTGCCAAAACTTTCTGGCCCTCCTTGGTGCCAGTCCTTGCACTGGGAGCTTGTGTCAGTCCAGGGCTGCTCCTCTGCCCACTCTCCTGCCCTCTGCCCAGCCGTTGGCCGGGGCTGTGCACGCCTGGCAGTGCCCTCTGGCCCTGGCTGAGGAGCCCTCCCCGGTAGGTGCTGGAGCTGGGGGCTGGTGGCGACAGCAACCACAGGTACGCTCACACGGCATCTGTGCCCCGAGCGATGTCCCATATAACAGCAGTACCCCAATGGCCTGAGAACCACCCAGGAATGAGGTGCATTTCTGGCGGCTCCAAGCGGTTCTGCAGCCTGGCCCTGAGCTCGGCTGGCAGAGCAGGCTGCAGCAGCCAACAGCTCCTGGGCCCCTCTCCTTGGGCTCAAGTGCTCCGGGTGCTGCAGTGCCTGGGGCCAGTCCTGGGCCGCCCAGGGTCTCCAGGGCAGCAGCAGTTTGTCTGAGCAGTTCCTGCAGCTGGGGGTTTGGGAGACAAGCAAATGCACAAGTGCTGTGCTGATGTCTGAGGAGCAGCAGGGTGTCCCTGTTGTGTTTGTGCCATCAGCACCCACTGGGAGCTGCTGGGGTCGTTGCGGGGCTCTTTGCCTGCAGCCACCTTGGACATGAGGTGGGATGTGGGCATGTAACTGCCAGGGAGCTCTAGGAACGCACAGGAGTTTGGTTTCTTTAGGATTTTTCCAGCTGGTCGGAGGGGACAGCCCCTGCTCAGGACGTGTGGAGATCCGTGATGGGAACGAGTGGAAAACTGTCTGTGACTCAGACTTTGGTCCCAAAGCTGCCAACGTGGTCTGCAGGGAGCTGAAGTGCGGCGCAGCCCTGTCCGTGCCCGGGTCAGCTCACTTTGGAGAAGGTGTGGGTCCCATCTGGGACAGAGAGCTGCAGTGTGAGGGGAATGAAGCCTTTCTCGCCTCCTGCCCCAGGGGGTCCCCCAGGGACCAGCCCTGCACCCATGCAAATGATGCCGGTGTCACCTGCACACGTAAGGTCTCAGGGTGGGGTGTTGAACTCTGCGTGTGAGCTGGGGATGGGGGAGCAGGACAGGGGCTGTGCTGTGCGGGGTGTGGTGACAGAAGGGGTGATGTGGTTGTGTGCAGCCCTAAAAGAGTGCAGAAGGAGCAGAAGGGAAGGCTGTGCCTCTGGCCTCTCCTCCAGCTACGGAGGGTGCCAGAGCACCAATGCACCCTTTCTCATCTTTCTGTGTTTCCCAGAGTACACAGGGTTCAGGCTGGTGAACGGCAGCACGGTGTGTGAGGGGAGGGTGGAGGTTCAGGTGCTGGGGACCTGGGGCACCCTCTGTGCCTCCCGCTGGGATCTCTTGGACGCCCACGTTCTCTGTCGTCACCTCGACTGTGGATTTGCTGAGTCTCTTCCTGGAGGAGGGCATTTTGGGAGAGGCACTGGCCCCGTCTGGAGAGACTCATTCCACTGTAATGGGACTGAAGCCCACCTGGGACAGTGCCCAGTGACTGCCCTGGGGGCCTCGCGATGCTCCCACGAGAACGATGCTGCTGTCATTTGCTCAGGTGAGTGCTGGGAGAACACTGCAGTAACTCCATTTGCCCCTTGGGTGTGGCATGGCCACCCAAAGCAGGGGACCATGGCAGCACCAGCGTGAATTTCTCCCTGGAGAATACCTGGTTTCACCAGGAGCAATGTGGAGAGCTTTGCCTGCTAGAATGACTGCTCTGCTGTGGGAGAGCTGAGGACAGAACAGAGACAGGCATCTTTGCCCCCTGAGGTGGCGGCTCAGGCCCTGGGGCCACCGCCAGGCCCAGGCTCCTCTGCTCCTGCTGCAGGACAGGCCAAGAACAGGGCTGCAGGGCTTTGCTCCACCTCTCCGGCTGCAGACAGCCCTGACCCAGCCCCACAGAGAGCCCCACAGAGCCCAATTCCCCACCCCCAGGGGCTGTCCAGGTGCCCCCAGCAGCAGCAGCACAACTTGGGTGTAAGTCGCAGAGCAGGGCTGGGCTTTGCCCTTGCTTCTGGTCAGCACAAGTCCCAGACTGACCCCCCTCGCTCTACTCCCTGCCAGGGACAGAGGCTCCCAGTCCCCGATCCCCAGGGGTGCAGAGGGGCAGAGACGTGTGGGCTCTGCCTGGTGTCTCAGTGGTGCCAGTGCCAGCGCTGAGGTTGGGCAAGGCTTGTCCCAGCGCTGCCTGTCCCCGGGTAACTGCACCGGCTGCTGCTCCTTCCTGTGGCAGCTGCTCCATCTGGCGCAGCAGGGACCTGTTGGGTGGCTCTGCCCCACCAAGAGCAAAGACAGTGTCTTGCTCCGGAAGGCTCAGGGACTGGGAAACAAATCCTGTGGAAACGTGCTCCTGAAGCTCCCTGCAGAGGGCTGGGGGCAGGTGGGTGAGCTCCAGGGTGTTGTGAGGGTTCCAGAGCCTACAGAGGTGCTGCAGATTTGTGGGCTCTCTGGTGCCACCAAGGGCTGGGGCCTGGCTGCTCTCCGCAGGCTCAGCCGGCTCCATGTCCCTGCGGCTGGTGGGTGGAGGGAGCCGGTGCGACGGACGAGTGGAGATCTTCCAGCACGGGACGTGGGGCAGAGTCCTGGATGAGCAGTGGGACGTGCAGGAGGCCAGCGTGGTGTGCCGGCAACTGCAGTGCGGAGAGGCAGAGACAGCCTACAATCCCCCGAAGGCTGAGAGAGGGACGGGACCCGTGGGGCTGCGAGGGGTCCGGTGTGCAGGGCACGAGGCCAACCTGACCCTCTGCAACACCTCCCTGCCTGAGAGTGCACCAGGAGCAGGGATTGCAGAGGACGTGGGGGTCGTTTGCTGGGGTGAGTGGCACTGCACGGGCCCCCCAGGCTCTGAGCTGGGTGGGCACCAGCCCCTGATGGCAGATGGGGTTTCTTCCCGCTGCAGGGAGCCGGCAGGTCCGGCTGGTGAATGCAACTGGGCGCTGTGCGGGAAGAGTGGAGATCTACTACCAGGGCAGCTGGGGGACCATCTGCGATGATGGCTGGGACCTGTCTGATGCCGCAGTCGTTTGCCACCAGCTGGGCTGCGGAGGGGCGGTGGAGGTGGTTGGCTCTGCTAAGTTCGGGGAAGGCTCTGGTCAGATCTGGCTGGATGGTGTGAACTGCTCCGGGGCCGAAGCTACCCTCTGGGACTGCCCGGCAGGGTCCTGGGGGCAGCACGACTGCGGGCACAAGGAGGACGCAGGAGTCGTCTGCTCAGGTCTGTGCTGGGAGCAGGGGCATGAGGCAGGTGCCTGGGGAGGCCGGGACACCGGGAGAGCCGGGAACTGCCAAGGCTGTCCCTGGCTGCCTCGAGCTGCTGTCCGAGCCTGTCCTCGGGATACCCAGGCGTATCCTCGGGATACGCCCTTGGTCCCACTGCAGGTCCCGGGGGAGCTGAGCCATCCCCAGTGGTTAACGGGGAGGGCAAGGGTGTCCGTCCTTCAAGGACTTCTCTCTGCTCATGCTTGCAAGGGGGAGTTGTTAGCTGTGCCCCTGCCTGGCTAAGGGCCTGGGGGGTGAAGAGGCTTCTCTACGCCCGCAGCCCCACACCAGCCCCTTCCCCCTCTGTGCCTTTCTTCCAGAGTTTGTGGCCCTGAGGTTGGAGAACAGCAGCAGCTGCTCCGGGCGCCTGCAGGTTTTCTACAACGGGACGTGGGGGAACGTTTGCTCCAACTCAATGACTCCCGAAACTTGGTCGCTGGCATGCAAAGAGTTGGGCTGCGGGGATGGAGGGTACCTGGATACACCCCCGCTCTACCACAACTTCTCTGGTCCCACCTGGTTGGATCGTGTGGAGTGTGGGGAGAGAAACAGCTCCTTCTGGCAATGTCCCTCCACTCCCTGGCACCCGCAGTCATGCGATGACCTGCGAGATGAGACCCACATCACCTGCAATGGTAATTCTGAGCTACCTGGGCACAGCACCACCCCAGCTCCAGTTCCCTGCTAGGCACAGTCAAGCGTAGGGACAAGGGCCACAGCGGGCTTTTGCTTTACGTGCCACACCCTGCTGCTTCTGTGGACACAAATGGGACTTCAGCTCTCAGAGCCACTCACATTCACCAGGTTCCCTTTGGGGCTGAGCTGTCAGGGTGCCCCACATTGCCCTGCGTGTCCCCTGAATGACCAGGGTTCAGCTGCTGCCGTGAGTGAGGTGGCACGGGGAGGCACGAGCAGAGCTCAGCCCCACTCTCTGCTGCATAACCCCCTGCAGCAGCCCCTTCACCCCAGCATTTCCTTCTGCAGGGAGACAGCCAGAAACACCCCCGGCCCTAGGGACCCTGTGCCCAAACTCCACAAGCTGCACAGGTAGCTGCTCCTCTGCATGCCCCTCTCACCTGGCAGGGCTCTGCCTGCTGTCCCGCTGCCCTGGGAGCTCTCTGCCTTCTCCAGACAGGGAGAAGGTTGTGCCATCCTGCCCACAGCCCAGAGCAGGGCCCTGGGCTCTGTCCCAGCCACCCTGAGCAGCCCCGCAGGAGAGGCAATTTGGGAGGGATGTGTCAGGGATGTCTGCATGCGTATGCACGCGTGCACACGCACACACATGGCATGTGAGAGAGGAGGGTCCCTGGTACCCTCACACACATCCTCTCAGCCCAGCTCTCTTTCTCTTCCTCTGCAGCTGCACCCAGGACGGCAGCACCAACCCCCCGAGCAGGTAACCTGTCCTCCTCACCAGCGTTGTGACTTCTCGGGCTCAGGCTGTGACCCAGAGACAGAGGGAAGGGGATCCTTGCTGGGGTGTGAAGCTCCCGAGAGGAGGCACTGGGTAGCAGTGGAGGGGATTGGGGAGGGCTCTCATTTTCCCATCAGGGTGGGAGCTTCGCCATCACTCACCCCTGGGGTTCCCTACCCCCGCTGTAATGGGGGTCAGTACTGGGGTGCCCCGGCCCCCCACCTCTCCCGAGCCTGGTGCTGCCCTTTCTGTGTTCCTGCCCACGCAGATCCCACGCGGGGCCGTCCGACCGGCAGCAGGAGTGTCTCATTGCCCGTCATCATCTGCATCATCCTGGGAGCCCTTCTCTGCCTGCTCCTGGCCCTCCTGGCAGGGCAAGTGCGAAGCGCCAGGGCTGGGCGCAGAGGTGGGTCCTTTCCCCACGGCCCCAGGGGAAGATGTCTCCTGGCAGGGCCAGGGGTGCTGTGGGGTGTCAGTGAGTGGTACAGGTAAAGCTGCGGGGAGGAGAGTGTGTGCTGCCTGCTGTCCCAATGTCCCATTGACGGCCTGGCCATGGGCCGTCGGCAGCAAGGTGTAGAGAGAGTGCAGACGCGGGAGGAGCCAGGGATGGGGTGAAGAGAGAAATGGCAGAGCTGGGCTGGGGGAGATGGGAACAGAGGGGAAACAGAGGAGGACATGCCACCAGAAGTGCTCTGGGCATCTCTGGAGGGGGCTCTGTGTCAGGGGAGATGCCAGGAGGAACGTGGGGCAGCAGGGTCCATCCTCATGGTTTCAGGCCCCTGGGGCTGTTCCTTCACCTCTTCTCGTCAGGGCATAGGCCGTGCTATGGATCCATGGGGCAGAGAGGGGGCAGGTCCAGGGGGAGAGGAAAGGTGGAGCTGCTCCAAGCTCAGCATCACGGACCTGACCCAGAGGCCAGAGGGGCACAAGGGCTATCTCTGAGGGGATGGTGGGAGGGTGTCGCTGTCCCAGACCATCTCCATGGGGACATTGCCCTCACTGAAGAAGTGGCAGTGGGGACTGGACAGTGCAGCGGGGATATGCTGTGGCGACATCCCTGGGGTGGCCCAGGGGAACAGGGCTGGGGGAGCAGAGCGGGATCCCATCCCCTCTCTGTGTGTCCCTGGGCCAGCCCTGCCTGTGTCCGCAGGCTCCGAGAGAGCTTGGGAGCCCTTCCCTGAGGCCGTCTATGAGGAGATTGGTTACAGCCCAGCTTTGGAGAAGCAGGCAAGGTTCAGCGGCTCAGGTGGGTGTGCGTCCCTCCTGGAGGGCACATGTGCAGGGCTCTTTCCCCACTTCCTCACCCAGGGATGACCCCCTGCAGCCCCCTGACCCATGGTCCCTGCAGCGCTGGGGCTGTGGTGGCTGTGGGGAGAGCAGCCAGGTCCTGGCCCAGGCCAGAAGCTTCCTCCCCACCAGCTCTGCCCGTCCCAGCTGGGGACAGCCCCTCACTGCCTGCCCCTGCATCCTGAGGGCTGAGGGAAGGGGCTGTCCCAGGGCATGTCTGGGAGCCCCTTTGAGACAGGGTTTGTCCCAGGGGAGCAGGGTGAGTCCTGAGCCCTCCTCCCCACTCAGCCCTGGCTTTGTGGGTCCCCCGTCCCCAGCAGCACTGACCATGAGCTGGGTCAGCAGAGCGCACTCCCATCACACCCGCTGCACCTCTCGCCAGGCTCCTATTCAGAGGGGTCCCTGACCAAGCTGCAGCCCTACCCTGGGGACAGCAAGGAGGAGGATGGTCCAGGGTCAGCACCAGGTAACAGGGGGCCAGAAGGGGCGGATCTCTCCTCCCTGCAGACGTGTGGGGAACAGCAGTGTCACTGAGTGTCACTGTCACATTTGGGGAGGACATGGGGAGTCTTCTGTGGTGCTGCCAACACCAGTGCCTGAGCCCCATGTCCCTGTGCATCCTCCTGTCATTGCTCTGCAGGACGTATCTTCTCACTGTCACCAGCTCCCCTCTCCTTTCAGACATCCCTGTCCTGGCTGGAGGTGACCCAGTGGATGGCTACGATGATGCCAGGGAGGCTTCTGACCCTGGGGAGGATCCTGCCCCGGGGCAGGAAGGCTGCGAAATGGCCAGGGCACCAGAGGAGGGAGCAGGGCCCAGGGATGCACCTGGAGGTGAGAGGGAAAGATAGCGCTGCCGGTTCCTGGGGTGCCATCCCTGGTGCTGGATGAATCGCTGTCATACTGAAAGCTCAACCTCCTGGGACGGGGGAACCTGTCCATTCGAGTTTTGCTTGGGGGGACCATGGGTGGGAGAGGGAGCTGAACATCTCAGGACTGCTGAGGAGAAGGGAGGAAGGTGATGTACTGATGAGGAGGGGCAGCCCATGGGATGAACGTGCAATGGCCTGCCTTGCTGCTTGCAGGGACAAACCTGCACTCCCCGAGAAGTGCTGGGGCCCCTGGAGCTGAGGGAGATGCCTGGTGCCTGTCCCCAGAGAGCACGGGCTATGACGATGCTGAAGAGGTGTCTCTGGCACATCCCCCTGAGGACACAAAGGCTGTGACAGCAGAGCTCAGTGCACAGCAGTCCCTGAGCAGCGGGCCAGGAGAGCCCGTCCCTGCCGTGCAGCTGGGTGCAGCCGGGAGGGAGGAGAGGTCTGTGCAGCTGGGAGAGCCGTGAGCACCAGGGAACTGTCTCCCTTTTCCATGGGCAGCAGAAACAGCTGAGCATGTCCTCCATTTTTATTCCCCTGCTTTTACATGATTCTTATTCTTTTACATGTTCTTATTAAAAGGCTTTGGGGTTTGAGCCAGAGCTGGCGCTTGCCTGCCCAGGTGTCGGGGTGTCTCCCTGAGGCTGACTGGGGGGAGCAGAGCACCAAGACATGGCAGTGGGGAAGGGGCACGTCTTGGGGACAGTGGGCTCGGGGTCAGGCTGTGGGGCTGTGGGGAATATTCCTGCTGACAGAGACATTTCCAGCCTGACAGCCACAGTTTCCAGCAAAAATGGCTCTCTGCAAGGTCCCGTGATACACCCCAGCGGGAGCACCCACCTCCTCACCCTGGGGTTCCCCAGTTGCTCTTTCCCCTGGCCCTGCCTGGGCCACACTGGTGCCACGGCACAGAGGTCACGACAGAGCTGCCATATTGGGGTGAGCTGTAGACCCACAGAAGGGAGTCCTAAGGTGGCTGTGGTGCCTTGAACACTCGAGCCAGCCCCAGGGGGGATCACAGCCCATGCATCACCTCCCACAGTGGTCCCTAGAGTTTTCCTGCTGGCAACCCCTGGCCCCAGAGCCAGCCCCTCCATCCCCAGCCCTGGGCCCTTCTCTCCCTGTGGAGATGCAGGGCTGGAGCCTGCCCCGGTGGGAGTTTCCCAGGGGATGGAGGCTGTGTTTGCAGTCCCCATGTATGTCATCCACCACCTTGGGGGTCTCACCTGGTAACACTGCTCTCCCGTGGGCTTTCCACAGCCGTGCTCTGCCCAGCGTGGGGCAGCAGTGCAGAGGGTTGAGGTCTCACCACCACAGACATTGGGTGGGTGCTTGGGGGTTGCAGGAGCAAGCACAGGTCTGGGGCACAGTGATGATCCTGCATTGCTCCAGAGAATGGACCCAGCGTGCAGGGGCAGACTGTTCAGGCCCCAAAATGTCATGGAATGGGCTCTTTCTGCTCAGATGTGCTGCCACCTCACACACACCCAGGGCCAGTGGCTCATCTCCCCAGGGAGGAGGCAAACCTCTGCCAGGTGCCAGAGTAAGGGAGAAACCTTACACTTGCGGGAGGGCAGAGCCGGCAGGGAGGTGGCATGGGACAGGCGCTGGGCTCTTCTCCACAGTACCCACCTGGGGTGGCTTGAGTTCGCAGGTCAGTGCCCATACTGGCACCCACCGTCATGTTCAGAAGATATCCCCACACCCCTTCTTCTTTGCTTCACTTTTGTACATTATTTCTCAGAATCTGGGCCCACTGTTCCTGGGCCTGGGAAACCTGCAATGAAACGCCATGGCTCACCACCCCATTTTGGTTGCAGGCGGTTTTGCCAGGGGAGCAGCTGAGGCACAATGACCTTGCCCTCCCGGTCTGTGCACGGCTGTGCACTGGCCTGTGCCTCCCTGTTCCCACCAGCATGGGGTGGACGGTGACACCAAACCCCCCAGGAACAAGAGGTGGGCACCGTCCCACCAGTCCCACCTCTGCAGGGCTGTACCTGACCTCAGGAGCTCCAGGTTCCCTGAGCTGAGGCTCTGCTCGAGCAGGGGGTGATGGCAGAGGGAAAAGGACCTGGAGACAGGGTCAGGGTAAGAAATGTCACTCTTCAGCTCAGACACCCCTACCCTCTGGCACCGACGGCTGCTTCCCACGTGGTATGGGTTCTCCACCTGGAGACAGGACAATCTCACACCCGTCCCTCTGGAAAGCCACGGGGGAAGTGTGGCCCTGGTGCCAAAGGACACCTGGGCTGGACCAGCACCCTCACATCCCATCTCTCAGTGCAGCCAGGAAGGATTGCCAGCACCCAGGGTGCTGCTGATGTCTATCCCCTCCCTGAGGGCCACCCCTCACCTTCCCACAGGGGCTGTGCTGCCAAGCAGGGACCCTGGCTGGTGTGTGGGGTGGGTCTGTGGTGCAGGGCAGTGACCTGCACTCAGGTCCAGCACAGCTGCCTGCCTCTCCTCTGGGAGGGGGCTCAGCAGAGGCAGCACACACAGCCCTCCTTACCCCATGACCAGTTGCTGGGAGGGCAGGGCAGGCCCACAGCACTTGGAGAGGAGCAGAGCCCCAGCTCCAGCCCTTGCCCACCGGAGCCTGGAGAGTCAGAGCAAAAACACCCCTGAAGATGGAACCCGGAACCTCTTGTGTGGGAAGTGGGTGCTCTTCCACTGACCTACACCCCCTTGACAGCTGCCAGCAGGCGGAAAACTCTCCTCCCATGACATATCTACGATAAGCACAGCCCTCTTGTCCCCTGGGTGCCCAGGGACCCTCAGCAGAAAACAGCATTTGAACCCTCCTGAGATGGGGGAAGTCCGGACTGCCTCCCCACTGGGGCCTGATCCTGGCACAGGGATGCACTGCCGAGCACGGCCCCTTCACCGTCTCTGCAGGGTGATGGGGCAGAAGGCGGCTCTTGCTGCAGGCACCGCTCCCACCCTCTGGCCTACCCTGAGGCCCCTCTGCCACCCACGGAAACACCCCTCTGTGTCACAACTGTCCCCAACTCCACATCAGGAGCAGAACAACAGGGTGAGGTAAAGACCCTCTCTGGGATGAGGTGCCCCCACGCTCTGATGGCACCCCAGGGCATGCGGAAGGGGGACATGGGGGCAGAAATCTCACACCCCCCTCATGCAGGCACCAGGTCTCCCCTGCACCCCTCTGCCCCCCAGCACCCCTGGAGATGGGGTGAAGGGTAAGCTTCCATCTCCCTGGGGCTGCGGGTGTGGGTTGGCCTCAGGGACCTTCCCATTCCCGCAGCACTGAGCACTGTCCTGAGGGCAAAGCCGTGCCCTGGGACAGCCCTGGCTGGGGTCTCTGGGGCAGGGTGGGTGCGCATGTTCAGCTCTTAATTGAGAGGTCGCAGGGGTGGTGTCCTCGCGGTGCTACAGCTGGGACCATTGTCTTGCCCAATGCCATAGAATTTTCCCCACGGAGCCCCTGCCTGGCAGAGAGGGTTTGGGGGAATCCAAACCAGAGCACAGTCACTGTGAACTTCTGGAGTGGTTGAGTGGAGTGAAGGGGATGGACTACTCATCTGTTCCGCTTTGCACACATGGCCCCAAAGCTCAAGAACAACCTCGAAGGACTTTTGGAGCAGTGATAGCTCTGCAGACACCTTCTCTGTGGCTAAGCATTTTCAAGCTCGTGCTCAAAGCTGGCAAGACAGTAACCTTGCTTGGACAGATGGTCTCTCCTTCTCCCTCCTTCACTTGTGCTCAGTCAGGACAAAAGCCAAACTTCTCTGAAGGAGAATCCCTGGGGAACTGGCTGAGACATCAGAGCTGCAGGGGTCTAGGACATGCCCATTGCTTTGGGACTATAGTCCAGGATGTGCCATTCCTTGGCCTGACTGGTTGACCTGGAAGAGGCTGCGACTGGAGACAGAGGGGGGTGTGCTGTGTTGCCGTCATCACTGTGTTCCTAATGGTCAAGCAGGGTTCCGTAGCAGCAAGAGGTTGCAAGAGGGGACCCCAACATCTTGTTGGAGCTCATGAGCAGGTCTTTCTTCCTCTGGGCAGGGACTGATGGCTCTGAGGGTCTGCAGCCGGGCTGGACAGTGCAGTCTAGTGGGTGAGCAGGTTGGGATAAGCAATGGGGGAAAAACTGAGACACTTGTGCTGTAGGCCCTGGGTCTGGTGCTGAGGGGATGGAAAACACAGACCCATGTGCGATGTCAGGATATGCAGAGGAAAGTCAATGTGGAGAGGTAAAGTGACATCCAGTGTTTGAGCTGGGGCTGTTGTGAATACACTGTGACAGTTAGTGACCTTCTGTGCAGGACTCCAGGCAGCCACTGCTGGCATTTCTGTCCCAACTTGTGCCCTTGCAGCAGGAAGGAACTGATGCAGAGGGATATTCATGTGGGGCCCCAGAGGGATCCCCCTGTGCTTTGTGTGCCCTAGCTGATGCCCAGAGAGGAGCACATATGTATTTCACCGATCATTGCGGCAGGGGGGCAACAGGGGCCAAGAAACTCTGCTCGGGACAGCGCATGACTAAACAACACTGGTGCCCAGGCACTACAGTGGATGATCCTCAGCACGGCTTTGTCAACTGTCCTGGGCACATCAGAGGTCTTGCTGCGACAGACACCTGGAGGGAGGATGCTGCCTTTCAGGCCTCAGCTCCAGGGAGTGCCTCTCCCTGGGACTCAGGGGATGGCGGCCTCTGGTCTGGGAACTGAGGAGCAGGTGAAGGTGTGTGAGGAGGGGAGCAGTCAGTGCAGCATCGAGAATGGCAAAGAGGAGAGAGACAGGGTCCTTGCAGAGACCCCGCAGAGGAGACATCCCGGTCACTTTGGAGCAAGGAAGTAGGGACAGCAGGAGACCACCCCAACGGAGCACTGACTGGAGAGTCCTGCCCAGGGGGAGGCTGGGGACTTGTGCTGCTGGAGGAAGGCTCCTTCTAAGCTGCAGATCTGCAGCTACAAAGCATGGACTGTGCTCTGGCAAGAGGTGAAGGAGCAAGCAGGGCTGGGGCAGGCTGGAAGAAGGCGGATGGGCTCTGCCAAAATCTAAGGGACAAAATCATTGCTGAAGCCCGGGGTTGAACCAGGGACCTTTAGATCTTCAGTCTAACGCTCTCCCAGCTGAGCTACTTCAGCCCTGCCCCAGCAGCCCTTCTCCCTCTGCCACCCATGCCAGGCCACAGGCTGACACACAGGAGGAGCGCTCCTCAGGAGGCTTCCCAGGGAAAAGCTGTGCCCAGCCGCGGGCAGAGGGGACCTGGCCTCTCCCTGCCTCCAAGGCCAGGTGGGCTCCAGGTTTGGTGGAGGCCAGCTTACACTGGGTGTGCCAAGATGTCTGAGGGCCTTGCACAACCGCGGCAGTGGCAAAGGCAAGTGGGCAGATGGGGCATGTGCAGTTGTAAAGGCTGAGGGTGGAAGAAGCGTGGGGCTGGTGGAAGACCTTGTCTCTTTCCCCATGGAAGGTGTCCTCCCACCCTTTTCTCCCTGGCTCAACTTACCTCCTTCGTTCCCAACTCTTCTACCTCCTCCTCCCTGAGCAGTGCAGGGGGATGGGGAGTGGGGGTTCCAGTCAGTCTGTAACCGTTCCTCTCTGTGTCTCCTTCTTTCTGACACTTCTCCCATGGGGTCCCTCTTACCGCTACAGTCCTTTGAGACAAACCTGCTCCAGCATGGGCTCTCCTCAAGCCACCATTCTTCCAGGAAATAGCCAACATCTCCAGTGTTGGGTCCTCCAGAGGCTGCAGGGCTGACCTTCTCCACTGTGGTCTTCTCCAGGGGCTGCAGGAGACTATCTGCTCTGGCACCTGGAGCACCTCTTCTCCCTCCTTCTTCACCAGCCTTGGTGTTAGCAGGGCTGGTTCTCACACTTTTTTTCCCTCACTCCTCTCCCACTCTGGCTGTTGTGTCCTTTCTTAAATACGCTTTCACAGAGGTTCCACCAGCTTCGTTGACGGGCTCAGTTTTGGCCAGTGGTGGGTCTGCCTTGGAGCTGGCTGGAACCAGCTCTGTCTGGCACAGAGGCAGCCCCTGGTCTCTTCTCACAGAGGCCAGCCCTGCAGCCCTCCTGCTACCACAACTTGGACAGGGACACCTGTTGCGTTAAAAGGAATGCAGTAATAAACAAGTAATAAACAAGCTGAGTCCCTGTGACGGATGCACTCCACTCCCTGACCAAACCGGTGTGGTTTGGTTCAGGCTCCAAAGGAGATAAAGGCCGAGGTGTAGCCGGGCCAAGAACCTCTCTAGTTCCAATGTGATCTCTGGAAACCCACACAGGAACAGAGAGACATGGTGACCGCTGATGCATATGGGCTTGGAAACTGGAACAGCGACCATGCGATTAACACGTGAAGAGCAGGTGGTTCCTCCAAGACTCATTTATCAAGGAACAAAGTAAGTTGTGGGGACAAGGAGTCTCATGCTTGCCTTTTCCACTGCATGTTATTTGACTACGAGCCAACTACTTTATCCCGTAAATATGACAGCCTAAGTGAGCCTTCTTTGAGTTCTCCCTGCTAGGCAGCATGGCTGCATGGCAGTGATCTCCCCTTGAGCTGGGACACCTCTCATGGTTACTCCTCGAGGGTGAGAGACCTCTTAGCAAATTCAGATCTTTGGTAAGTGACTGATATAGCGCAAAACCTTAGTGCACTAAGATTTGGTATTGGTAGCTTTGAATCATTGTTATATCGTTTGTGCAGTAAGCAATTGAGTGAGCCTGGCCATCAAACATGTTACGTTTCAAGAAAACCACTTTTGCCAATACCTTTGGCAGTGGTTCTTTAAGCAGTCTAAATTGCCCATCCATGACAATTTGGTGTAGTCAGCAGGATTCTGAATGAGGATCCGTGACAGGAGACCTTATTGCAGCCATGCAATATATAAGGGAAGCTTATCAGAAGATGGAGAGAGACATTGTTCCAGGGCCTGTAGTGATAGGACAAGGGGCAACGGTCTTAAAGTAAAAGAGGGTAGATTTAGATTGGACATAAGAAGAAATGTTTTATGGTGAGAGTGGTGAGACACTGGAACATATTGCCCAGAGAAATTGTGGATTCTCCGTCCCTGGGAGTGTTCAAGGTCAGGTTGGATGGGGATTTGAGGAACCTGTTCAAGGGGAAGGTGTCCCTGTCCATGGCAGGGGGGTTGGACTAGATGATCTTTAAAGGTTCCTTTTCAACCAAAACCATTCTATGCTTCTATCAGTCTATGATTCTGTGACTCTATACTTAGCAGCTTCCCTCTTGTTAGCATCAGGCAGGTGAGTAGAGGTGCAGAGAGAGGAGAATAGTCAAGGGCTGAGAAGACAGGTACAGGGGAGGGCACCGTGGTGAGGACCTTGCATTAATGCCATGGTGTTGTCATTCAGGTTGTGGCACACGGTCACTGGACACCTTTGTCAGGCCCTGGGGTCTCTGCCCCACACCAGCTCTAGCAGGGCATGGCTCTCCTGGAGGTTCGGTACTGTGTTTGCCGACTGAGTGGAGTTGTGTTTGGCACCCAGGCACCTGGCTTGGCACTAGAGGCTTTTTTTCTTTTAATGGCATTAAAATGAGAGCCCTGAAATAAAAGTCTTCCGTGCAGGGATGTGGATGTGTCTTAGCTCTAGAGTGACTGGAGCTTATAGAGAGTACATTGGCAAGAGAGAGACCAGGGTTTCCTCCTGGGGCACTCCTTGGTTTGATCAGCTCAGGGGGACACTTGACAAGGCACATTCAGGTGCCCTGAACATCTGGTGTGATTGCGGGTGGCCAAGGATATCCCCCTTCCCCCTCTGGCCCTCAGCTGATGCTCAGGAAGGACCTGGGTATGCTCAGAGATATTCCATCAGAGCTTGCAAACACTTGCACATGTCTTGGGCCACCTCTGGCACCTTGGTCATCACAGAGTATCTGTATGTGAGCACCTGAGTACCTGCTGAATAAAGGCAAGGGGCTCAGAGCAGGGGCTCACACGCTGGCAACTCTTTTGTGCACACCCGAAGTGAAGCAGGATTCCCAGCTCCTCGGGGTCTGTGGGGTGCATGGGGGGAGCTGAACCGCACTTCAACCTGAGGGCTTCCTAGTCAGGAGGAGATGCCTGCACCACCTCAGCTGAATCCCTGCCCTGCACAAGGGAAACCAACCCCTCCCTGTCCCTGTCTGTGACTCCTTTTTGTTATGGGTTAAGAATGTTGGTGTCCAGAGGGGAACATTGACACTTGTCATAGAGAACCACACTCGGGTAGGAGAAACCATGCTGCTGGAATCAGTCTCTCTCCACTGTTGGTGATTACTTGAGGTGATGTTGCAGCACATTCCCCAGGGGTGACCCTGCTGCCTTTCAGGAGCTGTCAGGGACATCTCCAGTGAGCCCAGAGGGGGCAGAGAAGGTGCTGCCTTGGTCTGGTCCTCTGCTGCTGAGCTGGGCTGGGCTCCTGGGACGGAGGAAGCTCATGGCAAATGGGCAGCAGTGCAGAGAGACAGCTCTGCCCAGGCAGAGCTTGTCAGTGAAAGCTGAGGGGAAAAAGGTGCTGAATATCTCAAATCTTCACAGGCCTTTGCTTACAATGTCCCCTGCCCCACTCAGCAACAGCTACATATTTTCCTTAGCTGGTACCAATAGCTTTTGGTATTGCTTTCCTCAGAGAAGCTGTTCTGGTTACCCAGCCCTTGCTGGTTCCAGCTCCAGCTGAGCTCTAACTATAGCTGCCCTAACTCTTCCCCTGCATGCACACAGTCTCGGTGTTCCCCCTGGGCAGCCTGTCCCTCTTTCACTGCCTGTGCACATCCACCCAGCAGCCTGAGCTTGGCTGCTCCTGACAGGGCAGAGGTGGAGGATCACCAGGAGCAGCTCCTGAGGGAGCTCCCAGGGAAAAGCTGTGCCCAGCCCTGGGCAAACTCTGCCCTGAGCACAGGGAAGGCAGGGGCAGGCTGGAAGAAGAGCAAGAGGCTCTGTAAAAGCCCAAGGGAAAATGTTGCCAGATCCCGGGCTTGAGCCTGGGAACTTTAGCTCTTCCCTCTAACACTCTCCCAGCTGAGCTTCTTCCGCTCTGCCCCAGGAGCCCTAGTCCCCATGCCACCTGTGCAAGGGCACAGAGAGATACAGGAGATGTGTGCTCCTCAGGGAGGTTCTTGGGAACAAGCTGTGGCCAGCCCCAAGAGAGGGGAGCTGGCTTCTCCCTGCCCAGGCAGTGCCAAGCGCCCATCTCCTGCCACCCCACCTCAGCCTGCTGCTGAAAGGTTTCATCACAGCCCCCGAGGCAGCTGGGGCTGTCTGGGGCTCCTGGGCACTCTGTGGCAGAAGGACAGGACATGGGCACTGCATCAGCGGTGCTGTCAGCGGAATGACAAAATCTGCCCTGGGTGGCACAGCTGGGGCACTGCATGACTGATGCCTCCATGACCGGTTGGGATCCAGGTTTGTGGTGAACGCCAGATCGATGTTAGGAGTTCCAGGAGTCTTGTGGGCTTCCAGGTCAAATGTGATCAGAGCAAAGACAAGATAGAGGCAACTGCAAAGGCTGAGGGTGGAGAAAGAAGCGTGGGGCTGATGTAAGACCTCTCTCCTTCCCCGTAGGGAAGAGAGGTCTCAGGGGATGCAGAGTCTGTGCTGGTGCCATGGCTCTCTTGCTTGACTCCTGCAGGAGCAAGACTGTTTTGGTCAATGGGAGGAGATGACAGGCAGGGTGGAAGAAGACTTGAATACTTCCAAGAACAGGGATGGCACAACCTCTCTTGGCAACTGACCTCATGGGGAAAACATTTCTCCTTATCCCCTGGTGCCTTCTCTGCTCCAGGCTGAACAAGCTTTGCTCCCTCACTCTTGCCTTAGATGGCAAGTGCTCCAGCCTGCCCCCAACCCAACCGTCTCATAGCCCTCCACTGAGCTTGCTCCAGTTGATCAATGTCTTGCATGTCCCAGGACAGACCTTTGCAGTACTTCACTTACTCCTGGCCTCCAGGCAGTGTGTTACCTGTTCAGGATGATCCGCTGTCCTCTTTCAGCAGCTGGGGATGAAGCCCCACAGATTTGTACGGGTCAAGTTCTCTCCTTGATCCTTGTGCCCTGCTGGGATTTCTTCACCTCTTTGAACAAATTAAGAAGAATGTCAATGTATTTCATAAGAGGAGAGAGTCAGACATGAAACTGAGAAGAAAATTACCTGGTCCAAAAGGCTGGAGCTTCCAGGAAGCTTCCAGTTTTAAGGAAATTTTTAAGTTTCCAGTTTTTAAGTTAAAAAAATCAAACTTTTTCAGTTTTCCAGTGTTAAGGAAATTTGGATTGATGGCAGCAGAGAGATTGAAGCAGCAGGGCAGCAAAGACCTGCCTTTTCATTCTTCTTTCTTAAAAAAATTCATGAATGGCCACCAGCTCAATCGTGAGGCACAGTTATTGTCTGTTGCACTAACTGAGCTTTGCTGGAGCTCCTTTTGGGTGTAGGGGTATGGAGATGAGGAATTTTTTCCTTTCCCCATCTCCTGCAGTCAGCATCACAGTGGTGCATGGAGGAGGACAAGAGATTGACACAAGAAAAGTTCACACCAGGGACAAGGGAAATCTTTTTCCTCGTGAGGACAGTCAAGCACAGGAAGTGGCTACCCAGAGAAATCATCCAGGTACCATTCTTGGAGGATTTCAAGGAGCAACTGGGATCAAGCCCTGAGCAACAAGCTCTGACCCCGGAGCTGACCCTGCTGGGCTGGAGACCTCCTTCCAACCTGTATGTACTGGTTTTGGCTGATGATTTAGTTGTTGCTGAGCAGTGTTTGCATAGTATCAAGGCTTTTTCTGCTCCTCAGACTGCCCCACCAGCAGGCAGGCTGGGGTGCACCAGAAGTTGGGAGGGCACACACCTAGGACAGCTGACCCCAAGTGACCAAAGGGATAGTCCATACCATATGATGTCATGCTCAGAAATAAAACTGGGTGGGGTAGAGGTCAGAGGCAGCTGTCATTGCTCGGGGATTGTCTGGGCATTGATTGGTTGGTGGTGAGCAATTGTTTTCTTTTGCATCACTTGTTTTTCTTGGGGTTTATTTTCCTCTTTCTTTAGATTTGTTTTTTCTTCTTTTTTAGCAGGTTCATCACTACACCTGCCAATTAGAGCCAACAGCATGGAGAGAGGGCAGAGGAAAAGTCCAGGAGAGGGGATAGCAGTGGGTTGTTCCTTGTGAGGCCCTGTCAGCTGTAGCAAAGTGAGAGTCCATCAGGTACATCAGCATCACGCGGCCATCGAGTGAACCAGAGCATGGGGGAGGGCAGTGGAGATGCCGGTCATGGTGACATGACTGGGAGCTCAGGTTTGTCAGGGGGCAGCAAGGGACAACTGCTCTGGAAGGCACAGGTAGTTGGGAACCCAGGGGTATCCCCAGGTGAGCAGGGAGGGGGTCTCACCAGCCTGAGCTCCCAACAAGGGAGCAGGACAGGCAAGGGGCATCACAGCTGGAGGCAGTTCAGAGTCCAGATCATCTGGCAAGGTTTGGATGAGGGAGCAGGTCCAAGGTGAAGCCAGGAAGTTGATCCACAGGTTGGGGTCAGGATGAGGCCCAGTAAGGGATACTGGGGTCAAGCACAGCCCAGAGCTGCCTCCTCCCCAGCAGGACCTCAAGCAGAGGAGTGTATCTCCTGCACCTCTCCCACGTTGTGCCCCTTCCCCTCTGCCTGACAAAGGGGCTGAAAGCGACTGTGCTGTGGCTGTGGAAGGTGGTGTGCAGAGCTGGGTAAGGTGAAAACCCTCCTGAGTGCCCATCTGTCTCTCCCTTGGCAGGAGGATGACACTGTTGCTCCTTGTTTTCCCCACCTGTGTCTGCTGCTCTTGCTGGCTGGATGGCTGAGCCCAGAGAATTGTGGTGAATGGAGTGAAATCCAGCTGGCGGCCGGTCACAAGCCGAGTCCCCCAGGGATCAGTTTTGGGACTGGTCTTGTTTAATATCTTTATCGATGATCTGGATGAGGGGGTTGAGTGCTCCCTCAGCAAGTTTGCAGATGACATCAAGCTGGGAGGGAGTGTTGATACGCTCAAGGGTCAGAAGGCTCTGCAGAGGGATCTGGACAGGCTGGATCGATGGGCCCAGGCCAATTGTATGAAGTTCAACAAGGACATGTGTCGGGTCCTGCACTTCTGTCACAACAACCCCATGCAACGCTCCAGGCTTGGGGACAAGTGCCTGGAAAGCTGTACTGCAGAAAAGGACCTGAGGCTGTTCATTGACAGCCGGCTGAATATGAGCCAGCAGTGTGCCCAGGTGGCCAAGAAGGCCAACGACATCCTGGCCTGTATCAGAAAGAGTGTGGCCAGCAGGAGTAGGGAGGTGATCGTGCCCCTGTACTCGGCTCTGTGAGGCCACATCTTATATCTTCTGTTCAGTTTTCGGGCCCTCTCTACAGGAAGGACATTAAGGTGCTGGAGCGTGTCCAGAGAAGGGCGACGGAGCTGGTGAGGGGTCTGGAGCACAAGTCTGATGAGGAGCGGCTGAGGGAGCTGGGGTTGTTCAGTCTGGAGAAGAGGAGGCTGAGGGGAGACCTCATCGCTCTCTACAACTACCTGAAAGGGGGTTGCAGAGAGGTGGGTGCTGGTCTCTTCTCCCAAGTGGCTAGCAACAGGACAAGAGGAAATGGCCTCAAGTTGTTCCAGGGGAGGCTCAATCTGGATGTTAGGAAAAATTTCTTTAGTGAATGTGCTGGTTTTGGCTGGGATGGGGTTAATTTTCTTCATAGTAGCTAGTATGGGGCAGTGTAGTATGGGGCTGTGTTTTGGATTTGTGCTGGAAACAGTGTTGATAAAGCAGGGATGTTTTAGTTACTGCTGAGCAGGGCTTACACAGAGTCAAGGCCTTTTCTGCTTCTCACACCGCCCCACCAGCGAGTAGGCTGGGGGTGCACAAGAAGTTGGGAGGGGACATAGGTAGGACAGCTGACGTCAACTGACCAAAGGGATATTCCATACCATATGACGTCATGCTCAGCATATAAAGCTGGGGGAAGAAGAGGGAAGGGGGGGACATTCGGAGTAATGGCGTTTGTCTTCCCAAGTAACCGTTATGCGTGATGGAGCCCTGCTTTCCTGGTGATGGCTGAACACCTGCCTGCCGATGGGAAGTGGTGAAGGAATTCCTTGCTTTGCTTTGCTTGCCTGCGTGGCTTTTGCTTTCCCTATTAAACTGTCTTTATCTCAACCCAGGAGTTTTCTCACTTTTACTCTTCTGATTCTCTCCACTATCCCACCTGGAGGGAGTGAGCGAGCGGCCGTGTGGTGCTAAGTTGCCAGCTGGACTTAAACCACGACAGGAGGTTTCTGGAGGTTTTTGGGGAAACTTCTTCTCACAGCTGCCAGGGAGCCCAACAAAGGTGATGCTTGCTTGGGTCTGGTACTTGCAAACATGGAAGAGCTGGTCAGGGATGTGAAAACCAACATCACACTCTGTTGTAGTGACCATGAAAGAGGGGTGGGTCCCAGCTCCTGAGCAGAGTGTTAAAAGGAGAGTACAAGTGCAGACGCAAGACCTCAGAGGGGTAAAATGTGGCCTGTTCTGGGGGGTTTTCAGTTGGGGAACTTACGGGCAGGAGCACTGAAAGGCGGAGCGCAAGTACTGCGCACTGAGCAGAGCTTTAAGGACAGCCTCCTGCAATGGCCCATATGGACATCCAGTTGACTCTCTCAAGGAAATTCAATGGCACCAAGACGAGCTCTTACCACTGAAGTTAGAATCAAAGAGGAAACCAAGACCATGTGGGGCCACTGCAGAATTTAGCAAGAGCAGGTGTAAACAGGCCTGAGAAGCTCCGGCTCAGTCTTCATCAGCAAGGTCTCCCAGACCCTGGTGCCGTGAGGCAGAACCCATGGAGAACAGCTATCAGTGGGTGGGGATCAAGTCACTCAAAGGAGTGAGAATATGTGAGAGAAAGAACTCCACAGACACCAAGATCAGTGAAGAAGGAGGGGGAGGAGGTGCTCCAGGAACCGGAGCAGAAATTCCCCTGCAGCCCGTGGTGAAGACCATGGTGAGGCAGGCTGTCATACTGCAGCCCATAGAGGTCCACAGTGGAGCAGATATCCACCTGCAGTCCCTGGAGGACCCCATGCCAGAGGAAGGGGATGCACCCAAAGGAGGCTGTGACCCCGTGGAGAGCCCATGCTGAAGCAGGCTCCAGGACGGACCTGTGCACCTGTGGGGAGAGGCGCCCACACTGGAGCAGGTTTGCTGGCAGGACTTGTGACCTCATGGGGAGCTCACACGGGAGCAGTCTGTTCCTGAAGGAGTGAACTCTGTGGAGATGACCCAAGCTGGAGAAGTTTCTGGAGGACTGTCTCCCATGGAGGGGACCCTACTCTGGAGCAGGGGAAGAGTGTGAGGATGAAGAAGTGTCAGAGAGAACATGTGATGATCTGACTCAACCCCTATTCCCCATCCCCCTGTGCCACTATGGGGGTGGAGGTAGAGAAATCAGGAGTAACTTGAGCCCAAGAAGAAGGCAGGGGTGGAGGGAAAGTGTTTTAAGTTTTGGTTTTATTTTCTCATTATGCTACTCTGATTTGATTCGCGATGAAGTAAATTAATGTCCCCAAGTCGAGTCTCTTTTGCCTGTGATGGTGATTGCTGAGTGATACCCCTGTCCTTATCTCAACCCACGAGCCTTTCATTATATTTTGTCTCCAGTGTCCAGTTGAGGCTGGGCAAAAAGGTGAGTAAAAGACTGATTGGATGCATTGGGGTCTCTTCTGGGACTTAATGATATTATCAATGTCCCAGAGGACCTGACAGAGTTTGCAGATGACACAAAACTGAGGCAGGGGACCACTGTGTACACTGGAGGGCTGCCTTCGGGAGGAACTTCAACAGCTTGGAAGAGTGGGCCAACAAGAAGTTACTACATTTCAGAAAGGAGACATTCGAAGTCTCCCCGCTGGGGTTGCCTAACCCTGGGCAACAGCCCCAGCTGGGGCACAGCTCAGCAGAAAAGGCCCTGAGGGTCGTGGGGAACATGAAGCTGCATATAAGTCGGTGGTGAGGCCTGGCAGCCAAGAAGGCCAACAGCATGTTGGCTGTATGAACAGGAGCAAGGCCAGGAGATGAGGGGGAGGGATTCTCCCCCTCTATCCAGTCCTCACTAGACCACGGGCACAGCACTGCACTGAGTTTGGGGCCTCCAGTCCCCACTAGAGGAAAGAAGCGCTGCCAAGGGAAGGTGAGGGCCAGCAACAACATTTAGTGCTTTAACCTTCCATGTGGGAGCAGTTGCTGGATGTTTTCAATTTTGGAGCTGAACTCTGGCAAGAGTGAGAGTGTGAGAGGACCATTAGTTGGCGAAGCAGGCACAGATCTGCAGGGTTTTTTTGCTTGCTTGAGATGGAGTTAGCTTTCCCCATAGGAGCCCTCATAACGCTGTGCTTTGTTCTGATAGCTTGAAAGGTGTTGATAACACACCAGTACTTTGGCTGAGTGGTGCTCGCACAGCATCAAGGCTGTCTCTCCAACATTCTCCCCTCTCACCCCCAAAGGCCACTCGGCTGGGGGTGGGCAAGATGTTGGGAGGGGACATAGCCAGGACAGCTGACCCAAACTGACCAAACGGATATTCCACACCGTATGACGTCTGCTCAGCAATGAAAGGTAAGCGAAAGAAGGAGGAGAGGGGAGCATTCGTTATGATGACGTTTCTTGTCCAGAGCAACCGCTACACATACTGAAGCCCTGCTTCCCAGGAAGTGGCTGGATATCGCCTGCTGAAGGGAAGTACAGAATAAATCTTTTGTTCTCCTTGGCTTCTGCGCATGGCCTTGGCTTAAACTGCCTTTATCTTGACCCACAAGTTTTTTGCATCTTCTTTTCTCTCCCCCGCCATCATGCTGAGGAGGACAGTGATAGAGCAGCTTGGTGGGCACCTGATGTCCAGCCAAGGTCAACCCACCACAGACAAGTAACCTGGGATCATTATAGAGACATTGTCTGAGAATCCAGGGACTAACACAGAAAAGCTAAAGCCCAAAAGGAATTCAATAATTAGATATGGCCAGGAATGTCAAAGACAGCAAGAAGGGCTTCTGTAAAGACATGGGAGACAACAGGAAGACTAGGGAAAAGTGTAGGTCCATTGCTCAACAAGACAGGAGACCTGATTACACAGGACATGGCAAAGGCTGAGGTACCGGGTGCCACCTTTGCCTCAGTCTTTGCTAGCAAGACTGGCCTTCAGTAATCCCAGGTCCCAGAGACCAGGGGAAAATGTTGGAGCAAGGAAGAGGTGCATTTGGTGGAAGGACAACTGGTCAGGGAATGCTTAGGCAAACTGGACAGACATACGTCCATGGGCCCAGATGGGCTGCACCCACGAGTGCTGGGGGAGCTGGCAGATGTTTTTGTGAGGCAATGCTCGATAATCTTTGATCAATGCCAGAGTCTGATCTCCCAGAGACTGGGAGTAGTCGCTGGAGATTGAAGGAGATGTCACCCCCATCTACAAGAAGGGCAGGAAGATTCACCCAGGGAACTACAGCCCAGTCAGCCTCACCTTGATCCCTAGGAAACCATTTCTGGGCACCTGAAGGACAGGAAGGTCATCAGGAAGAGTCTGCACGGATTCACCAAGGGGAAGTCATGCTTGACCTACTTGATTATCTTGATGAGGGGAGATGAGGGGAGAGCAGTGGCTACTGTCTACCTGGACTTCAGGAAGGCTTTCTACACTGTCTGCCCTAAGATCCTGGTAAAGAAGCGGTTGATGTGTGCGCTGGATTAGCAGACAGGGAGGTGGATTGAAAACGGGCTGAATGGCTGGGCCCAGAGCGTGGTGATCAGTGGCATGAAGTCTAGTTGGAGGCCAGTAACTAGTGATGTATCCCAGGAGTCAGTACTGGTTCCAGTCCTGTCTAACATTTTCATTAATGATCTGAGTGAAGGGGCAGAGGAGTGGCTAATACACCAGAGGGTCGTGCTGCAAACCAGACGCACCTTGACAGGCTGGAGAAATGGACCAACAGGAACCTCATGCAGGTCAACAGGGAGAAGTGCAATATCCTGCCCCTGGGGAGGAGTAACCCCAGGCAGCAGTCCACGCTCAGAGCCACCCAGCAGGCAAGCAGCCTGGCAGAGAAGGCCCGGGATGTTTCTGGTGGACATCAAGCAGACCATGAGCCAGCAATGGGCATTTGTGACAAAGGAGGCTAATAGCATCCTCACCTGCATTGAAGTATTGCCAGCAGGCCGAGGGAGGGGATCCTTCCCCTCTGCTCAGCACTGGTGAGCTCACACCTGGAGTGCTGTGTCCATTTCTGGGCTCTCCAGAACAAGAGAGGCTTGGGCATACCGGAGAGAGTCCAGTAAAGAGGCACCAAGGTGACGAGGCACAGGAGCATCTCTCCTATGAGGAAAGGCTGAGAGAGCCAGGACTGTTCAGCCTGGAGAACAGAAGGCTCAGGAAGGATCTTCTGATTGGCTATAAATCCATGAAGGGAGGGTGAAAGAAGGTGGATCCAGGCTCTTCTCAGTGGTGCCCAGCGACAGAACAAGAGGCAATGGGCACAAACCAAAACACAGAAGCTTCTCTCTGATCAACAGGAAGAACTGTTTGACTGTGAAGGTGACCGAGCACCAGCAGAGGTGGCCCAGGGATATTGTGGATTCTTCATCCTTGGACATATTCTAAAGCCTCTGGGCATGATTCTGGATTTCTGGCTCGAGGTGGCCCTGCTTGAGCAGGGAGGTTTGCAGAGGTCCCTTCCAACCTCAACCATTCTTTGATACTGTGATTCTGTAATTCTGTGGTTCTGTGATTCTCAGACAGGGTTGAGCTGGAGGTCTGGGATTCAGTTGTGATCATGGGGAGGATGAGCCCTTTCCTGGCTTCTCTGTGGAGCTTCTGGTCTTTGTGAGAGCCGTAGGAGGAGGGAGCATGTGGAGGAGAACCTGGGGCCCTGTACACCACCCCGATGTGGGCCTTCAAGCAGCATCCCTCACTCCAAAGATCAAGCCCAGGTGGTTGGTGAATGAACAAAAAGGAGAGTCTGCCCCAGAATCCCCAACTTCCTCAGGCCAACAGGCAAATGCACACACATGTACACACATGAACAATCTAACACACAATCCTGTAGCCATACACAGGTGCACACACACACAGGATGGACACAACCAATCATACACAGACCAACTCCAACAGGGAACAGCACCTTTATATCTACCACACCACCAGCAGCACTCAAACAACCATAAGCAACAAAAACAGCCCCATCCTGTTCCCTGTCTCAGGCTGATCTGACGTGAAGGTCACAAGTGGTCCGTGCATCCCCTGCAGAACTTACCCATGGGCACAAAAACACCCGCAGTCCCTCCAGTGTGGGCCTGACCTTTGGGTCTGTGCAGGGGCCCTGACCAGGCTCAGGGCTGTTACCCACTTGGCAGCTGCAGGCCTAGGTCTCTCCAGATCCTGGTGTCCTCGTTCTCCAGCCAGCCCAGCCTGGAGCTGTCCAGAAAAACATGTACATACATGCACCCCAAACACACACCCAACAGTGACTACACTCACACAGCCAATAGCTGGGAGCAGAGTTTAATAAGAAAGCAAGACTATGGTGATCAGGCTTCTTCCTCCCAGTCCATCTTGATCTCTCCCTCTCTCTGCCCCAGCCTCCTCCACATTTAATACCCCTCACCAGTTGTACCCTCCTTTGCTGGTTCAGATACCATTGCCTTGGCCATCTGGGCCTTCAATGGCACCACTGAGGGGTTGCCTTGGCACTGCTGGCCTTTTGAGTCTTGTCTGCCTAGAAGCTCCTCAACGCTCTTCTCGAGTAATCAGTGCTGTTTGGCTGCTTGTCCCATCTCTACCCTTCAACGGCATGTGAGATCCAGCCGGGGCACATGGTCTTGCCTGTACTTCTGGTCCCTTCTCACACTCTTCTCTGCCACATCCTGAAATCTCTCATGCCATGGCCCATAGGTTCCCATGTCGCATACAGGTGGCTTCACCCCAGGGCAGGACCTCACCAGGGGCCTACTCATCTGCCTGCAGCTTTCGCCTCTGGAGTTCTTTAGGACCTCATGATGCCTGACTGCTCCTGCCCAATCACATTGCTGTGATGAGATGACCTCACAGGCAACAGCCCAACTCTGTTGGCTTTAGACACCTCTCTCCCTCTCCCCTCTCTGAGCTGTCATCTGTGTCATACTGGGGTTTGTGATGTGATTGGTGGTGTCATGGTATCTGCCTGCCTGCCTGCAAGTCAGTCAGGTTACTGCAATAGAAATGGCATCACACTCCACCTTCCAGCCGTGTAACCTTCACCTTCTTCTACCTCTCCCCTCTCCTCAGCTCTTAGCACTGCTGGGGAGGTTTTCTAATACTCCAGGTGACATCACTAGACCTGCCTCAGCACCTGACCAATTGAGTTGTTGCAAAAAAAAGTGCCTTCAAACCCATTTCATGGCTGCCTCTCCTCGCACCTCCCTGTTCCCACAACAGAAGTAACCTTCCAGCCAAACTCCCAGGCACTTCCCCTTTGCCGGCCTCTCCTCTCCCCTCACCGGTGCTGTCATTGCTGCTGCACAGGCAGAAACGGGCTCGCCCACAGGGACTGCAGAGTCGTGGTGGACAGCTCGGGTGGTGGGAGGGAAGCCGTGGGTGGTGATGGCTTGTCAGGAAGGCAGGCAGGAGGGTGAGGAGGTGGAGGTGAGCTCGGGGCAAAGGGAAGGCTGGTGTGCATAGAGCCTTGCCTTGGAGGAAGCCTCATGGTCACAGCTCCTCAAAACCACAGGCAGCTGAAGCACCCCACAGCCTGCTGGAAGGGCAGTAGGACCAGGCACAAGCAACCCAGGAGGTTCCTGGAGGGTGTTGAAGGCAACATTTTGGCACAGGCGGTCAATGAGCTGACCAGGGCTGGTATCTTACTCAGAGACAAGGTGGATCTGGATGGGGACGTGAACTCTGAGGGCAGCCATGGCTGTAATGACTGTGAGATGGTATCAAAGCAGGACAACCAGAAGAATCACAGTGCCGGACTGTAGAAGAGCTGATTTCAGTTAGCGGAGGGTCTGCTTGGACTGTGACTGGAGGGCAAATGGACTGTGAGGCGCTTTTAGCTCCTCAGGGACAACATACTCAAAGCCTGGGAACAGAATCACAGAATCAGTACGGTTGGAAAAGACCTGTAAGATCATCGAGTCCAACCTGGAAAAAAAAAACAACAAAACAAAACAAAAAAAACCACAAAACCCACGCCACACAACAACAACAAGCCACAACCCACCCAACACCACACAGCACCATGTCCATCAAGCTACATCCCACAATGCCACATCCACACGCTCCTTGAATATCTCCAGGGAGGGTGACTCTACCACCTCCCTGGGCAGCCTATTCCAATGTTTCACTACTCTCTCGGTAAAGAACTTTTTCCTAATATCTAGCCTGAACCTCCCCTGGCGCAACTTGAGGCCATATCCTCTAGTCCTGTCACTAGTCACTTGGGAGAAGAGACCAACACCCACCTCTCTGCAACCCCCTTTCAGGCAGTTGTAGAGAGCGATGAGGTCTCCCCTCAGCCTCCTCTTCTCCAGACTGAACAACCCCAGCTCCCTCAGCCGCTCCTCATCAGACTTGTGCTCCAGACCCCTCACCAGCTTCGTCGCCCTTCTCTGGACATGCTCCAGCACCTCAATGTCTTTCTTGTAGTGAGGGGCCCAAAACTGAACACAGGATTCGAGGTGCGGCCTCACCAGAGCCGAGTACAGAGGCATGATCACCTCCCTGCTCCTGCTGGCCACACCATTTCTGATACAAGCCAGGATGCCGTTGGCCTTCTTGGCCACCTGGGCACACTGCTGGCTCATCTTCAGCCAGCTGTCGATCAACACCCCCAGGTCCTTTTCTGCGGGGGAGCTTTCCAGCCACTCATCCCCAAGCCTGTAGCGTTGCCTGGGGTTGTTGTGGCCAAAGTGTAGAACCCGGCACTTGGCCTTATTGAACTTCATCCGGTTGGCCTCAGCCCATCGATCCAGCCTGTCCAGATCCCTCTGCAGAGCCTTCCTACCCTCAAGCAGATCAACACTCCCTCCCAACTTGGTGTCATCTGCAAACTTGCTGAGGGTGCACTCTATCCCCTCATCCAGATCATCAATAAAGACATTAAACAAGACCGGTCCCAAAACTGAGCCCTGGGGGACTCCGCTTGTGACCGGCCGCCAGCTGGATTTCACCCCATTCACCACAACTCTCTGGGCTCGGCCATCCAGCCAGTTTTTAACCCAGCGAAGAGTGTACCTGTCTAAACCACGGGCCGCCAGCTTCTCCAGGAGAATACTGTGGGGAACAGTGTCAAAGGCTTTGCTGAAGTCCAGGTAGACAACATCAACAGCCTTCCCCTCATCCACTAGGCGGGTCACTTGGTCATAGAAGGAGATCAGGTTGGTCAAGCAGGACCTGCCTTTCATGAACCCGTGCTGGCTTGGCCTGATCCCTTGAGTATCCTGCACGTGTCCCGTGAGCACCCTCGAGATGAGCCTCTCCATAACCTTCCCCGGCACCGAGGTCAGGCTGACAGGCCTGTAGTTCCCCGGATCCTCCTTCCGACCCTTCTTGTAGATGGGCGTCACGTTGGAAAGCCTCCAGTCATCCGGGACCTCCCCCGTTGACCAGGACTGTTGATAAATGACGGAGAGTGGCTTGGCAAGCTCCTCTGCCAGCTCCCTCAGCACCCTTGGGTGGATGCCATCAGGCCCCATAGACTTATGAGTGTCCAGGTGGCATAGCAGGTCATTAACTGCTTCCTCCTGGATCATGGGGAGCCTATTTTGCTCTCCATCCCTGTCATCCAGCTCAGGGGGACAGATACCCTGAGGATACCTGGTGTGGCTGTTAAAGACTGAGGCAAAGAAGGCATTAAGTACCTCAGCCTTTTCCTCATCCTTCGTGACAATGTTCCCCGCCGCATCCAGTAGAGGATGGAGATCCTCCTTGGCCCTCTTTTTGTTGTTAATGTATTTATAGAAGCTTTTTTTGTTGTCCCTCACGACCGTGGCCAGGTTGACCTCTAGCTGGGCTTTCGCCTTCCTAATTCCCTCCCTGCATGACCTAACGAGGTCCTTGTATTCTTCTTCACTTGCCTGCCCCTTCTTCCACAGGTGGTAAGTTCTCTTTTTTTCCCCAAGCCTCAGCATAAGCTCCTTGTTCAGCCAGGCCGGCCGTCTTCCCCGCCGGCTCTTCTTATGGCACATGGGGACTGCCTGATCCTGCGCCTTCAAGATTTCCTTCTTTAAGAGGGTCCAGCCTTCCTGGGCCCCTTTGCCCTTCAGGACCGTCTCCCAAGGGACCCTCCCAACCAGTGTCCTGAACAGGCCAAAGTCTGCCCTCCGGAAGTCCATGGTAGCGATATTGCTCACCCGCCTCCTTACTTGGCTAAATATTGAAAACTCAATCATTTCATGGTCGCTAAGCCCAAGACGGCCTCCGACCTTCACTTCTCCCACCAGACCCTCTCTGTTCGTAAACAGCAGGTCAAGCAGGGCACCTTCCCTTGTAGGCTCGCTTACCAGCTGCGTCAGGAAGTTATCTTCGACACACTCGAGGAACCTCCGGGACTGTTTCCTCTTAGCTGTGTTGTACTTCCAGCAGACATCCAGTAAGTTGAAGTCCCCCACAAGAGCAAGGGCTTGCGACTGTGAGACTTCTGCCAGTCGCTTGTAGAATGCTTCATCAGCTTCTACGCCCTGGTCGGGTGGTCTATAACAGACCCCCAGCAGGATATCTGGCTTGTTGGCCTTCCCCCTCATCCTTGCCCATAAGCATTCAACCCCGTCGTGACAATCATCCAGCTCTATACAATCAAAGCACTCCTTGACGTACAGAGCCACAGAACACATCAGTCTGATATGGAGGGAGCAGAGCAGGACCTGGCAGGAGGTCGGTGTGTATGAAAAGGGACCCCCTGATTTGGGATTTCACACACCAGAAGGAAGTGCAGAGAAGGTAGAGGAGGAACAGGCTACCCAGGAGACAGATAGAAACCTAACCTGGGGGTGCAGAGGTGGAGCCAGGAACGCCAAAGCTCATCTGGAAATGGTGAGACAGACTTTCTCTGCTCAGAGTGTTGGTAGGAAATGCATTTTGTTGAGAAACTGTACACACCTATACTTTTTTTTAATACCTTTAGATATACCTATAGATACAGAGAGACTTGCATATATACTCACAGAGGAAGACAGATAGCACAGATTTGATGTAAATTGTAAATGTGGCTGTTCAAAAATAGTGCGTTTGATTGAAGCTTTGTACCTTGCATTCCTCTGTCGCGCAAGAGAGATGGACACCTAAGAGCATGACTTGCTCTGTACCAAGAGCAAGTGGTGGCATGGACAGTCCTGGGCAGGGAGATTTTTGGGGCAACGGGCTCTGTGAAAGGCAGAAGAGTCTCTTTTCAATACTGTGGGCCTCAGTATGATGGAAATGTTGAGACCGTTTCCAAAAAAATGAAGCAACAAAGAAATGGAGAGAAAGATGTCTGATGGGCTGATCCAGACTCCAGGTGGGTGGCCTATTGTACCACAGCACTGCCCTTTGTCTGCCATTTCTTTCTTTCTCCTCATGGCCAATCCCTACCTCCCAAATGCACTTTGTGGCACTCTTCCTTTCTAACGTGGTTTTGCACTGAGAACGAAAGCTCCGTCCTCTCTGCAAGCACCCTTCAAAGAGTCACAGGTAACTACTCTCCTCCCCGAGGCCTCCACTTCACCAGAGTGAAGCAGCCCAGGTCCCTCAGCCTCCCCACACAGGGCACGTGCACACAGCCCCGAATCACATCTTGGCAGATCTCCTCTGGGAACTCCTCAGGTTCTGCCCACTTGCCTAGATCATGAAGCTCCACAGAGAGAAACCCTAGTCTAGCTGTGGCCACAGCCATGCTGGATCAAGGGGGATGATAACTCCTCTTGTCTGGGCAGCCACGTTCCTCCTAATGCAGCCCTGTATGCAGCTGGCCTTCTTCATGGTGAGCAGGCACCACTGGCTCCTATGGTCTCCGTCATAGTGCCCACAGGCCCTTCTCCTCAGGGTCACTACTCAGCACGTCAGGTCCCAGCTCCTGATGTACGGGGTTATTCTTTCCCCTGAGGAAGGACTGGCCAGTTCTCCTTGTGAACTTCAGGACACTTCTGTTGGCCAAACCCCAAAGTTTCTCAAGGTCTCCCCGGACTGAACCTCCATTTGGTAAGCTGTGAATGTTAGCGTGCAGATGGCTTACCCTGATTGTGGCGCCTCTCACAAGGTAATGCCATGAGGTGTTCCAGAGTACTACAAATACTAAAAGGAGGTAGTGCTTCAATGGAGTTTCCTTCCAAAGTAGGATTTACCATGGTGATGATCTCAGAAACAGCTACAAAGCAAGCAAAGCCAGGGCCATTGGGGAAAGGGGAAACAGAGGTTGGCTGTTTGCATGTGTGTGCAAGGATGATCAAAGCGAAGGACTTGGATGGGTGAAAAGAGAGAAAAAGAAAAGGGAAGGTGAAACAATGGACATGAAGAAGTTAAACTCTGTTTGATGCAGTATTGATTCCTGGGGCACACCATTAATGACTGCCTCCAGATGGGCTTTGTGCCCATGACCACAGCCCTCTGGGTTTGGCCACTCTGTGGAAATGGCTCTGGTGGTGCTTGATGAGATGCCTCGATTCACTCAGTTGAATCCCTTTGCTCAGAGGGGTAAAGGAGATCCCTGCCTGTCACTGTCAGTGTGTCCTGTCTAATGATGGAACAAGGAAAGGTGATTCTTTTGTCCAAATCCTTTCCTCATAGGAGACACTAAAGTGCTGGGAATAAGTGTCTCTCCCCAGCTGAGGAAGGGAACAGAAGCGATTCCTTCCGCCAGTTTCACAGCAGGTTCCCCCAGAGCCCCAGGGACACCTGGAGGGAGCCCAGAGGGGGCAGAGAAAGTGCTGCCTTGGGCTGGTCCTCTGCTGCTGAGCTGGGCTGGGCTCCTGGGGTGGAGGGAGGGAGCTGATGGCAAGTGGGCAGTGCTGCAGAGAGACAGCTCTGCCCAGGAGCAGCTTTTCTTCAAAGCGCAGCCTGGCTGAGGGCAGTGCCTGCATGCACCGAGGGGAGAGGAGCGAGGCAGAGAGAGCTTAAAGGCAGTGTGGAGTAGAAAGACAGCTGAGAGTTCACTGGAAGAGAAATCTTCACAGCCCTCTACATGGTAAGTCTCTGAGCTGCAGGACAATAATAATGAGTATTCTGCAGGACTCTCCTAGACCTGGTTCATCCCATAGCCTGTAGGAACTTCCTGGAGGACTCTCACAGATTCCCTAGTATAGAGGAGAAGGATGTGCTCCACAACAGGGATTCCTCCCTGCACCGTCAGAAGGAGAGGGCACAATGGCTGCCTTCTCCCGGGGACGGCTGCAGGGGTGTAAAGGTGGGTGTGCATCCAGGGGTGCCCAGGGCTGTCCTTCCGAGCAGGGTCCCTGCACCCCAGGGCACTGTGAGCCGGGGCAGGGACTCTGCTGCCTGCCAGGGTCAGCACTCAGCCTGCCCAGGGAGCTCCCCAGGGCACTGTGGGGAGAAGCTCAGGGTGGAAGGAGTGACCGCTAGCCAGGGGGGGTTCTTCTGCTGTTGAAAGGGTGCTGCATGTGTCAGGGCTGCTCACAGCTCCACATCACCCCCAGCACATTTCTGGAGAGGATCTTTCAAAGATGACAGTCAAGGCAAGGCTTTCCTGCTTCAGCTTGTGCATTCCTGAGTCTTTGCATTAAAGATTATACTAGTTGGATGGGTGGGAATGGAAATGGATCTGTCAGGTGTGGACAACCCTCTGAGACACCTTAACAGTTACACTGAGAGATCCCAGGTCGAGCTCACCAAGTGACTCTTTCCAGAGGAGACTTTGCCATAGGAAGGTCAATGAAGTTGCTCTTTGAGACAGAGTTGCTTTCCCGACCCTCAGTTCATGTCCTGCACTGAGGGAGAGGAGAGAGGGCAGGGAAAGAGTATTGGAGGTGTTGAATTTGGACAAGACACTGAGACTCCAGGAGCATTGCACTGAGAGATGGGTAGGTCTGCAAGGAACCTCATCTAGTCCCCTAAGGCACTGCTCAGCCTACAGACAGCACGACAGCATCACCTCGGTTGTCTCTGTGGGACTTGTTTGAGCTGCTCCTTAGCTTCTGCACAGACAGACATGCCCCTGGGCAGTGCCCTGCTGCCAGGAGGTGTCTGCAGGGCAGAGCTGAGCACACAGCGGGTGCGTTGGGGTCTCTGAGCACTGGCAGGGAGCAGACACATGGGGACAGGGAAATAGCTCCTGGCAGGGAGAGCTCCAGGCAGCAGAGACATGGGCAGGGAGGGAGAGGGAGCTACTCTCAGAAAGACTGTGGGAGGGGGAACTGGGTACCTCCCTGCCATCCCCTGCAGTGCAGAAACCTCCCCTGGAGCACACACCACCCCCCATCATGTCTCCTCTCCCAGGTAGATGTAGCACAGCCTGTGGCAATGCATTTTGCAGGGCTGGGAGAGAGCCAACGCTGCTTTTGGAAGCCCCATCTTTAGGACATTTGACTCTTTCCCTGGGGGTCCTGCTGGGCTGCAGGGTGCCCTCCAGAAGGGCACAGCTCACCCATGGCATCTCTGTGTTATGCAGGAGCCCCATGGAGAAGACAAATGAGCCCTAAGGCCACAGAAATGCTGCTGGGTGGCTCCACACAGGCAGCGGCAGTGAGCCCTCTGTGCCCCTGGCTGGGAGGGGAGAGCTGAGCTCCTCCTTGGGTACGCTGAGGCAGGGTGAGGGATTTGGAGGTCTGCACTTGGAAACTGGATTTCTTTTGCTCTCAGCAGTGTCCAGTTTCTTTTGGGGAGAACACTTGAGTGCTATCGTCCTCCAGCTCAAAGAGGTGCCAGCACAAGGCAGCTGAGACCAGGGCTGATGGACAGACTGGCTGTCCTCACTCTGCACTAAGGGACGGCCCCTTTGCTTCTCAGAACCCACAAGGTTTCACTTGAAGGGCACTACTAATGCCAAGGATTTCTGCCTTAAAAACACTCCTCAGGGATGGTGGGGCCACTAGAGCAAAATAAACAAAACAAAATCCTCCCAGCTCTGCTCCAGGGTTGGGTGACTTGGGAGCGACAGTGGGGAAAAGCTCTTTGATATCACGAGAGGATTTAACCATAGACCCCACGTTCCTATTTCCCTATTGCTGTAGGGCAGCGCTGGCTCCCCCAGAGCCCACCGCAGAGTGCACTGCTGCCAGGGACACCGTCAGCCAGCACCAACCAGAGCTCACAAAAGGGACCTGCCAAACGTCTTCTTGATTAGGGACAGGTCATTTGGGGGTTTCTATAAGAAATTAAATAGATTTTGCTCAGAGAAATCAGTCTTAATTCATTGATGGCTTTTCCTCCATGAACAGGCTCCCATGCCATGAGGGACCAAATGTCCAATGGAAGCTCCATGACTGAAATCCTCCTCCTGGCATTTGCAGACACACGGGAGCTGCAGCTCTTGGACTTCTGGCTCTTCCTGGGCATCTACCTGATTGCCCTCCTGGGCAATGGCTTCATCATCACTGCCATAGCCTGTGACCACCACCTCCACACCCCCATGTACTTCTTCCTCCTCAACCTCTCCCTCCTTGACCTGGGCTCCATCTCCACCACTGTGCCCAAATCCATGGCCAATTCCCTGTGGGGCACCAGGGCCATCTCCTATGGGGGATGTGCTGCTCAGATTTTTTTCTTTCTCTTCTTGATTGCAGGGGAGTACTGTCTTCTCACTGTCATGGCCTATGACCGCTATGTTGCCATCTGCAAACCCCTGCACTACGGGACCCTCCTGGGCAGCAGAGCTTGTGTCCACATGGCAGCAGCTGCCTGGGGCAGTGGGTTTCTCAATGCTGTGCTGCACACAGCCAACACATTTTCACTACCACTATGCCAAGATAACGTTGTGGACCAGTTCTTTTGTGAAATCCCCCAGATCCTCAAGCTCTCCTGCTCAGACACCTACCTCAGGGAAGTTGGGGTTATCATTGTTAGTGCCTTTTTTGGTTTGGGGTGTTTTGTTTTCATGGTGCTCTCCTATGTGCAGATCTTCAGGGCCGTGCTGAGGATCCCACCTGAGCAGGGACGTCACAAAGCCTTTTCCACCTGCCTCCCTCACCTGGTCGTGGTCTCCCTCCTTACCAGCACTGGCATATTTGCCTATGTGAAGCCACCCTCCATGTCCTCCCCATCTTTGGACCTGGTGCTGGCAGTTCTCTACTCAGTGCTGCCTCCAGCAGTGAACCCCCTCATCTACAGCATGAGGAACCAGGAGCTCAAGAATGCCATTAGGAAAGTGGTTGCATGGATGTTTTTCAATACTGATAAACTTCCAATCTCTGTTCACAAATGAATCCCAAATTATCACATACCAGGCCCATGCTTTTGTGGTATTTTTGGTTGGTTTTTCTCTGTATTTTTTGGTTTTTCTTGTCATTAGTGATAATGTCATTTGTGAATTTAATAATCCTAGAGAAATATTTGGATTTCCTTCACTTCACCTGAAGCATGAACCTACAATATCTCACCTGGAACCCATATAAAAATGTGTCTAACACTGAGTCAGAGCTGAGACCCCCCCTAGCATCTGTGGAATTATTGCTGGAGGTGACTTCAAAATTAAATTTATATTTGCATTTTAAGGAAAGGTACAGCATTGAAGGAACTTTGGGGTGGAGTATGGCAGTTACAGAAGGGTTCCATTCCACAGAAGCTCCCCAGGCAACCTTAGGTGTTGGCAACACCAGGGGAGCTTGGTGTGCTGACTCTAAGAGAAACTGCACGGAGGGTGGAGTGGAGTGAAGACACCGCAGCCAGGCTCTGTGATAAGATGGGAACTGGAAGGTACTATGGAACATGGAGGTGGAGACTCATCCTGATAATTAGGATACGTACCTGGTCAAAGACAATGCTATTGTACAAGGACCTTTCGAGTATACAATAACCTATTTAGTGTGTGTAATGGTGTGTAGTGAACTATATTAGAATTTGATAAATGTGCATTGATTTTCCTGGAAATGGGCCAACAGTCTGTCATTTTTTGACAAAATACTATTCTTTGGGTGAACTTTGCTCATTATAATCTCATCATAATACCGAAACACACCTCCATCCCAAAAGCTACCCGCCTCCAAGGTGCGACCACCCCTCACTGAGCCTGTGCTCTAAAATTTTCCTTGTTTTCATTGTGTTGTCCTATGTGCAGATCTTCAGGGCTGTGCTGAGGATCTCCTCTGCGCAGGGACGGCACAAAGCTTTTTCCACGTGCCTCCCTCACCTGGTCGTGGTATCCCTGTTTCTTAGTACTGCCATGATTGCCTACCTGAAGCCCCCCTCCATCTCCTCCCCACTTCAAAATCTGGTTTTGTCATTTCTGTACTCAGTGGTGCCTCCAGCTGTGAACCCCCTCATCTACAGCATGAGGAACCAGGAGCTCAAGGATGCCCTGAGGAAACTGGTAACTGGATGTCTTTCAGCAGCCATAGGCTGCCTACCTTCCTCTGCAGCTGACTCCCAGTGTATGTTGTGACAGGCCAAGTCTGCCTTTCCTGTATTTTTTTTTTTTGCTTTTTCCTCTTTGGAAGTTGTTGTCTTCAATTACATAAAATTATTCGTCCCCTTATGTTCTACTCATCTTGTGTGAGCCAGAGACATTGTATAAATGGGAAACCATTTTCTTTAAGAAAATAAAAGAACCTGCAGCAACTTCTTGGTCTACGATCCATCCATCCATCCTCAGCATAGCAGTAAAGAATGGGAAATAGAAACACCTTTCTGGCTGCATCACCTTGGGGCAGGCTGCATTGTCTGGAGGGATTATGAGCTTTTGAGGACTGCAGGGACATGGGCTCTTGTGCCATCCTGGGCAGACGGGATAGCCCGGAGGAGCTGCAGATCTCTCAGGATATGTGGGACAGGCGAACAGGGCACACAGGGTGCCACTGACCTCCTTGTCCTTGTGGCCCCCCATCTCTGAGGCTGACTCCTCTCTGCCCCCCAGGGTCTGCTGTGCCCTTCAGAGGGGCTGGGGCTCTGGGGTGAGTGGCCAGAGCTCTGCAGCACCCTGTGGCAAGTAGAGCTGTGGGGCCACACCAGAGTGGGCTGGGCTGGAGAGAGGGCAGGGGAGGTAGGAGGTCTTGGAGGGAGCTGGGCTGAGCTGGAAAGTTCCTGTGAGAGAAAATATCAGTGTACAGCTTGTACTGCATGACTGTGTAGGGTGAGGGCTCACATCAGGGGGCTTGTGGTGCAGAGACAAGGCTCCTGGATGGGAGCCGAGACACGCAGGTGCAGGAGAGAGGAGTCCAGTCTGTGCACTTGGTGGCACGGACAGACCAGGAAGGTGGCCCAGGGCCTTTGTCACCCTCCAGCCTCTCTCACCAGTCATTTCCAGCACTGGCTGTTCACCCAGTTTATGGGTAAGTCTGGCTGTGAGGCTATATCCATTCTCCTGGTGGGCTCAGCGCCTGCATGGGGGGAAATGGCCAGCTCTGACCAGCTGCTGCTGAAGAGTGAGTGGCCCTGAGCAGCAGTGATTGGCCATGTGTAGGCCTGGGAGAGAGGGTCGGGAGATGTCCCTGAGAAACAAGGTGATTGCCGACTTCAAAGGCTTGTCCAATCTCTCAGGATCCACAGTTCAGGAACTTGGCACCAGAGGGCTCATTAACATGCAAAACTCCCTAAGGAGCCAAGGCTCTGTGCATCATTTTCCTTTAGGTCTTCAATTCTTATGTGGTTAATACGAGAGGTTTCAGGAGTGCAGTCAAAGTCAAAAGATGTCAATACCAAACGGTAAGAAAGGATTCAATTTTTCCCCTTTTCTTCATTTTTCTGCTTACACATTCTGTGAGATCAGAAATCCTCAATCCATACTGATCCTGAGCATCTCCAGTGGAGTTTGAATGTATACAAAAATCAAGACCCTTTATGTTGACAATCTGTGGCCATTCTTCAGCCCTACCCCCAGCCCCACCTTTTCTCTCATCAACCACCTGGCACTTACAGCAGCCTCGTTCAAATCGGAGCTTTCTGCACTAACGTCTGCAGCTGCATGTTTCAGCCCGTGGGCACCAACTCCCACTTGCTTTACTTGGAGAATGACTGCACGCAGACACAGGGGGATGTGATACACTCATCGGCTGTATATTAAGTCCATTTTACCTCCTCTGAAGTCCACTTCCCACAGTGGATAGCCTTGGACCAATAGAAAACATGACAAGGAAGTCATCAGGAGTAGCAAAGGCCCGGGGACTTCAGTATGTCCACTTTGCCTTAGTATTCCCTTATCTGATCCTCTTCTACCAAGGCACATCTCCATGCTCCAGACTTGCCCCCTGCTCTCTGGCAGCTGGGATTCCTGAAGGCTGGTCTTGCTGGCAGCTACTGGGATTTGTTAGGGACACGGGTTAGTGGTGGATTTAATGGTGTTAGGTTAACGGTTGGACCTGATGATCTTAAAGGTCTTTTCCAACCTAAATGATTCTATGATGCTATAGTGAGGCAATGAAGGCATTCAGTGCCTGAGCCCTCCCCATGTCCAGTGTCACCATGTCCCCAGTCTCCTTGAGCAATTGGTCCACATTTTCCTCAGTTTCCCTTTTGTTACCCATCTATTTAAAGAAGGTCTTCTTGTTTTCTTTGACATCCCTCACCAAATCCCATTCCATTTGGGCTTTAGCTTTCCTACCTCTGTCCCTGCATGCTCAGACAACATCTCTGTGTTCCTCCCACATTACCTGTCCTTGTTCTCTCCCTTTGTATGCTTCCTTCTTGTGTTTGAGTTTGGCCAAGAGCTCCTTGCTCATCCACGCAATCCTCCTGGCATTTTTGCCTGACATCACGTTTCATGGGATGCACCCCTCTTGAGCTTGAAGGAGGTGATCCTTGAATATTAACCAGCTTTCCTGGGCCCCCCTTCCCTCCAGGGCCACATCTCATAGGGCTCTTCCAAGTGAATACTTGAAGAGGCCAAACTCTACTCTCCTTAAATCTGGGGTTCTGAGATTGCTTTTTACCTTCCTCCCTCCCCTCAGGATCCTGAACTCCACCATCTCGTGGTCTCTAAAGCCCCATCTCATGGTCACAAGGCTGCCTCTGACCTTCAGATCCCCAACAAACCTCTCCTTGTGAGGAGGAGGTCCAGCAAAGCACCTCTCCTCATTGGCTCCTCTGTGACTTGGGAGAGACACTTATCATTAATACGCTCCACAAAACTCCAGGATTGCTTATGCCCTGCTGTGTTGTCCTTCGAGCAGATATCGCAGTAATTGATGTCTCCCATGAGGACCATGCGGATGTGAGGCTGCTCCTGCCTATCCATTGAGGACCTCATATACTTTTTCTTCCTGGTGATTTGGCTGATAGCAGACTTCTGCTATAATACCACCCTTCCTGTCCTCTCTTTAATCCTCACCCTTAAGCTCTCCCTTGGCCACATGTACTCAAGCTGTTCTCTCACGTAAAGGGCAACTCTCCATCCTTGTCTTCCCATCCTCTCCTTCCTCAAGAGCCTCTCTCTCTCCATGGCAACACTGCAGTCACGGAAGCCGTCCCACCACATCTCCATGATCGCAACAAGATTGTTGTCCTGCAGCTGCACACAGATCTCTAAATCCTCATGGTTATGCCCTGTACTACATGCATTAAAGTACAGATGCTTTAGAGAGGTAACCCAGCGTGTGGAGTTCTTGGAGAGGGTGTGAGAGATTTCTCCCTCATGGTGCTTTGTAGGCATTTCCTTGCTTACCTGAAAGTGCTGGAGGGGACCCCACTTGAGGCCCATTTTGTTGATTTTGTGATCCCTTCCCATCACATCACTCCATGCCCTTTGCTCATTGATCCTGTCTGTCACTCCCTTAGGGGACTGCTCTTTACTCCTTCCCTCCCTGCTTCAGTTTCAAGCCCTCCTTATGAGGTCAGCCAGGTTGTTGGCAAGAATAGCTTTGCCCTGCTTAGTGAGGTGGATCCCATCTCTCCCAAGCAGATGCTGGTCTGCAGTCAGGGTCCCATGGTCGTAGAACCCAAAACCATGTCCCCCAGAGCAGTTCTGCAGTTAATTATTAACTTGTCCTACAAGTGCTTTTCTGCTCACACCCCTTCCCCTCACCAACAGGATTGAGAAGAACACGATCTGGGCCCCCAGGCCCTTCACTACCACCCCCAGAGCTCTGTAGCCACTTCTGATCCTGTCCAGGTTTTCCCTGGCAGTGTCATTTGTGCACATTTGGAATAAGAGCAGGGGGTAGTAGTCAGAGGGACAGACAAGCTTTGAACATTCCACCACAGCATCCTCAGTCCTGGTCCCCAGCAAGCAGCAAACCTCTCTAGATGGTTGGTAGGGCCAACAGATGGGTGCCTCTGTCCCCTGCATGAGGTAGTCACCCATTACGATCCAAAACCCCCTATGGCACTACATATAGATGAGGCTTGACTATCTGCATTGTGGAGATCGCACAGCCTTTCTGAGGGCCTGTTCCCAGGGCCTGATAGACCTTCTAGTGCAGATTCTTTTCTCTTAAATCTAGTCAGAATTTCCCGTGTCCCAGCTTTTCCCCGTGGCTTCTCATCCTTCCACTGTGCCCACCTGGGAAGAGTCTGACTCCTTCTCCTCTACATCATCCCATAAGATAGCTGTAGACAGGGATGGTATCTCCCCTGGGACGGCCTTCCCTTCTCCAGGCTGAGCAGAAGACAGCATGGAGGGCGGTTCTTTAGCAGAGAGAACTGATGATGCTTCCTGAGAGGTTTTCAGTGGCTTGCTTGTCAGTAGTCTCCCATGTACTGTAAGAATCATAACAACCTAGTCAGCATTTGGTGATAGAGAATGCGCAACACAATCAGAAATCAGCCATTTTTGCCATGCACTTGCATTCAGATAGACTGTGTGTTCACTCTCAGGCATCTGTTTCCTTGTGACTTATGGTACGTACAATCCAGAGCCCAACAAAGACAGCCTGGTACAAAGAGCTCTTCTGACAGCACTTAGCAAGAGAAGTCTGTCTCTGGCTATCAGTTAGTCCACTGGACTTCCTGTAGACTTTGTTATTGCAGTGAAAACACTGCCTGCCCAGGACTGGCAAGAGCTGGAATTTCTGGCGTCCTTCTCTTTGGCCCAGTGCTATCTGATGGTCTTCAGCAGACTCCCTCTTTCCAGCAGTTGGAGGTTGTTGGACTTCTGGGCCTAAAACTGTGTCTGTAACCACTGTGTTCATCACCACCAGCTCCCACTGAAGCCTGGGGGATAACTAGGGATGTGAAGTCAGGGGTGACCCACCCCAATCTAGGGGTCGTTTTTCCAATGAGACCAACTCTGTCCTCACATCCGTGTAGCGCCTGTCCTCTTTCTGCTGTCATTCTACTACGGGGAATGGAGGTGACCAGCTTGGATGTCCATGTTCATCCCGAGAGGAAGTTCCTTTCCTGCTCTTCTCTACAGCATGAGGTGTGGCAGAGGTGCTTAGTTCTACCTTGAATTACTTCTTAGATGCCCCTATCCCCCTGGGAAGGTGTTCTCTGCAGGGGTAGAAAGCATTTCCATTGCTATCAGTGAAAGTTGTGAGCCTTGGAGGTGTGGCTTACTGCAGTCAGGAGAGTTGGTCTGCCCATGCAAGTCTTGTGCTGCCATGTGCTCTCAGCTAAAAGGCCATCATACTCGTGAGTTGCCCCCAAAAGAGAAACTGTAGTGTGCTAAAAAAGGAGATGTGCGGTTTCCAAGTGCAGATCTCCCAACTCCTCTGCCTTTCTTAGCCCAGTCTTGGAGAAAGTGACAAAGAAGGAGTGATGCATAAATCCCCTGACTCGAAGGACAAAACCAAGATATCACAGATATCACAGATATCACAAATACCACAGCTATTGCAAAAGGAGAGCTGTTGTTTTCTGGAAGACAGTAGCATTGTGGACGTGGACGTGGCACTGTGGGACATGGCTCAATGGGCATGGTGGTGGGTTTTTTTTTTTGGTTGATGGTTGGACTTGAGGATCTTACAGGTCTTTTCCAACCTTAGTGATTCTGTGATTCTGTGATTGTGTGGTTTAAAGGAGACGTAGGCCTCATAGCCGTATGGTGTAGGCTACAGACGTAGACCTCATGGACTGCATTGCCTGGAGGCCCACAGGTTAGAAGGGGGCTTGGGCACCTCCATGCAGACACTTCCATGGCAGGACCCACAGGGTCAAGTGTCTGAAAGGCAACTGAACGCCCCATGCCAGAGAGCCCGGGAGCTAGAACAAGAGCAGCAGACACAGGTGGGGAAAACAAGGAGCAACAGTGTCATCCTCCTGCCAAGGGAGAGACAGACGGGCACTCAGGAGGGCCTTCACCTTAACCAGCTCTGCACACCACCTTCCACAGCCACTTTCAGCCCCTTTGTCAGGCAGAGGGGAAAGGGCACAACGTGGGAGAGCTGCAGGAGATACGCTCCTCTGCTTGAGGTTCTGCTGGGGAGGAGGCAGCTCTGGGCCGTGCTTGACCCCAGTATCCCTTACTGGGCCTCATCCTGACCCCAACCTGTGGATCAACTTCCTGGCTTCACCTTGGACCTGCTCCCTCATCCAAACCTTGCCAGATGATCTGGACTCTGAACTGCCTCCAGCTGTGATGCCCCTTGCCTGTCCTGCTCCCTTGTTGGGAGCTCAGGCTGGTGAGACCCCCTCCCTGCTCACCTGGGGATACCCCTGGGTTCCCAACTACCTGTGCCTTCCAGAGCAGTTGTCCCTTGCTGCCCCCTGACAAACCTGAGCTCCCAGTCATGTCACCATGACCAGCATCTCCACTGCCCTCCCCCATGCTCTGGTTCACTCGATGGCCGCGTGATGCTGATGTACCTGATGGACTCTCACTTTGCTACAGCTGACAGGGCCTCACAAGGAACAACCCACCGCTATCCCCTCTCCCGGACTTTTCCTCTGCCCTCTCTCCATGCTGTTGTCTCTACTTGGCAGGCGTAGTGATGAACCTGCTAAAAAAAAAGAAAAAACAAATCTAAAGAGAGAGGAAAATAAAACCCAAGAAAAAACAAGTGATGCAAAAGAAAACAATTGCTCACTACCAACCAATCAATGCCCACACAATCCCCGAGCAACAGCAGCTGCTTCTGACCTCTACCGCACCCAGTTTTATTTCTGAGCATGACATCATATGGTATGGACTATCCCTTTTGTCACTTGGGGTCAGCTGTCCTAGCTGTGTCCCCTCCCAACTTCTGGTGCACCCCCAGCCTGCCTGCTGGTGGGGCAGTCTGAGGAGCAGAAAAAGCCTTGATGCTGTGCAAACACTGCTCAGCAAGAACTAAATCATCAGCCAAAAACAGTACACTCACGTTGGAAGGAGGTCTCCAGCCCAGCAAGGTCAGCTCTGGGGTCAGAGCTGGTTACTCAGGGCTTGATCCAAGTTGTGACATGAAAACTCCCAGAATGGAACATGGATTATTTCTCTGGGAAGCCACTTCCTGTGTTTGACTGTCCTCGTGAGGAAAAAGATTTCCCTGGTCTCTGGTGTGAACTGTTCTTGTGTCAATCTCTTGTCCTCCTCCATGCACCACTGTGACGCTGACTGCAGGAGATGGGGAAAAGAAAAATTCATTGTCTCCATTCCCATATGCCCAAAAGGAGATCCAGCAAAGCTTGGTCAGTGCAACAGACAATAACTGTACATCATGATTGAACTGGTGGCCATTCCTGAAATATTTCCCTAAAACTGGAAGCTTCCTGGAAGTTCCAGCCTTTTGGACAAGGTAATTTTCTTCATGTCTCATGTTTCTTCATGTTTCATGTCTGACTCTCTCTTCTTATGAAATACATTGGCATTCTTCATAATTTGTTCAAAGAGGAGAAGAAATCCCAGCAGTGCACAAGGGTCAAGGAGAGAACTTGACCCATACAAATCTGTGGGGCTTCATCCCCATCTGCTGAGACAGGACAGAGGATCATCCTGAACAGGTAACACACTGCCTGGAGGCCAGGAGTAAGTGAAGTACTGCAAGGGTCTGTCCTGGGACATGCAAGATATTGATCAGCTGGAGCAGCTCAGCAGAGGGCTATGAGATGGTTGGGTTGGAGCAGGCTGGAGCACTTGCCATCTAAGGCAAGAGTGAGGGAGCAAAGCTTGTTCAGCCTGGAGCAGAGAAGGCCCCAGGGGATAAGGAGAAATGTTTTCCCCATGAGGTCAGTTGCCAAGAGAGGTTGTGCCATCCCTATTCATGGAGGTATTCAAGTCTTCTTCCACGCTGCCTGTCATCTCCTCCCATTGACCAAAACAGTCTTGCTCCTGCAGGAATCAAGCAAGAGAGACATGGCACCAGCACAGATTCTGCATCCCCTGAGACCTCTCTTCCCTACGGGGAAGGAGAGAGGTCTTTCATCAGCCCCACCCTTCTTTCTCCACCCTCAGCCTTTGCAGTTGCCTCTATCTTGTCTTTGCTCTGATCACATTTGAACTGGAAGCCCACGAGACTCCTGGAACTCCTAACGTGGATCTGGCGTTCACCACAAACCTGGATCCCAACCGGTCATGGAGGCATCAGTCATGCAGTGCCCCAGCTGTGCCACCCAGGGCAGATTTTGTCATTCTGCTGCAGCATCGCTGATGCAGTGCCCATGTCCTGTCCTTCTGCCACAGAGCGCCCAGGAGCCCCAGACAGCCCCAGCTGCCTCGGGGGCTGTGATGAAACCTTTTAGCAGCAGGCGGAGGTGGGGTGGCAGGAGATGGGCCCTTGGCACTGCCTGGTCAGGGAGAAGCCAGCTCCCCTCTCTTGGGGCTGGGCACAGCTTGTTCCCGGGAACCTTCCTGAGGAGCACACGTCTTCTGTATCTTTCTGTGCCCTTGCACAGGTGGCATGGGGACTAGGGCTCCTGGGGCAGAGCGGAAGAAGCTCAGCTGGGAGAGTGTTAGAGGGAAGAGCTAAAGTTCCCAGGCTCAAGTATGGGCTTTGGCAATGTTTTGCCTTGGGCTTTTGCAGAGCCTCTTGCTCTTCTCCCAGCCTACCCCTGCCTTCCCTGTGCTCAGGGCAGAGTTTGCTCAGGGCAGAGTTTGCCCAGGGCTGGGCAAAGCTTTTCCCTGGGAGCTCCCTCAGGAGCTGCTCCTGGTGATCCTCCACCTCTGCCCTGTGAGGAGCAGCCAAGCTCAGGCTGCTGGGTGGATGTGCACAGGCAGTGGAAGAAGGACAGGCTGCCCAGGGGGAACACCGAGACTGTGTCTGTGCGTGCAGTGGTAGAGTTAGGGCAACTCGAGTTAGAGCTCAGCTGGAGCTGGAACCAGCAAGGGCTGGGTAACCAGAACAGCTTCTCTAAGGAAAGCAATACCAAAAGCTATTGGTACCAGCTAAGGAAGATATGTAGCTGTTGCTGAGTGGGGCAGGGGACCTTGTAAGCAAGGGCATGTAAAGATTTGAGATATTCAGCACCTTTTTCCCCTCAGCTTTCAGTGACAAGCTCTGCCTGAGGCTTCCCAGTTTCCCAAGCCTCCCAGCAGAAAGTGTGGGACCTGAGCACCCAGTCCCTGCACAGCCCAGCTGCGTCCCACACGGGCCCAGGAGACAGCCATCTTCCAGGACCTCTTGGGCTCTGGTCCAGAAGAGGAGCCATGCTGGGTTGGCCTTTGTTCCTTAGTCACGGTATGGAAATGTGCCGGAGGATGGAGCTGGCCATGGACCGCCCCACAGCCGGACTGAGCAGCCAGCTCTGGAAATGAGTGATGTGAGGGGCTGCCCTGGGAGAAGTGTCCCCCAGCAGCTTCCCCGCGTGTCCAGGGAGCAAGGGATCAGACCGAGCTTCTCTTCTGCACCTTCCACACCTGGTTTCTCTCCAGCAAGTCCTGGCTCTGCACTGTGAGCGCAATGCTTTTAGCCCACACACTGCCCGGTCACACTGAAGAGGTCGATGCTCAGCTCCATTTTTCAGACAAGGTCAGCCCCACTCCCACCTCTCCCCAGTACCCACCACAGGGAGCTACAGAGCTCTGCGATCTCCCACCAAAGCCCAAGGCCCTTTGAAGGGAACAGCAGTCCCAGGAAGATGGGGAGGAGGGGCATCAGGGAGGTGGGTGTCAGCCCTCCCATCAGACCCAAGACAGGAGGCCAACAATAGCATGAGGAAATGGAGGCCAATGTACACAGGCTCCTTGTATCCTGGAAAATCCAAAACAAGACAACCTTTGCCTTCCCTCCATTCCCGCTGCCAGCCTTGCTCCCTAGGGCAGCACAAAAGCCGTGATCCTGGGACTCCTCCATCAGCTCCTGCTGCCCCAGCCATAGAGCAGCCAGCCCTGGACTTGCATGTGCAGAAATGGATTTCTCTTTCTTTTTTAATCCACAAGCATGAGAGGTGTTTGCGTGCTACACCAGATCCAGGCCAAAGTTTCTTTACTGAAGGTGCATGATTCACTCTCCAGCATCCCTCCCTGTGCCTGCTGGGTCCCTGTGGCCTCCCCTGGGATTGCAGAGTCCTCAATTACCTTTGCACACTTGGATTTAGTGTTTTCCCTTTTTTATGACTACGCCTTGGGTGGTCTCTCATTTTGTGAAGCTTCCTACTCACCCCTGGGCACACGCTGTCCCTTCACATCCCCTGAGCTCTCCCCATGCACCTCCAGAAAGAAGGAGTGTTGGCCATCAGCCTATAGCATGTGTGGCAGCCCAAGGCAGGCAACCATGGGACAACTCTCCAACTCTCTTTGCACTCGGCACTGACACCTGAGCCCTGGATCCAGACCTGGGTCCCCAACAGAGCACACTGGGGTGCTGAGCTCATCCTCCAGGTCAGTGGGGAACCAGACGAAAGCCAGAGGATCTTTCAGGGTGCAGTTGAATTACAGTGTCCTTTCGTGATGTTTTGACTTCTAGCCTGGTCTTCAGGACCTGCACTGAAGGTCTCTGCAGTGAGATGACTCTTTTTAAAGACATAGTATTGGGGAGCCAGCTGTGATAATGTTGTAAACATTTACCAAATGCTTCAAGGCCAGACACAGGAGGTTTAGCCACTAGCAGAGCTGGGATGGATCCAAACATTTCTGTAGGAACATAAGCATGACAGAGACCATAACCACAAGGAAAACCAAGCAGATTGCAGACCTGCCCTTAGATACCATGTGCAATGTCATGACTGCATAGGGCTGGGCAAGTTATGAGAGATGATACATGGCTACGAAATCGTTTTTCTCACTGCGTCCTTGAATTCTCTCTCCAAAGAGTGGAGGGCATCGAATTCCAAGAGCATGATTTGACAGAGAACAAGTGTCTAAAAGAGATGGAGATGTCCCCCTCTGTTAACCCCTCTTTCTGTCCCTAGGCAGGGACAGCAAGAGGTCCATTTCCCCTTCTGTAGAGCAGTGACCCCGCTGAGCCAGTGCAGGTATCCAAGGCCTGGTTGGAAACCCTCGGACTGGATGGGTGTTCAGCTCCCCCATGCACCCCACAGACCCACCCTCTTGCTGCAGTGCAGATGTGCACAAGAGAAGCTCCTGCCTGTGAGGTCCTGGCCTGAGCTCCTTCTCGAATCAGTGGGGATGGAGGGTGGCAGGTAGTTACTCACACAAAAGACCTGGTGGCATTTGAGGTGCCGGGGCCGTCCAAGACATGTACAAGTGTCTCAAGCCCTGACAGAGCAATTCGAAGTGACCCACAGCCTTCCTCTGCATCAACACCAGAGATGAGTGGGCCTCCACTGAATGAGGGTGACATTAATGACTCTCCAGCCTCCCTTCCCCATGCTGCCGGGTCCACGCTGTCCCTTCTGGCATTGCAGAGTCCTTGTTTCCCTGTGGACACACCAAGTCAGCACTTCACCTTTGGTGACTCCACCTTGGCTGCTCTCTCCCTTTGTGGGGCTCCATTCACTGCCCACCTTGGGCACCCTCTGCCCCCGGAGAGCCTGGGGGATCTCCAGGCAGCTCCAGTTTCCCCTTGGGAACGATGGTGTTTCTTGCTGCTAAATAGGACTCCATGGAATCAGTTTCCTAATACCGTCCTTGAGCTCCTGGTTCCTCATGCTGTAGATGAGGGGGTTCACTGCTGGAGGCACCACTGAGTACAGAAATGACACAACCAGATTGAGAAGTGGGGAGGAGATGGAGGGGGGCTTCAGGTAGGCAAACATGTCAGTGCTAAGAAACATGGAGACGACGAGCCCAGGAGGGAGGCAGGTGGAAAAGACTTTGTGCCGTCCCTGCTCAGAGGACATCCTCAGCACCACCCTGAAGATCTGCACATAGGAGACAATGATGAAAACAAAACACCCCAAAAATGGAAAAGCACTAACCACAAGAAACCCAATTTCCCTGAGGTATGTGTCTGAGCAGGAAAGCCTGAGGATCTGGGGGATTTCACCAAAGAACTGCTCCGGGGCATTGCCTTGGCAGAGTGGTAGCACAGAGCTAGCATGATGAAGCAAGTAAGTTCAAAGTTCAAAGACGACAGAATGACTGTGATTAGTAAAATGTTGGGTAGGATTTGGTTTGAACATCTGCAATGTATAGATGTAATGGAGTAATTTCTGTTTCCTTTGTAGCCACTGGAGGACGTCTTTAAAAGTCGGATTTCTTAGACTCATCCCTCCATGCTTTTCTGAAACAAATGGACATTTCCATTGGAGAAAACCATGCTCTTGGAGATACTCTCTGCTAGAAGGGGTTATTTGTGCTGTAAATCTGTGGAAGCAGAATAAAATCTCCTGGCTGAAATGTTGGATAGCTCAAGTATTAGGAATACAAGGGTGTATCATGCACAGACAAACATTTTTCGTTTGCAGAAAAAAAAGACTATTCATGGTTTATTCACTTGCATTCGCACTCAGGAAGAGCATGGAGAGAAATCTCATGGTTGAGAAGAGTGCATGGGAAGGTAAAAAAGGACCTTGTCATGTCACTATGCTGTTTGTCTGAGAAATGGATGACTGAGTCGGACCAGGGTAGCCTTACACCACGCTATAGCCAACAGCACAGAGAACCCCTTCCAGAGGAGGTAATTTCCAGCAAGATGATTTTCTCCAATGGAAGTGTCCATTTGTTCAGCTCGTTCAGCCTGGAGAATAAAATGGTCTTGGAGTCTGTCGTGGTTTAAGCCCAGCTGGCAACTAAGCACCACACAGACACTTGCTCACTCCCCACAGGTGGTATGGGGGAGAGAATCAGAAGAGTAAAAGTGAGAAAGCTCATGGGTTGAGGTAAAGACAGTTTACTAGGTAGAGCAAAAGCTGCGCAGGCAAGCAAAGCAAAACAAGGAATTCCTTCACTACTTCCCATTGCCAGGCAGGTGTTCAGCCATCTCCAGAAAAGCAGGGCTCCAAAGAAGACAAACGCTATAAATCTGAGTATCCCCCATTTCCTTCTCCTTCCCCCAGCTGGAATTGCTGAGTGTGACGTCATGTGGTATGGACTAACCCTTTGGTCGGTTGGGGTACGCACAGTGCCTATTTACTGGCGGGGCAGCCCGAGAAGCAGAAAAGGCCGTGATGCTTTGTAAGCCCTGCTCAGCAGTAACTAAAGCATCGGTGTGTTATCGACGTGGCTTTAATCACAAATCCAAAACATAGCTCCATAAGAAATTTAACTCCATCCCATCCAAAGCCAGTACAACAGGGTATCATGAATGATGCTCCAGTGTTACAGCCCTTGCCCTTCATCTTGCTAAAGACCATTCTGGGACTGCAGAGTCAGAGGAGCTTCGCCCTCAGCTCCAGAAAATTTATCAGAAAAGGGAGCTGAGAAACTTGATTTTATGCTGGCGCCTTTCTTTTTTTTAAATTACAGAGGGAGTCTGGCTTCTCATGTGTATCAGGTCTTTGGGCAAGAAAAGAACACTGAAATGCCTAAGAAATGAGATTAGGTATAATATTACCACACATCTAACAAAGAAGGAAAGAACGAAAGGAAGGAAGGAAGGAAGCAAGGAAGGAAAAAGCTTATGAAAAAGAGATCATCCTGCTATTTTCACTGACTATGGTGGCAGTCACAGGAGAAAGACAGCTACGTCACGGATGCCGAAAGAGAGTATACTGCAATAGTTTCCTCAGGGCATCCTTGAGCTCCTGGTTCCTCATGCTGTAGATGAGGGGGTTCACTGCTGGAGGCACCACCGAGTACAGAAATGACACCACGAGATTCAGGAATGAGAAGGAGATGGAGGGGGGCTTCACGTAGGCAACCATGGCAGTGCTGATAAACAGAGAGACCACAACGAGGTGAGGGAGGCACGTGGAAAAGCCTTTGTGCCGTCCCTGCTCAGAGGGGATCCTCAGCACAGCCCTGAAGATCTGCACATAGGAGAGCACAATGAAAACAAAACATGCAAAACTAAAAGAGGCATTGAACATGAGAAGCCCAACTTCCCTGAGGTAGTCTGAGACTGAGCAGGAGATCTTGAGGATCTGGGGGACTTCACAGAAGAACTGGTCCAGGGCATTGCCTTGGCAGAGGGGTATTGAAAATGTATTGGCCGTGTGCAGCAGAGCACAGAGAAACCCACTGCCCCAGGCAGCTGCTGCCATGTGGACACAAGCTCTGCTGCCCAGGAGGGTCCCGTAGTGCAGGGGTTTGCAGATGGCCACGTAGCGGTCGTAGGCCATGACAGTGAGAAGATAATATTCTGATGATATCAAAAACAGAAACAGAAAGACCTGGGCAGCACATCCTGAGTAGGAGATGGTCCTCCTGTCCCACAGGGAATTGGCCATGGCTTTAGGGAGAGTGGTGGAGATGCAGCCCAGGTCAAGGAGGGAGAGGTTGAGGAGGAAGAAGTACATGGGGGTGTGGAGGTGGTGGTCGCAGGCTACGGCGGTAATGATGAGGCCGTTGCCCATGAGGGCAGCCAGGTAGATGCCCAGGAAGAGCCAGAAGTGCAAGAGTTGCAGCTCCCCTGTGTCTGCGAATGCCAGGAGGAGGAACTCGGTCATGGAGCTGCTGTTGGACATCTGATCCCCTTGTTTACTGCCAAAGGAGGAAAGCACACTCACAAGTTAGGACAGCGCTGAGGAAATCTCTTCCCATTTGTGCCCTTCAAAATCCAACCCCTTAAAAAGCACAGTGACTCACTCCTTTTTTTCAATAACTTCTTGCCTTTCGCTGCCTGGAGCTCTGGTTTATGCTGGCCAAGGGTGCCGTGAGGAGAGGAGCTCTGCCTGTGGGCTCCCAAGGAGTTATCCCTGCTCCACAGCAGGGGAGACCTGGGAAAAGGAATTACAGCCTCTGAAAGTCACTGTTCACCTCATCCATAATCCACTTCACCACATATTGCTGCACAAGAACCTCAAGGAAACTCCTGCATGTCCTAAAACTGTAGTGACATGAGCAGAGCCAGCTCGCTCCCAGGCCTTCCACACTGCATTGTCCAGAGACCCACAGGTTAGGGTGGGCTGAAAGGCTTTCTTCCATGGACACAGCTGCAAGGCAGTACCTGCAGCATCGGGGTCTGAGATGCCCCTGAACCCTCCTTGTCCCCAGAGAGTCTGAAGGGAAGAGCAAGGGCAGCACGGGCAGGAGGGGAAGGTGGAGAAATGCCCCAATGCTCCTGCTAAGGGAGGACAGCGACACTGAGATGGCACTTGGAAGTTTCTCCTCCTCAAGGGTCAGGATGCTAAGCAGGTGGCTCAGCCTGAGATCCCACTCCCTTGATGGCAGAGGCTCTACTGGGCAGGAGAGGGGACCAAGGGATTGCTCTGGGGAAGGCATCTGCCTGCAGCAGCTGTCCCTGCTGGAAACTGTCCCCACCTCTCCTCCCTGCCAGCGCTCACAGACCCCATCCCACCCGCCGTGTGCTCAGCTCTGCCCTGCAGACACCTCCTGGCAGCAGGGAACTGCCCAGGGCATCTCCATGTTGCAGGTCCTACAGTGCAGGTCAGATCTATACTGAAGAGGACGCAAAGGTGATGTTTGAGCATTCTGCAGGCTGAGGTGGGTGAAGGGGCTTACACAAGGTTCTTTGAAGAGCTGTAGATGAAGCACTGTAATGCTGTACAAGTCTCCTACTCTGGGGCAAACCTTACACCATTTTCACCACCACCAGCACAGCAGGAAACTGAAAGCAAAGACCCTGGAAAGCACCTTTACTCCCAGGTAGCCCCTGCCTTGAGGTGCTTCTGGAAAAGTGCCCTGGGAAATGGGTTGAGGTGATCTGGAGCTGTGAGCAAACCTGACCCACGCAGCAGCCTCTCAACAGCAGAAGGACCCTGCCCTGCCCTGATGTGGGTCTCTCCTTCCCCCCACAGCTTCTCCCCACAGTGCTGTGGGGAGCTCCCTGAGCAGGCTGAGTGCTGACCCTGGCAGGTGGAAGAGTCCCTGCTCCAGCACACAGTGCCCCGGGGTGCAGGGACCCTGCTTGGAAGGACAGCCCTGGGCACCCCTGGATGCACACCCGCACTCACACCCCTGCAGCCCTCCCCAGGAGAAGGCAGCCGTCATGCCCTGTCCCTCTGATGGTGCAGCAGAGAATCCCTCATCTGGAGCATGTCCTCCTCCTCTACACTGAACCGACATCCCACAGGTTTTGGGCTATGACAGCTTTAGGAGTTCCCTGCAGGAACTGCAGCTGCATTGCCTTGCAGCCAGAGACTTACCGTGTCAAGGGCTGTGAAGATTTCTCCCCCAGTGAGCTCTCAGAGTCCTCCCACTCCCAGTTGCCTTCAACCTCTCTGCCTTGCTCGTCTCTTCTCGGTGCCTGTGGGCAGTGCCCTCAGCCCTGCCGTGCTTTGCAGAGGAGCTGCTCCTGGGCACAGCTGTCTCTCTGCAGCGCTGCCTGCTTGCTATGAGCTCCCTCCATCCCAGGAGCCTGGCCCAGCTCAGCAGCAGAGGACCAGCCCAAGACATTTTAATGACCCCTCTGGTGGGTTTTGGGGCCAAGTCCATGAACCTCAGACACTGAGAAGAAGTTGAAGAAACCTCTCAAGAAGTCAAAGTCAGATGTAAACTCCAGAGTTTCTTGGAGTGTTAATGGGTCCCACTGAGGATCGTTACCAACAAAGCCTCCCCAGGGGCTTGTTAAAGCAGAAAACTGGAGGGAGTGATGGCAGGTAGGTAAAGGCGAAGTAAAGGTGAATCTGATGATGAGTAATTAATGATGTGTTACATTAAGCAAAACGAACAAGCCCTGAAAAGAAGCCTCTGCATAAGAAGATCCTGTTATTGCTCAGGGCTCTTCCTGGGGCAGTGTGATGTGGGGATGTGCAATGCCAAGTGCAACACTATGGCATGACCCTCCTGGTTGGGGCAAGGAGGTAATGAGGTCATCCTGAATAAGGTTAAGGTGTCTTCTGGTAGACCTTGGTTGCAGAGACAATAGCCATAGCCATGGTGACGAAGAGGTCATCTCTGTTGGGGGCTTTCAGCCTGTCCACTGTCCTCAGCCATCTACAGCACAGGCTGCCCTGTCGTGCCCCACCCCTGCGCCTCTTCCTTTGAAGACTGTTGACACCCAATCATCTTTTCAATTTCACCGCAATATCTCACCACCCTTCCTGACATCTCCCCATCCTCCCTGGCTGTTCCTTGACAGACAAGGCCATGGGCTGGTTCACACTCCCTCTGGGTGCCCTCTTGTACCAGTTTCAGGCTATTCCCTGAGCAGCCGGAGCCTCCCTGCCACCAGGCCACAAAAGCCCGGGTCCCTCAGCCTGTCCACAAATCACATGTGCACTAGGCCCTTAACTCCATCTTGGCAGATGTCCTCTGGACACTCTCCAGTTCTACCCCTCTTCTCCAAAATGGGGAGCTGCACACTGGGACATGCCTGGGTGTGTTGGGTCACACCAGTGCTGAGTAGACGGGGATGGTAACTCAAGTTGTCTGGGTGGCCACGCTCCTCCTAATGTAGCCCCCTCTACAGCTGGCCTTGGTCATAGTGAGCATGCGCCACTGGCTCGCTGGGAGTCCCTCATGATGCCCAGGCCCTTCTCCTCAGGGTCTCTGCTCAGCACATCAGGTCCCAGCTGGTACTCATGTATGGGGTTATTCTTCCCCCCAGGGCAGGACTGGTCACTCCTCCTTGCAAAACTTCAAGGCGTTTCTGTTGCTCAAATCCCAGAGTTTCCCAAGGCCCCCTGGGCTCAAGCTCCATTTGGTCAGCTCTTCATGTTTGGGTGCAGATGGCTCACCCTGATGGGGATGTCTCTCACAAGATGACAGCATGAGGTGTTGCAGGGCACTACAGACAATACAAGGAGATACGGGTTTAATTGCTGACCCACGTAGGAATTACCATGGCAACCGTCTCTGAAACACCAAAGGAGGGTACAAAGGCAGTGAAACTGGGACTTGGGGAGAAAAGGTAAACGAGGATTGGGCTGTTTGTGGGTTAGACTATGTTAGTGGGAATATATACCTATATAGACACTCAGACAATACGGATCCCTCCAGGAGCTGATCTTAGACCCTCCGTCTAACCAGGAGCTGGCCCCAGGTTCCCCTCATACCCCCAGTTCCCCCCCACACAGACAAGCACACACACACACAAATATCTCCCTCCAGCACAGAATCACAGAACCATTGAGGCTGGAGGGCAGCCAGCTTCCACCTTCCCTGTGCTTCCTTTCACGCTTGGTTTGAGGCAGGAGCTCCTTTCTCAGCCATGCCACTCTCCTGCCAGCTTTGTGTGACTTCTTGCACGTCCACGTGGACCATTCTTGATCTTGAAGAGGAGATCTTTGACCATCAAACAGGTCTCCATACCCTTCTGCTCTGCAGGGCTGTATCCCATTGGATTCTTCCAAGCAGGTCCCTCAGCAGGCCAGAGCCTGATCCCCTGAAATCCTGCTCTTTGTTGCCCTCTCTTCTCTCAGGAGCCTCAACTCGACCTTCTCATCCCTGACTTTTACAGCCCTGACCAGCTCTTCCTTGGTGGTAAGTAGGAAGTCCTACAAGACACCTCATCTCGCTGCCTCCAGAGTCACCCTGGTCACAAAGATCTCATCAAGGAGCTCCAGAAAGGTCCTGGGTGGCGAGTACCTCGCTATGGGTCCCCTTTCAGCAGGTATTCAGGTAGCCAAGTCCCCCATGAGTCCCACTGCAGTGGCTGGCACCCCATCCGTACAAAGAGAGAGCACCTCCTCATCCCACAGGGTTTTGGGAAATGGAGTTTTTCCCTGTGTTTGGTTCTTTCCTAGACATCCCATGGAGAGTCGTGAACAATTCCCAAATGACCCCCAGAGGCGGAAACCCCATCCTCAGTCGGCCAGGTCATCCTGGAAGGCTCTGCCATTGACCCACCTGGGGAGTCCCCCACCCAGGTCTGTGTTCCAGCAGCTGGAGCAGGGCTGCCAACATCTGGGGCACCAATGTTTGGGTGCGTGCAACAGGCAGGACCATGGCCATAGGGATCCCTGTGCTGGGTAGAGTGAGTGCCTAAGACAGACCTGGGTCTTCTGCTGGAGACGCAGCTGGGCTGGAGGAAGTTGATTGGCTTCCTGCTTCCCACCGGCAGCACGAGACTCACAGGGCCTGCCAACCATAGGTCTCACTGCTGCAAGAGCTTAGGAACTCGTGGTGGGAAACAACTACAAGGGGTGGTAATTTGCAGAGGGGAGGGACTCTTGCTCAGCAGGGTTCAGCGTTTCAAGCCACAAGGTTTACAGCTGGACTGTAAGGTCTCTCCAAAATTCAACAGCAACATCTCGTCTTCCATAATCTCTGTCACAGTGTTGTTGATTTTTAATTTTTTGGAAGATTTTTCACACATTGCTTGCAAGAAAAATGTTCTCTTTTGGAAAGAGAATCAAAACCATGACTTGCTCCTTCACTTGCATGAAAGCATGGGATCGTCATTCTATGTGAGATATTTTTTGCATTTGATCTGAGAGGGTTTATTTGCATTGTTTAAATAACTTCCCTCCCAAGCCATGAAAACACTGAGATATAGAGATGATTGCATCCCGCTGGCACACATATTAATAGTACTGAAAACTAAGATGGATGGCTGTATCTCAGATGCCTGAGTCAGTAGGATGGGTCCTATCCCATCCAAGCTGGCAAAGAGTGCCACCAGGGCTTCTTCAGTGAAAAGATTTTGGAATCACAGGTGAGGGTTTAGCTTAGCTATGCTCAGGCATGTTATCATGACAAATCCTACCCAAAGTCGCTTGTGCACTAATGGCTCTGATATTTTTACATAGATAGCTTAGGCTTGGCTGAATCTCCACTGGTGCCTCTACACAGCAAGTTCCTGAGGTCCTTGTGTACATGTTCTCTAGACTCTTCACCTTATTCACCTCATTCACACCAGGGAGAAGTCCGGGTGCCGTTGTGGGCGTAGTTCATTGGGGAAAGGGCTCCCTCAAGTGAAGGCACAGATCTCTCCAAGAGCTGCCACTCCAAGAGCTGCTCCTTATAACGCGCATCACCAAGACTGTGCCAGGTGCTGATTCTTTTCTCTCACCAGATGCCAAACTGTATTTGATGCCAAACATGTGTGCAGAACATCCTTGCTGTCATCCTACGAAACAAAACAAAGCACGCATTACAGCCATCATGTACTTTGGGTGGGAGAAACAGAGAAATACAGGACTATGTTTCTGGGCTGTAGGGGATCCTCATGGAGCCAGACTAGACCCAGGAGACGTGGAAATTATGCACTATGAACAGCACGGTCTGAGGACCAGGGTCTCCTCCTTGTAATGGATGTGGACGGTAAATACCACACTTCCTTCTGTGGGTAAGAGTCCCCAAAATAACCATCTACTTCCCTGGCATCTGAGCTCCATGAATAATGGAGGAGTTTTTTCAGGGGCTAAATTGAACATGCACACAACTAAAGAAACTAAGCATCCGGGTTCACTTTGAGGACTTTATTAATGAACACAGAACTATTCGGATCCATTTCGAAGCAATTCTTCCTTTGGTACAGGCAGAGGGCTAGTGCATGTTTTGGGGGCTTCTCTGTGGGTTGCTGTACAGAAATATCCTTTTGTGGCAGACAATACCCGAGGGTTAAACTTGCTCTGCCTCCATATGGATCTTGCACAGCACCGGCTGGTTGGAGACTTTCTGGTTCCATTATTGCTCCGTGCTCCAGCCAGAAGTAATAATAATCCTGTTGTTGCCGAGATGCATGGTAAGTCTCAGAATGTGCAAGTGAACTGAAGGTAAAACCAGTCTCAGTCAGCTCAGGACACATTTTACCTTGAAAGTCCCTCTCTCTTTTGATTTATGAGACGGACTCATTGCAAATGGCTTCTGAGGAGACATTTACAACTATCTGAGATGAGTCCCCCCCAAATCACCTTCTCTGCGTCATTCCTCCTGGTTCCTTCTGCTACTTATGGGAAGAGAAACATTTCCCGTTCATGATTCATCACGTCCTATGGTGGGGGACTATATGCTCACCACTTAACAGATTTGCCTCTACTGACCACAGAAAAGGGCCGCAGACCAGATGCCAAATTTAGAGATTAGATGTGATCTTAGAACTTAACACAGATTAAGTTCAGAACTAAGACTTTGACCTTAATTTAGACTGGATCATCTGAGAGCTGAAATGAGGCAGAAGAAATCCACATTCATATCCCTGTGTTCCTATGCTGGCATCTGCTGGCGGTATGAGAACCTTAATATCCAACCACCGGGAACTTTGGACTTCCAAGTATTTAGAACGCAGCAGTTTCAGGCATCTTCTGTGTGTCCAGAACTGACGCATGAGACAACAGTAAGTTACCTGCCAAGGCCGATGCTGTGTTGCAAGCAGAAGGCAGAGGCAAGACCTATCATCACCTTCTGGAGTTGCATTATTGTTCTTCAAGAGCCCTGTGTGAAGAGAGAGCAGTATGACTCCTGGGCAAGCACATGAAACCCTACTGAGATCAACCTCCCAACAGCACACAGAGGAAAATGTGAATATTCTTCTGCTTGTCTTTGTTTCATCCAGTCATTGCATGAAGGCAAGCTCCTGATGATTTATTGTGGGTGAACACACAGTGAGCCCCATTTATAGAGCTAGGAAGGCAGTGGTGAGGGGGAATGAGAAACAGAAGTGATATCTGCACAGAGCTAGAGAACGGAAGGGGTGCAATTAGTCTCAGGCAATTTTACACACCTTGGAGACAGTTGCAGAGTCTAAACTGTTCTACACTTCTGCTGTAATCAGCAGAGGGAGACTTCCGGAAGGTAATCCATTGCTTTTGGCTTCATCTGTGCAGAGCACCTCTGATAAGTCACGCTCTTCCCAATTATTCTTTTCCATTGGCCAAGGGGACCATGTGTTCATCTGGAGGAAAGAAGATGGTCCATAAAGGGAAGCATATGCTTCTCGAGTGGTTCGAGTCATCCACATTAAGTGGGATGAGTTGTGCTTCCTAGATACCTTGGAGGGTATTTTCTTCGTGGTGAATGAGAAGCGAGGCTAGATGATGAGGTCAGGTGCAGGTATTATATTGACAATGTCTCTGCTTGGACAGGAGACAGTCTTGCCCTGTCAGGGAGCAGCAAGAGCAAGGTTGCTCCCTAAAGCAAGGTGAGCTGGGAGCCGAGGGAAGCACCATGGATGGCAACGCAGGTGGTGCGTCCCCAGCCAGGGCCCAGCCCCACAGTATCTGAGCAAGGCAAGCAGGACAAGCCTGGGGATGGGGGCTTGAGTGCGGTTAAGCCAGGAGGTCAATCCACTGATTAGGACGAGTGAGGTCGAGGAGTTAACTTTCCTCATAGCAGCCCTCCTAGTGCTGTGCTTTGTATTTGTAGCTAGAAGGGTGTTCGGAAGCAAGCGCTGTGTGAACTGAGGTCCTACTTCCCAGGAAGGGAAGTGGCTGGACATCACCTGCTGATGGGAAGTAGAGAATGAATTTTTGGGTGTTTCTTTTCCTTTGCTTCTGTGCGGGGCCTTTTCTTTTCTTTATTAATCTGCCTTTATCTTGACCCACAAGTTTTTAATCTTATATTTCTCCCTGTCCTGCTGAGGAAGAGAAGGACTTCTTGAGCGGCTTAGTGGGCACCTGGCCACCAGCCAAGGTCAGGCCAGCACACCAAACTTGGCAGATGCTGTCCTTGAAGAGTGGCTGCACTGACCTCTGCTGCCCTTCAGTGCTGCTGACAATGAGATCCACACAAAAACTCCCCAGAACAGGCCAAGGTGTACTCCTCTGGTGTCCAACTTCTGTAGTATTCTATTCTCCTTCCTCATGCCCCTCAGGAGCTGGGAATCCAGTGGGTGGCCAGTCACAAGTGCTGTTCCCCAGGACTCAGTATTGGGGCCAGTTCTCTTCAATAGCTTTATCAGAGATCTGGACGAGGGGATCGAGTGCGCCCTCAGTAAGTTTGCAGATGACACCAAGCTGGGAGGGAGTGTTGATGTGTTTGAGGGTCGGAAGGCACTGCAGAAGGATCTGGACAGGCTGGATCGATGGACCCAGGCCAATTGTATAAGGTTCAACAAGGCCAAGTGCCGGCTCCTGCACTTGGGTCACAACAACCCCATGCAACACTACAGGATTGGGGACGAGTGGCTGGAAAGCTCCCCCGCAGAAAAGGATCTCTGGGTGTTGATCGACACCCGGCTGAAGATGAGCCAGCAGTGTGCCCAGGTGGCCAAGAAGGCCAACGACATCCTGGCCTGTGTCAGAAAGAGTGTGGCCAGCAGGAGGAGGGAACTGATCGTGCCCCTGTACTTGGCGCTGTGAGGCCGCATCTTCTATCTTCTGTTCAGTTTTCGGGCCCTCTCTACAGGAAGGACATTGAGGTGCTGGAGCGTGTCCAGAGAAGGGCGACGAAGCTGGTGAGGGGTCTGGAGCACAAGTCTGATGAGGAGCGGCTGAGGGAGCTGGGGTTGTTTAGCCTGGAGAAGAGGAGGCTGAGGGGAGACCTTATCACTCTCTACATTTACCTCAGAGGGGGTTGCAGAGAGGTGGGTGCTGGTCTCTTCTCCCAAGTGACTAGCGACAGGACAAGAGGAAATGGCCTCAATTTGCACCAGGGGACGTTCAGGCTGGATATTAGGAAAAATTTCTTTACTGAGGGAGTGGTGAAACATTGGCACAAACTGCCCAGGGAAGTGGTGGAGTCACCATCCCTGGAGGTCTTCAAGGAACATTTGGACGTGGCATCGTGGGACAAGGTTTAGTGGGCATGGTGGTGTTGGGTTGATGGTTGGACTTGATGATCTTACAGGTCTTTTCCAACCTTAGATTCTGTGATTCTGTGAATCTGTGAATTCCAGCTCTGTCGGCTTTTCTTCATAGGAGAGGTCTTCCAGCTCTGAAATCAATTTTCGTGATGCTTTTCTTGACCCGCTCCAACAGGTCCATGTCTTTATTGTGCTGGGGCCCCTAGAACCAGACACAGTGTTTCAGATGAAGTAGCATGAGATTGGAGTAGAGAGGGAGAATCCCCTCCCTCCACTGGCTGGCCATGCTTCTTTTGATGCAGCCCAGGGTATGATTAGCTTTCTGAGCTGCAAGTGCACATTGCCAGCTCTTGTCCAATTTTTCACACACCAGTGTGCCCCAGTCCTTCTCCACAGGTTGCTCTCAATCCAGTGATCAACAAGTCTGTATTGATACTGGGCTTTGCCCCGACCCAGGTGCAGGGCCTTGCACTTGGACTTGTTGACCTTCAGGAGGGGGGTTGACCTTCAGGGGCGCATGGGTCCCATTTACCAGTTACTTAAACAACTGAATGTTTCTTTCCCAAGGTTTAGGGTCTTGACTATATTTTTCCCCTGGCATATATCCCTTCAGATCATGAATCCCACCAGGGTATGATCCCTGCAGCCCAGGCTCCCACTGATCTTGGCCTCTCCAATACGTTTCTCTGAGTTGGTGACCGGGCTAGGGAGTTGGGTTTGGGTTTAGGCTGCAGACATGTGCTGAGTGTTTCTGCTTTGGCATTCGTGTTGAGGGAAGGGCTGAAGATGAGAGCTCCAGCTTAGGTATTAGGCTTAGGGTACAGGCAAAGGCTTAAGGTGAGCTGCACAGTGCCACGTCTGAGGGGCAAGGGTGGGTAGGCACTCTGTGTGTATCAACCCTTGTGGAGATCAGAGGCAAACCTCAGCTGCTGAAGACCAAAAGCATCATCATTGTGATGGGCTGGGGATCAGCACGGGCACATCCAAGGGGCTACCTGACAAAGGACGCCTCTGTCTCCTTGCTTTGTCATCCTGAGATTGCTGCCTCTGATTTTCTGCTCTAATCAGCCCCCAGAGAGGCACGCTTCAATTTCCTGAAGCAGCTTCATCACCCACAGCCCTCGGCAGGCCCTACTAAACCTCCAGGGCTCTTGACTCCTGCCATGGCCCTCCGCGCTCACTGACGCTCCCCTGGGAGCTTGTTAGTGTGCAGCAACTGTAAGGAGTTTAGTGTTGCATCTCAATTTCGGCATGCTTGCACAGGGACTTCCAGGAGAGACCATCTTGCAGGAAGGCTTTTGCTAAGTGTGATGATGTTAACGAGCACCTGATGCCACACAAGTTCATTTCTTTCTCAGTCCTAACTCAGGAATGCTTTGAAAATTGACTGTAAAATGTTCCCACAAAGCACCCCAACTTCATTTGCTAGAGGTGGGCATGGGATGAGGAGGCACAGGCAGCCAGGTAGATGTGACCACAGGTGGAGGGGCAGGGAGATCTCTAGAGACATGAGTTGTTGATAAGGCTCTGGGATGGAAATTTGGCCAAGAATAAGGCAAAGTTGATTGAATCTGCCAAACTGTCCCTTTAGCCAACTCACTAATTGTCTGTATATTTATCATTTCTTATCTGTCTGCCAAACATATTTCTTTTATGGTCGTTCATCGCTTGAGGAAGGTGGACCTTATTGGAGGCTTAGACTTGGCATACAGTTGAGGAGTCCGTTGAGTCTTTTCATTTATTTTTTTCACCCTTTACTTCTGTTTGTTCAAAATTAATAAGAATCCTGCTTGTATTTACAGCGAAGTCTCAGGGTAAATCGGGTGGGAATTGGTGCAAAGGAGCTGTAACACTCAGCTGCAGACTTCAGTGTGGAAGTCTGATGTAGGAAAAGAATGCAAGTGCCAGGCGGCCCCTGAGAGAAATGGTGGGGCTGGGGAGGTAAGGAGGAAAGGTGCCCATACATTGGGGGATCTCGAGGAGACGGCTGCTGCCACCTCTCCAGACCTCCTTAGGAGACCTTCTGCATCAATATCAATTGGAGAAAGCTGCTATCACTTCTTCTGTAGAATGAAACTATAATTTAAAACCCCTTTAAAAGTAAAAAAAAAAGAACAGCCCGCTTTTTTATTGAGTTCTGATTGAAATCTTCCCCTTTAATTAGACTCCTGAGACCTTTCCAATTAGCTGTACAACTCTGGAAGCCCTGAAGAAAATTAAGGAAGTGATATGCCTTATTAGGGCTTTCTGCACTTTAATGAGCCCCATGGGGTATTTGGTGCTGAGTCCATGAGCCTCAGATACTGAGAGGAGATTGAACAACCTCTCAAGGAGTTAAAGTCAGAAGCAAAAGCCAAAGTGTCTTGGAGCATTAACTGGCCCCTCTGAGGGCCATTACAGACCAAGGCTCCACATGCATTTGTTTGAGCAGAAAATTGGAGGCTGTGATGACAGGGAGGCAAAGGCACTGTGCAGGGGGATCTGACGCTGAGTAAAACTTGATCTGTTTTATCATGGCAAGTGGTCAGCCCTGCGAAGGGGGATCCTGTCCCTCACCAAAGAGCTCAGGGCTCTTCCTGGAGCAGTGTGATGTGGGGTGGGCAATGCTGAGAGAAGGGCAGCGGTACCACACCTCCCAGCCTCCCTGGGGGGTGCAAGGAAGTAAGGAGGCCCCAGTTCCATGAGACTAACGTGTCTGCTTTCAGGCCCTTGTAGCAGAGCCAGCTGCCATAGCCAAGGGGACAAAGACCTGCAGGCTGTGGACACCAAACTTAGGTCCTCACCTTGCACCCACCGTGGCATCTCCCTGCCTTTTCTGATATCTCTTCTTCCTCCCTGCCTGTGCCTTGAAACACAACGCATTGCGCTGATCCAGGCTCCCTCTGCGTGACCTCTGGCACCACAGCACTACCCTTCAAGGCACATCTCTTTCTCTTCCTGTCCAGCCTCAGCCTCCCAAGCTGCATATTGTCATGCTTTTCCTTATGTGGTTTCCCACTGCAGAGGAAAGCTCCATCATCTCTGAAAACACCCTGAAACCACCTGAAACTCCTAATTTCAGGCTACTCTCTTACTCCCACACAAGCCTCCACATCATCAGGACAAGGAAGCCCAGGTCCTTCAGCCTCTCCACACAGGACATGTGCTTCATGCCCCCTAAACCCACCTTTGCAGGCATCCTCTGGACACTCTCCTGTTCCTTCCCACTTTTCAGAATGGAAAGCCCCACAGGCTTTTACAGGTGTGGCCACACCAGTGCTGGGTCGACGGGGATGATGACTCCCCGTGTCTGGGTGGTCATGCTACAATGCAGCTCCGTATGCAGGAGCTGCCTGTATTGATGGTGAGCCTTTCCCAGTGGTTCATATGGCATCCCTCATAATGCCCAGGGCCTTCTCCTCAGACTCGAGTCCTGTCCCACTCTGCCCCTTCTCCTTGTAAAACTTGAGGAGGTTTCTGCTGGCCCAATCCCCAAGTGTCTCAAGGGCCCTGTGCACTGAAGCTCCAGCACGTCAGCATTCAAGGCATGTGTGCAGATGGCTCATGAGGAGTCATGGTTCCTCTAACACGGCAACTTGAGTCGAGGTGGGACAGTGCAGGTAAGAGAAAGAAATGCGAGTTTAATGCAAGTGATGATGAAGGTGGGAAGTACCACTGTAACACTAAGCCAGCTAATCCTCAATCACACTGAACCTCACAGGAACTTCACAACGAGCAGTGAGGGTGACCTAGATCTACGTACCTCACATGGGCACTACCACTCCTCCCTTTTCAACTACAGGATCAAGTTCAGTGACAGGAGTGACAAAAGCAGCATTTGCTGCTTTCCAAAAGTTGCAGCAGGCTCCTGCCAACAGGCAGCAGAGGGGCACGGATGCAGAAGCCACCCTGAGAAGAACATTGTGTACGCTGAAAAAACTTTTTGGTTGAAGAAAAACGGTGGCAAGGGCTCAGTAGCTTGTCACGACAGGCGGAGCACAACCTGACTCTTTCAAGACTAGTTCGTTGTGCTGGTTTTGGCTGGGGTAGAGGTAACTTTCTTCATAGCAGCTAGTATGGGGCTGTGTTTTGGATTTGTGCTGGAAACAGTGTTGATAAAGCAGGGATGTTTTAGTTACTGCTGAGCAGTGCTTACACAGAGTCAAGGCCTTTTCTGCTTCTCACCACCAGCGAGTAGGCTGGGGGTGCACAAGAAGTTGGGAGGGGACACAGCCGGGACAGCTGACCCCAACTGACCAAAGGGATATTCCAGACCATATGACGTCATGCTCAGCATATAAAGCTGGGGAAAGAAGAAGGAAGGGGGGGACATTTGGAGTAATGGCGTTTGTCTTCCCAAGTAACCGTTACGCGTGATGGAGCCCTGCTTTCCTGGAGATGGCTGAACACCTGCCTGCCGATGGGAAGTGGTGAATGAATTCCTTGTTTTGCTTTGCTTGCGTGTGCGGCTTTTGCTTTACCTATTAAACTGTCTTTATCTCAACCCACGAGCTTTCTCACTTTTTACTCTTCCGATTCTCTCCCCCATCCCACCTGGGGGGAGTGAGCGAGCGGCTGTGTGGTGCTTGGTTGCCAGCTGGGCTTAAACCACGACAGTCCTTTTTGGCGCCCAACGTGGGGCTCGAAGGGTTCACGATAACGACAGGTTTGATTGGAATGTGCTAGATCGAATTTATAGCTGTTGTTGCTGTTTAGCTATTAATCGGCAGGCTCCTGTGCTTGCCATGGGGTTTGCTTGCCTTACTGTCTATTAGAGTCTAGTGCTCGTTAGTGGCTGCTTTTTGCTTTAGCTGCTTGCTGTACTGCTGTACTGCTTATCATCTTACTCTGCTGTGCCTGGGAACATTTTGATAACAGCAATGGCCATGCGCCTGGGCTGGCAGATGGCCAGGGCATCGCTGCTGGTTCTGTGCTGCTGTACTGGACAGGCTGGAACTCCAGTGTGAACTCGAGTCAAAGGGACTGTGACCTGTGGATGAGTCCATGTGGGAGCAGGACACCCCGAAGCGTCTGTGGCCATGGATAAACCCACATCAGAGCAGGTACATCTCGAAGCGTCTGTGGTCGTGGTTATGTCTGTGCCACAGCAGGTGTAACTCTGAAGGGATTGTGGTCCAAGGGTAAGCCCACGCAGGAGAAGGTACACCTCGAAGCATCTGTGGCTGTGGATACGTCCATGCTGCAGCAGGTACACCTGGAAGCATCAGCGGCTGTGCATGAGGTCATGCTGGAGCACCTCAAAGTGTGAGGCCATGGATAAGCCCACAAGAGAGCAGGTACACCCCTGGAGAGACTGCAGCCATGGGAAAGTCCATGTTGGAGCAGGTTTACTTTTGAAGGGACTGTGGCTGTGGGTAAGGCCACGCTGGAGCAGGTATATCTCTGAAGGCATTGTGACCCATGGATAAGGCCACGCTGGAACAGGTGCACCTCGAAGCGACTGTGGCTGTGGATAACTCTCTGCCGCAGCAGGTATACCCCTGAAGAGACTGTGGCACACAGATAAGGCTCCACTTGGAGCAGGTACAATCCTAAGGAACTGCAGTCTGTGGATAAGTCCAAGCCAGAGCAGGGGCAAGGGGAGGAGTTCATTGCAATATTAAACCCTATGGTCTGGTCCAAAGGGACCAGGGGTGGAGGTTGTAATGGAAACACCTTTAAATTATTGTAACCCAGGATTTGAGTTGCATGTTATGGGAATTATTATAGCAAGAACCCCTTGTTGCTAGCCAGGCTAGGAGCAAGGGGAGGAGTTCATTGCAGTGCTAAACCCTGTGGTCTGGTCCAAAGGGACTGGGGTAGAGATTGTAATAGAAATACCTTTAAATTGTTGTAACCCATAGTTTGAGTTGCATGTTACAGGAATTACTGTAGCAGGAACCACCTGAATCACTGGAGGACAAGCCTTACAAGAAGCAGTGCAAGTGCAGCAGTGACCCCACCTGAGCTGGCTGTGGTGCCCAAAAACTCCATGCAATACAACACCTGTCCTGAGTGACCACCATAACAGATGGAGCCCAAAGTGATGGACCAAATGAACTCAATGGACATTTTGTGGACATTTGGGGATATTTATGGACATTTTATAGGGGTGGTCCACAGACAAAGGGAATGGTATATGTGTATTCTATCAAAGGATGGGAAGGGGGGTGATGGTTAATGAGAATGTATTGAATAGTGTGAGACCTGAGCATGACGTAAATGGTATGGAATAAGGGGTGGAGAATCTGCTGGTTTTGGCTGGGGTAGAGGTAACTTTCTTCATAGCAGCTAGTATGGGGCTGTGTTTTGGATTTGTGCTGGAAACAGTGTTGATAAAGCAGGGATGTTTTAGTTACTGCTGAGCAGTGCTTACACAGAGTCAAGGCCTTTTCTGCTTCTCACCACCAGCGAGTAGGCTGGGGGTGCACAAGAAGTTGGGAGGGGACACAGCCGGGACAGCTGACCCCAACTGACCAAAGGGATATTCCAGACCATATGACGTCATGCTCAGCATACAAAGCTGGGGAAAGAAGAAGGAAGGGGGGGACATTTGGAGTAATGGCGTTTGTCTTCCCAAGTAACCGTTACGCGTGATGGAGCCCTGCTTTCCTGGAGATGGCTGAACACCTGCCTGCCGATGGGAAGTGGTGAATGAATTCCTTGTTTTGCTTTGCTTGCGTGTGCGGCTTTTGCTTTACCTATTAAATTGTCTTTATCTCAACCCACGAGCTTTCTCACTTTTTACTCTTCCGATTCTCTCCCCCATCCCACCTGGGGGGAGTGAGCGAGCGGCCGTGTGGTGCTTGGTTGCCAGCTGGGCTTAAACCACGACATTCGTATTACTACAAAGGACAACACGAAGGAAATATGTGCTAGCAAATGGCCTGGATCATTAGCGTTACTCACGACCTTTTGGTCCTAGAGATCGAACGATCCAACCGGTTGAAGGGGATATGTGTGACAGATGCAGAGGGCAGTGGGGCCCATAAGAACTTGCCTACTTGGCAAAAATGCTTGCAAGGAGCCAGTCTTGCCAAGAAAGGCAATCTGCAAAGTCTTTTTTTCCACAGATGAACACTTGAAAATCCAGGGTGCTGCTGTCCTGCTGAAGGATCACAGCAGGTCTTTCTGAAGACAAATAGTGTTACCTGAATCCAGATCTCTACCAGACTGGCCCGATTATTTTATCAAAATACTGCTCTGATCACAGGAACCATGTAAGAGCAGATCAGACAATTGCCAGTAAACAAGCATCCCCTTTAAGTATACTGCCCATATGGCCTATGACTCTTTGCTACTAACAGAAACCTATGTTCAAAAATACCCAACTGACTTAGGAACTGGGAATCAGCTCATACAGGACCTGCATTCATTGAAAAATACAGAATATGTGCATATCATCTGCAGACGCCTTCAGTTTACTTCTACCTTCTCCTTCCTTCTCACCCAGTTGAGGATACTTCTAAGAGAAAGAGCTAATTTTACCACCGCGCACAAACGTGTTGAGAATACAGACCTGCCTCAGCACTGGGAAGAGGACTGTCAAATCCTGCTGCTTCTCTTTTCCTCCAGGAATGGGCCCAACTCGATGAGAGGCTTGAGGTGGCCTGTCATGACCTTCTGGAGCCAATATCTGAGACAGATCCATGGGCACTTGGAACCATGGGTACGTGAGCTCTTCCACAGGGGGTCAGTGTCACGTGGCTGCAGTGAACAGTAGATGGTGGGGTTTAAATTCCCAAGAGAGAAGTGCAAAACAAATCCCAGCATCAGAGCCTTGGAGTTCAGGATAGAAATCTTTTCTTGTTCAGGGAACTCCTGTGCTGGATTTCATGGAAAATTGCCCTGGAGGACAAAGGGGCCTCAGACAACTGCTTCATCTTCAAGGAGAACCATGTGAAAACACAAGAACCTTCCAGGCTTTTATGGATAAAGGTGATCAGCCATGGCAGGAGGTCAGCACACTTTCTTTCCACCCCTGCCACTGCAGTTGCCTGTGCCTGAGACTGCCCACTTGCCCTCCCCACAGGCATGTTTGCACTGGGAGTCCAAGAAAGTCCCAGCGCTCCTATCCTCGAGCTGGCACCTGCCCCGATTTGGTAGCCTGGCCAACCCCAGAGGCAGCAGCTGCCCAGTGCCCCTGTGTGCAGCCCAGGGCATGGGTCGCACCCGCCTTTCCCTGTTGGTGCCCCAGCTCCCAGCACTGCTGTCCTGTGCCCATGTCCCACCCTCCTGCCAGCAGCCTTCCCCTGAGCCCGAGGCAGCTCCAGCTCCCTTGGAGGGCTCTGACCAAGCCTTCCAGGAGCAGGTTGCAGTGGGGTGCCAGGGGATGGGCTCTTGGCACTGCCAGGCTGGCCGGCCTGGGCAGGGAGAGGGCAGCCCCCATCTGTGGGGTTGGGCTGGGACTGCTCACAGGGACGTCCCTCAGGAGCACACCTCTTGCGCTCCAGTCTGCACTGAGGCAGGGCTGGCACCAGGACAAGGGCTCCTGGGTCAGGGCAGAAGTAGCTGAGCTGAGAGAGGCTTTGACTGACGACCCACAGATAGGAGCCCCAGCTTCAGCAATGTGTTCCCCCTCAGCATTTAGCAGCGCTGCTCTGTCTTCTTCCCACTTTCCCTGCTCCTCATCCCTCCACCCTCCTCATGCCCAGGGCAGAGCTTCCCCCAGGCTGGGCACTGCTTGAGTGATGCGGAAGGTCGCAAGAAGGGCTTCAGTAAGTGTGTTAGCAGCCAGCGGAAGGCAACGAAAGATGTGGGCCCACTGCTCAGTGGGGCAGGGTGCCTAGTGACCAAGAGCATGTGGAGAGAGTGTCAGCGAGCTGACTGGCCATACACGGGTCTGTGGAATAATTGCTGGAGGTAACTTAGGAATTAAATTTCTATTAAAGGTACAGCATTGAAGAAATCTTCAGGGTGGAGTGTGGCGAATATGCAAGGAATCCATCCCACAGAAGTTCCCTAGGCAACCTTAGATGTTGGCAACACCAGGGGAGCTTGGTGTGCTGACTCTAAGAGAAACTACACAGCGGGTGGAGCGGAGTGAAGACACCGTGGCCAGGCTCTGTGATAATAGATGTATATATGACTAGAGTCACTCAAGCTCCACCTGTAAGGACAAATGATATAAAAATGGCTTAAGAGAGGAAGGATGCCAGGGAAGATACCACTGCAGACCACCTCTGACATCTGGGATCAGTCAATGGGCTGAGCCTCTCTTCTCCCCGACAGGGACGTCTTTGGGTAAGATTCAAACACCTGGTTATACCGAATGCTTCCCCAGGAAACTTCGAAATCTCTATACAGTTGCTTTATAACTTAACGTGTTTGTAGGCAGGCTGTATTACTCATATTCTTGGTATTTACACATGCTTTGCAAGCAGTAATTTTATCACCGGCAATCCAAAAGAACTTGTGCATCTGTTGCTTCAATAAACTGCACTATTCACTAATCTAGCCGTGAGAGTTCTCACGGAACATCACCAAAACCCTTAAGTGTGGCCTGCTAGTTCATGAAACGCGACTGGACTGAAAGTGTATGGGTGTTACGAGTGTATCCGTAATCATGAGAGTTCAATACATTGAACGCGACCGGACTTGTAACACAGAGAACTGGGCATCACTCAGATTCTAAGCCCAGCCACCCCCAGCCCCTCTGATACCTGAGGACAAGCTGGAACGCAACAGGGTTTATTTTCTGCCAAATTGCCTTGCCCTTTAATGTGACAGACTCTCACTCATAAACGATGTGAAGTGTTGCAGCCAAGGGTTCAGGGGGTGCTGTCTCAAGTCATTGTGTGGCTGCTTCTGTCATCCTGGAAAGGCTGTGGCAGTCAGGGAGGTTCCTGATGCTTTTCCAACCTTAGTGATTCTGTGATTCTGTGATTCTGAAATTCTGCCTGACTAACCTGAATACTTTTTATTATTACATGACGGGCCCTTTGGATGAGGAGAGAGATGGATGCAGTAGTTCTCGGCAGCTTAGTGAAAAGGGCTGCCTGGAACCCTACAAAGTTGAAGGAAGACAAATGTCGCATTCATCCTGGCACTGCACTGGGAGAACTCCATGCAACAGGCAGGCTGGGGACAATTGGTTGGAAGGCAGCTCTGCAGAAAAGGTCCTGGGAGTCCGGGTGGACAGCAAGTGGGACAGGAGGGAGCAGTGTGCCCTTGGGAAGAGGTAGGCCAACAGCATCCGGGGCTGGCTTAGCAAAATCACAGCCAGGAGGGAAAGGGAAGTGATTCTTCACCCCTGTTCATGGACCCCGTTAGGATTGCTGTGTCCAGTGTGGGTCTTCCCAGAACAAGAAAGACCTTGACAGGCTGTGGCAAGTCCAGCAGAGGCTGGACAGATGGTTGGGGCCTGGAGCACATTAGCTACCACTGGAGGCTGAGAGTGCTGTTTGGTTTTTAGGCTTGGTTTATTTTGAGAAATCCCTCAGAACCACACACCGGAGCAAGGGCCCAGTGGAAATGGTTGGATCTCAGTCAACAGAGATATTCCAAACTTGTTGTGACAAGGGCCAATCCACTTGACCTAGCATGAGTTGTCAGAGAATAGGCTTGGAGAACAACTTAGGCAGAAGTTACGGCACATCAAGTCTGAGTGTCAGTATGAAACTGGTTTCTTCTTTGTTCATATCAGTGGTGGAGGTGGGTATCAGAGTTGTGCATGTATGCACCCCCACTGCACCGAAGTCATTAGGACCCAATATATTATTCTTCCTTTTCAAAATAATCTTTCTATCTGTGAGCATTTGGGCAGCCCTCACAGCTCCCACCTAGCAGAAATTACTTCAGGATGCAATGGTCCCCCTTTGTACCAAGAAGAATCCTGGTGTGAGAACATCCTGCAGGGCTTGCCCATGCCCCCAGCACAGTGTGAGCTCATCTGCAGGGGGCATTCCCGGGCTGGCACTCAGCACATGCTGTGGGCTGAGGACCATCACAGCCCATCTCCAAGGACAGCCTGGTCAGGATCATGCAGAGAGGCCACAATGACCAGCTCCAGGCAATGACACACACTGTGGGTGCCCATTGAGCTCAGAGAAGGGTACGCAGAGACACCTCATAGCCCAGCACAGAGGGACTGTGGCAGTGCCCGTGGGGTGACTGTGGGCAGAGCAGGGAAGAGCTCTTCAGCTGGACCGGCCAAGTCCTGCTGCCCCACATGGCCCCACAGCCCCGTGGTGCAGGCACTGCATGGGTGGTGCATTCGGGGTGGGAAAATCTCTGCCCAGAACACTCCCCATGACAGCCATCAATGCTTCTTCCTCCAGCAGTGGCAGCCTCTCACCACTGCCTGCCCCTGCCCAACCCCAGTGGAATCCCACGTAGGCTTTTGCAACAGCCTCGCTGCAGGGTCTGGCAGCATCTGGGTCAGGAGAGATTGCACAGGGCTGGCCATGCCCCTGCAGGTAATGAGCCCAGGAGGAAGATGGAGTTTGCCATGCAGCAGAGTCCCTGCCCACAGCTGCTTGTACTGCCAGAGGTGGAAATGGCCAGAGTTCAGGGCTGGTTTTGGCCAGTGTTCATGGGGCAGCTTCCTCAGGGTGTCCAGGGACCATGGCACAGACCAGGTCCTCTCTTTTCTGCCTTTGATGTCTTGCGTCCTTCTCCAAAAGGCCTGGCTGTGCACCGCGATCACACTGCTGTGTGCTCCCACCCTGCACACTCACACAGCTCAGCTAGCAGCGCTGTTTTCCTCCACCAACAAAATCTTCCAGCCCAGCCCAGCCCCTCCCTGGCTCTCCCCACCTCCCCTGCCCTCTCCCCAGACCACCGCAGCAGAGCAGCCCAGTCTGGGCCGGCCCCATGGCAGTTCCCGCTGCAGGCTGCTGCCGAGCTCTGGGCACTCCCACCACAGCTCCAGCCCTTCTGAAGGGCACAGCAGCTCCAGGGCCATTGAGGCTGTTCAGCCTCCCCATCAGCCCCAGGGCTGGAGCTGGCCCCAAGGGCACAAGGAGACACAGGCCAGTCACCCTCTGTCTCTCCCGCATTCATGCTGCAAGTGATGCCCAGCCCTGCCTGCCTCTGTCCCCCTCTGCCTCCCCACCAGCCCTGCTCCCCAAGACAGCGTGAGAGCCCCTTCCCTGGGGCACCTCAGGCAGCTCCCGCATCTCTGCCGTCTCCCTTCCCTGTGCCTGCTGCAGTTTCACTGGCTCCCACAGAACTGCAGGGTCATGGTTTGTGGGTGTCTGGATTTAGTGCCTTACTCTGGGAAAACTTCACCTTTGAGGGTGTTTCATCTTCTGAGTCTCCATTCACTGCCCTCCCCAAGACACACGGAGAGTGTCCTTTCTCTCCTGACCCCTCCAGACTCCTTTCCACAGGGAACAATATATGCCATCAGCCCTGCTATACATGTGGCAGCGTAAGGAGGTAATGGAGAGCTCATGCAGCATCCACATGGCCCCTGGACACCAGGAATAGAGTCTTGCTCCACTTGCTGTCTAATAGATCTCAGAGCTGCCACAAGCTTACTGCCCCCAACACAGGGAGAAAAGAATCAGAAAAGACCTTTTTCAAGTCTAATTCCTTGGGCTTGTTCTTGGCAGCAGCTTTTTAAGGATAGCCCAGCCTTCAGACCCTGCACTCAGGAGACCCCTTTGATTGCTGAGATGCTGTCAGGGAGGCCAGATCTGATGCAGCTTTCAAAGCATTTGGGAAAGGCTCAGACAGGACAGGATGAAGCCTCTAGAGAAGTGGTAGGAAGCAGAGCAGGTGCCTATTACTACAATTATCACAGGAGAAAGAGATCAGAGGCCTGGCCTAAGCCAAGCTCTGGGAGAACTTGCAGAGAAGGGGAGGGAGGTTACTGCTGGTGGAACAAAATCCATTGGATCAATTTCTCCACGGCGTCCTTGAGCTCCCTGTTCCTCATGCTGTAGGTGAAGGGGTTCAGAGTTGGAGGTCCCATTGAGTACAGAACAGCCACCACCAGATCGAGGGATGGGGAAGAGATGGAGGGGGGCTTCAGGTAGGCAAAAAATGAAGTTCTGATGAACACAGAAACCATGGCCAGGTGAGGAAGGCACATGGAAAAGGCTTTGTGATGTCCCTGCTCAGAGGACATCCTCAGCACGGCCCTGAAGATCTGCACATAGGACAGCACAATGAAAACAGAATACCCAGAAACTAAGCATGCACCACCCACAAGGACCCCAACTTCCCGGAGACAGTCTGAGTCTGAGCAGGAGAGCTTGAGGATCTGGGGGATTTCACAGAAGAACTGGTCCAGGGCATTGCCATGGCAGAGTGGTAGTGAAAAGGTATTGGCAGTGTGCAGCAGAGCATGGAGAAAACCACTGCTCCAGGCAGCTTCCGGTGGCTAAAACAGCGTTGATAACACCCTGATGTTGTAGCTATGGCTGATCAGTGCTGGTTTAGCGTCAAGGCCGCCTCTATTTCTCATTCTGACCCCACAGCGAGGAGGCCAGAGGTGGACAAGAGGTTGGGAGGCGACAAAGTGAGGACCGCTGACCCGAACGGACCAAAGAGATATTCCATACCATGTGGCATCTTGTTCAGCACTAAAAGTGGAAGGGAGTTTCTCCAAAGTAGCCCTTGCTCAGAGACTGCCTGGGCATTGGTCTGCTGGTGTGAGGGAGTGCTTCTCCATCCCCTGTGTCCTTCCCTTTTTATTTTTCACCATTTATTAAGGTGTCATTCTCTTGACCCATGTGGTTTTCTCTCATTTTTGCCCTTCCATATGTCTCCGCCATCCTGCCAGGGAGTGAGTGAGTGGCTGGTTGAGGTCACTTGTTCCCTGGAATCTCATAGGCGAGCAGGTAGTCAATAGGCGGATATGTGGTTGTCAGGTCACTGGTGCCCGAGTAGCTGTTAGGCAAGGGGAGAGACATGGCCTGGGTATGTACTTGTGATGTTACTTGTGGCTGAGCAGCTGATAGGCCAGGACCAGGTACATGGCTTGTATAGGCCATGGTGAGGTCATTGGAGCCCGAGTACCTCCATGGCAAGTTCATGGCAGATGGAGAGATACGTACTTGTGAGGTCACTCTCGGTTGAATATCTGATAGGCCAGGAACAGGCCTATGGATTGTGTAGGTGCTTGTGAGGTCACTGCGGCCTGAGTAGACTATAGGCTGGGAGGTGGCACATGGCTTGGGAATGTCTTTGTGATGTCAGTGGTGCCTGAGTAGCTGGTAGGCCAGGAGAAACATGTCTTGTGTTGGATATTATGAGGTCACAAGTGCCTGAGAAGGTGGTAGGCCAGGAGTAAGAACTTGTCTTGTGTAGGTGTTTGCAAGGTCATTTGTGACTGATTAGCTGATAGGCCAGGACGAGGCCTATGGGTTGTGTAGGTACTTGTGAAGTCAGTGCTGCCCCAGTATCTGATAGGCCAGGAGCAGGCACATGGCGGGTTGAGATGCTGTGACATCACCTGCGGCTGAGTGGCGGATAGGCCAGGAGTATGCACGTGGCTTGTGTAGGAGCTTGTGATTTCACTGGTGCCGGAGAAGCTTTTAGGCCAAGAGCAGGCGTATGGCTTGTGTGGGTGCTTCTGATGGCATCAAAATAATACTTAGACCCCACCCAAATATGGCTTTTGGGAAGAACCGTCATCAGCAGAAGCCCGAATGCAGCACACACATGTGTGACTGTAACTCATGAGCTCACAGCAGCAGAAGTAGGAGGGTGTGAGGTCACCGTCACCATAACTGCTCAGTACACAGCGGTGGCAGTAGGAGCGATGTGATGTCACGTCACCAATGGCACCCCATGGCCGTGGGTCTCGGTGCAGAACGTCCGTGTGCATCAGAGGGGCATCACGGGGGACAGGAGCTGCCCGGCCCCGTGTCTGCGAGGCCAAAGGAGCAGCCCCCGCAGCCCTGGCTGGAGCAGTCGTGGTGGGGGTGGCTCGGGGGCACCGCGGGGATGTGCCTGGGCACGGTGCCAGCAGGAAACCACAGACTGCCTTCCCCGGGCGCTGCGGGGGGAGCGCGGCGAGCGCTGCGAGGCCACGTGGGCTGTGGTTTGTGCACCTGCAGGCTCCAGCTCCCGATCCGCCCGTGGGAATAACGGCCCCTCGGTGACAGGCTGAGAGTCAGGGACACGTCTGAGGCTCTGGGCTGCATGTCTGCTGCCAGGGCAGGGACAGGTCCCAGCTCTGGCTCCTGCAAGGGACCCACCGTGGGGCTCTCTGGGGAGGGACGGGCGAGCCAGCACTCCTGGAAGGGAGCTCTTCCCCTGGCCAAGGACCTTGCCCAGCTGCTGCTCCCAGCACAGCGGGGTCTGTCGCAGGGGCAGGGGCTGTTCCCTTCCCATCCTGACACAGACCCCGGTGCAGCCCCAGCTCCATGGTTCCCACATCTCGGGGGCAGCTGGACGCTTGCCTCTTGGGTTCTTGGATGAGCCCAGCATAGGAGATGCTCAGTGCTCCCAGTCCCCACAGCAAGGTTCAAGGGGTGACAGACCCATTTCCCCTCCATACCCAGCTTGTCCCGTGACGATCCCCCGCCACAGAGACAGTGACACCCGCAGCGGGACATATATGTGCCTCATATATGGTCATGAACGGCGCTGGAGAAGTTCATTGGAGGGCTGGGCCGTGTCGGAGGGGAGATAGCTCCCGATAACGTCTAAAAAGGTGCTGCTGCTTCGATTGGCTCCTCCTGCAGCTGGGCCAGCATCTGCAGAGATATAGTCCCCTGCCATCGCCTGAGTCCCCGGCAGCCGTGAGAGGGAGTGGGGCTCAGCAGGGCTGTGCCAGGAGGGCAGGAGGCTCAGGATGGGCACAGAAGGACTCCTGTCCCCTCGGGTGCTGTGGCTGCTCCTGTGGGTGCAGCTGTGCAGGGGTAAGTGCCGGCTTCCTTGTCCCACAGATAGGGCCAGTGGGTTTCTTGGGGTTTCTTGGCATGTGCCAGTGAGATGAGGGGCAGAAGGTGCTCAAGTCAATCGAACTTCTGCCTTTCTCTGTGCCTCTCTGGGTGGGAGAGGGAGCTGTGGGCCTGGGGGCACAGGGCTGTACAGGGCTTGCTGGGCTGGTGAGGAGACTGTGCCCTGTGCAGGGCCGGGCATGGTGTGCAGGTGGGCATGGGCAGGGGGTGGTTGAGGTGGGAGGAGGCGCCGCAGGCTGTGGGGTGGTGAATGGCACAGCAGGTCAGCCGATGGGCACCCCCAGCCCTTTGCAGCCTTTGGGGAGAAAAGAGACCCCCACACTGCCCTGGGGACAGCCCAGAATGGGGAGGGCTCCCACCCTGGTGCCTGTAACTCAGCCTGGGCACGGGGGACCTCCAGACACACAGTTTGGGGCTCCTCACTCTCTTGACTGGTCCCCTGTCAATGTTGAAGGGGCTGCGGAGGTGAGGCTGGAAAATGGTGGCGGACGCTGCACTGGAAGAGTGGAGGTGAAACACCAGGGCCAGTGGGGGACCGTGTGTGGTTACGACTGGGACGTGGATGATGCTGCAGTGGTCTGTAAGCAGCTGGGCTGTGGGTCTGCTCTTGAAGCTCCTCAGTACGGACACTTTGGGCCAGGATCTGGCCCCATTTGGATGGATTATGTTCGCTGTCGTGGCACCGAGTCTGCCCTCTCTGACTGTACACACAATGGATGGGGTCAACACAACTGTGTTCACAGTTTGGATGCTGGAGTGAGGTGTTCAGGTAAGGGGCCAGCCCGTTCCCCACCTCTGTGACTGGGATGGGGGAAGGGACCTGGCTGTGCCCTCAGGGAGACAAGGGTGTACTGGAGAAGGGCCTGGTGGGGCCGGTCACACTGCAGAGCTGGGACTGTCATTGCTGGTTTCCCCAGTCCTTGAGGAAAGTCCAGCGGGAACCCACCACTGCCTGACCCCCGATGCGGCTCAGCCCACCCTCCATGGGTGCCTGGGGCTGGGAGATGAATGCCCACCCTGCTCTGCAGTCTCTGTTGGTTCCCAGCTTTCTCCTCCTGTTCACACAGGAGCTATCTGGCAGCACTGAGGAGCAGGTCCCCCCATGGCAGAGGCACCGATAGCAGCTCATGTGGCCACCCACAGCCCCAGGGAAGGGCCCAAGGTGGCCGGGGAATTCTGGGTTGTGTTCCCTGGCTAACACAAGTCCCCCAAAGCAGAGGGGCTGCTCAGAGGAGAGGAGCACTGGGCTTGGGCAGCAGAGCAGCGTGGCCCATAGCTACCTCATTCTTCTTCCAGGGTCAGCCCAGGAGAGCCAGCCCCCAGGGAAACAACCCTGTGCAGGCAGTGCTGATCTGCTGCCCAGGCTCTCCTGCCTACAGCCCCTGGCTGCCCTGTGCCACAGGACATTTGCCAGCACTTTCTGGCTCTCCTTCGTGCCTATCCTTGCATTGGGAGTTTGTATCAGTCCAGGGCTGCTCCTCTGCCCACTCTCCTGCCCTCTGCCCAGCTGTTGGCCGGGGCTGTGCACGCCTGGCAGTGCCCTCTGGTCCTGGCTGAGGAGCCCTCCCTGCCTAAGTGCTGGAGCTGGGGGCTGGTGGCAACAGCAACCGCAGGTACGCTCACACGGCATCTGTGCCCCGAGCGATGTCCCATATAACAGCAGTTCCCCAACAGCCCAAGAACCACCCGGGAATGAGGTGCATTTCTGGCGGCTCCAAGGGGTTCCGCAGCCTGGCCCTGAGCTTGGCCGGCAGAGCAGGCTGCAGCAGCCAACAGCTCCTGGGCCCCTCTCCTTGGGCTCAAGTGCTCCGGGTGCTGCAGTGCCTGGGGCCAGTCCTGGGCCGCCCAGGGTCTCCAGGGCAGCAGCAGTTTGTCTGAGCAGTTCCTGCGGCTGGGGGTTTGGGAGAGAAGCAAACCCCCAAGTGCTGTACTGATGTCTGAGGAGCAGCAGGGTGTCCCTGCTGTGTTTGTGCCATCAGCACCCACTGGGAGCTGCTGGGGTCATTGCTGGGCTCTTTGCCTGCAGCCACCTTGGAGATGAGGTGGCACAACGGCATGTAACTGCCAGGGATCTCTAGGAACGCACAGGAGTTTGGTTTCTTCAGGATTTTTCCAGCTGGTCGGAGGGGATAGTCCCTGCTCAGGACGTGTGGAGATCCGTGATGGGAACCAGTGGAAAACTGTCTGTGACTCAGACTTTGGTCCCAAAGCCGCCAACGTGGTCTGCAGGGAGCTGAAGTGCGGCACAGCCCTGTCCGTGCCCGGGTCAGCTCACTTTGGAGAAGGTGTGGGTCCCATCTGGGACAGAGAGCTGCAGTGTGCGGGGAATGAATCCCTTCTCGCCTCCTGCCCCAGGGGGTCCCCCAGGGACCAGCCCTGCACCCACACAAACGATGCCGGTGTCACCTGCACACGTAAGGACTCAGGGTGGGGTGTTGAACACTGAGTGTGAGCTGGGGATGGGGGAGCAGGACAGGGGCTGTGCTGTGCGGGGTGTGATGACAGAAGGGGTGATGTGGTTGTGTGCAGCCCTAAAAGAGTGCAGAAGGAGCAGAAAGGAAGGCTGTGCCTCTGGCCTCTCCTCCAGCTACGGAGGGTGCCAGAGCACCAATGCACCCTTTCTCATCTTTCTCTGTCTCTGAGTACACAGGGTTCAGGCTGGTGAACGGCAGCACGGCATGTGAGGGGAGGGTGGAGGTCCAGGTGCTGGGGACCTGGGGCACCCTCTGTGCCTCCCGCTGGGATCTCTTGGACGCCCATGTTCTCTGTCGTCACCTCAACTGTGGATTTGCTGAGTCTCTTCCTGGAGGAGGGCATTTTGGGAGAGGCACCGGCCCCGTCTGGAGAGACTCATTCCACTGTGATGGGACTGAAGCCCACCTGGGACAGTGCCCAGTGACTGCCCTGGGGGCCTCACGATGCTCCCACGAGAACGATGCTGCTGTCATTTGCTCAGGTGAGTGCTGGGAGAACACTGAGGTAACTCCATTTGTGCCCTGGGTGTGGCATGGCCATGCAAAGCAGGGGACCCCATGGCAGCACCAGGGTGAATTTCTCCCTGGAGAATACCTGGTTTCACCAGGAGCAATGTGGAGAGCTTTGCCTGCTAGAATGACTGCTCTGCTGTGGGAGAGCTGAGGACAGAACAGAGACAGGCATCTTTGCCCCCCGAGGCGGCGGCTCAGGCCCTGGGGCCACCGCCAGGCCCAGGCTCCTCTGCTCCTGCTGCAGGACAGGCCAAGAACAGGGCTGCAAGGCTTTGCTCCATCTCTCCGGCTGCAGACAGCCCTGACCCAGCCCCACAGAGAGCCCCACAGAGCCCAATTCCCCACCCACAGGGGTTGTCCAGGTGCCCCCAGTAGCAGTAGCACACCTGGGGTGTAGGTCGCAGAGCAGGGCTGGGCTTTGCCCTTGCTTCTGGTCAGCACAAGTCCCAGACTGACCCCCCTCGCTCTGCTCCCTGCCAGGGACAGAGGATCCCAGTCCCCGATCCCCAGGGGTGCAGAGGGGCAGAGACGTGTGGGCTCTGCCTGGTGTCTCAGTGGTGCCAGTGCCAGCGCTGAGGTTGGGCAAGGCTTGTCCCAGCGCTGCCTGTCCCCGGGTAACTGCACCGGCTGCTGCTCCTTCCTGTGGCAGCTGCTCCATCTGGCGCAGCAGGGACCTGTTGGGTGGCTCTGCCCCACCAAGAGCAAAGAGAGTGTCTTGCTCCGGAAGGCTCAGGGTCTGGGAAACTAATCCTGTGGAAACGTGCTCCTGAAGCTCCCTGCAGAGGGCTGGGGGCAGGCGGGTGAGCTCCAGGGTGTTGTGAGGGTTCCAGAGCCTGGAGAGGTGCTGCAGATTTGTGGGCTCTCTGGTGCTGCCAAGGGCTGGGGCCTGGCTGCTCTCCGCAGGCTCAGCCGGCTCCATGTCCCTGCGGCTGGTGGGTGGAGGGAGCCGGTGCGATGGACGAGTGGAGATCTTCCAGCACGGGACGTGGGGCAGAGTCCTGGATGAGCAGTGGGACGTGCAGGAGGCCAGCGTGGTGTGCCGGCAACTGCAGTGCGGAGAGGCAGAGACAGCCTACAATCCCCCGAAGGCTGAGAGAGGGACGGGTCCCGTGGGGCTGCGAGGGGTCCGGTGCGCAGGGCACGAGGCCAACCTGACCCTCTGCAACACCTCCCTGCCTGAGAGTGCACCAGGAGCAGGGATTGCAGAGGACGTGGGGGTCGTTTGCTGGGGTGAGTGGCACTGCACGGGCCCCCCAGGCTCTGAGCTGGGTGGGCACCAGCCCCTGATGGCAGATGGGGTTTCTTCCTGCTGCAGGGAGCCGGCAGGTCCGGCTGGTGAATGCGACTGGGCGCTGTGCGGGAAGAGTGGAGATCTACTACCAGGGCAGCTGGGGGACCATCTGCGATGATGGCTGGGACCTGTCTGATGCCGCAGTCGTTTGCCACCAGCTGGGCTGCGGAGGGGCAGTGGAGGTGGTTGGCTCTGCTAAGTTCGGGGAAGGCTCTGGTCAGATCTGGCTGGATGGTGTGAACTGCTCCGGGGCCGAAGCTACCCTCTGGGACTGCCCGGCAGGGTCCTGGGGGCAGCACGACTGCGGGCACAAAGAGGACGCAGGAGTCGTCTGCTCAGGTCTGTGCTGGGAGCAGGGGCGTGAGGCAGGTGCCTGGGGAGGCCGGGACACGGGGAGAGCCGGGAACTGCCAAGGCTGTCCCTGGCTGCCCCTGAGCCGCTGTCTGAGTCCGTCCTGGGAACACCCATGCACAAACGCCCTTGGTCCTACTGCGGGTCTCCGGGGAGCTCAGCCATCCCCAGCAGTTAACGGGGAGGGCAAGGATTTCTGTCCTTCAGGGACTTCTCTCTGCTCATGCTTGCAAGGGGGAGTTGTTAGCTGTGCCCCTGCCTGGCTAAGGGCCTGGGGAGTGAAGAGGCTTCTCTACGCCCACAGCCCCACACCAGCCCCTTCCCCCTTCGTGCCTTTCTTCCAGAGTTTGTGGCCCTGAGGTTGGAGAACAGCAGCAGCTGCTCCGGGCGCCTGCAGGTTTTCTACAACGGGACGTGGGGGAGCGTTTGCTCCAACTCAATGACTCCCAAAACTTGGTCGCTGGCATGCAAAGAGTTGGGCTGCGGGGATGGAGGGTACCTGGATACACCCCCGCTCTACCACAACTTCTCTGGTCCCACCTGGTTGGATCATGTGGAGTGTGGGGAGAGAAACAGCTCCTTCTGGCAATGTCCCTCCGCTCCCTGGCACCCGCAGTCATGCGATGACCTGCGAGATGAGACCCACATCACCTGCAATGGTAATTCTGAGCTACCTGGGCACCAGCACCACCTCAGCTCCAGTTCCCTGCTAGGCACAGTCAAGCGTAGGGACAAGGCCCACAGCGGGCTTTTGCTTTGCATGCCAGACCCTGCTGCTTCTGGGGACACAAATGGGACTTCAGCTCTCAGAGCCACTCACATTCCCCAGGTTCCCTTTGGGGCTGAGCTGTCAGGGTGCCCCACATTGCCCTGCGTGTCCCCTGAATGACCAGGGTTCAGCTGCTGCCGTGAGTGAGGTGGCACGGGGATGCACGAGCAGAGCTCAGCCCCACTCTCTGCTGCATAACCCCCTGCAGCAGCCCCTTCACCCCAGCATTTCCTTCTGCAGGGAGACGGCCAGAAACACCCCCGGCCCTAGGGACCCTGTGCCCTAACTCCACAAGCTGCACAGGTAGCTGCTCCTCTGCATGCCCCTCTCACCTGGCAGGGCTCTGCCTGCTGTCCCGCTGCCCTGGGAGCTCTCCCTTCTCCAGACAGGGAGAAGATTCGTGCCATGGGAGGCGAGAACAGCTGCTCGGGCAGAGTGGAGATCTGGCACCGCGGCTCCTGGGGGACGGTGTGCGACGACTCCTGGGACATGCGGGATGCCGAGGTGGCATGCAGGCAGCTGGGCTGTGGCCCCGCAGTGTCTGCTCTGAATGAGGCTGCATTTGGGGAGGGGACAGGCCCCATCTGGCTGGAGCAGCTGGAGTGCCGGGGGACAGAGCTGTCTCTGCAGGACTGCTGGGCCCGGCCTGGGGACAGTGGTGCCTGCCGGCATAAGGAGGATGCTGCTGTGAACTGCTCAGGTGAGCGGAGGGGCTGAGACCCCTCACAGGGGTATTGGCAAGGAGCCGGGGCAGGTGTTTACGCTGCTGGGTCCCATCATGGCCCCAGAGATCCTGAGAGCAAGGCCATCCCTGCAGATTATGGCAGCCTGTTCCCAAGTGGGCAGCAGCTTCTGTGGGGCTGGATGTCCTCCAGCGTCTGCCCACAGGGCTCTGCAGCCCCCCGGGACATCTCCCAGGCTGGTTGTGCCATCCTGCCCACAGCCCAGAGCAGGGCCCTGGGCTCTGTCCCAGCCACCTTGAGCAGCCCGGCAGGAGAGGCAATTTGGGAGGGCTGTGTCAGGGATGTCTGCACGCGCATGCACGCGTGCACACGCACACACACGGCATGTGAGAGAGGAGGGTCCCTGGTACCCTCACACACATCCTCTCAGCCCAGCTCTCTTTCTCCTCCTCTGCAGCTGCACCCAGGACGGCAGCACCAACCCCCCGAGCAGGTAACCTGTCCTCCTCACCAGCGTTGCGACTTCTCGGGCTCAGGCTGTGACCCAGAGCCAGAGGGAAGGGGATCCTTGCTGGGGTGTGAAGCTCCCAAGAGGAGGCACTGGGTAGCAGTGGAGGGGGTTGGGGAGGGCTCTCATTTTCCCATCAGGGTGGGAGCTTCGCCATCACTCACCCCTGGGGTTCCCTACCCCCTCTGTAATGGGGGTCAGTACTGGGGTGCCCCGGCCCCCCACCTCTCCCGAGCCTGGTGCTGCCCTTTCTGTGTTCCTGCCCACGCAGATCCCACGCGGGGCCGTCCGACCGGCAGCAGGAGTGTCTCATTGCCCGTCATCATCTGCATCATCCTGGGAGCCCTTCTCTGCCTGCTCCTGGCCCTCCTGGCAGGGCAAGTGCGAAGCGCCAGGGCTGGGCGCAGGGGTGAGTCCTTTCCCCACGGTCCCAGGGGAAGATGCCTCCTGGCAGGGCCAGGGGTGCTGTGGGGTGTCAGTGAGTGGTACAGGTAAAGCTGCGGGGAGGAGAGAGTGTGCTGCCTGCTGTCCCAATGTCCCATTGACGGCCTGGCCATGGGCCGTCGGCAGCAAGGTGTAGAGAGTGCAGACGTGGGAGGAGCCAGGGATGGGGTGAAGAGAGAAATGGCAGAGCTGGGCTGGGGGAGATGGGAACAGAGGGGAAACAGAGGAGGACATGCCACCAGAAGTGCTCTGGGCATCTCTGGAGGGGGCTCTGTGTCAGGGGAGATGCCAGGAGGAACGTGGGGCAGCAGGGTCCATCCCCGTGGTTTCAGGCCCCTGGGCTGTTCCTCCATCCAACCCTGACCTCTTCTCGTCAGGGCATAGGCCGTGCTATGGATCCATGGGGCAGAGAGGGGGCAGGTCCAGGGGGAGAGGAAAGGTGGAGCTGCTCCAAGCTCAGCACCACGGACCTGACCCAGAGGCCAGAGGGGCACAAGGGCTATCTTTGAGGGGATGGTGGGAGGGTGTCGCTGCCCCAGACCATCTCCATGGGGACATTGCCCTCACTGAGGAAGTGGCAGTGGTGACTGGACAGTGCAGTGGGGATATGCTGTGGCGACAGCCCTGGGGTGGCCCAGGGGAACAGGGCTGGGGGAGCAGAGCGGGATCCCATCCCCTCTCTGTGTGTCCCTGGGCCAGCCCTGCCTCTGTCCGCAGGCTCCGAGAGAGCTTGGGAGCCCTTCCCTGAGGCCGTCTATGAGGAGATTGGTTACAGCCCAGCTTTGGAGAAGCAGGCAAGGTTCAGCGGCTCAGGTGGGTGTGCGTCCCTCCTGGAGGGCACATGTGCAGGGCTCTTTCCCCACTTCCTCACCCAGGGATGACCCCCTGCAGCCCCCTGACCCACAGTCCCTGCAGCGCTGGGGCTGTGGGGGCTGTGGGGAGAGCAGCCAGGTCCTTGGCCCAGGCCAGAAGCTTCCTCCCCACCAGCTCTGCCCGTCCCAGCTGGGGACAGCCCCTCACTGCCTGCCCCTGCATCCTGAGGGCTGAGGGAAGGGGCTGTCCCAGGGCATGTCTGGGAGCCCCTTTGAGACAGGGTTTGTCCCAGGGGAGCAGGGTGAGTCCTGAGCCCTCCTCCCCACTCAGCCCTGGCTCTGTGGGTCCCCCGTAACCAGCAGCACTGACCATGAGCTGGGTCAGCAGAGCGCACTCCCATCACACCCGCTGCACCTCTCGCCAGGCTCCTATTCAGAGGGGTCCCTGACGAAGCTGCAGCCCTACCCTGGGGACAGCAAGGAGGAGGATGGTCCAGGGTCAGCACCAGGTAACAGGGGGCCAGAAGGGGTGGATCTCTCCTCCCTGCAGACATGTGGGGGACAGCAGTGTCACTGAGTGTCACCGTCAGAGTTGGGGAGGACATGGGGAGTCTTCTGTGGTGCTGCCAACACCAGTGTCTGAGCCCCATGTCCCTGTGCATCCTCCTGCCCTCTGCTCTGCAGGACATATCTTCTCACTGTCACCAGCTCCCCTGCCCTTTCAGACATCCCTGTCCTGGCTGGAGGTGACCCAGTGGATGGCTACGATGATGCCAGGGAGGCTTCCGACCCTGGGGAGCATCCTGCCCCTGGGCAGGAAGGCTGGGAAATGCCCAGGGCACCAGAGGAGGGAGAAGGGCCCAGGGATGCACCTGGAGGTAAGAGGGAAAGATAGCGCTGCCGGTTCCTGGGGTGCCATCCCTGGTGCCAGATGAATCGCTGTCATACTGAAAGCTCAACCTCCTGGGACGGGGGAACCTGTCCATTCGAGTTTTGCTTGGGGGGAACAGGGGTGGGAGAGGGAGCTGAACATCTCAGGACTGCTGAGGAGAAGGGAGGAAGGTGATGTACTGATGAGGAGGGGCAGCCCATGGGATGAACGTGCAATGGCCTGCCTTGCTGCTTGCAGGGACAAACCTGCACTCCCCGAGAAGTGCTGGGGCCCCTGGAGCTGAGGGAGATGCCTGGTGCCTGTCCCCAGAGAGCACGGGCTATGACGATGCTGAAGAGGTGTCTCTGGCACATCCCCCTGAGGACACAAAGGCTGTGACAGCAGAGCTCAGTGCACAGCAGTCCCTGAGCCGCGGGCCAGGAGAGCCCGTCCCTGCCGTGCAGCTGGGTGCAGCCGGGAGGGAGGAGAGGTCTGTGCATCTGGGAGAGCCGTGAGCACCAGGGAACTGTCTCCCTTTTCCACGGGCAGCAGAAACAGCCGGGCATGTCCTCCATTTTTATTCCCCTGCTTTTACACGATTCCTTCATGTGTGTTCTTATTAAAAGGCTTTGGGGTTTGAGCCAGAGCTGGCGCTTGCCTGCCCAGGTGTCGGGGTGTCTCCCTGAGGCTGACTGGGGGGAGCAGAGCACAAAGACATGGCAGTGGGGAAGGGGCACGTCTTGGGGACAGTGGGCTCAGGGTCGGGCTGTGGGGCTGTGAGAGTTCATGGTCCCTGGGGAATATTCCTGCTGACAGAGACATTTCCAGCCTGACAGCCACAGTTTCCAGCAAAATGGCTCTCTGCAAGGTCCCGTGATGCATCCCAGCGGGAGCACCCACCTCCTCACCCTGGGGTTCCCCAGTTGCTCTTTCCCCTGGCCCTGCCTGGGCCACACTGGTGCCACGGCACAGAGGTCACGACAGAGCTGCCATATTGGGGTGAGCTGTAGACCCACAGAAGGGAGTCCTAAGGTGGCTGTGGTGCCTTGAACACCCGAGCCAGCCCCAGGGGGGATCACAGCCCATGCATCACCTCCCACAGTGGTCCCTAGAGTTTTCCTGCTGGCAACCCCTGGCCCCAGAGCCAGCCCCTCCATCCCCAGCCCTGGGCCCACCTCTCCCTGTGGAGATGCAGGGCTGGAGCCTGCCCCGGTGGGAGTTTCCCAGGGGATGGAGGCTGTGTTTGCAGTCCCCATGTATGTCATCCACCACCTTGGGGGTCTCACCTGGTAACGCTGCTCTCCCGTGGGCTTTCCACAGCCATGCTCTGCCCAGTGTGGGGCAGCAGTGCAGAGGGTTGAGGTCTCACCACCACACACATTGGGTGGGTGCTTGGGGGTTGCAGGAGCAAGGACAGGTCTGGGGCACAGTGATGATCCTGCATTGCTCCAGGGAATGGACCCAGCCTGCAGGGCCAGGCTGTTCAGGCCCCAAAATGTCATGGAATGGGCTCTTTCTGCTCAGATGTGCTGCCACCTCACACACGCCCAGGGCCAGTGGCTCATCTCCCCAAGGAGGAGGCAAACCTCTGCCAGGGCCAGAGTAAGGGAGAAACCTTACACTTGCGGGAGGGCCGAGCCGGCAGGGAGGTGGCATGGGACAGGCGCTGGGCTCACTACAAGAAAGACATTGAGGTGCTGGAGCATGTCCAGAGAAGGGCGACGAAGCTGGTGAGGGGTCTGGAACACAAGTCTTATGAGGAGCGGCTGAGGGAGCTGGGGTTGTTTAGCCTGGAGAAGAGGAGGCTGAGGGGAGACCTTATCGCTCTCTACAACTGCCTGAAAGGGGGTTGCAGAGAGGTGGGTGTTGGTCTCTTCTCCCAAGTGACTAGTGACAGGACAAGAGGAAATGGCCTCAAGTTGCGCCAGGGGAGGTTCAGGCTAGATATTAGGAAAAAGTTCTTTACTGAGAGAGTAGTGAAACATTGGAATAGGCTGCCCAGGGAGGTGGTAGAGTCACCCTCCCTGGAGATATTCAAGGAGCGTGTGGATGTGGCATTGTGGGATGTAGCTTGATGGACATGGTGCTGTGTGGTGTTGGGTGGGTTGTGGCTTGTTGTTGTTGTGTGGTGGTGGTTGTGTGTTGTTGTGGGTTTGTTTTTTTTTTTGTTGGTTTTTTTTGGTTTTTTTTTTCCCAGGTTGGACTTGATGATCTTACAGGTCTTTTCCAACCGTAGTGATTCTGTGATTCTGTGATTCTCTTCTCCACAGTACCCACCTGGGGTGGCTTGAGTTCGCAGGTCAGTGCCCATACTGGCACCCACCATCATGTTCAGAAGATATCCCCACCCCCACCCTCCTTCTTTGCTTCACTTTTATACCTTATTTCTCAGGATCTGGGCCCACCATTCCTGGGCCTGGGAAACCTGCAATGAAACGCCAGGGCTCACACCCCATTTTGGTTGCAGGCGGTTTTGCCAGGGGAGCAGCCGAGGCACCATGTCCTTGCTCTCCCGGTCTGTGCACGGCTGTGCACTGGCCTGTGCCTCCCTGTTCCCACCAGCATGGGGTGGACGGTGACACCAAACCCCCCAGGAACAAGAGGTGGGCACCGTCCCACCAGTCCCACCTCTGCAGGGCTGTGCCTGACCTCGGGAGCTCCAGGTTCCCTGAGCCGAGGCTCTGCTCGAGCAGGGGGTGATGGCAGAGGGAAAAGGACCTGGAGACAGGGTCAGGGTAAGAAATGTCACTCTTCAGCTCAGACACCCCTACCCTCTGGCACCGACGGCTGCTTCCCACGTGGTATGGGATCTCCACCTGGAGACAGGACAATCTCACACCCGTCCCTCTGGAAAGCCACAGGGGAAGTGTGGCCCTGGTGCCAAAGGACACCTGGGCTGGACCAGCACCCTCACATCCCATCTCTCAGTGCAGCCAGGAAGGATTGCCAGCACCCAGGGTGCTGCTGATGTCTATCCCCTCCCTGAGGGCCACCCCTCGCCTTCCCACAGGGGCTGTGCTGCCAAGCAGGGACCCCGGCTGGTATGTGGGGTGGGTCTGTGGAGCAGGGCAGTGACCTGCACTCAGGTCCAGCACAGCTGCCTGCCTCTCCTCTGGGAGGGGGCTCAGCAGAGGCAGCACACACAGCCCTCCTTACCCCATGACCAGTTGCTGGGAGGGCAGGGCAGGCCCACAGCACCTGGAGAGGAACAGAGCCCCAGCTCCAGCCCTTGCCCACCGGAACCTGGCGAGTCAGAGCAAAAACACCCCTGAAGATGGAACCCGGAACCTCTTGCATGGGAAGTGGGTGCTCTTCCACTGACCTACACCCCCTTGACACCTGCCAGCAGGTGGAAAACTCTCCTCCCATGGCATATCTATGACAAGCACAGCCCTCTTGTCACTGTGGTGCCCGGGGACCCTCAGCAGAAAACCATTTGAACCCTCCTGAGATGGGGGAAGTCCGGACTGCCTCCCCACTGGCGCCTGATCCTGGCACAGGGATGCACTGCCGAGCACGGCCCCTTCACTGTCTCTGCAGGGTGATGGGGCAGAAGGCGGCTCTTGCTGCAGGCACTGCTCCCACCCTCTGGCCTACCCTGAGCCCCCTCTGCCACCCACAGAAACAACCCTCTGTGTCACATCTGTCCCCAACTCCACATCAGGAGCAGAACAACAGGGTGAGGGAAAGACCCTCCCTGGGATGAGGTGCCCCCACGCTCTGATGGCACCCCAGGGCATGCGGAAGGGGGACATGGGGGCAGAAATCTCACACCCCCCTCATGCAGGGACCAGGTCTCCCCCTGTACCCCTCTGCCCCCCAGCACCCCTGGAGATGGGGTGAAGGGCAAGCTTCCATCTCCCTGGGGCTGCGGGTGTGGGTTGGGCTCAGGGACCTTCCCATTCCTGCAGCACTGAGCACTGTCCTGAGGGCAAAGCCGTGCCCTCGGACAGCCCTGGCTGGGGTCTCTGGGGCAGGGTGGGTGCGCATGTTCAGCTGTTAACTGAGAGGTCGATGGATTGAGCACACGCAGGGATGGTATCTTCGCGGTGCTACAGCTGGGACCATTGTCTTGCCCAATGCCATAGAATTTTCCCCACGGAGCCCCTGCCTGGCAGAGAGGGTTTGGGGGAATCCAAACCAGAGCACAGTCACTGTGAACTTCTGGAGTGCTTGAGTGGAGTGAAGGGGATGGACTACTCATCTGTTCCGCTTTACACACATGGCCCCAAAGCTCAAGAACAACCTCGAAGGACTTTGGGAGCAGTGATAGCTCTGCAGACACCTTCTCTGTGGATAAGCATTTTCAAGCTCGTGCTCAAAGCTGGCAAGACAGTAACCTTGCTTGGACAGATGGTCTCTCCTTCTCCCTCCTTCACTTGTGCTCAGTCAGGACAAAAGCCAAATTTCTCTGAAGGAGAATCCCTGGGGAACTGGCTGAGACATCAGAGCTGCAGGGGTCTAGGACATGCCCATTGCTTTGGGACTATAGTCCAGGATGTGCCATTCCTTGGCCTGACTGGTTGACCTGGAAGAGGCTGCGACTGGAGACAGAGGGGGGTGTGCTGTGTTGCCGTCATCACTGTGTTCCTAATGGTCAAGCAGGGTTCCGTAGCAGCAAGAGGTTGCAAGAGGGGACCCCAACATCTTGTTGGAGCTCATGAGCAGGTCTTTCTTCCTCTGGGCAGGGACTGATGGCTCTGAGGGTCTGCAGCTGGGCTGGACAGTGCAGTCTAGTGGGTGAGCAGGTTGGGATAAGCAATGGGGGAAAAACTGAGACACTTGTGCTGTGGGCCCTGGGTCTGGTGCTGAGGGGATGGAAAACACAGACACATGTGCGATGTCAGGATATGCAGAGGAAAGTCAATGTGGAGAGGTAAAGTGACATCCAGTGTTTGAGCTGGGGCTGTTGTGAAGACACTGTGACAGTTAGTGACCTTCTGTGCAGGACTCCAGGCAGCCACTGCTGGCATTTCTGTCCCAACTTGTGCCCTTGCAGCAGGAAGGAACTGATGCAGAGGGATGTTCATGTGGGGCCCCAGAGGGATCCCCCTGTGCTTTGTGTGCCCTAGCTGATGCCCAGAGAGGAGCACATATGTATTTCACCGATCATTGCGGCAGGGGGGCAACAGGGGCCAAGAAACTCTGCTCGGGACAGCGCATGACTAAACAACACTGGTGCCCAGGCACTACAGTGGATGATCCTCAGCACGGCTTTGTCAACTGTCCTGGGCACATCAGAGGTCTCGCTGCGACAGACACCTGGAGGGAGGATGCTGCCTTTCAGGCCTCAGCTCCAGGGAGTGCCTCTCCCTGGGACTCAGGGGATGGCGGCCTCTGGTCTGGGAACTGAGGAGCAGGTGAAGGTGTGTGAGGAGGGGAGCAGTCAGTGCAGCATCGAGAATGGCAAAGAGGAGAGAGACAGGGTCCTTGCAGAGACCCCGCAGAGGAGAGATCCCGGTCACTTTGGAGCAAGGAAGTAGGGACAGCAGGAGACCACCCCAACGGAGCACTGACTGGAGAGTCCTGCCCAGGGGGAGGCTGGGGACTTGTGCTGCTGGAGGAAGGCTCCTTCTAAGCTGCAGATCTGCAGCTGCAGAGCAGGGACTCTGCTCTGGCAAGAGGTGAAGGAGCAAGCAGGACTGGGGCAGGCTGGAAGAAGGCAGATGGGCTCTGCCAAAATCTAAGGGAGAAAATCATTGCTGAAGCCCGGGGTTGAACCAGGGACCTTTAGATCTTCAGTCTAACGCTCTCCCAGCTGAGCTACTTCAGCCCTGCCCCAGCAGCCCTTCTCCCTCTGCCACCCATGCCAGGCCGCAGGCTGACACACAGGAGGAGCGCTCCTCAGGAGGCTTCCCAGGGAAAAGCTGTGCCCAGCCGCGGGCAGAGGGGACCTGGCCTCTCCCTGCCTCCAAGGCCAGGTGGGCTCCAGGTTTGGTGGAGGCCAGCTTACACTGGGTGTGCCAAGATGTCTGAGGGCCTTGCACAACCGCGGCAGTGGCAAAGGCAAGTGGGCAGATGGGGCATGTGCAGTTGTAAAGGCTGAGGGTGGAAGAAGCGTGGGGCTGGTGGAAGACCTTGTCTCTTTCCCCATGGAAGGTGTCCTCCCACCCTTTTCTCCCTGGCTCAACTTACCTCCTTCGTTCCCAACTCTTCTACCTCCTCCTCCCTGAGCAGTGCAGGGGGATGGGGAGTGGGGGTTCCAGTCAGTCCGTAACCGTTCCTCTCTGTGTCTCCTTCTTTCTGACACTTCTCCCATGGGGTCCCTCTTACCGCTACAGTCCTTTGAGACAAACCTGCTCCAGCATGGGCTCTCCTCAAGCCACCATTCTTCCAGGAAATAGCCAACATCTCCAGTGTTGGGTCCTCCAGAGGCTGCAGGGCTGACCTTCTCCACTGTGGTCTTCTCCAGGAGCTGCAGGAGACTATCTGCTCTGGCACCTGGAGCACCTCTTCTCCCTCCTTCTTCACCAGCCTTGGTGTTTGCAGGGCTGGTTCTCACACTTTTTTCCCCTCACTCCTCTCCCACTCTGGCTGTTGTGTCCTTTCTTAAATACACTTTCCAGAGGTTCCACCAGCTTCGTTGACGGGCTCAGTTTTGGCCAGCGGTGGGTCTGCCTTGGAGATGGCTGGAACCAGCTCTGTCTGGCACGGAGGCAGCCTCTGGTCTCTTCTCACAGAGGCCAGCCCTGCAGCCCCCCTGCTACACAACTTGGACATGGACACCTCTTGCGTTAAAAGGAATGCAGTAATAAACAAGTAATAAACAAGCTCCTAAAATAGCACAAACAATTCCTTTACCCTTACAATCTTTAACCTTCTGTTCACTCCTGCACTGTTGAATTCGCTCTATTATTTTATTTTCATTTTTCCAGAATTTCTGGGCCCACTCTAGTCCCCGATGGGACGGCGCACATTTATATTTCTGTAGCAGTTTATCCATGGCTATCCTGTCTGTGACGCCAATTTTTACTGTCGCGTTAAAATGCAGTTTCGAAATTTCTCTGTCAGAGTCCCAGGACTTTCACTGACCCATTTATCAGAGCCCCAGCAAAAGGACTTGCACTGAGCAGATGCACAAAAATCGAAATTAGTTATTTTATTGAAAGCGACAGAAACAGATTTGAGATTGCCATTGATAAATCCACTAACTACAATAGTGCTACTAATTAAGGTTAATATTGCTAGCAGACTTGATAGTAATACAAGAACCCGGGGATAACTTTCACCCAGAGGGTGAGAGGCGCAGCGCTTACCCAGAGAGGCGTCCCTGCCTGGCGTGGAGGAGGAGAACACAGCCCGTCGACTGGTCCATCAGGTATTGAGGTTCTTCTCTCCCACCTTAACAATCATTTTCTCCGTCTTTTATCCCCAAAACTATGAGGTTCCCCCCCATATGTGACGTGTAGCATGATTTGGGTGGAGAGACGAGTGCTATAGTCATATATGTTTAGCATGACCTCTATAATCTTCATTAGCATATGCAGGGGTGTGAGTTGTAATATGCATTTCACAGGTAATGAGGCAAAGGTCAGTTATCGGACACGAAGCTTTTTCGAAGAACAAAGGACCTCTCACATTCCTGTTATCTTACTGTCTTTGCTGACCATAAGCAGGGCTGTCCTGCCTCCACAGGGCCCCCTCCTTATCTGCACCCTGTGTTAGCCAGGCGAGTCTCCACTCCTCCGGGTCGCACAAGAGATAGCAAGGGCAGTCTTAACGGTTCTCTGTGCACAGGAATCCCACCTCATTATCCAAATTCCACATTATCCACCCCGTGACTATAGTCACTCGGATCGAAATCCAAATCACACTCGCATAAAATCGCTTTTGGGGGTATCCCTCACATTAGACTTCTTTTCCTGCACTCCAGGACTCACCTTTGATTCTGTACAGTCAGAGATCATACGCACCTGATGAGTTAACACCCGGGTAAACATAGGTTGGGCACAAGCCAGTATCATACAAAAAACAATTATTACAATAACTACAATAATCACAGATTGCAATAAAGAAGCAAGCCGTCCTGATAGTGAATATCCCAATCCATGTAACAGCTTATTCAACCAGGTTGTTTCCAACCCTTCTCTCAATTCCCGGCTGGCCTTTGCCACACGTTTTATGTGATCTAGTTGTTCGTCAAGATCTTTAGTTACATTTGGTATATGAACACAACAAGTATCATTTGCTAAATCCAAATATCCGCATACTCCATTTTCATGCAGCAATAGCAGATCCAAAGCTAGTCTATTTTGCAATGTCATTCTCGACGTTGCCTGCAGTTGTTCATTTAATTTCTCCAGTCCAACCCGAGTTGCATTAGCCAATGCTTCAATTTGTCCTGTAAGGTTATACAGCATCATGCGATTCTGGAAAGCCGTTATCTGGGGTGTAAAGATAGACTCCAAAGTCCATCCAACTACCATTCCTGTGGTCGGATGCTGCCAAGGGTCTTCTGGTTCCTGTTTGACCCGCCCCCATAGGGGTGGCACAAGAGGTTGTTTTCGCCAGAGAGGACAAAGTGTCAACAATCCCAATGTGTGCTGACGTCGTGGACCTTCCACTGGCAGATCAGTAGTCCATGTTCCATCACTACTAACCCAAACAGTGCGTCCCATAGACGGCAATGTTAGCTTCTTACAATTTATATGGGTATCATTAACTGTCAAGCGTGACCAGGTGTCATTGATAGAGGTGGCATAGTTACGGCAAATACAACCCAGGCGAAGGGCTCGAGCTATCGGGCCCAATTTCTGAATTTCACTCTTTTTGCTATTGCAATTGTAAACTTTAGTACAGTTCCAATTATAGTGTTTTGGTTTAACCGAACGGGAAATCTTAAAATTGGTATATACATCAATGAGGGTATTTGATTGTCCAATAGTCCCATCCCAATCAATGCACCAGTCAGTGGTCTGCATGGAATGCCAGTCACCCGTTTGGGGTGCGTCCCATATTTTGGGTAAGTGCATTCCCCAGGGAAATTTGTCACATGTGGTTTTGATTGTTGCAGGAGAATATTTACGCTCCCAGCAGGTCTCCTTTTGACCAACGTACGACCAGCCAAGAGAATATATTGTAATGTTTCCAAACTTCATCTTGCCCACACTAGTTTTTGTCATGGCTGTGAAGGTTCGATTCACATCAAGGGTTAAAATTCCCCAGTCCAAAGCTGAAGCAGCCGACTTGGGTAGAGGCAAACATGCAGTTATTTGACTGACATTATGTATGTGCCCAAAAGCACGGATCAATTGCAATATCAGGTTTGAGGAAAAACCCCATCCACAGCTAGTCAACAACAGAATACTCAAACTATTTTTTACCAGTATCATGGTTAAAACTTTCAGTTGCCAAACTATCATCAATACTATGAAAGCAAGTCAGATTGTTAGAGCTATTAGCAAGCCTTGAGGACGCTCCAACTCCATGTAAGATAGACCGTGGTTCCAGGTGTAATTTGTTGTTGTCAATGTTTCTGCAAGGAAAAACAAAAGAGAATGCTCGGTCGTATTCTGACCGACAGAGTTAAGTTAAAAGGTAGGTACCACCCATCTGGTACTAATTCGGTGTATTTTCCCAGAACTGTCCTTTGCTTCCCAAGCATAGAGATTCTTTGGGATTGTTAATACCATTGCCACTGTTAAAAACACATCCTTTATATCTAGGGTTGCCATCCATGTGTGAGATGCTCCCTGGATTTGGGTCACTACCTCTGCAATAGTTGGTACAGCGGCAGTTAAAGGTGCTCTATTGGCATTCAATTGGCTATAGTCAATCGTAAGCCACCACTGTCCATTAGGCTTTTTTACCAGCCAGACAGGAGAATTATATGGGGAGTGAGTGCGAGTGATAATATCTCTTTTTTCCAAGTCTTGGAAGCAGAGAGTCAGTGGAGACAGTCTTTATCTCTAATATGTCTAAGTACCAGGTGCAGTTGTTACAAAGTATCTTCTCTACATTTTTCTTTCTTACTTTTAACCCTTGTTTCTCAAGATGCCCTGTAACAGTCAATGGCAGAGCCTTCCAGGATGACCTTGCCGACTGAGGATGGGGGTTTCCGCCTCTGGGGGTCATTTGGGAATTGTTCAAGACTCTCCATGGGATGTCTAGGAAAGAACCACAAGCAGGGAAAAACTCCATTTCCCAAAACCCTGTGGGATGAGGAGGTGCTCTGCTCTTTGTACGGATGGGGTGCCAGCCACTGCAGTGGGACTCATGGGGGACTTGGCTACCTGAATACCTGCTGAAAGGGGACCCATAGCGAGGTACACCCCACCCAGGACCTTTCTGGAGCTCCTTGATGAGATCTTTGTGACCAGGGTGACTGAGGAGGCAGTGAGATGAGGTGTCTTGTAGGACTTGCTACTTACCACCAAGGAAGAGCTGGTCCGGGCTGTAAAAGTCAGGGATGAGAAGGTCGAGTTGAGGCTCCTGAGAGAAGAGAAGGCAGCAAAGAGCAGGATTTCAGGGGATCAGGCTCTGGCCTGCTGAGGGACCTGCTTGGAAGAATCCAATGGGATACAGCCCTGCAGAGCAGAGGGGTACGGAGACCTGTTTGATGGTCAAAGATTTCCTCTTCAACATCAAGAATGGTCCACCTGGACGTGCAGGAAGTCACACAAAGCTGGCAGGAGACTGGCATGGCTGAGAAAGGAGCTCCTGCCTCAAACCAAGCGTGAAAGGAAGCACAGGGAAGGTGGAAGCTGGCTGCCCTCCAGCCTCAATGGTTCTGTGATTCTGTGCTGGAGGGACACATTTGTGTGTGTGTCTGTGCTTGTCTGTGCATCGATGAACTAGGGGTGTGAGGAGATACTGGGGCCAGCTCCTGGTAAGAGGGCGGATCTAAGACCAGCTCCTGGAGGGATCCATATTGTCTGAGTATCTATATAGGTATACATTTCCACTAACATAGCCTAACCCACGAACAGCCCAATCCTCATTTACCTTTTCTTCCCAAGTCCCAGTTTCACTGCCTTTGTACCCTCCTTTGGTGTTTCAGAGACAGTTGCCATGGTAATTCCTACATGGGTCAGCAACTAAACTCGTATGTCCTTTTACTGTCTGTAGTGCCCTGCAACACCTCATGCTGTCATCTTGTGAGAGACATCCCCATCAGGGTGAGCCATCTGCACTCAAACATGAAGAGCTGACCAAATGGAGCTTGAGCCCAGGGGGACCTTGGGAAACTCAAGGATTTGACCGACAGAAACACCTTGAAGTTTTGCAAGGAGGAGTGGCAGTCCTGCCCTGGGGGGAAGAATAACCCCAGACATCAGTGCCAGCTGGGACCTGATGTGCTGAGCAGAGACCCTGAGGAGAAGGGCCTGGGCACCATGAGGGACGCCCAGCGAGCTGGTGGCTCATGCTCACTATGACCAAGGCCAGCTGTAGAGGGGGCTGCATTAGGGGGAGCGTGGCCACCCAGACAATTTGAGTTACATCCCCGTCTACTCAGCACTGGTGTGTCCCAACACACCCAGGCATGTCCCAGTGTGCAGCTCCCCATTTTGGAGAAGAGGGGTAGAACTGGAGAGTGTCCAGAGGACGTCTGCCAAGATGGAGTTAAGGGCCTAGTGCACATGCGCTTTGTGGACAGGCTGAGGGACCCGGGCTTCTTTGGCCTGGTGGCAGGGAGGCTCCGGCTGCTCAGGGAATAGCCTGAAACTGGTACAAGAGGGCACCCAGGGGGAGTCTGAACCAGCCCATGGCCTTGTCTGTCAAGGAACAGTCAGGGAGGACTGGGGAGATGTCACGAAGGGTGGTGAGATATTGGGGTGAAATTGAAAAGCGGATTGGGTGTCAACAGTCTTCAAAGGAAGAGGCGCAGGGGTGGGGCACAGCAGGGCAGCCTGTGCTGTAGATGGCTGAAGACAGTGGACAGGCTGAAAGCCGCCAACAGAGATGACCTCTTCGTCACCATGACTATGGCTATTGTCTCAGCAACCAAGGTCTACCAGAAGACACCTTAACCTTATTCAGGATGACCTCATTACCTCCTTGCCCCAACCAGGAGGGTCATGCCATAGTGTTGCACTTGGCATTGCACATCCCCACATCACACTGCCCCAGGAAAAGCCCTGAGCAATGTGTGAGGACAGGATCTCCTTACGCAGAGACTTGTTTTCAGGGCTTGTCCATTTGGCTTAATGTAACACATCATTATTTACTCATCATCAGAGTCACCTTCACATCGCCTTTACCTACCTGTCATCACTCCCTCCAGTTTTCTGCGTTAACAAGCCCCTGGGGAGGCTTTGTTGGTAACAATCCTCAGTGGGACCCATTAACACTCCAAGAAACTCTGGAGTTTACATCTGACTTTGCCTTCTTGAGAGGTTTCTTCAACTTCTTCTCAGTGTCTGAGGTTCATGGACTCGGCCCCAAACCCACCAGAGGGGTCATTAAAATGTCTTGGGCTGGTCCTCTGCTGCTGCGCTGGGCCAGGCTCCTGGGATGGAGGGAGCTCATGGCAAGTGGGTAGTGTTGCAGAGAGACAGCTCTGCCCACGAGCAGCTCCTCTGCAAAGCACGGCAGGGCGACGGCAGTGCCCACAGGCACTGAGAAGAGACAAGCAAGGCAGAGAGAGGTTAAAGGCAACTGGGAGTTGGAGGACTCTGAGAGCTCACTGGGGGAGAAATCTTCACAGCCCTTGACACGGTAAGTCTCTGGCTGCAAGGCAATGCAGCTGCAGTTCCTGCAGGGAACTCCTAAAGCTGTCATAGCCCAAAACCTGTGGGATGTTGCTCCCGTGTAGATGAGGAGGACATGCTCCAGATGAGGGATTCTCTGCTGCACCATCAGAGGGACAGGGCATGACGGCTGCCTTCTCCTGGGGAGGACTGCAGGGGTGTGAGTGTGGGTGTGCATCCAGGGGTGCCCAGGGCTGTCCTTCCAAGCAGGGTCCCTGCACGCCAGGCCACTGTGTGCTGGAGCAGGGACTCTTCCACCTGCCAGGGTCAGCACTCAGCCTGCTCGGGGAGCTCCCCACAGCACTGTGGGGAGAAGCTGTGGGGGGAAGGAGAGACCCACGTCAGGGCAGGGCAGGGTCCTTCTGCTGTTGAGAGGCTGCTGCGTGGGTCAGGTTTGCTCACAGCTCCAGATCACCTCAACCCATTTCCCAGGGCACTTTTCCAGAAGCACCTCAAGGCAGGGGCTACCTGGGAGTAAAGGTGCTTTCCAGGGTCTTTGCTTTCAGTTTCCTGCTGTGCTGGTGGTGAAAATGGTGTAAGGTTTACCCCAGAGTAGGAGACTTGTACAGCATTACAGTGCTTGATCTACAGCTCTTCAAAGAACCTTGTCAAGCCCCTTCACCCCCCTCAGCCTGCAGAACGCCCAAACATCACCTTTGTGTCCTCCTCAGTATAGATCTGATCTGCCCTGTAGGACCTGCCATCACGGAGATGCCCTGGGCAGTGCCCTGCTGCCAGGAGGTGTCTGCAGGGCAGAGCTGAGCACACGGCGGGTGTGATGGGGCCTGTGAGTGCTGGCAGGGAGGAGAGGTGGGGACAGTTTCCAGCAGGGACAGCTGCTGCAGGCAGGTGCCTTCCCCAGAGCAATCCCTTGGTCTCCTCTCCTGCCCAGTAGAGCCTCTGCCATCAAGGGAGTGGGATCTCAGGCTGAGTCGCCTGCTTAGCAGCCTGACCCTCAAGGAGGAGAAACTTCCAAGTGCCATCTTGGTGTTGCCGTCCTCCCTCAGCAGGAGCATTGGGGCATTTCTCCACCTTCCCCTGCTGCCCGTGCTGCCCTTGCTCTTCCCTTCAGACTCTCTGGGGACAAGGGGGCTTCAGGGGCAGCTCACACCCCTATGCTGCAGGTACTGCCATGCAGCTGTGTCCATGGGAGCAAAGCCTTTCAGCCCACCCTAACCTGTGGGTCTCTGGACAATGCAGTGTGGAGGGCTTGGGAGCGAGCTGGCTCTGCTCATGTCACTACAGTTTTAGGACATGCAGGAGTTTCCTTGAGGTTCTCCTGCAGGAATATGCTGAAGTAGATTACAGATGAGGTGAATAAGCTGCCACCCCCTTTCCCAGGTCCCCCCTGCAGTGGAGCAGGGATAACTCCTTGGCAGCCCACAGGCAGATCTCCGCTCCTCACGGCACCCTTGGCCAGCATACACCAGAGCTCCAGGCAGCGAAAGGTAAGAAGTTTCTGAAAAAAAGGAGAGAAGCAGTGTGTGTTTTCAGGGGTTGGGTTTTGAAGGGCACAAATGGGAAGAGATTTGCTCAGAGCTGTCCTATCTTTTGAGTGTGCTTTCCTCCTTTGGCAGTAAACAAGGGGATCAGATGTCCAACAGCAGCTCCATGACCGAGTTCCTCCTCCTGGCATTCGCAGACACATGGGAGCTGCAGCTCTTGCACTTCTGGCTCTTCCTGGGCATCTACCTGGCTGCCCTCCTGGGCAATGGCCTCATCATCACCACCATAGCATGCGACCACCACCTCCACACCCCCATGTACTTCTTCCTCCTCAACCTCTCCCTCCTCGACCTGGGCTGCATCTCAACCACTGTCCCTAAAGCCATGGCCAATTCCCTATGGGACACCAGGGCCATCTCCTATGGGGGGTGTGCTGCACAGGTCTTTATGTTTCTCTTTTTGATATCATCAGAGTATTTTCTTCTCACTGTCATGGCCTATGACCGCTATGTTGCCATCTGCAAACCCCTGCACTACGGGACCCTCCTGGGCAGCAGAGCTTGTGTCCACATGGCAGCAGCTGCCTGGGGCAGTGGGTTTCTCTATGCTCTACTGCACACAGCCAATACATTTTCACCACCGTTCTGCCAAGGCAATGCAGTGGACCAGTTCTTCTGTGAACTTCCCCAGATCCTCAAGCTCTTCTGTTCAGAATCCTACCTCAGGGAAGTTGTGCTTCTTATATTAAGTTCTTTTTTAGCTTTTGGATGTTTTGTTTTCATTGTGTTGTCCTATGTGCAGATCTTCAGGGCCGTGCTGAAGATCCCTTCTGAGCAGGGATGGCACAAAGTCTTTTCCACATGCCTCCCTCACCTTGTTGTGGTCTCCCTGTTTGTCAGCATAGGCATCTTTGCCTATGTGAAGCCCCCCTCCATCTCCTCCCCATCCCTGGACCTGGTGCTGGCAGTTCTGTACTCGGTGGTGCCTCCAGCAGTGAACCCCCTTATCTACAGCATGAGGAACAAGGAAATCATAGAAGCCCTGTGGAAAGTATTTGAATATGCTCAACTTCAGATTAATAAGGTGCCCATTATCCCACTAGGGCTCCCACTGTATCTCAGGAAAAGCCAGGACTAACATTTCTTCGTATGTTTAGTTTTTCCTTTCTTGTTGTGGTATTTTCTTTTTGCATTTTGTTTTTTGTTTTGTACCTGTGATGTTATTATTCTTGGCTTTCTACTTGTTTTTTCTTGACCCAAATACCTCATGTACATGTGATCCAGGCTCTCTCTTTAGATAAACTCAATAAAGAAAGCAGTCGAAAATTATTTGTCTCAGTTCCTATCTCCCACATCTCCTCTGGAGCTGGGGGAGCAGCCCCAGTGTGCCGGAGAGGTTCAGGAAGCGAATGCCCAGCTGCCCCATGGAGGAGCAACCTCGGTGGTCATTGGGGCTACCCCTCTATGCCTCGGTGGGCACTCCCTCTCTGCTGCCTGTGAGTCGGGGCTGCTGCTTCCCTGGAGCCATGACCACGGCCAACAGCGGAACACGGCCTTTCCAGTGCTGGCCTCCCCTCACTTCCTCGCTGTCCTGCTGTGTCCTTGCCATCCTTGCCATTGTGTCACCCGTAAGGTCTTGTGTAATTTGTGACAGGTCTTCTGTCTCTACAGGGCCATCCCTGTGGCTGAAGGCACGGGTGGGCCATGAGAACCACTCTGTCAGAGCTGGCCTCTCTTCTAGCACCACCATAACCAAAAGGGCTCCTGAGGACAGGGCCAGAAGGCTGGCCAGCCCTTCCAAATCTGGTGTCAGGAATAGACCCAAGAAGCTGCTCTCTCAGAAGGACTTTGGCTCTTCTGGGGTTCTTGATGGATTCTGAGGGACAAGCTCAGAGTGCCAGGGGGATCTGTTTGTGACCAAGGGCTGGATGAAGACCTCCCTTCTTGGTTGCACATGTCAACTCAGAGAGCAACGGGTCTTTGACTTATCTGCCAGGCACTGTCCCACCTGCAGTGGGGCTGATGGCAGATGCCATCCTGGAGAGGAATCGGGAGCTGCCAGGAGAAGTCAGGGCATCTCCAGGGACAGTGTGAGTCTGGGTGGGCAGTGAGTGGCACCTCATGGAACGAATGACAATCCAAGGAGGAGTCTCGCAGAGGAAATGTGAACCTGAGGAGACCATAGGTTGACAAGGGCTCTGCAATGCCAGGAGAGGCTGTGAGGAGCCAGAAGGCAAAGGGATGTACGACTAGACAGTGGTTCTTCACACTCTGATGGAAAGCCTGTGGGCTGGATCTAGTGCAGCCCTCCCCTGCCCCTAGTGCCATTGGAGACGCCCCATTGTCCTACCAAGGACTGTCCTTGGCTACTGAGATGACAGGGAAGATGGAAAGGGGCTCAGAAGCAGTGACATCCTCCAGCTGGGTCTGCTTCCCACCCTGAGCAGCATGGCCAGTGCAGGGTCACCCCATGGCCCCAGGGCACCACAGCCCCCTCACCCTGCAGAGCAGCACTGCCAGCTTGGGGCCCTGCAGGGAGCATGGTGAGGGAACCAGGAACAGCCAGCCAGGCCAGCGCAGACGTGCTCACCTGGGGAAAGGCTCTCTGGAGAGCACGGATAACTCTGGAGAAGAGCAAGGGAGCATTTCTGTACCTGCAGGGAGGAACCAGTGAGAAAGAGAAACCTCTTTCTGCAGGCACCCACTCAGGGCAGGGTGCTCTGTCCCCTGGCCAGGACTCCTATGCTGGCGTGGGGAGAGGGGCTGACACCGGAGGGCACGGTTAGGCTGTGGGGGGATCTTCTGGACTTGAGAGCAGGAGTCCTGCAGTTTCATTAACCTCCATTTCCTTTTGCCATTGTGAGCCTCCAGCCCGGGGGCTGATGGGGAGGCTGAGACCCCCCTCTCCCCCCCAGCAGCTGCTGTGCCCTTCAGAGGGGCTGGGGCTGTGGGCTTAATGCCCAGAGCTCTGCAGCAGCCTGTGGTGGGCACTGCTGTGGGGCCAGCACAGACTTGGCTGGGGAGCAGGCAAGGGAGGTGGGAAGAGGTGGGGAGGAGCAGGGCTGGGCTGGAAAATGCTCAGGAGATGACAGCACCAGTATTTGCTTAGACATTTGACCAGGCAGGGTGGGGACATGCTCCAGTGGGTGTGTGGTGCAGAGCCCGGTCTCCTTGTAGGGAGCAAAGACATGCAGGTGCAGGAGAAAGGAGCCTGGTCTGTGCCCTTGGTGGCATGGAGAGACTGAGAAGGTGCTCCAGGGCATTCATCACCCCCCAGCCTCTCCCATCGGCCATTTCCAGCACTGGTCACTCACCCAGTTATTGGTGGTTTTGCTCTGTGGCCATCTCCTTCCTGCTGTTGGTCTTGGTGCCTGTGTTCAGGAAATGGCCAGCCCTGCCCCAGCCTCCTGCCTTGCCCAGACCTTGGCAGACCCCAGAGCAGGGCTGTCTGGGAGTCCTTGTATGGGACACGGCAGGGTCTTGGCCGGGGCTGGGCACTGGTGGGCTACAAAAGAAGGAGAGCTCGTGAGGATGGACATGGAGGTCTGGCGTGGGGATTTGTGGTGGAGGATGTTTCCCCACCCCATACATACACCATCCTGTGCAGCGTCTGATGATGGGGGCCCTGGGAGCATGTGTTGGGCAGTTGGGCTGCGCTGGTGCAGGGATGGGAGCCACCACACAAAGATTAGGAGGTGGAAGCAGGGACAGGCTAGGAAGGAGGAATTTAGAAATGTGGCCTGAGCATGCGGACATGTGTTTAGGAAAGCCAAAGCTCAGCTGGAGCTGATGGGGAGTGCAGGCAGCATCGAGAGCAAAATGGAGAGCTTCAGTCCCTGTGTTTGCAGTAAAAGGCTGAACAGGGAAGATGAATGATGTGTGGGGGGTGTCATACCAGCAGACCCAGATGGGGCTGAGGGACTCAATGCCTTCAGTGCCTTAAACATTGGTAAAAAGGTCTGCCAGGGCTCTGCTCAGTGAAAGGGCTCAAGGAGGAGGAGAGCACGTATTGGCAGGAACCTCACGAAATAGCACAAGTGCCAGTTTCTGCCCCTGCAGGGGACTCAGCCTGGCAATGGCACAGGCTGGGGGCTGCCTGGCTGGGGACCAGCTCTGGGGGAAGGGTCTCGTGGGCAGGGAGCTGGACAGGAGGCAGCCACTTGCCCTGGCAGCAAGGGAGGCCAGCAGGGCCCTGGGCTGTGTGACCAGGAGCGTGGCCAGAAGATGGAGGGGAGGGACTCCCCTCCTCTGTTTGGCACTTGTTAGACCACATCCAGACCACTGTGTCCGGTTTTGGGAACCCCAGGACTGCAAAGGGGACGGCAAGCTGGAGTGGGTTTAGCGAAGGGTCCCGAAGATGGTCCGGGGGTGGGATCATTTTCCCTGTGAGGAAAGGCTGATGAAGCTGGTGTTGTTCAGCCGGGAGAAGGGATGGCTGAGGGGCACCTCACAGCAAGCAGGGGGCTCACCTTTTTCACCATGAGGCAAGCACTGGTCACCCTGAGAGACTGTGAAGTCCTCTGTCCTTGCAGGTTTTCAAGACTCAGATGGTCCAGGCCCTGAGAAACCAGGTCTGACCTACACCTGACCCCGCTTTGAGCAGAGTGTTTTTCTATAGACCTCCCAAGGTCTACTCTGAACAAATCTGGCCACCCAAACCCAGGGTGTTTCACTGAAGTTGGTCACCCTGCTTCCCCCTGTCAGCTGAGAGAGCCTGCCACCTTGGTGAGCGACTCATTTTGTGCAAAAAGTGAGGAGTGGCATGGATGCTTCTGTGTGGAGAGGTTTTTTAGCACAGTGGGAACTCCGACAGACATAGAAATAACATTTTTTATGCTGCAGGCCTGATTGAGATAGAAATGTTCAGAAAACATCAATCAAAATGAAACAAAGAACAAATGAGGAAAGATCTAAAACAAAGATCTTTTTAATGGAATTTTCAGGTGTTTTTAAATTCTTTGTGATTATTTCCTCCTAGTTTAGCTTTGTTTTGTTTGATATACAAGTCTTTGGAGGACTTAATGAACATTTATTTTAATTACTATTTTGAAAGAAAAAAGGGTTTCCAGAACTGGGGTGGGATGTAGCTACAGGGACAGAGATGTCTTAAGTTACAGGGACAGAGATGGCTGGTGCCAGTGCAGGTGTCCTGGGACCCTCTGCCTGGCCTCTGTCAGCAGCTCTCAAGGGGCTCTGGTCTCCTGCAGGAGACCTCCTGTCCTGTGTAACAGTGACCAGCCATAGGGAACCACCTCAGATACACTGGGGCCTCTACAAGCGTCCCTCAGTGTCCATGGTGAGACAACTGAGCTCTGCCTGGAACTGCTTGCAACTTTTCAAAACACATGAGCACCTTTTCACCAGCCGAGATGACTCAGTATTTTTTTATGAAATGACAATGTTTTCCCACCATGCAAGAATGGGAATTTCCAGGAAGAGTATTAATTGCAGGAGAAGAAACCTTGACTTGCCCCGTACTTGCTTTGCCAGTTCTTTGTCCATGATCCTCTGTATTTAATCTCTTGAATCTTTCCACCTGTCCTGACAAAATGGCCAGGTCTAAAGGCGACTTCTCGGCAGGCAATCTGGACCTATGCCCCTTCCCATTGCTCTCCAGTTTTCCCCTCCCCTTACTCCTTGCTCAGCCAGATCTCTTCGACTACCCAGGTGCTGCTTTGAGCTTCAGGGAGTTAGCAGCCTGCCCTTGTCTTTCAGCAGGCTAACTATCTCTTCAGCCAACTCCTTCATTCTCTCTATATCTATCATTTCCCATCTTTCTTGCTAAAACATTTCCAGTGAGTTTATCCCTTTTGGATGACGACCCTCACTGGAGGAGGTTCACCAGGTTGAAGAAGCCCGTGTCCCTCAGCCTTCCCACCCAGGGCACATGGTTTAGGCCCCAACCTTCAAAACCAGGAAATTCAACCTGAACTCAAGCAAACGGATTTCTGCATCACGGGTGCATGAGGCTGTCACCGGCTGCCCGGAGAGGCTGTGGAGTGTCCATTCATGGAGATACTCAAAACCAGCCTGGACACGGTCCTGGGCAACCTGCTCTAGCTGAGTCCCCTTAGGCAGGGGGATTGTACTAGATGATCTCCAAAGGTCCTTTTCAATCTACATGATTCTGTGAGGACATGAAAGTCCAGCAAAAGGCTTTATGTCTAGGGTAGCTGCTGGTGAGGTCACTTCTGCTTGAGAACCCAGTAGGCCAGCAGCAGCCCAATGTCTGGCATGTTGAATGTGAGGTCTGTGCTGGTTTTGGCTGGGGTAGAGTTAATTTTCTTCACAGTAGCTAGTATGGGGCTGTGTTTTGGATTTGGGCTGGAAACAGTGTTGATAGCACAGGGGTTTTAGTAACTGCTGAGCAGTGCTTACACAGTCAAGGCCTTTTCTGCTCCTCATACCACCCCACCAGTGAGGAGGCTGGGGGTGCACAAGAAGTTGGGAGGGGACACAGCTGGGACAGCTGACCCCAACTGACCAAACGGATATTCGATACCATATGATGTCATGCTCAGCAATTAAAGCTGGGGGAAGAAGAAGGAGGGGGGGGACATTCGGAGTGATGGCATTTGTCTTCCCAAGCAACCGTTATGCGTGATGGAGCCCTGCTTTCCTGGAGATGGCTGAACACCTGCCTGCCGACGGGAAGGGGTGAAGGAATTCCTTGCTTTGCTTTGCTTGCCTGCACGGCTTTTGCTTTCCCTATTAAACTGTCTTTATCTCAACCCATGAGTTTTCTCACATTTACTCTTCTGATTCTCTCCCCCATCCCACCTGGGGGAGTGAGTGAGCGGCTGTGTGGTGCTTAGCTGCCAGCTGGACTTCAACCACGACAGGTCACTGCTGCTGTAGTCCCAGGTACCTGCACAGCTGGCGTACGCTTTGGATGCTCATTTGGAGTTCACCCCTGTCTCTGCAGGTGGCAGGCCAACCCCAGGCTCAAGGCTGGGTTCAGTGCCTATGAGGTCATTCCTTCAGGAGTACCGGACAGGCCAGCAGCAGGCACCTGGATTGGATGTTAATTTTGCGTCCAGTGCTGCCAGAAGCTCTGATAGGCCAGAAGCAGGCGGACCACTTGGACATTGATTTGGAGGTCACTGCTGCCTGAGTGCCTGATAGGCCAGCACCAGTCTCATGGATGAGCTAGGTGCTTGTGAGGTCACTTCTGCCTGAGTCTGTGACAGACCAGCAGCAGACATATGGCCTGAATGCCACTTACGAGGGTGCTGCTGCCTGAGAACCTGAGAGACCATGAGCAAGCTCGTAGGTGTGTCAAGTCATGTGTTGCAGAGTACCACTTAGGCCAGCCGAGGGTTGGTGACTAGGCTTGGTACTTGTGAGGTCACTTCTGCCTGAGTATGTAACATGCCAGCAGCTAGAGGATGCTTATGGCGTCACTGATGCTTGGGCACTTGATTGGCCAGCAGAAGGCTCATGACTGGCATCTGTGTTTGTGAAGTCATTCCTTTCTGAAGGCCAGGATCAGGCTGGTGGCTGTGTTAGGTGCCTGTGAGGTCTCTTCTTCTGGAACCTTCCCTGGACTCTTCCACAGGTGGTGGGACACCTGCACTAGTGCTCCCAAGCCTTCAGCCAGCTTTTGCCTTCTCAGCAGTGAAATGTCTCCGCATTTCTTTTCTTTGGGTTGGGGTTTCTGGGCTCACTGGAGAGACGTCCAGCAGAGCCAAGATGCCTGGGCCCCTAACCCCAGTCCTGGGTCGGGGTGGGGATGGGGGGTGTTGCACCCACCATACTGTGTGGTCCCCATCACTGCCTGGTGGGCTTGTATCCCCTGTCCTGCTGAAGCTATTGTATTTCCTGCAGCAGCAAGAGCCATTTCCCATTGCCCCTTATGTGGTCCTGTAGAGCTCAACCCCTGGACAAGATCTCCACTGGGACACAGGGGCCTCCTTTCTCTTTAGTCCCACCCATGGACACCATGACCTGGACCTCAGATAAACACCCAAGGGTGCCTAAGTGTGGGAGCAGTGTGACCACTGCATGGGGAAAGATGTTGGTAGGAGGCGTGTAGGATGCACCCAAACCCTCGCCCGCTGGAGAAGAGACTTTTGGTTGTTCAAGGCTCTGCTTGCAAGGATCCCATGGGAGACAGCAGTGGAAGCCATGGGGCCAGGAGAGCTGACAGACCAGCTGCTCAATGCATGGGAGAAATTTGAGGGAAGATAGAGACATGGATTTTCTACCCTGGACGGAGACGTTGTCCAAGTCTTGGCATGTGTGGCATTAGGAAAGCTGAAGCATAGCTAGAGGTCAAAATTGTTAAAGGGGGAAGTAATGAACAAAGAAAAAAGCTGTTGCACTTTGGGGGAAAATAAAAGGTGAAGGAAAATGGGGACCCACTTGTCAATGGAGGAACATCAAGGTAGAGAGCACAGAAGCAAACTGGGCTCACATGTGTCTGGGAGCAGAGGGGATGCACTCAAGGTTGCCAGGGAAGCTGGGCGATGTCAAGGTGGGATTGTTCTCCAACAGGGTGGAAAGATCACGATGACAGGGAGGTTTCTGATGACTGGGAAAAATCCGATGTCACACCCACCTTCAAGCAAGGCAGGAATAAGGTGCCAGGCTGACCCAGGCACGTGTACCGATCAGCACCTTGTTGACATGGGGCTGGTCCCTTTCATTGGCCCTCCACTGTGGTTTCCCATGCTGTCTCCTCTCTGAGTGACCTGGATCCCTCCAGTTCCCCGCCTTTGGCACTTCTGAACCACCTAGCATAATCTAGGTGGGCTCCTACAGTCCTCTTCAAACACCCCCAAACAAGCTTTATAAATTTCCACAAACCCCGTTCAATATCCCACAAGGAGTTTGCTCTTTACAGGAGACCGAGGATCATTTTATCCCTTTGTGACAAGGTTACAGACTCTCTCTTGAGCCTCTCCTAGGTTAAACCAGGGGAGGATCCTTCAGTGCCCATCTACCAGTGACCCAAGAGCTCTGGTCTCTGTTAGCTGCTGCTTGAAATTCTGGATTCGCTATTGAGGGGGATCTTGACATGCTGCAGAATGGGACTTTCAGGAGCATGCTGAAATCCAGCCAAGGCAGGGGCAGAGTCCTGCACATCGGGGTGGAGTAAACCCAAAAGCCCCATGCAAAAAGCCAGAGGGGCCGAGTGGTCAGAGAACAGCTTTGCAGAAGAGGCCACGGGGCTCTTGGTGAGGAAGCTGAAGAAGAGTCAGCTGTGTGCCCTGGTGGCAAAGGGGACCGAAGGAGTCAAGATCTGTGGGAATCCAGCCCCCAAGCCCACTCCTCTCCCTGGGCTCTGGAGGAACGCTGAATAAACGCTTTCCAGTGGAGAAATATGGCTGAGAAGGAAAGCCTGACCCTCCAAGGGTGAAGGAGCTAGGATGGGGGCTGTCCCTGTTTCCCTACCAGAAGGTGAAGAGAAAGGAACAAAGCTGCAGCTGGAGACAGAGAAGCACACCTGTGGCAGGGAAAGATGTGCGCCCACACTTGTCTGTGGAAGATACACAGATGTCATCCCAAATCTCTTCTTCTACTTTCTTAGTAAAGGAGTACTTTGTCATTTCAACAGTTCACGCAAATAAGATCACCAACGTGTTTATTATGAAGGGAAAAGCCAACCCGCTACATTTTTCACAGTCTCTCCTATACAAGAATCTTTTTTTCTGAGAGCCCTCCTCTCATCCCCATACCAGTTTGAAGCAGGCTCAGAGGCACACGCTTCTGGAGATGCACCCCGGCTGCAGCGATTGCCCTTGTGAAAGACCTGCAAGTGGTTTGTCCCTACTGTCTCTCTCCTACCAGGAGCTCTGGGTGCAGGCCTTGGCTTTCCTGAGCACCTTCCAGAGGGCCTCCCTAACCTCCCTGTTCCTCAAACTGTAGATGAGGGGGTTGACCAGGGGCGTGAGGATGGTGCAGAAAAAGGAGAAGGCTTTGTTGAGCTGCCTCAGGGGGGCTGTTCTGGGCAGCGTGTAGACAATGATGAGAGTGCCATAGAAGACAGTGACGACAGTAAGGTGAGAGGAGCAAGTGGAGAAGGCTTTTTGCCTGCCTGTGCGGGACGGTATCCTCAGGATGGCAGCTGTGATGCACACGTAGGAGGCCAGCGTGAACAGAAAAGGGAATCCCACATGCAAGAAGCCAAAGGTTAAAGCGACCTGTGTAAGCACCCTGGTGTCACTGCAGGAGAGCTCCAGCAATGGACTAAAATCACAGAAGAAGTGGTCAATTGCCTTGGGGCCACAGAACTGCAACTGAGATAAGAGGAAGGTGAGTGCCGCAAATAGCAGCAGTCCCCCCAGCCAAGGCCCAGCTGCCAACTGGAGACTCACCCTCCAGGTCATGAGGCTTGCGTAGAGCAGAGGCTGGCCTATGGCCAAGTACCGATCATAGGACATGGCCGCCAGCAGGTAACACCAAGTACCTGCAAAACTAGAAAAGAAGTGGAACTGAGCCATGCAGCCGGGAGCAGAGATGGTCTTGTCCCCAGTCAGGAAGCTGGCCAGCAGCCAGGGCAGGATGGTGGAGCTGTAGCAGGTCTCCAAGCAGGAGAGATTGCCCAGGAAGAAGTACATGGGGGTGTGCAGGTGCTGATCTGCCATCACCAGCACAACGATGAGGATGTTCCCAAAGACAGTCGCAGTGTAGATGATGAGCAAGAGGATGAAGAGCAGTGTCTGGAGGGAGGGGTGTGCTGGTTTTGGCTGGGATAGAGTTAACTTTCTTCATAGCAGCTAGTATGGGGCTGTGTTTTTGATTTGGGCTGGAAACAGTGTTGATAAAGCAGGGATGTTTTAGTTACTGCTGAGCAGGGCTTACACAGAGTCAAGGCCTTTTCTGCTCCTCACCCCACCCCACCAGCGAGTAGGCTGGGGGTGCACCTGAACTGGTAGCTGAACACCTGCCTGCCGACGGGAAGTGGTGAATAAATTCCTTGTTTCGCTTTGCTTCTTTGCGCGGCTTTTGCTCTACCTATTAAACTGCCTTTATCTCAACCCACGAGTTTTCTTACTTGTACTCTTCCAATTCTCTCCCCCATCCCACCTGGGGGGAGTGAGCGAGCGGCTGTGTGGTGCTTAGTTGCTGGCTGGGACGAAACCATGACAGTCCTTTTTGGTGCCCCACGTGGGGCACGAAGGGTTTGAGATAATAACAGATTCAACAGATCTTCTATCTGTTAAAAGTTACAGGTCAACATTAGTTTATTTGATCTGCACCATGATCTTTTCTTTGCTGTACTTGTTAAAGATTGCTGTGCGCTTTTTCCGTTTGCTGTGCTCTGCAGTAATTAGTGATATTTTGCCTGGGAGATTTGTTTTTAAAACACTGACCTTGAGCTGGGTAATCTGGTGTTTGGTCTCTGCGCTGAATCTGTTACTGTACTTTGGGTACCATCTCATGGAGGTATTTAACAATTGTGCTCCTTCCTCTGAGAGTTATTTTGTGGAAGAAATACAGAACAGCACCCTTGCTTCCTCCTTCTGTGGTGTTGTCTCCCTCGTTACAATGGCTTCTCAGTACCTTGAACATCCGTGGGTAGTTAAAATACTTCTATTGGTATTCCTTAGACATATTGCTTCAGTTTTGTCTAAGGTCAACAAGCAATTTAGGAATATGAGCCAGGCTCTGCAAGAGTATGGTCATGGGTGGCACAGCATGTGGGAGAATATGGGCAGGTATCTAGAGAACTTCTCACCTCCAGTGGTCTGGAACTTCACTCCCAAACAACTACAGGATCCTGATGAAGTAGTAGAATGATTGAAAAAAAATGCTGTGGCTACTCCAAAGAGGCACAACGTACCACGCTGTGCTGGGCCCTGGCCAGTATCTACCAAACACTGCTCAATACTATGCAGCACCCCCAGGAAGAAGAGAGGGGAAATAAACGAGGCACTGTATCAGTCGCCCCTATAACTAAAAAGAAACAGTTGAAGCCGAAGTCAGCTCATTTAGTAAGGGATGAAGAAGCTTCTCCTAAGAGGGAGCAGGAGAAAGAATCAGAAGAGGCATCCTGTTCTGCAGCAGAGCAGCCACAAGAACAGGGGGAGGAAGAGACTGAGATAATCAATGAGACAGAAACCACCCACTCCCTATCCTTAAGTGATCTGTGAGATATGCGAAAAGATATTAGCCATCAACCAGGTGAGCTAATTCTCAGCTGGTTGCTTCGATGCTGGGATATTGGGGCCAGGAGTCAGGAATTAGAGGGTAAGGAAGCCCAGCAGCTGGGATCCCTTGCTAAGGATAAGGCCATTGACAAAGGGATTGGAAAAAAGGCAGGAGTCCTCAGTCTTTGGCAGCGACTCCTGTCAAGTGTGAAGGAGAGGTATCACTTCAAGGAAGAACTTGCAAATTCTCGAAGGAAATGGACCAACATTCAGGGGGGCATCCAGTATCTGAGGGAATTAGCTGTGTTGGACGTGATCTATAATGACCAGGCATCCAAAGACCCGGATGAAATCCAGTGCACACGGTCCATGTGGCGAAAGTTTGTACGAAATGCAGGGACGTCATGCACCCACACCCTGGCGATAATGAACTGGACAGACACTGAGGCACCAACTAGAGATGAACTGGCAAGACAACTCCGAGAATATGAAGATAGTCTTGCTCCCTTCATATGTGCTTGTGTCTCAGCTGTGGACAGACACAGACTGACCCAAAACATGTTTGAGCAAGCTGAGAAGGGTAGGTTTTCCTCATCCACTCCAACCAGAGCCTCAGCTATTAAGAGTCAGCTTTTCCCTGTTCAAGCGAAAGGGTACTGGTGGCGCACACCACTTCATGAGCAGGGGGAGGACATGAGGAAGTGGGATGGTCAACCTCCCTGGAGACTAGAAGCTCGGGTGCAGGAACTGCAAGGGAAAACAACGGCCAAAAAGCATCCACCCAGGAAAATTACTGCTCCAGTGTCTGTTAGGCAGAGTAGAAGGGCTGACTGTACCTTTGATTCTGAGGAAGGAACTTCTGTTTTGCACTTACAAAAACCAAGTAATGAAGACTCCGACCAGGAGCAGAGGGGCCCTGCCTTTGGTCAGGCGGAGGAAAGGGACAATCGGGTTTACTGGACTGTGTGGATTCGGTGGCCTGGCACATCAGCCCCACGGGAGTAGAAAGCTCTAGTGGACACTGGTGCACAGTGTACTCTAATTCCATCAGATTACAAGGGGTGAGAATCCATCTGTATTTCTGGACTGACAGGGGGATCCCAAGAACTGTCTGTGTTGGAGGCTGAAGTAAGCCTAACTGGGAATGAGTGGCAAAAGCACCCTATTGTGACTGGTCCAGAGGCTCCATGCATCCTTGGCATAGGCTATCTCAGGAGAGGGTACTTCAGAGACCCAAAAGGGCACCGGTGGGCTTTTGGTATAGCTGCTTTGAGTACGGAGGAAATTAAAGAGCTGTCTAGCTTGCCTGGTCTCTCAGAGGATCCTTCTGTGGTGGGGTTGCTGGAAGTTAAAGAACAGCAGGTGCCAATTGCTACCATGACAGTGCACTGGCAACAATATCGCACCAATCGAGACTCCCTGGTTCCCATCTATAAGTTGATCCGTCAACTGGAAAGTCAAGGAGTGATCAGTAAGACTCATTCACCCTTTAGTAATCCCATATGGCCCGTGCAAAAATCTAATGGAGAGTGGCGGTTAACAGTGGACTATCGAGGCCTGAACAAAGTCACACCGCCGCTGAGTGCTGCCATACCAGACGTGCAAGAACTTCAATATGAACTGGAGTCAAAGGCTGCCAAATGATATGCAACAATAGATATCGCCAATGCGTTTTTCTCCATCCCTCTGGCAGTAGAGTGCAGGCCACAGTTTGCTTTCACATGGAGGGGTATCCAGTACACCTGGAATCAACTGCCCCAGGGGTGGAAACATAGTCCTACCGTTTGTCATGGATTGATACAGATTGCACTGGAACAAGGTGAAGCTCTCAAACAACTGCAGTATATTGATGACATCATTGTGTGCGGCAACACAGCGGAGGAAGTGTTTGAGAAGGGGAGAAGAATAATCCAGATCCTCCTGAAAGCTGGTTTTGCTATAAAACAAAGTAAGGTCAAAGGGCCTGCACAGGAAATTCAGTTTTTAGGAATAAAATGGCAAGATGGATGTAGTCATATCCCAATGGATGTGATCAATAAAATAACAGCCATGTCTCCACCAACTAACAAAAAGGAAACACAAGCTTTCTTAGGTGTTCTGGGTTTCTGGAGAATGCATATTTCAGGTTATAGTCTGATCGTAAGCCCTCTCTATTGAGTGACCCGGAAGAAGAACGACTTTGAATGAGGCCCTGAGCAGCAGCAATCCTTTGAACAAATTAAACGGGAGATAGTTTGTGCAGTAGCGCTTGGGCCAGTCCGGACAGGACAAGATGTGAAAAATGTGCTTTACACCTCAGCCGGGGATAACGGCCCCACCTGGAGCCTCTTGCAGAAAGCGCCTGGGGAGACTCGAGGTGGACCTCTAGGGTTTTGGAGCCGGGGATATAGGGGATCTGAAGCCCGTTACACTCCAACTGAAAAAGAAATATTAGCAGCATATGAAGGAATTCGAGCTGCTTCAGAAGTAGTTGGCACTGAAGCACAGCTCCTTTTGGCCCCTCGATTGCCTGTGCTGGGCTGGATGTTCAAAGGGAAGATCCCCTCTACGCATCACGCAACTGATGCTACATGGAGTAAGTGGGTCGCACTGATAATGCAACAGGCTTGCATGGGAAACCCTGACCGCCCAGGAATCCTGGAAGTGATCATGGACTGGCCAGAGGGCTGAAACTTCGGAGTGTCGCCAGAGGAGGTGACTCGTGCTGAAGAGGCCCCTCTGTATAATGAATTATCAGAAACTGAGAAGCAATATGCCCTGTTTACAGATGGATCCTGTCGTATTGTGGGAAAACATCGAAGGTGGAAAGCTGCTGTGTGGAGTCCTACGCGACAAGTTGCAGAAACTGCTGAAGGACAAGGTGAATCAAGTCAGTTTGCAGAGGTGAAAGCCGTTCAGCTGGCTTTAGATATTGCTGAACGAGAAAAACGGCCAGTACTTTATCTCTATACGGATTCATGGATGGTGGCAAATGCGCTGTGGGGGTGGCTACAGCAATGGAAGCAGAGCAACTGGCAGCGCAGAGGTAAACCCATCTGGGCTGCTGAGTTATGGCAAAATGCTGGATGATTGGAATCATACCCCGTGACCCACGCCACTGCCTGGAACGCTATCTTGGGCCTTGAAAAGCAGGTTCTATGGTGACACGGCACCCCTGAAAGAGTTGACTCAGACAACGGGACTCACTTCCGAAACAATCTCATTAACACCTGGGCCAAGGAGCACGGCATTGACTGGGTGTACCACATCCCCTACCATGCACCAGCCTCCGGGAAAATGGAACGATACAACGCACTGGTAAAAACTACACGGAAAGCAATGGGTGCTGGGACATTCAAGCATTGGGATACACATTTAGCAGAAGCCACTTGGCCAGTTAACACTAGAGGCTCTGCCAGTCGACCTGGCCCTGCCCAATCAAAACCCCTGTGCACTGTGGAAGGAGATAAGATCCCCATAGTACATATAAGGAACTTGCTGGGAAAAACAGTCTGGGTTATTCCGTCCTCAGGAAAAGGTAAACCTATTTGTGGGGTTGTTTTTGGTCAAGGACCTGGGTGCACTTGGTGGGTAACGCAGAAGGATGGGGGAGTCCAGTGTGTACCTCAAGGTGATTTAATTCTGGGTGAAACTAATCCGTGATTTGAGTTACATGTTACAGGAATTACTATAGCAGGAACCTCCTGAACCAATGGAGGACAAGCCTTACAAGAAGAAGTGCAAGTGCAGCAGTGACCTGACCTGAGCTGGCTGTGGTGCCCAATTACTCCATACAATACAACATCTCTCCTGTCCTGAGTGACCACCATAAGAGATGGAGCCCAAAGTCATGGACTAAATGAACTCAATGGACATTTTGTGAACATTTGTGGATATTTATGGACCCTTTACATACATTTCATAGGGGTGATCCACAGACTAAGGGAATGATATCTGTGTACTATATCAAAGGATGGGAAAGGTGATGGTAGGTAGAGAATGTATTGGATGGTGTGCTACCTGAGTATGATATAAATGGTATGGAATAAGGGGTGGAGAATGTGCTGGTTTTGGCTGGGATGGGGTTAACTTTCTTCATAGCAGCTAGTATGGGGCTGTCTTTTGGATTTGTGCTGAAAACACTGTGATAAAGCAGGGATGTTTCAGTAACTGCTGAGCAGGGCTTACACAGAGTTAAGGCCTTTTCTGCTCCTCACACCACCCCACCAGTGAGTGGGCTGGGGGTGCACAAGAAGTTGGGAGGGGACACAGCCAGGACTGCTGACCCCAACCGACCAAAGGGATATTCCATACCATATGATGTCATGCTCAGTATATAAATTAGCGAAAAGCTGGCCAGGGGACCGCTGCTTGGGATGGGCATCAGTTGGAGAGTGGTGAGCAATTGTTTTCATTTGCATCACTTGCCTTTCTTGTTTGTTGTTATTTTCCTTTTCATTACAATTTTTTAAATTATTATCATTATTATTATTATTTTATTTTATTTCATTTCACTTATTAAACTGTTCTTATCTCAATCCACGAGCTTTCTTGCTTTTAGTTTTCCTATTCTCTCCCCCATCCTGCTGGGGCAGGGGGTGGAGTGAGTGAGCGGCTGTGTGGTGCTTAGTTGCCAGCTGGGCTTAAACCATGACATACTCCCAATTGCCTTTAAGCTCTCTCTGCCTTGCTAATCTCCCCTCAGTGCCTGCAGGCAGTGCCCTCAGCCCTCTGTGCTTGGCAAAGGAGCTGCTCCTGGGCAGAGCTGTCCCTCTTTAGCACTGCCCAGTTGCCAGGAGCTCCCTCTGTCCCAGGAGCCCAGCCCAGCTCAGCAGCAGAGGACCAGCCCAAGGCAGCACTTTCTCTGTCCCCTCTGGGCTCCAGGAGAACTTGCTGTGAAACAGGCTCAAGGAATCACTGATGATCCCTCCCTCAGCTGGGGAGAGACGCTTCTTTCTAGCAGTGCCATTGCTCCTATTAGAAAAAGAGTTGAGCATAAGAATTCCTTATTTTGTCCCATATTTAGGCAGGACACCAGGAAGGTGACAGAGAAGGATCTAATTTCTCCCAGATGGGGGGATGTCTTCACTTGAGTGAATTTAGTCATTTCATTTTGCATTTGTAGTCCTAGGGCTAGAAAGACATACAGCTCTCTCCTGTCCATGCCATGTCTCTGCTCTGAAGCAAAACCTTTGACCGTAGGGGTCTGGGACACGGTACCACGTTTCTTTGTGGCAAGTGTGAGCTTGCCTCATTCCACAGCTGAGATGCTTCAGCCCAAACATGCAGCAATGCCCTCAGCCAGGGGCACGGACTGGATGAGCTGGATGGATCCATTAATGTCGGCAACAGAGCTGTGACACTGATGGAATAAACTGCCAGGGCGCGGTGGCAGAGCTCAGTACAGCTTGTCTTCAAGGACAGCGTCCTCCAAGCACAGCAACAGTCCAGGCTGAAGGTCAGTCTAAACTTGAAAAGCAATTCAAGGGCACCATAACGCGTGTTCACTACTTCAGGAACAGTTAAGGAAGCGACATTGTGGCCACTGCTGAATTTAGTAAGAGCGAGTGTAGGTAGATCTGAGAAGCTCCATGCCCTCTTTGCCTCGGTCTTCCCCAGAAAGGTCTCCCAGAGCTCTGTGACTCAAGGCAGAACTCCAGAGGAGAACAACCAGCGGTGGATGGGGATCAAGTCAGGGTTTCCTTGAGCAAACACAATCCTTTACCAGCCTATGGGACAGGGGGTGCAACATCCCAGGGAGCTGAGAGAGAGGGCCAATGTCACAGTGAGGCCACTCTCCATCATCTTTGAAAGGTGATGGAGATTGGGAGAACTCCTGGACGATTGGCAGCACCCAGATGTTCAAGGTACCTTTCAAAATTGGCCCACAGATGAGCAGGGGAAGGAAAGTCTGTGCTCCACAGCATTTCCACTCGGATCCAATTTCTGGGTGCCTGAAAGAGAAAGTGGTTGGATTTACCCAGGGGACATTGTGTCTGGCCATCCTTTTGGCTTTCTGGGATGGACACAGGAAAGCAGCAGTGGTCTTTTACCTGGAAGTCATCAAGGCTTTCAGCATTGTCCCCCATAATTTTCTTGTGTCCAAGATAGGATATTATGGTCTGCATGGGTGGATGGGTAAAAAACAGCTGGACACTCGGCCTCGGAGTGACGCGGTTAGTTCATGGTACTCTGGCTGGAGGCGTCTAGCTAGTAGCGCCCTGGAGGGGTCTATCCTGTAACTTGCACTGTCTAACGTGTCTTTAATGACCCAGAGAAGATGAGAGAGTGCTTTTTCATAACATTTGTGGATGACATGACATTGAGGAGAGCAGACACTGCACTGGAGGGCAGGGTTGCCATCCCAAGGGACCTACCCAGGCTGGAGGGATGGACCAATAGGCACCTCAGGAGAGCCGATGAGTCCTGACCTTGAGGTGGACTAGGCTCACGCAATGATAGAGACTGCGGGAAAGGCTGTGGTGGTCCTTGGTTACATTAGGTAAAACCTGAGCCAGCAGCAAATAAGGCCAACAGCATCCTGGGCTGTATGAGCAGGAGCACAGTCAGTCTGCTCAGCCCATTTTGCACCATATCCAGAATACTTCCCTAGGTTTTGACACCCTACAATGCCAGAGAGACCTTGACAAACTGGAGCCACTTCAGTGGAAGGCCACCAAGCCCAGTGGGAGAACTTGTGCTGTGAGAAGAGGCTTAGAGAGCTGGGCTTGTTCGGACAGGAGTAGAGAAGATCTTGGGGGGAACATGTAACAGCATTGCACGGTTCCCAAGAGGGTCAAGTGATGCTTACGTCCATGGTGGAAGGCACAAGGACAAGAGGCAATGGGCTGAAACAAGAGATCGTCAGCCTAGATATAGGGAGAAACTTGTCCAGCTTAAGGATAGTCAAGCACTGGAAGCTGTTTCCCAGGGAGTGTGCACCGTGTCTATCCTGGAATGTGATCGAGGCTTGTTTGAATGGAGCCCTGAGTATTCAGGTCTGACCCTGCTTTGAGCAGGTGGTTGGTGAAGACACCTACTGAGGTCCCTTCCAGCCTGAATGCCTTTAATCCAGGAATCGGTATGCCATGTCTCCTGAGATTCCTGGGAGAATCTTAGGGAGACCTAATCTTTCTGTCCAGAGAAGTGTGATTCCTCTTTAGGTGCCTGGGTCTACGTCTCCTGGCCCATGCGGTGCTTTAGGCTGTGAAGATAGTGAAACGAACCTTTTGACTAGGTTAGTTTCATTTTCCATGCTAAATGCAGGGCAGATGAAGGGAGCTCAGAGCTTCCAGGCTCTCTGCTGCAGCACTACCACTTCAGAGAGTGGAAATGCAGGTAATGGTGTGCACCATATGAACCACTGGGTACACCACACAAAAATTCTGGCTTCCTTTGTGCCTTTGCACTCACCTGGGATTGGTCCTTTCGTCGTTTTTGGCTAAAAAAGAAACATTTCCCCTATTCCACCTCCCCCTCCTCCCAAAAATAGGGAGAAAAGACACAGAACAGGGATCACGTAGGGGCAAATCTGTCTAAGAGGTGTAATCTTGAAATGATAACAAAGAGGTAGCACTGAAAGAAAAACCACTGTTCTAAGAACTTCATGCCAGAGGCTAGCTACTGAGAACTTGTAGCTATTTTGTCAATGTAGAATAATAACTGTTGGGAAGGAAATGAAAGAGTTTTAGTTCATCATCATCATCAACATCAAGAAAAAGAAGGAGTTCCCTTACAACACTCTCCTGTTACTGCCATTGGTGATAGTACCACTCATTCCAAAACGTCCTTGAGAGTTTGTTTACTTCATCTTGGCTCCAAAGCTCAGCCTGGTCAGACCTTGAAAGGACTGCCTCAAAAATCTCTGCAACCCAAATCTCTCCACCCTTCTGTCAGCCACGCTCTTTTAACCCAGGAGACTTCTCCCCATCGCTTCAGCACACTGCCCGGTCTGCTTTTAGCTGTGTGAAGTCAGGGTACTCCCTTGCACAACCTCCCCTACAAAAGTCTTGTCTATGTGCTGATCCCACTTGTATCACCTCATCTGCTCCTTCTGCAGAGCTCCACGGGATGGGCAGTTTTCCTGTTTCTTTCACGCCCATTCACCTTCACAACCTTTTTGTGTTGTATGCATACCAAATACTGTCTGAAGCGACACAGCTTCACCCATTTCCAATTGCAGGCTGTGTTATTTCCCCTCTTGGAGCACACATTCTGAAAAGCTGCTCCATATCTGGAAACACACTTCAATACTGCCAACAGAGTTGGGTTAAAAAAGAAAAAAGCCATGCTGGGCTAGTTTTTCAAAGAGACAGTTTCAGAGTGGCAAAGCAGATTCAATTCACTAATTCTGAGGGCCGAGTTACAAAGAGAGAGGAAAAAATGGTGAAGCTATATTGTCCAAACTCACAAGTTCTCTGTCTTTAAAGAGAACGTCCCACAGCCTCTGTTATGTTTTCATTAGTTGGCCCTATAGTAAGTTGGGTTTATTGGACCTCTTGGCTCGAGCCTGCTGCATTCACGTTTCTAGCAAGGGGAAAGACTTCAGTTCAGTAGTTAAACATTTTTCTTGCCCATCCTGCCTGGAGATCCAGGACGGTTGTGTCACACAATAGCCAGTGTCAGGGGGAAGATGGAGGTACTGTGAACTTAATTCATTTGGCCTCAAATGGAAGCTCAAATCCTGAGCTGGCAGGACAACATTGGCTGCAGTTAGACATAACTTTCTTGACACGACTGTGAGTTTAGATCTAGTTGATGGTTTTTCTCGCACATATCAATGAGGAGGGCAGTGTGTCAGGAGACAGGGAGAAGAGTGCACGCTTCAGCTTCCCCAATCCCATGACAGTGCCCAAACCATCCTTCCCTTGGCCTCTGGCATCTCATTTCTTGAGATGCAAACCTTGTGGGTCTTCTGTCGATAAGGCATCCATAATCCTTCAGGTGTTTCTGTGATTTCCCTAAGAATGGCAGTATCTATGGAAAAAAAGAAAAAGTAGCAGTCTGCTTCTGTAGTAGCAACTCTGGGCAATGCCAATTAAATCAGTATTTGCCATATAAAGCATGATAGCCCATCCTGAAGAACACAGCTAAAGCAGTTCAGATGAAGGGTGGTCTTGCAAATGTCACCCTCCTTGTCCCCACGGTGGCATGGATACTGCTGGTTTCCCTCTCCAGAGAGTGGCAGAGGCTGGATCCCCTGCTCAGGACAGAGTCCTTGCCAGGAAGACACAGCTGTGGGTGTAGCTCATCAGGTTCTTACAACATTCCACTGGGCATCAGTTTTGATTTATTTGGTGCTTTACTGTGACTACTCTTTCTGCCCAGAAGATCATCAAAAGACAACCGTTTCCTAAGAGATGGTCATAAAGGCCCTGTTATGGCCATGAAAGCTCACCATGAGCTCTGGAGCGAAGAGGAGGAGGAGGACAAAGAGGTTTGTCCCTGGAATAAGGCCAGAAGAAGAGCCCATTTTGTTCAAATCATCAATGGTACAACTGTTTCCATCGTGTGTGCATGACTCAGCCTGGCAGACGGGGAATGCCCACTGCTGGGGGTGGCTGTGCTTGGTCATACCCCATGAGCTGATGTTGCTCTCTTCCCCTCCTTCACCCCCACACTTGGATGGACCTCAGGAAACATCCCTGAGCCTGGAGGATGCACGAACCTCCTGAGTGAGGTACCATCACGTGAGAGCTTTGGCATCTCATGTAGCACTACAGGCCTGTATTTCACCAAGAAATTGAGTAGCTTCTATGAATTAGAGTAGGCAATGTGGGGATGTTCATGAAATCACCATTATTATAATCAATGGCGAACTACTAAACCCGGCTGGTGAAAAAGAGAGAAACTTTGATCTCCTTAGGGAACATGACTCCATTGGATCAACTGAATCCCTGCGTAGGCTGCCCAGAACATAAAAAAATAGGTACAGGTTCAGTCATCCTAAATGTGGGCATCTGCTGTCATTTCAGTCAGCCAAAGGGATTCCCCACCAGCCTCCAAGACAGTGCCCCCAGATGTTGCCCTGTCTCTCAGCACGGCTATACTGGAGCTTGAAGATAGCTACACATATCTTGGACCACCTCTGGCATTTCAAATGTCACCAGGTGTTTGTGTCTGAACAGCTCACGGCTGCCATCCATCACCATTAATTCCCAGGGGAGCTGAGACAGGGAGCTCACATGCAGGTGCCTGTTTTGTGCACACCTGAAGTGAAGTGAGAGGAATCTCACCTCCTGTGGGTTTGTGGTGTGCATGGGAAGGAGCTGAGTCCCCTTCTAGCCCCAGGACTGCAAACCTGGGATGTGATGCCGCGAATGAGTCAGCCGAATCCTTTCCCTCAGCAAGGGTAAAGGAGATCCCTGCCCGTCACTGTCTGGGTGTCCTGCCTAATGGTGGGTTGAGGAAAGGTGATTATTAGACCTGACTGTTTTTCTGATATGAGAAGTTACATTGCTGGAATGAAGTGTCTCTCCCCAGCTGAGGAAGGGAACATCTGTGATTCCTTCAGCCTGTTTCACAGCAGGTTCCCCCAGAGCCCCAGGGACACCTGGAGGGAGCCCAGAGGGGACAGAGAGAGTCACAACTTGGGCTGGTCCTCTGCTGCTGAGCTGGGCTGGGCTCTTGGGACAGAGGGAGAGCTCATGGCAACCAGGCAGCTCTGCAGAGAGACAGCTCTGCCCAGGAGCAGTTCCCCTGTAAAGCACAGCAGGGCTGAAGGCACTGCCTGCAGGCGTTGATGGGAGAGGAGCGAGGCAGAGAGAGGTTAAAGGCAGTGTGGAGTGGGAGGATGCTGAGAGTTGACTGGAAGAGAAATCTTCACAGCCCTCTACATGGTAAGTCTCTGGACGTAGGGCAAGCAGATGAGTGCACAGAGGGGTCTTCCAATGTTGGTAAATGTCACAGCTTATAGGACCTTTCAGAACTGCTCTCCCGATTTTTCTGGTGTGGAGAAGGATGACATGCTTCCTAGCCAGGCTTCCTTGCTGGACCGTCAGAGGGACAGGGCATGACGGCTGCCTTCTCCCGGGGATGGCTGCAGGGGTTTGAAGCTGGCTGTGCACCCACGGGGCTGTGTGCCGGGGCAGGGACTCTGCCGCCAGCCAGGGTCGGTGCTCAGCCTCCCTGGGGAGCTCCCCACGGCACTGTGGGGAGAAGTTGAGTGGAAGGAGGAACCCCTGACCGAGCAGGGCAGAGCAGGGTCTCTTTGCTGTCAAGAGGGTGCTGCGTGGGTCAGGGCTGCTCACTGCTCCAGATCCCTGCCAGGACATTTCCGAGGGGACTTTTCAAGAGGAAAGTCAAGACTTGGGCTGCCTGCATCAGCGTGTGCATTCCTGAGTCTGAGCTTTCATTTTTATGGTCTTTGGAGAGGAGGGAGTGGTGATGGATTTGTCATGCTTGGAACAAGGCTCTGGGGAGCCATCCTTCTGCGCTGTGAGATCCTCGCTCCAGCTGACCCAGCTTATGTTTCCAGAGGAGACCTTCCTAAAGGAAGGTCAATGAAGTTGCTGCTTGAGAAAAAACCTTCCTTTCGGAACCTCTGTTTTTAATTTTCTGCCCTTTGATTGGGAAGGGGGAAGTGAAAATGATTGAGACTCCTAAACCATCTCTGTAAGAGATCTATAGGTCTGCAGGGAACCTCGGCAAGTCCCTCCCCTCCCTCATATGTAGACAAACCAACCTGACCTTTCAAGCTTCAACAAGGCTGTTTCCACATACCTGCAGATTATCAAACACTGAGGTGCCTCTGGGCAGTGCCCTGCTGCTGTGGGGTTTCTGCAGGGCAGAGCTGGTCACACAGGGGCTGGGATGGTGTTTGTGAGCCCTGGCATGGAGGAGACGTGGGGACAGAGAAACAGCTCCTGGCAGGGAGAGCTCCAGGCAGCAGAGACATGGGCAGGAAGGGATGAAACTGCTGAGGAAACCCTGTTACAGGGGGGATATGGACACCTTCTGGCCATTCCCTGCAATACAGATACGTTCCCTGAGCAACCCCCCTCATTTGTCCTCTCCCAGCCAGTACAGCCCTTGGCCCACACATCTGCAAAATCCTGGGCATGAGCTGCCTCCTGGGCAGCCAGACCCCCAGAAGAAATGTGTGCTTCTCCTGCCATGTGCCCGTTTCCCTCTGCCCAGCAAAGGGCTGAGAGCAACCGCTCGGCGATGTCGCTGCCTGGGAGGCAATGTGCACAGCTGGGCAAGGTGAAATCTCTTCTGTTTGCCTGTCTGCCTCACCTCTACCCTCACCTGGCAATACGATCATGGTATTTTTACTTTTCATTCCACCTCACCGTGTTGCTCTGACTCTGAGGCTCTTGGGTATGTCATTTTGGGGGGGTGGAGGGGATGGGGTTCAGCTGAAGTTCAGACACTGACCCTGAGGGTCCTGCAGAGGTGCCCAAGACCCCTCCAAATGTGTGGGGCTCTGGGCAGTGCAGTCAGTGGTGCTGGGAAATGATCTGTCTCTCCTTCATCAGTCCTGATCTTTAGGGCACTTCACTAACTCCCAGAGGTGTCCTTACAGGCATGATGCTGCTGACCAGAGGGGAACATAGGATCTCTCTCATAGGCTCTTTGAGATACCCAAGAACCATTTTGAGAAGCCACAGAGATGCTAAGGCTGTGAACAGCCTGCTGGGAAGCTTCATATATATGCAGCTGGTAGGAACCCTGGCACATCGTGAAGTCCTTGGTATGCTCATTGGAATGAGGAGCCAGTTCCTGCCCCACCAGGAAAGGTTCATTTTCCCGTCTACAGGGTGTTGCATGGGTGATGGCTGCTCCCAGCTCCAGCTCACCCATGTCCTGAGGGGATCTTTCAAGAGGATGGAGAAGGCAGGGATTACATTAGCAGAAGGATCCTTCCAGAGGCTGTGCTTTCAGTTTCCTAATTGCTGCAGGGGAAAAAGAGAAATACATTTTTGTCTGTGAAGGAGGTGGAGACTGCAGACAGCTCCAACTTCACCTCTCCAGCCTCTCCAGGGTGGGTCTGAGCAGCTCCTGCGGTGCCTCAACCCCCGAGATGCCCTGGGACAGTGCTATTCAACCAGGAGGTGTCTGCAGGGCAGAGCTGAGTGCTCAGTGTATGGGATGGGGTCTGTGAGCACTGACAGGGAAGAGACGTGGGGGTAGAGGAACAGCTCCCAGGTGTGACTCCAGGCAGCAGGGATGTGGTCAGAGGGAAAGGGAACTGCTATGGTATGCTGGGGCAGGTGGGAGCATCACTTTGTCCTCTCCATTGCAGATGCCTTCCACTGAGCAAACCCCCTTGTCTCTCCTCTCCCACCCAGCAAAGCTGTCTACCCTCATGGCCATGGGATCTAGGGCAGCCAGACCCCACTGTTGCAGAGGTGCTTTTCTCCTGCCACGTGCCCATTTCCTGCTGCCCGACAAAGGGGCTGAGTGAAACAGCCCTGCGTTGTCACCACCTGGGAGGTGGGGGGCACAGCTGGGGAAGGTGAACACTTTCCTGAGTCCCTGGCTGTCTCTCTTCCCTTTCCTCCCTTAGGAAAAAGGGTCTTGGTATTGCTCCATGTTTCCCCACCCATCCATCCTTGTCCTTGTGTCATAGTTGTTCTTCAGAGGGATTCCAGACACCACCCCTGAGGGTCCTGCCGTGCGGGGATCTGTGTGGGAGCAAGGAGTCCAAGTCCCCTTCTAGCCTGTGAGGCTCCGAGCATGCACTGTGTGAGGGGTGGGGAACGAGATGGTTCTCCCTGGGCTATCCAGTCCAGGGACCAGCTACCCTCCCGAAGGCCACAGCACTCCCTTGTGATATTTACTTGTAGCTGAATGTTGCAAAGATATGATGCAGAGGTGTAAAGGTCATGGAGATGCTGCCAGGCAGCTGTACGTAGGCAGCCTGAAGAAGTGCCGTGGCTCCTTGCAAGAATGTGAGTGCTGAGACCTCCCTCAGCTGTCAGCAGCCACATCCCAGAGCCGCCTTGGTCTAGTTGTTGGAGCCAGGAGGTGTGTCACCCTCTCTCCATCACCCTCTGCACGCGAGGGGCGAGAAAGAGGAAGGAGCTTGGGCATCTCCCTTGGAAACCACAACCTCCCACCCTCCCAAACATCCAGACAAGTCATCTCTCCAGACTCTGCAGTGAGGCGCAGAGCGTCCTTCCATCTCTCGGGACTCACTAGTGTATTCACCAGTGTTTATTCTGAGAGCAGTGGAAAAGCCAAGGCTTTCTACCCCTTCAAAAAACATGCTCCCGGTGTGATGGGAACATCTGAAACCTACGTAATTGCACCAGTATGCAATGACTGACCCGGTGTTGCAGCCCATCTTCTGAAGAATGGGGTATGAAGCTATGGAGCAGCCCTTCTGTGTGATGTGTGCACTTCACCTAGGAGAGGAGGTGTTCATAGTGACAGTGCTGTTTCCTCACCCTCCACCCCCCTCACTCATACTACTACGCCTGGAGATGCAGTACAGGTGACAGACTGAGGTGAGAAAGGGTCTTTCTCAGTCGTTACTGACTCTTGGCTGTGCAAGAGGGTGAAGGTGAAGGAGATGAATCCCTCACGGGGATCTTGGCTCTCAGGGGCAGATGAGCATGGGTCCTAACGTCATTTTTCACTATAGGGCTTGGAGAGTATTCCCACATGGTCACTGCTACAAATCCTCTTCTCTCGCCTCAGAGCGTCCATCTGCAGGAGCCATCCCCAAACCATGAGCTGTTTGCAGCCTCCAGGTGTCCACTTCTGTAGAGCAGGGCTGAGTCCTCAGAGTTAGTGCGCTCACCCAGCACAGAGCAGAGCTCAAGGCAGGGAGCTGCAAGTGTGTCATCCTGAGAAGGAGACACTCAATGCGTATGCAGGCTGTCTATGAGAAATGGAGAGGGCTTTGCTCAGAGACCCTGTCCTGACTTCTCTGTGTCTTTTCCTTCTTGGACAGGCCTCCATGCACCTGTCCAACGGCAGCTCCATCACCGAGTTCCTCCTCCTGGCATTGGCGGACACACGGGAGCTTCAGCTCTTGCACTTCTGGCTCTTCCTGGGCATCTACCTGGCTGCCCTCCTGGGCAATGGCCTCATCATCACTGCCGTAGCCTGCGACCACCACCTCCACACCCCCATGTACTTCTTCCTCCTCAACCTCTCCCTCCTTGACCTGGGCTCCATCTCAACCACTGTGCCTAAAGCCATGGCCAACTCCCTGTGGGACACCAGGGCCATTTCCTACTCAGGATGTGCTGCTCAGATCTTTTTCTTTCTCTTCTTGATTGCAGGGGAGTACTGCCTTCTCACTGTCATGGCGTATGACCGCTACGTTGCCATCTGCAAACCCCTGCACTACGGGACCCTCCTGGGCAGCAGAGCTTGTGTCCACATGGCAGCAGCTGCCTGGGGCAGTGGGTTTCTCAATGCTCTGCTGCACACGGCCAATACATTTTCAATACCCCTCTGCCAAGGCAACGCCCTGGACCAGTTCTTTTGTGAAATCCCCCAGATCTTCAGGCTCTCCTGCTCAGAATCCTACCTCAGGGAAGTTGGGGCTACTGTCGTTAGTGTCTTCTTTGGTTTGGGGTGTTTTGTTTTCATTGTGCTGTCCTATGTGCAGATCTTCAGGGCTGTGGTGAGGATCCCCTCTGAGCAGGGACGGCACAAAGTCTTTTCCACCTGCCTCCCTCACCTGGTCGTGGTCTCCCTCCTTACCAGCACCGGCATATTTGCCTATGTGAAGCCGCCCTCCATCTCCTCCCCATCTTTGGACCTGGTGCTGGCAGTTCTCTACTCGGTGGTGCCTCCAGCAGTGAACCCCCTCATCTACAGCATGAGGAACCAGGAGCTCAAGAATGCCATTAGGAAAGTGGTTGCATGGATGTTTTTCAATACTGATAAACTTCCACTCTTTGTTCACAAATGAATCCCAAAGTATCACATACCAGGCCCCTGCTTTTGTGGTTTTTTTGGTTGTTTTTTCTTTGTATTTTTTGGTTTTTCTTGTCAATAGTGATAATGTTATTTGTGAATTTAATAATCCTAGAGAAATATTTGGATTTCCTTCACTTCACCCGAAGCATGAACCTACAATATCTCACCTGGAACCCATATAAAAATGTGTCTAACACTGAGTCAGAGCTGAGACCCCCCCTAGCATCTGTGGAATTATTGCTGGAGGTGACTTTGAAATTAAATTTATATTTGCATTTTAAGGAAAGGTACAGCATTGAAGGAACTTTGGGGTGGAGTATGGCAGTTACAGAAGGGTTCCATCCCACAGAAGCTCCCCAGGCAACCTTAGGTGTTGGCAACACCAGGGCAGCTTGGTGTGCTGACTCTAAGAGAAACTGTACGGAGGGTGGAGTGGAGTGAAGACACCGCGGCCAGGCTCTGTGATAAGACGGGAACTGGAAGGTACTATGGAACATGGAGGTGGAGACTCAGCCTGATAATTAGGATACGTACCTGGTCAAAGACAATGCTACTGTACAAGGACCTTTCGAGTATACAATAACCTATTTAGTGTGTGTAATGGTGTGTAGTGAACTATATTAGAATTTGATAAATGTGCATTGATTTTCCTGGAAATGGGCCAACAGTCTGTCATTTTTTGACAAAATACTATTCTTTGGGTGAATTTGGCTCATTATAATCTTATTATAATACTGAAACACACCTCCATCCCAAAAGCTACCCGCCTCCAAGGTGCGACCACCCCTCACTGAGCCTGTGCTCTGAAATTTTGCTAGTCTATACCTTTAAAAGCAAAGCAAGAAACTTTTACACCACTTACAACAAAGATATGTATGACTAGAGTCACTCAAACTCCACCTGAAAAGTAAAAATAGTATAAAATGGCTTAAGAGAGGAGGGATGACCGGGACACAGACCACCTTTGACACTTGGGATCAGTCGACAGGCTTAGCCTCTCTTACCCCACAACAGGGACACCTTTGGGTAAGATCTGAACACTTGGTTATACCGAGTGCTTCCCCGGCAGACAGAAATCTCTGTAGAGTTGTTCTGTAACTTAATGCGTTTGTAGCCAGGCTATATTACTCATCTTCTTGGTATGTGCACATGCTTTGCGGGCAGTAATTCTATCACCGGCAATCCAAAAGAACTTATGCATCTGTTGCTTCAATAAACTGCACTATTCATTAATCTAGCTGAGTGAGTTCTCATTGAATGCAACCAAATTCCTTAAGTGTGGCTGCGCTAGTTCATGGAGTGCAACTAGACTGAAAGTGTATGGTGTTACGAGTGCATCCGTAATCATGAGAGTTCAATATATTGAACACGACTGGGTTTGTAACACTGAATTGGGCATCACTCAGAATCTAAGCCCAGCTGCCCCCAGCCCCTCTGATACCTGAGGACAAGCTGGAACGCAGTGGGGTTTCTTTTCTGCCAAATTGCTTTGCCCTTTAACGCAACAGCATCTTGGTAATAAAAAGGGATCTCCCCATGTACTGCCTGATGGCTGGGCTCCTCCTCAAAACTTGGTGTCAGGAACAGATCCAAGGAATTGCATCCCAGAAAGGGCCCTTTGCTCTCTGGGTTCAGGGGCAAGAAACTCATTGTCATGTTGTGACCTCTTAGAGATGGAGGTTGGATTTAACATTCAGCTGTTGGTGTCTAGTGGTGATAGAGCTGGTGACTGCTCACTGAAGTATATACCCAGGTCTCTCCCACATGGGACATGGCAGCCGATGTCCTTCAAGAGAGGAATCCCGAGCCACCTGGAGAGCCTGGGGGATCTCCATGGACAGCCTGTGCCTAGCGTGGGAAGAGAATGGAGCTCCCCAAAGTGAGAGCGTGTCCAGGATAGTGTCACCCAAAGGTAAAGTGTAAAGTGCCCAGAGCACTGCAGCACTCTGCAGTCAGCACTGCCATGGGGCTAGGGGAGTGTGGGAGAGCTGGGGAGGGATTGGGCTGGGCTGGAGTGTGCTCAGGAGAGGACAATGCCGGTGTAGAGCTAAGCTGTGTGAGTGTGCAGGGTGGGGCACAGAGCAGGGTGCTCACGGTGCAGAGCAAGGTGACATGGTGAAGGAAGCAAGGCACCATAGGTGCAAAAGAGAGGGTCCCCATTGGTGTCAAGTTCCCTGGACACCCCAGGGAATCTGTCCCAGGGAAATTGTCCCAGACCAGACCCACACACTGGTCATTTCCATCATTTCCATCTCTGACCATACACGCTAGCCCTGAGGAGGGGACCTTTGCTGCATGGTCACCTCTGTCCTCCTTCGGGGCTCAGTGATACCCAACTCAACCATCATTATTAGTAAAAAGGAAACTGGTTTCCTACTGACTCTCATTACACGCCAAGTCCCAGAGCTCGTGCCACAGCTGGTCTCTCAGCCAAGCCCATTCCCAGAGAGCTCCAGCTAGATCAGGTGCTCATGCCTTGTCTCTACGAATTTTGAAAAACTCCATTGACTGAGATCCCACCAATCGTCCTCGGTCTTTGCTCCAGTGTTTGGCTCTGAGGGATTTCTCAAAACCCCAGCTCTCTCAGCCTCTCCTTGCACATAATGTGCTCCAGGCCCCAATCACCCTTCTGGCCTCTACAGGACTCGCCCCAGTCTGTCAGGGTCTTTTTTGTGCTGGAGAGCTCCCTACTTGATACAGCAGTCCCAGTGCTGTCCTGTAGTGGCTTAACTTTGGCCAGCAGCCAGACACCCACCTGGCTGCTCACCCACTCTTCGTACTCAAAGGGACAAGGGGAGCAAATAAGACAGAAAACCTCATGGGCCAAGCTCAAAAAGGGAGTTCACTTAGTCATTACTATCATGGGCAAAGAAGAGTTGACTTGGGGAAGGTCAATTTAATTTATTGCCAATTAAAAAAGATTTAGTGAGTTAGAACTATGACAAAAATCTTAAAGACCATTCCCCCAGCCCACTCCTTTTTCCCAGGCTCAAATTATTCCATTATTCCCAATTCTACCCATCCCAACCCAAAGAGGAGCAGTGGGGATGGTGAATGGGGGGTTACGGTCAGTACATAACATCTCTGCCATTCCATCCTTCTCACAATTCACCTCTGCTCCAGCGTGGGTCCTCTCCATGGGATCCCATGGCATTTGTGTTCAGGGCTATGCGTTGTTCATTTCTTTCAGTCTTACTTTTCTCCTCCATACTCAAAGAGTCACAGAATCATTGTGGTTGGAAGGGACCTCTGGAGATCATCTAGTTCTGAGGCAGGGTCAGTGATGGCAAATTGCTCGGGACCTTGTCTAGGTGGTTTTGGAATATCTCCATGGATGGAGACTCCACCACCCCTCTGGACAACCTGTTCCAGTGTTTGAGCACCCTCACAGTCAAAAAGTGTTTTCCTCATTCAGATGGAATTTCATGTATTTTTACTGTGTGTGTTCCCCCTTGTCTTGCCACTGGGATCTACTGAGAAGACTTTGGCTCCCTCGTCTTCATGCCCTCCCGGGTATTTATACACATTAATAACCCCTCCCCTTAGCTTTTTCTTCTCCAGACTGAATAGTCCCAGATCTCTCAGCCTTTCCTCCTGTGAAGGATGCTAGAGTCCCTTAAACCAGCTTTGGGGTCCTTTGATGGACTTGCTTTATCAGGTCAAACGACTTTCTTGTACTGGGGGGCCCAGCACTGGACACAGCACTCCAGATATGGCCTCACGAGTGCTGAGGAGCAGGCGAGGGTCACTCCCTCAATATGTCAGCAATGCTTTTCCTGATGCAGCCCAGGAGGCTGTTGGCCTTTGCCGTGGGGGTGCATTGATGGCTCATGCTCAGATTGTTGTCCTCTGGGACCCCAGGTTTCTTCTCTGCAGAGCTGCTGTCTAACGAGTCAGCCCCCAGCATGACGTCCTCCCCAGTGACTTTCTCAGCAGCAGCCGCTTGTCATTGAGGGTTGGGGTTTTTTGTGTTTTGCTGCGCCTAACATCATAGGTATGGAATATCCCTTTGGTCATTTTGTGTCAGCTGTCCCAGCGGTGCCCCTGACAACTTCTTGCATACCCCCAGCCTACTTTCTGTGGGGGCAGAGTGTGAGAGAGAGAACGCCTTCATGCTCTGCAAGGACTGTTCAGCAATAGCAAAAACACTGGTGTGTTATCAGCGCTGTTTTAGTAACAAACCCAAAGCACAGCACCATATGTGCTGCGATGAAGTAAATTAACTCCCTCCCAGCCAGATCCAGGACCGAGTTACAGCTCATAGAGTCAGGGTGAGGAATGAACAGTGTCTTATTTAAATGACCTGAGGAAATCTGTGGATCGCAGAACATGGCTTTTATGGGGGACTCCCATTGGTAGTCACTGGTCAAGTGAGACGGCAGGATGCAAACCATCCAGGAGGTTTCTTGTGGTGTTTGCAGAAACGTTCTTAGCACAGCCGCCAAATGGTCCTTTCAGTCTTCTGCTCACCGGGACCTGGTAGTCCCAAAAGAGGAAGAGATGGTCAGGGACGTGAAGACCAGTGGTCACCTTGACTGTGGTGACCATGAAATTGTGATCTCCCGCATCCCCGGGGATGTGGGAAGGAGAGTAACAGAGCACAGACCCTGGACATCAGGGAATGAGACCTTGGCCTATTGGGGGCACTGGCAGGTGGGATCCCATGGGGGCAGTGCCAAGGCCCTGAGAGCATCCATAAGGCTTCATGACCCTGACCAGCCTCACCTGTGGCCTCGACCCACAACTCCATCCATGGGCCCAGCAGACCATTTAAACCCAGGCCCGAGTTTCAGCCCCAGCTTGATCTATGCTGTAGGTGTACAGACACAGCCATAGACACAGCCTTGCCAGACCATGGACCTTGTTGTTTTGGGCTTGGAGACTCACTTCCCAGCTTGGTTCTTTATGGGATGTTCAATGACATGACACCGTGGCCCTCCAAGTGCCAGACTCCAGCTGATTGGGATCCTAACATCCAGGCTCAAAGATTGTTATTATCTGAATACCAGCGACTGATTTTGTATGGTGTCCGGAATGCAATTCCAAAACCAAAGAATTGGTCTAAATTGTATCAGGTCATTCAAGGAAAGAATGAGGATCCCTCTTCTTTCTTTGAAAGATTCATGGAGGCTGCGAGAAAATATACTGATTTGAATGCAGACAATGAAGCAGATGCTGTCTCGTTGATCCGCATCTTTATGGAACAGTCTAATGCGGACATAAAATGGAAATTACAGAAACTAGAGGGAGCAGACGGTCGTTCATTGGATAAAATGTTAGAGCATGCCTGGAAAGTGTATAACAACAGGGAAAACGTGGAGGAAGTGAAGCAGAGAAAAGAAAGGCTTAAAGATAATAAGATGCTGTCAGTAGCCATAGCCCAAGAAACTAGCAAATTCACAGTCCCCGTAAAGGGAAAAAGATTTCCTGGTGGATTGCGAAGGGTTGAAGTACTGCTGGAGGTGGATCAGTGTGCTTACTGCAGGCAAAAAGGACGCTGGAAAAGGGAGTGCCCGCAGCTGAAAAGACAGAGTCATAAGGAGATGCCAAATCAGGCTGCTAAAATGATGACAATAGATTCAGACTGAGGGAGACTGCGGGAAAAATCAGAACCCGCCCCAACAGAACCCCTGGTTATAGCAAAGTTGGGGAATGAAAACGTAAAATTTTTAATAGATACGGGGGCTACTTATTCGGTATTAAATACATGTGAAGCTAATTTGAGTAATCAGAGTACTTCTATTATTGGTGCCACACGGCGGAGAGAAAATCGGCTGTTTTTCCAGCATTTAAAGTTTAAAATTGAGAAAAGGGTGTTAACCCATCAATTTCTTTATATCCCAGATAGCCCTGTGCCGCTATTAGGACGAGATTTATTAAGCAAATTAAATGCACAAATTACTTTCAAAGAAGGAAAAATCCAAGTTCATGTTCCTGAAAGTAAAGGATTGGATGCTCAAGTTTTTATGTTACAGAAGGAAGTTGAGAGTGTGCACATACCAGAAGAATTTGAACAGGCTGTAACACCTCTAGTATGGGCTTAAGGAGTACCAGGATTATCCCTAATGGCGGAACCAGTAATCATTCAGTTGAAACCAGATGCCAGACCGGTAAGACGAAAACAGTATCCAGTTAAATTAGAGGCAAGAAAGGGATTAGAACCTTTAATAGAACGATTTATAAATTTTGGATAGTTAAAGGAGTGTCAGTCAGAATACAACACCCCAATAGTGCCAATTAAAAAACTGCATTCAGAAGAATAAAGACTGGTCCAGGACCCAAGGGCTATAAATCAAATTGTACAGGATGTTCACCCAGTAGTGGCAATTTCACACACTCTCTTGACCACTTTGAAGGAAACAGACAAATGGTTCACTGTACTGGACTTAAAAAATGCTTTCTTTTGCCATCCACTAGCAACCGAAAGTCAAGAACTGTTCGCTTTTGAGTGGGAGAGCCCTAAGGCAGGTAGAAAGACCCAGTTGTGTTGGACAGTATTACCACAAGGATTTAAGAACAGTCCTACAATCTTTGGAAATCAATTAGCCAAGGAATTAGAGGATTGGCAAAAGATGCATAAAACATCACCTCGCTACAATATGTAGATGACATACTGTTAGCCACAAGTGACAAGAAGAATTCCATACGAATGACTATAGAGCTCCTAAACTTTTTTGGGGTCAGCAGGGTACAAGGTGTCCCGGAAAAAGGCACAAATCCCCAGCAAGAGGTATTGTATCTAGGGTACACAATTTCCCAAGGCCAACGTAGTCTTGGAACTGAAAGAAAAGAGGCCATCTGCCAGATCCCCGAACCAAGATCAAAACAAGAGCTTAGAGCATTTCTGGGAATGGCCGGGTGGTGTCGCCTGTGGATAATAGACTTTGGACTCACTGCCAAACCCTTATATGAAGCTGTACAAGGGGAAGGAAATCTCCTTGTCTGGACTCAGGAGTGCAGAGATGCATTCATAAAATTGAAACAGGCCTTAATGAATGCTCCAGCTTTAGGCCATCTGAATTTGGAAAAACCATTTGAACTGTTTGTGCATGGAAGGCTGCATATTGCCTTAGGGGTATTGGCCCAGAAGTTGGGATCATGGAAAAGGCCCGTGGGGTATTTTTCAAAACAGTTAGATAATGTTAGCAGAGGATGGCCAGCATGTGTCCGAGCAGTGGCAGCTACATTATTATTGATCCAAGAGGCCCGAAAAATTGACACTTGGGCAGAAATTAACCGTATTTGTACCCCATGCAGTTACAGTAGTACTGGAACAAAAAGGAGGACACTGGTTGTCACCAAGCCAGATGCTGAAGTATCACAGAATCACAGAATCACTAAGGTTGGAAAAGACCTGTAAGATCATCAAGTCCAACCATTAACAAAAAAAAAAAAAACCAAAAAGCAAAAAACCAAAACCCTACACCCACCACATACCACACACACCATGCCCATCAAGCCACGTCCCACAATGCCATATCCACACGCTCCTTGAATACCTCCAGGGAGGGTGACTCTACCACCTCCCTGGGCAGCCTATTCCAATGTTTCACTACTCTCTCAGTAAAGAAATTTTTCCTAATATCCAGCCTGAACCTCCCCTGGATCAACTTGAGGCCATTTCCTCTTGTCCTGTCACTCGTCACTTGGGAGAAGAGGCCAACACCCACCTCTCTGCAACCCCCTTTCAGGTAATTGTAGAGAGCGATAAGGTCTCCCCTCAGCCTCCTCTTCTCCAGGCTAAACAACCGCAGCTCCCTCAGCCGCTCCTCATCAGACTTGTGCTCCAGACCCCTCACCAGCTTCGTCGCCCTTCTCTGGACACGCTCCAGCACCTCAATGTCTTTCTTGTAGTGAGGGGCCCAAAACTGAACACAGTATTCGAGGTGCGGCCTCACCAGAGCCGAGTACAGAGGCATGATCACCTCCCTACTCCTGCTGGCCACACCGTTTATGATACAAGCCAGGATGCTGTTGGCCTTCTTGGCCACCTGGGCACACTGCTGGCTCATCTTCAGCCGGGTGTCGATCAACACCCCCAGGTCCTTTTCTGCGGGGGAGCTTTCCAGCCACTCATCCCCAAGCCTGTAGCGTTGCCTGGGGTTGTTGTGGCCAAAGTGTAGAACCCGGCACTTGGCCTTACTGAACTTCTTCCAGTTGGCCTCAGCCCATCCATCCAGCCTGTCCAGATCCCTCTGCAGAGCCTTCTGACCCTTGAGCAGATCAACACTCCCGCCCAACTTGGTGTCATCTGCAAACTTGCTGAGGGTGCACTCTATCCCCTCATCCAGGTCATCAATAAAGATATTAAACAAGACCGGCCCCAAAACTGAGCCCTGGGGGACTCCGCTTGTGACCGGTTGCCAACTGGATTTCACCCCATTCACCACAACTCTCTGGGCTCGGCCATCCAGCCAGTTTTTAACCCAGTGTAGAGTGCACCTCTCTAAGCCATGAGTCGCCAGCTTCTCCAGGAGAATACTGAGGGGAACAGTGTCAAAGGCTTTGCTGAAGTCCAGGTAGACCACATCAACAGCCTTCCCCTAGGCGGGTCACCTGGTCATAGAAGGAGATCAGGTTGGTCGAGCAGGACCTGCCTTTCATGAACCCGTGCTGGCTTGGCCTGATCCCTTGGTTATCCTGCACGTGTCCCGTGAGCGCCCTCAAGATGAACCTCTCCATAATCTTCCCCGGCAAGCTGTTCTGGAACAAGACGATGTGGAGCTGAAAGTAACCACAATTCTGAATCCAGCGACCTTCCTAACTACTGATCCTGGTGGGGAAGAATTAGCAGATGACTGTTTGCAAACTGTGGAACAGACATAGTCCAGCAGACCAGACCTGAAAAACCTACCAATGGAAAATGCAGACTGGAACCTGTTCGTAGATGGTAGTAGCTTTATGCATAAGGGAACACGAAAATCAGGTTATGCAGTAGTAACTGTTAAGGAAGTAACTGAGGCTAAAGCTTTGCCATCTAATACCTCAGCCCAGAAAGCAGAACTCATAGCCTTGCTGAGAGCTTTAGAACTGTCAAGAGGCAAAAGTGTTAATGACTGGACAGACTCAAAATTTGCCTTTGGAGTGGTCCATGCTCATGGAGCCATTTGGAAAGAAAGGGGACTTCTAACATCTCAGGGATCCCCAATCAAATATGGGCCAACAATCCAACAAGTACTACAGGCAATTAATTTACCCGGATTTGTGGCAATTATGCATTGCAAGGCACATCAAATTGGAAATAGCCCAATGCATATAGGGAAACGTATGGCAGATAAAGCTGCCAAAGAAGCAACTAAAGGTCAAATATTGCTCATTTTGCCAGAAAAAGTTCAGAACTTGGGACCTAAAAGTCCACAATATACACCAGAAGGTAATCAATTAGCTAACCTACTGAAGGCAACCAAAACCCAAGAAGGATGGTGGGTAACCCCTTCACACCAAGTAATAGTTACCCAAGAGACCATGCGTGAAATAGCCAATAGAAAACACCAAGAAACTCACTGGGGAATTGAAACAATGGTCAAGGCATTAAAATCACAAGTGCTAAGTGTTTGAATGACTGCAATAATTAAGAGCATTGTAAAGAAATGTGAGTTATGCTCAAGGAATAATCCTCACTTACCCTGAAGGCCTTTACCAGGGGTGACTAAAAGAGGAAACAGTCCAGGAGACTTCTGGCAAATAGACTTTTCTGAATTACTGCGACAGAATGGGTACCGGTATGTTTTAGTAACGCTAGATACTTTTTCAGGTTGGCCAGAAGCTTTCCCTTGTCACACCAACAAGGCAAAAGAGGTAGCAAAAGTGCTACTTAAGGAAATAATACCAAGATTTGGGGTACCCATAGGACTGTCTTCAGATAGGGGCCCACACTTCATAGCAGAAGCTGTTCAAAGTCTAACTGAGGCATTGGGGATAAAATGGGATCTCCATACCCCATGGAGACCTCAATCAAGTGGAAAGGTAGAAAGAATGAACCGAAGTTTAAAAAGACAAATCAGTAAAATTTGTCAAGAGGCTCAGATAAAATGGCTGGATGCTTTACCCTTAGCTTTGCTATGGATGCGCATCCAACCTAGATCTAAAGAAAAGGTCAGTCCTTTTGAGATCGTGTATGGTAAACCTTATCAAATGACTGAAACAGGAGTTAATCCTGACATTGCAGAGAGACATTATTTAAAAGGATATGTTATCTCTCTGGGAAAGGTTTTGCCCTCTCTTCACAGATACGTCTCTGTGAGGGCGCCACTATCTTTGGACGTGCCTGTGCATCACTACCAACCAGGGGACTGGGTGTAGCTGAAGACATGGTCAGACGAGCTGTTAAAAGAGAAGTGGAAAGGACCTCTTCAAGTTTTACTCACCACCTACACTGCTGTCAAGCTTGACGGAGTCGCTCCGTGGATACATCACAGCAGGATAAAGCCAGCTGCATCACCACAATGGACAGTTACACAAAAGGGACCTTTACGTTTAAAATTAACATGGGAATCCTGAAGTTCTGGGTTATATCTCTTGCAGCGATGTCAGGAAATGCAGAAATCGATATAGATGAAGAGGTCAATACAGATTTGGATGAAAACCTCATTCTAACTTTAATACAAGGGTTTGGCAAAATGCATAATCTTACCAATGTTACAATATGCATTCCGATCCCTCACTCGGCCAGTCAGCCTATTCCACGGGGCACTATACCAGTGAATTTATCTTTACTAGAAGACTATGACAATATCACAGGAGCCTTTAAACAGGCCAATGTTTCTTATTATTTGGACAAAGACAATAAACGTAGACAAAGAGGAAACGATGTTTTACAAGATGCTACTTCTTGGAGATCAGGGGACAGCAGAACAGTATTTGGGAGAGGCTCAGAAAAACAATGTCCCAAGGGATCGCATCCCTTAGATGCCCAGTTTCTCCAAATAGCATTGGCAGCCTCTGGTGGGCAGGCTGCAGGATTACTGAAACTTTGTGTCACTAATAAGAGGGTACCCAATGTCACCACTGCTCCGGAATGCAACAACCTTAGAACAAAACTCAAAACTTGGACTAGACCTTTGGAGGGATACTGGAACTATACAGGGAGTGTGGATTGGTGCTTTAATTGGGGAACGAAAGTCACTTATGTTAGCCGAACCAATTGGATGTGCTCCAATGTTTTAAATTCTAGTAAAATATCAATCCTAAATTCTACCTTAACAATGATGAAACATTGCAAAAGTCAAAATTTTTCGATTAATGATTGCAAACAAGATATTCCTTCCCCAGGCTACACAACCTGGATTACATCAGATGGATATTGGACTACCCAATTACGACTTAGTACAACAACTAGACAAATAACTTTAGGATTACTGACCCTATGTCCCATACGGAAAAAGAGTCCAATCAAAGCTCAATATTGGGGATGAGTTAAAAGAAATACTGAGACAGAAGAAGATTCCGATATTTGGACGCAGCCTTCCACAGCAGTGCAATGTGAATGGGGACTTCAAAGTTACCAGGGCTGATGGCTTTAGAAAATCAAATGTTAATAGAAAATCTAACTTGGCAGGTGGAAGCCTTATCGAGAGCCACTCAAAAAAGATTCCAAACTGTAAACAAGCAAATTCAAACTAACACTAAAATACCACTCCAGAATAGACTGGTCTTGGATTTACTATTAGTCAAGGAACAAGGAGTATGTGGATATCTTAAGTTAGACCAAGGACACTGCTGTATCAACATCCCTAATATCACTGGAAATCTGCAAGAACAATTAGACAAAATGAGAAAGGTAGCAAGAGATAGTAGCGCAACAAGAGAAGTAGCTGAAAATAATTGGTTCAACAAAATTCTCCAAGAATTAAGTGGGTGGTCTTTGAAAGGATGGTTAGCTACATTGTTAGAAGGAGTAATATAGGTGATCATGATTGCGATTATTATAGGGATCTGCATAGGCTGTACTAAAAGGGCCATTGAAAGAAACATATGGAAATAGTGAAAAATTGACTGCTTCAAAAGAGAGGATTGAAACCTAAGAAAATTTGACTAACCCAAAACATGACTACTACAAACAATCACTTTGACTGCATCGCAAAACTGATATAATAATACCAGAACGTCAAACTGAGCTAGTATCTGAATCACTGAAAATTTCCATACTAACTATGTATAAGATAACTGATTTTTCCATAAAATGACTTCTACAAGGCTCTTTAATAAGATAAGAATATTGATAAGTAATAGTATTTGACAAGTGTTAAGAAAATCGATAGTGATAGTATTAATGGTATTATTGCATGTTTAATGAATTAGGTTAAGAATTAAAGTATTTCATATTCTATTAGATTATAAGAAAATGAGATAGATCTAAGACTGTGTGGTAAGATTAATCATCTTCTAATTGATGAAATCTAAGTAAAAAGTGAGACTTATGAGATTATAGAATATATCCACAAGTCTCAAAGAGGGGAAAGTTACAGGACATCTTGAAAAATGAGTGTTAAAAGCAAGCAAGAACATCTTGGGAGAGAGTGTGAGAACGTCTTGGGAAACAAGTGTCGAAAACAAGTAAGAAGAATGTAGAGAAGATGCTTCATAACAACTGCACCTGCGATTAGAGATAAAGACTGCATTCACTAACTCTCTGCTAACATGCAATAATGATTAACACAAGGACAAGTCTTAGAAAAATAGAATGGACTGCCAAAATAGTGCCCTAGAGTAAACTTGGTTCATTATAATCTCATTATAATGCTAAAGAACACACCTCCTAGCTAGAAAAGCCCCCAACCCAGTTAAGCCCCCGACTCTCCGAGCATGCGTGGTGAATTAAAAGAGAACTGTAACTTTAAGATGAAGTAAGAAAAGTATTAACCAATAGTTAATTAAGGGGTAGAACCAGTAGGCATAACTAACTTTGTTAATTGTTTAAATACCTGTCATGATTTTTACCCTGGTGTGCATATTAGGAGGAGAAATCCCCCATGCACCCAGCGCTGCGATAAACCAATGTCGGCTTTCTAAACTATCATTTGGCTTGGACGGTTTTCTTCGTTACGATTTTCGGTAACACCACCACACCTTGGCAGTTCTTCCATCAATGTGGCACTTCTGTGATGGCACGCGGGGCTCCAGCTCCTCCTGTCTGTGCCCCAGGCTGAGGGCATTGGTACACATGTGGGCTGCTGCACCTCAGCTGCTGCCCGCTGGGGCCCACCTCAGACTTGTCACAAACTAAACTGGAACTGAGTCCCAAGACCCCATATATGTAAAGGCTTTGCTACATGGCAGAGATGTGCTCGGAATGGATTGCAGATGGCAACGTAAAAGATGATATGAGATGTAGGTGCAGCTGTAGATGTAGATGTAGATGATGAGAAAAGCGACATGAGGTGCCCACAGAGTGAGCAAACCCTGCTGCCACTGAATCCAGATGGAAGAGGGCCTGGGCTGCGCAGCCCTGGCAGGAGACCATGAGACACCATAGTCATCACCATACATCCAGGTGATGGAGAAGAGAAAGAGAGAAACTTAGCTCTCCTGGTGCAAAATAACTCCACTGGGGCAGATGAATACCTCTTTAGTCTGCCCTGTCCATACCGAGTGGGGACAAATTTCATTCTCCTAAATGTGGCCATCTGCTGTCATTTCAGTTGGCCAAAGGAATTTCCCAATGGCCTCCAAGATGGACATTGCCCTGTCCATGAGAATTGCTCCACTAGAGCCTGCAGTTTCCTGCACATACCTTGAGCCACCTCTGGCACCTCAGATGCCACCAGGTATTTGCATGTGAAGCACTCACTCCTGCCCTCCATCTCCATTAATTAGCAGGGGAGCTGAGACTAAAAGCTCCCATGCAAATGTCCATTTTTGCACACCTGAAGAGAGGCAAGAGAAATCCCACCTCCTGTGGGTTTGTGGCAGTCATGGAAGGGAGCTGAGACCCCTTCCAGCCCCAGGACTACAAACCCAGGATGAGATGCCTCGATTGCCTCAGCTGAATCTCCTCCCTCAGAAGTGGTAAAGGAGATCCCTCACGCTCACTGGGTATTCTGCATACTGATGGGAGAAGAAAACGTGATATTTAGATTGAACTCTCTCTCTGAGCAGGAAAACGACAGTGCTGGAAAGAAGCGTCTCTCCCCAGCTGAGGAAGGGAACATCAGTGATTCCTCCAGCCTGTTTCACAGCAGGTTCCCCCAGAGCCCCAGGGACACCTGGAGGGAGCCCAGAGGGGGCAGAGAAAGTGCTGCCTTGGGCTGGTCCTCTGCTGCTGAGCTGGGCTGGGCTCCTGGGATGGAGGGAGGGAGCTGATGGCAAGTGGGCAGTGCTGCAGAGAGACAGCTCTGCCCAGGAGCAGCTTTTCTTCAAAGCACAGCCTGGCTGAGGGCACTGCCTGCAGGCACCGAGGGGAGAGGAGCGAGGCAGAGAGACTTCAAAGGCAGCGTGGAGTTGGAGGACAGAGGAGAGTTCACTGGAAGAGAAATCTTCACAGCCCTCTATATGGTAAGTCTCTGAGCTGCAGGACAATAATAACAAGTATTCTGCAGGGGTCTCCTAGACCTGGTTCATCCCATAGCCTGTACGAACTTCCCGGAGGACTCTCACAGATTCCCTAGTATGGAGGAGAACGGTGTGCTCCAGAGCAGTGTTTCCTCACTGCACTGTCAGAGGGACAGGGTATGATGGCTGCCTTCTCCCGGGGACGGCTGCAGGGGTGTAAAGGTGGGTGTGCATCCAGGGGTGCCCAGGGCTGTCCTTCAGAGCAGGGTCCCTGCACCCCAGGGCACTGTGAGCCGGGGCAGGGACTCCGCTGCCTGCCCGGGTCAGCACTCAGCCTGCCCAGGGAGCTCCCCAGGGCACTGCGGGGAGAAGCTCAGGGTGGAAGGAGTGACCGCTAGCCAGGGAGGGTCCTTCTGCTGTTGAGAGGGTGCTGCATGGGTCAGGGCTGCTCACAGCACCACATCACCCCCAGCACATTTCTGGAGAGGATCTTTCAAAGATGACAGTCAAGGCAAGGCTTTCCTGCTTCAGCTTGTGCATTCCTGAGTCTTTGCAATAAAGGTTATACTAGTTGGATGGGTGGGAACGGAAATGGATCTGTCAGGTGTGGACAACCCTCTGAGACACCTTAACTGTTACACTAAGAGATCCCAGGTCGAGCTCACCAAGTGACTTTTTCCAGAGGAGACTTTGCCATAGGAAGGTCAATGAAGTTGCTCTTTGAGACAAAGTTGCTTTCCCGACTCTCAGTTCATGTCCTGCACTAAGGGAGAAGAGAGAGGGCAGGGAAAGAGTAATGGAGGTGTTGAATTTGGACAAGACACCGAGACTCCAGGAGCATTGCACTGAGAGATGGGTAGGTCTGCAAGGAACCTCATCTAGTCCCCTAAGGCACTGCTCAGCCTACAGACAGCACGACAGCATCACCTCGGTGGTCTCTGTGGGACTTGTTTGAGCTGCTCCTTAGCTTCTGCACACACAGAGATGCCCCTGGGCAGTGCCCTGCTGCCAGGAGGTGTCTGCAGGGCAGAGCTGAGCACACAGCGGGTGCGTTGGGGTCTCTGAGCACTGGCAGGGAGCAGACACATGGGGTCAGGGAAATAGATCCTGGCAGGGAGAGCTCCAGGCAGCAGAGACATGGGCAGGAAGGGAGAAGGAGCGACTCTCAGAAAGGCTGTGGGAGGGGGAACTGGGTACCTCCCTGCCATCCCCTGCAGTGCAGAAACCTCACCTGGAGCACACACCACCCCCCATCAGGTCTCTTCCCCCATGTAGATGTAGCACAGCCTGTGGAAATGCATTTTGCAGGGCTGGGAGAGAGCCAATGCTCCTTTTGGATGTCCCATCTTTAGGATGTTTGACTCTTTCCCTGGCGGTTCTGCTGGGTTGCAGGGTGCCCTCCAGACAAGCACAGCTCACCCATGGCATCTCTGTGTTACGCAGGAGCCCCATGGAGAAGACAAGTCAGCGCTAAGGCCACAGAAATGCTGCTGGGTGGCTCCACGCAGGCAGCGGCAGTGAGCCCTCTGTGCCCCTGGCTGGGAGGGGAGAGCTGAGCTCCTCCTTGGGTACGCTGAGGCAGGGTGAGGGGTTTGGAGGTCTGCACTTGGAAACTGGACTCCTCTGCTCTCAGAAGTGTCCAGTTTCCTTTTGGGGGGAACACTTGAGTGCTATCGTTCTCCAGCTCAAAGAGGTGCCAGCACAAGGCAGCTGAGACCAGGGCTGATGGACAGACTGGCTGTCCTCACTCTGCACTAAGGGACGGCCCCTTTGCTTCTCAGAACCCACAAGGTTTCACCTGAAGGGCAGTACTAATGCCAAGGATTTCTGCCTTAAAAACACTCCTCGGGGGTGGTGGGGCCACTAGAGCAGAATAAACAAAACAAAATCCTCCCAGCTCTGCTCCAGGGTTGGGTGACTTGGGAGAGACAGTGGGGAAAAGCTCTTTGATATCACGATCGGATTTAACCATAGACCCCACGTTCCTATTTCCCTATTGCTGTAGGGCAGCGCTGGCTCCCTCAGAGCCCACCGCATAGTGCACTGCTGCCAGGGACACCCTCAGCCAGCACCAACCAGAGCTCACAAAAGGGACCTGCCAAACGTCTTCTTGATTAGGGACAGGTGGTTTGGGGGTTTCTACAATAAATTAAATAGATTTTGCTCAGAGAAACCTCTCCTAACTTATTGATTACTTTTCCTCCATGAACAGGCTCGCATGCCATGAGGGACCAAATGTCCAATGGAAGCTCCATCACCGAGTTCCTCCTCCTGGCATTCGCAGACACACGGGAGCTGCAGCTCTTGCACTTCTGGCTCTTCCTGGGCATCTACCTGGCTGCCCTCCTGGGCAATGGCCTCATCATCACCGCCGTAGCCTGCAACCACCACCTCCACACCCCCATGTACTTCTTCCTCCTCAACCTCTCTTTTCTCGACCTGGGCTGCATCTCCACCACTCTCCCCAAATCCATGGCCAATTCCCTGTGGGACACCAGGGCCATCTCCTATGGGGGATGTGCTGCTCAAGTTTTTTTCTTTTCCTTTCTAATAGCAGCAGAGTATTCTCTCCTCACAGTCATGTCCTATGACCGCTACGTGGCCATCTGCAAACCCCTGCACTACGGGACCCTCCTGGGCAGCAGAGCTTGTGTCCACATGGCAGCAGCTGCCTGGGGCAGTGGCTTTCTCAATGCTCTGCTGCACACAGTCAATACCTTTTCACTACCACTCTGCCAAGGCAATGCCCTGGACCAGTTCTTCTGTGAAATCCCCCAGATCCTCAGGCTCTCCTGCTCAGACTCAGACTACCACAGGGAAGTTTGGCTTATTGCTTTTAGTTCTTTTCTACTTTTGGGGTGTTTTGTTTTCATTGTGCTGTCTTATGTGCAGATCTTCAGGGTTGTGCTGAGGATCCCCTCTGAGCAGGGACGGCACAAAGCCTTTTCCACCTGCCTCCCTCACCTGGTCGTGGTCTCCCTCTTTATCAGCACTGCCATGGTTGCCTACCTGAAGCCGCCCTCCATCTCCTCCCCACTTCTCAATCTGGTGGTGTCATTTCTGTACTCGGTGGTGCCTCCAGCACTGAACCCCCTCATCTACAGCATGAGGAACCAGGAGCTCAAGGATGCCCTGAGGAAACTGGTAACTGGGTGTCTTTCAGCAGCCATAGGCTGCCTATCTTCCTCTGCAGCTGCCTCCCAGCGTCTGTCGTGACAGGCCAAGTCTGCCTTTCCTGTATTTTTTTTTTTCCTTTTTCCACTTTGGAAGTTGCTTTTTTCAAGTAAATATAATTATCCCTCCCCTTAATGATCCACCCATCTTGTGTGAGCCAGAGACTTTGCCTAAATGGGAAACCATTTCATTTAAGAAAATAAATGAAACTGCAGCAACTTTTTGGTCTATGATCCATCCTCATCATAGCAGAAATTAATTGGAAACAGAAACACCTTACTGGCTGCACCGGCTTGGGGCAGGCTGCTTTGTGATGGAGGGATTGGGAGCTCTTGAGGACTGCAGGGACTAGGGCTCTTGTGCCAGCCTGGGGAGATGGGATGGCACGGAGGGGATGCGGACCTCTCAGCATATGCTGGCGAGGAGAACAGGGGACACTGATCTCCTTGTCCTTGTGGCCCCCCATCTCTGGGGCTGACTTCTCTCTGCCCCCCCAGGGGCTGCTGTGCCCTTCAGAGGGGCTGGGGCTCTGGGGTGAGTGCCCAGAGCTCTGCAGCACCCTGTGGCAAGTAGTGCTGTGGGGCCAGACCAGAGTGGGCTGGGCTGGAGAGAGGGCAGGGGAGGTAGGAGGTCTTGGAGGGAGATGGGCTGAGCTGGAAAGTTCCTGCAGGAGAAAAACATCAGTGTACAGCTTGTACTGCATGACCGTGCAGGGTGAGGGCTCGCATCAGGGCGCTTGTGTGCAGAGACAGGGCTCCTGGATGGACCCACACTTGGATGGACCACAGGAAACATCTATGATGCTGGAAAATGCATGACCCTCCCAGAGGGAGGTCCCATAACTGCAGGGGAAGCGGGAAGGGTTTGTGAGACCCATGGGAGTGCAGGGAGAGAGCGGAGTGTGCCCAGAAATGAGTCTGTTAAAGTCAGAAAGAAGACCTGAAGTAGTGGCGGGGGTGAGGGGCTGTCATGCTGAAGTGAAATAGGTTGAATTTTGATGCTGAGGCAGCAGAACAAGGAGGACATGCATTTCACTGCTAGGATACGGAGGGAAGTACAGGAGTCAAGCAAGTTGGGGACTGGGACATTTTCGGTGCTAGAGGAGCACTAGCAGGACATTGGAAGAAGCCAGACGGGTTGTGGGGAACTCACAGGCATTGGCAAATCCTCAGGTAACCACAGCTTTGTGTTGGAAGGAACAGCCAGTGAGGGCAAAGTGGCACATAAAAGTCACTTATTTGCTGGCTGAGGAGGGAGACAAGGATGCTCAGCATAGAATTATCAAGGTAAATTATTCTCTTATTTTAGCTGTGCATACAGTGGCAACTTAGCCTAATGCATGCAGGACCCCAGTACAGAGGAAATCAGGGTTTACATATATTACAGTACAGTCGTGCAGACCGATCAAATCACTCATATGAAGGGGTGGGCTAATCAGTTACCATTGCTCGTCTAATGGGTATGTACTTGTCCCATGCAGGATCAGCACGTGCTTGTCCTGTGGAGGTGGTACAGACAAATGGTCAGTGGTGTGTTAATTCTCATTGTTCTAAATCAATGTCCCGTGCAGGTGGAGGGGTTTGTCCTGGGTACTGGTTGATTGCTGTTCTGGCCATGGTTATATGCCTGGTTTCTTCAAAGGTAAACCTTCCATGGTTTAGTTGTCGGTATGTGGTGTTGTCAACCACTAAGAGCTGGTTTAGGTTGGGTCTTCAGGTTGCATCGGCCCTGAGGTGAAAGCTCATAGTCTCAGTTAGTGTTCATTCTTCTACGCAAGTTGTACTGCAGTTAGCATCTTGCCTTTCACAGGCATCAGTAAAGCTTGGGACGTCCCAAGGTCAGAGTGAGATGAGGAAGCAGGGGGAGGTAGTGACAGTCTGCAGGGAAACTGGCACAGGCATTGGACAGTGTAGGACTGTCTGCGGTGGGATGATGGAGAGGCTGGACTGAGGTCAACAGAACTGAAGTCTTTGTCCTCCCTTTTATTGCAGCTGTCTCTTCCCGTGACAGCTGTGAGAAGACACTGGTTCCATACAGCCCAGAGCCTCATTGCTTCCTCACCCACACTCCACAGAGCCTAGGAAATGGCCTACCTCTCTCCTGCACTTGGCATCACACACCGCCATATCCCACTACTCCCAGGAATAGCCATTCGCATCCCATGAGGGGAAGGATCCCCCTCCTCAGGGGATGAGGGTCAGGGCTTGGCCATCCTGATGGGTGAAAGACATTTAGGGCTTTCACAGCCACCTCCACAGCTGATTTTCCACCTGTAACCAGTGCCTCTGATGTTCTGTTTCACCAGCCCCCAGGGACCATCTCCTTTTCTTGTTGTTTCATCCATGCTCTCTTCAGTGATGGTGAAGGGGACCACTAAAGGTCTCCGAAACTTGGGCGTTTGCTGCTGACTTGCAAAACTCCCTAACGAGCCAAGGCTCTGTGCATCATTTTCCTTTACATCTTCAATTCTTAGGTGGTTAATAGGAGAGGTTTCAGGAGTGCAGTCAAAGTCAAAAGATGTCACTACTAAACGGTAAGAAAGGATTCATTTTTCCCCCACTTTTCTTCATTTTTCTGCTTACACATTCTGTGAGATCAGAAATCCTCAATCCATATTGAACCTGAGCGTCTTCAGTGGAATTTGAATGTATACAAAAATCAGGACCCTTTATGTTGACAACCTGTGGCCATTCTTCAGCCCTACCCCCAGCCCCACCTTTTCTCTCATCAACCACCTGGCACTTAGAGCAGCCTCGTTCAAATCGGAGCTTTCTGCACTAACGTCTGCAGCTGCATGTTTCAGCCCGTGAGCACCAACTCCTGCCTGCTTTGCTTGGAGAACGACTGCACACAGACACGGAGGGTTGTGATACACTTATCAGCTGTATATTAAGTCCACGTTATCTCCTCTGAAGTCCACTTCCCACAGTGGATAACCTTGGACCAATAGAAAACATGACAAGGAAGTCATCAGGAGTAGTAAAGGCCCAGGGACTTCAGTATGTCCAGTTTGCCTAAGTATACCCTCATCTGATCCTCTTCTACCAAGGCACATCTCCATGCTCCAGACTTGCCCCCTGCTCTCTGGCAGCTGGGATTCCTGAAGGCTGGTCTTGCTGGCAGCTACTGGGACTTCCTAGGGAGATGGGTTAGTGGTGGATTTCACGGTGTTAGGTTAACAGTTGGACCTGATGATCTTAAAGGTCTTTTCCAACCTAAACATTTCTGTGATTCTATAGTGAGGCAGTGAAGGCATTCAGTGCCTCAGCCCTTCCCATGTCCAGTGTCAACCATGTCCCCAGTCTCCTTGAGCAATTCGTCCACATTTTCCCCAGTTGCCCTTTTGTTACCCGCCTATTTACAGAAGCCCTTCTTCTTTTCTTTGACATCCCTCACCAAATCCCATTCATTTGGGCTTTAGCTTTCCTACCTTTGTCTCTGCATGCTCAGACAACATCTCTGTGTTCCTCCCATGCGTCCCTGTCTTTCTTCCCACCCTCCGTATGCTTCCTTTTTGGGTTTGAGATTGCTTTTTACCTTCCTCCCTCCCCTCAGGATCCTGAACTCCACCATCTTGTGGTCACTACAGCCCCATCTCATGGTCACAAGGCCGCCTTTGACCTTCAAATCCCTAGCAAGTCTATCCTTGTTGGAGAGGAGTAGGTCCAGCAAAGCACCTCTCCTCATTGGCTCCTCTGTCACTTGGGTGAGGCATTTATCATCAGTGCACTCCACAAACCTCCTGGACTGCTTATGCCCTGCTGTGTTGTCCTTCGAGCAGATATCAGAGGGGTTGACGTCTCCTGTGAGGACCATGTGAGTGTGAGGCCTCTCCTACCTGTCCATTGAGGACCTCATATAATTTTTATTCCTGGTTGTGTGGCCGATAGCAGACCTCCACTGTAATGCCACCCTTTCCTGTCCTCTCTTTAATACTCACCCTTAAGCTCTCCCTTGGCTCTCTATCCATCCCCAGACAGAGCTCCATGTACTCCAGCTGTTCTCACACGTAAAGGGCAACTCTCTGTCCTTGTCTTCCCATCCTCTCCTTCCTCAAGAGCCTCCCTTCTCCAAGCGCAACACTCCAGTCATGGGAGCCATCCCACCACGTCTCCAGGATCGCAACAAGGTTGTTGCCCTGCAGCTGCACACAGATCTCTAAATCCTCGTGGTTCTGCCCTGTACTGCACGCATTAGAGTACAGACACTTTAGAGAGGTACCCCAGCGTGTGGAGTTCTTGCAGACGGTGTGAGAGATATCTCCCGCATGGTGCTTTGTAGGCATTTCCTTGCTTACATGAAAGTGCTGCAGGGGACCCCACTTGAGGACCATTTTGTTGATTTTGTGATCCCTTCCCATCACAGCACTCCACGCCCTTTGCTCATTGATCCTCTCTGTAACTCCCTTAGAGGACTGCTCGTTGCTCCCTCCCTCCCGCGTCATTCATAGTTTCAAGCCCTCCTTGTAAGATCAGCCAGGCTGTTGGCAAAACCATCTTTGCCCTGCTTAGTGAGGTGGATCCCATCTCTCCCAAGCAGACGCTGGTCTGCAGACAGGGTCCCATGGTCGTAGAACCCAAAACCATTTCCCCTACGCCAGATGCGCAGTTAATTATTAGCTTGTCCTACTAGTGCTTTTCTCCTCACACCCCTTCCCCTCACCAACAGGATTGAGAAGAACACCGTCTGGGCCCCCAGGCCCTTCACTACCACCCCCAGAGCTCTGTAGCCACTTCTGATCCTGTCCAGGTTTTCCCTGGCAGCGTCATTTGTGCCCACCTGGAATAAGAGCAGGGGGTAGTAGTCAGAGGGACAGACAAGATTTGAATGTACCACTACAACATCCTCGATCCTGGTCCCCAGCAAGCAGCAAACCTCTCTAGATGGTTGGTAGGGCCGACAGATGGGTGCCTTTGTCTCCTGCATGAGGTAGTCACCCATTACGATCCAAAAACCCCTGTGGCACTACATCTAGTTGAGGCTTGACAATCTCCACTGTGGAGATTGCACGGCCTTTCTGAGGGCCTCTTCCCAGTGCCTGATAGACCTTATAGTGCAGATCCTTTTCTCTTAAGTCTAGTCAGAATTTCCTGTGTCCCAGCTTTTTCCCATGGCTTCTCATCCATCAGCTGTGCCCACCTGGGAAGAGTCTGCCTCATTCTCCTCTGCATCATCCCCTAAGATAGCTGTAGACAGGGATGGTATCTCCCCTGGGACGGCCTTCCCTTCTCCAGGCTGAGCAGAAGACAGCATGGAGGGTGGTTCTTTAGCAGAGAGAACTGATGATGCTTCCTGAGAGGTTTTCAGTGGCTTGCTTGTCAGTAGTCTCCCAGGTACTGTAAGAATCGTAACAACTTAGTCAGCATTTGGTGATAGAGAATGTGCAACACAATCAGAAATCAGCCATTTTGCCATACTCTGGCATTCAAATATCCTGTGTGTCCACTCTCAGGGATCTGGTTCCTTGTGACTTATGGCACAATCCAGAGCCCAACAAAGACTGCCTTGTACAAAGAGCTCTTCTGACAGCACTGAGCAAGAGAAGTCTGTCTCTGGGTATCAGTTAGTCCACTGGACTTCCTGTAGACTTTGTTATTGCAGTGAAAACACTGCCTGCCAAGGACTGGCAAGAGCTGGAATTTCTGGCGTCCTTCTCTTTGGCCCAGTGCTATCTGATGGTCTTCAGCAGACTCCCTGTTTCCAGCAGCTGGAGGTTGTTGGACTTCTGGGCCTAAAACTGTGTCTGTAAACACTGTGTTCATCACCACCAGCTCCCACTGAAGCCTGGGGGATAACTAGGGATGTGAAGTCAGGGGTGACCCACCCCATTCTAGGGGTCGTCGTTCCAATGAGACAAACTCTGTCCTCCCGCCAGTGTACGATCTGATCTCTTTCTGCAGTCACTCTACGGGGAATGGAGGTGACCAGCTTGGATGTCCATGTTCATCCCCAGAGGAAGTTCCTCCCATGCTCTTCTCTACAGCATGAGGTGTGGCAGAGGGGCTTAGTTCTACCTTTAATTACTTCTTAGATGCCCCTGTCCCCCTGGGAAGGTGTTCTCTGCAGGGGTAGAAAGCATTTCCATTGCTCTCAGTGAAAGTCGTGAGCCTTGGAGGTGTGGCTTACTGCAGTCAGGAGAGTTGATCTGCCCATAAGTCTTGTTCTGTGCTGCCATGTCCATTCAGCTAAAAGGCCGTCATACTCGTGAGTTCCCCCCAAAAAGAGAAACTGTAGTGTGCTGAAAAAGGAGGAGTGCGGTTTCCAAGTGCAGATCACCCAACTTCTTTACCTTTCTTAGCCCATCCATGGAGAAAGTGACCAAGAAGTAGTGATGCATAAATCCCCTGACTCAGATGACCAAACCAAGGACTCTCCGATATCACAAACATGTCACAAAGGGAGAGCTGTGCCTTTCTGGAGGGCAACAGACAGCCTGGAAGAACTCCAACAAGAAGACAATAACATCGTGTTGGTTTAAAGGAGACGTAGGCCTCATAGCCGTATGGTGTAGGCTATAGACATAGACCTCATGGACTGCATTGCCTGGAGCCCCACAGGTTAGAAGGGGTCTTGGGCACCTCCATGCAGACACTTCCATGGCAGGACCCACAGGGTCAAGTGTCTGAAAGGCAACTGAACGCCCCATGCCAGAGAGCCCGGGAGCTAGAACAAGAGCAGCAGACACAGGTGGGGAAAACAAGGAGCAGCAGTGTCATCCTCCTGCCAAGGGAGAGACAGACGGGCACTCAGGAGGGCCTTCAACTTACCCAGCTCTGCACACCACCTCCCACAGCCACAGCACAGTCGCTTTCAGCCCCTTTGTCAGGCAGAGGAGAAGGGGCAAAATGTGGGAGAGGTGCAGGAGATACACTCCTCTGCTTGAGGTCCTGCTGCAGAGGAGGCAGCTCTGGGCTGTGCTTGACCCCAGTATCCCTTACTGGGCCTCATCCTGACCCCAACCTGTGGATCAACTTCCTGGCTTCACCTTGGACCTGCTCCCTCATCAGAACCTTGCTAGATGATCTGGACTCTGAACTGCCTCCAGCTGTGAGGCCCCTTGCCTGTCCTGCTCCCTTGTTGGGAGCTCAGGTTGGTGAGCCCGCTCCCTGCTCACCTGGGGATACCCCTGGGTTCCCAACTTCCTGTGCCTTCCAGAGCAGTTGTCCCTTGCTGCCCCCTGACAAACCTGAGCTCCCAGTCATGTCACCATGACCGGCATCTCCACTGCCCTCCCCCATGCTCTGGTTCACTCGATGGCCGCATGATGCTGATGTACCTGATAGACTCTCACTTTGCTACAACTGACAGGGCCTCACAAGGAACAACCCACCGCTATCCCCTCTCCTGGACTTTTCCTCTGCCCTCTCTCCACGCTGTTGGCTCTACTTGGCAGGTGTAGTGATGAACCTGCTAAAAAAGAAGAAAAAACAAATCTAAAGAGAGAGGAAAATAAACCCCAAGAAGAACAAGTGATGCAAAAGAAAACAATTGCTCACCACCAACCAATCAATGCCCAGACAATCCCCGAGCAATGACAGCTGCCTCTGACCTCTACCCCACCCAGTATTATTTCTGAGCATGACATCATATGGTATGGACTATCCCTTTGGTCACTTGGGGTCAGCTGTCCTAGCTGTGTCCCCTCCCAACTTCTGGTGCACCCCCAGCCTGCCTGCTGGTGGGGCAGTCTGAGGAGCAGAAAAAGCCTTGATGCTGTGCAAACACTGCTCAGCAACAACTAAATCATCAGCCAAAACCAGTACATACAGGTTGGAAGGAGGTCTCCAGCCCAGCAGGGTCAGCTCCGGGGTCAGAGCTTGTTGCTCAGGGCTTGATCCAAGTTGCTCCTTGAAAACCTCCAAGAATGGTACCTGGATGATTTCTCTGGGTAGCCACTCCCTGTGCTTGACTGTCCTCACGAGGAGAAAGATTTCCCTTGTCCCTGGTGTGAACTTTTCTTGTGTCAATCTCTTGTCCTCCTCCATGCACCAATGTGACGCTGACTGCAGGAGATGGGGAAAGGAAAAAATTCCTCATCTCCATACCCCTACACCCAAAAGGAGCTCCAGCAAAGCTCAGTCAGTGCAACAGACAATAACTGTGCCTCACGATTGAGCTGGTGGCCATTCATGAAATTTTTTAAGAAAGAAGAGTGAAAAGGCAGGTCTTTGCTGCCCCGCTGCTTTAGTCTCTCTGCTGCCATCTATCAAAATTTCCTTAACACTGGAAAACTGAAAAAGTTTGATTTTTTTTAACTTAAAAACTGGAAACTTAAAAATTTCCTTTAAACTGGAAGCTTCCTGGAAGCTCCAGCCTTTTGGGCCAGGTAATTGTCTTCTCAGTTGTTGCGTTAAAAGGAATGCATTTTCGAAATTTGTCTGTCAGAGTCCCAGGACTTTCACTGACCCATTTATCAGAGCCCCAACAAAAGGACTTGCACTGAGCAGATGCACAAAAATCGAAATTAGTTATTTTATTGAAAGCGACAGAAACAGATTCGAGATTGCCATTGATAAATTCACTAACTATAATAGTGCTACTAATTAAGGTTAATATTGCTAGCAGACTTGACAGTAATACAAGAACCTGGGGATAACTTTCACCCAGAGGGTGAGAGGCGCAGCGCTTACCCAGAGAGGCGTCCCTGCCTGGCGTGGAGGAAGAGAACACAGCCCGTCGACTGGTCCGTCAGGTATCGACGTTCTTCTCTCCCACCTTAACAATCATTTTCTCTGTCTTTTATCCCCAAAACTACGAGGTTCCCCCGCCATATGTGATGTGTAGCATGATTTGGGTGGAGAGACGAGTGCTATAGCCATATATGTTTAGCATGACCTCGATAATCTTCATTAGCATATGCAGGGGTGTGAGTTGTAATATGCATTTCACCAGTAATGAGGCAAAGGTCAGTTATCGGACACGAAGCCTTTTCAAAGAAACAAAGGACCTCTCACATTCCTGTTATCTTACTGTCTTTGCTGACCATAAGCAGGGCTGTCCTGCCTCCACAGGGCCCCCTCCTTATCTGCACCCTGTGTTAGCCAGGCGAGTCTCCACTCGCCTGGGTCCCACAAGAGATAGCAAGGGCAGTCTTAACAGCTCTTTGTGCTCAGGAATCCCACCTCATTATCCAAATTCCACAGGAGGCCAGGGGGCTTGCTCAGAGGAAGGGGTCTGCTCTGGAGGGGATCATCAGGGGTTTTCTCAATTCTCCCTCCCACAACATTTCTGGTTTCAGTTTCCTCTCATTCCCTGATCATATCCCTGTTGCCTGGAGATTTTTCTCCTCGAAGATCTTTCCCTGTGCCATGTCTTTTCCTTCTCAGTGCTCACAGACCCCATCCCAACCTCTGTGCACTCACCTTGGCCCTACAGAAACCTGCCTGTTTGCAGGGCAGTGCCTGGATGCATGTGCCTGTTTGCAGCTGGAAAAGCGCAGGTCAGAGCAACCCTGATGGGTCCAGAAAAGGTGGTGCTGTCCATAGGCAGAGCAGTGGCTAAAGGCACTTTAAGAGGCTCCTAGCAGAACTACTGATCCTGTGTCCTGGTACTCAGGCCCCTGGGGCACAGGGACCCTGCTCTGAAGGACAGCCCAGGGCATCCCTGGCTGCACAAATGGCTTTGCACCCCTGCAGCCATCTCCGGGAAAAGGCAGCCATCACGCCCTGTCCTTCTGATGGTGCAGCAGGGAATCCCTGCTCTGCAGCACGTCCTTCTCCTCTACGGTAGAGAAACTGTGAGAGTTGTACTTCCAGATCTCATAAGCTGTGGATTGTGCCAGCTTTTGGAGATGTCGTCAGCAGACTCTTGTGCATGGCCCTGCAGACAGACACTTACCGTGTGAGTCTGAAGACTTGTCCCACAAAAAGCTCTCATCCGTCCTCCTACTCCACATTGCCTTTAACATCTCTCTGCCTCACTCCCCTCCCCTCGGTGCCTGCAGGCAGTGCCGTCAGCCCTGCTACGCTTTGCACAGGAGCTGCTCCTGGACAGAGCTGTCTCTCTGCGGTGCTGCCCACTTGCGATCAACTCCCTCCATCCCAGGAGCCCAGCCCAGCTCAACAGCAGAGGACCAGACCAAGGCGGCACCTTCTCTGCCCACTCTGGGCTCACTGGAGATGTCCCTGTAGCTCTGGGGCTGACAGCTCCTGAAAGGCAGCAGGGTCACCCCTGGGGAACGGGCTGCAACATCACCTCAAGTAATCACCAACAGTGGAGAGAGACTGATTCCAGCAGCATGGTTTCTCCTACCCGAGTGTGGTTCTCTACGACAGGTGTCAATGTTCCCCTCTGGACACCAACATTCTTGACCCATAACAAAAAGGAGTCACAGACAGGGACAGGGAGGGGTTGGCTTCTCTTGTGCAGGGCAGGGATTCAGCTGAGGCGGTGCAGGCATCTCCTCCTGACTAGGAAGTCCTCAGGTTGAAGCACAATTCGTCTCACCCCATGCACCCCACAGACCCAGAGGAGCTGGGAATCCTCCTGCTTCACTTCGGGTGTGCACAAAAGACTTGCCAGCGTGTGAGACCCTGCTCTGAGCCCCTTGCCTTTATTCAGCACGGACTCAGGTGCTCACATACAGATACTCTGTGATGACCAAGGTGCCAGAGGTGGCCCAAGACATGTGCAAGTGTTTGCAAGCTCTGATGGAAAATCTCTGAGCATACCCAGGTCCTTCCTGAGCATCAGCTGAGGGCCAGAGGGGGAAGGGGGATATCCTTGGCCACCCACAATCACACCAGAAATTCAGGGCACCTGAATGTGCCTTGTCAAGTGTCCCCCTGAGCTGATCAAACCAAGGAGTGCCCCAGGAGGACACCCGGGTCTCTCTCTCGCCAATGTACTCTCTAAAGCTCCAGTCACTCTAAAGCTAAGACACATCCACATCCCTGCACTGAAGACACTTATTTCAGGGCTCATTTTAATGCCATTAAAAGAAAAAAAGCCTCTAGTGCCATGCCAGGTGCCTGGGTGCCAAACACAACTCCACTCAGTAGGCAAACACAGCAGCAAACCTCCAGGAGAGCCATGCCCTGCTAGAGCTGGTGTGGGGCAGAGACCCCAGGGCCTCCCCAAGGGGTGCTGTGACCATGGGCCACGACATGAATGACAACACCACGGCCTTGATGCAAGGTCCTCACCACAGTGCCCTCCCCTGTACCTGTCTTCTCAGCACTTGACTATTGTCTCTCTGCACCTCTACTCACCTGCCTGATGGTAAGAAGAGGGAAGCTGATAATAATAGTGTCATAGATTCATAGACTGATAGAAGCATAGAATGGTTTTGGTTGGAAAGGAACCTTTAAAGATCATCTAGTCCAACCCCCCTGCCATGGACAGGGACACCTTCCACTAGACCAGGTTCCTCAAATCCCCATCCAACCTGACCTTGAACACTCCCAGGGATGGGGCATCCGCAATTTCTCTGGGCAATATGTTCCAGTGTCTCCCCACTGTCACCATAAAACATTTCTTCTTATGTCCAACCTAAATCTACCCTCTTTTACTTTAAGACCATTGCCCCTTGTCCTATCACTACAGGCCCTGGAACAAAGTCTCTCTCCATCTTCTCATAAGCCTCCTTTATATATTGTATGTCTGCAATAAGGTCTCCTGTCGCGGATCCTCATTCAGAATCCTGCTGACTACTCCAATTTGTCATGGATGGGCTTAAAGAACCACTGCCAAAGGTATTGGCAAAAGTGGTTTTCTTGAAACGTAACATGTTTGATGGCCAGGCTTACTCTATTGCTTACTGCACAAAGGATATAACAATGATTCAAAGCTACCAATACAAAATCTTAGTGCACTAAGGTTTTGCACGATATCAGTTACTTACCAAAGATCTGAATTTGCTAAGAGGTCTCTCAACCTCGAGGAGTAACTGTGAGAGGTGTCCCAGCTCAAGGGGAGATCACTGCCATGCAGCCATGCTGCCTAGCAGGGAGAGCTCAAAGAAGGCTCACTTAGGCTGTCATATTTACAGGATAAAGTAGTTGGCTCGTAGTCAAATAACATGCAGTGGAAAAGGCAAGCATGAGACTCCTTGTCCCCACAACTTACTTTGTTCCGTGATAAATGAGTCTTGGAGGAGCCACCTGCTCATCACGTGTTCATCGCATGGTCGCTGTTCCAGTTTCCAAGCCCATAGGCATCAGCGGTCACCATGTCTCTCTGTTCCTGTGTGGGTTTCCAGAGAACAGATTGGAACTAGAGAGGTTCTTGGCCCGGCTACACCTCGGCCTTTACCTCCTTTGGAGCCTGAACCAAACCACACCGGTTTGGTCTGGGAGTGGAGTGCATCCGTCACAGGGACTCAGCTCCCTCCCATGCCTGCCCCAAACCCACAGGTGGTGGGATTCCTCTTGCCTCAGTTGAGGTGTGCACACAATACAGTCCTCTGAAGACTGGAAGGAATCACATGTCCCTCCTATCTTCCAGAAAGGCAAGAAGGAGGACCCAGGGAACTAGAGGCCAGTCAGCCTCACCTCTCGCCCTGGGAAGAGAGAGAGGATCGAGCAGCTCATCCTGGAAAATATTTCCAGGCACACGGTACAGGTTTTGGCTGGGATGGAGTTAATGTTCTTCATAGCAGCCAGTACGGTGCTGTGTCTGGGATTTGGGACCAAAACAATGTTGACAACACACCGGTGTTGTAGCTATTGCTGAACAATGTTTGCACAGCATCAAGGCCTTCTAGGTTCTCTCTCTTCCCCCCCAGTGAGGAAATTGCATTTGTTGACGAGGGAAGAGGAGGGGACATCATTCAGCAAGGCAAGGATTTACACTGTGCATTGGTGTCCATGTCCAAGTTGTGGTAGCAGGGGGGCTGCAGGGCTGGCCTCTGTGAGAAGAGACCAGGGGCTGCCTCTGTGCCAGACAGAGCTGGTTCCATCCAGCTCCAAGGTGGACCCACCGCTGGCCAAAACTGAGCCCGTCAATGAAGCTGGTGGAACCTCTGGAAAGTGTATTTAAGAAAGGACACAACAGCCAGAGTGGGAGAGGAGTGAGGGAAAAAAAGTGTGAGAACCAGCCCTGCAAACACCAAGGCTGGTGAAGAAGGAGGGAGAAGAGGTGCTCCAGGTGCCAGAGCAGATAGTCTCCTGCAGCCCCTGGAGAAGACCACATTGGAGAAGGTAAGCCCTGCAGCCTCTGGAGGACCCAACACTGGAGATGTTGGCTATTTCCTGAAAGAATGGTGGCTTGAGGAGAGCCCATGCTGGAGCAGGTTTGTCTCAAAGGACTGTAGCGGTAAGAGGGACCCCATGGGAGAAGTGTCAGAAGGAAGGAGACGCAGAGAGGAACGGTTACAGACTGACTGCAACCCCCACTCCCCATCCCCCTGCACTGCTCAGGGAGGAGGAGGTAGAAGAGTTGGGAACGAAGGAGGTAATTTGAGCCAGGGAGAAAAGGGTGGGAGGACACCTTCCATGGGGAAGGAGACAAGGTCTTCCACCAGCCCCACGCTTCTTCCACCCTCAGCCTTTACAACTGCACATGCCCCATCTGCCTACTTGCCTTTGCCACTGTCACGGTTGTGCAAGGCCCTCAGACATCTTGGCACACCCAGTGTAAGCTGGCCTCCACCAAACCTGGAGCCCACCTGGCCTTGGAGGCAGCGAGAGGCCAGGTCCCCTCTGCCTGGGGCTGGGCACAGCTTTTCCCTGGGAAGCCTCCTGAGGAGCGCTCCTCCTGTGTGTCAGCCTGCGGCCTGGCATGGGTGGCAGAGGGAGAAGGGCTGCTGGGGCAGGGCTGAAGTAGCTCAGCTGGGAGAGCGTTAGACTGAAGATCTAAAGGTCCCTGGTTCAACCCCGGGCTTCAGCAATGATTTTGTCCCTTAGATTTTGGCAGAGCCCATCTGCCTTCTTCCAGCCTGCCCCAGCCCTGCTTGCTCCTTCACCTCTTGCCAGAGCACAGTCCATGCTTTGTAGCTGCAGATCTGCAGCTTAGAAGGAGCCTTCCTCCAGCAGCACAAGTCCCCAGCCTCCCCCTGGGCAGGACTCTCCAGTCAGTGCTCCGTTGGGGTGGTCTCCTGCTGTCCCAACTTCCTTGCTCCAAAGTGACCGGGATGTCTCCTCTGCGGGGTCTCCGCAAGGACCCTGTCTCTCTCCTCTTTGCCATTCTCGATGCTGCACTGACTGCTCCCCTCCTCACACACCTTCACCTGCTCCTCAGTTCCCAGACCAGAGGCCGCCATCCCCTGAGACCCAGGGAGAGGCACTCCGTGGAGCTGAGGCCTGAAAGGCAGCATCCTCCCTCCAGGTGTCTGTCGCAGCGAGACCTCTGATGTACCCAGGACAGTTGACAAAGCCGTGCTGAGGATCATCCACTGTAGTGCCTGGGCACCAGTGTTGTTTAGTCATGCGCTGTCCCGAGCAGAGTTTCTTGGCCCCTGTTGCCCCCTGCTGCAATGATCGGTGAAATACATATGTGCTCCTCTCTGGGCATCAGCTAGGGCACACAAAGCACAGGGGGATCCCTCTGGGGCCCCACATGAACATCCCTCTGCATCAGTTCCTTCCTGGTGCAAGGGCACAAGTCGGGACAGAAATGCCAGCAGTGGCCGCCTGGAGTCCTGCACAGAAGGTCACCAACTGTCACAGTGTCTTCACAACAGCCCCAGCTCAAACACTGGATGTCACTTTACCTCTCCACATTGACTTTCCTCTGCATATCCTGGCATTGCACATGGGTCTGTGTTCTCCATCCCCTCAGCACCAGACCCAGGGCCTACAGCACAAGTGTCTCAGTTGTCCCCCATTGCTTATCCCAACCTGCTCACCCACTAGACTGCACTGTCCAGCTCAGCTGCAGACCCTCAGAGCCATCAGTCCCTGCCCAGAGGAAGAAAGGCCTGCTCATGAGCTCCAACAAGATGTTGAGGTCCCCTCTTGCAACCTCTTGCTGCTATGGAACCCTGCTCGACCATTAGGAACACAGTGATGATGGCAACACAGCACACCCCCCTCTGTCTCCAGTCTCAGCCTCTCCCAGGTCAGCCAGTCAGGCCAAGGAATGGCACATCCTGGACTATAGTCCCAAAGCAATGGGCATGTCCTAGACCCCTGCAGCTCTGATGTCTCAGCCAGTTCCCCAGGGATTCTCCTTCAGAGAAGTTTGGCTTTTGTCCTGACTGAGCACAAGTGAAGGAGGGAGAAGGAGAGACCATCTGTCCAAGCAAGGTTACTGTCTTGCCAGCTTTGAGCACGAGCTTGAAAATGCTTATCCACAGAGAAGGTGTCTGCAGAGCTATCACTGCTCCCAAAGTCCTTCGAGGTTGTTCTTGAGCTTTGGGGCCATGTGTGCAAAGCGGAACAGATGAGTAGTCCATCCCCTTCACTCCACTCAACCACTCCAGAAGTTCACAGTGACTGTGCTCTGGTTTGGATTCCCCCTAACCCTCTCTGCCAGGCAGGGCCTCCGTGGGGAAAATTCTATGGCATTGGGCAAGACAATGGTCCCAGCTGTAGCACCGCGAGGACACCATCCCTGCGTGTGCTCAATCCATCGACCTCTCAGTTAACAGCTGAACATGCGCACCCACCCTGCCCCAGAGACCCCAGCCAGGGCTGTCCCAGGGCACGGCTTTGCCCTCAGGACAGTGCTCAGTGCTGCAGGAATGGGAAGGTCCCTGAGCCCAACCCAAACCCGCAGCCCCAGGGAGATGGAAGCTTGCCCTTCACCCCATCTCCAGGGGTGCTGGGGGGCAGAGGGGTGCAGGGGAGGCCTGGTGCCTGTATGAGGGGGGTGTGAGATTTCTGCCCCCATGTCCCCCTTCCGCATGCCCTGGGGTGCCATCAGAGCGTGGGGGCACCTCATCCCAGGGAGGGTCTTTCCCTCACCCTGTTGTTCTGCTCCTGATGTGGAGTTGGGGACAGTTGTGACACAGAGGGTTGTTTCCGTGGGTGGCAGAGGGGGCTCAGGGTAGGCCAGAGGGTGGGAGCGGTGCCTGCAGCAAGAGCCGCCTTCTGCCCCATCACCCTGCAGAGACGGTGAAGGGGCCGTGCTCGGCAGTGCATCCCCGTGCCAGGATAAGGCCCCAGTGGGGAGGCAGTCTGGACTTCCCCCATCTCAGGAGGGTTCAAATGCTGTTTTCTGCTGAGGGTGCCTGGGCACCCAGGGGACAAGAGGGCTGTGCTTATCGTAGATATGCCATGGGAGGAGAGTTTTCCGCCTGCTGGCAGGTGTCAAGGGGGTGTAGGTCAGTGGAAGAGCACCCGCTTCCCATGCAAGAGGTTCCGGGTTCCATCTTCAGGGGTGTTTTTGCTCTGACTCACTAGGCTCCGGTGGGCAAGGGCTGGAGCTGGGGCTCTGCTCCTCTCCAGGTGCTGTGGGCCTGCCCTGCCCTCCCAGGGCCTGGTCATGGGGTCAGGAGGGCTGTGTGTGCTGCCTCTGCTGAGCCCCCTCCCAGAGGAGAGGCAGGCAGCTGTGCTGGACCTGAGTGCAGGTCACTGCCCTGCACCACAGACCCACCCCACACACCAGCCGGGGTCCCTGCTTGGCAGCACAGTCCCTGTGGGAAGGCGAGGGGTGGCCCTCAGGGAGGGGATAGACATCAGCAGCACCCTGGGTGCTGGCAATCCTTCCTGGCTGCACTGAGAGATGGGATGTGAGGGTGCTGGTCCAGCCCAGGTGTCCTTTGGCACCAGGGCCACACTTTCCCTGTGGCTTTCCAGAGGGACGGGTGTGAGATTATCCTGTCTCCAGGTGGAGAACCCATACCACGTGGGAAGCAGCCGTCGGTGCCAGAGGGTCAGGGTGTCTGAGCTGAAGAGTGACATTTCTTACCCTGACCCTGTCTCCAGGTCCTTTTCCCTCTGCCATCACCCCCTGCTCGAGCAGAGCCTCAGCTCAGGGAACCCGGAGCTCCCGAGGTCAGGCACAGCCCTGCAGAGGTGGGACTGGTGGGGCCGGTGCCCACCTCTTGTTCCTGGGGGGTTTGGTTTCACCGTCCACCCCATGCTGGTGGGAACAGGGAGGCACAAGCCAGTGCACAGCCGTGCACAGACCGGGAGGGCAAGGACATGGTGCCTTGGCTGCTCCCCTGGCAAAACCGCCTGCAACCAAAATGGGGTGTGAGCCCTGGCGTTTCACTGCAGGGTGCCCAGGCCCAGGAACGGTGGGCCCAGATTCTGAGAAATAATGTACAAAAGTGAAGCAAAGAAGAAGGGGTGTGGGGATATCTTCTGAACATGATGGTGGGTGCCAGTATGGGCACTGACCTGCGAACTCAAGCCACCCCTGGTGGGTACTGTGGAGAAGAGCCCAGCACCTGTCCCATGCCACCTCCCTGCCGGCTGTGCCCTCCCGCAAGTGTAAGGTTTCTCCCTTACTCTGGCACCTGGCAGAGGTTTGCCTCCTCCTTGGGGAGATGAGCCACCGGCCCTGGGTGTGTGTGAGGTGGCAGCTCATCTGAGCAGAAAGAGCCCATTCCATGACATTTTGGGGCCTGAACAGTCTGGCCCTGCAGGCTGGGTCCATTCCCTGGAGCAATGCAGGATCATCACTGTGCCCCAGACCTGTGCTTGCTCCTGCAACCCCCAAGCACCTACCAGAGTGGCATGATGGTGAGACCCCAACCCTCTGCAATGCTGCCCCATTCTGGGCAGAGTACGGCTGTGGAAAGCCCATGGGAGAACAGCTTTGCCAGGGCGAAACCCCCAAGGTGGTGGATGACATACATGGGGACTGCAAACACAGCCTCCATCCCCTGGGAAACTCCCACCGGGGCAGGCTCCAGCCCTGCATCTCCACAGGGAGAGGTGGGCCCAGGGCTGGGGATGGAGGGGCTGGCTCTGGGGCCAGGGGTTGCCAGCAGGAAAGCTCTAGGGACCACTGTGGGAGGTAATGCATGGGCTGTGATCCCCCCTGGGGCTGGCTCGGGTGTTCAAGGCACCACAGCCACCTTAGGACTCCCTTCTGTGGGTCTACAGCTCACCCCAATATGGCAGCTCTGTCGTGACCTCTGTGCGTGGCACCAGTATGGCCCAGGCAGGGCCGGGGGAAAGAGCAACTGGGGAACTCTGGGGTGAGGGGGTGGGTGCTCCCGCTGGGGTACATCACGGGACCTTGCAGAGAGCCATTTTGCTGGAAACTGTGGCTGTCAGGCTGGAAATGTCTCTATCAGCAGGAATATTCCCCAGGGACCATGAACTCTCACAGACCCACAGCCCGACCCCGAGCCCACTGTCCCCAAGACATGCCCCTTCCCCACTGCCATGTCTTGGTGCTCTGCTCCCCCCAGTCAGCCTCAGGGAGACACCCGGACACCTGGGCAGGCAAGCGCCAGCTCTGGCTCAAAACCCAAAGCCTTTTAATAAGAACACACATGAAGGAATCATGTAAAAGCAGGGGAATAAAAATGGAGGACATGCCCGGCTGTTTCTGCTGCCCATGGAAAAGGGAGACAGTTCCCTGGTGCTCACGGCTCTCCCAGATGCACAGACCTCTCCTCCTTCCTGGCTGCACCCAGCTGCACGGCAGGGACGGGCTCTCCTGGCCCGTGGCTCAGGGACTGCTGTGCACTGAGCTCTGCTGTCACAGCCTTTGTGTCCTCAGGGGGATGTGCCAGAGACACCTCTTCAGCATCGTCATAGCCCGTGCTCTCTGGGGACAGGCACCAGGCATCTCCCTCAGCTCCAGGGGCCCCAGCACTTCTCGGGGAGTGCAGGTTTGTCCCTGCAAGCAGCAAGGCAGGCCATTGCACGTTCATCCCATGGGCTGCCCCTCCTCATCAGTACATCACCTTCCTCCCTTCTCCTCAGCAGTCCTGAGATGTTCAGCTCCCTCTCCCACCCATGGTCCCCCCAAGGAAAACTCGAATGGGCAGGTTCCCCTGTCCCAGGAGGTTGGGCTCTCAGTACAAAAACGATTCATCCGGCACCAGGGATGGCACCCCAGGAACCGGCAGCGCTGTCTTTCCCTCTTACCTCCAGGTGCATCCCTGGGCCCTTCTCCCTCCTCTGGTGCCCTGGGCATTTCCCAGCCTTCCTGCCCAGGGGCAGGATCCTCCCCAGGGTCAGAAGCCTCCCTGGCATCATCGTAGCCATCCACTGGGTCACCTCCAGCCAGGACAGGGATGTCTGAAAGGACAGGGGAGCTGGTGACAGTGAGAAGATACGTCCTGCAGAGCAGAGGACAGGAGGATGCACAGGGACATGGGGCTCAGGCACTGGTGTTGGCAGCACCACAGAAGACTCCCCATGTCCTCCCCAACTCTGACGGTGACACTCAGTGACACTGCTGTCCCCCACACATCTGCAGGGAGGAGAGATCCACCCCTTCTGGCCCCCTGTTACCTGGTGCTGACCCTGGACCATCCTCCTCCTTGCTGTCCCCAGGGTAGGGCTGCAGCTTGGTCAGGGAACCCTCTGAATAGCAGCCTGGCGAGAGGTGCAGCGGGTGTGATGGGAGTGCGCTCTGCTGACCCAGCTCATGGTCAGTGCTGCTGGGGACGGGGGACCCACAAAGCCAGGGCTGAGTGGGGAGGAGGGCTCAGGACTCACCCTGCTCCCCTGGGACAAACCCTGTCTCAAAGGGGCTCCCAGACATGCCCTGGGACAGCCCCTTCCCTCAGCCCTCAGGATGCAGGGGCAGGCAGTGAGGGGCTGTCCCCAGCTGGGACGGGCAGAGCTGGTGGGGAGGAAGCTTCTGGCCTGGGCCAAGGACCTGGCTGCTCTCCCCACAGCCCCCACAGCCCCAGCGCTGCAGGGACTGTGGGTCAGGGGGCTGCAGGGGGTCATCCCTGGGTGAGGAAGTGGGGAAAGAGCCCTGCACATGTGCCCTCCAGGAGGGACGCACACCCACCTGAGCCGCTGAACCTTGCCTGCTTCTCCAAAGCTGGGCTGTAACCAATCTCCTCATAGACGGCCTCAGGGAAGGGCTCCCAAGCTCTCTCGGAGCCTGCGGACAGAGGCAGGGCTGGCCCAGGGACACACAGAGAGGGGATGGGATCCCGCTCTGCTCCCCCAGCCCTGTTCCCCTGGCCCACCCCTCGCCACAGCATATCCCCACTGCACTGTCCAGTCCCCACTGCCACTTCTTCAGTGAGGGCAATGTCCCCATGGAGATGGTCTGGGGCAGCGACACCCTCCCACCATCCCCTCAGAGACAGCCCTTGTGCCCCTCTGGCCTCTGGGTCAGGTCCGTGGTGCTGAGCTTGGAGCAGCTCCACCTTTCCTCTCCCCCTGGACCTGCCCCCTCTCTGCCCCATGGATCCATAGCACGGCCTATGCCCTGACGAGAAGAGGTCAGGGTTGGATGGAGGAACAGCCCAGGGGCCTGAAACCATGGGGATGGACCCTGCTGCCCCACGTTCCTCCTGGCATCTCCCCTCACACAGAGCCCCCTCCAGAGCTGTCCAGAGCACTTCTGGTGGCATGTCCTCCTCTGTTTCCCCTCTGTTCCCATCTCCCCCAGCCCAGCTCTGCCATTTCTCTCTTCACCCCATCCCTGGCTCCTCCCACGTCTGGACTCTCTCTACACCTTGCTGCTGACGGCCCATGGCCAGCCCATCAATGGGACATTGGGACAGCAGGCAGCACACTCTCTCCTCCCCGCAGCTTTACCTGTACCACTCACTGACACCCCACAGCACCCCTGGCCCTGCCAGGAGGCATCTTCCCCTGGGACCGTGGGGAAAGGACCCACCCCTGCGCCCAGCCCTGGCGCTTCGCACTTGCCCTGCCAGGAGGGCCAGGAGCAGGCAGAGAAGGGCTCCCAGGATGATGCAGATGATGACGGGCAATGAGACACTCCTGCTGCCAGTCGGACGGCCCCGCGTGGGATCTGCGTGGGCAGGAACACAGAAAGGGCAGCACCAGGCTCGGGAGAGGTGGGGGGCCGGGGCACCCCAGTACTGACCCCCATTACAGCGGGGGTAGGGAACCCCAGGGGTGAGTGATGGCAAAGCTCCCACCCTGATGGGAAAATGAGAGCCCTCCCCAATCCCCTCCACTGCTACCCAGTGCCTCCTCTCGGGAGCTTCACACCCCAGCAAGGATCCCCTTCCCTCTGGCTCTGGGCCACAGCCTGCGCCCGACAAGTCGCAGCGCTGGCAGGGAGGACAGGTTACCTGCTCGGGGGGTTGGTGCTGCCATCATGGGTGCAGCTGCAGAGGAGGGGAAAGAGAGCTGGGCTGAGAGGGTGGGGACCCTCCACTGTGTTACCAGGGACCCTCCACTGTGACACACCGTGTGTGCATCTGTGTGTGTGTGTATGCATGCATGCGCGTGCAGACATCCCTGACACATTCCTCCCAAACTGCCTCTCCTGCGGGGCTGCTCAGGGTGGCTGGGACAGAGCCCAGGGCCCTGCTCTGGGCCGTGGGCAGGATGGCACAACCAGCCTGGGAGATGTCCCGGGGGGCTGCAGAGCCCTGTGGGCAGAAGGTGGAGGACATCCAGACCCACAGAAGCTGCTGCCCACTTGGGAACAGGCTGCCATAATCTGCAGGGATGGCTTTGTTCTCAGAATCTCTGGGCCATGATGGGACCCAGCAGGGAAAACACCTGCCCCAGATCCTTGCCAATACCCCTGTGAGGTGTCTCAGGTGGGCTTCAGTCCCATTACAGTGGCATGAGTCTCTCCAGACAGGGCCGGTGCCTCTCCCAAAATGCCCTCCTCCAGGAAGAGACTCAGCAAATCCACAGTCGAGGTGACAACAGAGAACGTGGGCGTCCAAGAGATCCCAGCGGGAGGCACAGAGGGTGCCCCAGGTCCCCAGCACCTGGACCTCCACCCTCCCCTCACACACCGTGCTGCCGTTCACCAGCCTGAACCCTGTGTACTTTGGGAAACACAGAAAGATGAGAAAGGGTGCATTGGTGCTCTGGCACCCTCCGTAGCTGGAGGAGAGGCCAGAGGCACAGCCTTCCTTTCTGCTCCTTCTGCACTCTTTTAGGGCTGCACACAACCACACCACCCGTTCTGTCACCACACCCCGCACAGCACAGCCCCTGTCCTGCTCCCCCATCCCCAGCTCACACTCAGTGTTCAACACCCCACCCTGAGTCCTTACGTGTGCAGGTGACACCGGCATCGTTTGCGTGGGTGCAGGGCTGGTCCCTGGGGGACCCCCTGGGGCAGGAGGCGAGAAGGGGTTCATTCCCCGCACACTGCAGCTCTCTGTCCCAGATGGGACCCACACCTTCTCCAAAGAGAGCTGACCCAGGCAAGGACAGGGCTACACCGCACTTCAGCTCCCTGCAGACCACGTTGGCAGCTTTGGGACCAAAGTCTGAGTCACAGACAGTTTTCCACTGGTTCCCATCACGGATCTCCACACGTCCTGAGCAGGGGCTGTCCCCTCCGACCAGCTGGAAAAATCCTGGAGAAACCAAAGACTCCTGTGTGTTCCTAGATCTCCCTGGCAGTTACATGCCCACGTCCCACCTCATCTCCAAGGTGGCTGCAGGCAAAGAGCCTGGCAGTGACCCCAGCAGCTCCCAGGGGCTGCTCATGGCCTCTGATTTCTTTCTCCTGTGTTAATTGTAGTATTAGTTACCTGCTCTGCTTCCTACCACTTCCCTAGAGGCTTCATCCTGTCCTGTCTGAGCTTTTCCCAAATGCTTTGAATGCTGCATCAGATCTGGCCTCCCTGACAGCATCTCAGCAATCAAAGGGGTCTCCTGAGTGCAGGGCCTGAAGGCTGGGCTGTCCTTAAAAAGCTGCTGCCAAGAACAAGCCCAAGGAATTAGACTTTAAAGAGGTCTTTTCTGATTCTTTTCTCCCTGTGTTGGGGGCAATAAGCTTGTGGCAGCTCTGAGATCTATTAGACAGCAAGTGGTGCTTTTAAAGACTCTATTCCTGGTGTCCAGCGGGGTCATTGCAGGGCTCTTTGCCTGCAGCCACCTTGGAGATGAGGTGGGGTGTGGGCATGTAACTGACAGAGAGCTCTAGAAACTAGAGAGTCCGAATGGAAGAGCAAGGGCAGCACAGACAGGAGGGGAAGGAGGAGTGCTGCAACGACCCCAGCAGCTCCCAGTGGGTGCAGATGGCACAAACACAGCAGGGACACCCTGCTGCTCCTCAGACTTCAGCACAGCACTTGTGCATTTGCTTCTCTCCCAAACCCCCAGCCGCAGGAACTGCTCAGACAAACTGCTGCTGCCCTGGAGACCCTGGGCGGCCCAGGACTGGCCCCAGGCACTGCAGCACCCGGAGCACTTGAGCCCAAGGAGAGGGGCCCTGGAGCTGTTGGCTGCTGCAGCCTGCTCTGCCAGCTGAGCTCAGGGCCAGGCTGCGGAACCCCTTGGAGCCTCCAGAAATGCACCTCATTCCTGGGTGGTTCTCGGGCTGTTGGGGTACTGCTGTTAGATGGGACATCTCAGAGGGCACAGATACAGTGTGAGCGTACCTGCGGTTGCTGTCGCCACCAGCCCCCAGCTCCAGCACTTACCCAGAGAGGGCTCCTCAGCCCGGGCCAGAGGGCACTGCCAGGTGTGCACAGCCCCGGCCAGTGGCTGGGCAGAGGGCAGGAGAGTGAGCAGAGGAGCAGCCCTGGACTGACACAAGCTCCCAGTGCAAGGACTGGCACCAAGGAGAGCCAGAAAGTGCTGGCAAATGCCCTGTGGCACAGGGCAGCCAGGGGCTGTAGGCAGGAGAGCCTGGGCAGCAGGTCAGCACTGCCTGCACAGGGTTGTTTCCCTGGGGACTGGCTCTCCTGGGGTGACCTTTGAAAAGGAATGAGGTAGCTACGGGCCACGCTGCTCTGCTGCCCAAGCCCAGTGCTCCTCTCCTCTGAGCAGCGCCTCTGCTTTGGGGGACTCATGCTGGCCAGGAAACACAACCCAGAATTCCCCGCCAACTTGGGCCCTTCCCTGGGGCTGTGGGTGGCCACGTGAGTGGCTCTCGATGCCTCTGCCATGGGGGGACCTCCTCCTCGGTGCTGCCAGATAGCTCCTGCGTGAACGGGAGGAGAAAGCTGGGAACCAACAGAGACTGCGGGGCAGGGCGGGCATTCATCTCCCAGCCCCAGGCACCCATGGAGGGTGGGCTGAGCCGCATCAGGGGTCAGGCAGTGGTGGGTTCCCACTGGAGTGTCCTCAGGGACTGGGGAAACCAGCAATGACAGTCCCAGCTCGCCAGTGTGACCGGCCCCACCAGGCCCTTCTCCAGTACACCCTTGTTTCCCTGAGGGCACAGCCAGGTCCCTTCCCCCATCCCAGTCACAGAGGTGGGGAACGGGCTGGCCCCTTACCTGAACACCTCACTCCAGCGTCCCGACTATGAACACAGTTGTGTTGACTCCATCCGTTGTGCGTACAGTCAGAGAGGGCAGACTCGGTGCCACGACAGCGAACATCATCCATCCAAATGGGGCCAGATCCTGGCCCAAAGGTTGCGTACTGAGGAGCTTCAAGAGCAGACCCACAACCGAGCTGCTTACAGACCACTGCGGCATCATCCATGTCCCAGTTGTCGCTACACACGGTCCCCCACTGGCCCTGGTGTTTCACCTCCACTCTTCCAGCACAGCGTTCACCACCATTTTCCAGCCTCACCTCTGCAGCCCCTTCAAACATTGACAGGGGACTTGTCAGGAAAGTGCAATGCAGCAGACTGCTGGTCTGGAAGAACCCCCTGCCCAGGACGTGTCACAGGCACCTGGGTGGGACCCCTCCCCGTTCTGGGCTGTCCCTGGGGCTGTGTGGGCATCTCTTTCTCCCCACAGGCTGCAAAGGGCTGGGGGTGCCCATCGGCAGACCTGCTGTGCCATTCACCACCCCACAGCCTGCGGCACCTCCTCCCACCTCAACCACCCCCTGCCCATGCCCATCCGCACACCGTGCCCGGCCCTGCCCAGGGCACAGTCTCCTCACCAGCCCAGCAAGCCCTGTACAGCCCCGTGCCCCCAGGCCCACAGCTCCCTCTCCCACCCAGAGAGGCACAGGGAAAGGCAGAAGTTCGATTGACTTGAGCACCTTCTGCTCCTCATCTCACTGGCACATGCCAAGAAACCCCATTTCCAGAGCTATCCCGATGAGCCCACTGGTGCCCACTGGCCCTATCTGTGGGACAAGGAAGCCGGCACTTACCCCTGCACAGCTGCACCCACAGGAGCAGCCACAGCACCCGAGGGGACAGGAGTCCTTCTGTGCCCATCCTGAGCCTCCTGCCCTCCTGGCACAGCCCTGCTGCGCCCCACTCCCTCTCACGGCTGCCGGGGACTCAGGCGATGGCAGGGGAATATATCTCTGCAGATGCTGGCCCAGCTGCAGGAGGAGCCAATCCTCCTGTGCCTGCTCCTGGCCTATCAGATACTGGGGCAGCACTGACTTCACAAGTACCTACACAACCCAACCCATAGGCCTGGTCCTGGCCTATCAGCTAATCAGTCACAAATGACCTTGCAAACACCTACACAAGACAAGTTCTTACTCCTGGCCTACCAGCTTCTCAGGCACCTGTGACCTCATGATATCCAACACAAGACGTGTTTCTCCTGGCCTGCCAGTAACTCAGGAACCACTGACGTCACAAAGACATTCCCAAGCCATGTGCCGGCTCCTGGCCTATCATCTACTCAGGCCCAGTGACCTCATAAGAACGTACACAATCCATAGGCCTGTTCCTGGCCTATCAGATATTCAACCTCGAGTGTCATCACAAAGACGTATCATCTCCATCTGCCATGTCCTTGCCATGGAGGTACTCGGGCTCCAATGACCTCACCACGGCCTATACAAGCCATGTACCTGGTCCTGGCCTATCAGCTACTCAGCCATAAGTGACATCACAAGTACATACCCAGGCCATGTGTCTCCCCTTGTCTAGAAGCTACTCGGACACCAGTGACCTGACCACCACATATCCGCCTATTGACTATCTGCTCGCCTATGAGATTCCAGGGAACAAGTGACCTCAACCAGCCACTCACTCACTCCCTGGCAGGATGGTGGAGACAAATGGAAGGGCAAAAGTGAGAGAAAACCTCATAGGTCAAAATAATGACACCTTAATAAATGGTGAAAAATAAAAGAGGAAGGACACAGGGGAAGGAGAAGCAATCCCTCACACCAGCAGACCAATGCCCAGGCAGTCTCTGAGCAAGGGCTACTTTGGAGAAACTCCCCTCCCACTTTTAGTGCTGAACAAGATGCCATATGGCATGGAATATCTCTTTGGCCCGTTCGGGTCACCTGTCCTGACTTTGTCCCCTCCCAACCTCTTGTCCACCCTCAGCCTCCTAACTGTGGGGTCAGAATGAGAAACAGAGGCAACCTTGACACTATGCCAGCACTGATCAGCCATAGCTACAACATCAGGGTGTTATCAACGCTGTTTTAGCCACTGGCAGCTGCCTGGGGCAGTGGTTTTCTCCATGCTCTGCTGCACACTGCCTATACCTTTTCACTACCACTCTGCCATGGCAATGCCCTGGACCAGTTCTTCTGTGAAATCCCCCAGATCCTCAAGCTCTCCTGCTCAGACTCAGACTGTCTCCGGGAAGTTGGGGTCCTTGTAGGTGGTGCAAGCTTAGTTTCTGGGTATTTGGTTTTCTTTGTGCTGTCCTATGTGCAGACCTTCAGGGCCGTGCTGAGGATGTCCTCTGAGCAGGGACAGCACAAAGCCTTTTCCACCTCCCTCCCTCACCTGGCCGTGGTCTCTGTGTTCACCAGCACTTCATTTTTTGCCTACCTGAAGCCCCCCTCCATCTCTTCCCCATCCCTCGATCTGGTGGTGGCTGTTCTGTACTCAGTGGGACCTCCAACTCTGAACACCTTCACCTACAGCATGAGGAACAGGGAGCTCAAGGACGCCATGGAGAAATTGATCCAATGGATCTTGTTCCACCAGCAGTAACCTCCCTCCCCTTCTCTGCAAGTTCTCCCAGAGCTTGGCTTAGGCCAGGCCTCTGATCTCTTTCTCCTGTGATAATTGTAGTAATAGGTACCTGCTCTGCTTCCTACCACTTCACTAGAGGCTTCATCCTGTCCTGTCTGAGCCTTTCCCAAATGCTTTGAATGCTGCATCAGATCTGGCCTCCCTGACAGCATCTCAGCAATCAAAGGGGTCTCCTGAGTGCAGGGCCTGAAGGCTGGGCTGTCCTTAAAAAGCTGCTGCCAAGAACAAGCCCAAGGAATTAGACTTTAAAGAGGTCTTTTCTGATTCTTTTCTCCCTGTGTTGGGGGCAATAAGCTTGTGGCAGCTCTGAGATCTATTAGACAGCAAGTGGTGCTTTTAAAGTCTGTATTCCTGGTGTCCAGCGGGGTCATTGCAGGTCTCTTTGCCTGCAGCCACCTTGGAGATGAGGTGGGGTGTGGGCATGTAACTGACAGAGAGCTCTAGAAACTAGAGAGTCCAAATGGAAGAGCAAGGGAAGCACAGACAGGAGGGGAAGGAGGAGTGCTGCAACGACCCCAGCAGCTCCCAGTGGGTGCAGATGGCACAAACACAGCAGGGACACCCTGCTGCTCCTCAGACTTCAGCACAGCACTTGTGCATTTGCTTCTCTCCCAAACCCCCAGCCGCAGGAACTGCTCAGACAAACTGCTGCTGCCCTGGAGACCCTGGGCGGCCCAGGACTGGCCCCCGGCACTGCAGCACCCGGAGCACTTGAGCCCAAGGAGAGGGGCCCAGGAGCTGTTGGCTGCTGCAGCCTGCTCTGCCGGCCAAGCTCAGGGCCAGGCTGCGGAACCCCTTGGAGCCACCAGAAATGCACCTCATTCCTGGGTGGTTCTCGGGCTGATGGGGTACTGCTGTTAGATGGGACATCTCAGAGGGCACAGATGCGGTGTGAGTGTACCTGCGGTTGCTGTTGCCACCAGCCCCCAGCTCCAGCACTTACCCAGAGAGGGCTCCTCAGCCAGGGCCAGAGGGCACTGCCAGGCATGCACAGCCCCGGCGAACAGCTGGGCAGAGGGCAGGAGAGTGGGCAGAGGAGCAGCTCTGGACTGATACAAGTTCCCAATGCAAGGACTGGCACCAAGGAGAGCCAGAAAGTGCTGGCAAGTGCCCTGTGGCACAGGACAGCCAGGGGCTGTAGGCAGGAGAGCCTGGGCAGCAGGTCAGCACTGCCTGCACAGGGTTGTTTCCCTGGGGGCTGGCTCTCCTGGGGTGACCTTTGAAAAGGAATGAGGTAGCTACGGGCCACGCTGCTCTGCTGCCCAAGCCCAGTGCTCTTCTCCTCTGAGCAGCCCCTCTGCTTTGGGGACTCGTGCCGGCCAGGGAACACAACCCAGAATTCCCCGGCCACCTTGGGCCCTTCCCTGGGGCTGTGGGTGGCCGTGTGAGTGGCTCTCGATGCCTCTGCCATGGGGGGACCTCCTCCTCGGTGCTGCCAGATAGCTCCTGTGTGAACGGGAGGAGAAAGCTGGGAACCAACAGAGACTGCGGGACAGGGCGGGCATTCATCTCCCAGCCCCAGGCACCCATGGAGGGTGGGCTGAGCAGCATCGGGGGTCAGGCAGTGGTGGGTTCCCACTGGAGTGTCCTCAGGGACTGGGGAAACCAGCAATGACAGTCCCAGCTCGCCAGTGTGACCGGCCCCACCAGGCCCTTCTCCAGTACACCCTTGTTTCCCTGAGGGCACAGCCAGGTCCCTTCCCCCATCCCAGTCACAGAGGTGGGGAACGGGCTGGCCCCTTACCTGAACACCTCACTCCAGCATCCAAACTGTGAACACAGTTGTGTTGACCCCATCCGTTGTGTGTACAGTCAGACAGGGCAGACTCGGTTCCACGACAGCGAACATCATCCATCCAAATGGGGCCAGATCCCGGCTCAAAGTGTGCGTACCGAGTAGCTTCAAGAGCAGACCAACAGCCCACCTGCTTACAGACCACTGCGGCATCATCCATGTCCCAGTTGTCGCTACACACGGTCCCCCACTGGCCCTGGTGTTTCACCTCCACTCTTCCAGCACAGCGTTCACCACCATTTTCCAGCCTCACCTCTGCAGCCCCTTCAAACATTGACAGGGGACTTGTCAGGAAAGTGCAATGCAGCAGACTGCTGGTCTGGAAGAACCCCCTGCCCAGGACGTGTCACAGGCACCTGGGTGGGACCCCTCCCCGTTCTGGGCTGTCCCTGGGGCTGTGTGGGCGTCTCTTTCTCCCCACAGGCTACAAAGGGCTGGGGGTGCCCATCGGCAGACCTGCTGTGCCATTCACCTCTCCACAGCCTGCGGCACCTCCTCCCACCTCAACCACCCCCTGCCCATGCCCACCCGCACACCATGCCCGGCCCTGCACAGGGCACAGTCTCCTCACCAGCCCAGCAAGCCCTGTACAGCCCCGTGCCCCCAGGCCCACAGCTCCCTCTCCCACCCAGAGAGGCACAGGGAAAGGCAGAAGTTCGATTGACTTGAGCACCTTCTGCCCCTCATCTCACTGGCACATGCCAAGAAAACCCATTCCCAGAGGTATCCCGATGAGCCCACTGGTGCCCACTGGCCCTATCTGTGGGACAAGGAAGCCGGCACTTACCCCTGCACCGCTGCACCCACAGGAGCAACCACAGCACCCGAGGGGACAGGAGTCCTTCTGTGACCATCCTGAGCCTCCTGCCCTGCTGGCACAGCCCTGCTGCGCCCCACTCCCTCTCACGGCTGCCGGGGACTCAGGCGATGGCAGGGGACTATATCTCTGCAGATGCTGGCCCAGCTGCAGGAGGAGCCAATCGAAGCAGCAGCAGCACCTTTTTAGACGTTATCGGGAGCTATCTCCCCTCCGACACGGCCCAGCCCTCCAATGAACTTCTCCAGCGCTGTTCATGACCATATATGAGGCACATATATGTCCCGCTGCGGGTGTCACGGTCCCTGTGGCGGAGGATCGTCACGGGACAAGCTGGGTGTGGAGGGGAAATGGGTCTGTCACCCCTTGAACCTTGCTGTGGGGACTGGGAGCACTGAGCATCTCCTATGCTGGGCTCATCCACGGACCCAAGAGGCAAGCGTCCAGCTGCCCCCGAGATGTGGGAACCATGGAGCTGGGGCTGCACCGGGGTCTGTGTTGGGATGGGAAGGAAACAGCCCCTGCCCCTGCGACCGACCCCGCTGTGCTGGGAGCAGCAGCTGGGAAAGGTCCTTGGCCAGGGGAAGAGCTCCCTTCCAGGAGTGCTGGCTCGCCCGTCCCTCCCCAGAGAGCCCCACGGTGGGTCCCTCACAGGAGCCAGAGCTGGGACATGTCCCTGCCCTGGCAGCAGACATGCAGCCCAGAGCCTCAGACGTGTCCCTGACTCTCAGCCTGTCACCGAGGGGCCGTTATTCCCCACGGGCGGATCGGGAGCTGGAGCCTGCAGGTGCACAAACCACAGCCCACGTGGCCTCGCAGCGCTCGCCGCGCTCCCCCCGCAGCGCCCGGGGAAGGCAGTCTGTGGTTTCCTGCTGGCACCGTGCCCAGGCACATCCCCGCGGTGCCCCCGAGCCACCCCCACCCCGACTGCTCCAGCCAGGGCTGCGGGGGCTGCTCCTTCAGCCTCGCAGACATGGGTCCGGGCAGCTCCTGTCCCCCGTGATGCCCCTGTGATGCACATGGATGTTCTGCACCGAGACCCACGGCCATGGGGTGCCATCAGTGACGTGACATCACATCACTCCTACTGCCACCGCTGTGTACTGAGCAGTTATGGTGACGGTGACCTCACACCCTCCTACTTCTGCTGCTGTGAGCTCATGAGTTACAGTCACACGTGTGTGTGCTGCGTTCAGGCTTCTGCTGATGACGGTTCTTCCCAAAAGCCATATTTGGGTGGGGTCTAATTATTATTTTGATGCCATCAGAAGCACCCACACAAGCCATATGCCTGCTCTTGGCCTAAAAGCATCTCTGGTACCAGTGAAATCACAAGCTCGTACACAAGCCACGTGCATACTCCTGGCCTATCCGCCACTCAGCTGCAGGTGATGTCACAACATCTCAACCCGCCCTGTGCCTGCTCCAGGCCTATCAGATACTGGGGCAGCACTGACTTCACAAGTACCTACACAACCCAACCCATAGGCCTGGTCCTGGCCTATCAGCTGATCAGTCATAAATGACCTTGCAAACACCTACACAAGACAAGTTCTTACTCCTGGCCTACCAGCTTCTCAGGCACCTGTGACCTCATAATATCCAACACAAGACATGTTTCTCCTGGCCTACCAGCTACTCAGGAACCACTGACATCACAAAGACATTCCCAAGCCATGTGCCACCTCCCAGCCTATCATCTACTCAGGCCCCAGTGACCTCATAAGAACCTACACAATCCATAGGCCTGTTCCTGGCCTATCAGATACTCAACTGAGAGTGACCTCACAAGTACGTATCTCTCCATTTGCCATGTACTTGCCATGGAGGTACTCGGGCTCCAATGACCTCACCATGGCCTATACAAGCCATGTACCTGGTCCTGGCCTATCAGCTGCTCAGCCATGAGTGACATCACAAGTACATACCCAGGCCATGTGTCTCCCCTTGTCTAGAAGCTACTCGGACACCAGTGACCTGACCACCACATATCCGCCTATTGACTATCTGCTCGCCTATGAGATTCCAGGGAACAAGTGACCTCAACCAGCCACTCACTCACTCCCTGGCAGGATGGTGGAGACAAATGGAAGGGCAAAAGTGAGAGAAAACCTCATAGGTCAAAATAATGACACCTTAATAAATGGTGAAAAATAAAAAAGGAAGGACACAGGGGATGCAGACGCAATCCCTCACACCAGCAGACCAATGCCCAGGCAGTCTCTGAGCAAGGGCTACTTTGGAGAAACTCCCCTCCCACTTTTAGTGCTGAACAAGATGCCATATGGCATGGAATATCTCTTTGGCCTGTTCGGGTCACCTGTCCTGACTTTGTCCCCTCCCAACCTCTTGTCCACCCTCAGCCTCCTAACTGTGGGGTCAGAATGAGAAACAGAGGCGACCTTGACACTATGCCAGCACTGATCAGCCATAGCTACAACATCAGGATGTTATCAACGCTGTTTTAGCCACCGGCAGCTGCCTGGGGCAGTGGGTTTCTCCATGCTCTGCTGCACACTGCCTATACCTTTTCACTACCAGTCTGCCATGGCAATGCCCTGGACCAGTTCTTCTGTGAAATCCCCCAGATCCTCAAGCTCTCCTGCTCAGATTCAGAGTGTCTCCGGGAAGTTGGGGTCCTTGTGGGTGGTACATGCTTAGTTTCTGGGTATTCTGTTTTCATTGTGCTCTCCTATGTGCAGACCTTCAGGGCCGTGCTGAGGATGTCCTCTGAGCAGGGACGGCACAAACCTTTTTCCACGTGCCGTCCTCACCTGGCCACGGTCTCTCTGTTCATCAGCACTTCATTTTTTGCCTACCTGAAGCCCCCCTCCATCTCTTCCTCATCCCTCGATCTGGTGGTGGCTGTTCTGTACTCAATGGGACCTCCAACTCTGAACACCTTCACCTACAGCATGAGGAACAGGGAGCTCAAGGACGGCGTGGAGAAATTGATCCAATGGATCTTGTTCCACCAGCAGTAACCTCCCTCCCCTTCTCTGCAAGTTCTCCCAGAGCTTGGCTTAGGCCAGGCCTCTGATCTCTTTCTCCTGTGATAATTGTAGTAATAGGTACCTGCTCTGCTTCCTACCACTTCTCTAGAGGCTTCATCCTGTCCTGTCTGAGCCTTTCACAAATGCTTTGAACGCTGCATCAGATCTGGCCTCCCTGACAGCATCTCAGCAATCAAAGGGGTCTCCTGAGTGCAGGGCCTGAAGGCTGGGCTGTCCTTAAAAAGCTGCTGCCAAGAACAAGCCCAAGGAATTAGACTTGAAAAAGGTCTTTTCTGATTCTTTTCTCCCTGTGTTGGGGGCAGTAAGCTTGTGGCAGCTCTGAGATCTATTAGACAGCAAGTGGAGCAAGACTCTATTCCTGGTGTCCAGGGGCCGTGTGGATGCTGCATGAGCTCTCCATTACCTCCTTACACTGCCACATGTCTAGCAGGGCTGATGGCATATATTGTTCCCTGTGGAAAGGAGTCTGGAGGGATCAGGAGAGAAAGGACAATCTCCGTGTGTCTTGGGGAGGGCAGTGAATGGAGACTCAGAAGATGAAACACCCTCAAAGGTGAAGTTTTCCCAGAGTAAGGCACTAAATCCAGACACCCACAAACCATGACCCTGCAGTTCTGTGGGAGCCAGTGAAACTGCAGCAGGCACAGGGAAGGGAGACGGCAGAGATGCGGGAGCTGCCTGAGGTGCCCCAGGGAAGGGGCTCTCACGCTGTCTTGGGGAGCAGGGCTGGTGGGGAGGCAGAGGGGGACAGAGGCAGGCAGGGCTGGGCATCACTTGCAGCATGAATGCGGGAGAGACAGAGGGTGACTGGCCTGTGTCTCCTTGTGCCCTTGGGGCCAGCTCCAGCCCTGGGGCTGATGGGGAGGCTGAACAGCCTCAATGGCCCTGGAGCTGCTGTGCCCTTCAGAAGGGCTGGAGCTGTGGTGGGAGTGCCCAGAGCTCGGCAGCAGCCTGCAGCGGGAACTGCCATGGGGCCGGCCCAGACTGGGCTGCTCTGCTGCGGTGGTCTGGGGAGAGGGCAGGGGAGGTGGGGAGAGCCAGGGAGGGGCTGGGCTGGGCTGGAAGATATGTTGGGAGAAGAAAACAGCCCTGCTAGCTGAGCTGTGTGAGTGTGCAGGGTGGGAACACACAGCAGTGTGATCGCGGTGCACAGCCAGGCCTTTTGGAGAAGGACGCAAGACATCAAAGGCAGAAAAGGAGGACCTGGTCTGTGCCATGGTCCCTGGACACCCTGAGGAAGCTGCCCCATGAACACTGGCCAAAACCAGCCCTGAACTCTGGCCATTTCCAGCTCTGGCAGTACAAGCAGCTGTGGGCAGGGACTCTGCTGCATGGCAAACTCCGTCTTCCTCCTGGGCTCAGTGCGTGCAGGGGCATGGCCAGCCCTGTGCAATCTCTCCTGACCCAGATGCTGCCAGACCCTGCAGCGAGGCTGTTGCAAAACCCTATGTGGGATTCAACTGGGGTTGGGCAGGGGCAGGCAGCATTGAGAGGCTGCCACTGCTGGAGGAAGAAGCATGGATGGCTGCCATGGGGACTGTGCTGGGCAGAGATTTTCCCACCCCGAATGCGCTACCCATGCAGTGCCTGCACCATGGGGCTGTGGGGCCATGTGGGGCAGTGGGACTTGTCCGACCCACCTGAGGAGGTCTTCCTTGCTCCCCCCACAGTCCCCAGCTCTGCCCACTGTCACCCCACGGGCACTGCCACAGTCCCTCTGTGCTGAGTGATGAGGTGTCTCTGTGTGCCCTTCTCTGAGCCCATGTAGCCACCCACAGTGCCTCCCTCTGCTTGGAGCTGGTCACCATGGGCTGCCTGCATGGTCCCAAGAGATCCTGGCCAGACTTGGCCTTGGAGATGGGCTGTGATGCTCCTCAGCCCACAGCATGTGCTGAGTGCCAGCCCAGGAATGTCCCCTGCAGATGAGCTCATGCTGTGCAGGAGACATGCCTGAGCCCTGCACGATGTCCTCACCCCACGATTCTTCTTCGTACAAAGGGGGACCATCGGATCCTGTCACGGATGAGTGGAATGCACCTCATTCCAAAGAGAGAAGCAGCAATACGTTTTATTGAGGTAAAATAAGAATTTGACAGACTTCAGTAAGTTCAATGGAATTTCACAAAGTTTGACAGTGGTTTGACAAGGTTCAGTAAGTTTGATGGCAAGGTTCAACTTATTAAGTACTGCATGGAAGAAAATTGAGTTAGAATCGAGTTAGAATGATTCACACGGAGATCGGAGACACAAAGAGTAAGGAGGAACCTCCCGTTGAGTCACGGGCTACAGAGTGGACCCGCTTGCCTTCTAAATGTTTTTTGGAGCCTTGGGCCAGCCATACCAACCTTAGTCTCAGACTTGGTCAATAGTTTATGTCTAATGGAATCGCCCATACAATGTTTATAATAATATTGAGTAGCTACATGGATTAATAATGTTTCATAGTATTAATTCAGCATGCTGTCAGGCACTTAGTGAGGATCTGTTGCAGGTAAGGGATCTCTCCGCCTTGGGTAAGGAAGGATCTCTCAGTCTCAGGAGAGGAATTTCTAACCTTGAGAAACGTTCCTGCTCAAGGGGAGAGTCACCGTGCGTGTTGCCCATCTGTAATTCGAGGGAGAGCTCACATTGGCCCCATCCTGATGGTAATATTTATAGGGTGAAGTAGTTGGCTTGAAGTCAACAGTATAGACAAGATAGATGCTCTTGTTTTAATTCTGGTATGGTGTTCTGTACTTTGATTATCTTGCACTTTTGGGTTTTGAAACCACCTTTTGAAATACTTTTGAAGACTCATTCACTCCCATGTATGCGAGCCAGGTGCTTTCCAGTTCTCAAGTTCTCCCCAAGGACGTGATGCCCATTGCTCTTTAGTCAGCCAAACCAAAGTCTGGCTAGGAGTCAAGTGTGTCCATCACACATAGGAGCAACAGCACACATTACTGAGCCCACTGGGCCTCCCTCTCCTGCCTTTCCAGCCTGGGCAGAGGCACAGAAAATGCTTCTCGCAAGTTGGAAGCCCAACGGGACTGGAGGGAGTCATGCCCACTTGCTCCCCTTGGCTAGCAAAGGAGGAAGGGAGGCCCCTGTGCACCTCCCGTGCTGGAGAGAGGAATCCTCTCTGGAAGGACATGCCGACTGCTCTGCTGCCTTCAGCTCCCAACAAGCCAGGCCCCTCTGCCTCAGAACGTCTGAGGCTTTCTGATTTGATATGAGTTGATGAAGATGCAGTTGTCTGAAGGGCAGGGAGGGGAATGCCATTTCTGGGGACTTTGCTGTCCTGCTCACCAAATTCAGAGATGTCTCTGGTTCAGTTGCCCTGCCTCGGTTTACATTGTGTTTCTGGGGGGTCAGCACTGCCTGGAGCTGTAGACACAGTCTCCACCTCCTCACAGCTTCCATCCCACCAGGGAGGCAATCAGATTGGTTTTACTCTCTGCAAATCCTCAGGAGCAGGAATCTTTAGAGACTCGTTTGTGCCATAAACCCTGGGACACCTCAGAGGGCAGGGAGCCTTGAGGTGCTGCTGGAGACTGAGCTCAGGAGCTGCTGGGAGAAGAGGGCAGAGGCAGAGTAAGGAATGAGCCCTGGTTCGGGGCTTGCAGTGAGGTCCAAGAAGTGAAGAAGTGGTAGGGAAGGGGCAGAAGGTAAGACCCTGACCTTGGACTTCTTTGCCATGATCCATCAGAGCAGATGACACGGCTTCATGATGAGGACTGCGCGTTTGTGCTGGATGTGCTGAGGGTGAGTGAAGGCTGGGTCTTATTAGTCAAGCTGCTGGGTCTTTGAAGAGAAGAAATGAGAGCAGAGAGCCCTGAGTGTCAGCCTTGTCCTTTCCTTCATGTCTTCCCACCCCACCTCCCGCTTTCCTCCGCACACCCCCGAGCCCCTGGCACTGCACAGTGAGATCCCAGGGACAGCCCGGGGACACTCTCCCACCTTAGCTGGGTGGGGTCAGGGGGGAGCATTTGGGCAGGCTGTGTGGGGCCAGATTGCCTGTGCCCTTCACTTCATCTTTCACAGGGCTATTTCAGTCTTGCTTTGTTTTACTTACTGCAGGTATCAGTTATTCGGACTCACTTTTGGCAAACTCTCAGAAGAGTTCCTGCGATTATCACGGCTGGAAGAGATGCATTCCAGCCCAAGGGGTGGGTGTGAGACACTTGGAGGGAACTGCTGTTTCAGAGAGCTGTGTTTCCTGGGCATGAGCTTTCTCCAGTCATGCACCAAGGCATGTACCTGGCATGGCCCATGCCCCTGAACCTGATCCTCTCCCACTCACCCCCAGGCACCCTGCAGAGTCCAGCTCAATATCCTACTTTTTTCCGGGAGCCCCACAAGCACAGCTGGCCATGCTGTGGTCCTGCTGCTGGGCTGGGATTTGCAACAAGGCCACCCCAAAGCCCTCAGGAACCTCTGCTGAGGAGGGAAAAATGTGAAGCAAATGGTTCTGCCCAGCAGCTTTTAATCACAGAATGATGGAGCAGCTGGGCTTGGAAGTCACCTCAGGATATCATTCAGTCCAAGCTCCCCTCCTAAAAGCAGAGTCAGCAAGAGCAGGTGGCTCAGGACCATGTCCAGTTGAGTTTTGAATATCCACAAGGATGGAGCCTCTGTAGGCTCTCTGGACAACTGTTCCAGTGCTTGACCACCCTATCTTTAAATGGAATTTCCTTATATTTCAATGTGTCCTTTCTTCCTGGCACCACTGAAGAGAGTCTGGCTTTGTCTCCTTTCTTCCTCCCATCTTTTCTTCCTGCACAACCTCTCCCATGTGGCTTGGTTGACTCCCTGTTACCCCTTCCCTATCTTTATTTGATTTCCTCCTTCCCACCTTTTGACCCACAATGTGGTTTTTAGCATGCTCTCTGGCAGTCCCGCAGCACAGTCCCTTGGCCATCTGAAGCAGTAACTCCTCATTTGCCCTTTCTCAAGGGAAGAAATTGGCCTGTTGGCTGATGGGGGAGGAGTGGGGTGGGAATCCTTCCCTTCTCATGTGAATGATTCAGCGAGCTGTGGCCACTGACCCTGCGATGTGCCCATCCCTTGCTTTGGAGGAAGGGTGGTGTCTGGCATGGCATTTCATAAACAGGGATTTTTTGGATAGTGAGTTTTGTTTTCTCTGGCACACCTTCTCTTTCCTGAGAGCAGAAGGATGTCCATCCTCAACACCTATAACACGTCTTCCTGGGCATAACCACAGGCATATCACATTGTCTGTTTCTGCGTGAGCAAATGCACATCATGGATTTATTCTGCAGTGAGAAAGACTTTCCATTGGGCAGCTCGCCTCTCGAGTCTGCAGTGGTTCTGCTGGGATGAGTGTTCTTTACCCATCAGGAAAAACATTTATTTTGTGCTTTCACTAGTTATGAAACACAAACAGCTAATGTGAAGACAGCAATGTCCTACCCAAATAAATGTTGAAGGTAAATGCTGAAATGAGTTTCTTTCTCATAGCCCCTCTCTGTGGCTACTGAGGAAATAAACGACAAACAAGACTGCATGGCCGACGGGGAAAGGGACAACAGGACATCATCCATGGATTTTGTGCTGCTGGGAATACGTGATGTCCTCATGCTCCAGAGCCTGCTCTTTCTCCTCTTGCTTATTATCTACTCAGTCACCATGGTTGGGAACATCCTCATCGTTGTGCTGGTGGTGGCTGACCGGCATCTGCACACCCCCATGTACTTCTTCCTGGGCCATCTGTCCTCCTTGGAGACCTGCTACAGCTCCACCATCCTGCCCCAGCTGCTGGCCAGATTCCTGACTGGGGACAGCAGTATCTCTGCTCACGGCTGCATGGTTCAGTTCTACTTCTTTGGTTCCTTTTTGACTACTGAGTGTTACCTGCTGACGGCCATGTCCTACGATCGGTTTTTGGCCATATGCCAGCCCTTGCTCTATGCAAGCCTCATGACCTGGAAGGTCTCTCTACACCTGGCAGCTGCATCTTGGCTGGGGGGTTCTCTGCTGCTGGTGGTAGTCACAGTCTTATTATCCCAGTTGCAGTTCTGTGGTCCCAAGGCCATTGACCACTTCTTCTGTGATTTTACCGCATTGCTGGAGCTTGCCTGCAGCGACACCAGAGCAATCACAATTGTTTCTTTCATATTTGGTATCTTCGATGTAGTTTTTCCCTTCCTGTTCACGCTGGCCTCCTACATTTGCATCATAACTGCCATCCTGAGGATCCCATCCAGCACTGGCAGGCAGAAGGCCTTCTCCACTTGCTCCTCTCACCTCACTCTTGTCACCACTTTCTATGGCACCCTTTTTGTTGTCTATATGCTGCCCAGAACAGCCCCCCTGAGACAGCTCAACAAAGCTTTCTCCTTTTTCTACACTGTCCTCACACCCCTGGTCAATCCCTTCATCTACAGCCTGCGGAACAGGGAGGTCAGGGAGGCCATCAGGAAGGTGCTCAGGAAAGCCCTGCCTTGCACCCAGAGCTCACACTACCTTGGTGACACAGGCAAAAGACACTTCTAGCTCCTTTGAAATCTCTGGATACCAGCTGGCACTTCAGAAGTGCAAGCCTCTGAGATTGCTTGTGGATTGGCAAGGGCAAGAAAGCAAAAGGTCCTTGGAGGTAAATACCGTTGTTTAAAAAACAATGTTGAAAGTGTCATGGGTTTGCTTGTGCCTTGATAATAAACACCTTGTTGGTCTTATGCGTGGGAACTGTTGAAGTGTCAAGATTTTCTTTTCTAGAGGACATAAGAATGTGTATTTGGCCTAATAATTGAATACTTGTAAGGACCATCGCACGGGCATCTTTCTGACTCTGCGTTCCCAGGACGGGAATCATCTTCCCCTGTGATGCACATTTCCAGAGCATGAACATCACATGTCAGCCACAAATGAAGGTCTACTGTTGCCGTATCACTAAGAAAAGCAGGCCTTTTCTTAGGCATGTCTTAGGAATCAGTTGGGGATGCAGCAGGTGAGCAGCTGAGGAAGAAGCCTTTGCTTCTCCTGCTGCAAGGGGCGGTGGAGAGGCTGGAGTGGGGGGAGCAGTTCCTCTTTCTGAGAGCTAAAACAAGATCATCCCCTGGATCTCCCTTCCCCCACTTTTTCCTCCCTTCTTCCCAGAGAAAGGAGCAAGTCCTGGCTCCAGCTGTGCTCGTCTGGCTCAGGCTCAAGCTCCTCTCTTCACCCTACATCTTCTTGGACAGAGACAGGGACAGCCACTGCCCTGCTACAGCTCCTTCATCCTTGGGGGATCAGGCTTTCCAACTCGCCCTCCTTCCCCACTGGCTGGGGCTGCCTGCGGTGGAGCTCATTTTCCTCCCAGCAGCCCATAAGGTGCAGTGTTTTGGATTGGGGACTAAAGCCATGTTGATAACACACCAATGTTTTAGCTATTGCTGAACAGTGTCTGCACAGCATCAAGACCATCTCTGTTTCTCACACTGCCCTTACAGTGAGGAGGTTGAGGGGGCACAAGAACTTGGGAGGGGACACAGCCAGGACAGCTGACCCAAAGAGACCCAACAGGTCCTCTGTTCCATATGGCATCATGCTCAGCAATAAAAAGGGAAGGATGGGGTGTTTTGGCTGGGTCCCCATCTGGGGACTGGTGGGGCACTAGTGTACTTGTGGGAGGTTGGTAGTGATTGCAATGTCATCACTTATTATTTTAAGGTTTCTGTGTTTTTTCTTTCTTCTTTGTTCCTCTTTCCTTCACTTATTAATCTCTTTCTGTCCTAACACATAACTTTCCTCAATTTTGCTCTTCCTATTCTCTGCCCCCATCTTGCTGGGGTGGGGAGTGAGTGAGGCACTGGTGGGAGGAAGCCAAATAGGAGGCTGCTTGGGGAGGAAGCAGAGAGGGCTGCCATGGGGACTATGCTGGGGAGATGATCTTGGAACCCCTAATGCACCCTGGTCCACGCAGTGCCTGCACCGCAAGGCTATGGGGCCATTGGGGCAGGGGGACTTGGCTGGCGCAGCTGAGGAGGTCTCACCCCACAGTCCCCAGCTCTGTCACCCACGGGCACTGCCACAGTCCATCTGTGCTGGGTGATGAGGTGTCTCTGTGTGCCCTTTTCTGAGCCCATGCAGGCACCCACACTGCCTGCCTCTGCTTTGAGCAGTCACCATAGCTAGATTGCAGGGTCTCAGGAGATCCTGGCCAGGCTGTCCTTGGAGGTGGGCTGTGGTGCTCCTCAGCCCACAGCATGTGCTGAGTGCCAGCCCAGCAATGCTTCTTGCAGAAGAGCTGAGAGTGTGCGGGGAGCATGTGTGAGCCCTGCAGGATGTCCTCACCCGAGAATTCTTCTTGGTGTAAATGGGAACCACGGATCCCAAAGTAATTTCTGCTGAGTGAGACCTGTGAGGTCTGCACAAATGCTCACAGCTGTTTTAAAAGGAAAAAATAATGCCTCGTGCTCTAACGGCTTCAGTGCAGTGGGGGTGCACACAGGCACAACTCTGATACCCTCCTCCACCACCATCATGACCAACGAACAGGCCACTTCCATACTGACACTCAGACCCGATATGCCACAGCTCCTGCCAAAGTTTGTCTCTACTCCAAGCCCATTTCCACACAGCTTGTGCTAGATCAGGTGCTGTTGACATTTTCTCAACAAATTCAGAATATCTCCGTTGGCTGACACACAACCTTTCCTGGGCCCTTCCTCTGCTGATTGGCTCTTGAGAGATTTCTCAAACAGCCCCTAAAAACCAGCTCTCTCAACCTCTTCTGGTGCATAATGTGCTTCAATTCAAAACCACCTTTCTATCCTCTGCTGGACTATCCAAAGTCTATCAGGGACTTCCTCGTGCTGGGGAGACCCACACTAGACTTGGCAGTCCTGATGTGGTCCCCAAATAGAGGGGAAGCGTCACTTCCCTTTCCCTCCTGGCTGTGATTTTGCTAATCCCACCCAGGACGCAGTTGGCATTCCTCATCCCAAGGACACACTGCTCCCTCCTGTCCCGCCTGCTGTCCACCCAGACTCCCAGGTCCTTTTCTGCAGCGCTGCCTTCCAGCCAGTCATCCCCAGCCTGGCCTGTTGCACGGAGCTGTCCCAGCACAGCGACAAGATGAACGTGACATTTGTCTTGCTTCAACTTTGTGCAGGTTACAGGCAGCCCATTTTCACAAAGTTGTCAATGGCTATGATATCCACATTTTTCCTCATTCAGAGGGCCCATCATGTCATCTTTCAAAGAATTCAGGTTAGTCAGGCACAATTTTTCTTCTTGAGATCATGCTGCCAATTCCCAATCCCCTTCGTGGACTTCAGGTGTTTGGAAATGGCTTCCTGAAGGATTTGCTCCATCACCTTGCCAGGGATGGACATCAAGCTGACCAGCCTGTAGTTCCCTGACCTACTTTTTGCTCTTCATGAAGATGGGTGGGATGTTTGCCTTTTCCCAAGCATCAGGAACCTCCCTCACTGCCATGGTTTTCCCAGAATGACAGAAGCAGACACACAATGACCTCAGACAGCACCCCCTGAACCCTTGGCTGCAACTCTTCACCTCATGTATGAGTGAGAGTTGGGTATGACCAAGTGAGTATGAGTTGGGTCACTCAAGCAGTGCCCAGCCTGGGGGAAGCTCTGCCTTGGGCATGAGGAGGGTGGAGGGACAAGGAGCAGGGAAGGTTGGAAGAAGACAGAGCAGCTCTGCTAAATGCTGAGGGGGAACACATTGCTGAAGCTGGGGCTCCTATCTGTGGGTCGTCAGTCAAAGCCTCTCTCAGCTCAGCTACTTCTGCCCTTCCCCAGGAGCCCTTGTCCTGGTGCCAGCCCTGCCTCAGTGCAGACTGGAGCACAAGAGGTGTGCTCCTGAGGGACGTCCCTGTGAGCAGTCCCAGCCCAACCCCACAGATGGGGGCTGCCCTCTCCCTGCCCAGGCCGGCCAGCCTGGCAGTGCCAAGAGCCCATCCCCTGGCACCCCACTGCAACCTGCTCCAGGAAGGCTTGGTCAGAGCCCTCCAAGGGAGCTGGAGCTGCCTCGGGCTCAGGGGAAGGCTGGTGGCAGGAGGGTGGGACATGGGCACAGCACAGCAGTGCTGGGAGCTGGGGCACCAACAGGGAAAGGCGGGTGCGACCCATGCCCTGGGCTGCACACAGGGGCACTGGGCAGCTGCTGCCTCTGGGGTTGGCCAGGCTACCAAATCGGGGCAGGTGCCAGCTCGAGGGTAGGAGCGCTGGGATTTTCTTGGACTTGCAGTGCAAACGTGCCTGTGGGGAGGGCAAGTGGGCAGTCTCAGGCACAGGCAACTGCAGTGGCAGGGGTGGAAAGAAAGTGTGCTGACCTCTTGCCATGGCTGATCACCTTTATCCATAAAAGCCTGGAGGGGTCTTGTGTTTTCACATGGTTCTCCTTGAAGATGAAGCAGTTGTCTGAGGCCCCTTTGTCCTCCAGGGCACTTTCCCATGAAATCCAGCACAGGAGTTTCCTGAACAAGAAAAAATTTCTATCCTGAACTCCAAGGCTCTGATGCTGGCATTTGTTTTGCACTCCTCTCTTGGAAATTTAAACCCCACCATCTGCTGTTCACTGCAGCCACCTGACACCGACCCTCTCTGGAAGAGCTCACGTACCCATGGTTCCAAGTGCCTATGGCTCTGTCTCAGATATTGGCTCCAGAAGGTCACGACAGGCCACCTCAAGCCTCTCATCGAGTTGGGCCCATTCCTGGAGGAAAAGAGAAGTGACAGGATTTGACAGTTCTCTTCCCAGTGCTGAGGCAGGACTGTATTCTCCACGCCTTTGTGCGTGGTGGCAAAATTTGCTCTTTCTCTTAGAAGTATCCTCAACTGGATGAGAAGGAAGGAGAAGGTAGAAGTAAACTGAAGGCGTCTGCAGATGGTATGCGCATATCCTGTACTTTTCAATGAGTGCAGGTCCTGTATGACCTGATTCCCAGTTCCTAAGTCAGTTGGGTATTTTTGAACATAGATTTCTGTTAGTAGTAAAGAGGGGTAGGCCATATGGGCAGTATACTTAAATGGGATGCTTGTTTACTGGCAATTGTCTGATCCACTTTTACGCAGTTCCTGTGATCAGAGCAGTATTTTGATAAAATAATTGGGCCAAACTGGCAGAGATCTGGATCCAGGTAACACTATTTGTCTTCAGAAAACCTGCTGTGATCCTTCAGGAGGACAGCAGCACCCTGGATTTCCAAGTGTTCATCTGTGCAAAAGAGGACTTCACAGATTGCCTTTCTTGGCAAGACTGGCTCCTTGCAAGCATTTTTGCCAAGTAGGCAAGTTCTTATGGGGCCCCTGCCCTCTGCATCTGTCACGCATATCCCCTTCAACCAGTTTGATCGTTCGATCTCTAGGACCAAAAGCTCGTGAGTAACACTAATGATCCAGGCCATTTGCTAGCACACATTTCCTTCGTGTTGTCCTTTGTAGTAACACGAACTAGTCTTGAAAGAGTCAGGCTGTGCTCTGCCTGTTGTGACAAACTACTCAGCCCTTCCCACCGTCTTTCTTCAACCAAAAAGGTTTGTCAGCACACACAAAATGTTCTTGTCAGGGTGGCTTCTGTATCTGTGCCCCTCTGCTGCCTGCTGGCAGGAGCCTGCTGCAAGTTCTGGAAAGCACCAAATGCTGCTTTTTGTCACTCCTGTCACTGAACTTGACCCTGTCCTTAAAAGATGAAGAGTGGTAGTGACCATGTGAGGCACGTAGATGTAGGTCAACCTCACTGCTCGTTGTGAAGTTCCTGTGAGGTTCAGTGTGATTGAGGATTAGCTGGCTTAGTGTTACAGTGGTACTTCCCACCTTCATCATCACTTGCATTAAACTCGCATTTCTTTCTCTTACCTGTGCTGTCCCACCTCTACTCAAGTTGTCATGTTAGAGGAACCATGACTTCTCATGAGCCATCTGCACACATGTACCTTAAATGCTGACGTGCTGGAGCTTCAGTGCACAGGGCCCTTGAGACACTTGGGGATTGGGCCAGCAGAAACCTCCTCAAGTTTTACAAGGAGAAGGGGCAGAGTGGGACAGGACTGGAGTTTGAGGAGAAGGCCCTGGGCATTATGAGGGATGCCATATGAGCCACTGGGAAAGGCTCACCATGAATATAGGCAGCTCCTGCATACGGAGCTGCATTGTAGCATGACCACCCAGACACGGGGAGTCATCATCCCCCTTGACCCAGCACTGGTGTGACCACACCTGTAACAGTCTGTGTGGCTTTCCATTCTGAAGAGTGGGAAGGAACAGGAGAGTGTCCAGAGGATGCCTGCAAAGGTGGGTTTAAGGGGCCATGAAGCACATGACTTGTGTGGAGAGGCTGAAGGACCTGGGCTTCCTTGTCCTGATGATGTGGAGGTTCCTATGGGAGAAAGAGAGTAGCCTGAAATTAGGAGTTTCAGGTGGTTTCAGGGTGTTTTCAGAGATGATGGAGCTTTCCTCTGCAGTGGGAAACCACATGAGAAAGGAAAAGCATGACAAAGTGCAGCTTGGGAGGCTGAGGCTGGACAGGAAGAGAAAGAGATGTGCCTTGAAGGGTAGTGCTGTGGTGCCAGAGGTCACGCAGAGGGAGCCTGGATCAGCGCAATGCTTTGTGTTTCAAGGCAAAGGCAGGGAGGAAGAAGAGATATCAGAAAAGGCAGGGAGATGCCACGGTGGGTGCAAGGTGAGGACCTAAGTTTGGTGTCCACAGCCTGCAGGTCTTTGTCCCCTTGGCTATGGCAGCTGGCTCTGCTACAAGGGCCTGAGAGCAGACATGTTAGTCTCATGGAACTGGGGCCTCCTTACTTCCTTGCACCCCCCAGGGAGGCTGGGAGGTGTGGTACCTTCTCTCAGCATTGCCCACCCCACATCACACTGCTCCAGGAAGAGCCCTGAGCTCTTTGGCAAGGGACAGGTCCCCCTTTGCAGGGCTGACCACTTGCCATGATAAAACAGATCAAGTTTTACTCAGCGTCAGATCCCCCTGCACAGTGCCTTTGCCTCCCTGTCATCACAGCCTCCGATTTTCTACTCGAACAAATGCATGGGGAGGCTTGGTCTGTAATGGCCCTCAGAGGGGCCAATTAATGCTCCAAGACACTTTGGCTTTTGCTTCTGACTTTAACTCCTTGAGAGCTTCTTCAATCATCTCCTCTCAGTATCTGAGGCTCATGGACTCAGCACCAAATACCCCATGGGGCTCCTTAAGGTGCAGAAAGCCCTAAGGAGGCACATCTCTTCCGTAATTTTCTTCAGGGCTTCCAGACTTGTTCAGCTAATTGGAAAGGTCTCAGGAGTCTAATTAAAGTGGAAGATTTCAGTCAGAACTCAATTAAAAAGCAGGCTGTTCTTTTTTTTTTTACTTTTAAAGGGTTTTAAAATTATTGTTTCATTCTACAGAAGAAGTGATAGCAGCTTTCTCCAATTGATATTGATGCAGAAGGTCTCCTAAGGAGGTCTGGAGAGGCAGCAGCAGCCGTCTCCTCAAGGTCCCCCACTGTATGGGCACCTTTCCTCCCCGCCTCCCCGGCCCCACCATTTCTCTCAGGGGCTGCCTGGCACTTGCATTCTTTTCCTACATCAGACTTCCACACTGAAGTCTGCAGCTGATTGTACAGTTCCTTTGCACCAATTCCCACCTGATTTACCCTGAGACTTGCCTGTAAATTGACAGAGGATTCTTATTAATTTTGAACAAACAGAAGTAAAGGGTGAAAAAAAAAAATGAAAAGACCCAATGGACTCCTCAACTGTATGCCAAGTCCAAGCCTCCAATAAGGTCGACCTTCCTCAAGCAACAAACCACCATAAAAGAAATATGTTTGGCAGACAGATAAGAAATGATAAATATACGCACAATTAGTGAGTTGGCTAAAGAGACAGTTTGGCAGATTCAATCAACTTTGCCTTATTCTTGGCCAAATTTCCATCCCAGAGCCTTGGCAACAACTCATGTCTTTAGTGACCTGTGGTCACATCTACCTGGCTGCCTGTGCCTCCTCATCCCATGCCCACCTCCAGCAAATGAAGTTGGGGTGTTGTGTGGGAACATTTTACAGTCAATGTTCAAAGCATTCCTGAGTTAGGAGTGAGAAAGAAATGAACCTGTGTGGCATCAGGTGCTTGTTAACATCATCACACTTAGCAAAAGCCTTCCTCGAAGATGGTCTCTCCTGGAAGTCCCTCTGCAAGCGTGCCAAAATTGAGATGCAAGACTAAACTCCTTACAGTTGCTGCACACTAACAAGCTCCCAGGGGAAAGTCACTGAGCGTGGAGGGCCATGGCAGGAGTCAAGAGCCCTGGAGGTTTAGTAGGGCCTGCCGAGGGCTGTGGGTGATGAAGCTGCTTCAGGAAATTGAAGCGTGCCTCCCTGGGGGCTGATTAGAGCAGAAAATCAGAGGCAGAGATTTCAGGATGACAAAGAAAGGAGACAGAGGCGTCCTTTGTCAGGTAGCCCCTTGGATGTGCCCATGCCGATCCCCAGCCCATCACAATGATGATGCTTTTGGTCTTCAGCAGCTGAGGTTTGCCTCTGATCTCCACAAGGGTTGATACACGCAGAGTGCCTACCCACCCTTGCCCCTCAGACGTGGCACTGTGCAGCTCACCTTAAGCCTTTGCCTGTACCCTAACCCTAATACCTAAGCTGGAGCTCTCATCTTCAGCCCTTCCCTCAACACGAATGCCAAAGCAGAAACACTCACCACATGTCTGCAGCCTAAACCCAAACCCAACTCCCTAGCCCGGTCACCAACTCAGAGAAACGTATTGGAGAGGCCAAGATCAGTGGGAGCCTGGGCTGCAGGGATCATACCCTGGTGGGATTCATGGTCTGAAGGGTTATATGCCAGGGGAAAAATATAGTCAGGACCCTAAACCTTGGGAAAGAAACATTCAGTTGTTTAAGTAATTGGTAAATGGGACCCATGCGCCCCTCTTGAAGGTCAACAAGTCCAAGTGCAAGGCCCTGCACCTGGGTCGGGGCAAAGCCCAGTATCAATACAGACTTGTTGATCACTGGATTGAGAGCAACCTGTGGAGAAGGACTGGGGCACACTGGTGCGTGATAAATTGGACAAGAGCTGGCAATGTGCACTTGCAGCTCAGAAAGCCAATCATACCCTGGGCTGCATCAAAAGAAGCGTGGCCAGCCAGTGGAGGGAGGGGATTCTCCCTCTCTACTCCAAAGTCATACTACTTCATCTGAAACACTGTGTCTGGTTCTAGGGGCCCCAGCACAATAAAGACATGGACCTGTTGGAGCGGGTCAAGAGGAGCATCACGAAAATTGATTTCAGAGCTGGAAGACCTCTCCAATGAAGAAAAGCTGCGAGCGTTAGAATTGACAGAATCACAGAATCACGAAGGTTGGAAAAGACCTGTAAGATCATCAAGTCCAACCATCAACTAACACCACCATGCCCACTAAACCATGTCCCACAATGCCACGTCCACATGTTCCTTGAACATCCCCAGTGAGAGTGACTCCACCACCTCCCTGGGCAGCCTGTTCCAGTGTTTTACCACTCTCTCAGTAAAGATATTTTTCCTAATATCCAGCCTGAGCCTCCCCTGGTGCAAACTGAGGCCATTTCCTCTTGTCGTGTCATTAGCCGCTTGGGAGAAGAGACCAGCACCCACCTCTCTGCAACCTCCTTTCAGGTAGTTGTAGAGAGTGATGAGGTCTCCCCTCAGCCTCCTCTTCTCCAGACTGAACAACCCCAGCTCCCTCAGCTGCTCCTCATCAGACTTGTGTTCCAGATCCCTCACCAGCTTCGTCGCCCTTCTCTGGACACGCTCCAGCACCTCAATGTCCTTCTTGTAGTGAGGGGCCCAAAACTGAACACAGCATTCGAGGTGCGGCCTCACCAGAGCCGAGTACAGGGGCATGATCACCTCCCTGCTCCTGCTGGCCACACTATTTCTGATACAGGCCAGGATGTCAGTGGCCTTCTTGGTCACCTGGGCACACTGCTGGCTCATATTCAGCCGGCTGTCAATGAACACCCCCAGGTCCTTTTCTGCAGGGGAGCTTTCCAGCCACTCGTCCACAAGCCTCTGGAGTTGCATGGCGTTGTGAACCAAGTGCCGGACCCCGCACTTGGCCTTGTTGAACCTCATACAATTGGCCTCGGCCCATTGATCCAGCCTGTCCAGATCCCTCTGCAGAGCCTTCCAACCCTCAAGCAGATCAACACTCCCTCCCAACTTGGTGTCGTCTGCAAACTTGCTGAGGGAGCACTCAATCCCCTCATCCAGATTATCGATAAATATATTATACAAGACCGGCCCCAAAACTGAGCCCTGGGGGACTCCGCTTGTGACCGGTTGCCAACTGGATTTCACTCCATTCACCACAACTCTCTGGGCTTGGCTGTCCAGCCAGTTTTTTACCCAGCGAAGAGTGCGCCTCTCTAAGCCACGAGTCGCCAGCTTCTCCAGGAGAATACTCTGGGAGACAGTGTCGAAAGCTTTACTAAAGTCCAGGAATTGTTCAGCCTAAAGACAAAAAGGCTCCAAGGAGGCCTTAGTGCAGCCTTCCAATATATGAAGGAGTCTTATAAGAGAGAGTGGTATTTTAGCAGGGCCAGTAATGACAGGGGCAATGGTTTTAAACTGAAAGAGGGTAGATTTAGATGGGACATACGGAAGACATTTTTCACAATGAGGGTGGTGAGACACTGGAAAAGGATGCCCAGAGAAGCTGTGAATGCCCCATCACTGGCAGTGCTCAAGGTCAGTTCGGACGGGACTTTGAGCAATCCGACCTAGTTGAAGATGTCCCTGAAAAGAAGGGATTGGACTAGGTGATCTTTAAAGGTCCCTTCAAAGCCAAACCATTCTGTGAGACTATGATTGCAGATGTGGCCACAGCAGTGCTGAGTCGAGGGTGGCCACGCTCCTCCTAACACTGCCCCGTATGCAGCTGGCCTTATTCATGCTGAGCCTTTCCCAGTGGCTCATAGGGCATCCCTCATAACGCCCAGGCCCTTCTGGTCAGAGTCCAGGCCTTCCAGTGCCACTTTGCCCCTTCACCCCTTCTCCTTGTAAAACTTGAGGAGGTTTCTGTTGGCCAAATCCCCAAGAGTCTCAAGGTCCCTGTGCACTGAAGCTCCAGCACATCAGCATTTAAGGTACATATGCAGACACCTCATACTGAGTTCTGGTTCCTCCAGCACAACAACTTGAGCAGATGTAGGACAGTGCAGGTAAGAAAAAGGGGTTACTAGTGTAATGGAAGGGGTGATGAATGGAAGTTCCACTGTAACAATCTCAGAAACACCATGGCAAGAACAAAGCATCCGAATGCAGGGCCAATGAGGACACCTTATACAGGCACAGGGCCTGGAAGACACCCGTATGCTGCCCCACTTGTCAATGACCTCCGGGTAACGTGCAACTTTATAATCAATGGAGAGGAATCACAGAATCACAGAATCACAGAATCACTACGGTTGGAAAAGACCTGTAAGATCATCAAGTCCAACCTGAAAAAAAAAAAAAAAAAAAAAAACCCAAAAAAACCACAAACCCACAAACAACCCACGCAAGCCAACCACCACACAACAACAACAAGGCACAACACACCAAAAACCAACCCACCCAACACCACACAGCACCATGTCCATCAAGGTACATCCCACAATGCCACATCCACACGCTCCTTGAATACCTCCAGGGAGGGTGACTCTACCACCTCCCTGGGCAGCCTATTCCAATGCTTCACCACTCTCTCAGTAAAGAACTTTTTCCTAATATCTAGCCTGAACCTCCCCTGGCGCAACTTGAGGCCATTTCCTCTAGTCCTGTCACTAGTCACTTGGGAGAAGAGACCAGCACCCACCTCTCTGCAACCCCCCTTCAGGTAGTTGTAGAGAGCGATAAGGTCTCCCCTCAGCCTCCTCTTCTCCAGGCTAAACAACCCCAGCTCCCTCAGCCGCTCCTCATCAGACTTGTGTTCCAGACCCCTCACCAGCTTCGTCGCCCTTCTCTGGACACGCTCCAGCACCTCCATGTCTTTCTTGTAGTGAGGGGCCCAAAACTGAACACAGCATTCGAGGTGCGGCCTCACCAGAGCCGAGTACAGAGGCATGATCAGTTCCCTCCTCCTGCTGGCCACACCATTTCTGATACAAGCCAGGATGCCGTTGGCCCTCCTGGCCACCTGGGCACACTGCTGGCTCATCTTCAGCCGGGTGTCGATCAACACCCCCAGGTCCTTTTCTGCGGGGGAGCTTTCCAGCCACTCGTCCCCAAGCCTCTAGCGTTGCCTGGGGTTGTTGTGGCCGAAGTGTAGAACCCGGCACTTGGCCTTATTGAACTTCATCCGGTTGGTCTCAGCCCATCGATCCAGCCTGTCCAGATCCCTCTGCAGAGCCTTCCTACCCTCAAGCAGATCAACACTCCCTCCCAACTTGGTGTCATCTGCAAACTTGCTGAGGGAGCACTCTATCCCCTCATCCAGATCATCAATGAAGACATTAAACAAGACCGGTCCCAAAACTGAGCCCTGCGGGACTCCGCTTGTGACCGGCCGCCAGCTGGATTTCACCCCATTCACCACAACTCTCTGGGCTCGGCCATCCAGCCAGTTTTTTACCCAGCGAAGAGTGTACCTGTCTAAACCACGGGCTGCCAGCTTCTCTAGGAGAATACTGTGGGGAACAGTGTCAAAGGCTTTGCTGAAGTCCAGGTAGACAACATCAACAGCCTTCCCCCCATCCACTAGGCCGGTCACCTGGTCATAGAAGGAGATCAGGTTGGTCAAGCAGGACCTGCCCTTCATGAACCCGTGCTGGCTTGGCCTGATCCCTTGGTTATCCTGCACGTGTCCCGTGAGTGCCCTCGAGATGAGCCTCTCCATAACCTTCCCTGGCACCGAGGTCAGGCTGACAGGCCTGTAGTTCCCCGGATCCTCCTTCCGACCCTTCTTGTAGATGGGCGTCACGTTGGCAAGCCTCCAGTCGTCCGGGACCTCCCCCGTTGACCAGTACTGTTGATAAATGATGGAGAGTGGCTTGGCAAGCTCCTCCGCCAGCTCCCTCAGCACCCTTGGGTGGATGCCATCAGGCCCCATAGACTTATGAGTGTCCAGGTGGCATAGCAGGTCGTTAACTGCTTCCTCCTGGATCATGGGGAGCCTATTTTGCTCTCCATCCCTGTCATCCAGCTCAGGGAGACGGATACCCTGGGGATACCTTGTGTGGCTGTTAAAGACTGAGGCGAAGAAGGCATTAAGTACCTCAGCCTTTTCCTCATCCTTCGTGACAATGTTCCCCGCCACATCCAGTAGAGGATGGAGATCCTCCTTGGCTCTCTTTTTGTTGTTAATGTATTTATAGAAGCTTTTTTTGTTGTCCCTCACGACCGTGGCCAGGTTGAGCTCTAGCTGGGCTTTCGCCTTCCTAATTCCCTCCCTGCATGACCTAACGAGGTCCTTGTATTCTTCTTCACTTGCCTGCCCCTTTTTCCAGAGGTGGTAAGTTCTCTTTTTTTCCCCGAGCCTCAGCATAAGCTCCTTGTTCAGCCAGGCCGGCCGTCTTCCCCGCCGGCTCTTCTTACGGCACATGGGCACTGCCTGCTCCTGCGCCTTCAAGATTTCCTTCCTGAAGATGGTCCAGCCTTCCTGGGCCCCTTTGCCCTTCAGGACCGTCTCCCAAGGGACCCTCCCAACCAGTGTCCTGAACAGGGCAAAGTCTGCCCTCCGGAAGTCCATGGTAGCGATATTGCTCACCCGCCTCCTTACTTGGCTAAAAATTGAAAACTCTATCATTTCATGGTCGCTAAGCCCAAGACGGCCTCCGACCTTCACTTCTCCCACCAGACCCTCTCTGTTTGTAAACAGCAGGTCAAGCAGGGCACCTTCCCTTGTAGGCTCGCTTACCAGCTGCGTGAGGAAGTTATCTTCCACACACTCCAGGAACCTCCGGGACTGTTTTGTCTCGGCTGTGGTATACTTCCAGCAGACATCTGGTAAGTTGAAGTCCCCCACAAGAGCAAGGGCTTGCGACTGTGAGATTTCTGCCAGTCGCTTGTAGAACGCTTCATCGGCCTCTACGCCCTGGTCGGGTGGTCTATAACAGACCCCCAGCAGGATATCCGCCTTGTTGGCCTTCCCCCTCATCCTTACCCATAAGCATTCAACCCCGTCGTGACAATCATCCAGCTCTATACAATCAAAGCACTCCTTGACGTACAGAGCCACCCCACCGCCTCTCCTTCCTTGCCTATCCCTCCTGAAGAGCTTATAGCCCTCCATCACAGCACTCCAGCCATGCGAGTCGTCCCACCATGTTTCTGTGATGGCGACCACGTCATAGCTGCCCCGCCGCACGATGGCTTCCAGCTCCTCCTGTTGGCCGCCCATGCTGCGTGCATTGGAGTAGATGCACTTGAGCTGGGCTATCGGTCTTGCCCCCGACAATGGCATGCCACCCCTAGGCTCACCTCTGGGTAGCCTGGCTTCATCCCCTTCCCCCTTCGAGTCCAGTTTAAAGCCCTCCTGATGAGGTTTGCCAACTTACGGGCAAGGATCCTTTTCCCCCTTGGGGACAGATGAACACCGTCTTCACTCAGCAGGCCCGGTGCCATGGAGACCACCCCATGGTCAAAGAATCCAAAATTCCTCTGGTGGCACCTGTCTCTGAGCCACGCGTTGACCATGTTTGCTTTCTTATTCCTTTCAGTGTTCCTCCCCGCCACTGAAGGGATTGCAGAAAACACCACCTGTGCACCCGATCCCTCAATCAGTCTCTCCAGCGCCTTAAAGTCCTTCTTCATCCCTTTCACGCTTCTTTGCTCTATCTCCTCGCTGCCAACCTGCAAAACTACCAGCGGGTAGTAATCGGTGGGCCGTACCAGACTGGGGAGTTTCCTCGTGACCTCTCTCACCCGGGCCCCAGGGAGGCAGCAGACTTCCCTGTGGGTCGGGTCAGGCCGACATATTGGGCCCTCTGATCCCCTCAGGAGGGAATCACCTACAACAACCACCCTCCTTTTTGCCTTGGTAGAGGTGGTTGTGATGCGTGGGGCAGGCTGTCTCGCCCTAGGCAGCCCCGCAGATGGACTTTCGTCCATGTCCTCGTTAGCCTGGCCCTCAAGTTCCAGAGCCCCATATCTGTTATGTAGGGGCAGCTGAGAAGGTGAGGGTGAGGGAGGCCGGGAGGGGATTCGCCCGCGGCCCCGAGCAGGGACCTTTTTCCATTCCCCTTCGCCTCCTAGGTCCCCTCCTTCTGCCCAGCGGCAAGAGGGTAAGGGGGCCTCTGCTTCTCGTGGAGCCTCCATCTGCTGCCTTTGCCTCAGGGACGGTAGGGCATGGCTCCACCAGTCTATCTCCCTCTCGCACTCCCTGATACTCCTCAGCCTCTCCACCTCCTCCTTCAGCTCTGCCACCAGGCTGAGCAGATCATTCACCTGGTCGCACCGCACGCAGGCATTGTCTCCCTGGTCCTCCGGCGCCAGCAACAGGCTCAGGCACTCCTGGCAGCCGGAGACCTGGACAGCCGCGTGCTTGGGCGGGAGCTCCATCTGGGTCGCCACATTCCTTCTGGCAATGGCTTTCGGCCGAGTGGAGACCATGGCTGGGCCTCTTCTGGGGGGGCAGTGACCACTCGTCCGGAGAGCCTTCAGAGCCAGGAGGGCAGTACCGCGCCCTGCCCGCTCGCCTACCCTGCTCGCCCTGCCTATGCAAACTGACGCAGATTTGCCTCTACTGAGCACAGAAAAGGGCCACAGACCAGATGCCAAATTTAGAGATTAGATGTGATCTTAGAACTTAACACAGATTAAGTTCAGAACTAAGACTTTGACCTTAATTTAGACTGGATCATCTGAGAGCTGAAATGAGGCAGAAGAAATCCACATTCATATCTCTGTGTTCCTATGCTGGCATCTGCTGGTGGTATGAGAACCTCAATATCCAACCACCGGGAACTTTGGACTTCCAAGTATTTAGAACGCAGCAGTTTCAGGCATCTTCTATGTGTCCAGAACTGACGCATGAGACAACAGTAAGTTACCTGCCAAGGCCGATGCTGTGTTGCAAGCAGAAGGCAGAGGCAAGACCTATCAGCCCCTTCTGGAGTGGTATTACTGTTCTTCAAGAGCCCTGTGTGAAGAGAGAGCAATATGACTCTTGGGCAAGCACATGAAACCCTACTGAGATCAACCTCCCAACGGCACACAGAGGAAAATGTGAATATTCTTCTGCTTGTCTTTGTTTCATCCAGTGATTGCACGAAGGCAAGCTCCTGATGATTTATTGTGGGTGAACGCACGGTGAGCCCCATTTATAGAGCTAGGAAGGCAGTGGTGAGGGGGAATGAGAAACAGAAGTGATATCTGCACAGAGCTAGAGAACGGAAGGGGTGCAATTAGTCTCAGGCAATTTTACACACCTTGGAGACAGTTGCAAAGTCCGAGCTGTTCTACACTTCTGCTGTAATCAGCGGAGGGAGACTTCCTGAAGGTAATCCATTGCTTTTGGCTTCATCTGTGCAGAGCACCTCTGATAAGTCACGCTCTTTCCAATTATTTTTTTCCATTGGCCAAGGGGACCATGTGTTCATCTGGAGGAAAGAAGATGGTCCATAAAGGGAAGCATATGCTTCTCGAATGATTCGAGTCATCCACATTAAGTGGGATGAGTTGTGCTTCCTAGATACCTTGGAGGGTATTTTCTTCGTGGTGAATGAGAAGCGAGGCTAGATGATGAGGTCAGGTGCAGGTATTATATTGACTATGTCTCTGTTTGGACAGGAGACAGTCTTGCCCTGTCAGGGAGCAGCAAGAGCAAGGTTGCTCCCTAAATCAAGGTGAGCTGGGAGCCGAGGGAAGCACCATGGATGGCAACGCAGGTGGTGCGTCCCCAGCCAGGGCCCAGCCCCACAGTATCTGAGCAAGGCAAGCAGGACAAGCCTGGGGATGGGGGCTTGAGTGCGGTTAAGCCAGGAAGTCAATCCACTGATTAGGATGAGTGAGGTCGAGGAGTTAACTTTCCTCATAGCAGCCCTCCTAGTGCTGTGCTTTGTATTTGTGGCTAGAAGGGTGTTCGGAAGCAAGCGCTGTGTGAACTGAGGTCCTACTTCCCAGGAAGGGAAGTGGCTGGACATCACCTGCTGATGGGAAGTAGAGAATGAATTTTTGGGTGTTTCTTTTCCTTTGCTTCTGTGCGGGGCCTTTTCTTTTCTTTATTAATCTGCCTTTATCTTGACCCACAAGTTTTTAATCTTATATTTCTCCCTGTCCTGCTGAGGAAGAGAAGGACTTCTTGAGCGGCTTAGTGGGCACCTGGCCACCAGCCAAGGTCAGGCCAGCACACTGAACTTGGCAGATGCTGTCCTTGAAGAGTGGCTGCACTGACCTCTGCTGCCCTTCAGTGCTGCTGACAATGAGATCCACACAAAAACTCCCCAGAACAGGCCAAGGTGTACTCCTCTGGTGTCCAACTTCTGTAGTATTCTATTCTCCTTCCTCATGCCCCTCAGGAGCTGGGAATCCAGTGGGTGGCCAGTCACAAGTGCTGTTCCCCAGGACTCAGTATTGGGGCCAGTTCTCTTCAATAGCTTTATCAGAGATCTGGACGAGGGGATCGAGTGCGCCCTCAGTAAGTTTGCAGATGACACCAAGCTGGGAGGGAGTGTTGATGTGTTTGAGGGTCGGAAGGCACTGCAGAAGGATCTGGACAGGCTGGATCGATGGACCCAGGCCAATTGTATAAGGTTCAACAAGGCCAAGTGCCGGGTCCTGCACTTGGGTCACAACAACCCCATGCAACACTACAGGCTTGGGGACGAGTGGCTGGAAAGCTCCCCTGCAGAAAAGGATCTCTGGGTGTTGATCGACAGCTGGCTGAAGATGAGCCAGCAGTGTGCTCAGGTGGCCAAGAAGGCCAACGACATCCTGGCCTGTGTCAGAAAGAGTGTGGCCAGCAGGAGGAGGGAACTGATCATGCCCCTGTACTTGGCGCTGTGAGGCCGCACCTCGAATCTTGTGTTCAGTTTTGGGCCCCTCACTACAATAAGGACATTGAGGAGCTGGAGCGTGTCCAGAGAAGGGCAACGAAGCTGGTGAGGGGTCTGGAGCACAAGTCTGATGAGGAGCGGCTGAGGGAGCTGGGATTGTTCAGTCTGGAGAAGAGGAGGCTGAGGGGAGACCTTATCGCTCTCTACATTTACCTCAGAGGGGGTTGCAGAGAGGTGGGTGCTGGTCTCTTCTCCCAAGTGACTAGCGACAGGACAAGAGGAAATGGCCTCAATTTGCACCAGGGGACGTTCAGGCTGGATATTAGGAAAAATTTCTTTACTGAGAGAGTGGTGAAACATTGGCACAAACTGCCCAGGGAAGTGGTGGAGTCACCATCCCTGGAGGTCTTCAAGGAATAATTGGACGTGGCATTGTGGGACAAGGTTTAGTGGGCATGGTGGTGTTGGGTTGATGGTTGGACTTGATGATCTTACAGGTCTTTTCCAACCTTAGATTCTGTGATTCTGTGAATCTGTGAATTCCAGCTCTGTCGGCTTTTCTTCATAGGAGAGGTCTTCCAGCTCTGAAATCAATTTTCGTGATGCTTTTCTTGACCCGCTCCAACAGGTCCATGTCTTTATTGTGCTGGGGCCCCTAGAACCAGACACAGTGTTTCAGATGAAGTAGTATGACTTTGGAGTAGAGAGGGAGAATCCCCTCCCTCCACTGGCTGGCCACGCTTCTTTTGATGCAGCCCAGGGTATGATTGGCTTTCTGAGCTGCAAGTGCACATTGCCAGCTCTTGTCCAATTTATCACGCACCAGTGTGCCCCAGTCCTTCTCCACAGGTTGCTCTCAATCCAGTGATCAACAAGTCTGTATTGATACTGGGCTTTGCCCCGACCCAGGTGCAGGGCCTTGCACTTGGACTTGTTGACCTTCAAGAGGGGCGCATGGGTCCCATTTACCAATTACTTAAACAACTGAATGTTTCTTTCCCAAGGTTTAGGGTCCTGACTATATTTTTCCCCTGGCATATAACCCTTCAGACCATGAATCCCACCAGGGTATGATCCCTGCAGCCCAGGCTCCCACTGATCTTGGCCTCTCCAATACGTTTCTCTGAGTTGGTGACCGGGCTAGGGAGTTGGGTTTGGGTTTAGGCTGCAGACATGTGGTGAGTGTTTCTGCTTTGGCATTCGTGTTGAGGGAAGGGCTGAAGATGAGAGCTCCAGCTTAGGTATTAGGGTTAGGGTACAGGCAAAGGCTTAAGGTGAGCTGCACAGTGCCACGTCTGAGGGGCAAGGGTGGGTAGGCACTCTGCGTGTATCAACCCTTGTGGAGATCAGAGGCAAACCTCAGCTGCTGAAGACCAAAAGCATCATCATTGTGATGGGCTGGGGATCGGCATGGGCACATCCAAGGGGCTACCTGACAAAGGACGCCTCTGTCTCCTTTCTTTGTCATCCTGAAATCTCTGCCTCTGATTTTCTGCTCTAATCAGCCCCCAGGGAGGCACGCTTCAATTTCCTGAAGCAGCTTCATCACCCACAGCCCTCGGCAGGCCCTACTAAACCTCCAGGGCTCTTGACTCCTGCCATGGCCCTCCACGCTCAGTGACTTTCCCCTGGGAGCTTGTTAGTGTGCAGCAACTGTAAGGAGTTTAGTCTTGCATCTCAATTTTGGCACGCTTGCAGAGGGACTTCCAGGAGAGACCATCTTCGAGGAAGGCTTTTGCTAAGTGTGATGATGTTAACAAGCACCTGATGCCACACAGGTTCATTTCTTTCTCACTCCTAACTCAGGAATGCTTTGAACATTGACTGTAAAATGTTCCCACACAACACCCCAACTTCATTTGCTGGAGGTGGGCATGGGATGAGGAGGCACAGGCAGCCAGGTAGATGTGACCACAGGTCACTAAAGACATGAGTTGTTGCCAAGGCTCTGGGATGGAAATTTGGCCAAGAATAAGGCAAAGTTGATTGAATCTGCCAAACTGTCTCTTTAGCCAACTCACTAATTGTGCGTATATTTATCATTTCTTATCTGTCTGCCAAACATATTTCTTTTATGGTGGTTTGTTGCTTGAGGAAGGTCGACCTTATTGGAGGCTTGGACTTGGCATACAGTTGAGGAGTCCATTGGGTCTTTTCATTTTTTTTTTTCACCCTTTACTTCTGTTTGTTCAAAATTAATAAGAATCCTCTGTCAATTTACAGGCAAGTCTCAGGGTAAATCAGGTGGGAATTGGTGCAAAGGAACTGTACAATCAGCTGCAGACTTCAGTGTGGAAGTCTGATGTAGGAAAAGAATGCAAGTGCCAGGCAGCCCCTGAGAGAAATGGTGGGGCCGGGGAGGCGGGGAGGAAAGGTGCCCATACAGTGGGGGACCTTGAGGAGACGGCTGCTGCTGCCTCTCCAGACCTCCTTAGGAGACCTTCTGCATCAATATCAATTGGAGAAAGCTGCTATCACTTCTTCTGTAGAATGAAACAATAATTTTAAAACCCTTTAAAAGTAAAAAAAAAAAGAACAGCCTGCTTTTTAATTGAGTTCTGACTGAAATCTTCCACTTTAATTAGACTCCTGAGACCTTTCCAATTAGCTGAACAAGTCTGGAAGCCCTGAAGAAAATTACGGAAGAGATGTGCCTCCTTAGGGCTTTCTGCACCTTAAGGAGCCCCATGGGGTATTTGGTGCTGAGTCCATGAGCCTCAGATACTGAGAGGAGATGATTGAAGAAGCTCTCAAGGAGTTAAAGTCAGAAGCAAAAGCCAAAGTGTCTTGGAGCATTAATTGGCCCCTCTGAGGGCCATTACAGACCAAGCCTCCCCATGCATTTGTTCGAGTAGAAAATCGGAGGCTGTGATGACAGGGAGGCAAAGGCACTGTGCAGGGGGATCTGACGCTGAGTAAAACTTGATCTGTTTTATCATGGCAAGTGGTCAGCCCTGCAAAGGGGGACCTGTCCCTTGCCAAAGAGCTCAGGGCTCTTCCTGGAGCAGTGTGATGTGGGGTGGGCAATGCTGAGAGAAGGGCAGCGGTACCACACCTCCCAGCCTCCCTGGGGGGTGCAAGGAAGTAAGGAGGCCCCAGTTCCATGAGACTAACATGTCTGCTCTCAGGCCCTTGTAGCAGAGCCAGCTGCCATAGCCAAGGGGACAAAGACCTGCAGGCTGTGGACACCAAACTTAGGTCCTCACCTTGCACCCACCGTGGCATCTCCCTGCCTTTTCTGATATCTCTTCTTCCTCCCTGCCTGTGCCTTGAAACACAAAGCATTGCACTGATCCAGGCTCCCTCTGCATGACCTCTGGCACCACAGCACTACCCTTCAAGGCACATCTCTTTCTCTTCCTGTCCAGCCTCAGCCTCCCAAGCTGCATATTCTCACGCTTTTCCTCATGTGGTTTCCCACTGCAGAGGAAAGCTCCATCATCTCTGAAAACACCCTGAAACCACCTGAAACTCCAAATTTCAGGCTACTTTCTTACTCCCGCACGAGCCTCCACATCACCAGGGCAAGGAAGCCCAGGTCCCTCAGCCTCTCCACACAAGTTATGTGCTTCATGCCTCCTTAAACCCACCTTTGCAGGCATCCTCTGGACACTCTCCTGTTCCTTCCCACTCTTCAGAATGGAAAGCCCCACAGACTCTTGCAGGTGTGGCCACGCCAGTGCTGGTTTTAGGGGGATGGTGACTCCCCGTGTCTGGGTGGTCATGCTACAATGCAGCTCCGTATGCAGGAGCTGCCTATATTGATGGTGAGCCTTTCCCAGTGGCTCATATGGCATCCCTCATAATGCCCAGGGCCTTCTCCTCAAACTCCAGTCCTGTCCCACTCTGCCCCTTCTCCTTGTAAAACTTGAGGAGGTTTCTGCTGGCCCAATCCCCAAGTGTCTCAAGGGCCCTGTGCACTGAAGCTCCAGCACGTCAGCATTTAAGGTACATGTGTGCAGATGGCTTACGAGGAGTCATGGTTCCTCTAACATGACAACTTGAGTAGAGGTGGGACAGCACAGGTAAGAGAAAGAAATGCGAGTTTAATGCAAGTGATGATGAAGGTGGGAAGTACCACTGTAACACTAAGCCAGCTAATCCTCAATCACACTGAACCTCACAGGAACTTCACAATGAGCAGTGAGGTTGACCTAGATCTACGTGCCTCACATGGGCACTACCACTCTTCATCTTTTAAGGACAGGGTCAAGTTCAGTGACAGGAGTGACAAAAAGCAGCATTTGGTGCTTTCCAGAACTTGCAGCAGGCTCCTGCCAGCAGGCAGCAGAGGAGCACAGATACAGAAGCCACCCTGACAAGAACATTTTGTGTGTGCTGACAAACCTTTTTGGTTGAAGAAAGACGGTGGGAAGGGCTGAGTAGTTTGTCACAACAGGCAGAGCACAGCCTGACTCTTTCAAGACTAGTTCGTGTTACTACAAAGGACAACACAAAGGAAATGTGTGCTAGCAAATGGCCTGGATCATTAGCGTTACTCACGAGCTTTTGGTCCTAGAGATCGAACGATCAAACTGGTTGAATGGGATATGCGTGACAGATGCAGAGGGCAGTGGGGCCCATAAGAGCTTGCCTACTTGGCAAAAATGCTTGCAAGGAGCCAGTCTTACCAAGAAAGGCAATCTGTGAAGTCCTCTTTTGCACAGATGAACACTTGGAAATCCAGGGTGCTGCTGTCCTGCTGAAGGATCACAGCAGGTTTTCTGAAGACAAATAGTGTTACCTGGATCCAGATCTCTGCCAGACTGGCCCAATTATTTTATCAAAATACTGCTCTGATCACAGGAACTGCGTAAAAGTGGATCAGACAATTGCCAGTAAACAAGCATCCCATTTAAGTATACTGCCCATATGGCCTACCCCTCTTTACTACTAACAGAAATCTATGTTCAAAAATACCCAACTGACTTAGGAACTGGGAATCAGGTCATACAGGACCTGCATTCATTGAATCTACAGAATATGTGCATACCATCTGCAGACGCCTTCAGTTTACTTCTACCTTCTCCTTCCTTCTCATCCAGTTGAGGATACTACTAAGAGAAAGAGCAAATTTTGCCACCACGCACAAAGGCGTGGAGAATACAGTCCTCCCTCAGCACTGGGAAGAGAACTGTCAAATCCTGTCACTTCTCTTTTCCTCCAGGAATGGGCCCAACTCGATGAGAGGCTTGAGGTGGCCTGTCGTGACCTTCTGGAGCCAATATCTGAGACAGAGCCATAGGCACTTGGAACCATGGGTACATGAGCTCTTCCAGAGAGGGTCGGTGTCAGGTGGCTGCAGTGAACAGCAGATGGTGGGGTTTAAATTTCCAAGAGAGGAGTGCAAAACAAATGCCAGCATCAGAGCCTTGGAGTTCAGGATAGAAATTTTTTCTTGTTCAGGAAACTCCTGTGCTGGATTTCATGGGAAAGTGCCCTGGAGGACAAAGGGACCTCAGACAACTGCTTCATCTTCAAGGAGAACCATGTGAAAACACAAGACCCCTCCAGGCTTTTATGGGTAAAGGTGATCAGCCATGGCAAGAGGCCAGCACACTTTCTTTCCACCCCTGCCACTGCAGTTGCCTGTGCCTGAGCCTGCCCACTTGCCCTCCCCACAGGCACATTTGCACTGGAAATCCAAGAAAATCCCAGCACTCCTACCCTCGAGCTGGCACCTGCCCCGATTTGGTAGCCTGGCCAACCCCAGAGGCAGCAGCTGCCCAGTGCCCCTGTGTGCAGCCCAGGGCATGGGTCGCACCCGCCTTTCCCTGTTGGTGCCCCAGCTCCCAGCACTGCTGTGCTGTGCCCATGTCCCACCCTCCTGCCACCAGCCTTCCCCTGAGCCCGAGGCAGCTCCAGCTCCCTTGGAGGGCTCTGACCAAGCCTTCCTGGAGCAGGTTGCAGTGGGGTGCCAGGGGATGGGCTCTTGGCACTGCCAGGCTGGCCGGCCTGGGCAGGGAGAGGGCAGCCCCCATCTGTGGGGTTGGGCTGGGACCGCTCACAGGGACGTCCCTGAGGAGCACTCCAGTCTGCACTGAGGCAGGGCTGGCACCAGGACAAGGGCTCCTGGGGAAGGGCAGAAGTAGCTGAGCTGGGAGAGGCTTCGACTGACGACTCACAGGTAGGAGCCCCAGCTTCAGCAATGTGTTCCCCCTTGGTCTTTTGCAGAGCTGCTCTGTCTTCTTCCAACCTTCCCTGCTCCTCGTCCCTCCACCCTCCTCATGCCCAGGGCAGAGCTTCCCCCAGGCTGGGCACTGCTTGAGTGATGCAAAGGGTAGCAAGAAGGTAAGAGGGCTGGAAGCCCAAGGAAAGCCAAGAAAAATGTGGGCCCACTGCTCAGTGGGGCAGGGTGCCTAGTGACCAAGAGCATGTGGAGAGAGTATCAGTGAGCTGATTGGTCATACACGAGTCTCAGTCATGCACGAGGTGAGGAGTTGCAGCCAAGGGATCAGGGGGTGCTGGCTAAAGTCATTGTGTGTCTGCTGCTGTCATTCTGGGAAAACCATGGCAGTGAGGGAGGTTCCTGATGCTTGGGAAAAGGCAAACATCCCACCCATCTTCATGAAGAGCAAAAAGTAGGTCAGGGAACCACAGGCTGGTCAGCTTGATATCCGTCCCTGGCAAGGTGATGGAGCAAATCCTCCAGAAAGCCATTTCCAAACACCTGAAGTCCAAGAAGGGGATTGGGAATTGGCAGCACGAAGTCAACAAGGGCAAATTGTGCCTGACTAACCTGAATTCTTTGAAAGATGACATGATGGGCCCTTTGGATGAGGAAAGAGGTGGATGTCATAGTCCTTGACAACTTTGTGAAAATGGACTGCCTGTAACCTGCACAAAGTTGAAGCAAGACAAATGTCACGTTCATCTTGTCGCTGTGCTTGGACAGCTCCGTGCAACAGGCCAGGCTGGGGATGACTGGCTGGAAGGCAGCGCTGCAGAAAAGGACCTGGGAGTCTGGGGGAACAGCAGGTGGGACAGGAGGGAGTAATGTGTCCTTGGGATGAGGAATGCCAACTGCATCCTGGGTGGGATTAGCAAAATCACAGCCAGGAGGGAAAGGGAAGTGACGCTTCCCCTCTATTTGGGAACTGCATCAGGACTGCCAAGTCTAGTGTGAGTCTCCCCAGCACGAGGAAGTCCCTGATAGACTTTGGATAGTCCAGAAGAGGATAGAAAGGTGGTTTTGAATTGAAGCACATTATGCACCAGAAGAGGTTGAGAGAGCTGGTTTTTAGGGGCTGTTTGAGAAATCTCTCAAGAGCCAATCAGCAGAGGAAGGGCCCAGGAAAGGTTGTGGGAGGTCAGCCAATGGAGATATTCTGAATTTGTTGAGAAAATGTCGAGAGCACCTGATCTAGCACAAGCTGTGTGGAAATGGGCTTGGAGTAGAGACAAACTTTGGCAGGAGCTGTGGCATATCGGGTCTGAGTGTCAGTATGGAAGTGGCTTGTTCTTTGGTCATGATGGTGTTGGAGGAGGGTATCAGAGTTGTGCCTGTGTGCACCCCCACTGCACTGAAGCCGTTAGAGCACAAGGCATTATTTTTTCCTTTTAGAACAGCTGTGAGCATTTGTGCAGACCTCACAGGTCTCACTCAGCAGAAATTACTTTGGGATCCGTGGTTCCCATTTACACCAAGGAGAATCCTGGGGTGAGGACATCCTGCAGGGCTCACACATGCTCCCCGCACACTCTCAGCTCTTCTGCAAGAAGCATTGCTGGGCTGGCACTCAGCACATGCTGTGGGCTGAGGAGCACCACAGCCCACCTCCAAGGACAGCCTGGCCAGGATCTCCTGAGACCCTGCCATCTAGCTATGGTGACTGCTCAAAGCAGAGGCAGGCAGTGTGGGTGCCTGCATGGGCTCAGAGAAGGGCACACAGAGACACCTCATCGCCCAGCACAGAGGGACTGTGGCAGTGCCTGTGGGTGACAGAGCTGGGGACTGTGGGGTGAGACCTCCTCAGCTGCGCCAGCCAAGTCCCCCTGCCCCAATGGCCCCATAGCCTTGCGGTGCAGGCACTGCATGGACCAGGGTGCATTAGGGGTTCCAAGATCATCTCCCCAGCACAGTCCCCATGGCAGCCCTCTCTGCTTCCTCCCCAAGCAGCCTCCTATTTGGCTTCCTCCCACCAGTGCCTCACTCACTCCCCACCCCAGCAAGATGGGGGCAGAGAATAGGAAGAGCAAAAGGGAGGAAAGTTATGTGTTAGGACAGAAAGAGATTAATAAGTGAAGGAAAGAGGAACAAAGAAGAAAGAAAAAACACAGAAACCTTAAAATAATAAGTGATGAAATGGCAATCAGTCACCACCTCCCACAAGTACACTAGTGCCCCACCAGTCCCCAGATGGGGACCCAGCCAAAACACCCCATCCCTCCCTTTTTATTGCTGAGCATGATGCCATATGGCACAGAAGACCTGTTGGGTCTCTTTGGGTCAGCTGTCCTGGCTGTGTCCCCTCCCAAGTTCTTGTGCCCCCTCAACCTCCTCACTGTAAGGGCAGTGTGAGAAACAGAGACGGTCTTGATGCTGTGCAGACACTGTTCAGCAATAGCTAAAACATTGGTGTGTTATCAACATGGCTTTGGTCCCCAATCCAAAACACTGCACCTTATGGGCTGCTGGGAGGAAAATGAGCTCCACCGCAGGCAGCCCCAGCCAGTGGGGAAGGAGGGCGAGTTGGAAAGCCTGATCCCCCAAGGATGAAGGAGCTGTAGCAGGGCAGTGGCTGTCCCTGTCTCTGTCCAAGAAGATGTAGGGTGAAGAGAGGAGCTTGAGCCTGAGCCAGACGAGCACAGCTGGAGCCAGGACTTGCTCCTTTCTCTGGGAAGAGGGGAGGAAAAAGTGGGGGAAGGGAGATCCTGGGGATGATCTTGTTTTAGCTCTCAGAAAGAGGAACTGCTCCCCCCACTCCAGCCTCTCCACCTCCCCTTGCAGCAGGAGAAGCAAAGGCTTCTTCCTCAGCTGCTCACTTGCTGCATCCCCAACTGATTCCTAAGACATGCCTAAGAAATGGCCTGCTTTTCTTAGCGATACGGTGACAGTAGACCTTCATTTGTGGCTGACATGTGATGTTCATGCTCTGGAAATGTGCATCACAGGGGAAGATGATTCCCGTCCAGGGAACGCAGAGTCAGAAAGATGCCCGTGCGATGGTCCTTACAAGTATTCAATTATTAGGCCAAATACACATTCTTATGTCCTCTAGAAAAGAAAATCTTGACACTTCAACAGTTCCCACGCATAAGACCAACAAGGTGTTTATTATCAAGGCACAAGCAAACCCATGACACTTTCAACATTGTTTTTTAAACAACGGTATTTACCTCCAAGGACTTTTTGCTTTCTTGCCCTTGCCACTCCACAAGCAATCTCAGTGGCATGCACTTCTGAAGTGCAACCTGGTATCCAGAGATTTCAAAGGAGCTAGAAGTGTCTTTTGCCTGTGTCACCAAGGTAGTGTGAGCTCTGGGTGCAAGGCAGGGCTTTCCTGAGCACCTTCCTGATGGCCTCCCTGACCTCCCTGTTCTGCAGGCTGTAGATGAAGGGATTGACCAGGGGTGTTAGGACAGTGTAGAAAAAGGAGAAAGCTTTGTTGAGGTGTCTCAGGGGGGCTGTTCTGGGCAGCATATAGACAACAAAAAGGGTGCCATAGAAAATGGTGACAAGAGTGAGGTGAGAGGAGCAAGTGGAGAAGGCCTTCTGCCTGCCAGTGCTGGATGGGATCCTCAGGATGGCAGCTATGATGCAAATGTAGGAGGCCAGTGTGAACAGGAAGGGAAAAACTACATCGAAGATACCAAATATGAAAGAAACAATTGTGATTGCTCTGGTGTCGCTGCAGGCAAGCTCCAGCAATGCGGTAAAATCACAGAAGAAGTTGTCAATGGCCTTGGGACCACAGAACTGCAACTGGGATAATAAGACTGTGACTACCACCAGCAGCAGTGAACCCCCCAGCCAAGATGCAGCTGCCAGGTGTAGAGAGACCTTCCAGGTCATGAGGCTTGCATAGAGCAAGGGCTGGCATATGGCCAAGTACCGATCGTAGGACATGGCCGTCAGCAGGTAACACTCAGTAGTCAAAAAGGAACCAAAGAAGTAGAACTGAGCCATGCAGCCGTGAGCAGAGATACTGCTGTCCCCAGTCAGGAAGCTGGCCAGCAGCTGGGGCAGGATGGTGGAGCTGTAGCAGGTCTCCAAGGAGGACAGATGGCCCAGGAAGAAGTACATGGGGGTGTGCAGATGCCGGTCAGCCACCACCAGCACAACGATGAGGATGTTCCCAACCATGGTGACTGAGTAGATCATAAGCAAGAGGAGAAAGAGCAGGCTCTGGAGCATGGGGACATCACGTATTCCCAGCAGCACAAAATCCATGGATGATGTCCTGTTGTCCCTTTCCCCGTCGGCCATGCAGTCTTGTTTGTCGTTTATTTCCTCAGTAGCCACAAAGAGGGGCTATGAGAAAGAAACTCATTTCAGCATTTACCTTCAACATTTATTTGGGTAGGACATTGCTGTCTTCACATTAGCTGTTTGTGTTTCATAACTAGTGAAAGCACAAAATAAATGTTTTTCCTGATGGGTAAAGAACACTCATCCCAGCAGAACCACTGCAGACTCGAGAGGCGAGCTGCCCAATGGAAAGTCTTTCTCACTGCAGAATAAATCCATGATGTGCATTTGCTCACGCAGAAACAGACAATGTGATATGCCTGTGGTTATGCCCAGGAAGACGTGTTATAGGTGTTGAGGATGGACATCCTTCTGCTCTCAGGAAAGAGAAGGTGTGCCAGAGAAAACAAAACTCACTATCCAAAAAATCCCTGTTTATGAAACGCCATGCCAGACACCACCCTTCCTCCAAAGCAAGGGATGGGCACATCGCAGGGTCAGTGGCCACAGCTCGCTGAATCATTCACATGAGAAGGGAAGGATTCCCACCCCACTCCTCCCCCATCAGCCAACAGGCCAATTTCTTCCCTTGAGAAAGGGCAAATGAGGAGTTACTGCTTCAGATGGCCAAGGGACTGTGCTGCGGGACTGCCAGAGAGCATGCTAAAAACCACATTGTGGGTCAAAAGGTGGGAAGGAGGAAATCAAATAAAGATAGGGAAGGGGTAACAGGGAGTCAACCAAGCCACATGGGAGAGGTTGTGCAGGAAGAAAAGATGGGAGGAAGAAAGGAGACAAAGCCAGACTCTCTTCAGTGGTGCCAGGAAGAAAGGACACATTGAAATATAAGGAAATTCCATTTAAAGATAGGGTGGTCAAGCACTGGAACAGTTGTCCAGAGAGCCTACAGAGGCTCCATCCTTGTGGATATTCAAAACTCAACTGGACATGGTCCTGAGCCACCTGCTCTTGCTGACTCTGCTTTTAGGAGGGGAGCTTGGACTGAATGATATCCTGAGGTGACTTCCAAGCCCAGCTGCTCCATCATTCTGTGATTAAAAGCTGCTGGGCAGAACCATTTGCTTCACATTTTTCCCTCCTCAGCAGAGGTTCCTGAGGGCTTTGGGGTGGCCTTGTTGCAAATCCCAGCCCAGCAGCAGGACCACAGCATGGCCAGCTGTGCTTGTGGGGCTCTCTGAAAAAGTAGGACATTGAGCTGGACTCTGCAGGGTGCCTGGGGGTGAGTGGGAGAGGATCAGGTTCAGGGGCATGGGCCATGCCAGGTACATGCCTTGGTGCATGACTGGAGAAAGCTCATGCCCAGGAAACACAGCTCTCTGAAACAGCAGTTCCCTCCAAGTGTCTCACACCCACCCCTTGGGCTGGAATGCATCTCTTCCAGGCATGATAATCGCAGGAACTCTTCTGAGAGTTTGCCAAAAGCGAGTCCGAATAACTGATACCTGCAGTAAGTAAAACAAAGCAAGACTGAAATAGCCCTGTGAAAGATGAAGTGAAGGGCACAGGCAATCTGGCCCCACACAGCCTGCCCAAATGCTCCCCCCCGACCCCGCCCAGCTAAGGTGGGAGAGTGTCCCAGGGCTGTCCCTGGGATCTCACTATGCAGTGCCAGGGGCTCGGGGGTGTGCGGAGGAAAGTGGGAGGTGGGGTGGGAAGACATGAAGGAAAGGACAAGGCTGACACTCAGGGCTCTCTGCTCTCATTTCTTCTCTTCAAAGACCCAGCAGCTTGACTAATAAGACCCAGCCTTCACTCACCCTCAGCACATCCAGCACAAACGCACAGTCCTCATCATGAAGCAGTGACATCTGCTCTGATGGATCATGGCAATGTAATCCAAGGTCAGGGTCTTACCTTCTGCCCCTTCCCTACCACTTCTTCACTTCTTGGACCTCACTGCAAGCCCTGAACCAGGGCTCATTCCTTACTCTGCCTCTGCCCTCTTCTCCCAGCAGCTCCTGAGCTGAGTCTCCAGCAGCACCTCAAGGCTCCCTGCCCTCTGAGGTGTCCCAGGGTTTATGGCACAAACGAGTCTCTAAAGATTCCTGCTCCTGAGGATTTGCAGAGTAAAACCAATCTGATTGCCTCCCTGGTGGGATGGAAGCTGTGAGGAGGTGGAGACTGTGTCTACAGCTCCACGCAGTGCTGACCCCCCAGGAATATGATGTAAACTGAGGCAGGGCAACTGAACCAGAGACATCTCTGAATTTGGTGAGCAGGACAGGAAAGTCCCCCGAAATGGCGTTCACCTCCCTGCCCTTCAGATGACAGCATCTTCATCAACTCATATGAAACCAGAAAGCCTCAGACGTTCTGAGGCAGAGGGGCCTGGCTTGTTGGGAGCTGAAGGCAGCAGAGCAGTCGGCATGTCCTTCCAGAGAGGATTCCTCTCTCACAGAATCACAGAATTACAGAATCACAGAATCACAGAATCACTAAGGTTGGAAAAGACCTGTAAGATCATCAAGTCCAACCTGAAAAAAAAAAAAACCCACAAAAAAACAACACCACACCCACCCACAAACCATAAAATACACCACAACCCACACCAAAACAACCCACCCACACCACACAGCACCATGCCCATCAAGCCACATCCCACAATTCCACATCCACATGTTCCTTGGATACCTCCAGACAGGGTGACTCTACCACCTCCCTGGGCAGCCTGTTCCAATGTTTCACTACTCTCTCAGTAAAGAACTTTTTCCTAATATCCAACCTGAACCTCCCCTGCAGCAACTTGAGGCCATTTCCTCTAGTCCTGTCACTAGTCACTTGGGAGAAGAGACCAGCACCCACTTCTCTGCAACCTCCTTTCAGGTAGTTGTAGAGAGCGATAAGGTCTCCCCTCAGTCTCCTCTTCTCCAGACTGAACAACCCCATCTCCCTCAGCCGCCCCTCATCAGACTTGTGCTCCAGACCCCTCACCAGCTTCGTTGCCCTTCTCTGGACACGCTCCAGCACCTCAATGGCCTTCTTGTAGTGAGGGGCCCAAAACTGAACACAGTACTCGAGGTGTGGCCTCACCAGTGCCGAGTACAGGGGCACGATCACCTCCCTGCTCCTGCTGGCCACACTATTTCTGATACAGGCCAGGATGTCGGTGGCCTTCTTGGCCACCTGGGCACACTGCTGGCTCATCTTCAGCCTGCTGTCAATCAACACCCCCAGGTCCTTTTCTGCGGGGGAGCTTTCCAGCCACTCGTCTCTAAGCCTGTAGCGTTGTCTGGGGTTGTTGTGGCCAAAATGTAGAACCCATCACTTGGCCTTATTGAACCTCATACAATTGGCCTCGGCCCATCGATCCAGCCTGTCCAGATCCCTCTGCAGAGCCTTCCTACCCTCAAGCAGATCAACACTCCCTCCCAACTTGGTGTCATCTGCAAACTTACTGAGGGAGCACTCTATCCCCTCATCCAGGTCATCAATAAAGATATTAAACAAGATCGGCCCCAAAACTGAGCCCTGGGGGACTCCGCTTGTGACCGGCCGCCAGCTGGATTTCACCCCATTCACCACAACTCTCTGGGCTTGGCTGTCCAGCCAACTTTTTTACCCAGCGAAGAGTGCACCTGTCTAAACCACGAGTCGCCAGCTTCTCCAGGACAATACTGTGGGGAACAGTGTCAAAGGCTTTGCTGAAGTCCAGGTAGACAACATCAACAGCCTTCCCCTCATCCACTAGGCGGGTCAGCACGGGAGGTGCACAGGGGCCTCCCTTGCTCTTTGCTACCCGAGGGGAGCAGTGGACATGACTCCTTCCAGTCCCGTTGGGCTTCCACTTTGCAAGAAGCATCTCCTCTGCCTCTACCCAGGCTGGAAAGGCAGGAGAGGGAGGCCCAGTGGGCTCAGTAATGTGTGCTGTTGCTCCTATGTGTGATGGACACACTTACCTTGGTTCCGGCTGACTAAAGAGCAAAAGGCATCACATCCTTGGGGAGAACTTGAGAACTGGAAAGCACCTGGCTCGCATACATGGGAGTGAAAGTGTCTTCAAAACTATTTAAAAAGGTGGTTTCAAAACCCCAAAGTGCAAGATAACCAAAGTACAGAACACCATACCAGAACTAAAACGACAGCATCTATCTTGTCTACACTGTTGACTAACAGCCAACCACTTCACCCAATAAACATTACCATCAGGATGGGCCCGATGTGAGCTCTCCCTGAACTGCAGCTGGACAATATGCCCGGTGACTCTCCCCTTGAGCAGGGACACCTCTCAAGGTTAGAGATTCCTCTCCTGAAACTGAGAGATCCTTCCTTACCCAAGGCAGAGAGATCCCTTACCCGCAACAGATCCTCACTAAGTGCCTGACAGCGTGCTGATTTAATACTATGAAACATTATTAATCCATGTAGCTACTCAATATTATTATAAACATTGTATGGGCGATTCCATTCGACATAAAGCGTTGACCAGGTCTGAGACTAAGATTGGATACAGCCACCGCCAGGCTCCAAAAGGTATTTAGAAGGCAAGGAGGTCCACTCTGAACCCCGTGACTCAATGCGAGGTTCCTCCTTACTCTTTGCATCACCAATCTCTGTGTGAATCATTCTAACTCGATTCTAACTCAATTTTCTTCCATGCAGTACTTAATAAGGTGAACCTTGCCATCAAACTTACTGAACATTGTCAAACTACTGTAAAACTTTGTGAAATTCCATTGAACTTACTGAAGTCTGTCAAATTCTTATTTTACCTCAGTAAAACATATTGCTGCTTCTCTCTTTGGAATGAGGTGCATTCCACTCATCCATGACAGGATCCGATGGTCCAGTCCCCCTTTGTACCCAGAAGAATGCTGGGGTGAGGACATCGTGCAGGGCTCAGGCATGTCTCCTGCACAGCATGAGCTCATCTGCAGGGGACATTCCTGGGTTGGCACTCAGCACATGCTGTGGGCTGAGGAGCATCACAGCCCATCTCCAAGGCCAAGTCTGGCCAGGATCTCTTGGGACCATGCAGGCAGCCCACGGTGACCAGCTCCAAGCAGAGAGAAGCACTGTGGGTGGCTACATGGGCTCAGAGAAGGGCACACAGAGACACCTCATCACTTAGCACAGAGGGACTTTGGCAGTGCCCGTGGCGTGACAGTGGGCAGAGCTGGGGACTGTGGGGGGAGCAGGGAAGACCTCCTCAGCTGGGTCGGACAAGTCCCACTGCCCCACATGGCCCCACAGCCCCATGGTGCAGGCACTGCATGGACCAGGGTGCATTCGGGGTGGGAAAATCTCTGCCCAGCATAGACCCTGGGCAGGCACCCATGCTTCTTCCTCCAGCAGTGGCAGCCTCTCACCGCTGCCCACCCCTGCCCAACCCCAGTTGAATCCCACGTAGGCTTTTGCAACTGCACAGGGCTGGCCATGCCCCTGCACGCACTGAGCCCAGGAGGAAGATGGAGTTTGCCATGCAGCAGAGTCCCTGCCCACAGCTGCTTGTATCACCAGAGGTGGAAATGGCCAGAGTTCAGGGCTGGTTTTGGCCAGTGTTCATGGGGAAGCTTCCTCAGGATGTCCAGGGACCATGGCACAGACCAGGTCCTCTCTTTTCTGCCTTTGATGTCTTGTGTCCTTCTCCAAAAGGCCTGGCTGTGCACCGCGATCACACTGCTGTGTGCTCCCACCCTGCACACTCACACAGCTCAGCTAGCAGCGCTGTTTTCTGTTCCCAACAAACCTTCCAGCCCAGCCCAGCCCCTCCCTGGCTCTCCCCACCTCCCCTGCCCTCTCCCCAGACCACCGCAGCAGAGCAGCCCAGTCTGGGCCGGCCCCATGGCAGTTCCCGCTGCAGGCTGCTGCCGAGCTCTGGGCACTCCCACCACAGCTCCAGCCCTTCTGAAGGGCACAGCAGCTCCAGGGCCATTGAGGCTGTTCAGCCTCCCCGTCAGCCCCAGGGCTGGAGCTGGCCCCAAGGGCACAAGGAGACACAGGCCAGTCACTCTCTGTCTCTCCCACATTCATGCTGCAAGTGATGCCCAGCCCTGCCTGCCTCTGTCCCCCTCTGCCTCCCCACCAGCCCTGCTCCCCAAGACAGCGTGAGAGCCCCTTCCCTGGGGCACCTCAGGCAGCTCCCGCATCTCTGCTGTCTCCCTTCCCTGTGCCTGCTGCAGTTTCACTGGCTCCCACAGAACTGCAGGGTCATGGTTTGTGGGTGTCTGGATTTAGTGCTTTACTCTGGGAAAACTTCACCTTTGGGGGTGTTTCGTCTTCTGAGTCTCCATTCACTGCCCTCCCCAAGACACACGGAGAGTGTCCTTTCTCTCCTGACCCCTCCAGACTCCTTTCCACAGGGAACAATATATGCCATCAGCCCTGCTATATATGTGGCAGCGTAAAGAGGTAATAGAGAGCTCATGCAGCATCCACACGGCCTCTGGACACCAGGAATAGAGTCTTGCTCCACTTGCTGTCTAATAGATCTCAGAGCTGCCACAAGCTTATTGCCCCCAACACAGGGAGAAAAGAATCAGAAAAGACCTTTTTCAAGTCTAATTCCTTGGGCTTGTTCTTGGCAGCAGCTTTTTAAGGACAGCCCAGCCTTCAGGCCCTGCACTCAGGAGACCCCTTTGATTGCTGAGATGCTGTCAGGGAGGCCAGATCTGATGCAGCGTTCAAAGCATTTGTGAAAGGCTCAGACAGGACAGGATGAAGCCTCTAGGGAAGTGGTAGGAAGCAGAGCAGGTACCTATGACTACAATTATCACAGGAGAAAGATATCAGAGGCCTGGCCTAAGACAAGCTCTGGGAGAACTTGCAGAGAAGGGGAGGGAGGTTACTGCTGGTGGAACAAGATCCATTGGATCAATTTCTCCACGGCGTCCTTGAGCTCCCTGTTCCTCATGCTGTAGGTGAAGGGGTTCAGAGTTGGAGGTCCCATTGAGTACAGAACAGCCACCACCAGATCGAGGGATGGGGAAGAGATGGAGGGGGGCTTCAGGTAGGCAAAAAATGAAGTGCTGATGAACAGAGAGACTGTGGCCAGGTGAGGGAGGCACGTGGAAAAAGGTTTGTGCCGTCCCTGCTCAGAGGACATCCTCAGCACGGCCCTGAAGGTCTGCACATAGGAGAGCACAATGAAAACAGAATACCCAGAAACTAAGCATGTACCACCCACAAGGACCCCAACTTCCCGGAGACAGTCTGAGTCTGAGCAGGAGAGCTTGAGGATCTGGGGGATTTCACAGAAGAACTGGTCCAGGGCATTGCTTTGGCAGAGTGGTAGTGAAAAGGTATAGGCAGTGTGCAGCAGAGCATGGAGAAACCCACTGCCCCAGGCAGCTGCCGGTGGCTAAAACAGTGTTGATAACACCCTGATGTTGTAGCTATGGCTGATTAGTGCTGGCATAGTGTCAAGGCTGCCTCTGTTTCTCATTCTGACCCCACAGTTAGGAGGCTGAGGGTGGACAAGAGGTTGGGAGGGGACAAAGTCAGGAAAGGTGACGCGAACAGGCCAAAGAGATATTCCATGCCATATGGCATCTTGTTCAGCACTAAAAGTGGGAGGGGAGTTTCTCCAAAGTAGCCCTTGCTCTGAGACTGCCTGGGCATTGGTCTGCTGGTGTGAGGGATTGCGTCTGCATCCCCTGTGTCCTTCCTTTTTTATTTTTCACCATTTATTAAGGTGTCATTATTTTGACCCATGAGGTTTTCTCTCACTTTTGCCCTTCCAGTTGTCTCCACCATCCTGCTGGGGAGTGAGTGAGTGGCTAGTTGAGGTCACTTGTTCCCTGGAATGTCATAGGCGAGCAGATTCTGATGGCATCAAAATAATACTTAGACCCCACCCAAATATGGCTTTTGGGAAGAACCGTCATCAGCAAAAGCCTGAAAGCAGCACACACGTGTGACTGTAACTCAAGAGCTCACAGCAGCAGAAGTAGGAGGGTTGGAGGTCACCATCACCATAACTGCTCAGTACACAGCGGTGGCAGTAGGATGCTGTGATGTAACGTCACCGATGGCACCCCATGGCCGTTGGTCTCGGTGCAGAACGTCCGTGTGCATCAGAGGGGCATCACGGGGGACAGGAGCTGCCCGGCCCCGTGTCTGCGAGGCCGAAGGAGCAGCCCCCGCAGCCCTGGCTGGAGCAGTCGTGGTGGGGGTGGCTCGGGGGCACCGCGGGGATGTGCCTGGGCACGGTGCCAGCAGGAAACCACAGACTGCCTTCCCCGGGCGCTGCGGGGGGAGCGCGGTGAGCGCTGCGAGGCCACGTGGGCTGTGGTTTGTGCACCTGCAGGCTCCAGCTCCCGATCCGCCCGTGGGGAATAACGGCCCCTCGGTGACAGGCTGAGAGTCAGGGACACGTCTGAGGCTCTGGGCTGCATGTCTGCTGCCAGGGCAGGGACATGTCCCAGCTCTGGCTCCTGCAAGGGACCCACCGTGGGGCTCTCTGGGGAGGGACGGGCGAGCCAGCACTCCTGGAAGGGAGCTCTTCCCCTGGCCAAGGACCTTGCCCAGCTGCTGCTCCCAGCACAGCGGGGTCTGTCGCAGGGGCAGGGGCTGTTTCCTTCCCACCCCAACACAGACCCCGGTGCAGCCCCAGCTCCATGGTTCCCACATCTCGGGGGCAGCTGGACGCTTGCCTCTTGGGTTCGTGGATGAGCCCAGCATAGGAGATGCTCAGTGCTCCCAGTCCCCACAGCAAGGTTCAAGGGGTGACAGACCCATTTCCCCTCCACAGCCAGCTTGTCCCGTGACGATCCCCCGCCACAGGGACCGTGACACCCGCAGCGGGACATATATGTGCCTCATATATGGTCATGAACGGCGCTGGAGAAGTTCATTGGAGGGCTGGGCCGTGTCGGAGGGGAGATAGCTCCCGATAACGTCTAAAAAGGTGCTGCTGCTTCGATTGGCTCCTCCTGCAGCTGGGCCAGCATCTGCAGAGATATATTCCCCTGCCATCGCCTGAGGCCCCAGTAGCCGTGAGAGGGAGTGGGGCGCAGCAGGGCTGTGCCAGCAGGGCAGGAGGCTCAGGATGGGCACAGAAGGACTCCTGTCCCCTCGGGTGCTGTGGCTGCTCCTGTGGGTGCAGCTGTGCAGGGGTAAGTGCTGGCTTCCTTGTCCCACAGATAGGGCCAGCGGGCACCAGTGGGCTCATCGGGATACCTCTGGGAATGGGGTTTCTTGGCATGTGCCAGTGAGATGAGGGGCAGAAGGTGCTCAAGTCAATCGAACTTCTGCCTTTCCCTGTGCCTCTCTGGGTGGGAGAGGGAGCTGTGGGCCTGGGGGCACGGGGCTGTACAGGGCTTGCTGGGCTGGTGAGGAGACCGTGCCCTGTGCAGGGCCGGACATGGTGTGCAGGTGGGCATGGGCAGGGGGTGGTTGAGGTGGGAGGAGGTGTCACAGGCTGTGGGGTGGTGAATGGCACAGCAGGTCTGCCTATGGGCACCCCCAGCCCTTTTCAGCCTGTGGGGAGAGAAGGGACCCCCACACTGCCCTGGGGACAGCCAAGAAGAGGGAGGGCTCCCACCCAGGTGCCTGTGACACGGCCCAGGCAGGGACTTCTTCCAGACCTGCAGGCTGGGGTTCCCCACTCTCCTGACAGGTCCCCTGTCAATGTTTGAAGGGGCTGCAGAGGTGAGGCTGGAAAATGGTGGTGGACACTGCACTGGAAGAGGGGAGGTGCAACACCAGGGCCAGTGGGGGACTGTGTGTGATGACGACTGGGACATGGATGATGCCACAGTGGTCTGTAAGCAGCTGGGCTGTGGGTCTGCTCTTGAAGCTCCTAAGTACGCAACCTTTGGGCCAGGATCTGGCCCCATTTGGATGGATTATGTTCGCTGTCGTGGCACCGAGTCTGCCCTCTCTGACTGTACACACAACGGATGGGGTCAACACTACTGTGATCACAGTGAGGACGCTGGAGTGAGGTGTTCAGGTAAGGGGCCAGCCCGTTCCCCACCTCTGTGACTGGGATGGGGGAAGGGACCTGGCTGTGCCCTCAGGGAAACAAGGGTGTACTGGAGAAGGGCCTGGTGGGGCCCATCACACTGCCGAGCTGGGACTGTCATTGCTGGTTTCCCCAGTCCCTGAGGACACTCCAGTGGGAACCCACCACTGCCTGACCCCTGATGCGGCTCAGCCCAGCCTCCATGGGTGCCTGGGGCTGGGAGATGAATGCCCACCCTGCCCCGCAGTCTCTGTTGGTTCCCAGCTTTCTCCTCCTGTTCACACAGGAGCTATCTGGCAGCACCGAGGAGTAGGTCCCCCCATGGCAGAGGCATCGAGAGCCACTCACACGGCCACCCACAGCCCCAGGGAAGGGCCCAAGGTGGCCGGGGAATTCTGGGTTGTGTTCCCTGGCTAACACAAGTCCCCCAAAGCAGAGGGGCTGCTCAGAGGAGAGGAGCACTGGGCTTGGGCAGCAGAGCAGTGTGGCCTGTAGCTACCTCATTCCTCTTCCAGGGTCCCCCCAGGAGAGCCAGCCCCCAGGGAAACAACCCTGTGCCGGCAGTGCTGACCTGCTGCCCAGGCTCTCCTGCCTACAGCCCCTGGCTGCCCTGTGCCACAGGACATTTGCCAGCACTTTCTGGCTCTCCTTGGTGCCTATCCTTGCATTGGGAGTTTGTATCAGTCCAGGGCTGCTCCTCTGCCCACTCTCCTGCCTTCTGACCAGCCATTGGCCGGGGCTGTGCATGCCTGGCAGTGCCCTCTGGCACTGGCTGAGGAGCCCTCCCCGGGTAGGTGCTGGAGCTGGGGGCTGGTGGCGACAGCAACCGCAGGTACGCTCACACGGCATCTGTGCCCCGAGCGATGTCCCATCTAACAGCAGTTCCCCAATAGCCCGAGAACCACGCAGGAATGAGGTGCACTTCTGGTGGCTCCAAGGGGTTCCGCAGCCTGGCCCTGAGCTCGACCGGCAGAGCAGGCTGCAGCAGCCAACAGCTCCGGGGCCCTCTCCTTGGGCTCAAGTGCTCCGGGTGCTGCAGTGCCTGGGGCCAGTCCTGGGCCGCCCAGGGTCTCCAGGGCAGCAGCAGTTTGTCTGAGCAGTTCCTGCGGCTGGGGGTTTGGGAGAGAAGCAAACCCCCAAGTGCTGTGCTGATGTCTGAGGAGCAGCAGGGTGTCCCTGCTGTGTTTGTGCCATCAGCACCCACTGGGAGCTGCTGGGGTCGTTGTGGGGCTCTTTGCCTGCAGCCACCTTGGAGATGAGGTGGGATGTGGGCATGTAACTGCCAGGGAGCTCTAGAACGCACAGGAGTTTGGTTTCTTTAGGATTTTTCCAGCTGGTCGGAGGGGACAGCCCCTGCTCAGGACGTGTGGAGATCCGTGATGGGAACCAGTGGAAAACTGTCTGTGACTCAGACTTTGGTCCCAAAGCCGCCAACGTGGTCTGCAGGGAGCTGAAGTGCGGCGCAGCCCTGTCCGTGCCCGGGTCAGCTCACTTTGGAGAAGGTGTGGGTCCCATCTGGGACAGAGAGCTGCAGTGTGAGGGGAATGAAGCCTTTCTCGCCTCCTGCCCCAGGGGGTCCCCCAGGGACCAGCCCTGCACCCACGCAAACGATGCCGGTGTCACCTGCACACGTAAGGACTCAGGGTGGGGTGTTGAACTCTGCGTGTGAGCTGGGGATGGGGGAGCAGGACAGGGGCTGTGCTGTGCGGGGTGTGGTGACAGAAGGGGTGATGTGGTTGTGTGCAGCCCTAAAAGAGTGCCGAAGGAGCAGAAGGGAAGGCTGTGCCTCTGGCCTCTCCTCCAGCTACGGAGGGTGCCAGAGCACCAATGCACCCTTTCTCATCTTTCTCTGTCTCTGAGTACACAGGGTTCAGGCTGGTGAACGGCAGCACGGCGTGTGAGGGGAGGGTGGAGGTCCAGGTGCTGGGGACCTGGGGCACCCTCTGTGCCTCCCGCTGGGATCTCTTGGATGCCCACGTTCTCTGTCGTCACCTCGACTGTGGATTTGCTGAGTCTCTTCCTGGAGGAGGGCATTTTGGGAGAGGCACTGGCCCCGTCTGGAGAGACTCATTCCACTGTGTCGGGACTGAAGCCCACCTGGGACAGTGCCCAGTGACTGCCCTGGGGGCCTCGCGATGCTCCCACGAGAACGATGCTGCTGTCATTTGCTCAGGTGAGTGCTGGGAGAACACTGAGGTAACTCCATTTGCCCCTTGGGTGTGGCATGGCCATGCAAAGCAGGGGACCATGGCAGCACCAGGGTGAATTTCTCCCTGGAGAATACCTGGTTTCACCAGGAGCAATGTGGAGAGCTTTGCCTGCTCGGACTGACTGCTCTGCTGTGGGAGAGCTGAGGACAGAACAGAGACAGGCATCTTTGCCCCCTGAGGTGGCGGCTCAGGCCCTGGGGCCACCGCCAGGCCCAGGCTCCTCTGCTCCTGCTGCAGGACAGGCCAAGAACAGGGCTGCAGGGCTTTGCTCCATCTCTCTGGCTGCAGACAGCCCTGACCCAGCCCCACAGAGAGCCCCACAGAGCCCAATTCCCCACCCCCAGGGGCTGTCCAGGTGCCCCCAGCAGCAGCAGCACAACTTGGGTGTAAGTCGCAGAGCAGGGCTGGGCTTTGCCCTTGCTTCTGGTCAGCACAAGTCCTAAAGTTGCCCTGTTTGCTCAGACAGGCCCCCCTCGCTCTACTCCCTGCCAGGGACAGAGGCTCCCAGTCCCCGATCCCCAGGGGTGCAGAGGGGCAGAGACGTGTGGGCTCTGCCTGGTGTCTCAGTGGTGCCAGTGCCAGCGCTGAGGTTGGGCAAGGCTTGTCCCAGCGCTGCCTGTCCCCGGGTAACTGCACCGGCTGCTGCTCCTTCCTGTGGCAGCTGCTCCATCTGGCGCAACAGGGACCTGTTGGGTGGCTCTGCCCCACCAAGAGCAAAGAGAGTGTCTTGCTCCGGAAGGCTCAGGGTCTGGGAAACTAATCCTGTGGAAACGTGCTCCTGAAGCTCCCTGCAGAGGGCTGGGGGCAGGCGGGTGAGCTCCAGGGTGTTGTGAGGGTTCCAGAGCCTGGAGAGGTGCTGCAGATTTGTGGGCTCTCTGGTGCCGCCAAGGGCTGGGACCTGGCTGCTCTCTGCAGGCTCAGCCGGCTCCATGTCCCTGCGGCTGGTGGGTGGAGGGAGCCGGTGCGACGGACGAGTGGAGATCTTCCAGCACGGGACGTGGGGCAGAGTCCTGGATGAGCAGTGGGACGTGCAGGAGGCCAGCGTGGTGTGCCGGCAACTGCAGTGCGGAGAGGCAGAGACAGCCTACAATCCCCCGAAGGCTGAGAGAGGGACGGGTCCCGTGGGGCTGCGAGGGGTCCGGTGTGCAGGGCACGAGGCCAACCTGACCCTCTGCAACACCTCCCTGCCTGCGAGTGCACCAGGAGCAGGGATTGCAGAGGACGTGGGGGTCGTTTGCTGGGGTGAGTGGCACTGCACGGGCCCCCCAGGCTCTGAGCTGGGTGGGCACCAGCCCCTGATGGCAGATGGGGTTTCTTCCCACTGCAGGGAGCCGGCAGGTCCGGCTGGTGAATGCAACTGGGCGCTGTGCGGGAAGAGTGGAGATCTACTACCAGGGCAGCTGGGGGACCATCTGTGATGATGGCTGGGACCTGTCTGATGCCGCAGTCGTTTGCCACCAGCTGGGCTGCGGAGGGGCGGTGGAGGCAGTTGGCTCTGCTAAGTTCGGGGAAGGCTCTGGTCAGATCTGGCTGGATGGTGTGAACTGCTCCGGGGCCGAAGCTACCCTCTGGGACTGCCCGGCAGGGTCCTGGGGGCAGCACGACTGCGGGCACAAGGAGGACGCAGGAGTCGTCTGCTCAGGTCTGTGCTGGGAGCAGGGGCATGAGGCAGGTGCCTGGGGAGGCCGGGACACGGGGAGAGCCGGGAACTGCCAAGGCTGTCCCTGGCTGCCTCGAGCTGCTGTCCGAGCCTGTCCTCGGGATACCCAGGCGTATCCTCGGGATACGCCCTTGGTCCCACTGCAGGTCCCGGGGGAGCTGAGCTATCCCCAGTGGTTAACGGGGAGGGCAAGGGTGTCCGTCCTTCAAGGACTTCTCTCTGCTCATGCTTGCAAGGGGGAGTTGTTAGCTGTGCCCCTGCCTGGCTAAGGGCCTGGGGGGTGAAGAGGCTTCTCTACGCCCGCAGCCCCACACCAGCCCCTTCCCCCTCTGTGCCTTTCTTCCAGAGTTTGTGGCCCTGAGGTTGGAGAACAGCAGCAGCTGCTCCGGGCGCCTGCAGGTTTTCTACAACGGGACGTGGGGGAGCGTTTGCTCCAACTCAATGACTCCCGAAACTTGGTCGCTGGCATGCAAAGAGTTGGGCTGCGGGGATGGAGGGTACCTGGCTACACCCCCGCTCTACCACAACTTCTCTGGTCCCACCTGGTTGGATCGTGTGGAGTGTGGGGAGAGAAACAGCTCCTTCTGGCAATGTCCCTCCGCTCCCTGGCACCCGCAGTCATGCGATGACCTGCGAGATGAGACCCACATCACCTGCAATGGTAATTCTGAGCTACCTGGGCACCAGCACCACCTCAGCTCCAGTTCCCTGCTAGGCACAGTCAAGCGTAGGGACAAGGCCCACAGCGGGCTTTTGCTTTGCGTGCCAGACCCTGCTGCTTCTGGGGACACAAATGGGACTTCAGCTCTCAGAGCCACTCACATTCACCAGGTTCCCTTTGGGGCTGAGCTGTCAGGGTGCCCCACATTGCCCTGCGTGTCCCCTGAATGACCAGGGTTCAGCTGCTGCCGTGAGTGAGGTGGCACGGGGAGGCACGAGCAGAGCTCAGCCCCACTCTCTGCTGCATAACCCCCTGCAGCAGCCCCTTCAGCCCAGCATTTCCTTCTGCAGGGAGACGGCCAGAAACACCCCCGGCCCTAGGGACCCTGTGCCCAAACTCCACAAGCTGCACAGGTAGCTGCTCCTCTGCATGCCCCTCTCACCTGGCAGGGCTCTGCCTGCTGTCCCGCTGCCCTGGGAGCTCTCCCTTCTCCAGACAGGGAGAAGATTCGTGCCGTGGGAGGCAAGAACGGCTGCTCAGGCAGAGTGGAGATCTGGCACCGCGGCTCCTGGGGGACGGTGTGCGACGACTCCTGGGACATGCGGGATGCCGAGGTGGCATGCAGGCAGCTGGGCTGTGGCCCCGCAGTGTCTGCTCTGAATGAGGCTGCATTTGGGGAGGGGACAGGCCCCATCTGGCTGGAGCAGGTGGAGTGCCGGGGGACAGAGCCGTCTCTGCAGGACTGCTGGGCCCGGCCTGGGGACAGCGGTGCCTGCCGGCATAAGGAGGATGCTGCTGAGAACTGCTCAGGTGAGCGGAGGGGCTGAGACCCCTCACAGGGGTATTGGCAAGGAGCCGGGGTAGGTGTTTACGCTGCTGGGTCCCATCATGGCCCCAGAGATCCTGAGAGCAAGGCCATCCCTGCAGATTATGGCAGCCTGTTCCCAAGTGGGCAGCAGCTTCTGTGGGGCTGGATGTCCTCCAGCATCTGCCCACAGGGCTCTGCAGCCCCCCGGGACATCTCCCAGGCTGGTTGTGCCATCCTGCCCACAGCCCAGAGCAGGGCCCTGGGCTCTGTCCCAGCCACCCTGAGCAGCCCCGCAGGAGAGGCAATTTGGGAGGGCTGTGTCAGGGATGTCTGCATGCGTATGCACGCGTGCACACGCACACACACGGCATGTGAGAGAGGAGGGTCCCTGGTACCCTCACACACATCCTCTCAGCCCAGCTCTCTTTCTCCTCCTCTGCAGCTGCACCCAGGACGGCAGCACCAACCCCCCGAGCAGGTAACCTGTCCTCCTCACCAGCGTTGCGACTTCTCGGGCTCAGGCTGTGACCCAGAGCCAGAGGGAAGGGGATCCTTGCTGGGGTGTGAAGCTCCCAAGAGGAGGCACTGGGTAGCAGTGGAGGGGGTTGGGGAGGGCTCTCATTTTCCCATCAGGGTGGGAGCTTCGCCATCACTCACCCCTGGGGTTCCCTACCCCTGCTGTAATGGGGGTCAGTCCTGGGGTGCCCCGGCCCCCCACCTCTCCCGAGCCTGGTGCTGCCCTTTCTGTGTTCCTGCCCACGCAGATCCCACGCGGGGCCGTCCGACCGGCAGCAGGAGTGTCTCATTGCCCGTCATCATCTGCATCATCCTGGGAGCCCTTCTCTGCCTGCTCCTGGCCCTCCTGGCAGGGCAAGTGCGAAGCGCCAGGGCTGGGCGCAGAGGTGGGTCCTTTCCCCACGGTCCCATGGGAAGATGCCTCCTGGCAGGGCCAGGGGTGCTGTGGGGTGTCAGTGAGTGGTACAGGTAAAGCTGAGGGGAGGAGAGAGTGTGCTGCCTGCTGTCCCAATGTCCCATTGATGGGCTGGCCATGGGCCGTCGGCAGCAAGGCGTAGAGAGAGTGCAGACGTGGGAGGAGCCAGGAATGGGGTGAAGAGAGAAATGGCAGAGCTGGGCTGGGGGAGATGGGAACAGAGGGGAAACAGAGGAGGACATGCCACCAGAAGTGCTCTGGGCATCTCTGGAGGGGGCTCTGTGTCAGGGGAGATGCCAGGAGGAACGTGGGGCAGCAGGGTCCATCCCCGTGGTTTCAGGCCCCTGGGCTGTTCCTCCATCCAACCCTGACCTCTTCTCGTCAGGGCATAGGCCGTGCTATGGATCCATGGGGCAGAGAGGGGGCAGGTCCAGGGGGAGAGGAAAGGTGGAGCTGCTCCAAGCTCAGCACCACGGACCTGACCCAGAGGCCAGAGGGGCACAAGGGCTGTCTCTGAGGGGATGGTGGGAGGGTGTCGCTGCCCCAGACCATCTCCATGGGGACATTGCCCTCACTGAGGAAGTGGCAGTAGGGACTGGACAGTGCAGCGGGGATATGCTGTGGCGACATCCCTGGGGTGGCCCAGGGGAACAGGGCTGGGGGAGCAGAGCGGGATCCCATCCCCTCCCTGTGTGTCCCTGGGCCAGCCCTGCCTGTGTCCGCAGGCTCCGAGAGAGCTTGGGAGCCCTTCCCTGAGGCCGTCTATGAGGAGATTGGTTACAGCCCAGCTTTGGAGAAGCAGGCAAGGTTCAGCGGCTCAGGTGGGTGTGCGTCCCTCCTGGAGGGCACATGTGCAGGGCTCTTTCCCCACTTCCTCACCCAGGGATGACCCCCTGCAGCCCCCTGACCCACAGTCCCTGCAGCGCTGGGGCTGTGGGGGCTGTGGGGAGAGCAGCCAGGTCCTTGGCCCAGGCCAGAAGCTTCCTCCCCACCAGCTCTGCCCGTCCCAGCTGGGGACAGCCCCTCACTGCCTGCCCCTGCATCCTGAGGGCTGAGGGAAGGGGCTGTCCCAGGGCATGTCTGGGAGCCCCTTTGAGACAGGGTTTGTCCCAGGGGAGCAGGGTGAGTCCTGAGCCCTCCTCCCCACTCAGCCCTGGCTCTGTGGGTCCCCCGTCCCCAGCAGCACTGACCATGAGCTGGGTCAGCAGAGCGCACTCCCATCACACCCGCTGCACCTCTCGCCAGGCTCCTATTCAGAGGGGTCCCTGACCAAGCTGCAGCCCTACCCTGGGGACAGCAAGGAGGAGGATGGTCCAGGGTCAGCACCAGGTAACAGGGGGCCAGAAGGGGTGGATCTCTCCTCCCTGCAGACTTGTGGGGGACAGCAGTGTCACTGAGTGTCACCGTCAGAGTTGGGGAGGACATGGGGAGTCTTCTGTGGTGCTGCCAACACCAGTGTCTGAGCCCCATGTCCCTGTGCATCCTCCTGCCCTCTGCTCTGCAGGACATATCTTCTCACTGTCACCAGCTCCCCTGTCCTTTCAGACATCCCTGTCCTGGCTGGAGGTGACCCAGTGGATGGCTACGATGATGCCAGGGAGGCTTCTGACCCTGGGGAGGATCCTGCCCCTGGGCAGGAAGGCTGGGAAATGCCCAGGGCACCAGAGGAGGGAGCAGGGCCCAGGGGTGCACCTGGAGGTAAGAGGGAAAGATAGCGCTGCCGGTTCCTGGGGTGCCATCCCTGGTGCCAGAAGAATTGCTGTCGTACTGAAAGCTCAACCTCCTGGGACGGGGGAACCTGTCCATTCGAGTTTTGCTTGGGGGGACCATGGGTGGGAGAGGGAGCTGAACATCTCAGGACTGCTGAGGAGAAGGGAGGAAGGTGATGTACTGATGAGGAGGGGCAGCCCATGGGATGAACGTGCAATGGCCTGCCTTGCTGCTTGCAGGGACAAACCTGCACTCCCCGAGAAGTGCTGGGGCCCCTGGAGCTGAGGGAGATGCCTGGTGCCTGTCCCCAGAGAGCACGGGCTATGACGATGCTGAAGAGGTGTCTCTGGCACATCCCCCTGAGGACACAAAGGCTGTGACAGCAGAGCTCAGTGCACAGCAGTCCCTGAGCCACGGGCCAGGAGAGCCCGTCCCTGCCGTGCAGCTGGGTGCAGCCAGGAGGGAGGAGAGGTCTGTGCATCTGGGAGAGCCGTGAGCACCAGGGAACTGTCTCCCTTTTCCACGGGCAGCAGAAACAGCCGGGCATGTCCTCCATTTTTATTCCCCTGCTTTTACATGATTCCTTCATGTGTGTTCTTATTAAAAGGCTTTGGGGTTTGAGCCAGAGCTGGCGCTTGCCTGCCCAGGTGTCGGGGTGTCTCCCTGAGGCTGACTGGGGGGAGCAGAGCACAAAGACATGGCAGTGGGGAAGGGGCACGTCTTGGGGAGAGTGGGCTCGGGGTCGGGCTGTGGGGCTGTGAGAGTTCATGGTCCCTGGGGAATATTCCTGCTGACAGAGACATTTCCAGCCTGCCAGCCACAGTTTCCAGCAAAAATGGCTCTCTGCAAGGTCGGGAGCACCAGCCTCCTCACCCTGGGATTCCCCAGCGGGAGCACCCACCTCCTCACCCTGGGGTTCCCCAGTTGCTCTTTCCCCCGGCCCTGCCTGGGCCACACTGGTGCCACGGCACAGAGGTCACGACAGAGCTGCCATATTGGGGTGAGCTGTAGACCCACAGAAGGGAGTCCTAAGGTGGCTGTGGTGCCTTGAACACCCAAGCCAGCCCCAGGGGGGATCACAGCCCATGCATCACCTCCCACAGTGGTCCCTAGAGTTTTCCTGCTGGCAACCCCTGGCCCCAGAGCCAGCCCCTCCATCCCCAGCCCCGGGCCCTTCTCTCCCTGTGGAGATGCACGGCTAGAGCCTGCCCCGGTGGGAGTTTCCCAGGGGATGGAGGCTGTGTTTGCAGTCCCCATGTATGTCATCCACCACCTTGGGGGTCTCACGTGGTAACGCTGCTCTCCCGTGGGCTTTCCACAGCCATGCTCTGCCCAGTGTGGGGCAGCAGTGCAGAGGGTTGAGGTCTCACCACCACACACATTGGGTGGGTGCTTGGGGGTTGCAGGAGCAAGCACAGGTCTGGGGCACAGTGATGATCCTGCATTGCTCCAGGGAATGGACCCAGCCTGCAGGGCCAGGCTGTTCAGGCCCCAAAATGTCATGGAATGGGCTCTTTCTGCTCACATGTGCTGCCACCTCACACACACCCAGGGCCAGTGGCTCATCTCCCCAAGGAGGAGGCAAACCTCTGCCAGGTGCCAGAGTAAGGGAGAAACCTTACACTTGCGGGAGGGCCGAGCCAGCAGGGAGGTGGCATGGGACAGCCGCTGGGCTCACTACAAGAAAGACATTGAGGTGCTGGAGCGTGTCCAGAGAAGGGCGACGAAGCTGGTGAGGGGTCTGGAACACAAGTCTTATGAGGAGCGGCTGAGGGAGCTGGGGTTGTTTAGCCTGGAGAAGAGGAGGCTGAGGGGAGACCTTATCGCTCTCTACAACTGCCTGAAAGGGGGTTGCAGAGAGGTGGGTGCTGGTCCCTTCTCCCAAGTGACTAGTGACAGGACAAGAGGAAATGGCCTCAAGTTGCGCCAGGGGAGGTTCAGGCTAGATATTAGGAAAAAGTTCTTTACTGAGAGAGTAGTGAAACATTGGAATAGGCTGCCCGGGGAGGTGGTAGAGTCACCCTCCCTGGAGATATTCAAGGAGCGTGTGGATGTGGCATTGTGGGATGTAGCTTGATGGACATGGTGCTGTGTGGTGTTGGGTGGGTTGTGGCTTGTTGTTGTTGTGTGGTGGGGGTTTTTTTGTTTTTTTTTTTTTTTGTTGGTTTTTTTTTGGTTTTTTTTTTCCCAGGTTGGACTTGATGATCTTACAGGTCTTTTCCAACCGTAGTGATTCTGTGATTCTGTGTTTCTCTTCTCCACAGTACCCACCTGGGGTGGCTTGAGTTCGCAGGTCAGTGCCCATACTGGCGCCCACCATCATGTTCAGAAGATATCCCCACCCCCACCCTCCTTCTTTGCTTCACTTTTATACCTTATTTCTCAGGATCTGGGCCCACCATTCCTGGGCCTGGGAAACCTGCAATGAAACGCCAGGGCTCAAACCCCATTTTGGTTGCAGGCGGTTTTGCCAGGGGAGCAGCCGAGGCACCATGTCCTTGCCCTCCCGGTCTGTGCACGGCTGTGCACTGGCCTGTGCCTCCCTGTTCGCACCAGCATGGGGTGGACGGTGACACCAAACCCCCCAGGAACAAGAGGTGGGCACCGGCCCCACCAGTCCCACCTCTGCAGGGCTGTGCCTGACCTTGGGAGCTCCGGGTTCCCTGAGCTGAGGCTCTGCTCGAGCAGGGGGTGATGGCAGAGGGAAAAGGACCTGGAGACAGGGTCAGGGTAAGAAATGTCACTCTTCAGCTCAGACACCCCTACCCTCTGGCACCGACGGCTGCTTCCCACATGGTATGGGATCTCCACCTGGAGACAGGACAATCTCACACCCCTCCCTCTGGAAAGCCACGGGGGAAGTGTGGCCCTGGTGCCAAAGGACACCTGGGCTGGACCAGCACCCTCACATCCCATCTCTCAGTGCAGCCAGGAAGGATTGCCAGCACCCAGGGTGCTGCTGATGTCTATCCCCTCCCTGAGGGCCACCCCTCGCCTTCCCACAGGGGCTGTGCTGCCAAGCAGGGACCCTGGCTGGTGTGTGGGGTGGGTCTGTGGTGCAGGGCAGTGACCTGCACTCAGGTCCAGCACAGCTGCCTGCCTCTCCTCTGGGAGGGGGCTCAGCAGAGGCAGCACACACAGCCCTCCTTACCCCATGACCAGTTGCTGGGAGGGCAGGGCAGGCCCACAGCACCTGGAGAGGAGCAGAGCCCCAGCTCCAGCCCTTGCCCACCCGAGCCTGGTGAGTCAGAGCAAAAACACCCCTGAAGATGCAACCCAGAACCTCTTGCATGGGAAGCGGGTGCTCTTCCACTGACCTACACCCCCCTGACACCTGCCAGCAGGCAGAAAACTCTCCTCCCATGACATATCTATGACAAGCACAGCCCTCTTGTCCCGTGGGTGCCCAGGCACCCTCAGCAGAAAACAGCATTTGAACCCTCCTGAGATGGGGGAAGTCCAGACTGCCTCCCCACTGGGGCCTGATCCTGGCACAGGGATGCACTGCCGAGCACGGTCCCTTCACCGTGCTGCAGGCACTGCTCCCACCCTCTGGCCTACCCTGAGGCCCCTCTGCCACCCACGGAAACAACCCTCTGTGTCTCAACTGTCCCCAACTCCACATCAGGAGCAGAACAACAGGGTGAGGTAAAGACCCTCCCTGGGATGAGGTGCCCCCATGCTCTGATGGCACCCCAGGGCATGCGGAAGGGGGACATGGGGGCAGAAATCTCACACCCCCCTCATGCAGGCACCAGGTCTCCCCTGCACCCCTCTGCCCCCCAGCACCCCTGGAGATGGGGTGAAGGGTAAGCTTCCATCTCCCTGGGGCTGCGGGTGTGGGTTGGGCTCAGGGACCTTCCCATTCCTGCAGCACTGAGCACTGTCCTGAGGGCAAAGCCGTGCCCTGGGACAGCCCTGGCTGGGGTCTCTGGGGCAGGGTGGGTGCGCATGTTCAGCTGTTAACTGAGAGGTCGATGGATTGAGCACACGCAGGGATGGTGTCCTCACGGTGCTACAGCTGGGACCATTGTCTTGCCCAATGCCATAGAATTTTCCCCACGGAGGCCCTGCCTGGCAGAGAGGGTTTGGGGGAATCCAAACCAGAGCACAGTCACTGTGAACTTCTGGAGTGCTTGAGTGGAGTGAAGGGGATGGACTACTCATCTGTTCCGCTTTGCACACATGGCCCCAAAGCTCAAGAACAACCTCGAAGGACTTTGGGAGCAGTGATAGCTCTGCAGACACCTTCCCTGTGGCCAAGCATTTTCAAGCTCGTGCTCAAAGCTGGCAAGACAGTAACATTGCTTGGACAGATGGTCTCTCCTTCTCCCTCCTTCACTTGTGCTCAGTCAGGACAAAAGCCAGACTTCTCTGAAGGAGAATCCCTGGGGAACTGGCTGAGACATCAGAGCTGCAGGGGTCTAGGACATGCCCATTGCTTTGGGACTATAGTCCAGGATGTGCCATTCCTTGGCCTGACTGGCTGACCTGGGAGAGGCTGAGACTGGAGACAGAGGGGGATGTGCTGTGTTGCCATCATCACTGTGTTCCCAATGGTCATGCAGGGTTCCATAGCAGCAAGAGGTTGCAAGAGGGGACCTCAACATCTTGTTGGAGCTCATGAGCAGGTCTTTCTTCCTCTGGGCAGGGACTGATGGCTCTGAGGGTCTGCAGCCGGGCTGGACAGTGCAGTCTAGTGGGTGAGCAGGTTGGGATAAGCAATGGGGGACAACTGAGACACTTGTGCTGTAGGCCCTGGGTCTGGTGCTGAGGGGACGGAGAACACAGACACATGTGTGATGCCAGGATGTGCAGAGGAAAGTCAATGTGGAGAGGTAAAGTGACATCCAGTGTTTGAGCTGGGGCTGTTGTGAAGACACTGTGACAGTTAGTGACCTTCTGTGCAGGACTCCAGGCGGCCACTGCTGGCATTTCTTTCCCGACTTGTGCCCTTGCAGCAGGAAGGAACTGATGCAGAGGGATGTTCATGTGGGGCCCCAGAGGGATCCCCCTGTGCTTTGTGTGCCCTAGCTGATGCCCAGAGAGGAGCACATATGTATTTCACCGATCATTGCGGCAGGGGGCAATGGAGGCCAAGAAACTCTGCTCGGGACAGCGCATGACTAAACAACACTGGTGCCCAGGCACTACAGTGGATGATCCTCAGCACGGCTTTGTCAACTGTCCTGGGTACATCAGAGGTCTCGCTGCGACAGACACCTGGAGGGAGGATGCTGCCTTTCAGGCCCCAGCTCCAGGGAGTGCCTCTCCCTGGGACTCAGGGGATGGCGGCCTCTGGTCTGGGAACTGAGGAGCAGGTGAAGGTGTGTGAGGAGGGGAGCAGTCAGTGCAGCATCGAGAATGGCAAAGAGGAGAGAGACAGGGTCCTTGCGGAGACCCCGCAGAGGAGAGATCCCGGTCACTTTGGAGCAAGGAAGTAGGGACAGCAGGAGACCACCCCAACGGAGCACTGACTGGAGAGTCCTGCCCAGGGAGAGGCTGGGGACTTGTGCTGCTGGAGGAAGGCTCCTTCTAAGCTGCAGATCTGCAGCTGCAGAGCAGGGACTCTGCTCTGGCAAGAGGTGAAGGAGCAAGCAGGGCTGGGGCAGCCTGGAAGAAGGGAGATGGGCTCTGCCAAAATCTAAGGGAGAAAATCATTGCTGAAGCCCGGGGTTGAACCAGGGACCTTTAGATCTTCAGTCTAACGCTCTCCCAGCTGAGCTACTTCAGCCCTGCCCCAGCAGCCCTTCTCCCTCTGCCACCCATGCCAGGCCACAGGCTGACACACAGGAGGAGCGCTCCTCGGGAGGCTTCCCAGGGAAAAGCTGTGCCCAGCCCCAGGCAGAGGGGACCTGGCCTCTCCCTGCCTCCAAGGCCAGGTGGGCTCCAGGTTTGGTGGAGGCCAGCTTACACTGGGTGTGCCAAGATGTCTGAGGGCCTTGCACAACCGTGACAGTGGCAAAGGCAAGTAGGCAGATTGGGCATGTGCAATTGCAAAGGCTGAGGGTGAAAGAAGCGTGGGGCTGGTGGAAGACCTTGTCTCTTTCCCCATGGAAGGTGTCCTCCCACCCTTTTCTCCCTGGCTCAACTTACCTCCTTCGTTCCCAACTCTTCTACCTCCTCCTCCCTGAGCAGCGGAGGGGGATGGGGAGTGGAGGTTGCAGTCAGTCCGTAACCGTTCCTCTCTGTGGCTCCTTCCTTCTGACACTTCTCCCATGGGGTCCCTCTTACCGCTACAGTCCTTTGAGACAAACCTGCTCCAGCATGGGCTCTCCTCAAGCCACCATTCTTCCAGGAAATAGCCAATGTCTCCAGTATTGGGTCCTCCACAGACTGCAGGGCTGACCTTCTCCACTGTGGTCTTCTCCAGGGGCTGCAGGAGACTATCTGCTCTGGCACCTGGAGCACCTCTTCTCCCTCCTTCTTCACCAGCCTTGGTGTTTGCAGGGCTGGTTCTCACACTTTTTTTCCCTCACTCCTCTCCCACTCTGGCTGTTGTGTCCTTTCTTAAATACGCTTTCACAGAGGTTCCACCAGCTTCATTGACGGGCTCAGTTTTGGCCAGTGGTGGGTCTGCCTTGGAGATGGCTGGAACCAGCTCTGTCTGGCACAGAGGCAGCCCCTGGTCTCTTCTCACAGAGGCCAGCCCTGCAGCCCTCCTGCTACCACAACTTGGACATGGACACATTTCGAAATTTGTCTGTCAAAGTCCTAGGACTTTCACTGACCCATTTACAGAGCCCCAGCAAAAGGACTTGCACTGAGCAGATGCACAAAAATCGAAATGAGTTATTTTATTGAAGGCGACAGAAACAGATTCGAGATTGCCGTTGATAAATTCACTAACTATAATAGTGCTACTAATTAAGGTTAATATTGCTAGCAGACTTGATAATAATACAAGAACCTGGGGATAACTTTCACCCAGAGGGTGAGAGGCGCAGCGCTTACCCAGAGAGGCGTCCCTGCCTGGCGTGGAGGAAGAGAACACAGCCCGTCGACTGGTCTGTCAGGCGTTGAGGTTCTTCTCTCCCACCTTAACAATCATTTTCTCCGTCTTTTATCCCCAAAACTATGAGTTTCCCCCCCCGTATGTGATGTGTAGCATGATTTGGGTGGAGAGACGAGTGCTATAGTCATATAAGTTTAGCATGACCTCTATAATCTTCATTAGCATATGCAGGGGTGTGAGGTGTAATATGCATTTCACCAGTAATGAGGCCGAGCCCAGAGAATTGTGGTGAATGGAGTGAAATCCAGTTGGAGGCCGGTCACAAGCCGAGTCCCCCAGGGATCAGCTTTGGGACCGGTCTTGTTTAATATCTTTATCGATGATCTGGATGAGGGGGCTGAGTACTCCCTCAGTAAGTTTGCAGATGACATCAAGCTGGGAGGGAGTGTTGATCTGCTCAAGGGTCAGAAGGCTCTGCAGAGGGATCTGGACAGGCTGCATCGAATGTCCAAGGCCAATTGTATGAAGTTCAACAAGGCCAAGTGACGGGTCCTGCACTTTCATCACAACAACCCCATGCAACGCTCCAGGCTTGGGGACAAGTGGCTGGAAAGCTGCCCAGCGGAAAAGGACCTGGGGCTGTTCATTGACAGCCGGCTGAATATGAGCCAGCAGTGTGCCCAGGTGGCCAAGAAGGCCAACAGCATCCTAGCCTGTATCAGAAAGAGTGTGGCCAGCAGGAGTAGGGAGGTGATCGTGCTCCTGTACTCGGCGCTGTGAGGCTGCATCTCGAATCTTGTGTTCAGTTTTGGGCCCCTCACTACAAGAAGGACATTGAGGTGCTGGAGCGTGTCCAGAGAAGGGCGACGAAGCTGGTGAGGGGTCTGGAGCACAAGTCTGATGAGGAGCGGCTGAGGGAACTGGGGTTGTTCAGTCTGGAGAAGAGGAGGCTGAGGGGAGACATCATCGCTCTCTACAATTACCTGAAAGGGGGTTGCAGAGAGGTGGGTGCTGGCCTCTTCTCCCAAGTCACTAGTGACAAGGGGAAATGGCCTCAAGTTGCACCAGGGGAGGCTCAGTTTGGATGTTAGGAAAAATTTCTTTACTGAGTGTGCTGGTTTTGGCTGCAATAGAGTTAATTTTCTTCATAGTAGCTAGTATGGGGCTGTGTAGTATGGGGCTGTGTTTTGGATTTGTGCTGGAAACAGTGTTGATAGCACAGGGATGTTTTAGTTACTGCTGAGCAGTGCTTACACAGAGTCAAGGCCTTTTCTGCTTGTCACACCGCCCCACCAGCGAGTAGGCTGGGGGTGTGCAAGAAGTTGGGAGGGGACACAGGTAGGACAGCTGACCCCAACTGACCAAAGGGATATTCCATACCATATGACATCATGCTCAGCATATAAAGCTGGGGGAAGAAGAGGGAAGAGGGGGACATTCGGAGTGATGGCATTTGTCTTCCCAAGTAACCGTTATGCGTGATGGAGCCCTGCTTTCCTGGGGATGGCTGAACACCTGCCAGCCGATGGGAAGTGGTGAAGGAATTCCTTGCTTTGCTTTGCTTGCCTGCACAGCTTTTGCTTTCCCTATTAAACTGTCTTTATCTCAACCCATAAGTTTTCTCACTTTTACTCTTCCGATTCTCCCCCCCATCCCACCTGGAGGGAGTGAGCGAGCGGCTGTGTGATGCTTAGTTGCCAGCTGGACTTAAACCACGACAGTAAGAGAGTGGTGAGACACTGGAATAAACTGCCCAGGGAAGTGGTGGAGTCACCCTCACTGGAGGTGTTCAAGGACCGTGTGATGTGGCATTGCAGGACATGGTTTAGTGGACATGGTGGTGTTGGGTTGATGGTTGGACTTGATGATCTTACAGGTCTTTTCCAACCTTCGTGATTCTGTGATTCTGTGATCAGCAATCCAGGACGTTTGTGGAGACCATTGATGATAAAATCCTCATCCAAGTGACAGAGGAGACAATGAGATGTGTTTTGCTGGACCTTCTCCTCACCAACAAGGAGGTGCTTTTTGGGGATCTGAAGGTCAAAGGTGGCCTTGTGACCATGAGATGGGGCTGTAGTGACCACGAGATGGTGGAGTTTAGGATCCTGAGGGGAGGGTGGAAGGTCCCTTAGAAGTCCCAGCAGCTGCCAGCAAGACCAGCCTTCAGGAATCCCAGCTGCCAGAGAGACAGGGGGCAAGTCTGGAGCATGGAGATAGAAGAGATGCCTGGGTAGAAGAGGATCAGATGAGGGAATACTTAGGCAATCTGGACATACTGAAGTCCCTGGACCTTTACTACTCCTGATGGTTTCATGTTGTTCATGTACCTGGAAATGGTTTCCAGGATCAGCTGCTCCATCACCTTCCCAGGGACAGAGATGAGTCTGACTCACCTGTAGTTCCCTGGGTCTTTTTTCTTTTCTTTCGGGAAGACAGGAGTGATATTTGCTTTTCACTTCTGTTCTCTGGGACTCTTTATGTGGCTGTGCTCTAGGCCTCTGTGTATCAACTGAGGTCTGGCATTTGGCAGGCCATGGTGTTATGCCATTGTACATCCCATAAAGATCCATTGTACATCCCATAAAGACGTGGCCAGCTCAGAAGAAGGGATGATATGATGGAAGTGATAGCAGGTGTGGCCATTTCTTGATGGCAAAGAAAGAGAGGGTGATCTATCCAACTTCTCCAACCTTCATTGCTCCGAGCTCACTTTAGGTATGAAATGTATATGTACAATATGACAATATAAATGTGTCACCAGAACACAGTTTCCCCATTTGAAGCATTGGCAGGAAATACATTTTTGGAAATGGCTGTATAGATCGCTATTTACATAGAGAGAGAGAAAGTATCATCATCTTGCTGGTCCATGTCCATGGCCTATGAAAAAATTCATGAGGATTTACAGACCAATGTGAAAGTTCTGAAAATGTAGAAGTTTTACACACTTATTACACCAAGGTCTCTTCTGCACATGGTTCAACATTTGCATAAAATCTTCACACAGGGCTTGATGCAGTTGCCCACACAGTGGTGGCCACTGTCCAAGATACGTGGGGGTAGCTGAAGCCCCCACAGGGCACTGGAAAATGTGGCTCAGGACCTATGGGAGCCCTTCTGGAGCAGGGCCTGGTGGACAGGCAGGGAAGGCCAAGGCATCTCAGCTGAGACAGCTGATTTCTCTCCCTGGTCTAGAAAGGGAAGCCTGGAAAATGGCACCCAAGTTGTGCAATGTTAGAGGAGGTCACTCTCATCCCTGCCTTCACCTACAATGGAGTCACATGTACTTTACCCTGCAGGGAATGAAAAATGCGGGGGTCTGGATATTGCAGAGTCTCCTGTAACCCAGATACATTGGGGTTAGTGCAGATCTGGCTGTCCAAAAGAGAGCGTGTCCTTCACTTTGTCTCTTTTTTCCCCTCTGTGAATTGAGGGAGCTCGTGACCTCAGCGTGTGACTCGCTGTGTGCAAAGAGTGAATATGGACCAAAAGAAGCCGGGACAGGGAGTGTTTGGGGGGATCTTGGGGTCTCTCCTTGACACGAAAGTGTGTTTTCTATTGGTCCAAGGCTATCCACTGTGGGAAGTGGACTTCAGAGGGGGTAAGGTGGACTTCATATACAGCCGATGAGCGTATCACATCCCTCCGTGTTTGCGTGCAGTCATTCTCCAAGCAAAGCAGGTGGGAGTTGGTGCCCACGGGCTGAAACATGCAGCTACAGACTTCAGTGCAGAAGTCTCCGATTTGAACGAGGCTGCTGTAAGTGCCAGGTGGTTGTTGAGAGAAAAGGCGTGAAGAATGGCCATAGATTGTCGATATAAAAGGTCCTGATATTTGTATACATTCAAACTCCACTGGAGACGCTCAGGATCAATATGGATTGAGGTTTTCTGATCTCACAGAATGTGTAAGCAGAAAAAGGAAGAAAAGTGGGGGAAAAATGAATCCTTTCTTACTGTTTAGTAGTGACATCTTTTGACTGCACTCCTGAAACCTCTCCTATTAACCACATAAGAATTGAAGACCTAAAGGAAAATGATGCACAGAGCCTTGGCTCCTTAGGGAGTTTTGCATGTTAATGAGCCCTCTGGTGCCAAGTTCCTGAACTGCGGATCCTGAAAGATTGGACAAGCCTCTGAAGAAGTAGAAGTCAGCAGCAAACGTCCAAGTTTCTGAGACTGTTAGTGGGCTCCACTGAAGACCACACTGATGAGACCATCAACAGAACGACCATGTGGACTGCCTTTATGTGGAGGTGGCTGTGAAAGCCCTAAATATGTTTCAGCAATCACGATGGCCAAGCCCTGACCCTCGTCCCCTGAGGAGGGGGATCCCTTCCCCCATGTGGTGCTAATGGCTCTTCCTGGGAGCAGTGGGATATGGGATATCTTTCCCTGCAGATTTTAGCCACCCCGCTGCTTCCCACCTTGCTCTGACCCCATGGTATCCCAAGTTTTACTGATGTCATTCTGTCCTCACTGGCTATTGCTTCAAACACAAAGCTGAAGTTCTGCTGGTGCCTGTGAGTTCCCCACAACCTATCTGGTTTCCTTCAAAGCCTTCCTGATGCTCCTCTAGCTCCCAAGATGTCCCAGCCCCAGACTTGCTTGAATCCTTTATGTATACCCCAGCACTGAGATGCACATCGATCTTCTCCTGCATTCTTCTAAAGTCAATGCTCAACCTATTTCACTTCAGTATGACAGCACGCACCCCCCTACACCCACCCCTGCTATTTCAGGTCCTCCTCCTGCCTTTAACACACTCACTGCTGGGCACACCCTGCTCTCTCCCTGCACTCCCATGTACCTCACAAACCCCTCTTGCTTCCCCCGCAACAACAAAACTTCACTCCAGGAGGTTTGTACATGTCGGGGGGTGTGATGCCAAGTGCAGGACAGTGGCAGGACACCGCCCAGGCTCTGTGGGGAGTGGCTGAGGAGGCAACAAGGCCCTGGGACTGGAAGGAACTGGTGCCTTCTCATGGGACTCAGTGGAAGAGACCTGTCCTGCTGCGGAGCGAGGGGCCAGCCACACCAAGGCCGTCAGGTGTTTGCACCACAGACAGTCCAACACTGTCCTATGCCTGTGCCAGTTTCCCTGCAGACTGTTGCTACCTCCCCCTGCTTCATCATCTCGCTCGGACCTTGGGACCTCCTAAGCTTTACTGATGCCTGTGAAAGGCAAGATGCTAACTGCAGTACAACTTGTGTAGAAGAATGAACACTAACTGAGACTATGAGCTTTCACCTCAGGGCCAATGCAACCTGAAGACCCAACCTAAACCAGCTCTTAGCGGTTGACAACACCCCATACCAACAACAAAACCATGGAAGGTTTACCTTTCAAGAAACCAGGCATATAACCATGGCCAGAAGAACAATCAACCAGTATCCAGGACAAACCCTTCCACCTGCATGGAACATTGGTTTAGAATAATGAGAATTAACACATCACTGACCATTTGTCTGTACCACCTCCACGGGACAAGCACATGCTGATCCTGCATGGGACACGTGCATACCCACTACTCAAGTAATGGTAACTGATTAGCCCACCCCCTAACATGAGTGATTTGATCCGTCTACACAACTGTATTGTAATGTATATAAACCCTGCTTTCCTCTGTACTGGGGTCCTGCACGCATTAGGCTGAGTCGCCACTGTATGCACAGCTAAAATAAGAGAATAAATTACCTTGGTAATTCTATGCTGAGCATCCTTGTCTCCCTCCTCAACCAGCAAATAAGTGACTTTTATGTGCCACTTTGTCCTCACTGGCTGTTCCTTCCAACACAAAGCCCTGGTTATCTGAGGAATTGCCAATGCCTGTGGGTTATGCACAACCAATCTGGTTTCTTCCAATGGCCTGCTAATGCTCCTCTAGCACCCAAAATTTCTCAGTCCCCGACTTGCTTGACTCCTGTACATATCTCCATATCCCACCACTGAAATGCATGTCCTCCTTCTTCTGCTGCCTCAAAATCCAAAGTCAACCTATTTCACTTCAGCATGACACCCCCTCAGCACCGCCTCTACTTAAAGTCTTCTTCCTGCCTTTAACACACCCACGGCTGTGCACACCCCGCTCTCTCCCTGCACTCCCATGGGTCTCACAAAATCTTCCCGCTTCCCCTGCAGTTATGGGACCTCCCTCTGGGAGGGTCATGCATTTTCCAGCATCATGGATGGTTCTTGTGGTCCATCCGAGTGTGGGTCCATCCAGGAGCCCTGTCTCTGCACACAAGCCCCCTGATGCGAGCCCTCACCCTGCGCAGTCATGCAGTACAAGCTGTAAATTGAAGTTTTTCTCTTGCAGGAACTTTCCAGCTCAGCCCAGCTCCCTCCAAGACCTCCTACCTCCCCTGCCCTCTCTCCAGCCCAGCCCACTCTGGTCTGGCCCCACAGCACTACTTGCCACAGGGTGCTGCAGAGCTCTGGGCACTCATCCCAGAGCCCCAGCCCCTCTGAAGGGCACAGCAGACCCTGGGGGGCAGAGAGGAGTCAGCCCCGGAGGTTGGAGGCCACAAGGACTGGGAGGTCAGTGACACCCTGTGTCCACTGTTCTCCTCTCCCACATATCCCAAGAAGTCCGCATCCCCTCCGTGCCATCCCATCTCCCCAGGCTGGCACAAGAGCCCATGTCCCTGCAGTTCTCAAGAGCTCGTAATCCCTCCAGGACAAAGCAGCCTGCCCCAAGGTGATGCAGCCAGAAAGGTGTTTCTATTTCCCATTCATTTCTGCTATGCTGAGGATGGATCTTAGACCAAGAAGTTGCTGCAGGTTCTTTTATTTTCTTAAAGAAAATGGTTTCCCATTTATACAATGTCTCTGGCTCACATAAGATGGATGGATCACTAAGGGGAGGAATAATTATATTTATTTGAAGACAAGAACATCAAAAGTGGAAAAAGGAAAAAAAAATACAGGAAAGGCAGACTTGGCCTGTCACGACCTACACTGGGAGTCAGCTGCAGAGGAAGATAGGCAGCCTATGGCTGCTGAAAGATGTCCAGTTACCAGTTTGCTGAGGGCATCCTTGAGCTCCTGGTTCCTCATGCTGTAGATGAGGGGGTTCACTGCTGGAGGCACCACCGAGTACAGAAATGACACCACCAGATTGAGAAGTGGGGAGGAGATGGATGGGGGCTTTAGGTAGGCAACCATGCTGGTGCTAAGAAACAGGGTAACAACAGCCAGGTGAGGGAGGCAGGTGGAAAAAGCTTTGTGCCGTCCCTGCGAAGAGGGGATCCTCAGCACAACCCTGAAGATCTGCACATAGGACAGCACCATGAAAACAAAACACCCCAAAACCAGAAAAGCACTAACCACAATAAGCCCAACTTCCCTGAGGTAGGTGTCTGAGCAGGAGAGCCTGAGGATCAGGGGGATTTCACAGAAGAACTGGTCCACAAAATTGCCTTGGCAGAGTGGTACTGAAAAGGTATTGGCCGTGTGCAGCACAGCATAGAGAAACCCACTGCCCCAGGCAGCTGCTGCCATGTGGACACAAGCTCTGCTGCCCAGGAGGGTCCCGTAGTGCAGGGGTTTGCAGATGGCCACGTAGCGGTCATAGGCCATGACAGTGAGAAAAAAATACTCTGCTGACATCAGAAAGAAAAAGGCAAACACTTGAGCAGCACATCCCCCATAGGAGATGGCCCTGGTGTCCCACAGGGAATTGGCCATGGATTTGGGGAGAGTGGTGGAGATGCAGCCCAGGTCAAGAAAAGAGAGGTTGAGGAGGAAGAAGTACATGGGGGTGTGGAGGTGGTGGTCACAGGCTATGGTGGTGATGATGAGGCCATGGCCCAGGAGGGCAGCCAGGTAGATGCCCAGGAAGAGCCAGAAGTGCAAGAGCTGCAGCTCCCGTGTGTCTGCAAATGCCAGGAGGAGGAACTCGGTCATGGTGCTTCCATTGGACATTTGGTCCCTCATGGCATGGGAGCCTGTTCATGGAGGAAAAGGAATCAATAAGTTAGGAGAGGTTTCTCTGAGAAAAATCTATTTTATTTCTTGTAGAAATCCCCAAATCACCAGTCCCTAATGAAGAAGACGTTTGGCAGGTCCCTTTTGTGAGCTCTGTTTGGTGCTGGCTGAGGGTGTTCCTGGCAGCAGTGCACTCTGAGGTGGGCTCTGGAGGAGCCAGCGCTGCCCTACAGCAATAGGGAAATAGGAACGCAGGGTCTATGGCTAAATCCGCTCGTGATATCAAAGAGCTTTTCCCCACTGTCGCTCCCAAGTCACCAATCCCGGAGCAGAGGTGTGAGGATTTTGTTTTGTTTATTCTGCTCTAGTGGCCCCACCACCCCTGAGGAGTGATTTAAGGCAGAAATCCTTGGCGTTAGTAGTGCCCTTCAAGTGAAACCTTGTGGGTCCTGAGAAGCAAAGGGGCCGTCCCTTAGTGCAGAGTGAGGACAGCCAGTCTGTCCATCAGCCCTGGTCTCAGCTGCCTTGTGCTGGCACCTCTTTGAGCTGGAGGACGATAGCACTCAAGTGTTCTCCCCAAATGAAAATTGACACTGCTGAGAGCAAAAGAAATGCAGTTTCCAAGTGCAGACCTCCAAACCCCTCACCCTGCCTCAGCGTACCCAAGGAGGAGCTCAGCTCTCCCCTCCCAGCCAGGGGCACAGAGGGCTCACTGCCGCTGCCTGCGTGGAGCCACCCAGCAGCATTTCTGTGGCCTTAGCGCTGACTTGTCTTCTCCATGGGGCTCCTGCATAACACAGAGATGCCATGGGTGAGCTGTGCCCTTCTGGAGGGCACCCTGCAGCCCAGCAGGACCCCCCAGGGAAAGAGTCAAACATCCTAATAATGGGGCATCCAAAAAGTGGATTGGCTCTCTCCCAGACCTGAAAAATGCATTGCCACAGGCTGTGCTACATCTACATGGGGGAAGAGACCTGATGGGGGGTGGTGTGTGCTCCAGGGGAGGTTTCTGCACTGCAGGGGATGGCAGGGAGGTACCCAGTTCCCCCTCCCACAGTCTTTCTGAGAGTAGCTCCCTCTCCCTCCCTGCCCATGTCTCTGCTGCCTGGAGCTCTCCCTGCCAGGAGCTATTTCCCTGTCCCCATGTGTCTGCTCCCTGCCAGTGCTCAGAGACCCCAACGCACCCACTGTGTGCTCAGCTCTGCCCTGCAGACACCTCCTGGCAGCAGGGCACTGCCCAGGGGCATCTCTGTGTGTGCAGAAGCTAAGGAGCAGCTCAAACAAGTCCCACAGAGACCACCGAGGTGATGCTGTCGTGCTGTCTGTAGGCTGAGCAGTGCCTTAGGGGACTAGATGAGGTTCCTTGCAGACCTACCCATCTCTCAGTGCAATGCTCCTGGAGTCTTGGTGTCTTGTGCAAATTCAAGACCTCCATCACTCTTTCCCTGCCCTCTCTCCTCTCCCTCAGTGCAGGACATGAAATGAGGGTCGGGAAAGCAACTTTGTCTCAAAGAGCAACTTCATTGACCTTCCTATGGCAAAGTCTCCTCTGGAAACAGCCCCTTGGTGAGCTCGACCTGGGATCTCTCAGTGTAACAGTTAAGGTGTCTCAGAGAGTTGTCCACACCTGATGGATCCATTTCCATTCCCACCCATCCAACTAGTATAAACTTTAATGCAAAGACTCAGGAATGCACAAGCTGAAGCAGGAAAGCCTTGCCTTGACTGTCATCTTTGAAAGATCCTCTCCAGAAATGTGCTGGGGGTGATGTGGAGCTGTGAGCAGCCCTGACACACGCAGCACCCTCTCAACAGCAGAAGGACCCTGCCTGGCTAGCGGTCACTCCTTCCACCCTGAGCTTCTCCCCGCAGTGCCCTGGGGAGCTCCCTGGGCAGGCTGAGTGCTGACCCTGGCAGGCAGTGGAGTCCGTGTCCCAGCTCACAGTGCCCTGGGGTGCAGGGACCCTGCTCTGAAGGACAGCCCTGGGCACCCCTGGATGCACACCCACCTTTACACCCCTGCAGCCGTCCCCGGGAGAAGGCAGCAATCGTGCCCTGTCCCTCTGAGAGTGCAGGGAGGAATCCCTGCTGTGGAGCACATCCTTCTCCTCTATACTAGGGAATCTGTGAGAGTCCTCCAGGAAGTTCCTACAGGCTATGGGATGAACCAGGTCTAGGACACCCCTGCAGAATACTCATTTTTATTGCCCTGCAGCTCAGAGACTTACCATATAGAGGGCTGTGAAGATTTCTTTGCCAGTCAACTCTCCTTTGTCCTCCCATTCCACACTGCCTTTAAGCTCTCTCTGCCTCGCTCCTCTCCCCTCAGTGCCTGCAGGCAGTGCCCTCAGCCCTGCTGCGCTTTGAAGAAAAGCTGCTCCTGGGCAGAGCTGTCTCTCTGCAGCACTGCCCACTTGCCATCAGCTCCCTCCCTCCACCCCAGGAGCCCAGCCCAGCTCAGCAGCAGAGGACCAGCCCAAGGCAGCACTTTCTCTGCCCCCTCTGGGCTCCCTCCAGGTGTCCCTGGGGCTCTGGGGGAACCTGCTGTGAAACAGGCTGAAGGAATCACTGCTGTTCCCTTCCTCAGCTGGGGAGAGACGCTTCTTTCCAGCACTGTCATTTTCCTGCTCAGAGATAGAGTTCAATCTAATTATCACCTTTCCTTGTCCCATCAGTAGGCAGAATACCCAGTGAGTGTGAGGGATCTCCTTTACCACTTCTGAGGGAAGAGATTCAGCTGAGGCAATCGAGGCATCTCATCCTGGGTTTGTAGTCCTGGGGCTGGAAGGGCTCTCAGCTCCCCTTCCATGACTGCCACAAACCCACAGGAGGTGGGATTTCTCTTGCCTCTCTTCAGGTGTGCAAAAATGGACATTTGCATGGGAGCTTTTTGTCTCAGCTCCCCTGCTAATTAATGGTGATGAAGGGCAGGAGTGAGTGCTTCAGATGCAAATACCTGGTGGCATCTGAGGTGCCAGAGGTGGCCCAAGGTATGTGCAGGAAACTGCAGGCTCTAGTGGAGCAATTATCATGGACAGGGCAGTGTCCATCTTGGAGGCCATTGGGAAATTCCTTTGGCCAACTGAAATGACAGCAGATGGCCACATTTAGGAGAATGAAACTTGTCCTCACTTAGTATGGAGACAGCAGCCTATAGAGGTATTTGTCTGCCCCAGTGGAGTTATTTTGCACCAGGAGAGCTAAGTTCCTCTCTTTCTCTTCTCCATCACCTATATGTATTAGATCAGCATTGACTATGGTGTCTCATGGTCTCCTGCCAGGGCTGCACAGCCCAGGCCCTCTTCCATCTGGAGTCAGTGAGAGCAGGGTTTGCTCACTCTGTGGACCCCTCATGGCATCTTTCTCATCATCTGCATCTACATCTGCATCTACATCTAAAACTTATATAATCTTTTACTTTGCATCTGCTATCCATTCCGAGCACATCTCTGCCATGTAGCAAAGTATTTACATATATGGGGTCTTGGGACTCAGAGTTCCAGTTTAGTTTGTGACAAGTCTGAGGTGGGCCCCAGCGGGCAGCAGCTGAGGTGCTGCAGCCCAAACGTGCACCAATGCCCTCAGCCTGGGGCACAGACAGGAGGAGCTGGAGCCCTGCGTGCCATCACAGAAGTGTCGCATTGATGGAAGAACTGCCAAGGTGTGGTGATGTTACCGAAAATCATAGCGAAGAAAACCGTCCAAGCCAAATGACAGTTTAGAAAGGCAACATTGGTTTATGGCAGCGCTGGGTGATATTGTCATAGCCTTCTAGTAAAGATAAATTCACTGGTATAGTGCCCCGTGGAATAGGCTGACTGGCCGAGTGAGGGATCGAAATGCATATTGTAACATTGGTAAGATTATGCATTTTGCCAAACCCTTGTATTAAAGTTAGAACGAGGTTTTCATCCGAATCCGTATTGACCTCTTCATCTATATCGATTTCTGCATTTCCTGACATCGCTGCAAGAGATATAACCCAGAACTTAAGGATTCCCATTCCCACTTAGCACTTGTGGTTTTAATGCCTTGACCATTGTTTCAATTCCCCAGTGAGTTTCTTGGTGTTTTCTATTGGCTATTTCACGCATGGTCTCTTGGGTAACTATTACTTGGTGTGAAGGGGTTACCCACCATCCTTCTTGAGTTTTGGTTGCCTTCAGTAGGTTAGATAATTGATTACCTTCTGCTGTATATTGTGGACTTTTAGGTCCCAAGTTCTGAACTTTTTCTGGCAAAATGAGCAATATTTGACCTTTAGTTGCTTCGTTGGCAACTTTATCTGCCATACATTTCCCTATATGCATTGGGCTATTTCCAGTTTGATGTGCCTTGCAATGCATAATTGCCACAAATCCGGGTAAATTAATTGCCTGTAGTAATTGTTGGATTGTTGGCCCATATTTGATTGGGGATCCCTAAGATGTTAGAAGTCCCCTTTCTTTCCAAATAGCTCCATGAGCATGGACCACTCCAAAGGCAAATTTTGAGTCTGTCCAGACATTAACACTTTTGCTTGACCAACCTGATCTCCTTTTATGACCAGGTGACCCGCCTAGGGGAAGGCTCTTGATGTTGTCTACCTGGACTTCAGCAAAGCCTTCGACACTGTTCCCCCCAGTATTCTCCTGGAGAAGCTGGCGACTCGTGGTTTAGACAGGTACACTCTTTCCTGGGTTAAAAACTGGCTGGATGGCCGAGCCCAGAGAGTTGTGGTGAATGGGGTGAAATCCAGCTGGCGGCCGGTCACAAGCGGAGTCCCCCAAAAACCAAAACCCCACATCCCTCTGCAGAGCCTTCCGACCCTCAAGCAGATCAACACTCCCTCCCAACTTGGTGTCGTCTGCAAACTTGCTGAGGGAGCACTCTATCCCCTCATCCAGATCATCAGTGAAGACATTAAACAAGACCGGTCCCAAAACTGAGCCCTGGGGGACTCCGCTTGTGACCGGCCGCCAGCTGGATTTCACCCCATTCACTACAACTCTCTGGGCTCGGCCATCCAGCCAGTTTTTAACCCAGGAAAGAGTGTACCTGTCTAAACCACAGGCCGCCAGCTTCTCTAGGAGAATACTGTGGGGAACAGTGTCAAAGGCTTTGCTGAAGTCCAGGTAGACAACATCAACAGCCTTCCCCTCATCCACTAGGCGGGTCACCTGGTCATAGAAGGAGATCAGGTTGGTCAAGCAGGACCTGCCTTTCATGAACCCGTGCTGGCTGGGACTGATCCCTTGGGTATCCTGCACGTGTCCCGTGAGCGCCCTCAAGATAAGCCTCTCCATAACCTTCCCCGGCACCGAGGTCAGGCTGACAGGCCTGTAGTTCCCCTGTAGTTCCAACTTAGTGATTCTGTGATTCTGTGATTCTGTGATACTTCAGCATCCGGCTTGGTGACAACCAGTGTCCTCCTTTTTGTTCCAGTACTGCTGTAAATGCATGGGGTACAAATACGGTTAATTTCTGCCCAAGTGTCAATTTTTCGGGCCTCTTGGATCAATAATACTGTAGCTGCCACTGCTCGGACACATGCTGGCCATCCTCTGCTAACATTATCTAACTGTTTTGAAAAATTCCCCACGGGTCTTTTCCATGATCCCAACTTCTGGGCCAAGACCCCTAAGGCAATATGCAGCCTTTCATGCACAAACAGTTCAAATGGTTTTTCCAAATTCAGAAGGCCTAAAGCTGGAGCATTCATTAAGGCCTGTTTCAATTTTATGAATGCATCTCTGCACTCCTGAGTCCAGACAAGGAGATTTCCTTCCCCTTGTACAGCTTCATATAAGGGTTTGGCAATGAGTCCAAAGTCTATTATCCACAGGCGACACCATCCGGCCATTCCCAGAAATGCTCTGAGCTCTTGTTTTGATCTCGGTTCAGGGATCTGGCAGATGGCCTCTTTTCTTTCAGTTCCAAGACTACGTTGGCCTTGGGAAATTGTGTACCCTAGATACATTACCTCTTGCTGGGCGATTTGTGCCTTTTTCCGGGACACCTTGTACCCTGCTGACCCCAAAAAAGTTTAGGAGCTCTATAGTCATGTGTATGGAATTCTTCTTGTCACTTGCGGCTAACAGTATGTCATCTACATATTGTAGCAAGGTGATGTTTTTATGCATCTTTTGCCAATCCTCTAATTCCTTGGCTAATTGATTTCCAAAGATTGTAGGACTGTTCTTAAATCCTTGTGGTAATACTGTCCAACACAACTGGGTCTTTCTACCTGCCTTAGGACTCTCCCACTCAAAAGTGAACAGTTCTTGACTTTTGGTTGCTAGTGGAAGGCAAAGGAAAGCATTTTTTAAGTCCAGTACAGTGCACCATTTGTCTGTTTCCTTCAAAGTGGTCAAGAGAGTGTGTGAAATTGCCACTACTGGGTGAACATCCTGTACAATTTGATTTATAGCCCTTGGGTCCTGGACCAGTCTTTATTCTTCTGAATGCGGTTTTTTAATTGGCACGATCGGGGTGTTGTATTCTGACTGACACTCCTTTAACAATCCAAAATTTATAAATCGTTCTATTAAAGGTTCTAATCCCTTTCTTGCCTCTAATTTAACTGGATACTGTTTTCGTCTTACCGGTCTGGCATCTGGTTTCAACTGAATGATTACTGGTTCTGCCATTAGGGATCATCTTGGTACTCCTGAAGCCCATACTAGAGGTGTTACAGCCTGTTCAACTTCTTCTGGTATGTGCACACTCTCAACTTCCTTCTGTAACATAAAAACTGGAGCATCCAAACCTTTACTTTCAGGAACATGAACTTGGATTTTTCCTCCTTTGAAAGTAATTTGTGCATTTAATTTGCTTAATAAATCTCGTCCTAATAGCGGCACAGGGCAATCTGGGATATAAAGAAATTGATGGGTTAACACCCTTTTCCCAATTTTAAACTTTAAAAGCTGGAAAAATGGCTGATTTTCTCTCCACCCTGTGGCACCAATAATAGAAGTACTCTGATTACTCAAATTAGCTTCACATGTATTTAATACCGAATAAGTGGCCCCTGTATCTATTAAAAATTCTACTTTTTCATTCCCCAACTTTGCTATAACCAGGGGTTCTGTTGGGGCGGGTTCCGATTTTTCCCACAGTCTCCCTCAGTCTGAACCTATTGTCATCATTTTAGCAGCCTGATTTGGCATCTCCTTATGACTCTGTCTTTTCAGCTGCGGGCACTCCCTTTTCCAGCGTCCTTTTTGCCTGCAGTAAGCACACTGATCCACCTCCAGCAGTACTTCAACCCTCCGCAATCCACCAGGAAATCTTTTTCCCTTTACGGGGACTGTGAATTTGCTAGTTTCTTGGGCTATGGCTACTGACAGCATCTTATTATCTTTAAGCCTTTCTTTTCTCTGCTTCACTTCCTCCACGTTTTCCCTGTTGTTATACACTTTCCAGGCATGCTCTAACATTTTATCCAATGAACGAGCGTCTGCCCCCTCCAGTTTCTGTAATTTCCATTTTATGTCCGCATTAGACTGTTCCATAAAGATGTGGATCAACGAGACAGCATCTGCTTCATTGTCTGCATTCAAATCAGTATATTTTCTCGCAGCCTCCATGAATCTTTCAAAGAAAGAAGAGGGGTCCTCATTCTTTCCTTGAATGACCTGATACAATTTAGACCAATTCTTTGATTTTGGAATTGCATTCCAGACACCATACATAATCAGTTGCTGGTATTCAGATAATAACAATCTTTGAGCCTGGATGTTAGGATCCCAATCGGAATTATTAGAAGGGAAATGATCCTCTATCCATCCTGCTATTACAGCTTGTACATGCACCCGTTCTGCTTCCTCCTTAGCTTTAGCCAGAATCAATCTTTTCTCATCATAGGACACTAAATTATTCAAAATGACTTGCAGATCTTTCCAGTCCGGATCCTGATTTTTGATTATAGTCTCCATAACCTTTGCCACCCGCTCGGGATCCTCCCTATATTCACCTGCCATTTCTTTCCACGCCTTCAAATCCGACACTGAAAACGGCACTTTCACCCAAACTGGTGGCTCATCCAGTCCTATGACTTGCCTGAGGGGGGCTTGTCCATTAGCCTGCACATTCCGAGCATTTCCTCTCCTAGTTCTCCCTGCCACCGGACTAAAATCCTCCTCGCTGGAACTGTCAGAATCATTATCTCTCTCCTCTCTCCTTCTGTGGTTCGCCTAAAACAGCTTTTTATTATCAAAAGTGGAAAATAGTAGCAATAGGATAGAGTTGAAGGAAAAGGTAGAAATCAAGCAAGCAGTCAGAATAAAGTCGCAAGAATAGTCACCACCATGAATCCATGGCATCCTGGGGGTCTGAGCCTCTCCGTGGTTTCGCAGTGGGCAACCGCACAAAGTTTACTTCCACAGTTCCTTTTATCCCCCCATTCAGGGGCTGCGGTTTCCACGACAATTGTAGGTACTTGCAAGTCTTCGCGTTCCTGCATATGCACACACGTCTCACACTATTGCTTGACTGGGCAGGATGATGTTTCACAAACCAGAGGCCTCGGTGTCGTTGCAGCTGTCCTTCCCGCATTCTGCGGCCAGCTTAAACAACCAGTCTTCGTTCACCTTAAACAAGCAATCTGTGAGACACATGTTTCACAGTTCAGTCTCTCACACTACATCACAGGACAATTCAGGGTGGAAGGGAGCTCAGGCGGTCTCTAGTCCAACGCCCAGCTCCAAGCAGGGCCAGCTCTGAGGTCAGACCAGGTAGCTGAGTAAACGTCAGCATCCACAGAGAGAGTTGACACATGAACCGGGCAGCTAAGCCACTGCTGCAAAAATGGAGATGAGGCATTTGACCAGCTCCCTGAACACAGCTATGGGTATGCCATGCCGCCTGAGATTCCTGGGAACAGCCACCTTCTTGTCCAGAGAAGCGGGTTCCTTATGCAAGTTTCCTGGCATATCTGCAGACCGTGGGGCGCTCTAGGCTGCAAACAGAATTGAAACAAAGCCTCTGGCTTGGGTACTGCCAACTTACTAGCTAAAAGAGAGGGAGCTGGAGCGACCTCAGCACTTCCAGGTTCCTGATGAAGACTTAAGCTCTCTGAGAAAGGAGCTGAAGATGACGATTTTGAACTAGCAGAGTCTTTAGATCATTTCACATGTGGGGGCTCTGTTCCCCCTTTTCAATCATTGGCACCCAGGAACCTCACCTGCTTTTCCTTCCTCTCCTCCCCAAACCTGACCAAGGGATGGGAAGAAAGGAAGCAGAAAGGCCCGAGGCCTCTGTGAATCAGCTGGAGTCTGGCACTTGGAGGGCCACGGTGTCATGTCATTGAACATCCCATAAAGAACCAAGCTGGGAAGTGAGTCTCTAAGCCCGAAACAGCAAGGTGCATGGACTAGCAAGGCTGTGTCTATGGCTGTGTCTGTACACCTACAGCATAGATCAAGCTGGGGCTGAAACTCAGGCCTGGGTTTAAATGGTCTGCTGGGCCCATGGATGGAGTTGTGGGTTGAGGCCACAGGTGAGGCTGGTCAGGGTCATGAAGCCTTATGGATGCTCTCAGGGCCTTGGCACTGCTCCCATGGGATCCCACCTGCCAGTGCCCCCAGTAGGCCAAGTTCTCATTCCCTGATGTCCAGGGTCTTTGCTCTGTTACTCTCCTTCCCACATCCCTGGGGATGCGGGAGATCACAATTTCATGGTCACCACAGTCAAGGCGAACACTGCTCTTCACAGCCCTGACCATCTCTTCCTCTGTTGGGACTACCAGGTCCCGGTGAGCAGAAGACTGAAAGGACCATTTGGCAGCTGTGCTAAGAACGTTTCTGCAAACACCACAAGAAATTTCCTGGATGGTTTGCATCCTGCCGTCTCCCTTGACCAGTGACTACAAAGGAGACTGCGTCCCCCATAAAAGCCAGGTTCTACGATCCACAGATTTCCTCAGGTCATTTAAATAAGACACTGTTCATTCCTCACCCTGACTCTATGACCTGTAACTGGTCCTGGATCTGGCTGGGAGGGAGTTAATTTACTTCATCGCAGCACATATGGTGCTGTGCTTTGGGTTTGTTACTAAAACAGCGCTGATAACACACGGGTGTTTTTGCTGTGACTGAACAGTCCTTGCAGAGTGTGAAGGCGTTCTCTCTCTCACACTCTGCCCCCACAGAAAGTAGGCTGGGGTATGCAAGAAGTTGTCAGGGGCACAGCTGGGACAGCTGACACAAAATGACCAAAGGGATATTCCATACCTATGGTGTTAGGCGCAGCAAAACACAAAAAACCCCAACCCTCAATGAAGGAATGGAAAAGGGGAGATAGTCGTGGTCATGGCATTTGTCTTCCCAAGAAACTGATACCTGTGATGAAGCCCTTCTCCTTGAAATGGCAAAACATCTGCTTGCCGATGGGACGTAGCCCCTGAGTTCCTCATTTTGCTTTGCTTGCACACACAGCTTTTGCTTCATCTATTAAACTGTCTTTGTCTTGACCCATGAGTTTTCTCTCTTGTGTGCTTCTGATTCTCTCCCCCATCCCGCTGGGGGTTGTGGGGGCAGGGAGGAGGGAGCAAATGACTCTGTGGGTGCTTAGCTGCTGGCTGGCTTCAAACCAAACTGAATATGTACCACAGTGTCATCCTTTCTGGCCTCTCCTTTGACCCACTGTTACAGTCCATTTGGGTCTCTCAAATTTACAGGACAATGTCCTCTGTGATTTAAACTTTATTTCATGAGCTCATTTGGAAATACGATAAACAAACATGACAAACGGGCTCAATCGCCTCTCAACCAGACTAGTCTATCACGTCAGTTCACTTATTCACCATTCAAGTCATATAACTTATAACCTGTAACTCTTAGTATCATGCACCTATGAGCAAAAAGGAAAAGAATTAGTTACCTAGCTGAGTAAGAGTGCTCACATCCTTCCCTGTCTGTCACAGTGTGGGCGTCCCCTGTATTACACCGGGAAGCATGAAAGCCTCAGCAGTCCAGCTGCTGTTGGATCCGCTTCAAAACCTTTTTGGGGTAAGAGGGTGTTTTATACCCTCCAGCTTGGAGGTTTGGTTTATAACATTTCTATAAGTTAGTGGATTCTGAGGAAACTGCCAGACAAAAGATAATGGCTGCTGGAGACAGCAGTATACAGGTGATAATGGCTGCATCGTGGCCCTTTAGCTCTTTCTGGCCACCTGTCCTGCCTCCGTGGTGCTCTCGCTTTGACCTAATGGCGCTGCTCCCAGCATACATCAGGCCTTAGCACGAGCTGGGTTAGCCACAATCTAAGCTGGAGTGGAATGAAGAGTCACACCCACTCACAGAAGTTCCCCCCTAACCTGTTGCCTGTCCCACAGAGGAGCTCCATATATCTGAGCTGCCCTGTCGTCACCCAGGACATCCCGCCCTCCTTGTCCTCCCTGTTGGTCTCTCCAAAAGATGCTGCATCTCTACCCACCACAAAAGCTGTGTGAGCTGTCCTTCCCACCTCAGCTCTTATTCCACCAACATCACAGCTTTGTTATGGCACACGGGGCTCCTGCTGCCTGTGCCCCCGGCTGCGGGCTCTGGTGCCCATTTGGGCTGCGGTACCTCAGATGTGGCATCAGCGCCAAGGGCAGATTTGTCACATGGAAAGCTGGTACCAAGAGATTGGGCTCCTTGTGTGGCAAAGCTTTGCTTCAGAGCAGAGGCATGCCGGAGTGGACGGCAGGTGGCAACTTAATGAGGAATGCGGTTCCCACAGAGAGAGCAAATCTGCAGTCCCCAAGGCCAGGGAGAAACAGGCCTGGGCTGTGCAGCCCTGGCAGGAGAGGGCTTTGCTGTCCCAGGTGACTCTGCAGCACCGTGGGGGCTGTGACGGAGGCGAAGCCCATCTCCAACGACAAGCGGCTGCTGCTGAGAAAGTCACTGGGGAGGACGTCATGCTGGGGGCTGACTGGTTAGAGAGCAGCTCTGCAGAGAAGAAACCTGGGGTCCCAGAGGACAACAATCTGAGCATGAGCCATCAATGCACCCCCACGGCAAAGGCCAACAGCCTCCTGGGCTGCATCAGGAAAAGCATTGCTGACATATTGAGGGAGTGACCCTCGCCTGCTCCTCAGCACTGGTGAGGCCATATCTGGAGTGCTGTGTCCAGTGCTGGGCCCCCCAGTACAAGAAAGTCGTTTGACCTGATAAAGCAAGTCCATCAAAGGACCCCAAAGCTGATTTAAGGGACTCTAGCATCCTTCACAGGAGGAAAGGCTGAGAGATCTGGGACTATTCAGTCTGGAGAAGAAAAAGCTAAGGGGAGGAGATATTAATGTGTATAAATACCCGGGAGAGCATGAAGATGAGGGAGCCAAAGTCTTCTCAGTAGATCCCAGTGGCAAGACAAGGGGGAACGGACACAGCTAAAAATACATGAAATTCCATCTGAATGCAAGAAAACACTTTTTGACTGTGAGGGTGGTCAAACACTGGAACAGGTTGTCCAGAGAGGTGGTGGAGTCTCCATCCATGGAGATATTCCAAAACCACCTAGACAAGGTCCCGAGCAATTTGCCATCACTGACCCTGCCTCAGAAGGCGGGGATGACTAGGTGATCTCCAGAGGTCCCTTCCAACCACAATGATTCTGTGACTCTTTGAGTATGGAGGAGAAAAGTAAGACTGAAAGAAATGAACAACACATAGTCCTGAACACAAATGCCATGGGATCCCATGGAGAGGACCCACGCTGGAGCAGAGGAGAATTGTGAGAAGGATGGAATGGCAGAGATGTTACGTACTGACCGTAACCCCTCCATTCACCATCCCCACTGCTCCTCTTTGGGTTGGGGTGGGTAGAAGAATTGGGAATAATGGAATAATTTGAGCCTGGGAAAAAGGAGTGGTCTGGAGGAATGGTCTTTAAGATTTTTGTCATAGTTCTAACTCACTAAATCTTTTTTAATTGTCAGTAAATTAAATTGACCTTCCCCAAGTCAACTCTTCTTTGCCCATGATAGTAATGACTAAGTGAACTCCCTTTTTGACCTTGACTCATGATGTTTTCTGTCTTATTTGCTCCCCTTGTCCCTTTGAGTACGAAGAGTGGGTGAGCAGCCAGGTGGGTGTCTGGCTGCTGGCCAAAGTTAACCCACTACAGGACAGGATTGGGACTGCTGTATCAAGTAGGGAGCTCTCTGGCACAAAAAAGACCCTGACAGACTGGGGCGAGTCCTGCAGAGGCCAGAAGGGTGATTGGGGCCTGGAGCACATTATGTGCAAGGAGAGGCTGAGAGAGCTGGGGTTTTGAGAAATCCCTCAGAGCCAAACACTGGAGCAAAGACCGAGGATGATTGGTGGGATTTCAGTCAATGGAGTTTTTCAAAATTCGTAGAGACAAGGCATGAGCACCTGATCTAGCTGGAGCTCTCTGGGAATGGGCTTGGCTGAGAGACCAGCTGTGGCACGAGCTCTGGGACTTGGCGTGTAATGAGAGTCAGTAGGAAACCAGTTTCCTTTTTACTAATAATGATGGTTGAGTTGGGTATCACTGAGCCCCGAAGGAGGACAGAGGTGACCATGCAGCAAAGGTCCCCTCCTCAGGGCTAGCGTGTATGGTCAGAGATGGAAATGATGGAAATGACCAATGTGTGGGTCTGGTCTGGGACAATTTCCCTGGGGCAGCTTCCCTGGGGTGTCCAGGGAACTTGACACCGACGGGGACCCTCTCTTTTGCACCTATGGTGCCTTGCTTCCTTCACCGTGTCACCTTGCTCTGCACCGTGAGCACCCTGCTCTGTGCCCCACCCTGCACACTCACACAGCTTAGCTCTACACCAGCATTGTCCTCTCCTGAGCACACTCCAGCCCAGCCCAATCCCTCCCCAGCTCTCCCCACTCCCCTAGCCCCATGGCAGTGCTGACCGCAGAGTGCTGCAGTGCTCTGAGCACTTTACACTTTACCTTTGGGTGACACTATCCTGGACACACTCTCACTTTGGGGAGCTCCATTCTCTTCCCACGCTAGGCACAGGCTGTCCATGGAGATCCCCCAGGCTCTCCAGGTGGCTCGGGATTCCTCTCTTGAAGGACATCGGCTGCCATGTCCCATGTGGGAGAGACCTGGGTAGGTACTTCAGTGAGCAGTCACCAGCTCTATCGCCACTAGACACCAACAGCTGAATGTTAAATCCAACCTCCATCTCTAAGAGGTCACAACATGACAATGAGTTTCTTGCCCCTGAACCCAGAGAGCAAAGGGCCCTTTCTGGGATGCAAATCCTTGAATCTGTTCCTGACACCAAGTTTTGAGGAGGAGCCCAGCCATCAGGCAGTACATGGGGAGATCCCTTTTTATTACTGAGATGCTATTGCATTAAAGGGCAAAGCAATTTGGCAGAAAATAAACCCCGCTGCGTTCCAGCTTGTCCTCAGGTATCAGAGGGGCTGGGGTGGCTGGGCTTAGATTCTGAGTGACGTCCAATACAGTGTTAAAAATCCGGTCTCGTTCAATATATTGAACTCTCACGATTACGGATGCACTCCTAACACCATACACTTTCAGTCTAGTTGTGTTCCATGAACTAGCGCAGCCACACTTAAGGAATTTGGTCACATTCAGTGACTACTCTCATGGCTAGATTAATGGATAGTGCAGTTTATTGAAGCAATAGATGCACAAGTTCTTTTGGATTGCCGGTGATAGAATTACTGCCCGCAAAGCATGTGCACATACCAAGAAGATGAGTAATATAGCCTGGCTACAAACGCATTAAGTTACAGAACAACTCTACAGAGATTTCTGTCTGCCGGGGAAGCACTCGGTATAACCAAGTGTTCAGATCTTACCCAAAGGTGTCCCTATTGCGGGGTGAGAGAGGCTCAGCCTGTCGACTGATCCCAGGTGTCAAAGGTGGTCTGTGTCCCGGTCATCCCTCCTCTCTTAAGGCATTTTATACTATTTTTACTTTTCAGGTGGAGTTTGAGTGACTCTGGTCATACCTATCTTTGTTGTAAGTGGTGTAAAAGTTTCTTGCTTTGCTTTTAAAGGTATAGACTAGCAAAATTTCAGAGCGCAGGCTCAGTGAGGGGTGGTCGCACCTTGGAGGCGGGTAGCTTTTGGGATGGAGGTGTGTTTCGGTATTATGATGAGATTATAATGAGCAAAGTTCACCCAAAGAATAGTATTTTGTCAAAAAATGACAGACGGTTGGCCCATTTCCAGGAAAATCAATGCACATTTATCAAATTCTAATATAGTTCACTACACACCATTACACACACTAAATAGGTTATTGTATACTCGAAAGGTCCTTGTACAGTAGCATTGTCTTTGACCAGGTACGTATCCTAATTATCAGGATGAGTCTCCACCTCCATGTTCCATAGTACCTTCCAGTTCCCGTCTTATCACAGAGCCTGGCCGCGGTGTCTTCACTCCACTCCACCCTCCGTACAGTTTCTCTTAGAGTCAGCACACCAAGCTCCCCTGGTGTTGCCAACACCTAAGGTTGCCTGGGGAGCTTCTGTGGGATGGAACCCTTGTATAATTGCCATACTCCACCCCAAAGTTCCTTCAATGCTGTACCTTTCCTTAAAATGCAAATATAAATTTAATTTCGAAGTCACCTCCAGCAATAATTCCACAGACGCTAGGGAGGGTCTCAGTTCTGACTCAGTGTTAGACACATTTTTATATAGGTTCCAGGTGAGATATTGTAGGTTCATGCTTCGGGTGAAGTGAAAGAAATCCAAATATTTCTCTAGGTTTATAAAACTCATAAATAACATTATCACTAATGGCAATAAAAACCCAAAAAATACAAAGAAAAAACAACCAAAAAAACCCACAAAAGCATGGGCCTGGTATGTGATACTTTGGGATTCATTTGGGAAGAGAGATTGGAAGTTTATCAGTATTGAGAAACATCCATGCAACCACTTTCCTAATGGCATTCTTGAGCTCCTGGTTCCTCATGCTGTAGATGAGGGGGTTCACTGCTGGAGGCACCACCGAGTACAGAACTGCCAGCACCAGGTCCAGGGATGGGGAGGAGATGGAGGGAGGCTTCACATAGGCAAATATTGCAGTGCTGGTAAAGAGGGAGACCACAGCCAGGTGAGGGAGGCAGGTGGAAAAGGCTTTGTGCCGTCCCTGCTCAGAGGGGATCCTCAGCACAGCCCTGAAGATCTGCACATAGGACAGCACAATGAAAACAAAACACCCCAAACCAAAAAAGGCACTAATGACAGTAGCCCCAAGTTCCCTGAGGTAGGATTCTGAGCAGGAGAGCCTGAGGATCTGGGGAATTTCACAAAAGAACTGGTCCAGGGCGTTGCCTTGGCAGAGGGGTAGTGAAAAGGTATTGGCTGTGTGCAGCAGAGCATTGAGAAACCCACTGCCCCAGGCAGCTGCTGCCATGGGGACACAAGCACTGCTGCCCAGGAGGGTCCCGTAGTGCAGGGGTTTGCAAATGGCAACATAGCGGTCATAGGCCATGACTGTAAGAAGGCAGTACTCCCCTACAATCAAGAAGAGAAAGAAAAAGATCTGAGCAGCACATCCTGAGTAGGAAATGGCCCTGGTGTCCCACAGGGAGTTGGCCATGGACTTTGGGAGAGTGGTGGAGATGAAACCCAGATCAAGGAGGGAGAGGTTGAGGAGGAAGAAGTACATGGGGGTGTGGAGGTGGTGGTCGCAGGCTACGGCGGTGATGATGAGGCCATTGCCCAGGAGGGCAGCCAGGTAGATGCCCAGGAAGAGCCAGAAGTGCAAGAGCTGCAGCTCCCGTGTGTTTGTGAATGCCAGGAGGAGGAATTCGGTGATGAAGCTGCCATTGGACATGTGCATGGAGGCCTGTCCAAGAAGGAAAAGGCACAGAGAAGTCAGGACAGGGTCTCTGAGCAAAGCCCTCTCCATTTCTCATAGACAGCCTGCACACACATTGAGTGTCTCCTTCTCAGGATGACACACTTGCAGCTCCCTGCCTTGAGCTCTGCTCTGTGCTGGGTGAGCGCACTAACTCTGAGGACTCAGCCCTGCTCTACAGAAGTGGACACCTGGAGGCTGCAAACAGCTCATGGTTTGGGGATGGCTCCTGCAGACGGACGCTCTGAGGCGAGAGAAGGGGATTTGTAGCAGTGGCTATCTGGGAATACTCTCCAAGCCCTATAGTGAAAAATGACATTAGGACCCGTGCTCATCTCCCCCTGAGAGACAAGATCCCCGTGAGGGATTCATCTCCTTCACCTTCACCCTCTCGCACAGCCAAGAGTCAGTAACGACTGAGAAAGACCCTTTCTCACCTCAGTCTGTCACCTGTACTGCATCTCCAGGCATAGTAATATGAGTGAGGGGGGTGGAGGGTGAGGAAACAGCACTGTCACTATGAACACCTCCTCTCCTAGGTGAAGTGCGCCCATCACACAGAAGGGCTGCTCCGTAGCTTCATACCCCATTCTTCAGAAGATGGGCTGCAACACCGGGTCAGTCATTGCATACTGGTGCAATTACGTAGGTTTCAGATGTTCCCATCACACCGGGAGCATGTTTTTTGAAGGGGTAGAAAGCCTTGGCTTTTCCACTGCTCTCAGAATAAACACTGGTGAATACACTAGTGAGTCCCGAGAGATGGAAGGACGCTCTGCGCCTCACTGCAGAGTCTGGAGAGATGACTTGTCTGGATGTTTGGGAGGGTGGGAGGTTGTGGTTTCCAAGGGAGATGCCCAAGCTCCTTCCTCTTTCTCGCCCCTCGCGTGCAGAGGGTGATGGAGAGAGGGTGACACACCTCCTGGCTCCAACGACTAGACCAAGGAGGCTCTGGGATGTGGGTGCTGACAGCTGAGGGAGGTCTCAGCACTCACATTCTTGCAAGGAGCCACGGCACTTCTTCAGGCTGCCTACGTACAGCTGCCTGGCAGCATCTCCATGACCTTTACACCTCTGCATCATATCTTTGCAACATTCAGCTACAAGTAAATATCACAAGGGAGTGCTGTGGCCTTCGGGAGGGTAGCTGGCCCCTGGACTGGATAGCCCAGGGAGAACCATCTCGTTCCCCACCCCTCACACAGTGCATGCTCGGAGCCTCACAGGCTAGAAGGGGACTTGGACTCCTTGCTCCCACACAGATCCCCGCACGGCAGGACCCTCAGGGGTGGTGTCTGGAATCCCTCTGAAGAACAACTATGACACAAGGACAAGGATGGATGGGTGGGGAAACATGGAGCAATACCAAGACCCTTTTTCCTAAGGGAGGAAAGGGAAGAGAGACAGCCAGGCACTCTGGAAAGTGTTCACCTTCCCCAGCTGTGCCCCCCACCTCCCAGGTGGTGACAACGCAGGGCTGTTACACTCAGCCCCTTTGTCGGGCAGCAGGAAATGGGCACGTGGCAGGAGAAAAGCACCTCTGCAACACTGGGGTCTGGCTGCCCTAGATCCCATGGCCATGAGGGTGGAGAGCTTTGCTGGGTGGGAGAGGAGAGACAAGGGGGTTTGCTCAGTGGAAGGCATCTGCAATGGAGAGGACAAAGTGATGCTCCCACCTGCCCCAGCATACCATAGCAGTTCCCCTTCCCTCTGACCACATCCCTGCTGCCTGGAGTCACACCTGGGAGCTGTTCCTCTACCCCCACATCTCTTCCCTGTCAGTGCTCACAGACCCCATCCCACACACTGAGCACTCAGCTCTGCCCTGCAGACACCTCCTGCTTGAATAGCACTGTCCCAGGGCATCTCGGGGGTTGAGGCACCGCAGGAGCTGCTCAGACCCACCCTGGAGAGGATGGAGAGGTGAAGTTGGAGCTGTCTGCAGTCTCCACCTCCTTCACAGACAAAAATGTATTTCTCTTTTTCCCCTGCAGCAATTAGGAAACTGAAAGCACAGCCTCTGGAAGGATCCTTCTGCTAATGTAATCCCTGCCTTCTCCATCCTCTTGAAAGATCCCCTCAGGACATGGGTGAGCTGGAGCTGGGAGCAGCCATCACCCATGCAACACCCTGTAGACGGGAAAATGAACCTTTCCTGGTGGGGCAGGAACTGGCTTCTCATTCCAGTGAGCAGACCAAGGACTTCACGATGTGCCAGGGTTCCTATCAGCTGCATACATATGAAGCTTCCCAGCAGGCTGTTCACAGCCTTAGCATCTCTGCGGCTTCTCAAAATGGTTCTTGGGTATCTCAAAGATCCTGTGAGAGAGATCCTATGTTCCCTTCTGGTCAGCAGCATCATGCCTGTAAGGACACCTCTGGGAGATAGTGAAGTGCCCTAAAGATCAGGACTGAGGAAGGGAGAGACAGATCATTTCCCAGCACCACTGACTGCGCTGCCCAGAGCCCCACACGTTTGGAGGGGTCTTGGGCACCTCTGCAGGACTCTCAGGGTCAGTGTCTGAACTTCAGCTGAACCCCATCCCCTCCACCCCCCCACACTGACATACCCAAGAGCCTCAGAGTCAGAGCAACACGGTGAGGTGGAATGAAAAGTAAAAATACCATGATCGTATTGCCAGGTGAGGGTAGAGGTGAGACAGACAGGCAAACAGAAAAGATTTCACCTTGCCCAGCTGGGCACATTGCCTCCCAGGCACGATATCGCCGAGCGGTTGCTCTCAGCCCTTTGCTGGGCAGAGGGAAACAGGCATGTGGCAGGAGAAGCACACATTTCTTCTGGGGGTCTGGCTGCCCAGGAGGCAGCTCATGCCCAGGATTTTGCAGATGTGTGGGCCAAGGGCTGTACTGGGTGGGAGAGGACAAATGAGGGGGATTGCTCAGGGAACGTATGCTCACTCAGGGAAAGGCCAGAAGGTGTCCATATCCCCCCTGTAACAGGGTTTCCCTCAGCAGTTTCATCCCTTCCTGCCCATGTCTCTGCTGCCTGGAGCTCTCCCTGCCAGGAGCTGTTTCTCTGCCCCCATGTCTCCTCCATGCCAGAGCTCACAAACCCCATCCCAGCCCCTGTGTGACCAGCTCTGCCCTGCAGAAACCCCACAGCAGCAGGGCACTGCCCAGAGGCACCTCAGTGTTTGATAATCTGCAGGTATGTGGAAACAGCCTTGTTGAAGCTTGAAAGGTCAGGTTGGTTTGTCTACATGTGATGGAGGGGAGGGACTTGCTGAGGCTCCCTGCAGACCTATAGGTCTCTTACAGAGATGGTTTAGGAGTCTCAATCATTTTCACTTCCCCCTTCCCAATCAAACAGCAGAAATTTAAAAACAGAGGTTCCGAAAGGAAGGTTTTTTCTCAAGCAGCAACTTCATTGACCTTCCTTTAGGAAGGTCTCCTCTGGAAACATAAGCTGGGTCAGCTGGAGCAAGGATCTCACAGCGCAGAAAGACGGCTCCCCAGAGCCTTGTTCCAAGCATGACAGATCCATCACCACTCCCTCCTCTCCAAAGACCATAAAAATGAAAGCTCAGACTCAGGAATGCACACGCTGATGCAGGCAGCCCAAGTCTTGACTTTCCTCTTGAAAAGTCCCCTCGGAAATGTCCTGGCAGTGATCTGGAGCAGTGAGCAGCCCTGACCCACGCAGCACCCTCTTGACAGTGAAAAGACCCTGCTCTGCCCTGCTCGGTCAGGGGTTGCTCCTTCCACTCAACTTCTCCCCACAGCGCATGGGGAGCTCCCCAGGGAGGCTGAGCACCGACCCTGGCTGGCGGCAGAGTCCCTGCCCTGGCACACAGCCCCGTGGGTGCACAGCCAGCTTCAAACCCCTGCAGCCATCCCCGGGAGAAGGCAGCCGTCATGCCCTGTCCCTCTGACGGTCCAGCAAGGAAGCCTGGCTAGGAAGCATGTCATCCTTCTCCACACCAGAAAAATCGGGAGAGCAATTCTGAAAGGTCCTATAAGCTGTGACATTTACCAACATTGGAAGACCCCTCTGTGCACTCATCTGCTTGCCCTACGTCCAGAGACTTACCATGTAGAGGGCTGTGAAGATTTCTCTTCCAGTCAACTCTCAGCATCCTCCCACTCCACACTGCCTTTAACCTCTCTCTGCCTCGCTCCTCTCCCATCAACGCCTGCAGGCAGTGCCTTCAGCCCTGCTGTGCTTTACAGAGGAGCTGCTCCTGGGCAGAGCTGTCTCTCTGCAGAGCTGCCTGGTTGCCATGAGTTCTCCCTCTTTCCCAAGAGCCCAGCCCAGCTCAGCAGCAGGGGACCAGCCCAAGGCAGCACTCTCTCTATCCCCTCTGGGCTCCCTCCAGGTGTCCCTGGGGCTCCAGGGGAACCTGCTGTGAAACAGGCTGAAGGCATCACTGATGTTCCCTTCCTCAGCTGGGGAGAGACTCTTCATTCCAGCAATGTAACTTCTCACATCGGAAAAACAGTCAGGTCTAATAATCACCTTTCCTCAACCCATCATTAGGCAGGACACCCAGACAGTGACGGGCAGGGATCTCCCTTACCCTTGCTGAGGGAAGGGATTCGGCTGAGTCATTTGCGGCATCTCATCCCAGGTTTGCAGTCCTGGGGCTAGAAGGGGACTCAGCTCCTTCCCATGCACACCACAAACCTACAGAAGGTGAGATTCCTCTCACTTCACTTCAGGTGTGCACAAAACAGGCACCTGCATGTGAGCTCCTTGTCTCAGCTCCCCTGTGAATTAATGGTGATGGATGGCAGCCGTGAGCTGTTCAGACACAAACACCTGGTGACATTTGAAATGCCAGAGGTGGTCCAAGATATGTGTAGCTATCTTCAAGCTCTAGTGGAGAAATGCTGAGAGACAGGGCAGCATCTGGGGACACTGTCTTGGAGGCTGGTGGGGAATCCCTTTGGCTGACTGAAATGACAGCAGATGCCCACATTTAGGACGACTGAACCTGTACCTATTTTTTTATGTTCTGGGCAGCCTACGCAGGGATTCAGTTGATCCAATGGAGTCATGTTCCCTAAGGAGATCAAAGTTTCTCTCTTTTTCATCAGTCAGGTTTACTAGTTCGCCATTGATTATAATAATGGTGATTTCATGAACATCCCCACATTGCCTACTCTAATTCATAGAAGCTACTCAATTTCTTGATGAAATACAGGCCTGTAGTGCTACATGAGATGCCAAAGCTCTCACGTGATGGTACCTCACTCAGGAGGTTCATGCATCCTCCAGGCTCAGGGATGTTTCCTGAGGTCCATCCAAGTGTGGGGGTGAAGGAGGGGAAGAGAGCAACATCAGCTCATGGGGTATGACCAAGCACAGCCACCCCCAGCAGTGGGCATTCCCCATCTGCCAGGCTGAGTCATGCACACAAGATGGAAACAGTTGTACCATCGATGATTTGAACAAAATGGGCTCTTCTTCTGGCCTTATTCCAGGGACAAACCTCTTTGTCCTCCTCCTCCTCTTCGCTCCAGAGCTCATGGTGAGCTTTCATGGCCATAACAGGGCCTTTATGACCATCTCTTAGGAAACGGTTGTCTTTTGATGATCTTCTGGGCAGAAAGAGTAGTCACAGTAAAGCATCAAATAAATCAGAACTGATGCCCAGTGGAATGTTGTAAGAACCTGATGAGCTACACCCACAGCTGTGCCTTCCTGGCAAGGACTCTGTCCTGAGCAGGGGATCCAGCCTCTGCCACTCTCTGGAGAGGGAAACCAGCAGTGTCCATGCCACCTGGGGACAAAGAGGGTGACATTTGCAAGACCACCCTTCATCTGAACTGCTTTAGCTGTGTTCTTCAGGATGGGCTGTCATGCTTTATATGGCAAATACTGATTCAATTGGCATTGCCCAGAGTTGCTACTACAGAAGCAGACTGCTACTTTTTCTTTTTTTTTTTCCATAGATACTTCTATTCTTAGGGAAATCACAGAAACACCTGAAGGATTATGGATGCCTTATCAACAGAAGACCCACAAGGTTTGCATCTCAACAAATGGGATGCCAGAGGCCAAGGGAAGGATGGTTTGGGCACTGTCATGGGATTTGGGAAGCTGAAGCGTGCACTCTTCTCCCTGTCTCCTGACACACTGCCCTCCTCATTGAGATGTGCGAGAAACACCATCAACTAGGTCTGAACTCACAGTCGTGTCAAGAAAGTTATGTCTAACTGCAGCCAATGTTGTCCTGCCAGCTCAGGATTTGAGCTTCCATTTGAGGCCAAATGAATTAAATTCACAGCACCTCCATCTTCCCCCTGACACTGGCTATTGTGTGACACAACTGCCCTGGATCTCCAGGCGGGATGGGTAAGAAAAACGTTTAACTACTGAACTGGAGGTTTTCCCCTTGCTAGAAACGTGAATGCAGCAGGCTCGAGCCAAGAGGTCCAATAAACCCAACTTACTATAGGGCCAACTAATGAAAACATAACAGAGGCTGTGAGACGTTCTCTTTAAAGACAGGGAACTTGTGAGTTTGGACAATACAGCTTCACCGTTTTTTTCTCTCTCTTTGTAACTCGGCTCTTGGAATTAATGAATTGAATCTGCTTTGCCACTCTGAAACTGTCTCTTTGAAAAACTAGCCCAGCATGGCTTTTTTTCTTTTTTAACCCAGCTGTGTTGGCAGTATTGAAGTGTGTTTCCAGATATGGAGCAGCTTTTCAGAATGTGTGCTCCAAGAGGGGAAATAACACAGCCTGCAATTGGAAATGGGTGAAGCTGTGTTGCTTCAGACAGTATTTGGTATGCATACAACACAAAAAGGTTGTGAAGGTGAATGGGCGTGAAAGAAACAGGAAAACTGCCCATCCCGTGGAGCTCTGCAGAAGGAGCAGATGAGGTGATACAAGTGGGATCAGCACATAGACAAGACTTTTGTAGGGGAGGTTGTGCAAGGGAGTACCCTGACTTCACACAGCTAAAAGCACACCGGGCAGTGTGCTGAAGGGATGGGGAGAAGTCTCCTGGGTTAAAAGAGCGTGGATGACAGAAGGGTGGAGAGATTTGGGTTGCAGAGACTTTTGAGGCAGTCCTTTCAAGGTCTGACCAGGCTGAGCTTTGGAGCCAAGATGAAGTAAAGAAACTCTCAAGGATGTTTTGGAATTAGTGGTACTATCACCAATAGCAGTAACAGGAGAATGTTGTCAGGGAACTCCTTCTTTTTCTTGATGTTGATGATGATGATGAACTAAAACTCTTTAATTTCCTTCCGTACAGTTATTATTCTACATCGGCAAAATAGCTACAAGTTCTCAGTAGCTAGCCTCTGGCATGAAGTTCTTAGAACAGTGGTTTTTCTTTCACTGCTACCTCTTTGTTATCATTTCAAGATTACACCTCTTAGACAGATTGGCCCCTACATGATCCCTGTTCTGTGTCTTTTCTCCCTATTTTTGGGAGGAGAGGGAGGTGGAATAGGGGAAACGTTTCTTTTTTAGCCAAAGATGACCAAAGGACCGATCCCAGGTGAGTGCAAAGGCAAAAAGGAAGCCAGAATTTTTGTGTGGTGTACCCAGTGGTTCATATGGTGCACACCATTACCTGCATTTCCACTCTCTGAAGTGCTAGCTCTGCAGCAGAGAGCCTGGAAGCTCTGAGCTCCCTTCATCTGCCCTGCATTTAGCATGGAAAATGAAACTAACCTAGTCAAAAGGTTCGTTTCACTATCTTCACAGCCTAAAGCACTGCATGGGCCAGGAGACGTAGACCCAGGCACCTAAAGAGGAATCACACTTCTCTGGACAGAAAGATTAGGTTCTTCCTAAGATCCTCCCAGGAATCTCAGGAGACACGGCATACCGATTCCTGGATTAAAGGCATTCAGGCTGGAAGGGACCTCAGTAGGTGTCTTCACCAACCACCTGCTCAAAGCAGGTTCAGACCTGAATACTCAGGGCTCTATTCAAACACGCCTCAATCACATTCCAGGATAGACACGGTGCACACTCCCTGGGAAACAGCTTCCAGTACTTGGCTATCCTTAAGCTGGACAAGTTTCTCCCTATATCTAGGCTGACGATCTCTTGTTTCAGCCCATTGCCTCTTGTCCTTGTGTCTTCCACCATGGACTTAAGCGTCACTTGACCCTCTTGGGGACCGTGCAATGCTGCTGCATGTTCCCCCCAAGATCTTCTCTACTCCTGTCTGAACAAGCCCAGCTCTCTAAGCCTCTTCTCACAGCACAAGTTCTCCCACTGGGCTTGGTGGCCTTCCACTGAAGTGGCTCCAGTTTGTCAAGGTCTCTCTGGCATTGTAGGGTGTCAAAACCTAGGGAAGTATTCTGGATATGGGGCAAAATGGGCTGAGCAGACTGACTGTGCTCCTGCTCATACAGCCCAGGATGCTGTCGGCCTTATTTGCTGCTGGCTCAGGTTTTACCTAATGTAACCAAGGACCACCACAGCCTTTCCCGCAGTCTCTATCATTGCGTGAGCCTAGTCCACCTCAAGGTCAGGAATCATCGGCTCTCCTGAGGTGCCTATTGGTCCATCCCTCCAGCCTGGGTAGGTCCCTTGGGATGGCAACCCTGCCCACCAGTGCCGTGTCTGCTCTCCTCAATGTCATGTCATGCGCAAATGTTATGAAAAAGGACTCTCTCGTCTTCTCTGGGTCATTAAAGACACGTTAGACAGGGCAAGTTACAGGATAGACCCCTCCAGGCGCTACTAGCTAGACGCCTCCGGCCAGAGTACCATGAAGTAACAGCGTGACTCTGAGGCCGAGTGTCCAGCTGTTTTTTACCCATCCACCCATGCAGACCATAATATCCTATCTTGGACACAAGAAAATTGTGGGGGACAATGCTGAAAGCCTTGATGACTTCCAGGTAAAAGACCACTGCTGCTTTCCTGCGTCCATCCCAGAAAGCCAAAAGGATGGCCAGACACAATGTCCCCTGGGTAAATCCAACCACTTTCTCTTTCAGACACCCAGAAATTGGATCCGAGTGGAAATGCTGTGGAGCACAGACTTTCCTTCCCCTGCTCATCTGTTGGCCAATTTTGAAAGGTACCTTGAACATCTGGGTGCTGCCAGTCGCCCAGGAGTTCTCCCAATCTCCATCACCTTTGCAAAGATGATGGAGAGTGGCCTCACTGTGACATTGGCCCTCTCTCTCAGCTCCCTGGGATGTTGCACCCCCTGTCCCATAGGCTGTAAAGGATTGTGTTTGCTCAAGGAACCCCTGACTTGATCCCCATCCACCGCTGGTTGTTCTCCTCTGGAGTTCTGCCTTGAGTCACAGAGCTCTGGGAGACCCTTCTGGGGAAGACCGAGGCAAAGAGGGCATGGAGCTTCTCAGATCTACCTACACTCGCTCTTACTAAATTCAGCAGTGGCCACAATGTCCCTTCCTTAACTGTTCCTGAAGTAGTGAACACGCATTATGGTGCCCTTGAATTGCTTTTCAAGTTTAGACTGACTTTCAGTCTGGACTGTTGCTGTGCTTGGAGGATGCTGTCCTTGAAGACAAGCTGTACTGAGCTCTGCCACCGCGCCCTGGCAGTTTATTCCATCAGTGTCACAGCTCTGTTGCCGACATTAATGGATCCAGCTCATCCAGTCCATGCCCCTGGCTGGGGGCATTGCTGCATGTCTGGGCTGAAGCATCTCAGCTGTGGAATGAGGCAAGCTCACACTTGCCATAAAGAAATGTGGTACCAAGTGTCCCAGACCCCTGTGGTCAAAGGTTTTGCTTCAGAGCAGAGACATGGCATGGACAGGAGAGAGCTGTATGTCTTTCTAGCCCTAGGACTACAAATGCAAAATGAAATGACTAAATTCAATCAAGTGAACACATCCCCCCATCTGGGAGAAATTAGATCCTTCTCTGTCACCTTCCTAGTGTCCTGCCTAAATATGGGACAAAAAAAAGGAATTCTCATGCTCAACTCTTTTTCTAATAGGAGCAATGGCACTGCTAGAAAGAAGCGTCTCTCCCCAGCTGAGGGAGGGATCATCAGTGATTCCTTGAGCCTGTTTCACAGCAGGTTCCCCCAGAGCCCAGAGGGAGCAGAGGAAGTGCCGCCTTGGGCTGGTCCTCTGCTGCTGAGCTGAGCCGGCTCCTGGGATGGAGGGAGCTCCTGGCAACTGGGCAGTGCTGCAGAGGGACAGCTCTGCCCAGGAGCAGCTCCTTTTCCAAGCGCAGATGGCTGAGGGCAGTGCCTGCAGGCACCGAGGGGAGGGGAGCGAGGCAGAGAGAGGTTAAAGGCAATTGGGATTGTGTCGTGGTTTAAGCCCAGCTGGCAACTAAGCACCACACAGTTGCTCACTCACTCCCCCCCTGCCCCAGTGGGATGGGGAAGAGAATAGGAAAAGTAAAAGTGAGAAAGCTCGTGGATTGAGATAAGAACAGTTTAATAAGTGAAATGAAATAAAATAAAATAATAATAATGATGTTAATAATAATAAAAATTGTAATGAAAAGGAAAATAACAACAACAGCAACAACAAACAAGAAAAGCAAGTGATGCAAATGAAAACAATTGCTCACCACCCTCTGACCGATGCCCAGCCCAAGCAGCGGTCCCCCGGCCAGCTTTCCCCTTGGTTTATATACTGAGCATGACATCATATGGTATGGAATATCCCTTTGGTCAGTTGGGGTCAGCTGTCCCGGCTGTGTCTCGTCCCAATTTCTTGTGTACGCTCAGACTCCTCGCTGGTGGGGTTGTGTCAGGAGCAGAAAAGGCCTTGACTCTGTGTAAGCACTGCTCAGCAGTAACTAAAACATCCCTGCTTTACCAACACTGTTTCCAGCACAAATCCAAAACACAGCCCCATACTAACTACTATGAAGAAAATTAACTCTACCCCAGCCAAAACCAGCACATTCTCCACCCCTTATTCCATACCATTTATATCATACTCAGGTAGCACACTATCCAATACATTCTCTACCTACCATCACCCTTCCCATCCTTTGATATAGTACACAGATATCATTCCCTTAGTCTATGGATCACCCCTGTGAAATGTCTGTAAAATGTCCATAAATACCCACAAATGTCCACAAAATGTCCATTGAGTTCATTTAGTCCATGACTTTGGGTTTCATCTGTTATGGTGGTCACTCAGGACAAGAGAGATGTTGTATTGCATGGAGTTATTGGGCACCACAGCCAGCTCTGGTCAGGTCACTTCTGCACTTGCACTGCTTTTTGTAAGGCTTGTCCTCCATTGGTTCAGGTGGTTCCTGCTATAGTAATTCCTGTAACATGTAACTCAAATCACGGATTAGTTTCACCCAGAATTAAATCACCTTGAGGTACGCACTGGACTCCCCCATCCTTCTGCGTTACCCACCAAGTGCACCCAGGTCCTTGACCAAAAACAACTCCACAAATAGGTTTACCTTTTCCTGAGGAAGGAATAACCCAGACTGTTTTTCCCAGCAAGTTCCTTATATGTACTATGGGGATCTTATCTCCTTCCACAGTGCGCAGGGGTTTTGATTGGGCAGGGCCAGGTCGACTGGCAGAGCCTCTAGTGTTAACTGGCCAAGTGGCTTCTGCTAAATGTGCATCCCAATGCTTGAATGTCCCAGCACCCATTGCTTTCCGTGTAGTTTTTAACAGTGCGTTGTATCGTTCAATTTTCCTGGAGGCTGGTGCATGGTAGGGGATGTGATACACCCAGTCAATGCCGTGCTCCTTGACCCAGGTGTTAATGAGATTGTTTCGGAAATGAGTCCTGTTGTCTGAGTCAATTCTTTCAGGGTGCCGTGTCGCCATAAAACTTGCTTTTCAAGGCCCAAGATAGTGTTCCGGGCAGCGGCGTGGGTCATGGGGTATGTTTCCATCCATCCGGTAGTTGCTTCCACCATTGTAAGCACATGCTGCTTCCCGTGGCAGGTTCGTGGCAGTGTGATATAATCAACCTGCCAGGCTTCTCCGTATTGATATTTCAGCCATCGTCCTCTATACCAAAAAGGCTTCAGCTGCCTAGCGTGTTTGACTATGGCACATGTTTGACATTCATGGATAACCTGTGCAATAGCATCAACGGTCAAGTCCACCCCTCGATCATGAGCCCATTTGTATGTTGCATCCCTTCCTAAATGTCCTGATGTGTCATGGGCCCATTGAGCTATGAAGAGCTCACCCTTATGTTCCCAATCCAGATCCACCTGAGTCACTTCAATTCTAGCAGCCTGGTCCACCCGCTCATTGTTTCGATGTTCTTCAGTGGCACGACTCTTGGGTATGTCAGCATCTACGTGACGTACTTTTACAACCAGGTTCTCTACCCGAGCAGCAATATCTTGCCATAATTCAGCAGCCCAGATGGGTTTACCTCTGCGCTGCCAGTTGCTCTGCTTCCACTGCTGTAGCCACCCCCACAGGGCATTTGCCACCATCCATGAATCCGTATAGAGATAAAGTACTGGCCGTTTTTCTCGTTCAGCAATATCTAAAGCCAGCTGAATGGCTTTCACCTCTGCAAACTGACTCGGTTCACCTTGTCCTTCAGCAGTTTCTGCCATTTGTTGTGTAGGACTCCACGCAGCAGCTTTCCACCTTCGATGTTTTCCCACAATACAACAGGATCCATCTGTAAACAGGGCATATTGCTCCTCGGTCTCTGATAATTCATTATACAGAGGGGCCTCTTCAGCACGAGTCACCTCCTCTGGCGACACTCCGAAGTTTCGGCCCTCTGGCCAGTCCATGATCACTTCCAGGATTCCCAGGCAGTTGGGGTTTCCCATCCAAGCCTGTTGCGTTATCAGTGCGACCCACTTACTCCATGTAGCATCAGTTGCGTGATGCGTAGAGGGCATCTTCCCTTTGAACATCCACCCCAGCACAGGCAATCGAGGGGCCAAAAGGAGCTGTGCTTCAGTACCAACTACTTCCGAAGCAGCTCGAATTCCTTCATATGCTGCTAATATTTCTTTTTCAGTTGGAGTGTAACGGGCTTCAGATCCCCTATATCCCCGGCTCCAAAACCCTAGAGGTCGACCTCGAGTCTCTCCAGGCGCTTTCTGCCAGAGGCTCCAGGTGGGGCTGTTATCCCCAGCTGAGGTGTAAAGTACATTTTTCACATCTTGTCCTGTTCGGACTGGCCCAAGTGCTACTGCATGAACTATCTCCCGTTTAATTTGTTCAAAGGCTTGCTGCTGTTCAGGGCCCCATTCAAAGCCGTTCTTCTTCCGGGTCACTCAATAGAGAGGGCTTACGATCAGATTATAACCTGAAATATGCATCCTCTGGAAAACCACAACACCTAAGAAAGCTTGTGTTTCCTTTTTGTTAGTTGGTGGAGACATGGCTGTTATTTTATTGATCACATCCATTGGGATATGACGACTCCCATCTTGCCATTTTATTCCTAAAATCTGAATTTCCTGTGCAGGTCCTTTGACCTTACTTTGTTTTATAGCAAAACCAGCTTTCAGGAGAATCTGGATTATTCTTCTCCCCTTCTCAAACACTTCCTCTGCTGTGTTGCCCCACACAATGATGTCATCAATATACTGCAGGTGTTCGGGAGCTTCACCTTGTTCCAGTGCACTCTGTATCAACCCATGACAAATGGTAGGACTATGTTTCCACTCCTGGGGCAGTTGATTCCAGGTCTCCTGGATACCCCTCAGCGGCAGTGTGACTTCATTCAGGCCTCGATAGTCCACTGTTAACCGCCACTCTTCATTAGATTTTTGCACGGGCCATATGGGACTACTAAAAGGTGAATGAGTCCTACTGATCACTCCTTGACTTTCCAGTTGTTGGATCAACTTATGGATGGGAACCAGAGAGTCTTGATTGGTGCGATATTGTCATGGTAGCAATTGGCACCTGCTGTTCTTTAACTTGCAGCAACCCCACCACAGAAGGATCCTCTGAGAGACCAGGCAAGCTAGACAGCTCTTTAATTTCCTCCGTACTCAAAGCAGCTATACCAAAAGCCCAGCGGTACCCTTTTGGGTCTCTGAAGTACCCTCTCCTGAGATAGCCTATGCCAAGGATGCATGGAGCCTCTGGACCAGTCACAATAGGGTGCTTCTGCCACTCATTCCCAGTTAGGCTCACTTCAGCCTCCAACACAGACAGTTCTTGGGATCCCCCTGTCACTCCAGAAATACAGATGGATTCTGCCCCCTTGTAATCTGATGGAATTAGAGTACACTGTGCACCGGTGTCCACTAGAGCTTTCTACTCCCGTGGGGCTGATGTGCCAGGCCATCGAATCCACACAGTCCAGTAAACCCGATTGTCCCTTTCCTCCGCCTGACCAAAGGCAGGGCCCCTCTGCTCCTGGTCGGAGTCTTCATTACTTGGTTTTTGTAAGTGCAAAACAGAAGTTCCTTCCTCAGAATCAAAGGTACAGTCAGCCCTTCTACTCTGCCCAACAGACACTGGAGCAGTAATTGTCCTGGGTGGATGCTTTTTAGCTGTTGTTTTTCCTTGCAAGTCCTGCACCCGAGCTTCTAGTCTCCAGGGAGGTTGACCATCCCACTTCCTCATGTCCTCCCCCCGGTCACACAGGAAGAACCACAGGGCTGCACGTGGTGTGCACCACCCGTACCCTTTCCCTTGAACAGGAAAAGGCTGACTCTTAATAGCTGAGGCTTTGGTTGGAGTGCATGAGGAAAACCTACCCTTCTCAGCTTGCTCAAACAGGTTTTGGGTCAGTCTGTGTCTGTCCACAGCCGAGACACAAGCACACATGGAGGGAGCAAGACTATCTTCGTATTATCAGAGTTTTCTGGCCAGTTCATCTCTAGTTGGTGCCTCAGTGTCTGTCCAGCTCATTATCGCCAGGGTGTGGGTGCATGACGCCCCTGCATTTCATACAAACTTTCGCCACATGGACCGTGTGCACTGGATTTCATCCGGGTCTTTGCATGTCTGGTCATTATAGATCACGTCCAACACAGCTAATTCCCTCAGATACTGGATGCCCCCCTCAATGTTGGTCCATTTCCTTCGAGAATTTGCAAGTTCTTCCTTGAAGGGATACCTGTCCTTCACACTTGACAGGAGTCGCCGCCAAAGACTGAGGACTCCTGCCTTTTTTCCAATCCCTTTGTCAATGGCCTTATCCTTAGCAAGGGATCCCAGCTGCTGGGCTTCCTTACCCTCTCATTCCTGACTCCTGGCCCCAATATCCCAGCATCGAAGCAACCAGCTGAGAATTAGCTCACCTGGTTGATGGCTAATATCTTTTCGCATATTTCACAGCTCACTTAAGGATAGGGAGCGGGTGGTTTCTGTCTCATTGATTATCTCAGTCTCTTCTCCTCCTTTTCTTGTGGAGGCTCTGCTGCAGAACAGGCTGCCTCTTCTGATTCTTTCTCCTGCTCCCTCTTAGGAGAAGCTTCTTCATCCCTTACGGAACGAGCTGACTTCCGCTTCCACTGTTTCTTTTTAGTTATAGGGGCAACTGATACAGTGCCTGGTTTATTTCCCCTCTCTTCTTCCTGTGAGTGCTGCATAGTATCGAGCAGTGTTTGGTAGATACTGGCCAGGGCCCAGCACAGCATGGTAAGTTGTGCATCTCTGGAGTATCCACAGCATTTTTTTTCAATCATTCTACCACTTCATCAGGATCCTGTAGTTGTTCGGGAGTGAAGTTCCAGACCACTGGAGGTGAGAAGTTCTCTAGATACCTGCCCATATTCTCCCACATGCCGTGCCACCCATGACCATACTCTCGCAGAGCCTGGCTCATATTCCTAAATTGCTTGTTGACCTTAGACAAAACTGAAGCAATATGTCTAAGGAATACCAACAGAAGTATTTTAACTACCCACGGATGTTCAAGGTACTGAGAAGCCATTGTCATGAGGGAGACAACACCACAGAAGAAGGTAGCAAGGGTGCCGTTCTGTATTTCTTCCACAAAAAAACTCTCAGAGGAAGGGGCATAGTTGTTAAATATCTCCATGAGATGGTATCCGAAGTACAGTAACGGATTCAGCGCAGAGACCAAACACCAGATTACCCAGCTCAAGGTCAGTGTTTTAAAAACAAATCTCGCAGGCAAAACATCACTAATTACTGCAGAGCACAGCAAACGGAAAAAGCGCACAGCAATCTTTAACAAGTACAGCAAAAAAAAGATCATGGTGCAGATCAAATAAACTAATGTTGACCTGTAACTTTTAACAGATAGAAGATCTGTTGAATCTGTTATTATCTCAAACCCTTCGTGCCCCACGTGGGGCACCAAAAAGGACTGTCATGGTTTAGTCCCAGACGGCAACTAAGCACCACACAGCCGCTCGCTCACTCCCCCCAGGTGGGATGGGGGAGAGAATTGGAAGAGTAGAAGTAAGAAAACTCGTGGGTTGAGATAAAGGCAGTTTAATAGGTAGAGCAAAAGCTGCGCAAAGAAGCAAAGTGAAACAAGGAATTTATTCAACACTTCCCGTCGGCAGGCAGGTGTTCAGCTACCAGTTCAGGTGCACCGCCAGCCTACTCGCTGGTGGGGTGGTATGAGGAGCAGAAAAGGCCTTGACTCTGTGTAAGCCCTGCTCAGCAGTAACTAAAACATCCCTGTGATATCAACACTGTTTCCAGCACAAATCCAAAACACAGCCCCATACTAGCTGCTATGAAGAAAGTTAACTCTATCCCAGCCAAAACCAGCACACCCCTCCCTCCAGACACTGCTCTTCGTCCTCTTGCTCATCATCTACACTGCGACTGTCTTTGGGAACATCCTCATCGTTGTGCTGGTGATGGCAGATCAGCACCTGCACACCCCCATGTACTTCTTCCTGGGCAATCTCTCCTGCTTGGAGACCTGCTACAGCTCCACCATCCTGCCCCGGCTGCTGGCCAGCTTCCTGACTGGGGACAAGACCATCTCTGCTCCCGGCTGCATGGCTCAGTTCTACTTCTTTTCTAGTTTTGCAGGTACTTGGTGTTACCTGCTGGCGGCCATGTCCTATGATCGGTACTTGGCCATAGGCCAGCCTCTGCTCTACGCAAGCCTCATGACCTGGAGGGTGAGTCTCCAGTTGGCAGCTGGGCCTTGGCTGGGGGGACTGCTGCTATTTGCAGCACTCACCTTCCTCTTATCTCAGTTGCCGTTCTGTGGCCCCAAGGCAATTGACCACTTCTTCTGTGATTTTAGTCCATTGCTGGAGCTCTCCTGCAGTGACACCAGGGTGCTTACACAGGTCGCTTTAACCTTTGGCTTCTCGCATGTGGTATTCCCTTTTCTGTTCGCGCTGGCCTCCTACGTGTGCATCATAGCTGCCATCCTGAGGATCCCGTCCCGCACGGACAGGCAAAAAGCCTTCTCCACTTGCTTCTCTCACCTTACTGTCGTCACTGTCTTCTATGGCACTCTCATCACTGTCTACATGCTGCCCAGAACAGCCCCCCTGAGGCAGTTCAACAAAGCCTTCTCCTTTTTCTACACCATCCTCATGCCCCTGGTCAACTTCCTCACGTACAGTTTGAGAAACATGGAGGTCAGGGAGGCCCTCTGGAAGGTGCTCAGGAAAGCCAAGGCCTGCACCCAGAGCTCCTGGCAGGAGAGAGACAGTAGGGACAAACCACTTGCAGGTCTTTCACACGGGCAAGCGCTGCAGCCTGAGTGCATCTCCAGAAGTGTGTGCCTCTGAGCCTGCTTCAAACTGGTATGGGGATGAGAGGAGGGCTCTCAGAAAGAAAGATTCTTGTATAGGAGAGACTGTGAAAAATGTAGCGGGTTGGCTTTTCCCTTCATAATAAACGCGTTTGTGATCTTATCAACGTGAACCGTTGAAATGACAAAGTACTCCTTTACTAAGACAGTAGAAGAAGAAATTTGGGATGACATCTGAGTGTCTTCCACAGACAAGTGTCGGGGCACATCTTTCCCTGCCACAGCTGTGTTCCTCTGGCTCCAGCTGGAGCTTTGTTCCTTTCTCTTCACCTTGTGGTAGGGAAACAGGGACAGCCCCCATCCTAGCTCCTTCACCCTTGGAGGGTCAGGCTTTCCTTCTCAGCCATATTTCTCCACCGGAAAGCCTTTACTCAGCCTTCCTCCAGAGCCCAGGGAGAGGAGTGGGCTTGGGGGCTGGATTCCCACAGATCTTGACTCCTTCGGTCCCCTTTGAGATGGGAGCCTTTGCCACCAGGGCACACAGCCGACTCCTCTTCAGCTTCCTCACCAAGAGCCCCATGGCCTCTTCTGCAAAGCTGTTCTCTGACCACTTGGCCCCTCTGGCTTTTTGCATGGGGCTTTTGGGTTTACTCCACCCCAATGTACAGGACTCTGCCCCTGCCTTGGCTGGATTTCAGCATGCTCCTGAAAGTCCCATTCTGCAGCATGTCGAGAACCCCCTCAATAGTGAATCCAGAATCTCAAGCAGCAGCTAACAGAGACCAGAGCTCTTGGGTCACTGGTAGATGGGCACTGAAGGATCCTCCCCTGGTTTAACCTAGGAGAGGCTCAAGAGAGAGTCTGTAACCTTGTCACAAAGGGATAAAATGATACTCGGTCTCCTGTAAAGAGCAAACTCCTTGTGGGATATTGAACGGGGTTTGTGGAAATTTATAAAGCTTGTTTTGGGGGTGTTTGAAGAGGACTGTAGGAGCACACCAAGATTATGCTAGGTTGTTCAGAAGGGCCAAAGGCGGGGAACTGGAGGGATCCAGGTCACTCAGAGAGGAGACAGCATGGGAAACCACAGTGGAGGGCCAATGAAAGGGACCAGCCCCATGTCAACAAGGTGCTGATTGGTATACGTGCCTGGGTTAGCCTGGCACCTGATTCCTGCCTTGCTTGAAGGTGGGTGTGACATCGGATTTTTCCCAGTCATCAGAAACCTCCCCATCATCATGATCTTTCCACCCTGTTGGAGAACAATCCCACCTTGACATCGCCCAGCTTCCCTGGCAACCTTGAGTGCATCCCCTCTGCTCCCAGACACATGTGAGCCCAGTTTGCTTCTGTGCTCTCTACCTTGATGTTCCCCCATTGACCAGTGGGTCCCCAGTTTCCTTCACCTTTTTTTTTCCCCCAAAGTGCAACAGCTTTTTTCGTTGTTCATTACTTCCCCCTTTAACAATTTTGACCTCTAGCTATGCTTCAGCTTTCCTAATGCCACACATGCCAAGACTTGGACAACCTCTCCATCCAGGGTAGAAAATCCATGTCTCTATCTTCCCTGAACTTCCTACCATGCATTGAGCAGCTGGTCTGTAAGCTCTCCTGGTCCCATGGCTTCCACTGCTGTCTCCCATGGGATCCTTGCAAGCAGAGCCTTGAACAACCTAAAGTCTCTTCTCCAGCGGGCGAGGGTTTGGGTGCATCCTACACGCCTCCTACCAACATCTTTCCCCATGCAGTGGTCACACTGCTCCCACACTTAGGCACCTTTGGGTGTTTATCTGAGGTCCAGGTCATGGCGTCCATGGGTAGGACTAAAGAGAAAGGAGGCCCCTGTGTCCCAGTGGAGATCTTGTCCAGGGGTTGAGCTCTACAGGACCACATAAGGGGCAATGGGAAATGGCTCTTGCTGCTGCAGGAAATACAATAGCTTCAGCAGGACAGGGGATACAAGCCCACCAGGCAGTGATGGGGACCACACAGTATGGTGGGTGCAACACCCCCCATCCCCACCCCGACCCAGGACTGGGGTTAGGGGCCCAGGCATCTTGGCTCTGCTGGATGTCTCTCCAGTGAGCCCAGAAACCCCAACCCTGGGAAAAGAAATGCCGAGACATTTCACTGCTGAGAAGGCAAAAGCTGGCTGAAGGCTTGGGAGCACTAGTGCAGGTGTCCCACCACCTGTGGAAGAGTCCAGGGAAGGTTCCAGAAGAAGAGACCTCACAGGCACCTAACACAGCCACCAGCCTGATCCTGGCCTTCAGAAAGGAATGACTTCACAAACACAGATGCCAGTCATGAGCCTTCTGCTGGCCAATCAAGTGCCCAAGCATCAGTGACGCCATACGCAACCTCTAGCTGCTGGCATGTTACATACTCAGGCAGAAGTGACCTCACAAGTACCAAGCCTAGTCACCAACCCTCGGCTGGCCTAAGCGGTACTCTGCTACACATGACTTGACACACCTACGAGCTTGCTCATGGTCTCTCAGGTTCTCAGGCAGCAGCACCCTCATAAGTGGCATTCAGGCCATATGTCTGCTGCTGGCCTGTCACAGACTCAGGCAGAAGTGACCTCACAAGCACCTAGCTCATCCATGAGACTGGTGCTGGCCTATCAGGCACTCAGGCAGCAGTGACCTCCAAATCAATGTCCAAGTGGTCCGCCTGTTTCTGGCCTATCAGACCTTCTGGCAGCACTGGCCGCAAAATTAACATCCAATCCAGGTGCCTGCTGCTGGCCTGTCCGGTACTCCTGAAGGAATGACCTCATAGGCACTGAACCCAGCCTTGAGCCTGGGGTTGGCCTGCCACCTGCAGAGACAGGGGTGAACTCCAAATGAGCATCCAAAGCGTACGCCAGCTGTGCAGGTACCTGGGACTACAGCAGCAGTGACCTGTCATGGTTTAGTCCCAGCTGGCAACTAAGCACCACACAGCCGCTCACTCACTCCCACCAGGTGGGATGGGGGAGAGAATCAGAAGAGTAAAAGTGAGAAAACTCAAGGGTTGAGATAAATACAGTTTAATAGGTAAAGCAAAAGCCGTGCAGGCAAGCAAAGCAAAGCAAGGAATTCCTTCACCACTTCCCATCGGTAGGCAGGTGTTCAGCCATCCCCAGGAAAGCAGGGCTCCATCACGCATAACGGTTGCTTGGGAAGACAAATGCCATCACTCCGAATGTTCCCCCCTTCCTTCTTCTTCCCCCAGCTTTAATTACTGAGCATGACATCATATGGTCTGGAATATCCCTTTGGTCAGTTGGGGTCAGCTGTCCCAGCTGTGTCCCCTCCCAACTTCTTGTGCACCCCCAGCCTCCTCACTGGTGGGGTGGTGTGAGGAGCAGAAAAGGCCTTGACTCTGTGTAAGCACTGCTCAGCAGTTACTATAACCCCTGTGCTATCAACACTGTTTCCAGCACAAATCCAAAACACAGCCCCATACTAGCTACTGTGAAGAAAATTAACTCTACCCCATCCAAAACCAGCACAGACCTCACATTCAACATGCCAGACATTGGGCTGCTACTGGCCTACTGGGTTCTCAAGCAGAAGTGACCTCACCAGCAGCTACCCTAGACATAAAGCCTTTTGCTGGACTTTCATGTCCGCACAGAATCATGTAGATTGAAAAGGATCTTTGGAGATCATCTAGTACATCCCCCTGCCTAAGGGGACTCAGCTAGAGCAGGTTGCCCAGGACCGTGTCCAGGCTGGTTTTGAGTATCTCCATGAATGGACACTCCACAGCCTCTCCAGGCAGCCGGTGACAGCCTCATGCACCCGTGATGCAGAAATCCGTTTGCTTGAGTTCAGGTTGAATTTCCTGGTTTTGAGGTTCGGGGCCTAAACCATGTGCCCTGGGTGGGAAGGCTGAGGGACACGGGCTTCTTCAACCTGGTGAACCTCCTCCAGTGAGGGTCGTCATCCAAAAGGGATAAACTCACTGGAAACGTTTTAGCAAGAAAGATGGGAAATGATAGATATAGACAGAATGAAGGAGTTGGCTGAAGAGATAGTTAGCCTGCTGAAAGACAAGGGCAGGCTGCTAACTCCCTGAAGCTCAAAGCAGCACCTGGGTAGTCAAAGAGATCTGGCTGAGCAATGTGTAAGGGGAGGGGAAAACTGGAGAGCAATGGAGGGGCATAGGTCCAGACTGCCTGCCGAGAAGTCGCCTTTAGACCTGGCCATTTTGTCAGGACAGGTGGAAAGATTCAAGCGGTTAAATACAGAGGACCATGGACAAAGAACTGGCAAAGCAAGTACGGGGCAAGTCAAGGTTTCTTCTCCTGCAATTAATACTCTTCCTGGAAATTCCCATTCTTACATGGTGGGAAAACATTGTCATTTTATAAAAAAATACTGAGTCGTCTCGGCTGGTGAAAAGGTGCTCTTTTGAAAAACTGCAAGCAGTTCCAGGCAGAGCTCAGTTGTCTCACCATGGACACTGAGGGACGCTTGTAGAGGTCCCAGTGTGTCTGAGGTGGTTCCCTATGGCTGGTCACTGTTACACAGGACAGGAGGTCTCCTGCAGGAGACCAGAGCCCCTTGAGAGCTGCTGACAGAGGCCAGGCAGAGGGTCCCAGGACACCTGCACTGGCACCAGCCATCTCTGTCCCTGTAACTTAAGACATCTCTGTCCCTGTAGCTACATCCCACCCCAGTTCTGGAAACCCTTTTTTCTTTCAAAATAGTAATTAAAATAAATGTTCATTAAGTCCTCCAAAGACTTGTATTTCAAACAAAACAAGGCTAAACTAGGAGGAAATAATCACAAAGAATTTAAAAACACCTGAAAATTCCATTAAAAAGATCTTTGATTTAGATCTTTCCTCATTTGTTCTTTGTTTCATTTTGATTGATGTTTTCTGAACATTTCTATCACAATCAGGCCTGCAGCATAAAAAATGTTATTTCTATGTCTGTCGGAGTTCCCACTGTGCTAAAAAGCCTCCCCACACAGGAGCATCCATGCCACTCCTCACTTTTTGCACAAAATGAGTCACTCACCAAGGTGGCAGGCTCTCTCAGCTGACAGGGGGAAGCAGGGTGGCCAACTTCAGTGAAACACCCTGGGTTTGGGTGGCCAGATTTGTTCAGATTAGACCTTGGGAGGTCTATAGAAAACCACTCTGCTCAAAGCGGGGTCAGGTGTAGGTCAGACCTCGTTTCTCAGGGCTTGGACCATCTGAGTCTTGAAAACATGCAAGGACAGAGGACTCCACAGTCTCTCAGGGTGACCAATACTTGCCTCATGGTAAAAAAGGTGAGCCCCCTGCTTGCTGTGAGGTGCTCCTCAGCCATCCCTTCTCCAGGCTGAACAAGGCCAGCATCATCAGCCTTTCCTCACAGGGAAAATGATCCCACCCCCGGACCATCTTCGGGGCCCTTCACTAAACCCACTCCAGCTTGCCGGCCCCTTTGCAGTCCTGGGGTTCCCAAAACCGGACACAGTGGTCTGGATGTGGTCTCACAAGTGCCAAACAGAGGAGGGGAGTCCCTCCCCTCCATCTTCTGGCCATGCTCCTGGTCACACAGCCCAGGGCCCTGCTGGCCTCCCTTGCTGCCAGGGCACGTGGCTGCCTCCTGTCCAGCTCCCTGCCCACCGAGACCCTTCCCCCAGAGCTGGTCCCCAGCCAGGCAGCCCCCACCCTGTGCCATTGCCAGGCTGAGTCCCCTGCAGGGGCAGAAACTGGCACTTGTCCTTGTGGGATTTCGTGAGGTTCCTGCTTGGTAGGACAATGGGGTGTCCCCAATGGCACTAGGGGCAGGGGAGGGCTGCACTAGATCCAGCCCACAGGCTTTCCATCAGAGTGTGAAGAACCACTGTCTAGTCGTACATCCCTTTGCCTTCTGGCTCCTCACAGCCTCTCCTGGCATTGCAGAGCCCTTGTCAACCTATGGTCTCCTCAGGTTCACATTTCCTCTGCAAGACTCCTCCTTGGATTGTCACTCGTTCTATGAGGTGCCACTCACTGCCCACCCAGACTCACACACTGTCCCTGGAGATGCCCTGACTCCGCCTGGCAGCTCCCGATTCCTCTCCAGGATGGCATCTGCTATCAGCCCCACTGCAGGTGGGACAGTGCCTGGCAGATAAGTCAAAGACCCGTTGCTGTCTGAGTTGACATGTGCAACCAAGAAGGGAGGTCTTCATCCAGCCCTTGGTCACAAACAGTTCCCCCTGGCACTCTGAGCTTGTCCCTCAGAATCCATCAAGAACCCCAGAAGAGCCAAAGTCCTTTTGAGAGAGCAGCTTCTTGGGTCTATTCCTGACACCAGATTTGGAAGGGGTGCCCAGCCTTCTGGCCCTGTCCTCAGGAGCCTTTTTGGTTATGGTGGTGCTAGTAGAGAGGCCAGCTCTGACACAATGGTTCCCATGGCCCACCCGTGCCTTCAGCCACAGGGATGGCCCTGTAGAGACAACAGGACTGTCACAAATTACACAAGATCTTAGGGGTGACACAAAGGCAAGGACACAGCACGACAGTGTGGAAGTGAGGAGAGACCAGCACTGAAAAGGCCGTGTTCTGCTGCTGTCCATGGCCATGGCTCCAGGGAAGCAGCAGCCCCTACTCAAAGGCAGCAGAGGGGGAGTGCCCACCGAGGCAGCAAGGGGCAGCCCCATTGGCCACGGGGATTGCTCCTCCATGGGGCAGCTGGGCATTTGCCTCCTGAAATCCTCCTGCATGCTGGGGCTGCTCCCCCAGCTCCAGAGGAGATGCGGGAGATAGGAATTGAGGCAAATAATTTTCTACTGCTTTCTTTATTGAGTTTATCGAAAGAGAGAGCCTGGATCCACATGTACATTCAGTATTTAGGTCAAGAAAAAACAAGTAGAAGGCCAAGAATAATAACATCACAGGTACAAAACAAAAATCAAATGCAAAATAAAATAAAAAAAAACAACCACAAAGTAAAAATAAAGACACATATGAAGAAAAGTTAGTCCTGGCTTTTCCTAAGATACAGTGGGAGCCCTAGTGGGATAACGGGCACCTTATTAATCTGAAGTCGAGCGTATTCAAACAGTTTCTGCAGGGCTTCTATGATTTCCTTGTTCCTCATGCTGTAGATGAGGGGGTTCACTGCTGGAGGCACCACCGAGTACAGAACTGCCAGCACCAGGTCGAGGGATGGGGAGGAGATGGAGGGGGGCTTCAGGTAGGCAAAAAATGAAGTGCTGATAAACAGGGAGACCACAACCAGGTGAGGGAGGCAGGTGGAAAAGGCTTTGTGACGTCCCTGCTCAGAGGGGATCCTCAGCACCACCCTGAAGATCTGCACATAGGACAGCACCATGAAAACAAAACAGCCAAAAACTAAAAAAGAACTTAATATAAGAAGCCCAACTTCCCTGAGGTAGGATTCTGAGCAGCAGAGCTTGAGGATCTGGGGAAGTTCACAGAAGAACTGGTCCAGGGCATTGCCTTGGCAGAGCGGTAGAGAAAATGTATTGGCTGTGTGCAGCACAGCATAGAGAAACCCACTGCCCCAGGCAGCTGCTGCCATGTGGACACAAGCTCTGCTGCCCAGGAGGGTCCCGTAGTGCAGGGGTTTGCAGATGGCCACGTACGCCCAAAAGGAGCTCCAGCAAAGCTCAGCCAGTGCAGCAGACACTAACTGTGCCTCATGATTGAGCTGGTGGCCATTCCTGAAGTATTTCCTTAAAACTGGAAGCTTCCTGGAAGTTCCAGCCTTTTGGACAAGGTAATTTTCTTCTCAGTTTCATGTCTGACTCTCTCCTCTTATGAAATACATTGACATTCTTCATAATTTGTTCAAAGAGGAGAAGAAATCCCAGCATTGCACAATGATCAAGGAGAGAACTTGACACATACTAATCTCTGTGTCTTGATCCCCATCTGCTGAAAGAGGACAGAGGATCATCCTGAACAGGTAACACTCTGCCTCGGGGCCAGGAGTAAGTGAAGCACCGCAAAGGTCTGTCCTGGGACATGCAAGACATAGATCAGCTGGAGCAAGCTCAGCGGAGGGCTATGAGATGGTTGGGTTGGGGGCAGGCTGGAGCACTTGCCATCTAAGGCAAGAGTGAGGGAGCAAAGCTTGTTCAGCCTGGAGCAAAGAAGGCACCAGGGGATAAGAAGAAATGTTTTCCCCATGAGGTCAGTTGCCAAGAGAGGTTGTGCCATCCCTATTCGTGCAGGTATTCAAGTCTTCTTCCACCCTGCCTGTCATCTCCTCCCATTGACCAAAACAGTCTTGCTCCTGCAGGAGCCAAGCAAGAGAGCCATGGCACCAGCACAGACTCTGCATCCCCTGAGACCTCTCTTCCCTACGGGGAAGGAGAGAGGTCTTTCATCAGCCCCACGCTTCTTTCTCCACCCTCAGCCTTTGCAGTTGCCTCTATCTTGTCTTTGCTCTGATCACATTTGACCTGGAAGCCCACGAGACTCCTGGAACTCCTAACATCGATCTGGCGTTCACCACAAACCTGGATCCCAACCGGTCATGGAGGCATCAGTCATGCAGTGCCCCAGCTGTGCCACCCAGGGCAGACTTTGTCACTCCACTGCCAGCACCGCTGATGCAGTGCCCATGTCCTGTCCTTCTGCCACAGAGTGCCCAGGAGCCCCAGACAGCCCCAGCTGCCTCGGGGGCTGTGATGAAACCTTTCAGCAGCAGGCTGAGGTGGGGTGGCAGGAGATGGGCCCTTGGCACTGCCTGGGCAGGGAGAAGCCAGCTCCCCTCTCTTGGGGCTGGGCACAGCTTGTTCCCAGGAACCTCCCTGAGGAGCACACGTCTTCTGTATCTTTCTGTGCCCTTGCACAGGTGGCATGGGGACTAGGGCTCCTGGGGCAGAGCGGAAGAAGCTCAGCTGGGAGAGTGTTAGAGGGAAGAGCTAAAGGTCCCTGCCTCAAGCCCAGGGTCTGGCAACGTTTTCCCTTGGGCTTTTACAGAGCATCTTGCTCTTCTTCCAGCCTGCCCCTGCCTTCCCTGTGCTCAGGGCAGAGTTTGCCCAGGGCTGGGCACAGCTTTACCCTGGGAGCTCCCTCAGGAGCTGCTCCTGGTGATCCTCCACCTCTGCCCTGTCAGGAGCAGCCAAGCTCAGGCTGCTGGGTGGATGTGCACAGGCAGTGAAAGAGGGACAGGCTGCCCAGGGGGAACACCGAGACTGTGTCTGTGCATGCAGGGGTAGAGTTAGGGCAACTTGAGTTAGAGCTCAGCTGGAGCTGGAACCAGCAAGGGCTGGGTAACCAGAACAGCTTCTCTGAGGAAAGCAATACCAAAAGCTATTGGTACCAGCTAAGGAAGATATGTAGCTGTTGCTGAGTGGGGCAGGGGACCTTGTAAGCAAGGACATGGAATGATTTGAGGTATTCAGCACCTTTTTCCCCTCAGCTTTCACTGACAAGCTCTGCCTGAGGCTTCCCAGTTTCCCAAGCCTCCCAGCAGAAAGTGTGGGACCTGAGCACCCAGTCCCTGCACAGCCCAGCTGCGTCCCACACGGGCCCAGGAGACAGCCATCTTCCAGGACCTCTTGGGCTCTGGTCCAGAAGAGGAGCCATGCTGGGCTGGCCTTTGTTCCTTAGTCAGGATATGGAGATGTGCTGGAGGATGGAGCTGGCCATGGACCGCCCCACAGCCGGACTGAGCAGCCAGCACTGGAAACGAGTGATGTGAGGGGCTGCCCTGGCACAAGTGTCCCCCAGCAGCTTCCCTGCGTGTCCAGGGAGCAAGGGATCAGACCGAGCTTCTCTTCTGCACCTTCCACACCTGGTTTCTCTCCAGCAAGTCCTGGCTCTTCACTGTGAGTGCAATGCTTTTAGCCCACACACTGCCCGGTCACACTGAAGAGCGCGATGCTCAGCTCCATTTTTCAGACAAGGTCAGCCCCACTCCCACCTCTCCCCAGTACCCACCACAGGGAGTTACAGAGCTCTGCGATCTCCCACCAAAGCCTGAGCTCCTTTGAAGGGAACAGCAGTCCCAGGAAGATGGGGAGGAGGGGCATCAGGGAGGCGGGTATCAGCCCTCCCATCAGCCCCAAGACAGGAGGCCAACAATGGCATGAAGAAGTGGAGGCCAATGTACACAGGCTCCTTGTATCCTGGAAAATCCTAAACAAGATATCCTTTGCCTTCCCTCCATTCCCGCTGCCAGCCTTGCTCCCCAGGACAGCACAAAAGCCGTGATCCTGGGACTCCTCCATCAGCTCCTGCTGCCCCAGCCATAGAGCAGCCAGCCCTGGACTTGCATGTGCAGAAATGGATTTCTCTTTCTTCTTTAATCCACAAGCATGAGAGGTGTTTGCGTGCTACACCAGATCCAGGCCAAAGTTTCTTTACTGAAGGTGCATGAATCACTCTCCAGCATCCCTCCCTGTGCCTGCTGGGTCCCTGTGGCCTCCCCTGGGATTGCAGAGTCCTCAATTACCTTTGCACACTTGGATTTAGTGTTTTCCCTTTTTATGACTATGCCTTGGGTGGTCTCTCATTTTGTGAAGCTTCCTACTCACCCCTGGGCACACGCTGTCCCTTCACATCCCCTGAGCTCTCCCCATGCACCTCCAGAAAGAAGGAGTGTTGGCCATCAGCCTATAGCATGTGTGGCAGCCCAAGGCAGGCAACCGCGGGACAACTCTCCAACTCTCTTTGCACTCGGCACTGACACCTGAGCCCTGGATCCAGACCTGGGTCCCCAACAGAGCACACTGGGGTGCTGAGCTCATCCTCCAGGTCAGTGGGGAACCAGACGAAAGCCAGAGGATCTTTCAGGGTGCGGTTGAATTACAATGTCCTTTCATGATCTTTTGACTTCTAGCCTGGTCTTCAGGACCTGCACTGAAGGTCTCTGCAGTGAGATGACTCTTTTGAAAGACATAGTATTGGGGAGCCAGCTCTGATAATGTTGTCAACATTTACCAAATGCTTCAAGGCCAGACACAGCAGGTTTAGCCACTAGCAGAGCTGGGATGGATCCAAACATTTCTGTAGGAACATAAGGGTGACAGAGACCATAACCACAAGGAAAACCAAGCAGATTGCAGACCTGCCCTTAGGTACCATGTGCAATGTCATGACTGCATAGGGCTGGGCAAGTTATGAGAGATGATACATGGCTACGAAATCGTTTTTCTCACTGCGTCCTTGAATTCTCTCTCCAAAGAGTGGAGGGCATCGAATTCCAAGAGCATGATTTGACAGAGAACAAGTGTCTAAAAGAGATGGAGATGTCCCCCTCTGTTAACCCCTCTTTCTGTCCCTAGGCAGGGACAGCAAGAGGTCCATTTCCCCTTCTGTAGGGCAGTGACCCCGCTGAGCCAGTGCAGGTATCCAAGGCCTGGTTGGAAACCCTCGGACTGGATGGTTGCAGATGTGCACAAGAGAAGTTCCTGCCTGCGAGGTCTTGTGCACATCTGCAGTGCAGATGTGCACAAGAGAAGTTCCTGCCTGCGAGGTCCTGGCCTGAGCTCCTTCTCGAATCAGTGGGGATGGAGGGGGGCAGGTAGTTACTCACGCAAAAGTCCTGGTGGCATTTGAGGTGCCGGGGCCATCCAAGACATGTACAAGTGTCTCAAGCCCTGACAGAGCAATTTGGAGTGACCCACAGCCTTCCTCTGCATCAGCACCAGAGATGAGTGGGCCTCCACTGAATGAGGGTGACATTAATCACTCTCCAGCCTCCCTTCCCCATGCTGCCGGGTCCACGCTGTCTCTTCTGGCATTGCAGAGTCCTTGTTTCCCTGTGGACACACCAAGTCAGCACTTCACCTTTGGTGACTCCACCTTGGCTGCTCTCTCCCTTTGTGGGGCTCCATTCACTGCCCACCTTGGGCACCCTCTGCCCCCGGAGAGCCTGGGGGATCTCCAGGCAGCTCCAGTTTCCCCTTGGGAACGATGGTGTTTCTTGCTGCTAAATAGGAGTTCATGGAATCAGTTTCCTAATACCGTCCTTGAGCTCCTGGTTCCTCATGCTGTAGATGAGGGGGTTCACTGCTGGAGGCACCACTGAGTACAGAAATGACACAACCAGATTGAGAAGTGGGGAGGTGATGGAGGGGGGCTTCAGGTAGGCAAACATGTCAGTGCTAAGAAACATGGAGACGATGAGCACAGGAGGGAGGCACGTGGAAAAGGCTTTGTGCCTTCCCTGCTCAGAGGACATCCTCAGCACCACCCTGAAGATCTGCCCATAGGAGACAATGATGAAAACAAAACACCCCAAAAATGGAAAAGCACTAACCACAAGAAACCCAATTTCCCTGAGGTATGTGTCTGAGCAGGAAAGCCTGAGGATCTGGGGGATTTCACCAAAGAACTGCTCCGGGGCATTGCCTTGGCAGAGTGGTAGCACAGAGCTAGCATGATGAAGCAAGTAAGTTCAAAGTTCAAAGACGACAGAATGACTGTGATTAGTAAAATGTTGGGTAGAATTTGGTTTGAACATCTGCAATGTATAGATGTAATGGAGTAATTTCTGTTTCCTTTGTAGCCACTGGAGGACGTCTTTAAAAGTCGGATTTCTTAGACTCATCCCTCCATGCTTTTCTGAAACAAATGGACATTTCCATTGGAGAAAACCATGCTCTTGGAGATACTCTCTGCTAGAAGGGGTTATTTGTGCTGTAAATCTGTGGAAGCAGAATAAAATCTCCTGGCTGAAATGTTGGATAGCTCAAGTATTAGGAATACAAGGGTGTATCATGCACAGACAAACATTTTTCGTTTGCAGAAAAAAAAGACTATTCATGGTTTATTCACTTGCATTCGCACTCAGGAAGAGCATGGAGAGAAATCTCATGTTTGAGAAGAGTGCATGGGAAGGTAAAAAAGGACCTTGTCATGTCACTATGCTGTTTGCCTGAGAAATGGATGACTGAGTCGGACCAGGGTAGCCTTACAACACGCTATAGCCAACAGCACAGAGCACCCCTTCCAGAGGAGGTAATTTCCAGCAAGATGATTTTCTCCAATGGAAGTGTCCATTTGTTCAGCTCGTTCAGCCTGGAGAATAGAATGGTCTTGGAGTCTGTCGTGGTTTAAGCCCAGCTGGCAACTAAGCACCACACAGCCACTTGCTCACTCCCCCCAGGTGGGATGGGGGAGAGAATCAGAAGAGTAAAAGTGAGAAAGCTCGTGGGTTGAGATAAAGACAGTTTAATAGGTAGAGCAAAAGCCGCGCAGGCAAGCAAAGCAAAACAAGGAATTCCTTCACTACTTCCCATTGGCAGGCAGGTGTTCAGCCATGTCCAGGAAAGCAGGGCTCCAGGGAAGACAAACGCTATAAATCCGAGTATCCCCCACTTCCTTCTCCTTCCCCCAGCTGGAATTGCTGAACGTGACGTCATGTGGTATGGACTAACCCTTTGGCCGGTTGGGGTATGCGCAGTGCCTATTTGCTGGCAGGGCAGCCCGAGGAGCAGAAAAGGCCGTGATGCTTTGTAAGCCCTGCTCAGCAGTAACTAAAGCATCGGTGTGTTATCAACACAGCTTTAATCACAAATCCAAAACATAGCTCCATAAGAAATTTAACTCCATCCCATCCAAAGCCAGTACAACAGGGCATCATGAATCACGTTCCAGTATTACATCCCTTGCCCTTCGGCTTGCTAAAGCCCATTCTGGGACTGCAGAGTCAGAGGAGCTTCACACTCAGCTCCAGAAAATTTATCAGGAAAAGGAGCTGAGAAACTGGATTTTCTGCTGGTGCCTTTCTTTTTTTTTAAATTACAGAGGGAGTCTGGCTTCTCATGTACATCAGGTCTTTGGGCAAGAACAGAACACTGAAATGCTTAAGAATCGAGATTAGGAATAATATTACCACAGGTCTAACAAGGAAGGAAGGAGGGAGGGAGGGAGGGAGGGAAGGAAGGAAGTAGGGAAGGAAGGAAGGAAGGAAGTAGGGAAGGAAGGAAGGAGGGAAGGAAGGAAGGAAGGAAGGAAGGAAGGAAGGAAGGAAGGAAGGAAGGAAGGAAGGAAGGAAGGAAAAAGCTTATGAACAAGAGATCATGCAGCTATTTTCTGTGACTATGGTGGGAGTCATAGGAGAAAGACAGCTACATCACTGATGTTGAAATATAGTATATGGAAATAGTTTCCTCAAGGCATCCTTGAGCTCCTGGTTCCTCATGCTGTAGATGAGGGGGTTCACTGCTGGAGGCACCACCGAGTACAGAAATGACACCACTAGATTCAGGAATGAGAAGGAGATGGAGGGGGGCTTCATGTAGGCAACCATGCCAGTGCTGATAAACAGAGAGACCACGACCAGGTGAGGGAGGCATGTGGAAAAGGCTTTGTGCCATCCCTGCTCAGAGGGGATCCTCAGCACAACCCTGAAGATCTGCACATAGGACAGCACAATGAAAACAAAACATGCAAAACTAAAAGAGGCATTGAACATGAGAAGCCCAACTGCCCTGAGGTAGTCTGAGTCTGAGCAGGAGAGCTTGAGGATCTGGGGGATTTCACAGAAGAACTGCTCCACAGCATTGCCTTGGCAGAGTGGTAGTGAAAAGGTATTGGCCGTGTGCAGCAGAGCACAGAGAAACCCACTGCCCCAGGCAGCTGCTGCCATGTGGATGCAAACTCTGCTGCCCAGGAGGGTCCCGTAGTGCAGGGGTTTGCAGATGGCAACGTAGCGGTCGTAGGCCATGACAGTGAGAAGAAAATATTCTGATGATATAAAAAATAGAAACATAAAGCCCTGTGCAGCACATCCCCCATAGGAGATGGCCCTGGTGGCCAACAGAGAATTGGCCATGGATTTGGGCACAGTGGTGGAGATGCAGCCCAGGTCGAGGAGAGAGAGATTGAGGAGGAAGAAGTACATGGGGGTGTGGAGGTGGTGGTCGCAGGCTATGGTGGTGATGATGAGGCCATTGCCCAGGAGGGCAGCCAGGTAGATGCCCAGGAAGAGCCAGAAGTGCAAGAGCTGCAGCTCCCGTGTGTCTGCAAATGCCAGGAGGAGGAACTCGGTGATGCAGCTGCCATTGGACATCTAATCCCTTTCTTTACTGCCAAAGGAGGAAAGCACACTCACAAGTTAGGACAGCTCTGAGCAAATCGCTTCCCATTTGTGCCCTTCAAAACCCAACCCCTGAAAACACACAGTGCCTCTCTCCTTTCTTTCAGAAACTTCTTCCCTTTCGCTGCCTGGAGCTCTGGTGTATGCTGGCCAAGGGTGCCGTGAGGAGTGGAGCTCTGCCTGTGGGCTCCCAAGGAGTTATCCCTGCTCCACAGCAGGGGGGACCTGGGAAAGGGGGTGACAGCTTCTGAAAGTCACTGTTCACCTCATCTGTAATCCACTTCAGCATATTCCTGCACAAGAACATAAAGGAAAATCTTGGATGTCCTAAAACTGTATTGACATGAGCAGAGCCAGCTCGCTCCTCAGCCCTCCACACTGCATTGTCCAGAGACCCACAGGTTAGGGTGGGCTGAAAGGCTTTGCTCCCATGGACACAGCTGCATGGCAGTACCTGCAGCGTCGGGGTGTGAGCTGCCCCTGAAGCCCCCTTGTCCCCAGAGAGTCTGAAGGGAAGAGCAAAGGCAGCATGGGCAGGATGGGAAGGTGGAGAAATGCCCCAATGCCTCTGCTGAGGGAGGACGGTGACACCGAGATGGCACTTGGAAGTTTCTCCTCCTGAAGGGTCAGGCTCAGCCTGAGATCCCACTCCCTTGATGGCAGAGGCTCTACTGGGCAGGAGAGGAGACCAAGGGATTGCTCTGGGGAAGGGAACTGCCTGCAGCAGCTGTCCCTGCTGGAAGCTGTCCCCACCTCTCCTCCCTGCCAGCGCTCACAGACCCCATCCCATCCGCTGTGTGCTCAGCTCTGCCCTGCAGACACCTCCTGGCAGCAGGGAACTGCCCAGGGCATCTCCGTGTTGGCAGGTCCTACAGGGCAGATCAGATCTATACTGAAGAGGACACAAAGGTGATGTTTGGGCGTTCTGCAGGCTGAGGGGGGTGAAGGGGCTTGACAAGGTTCTTTGAAGAGCTGTAGATCAAGCACTGTAATGCTGTACAAGTCTCCTACTCTGGGGCAAACCTTACACCATTTTCACCACCACCAGCACAGCAGGAAACTGAAGGTAAAGACCCTGGAAAGCACCTTCACTCCCAGGTAGCCCCTGCCTTGAGGTGCTTCTGGAAAAGTGCCCTAGGAAATGGGTTGAGGTGATCCGGAGCTGTGAGCAAACCTGACCCACGCAGCACCCTCTCGACAGGAGAAGAACCCTGCCCTGCCCTGCCGGGGGTCATTCCTTCCACCCACAGCTTCTCCCCACAGCACTGTGGGGAGCTCCCCGAGCAGGCTGAGTGCTGACCCTGGCAGGTGGAAGAGTCCCTGCTCCAGCACACAGTGGCCTGGGGTGCAGGGACCCTGCTTGGAAGGACAGCCCTGGGCACCCCTGGATGCACACCCGCACTCACACCCATGCAGCCCTCCCCAGGAGAAGGCAGCCGTCATGCCCTGTCCCTCTGATGGTGCAGCAGAGAATCCCTGATCTGGAGCATGTCCTCCTCCTCTACACCAGAGCAACATCCCACAGGTTTTGGGCTATGACAGCTTTACGAGATCCCTGCAGGAACTGCAGCTGCATTGCCGTGCAGCCAGAGACTTACTGTGTCAAGGGCTGTGAAGATTTCTCCCCCAGTGAGCTCTCAGAGTCCTCGCACTCCCAGTTGCCTTCAACCTCTCTGCCTTGCTCGTCTCTTCTCGGTGCCTGCGGGCAGTGCCCTCAGCCCTGCCATGCTTTGCAGAGGAGCTGCTCCTGGGCAGAGCTGTCTCTCTGCAGCACTGCCTGCTTGCTATGAGCTCCCTCCATCCCAGGAGCCTGGCCCAGCGCAGCAGCAGAGGACCAGCCCAAGACATTTTAATGACCCCTCTGGTGGGTTTTGGGGCCGAGTCCATGAACCTCAGACACTAAGAAGAAGTTGAAGAAACCTCTCAAGAAGTCAAAGTCAGATGTAAACTCCAGAGTTTCTTGGAGTGTTAATGGGTCCCACTGAGGATCGTTACCAACAAAGCCTCCCCAGGGGCTTGTTAAAGCAGAAAACTGGAGGGAGTGATGACAGGTAGGTAAAGGCGAAGTAAAGGTGAATCTGATGATGAGTAATTAATGATGTGTTACATTAAGCAAAACGAACAAGCCCTGAAAAGAAGCCTCTGCATAAGAAGATCCTGTTATTGCTCAGGGCTCTTCCTGGGGCAGTGTGATGTGGGGATGTGCAATGCCAAGTGCAAGACTATGGCATGACCCTCCTGGCTGGGGCAAGGAGGTAATGAGGTCATCCTGAATAAGGTTAAGGTGTCTTCTGGTAGACCTTGGTTGCAGAGACAATAGCCATAGTCATGGTGATGAAGAGGTCATCTCTGTTGGGGGCTTTCAGCCTGTCCACTGTCCTCAGCCATCTACAGCACAGGATGCCCTGTCGTGCCCCACCCCTGCGCCTCTTCCTTTGAAGACTGTTGACACCCAATCCGCTTTTCAATTTCACCGCAATATCTCACCACCCTTCCTGACATCTCCCCATCCTCCCTGGCTGTTCCTTGACAAGGCCATGGGCTGGTTCAGACTCCCTCTGGGTGCCCTCTTGTACCAGTTTCAGGCTATTCCCAGAGCACCCGGAGCCTCCTCACCACCAGGCCAAAGAAGCCCGGGTCCCTCAGCCTGTCCACAAAGCACATGTGCACTAGGCCCTTAACTCCATCTTGGCAGACGTCCTCTGGACCCTCTACAGTTCTACCCCTCTTCTCCAAAATGGGGAGCTGCACACTGGGACATGCCTGGGTGTGTTGGGACACACCAGTGCTGAGTAGACGGGGATGTAACTCAAGCTGTCTGGGTGGCCACGCTCCTCCTAATGCAGCCCCCTCTACAGCTGGCCTTGGTCATAGTGAGCATGCGCCACTGGCTCGCTGGGCGTCCCTCATGGTGCCCAGGCCCTTCTCCTCAGGGTCTCTGCTCAGCACATCAGGTCCCAGCTGGCACTGATGTATGGGGTTATTCTTCCCCCCAGGGCAGGACTGGCCACTCCTCCTTGCAAAACTTCAAGGCGTTTCTGTTGCTCAAATCCCAGAGTTTCCCAAGGCCCCCTGGGCTCAAGCTCTTCACGTTTGGGTGCAGATGGCTCACCCTGATGGGGATGTCTCTCACAAGATGACAGCATGAGGTGTTGCAGGGCACTACAGACAATACAAGGAGATATGAGTTTAATTGCTGACCCACATAGGAATTACCATGGCAACCGTCTCTGAAACACCAAAGGAGGGTACAAAGGCAGTGAAACTGGGACTTGGGGAGAAAAGGTAAACGATTGGGCTGTTTGTGGGTTAGGCTATGTTAGTGGAAATGTATACCTATATAGACACTCAGACAATATGGGTCCCTCCAGGAGCTGGTCTTAGATCCGCCCTCTTACCAGGAGCTGGCCCCAGTATCTCCTCACACCCCTAGTTCATCGACGCACAGACAAGCACAGACACACACACAAATGTGTCCCTCCAGCACAGAATAACAGAAGCATTGAGGCTGGAGGGCAGACAGCTTCCACCTTCCCTGTGCTTCCTTTCACGCTTGGTTTGAGGCAGGAGCTCCTTTCTCAGCCATGCCAGTCTCCTGACAGCTTTGTTTGACTTCCTGCAGGTCCAGGTGGACCATTCTTGGTCTTGAAGAGGAGATCTTTGACCATCAGTCAGGTCTCTCTACCCCTCTGCTCTGCAGGGCTGTATCCCATTGGATTCTTCCAAGCAGGTCCCTCAGAAGGCCAGAGCCTGATTCCCTGAAATCCTGCTCTTTGTTGCCTTCTCTTCTCTCAGGAGCCTCAACTCGACCTTCTCATCCCTGACTTTTACAGCCCGGACCAGCTCTTCCTTGGTGGTAAGTAGGAAGTCCTACAAGACATCTCATCTCACTGCCTCCTCAGTCACCCTGGTCACAAAGATCTCATCAAGGAGCTCCAGAAAGGTCCTGGGTGGTGTGTACCTCGCTATGGGTCCCCTTTCAGCAGGTATTCAGGTATCCATGTCCCCCATGAGTCCCACTGCTGTGGCTGGCACCCCATCCATACCAAGAGCAGAGCACCTCCTCATCCCACAGGATTTTGGGAAATGGAGGTTTTCCCTGCTTGTGGTTCTTTCCTAGACATCCCATGGAGAGTCTTGAACAATTTCCAGATGACCCCCAGAGGCAGAAACCCCCATCCTCAGTCAGCAAGGTCATCTTGGAAGGCTCTGCCTTTGACCCACCTGGGGAGTCCCACACCCAGGTCTGTGTTCCAGCAGCTGGAGCAGGGCTGCCAACATCTGGGACACCAATGTTTGGGTGCGTGCAACAGGCAGGACCATGGCCATAGGGATGCCTGTGCTGGGTAGAGTGAGTGCCTAAGACAGACCTGGGTCTTCTGCTGGAGACACTGCTGGGCTGGAGGAAGTTGATTGGCTTCCTGCTTCCCACCAGCAGCACGAGACTCACAGGGCCTGCCAACCATAGGTCTCACTGCTGCAAGAGCTTAGGAACTCGTGGAGGAGCAGCTGGGTGCAACTTGGCAAAGCAGGCTCTAAGTCCTTGCCAGGCTTGGCTTTCCACCCCATACCTGCTCAGGTTGATCAGGTTACCATTTTCCAGCTGCCACCAACATCAGGTGGGCAGCAGTGAGGACCCCCAGCTCCTACTTCAGTCAGGGGAGCAGTCTCTGGAGGCAAGGCATGTTGTGGCAGAAGAAGACCAACAAGGTGTCATGGAGTCACTAAAGCCAAGCGTGAAAGGAAAAATTGCCTTCATTTTTGACAGAAAGAAAAATAAAAGCAAGTTCATCTGGAGTTGAAGTGTGGGTGAGATCTTAACTAGAGCCAAGAGTGAGTGTGAATATTATCCAGGAAAAGAAAATTCCTTCAGGTGCACTGGATCAAAACAGATCACTCGCCGAATCGCAGAATCAGGCAATAGCTGGGCTTGGGAAGGATCTCTGGAGACTCTCTTGTCCCACCCACCTGCTAAACCCCTCTTCAGCTCAGGTGCCTGATGGGTGGTGGGATCTGCTGAGCCATGGCTGCTCATGGGCCCCTCATCCTCCCAGTCTGGCCTCATGCAGGAGGAGGGGCTCCCATCGGCACTTGGACACGCTCCTGCACACCCAGAGATCACGCTGTGAGCTGCCAGGGGCACTTGCTTCCCCACAGCCCAGCAGCCCCAAGATGAACCCCGGGTGATGGATGTAGCTCTGCCAAATGCACCACAGCTGGGGCACATCTGGAGCAGGGCTCTAGGTGTGATCAGAGATTGAACCAGGGAGGCCCCTACCAGGAATGGCTGCACCTTACAGTTACGGAAGGATGCTGAGACAGGTGGGTACACTTCATGTGGGCAACTACTCCCATCACACGTTCCACATTCTTCACCTCCCCCTAACGGGAACCCTTTGCACACAAAGGGCCGTGATCAAAATGGATCTCTGGATGTGGGAGGACCATCTCTGTCTGCCAGCTGGTCACAAAGTGATACGTCAGCTGGAAGTGCAATGACACGGGTACATTGTTCCTGGAAGACTTGTGAGGAAATGGAGGGAGCACCGGGCTGCGTCAGCCCCCACTCTCCACTCGCTGCATGCACTGGGAAATGGAGAAATGGGTTGAAGTGAGAAGGGCTCTGGGCCCAGTTTAGACAAGCACAGGGTCACACCATCCACCGTGAACATGGGAGATCAGGAATAAGTCCATGGGTGGAGACTTGTGCTGTGCTGGATGGTGCCAGAGGATTGGGCTGGGCTGCCAACGCTGCCTGCAAAAAAGGTCCTACTTTCATGAGCCCTGTGGAGAGAGGTGGACCAAGAGCCTGCCTGTACGAGGGGAGAGGGAAAGTCTTCTTCAGTGTCAGGAAGGATGAGACTCCCAGTGCCGTGAAGAATGAAATTCTTCTCTCTTAGCTTCAGAGGAACAATGCCAGGCTCAAGGTACCTTGGCTCAGTTTAGGTGCCTTAACATAAGTCCCTCCATGGCACAGCCAATTCTCAACAAGCTTCCCCTTCCTTCAGTTCTAATGCCATGTCTCATTGCTCCTAAATCTGTTTTCCTGATTATTGGAGTGGATAACTCAAAGTCCGAGCTCTGATGCTGGCATTTGCCTTGCACTCCTCTCTTGGGAATTTAGACCCCACCATCTGCAGTTCACTGCAGCCACCTGACACCGACCCTCTGCAGAAGAGCTCACGTACCCGTGGTTCCAAGTGCCTATGGCTCTGTCTCAGATATTGGCTCCAGAAGGTCACGACAGGCCACCTCAAGCCTCTCATCTAGCTGGGCCCATTCCTGGAGGAAAAGAGAAGTGGCAGGATTTGACAGTCCTCTTCCCATGGTGCTTCCCCCTGCATCAGCACCCTCATCTCGCTCACATGTGGGGATAGATCATCTGCTGGGCAACCAGCTCAGGTTCCAGATGCCACCCATCTTCTCTGGGGACTTGCTTCTTTTAGCCAACAGCCATTGCTGGCTCTTGCTCCACCTGCTCTCAACCCAACCACAGCTTCATCGCCCTTCTCACCATCAGCACCTTCTGTTCCTTCCAGAGTCGACTCTTGCCTCGCTGAGAGCCACTCCCAGGTGACCAACAGCCTCTGTAACAGTGGCTGTAGGGGAGAGGGAAGGTAGGCATGAAGAGTTACACTGACCTTGTGCCACCAGGAACTGTCTTCTTTGTATCAGCCCTTAGAAAGCCCTGCTAAAGCATCTCCCAAACTGAGTGCTGGCAGGATGCTCTCCTGTAGACACTTATGGTCTGAGTCTCCTGACTTCTGCACCCCTGGGCTGGGTGCTCTGCCTGCCACTGCACGATCAGGCCACTCTCCTACACAGAGGCAGAGTTCCCTGGCACACTTCTACACACAAATGTCTCTACCTCATGCCCTGCCGCTCTTTGGAAAGAAACACCTCTAGGATTCGAAGACATGCTTTAGGGCTGCCCATTGCTGTCACCCTCACTCCTCTGGATATTCACAGAGTGCTGGGGGTGCTTGGGCTCCTCTTCAATGAGGCCATAACCAGAGTGTCCACACATGTCTCAGGACAACAGGTGACACCATCTGGGCCCCAAACACACCCACAGTAGGTCCTCTACTTCACAGTGGTAGCTGGTGTAAGGGCCAACTCTCACTCCCTGCTGTAATACTCAGGGCTGTGTAAGCACTATCAGAAAATGTAGCTCCAGCTCCCCACCTGGTTCCTGCTTCCTGGGCTGCCTCCATAGTGAGGCTCCCATGCAACTATTGCACGTGATTGTGAAACACCCCACAGCATGCAGGATGCCTTTGCATGGATTGGATGAAACAACAGTGCTCCTGGGATGCAGCAGTCACCTTGGGCTGCAGGTTCCTCTCCTCCTGCTCTTCCTGATGACCCACACCATGACCCTGGCTGCAAACCTCTCCACTATTGTGCTGGGGGTTGTTGATGGGCATCTCCACACCCCCAGGTACCTCTTCCTGGGACACTTGTCCTGCTGTAGCTCCACCACCCTGCCGAGGCTACTGTCCTGACAGGGGACAGGGCTGTTTCCATCTGCTGCTGCATCCTGCAATTCTCCTGCTTTGCTTCTCTCACAGGAGCAGAGTGCTCACTCCTGGCTGTGATGTCCTCTCATCACCACATGCCTGGCTGCAGACTGCTGCTCTATGCAGCCCTGAGGAGGGCCAGATCCTGCCTGCAGCTGGCAGCTGGGCCATGGATCAGTGGGGCCCTGGCCATGCTGGCCAACACCTCCTGGCTGTCAGGTATGGTCTTATGTGGCCCCACTGACTTCCACCTCTCCTTTTGTGAGTTTTGCCTTCTCCATTCTCTGTATTTTCATCTCCATTGATTATAAAGTTGCACCTTACCCAGAGGTCATTGACAAGTGGGACAGCATACGGGTGTCTCCCAGGCCCTGTGCCTGTATAAGGTGTCCTCATTGGCCCTGCATTCTGATGCTTTGTTCTTGCCATGGTGTTTCTGAGATTGTTACAGTGGAACTTCCATTCATCACCCCTTCCATTACACTAGTAACCCCTTTTTCTTACCTGCACTGTCCTACGTCTGCTGAAGTTGTTGTCCTGTTAGAGGAACTATGACTCACCATGAGCCATCTGCACATGTACCTTAAATGCTGACATGCTGGAGCTTCAGTGCACAGGGACCTTGAGACACTTGGGGATTTGGCCAACAGAAACCTCCTCAAGTTTTACAAGGAGAAGGGGTGAAGGGGCAAAGTGGCACTGGATGGCCTGGACTCTGACCAGAAGGGCCTGGGCATTATGAGGGATGCCATATGAGCCACTGGGAAAGGCTCAGCATGAATAAGGCCAGCTGCATACGGGGCAGTGTTAGGAGGAGCGTGGCCACCCAGACAAGGGGAGTTATCATCTCCCTCGACTCAGCACTGGTGTGGCCACATCTGCAATCATAGTCTCACAGAATGGTTTGGGTTTGAAGGGACCTTTAAAGATCATCTAGTCCAATCCCTTCTTTTCAGGGACATCTTCAACTAGATCGGATTGCTCAAAGTCCCGTCCAAACTGACCTTGAGCACTGCCAGTGATGGGGCATCCACAACTTCTCTGGGCATGATTTTCCAGTGTCTCACCACCCTCATTATGAAAAATGTCTTCCATATGTCCCATCTAAATCTACACTCTTTCAGTTTAAAACCATTGCCCCTTGTCCTCTCATTACTGGCCCTGCTAAAATATCACTCTCTCTTATTAGACTCCTTCATACATTGGAAGGCTGTAGTAAGGCCTCCTTGGAGCCTTTTGTCTTTAGGCTGAACAATTCCTGGACTTTAGTAAAGCTTTCGACACTGTCTCCCAGAGTATTCTCCTGGAGAAGCTGGCGACTCGTGGCTTAGACAGGCGCACTCTTCGCTGGGTTAAAAACTGGCTGGACAGCCAAGCCCAGAGAGTTGTGGTGAATGGAGTGAAATCCAGTTGGCACCCAGTCACAAGCGGAGTCCCCCAGGGCTCAGTTTTGGGGCCGGTCTTGTTTAATATATTTATCCATAATCTGGATGAGGGGATTGAGTGCTCCCTCAGCAAGTTTGCAGACGATACCAAGTTGGGAGGGAGTGTTGATCTGCTGGAGGGTCGGAAGGCTCTGCAGAGGGATCTGGACAGGCTGGATCGATGGGCCCAGGCCAATTGTATGAGGCTCAACAAGGCCAAGTGACGGGTTCGGCACTTGGGTCACAACGCCATGCAACTCTAGAGGCTTGTGGATGAGTGGCTGGAAAGCTGCCCGGTGGAAAAGGACCTGGGGGTGTTGATTGACAGCTGGCTGAAGATGAGCCAGCAGTGTGCCCAGGTGGCCAAGAAGGCCACCGACATCCTGGCCTGTATCAGAAGCAGTGTGGCCAGGAGGAGTAGAGAGGTGATCGTGCCCCTGTATGCAGCACTGGTGCGGCCACACCTCAAATCCTGTGTTCAGTTTTGGGCCCCTCACTACAAGAAGGACATAGAGGTGCTGGAGTGTGTCCAGAGAAGGGCGACGAAGCTGGTGAGGGTCTGGAGCACAAGTCTGATGAGGAGCAGTTGAGGGAGCTGGGGTTGTTCAGTCTGCAGAAGAGGAGGCTGAGGGGAGACCTCATCACTCTCTACAACTACCTGAAAGGAGGTTGCAGAGAGGTGGGTGTTGGTCTCTTCTCCCAAGCGGCTAATGACACGACAAGAGGAAATGGCCTCAGTTTGCGCCAGGGGAGGCTCAGGGTGGATATTAGGAAAAATATCTTTACTGAGAGAGTGGTAAAACACTGGACCAGGCTGCCCAGGGAGGTGGTGGAGTCACTCTCACTGGGGATGTTCAAGGAACATGTGGACGTGGCATTGTGGGACATGGTTTAGTGGGCATGGTGGTGTTAGTTGATGGTTGGACTTGATGATCTTACAGGTCTTTTCCAACCTTCGTGATTCTGTGATTCTGTGAATTCTAACGCTCGCAGCTTTTCTTCATAGGAGTGGTCTTCCAGCCCTCAAAACATTTTTTGTGATGCTCCTCTTGACCCGCTCCAACAGGTCCATGTCTTTATTGTGCTGGGGCCCCTAGAGCCAGACACAGTGTTTCAGATGAAATAGTATGAGATTGGAGTAGAGAGGGAGAATCCCCTCCCTCCACTGGCTGGCCACACTTCTTTTGATGCAGCCCAGGGTATGATTGGCTTTCTGAGCTGCAAGTGCACATTGCCAGCTCTTGTCCAATTTATCACGCACCAGTGTGCCCCAGTCCTTCTCCAGAGGTTGCTCTCAATCCAGTCATCAACGAGTCTGTATTGATACTGGGCTTTGCCCCGACCCAGGTGCAGGGCCTTGCACTTGGACTTGTTGACCTTCAAGAGGGGCGCATGGGTCCCATTTACCAATTACTTAAACAACTGAATGTTTCTTTCCCAAGGTTTAGGGTCCTGACTATATTTTTCCCCTGGCATATAACCCTTCAGATCATGAATCCCACCAGGGTATGATCCCTGCAGCCCAGGCTCCCACTAATCTTGGCCTCTCCAATACGTTTCTCTGAGTTGGAGACCGGGCTAGGGAGTTGGGTTTGGGTTTAGGCTGCAGACATGTGGTGAGTGTTTCTGCTTTGGAATTCGTGTTGAGGGAAGGGCTAAAGATGAGAGCTCCAGCTTAGGTACTAGGCTTAGGGTACAGGCAAAGGCTTAAGGTGAGCTGCACAGTGCCACGTCTGAGGGGCAAGGGTGGGTAGGCACTCTGCCTGTATCAGCCCTTGTTGAGACCAGAGGGAAACCTCAGCTGCTGAAGACCAAAAGCATCATCACTGTGATGGGCTGGGGATGAGCACGGGCACATCCAAGGGGCTACCTGACACATGACGCCTCTGTCTCCTTTCTTTGTCATCCTGAAATCTCTGCCTCTGATTTTCTGCTCTAATCAGCCCCCAGGGAGGCACGCTTCAATTTCCTGAAGCAGCTTCATCACCCACAGCCCTCGGCAGGCCCTACTAAACCTCCAGGGCTCTTGATTCCTGCCATGGCCCTCCGCGCTCACTGACTCTCCCCTGGGAGCTTGTTAGTGTGCAGCAACTGTAAGGAGTTTAGTCTTGCATCTCAATTTCGGCATGCTTGCAGAGGGACTTCCAGGAGAGACCATCTTGCAGGAAGGCTTTTGCTAAGTGTAATGATGTTAACAAGCACCTGATGCCACACAGGTTCATTTCTTTCTCAGTCCTAACTCAGGAATGCTTTGAACATTGACTGTAAAATGTTCCCACACAACACCCCAACTTCATTTGCTGGAGGTGGGCATGGGATGAGGAGGCACAGGCAGCCAGGTAGATGTGACCACAGGGGGATGGGCAAGGACATCACTAAAGACATGAGTTGTTGCCAAGGCTCTGGGATGGAAATTTGGCCAAGAATAAGGCAAAGTTGATTGAATCTGCCAAACTGTCCCTTTAGCCAATTCACTAATTGTGTGTATATTTATCATTTCTTATCTGTCTGCCAAACATATTTCTTTTATGGTGGTTTGTTACTTGAGGAAGGTCGACCTTATTGGAGGCTTGGACTTGGCATACAGTTGAGGAGTCCATTGGGTCTTTTCATTTTTTTTTTTCACCCTTTACTTCTGTTTGTTCAAAATTAATAAGAATCCTCTGTCAATTTACAGGCAAGTCTCAGGGTAAATCGGGTGGGAATTGGTGCAAAGGAGCTGTAACACTCAGCTGCAGACTTCAGTGTGGAAGTCTGATGTAGGAAAAGAATGCAAGTACCAGGCAGCCCCTGAGAGAAATGGTGGGGCTGGGGAGGTGGGGAGGAAAGGTGTCCATACAGTGGGGGACCTCGAGGAGATGGCTGCTGCTACCTCTCCAGACCTCCTTAGGAGACCTTCTGCATCAATATCAATTGGAGAAAGCTGCTATCACTTCTTCTGTAGAATGAAACAATAATTTTAAAACCCTTTAAAAGTAAAAAAAAAAAGAACAGCCTGCTTTTTAATTGAGTTCTGATTGAAATCTTCCACTTTAATTAGACTCCTGAGACCTTTCCAATTAGCTGTACAAGTCTGGAAGCCCTGAAGAAAATTACGGAAGACATGTGCCTCCTTAGGGCTTTCTGCACTTTAACGAGCCCCATGGGGTATTTGGTGCTGAGTCCATGAGCCTCAGATACTGAGAGGAGATGATTGAAGAAGCTCTCAAGGAGTTAAAGTCAGAAGGAAAAGCCAAAGTGTCTTGGAGCATTAATTGGCCCCTCTGAGGGCCATTACAGACCAAGCCTCCCATTGCATTTGTTTGAGTAAAAAATTGGAGGCTGTGATGACAGGGAGGCAAAGGCACTGTGCAGGGGGATCTGACGCTGAGTAAAACTTGATCTATTTTATCATGGCAAGTGGTCAGCCCTGCGAAGGGGGACCCTGTCCCTCACCAAAGAGCTCAGGGCTCTTCCTGGAGCAGTGTGATGTGGGGTGGGCAATGCTGAGAGAAGGTACCACACCTCCCAGCCTCCCTGGGGGGTGCAAGGAAGTAAGGAGGCCCCAGTTCCATGAGACTAACATGTCTGCTCTCAGGCCCTTGTAGCAGAGCCAGCTGCCATAGCCAAGGGGACAAAGACCTGCAGGCTGTGGACACCAAACTTAGGTCCTCACCTTGCACCCACCGTGGCATCTCCCTGCCTTTTCTGATATCTCTTCTTCCTCCCTGCCTTTGCCTTGAAACACAAAGCATTGCGCTGATCCAGGCTCCCTCTGCGTGACCTCTGGCACCACAGCACTACCCTTCAAGGCACATCTCTTTCTCTTCCTGTCCAGCCTCAGCCTCCCAAGCTGCACTTTGTCATGCTTTTCCTTTCTCATGTGGTTTCCCACTGCAGAGGAAAGCTCCACCATCTCTGAAAACACCCTGAAACCACCTGAAACTCCTAATTTCAGGCTACTCTCTTACTCCCGCACGAGCCTCCACATCACCAGGGCATGGAAGCCCAGGTCCTTCAGCCTCTCCACACAGGACATGTGCTTCATGTTAAACCCACCTTTGCAGGCATCCTCTGGACACTCTCCTGTTCCTTCCCACTCTTCAGAATGGAAAGCCCCACAGGCTTTTACAGGTGTGGCCACACCAGTGCTGGTTTGAGGGGGATGATGACTCCCCGTGTCTGGGCGGTCATGCTACAATGCAGCTCCGTATGCAGGAGCTGCCTGTATTGATGGTGAGCCTTTCCCAGTGGCTCATATGGCATCCCTCATAATGCCCAGGGCCTTCTCCTCAGACTCCAGTCCTGTCCCACTTTGCCCCTTCTCCTTCTAAAACTTGAGGAGGTTTCTGCTGGCCCAATCCCCAAGTGTCTCAAGGGCCCGGTGCACTGACGCTCCAGCACGTCAGCATTTAAGGTACATGTGTGCAGATGGCTTACGAGGAGTCATGGTTCCTCTAACATGACAACTTGAGTAGAGGTGGGACAGCACAGGTAAGAGAAAGAAATGCGAGTTTAATGCAAGTGATGATGAAGGTGGGAAGTACCACTGTAACACTAAGCCAGCTAATCCTCAATCACACTGAACCTCACAGGAACTTCACAACGAGCAGTGAGGTTGACCTAGATCTACGTGCCTCACATGGGCACTACCACTGTTCATCTTTTAAGGACAGGGTCAAGTTCAGTGACAGGAGTGACAAAAAGCAGCATTTGGTGCTTTCCAGAACTTGCAGCAGGCTCCTGCCAGCAGGCAGCAGAGGGGCACGGATGCAGAAGCCACCCTGACAAGAACATTTTGTGTGTGCTGACAAACCTTTTTGGTTGAAGAAGGACGGTGGGAAGGGCCGAGTAGTTTGTCACAACAGGCAGAGCACAGCCTGACTCTTTCAAGACTAGTTCGTGTTACTACAAAGGACAACACAAAGGAAATGTGTGCTAGCAAATGGCCTGGATCATTAGCGTTACTCACGAGCTTTTGGTCCTAGAGATCGAACGATCAAACCGGTTGAATGGGATATGCGTGACAGATGCAGAGGGCAGTGGGGCCCATAAGAACTTGCCTACTTGGCAAAAATGCTTGCAAGGAGCCAGTCTTCCCAAGAAAGGCAATCTGTGAAGTCCTCTTTTGCACAGATGAACACTTGGAAATCCAGGGTGCTGCTGTCCTGCTGAAGGATCACAGCAGGTTTTCTGAAGACAAATAGTGTTACCTGGATCCAGATCTCTGCCAGACTGGCCCAATTATTTTATCAAAATACTGCTCTGATCACAGGAACTGCGTAAAAGTGGATCAGACAATTGCCAGTAAACAAGCATCCCATTTAAGTATACTGCCCATATGGCCTACCCCTCTTTACTACTAACAGAAATCTATGTTCAAAAATACCCAACTGACTTAGGAACTGGGAATCAGGTCATACAGGACCTGCACTCATTGAAAAGCACAGGATATGCGCATACCATCTGCAGATGCCTTCAGTTTACTTCTACCTTCTCCTTCCTTCTCATCCAGTTGAGGATACTACTAAGAGAATGAGCAAATTTTGCCACCACGCACAAAGGCGTGGAGAATACAGTCCTGCCTCAGCACTGGGAAGAGAACTGTCAAATCCTGTCACTTCTCTTTTCCTCCAGGAATGGGCCCAACTCGATGAGAGGCTTGAGGTGGCCTGTCGTGACCTTCTGGAGCCCTTGGTCTTTTGCAGAGCTGCTCTGTCTTCTTCCAACCTTCCCTGCTCCTTGTCCCTCCACCCTCCTCATGCCCAGGGCAGAGCTTCCCCCAGGCTGGGCACTGCTTGAGTGATGCAAAGAGTAGCAAGAAGGTAAGAGTGCTGGAAGCCCAAGGAAAGCCAAGAAAAATGTGGGCCCACTGCTCAGTGGGGCAGGGTGCCTAGTGACCAAGAGCATGTGGAGAGAGCATCAGTGAGCTCATTGGTCATACACGAGTCTCAGTCATGCACGAGGTGAGGAGTTGCAGCCAAGGGATCAGGGGGTGCTGGCTAAAGTCATTGTGTGTCTGCTGCTGTCATTCTGGGAAAACCATGGCAGTGAGGGAGGTTCCTGATGCTTGGGAAAAGGCAAACATCCCACCCATCTTCATGAAGAGCAAAAAGTAGGTCAGGGAACTACAGGCTGGTCAGCTTGATATCCGTCCCTGGCAAGGTGATGGAGCAAATCCTCCAGAAGCCATTTCCAAACACCTGAAGTCCAAGAAGGGGATTGGGAATTGGCAGCATGATCTCAAGAAGAAAAATTGTGCCTGACTAACCTGAATTCTTTGAAAGATAACATGATGGGCCCTCTGAATGAGGAAAAATGTGGATATCATAGCCCTTGACAACTTTGTGAAAATGGGCTGCCTCTAACCTGCACAAAGTTGAAGCAAGACAAATGTCACGTTCATCTTGTCGCTGTGCTGGGACAGCTCCGTGCAACAGGCCAGGCTGGGGATGACTGGCTGGAAGGCAGCGCTGCAGAAAAGGACCTGGGAGTCTGGGTGGACAGCAAGTGGGACAGGAGGGAGCAGTGTGTCCTTGGGATGAGGAATGCCAACTGCACCCTCGGTGGGATTAGCAAAATCACAGCCAGGAGGGAAAGGAAAGTGACACTTCCCCTCTATTTGGGGACCACATCAGGACTGCCAAGTCTAGTGTGGGGCTCTCCAGCACGAGGAAGTCCCTGATAGACTTTGGATAGTCCAGCAGAGGATAGAAAGGTGGTTTTGACTTGAAGCACATTACGTACCAGAAGAGGTTGAGAGAGCTTGTTTTTAGGGGCTGTTTGAGAAATCTTTCAAGAGCCAATCAAAAGAGGAAGGGCCCAGGAAAGGTTGTGGGAGGTCAGTCAATGGAGATATTCTGAATTTGTTGAGAAAATGTCGAGAGCACCTGATCTAGCACAAGCTGTGTGGAAATGGGCTTGGAGTAGAGACAAACTTTGGCAGGAGCTGTGGCATATCGGGTCTGAGTGTCAGTATGGAAGTGGCTTGTTCTTTGGTCATGATGGTGGTGGAGGAGGGTATCAGAGTAGTGCCTGTGTGCACCCCCACTGCACTGAAGCTCTTAGAGCACAAGGCATTATTTTTTCCTTTTAAAACAGCTGTGAGCATTTGTGCAGACCTCACAGGTCTCACTCAGCAGAAATTACTTTGGGATCCAATGGTTCCCATTTACACCAAGGAGAATCCTGGGGTGAGGACATCCTGCAGGGCTCACACATGCTCCCCGCACACTCTCAGCTCTTCTGCAAGAAGCATTGCTGGGCTGGCACTCAGCACATGCTGTGGGCTGAGGAGCACCACAGCCCACCTCCAAGGACAGCCTGGCCAGGGTCTCCTGAGACCCTGCAATCTAGCTATGGTGACTGCTCAAAGCAGAGGCAGGCAGTGTGGGTGCCTGCATGGGCTCAGAGAAGGGCACACAGAAACACCTCACCGCCCAGCACAGATGGACTGTGGCAGTGCCTGCGGGTGACAGAGCTGGGGACTGTGGGGTGAGAAGACCTCAGCTGGGCCAGCCAAGTCCCACTGCCCCAATGGCCCCACAGCCTTGTGGTGCAGGCACTGCATGGACCAGGGTGCATTAGGGGATACAAGATCATCTCCCCAGCACAGTCCCTGTGGCAGCCCTCTCTGCTTCCTCCCCAAGCAGCCTCCTAGTTGGCTTCCTCCCACTGGTGCCTCACTCACTCCCCACCCCAGCAGGATGGGGGCAGAGAATAGGAAGAGCAAAAGGGAGGAAAGTTATGTGTTAGGACAGAAAGAGATTAATAAGTGAAGGAAAGAGGAACAAAGAAGAAAGAAAAAACACAGAAACCTTAAAATAATAAGTGATGACATTACAATCACTACCAACCTCCCACAAGTACACTAGTGCCCCACCAGTCCCCAGATGGGGACCCAGCCAAAACACCCCTCTTCTCTGTTTTTATTGCTGAGCATGAAGCCATATGGCACGGAAGACCTGTTGGGTGTGTTTGGGTCAGCTGTCCTGGCTGTGTCCCCTCCCAACTTCTTGTGCCCCCTCAACCTCCTCACTGTAAGGCAGTGTGAGAAACAGAGATGGTCTTGATGCTGTGCAGACACTGTTCAGCAATAGCTAAAACATTGGTGTGTTATCAACATGGCTTTGGTCCCCAATCCAAAACACAGCACCTTATGGGCTGCTCGGAGGAAAATGAGCTCCATCGCAGGCAGCCCCAGCCAGTGGGGAAGGAGGGCTGAGGTGGAAAGCCTGATCCCCCAAGGATGAAGGAGCTGGGGCAAGGCAGTGGCTGTCCCGGTCTCTGTAGCAGAGGAGGAGCACAGCTGGAGCCAGGATTTGCTCCTTTCTCTGGGAAGAGGGGAGGAAAAAGTGGGGGAAGGGAGATCCAGGGGATGATCTTGTTTTAGCTCTCAGAAAGAGGAACTGCTCCCCCCACTCCAGCCTCTCCACCTCCCCTTGCAGCAGGAGAAGAAAAGGCTTCTTCCTCAGCTGCTCACCTGCTGCATCCCCAACTGATGCCTAAGAAATGGCCGGCTTTTCTAAGTGATGCGCTGAGAGTAGACCTTCATTTGTGGCTGACATGTGAGGTTCATGCTCTGGAAATGTGCATCACAGGGGAAGATGATTCCCATACTGGGAACGCAGAGTCAGAAAGATGCCCTCGCAATGGTCCTTACAAGGATTCAATTATTAGGCCAAATACACATTCTTGTGTCCTCTAGAAAAGAAAATCTTGACACTTCAACAGTTGCCACACATAAGACCAACAAGGTGTTTACTATCAAGGCACAAGCAAACCCATGACACTTTCAACATTGTTTTTTAAACAACGGTATTTACCTCCAAGGACTTTTTGCTTTCTTGCCCTTGCCACTCCACAAGCGATCTCAGTGGCTTGCACTTCTGAAGTGCCAGCTGGTATCCAGAGATTTCAAAGGAGCTAGAAGTGTCTTTTGCCTGTGTCACCAAGGTAGCGTGAGCTCTGGGTGCAAGGCAGGGCTTTCCTGAGCACCTTCCTGATGGCCTCCCTGACCTCCCTGTTCCGCAGGCTGTAGATGAAGGGATTGACCAGGGGTGTGAGGACAGTGTAGAAAAAGGAGAAAGCTTTGTTGAGGTGTCTCAGGGTGTCTGTTCTGGGCAGCATATAGACAACAAAAAGGGAGCCATAGAAAATGGTGACAAGAATGAGGTGAGAGGAGCAAGTGGAGAAGGCCTTCTGCCTGCCAGTGCTGGATGGGATCCTCAGGATGGCAGCTATGATGCAAATGTAGGAGGCCAGTGTGAACAGGAAGGGAAAAACTACATCGAAGATACCAAATATGAAAGAAACAATTGTGATTGCTCTGGTGTCACTGCAGGCAAGATCCAGCAATGGTGTTAAATCACAGAAGAAGTGGTCAATGGCCTTGGGGCCACAGAACTGCAATTGTGATAACAAGACTGTGACTACCACCAGCAGCAGTGAACCCCCCAGCCAAGATGCAGCTGCCAGGTGTAGAGAGACCTTCCAGGTCATGAGGCTTGCATAGAGCAAGGGCTGGCATATGGGCAAATACCGATCGTAGGACATGGCCGTCAGCAGGTAACACTCAGTAGTCGCAAAGGAAGCAAAGAAGTAGAACTGAGCAGAGATGCTGCTGTCCCCAGTCAGGAAGCTGGCCAGCAGCTGGGGCAGGATGGTGGGGCTGTAGCAGGTCTCCAAGGAAGACAGATTGCCCAGGAAGAATTACATGAGGGTGTGCAGATGCTGGTCAGCCACCACCAGCACAACGATGAGGATGTTCCCAACCATGGTGACTGAGTAGATCATAAGCAAGAGGAGGAAGAGCAGGTTCTGGAGCATGGGGACATCACGTATTCCCAGCAGCACAAAATCCGTGGATGATGTCCCGTTGTCCCTTTCCCCTTTGCCTTGCAGTGTCGTTTGTCTTTTATTTCCTCAATAGCCACAAAGAGGGGCTATGAGAAAGAAACTCATTTCAACATTTACTGTCAATATTTTTTTTTTTGTAGGACATTGCTCTCCTCACAGTAGCTGTATGTGTTTCCTGCCTAGTGAAAGCACAAAATAAATGTTCTTCCTGATGGGTAAAGAACACTCATTGCAGCAGAACCACTGCAGACTCGAGAGGGGAGCTGCCCAATGGAAGGTCTTTCTCACTGCAGAATAAATCTGTGATGTGCATTTGCTCACACAGAAACAGACAATTTGATATGCCTGTGGGCATGCCCAGGAAGACGTGTTACAGGTGTCGAGGATCGACATCCTTCTGCTCTCAGGAAAGAGAAGGTGTGCCAGGGAAAACAAACCCCACTCTCCAAAAGAGCCTTGTTGTGTGAAACGCCATGCCAGACACCACCCTTCCTCCAAAGCAAGGGACGGGCACATCGCAGGGTGAGTAGCAACAGCTCTCTTAAACACTTGCACAAGAAGGAAAGGATTCCCACCCCACTCCTCCCCCATCACCCAAGAGGCCAATTTCTTCCCTTGAGAAAGAGCAGATGATAAGTTACTTGTCCCAGGGCAGCCCCTCACATCGTTCGTTTCCAGTGCTGGCTGCTCAGCCCGGCTGTGGGGTGCTACATGGCCAGCTCCATCCTCTGGCGCATCTCCAATAAAGCAGGTGGGAGTTGGTGCCCACAGGCTGAAACATGCAGCTACAGACTTCAGTGCAGAAAGCTCTGATTTGAACGAGGCTGCTGTAAGTGCCAGGTGGTTGATGAGAGAAAAGGTGGGGCTGGGGGTAGGGCTGAAGAATGGCCACAGATTGTCAACATAAAGGGTCTTGATTTTTGTATACATTCAAACTCCACTGGAGATGCTCAGGATCAATATGGACTGAAGATTCCTGATCTCACAGAATGTATAAGCAGAAAAATGAAGAAAAGTGGGGAAAAAATGAATCCTTTCTTACTGTTTAGTATTGACATCTTTTGACTTTGACTGCACTCCTGAAACCTCTCCTATTAACCACATAAGAATTGAAGACCTAAAGGAAAATGATGCACAGAGCCTTGGCTCCTTAGGGAGTTTTGCATGTTAATGAGCCCTCTGGTGCCAAGTTCCTGAACTGCAGATCCTGAAAGATTGGACAAGCCTCTGAAGAAGTAGAAGTCAGCAGCAAACGTCCAAGTTTCTGAGACTGTTAGTGGGCTCCACTGAAGACCGTCACTGAAGAGACCATGTGGCGCACCTCCATGTGGATGTGGCTGTGAAAGCCCTATATGTGTTTCAGCAATCACGATGGCCAAGGCCTGGCCGTCGTCCCCCGAGGAGGGCGATCCGTTCCACCAAGCGATGCTAATGGCTCTTCCTGGGAGCGGTGGGATATGGGGGTGTGTGATGCCGAGTGCAGGACAGTGTTAGGACATTTCCTAGGCTCTGTGGAGTGAGGGTGAGGAGGCAATGAGGCTCTGGGCTGTATGGAATCACTGTTTTCTCACAGGTGTCAGTGGAAGAGACAGTTGCCATAACAGGGAGGATAAACACTTCAGCTCTGCTGAAATCAGTCCAGCCTCTCGGCCATCCCCACCACAGATGGTCCTACACTGTCCTATGCCTCTGCCTGTTTCCCTGCACATTTTAGCCACCCCACTGCTTCCCACCTTGCTCTGACCCTATGTTATCCCAGGTTTTACTGATGTCCTTCTGTCCTCACTGGCTGTTGCTTCAAACACAAAGCTGAAGATTTGCCAGTGCCTGTGAGTTCCCCACAACCTATCCGGTTTCCTTCAAAGCCCTCCTGATGCTCCTCTAGCTCCCAAGATGTCCCAGCCCCACACTTGCTTGAATCCTGTACTTATATCCACATCCCAGCACTGAGATGCACATCGATCTTCTCCTGCATCCTTTAAAGTCAACGCTCAACCTACTTCACTTCAGCATGACAGCACACACACCCACACACCCCCTGCTATTTCAGGTACTCTTCCTACCCTTAACACACTTACTGCTGGGCACACCCCGCTCTCTCCCTGCACTCCCATGGGTCTCACAAACCCTTCCCGCTTCCCCTGCAGTTATGGGACCTCCCTCTGGGAGGGTCATGCATTTTCCAGCATCATGGATGGTTCTTGTGGTCCATCCAAGTGTGGGCAGTGAAGGAGGGGAAGAGAGCAAGGCCAGCTCATGAGGTGTGACTGAACACAGCCACCCCCAGCAGCGGGCATTCCCTCTCTGCCAGGGTGAGGCATGCACACAAGATGGAGACATCTTCCTTATCTTTGCTGTGCACAAGAGGGGACTTTCTTCCTGACACCTTCCCAGGAAAAACCTCCTCTTCCTCCTCCACCCGCACAGATCCACTGCTTTCCATTTCTGGGCTCAGGCATGGCTGGAAGGATTTGCTAATGCCATGAGCCATCACTTTTTTTCTCAGGGACATCTCCCGACCCTCTCTCCCAGGCCTACACATGGCCAATCACTGCTGCTCAGGGCCACTCACTCTTCAGCAGCAGCTGGTCAGAGCTGGCCATTTCCCCGATGCAGGCACTGAGCCCAGCAGGAGAATGGAGATGGCCTCACAGCCAGACTTACCCATAAACTGGGTGAACGGCCAGTGCTGGAAATGACTGGTGAGAGAGGCTGGGAGGTGAAAAAGGCCCTGGGCCACCTTCCTGGTCTGTCCGTGCCACCAAGGACACAGACTGGCCTCCTCTCTCCTGTACCTGCGTGTCTCAGCTCGCATCCAGGAGCCCTGTCTGTGAAGCACTAGCTGCCCAATGTGAGCCCTCATCCTGCACGGTCATGCAGTACAAGCTGTACACTGAAGTTTTTCTCTTGCAGGAACTTTCCAGCTCAGCCCAGCTCCCTCCAAGACCTCCTACCTCCCCTGCCCTCTCTCCAGCCCAGCCCACTCTGGTCTGGCCCCACAGCACTACTTGCCACAGGGTGCTGCAGAGCTCTGGCCACTCACCCCAGAGCCCCAGCCCCTCTGAAGGGCACAGCAGCCCCTGGGGGGCAGTCACAGAGACGGGGGGCCACAAGGACAAGGAGATCAGTGGCACCCTGTGTCCCCTGTTCTCCTCTCCAGCATATCCTGAGAGGTCCGCAGCCCCTCCGGACCATCCCGTCTGCCCAGGCTGGCACAAGAGCCCTCGTCCTTGCAGTCCTCAAGAGCTCCTCATCCCTCTAGCACAAAGCAGCCTTCTCCAAGCTGGTGCAGCCAGAAAGGCGTTTCTGTTTCCGATTTATTTCTCCTATGCTGAGGATGGATCATAGACCAAGAAGTTGCTGCAGGTACTTTTAATTTCTTAAAGAAAATGGTTTCCTATTTATACAAAGACTCTGGGTCACACAAAATGGGGTGAATCATTAAGGGGAGGAATACTTATATGTAATTGAAAACAACAACTTCCAAAGTGGGAAAAAAAAAAAAATGTAGGAAAAGCAGACTTGGCCTGTCACGACAGACGCTGGGAGTCAGCTGCAGAGGAAGGTAGGCAGCCTATGGCTGCTGAAAGACATCCAGTTACCAGTTTGCTCAGGGCATCCTTGAGCTCCTGGTTCCTCATGCTGTAGATGAGGGGGTTCAGTGCTGGAGGCACCACTGAGTACAGAAATGACACCACCAGATTGAGAAGTGGGGAGGAGATGGAGGGCGGCTTCAGGTAGACAACCATGGCAGTGCTGATAAACAGGGAGACCACGACCAGGTGAGGGAGGCAGGTGGAAAAGGCTTTATGACGTCCCTGTTCAGAGGGGATCCTCAGCACAGCCCTGAAGATCTGCACATAGGACAGCACCATGAAAACAAAACACCCGAAAACTAGAAAAGCAATAAAAGCAATAAGCCCAACCTTGCTGAGGTAGGTGTCTGAGCAGGAGAGCCTGAGGATCTGGGGGACTTCACAAAAGAATTGGTACAAGGCATTGTCTTTGTAGAGTGGCAGTGAAAAGGTATTGGCCGTGTTCAGCAGAGCGTTGAGAAACCCACTGCCCCAGGCAGCTGCTGCCATGTGGACACAAGCACTGCTGCCCAGGAGGGTCCCATAGTGCAGGGGGTTGCAGATGGCAACATAGCGGTCATAGGCCATGACAGTGAGAAGAAAATATTCTGATGATAGAAAAAATAGAAACATAATGACCTGGAGAGCACATCCCCCATAAGAGATGGCCCTGGTGTCCCACAGGGAATTGGCCATGGATTTGGGGAGAGTGGTGGAGATGGAGCCCAGGTCAAGGAGGGAGAGGTTGAGGAGGAAGAAGTACATGGGGGTGTGGAGGTGGTGGTCGCAGGCGATGGTGGTGATGATGATCCCATTGCCGAGGAGTGCAGTCAGGTAGATGCCCAGGAAGAGCCAGAACTGCAATAGATGCAGCTCCTGGGTGTCTGCGAATGGGGTCTATGGTTAAATCCGCTCGTGATATCAAAGAGCTTTTCCCCACTGTCTCTCCCAAGGCACCCAACCCTGGAGCAGAGCTGTGAGGATTTTGTTTTGTTTATTCTGCTCTAGTGGTCCCACCAACCCCGAGGAGTGTTTTTAAGGCAGAAATCCTTGGCATTAGTAGTGCCCTCCAAGTGAAACCTTGTGGGTCCTGAGAAGCAAAGGTGCCGTCCCTTAGTGCAGAGTGAGGACAGCCAGTCTGTCCATCAGCCCTGGTCTCAGCTGCCTTGTGCTGGCACCTCTTTGAGCTGGAGGACGATAGCACTCAAGTGTTCTCCCCAAATGAAACTGGACGCTGCTGAGAGCAAAAGAAATGCAGTTTCCAAGTGCAGACCTCCAAACCCCTCACCCTGCCTCAGCGTACCCAAGGAGGAGCTCAGCTCTCCCCTCCCAGCCAGGGGCACAGAGGGCTCACTGCCGCTGCCTGCGTGGAGCCACCCAGCAGCATTTCTGTGGCCTTAGCGCTGACTTGTCTTCTCCATGGGGCTCCTGCAAAACACAGAGATGCCATGGGTGAGCTGTGCCCTTCTGGAGGGCACCCTGCAGCCCAGCAGGACCCCCCAGGGAACGAGTCAAACATCCTAATAATGGGGCATCCAAAAAGTGGATTGGCTCTCTCCCAGCCCTGCAAAATACATTTCCACAGGCTGTGCTACATCTACATGGGAGAGGAGACCTGATGGGGGGTGGTGTGTACTCCAGGGGAGGTTTCCGCACTGCAGGGGATGGCAGGGAGGTACCCAGTTCCCCCTCCCACAGTCTTTCTGAGAGTAGCTCCCTCTCCCTCCCTGCCCATGTCTCTGCTGCCTGGAGATCTCCCTGCCAGGAGCTATTTCCCTGTCCCCATGTGTCTGCTCCCTGCCAGTGCTCAAGACCCCAACGCACCTGCTGTGTGCTCAGCTCTGCCCTGCAGACACCTCCTGGCAGCAGGGCACTGCCCAGGGGCATTTCTGTCTGTGCAGAAGCTAAGGAGCAGCTCAAACAAGTCCCACAGAGACCACCGAGGTGCTGCTGCCCTGCTGTCTGTAGGCTGAGCAGTGCCTTAGGGGACTAGATGAGGTTCCTTGCAGACCTACCCATCTCTCAAAGCAATGCTCCTGGAGTCTCGGTGTCTTGTCCAAATTCAACACCTCCATCACTCTTTCCCTGCCCTCTCTCCTCTCCCTCAGTGCAGGACATGAACTGAGGGTCGGGAAAGCAACTCTGTCTCAAAGAGCAACTTCATTGACCTTCCTATGGCAAAGTCTCCTCTGGAAAGAGTCACTTGGTGAGCTTGACCTGGGATCTCTCAGTGTAACAGTTAAGGTGTCTCAGAGGGTTGTCCACACCTGACAGATCCATTTCTATTCCCACCCATCCAACTAGTATAACCTTTAATGCAAAGACTCAGGAATGCACAAGCTGAAGCAGGAAAGCCTTGCCTTGACTGTCATCTTTGAAAGATCCTCTACAGAAATGTGCTGGGGGTGATGTGGAGCTGTTAGTAGCCCTGACACACGCAGCACCCTCTTGACAGCAGAAGGACCCTGCCTGGCTAGCGGTCACTCCTTCCACCCTGAGCTTCTCCTCGCAGTGCCCTGGGGAGCTCCCTGGGCAGGCTGGGTGCTACACCCTGGCAGGCAGCGGAGTCCCTGCCCCGGCTCACAGTGCCCTGGGGTGCAGGGACCCTGCTCTGAAGGACAGCCCTGGGCACCCCTGGATGCACACCCACCTTTACACCCCTGCAGCCGTCCCCGGGAGAAGGCAGCCATCATGCCCTGTCCCTCTGACAATGCAGCGAGAAATCCCTGCTGTGGAGCACATCCTTCTCCTCTATACTAGGGAATCTGTGAGAGTCCTCTGGGAAGTTCCTACAGGCTATGGGATGAACCAGGTCTTGGAGACCCCTGCAGAATACTTGTTATTATTGCCCTGCAGCTCAGAGACGCTTCTTCCCAGCACTGCCATTTTCCTGCTCAGAGAGAGAGTTCAATCTAAATATCACCTATCCTTGTCCCATCAGTAGCAGAATACCCAGTGAATGTGAGGGATCTCCTTTACCACTTCTGAGGGAAGAGATTCAGCTGAGGCAATCGAGGCATCTTATTTTGGGTTTGTAGTTTTTTTGCCTGGAAGGGGTCTCAGCTCCCTCCCATGCCTGTCACAAACCCACAGGAGGTGGGATTTCTCTTGCCTCTCTTCAGGTGTGCAAAAATGGACATTTGCATGGGAGCTTTTTGTCTCAGCTCCCCTGCTAATTAATGGAGATGGAGGGCAGGAGTGAGTGCTTCAGATGTAAATACCTGGTGGCATCTGAGGTGCCAGAGGTGGCCCAAGGTATGTGCAGGAAACTGCAAGCCCTAGTGGAGGAATTCTCATGGACAGGGCAGTGTCCATCTTGGAGGCTGTTGGGAAATTCCTTTGGTAAACTGAAATGACAGCAGATGGCCACATTTAGGAGAATGAAACTTGTCCCCACTCAGTATGGACAGGGTAACCTATAGAGGTATTCGTCTGCCCCAGTGGAGTTATTTTGCACCAGGAGAGCTAAGTTTCTCTCTTTCTCTTCTCCATCACCTATATGTATTAGATCACCATTGACTATGGTGTCTCATGGTGTCCTGCCAGGGCTGTACAGCCCTGGACCTCTTCAATCTGGATTCAGTGAGAGCAGGGTTTGCTCACTCTGTGGACCCCTCATGTCATCTTTCTCATCATCCTCATCTACATCTACATCTGCATCTACATCTCCATCTACATCTAAAACTTATATAATCTTTTACATTGACCTCTGCAATCCATTCCGAGCACATCTCTGCCATGTAGCAAAGTATTTACATATATGGGGTCTTGGGACTCAGAGTTCCAGTTTAGTTTGTGACAAGTCTGAGGTGGGCCCCAGCGGGCAGCAGCTGTGGGGCTGCAGCCCAAACGTGCACCAATGCCCTCAGCCTGGGGCACAGACAGGAGGAGCTGGAGCCCCGCGTGACATCACAGAAGTGCGCATTGATGGAAGAACTGCCAAGGTGTGGTGGGACAACTCACACAACTCGGGGGATGTGCAGGATGGACACAGGCTCTTCAGGAGATGCTCATCATCTGTTTGATGGAGCTGCTGGGAAGTATAGACCTCCACTATGGGATGGGCAAGAGGTGGGCTGAGCGCTTGTGGGTGAGAGCCAGAGGAGAGGCCATTTAGGGTGATATTGTGGCAGGACATAAGGAAACTGCAGTCAGGGCAAAGCAGTTGTCAAAGTCTTCTTTGAAAACCTGAGGCTTTCTCTGGATCAATGACACCGGGTCTTATCAGGACCTTCAATGACCCTGACATTGACTGCATTGGGAACACAGTGCAGGAGGTTTCTGGAGGTTTGTGGGGAAACTTCTTCTCACAGCTTCCAGGGAGCCCAACAAAGGTGATGCTGGCTTGGGTCTGGTACTTGCAAACATGGAAGAGCTGGTCAGGGATGTGAAAACCAGCATCACACTGTGTCGTAGCGACCATGAAAGAGGGGTGGGTCCTAGCTCCTGAGCAGACTTTTAAAAGGAGAGTACAAGTGCAGACGCAAGACCTCAGAGGGGTAAACTGTGGCCTGTTCTGGGGGTTTTCAGTTGGGGAACTTACAGGCAGGAGCACTGAAGGGCAGAGCACAAGTACTGCACACTGAGCAGAGCTCAGTACAGCCGGTCTTTAAGGACAGCCTCCTGCAATGGCCCATACGGAAGGAAGGCCTCTTCCGAAGAGTGAGTGGCCCTGAGCAGCAGTGACTGGCTGGTTGTAGGTCTGGGGGAGAGGTTGGGGGGATGTCAGTGAGAAATAAGCTGATGGCTGATGGCTTTAGCAAATCCTTACAACATGTCTGATCCCAGAAGTGGAAAGCAGTGGATGTCTGCAGGTAGGGGAGGAGGAAGAGGATTGTCCTGAGAATCCAGCAGGAAGGAAGGTCCCTCCTGTGCCAGTCAGGGCTGATACGGACATTTCCACCTTGCGTGCATGCCTCGGCCATGCAGATGGGGCATGCCAGCTACTGGGGGTGGCTGTGCTCAGTCATCCACATGAGCTCACCTTGCTGACCAGCACCCTTGGATGCAACTTCTCCCATCCCGTGGACTGGTGAGGGTGTAGTTTGCTCAAGCAACTGCTGGCTTGATCCCCATCCACCACTGGTTATTCTTCTGCAGAGTCCTCCCTCAATACTCAAAGGCCTGGGAGACCTCACTGGTGGTACCTGAAGCAAAGAGGACATACAGTATGTCAGATCTATCTATACCTACGCTTACCAAATTCAGCAGGCTCCCACATTCTCTCTGTTTCTTCTTCAACTGTTGCTGCTGTAGCCACAGCTCATCTTGGTTTCCGTTGTATTTCCTTTTCAGTTTCAATTGAGTTCTTATAAGGATCATTGCTGTGCCTGAAGGATGCTGTCCTTGAAGACAAGATGTATCCAGGTACATTAGGAAAATGGTTATATGTCCCAGGACTGTAACCTCATGGGTGTGAGTACAGACCCCAGTGTGATGTGCTTCACGTTCACACAGTGCCTGTAGCTATTGTGTAGAGAAGGGACAGACCTTCCCTCTTTGAGGGCATCTGATGACTGATGCCTCTGACTGACGGCTTCAGTCAATGGCACACAGGCAGCAAATCACACTCCCTGCAATGCTGTCTGGGGTGTCTGAATGGGAACTGCTTTCCTGTAAGTCCTATGCAGTTCCTGCAAGCCCTGGCATCTCATGTAGCTCTGTGGGCCTGGGTCTGAGTATTAAATTGAGTAGCTGCCCTGAATTCTGTCAGGCATTATGGGGTTGAGCATGAGGCAAATGCCAAGGTAGCCAATGGAGATCTAGTAAACCGAGCTGATGGAGAAGGGAAAGAGAGAGACTGAGCTCTCCCTATGGCACAGGGCTCCAAGCATTCCAATGAATAACTCTATAAGCTGTCCTGAACATAATGAGTTGAGCTGCCCTTAATTTGGGCATCAGCTGTCGTTTCAGGTGGCCAAAGGAAATTCCCAACACCCTCCAAGAGGATGCCTCCAGATGCTGCCCTGTCTCTATGAACTTCTCCATTTGAGTTTGCAGTTACCTGCACATGCCTTCGACCATGCCTCAGTGGGCACTGGGACCATGTTTTCCTTAGCTGCCTTCCTTGTGCCTGTATCAAATTTAAGAAGCCCTTTTGGTCACCCTCCCCACCCCTCACCATTTCCAGATGAGCTTTGGCTTTCCTGGCTCCACCTCTGCACCCCCACGCCAGGTTTCTAGCTGTCTCCTGGGTAGCCTGTTCCTCCTCTACCTTCTCTGCACTTCCTTCTGGTGTGTGAAATCCCAAATCAGGGGGTCCCTGTTCATACACACCAACCTCCTGCCGGGTCCTGCTCTGCTCCCTCCACATCAGACTGATGTGTTCCCAGGCTTTGAGGATGTTGTCCGTGAGGAGCTAAAAGGGCCTCACAGCCCATTTGCCCTCCAGTCACAGTCCAAGCACACCCTCCGCCAACTGAAATCAGCTCTCCTGCAGTCCTGCACTGTGATTCTTCTGGTTGTCCTGCTTTGATACCATCTCACAGTCATTACAGCCATGGCTGCCCTCAGAGTTCACATCCCCATCCAGATCCACCTTGTCTCTGAGTAAGATACCAACTCTAATCAGCTCATTGACCGTCTGTGCCAAAATGTTGCCTTCAACACCCTCCAGGAACCTCCTGGGTTGCTTGTGCCTGTCCTACTGCCCTTCCAGCAGGCTGTGGGGTGCTTCAGCTGCCTGTGGTTTTGAGGAGCTGTGACCATGAGGCTTCCTCCAAGGCAAGGCTCTGTGCACACCAGCCTTCCCTTTGCCCCGAGCTCACCTCCACCTCCTCACCCTCCTGCCTGCCTTCCTGACAAGCCATCACCACCCACGGCTTCCCTCCCACCACCCGAGCTGTCCACCACGACTCTGCAGTCCCTGTGGGCGAGTCCGTTTCTGCCTGTGCAGCAGCAATGACAGCACCGGTGAGGGGAGAGGAGAGGCCGGAAAAGGGGAAGTGCCTGGGAGTTTGGCTGGAAGGTTACTTCTGTTGCTTGAACAGGGAGATGCAAGGAGAGGCAGCCATGAAATGGGTTTGAAGGCACTTTTTTTTGCAACAACTCAATTGGTCAGGTGCTGAGGCAGGTCTAGTGATGTCACCTGGAGTATCAGAAAACCTCCCCAGCAGTGCTAAGAGCTGAGGAGAGGGGAGAGGTAGAAGAAGGTGAAGGTGACATGGCTGGAAGGTGGAGTGTGATGCCATTTCTATTGCAGTAACCTGGGTGACTTGCAGGGAGATACCATGACACCATCAAGCACACCAGAAACCCCAGTGTGACACAGATGACACCTCAGAGAGGGGAGAGGGAGAGAGGTGGCTAAAGCCAACAGAGTTGGGCTGTTGCCTGTGAGGTCATCTCATCACAGCAATGTGATTGGGCAGGAGCAGTCAGGCATCATGAGGTCCTAAAGAACTCCAGAGGCAAAAGCTGCAGGCAGATGAGTAGGCCCCTGGTGAGGTCCTGCCCTGGGGTGAAGCCACCTGTACAGGACATGGGAACCTATGGGCCATGGCATGAGAAATTTCAGGATGTGGCAGAGAAGAGAGTGAGAAGGGACCAGAAGTACAGGCAAGACCATGTGCCCCGGCTGGATCTCACATGCCATTCATTAAACTGTAGAGATGTGAGAAGCAGCCAAACAGCACTGACAACTGGAGAGGAGTGTTGAGGAGCTTCTAGGCAGACAAGACTCGAAAGGCCAGCAGTGCCAAGGCAACCCCTCAGTGGTGCCATTTAAGGCCCAGATGGCCAAGGCAATGGTATCTGAACCAGCAAAGGAGGGTACAACTGGTGAGGGGTATTAAATGTGGAGGAGACTGGGGCAGAGAGAGGGAGAGGTCAAGATGGACTGGGAGGAAGAAGCCTGATCACCATAGTCTTGCTTTCTTATTAAACTCTGCTCCCGGGTATTGGTTGAGTGAGTGTAGTCACTGTTGGGTGTGTGTTTGGGGTGCATGTATGTACATGTTTTTCTGGCCAGCTCCAGGTGGGGCTGGCTGGAGGAGGACACCAGGAACTGGAGAGACCTAGGGCTGGAGCTGCCAAGTGAGAAACAGCCCTGAGCCTGGTCAGGGCTGCTTGAAGGCCCCTATCGGGGTGGTGTACAGGGCCCCAGGTTTTCCTCCACATGCTCCCTCCTCCTACGGCTCTCACAAAGACCACCAGCCCCACAGAGAAGCCAAGAAAGGGCTCATCCTCCCCATGATCACAACTGAATCCCAGACCTCTAGCTCAACCCCGTCTGAGAATCACAGAACCACGGAATTACAGAATCACAGTATCAAAGAATGGTTGAGGTTGGAAGGGACCTCTGCAAACCTCCCTGCTCAAGCAGGGCCACCTAGAGCCAGATATGCAGGATCATGCCCAGAGGCTTTAGAATATGTCCAAGAATAAAGAATCCTCAACATCCCTGGGCCACCTCTGCTGGTGCTCCTATGTTTCTTTTTATGCCCATTACCTCTTGTTCTGTCGCTGGGCACCACTGAGAAGAGCTTGCGCCACCCTCTTTGCACCCGCCCTTCATGTATTTATAGCCAATCAGAAGATCCTTCCAGAGCCTTCTGTTCTCCAGACTGAACAGTCCTGCCTCTCTCAGCCTTTCCTCATAGGAGAGATGCTACAGTGCCTCCCGCGACCCATCCCCTTCCTCGACCTGCTGGCAATACTTCAATGCAGGCGAGGATGCTATTAGCCTCCTTTGTCACAAATGCCCATTGCTGGCTCAGGGTCAGCTTGGTGTCCACCAGAAACACCCCGGGCCTTCTCTGCCAGGCTGCTTGCCTGCTGGGTGGCTCTGAGCGTGGACTGGTGCCTGGGGTTACTCCTCCCCAGGGGCAGGACATTGCACTTCTCCTTGTTGACCTGCATGAGGTTCCTGTTGGTCCATTTCTCCAGCCTGTCAAGGTGCCTCTGGTTTGCAGCACGACCCTCTGATGTATCAGCCACTCCTCTGCCCCATCACTCAGATCATTGCCTGGAACCAGTATTGACCCCTGGGGTGAACCACTAGTTACTGGCCTCCAACTAGACTTCATGCCACTGATCACCACGCTCTGGGCCCAGCCATTCAGCCCATTTTCAATCCACCTCCCCGTCTGCTAATCCAGCGCACACACTAACAGCTTCTTTACTAGGATCTTAGGGCAGACAGTGTAGAAAGCCTTCCTGAAGCCCAGGTAGACAATAGCCACTGTTCTCCCCCTCATAAGATTATCAAGTAGGTCAAGCATGACTTCCCCTTGATGAATCCATGCAGACTCTTCCTGATGACCTTCCTGTCCTTCATGTGCCCAGAAATGGTTTCCAGGATTAGTTGCTCTATCAGGTTCCTAGGGATCGAGGTGAGGCTGACTGGGCTGTAGTTCCCTGGGTCCTCCTTCCTGCCCTTCTTGTAGATGGGGGTAACATTTCCTTTCCTTCAATCTCCGGGGACTTCTCTCAGTCTCTGGGAGATCAGTCTCTGGCATTGATCAAAGATTATCGACTATTGCCTCAGAACAACATCTGCGAGGTCCCGCAAGACTCGTGGGTGCAGCCCATCTGGGCCCATGGACTTATGTCTGTCCAGTTTGCCTAAGCATTCCCAGACCGGTTCTCCTTCCACCAAATGCACATCTTCCTTGCTCCAACGTTTTCCCCTGGTCTCTGGGACCTGGGATTACTGAAGGCCAGTCTTGCTAGCAAAGACTGAGGCAAAGGTGGCACCCAGTACCTCAGCCTTTGCCATGTCCTGTGTAATCAGGTCTCCTGTCTTGTTGAGCAATGGACCTACACTTTTCCCTAGTCTTCCTGCTGTCTCCCATGTCTTTACAGAAGCCCTTCTTGCTGTCTTTGATATTCCTGGCCAGATCTAATTATTGAATTCCTTTGGGGTTTCAGCTTTTCTGTGTTACTCCCTGGATTCTCAGACAATGTCTCTATAATCATCCCAGGTTACTTGTCTGTGGTGGGTTGACCTTGGCAGGACATCAGGTGCCCACCAAACTGCTCTATCACTCCCTTCCTCAGCAGGATGGTGGGGGAGAGAAAAGAAGATGGAAAAAAATTGTGAGTCCAGAAATAGGCAGTTTAAGCCAAGGCCATGCGCAGAAGCCAAGAAAAACAAAAGGTTTATTCTCTACTTCCCATCAGCAGGAGATGTCCAGCCACTTCCTGGGAAGCAAGGCTTCAGTACGCGTAGCAGTTGCTCTTGACGACAAACGTCATAATAATGAATACTCCCCTCTCCTCCCTCTTTCTCTTAGCTTTCATTGCTGAGCAGATGTCATATGGTGTGGAATATCCGTTTGGTCAGTTTGGGTCACCTGTCCCAGCTATGTCCCCTTCCAACATCTTGCCCACCCCCAGCCGAGTGGCCTTTGGGGGTGAGGGGGGAGAATGTTGGAGAGACAGCCTTGATGCTGTGCGAGCACCACTCAGCCAAAATACTGGTGTGTTATCAACACCTTTCAAGCTATCAAAACAAAGCACAGCATTATGAGGGCTCCTATGGGGAAAGCTAACTCCATCTCAAGCAAGCAAAAAAAACCTGCAGATCTGCACCTCCTTCGTCACCTAACGTCCCCTCACACTCTCACTCTCGCCAGACCCCAGCTCCAAAATTGAAAACATCCAGCAACCGCTCCCACATGGAAGGTTAAAGCACTAAATGCTGTTGCTGGTCCTCACCTTCCCTTGGCAGCGCTTCTTTCCTCTACTGGGGACTGGATGCCCCAAAGTCAGTGCAGTGCTGTGTGTGTGGTCTAGTGAAGACTGGATAGAGGGGGAGAATCCCTCCCCCTCATCTCCTGGCCTTGCTCCTGTTCATACAGCCAACATGCTGTTGGCCTTCTTGGCTGACAGGCCTCACCACCTACTTATTTGCAGCTTTATGTTCCCCACGACTCTCAGGGCCTTTTCTGCTGAGCTGTGCCCCAGCCAGGGCTGTTGCCCAGGGTTAGGCAACCCCAGCGGGGAGACTTCGAATGTCTCCTTTCTGAAATGTAGTAGCTTCTTGTTGGCCCACTCTTCCAAGCTGTTGAAGTTCCTCCCGAAGGCAGCCCTCCAGTGTACACAGTGGTCCCCTGCCTCAGTTTTGTGTCATCTGCAAACTCTGTCAGCTCCTCGGGGACATTGATAATGTCATTAAGTCACAGGAGAGACCCCAATGCATTCAGTCAGTCTTTTACTCGCCTTTTTGCCCAGCCTCAACTGGACAGGGGAGACAAAATATAATGAAAGGCTCATGGGTTGAGATAAGGACAGGGGTATCACCCAGCAATCACCATCACAGGCAAAAGAGACTCGACTTGGGGACATTAATTCACATCATTGCGAATCAAAACAATTAAAGTAATGAGAAAATAAAACCAAAAATTAAAACACCTTCCCCCCACCCCTCCCTTCTTCTTGGGCTCAAGTTACTCCTGATTTGTCTACCTCCTCCCCCAGAGTGGCACAGGGGGATGGGGAATGGGGGTTGAGTCAGATCATCACATGTTCTCTCTGACGCTTCTTCGTCCTAACACTCTTCCCCTGCTCCAGAGTAGGGTAGCTCCCATGGGAGACAATCCTCCAGATACTTCTCCAGCGTGGGTCATCTCCACAGAGTTCACTCCTTCAGGAACAGACTGCTCCCGTGTGAGGTCCCCACGAGGTCACAAGTCCTGCCAGCAAACCTGCTCCAGTGTGGGCTCCTCTCCCCATGGGTCCACAGCTGCATCCAGGAGTCTGCTTCAGCATGGGCTCTCCACGGGTTCACAGCCTCCTTTGGGTGCATCCACCTGCTCCGGCAAGGGGTCCTCCATGGACTGCAGGTGGATATCTGCTCCACTGTGGACCTCCATGGGCTGCAGTGGGACAGCCTGCCTCACCATAGTCTTCACCAGGGGCTGCAGGGGAATTTCCGCTCCGGTGCCTGGAGCACCTCCTCCCCCTCCTTCTTCACTGCCCTTGGTGTCTGTAGAGTAGTTTCTCTCAGGTATTCTCACTCCTTTGAGTGACTTGATCCCCACCCACTGATAGCTGTTCTCCATGGGTTCTGCCTCAAGGCACCAGGGTCTGGGAGACCTTGCTGATGAAGGCTGAGCCAAAGACAGCATAGAGCACCTCAGACCCATTTACACCTGCTCTTGCTAAATTCTGCAGTGGCCCCACATGGTCTTGGTTTCTTCTTTGACTCTAACGTCAGTGGTAAGAGCTCGTCTTGGTGCCATTGAATTCCCTTGAGAGAGTCAACTGACTGTCCGTATGGGCCATTGCAGGAGGCTGTCCTTAAAGCTCTGCTCAGTGCGCAGTACTTGTGCTCCTGCCCTTCAGTGCTCCTGCCTGTAAGTTCCCCAACTGAAAACCCCCAGAACAGGCCACAGTTTATCCCTCTGAGGTCTTGCGTCTGCACTTGTACTCTCCTTTTAACACTCTGCTCAGGAGCTGGGACCCACCCCTCTTTCATGGTCGCTACAACAGAGTGTGACTTTGGTTTTCACATCCCTGACCAGCTCTTCCATGTTTGCAAGTACCAGACCCAAGCAAGCATCACCTTTGTTGGGCTCCCTGGCAGCTGTGAGAAGAAGTTTTCCCAAAAACCTCCAGGAACCTCCTGCACTGTGCTCCCAATCCACTGAATGTCAGGGTCATTGAAGTTCCCAGTAAGACCCAGTGTCATTGATCCAGAGAAATGCTCAGGTTTTCAAAGAAGGCTTTGTCCACTTCCTTGACCTGACTGTAGTTTCCTTATGTCCTGGAATAATATCACCCTAAATGGCCTCTCCTCTGGCTCTCACCCACAAGCGCTCAGCCCACCTCTTGCCCATCCCATAGTGAAGGTCCATACTTCCCAGCAGCTCCATCAAACACATGACGTGTGTCTCCTGAAGAGCCTATGTCCATCCTGCACACCCCCCGAGTTGTGCGAGCTGTCCCACCACACCTTGGCAGTTCTTCCATCAATGTGGCCCTTCTGTGATGGCACGCGGGGCTCCAGCTCCTCCTGTCTGTGCCCCAGGCTGAGGGCATTGGTGCCCATTTGGGCTGCAGCCCCTCAGCTGCTGCCCGCTGGGGCCCACCTCAGACTTGTCACAAACTAAACTGGAACTGAGTCCCAAGACCCCATATAGGTAAAGGCTTTGCTACATGGCAGAGATATGCTAGGAGTGGATTGCAGATGGCAACGTAAAAGATGATATGCGATGTAGGTGCAGCTGTAGATGTAGATGTAGATGATGAGAAAAGCGACATGATGTGCTCAGAGAGTGAGCAAACCCTGCTCTCGCTGAATCCAGATGGAAGAGGGCCTGGGCTGCGCAGCCCTGGCAGGACACCATGAGACACCATAGTCAATGCTGATCTAATACATATAGGTGATGGAGAAGCGAAAGAGAGAAACTTAGCTCTCCTGGTGCAAAATAACACCATTGGGGCAGACAAATACCTTGATAGGCTGCCCTGTCCATACCGAGTGGGGACAAGTTTCATTCTCCTAAATGTGACCATCTGCTGTCATTTCAGTTGGCCAAAGGAATTTCCCAACAGCCTCCAAGATGGACACTGCCCTGTCCATAAGAATTGCTCCACTAGAGCCTGCAGTTTCCTGCACATACCTTGGGCCACCTCTGGCACCTCAGATGCCACCAGGTATTTGCATCTGAAGCACTCAGTCCTGCCCTCCATGTCCATTAATTAGCAGGGGAGCTGAGACAAAAAGCTCACATGCAAATGTCCATTTTTGCACACCTGAAGAGAGGCAAGAGAAATCCCACCTCCTGTGGGTTTGTGGCAGTCATGGGAGGGAGTCGAGTCCCCTTCCAGGACCAGGACTACAAACCCAGGATGAGATGCCTCGATTGCCTCAGCTGAATCTCCTCCCTCAGAAGTGGTAAAGGAGATCCCTCACACTCACTGGGTATTCTGCCTACTGATGGGTCAAGGAAAGGTGACATTTAGACCAAACTCTATCTCTGAGCAGGAAAATGGCAGTGCTGGAAAGAAGCGTCTCTCCCCAGCTGAGGAAGGGAACATCAGTGATTCCTCCAGCCTGTTTCACAGCAGGTTCCCCCAGAGCCCCAGGGACACCTGGAGGGAGCCCAGAGGGGGCAGAGAAAGTGCTGCCTTGGGCTGGTCCTCTGCTGCTGAGCTGGGCTGGGCTCCTGGGATGGAGGGAGGGAGCTGATGGCAAGTGGGCAGTGCTGCAGAGAGACAGCTCTGCCCAGGAGCAGCTTTTCTTCAAAGCACAGCAGGGCTGAGGGCACTGCTTGTAAGAACGGAGGAGAGAGGAGCGAGGCAGAGAGACTTTAAAGGCAGCGTGGAGTTGGAGGACAGAGGAGAGTTCACTGGAAGAGAAATCCTCACAGCCCTCTATATGGTAAGTCTCTGAGCTGCAGGGCAATAATAATGAGTATTCTGCAGGACTATCCTAGACCTGGTTCATCCCATAGCCTGTAGGAACTTCCCGGAGGACTCTCACAGATTCCCTAGTATAGAGGAGAACGGTGTGCTCCAGAGCAGTGTTTCCTCCCTGCACGGTCAGAGGGACAGGGTATGATGGCTGCCTTCTCCCGGGGATGGCTGCAGGCGTGTAAAGGTGGGTGTGCATCCAGGGGTGCCCAGGGCTGTCCTTCAGAGCAGGGTCCCTGCACCCCAGGGCACTGTGAGCTGGGGCAGGGACTCCGCTGCCTGCCAGGGTCAGCACTCAGCCTGCCCAGGGAGCTCCCCAGGGCACTGCGGGGAGAAGCTCAGGGTGGAAGGAGTGACCGCTAGCCAGGCAGGGTCCTTCTGCTGTTGAGAGGGTGCTGCATGTGTCAGGACTGCTCACAGCTCCACATTGCCCCCAGCACATTTCTGGAGAGGATCTTTCAAAGATGACAGTCAAGGCAAGGCTTTCCTGCTTCAGCTTGTGCATTCCTGAGTCTTTGCAATAAAGGTTATACTAGTTGGATGGGTGGGAATGGAAATGGATCTGTCAGGTGTGGACAACCCTCTGAGACACCTTAACTGTTACACTGAGAGATCCCAGGTCGAGCTCACCAAGTGACCCTTTCCAGAGGAGACTTTGCCATAGGAAGGTCAATGAAGTTGCTCTTTGAGACAAAGTTGCTTTCCCGACCCTCAGTTTATGTCCTGCACTGAGGGAGAGGAGAGAGGGCAGGGAAAGAGTACTGGAGGTGTTGAATTTGGACAAGACACTGAGACTCCAGGAGCATTGCACTGAGAGATGTGTAGGTCTGCAAGGAACCTCATCTAGTCCCCTAAGGCACTGCTCAGCCTACAGACAGCAGGGCAGCATCACCTCAGTGGTCTCTGTGGGACTTGGTTGAGCTGCTCCTTAGCTTCTGCACAGACAGAGATGCCGCTGGGCAGTGCCCTGCTGCCAGGAGGTGTCTGCAGGGCAGAGCTGAGCACACAGCGGGTGCGTTGGGGTCTCTGAGCACTGGCAGGGAGCAGACACATGGGGACAGGGAAATAGCTCCTGGCAGGGAGAGCTCCAGGCAGCAGAGACATGGGCAGGGAGGGAGAGGGAGCTACTCTCAGAAAGACTGTGGGAGGGGGAACTGGGTACCTCCCTGCCATCCCCTGCAGTGCAGAAACCTCCCCTGGAGCACACACCACCCCCCATCAGGTCTCTTCCCCCATGTAGATGTAGCACAGCCTGTGGCAATGCATTTTGCAGGGCTGGGAGAGAGCCAATGCTCCTTTTGGATGTCCCATCTTTAGGATGTTGGACTCTTTCCCTGGGGGTCCTGCTGGGCTGCAGGGTGCCCTCCAGAAGGGCACAGCTCACCCATGGCATCTCTGTGTTATGCAGGAGCCCCATGGAGAAGACAAGTCAGCGCTAAGGCCACAGAAATGCTGGTGGGTGGCTCCACGCAGGCAGCGGCAGTGAGCCCTCTGTGCCCCTGGCTGGGAGGGGAGAGCTGAGCTCCTCCTTGGGTACGCTGAGGCAGGGTGAGGGGTTTGGAGGTCTGCACTTGGAAACTGGATTTCTTTTGCTCTCAGCAGTGTCCAGTTTCTTTTGGGGAGAACACTTGAGTGCTATCGTCCTCCAGCTCAAAGAGGTGCCAGCACAAGGCAGCTGAGACCAGGGCTGATGGACAGACTGGCTGTCCTCACTCTGCACTAAGGGACGGCCCCTTTGCTTCTCAGGACCCACAAGGTTTCACCTGGAGGGCAGTACTAATGTCAAGGATTTCTGCCTTAAAAACACTCCTCGGGGGTGGTGGGGCCACTAGAGCAGAATAAACAAAACAAAATGCTCACAGCTCTGCTCCAGGGTTGGGTGACTTGGGAGAGACAGTGGGGAAAAGCTCTTTGATATCACGAGCGGGTTTAACCATAGACCCCACGTTCCTATTTCCCTATCACTGTAGGGCAGCGCTGGCTCCCCCAGAGCCCACCACAGAGTGCACTGCTGCCAGGGACACCCTCAGCCAGCACCAACCAGAGCTCACAAAAGGGACCTGCCAAACGTCTTCTTGATTAGGGACAGGTGGTTTGGGGGTTTCTATAAGAAATGGAATAGATTTTGCTCAGAGAAATCAGTCCTAACTCATTGATGGCTTTTCCTCCATAAATAGGCTCCCATGCCATGAGGGACCAAAAGTCCAATGGAAGCTCCATGACTGAGTTCCTCCTCCTGGTATTTGCAGACACACGGGAGCTGCAGCTCTTGCACTTCTGGCTCTTCCTGGGCATCTACCTGGCTGCCCTCCTGGGCAATGGCCTCATCATCACCACCATCGCCTGCGACCACCACCTCCACACCCCCATGTACTTCTTCCTCCTCAACCTCTCCCTCCTTGACCTGGGTTTCATCTCCACCACTCTCCCAAAGTCCATGGCCAATTCCCTGTGGGACACCAGGGCCATCTCCTATGGGGGATGTGCTGCACAGGTCTTTCTGTTTCTCTTTTTTCTATCATCAGAATATTTTCTTCTCACTGTCATGGCCTATGACCGCTACGTTGCCATCTGCAAACCCCTGCACTATGGGACCCTCCTGGGCAGCAGTGCTTGTGTCCACATGGCAGCAGCTGCCTGGGGCAGTGGGTTTCTCTATGCTCTGCTGCACACGGCCAATACCTTTTCACTACCACTCTGCCAAGGCAACGCCCTGGACCAGTTCTTTTGTGAAATCCCCCAGATCCTCAGGCTCTCCTGCTCAGACACCTACCTCAGGGAAGTTGGGCTTATTGTGGTTAGTACATTTCTATTTTTGGTGTGTTTTGTTTTCATTGTGCTGTCCTATGTGCAGATCTTCAGGGCCGTGCTGAGGATCCCCTCTGAGCAGGGACGGCACAAAGCCTTTTCCACCTGCCTCCCTCACCTGGCTGTCGTCTCCCTCCATCTCAGTACTGGCATATTTGCCTACCTGAAGCCCCCATCCATCTCCTCCTCATCCCTGGATGTGGTGTTTGCTGTTTTGTACTCGGTGGTGCCTCCAGCTGTGAACCCCCTCATCTACAGCATGAGGAACCAGGAGCTCAAGGATGCCCTGAGGAGACTGGTAACTGGACATCTTTCAGAAGCCATAGGCTGCCTACCTTCCTCTGCAGCTGACTCCCAGTGTACGTCGTGACAGGCCAAGTCTGACTTTCCTACATTTTTTTTTTTCCTTTTCCCTCTTTGGAAGTTGCTGTTTTCAATTAAATATAATTTTTCCTCCCCTTAATGATCCACCTATCTTGTGTGAGCCAGAGACTTTTTATAAATGGCAAACCATTTTCTTTAAGAAAAGAAAGGAACCTGCAGCAACTTCTTGGTTTACGATCCATCCTCAGCATAGCAGAAATGAATGGGAAACAGAAACACCTTTACGGCTGCACGAGCTTGGGGCAGGCTGCCTTGTGCTGGGGGGATGAGGAGCTCTTGAGGAATGCAACGAGGAGGGCTCTTGTGCCAGCCTGGGGAGACGGGATGGCACGGAGGGGCTGCAGATCTCTCAGGGTATGCTAGAGAGGAGAACAGGGGACACAGGGTGTCACTGACCTCCCAGTCCTTGTGGCCCCCCATGTCTGGGGCTGACTCCTCTCTGCCCCCCAGGGGCTGCTGTGCCCTTCAGAGGGGCTGGGTCTCTGGGATGAGTGCCCAGAGCACTGCAGCACCCTGTGACAAGTAGTGCTGTGGGGCCAGACCAGAGTGGGCTGGGCTGGAGAGAGGGCAGGGGAGGTAGGAGGTCTTGGAGGGAGCTGAGCTGAGCTGGAAAGTTCCTGGGAGAGAAAAACTTCAGTGTACAGCTTGTACTGCATGACTGCGCAGGGTGAGGGCTCGCATCAGGGGGCTTGTGGTGCAGAGACAGGGCTCCTGGATGGACCCACACTTGAATGGACCACAGGAAACATCCATGATGCTGCAAAATGCATGACCCTCCGAGAGGGAGGTCCCATAACTGCAGGGGAAGCGGGAAGGGTTTGTGAGACCCATGGGAGTGCAGGGAGAGAGCGGGGTGTGCACAGCCGTGAGGGTGTTAAAGGCAGGAAGAAGACCTGAAGTAGTGGTGGGGCTGAAGGGGATGTCATGCTGAAGTGAAACAGGTTGATTTTGGATTTTGAGGCAGCAGAAGAAGGAGGACATGCATTTCAGTGCTGGGATATTTTGCTGGTTTTGGCTGGGGACGAGTTAACTTTTTTCATAGCAGCTAGTATGGAGCGATGGTGTTTGTCTTCCCAAGTAACCGTAATGCATGATGGAGCCCTGATTTCCTGGAGATGGCTGAACACCTGCCTACCAATGGGAAGGAGTGAATGAATTCCTTGTTTTGCTTTGCCTGCCTGCGCGGCTTTTGCTTTACCTGTTAAACTGTCTTTATCTCAACCCATGAGCTTTCTCACTTTTACTCTTCCGATTCAGCTATTAATCGGCAGGCTCCTGGGCTCCTGGGCTTGCCATGGGGCTTGCTTGCCTCACTGTATATTAGAGTCTAGTGCTCGTTAATGGCTGCTTTTTGCTTTCGCTGCTCTCTGTACTGCCATACTGCTGATCATCTCCCTCTGCTGTGCCTGGGAACATGTTGATAACAGCAATGGCCATGCGCCTGGGCTGGCAGATGGCCAGGGCATCGCTGCTGGTTCTGTGCTGCTGTACTGGACAGGCTGGAACTCCAGTGTGAACTGGAGTCGGAGGGACTGTGACCTGTGGATGAGTCCACGTGGGAGCAGGACACCCCAAAGCATCTGTGTCCATGAATAAGTCCATATCAGAGCAGGTACACCTCGAAGTGTCTGTGGCCGTGGTTATGTCTGTGCCGCAGCAGGTGTATCTCTGAAGGGATTGTGGCCCAAGGATAAGCCCATGCAGGAGAAGGTACACCTGGAAGCATCTGTGGCTGTGGATAAGCCCATGCTGCAGCAGGTACACCTGGAAGCATCAGTGGCTGTGCATGAGGTCATGCTGGAGCACTTGAAAGTGTGAGGTCATGCTGGAGCACTTGAAAGTGTGAGGCCATGGAGAAGCCCACGAGAGAGCAGGTACACCCCTGGAGAGACTGCAGCCATGGGTAAGGTCATGTTGGAGCAGTTTTACTTCTGAAGGCATTGTGACCCATGGATAAGGCCACGCTGGAACAGGTGCACCTCAAAGTGACTGTGGCTGTGGATAGCTCTGTGCCGCAGCAGGTATACCCCTGAAGAGACTGTGGCGCACAGAATAAGTCTCCACTTGGAGCAGGTACACCCCTAAGGGACTGCAGTCTGTGGGTAAGTCCAAGCCGGAGCAGGGGCAAGGGGAGGAGTTCATTGCAATGTTAAAATCTATGGTCTATTCCAAAGGGACCAGGGGTGGAGGTTGTAATAGAAAAACCTTTAAATTGTTGTAACCTGGGATCTGAGTTGCATGTTATAGGAATTCCTATAACAAGAACCCCTTGTTGCTCGCCAGGCTAGGAGCAAGGGGAGGAGTTCATTGCCATGCTAAACCCTAAAACCTGGCCCAAAGGGACCAGGGGAGGAGATTGTCATGGAAATACCTTTAAATTGCTGTAACCCATGATTGGAGTTGCATGTTAGAGGAATTGCTGTAGCAGGAACCACCTGAACCAATGGAGGACAAGCCTTACAAGAAGCAGTGCAAGTGCAGCAGTGACCCGACCTGAGCTGGCTGTGGTGCCCAATAACTCCATGCAATACAACATCTCTCCTGTCCTGAGTGACCACCATAAGAGATGGAGCCCAAAGTCATGGACTAAATGAACTCAATGGACATTTTGTGGACATTTGTGGATATTTATGGACACTTTAAAGACATTTCACAGGAGTGATCCATAGACTAAGGGAATGATATCTGTGTACTATATCAAAGGATGGGTGTCGTGGTTTAGTCCCAGCTGGCAACTAAGCACCACACAGCCGCTCACTCCCTCCCCCGAGGTTGGATGGGGGAGAGAATAGGAAAAGTAAAAGCGAGAAAGCTTGTGGGTTGAGATAAAAACAGTTTAATAAGTGAAATGAAATAAAATAAAATAATAATGACAATAATAATAAAAATTGTAATGAAAAGGAAAATAACAACAACAAACAGGAAAGGCAAGTGATGCAAATGAAAACAATTGGTCACCACCCTCCGACCAATGCCCAGCCCAAGCAGCAGTCCCCCGGCCAGCTTTTCCCCTAATTTATATACTGAGAATGGCATCATATGGTATGGAATATCCCTTTGGTCAGTTGTGGTCAGCTGTCAGCCTTTGACTCCAGTTCATATTGAAGTTCTTGCACGTCTGGTACGGCAGCACTCAGCGGCGGTGTGACTTCGTTCAGGCCTCGATAGTCCACTGTTAACCGCCACTCTCCATTAGATTTTTGCACGGGCCATATGGGACTATTAAAGGGTGAATGAGTCTTACTGATCATTCCTTGACTTTCCAGTTGATGGATCAACTTATGGATGGGAACCAGGGAGTCTCGATTGGTGCGATATTGTTGCCGGTGCACTGTCATGGTAGCAATTGGCACCTGCTGTTCTTTAACTTGCAGCAACCCCACCACAGAAGGATCCTCTGAGAGACCAGGCAAGCTAGACAGCTCTTTAATTTCCTCCGTATTCAAAGCAGCTATACCAAAAGCCCAGCAGTACCCTTTTGGGTCTCTGAAGTACCCTCTCCTGAGATAGCCTATGCCAAGGATGCATGGAGCCTCTGGACCAGTCACAATAGGGTGCTTTTGCCACTCATTCCCAGTTAGGCTCACTTCAGCCTCCAACACAGACAGTTCTTGGGATCCCCCTGTCACTCCAGAAATACAGATGGATTCTGCCCCCTTGTAATCTGATGGAATTAGAGTACACTGTGCACCGGTGTCCACTAGAGCTTTCTACTCCCGTGGTGCTGATGTGCCAGGCCATCGAATCCACACAGTCCAGTAAACCCGATTGTCCCTTTCCTCTGCCTGACCGAAGGCAGGGCCCCTCTACTCCTGGTCGGAGTCTTCATTACTTGGTTCTTGTAAGTGCAAAACAGAAGTTCCTTCCTCGGGATCAAAGGTACAGTCAGCCCTTCTACTCTGCCCAACAGACACTGGAGCAGTAATTGTCCTGGGTGGATGCTTTTTGGCTGTTGTTTTCCCTTGCAGTTCCTGCACCCAAGCTTCTAGTCTCCAGGGAGGTTGACCATCCCACTTCCTCATGTCCTCCCCCTGTCACGCAGGAAGAACCACAGGGCTGCATGTGGTGTGCACCACCCGTACCCTTTCCCTTGAACAGGAAAAGGCTGACTGTTAATAGCTGAGGCTTTGGTTGGAGTGCATGAGGAAAACCTACCCTTCTCAGCTTGCTCAAAAAGGTTTTGGGTCAGTCTGTGTCTGTCCACAGCCGAGACACAGGCACACATGGAGGGAGCAAGATTATCTTCGTATTCTCGGAGTTTTCTGGCCAGTTCATCTCTCGTTGGTGCCTCAGTGTCTGTCCAGCTCATTATCGCCAGTGTGTGGGTGCATGACGTCGCTGCATTTCGTACAAACTTGCGCCACATGGACCGTGTGCGCTGGATTTCATCCGGGTCTTTGGATGCCTGGTCATTATAGATCACCTCCAACACGGCTAATTCCCTCAGATACTGGATGCCCCCCTCGATGTTGGTCCATTTCCTTTGAGAATTTGCAAGTTCTTCCTTGAAGGGATACCTGTCCTTCACACTTGACAGGAGTCGCCGCCAAAGACTGAGGACCCCTGCCTTTTTTCCAATCCCTTTGTGAAACGCCTTATCCTTAGCAAGGGATCCCAGCTGCTGGGCTTCCTTACCCTCTAATTAGTGACTACTGGCCCCAATATCCCAGCATCAAAGCAACCAGCTGAGAATTATCTCACCTGGTTGATGGCTAATATCTTTTCGCATATCTCACAGCTCACTCAGGGATAGGGAGTGGGTGGTTTCTGTCTCACTGATTATCTCAGTCTCTTCCTCCTCCTGTTCTTGTGGCTGCTCTGCCGCAGAACAGGCTGCCTCTTCTGATTCTTTCTCCTGCTCCCTCTTAGGAGAAGCTTCTTCATCCCTTACTGAACGAGCTGACTTCTGCTTCCACTGTTTCTTTTTAGTTATAGGGGCGACTGATACAGTGCCTGGTTTATTTCCCCTCTCTACTTCCTGGGGGTGCTGCATAGTATCGAGCAGTGTTTGGTAGATACTGGCCAGGGCCCAGCACAGCGTGGTAAGTTGTGCCTCTCTGGAGTAGCCACAGCATTTTTTTTCAAACATTCTACCACTTCATCAGGATCCTGTAGTTGTTTGGGAGTGAAGTTCCAGACCACTGGAGGTGAGAAGTTCTCTAGATACCTGCCCATATTCTCCCACATGCCGTGCCACCCATGACCATACTCTCGCGGAGCCTGGCTCATATTCCTAAATTGCTTGTTGACCTTAGACAAAACTGAAGCAATATTTTTAAGTAATACCAACAGAAGTATTTTAACTACCCATGGATGTTCAAGGTACTGAAAGGTTATTGTCATGAGGGAGACAACATCACAGAAGAAGGAAGCAAGGGTGCTGTTCTGTATTTCCTCCACAAAAACACTCTCAGAAGAAGGAGTATAATTGTTAAGTATCTCCACGAGATGGTACCCAAAATACAGTAATGACTTCAGCGCAGAGACCAAACACCAGATTACCCAGCTCAAGGTCAGTGTTTTAAAAACAAATCTCCCAGGCAAAACATCACTAATTACTGCAGAGCACAGCAAACTGAAAAAGCGCACAGCAATCTTTAACAAGTGCAGCAAAGAAAAGATCATGGTGCAGATCAAATAAACTAATGTTGACCTGTAACTTTTAACAGATAGAAGTTCTGTTGAATCTGTTATTATCTCAAACCCTTCGTGCCCCACGATGGGCGCCAAAAAGAACTGTCATGGTTTAGTCTCAGCCAGCAACTAAGCACCACACAGCCGCCCGCTCACTCCCCCCAGGTGGGATGGGGGAGAGAATTGGAAGAGTAGAAGTAAGAAAACTCGTGGGTTGAGATAAAGGCAGTTTAATAGGTAGAGCAAAAGCCGCGCAAAGAAGCAAAGCAAAACAAGGAATTTATTCAACACTTCCCGTCGGCAGGCAGGTGTTCAGCTACCAGTTCAGGTGCACCCCCAGCCTACTCGCTGGTGGGGTGGTATGAGGAGCAGAAAAGGCCTTGACTCTGTGTAAGCCCTGCTCAGCAGTAACTAAAACATCCCTGCTTTATCAACACTGTTTCCAGCACAAATCCAAAACACAGCCCCATACTAGCTGCTATGAAGAAAGTTAACTCTATCCCAGCCAAAACCAGCACACCCCTCCCTCCAGACACTGCTCTTCATCCTCTTGCTCATCATCTACACTGCGACTGTCTTTGGGAACATCCTCATCGTTGTGCTGGTGATGGCAGATCAGCACCTGCACACCCCCATGTACTTCTTCCTGGGCAATCTCTCCTGCTTGGAGAGCTGCTACAGCTCCACCATCCTGCCCTGGCTGCTGGCCAGCTTCCTGACTGGGGACAAGACCATCTCTGCTCCCGGCTGCATGGCTCAGTTCTACTTCTTTTCTAGTTTTGCAGGTACTTGGTGTTACCTGCTGGCGGCCATGTCCTATGATCGGTACTTGGCCATAGGCCAGCCTCTGCTCTACGCAAGCCTCATGACCTGGAGGGTGAGTCTCCAGTTGGCAGCTGGGTCGTGGCTGGGGGGACTGCTGCTATTTGCAGCACTCACCTTCCTCTTATCTCAGTTGCAGTTCTGTGGCCCCAAGGCAATTGACCACTTCTTCTGTGATTTTAGTCCATTGCTGGAGCTCTCCTGCAGTGACACCAGGGTGCTTACACAGGTCGCTTTAACCTTTGGCTTCTTGCATGTGGGATTCCCTTTTCTGTTCACGCTGGCCTCCCACGTGTGCATCACAGCTGCCATCCTGAGGATACCGTCCCGCACAGGCAGGCAAAAAGCCTTCTCCACTTGCTCCTCTCACCTTACTGTCGTCACTGTCTTCTATGGCACTCTCATCATTGTCTACATGCTGCCCAGAACAGCCCCCCTGAGGCAGTTCAACAAAGCCTTCTCCTTTTTCTACACCATCTTCACGCCCCTGGTCAACTTCCTCACGTACAGTTTGAGAAACATGGAGGTCAGGGAGGCCCTCTGGAAGGTGCTCAGGAAAGCCAAGGCCTGCTCCTGGTAGGAGAGAGACAGTAGGGACAAACCACTTGCAGGTCTTTCACAAGGGCAAGCGCTGCAGCCTGAGTGCATCTCCAGAAGTGTGTGCCTCTGAGCCTGCTCCAAACTGGTATGGGGATGAGAGGAGGGCTCTCAGAAAGAAAGATTCTTGTATAGGAGAGGCTGTGAAAAATGTAGCGGGTTCGCTTTTCCCTTCATAATAAACGCGTTGGTGATCTTATCAACGTGAACCGTTGAAATGACAAAGTACTCCTTTACTAAGAAAGTAGAAGAAGAAATTTGGGATGACATCTGAGTGTCTTCCACAGACAAGTGTCGGGGCACATCTTTCCCTGCCACAGCTGTGTTCCTCTGGCTCCAGCTGCAGCTTTGTTCCTTTCTCTTCACCTTGTGGTAGGGAAACAGGGACAGCCCCCATCCTAGCTCCTTCACCCTTGGAGGGTCAGGCTTTCCTTCTCAGCCATATTTCTCCACCGGAAAGCCTTTACTCAGCCTTCCTCCAGAGCCCAGGGAGAGGAGTGGGCTTGGGGGCTGGATTCCCACAGATCTTGACTCCTTCGGTCCCCTTTGAGATGGGAGCCTTTGCCACCAGGGCACACAGCCGACTCCTCTTCAGCTTCCTCACCAAGAGCCCCATGGCCTCTTCTGCAAAGCTGTTCTCTGACCACTTGGCCCCTCTGGCTTTTTGCATGGGGCTTTTGGGTTTACTCCACCGCGATGTACAGGACTCTGCCCCTGCCTTGGCTGGATTTCAGCATGCTCCTGAAAGTCCCATTCTGCAGCATGTTGAGAACCCCCTCAATAGCGAATCCAGAATCTCAAGCAGCAGCTAACAGAGACCAGAGCTCTTGGGTCACTGGTAGATGGGCACTGAAGGATCCTCCCCTGGTTTAACCTAGGAGAGGCTCAAGAGAGAGTCTGTAACCTTGTCACAAAGGGATAAAATGATCCTCGGTCTCCTGTAAAGAGCAAACTCCTTGTGGGATATTGAACGAGGTTTGTGGAAATTTATAAAGCTTGTTTGGGGGTGTTTGAAGAGGACTGTAGGAGCACACCAAGATTATGCTAGGTGGTTCCGAACGGCCTAAGGCGGGGAACTGGAGGGATCCAGGTCACTCAGAGAGGAGACAGCATGGGAAACCACAGTGGAGGGCCAATGAAAGGGACCAGCCCCATGTCAACAAGGTACTGATTGGTACACGTGCCTGGGTCAGCCTGGCACCTGATTCCTGCCTTGCTTGAAGGTGGGTGTGACATCGGATTTTTCCCAGTCATCAGAAACCTCCCCATCATCATGATCTTTCCACCCTGTTGGAGAACAATCCCACCTTGACATCGCCCAGCTTCCCTGGCAACCTTGAGTGCATCCCCTCTGCTCCCAGACACATGTGAGCCCAGTTTGCTTCTATGCTCTCTACCTTGATGTTCCCCCATTGACCAGTGGGTCCCCATTTTCCTTCACCTTTTATTTTCCCCCAAAGTGCAACAGCTTTTTTCGTTGTTCATTACTTCCCCCTTTAACAATTTTGACCTCTAGCTATGCTTCAGCTTTCCTAATGCCACACATGCCAAGACTTGGACAACCTCTCCATCCAGGGTAGAAAATCCATGTCTCTATCTTCCCTGAACTTCCTACCATGCATTGAGCAGCTGGTCTGTCAGCTCTCCTGGCCCCATGGCTTCCACTGCTGTCTCCCATGGGATCCTTGCAAGCAGAGCCTTGAACAACCTAAAGTCTCTTCTCCAGCGGGCGAGGGTTTGGGTGCATCCTACACGCCTCCTACCAACATCTTTCCCCATGCAGTGGTCACACTGCTCCCACACTTAGGCACCTTTGGGTGTTTATCTGAGGTCCAGGTCATGGCGTCCATGGGTAGGACTAAAGAGAAAGGAGGCCGCTGTGTCCCAGTGGAGATATTGTCCAGGGGTTGAGCTCTACAGGACCACATAAGGGGCAATGGGAAATGGCTCTTGCTGCTGCAGGAAATACAATGGCTTCAGCAGGACGGGGGATACAAGCCCACCAGGCAGTGATGGGGACCACACAGTATGGTGGGTGCAACACCCCCCATCCCCACCCCGACCCAGGACTGGGGTTAGGGGCCCAGGCATCTTGGCTCTGCTGGACGTCTCTCCAGTGAGCCCAGAAACCCCAACCCAAAGAAAAGAAATGCTGAGACATTTCACTGCTGAGAAGGCAAAAGCTGGCTGAAGGCTTGGGAGCACTAGTGCAGGTGTCCCACCACCTGTGGAAGAGTCCAGGGAAGGTTCCAGAAGAAGGGACCTCACAGGCACCTAACACAGCCACCAGCCTGATCCTGGCCTTCAGAAAGGAATGACTTCACAAACACAGATGCCAGTCATGAGCCTTCTGCTGGCCAATCAAGTGCCCAAGCATCAGTGACGCCATAAGCAACCTGTAGCAGCCGTCATGTTACATACTCAGGCAGAAGTGACCTCACAAGTACCAAGCCTAGTCACCAACCCTTGCCTGGCCTAAGTGGTACTCTGCAACACATGACTTGACACACCTATGAGCTTGCTCATGGTCTCTCAGGTTCTCAGGCAGCAGCACCCTCATAAGTGGCGTTCAGGCCATATGTCTGCTGCTGGCCTGTCACAGACTCAGGCAGAAGTGACCTCACAAGCACCTAGCTCATCCTTGAGACTGGTGCTGGCCTATCAGGCATTCAGGCAGCAGTGACCTCCAAATCAATGTCCAAGTGGTCCGCCTGTTTCTGGCCTAACAGAGCTTCTGGCAGCACTGGCCGCAAAATTAACATCCAATCCAGGTGCCTGCTGCTGGCCTGTCCGGTACTCCTGAAGGAATGACCTCATAGGCACTGAACCCAGCCTTGAGCCTGGGGTTGGCCTGCCACCTGCAGAGACAGGGGTGAACTCCAAATGAGCATCCAAAGCGTACGCCAGCTGTGCAGGTACCTGGGACTACAGCAGCAGTGACCTGTTGTGGTTTAAGCCCAGCTGGCAACTAAGCACCACACAGCCGCTCACTCACTCCCCCCAGGTGGGATGGGGGAGAGAATCAGAAGAGTAAAAGTGAGAAAACTCAAGGGTTGAGATAAATACAGTTTAATAGGTAAAGCAAAAGCCGTGCAGGCAAGCAAAGCAAAGCAAGGAATTCCTTCACCACTTCCCATCGGTAGGCAGGTGTTCAGCCATCCCCAGGAAAGCAGGGCTCCATCACGCATAACGGTTACTTGGGAAGACAAATGCCATCACTCCGAATGTCCCCACCTTCCTTCTTCTTCCCCCAGCTTTAATTACTGAGCATGACATCATATGGTCTGGAATATCCCTTTGGTCAGTTGGGGTCAGCTGTCCCAGCTGTGTCCCCTCCCAACTTCTTGTGCACCCCCAGCCTCCTCACTGGTGGGGTGGTGTGAGGAGCAGAAAAGGCCTTGACTCTGTGTAAGCACTGCTCAGCAGTTACTATAACCCCTGTGCTATCAACACTGTTTCCAGCACAAATCCAAAACACAGCCCCATACTAGCTACTGTGAAGAAAATTAACTCTACCCCATCCAAAACCAGCACAGACCTCACATTCAACATGCCAGACATTGGGCTGCTACTGGCCTACTGGGTTCTCAAGCAGAAGTGACCTCACCAGCAGCTACCCTAGACATAAAGCCTTTTGCTGGACTTTCATGTCCGCACAGAATCATGTAGATTGAAAAGGATCTTTGGAGATCATCTAGTACATCCCCCTGCCTAAGGGGACTCAGCTAGAGCAGGTTGCCCAGGACCGTGTCCAGGCTGGTTTTGAGTATCTCCATGAATGGACACTCCACAGCCTCTCCAGGCAGCCGGTGACAGCCTCATGCACCCGTGATGCAGAAATCCGTTTGCTTGAGTTCAGGTTGAATTTCCTGGTTTTGAGGTTCGGGGCCTAAACCATGTGCCCTGGGTGGGAAGGCTGAGGGACACGGGCTTCTTCAACCTGGTGAACCTCCTCCAGTGAGGGTCGTCATCCAAAAGGGATAAACTCACTGGAAACGTTTTAGCAAGAAAGATGGGAAATGATAGATATAGACAGAATGAAGGAGTTGGCTGAAGAGATAGTTAGCCTGCTGAAAGACAAGGGCAGGCTGCTAACTCCCTGAAGCTCAAAGCAGCACCTGGGTAGTCAAAGAGATCTGGCTGAGCAATGTGTAAGGGGAGGGGAAAACTGGAGAGCAATGGAGGGGCATAGGTCCAGACTGCCTGCCGAGAAGTCGCCTTTAGACCTGGCCATTTTGTCAGGACAGGTGGAAAGATTCAAGCGGTTAAATACAGAGGACCATGGACAAAGAACTGGCAAAGCAAGTACGGGGCAAGTCAAGGTTTCTTCTCCTGCAATTAATACTCTTCCTGGAAATTCCCATTCTTACATGGTGGGAAAACATTGTCATTTTATAAAAAAATACTGAGTCGTCTCGGCTGGTGAAAAGGTGCTCTTTTGAAAAACTGCAAGCAGTTCCAGGCAGAGCTCAGTTGTCTCACCATGGACACTGAGGGACGCTTGTAGAGGTCCCAGTGTGTCTGAGGTGGTTCCCTATGGCTGGTCACTGTTACACAGGACAGGAGGTCTCCTGCAGGAGACCAGAGCCCCTTGAGAGCTGCTGACAGAGGCCAGGCAGAGGGTCCCAGGACACCTGCACTGGCACCAGCCATCTCTGTCCCTGTAACTTAAGACATCTCTGTCCCTGTAGCTACATCCCACCCCAGTTCTGGAAACCCTTTTTTCTTTCAAAATAGTAATTAAAATAAATGTTCATTAAGTCCTCCAAAGACTTGTATTTCAAACAAAACAAGGCTAAACTAGGAGGAAATAATCACAAAGAATTTAAAAACACCTGAAAATTCCATTAAAAAGATCTTTGATTTAGATCTTTCCTCATTTGTTCTTTGTTTCATTTTGATTGATGTTTTCTGAACATTTCTATCACAATCAGGCCTGCAGCATAAAAAATGTTATTTCTATGTCTGTCGGAGTTCCCACTGTGCTAAAAAGCCTCCCCACACAGGAGCATCCATGCCACTCCTCACTTTTTGCACAAAATGAGTCACTCACCAAGGTGGCAGGCTCTCTCAGCTGACAGGGGGAAGCAGGGTGGCCAACTTCAGTGAAACACCCTGGGTTTGGGTGGCCAGATTTGTTCAGATTAGACCTTGGGAGGTCTATAGAAAACCACTCTGCTCAAAGCGGGGTCAGGTGTAGGTCAGACCTCGTTTCTCAGGGCTTGGACCATCTGAGTCTTGAAAACATGCAAGGACAGAGGACTCCACAGTCTCTCAGGGTGACCAATACTTGCCTCATGGTAAAAAAGGTGAGCCCCCTGCTTGCTGTGAGGTGCTCCTCAGCCATCCCTTCTCCAGGCTGAACAAGGCCAGCATCATCAGCCTTTCCTCACAGGGAAAATGATCCCACCCCCGGACCATCTTCGGGGCCCTTCACTAAACCCACTCCAGCTTGCCGGCCCCTTTGCAGTCCTGGGGTTCCCAAAACCGGACACAGTGGTCTGGATGTGGTCTCACAAGTGCCAAACAGAGGAGGGGAGTCCCTCCCCTCCATCTTCTGGCCATGCTCCTGGTCACACAGCCCAGGGCCCTGCTGGCCTCCCTTGCTGCCAGGGCACGTGGCTGCCTCCTGTCCAGCTCCCTGCCCACCGAGACCCTTCCCCCAGAGCTGGTCCCCAGCCAGGCAGCCCCCAGCCTGTGCCATCGCCAGGCTGAGTCCCCTGCAGGGGCAGAAACTGGCACTTGTCCTTGTGGGATTTCGTGAGGTTCCTGCTTGGTAGGACAATGGGGTGTCCCCAATGGCACTAGGGGCAGGGGAGGGCTGCACTAGATCCAGCCCACAGGCTTTCCATCAGAGTGTGAAGAACCACTGCCTAGTCGTACGTCCCTTTGTCTGCTGGCTCCTCACAGCCTCTCCTGGCATTGCAGAGCCCTTGTCAACCTATGGTCTCCTCAGGTTCACATTTCCTCTGCAAGACTCCTCCTTGGATTGTCACTCGTTCTATGAGGTGCCACTCACTGCCCACCCAGACTCACACACTGTCCCTGGAGATGCCCTGACTCCGCCTGGCAGCTCCCGATTCCTCTCCAGGATGGCATCTGCTATCAGCCCCACTGCAGGTGGGACAGTGCCTGGCAGATAAGTCAAAGACCCGTTGCTGTCTGAGTTGACATGTGCAACCAAGAAGGGAGGTCTTCATCCAGCCCTTGGTCACAAACAGTTCCCCCTGGCACTCTGAGCTTGTCCCTCAGAATCCATCAAGAACCCCAGAAGAGCCAAAGTCCTTTTGAGAGAGCAGCTTCTTGGGTCTATTCCTGACACCAGATTTGGAAGGGGTGCCCAGCCTTCTGGCCCTGTCCTCAGGAGCCTTTTTGGTTATGGTGGTGCTAGTAGAGAGGCCAGCTCTGACACAATGGTTCCCATGGCCCACCCGTGCCTTCAGCCACAGGGATGGCCCTGTAGAGACAACAGGACTGTCACAAATTACACAAGATCTTAGGGGTGACACAAAGGCAAGGACACAGCACGACAGTGTGGAAGTGAGGAGAGACCAGCACTGAAAAGGCCGTGTTCTGCTGCTGTCCATGGCCATGGCTCCAGGGAAGCAGCAGCCCCGACTCAAAGGCAGCAGAGGGGGAGTGCCCACCGAGGCAGCAAGGGGCAGCCCCATTGGCCACGGGGATTGCTCCTCCATGGGGCAGCTGGGCATTTGCCTCCTGAAATCCTCCTGCATGCTGGGGCTGCTCCCCCAGCTCCAGAGGAGATGCGGGAGATAGGAATTGAGGCAAATAATTTTCTACTGCTTTCTTTATTGAGTTTATCGAAAGAGAGAGCCTGGATCCACATGTACATTCAGTATTTAGGTCAAGAAAAAACAAGTAGAAGGCCAAGAATAATAACATCACAGGTACAAAACAAAAATCAAATGCAAAATAAAATAAAAAAAAACAACCACAAAGTAAAAATAAAGACACATATGAAGAAAAGTTAGTCCTGGCTTTTCCTAAGATACAGTGGGAGCCCTAGTGGGATAACGGGCACCTTATTAATCTGAAGTCGAGCGTATTCAAACAGTTTCTGCAGGGCTTCTATGATTTCCTTGTTCCTCATGCTGTAGATGAGGGGGTTCACTGCTGGAGGCACCACCGAGTACAGAACTGCCAGCACCAGGTCGAGGGATGGGGAGGAGATGGAGGGGGGCTTCAGGTAGGCAAAAAATGAAGTGCTGATAAACAGGGAGACCACAACCAGGTGAGGGAGGCAGGTGGAAAAGGCTTTGTTACGTCCCTGCTCAGAGGGGATCCTCAGCACCACCCTGAAGATCTGCACATAGGACAGCACCATGAAAACAAAACAGCCAAAAACTAAAAAAGAACTTAATATAAGAAGCCCAACTTCCCTGAGGTAGGATTCTGAGCAGCAGAGCTTGAGGATCTGGGGAAGTTCACAGAAGAACTGGTCCAGGGCATTGCCTTGGCAGAGCGGTAGAGAAAATGTATTGGCTGTGTGCAGCACAGCATAGAGAAACCCACTGCCCCAGGCAGCTGCTGCCATGTGGACACAAGCTCTGCTGCCCAGGAGGGTCCCGTAGTGCAGGGGTTTGCAGATGGCCACGTACGCCCAAAAGGAGCTCCAGCAAAGCTCAGCCAGTGCAGCAGACACTAACTGTGCCTCATGATTGAGCTGGTGGCCATTCCTGAAGTATTTCCTTAAAACTGGAAGCTTCCTGGAAGTTCCAGCCTTTTGGACAAGGTAATTTTCTTCTCAGTTTCATGTCTGACTCTCTCCTCTTATGAAATACATTGACATTCTTCATAATTTGTTCAAAGAGGAGAAGAAATCCCAGCATTGCACAATGATCAAGGAGAGAACTTGACACATACTAATCTCTGTGTCTTGATCCCCATCTGCTGAAAGAGGACAGAGGATCATCCTGAACAGGTAACACTCTGCCTCGGGGCCAGGAGTAAGTGAAGCACCGCAAAGGTCTGTCCTGGGACATGCAAGACATAGATCAGCTGGAGCAAGCTCAGCGGAGGGCTATGAGATGGTTGGGTTGGGGGCAGGCTGGAGCACTTGCCATCTAAGGCAAGAGTGAGGGAGCAAAGCTTGTTCAGCCTGGAGCAAAGAAGGCACCAGGGGATAAGAAGAAATGTTTTCCCCATGAGGTCAGTTGCCAAGAGAGGTTGTGCCATCCCTATTCGTGCAGGTATTCAAGTCTTCTTCCACCCTGCCTGTCATCTCCTCCCATTGACCAAAACAGTCTTGCTCCTGCAGGAGCCAAGCAAGAGAGCCATGGCACCAGCACAGACTCTGCATCCCCTGAGACCTCTCTTCCCTACGGGGAAGGAGAGAGGTCTTTCATCAGCCCCACGCTTCTTTCTCCACCCTCAGCCTTTGCAGTTGCCTCTATCTTGTCTTTGCTCTGATCACATTTGACCTGGAAGCCCACGAGACTCCTGGAACTCCTAACATCGATCTGGCGTTCACCACAAACCTGGATCCCAACCGGTCATGGAGGCATCAGTCATGCAGTGCCCCAGCTGTGCCACCCAGGGCAGACTTTGTCACTCCACTGCCAGCACCGCTGATGCAGTGCCCATGTCCTGTCCTTCTGCCACAGAGTGCCCAGGAGCCCCAGACAGCCCCAGCTGCCTCGGGGGCTGTGATGAAACCTTTCAGCAGCAGGCTGAGGTGGGGTGGCAGGAGATGGGCCCTTGGCACTGCCTGGGCAGGGAGAAGCCAGCTCCCCTCTCTTGGGGCTGGGCACAGCTTGTTCCCAGGAACCTCCCTGAGGAGCACACGTCTTCTGTATCTTTCTGTGCCCTTGCACAGGTGGCATGGGGACTAGGGCTCCTGGGGCAGAGCGGAAGAAGCTCAGCTGGGAGAGTGTTAGAGGGAAGAGCTAAAGGTCCCTGCCTCAAGCCCAGGGTCTGGCAACGTTTTCCCTTGGGCTTTTACAGAGCATCTTGCTCTTCTTCCAGCCTGCCCCTGCCTTCCCTGTGCTCAGGGCAGAGTTTGCCCAGGGCTGGGCACAGCTTTACCCTGGGAGCTCCCTCAGGAGCTGCTCCTGGTGATCCTCCACCTCTGCCCTGTCAGGAGCAGCCAAGCTCAGGCTGCTGGGTGGATGTGCACAGGCAGTGAAAGAGGGACAGGCTGCCCAGGGGGAACACCGAGACTGTGTCTGTGCATGCAGGGGTAGAGTTAGGGCAACTTGAGTTAGAGCTCAGCTGGAGCTGGAACCAGCAAGGGCTGGGTAACCAGAACAGCTTCTCTGAGGAAAGCAATACCAAAAGCTATTGGTACCAGCTAAGGAAGATATGTAGCTGTTGCTGAGTGGGGCAGGGGACCTTGTAAGCAAGGACATGGAATGATTTGAGGTATTCAGCACCTTTTTCCCCTCAGCTTTCACTGACAAGCTCTGCCTGAGGCTTCCCAGTTTCCCAAGCCTCCCAGCAGAAAGTGTGGGACCTGAGCACCCAGTCCCTGCACAGCCCAGCTGCGTCCCACACGGGCCCAGGAGACAGCCATCTTCCAGGACCTCTTGGGCTCTGGTCCAGAAGAGGAGCCATGCTGGGCTGGCCTTTGTTCCTTAGTCAGGATATGGAGATGTGCTGGAGGATGGAGCTGGCCATGGACCGCCCCACAGCCGGACTGAGCAGCCAGCACTGGAAACGAGTGATGTGAGGGGCTGCCCTGGCACAAGTGTCCCCCAGCAGCTTCCCCGCGTGTCCAGGGAGCAAGGGATCAGACCGAGCTTCTCTTCTGCACCTTCCACACCTGGTTTCTCTCCAGCAAGTCCTGGCTCTTCACTGTGAGTGCAATGCTTTTAGCCCACACACTGCCCGGTCACACTGAAGAGCGCGATGCTCAGCTCCATTTTTCAGACAAGGTCAGCCCCACTCCCACCTCTCCCCAGTACCCACCACAGGGAGTTACAGAGCTCTGCGATCTCCCACCAAAGCCTGAGCTCCTTTGAAGGGAACAGCAGTCCCAGGAAGATGGGGAGGAGGGGCATCAGGGAGGCGGGTATCAGCCCTCCCATCAGCCCCAAGACAGGAGGCCAACAATGGCATGAAGAAGTGGAGGCCAATGTACACAGGCTCCTTGTATCCTGGAAAATCCTAAACAAGATATCCTTTGCCTTCCCTCCATTCCCGCTGCCAGCCTTGCTCCCCAGGACAGCACAAAAGCCGTGATCCTGGGACTCCTCCATCAGCTCCTGCTGCCCCAGCCATAGAGCAGCCAGCCCTGGACTTGCATGTGCAGAAATGGATTTCTCTTTCTTCTTTAATCCACAAGCATGAGAGGTGTTTGCGTGCTACACCAGATCCAGGCCAAAGTTTCTTTACTGAAGGTGCATGAATCACTCTCCAGCATCCCTCCCTGTGCCTGCTGGGTCCCTGTGGCCTCCCCTGGGATTGCAGAGTCCTCAATTACCTTTGCACACTTGGATTTAGTGTTTTCCCTTTTTATGACTATGCCTTGGGTGGTCTCTCATTTTGTGAAGCTTCCTACTCACCCCTGGGCACACGCTGTCCCTTCACATCCCCTGAGCTCTCCCCATGCACCTCCAGAAAGAAGGAGTGTTGGCCATCAGCCTATAGCATGTGTGGCAGCCCAAGGCAGGCAACCGCGGGACAACTCTCCAACTCTCTTTGCACTCGGCACTGACACCTGAGCCCTGGATCCAGACCTGGGTCCCCAACAGAGCACACTGGGGTGCTGAGCTCATCCTCCAGGTCAGTGGGGAACCAGACGAAAGCCAGAGGATCTTTCAGGGTGCGGTTGAATTACAATGTCCTTTCATGATCTTTTGACTTCTAGCCTGGTCTTCAGGACCTGCACTGAAGGTCTCTGTGGTGATATGACTCTTTTGAAAGACATAGTATTGGGGAGCCAGCTCTGATAATGTTGTCAACATTTACCAAATGCTTCAAGGCCAGACACAGCAGGTTTAGCCACTAGCAGAGCTGGGATGGATCCAAACATTTCTGTAGGAACATAAGGGTGACAGAGACCATAACCACAAGGAAAACCAAGCAGATTGCAGACCTGCCCTTAGGTACCATGTGCAATGTCATGACTGCATAGGGCTGGGCAAGTTATGAGAGATGATACATGGCTACGAAATCGTTTTTCTCACTGCGTCCTTGAATTCTCTCTCCAAAGAGTGGAGGGCATCGAATTCCAAGAGCATGATTTGACAGAGAACAAGTGTCTAAAAGAGATGGAGATGTCCCCCTCTGTTAACCCCTCTTTCTGTCCCTAGGCAGGGACAGCAAGAGGTCCATTTCCCCTTCTGTAGGGCAGTGACCCCGCTGAGCCAGTGCAGGTATCCAAGGCCTGGTTGGAAACCCTCGGACTGGATGGTTGCAGATGTGCACAAGAGAAGTTCCTGCCTGCGAGGTCTTGTGCACATCTGCAGTGCAGATGTGCACAAGAGAAGTTCCTGCCTGCGAGGTCCTGGCCTGAGCTCCTTCTCGAATCAGTGGGGATGGAGGGGGGCAGGTAGTTACTCACGCAAAAGTCCTGGTGGCATTTGAGGTGCCGGGGCCATCCAAGACATGTACAAGTGTCTCAAGCCCTGACAGAGCAATTTGGAGTGACCCACAGCCTTCCTCTGCATCAGCACCAGAGATGAGTGGGCCTCCACTGAATGAGGGTGACATTAATCACTCTCCAGCCTCCCTTCCCCATGCTGCCGGGTCCACGCTGTCTCTTCTGGCATTGCAGAGTCCTTGTTTCCCTGTGGACACACCAAGTCAGCACTTCACCTTTGGTGACTCCACCTTGGCTGCTCTCTCCCTTTGTGGGGCTCCATTCACTGCCCACCTTGGGCACCCTCTGCCCCCGGAGAGCCTGGGGGATCTCCAGGCAGCTCCAGTTTCCCCTTGGGAACGATGGTGTTTCTTGCTGCTAAATAGGAGTTCATGGAATCAGTTTCCTAATACCGTCCTTGAGCTCCTGGTTCCTCATGCTGTAGATGAGGGGGTTCACTGCTGGAGGCACCACTGAGTACAGAAATGACACAACCAGATTGAGAAGTGGGGAGGTGATGGAGGGGGGCTTCAGGTAGGCAAACATGTCAGTGCTAAGAAACATGGAGACGATGAGCACAGGAGGGAGGCACGTGGAAAAGGCTTTGTGCCTTCCCTGCTCAGAGGACATCCTCAGCACCACCCTGAAGATCTGCCCATAGGAGACAATGATGAAAACAAAACACCCCAAAAATGGAAAAGCACTAACCACAAGAAACCCAATTTCCCTGAGGTATGTGTCTGAGCAGGAAAGCCTGAGGATCTGGGGGATTTCACCAAAGAACTGCTCCGGGGCATTGCCTTGGCAGAGTGGTAGCACAGAGCTAGCATGATGAAGCAAGTAAGTTCAAAGTTCAAAGACGACAGAATGACTGTGATTAGTAAAATGTTGGGTAGAATTTGGTTTGAACATCTGCAATGTATAGATGTAATGGAGTAATTTCTGTTTCCTTTGTAGCCACTGGAGGACGTCTTTAAAAGTCGGATTTCTTAGACTCATCCCTCCATGCTTTTCTGAAACAAATGGACATTTCCATTGGAGAAAACCATGCTCTTGGAGATACTCTCTGCTAGAAGGGGTTATTTGTGCTGTAAATCTGTGGAAGCAGAATAAAATCTCCTGGCTGAAATGTTGGATAGCTCAAGTATTAGGAATACAAGGGTGTATCATGCACAGACAAACATTTTTCGTTTGCAGAAAAAAAAGACTATTCATGGTTTATTCACTTGCATTCGCACTCAGGAAGAGCATGGAGAGAAATCTCATGTTTGAGAAGAGTGCATGGGAAGGTAAAAAAGGACCTTGTCATGTCACTATGCTGTTTGCCTGAGAAATGGATGACTGAGTCGGACCAGGGTAGCCTTACAACACGCTATAGCCAACAGCACAGAGAACCCCTTCCAGAGGAGGTAATTTCCAGCAAGATGATTTTCTCCAATGGAAGTGTCCATTTGTTCAGCTCGTTCAGCCTGGAGAATAGAATGGTCTTGGAGTCTGTCGTGGTTTAAGCCCAGCTGGCAACTAAGCACCACACAGCCACTTGCTCACTCCCCCCAGGTGGGATGGGGGAGAGAATCAGAAGAGTAAAAGTGAGAAAGCTCGTGGGTTGAGATAAAGACAGTTTAATAGGTAGAGCAAAAGCCGCGCAGGCAAGCAAAGCAAAACAAGGAATTCCTTCACTACTTCCCATTGGCAGGCAGGTGTTCAGCCATGTCCAGGAAAGCAGGGCTCCAGGGAAGACAAACGCTATAAATCCGAGTATCCCCCACTTCCTTCTCCTTCCCCCAGCTGGAATTGCTGAACGTGACGTCATGTGGTATGGACTAACCCTTTGGCCGGTTGGGGTATGCGCAGTGCCTATTTGCTGGCAGGGCAGCCCGAGGAGCAGAAAAGGCCGTGATGCTTTGTAAGCCCTGCTCAGCAGTAACTAAAGCATCGGTGTGTTATCAACACAGCTTTAATCACAAATCCAAAACATAGCTCCATAAGAAATTTAACTCCATCCCATCCAAAGCCAGTACAACAGGGCATCATGAATCACGTTCCAGTATTACATCCCTTGCCCTTCGGCTTGCTAAAGCCCATTCTGGGACTGCAGAGTCAGAGGAGCTTCACACTCAGCTCCAGAAAATTTATCAGGAAAAGGAGCTGAGAAACTGGATTTTCTGCTGGTGCCTTTCTTTTTTTTTAAATTACAGAGGGAGTCTGGCTTCTCATGTACATCAGGTCTTTGGGCAAGAACAGAACACTGAAATGCTTAAGAATCGAGATTAGGAATAATATTACCACAGGTCTAACAAGGAAGGAAGGAGGGAGGGAGGGAGGGAGGGAAGGAAGGAAGTAGGGAAGGAAGGAAGGAAGGAAGTAGGGAAGGAAGGAAGGAGGGAAGGAAGGAAGGAAGGAAGGAAGGAAGGAAGGAAGGAAGGAAGGAAGGAAGGAAAAAGCTTATGAACAAGAGATCATGCAGCTATTTTCTGTGACTATGGTGGGAGTCATAGGAGAAAGACAGCTACATCACTGATGTTGAAATATAGTATATGGAAATAGTTTCCTCAAGGCATCCTTGAGCTCCTGGTTCCTCATGCTGTAGATGAGGGGGTTCACTGCTGGAGGCACCACCGAGTACAGAAATGACACCACTAGATTCAGGAATGAGAAGGAGATGGAGGGGGGCTTCATGTAGGCAACCATGCCAGTGCTGATAAACAGAGAGACCACGACCAGGTGAGGGAGGCATGTGGAAAAGGCTTTGTGCCATCCCTGCTCAGAGGGGATCCTCAGCACAACCCTGAAGATCTGCACATAGGACAGCACAATGAAAACAAAACATGCAAAACTAAAAGAGGCATTGAACATGAGAAGCCCAACTGCCCTGAGGTAGTCTGAGTCTGAGCAGGAGAGCTTGAGGATCTGGGGGATTTCACAGAAGAACTGCTCCACAGCATTGCCTTGGCAGAGTGGTAGTGAAAAGGTATTGGCCGTGTGCAGCAGAGCACAGAGAAACCCACTGCCCCAGGCAGCTGCTGCCATGTGGATGCAAACTCTGCTGCCCAGGAGGGTCCCGTAGTGCAGGGGTTTGCAGATGGCAACGTAGCGGTCGTAGGCCATGACAGTGAGAAGAAAATATTCTGATGATATAAAAAATAGAAACATAAAGCCCTGTGCAGCACATCCCCCATAGGAGATGGCCCTGGTGGCCAACAGAGAATTGGCCATGGATTTGGGCACAGTGGTGGAGATGCAGCCCAGGTCGAGGAGAGAGAGATTGAGGAGGAAGAAGTACATGGGGGTGTGGAGGTGGTGGTCGCAGGCTATGGTGGTGATGATGAGGCCATTGCCCAGGAGGGCAGCCAGGTAGATGCCCAGGAAGAGCCAGAAGTGCAAGAGCTGCAGCTCCCGTGTGTCTGCAAATGCCAGGAGGAGGAACTCGGTGATGCAGCTGCCATTGGACATCTAATCCCTTTCTTTACTGCCAAAGGAGGAAAGCACACTCACAAGTTAGGACAGCTCTGAGCAAATCGCTTCCCATTTGTGCCCTTCAAAACCCAACCCCTGAAAACACACAGTGCCTCTCTCCTTTCTTTCAGAAACTTCTTCCCTTTCGCTGCCTGGAGCTCTGGTGTATGCTGGCCAAGGGTGCCGTGAGGAGTGGAGCTCTGCCTGTGGGCTCCCAAGGAGTTATCCCTGCTCCACAGCAGGGGGGACCTGGGAAAGGGGGTGACAGCTTCTGAAAGTCACTGTTCACCTCATCTGTAATCCACTTCAGCATATTCCTGCGCAAGAACATAAAGGAAAATCTTGGATGTCCTAAAACTGTATTGACATGAGCAGAGCCAGCTCGCTCCTCAGCCCTCCACACTGCATTGTCCAGAGACCCACAGGTTAGGGTGGGCTGAAAGGCTTTGCTCCCATGGTCACAGCTGCATGGCAGTACCTGCAGCGTCGGGGTGTGAGCTGCCCCTGAAGCCCCCTTGTCCCCAGAGAGTCTGAAGGGAAGAGCAAAGGCAGCATGGGCAGGATGGGAAGGTGGAGAAATGCCCCAATGCCTCTGCTGAGGGAGGACGGTGACACCGAGATGGCACTTGGAAGTTTCTCCTCCTGAAGGGTCAGGCTCAGCCTGAGATCCCACTCCCTTGATGGCAGAGGCTCTACTGGGCAGGAGAGGAGACCAAGGGATTGCTCTGGGGAAGGGAACTGCCTGCAGCAGCTGTCCCTGCTGGAAGCTGTCCCCACCTCTCCTCCCTGCCAGCGCTCACAGACCCCATCCCATCCGCTGTGTGCTCAGCTCTGCCCTGCAGACACCTCCTGGCAGCAGGGAACTGCCCAGGGCATCTCCGTGTTGGCAGGTCCTACAGGGCAGATCAGATCTATACTGAAGAGGACACAAAGGTGATGTTTGGGCGTTCTGCAGGCTGAGGGGGGTGAAGGGGCTTGACAAGGTTCTTTGAAGAGCTGTAGATCAAGCACTGTAATGCTGTACAAGTCTCCTACTCTGGGGCAAACCTTACACCATTTTCACCACCACCAGCACAGCAGGAAACTGAAGGTAAAGACCCTGGAAAGCACCTTCACTCCCAGGTAGCCCCTGCCTTGAGGTGCTTCTGGAAAAGTGCCCTAGGAAATGGGTTGAGGTGATCCGGAGCTGTGAGCAAACCTGACCCACGCAGCACCCTCTCGACAGGAGAAGAACCCTGCCCTGCCCTGCCGGGGGTCATTCCTTCCACCCACAGCTTCTCCCCACAGCACTGTGGGGAGCTCCCCGAGCAGGCTGAGTGCTGACCCTGGCAGGTGGAAGAGTCCCTGCTCCAGCACACAGTGGCCTGGGGTGCAGGGACCCTGCTTGGAAGGACAGCCCTGGGCACCCCTGGATGCACACCCGCACTCACACCCATGCAGCCCTCCCCAGGAGAAGGCAGCCGTCATGCCCTGTCCCTCTGATGGTGCAGCAGAGAATCCCTGATCTGGAGCATGTCCTCCTCCTCTACACCAGAGCAACATCCCACAGGTTTTGGGCTATGACAGCTTTACGAGATCCCTGCAGGAACTGCAGCTGCATTGCCGTGCAGCCAGAGACTTACTGTGTCAAGGGCTGTGAAGATTTCTCCCCCAGTGAGCTCTCAGAGTCCTCGCACTCCCAGTTGCCTTCAACCTCTCTGCCTTGCTCGTCTCTTCTCGGTGCCTGCGGGCAGTGCCCTCAGCCCTGCCATGCTTTGCAGAGGAGCTGCTCCTGGGCAGAGCTGTCTCTCTGCAGCACTGCCTGCTTGCTATGAGCTCCCTCCATCCCAGGAGCCTGGCCCAGCGCAGCAGCAGAGGACCAGCCCAAGACATTTTAATGACCCCTCTGGTGGGTTTTGGGGCCGAGTCCATGAACCTCAGACACTAAGAAGAAGTTGAAGAAACCTCTCAAGAAGTCAAAGTCAGATGTAAACTCCAGAGTTTCTTGGAGTGTTAATGGGTCCCACTGAGGATCGTTACCAACAAAGCCTCCCCAGGGGCTTGTTAAAGCAGAAAACTGGAGGGAGTGATGACAGGTAGGTAAAGGCGAAGTAAAGGTGAATCTGATGATGAGTAATTAATGATGTGTTACATTAAGCAAAACGAACAAGCCCTGAAAAGAAGCCTCTGCATAAGAAGATCCTGTTATTGCTCAGGGCTCTTCCTGGGGCAGTGTGATGTGGGGATGTGCAATGCCAAGTGCAAGACTATGGCATGACCCTCCTGGCTGGGGCAAGGAGGTAATGAGGTCATCCTGAATAAGGTTAAGGTGTCTTCTGGTAGACCTTGGTTGCAGAGACAATAGCCATAGTCATGGTGATGAAGAGGTCATCTCTGTTGGGGGCTTTCAGCCTGTCCACTGTCCTCAGCCATCTACAGCACAGGATGCCCTGTCGTGCCCCACCCCTGCGCCTCTTCCTTTGAAGACTGTTGACACCCAATCCGCTTTTCAATTTCACCGCAATATCTCACCACCCTTCCTGACATCTCCCCATCCTCCCTGGCTGTTCCTTGACAAGGCCATGGGCTGGTTCAGACTCCCTCTGGGTGCCCTCTTGTACCAGTTTCAGGCTATTCCCAGAGCACCCGGAGCCTCCTCACCACCAGGCCAAAGAAGCCCGGGTCCCTCAGCCTGTCCACAAAGCACATGTGCACTAGGCCCTTAACTCCATCTTGGCAGACGTCCTCTGGACCCTCTACAGTTCTACCCCTCTTCTCCAAAATGGGGAGCTGCACACTGGGACATGCCTGGGTGTGTTGGGACACACCAGTGCTGAGTAGACGGGGATGTAACTCAAGCTGTCTGGGTGGCCACGCTCCTCCTAATGCAGCCCCCTCTACAGCTGGCCTTGGTCATAGTGAGCATGCGCCACTGGCTCGCTGGGCGTCCCTCATGGTGCCCAGGCCCTTCTCCTCAGGGTCTCTGCTCAGCACATCAGGTCCCAGCTGGCACTGATGTATGGGGTTATTCTTCCCCCCAGGGCAGGACTGGCCACTCCTCCTTGCAAAACTTCAAGGCGTTTCTGTTGCTCAAATCCCAGAGTTTCCCAAGGCCCCCTGGGCTCAAGCTCTTCACGTTTGGGTGCAGATGGCTCACCCTGATGGGGATGTCTCTCACAAGATGACAGCATGAGGTGTTGCAGGGCACTACAGACAATACAAGGAGATATGAGTTTAATTGCTGACCCACATAGGAATTACCATGGCAACCGTCTCTGAAACACCAAAGGAGGGTACAAAGGCAGTGAAACTGGGACTTGGGGAGAAAAGGTAAACGATTGGGCTGTTTGTGGGTTAGGCTATGTTAGTGGAAATGTATACCTATATAGACACTCAGACAATATGGGTCCCTCCAGGAGCTGGTCTTAGATCCGCCCTCTTACCAGGAGCTGGCCCCAGTATCTCCTCACACCCCTAGTTCATCGACGCACAGACAAGCACAGACACACACACAAATGTGTCCCTCCAGCACAGAATAACAGAAGCATTGAGGCTGGAGGGCAGACAGCTTCCACCTTCCCTGTGCTTCCTTTCACGCTTGGTTTGAGGCAGGAGCTCCTTTCTCAGCCATGCCAGTCTCCTGACAGCTTTGTTTGACTTCCTGCAGGTCCAGGTGGACCATTCTTGGTCTTGAAGAGGAGATCTTTGACCATCAGTCAGGTCTCTCTACCCCTCTGCTCTGCAGGGCTGTATCCCATTGGATTCTTCCAAGCAGGTCCCTCAGAAGGCCAGAGCCTGATTCCCTGAAATCCTGCTCTTTGTTGCCTTCTCTTCTCTCAGGAGCCTCAACTCGACCTTCTCATCCCTGACTTTTACAGCCCGGACCAGCTCTTCCTTGGTGGTAAGTAGGAAGTCCTACAAGACATCTCATCTCACTGCCTCCTCAGTCACCCTGGTCACAAAGATCTCATCAAGGAGCTCCAGAAAGGTCCTGGGTGGTGTGTACCTCGCTATGGGTCCCCTTTCAGCAGGTATTCAGGTATCCATGTCCCCCATGAGTCCCACTGCTGTGGCTGGCACCCCATCCATACCAAGAGCAGAGCACCTCCTCATCCCACAGGATTTTGGGAAATGGAGGTTTTCCCTGCTTGTGGTTCTTTCCTAGACATCCCATGGAGAGTCTTGAACAATTTCCAGATGACCCCCAGAGGCAGAAACCCCCATCCTCAGTCAGCAAGGTCATCTTGGAAGGCTCTGCCTTTGACCCACCTGGGGAGTCCCACACCCAGGTCTGTGTTCCAGCAGCTGGAGCAGGGCTGCCAACATCTGGGACACCAATGTTTGGGTGCGTGCAACAGGCAGGACCATGGCCATAGGGATGCCTGTGCTGGGTAGAGTGAGTGCCTAAGACAGACCTGGGTCTTCTGCTGGAGACACTGCTGGGCTGGAGGAAGTTGATTGGCTTCCTGCTTCCCACCAGCAGCACGAGACTCACAGGGCCTGCCAACCATAGGTCTCACTGCTGCAAGAGCTTAGGAACTCGTGGAGGAGCAGCTGGGTTCAACTTGGCAAAGCAGGCTCTAAGTCCTTGCCAGGCTTGGCTTTCCACCCCATACCTGCTCAGGTTGATCAGGTTACCATTTTCCAGCTGCCACCAACATCAGGTGGGCAGCAGTGAGGACCCCCAGCTCCTACTTCAGTCAGGGGAGCAGTCTCTGGAGGCAAGGCATGTTGTGGCAGAAGAAGACCAACAAGGTGTCATGGAGTCACTAAAGCCAAGCGTGAAAGGAAAAATTGCCTTCATTTTTGACAGAAAGAAAAATAAAAGCAAGTTCATCTGGAGTTGAAGTGTGGGTGAGATCTTAACTAGAGCCAAGAGTGAGTGTGAATATTATCCAGGAAAAGAAAATTCCTTCAGGTGCACTGGATCAAAACAGATCACTCGCCGAATCGCAGAATCAGGCAATAGCTGGGCTTGGGAAGGATCTCTGGAGACTCTCTTGTCCCACCCACCTGCTAAACCCCTCTTCAGCTCAGGTGCCTGATGGGTGGTGGGATCTGCTGAGCCATGGCTGCTCATGGGCCCCTCATCCTCCCAGTCTGGCCTCATGCAGGAGGAGGGGCTCCCATCGGCACTTGGACACGCTCCTGCACACCCAGAGATCACGCTGTGAGCTGCCAGGGGCACTTGCTTCCCCACAGCCCAGCAGCCCCAAGATGAACCCCGGGTGATGGATGTAGCTCTGCCAAATGCACCACAGCTGGGGCACATCTGGAGCAGGGCTCTAGGTGTGATCAGAGATTGAACCAGGGAGGCCCCTACCAGGAATGGCTGCACCTTACAGTTACGGAAGGATGCTGAGACAGGTGGGTACACTTCATGTGGGCAACTACTCCCATCACACGTTCCACATTCTTCACCTCCCCCTAACGGGAACCCTTTGCACACAAAGGGCCGTGATCAAAATGGATCTCTGGATGTGGGAGGACCATCTCTGTCTGCCAGCTGGTCACAAAGTGATACGTCAGCTGGAAGTGCAATGACACGGGTACATCATTCCTGGAAGACTTGTGAGGAAATGGAGGGAGCACCGGGCTGCGTCAGCCCCCACTCTCCACTCGCTGCATGCACTGGGAAATGGAGAAATGGGTTGAAGTGAGAAGGGCTCTGGGCCCAGTTTAGACAAGCACAGGGTCACACCATCCACCGTGAACATGGGAGATCAGGAATAAGTCCATGGGTGGAGACTTGTGCTGTGCTGGATGGTGCCAGAGGATTGGGCTGGGCTGCCAACGCTGCCTGCAAAAAAGGTCCTACTTTCATGAGCCCTGTGGAGAGAGGTGGACCAAGAGCCTGCCTGTACGAGGGGAGAGGGAAAGTCTTCTTCAGTGTCAGGAAGGATGAGACTCCCAGTGCCGTGAAGAATGAAATTCTTCTCTCTTAGCTTCAGAGGAACAATGCCAGGCTCAAGGTACCTTGGCTCAGTTTAGGTGCCTTAACATAAGTCCCTCCATGGCACAGCCAATTCTCAACAAGCTTCCCCTTCCTTCAGTTCTAATGCCATGTCTCATTGCTCCTAAATCTGTTTTCCTGATTATTGGAGTGGATAACTCAAAGTCCGAGCTCTGATGCTGGCATTTGCCTTGCACTCCTCTCTTGGGAATTTAGACCCCACCATCTGCAGTTCACTGCAGCCACCTGACACCGACCCTCTGCAGAAGAGCTCACGTACCCGTGGTTCCAAGTGCCTATGGCTCTGTCTCAGATATTGGCTCCAGAAGGTCACGACAGGCCACCTCAAGCCTCTCATCTAGCTGGGCCCATTCCTGGAGGAAAAGAGAAGTGGCAGGATTTGACAGTCCTCTTCCCATGGTGCTTCCCCCTGCATCAGCACCCTCATCTCGCTCACATGTGGGGATAGATCATCTGCTGGGCAACCAGCTCAGGTTCCAGATGCCACCCATCTTCTCTGGGGACTTGCTTCTTTTAGCCAACAGCCATTGCTGGCTCTTGCTCCACCTGCTCTCAACCCAACCACAGCTTCATCGCCCTTCTCACCATCAGCACCTTCTGTTCCTTCCAGAGTCGACTCTTGCCTCGCTGAGAGCCACTCCCAGGTGACCAACAGCCTCTGTAACAGTGGCTGTAGGGGAGAGGGAAGGTAGGCATGAAGAGTTACACTGACCTTGTGCCACCAGGAACTGTCTTCTTTGTATCAGCCCTTAGAAAGCCCTGCTAAAGCATCTCCCAAACTGAGTGCTGGCAGGATGCTCTCCTGTAGACACTTATGGTCTGAGTCTCCTGACTTCTGCACCCCTGGGCTGGGTGCTCTGCCTGCCACTGCACGATCAGGCCACTCTCCTACACAGAGGCAGAGTTCCCTGGCACACTTCTACACACAAATGTCTCTACCTCATGCCCTGCCGCTCTTTGGAAAGAAACACCTCTAGGATTCGAAGACATGCTTCAGGGCTGCCCATTGCTGTCACCCTCACTCCTCTGGATATTCACAGAGTGCTGGGGGTGCTTGGGCTCCTCTTCAATGAGGCCATAACCAGAGTGTCCACACATGTCTCAGGACAACAGGTGACACCATCTGGGCCCCAAACACACCCACAGTAGGTCCTCTACTTCACAGTGGTAGCTGGTGTAAGGGCCAACTCTCACTCCCTGCTGTAATACTCAGGGCTGTGTAAGCACTATCAGAAAATGTAGCTCCAGCTCCCCACCTGGTTCCTGCTTCCTGGGCTGCCTCCATAGTGAGGCTCCCATGCAACTATTGCACGTGATTGTGAAACACCCCACAGCATGCAGGATGCCTTTGCATGGATTGGATGAAACAACAGTGCTCCTGGGATGCAGCAGTCACCTTGGGCTGCAGGTTCCTCTCCTCCTGCTCTTCCTGATGACCCACACCATGACCCTGGCTGCAAACCTCTCCACTATTGTGCTGGGGGTTGTTGATGGGCATCTCCACACCCCCAGGTACCTCTTCCTGGGACACTTGTCCTGCTGTAGCTCCACCACCCTGCCGAGGCTACTGTCCTGACAGGGGACAGGGCTGTTTCCATCTGCTGCTGCATCCTGCAATTCTCCTGCTTTGCTTCTCTCACAGGAGCAGAGTGCTCACTCCTGGCTGTGATGTCCTCTCATCACCACATGCCTGGCTGCAGACTGCTGCTCTATGCAGCCCTGAGGAGGGCCAGATCCTGCCTGCAGCTGGCAGCTGGGCCATGGATCAGTGGGGCCCTGGCCATGCTGGCCAACACCTCCTGGCTGTCAGGTATGGTCTTATGTGGCCCCACTGACTTCCACCTCTCCTTTTGTGAGTTTTGCCTTCTCCATTCTCTGTATTTTCATCTCCATTGATTATAAAGTTGCACCTTACCCAGAGGTCATTGACAAGTGGGACAGCATACGGGTGTCTCCCAGGCCCTGTGCCTGTATAAGGTGTCCTCATTGTCCCTGCATTCTGATGCTTGGTTCTTGCCATGGTGTTTCTGAGATTGTTACAGTGGAACTTCCATTCATCACCCCTTCCATTACACTAGTAACCCCTTTTTCTTACCTGTACTGTCCTACATCTGCTCAAGTTGTTGTGCTGGAGGAACCACGACTCAGTATGAGGTGTCTGCACATGTACCTTAAAGGCAGATGTGCTGGAGCTTCAGTGCACAGGGACCTTGAGACACCTGGGGATTTGGCCAACAGAAACCTCCTCAAGTTTTACAAGGAGAAGGGGTGAAGGGGCAAAGTGGCACTGGATGGCCTGGACTCTGACCAGAAGGGCCTGGGCATTATGAGGGATGCCATATGAGCCACTGGGAAAGGCTCAGCATGAATAAGGCCAGCTGCATACGGGGCAGTGTTAGGAGGAGCGTGGCCACCCAGACAAGGGGAGTTATCATCTCCCTCGACTCAGCACTGGTGTGGCCACATCTGCAATCATAGTCTCACAGAATGGTTTGGGTTTGAAGGGACCTTTAAAGATCATCTAGTCCAATCCCTTCTTTTCAGGGACATCTTCAACTAGATCGGATTGCTCAAAGTCCCGTCCAAACTGACCTTGAGCACTGCCAGTGATGGGGCATCCACAACTTCTCTGGGCATGATTTTCCAGTGTCTCACCACCCTCATTATGAAAAATGTCTTCCATATGTCCCATCTAAATCTACACTCTTTCAGTTTAAAACCATTGCCCCTTGTCCTCTCATTACTGGCCCTGCTAAAATATCACTCTCTCTTATTAGACTCCTTCATACATTGGAAGGCTGTAGTAAGGCCTCCTTGGAGCCTTTTGTCTTTAGGCTGAACAATTCCTGGACTTTAGTAAAGCTTTCGACACTGTCTCCCAGAGTATTCTCCTGGAGAAGCTGGCGACTCGTGGCTTAGACAGGCGCACTCTTCGCTGGGTTAAAAACTGGCTGGACAGCCAAGCCCAGAGAGTTGTGGTGAATGGAGTGAAATCCAGTTGGCACCCAGTCACAAGCGGAGTCCCCCAGGGCTCAGTTTTGGGGCCGGTCTTGTTTAATATATTTATCCATAATCTGGATGAGGGGATTGAGTGCTCCCTCAGCAAGTTTGCAGACGATACCAAGTTGGGAGGGAGTGTTGATCTGCTGGAGGGTCGGAAGGCTCTGCAGAGGGATCTGGACAGGCTGGATCGATGGGCCCAGGCCAATTGTATGAGGCTCAACAAGGCCAAGTGACGGGTTCGGCACTTGGGTCACAACGCCATGCAACTCTAGAGGCTTGTGGATGAGTGGCTGGAAAGCTGCCCGGTGGAAAAGGACCTGGGGGTGTTGATTGACAGCTGGCTGAAGATGAGCCAGCAGTGTGCCCAGGTGGCCAAGAAGGCCACCGACATCCTGGCCTGTATCAGAAGCAGTGTGGCCAGGAGGAGTAGAGAGGTGATCGTGCCCCTGTATGCAGCACTGGTGCGGCCACACCTCAAATCCTGTGTTCAGTTTTGGGCCCCTCACTACAAGAAGGACATAGAGGTGCTGGAGTGTGTCCAGAGAAGGGCGACGAAGCTGGTGAGGGTCTGGAGCACAAGTCTGATGAGGAGCAGTTGAGGGAGCTGGGGTTGTTCAGTCTGCAGAAGAGGAGGCTGAGGGGAGACCTCATCACTCTCTACAACTACCTGAAAGGAGGTTGCAGAGAGGTGGGTGTTGGTCTCTTCTCCCAAGCGGCTAATGACACGACAAGAGGAAATGGCCTCAGTTTGCGCCAGGGGAGGCTCAGGGTGGATATTAGGAAAAATATCTTTACTGAGAGAGTGGTAAAACACTGGACCAGGCTGCCCAGGGAGGTGGTGGAGTCACTCTCACTGGGGATGTTCAAGGAACATGTGGACGTGGCATTGTGGGACATGGTTTAGTGGGCATGGTGGTGTTAGTTGATGGTTGGACTTGATGATCTTACAGGTCTTTTCCAACCTTCGTGATTCTGTGATTCTGTGAATTCTAACGCTCGCAGCTTTTCTTCATAGGAGTGGTCTTCCAGCCCTCAAAACATTTTTTGTGATGCTCCTCTTGACCCGCTCCAACAGGTCCATGTCTTTATTGTGCTGGGGCCCCTAGAGCCAGACACAGTGTTTCAGATGAAATAGTATGAGATTGGAGTAGAGAGGGAGAATCCCCTCCCTCCACTGGCTGGCCACACTTCTTTTGATGCAGCCCAGGGTATGATTGGCTTTCTGAGCTGCAAGTGCACATTGCCAGCTCTTGTCCAATTTATCACGCACCAGTGTGCCCCAGTCCTTCTCCAGAGGTTGCTCTCAATCCAGTCATCAACGAGTCTGTATTGATACTGGGCTTTGCCCCGACCCAGGTGCAGGGCCTTGCACTTGGACTTGTTGACCTTCAAGAGGGGCGCATGGGTCCCATTTACCAATTACTTAAACAACTGAATGTTTCTTTCCCAAGGTTTAGGGTCCTGACTATATTTTTCCCCTGGCATATAACCCTTCAGATCATGAATCCCACCAGGGTATGATCCCTGCAGCCCAGGCTCCCACTAATCTTGGCCTCTCCAATACGTTTCTCTGAGTTGGAGACCGGGCTAGGGAGTTGGGTTTGGGTTTAGGCTGCAGACATGTGGTGAGTGTTTCTGCTTTGGAATTCGTGTTGAGGGAAGGGCTAAAGATGAGAGCTCCAGCTTAGGTACTAGGCTTAGGGTACAGGCAAAGGCTTAAGGTGAGCTGCACAGTGCCACGTCTGAGGGGCAAGGGTGGGTAGGCACTCTGCCTGTATCAGCCCTTGTTGAGACCAGAGGGAAACCTCAGCTGCTGAAGACCAAAAGCATCATCACTGTGATGGGCTGGGGATGAGCACGGGCACATCCAAGGGGCTACCTGACACATGACGCCTCTGTCTCCTTTCTTTGTCATCCTGAAATCTCTGCCTCTGATTTTCTGCTCTAATCAGCCCCCAGGGAGGCACGCTTCAATTTCCTGAAGCAGCTTCATCACCCACAGCCCTCGGCAGGCCCTACTAAACCTCCAGGGCTCTTGATTCCTGCCATGGCCCTCCGCGCTCACTGACTCTCCCCTGGGAGCTTGTTAGTGTGCAGCAACTGTAAGGAGTTTAGTCTTGCATCTCAATTTCGGCATGCTTGCAGAGGGACTTCCAGGAGAGACCATCTTGCAGGAAGGCTTTTGCTAAGTGTAATGATGTTAACAAGCACCTGATGCCACACAGGTTCATTTCTTTCTCAGTCCTAACTCAGGAATGCTTTGAACATTGACTGTAAAATGTTCCCACACAACACCCCAACTTCATTTGCTGGAGGTGGGCATGGGATGAGGAGGCACAGGCAGCCAGGTAGATGTGACCACAGGGGGATGGGCAAGGACATCACTAAAGACATGAGTTGTTGCCAAGGCTCTGGGATGGAAATTTGGCCAAGAATAAGGCAAAGTTGATTGAATCTGCCAAACTGTCCCTTTAGCCAATTCACTAATTGTGTGTATATTTATCATTTCTTATCTGTCTGCCAAACATATTTCTTTTATGGTGGTTTGTTACTTGAGGAAGGTCGACCTTATTGGAGGCTTGGACTTGGCATACAGTTGAGGAGTCCATTGGGTCTTTTCATTTTTTTTTTTCACCCTTTACTTCTGTTTGTTCAAAATTAATAAGAATCCTCTGTCAATTTACAGGCAAGTCTCAGGGTAAATCGGGTGGGAATTGGTGCAAAGGAGCTGTAACACTCAGCTGCAGACTTCAGTGTGGAAGTCTGATGTAGGAAAAGAATGCAAGTACCAGGCAGCCCCTGAGAGAAATGGTGGGGCTGGGGAGGTGGGGAGGAAAGGTGTCCATACAGTGGGGGACCTCGAGGAGATGGCTGCTGCTACCTCTCCAGACCTCCTTAGGAGACCTTCTGCATCAATATCAATTGGAGAAAGCTGCTATCACTTCTTCTGTAGAATGAAACAATAATTTTAAAACCCTTTAAAAGTAAAAAAAAAAAGAACAGCCTGCTTTTTAATTGAGTTCTGATTGAAATCTTCCACTTTAATTAGACTCCTGAGACCTTTCCAATTAGCTGTACAAGTCTGGAAGCCCTGAAGAAAATTACGGAAGACATGTGCCTCCTTAGGGCTTTCTGCACTTTAACGAGCCCCATGGGGTATTTGGTGCTGAGTCCATGAGCCTCAGATACTGAGAGGAGATGATTGAAGAAGCTCTCAAGGAGTTAAAGTCAGAAGGAAAAGCCAAAGTGTCTTGGAGCATTAATTGGCCCCTCTGAGGGCCATTACAGACCAAGCCTCCCATTGCATTTGTTTGAGTAAAAAATTGGAGGCTGTGATGACAGGGAGGCAAAGGCACTGTGCAGGGGGATCTGACGCTGAGTAAAACTTGATCTATTTTATCATGGCAAGTGGTCAGCCCTGCGAAGGGGGACCCTGTCCCTCACCAAAGAGCTCAGGGCTCTTCCTGGAGCAGTGTGATGTGGGGTGGGCAATGCTGAGAGAAGGTACCACACCTCCCAGCCTCCCTGGGGGGTGCAAGGAAGTAAGGAGGCCCCAGTTCCATGAGACTAACATGTCTGCTCTCAGGCCCTTGTAGCAGAGCCAGCTGCCATAGCCAAGGGGACAAAGACCTGCAGGCTGTGGACACCAAACTTAGGTCCTCACCTTGCACCCACCGTGGCATCTCCCTGCCTTTTCTGATATCTCTTCTTCCTCCCTGCCTTTGCCTTGAAACACAAAGCATTGCGCTGATCCAGGCTCCCTCTGCGTGACCTCTGGCACCACAGCACTACCCTTCAAGGCACATCTCTTTCTCTTCCTGTCCAGCCTCAGCCTCCCAAGCTGCACTTTGTCATGCTTTTCCTTTCTCATGTGGTTTCCCACTGCAGAGGAAAGCTCCACCATCTCTGAAAACACCCTGAAACCACCTGAAACTCCTAATTTCAGGCTACTCTCTTACTCCCGCACGAGCCTCCACATCACCAGGGCATGGAAGCCCAGGTCCTTCAGCCTCTCCACACAGGACATGTGCTTCATGTTAAACCCACCTTTGCAGGCATCCTCTGGACACTCTCCTGTTCCTTCCCACTCTTCAGAATGGAAAGCCCCACAGGCTTTTACAGGTGTGGCCACACCAGTGCTGGTTTGAGGGGGATGATGACTCCCCGTGTCTGGGCGGTCATGCTACAATGCAGCTCCGTATGCAGGAGCTGCCTGTATTGATGGTGAGCCTTTCCCAGTGGCTCATATGGCATCCCTCATAATGCCCAGGGCCTTCTCCTCAGACTCCAGTCCTGTCCCACTTTGCCCCTTCTCCTTCTAAAACTTGAGGAGGTTTCTGCTGGCCCAATCCCCAAGTGTCTCAAGGGCCCGGTGCACTGACGCTCCAGCACGTCAGCATTTAAGGTACATGTGTGCAGATGGCTTACGAGGAGTCATGGTTCCTCTAACATGACAACTTGAGTAGAGGTGGGACAGCACAGGTAAGAGAAAGAAATGCGAGTTTAATGCAAGTGATGATGAAGGTGGGAAGTACCACTGTAACACTAAGCCAGCTAATCCTCAATCACACTGAACCTCACAGGAACTTCACAACGAGCAGTGAGGTTGACCTAGATCTACGTGCCTCACATGGGCACTACCACTGTTCATCTTTTAAGGACAGGGTCAAGTTCAGTGACAGGAGTGACAAAAAGCAGCATTTGGTGCTTTCCAGAACTTGCAGCAGGCTCCTGCCAGCAGGCAGCAGAGGGGCACGGATGCAGAAGCCACCCTGACAAGAACATTTTGTGTGTGCTGACAAACCTTTTTGGTTGAAGAAGGACGGTGGGAAGGGCCGAGTAGTTTGTCACAACAGGCAGAGCACAGCCTGACTCTTTCAAGACTAGTTCGTGTTACTACAAAGGACAACACAAAGGAAATGTGTGCTAGCAAATGGCCTGGATCATTAGCGTTACTCACGAGCTTTTGGTCCTAGAGATCGAACGATCAAACCGGTTGAATGGGATATGCGTGACAGATGCAGAGGGCAGTGGGGCCCATAAGAACTTGCCTACTTGGCAAAAATGCTTGCAAGGAGCCAGTCTTCCCAAGAAAGGCAATCTGTGAAGTCCTCTTTTGCACAGATGAACACTTGGAAATCCAGGGTGCTGCTGTCCTGCTGAAGGATCACAGCAGGTTTTCTGAAGACAAATAGTGTTACCTGGATCCAGATCTCTGCCAGACTGGCCCAATTATTTTATCAAAATACTGCTCTGATCACAGGAACTGCGTAAAAGTGGATCAGACAATTGCCAGTAAACAAGCATCCCATTTAAGTATACTGCCCATATGGCCTACCCCTCTTTACTACTAACAGAAATCTATGTTCAAAAATACCCAACTGACTTAGGAACTGGGAATCAGGTCATACAGGACCTGCACTCATTGAAAAGCACAGGATATGCGCATACCATCTGCAGATGCCTTCAGTTTACTTCTACCTTCTCCTTCCTTCTCATCCAGTTGAGGATACTACTAAGAGAATGAGCAAATTTTGCCACCACGCACAAAGGCGTGGAGAATACAGTCCTGCCTCAGCACTGGGAAGAGAACTGTCAAATCCTGTCACTTCTCTTTTCCTCCAGGAATGGGCCCAACTCGATGAGAGGCTTGAGGTGGCCTGTCGTGACCTTCTGGAGCCCTTGGTCTTTTGCAGAGCTGCTCTGTCTTCTTCCAACCTTCCCTGCTCCTTGTCCCTCCACCCTCCTCATGCCCAGGGCAGAGCTTCCCCCAGGCTGGGCACTGCTTGAGTGATGCAAAGAGTAGCAAGAAGGTAAGAGTGCTGGAAGCCCAAGGAAAGCCAAGAAAAATGTGGGCCCACTGCTCAGTGGGGCAGGGTGCCTAGTGACCAAGAGCATGTGGAGAGAGCATCAGTGAGCTCATTGGTCATACACGAGTCTCAGTCATGCACGAGGTGAGGAGTTGCAGCCAAGGGATCAGGGGGTGCTGGCTAAAGTCATTGTGTGTCTGCTGCTGTCATTCTGGGAAAACCATGGCAGTGAGGGAGGTTCCTGATGCTTGGGAAAAGGCAAACATCCCACCCATCTTCATGAAGAGCAAAAAGTAGGTCAGGGAACTACAGGCTGGTCAGCTTGATATCCGTCCCTGGCAAGGTGATGGAGCAAATCCTCCAGAAGCCATTTCCAAACACCTGAAGTCCAAGAAGGGGATTGGGAATTGGCAGCATGAACTCAAGAAGAAAAATTGTGCCTGACTAACCTGAATTCTTTGAAAGATAACATGATGGGCCCTCTGAATGAGGAAAAATGTGGATATCATAGCCCTTGACAACTTTGTGAAAATGGGCTGCCTCTAACCTGCACAAAGTTGAAGCAAGACAAATGTCACGTTCATCTTGTCGCTGTGCTGGGACAGCTCCGTGCAACAGACCAGGCTGGGGATGACTGGCTGGAAGGCAGCGCTGCAGAAAAGGACCTGGGAGTCTGGGTGGACAGCAAGTGGGACAGGAGGGAGCAGTGTGTCCTTGGGATGAGGAATGCCAACTGCACCCTCGGTGGGATTAGCAAAATCACAGCCAGGAGGGAAAGGAAAGTGACACTTCCCCTCTATTTGGGGACCACATCAGGACTGCCAAGTCTAGTGTGGGGCTCTCCAGCACGAGGAAGTCCCTGATAGACTTTGGATAGTCCAGCAGAGGATAGAAAGGTGGTTTTGACTTGAAGCACATTACGTACCAGAAGAGGTTGAGAGAGCTTGTTTTTAGGGGCTGTTTGAGAAATCTTTCAAGAGCCAATCAAAAGAGGAAGGGCCCAGGAAAGGTTGTGGGAGGTCAGTCAATGGAGATATTCTGAATTTGTTGAGAAAATGTCGAGAGCACCTGATCTAGCACAAGCTGTGTGGAAATGGGCTTGGAGTAGAGACAAACTTTGGCAGGAGCTGTGGCATATCGGGTCTGAGTGTCAGTATGGAAGTGGCTTGTTCTTTGGTCATGATGGTGGTGGAGGAGGGTATCAGAGTAGTGCCTGTGTGCACCCCCACTGCACTGAAGCTCTTAGAGCACAAGGCATTATTTTTTCCTTTTAAAACAGCTGTGAGCATTTGTGCAGACCTCACAGGTCTCACTCAGCAGAAATTACTTTGGGATCCAATGGTTCCCATTTACACCAAGGAGAATCCTGGGGTGAGGACATCCTGCAGGGCTCACACATGCTCCCCGCACACTCTCAGCTCTTCTGCAAGAAGCATTGCTGGGCTGGCACTCAGCACATGCTGTGGGCTGAGGAGCACCACAGCCCACCTCCAAGGACAGCCTGGCCAGGGTCTCCTGAGACCCTGCAATCTAGCTATGGTGACTGCTCAAAGCAGAGGCAGGCAGTGTGGGTGCCTGCATGGGCTCAGAGAAGGGCACACAGAAACACCTCACCGCCCAGCACAGATGGACTGTGGCAGTGCCTGCGGGTGACAGAGCTGGGGACTGTGGGGTGAGAAGACCTCAGCTGGGCCAGCCAAGTCCCACTGCCCCAATGGCCCCACAGCCTTGTGGTGCAGGCACTGCATGGACCAGGGTGCATTAGGGGATACAAGATCATCTCCCCAGCACAGTCCCTGTGGCAGCCCTCTCTGCTTCCTCCCCAAGCAGCCTCCTAGTTGGCTTCCTCCCACTGGTGCCTCACTCACTCCCCACCCCAGCAGGATGGGGGCAGAGAATAGGAAGAGCAAAAGGGAGGAAAGTTATGTGTTAGGACAGAAAGAGATTAATAAGTGAAGGAAAGAGGAACAAAGAAGAAAGAAAAAACACAGAAACCTTAAAATAATAAGTGATGACATTACAATCACTACCAACCTCCCACAAGTACACTAGTGCCCCACCAGTCCCCAGATGGGGACCCAGCCAAAACACCCCTCTTCTCTGTTTTTATTGCTGAGCATGAAGCCATATGGCACGGAAGACCTGTTGGGTGTGTTTGGGTCAGCTGTCCTGGCTGTGTCCCCTCCCAACTTCTTGTGCCCCCTCAACCTCCTCACTGTAAGGCAGTGTGAGAAACAGAGATGGTCTTGATGCTGTGCAGACACTGTTCAGCAATAGCTAAAACATTGGTGTGTTATCAACATGGCTTTGGTCCCCAATCCAAAACACAGCACCTTATGGGCTGCTCGGAGGAAAATGAGCTCCATCGCAGGCAGCCCCAGCCAGTGGGGAAGGAGGGCTGAGGTGGAAAGCCTGATCCCCCAAGGATGAAGGAGCTGGGGCAAGGCAGTGGCTGTCCCGGTCTCTGTAGCAGAGGAGGAGCACAGCTGGAGCCAGGATTTGCTCCTTTCTCTGGGAAGAGGGGAGGAAAAAGTGGGGGAAGGGAGATCCAGGGGATGATCTTGTTTTAGCTCTCAGAAAGAGGAACTGCTCCCCCCACTCCAGCCTCTCCACCTCCCCTTGCAGCAGGAGAAGAAAAGGCTTCTTCCTCAGCTGCTCACCTGCTGCATCCCCAACTGATGCCTAAGAAATGGCCGGCTTTTCTAAGTGATGCGCTGAGAGTAGACCTTCATTTGTGGCTGACATGTGAGGTTCATGCTCTGGAAATGTGCATCACAGGGGAAGATGATTCCCATACTGGGAACGCAGAGTCAGAAAGATGCCCTCGCAATGGTCCTTACAAGGATTCAATTATTAGGCCAAATACACATTCTTGTGTCCTCTAGAAAAGAAAATCTTGACACTTCAACAGTTGCCACACATAAGACCAACAAGGTGTTTACTATCAAGGCACAAGCAAACCCATGACACTTTCAACATTGTTTTTTAAACAACGGTATTTACCTCCAAGGACTTTTTGCTTTCTTGCCCTTGCCACTCCACAAGCGATCTCAGTGGCTTGCACTTCTGAAGTGCCAGCTGGTATCCAGAGATTTCAAAGGAGCTAGAAGTGTCTTTTGCCTGTGTCACCAAGGTAGCGTGAGCTCTGGGTGCAAGGCAGGGCTTTCCTGAGCACCTTCCTGATGGCCTCCCTGACCTCCCTGTTCCGCAGGCTGTAGATGAAGGGATTGACCAGGGGTGTGAGGACAGTGTAGAAAAAGGAGAAAGCTTTGTTGAGGTGTCTCAGGGTGTCTGTTCTGGGCAGCATATAGACAACAAAAAGGGAGCCATAGAAAATGGTGACAAGAATGAGGTGAGAGGAGCAAGTGGAGAAGGCCTTCTGCCTGCCAGTGCTGGATGGGATCCTCAGGATGGCAGCTATGATGCAAATGTAGGAGGCCAGTGTGAACAGGAAGGGAAAAACTACATCGAAGATACCAAATATGAAAGAAACAATTGTGATTGCTCTGGTGTCACTGCAGGCAAGCTCCAGCAATGGTGTTAAATCACAGAAGAAGTGGTCAATGGCCTTGGGGCCACAGAACTGCAATTGCGATAACAAGACTGTGACTACCACCAGCAGCAGTGAACCCCCCAGCCAAGATGCAGCTGCCAGGTGTAGAGAGACCTTCCAGGTCATGAGGCTTGCATAGAGCAAGGGCTGGCATATGGGCAAATACCGATCGTAGGACATGGCCGTCAGCAGGTAACACTCAGTAGTCGCAAAGGAAGCAAAGAAGTAGAACTGAGCAGAGATGCTGCTGTCCCCAGTCAGGAAGCTGGCCAGCAGCTGGGGCAGGATGGTGGGGCTGTAGCAGGTCTCCAAGGAAGACAGATTGCCCAGGAAGAATTACATGAGGGTGTGCAGATGCTGGTCAGCCACCACCAGCACAACGATGAGGATGTTCCCAACCATGGTGACTGAGTAGATCATAAGCAAGAGGAGGAAGAGCAGGTTCTGGAGCATGGGGACATCACGTATTCCCAGCAGCACAAAATCCGTGGATGATGTCCCGTTGTCCCTTTCCCCTTTGCCTTGCAGTGTCGTTTGTCTTTTATTTCCTCAATAGCCACAAAGAGGGGCTATGAGAAAGAAACACATTTCAGCATTTACTGTCAATATTTTTTTTTTTTGTAGGACATTGCTCTCCTCACAGTAGCTGTATGTGTTTCCTGCCTAGTGAAAGCACAAAATAAATGTTCTTCCTGATGGGTAAAGAACACTCATTGCAGCAGAACCACTGCAGACTCGAGAGGGGAGCTGCCCAATGGAAGGTCTTTCTCACTGCAGAATAAATCTGTGATGTGCATTTGCTCACACAGAAACAGACAATTTGATATGCCTGTGGGCATGCCCAGGAAGACGTGTTACAGGTGTCGAGGATCGACATCCTTCTGCTCTCAGGAAAGAGAAGGTGTGCCAGGGAAAACAAACCCCACTCTCCAAAAGAGCCTTGTTGTGTGAAACGCCATGCCAGACACCACCCTTCCTCCAAAGCAAGGGACGGGCACATCGCAGGGTGAGTAGCAACAGCTCTCTTAAACACTTGCACAAGAAGGAAAGGATTCCCACCCCACTCCTCCCCCATCACCCAAGAGGCCAATTTCTTCCCTTGAGAAAGAGCAGATGATAAGTTACTTGTCCCAGGGCAGCCCCTCACATCGTTCGTTTCCAGTGCTGTCTGCTCAGCCCGGCTGTGGGGTGCTACATGGCCAGCTCCATCCTCTGGCGCATCTCCAATAAAGCAGGTGGGAGTTGGTGCCCACAGGCTGAAACATGCAGCTACAGACTTCAGTGCAGAAAGCTCTGATTTGAACGAGGCTGCTGTAAGTGCCAGGTGGTTGATGAGAGAAAAGGTGGGGCTGGGGGTAGGGCTGAAGAATGGCCACAGATTGTCAACATAAAGGGTCTTGATTTTTGTATACATTCAAACTCCACTGGAGATGCTCAGGATCAATATGGACTGAAGATTCCTGATCTCACAGAATGTATAAGCAGAAAAATGAAGAAAAGTGGGGAAAAAATGAATCCTTTCTTACTGTTTAGTATTGACATCTTTTGACTTTGACTGCACTCCTGAAACCTCTCCTATTAACCACATAAGAATTGAAGCCCTAAAGGAAAATGATGCACAGAGCCTTGGCTCCTTAGGGAGTTTTGCATGTTAATGAGCCCTCTGGTGCCAAGCTTCTGAACTGCAGATACTGAAAGATTGGACAAGCCTCTGAAGAAGTAGAAGTCAGCAGCAATTGTCCAAGTTTCTGAGACTGTTAGTGGGCTCCACTGAAGACCGTCACTGAAGAGACCATGGAGGGAACGACCACGTGGCCCACCTCCATGTGGAGGTGGCTGTGAAAGCCCTATATGTGTTTCAGCAATCACGATGGCCAAGGCCTGGCCGTCGTCCCCTGCCTTTCCCCCATGATGTAATGCTAATGGCTCTTCCTGGGAGCAGTGGGATATGGAGGTGTGTGATGCTGAGTGCAGGAGAGCGGTAGGCCATTTCCTAGGCTCTGTGGAGTGAGGGTGAGGAGGCAATGAGGCTCTGGGCTGTATGGAATCACTGTTTTCTCACGGGTGTCAGTGGAAGAGACAGTTGCCATAACAGGGAGGATAAACACTTCAGCTCTGCTGAAATCAGTCCAGCCTCTCGGCCATCCCCACCACAGACAGTCCTACACTGTCCTATGCCTCTGCCTGTTTCCCTGCAGATTTTAGCCACCCCGCTGCTTCCCACCTTGCTCTGACCCCATGTTATCCCAAGTTTTACTGATGGCGTTCTGTCCTCACTGGCTGTTGCTTCAAACACAAAGCTGAAGATTTGCCAGTGCCTGTGAGTTCCCCACAACCTATCCGGTTTCCTTCAAAGCCCTCCTGATGCTCCTCTAGCTCCCAAGATGTCCCAGCCCCACACTTGCTTGAATCCTCTATGTATATCCACATCCCAGCACTGAGATGCACATCGATCTTCTCCTGCATCCTTTAAAGTCAACGCTCAACCTACTTCACTTCAGCATGACAGCACACACACCCACACACCTCCCCTGCTATTTCAGATCCTCTTCCTACCCTTAACACACTTACTGCTGGGCACACCCCGCTCTCTCCCTGCACTCCCATGGGTCTCACAAACCCTTCCCGCTTCCCCTGCAGTTATGGGACCTCCCTCTGGGAGGGTCATGCATTTTCCAGCATCATGGATGGTTCTTGTGGTCCATCCAAGTGTGGGCAGTGAAGGAGGGGAAGAGAGCAAGGCCAGCTCATGAGGTGTGACTGAACACAGCCACCCCCAGCAGCGGGCATTCCCTCTCTGCCAGGGTGAGGCATGCACACAACATGGAGACATCTTCCTTATCTTTGCTGTGCACAAGAGGGGACTTTCTTCCTGACACCTTCCCAGGAAAAAACTCCTCTTCCTCCTCCACCCGCACAGATCCACTGCTTTCCATTTCTGGGCTCAGGCATGGCTGGAAGGATTTGCTAATGCCATGAGCCATCACTTTTTTTCTCAGGGACATCTCCCGACCCTCTCTCCCAGGCCTACACATGGCCAATCACTGCTGCTCAGGGCCACTCACTCTTCAGCAGCAGCTGGTCAGAGCTGGCCATTTCCCCGATGCAGGCACTGAGCTCAGCAGGAGAATGGAGATGGCCTCACAGCCAGACTTACCCATAAACTGGGTGAACAGCCAGTGCTGGAAATGACTGGTGAGAGAGGCTGGGAGGTGAAAAAGGCCCTGGGCCACCTTCCTGGTCTGTCCGTGCCACCAAGGGCACAGACTGGCCTCCTCTCTCCTGCACCTGCGTGTCTCAGCTCGCATCCAGGAGCCCTGTCTGTGCACCACAAGCCCCCTGATGCGAGCCCTCATCCTCCACGGTCATGCAGTACAAGCTGCACACTGATGTTTTTCTCTTGCAGGAACTTTCCAGCTCAGCCCAGCTCCCTCCAAGACCTCCTACCTCCCCTGCCCTCTCTCCAGCCCAGCCCACTCTGGTCTGGCCCCACAGCACTACTTGCCACAGGGTGCTGCAGAGCTCTGGCCACTCACCCCAGAGCCCCAGCCCCTCTGAAGGGCACAGCAGACTTTGAGGGGCAGTCACAGAGATGGGGGGCCACAAGGACAAGGAGATCAGTGGCACCCTGTGTCCCCTGTTCTCCTCTCCAGCATATCCTGAGAGGTTTGCAGCCCCTCCGGACCATCCCGTCTCCCCAGGCTGGCACAAGAGCCCTCGTCCTTGCAGTCCTCAAGAGCTCCTCATCCCTCTAGCACAAAGCAGCCTTCTCCAAGCTGGTGCAGCCAGAAAGGCGTTTCTGTTTCCGATTTATTTCTCCTATGCTGAGGATGGATCATAGACCAAGAAGTTGCTGCAGGTACTTTTAATTTCTTAAAGAAAATGGTTTCCTATTTATACAAAGACTCTGGGTCACACAAAATGGGGTGAATCATTAAGGGGAGGAATACTTATATTTAATTGAAAACAACAACTTCCAAAGTGGGGAAAAAAAAAAAATGTAGGAAAAGCAGACTTGGCCTGTCACGACAGACGCTGGGAGGCAGCTGCAGAGGAAGGTAGGCAGCCTATGGCTGCTGAAAGACATCCAGTTACCAGTTTGCTCAGGGCATCCTTGAGCTCCTGGTTCCTCATGCTGTAGATGAGGGGGTTCACTGCTGGAGGCACCACTGAGTACAGAAATGACACCATCAGATTGAGAAGTGGGGAGGAGATGGAGGGCGGCTTCAGGTAGGCAACCATGGCAGTGCTGATAAACAGGGAGACGACGACCACGTGAGGGAGGCAGGTGGAAAAGGCTTTATGACGTCCCTGTTCAGAGGGGATCCTCAGCACAGCCCTGAAGATCTGCACATAGGACAGCACCATGAAAACAAAACACCCGAAAACTAGAAAAGCAATAAAAGCAATAAGCCCAACCTCGCTGAGGTAGGTGTCTGAGCAGGAGAGCCTGAGGATCTGGGGGACTTCACAAAAGAATTGGTACAAGGCATTGTCTTTGTAGAGTGGCAGTGAAAAGGTATTGGCCGTGTTCAGCAGAGTGTTGAGAAACCCACTGCCCCAGGCAGCTGCTGCCATGTGGACACAAGCACTGCTGCCCAGGAGGGTCCCGTAGTGCAGGGGTTTGCAGATGGCAACGTAGCGGTCATAGGCCATGACAGTGAGAAGAAAATATTCTGATGATAGAAAAAATAGAAACATAAAGACCTGGAGAGCACATCCCCCATAAGAGATGGCCCTGGTGTCCCACAGGGAATTGGCCATGGATTTGGGGAGAGTGGTGGAGATGGAGCCCAGGTCAAGGAGGGAGAGGTTGAGGAGGAAGAAGTACATGGGGGTGTGGAGGTGGTGGTCACAGGCGATGGTGGTGATGATGATCCCATTGCCCAGGAGTGCAGTCAGGTAGATGCCCAGGAAGAGCCAGAACTGCAAGAGATGCAGCTCCTGGGTGTCTGCGAATGGGGTCTATGGTTAAATCCGCTCGTGATATCAAAGAGCTTTTCCCCACTGTCTCTCCCAAGGCACCCAACCCTGGAGCAGAGCTGTGAGGATTTTGTTTTGTTTATTCTGCTGTAGTGGCCCCACCACCCCCGAGGAGTGTTTTTAAGGCAGAAAGCCTTGGCATTAGTAGTGCCCTTCAAGTGAAACCTTGTGGGTTCTGAGAAGCAAAGGTGCCGTCCCTTAGTGCAGAGTGAGGACAGCCAGTCTGTCCATCAGCCCTGGTCTCAGCTGCCTTGTGCTGGCACCTCTTTGAGCTGGAGGACGATAGCACTCAAGTGTTCTCCCCAAATGAAACTGGACACTGCTGAGAGCAAAAGAAATGCAGTTTCCAAGTGCAGACCTCCAAACCCCTCACCCTGCCTCAGCGTACCCAAGGAGGAGCTCAGCTCTCCCCTCCCAGCCAGGGGCACAGAGGGCTCACTGCCGCTGCCTGCGTGGAGCCACCCAGCAGCATTTCTGTGGCCTTAGCGCTGACTTGTCTTCTCCATGGGGCTCCTGCAAAACACAGAGATGCCATGGGTGAGCTGTGCCCTTCTGGAGGGCACCCTGCAGCCCAGCAGGACCCCCCAGGGAACGAGTCAAACATCCTAATAATGGGGCATCCAAAAAGTGGATTGGCTCTCTCCCAGCCCTGCAAAATGCTTTCCACAGGCTGTGCTACATCTACATGGGAGAGGAGACCTGATGGGGGGTGGTGTGTACTCCAGGGGAGGTTTCTGCACTGCAGGGGATGGCAGGGAGGTACCCAGTTCCCCCTCCCACAGTCTTTCTGAGAGTAGCTCCCTCTCCCTCCCTGCCCATGTCTCTGCTGCCTGGAGCTCTCCCTGCCAGGAGCTATTTCCCTGTCCCCATGTGTCTGCTCCCTGCCAGTGCTCAAGACCCCAACGCACCCGCTGTGTGCTCAGCTCTGCCCTGCAGACACCTCCTGGCAGCAGGGCACTGCCCAGGGGCATCTCTGCGTGTGCAGAAGCTAAGGAGCAGCTCAAACAAGTCCCACAGAGACCACCTAGGTGCTGCTGCCCTGCTGTCTGTAGGCTGAGCAGTGCCTTAGGGGACTAGATGAGGTTCCTTGCAGACCTACCCATCCCTCAAAGCAATGCTCCTGGAGTCTTGGTGTCTTGTCCAAATTCAACACCTCCATCACTCTTTCCCTGCCCTCTCTCCTCTCCCTCAGTGCAGGACATGAACTGAGGGTCGGGAAAGCAACTTTGTCTCAAAGAGCAACTTCATTGACCTTCCTATGGCAAAGTCTCCTCTGGAAAGAGTCACTTGGTGAGCTTGACCTGGGATCTCTCAGTGTAACAGTTAAGGTGTCTCAGAGGGTTGTCCACACCTGACAGATCCATTTCTATTCCCACCCATCCAACTAGTATAACCTTTAATGCAAAGACTCAGGAATGCACAAGCTGAAGCAGGAAAGCCTTGCCTTGACTGTCATCTTTGAAAGATCCTCTCCAGAAATGTTCTGGGGGTGATGTGGAGCTGTTAGTAGCCCTGACACACACGGCACCCTTTCAACAGCAGAAGGACCCTGCCTGGCTAGCGGTCACTCCTTCCACCCTGAGCTTCTCCCTGCAGTGCCCTGGGGAGCTCCCTGGGCAGGCTGAGTGCTGACCCTGGCAGGCAGCGGAGTCCCTGCCCCGGCTCACAGTGCCCTGGGGTGCAGGGACCCTGCTCGGAAGGACAGCCCTGGGCACCCCTGGATGCACACCTGGTTTCAAACCCCTACAGCCATCCCCGGGAGAAGGCAGCCATCGTGCCCTGTCCCTCTGACAGTGCAGGGAGGAATCCCTGCTGTGGAGCACATCCTTCTCCTCTATACTAGGGAATCTGTGAGAGTCCTCTGGGAAGTTCCTACAGGCTATGGGATGAACCAGGTCTTGGAGACCCCTGCAGAATACTTGTTATTATTGCCCTGCAGCTCAGAGACGCTTCTTCCCAGCACTGCCATTTTCCTGCTCAGAGAGAGAGTTCAATCTAAATATCACCTATCCTTGTCCCATCAGTAGCAGAATACCCAGTGAGTGTGAGGGATCTCCTTTACCGCTTCTGAGGGAAGAGATTCAGCTGAGGCAATCGAGGCATCTTATTTTGGGTTTGTAGTTTTTTTGCCTGGAAGGGGTCTCAGCTCCCTCCCATGCCTGTCACAAACCCACAGGAGGTGGGATTTCTCTTGCCTCTCTTCAGGTGTGCAAAAATGGACATTTGCATGTGAGCTTTTTGTCTCAGCTCCCCTGCTAATTAATGGAGATGGAGGGCAGGAGTGAGTGCTTCAGATGTAAATACCTGGTGGCATCTGAGGTGCCAGAGGTGGCCCAAGGTATGTGCAGGAAACTGCAGGCAGGCTCTAGTGGAGCAATTCTCATGGACAGGGCAGTGTCCATCTTGGAGTCTGTTGGGAAATTCCTTTGGTAAACTGAAATGACAGCAGATGGCCACATTTAGGACAATGAAACTTGTCCCCACTCAGTATGGACAGGGTAACCTATAGAGGTATTCGTCTGCCCCAGTGGAGTTATTTTGCACCAGGAGAGCTAAGTTCCTCTCTTTCTCTTCTCCATCACCTATATGTATTAGATCACCATTGACTATGGTGTCTCATGGTGTCCTGCCAGGGCTGTACAGCCCTGGACCTCTTCAATCTGGATTCAGTGAGAGCAGGGTTTGCTCACTCTGTGGACCCCTCATGTCATCTTTCTCATCATCCTCATCTACATCTACATCTGCATCTACATCTGCATCTACATCTAAAACTTATATAATCTTTTACTTTGCATCTGCTATCCATTCCGAGCACATCTCTGCCATGTAGCAAAGTATTTACATATATGGGGTCTTGGGACTCAGAGTTCCAGTTTAGTTTGTGACAAGTCTGAGGTGGGCCCCAGCGGGCAGCAGCTGAGGTGCTGCAGCCCAAACGTGCACCAATGCCCTCAGCCTGGGGCACAGACAGGAGGAGCTGGAGCCCCGCGTGCCATCACAGAAGTGCCACATGGATGGAAGAACTGCCAAGGTGTGGTGGGACAACTCACACAACTCGGGGGATGTGCAGGATGGACACAGGCTCTTCAGGAGACACTCATCATCTGTTTGATGGAGCTGCTGGGAAGTATGGACCTCCACACTGGGATGGGCAAGAGGTGGGCTGAGCGCTTGTGGGTGAGAGCCAGAGGAGAGGCCATTTAGGGTGATATTGTGGCAGGACATAAGGAAACTGCAGTCAGGGCAAAGCAGTTGTCAAAGTCTTCTTTGAAAACCTGAGGCTTTCTCTGGATCAATGACACCGGGTCTTATCAGGACCTTCAATGACCCTGACATTGACTGCATTGGGAACACAGTGCAGGAGGTTTCTGGAGGTTTGTGGGGAAACTTCTTCTCACAGCTTCCAGGGAGCCCAACAAAGGTGATGCTGGCTTGGGTCTGGTACTTGCAAACATGGAAGAGCTGGTCAGGGATGTGAAATCCAGCATCACACTCTGTTGTAGCGACCATGAAAATCAGGGTGTGTCCCAGCTCCTGAGCAGAGTGTTAAAAGGAGAGTACAAGTGCAGACACAAGACCTCAGAGGGATAAACTGTTCTGGGGGTTTTCAGTTGGGGAACTTACAGGCAGGAGCACTGAAGGGCAGAGCACAAGTACTGTGCACTGAGCAGAGCTCAGTACAGCCGGTCTTTAAGGACAGCCTCCTGCAATGGCCCATACGGACAGTAAGTTGACTGTCTCAAGGGAATTCAATGGCACCAAGATTATCGAGTATTGCCTCACAACTACATCTGACAGCTCCCGCAAGACTCGTGGGTACAGCCCATCTGGGCCCATGGACGTATGTCTGTCCAGTTTGCCTAAGCATTCGCTGACCTGATCTCCTTCCACCAAATGCACCTCTTCCTTGCTCCAACGTTTTCCCCTGGTCTCTGGGACCTGGGATTACTGAAGGCCAGTCTTGCTAGCAAAGACTGAGGCAAAGGTGGAACCCTGTACCTCAGCCTTTGCCATGTCCTGTGTAATCAGGCCTCCTGTCTTGATGAGCAATGGACCTACATCTTTCCCTAGTCTTCCTGTTGCTTCCCGTGTCTTTACAGAAGCCCTTCTTGCTGTCTTTGACATTCCTGGCCAGATCTAATTATTGAATTCCTTTTGGGCTTTAGCTTTTCTGTGTTAGTCCCTGGATTCTCAGACAATGTCTCTATAATGATCCCAGGTTACTTGTCTGTGGTGGGTTGACCTTGGCTGAACATCAGGTGCCCACCAAGCTGCTCTATCACTGGCCTCCTCAGCAGGATGGCGGGGGAGAGAATAGAAGATGGAAAAAACTTGTGGGTCAAGATAAAGGCAGTTTAATCCAAGGCCATGCGCAGAAGCCAAGGAAAACAAAAGGTTTATTGTCTACTTCCCATCAGCAGGCGATGTCCAGCCACTTCCTGGGAAGCAGGGCTTCAGTACATGTAGCGGTTGCTCTGGACAAGAAACGTCATCATAACGAATGCTCCCCTCTCCTCCTTCTTTCTCTTAGCTTTCATTGCTGACCAGACATCATACGGTGTGGAATATCCATTTGGTCAGTTTGGATCAGCTGTCCCAGCTATGTCCCCTCCCAACATCTTGCCCACCCCCAGCCGAGTGGCCTTTGGGGATGAGGGGGGAGAATGTTGGAGAGACAGCCTGGATGCTGTGCAAGCACCGCTCAGCCAAAATACTGGTGTGTTATCAACACCTTTCAAGGTATCAAAACAAAGCATAGCGTTATGAGGGCTCCGATGGGGAAAGCTGACTCCATCTCAAGCAAGCAAAACAACCGTGGAGATCTGCACCTCCTTCGACACTTAACGTTCCCTCACATTCTCAGTCTCGCCAGAGCCCAGCTCCAAAATTGAGAACATCCAGCAGCTTCTCCCACATGGATGGTTAAAGCACTAAATGCTGTTGCTGGCCCTCGCCTTCCCTTGGCAGCGCTTCTTGCCTCTACTGGGGACTGGAGGCCCCAAACTCAGTGCAGTGCTGTGCGTGCGGTCTAGTGAGGACTGGATAGAGGGGGAGAATCCCTCCCCCTCATCTCCTGGCCTTGCTCCTGTTCATACAGCCACCATGCTGTTGGCCTTCTTGGCTGCCAGGCCTCACCACATACTTATATGCACCTTCATGTTCCCCACGACCCTCAGGGCCTTTTCTGCTGAGCTGTGCCCCAGCCAGGGCTGTTGCCCAGGGTTAGGCAACCCCAGCGGCAAGACTTGGAATTTCTCCTTTCTGAAATCTGGTAGCTTCTTGTTGGCCCACTCTTCCAAGCTGTTGAAGTTCCTCCCGAAGGCAGCCCTCCAGTGTACACAGTGGTCCCCTGCCTCAGTTTTGTGTCATCTGCAAATTCTGTCAGGTCCTCTGGGACATTGATAATATCATTAAGTCCCAGGAGAGAACCCAATGCATCCAATCAGTCTTTTACTCACCTTTTTGCCCAGCCTCAACTGGACACTGGAGACAAAATATAATGAAAGGCTCGTGGGTTGAGATAAGGACAGGGGTATCACTCAGCAATCACCGCCACAGGCAAAAGAGACTCGACTTGGGGACATTAATTGACTTCATCGTGAATCAAAGCAGTGTAGCATAATGAGAAAATAAAACTAAAACTTAAAACACCTTCCCCCCACCCCTCCCTTCTTCTTGGGCTCAAGTTACTCCTTGTTTCTCTACCTCCTCCCCCAGAGTGGCACAGGGGGATGTGGAATGGGGGTTGAGTCAGTTCATCACATGTTCTCTCTGACGCTTCTTCCTCCTCACACTCTTCCCCTGCTCCAGAGTAGGGTCCCTCCCATGGGAGACAGTCCTCCAGATACTTCTCCAGCTTGGGTCATCTCCACAGAGTTCACTCCTTCAGGAACAGACTGCTCCCATGTGAGGTTCCCATGAGGTCACAAGTCCTGCCAGCAAACCTGCTCCAGTGTGGGCTCCTCTCCCCAGGTGTCCACAGCTGCGTCCAGGAGCCTGCTTCAGCATGGGCTCTCCACGGGGTCACAGCCTCCTTTGGGTGCATCCACCTGCTCTGGCATGAGGTCCTCCCGGGACTGCAGGTGGATATCTGCTCCACTGTGGACCTCTATGGGCTGCAGTAAGACAGCCTGCCTCACCATGGTCTTCACCAGGGGCTGCAGGGGAATGTCTGATCCGGTGCCTGGAGCACCTCCTCCCCCTCCTTCTTCACTGACCTTGGTGTCTGTAGAGTAGTTTCTCTCAGGTATTCTCACTCCTTTGAGTGACTTGATCCCCACCCACTGATAGCTGTTCTCCATGGGTTCTGCCTCAAGGCACCAGGGTCTGGGAGACCTTGCTGATGAAGGCTGAACCAAAGACAGCATAGAGCACCTCAGACCCATTTACACCTGCTCTTGCTAAATTCTGCAGTGGCCCCACATGGTCTTGGTTTCTTCTTTGACTCTAACTTCAGTGGTAAGAACTCATCTTGGTGCCGTTGAATTCCCTTGAGAGAGTCAACTGGATGTCCATATGGGCCATTGCAGGAGGCTGTCCTTAAAGACCGGCTGTACTGAGCTCTGCTCAGTGCGCAGTACTTGTGCTCTGCCCTTCAGTGCTCCTGCCTGTAAGTTCCCCAACTGAAAACCCCCAGAACAGGCCACAGTTTATCCCTCTGAGGTCTTGCGTCTGCACTTGTACTCTCCTTTTAACACTCTGCTCAGGAGCTGGGACACACCCTGATTTTCATGGTCGCTACAACAGAGTGTGATGCTGGATTTCACATCCCTGACCAGCTCTTCCATGTTTGCAAGTACCAGACCCAAGCCAGCATCACCTTTGTTGGGCTCCCTGGAAGCTGTGAGAAGAAGTTTTCCCAAAAACCTCCAGAAACCTCCTGCACTGCGATCCCAATCCAGTGAATGTCGGGGTTGTTGATGTTCCCAGTAAGACCCGGTGTCATTGATCCAGAGAAAGCCTCAGGTTTTCAAAGAAGGCTTTGTCCATTTCTTTGCCCTGACTGCAGTTTCCTTATGTCCTGCCACAATATCACCCTAAATGGCCTCTCCTCTGGCTCTCACCCACAAGCGCTAAGTCCACCTCTTGCCCGTCCCATAGTGGAGGTCCATACTTCCCAGCAGCTCCATCAAACAGATGATGAGTGTCTCCTGAAGAGCCTGTGTCCATCCTGCACACCCCCCGAGTTGTGCGAGCTGTCCCACCACACCTTGGCAGTTCTTCCATCAATGCGGCACTTCTGTGATGGCACGCGGGGCTCCAGCTCCTCCTGTCTGTGCCCCAGGCTGAGGGCATTGGTGCGCATTTGGGCTGCAGCACCTCAGCTGCTGCCCGCTGGGGCCCACCTCAGACTTGTCACAAACTAAACTGGAACTGAGTCCCAAGACCCCATATATGTAAAGGCTTTGCTACATGGCAGAGATGTGCTCGAAATGGATTGCAGATGGCAACGTAAAAGATGATATGCGATGTAGGTGCAGCTGTAGATGTAGATGTAGATGATGAGAAAAGCAACATGAGGTGCTCAGAGAGTGAGCAAACCCTGCTGCCACTGAATCCAGATGGAAGAGGGCCTGGGCTGTGCAGCCCTGGCAGGACACCATGAGACACCATAGTCAATGCTGATCTAATACATATAGGTGATGGAGAAGCGAAAGAGAGAAACTTAGCTCTTCTGGTGCAAAATAACACCATTGGGGCAGACAAATACCTCTATAGGCTGCCCTGTCCATACCGAGTGGGGACAAGTTCATTCTCCTAAATGTGGCCATCTGCTGTCATTTCAGTTGGCCAAAGGAATTTCCCAATGGCCTCCAAGATGGACACTGCCCTGTCCATGAGAAATGCTCCACTAGAGCTTGCAGTTTCCTGCACATACCTTGGGCCACCTCTGGCACCTCAGATGCCACCAGGTATTTGCATCTGAAGCACTCACTCCTGCCCTCCATCTCCATTAATTAGCAGGGGAGCTGAGACAAAAAGCTCACATGGAAATGTCAGTTTTTGCACACCTGAAGAGAGGCAAGAGAAATCCCACCTCCTGTGGGTTTGTGGCAGGCATGGGAGGGAGCTGAGACCACTTCCAGCCCCAGGACTACAAACCCAGGATGAGATGCCTCGATTGCCTCAGCTGAATCTCTTCCCTCAGAAGTGGTAAAGGAGATCCCTCACGCTCACTGGGTATTCTGCATACTGATGGGACAAGGAAAGGTGATATTTAGACTGAACTCTCTCTCTGAGCAGGAAAATGACAGTGCTGGAGAGAAGCGTCTCTCCCCAGCTGAGGAAGGGAACAGCAGTGATTCCTTCAGCCTGTTTCACAGCAGGTTCCCCTGGAGCCCCAGGGACACCTGGAGGGAGCCCAGAGGGGGCAGAGAAAGTGCTGCCTTGGGCTGGTCCTCTGCTGCTGAGCTGGGCTGGGCTCCTGGGATGGAGGGAGGGAGCTGATGGCAAGTGGGCAGTGCTGCAGAGAGACAGCTCTGCCCAGGAGCAGCTTTTCTTCAAAGTGCAGCAGGGCTGAGGACACTGCCTGTAAGCACCGAGGGGAGAGGAGCGAGGCAGAGAGACTTTAAAGGCAGTGTGGAGTGGGAGGACAGAGGAGAGTTGATTGGCAAAGAAATCTTCACAGCCCTCTATATGGTAAGTCTCTGAGCTGCAGGACAATAATAATGAGTATTCTGCAGGGGTCTCCTAGACCTGGTTCATCCCATAGCCTGTAGGAACTTCCCGGAGGACTCTCACAGATTCCCTAGTATGGAGGAGAAGGATGTGCTCCACAGCAGGGATTCCTCACTGCACTGTCAGAGGGACAGGGCACGATGGCTGCCTTCTCCCGGGGATGGCTGCAGGGGTGTGAAGGTGGGTGTGCATCCAGGGGTGCCCAGGGCTGTCCTTCCGAGCAGGGTCCCTGCACCCCAGGGGACTGTGAGCCGGGGCAGGGACTCCGCTGCCTGCCAGGGTCAGCACTCAGCCTGCCCAGGGAGCTCCCCAGGGCACTGCAGGGAGAAGCTCAGGGTGGAAGGAGTGACCGCTAGCCAGGCAGGGTCCTTCTGCTGTTGAAAGGGTGCCGTGTGTGTCAGGGCTGCTCACAGCTCCACATCACCCCCAGCACATTTCTGTAGAGGATCTTTCAAAGATGACAGTCAAGGCAAGGCTTTCCTGCTTCAGCTTGTGCATTCCTGAGTCTTTGCATTAAAGGTTATACTAGTTGGATGGGTGGGAATGGAAATGGATCTGTCAGGTGTGGACAACTCTCTGAGACACCTTAACAGTTACACTGAAAGATCCCAGGTCAAGCTCACCAAGTGACTCTTTCCAGAGGAGACTTTGCCATAGGAAGGTCAATGAAGGTGCTCTTTGAGACAAAGTTGCTTTCCCGACCCTCAGTTCATGTCCTGCACTGAGGGAGAGGGGAGAGGGCAGGGAAAGAGTGATGGAGGTGTTGAATTTGGACAAGACACTGAGACTCCAGGAGCATTGCCCTGAGAGATGGGTAGGTCTGCAAGGAACCTCATCTAGTCCCCTAAGGCACTGCTCAGCCTACAGACAGCAGGACAGCATCACCTCGGTGGTGTCTGTGGGACTTGTTTGAGCTGCTCCTTAGCTTCTGCACACATAGAGATGCCCCTGGGCAGTGCCCTGCTGCCAGGAGGTGTCTGCAGGGCAGAGCTGAGCACACAGCGGGTGCGTTGGGGTCTCTGAGCACTGGCAGGGAGCAGACACGTGGGGACAGGGAAATAGCTCCTGGCAGGGAGAGCTCCAGGCAGCAGAGACATGGGCAGGGAGGGAGAGGGAGCTACTCTCAGAAACACTGTGGGAGGGGGAACTGGGTACCTCCCTGCCATCCCCTGCAGTGCAGAAACCTCCCCTGGAGCACACACCACCCCCACATCGGGTCTCCTCTCCCATGTAGATGTAGCACAGCCTGTGGCAATGCATTTTTCAGGTCTGGGAGAGAGCCAACGCTGCTTTTGGAAGCCCCATCTTTAGGACATTTGACTCTTTCCCTGGGGGTCCTGCTGGGCTGCAGGGTGCCCTCCAGAAGGGCACAGCTCACCCATGGCATCTCTGTGTTATACAGGAGCCCCATGGAGAAGACAAGTCAGCGCTAAGGCCACAGAAATGCTGCTGGGTGGCTCCACGCAGGCAGTGGCAGTGAGCCCTCTGTGCCCCTGGCTGGGAGGGGAGAGCTGAGCTCCTCCTTGGGTACGCTGAGGCAGGGTGAGGGGTTTGGAGGTCTGCACTTGGCAACTGGATTTCTTTTGCTCTCAGCAGTGTCAATTTTCATTTGGGGGGAACACTTGAGTGCTATCGTCCTCCAGCTCAAAGAGGTGCCAGCACAAGGCAGCTGAGACCAGGGCTGATGGACAGACTGGCTGTCCTCACTCTGCACTAAGGGACGGCCCCTTTGCTTCTCAGAACCCACAAGGTTTCACTTGAAGGGCAATACTAATGCCAAGGATTTCTGCCTTAAATCACTCCTCAGGGGTGGTGGGGCCACTAGGGCAGAATAAACAAAACAAAATCCTCACAGCTCTGCTCCAGGGTTGGGTGACTTGGGAGAGACAGTGGGGAAAAGCTCTTTGATATCATGAGCGGATTTAACCATAGACCCCACGTTCCTATTTCCCTATCGCTGTAGGGCAGCGCTGGCTCCCCCAGAGCCCACCGCAGAGTGCACTGCTGCCAGGGACACCCTCAGCCAGCACCAACCAGAGCTCACAAAAGGGACCTGCCAAACGTCTTCTTGATTAGGGACAGGTGGTTTGGGGGTTTCTATAAGAAATTAAATAGATTTTTCTCAGAGAATTCTCTCATAACTCATTGATGCCTTTTCTTCCATAAATAGGCTCCCATGCCATGAGGGACCAAAAGTCTAATGGAAGCTTCATGACTGAATTCCTCCTCCTGGCATTCGCAGACACCCGGGAGCTGCAGCTCTTGCACTTCTGGCTCTTCCTGGGCATCTACCTGGCTGCCCTCCTGGGCAATGGCCTCATCATCACCGCCATAGCCTGCGACCACCACCTCCACACCCCCATGTACTTCTTCCTCCTCAACCTCTCTTTTCTTGACTTGGGCTCCGTCTCCACCACTCTCCCCAAATCCATGGCCAATTCCCTGTGGGACACCAGGGCCATCTCCTATAAGGGATGTGCTGCTCAAGTGTTTGTCTTTTCCTTTCTGATGTCAGCAGAGTATTCTCTCCTCACTGTCATGGCCTATGACCGCTATGTTGCCATCTGCAAACCCCTGCACTACGGGACCCTCCTGGGCAGCAGAGCTTGTGTCCACATGGCAGCAGCTGCCTGGGGCAGTGGGTTTCTCAATGCTCTGCTGCACACAGCCAATACATTTTCTTTACCACTCTGCCAAGGCAATTTTGTGGACCAGTTCTTCTGTGAAATCCCCCTGATCCTCAAGCTCTCCTGCTCAGACACCTACCTCAGGGAAGCTGGGCTTATTGCTTTTAGTGTTTTTCTACTTTTGGGATGTTTTGTTTTCATTGTGCTCTCCTATGTGCAGATCTTCAGGGCTGTGCTGAGGATCCCCTCTGAGCAGGGACGGCACAAAGCCTTTTCCACCTGCCTCCCTCACCTGGTCGTGGTATCCCTGTTTCTTAGCACTGTCATGGTTGCCTATCTGAAGCCACCCTCCACCTCCTCCCCACTTCTCAATCTGTTGGTGTCATTTCTGTACTCGGTGGTGCCTCCAGCAGTGAACCCCCTCATCTACAGCATGAGGAACCAGGAGCTCAAGGATGCCCTGAGGAAACTGGTAACTGGATGTCTTTCAGCAGCCATAGGCTGCCTGCATTCCTCTGCAGCTGACTCCCAGTGTATGTCGTGACAGGCCAAGTCTGCCTTTCCTACATTTTTTTTTCCTTTTTCCACTTTTGATCTTTTTGTCTTCAAATAAATGCAATTATTACTCCCCTTAGTGATCCTCCCATCTTGTGTGACCCAGAGAATTTGTATAAATAGTAAACCATTTCATTTAAGAAAATAAATGAACCTGCAGCAACTTCTTGGTGTACGATCCATCCTCAGCATAGCAGAATTGAATGGGAAACAGAAACACCTTTCTGGCTGCACCAGCTTGGGGCAGGCTGCTTTGTGCTGGGGGGATGAGGAGATCTTGAGGACCACAAGGACCAGGGCTCTTGTGCCAGCCTGGGGAGACGGGATGGCACAAAGGCGCTGCAGAGCTCTCAGGATATGCTGGAGAGGAGAACAGGGGACACAGGGTGTCACTGACCTCCTTGTCCTTGTGGCCTCCAACCTCTGGGGCTGACTCCTCTCTGCCCCCCAGGGGCTGCTGTGCCCTTCAGAGGGGCTGGGGCTCTGGGGTGAGTGGCCAGAGCTCTGCAGCACCCTGTGGCAAGTAGTGCTGTGGGGCCAGACCAGAGTGGGCTGGGCTGGAGAGAGGGCAGGGAAGGTAGGAGGTCTTGGAGGGAGCTGGGCTGAGCTGGAAAGTTCCTGCGAGAGAAAAACATCAGTGTACAGCTTGTACTGCATGACTGCGCAGGGTGAGGGCTCGCATCAGGGGGCTTGTGGTGCACAGACAGGGCTCCTGCATGGACCCACACTTGAATGGACCACAGGAAACATCCATGATGCTGCAAAATGCATGACCCTCCCAGAGTGAGGTCCCATAACTGCAGGGGAAGCGGGAAAGGTTTGTGAGATCCATGGGAGTGCAGGGAGAGAGCGGAGTGTGCCCACCCATGAGTGTGTTAAAGGCAGGAAGAAGGCCTGAAGTAGTGGCGGGGCTGAAGGGGGTGTCATGCTGAAGTGAAGCAGGTTGATTTTGGATTTTGAGGCAGCAGAAGAAGGAGGACATGCATTTCAGTGCTGGGATATTGTGCTGGTTTTGGCTGGGGAAGAGTTAACTTTCTTCATAGCAGCTAGCATGGAGCGATGGTGTTTGTCTTCCCAAGCAACTGTTATGCTTGATGGAGCCCTGCTTTCCTGGAGATGGCTGAACACCTGCCTACCAATGGGAAGGAGTGAATGAATTCCTTGTTTTGCTTTGCCTGCCTGCGTGGCTTTTGCTTTACCTGTTAAACTGTCTTTATCTCAACCCATGAGCTTTCTCACTTTTACTCTTCCGATTCTCTCCCCCATCCCACCTGGGGCTGTGTGGTGCTTAGTTGCCAGCTGGGGTTAAACCACGACAGTCCTTTTTGGTGCCCAAACAGGGGCTCAAAGGGTTCAAGATAACGACAGGTTTGATTGGAATGTGCTAGATCGAATTTATTATGGCTGTTATTGCTGTTCAGCTATTAATCGGCAGGCTCCTGGGCTTGCCATGGGGCTTGCTTGCCTCACTGTATATTAGAGTCTAGTGCTCGTTAATGGCTGCTTTTTGCTTTCGCTGCTCTCTGTACTGCCATACTGCTGATCATCTCCCTCTGCTGTGCCTGGGAACATGTTGATAACAGCAATGGCCATGCGCCTGGGCTGGCAGATGGCCAGGGCATCGCTGCTGGTTCTGTGCTGCTGTACTGGACAGGCTGGAAATCCAGTGTGAACTGGAGTCGAAGGGACTGTGACCTGTGGATGAGTCCACGTGGGAGCAGGACACCCCAAAGCATCTGTGTCCGTGAATAAGTCCATATCAGAGCAGGTACACCTCGAAGTGTCTGTGGCCGTGGTTATGTCTGTGCCGCAGCAGGTGTACCTCTGAAGGGATTGTGGCCCAAGCATAAGCCCATGCAGGAGAAGGTACACCTGGAAGCATCTGTGGCTGTGCATGAGGTCATGCTGGAGCACTTGAAAGTGTGAGGTCATGCTGGAGCACTTGAAAGTGTGAGGCCATGGAGGAGCCCACGAGAGAGCAGGTACACCCCTGGAGAGACTGCAGCCATGGGTAAGGTCATGTTGGAGCAGTTTTACTTCTGAAGGCCTTGTGACCCATGGATAAGGCCACGCTGGAACAGGTGCACCTCAAGGTGACTGTGGCTGTGGATAGCTCTGTGCCGCAGCAGGTATACCCCTGAAGAGACTGTGGCACACAGAATAAGTCTCCACTTGGAGCAGGTACACCCCTAAGGGACTGCAGTCTGTGGGTAAGTCCAAGACAGAGCAGGGGCAAGGGGAGGAGTTCATTGCAATGTTAAAATCTATGGTCTATTCCAAAGGGACCAGGGGTGGAGGTTGTAATAGAAAAACCTTTAAATTGTTGTAACCTGGGATCTGAGTTGCATGTTATAGGAATTCCTATAACAAGAACCCCTTGTTGCTCGCCAGGCTAGGAGCAAGGGGAGGAGTTCATTGCAATGCTAAACCCTAAAACCTGGCCCAAAGGGACCAGGGGAGGAGATTGTCATGGAAATACCTTTAAATTGCTGTAACCCATGATTGGAGTTGCATGTTAGAGGAATTACTGTAGCAGGAACCACCTGAACCAATGGAGGACAAGCCTTACAAGAAGCAGTGCAAGTGCAGCAGTGACCCGACCTGAGCTGGCTGTGGTGCCCAATAACTCCATGCAATACAACATCTCTCCTGTCCTGAGTGACCACCATAAGAGATGGAGCCCAAAGTCATGGACTAAATGAACTCAATGGACATTTTGTGGACATTTGTGGATATTTATGGACACTTTAAAGACATTTCACAGGAGTGATCCATAGACTAAGGGAATGATATCTGTGTACTATATCAAAGGATGGGTGTCGTGGTTTAGTCCCAGCTGGCAACTAAGCACCACACAGCCGCTCACTCCCTCCCCCGAGGTTGGATGGGGGAGAGAATAGGAAAAGTAAAAGCGAGAAAGGTTGTGGGTTGAGATAAAAACAGTTTAATAAGTGAAATGAAATAAAATAAAATAATAATGACAATAATAATAAAAATTGTAATGAAAAGGAAAATAACAACAACAAACAGGAAAGGCAAGTGATGCAAATGAAAACAATTGGTCACCACCCTCCGACCAATGCCCAGCCCAAGCAGCAGTCCCCCGGCCAGCTTTTCCCCTAATTTATATACTGAGAATGGCATCATATGGTATGGAATATCCCTTTGGTCAGTTGTGGTCAGCTGTCAGCCTTTGACTCCAGTTCATATTGAAGTTCTTGCACGTCTGGTACGGCAGCACTCAGCGGCGGTGTGACTTCGTTCAGGCCTCAATAGTCCACTGTTAACCGCCACTCTCCATTAGATTTTTGCACGGGCCATATGGGACTATTAAAGGGTGAATGAGTCTTACTGATCATTCCTTGACTTTCCAGTTGATGGATCAACTTATGGATGGGAACCAGGGAGTCTCGATTGGTGCGATATTGTTGCCGGTGCACTGTCATGGTAGCAATTGGCACCTGCTGTTCTTTAACTTGCAGCAACCCCACCACAGAAGGATCCTCTGAGAGACCAGGCAAGCTAGACAGCTCTTTAATTTCCTCCGTGCTCAAAGCAGCTATACCAAAAGCCCAGCGGTACCCTTTTGAGTCTCTGAAGTACCCTCTCCTGAGATAGTCTATGCCAAGGATGCATGGAGCCTCTGGACCAGTCACAATAGGGTGCTTTTGCCACTCATTCCCAGTTAGGCTTACTTCAGCCTCCAACACAGACAGTTCTTGGGATCCCCCTGTCACTCCAGAAATACAGATGGATTCTGCCCCCTTGTAATCTGATGGAATTAGAGTACACTGTGCACCGGTGTCCACTAGAGCTTTCTACTCCCGTGGGGCTGATGTGCCAGGCCATCGAATCCACACAGTCCAGTAAACCCGATTGTCCCTTTCCTCCGCCTGACCAAAGGCAGGGCCCCTCTACTCCTGGTCTGAGTCTTCATTACTTGGTTTTTGTAAGTGAAAACCCGAAGTTCCTTCCTTAGGATCAAAGGTACAGTCAGCCCTTCTACTCTGCCCAACAGACACTGGAGCAGTCATTTTTCTGGACGGATGCTTTTTGGCTGTTGTTTTCCCTTGCAGTTCCTGCACCCGAGCTTCTAGTCTCCAGGGAGGTTGACCATCCCACTTCCTCGTGTCCTCTCACTGCTCACGAAGGAAGAACCACAGTGGTGTGCGCCACCGGTACCCTTTCGCCTGAACAGGGAAAAGCTGACTCTTAATAGCTGAGGCTTTGGTTGGAGTGCATGAGGAAAACCTACCCTTCTCAGCTTGCTCAAACATGTTTTGGGTCAGTCTGTGTCTGTCCACAGCCGAGACACAAGCACACATGGAGGGAGCAAGACTATCTTCGTATTCTCGGAGTTGTCTGGCCAGTTCATCTCTAGTTGGTGCCTCAGTGTCTATCCAGTTCATTATCGCCAGGGTGTGGGTGTATGACGTCCCTGCATTTCGTACAAACTTTTGCCACATGGACCGTGTGCAATGGATTTCATCCGGGTCTTTGCATGTCTGGTCATTATAGATCACCTCCAACACGGCTAATTCTCTCAGATACTGGACGCCCCTCTCAATGTTGGTCCATTTCCTTCGAGAATTTGCAAGTTCTTCCTTGAAGGGATACCTGTCCTTCACACTTGACAGGAGTCGCCGCCAAAAACTGAGGACCCCTGCCTTTTTTCCAATACATTTGTCAATGGCCTTATCCTTAGCAAGGGATCCCAGCTGCTGGGCTTCCTTACCCTCTAATTCCTGACTCCTGGCCCCAATATCCCAGCATCAAAGCAACCAGCTGAGAATTAGCTCACCTGGTTGATGGCTAATATCTTTTCGCATATCTCACAGCTAACTCAGGGATAGGGAGCGGGAGGTTTCTGTCTCATTGATTGTCTCAGTCTCTTCCTCCTCCTGTTCTTGTGGCTGCTCTGCTGCAGAACAGGCTGCCTCTTCTGATTCTTTCTCCTGCTCCCTCTTAGGAGAAGCTTCTTCATCCCTTACTGAACGAGCTGACTTCCGCTTCCACTGTTTCTTTTTAGTTATAGGGGTGACTGATGCAGTGCCTGGTTTATTTCCCCTCTCTTCTTCCTGGGGGTGCTGCATAGTATCGAGCAGTGTTTGGTAGATACTGGCCAGGGCCCAGCACAGCGTGGTAAGTTGTGCCTCTCTGGAGTAGCCACAGCATTTTTTTTCAAACAGTCTGCTACTTCATCAGGATCCTGTAGTTGTTCAGGGGTGAAAGTCCAGATCATTGGAGGTGAGAAGTTCTCTAGATACCTGCCCATATTCTCCCACATGCCGTGCCACCCATGACCATACTCTCGCGGAGCCTGGCTCATATTCCTAAATTGCTTGTTGACCTTAGACAAAACTGAAGCAATATGTCTAAGGAATACCAACAGAGGTATTTTAACTACCCACGGATGTTCAAGGTACTGAGAAGCCATTGTAACGAGGGAGACAACATCACAGAAGGAGGAAGCAAGGGTGCCGTTCTGTATTTCTTCCACAAAACAACTCTCAGAGGAAGGAGCACAATTGTTAAATACATCCATGAGATGGTACCCGAAGTACAGTAATGGATTCAGCGCAGAGACCAAACACCAGATTACCCAGCTCAAGGTCAGTGTTTTAAAAACAAATCTCCCAGGCAAAACATCACTCATTACTGCAGAGCACAGCAAACTGAAAAAGCGCACAGCAATCTTTAACAAGTACAGCAAAGAAAAGATCATGGTGCAGATCAAATAAACTAATGTTGACCTGTAACTTTTAACAGATAGAAGTTCTGTTGAATCTGTTATTATCTCAAACCCTTCGTGCCCCACGATGGGCGCCAAAAAGAACTGTCATGGTTTAGTCTCAGCCAGCAACTAAGCACCACACAGCCGCCCGCTCACTCCCCCCAGGTGGGATGGGGGAGAGAATTGGAAGAGTAGAAGTAAGAAAACTCGTGGGTTGAGATAAAGGCAGTTTAATAGGTAGAGCAAAAGCCGCGCAAAGAAGCAAAGCAAAACAAGGAATTTATTCAACACTTCCCATCGGCAGGCAGGTGTTCAGCTACCAGTTCAGGTGCACCCCCAGCCTACTCGCTGGTGGGGTGGTATGAGGAGCAGAAAAGGCCTTGACTCTGTGTAAGCCCTGCTCAGCAGTAACTAAAACATCCCTGCTTTATCAACACTGTTTCCAGCACAAATCCAAAACACAGCCCCATACTAGCTGCTATGAAGAAAGTTAACTCTATCCCAGCCAAAACCAGCACACCCCTCCCTCCAGACACTGCTCTTCGTCCTCTTGCTCATCGCATCTACACTGCGACTGTCTTTGGGAACATCCTCATCGTTGTGCTGGTGATGGCAGATCAGCACCTGCACACCCCCATGTACTTCTTCCTGGGCAATCTCTCCTGCTTGGAGACCTGCTACAGCTCCACCATCCTGCCCTGGCTGCTGGCCAGCTTCCTGACTGGGGACAGCAGCATCTCTACTCACGGCTGCATGGCCCAGTTCTACTTCTTTTCTAGTTTTGCAGGTACTGAGTGTTACCTGCTGGCGGCCTTGTCCTATGATCGGTACTTGGCCATAGGCCAGCCTCTGCTCTACGCAAGCCTCATGACCTGGAAGGTGAGTCTCCAGTTGGCAGCTGGGCCTTGGCTGGGGGGGACTGCTGCTATTTGCAGCACTCACCTTCCTCTTATCTCAGTTGCAGTTCTGTGGCCCCAAGGCAATTGACCACTTCTTCTGTGATTTTAGTCCATTGCTGGAGCTCTCCTGCAGTGACACCAGGGTGCTTACACAGGTCGCTTTAACCTTTGGCTTCTTGGATGCGGGATTCCCTTTTCTGTTCACGCTGGCCTCCTACGTGTGCATCACAGCTGCCATCCTGAGGATACTGTCCCACATGGGCAGGCAAAAAGCCTTCTCCACTTGCTCCTCTCACCTTACTGTCGTCACTGTCTTCAATGGCACTCTCATCATCGTCTACATGCTGCCCAGAACAGCCCCCCTGAGGCAGCTCAACAAAGCCTTCTCCTTTTTCTGCACCATCCTCACGCCCCTGGTCAACCCCCTCATCTACAGCTTGAGGTCAGGGAGGCCCTCTGGAAGGTGCTCAGGAAAGCCAAGGCCTGCACCCAGAGCTCCTGGCAGGAGAGAGACAGTAGGGACAAACCACTTGCAGGTCTTTCACAAGGGCAAGCGCTGCAGCCTGGGTGCATCTCCAGAAGTGTGTGCCTCTGAGCCTGCTTCAAACTGGTATGGGGATGAGAGGAGAGCTCTCAGAAAGAAAGATTCTTGTATAGGAGAGACTGTGAAAAATGTAACGGGTTGGCTTTTCCCTTCATAATAAACGCGTTGGTGATCTTATCAACGTGAACCATTGAAATGACAAAGTACTCCTTTACTAAGAAAGTAGAAGAAGAGATTTGGGATGACATCTGAGTATCTTCCACAGACAAGTGTCGGGGCACATCTTTCCCTGCCACAGCTGTGCTCCTCTGGCTCCAGCTGCAGCTTTGTTCCTTTCTCTTCACCTTCTGTTAGGGAAACAGGGACAGCCCCCACCCTAGCTCCTTCACCCTTGGAGGGTCAGGCTTTCCTTCTCAGCCATATTTCTCCACCGGAAAGCCTTTACTCAGCCTTCCTCCAGAGCCTAGGGAGAGGAGTGGGCCTGGGGGCTGGATTCCCACAGATCTTGACTCCTTCGGTCCCCTTTGGGATGGGAGCCTTTGCCACCAGGGCACACAGCTGACTCCTCTTCAGCTTCCTCACCAAGAGCCCCATGGCCTCTTCTGCAAAGCTGTTCTCTGACCACTTGGCCCCTCTGGCTTTTTGCATGGGGCTTTTGGGTTTACTCCACCCCAATGTGCAGGACTCTGCCCCTGCCTTGGCTGGATTTCAGCATGCTCCTGAAAGTCCCATTCTGCAGCATGTCAAGATCCCCCTCAATAGCGAATCCAGAATCTCAAGCAGCAGCTAACAGAGACCAGAGCTCTTGGGTCTCTGGTAGATGGGCACTGAAGGATCCTCCCCTGGTTTAACCTAGGAGAGGCTCAAGAGAGAGTCTATAACCTTGTCACAAAGGGATAAAATGATCCTCGCTCTCCTGTAAAGAGCAAACTCCTTGTGGGATATTGAATGGGGTTTGTGGGAATTTATAAAGCTTGTTTGGGGGTGTTTGAAGAGGACTGTAGGAGCACACCAAGATTATGCTAGGTGGTTCAGAAGGGCCAAAGGCGGGGAACTGGAGGGATCCAGGTCACTCAGAGAGGAGACAGCATGGGAAACCACAGTGGAGGGCCAATGAAAGGGACCAGCCCCATGTCAACAAGTTGCTGGGTTAGCCTGGCACCTGATTCCTGCCTTGCTTGAAGGTGGGTGTGACATCGGATTTTTCCCAGTCATCAGAAACCTCCCTGTCATCGTGATCTTTCCACCCTGTTGGAGAACAATCCCACCTTGACATCGCCCAGCTTCCCTGGCAACCTTGAGTGCATCCCCTCTGCTCCCAGACACATGTGAGCCCAGTTTGCTTCTGTGCTCTCTACCTTGATGTTCCTCCAATGACCAGTGGGTCCCCATTTTCCTTCACCTTTTTTTTTTCCCCCAAAGTGCAAGAGCTTTTTTCTTTGTTCATTACTTCCCCCTTTAACAATTTTGACCTCTAGCTATGCTTCAGCTTTCCTAATGCCACACATGCCAAGACTTGGACAACGTCTCCATCCAGGGTAGAAAATCCATGTCTCTATCTTCCCTGAACTTCCTACCATGCATTGAGCAGCTGGTCTGTCAGCTCTCCTGGCCCCATGGCTTCCACTGCTGTCTCCCATGGGATCCTTGCAAGCAGAGCCTGGAACAACCTAAAGTCTCTTCTCCAGCGGGCGAGGGTTTGGGTGCATCCTACACGCCTCCTACCAACATCTTTCCCCATGCAGTGGTCACATTGCTCCCACACTTAGGCACCTTTGGGTGTTTATCTGAGGTCCAGGTCATGGCGTCCATGGGTAGGACTAAAGAGAAAGGAGGCCCCTGTGTCCCAGTGGAGATCTTGTCCAGGGGTTGAGCTCTACAGGACTACATAAGGGGCAATGGGAAATGGCTCTTGCTGCTGCAGGAAATACAATAGCTTCAGCAGGATGGGGGATACAAGCCCACCAGGCAGTGATGGGGACCACACAGTATGGTGGGTGCAACACCCCCCATCCCCACCCCGACCCAGGCCAGGGGTTAGGGGCCCAGGCATCTTGGCTCTGCTGGACGTCTCTCCAGTGAGCCCAGAAACCCCAACCCAAAGAAAAGAAATGCCAAGACATTTCACTGCTGAGAAGGCAAAAGCTGGCTGAAGGCTTGGGAGCACTAGTGCAGGTGTCCCACCACCTGTGGAAGAGTTCAGGGAAGGTTCCAGAAGAAGAGACCTCACAGGCACCTAACACAGCCACCAGCCTGATCCTGGCCTTCAGAAAGGAATGACTTCACAAACACAGATGCCAGTCATGAGCCTTCTGCTGGCCAATCAAGTGCCCAAGCATCAGTGACGCCATAAGCATCCTCTAGCTGCTGGCATGTTACATACTCAGGCAGAAGTGACCTCACAAGTACCAAGCCTAGTCACCAACCCTTGGCTGGCCTAAGCGGAACTCTGCAACACATGACTTGACACACCTACGGGCTTGCTCATGGTCTCTCAGGTTCTCAGGCAGCAGCACCCTCATAAGTGGCATTCAGGCCATATGTCTGCTGCTGGCCTGTCACAGACTCAGGCAGAAGTGACCTCACAAGCACCTAGCTCATCCATGAGACTGGTGCTGGCCTATCAGGCACTCAGGCAGCAGTGACCTCCAAATCAATGTCCAAGTGGTCTGCCTGCTTCTGGCCTATCAGAGCTTCTGGCAGGACTGGCCGCAAAATTAACATCCAATCCAGGTGCCTGCTGCTGGCCTGTCCGGTACTCCTGAAGGAATGACCTCATAGGCACTGAACCCAGCCTTGAGCCTGGGGTTGGCCTGCCACCTGCAGAGGCAGGGGTGAACTCCAAATGAGCATCCAAAGCGTAAGCCAGCTGTGCAGGTACCTGGGACTACAGCAGCAGTGACCTCTCATGGTTTAAGCCCAGCTGGCAACTAAGCCCCACACAGCCGCTCACTCACTCCCCCCAGGTGGGATGGGGGAGAGAATCAGAAGAGTAAATGTGAGAAAACTCATGGGTTGAGATAAAGACAGTTTAATAGGTGAAGCAAAAGCCGTGCAGGCAAGGAAAGCAAAGCAAGGAATTCCTTCACCACTTCCCATCGGCAGGCAGGTGTTCAGCCATCTCCAGGAAAGCAGGGCTCCATCACGCGTAACGGTTACTTGGGAAGACAAATGCCATCACTCCGAATGTCCCCCCCTTCGTTCTTCATCCCCCAGCTTTATATGCTGAGCGTGACATCATATGGTCTGGAATATCCCTTTGGTCAGTTGGGGTCAGCTGTCCCAGCTGTGTCCCCTCCCAACTTCTTGTGCACCCCCAGCCTCCTCGCTGGTGGGGTGGTGTGAGGAGCAGAAAAGGCCTTGACTCTGTGTAAGCCCTGTTCAGCAGTTACTAAAATGTCCCTGCTTTATCAACACTGTTTCCAGCCCAGATCCAAAACACAGCCCCATACTAGCTGCTGTGAAGAAAACTAACTCTACCCCAGCCAAAACCAGCACAGACCTCACATTCAACATGCCAGACATTGGGCTGCTGCTGGCCTACTGGGTTCTCAAGCAGAAGTGACCTCACCAGCAGCTACCCTAGACATAAAGCCTTTTGCTGGACTTTCATGTCCGCACAGAATCATGTACATTGAAAACGATCTTTGGAGATCATCTAGTACAATCCCCCTGCCTAAGGGGACTCAGCTAGAGCAGGTTGCCCAGGACCGTGTCCAGGCTGGTTTTGAGTATCTCCATGAATGGACACTCCACAGCCTCTCCAGGCAGCCGGTGACAGCCTCATGCACCCGTGATGCAGAAATCCATTTTCTTGAGTTCAGGTTGAATCTCCTGGTTTTGAAGGTTGGGGCCTAAACCATGTGCCCTGGGTGGGAAGGCTGAGGGACACGGGCTTCTTCAACCTGGTGAACCTCCTCCGGTGAGGGTCGTCATCCAAAAGGGATAAACTCACTGGAAATGTTTTAGCGAGAAAGATGGGAAATGATAGATATAGACAGAATGAAGGAGTTGGCTGAAGAGATAGTTAGCCTGCTGAAAGACAAGGGCAGGCTGCTAACTCCCTGAAGCTCAAAGCAGCACCTGGGTAGTTGAAGAGATCTGGCTGAGCAAGGAGTAAGGGGAGGGGAAAACTGGAGAGCAATGGAAGGCCATAGGTCCAGATTGCCTGCCGAGAAGTCGCCTTTAGACCTGGCCATTTTGTCAGGACAGGTGGAAAGATTCAAGCGGTTAAATACAGAGGATCATGGACAAAGTACTGGCAACACAAGTAGAGGGGAAGGCAAGATTTCTTCTCCTGCAATTAATACTCTTCCTGGAAATTCCCATTCTTGCATGGTGGGAAAACATTGTCATTTCATAAAAAAATAGTGAGTCATCTCAGCTGGTGAAAAGGTGCTCATGTGTTTTGAAAAGTTGCAAGCAGTTCCAGGCAGAGCTCATTTGTCTCACTATGGACACTGAGGGACACTTGTAGAGGCCCCAGTGTGTCTGAGGTGGTTCCCCATGGCTGGTCACTGTTACACAGGACAGGAGGTCTCCTGCAGGAGACCAGAGCCCCTTGAGAGCTGCTGACAGAGGCCAGGCAGAGGGTCCCAGGACACCTGCACTGCCAACAGCCATCTCTGTCCCTGTAACTTAAGACATCTCTGTCCCTGTAGCTACATCCCACCCCAGTTCTGGAAGTCCTCGTTTCTTTCCAGATAGTAATTAAAAGAAATGTTTGTGAAATCCCCCAAAGACTGGTTTATCAAAACAAAACAAAGCTAAACTAGGAGGAAATAAACAAAAAGAATCAAAAAAACCACTGAAAACTACTTTAAAAAAGGTCTTTCTGTAAGATCTTTCCTCATTTCTTCTTTGTTTCTTTTTTATTGGTATTTTCTAAACATTTCTATCACAATAAGGCCTGCAGCATAAAAAAAAAAGTTATCTCTATGTCTTGCAGAGTTCCGAGTGTGCTAAAAACCCTCCCCACCCAGGAGCATCCATGCCACTCCTCACTCTCTGCACAAAAAGAGTCACCCACCAAGGTGGCAGCCTCTCTCAGCTGACATGGGGAAGCAGGGTGACCAGCTTCAGTGAAACACCCTGGGTTTGGGTGGCCAGATTTGCAGTCATCTCAACACATGCCTTTTACATTGTTGACTTAAAGGGGTCTCTAGATCACCTATGAACACTCCCTTTTCATTCCCTCCAGGTTAATGAAAAGTGACGCCTTTTTAGGTGAAGAAAGGGAGGAGACTGATCTCCTCCAGCAACAGACACCTCAGTGCAGATGTCTGTGGCAAGTCAAGTTTTCTAGATTTCCTGTTCTAGTCAATGGAGAGAAAGAAGTTGTCTTGACTGAGGTGCCTGGAGATACTTTTCCTGGCGACCAGCTAATGCTCCAGGAGGGCTCCGGTAGGTCCTGGGTCAGGTTTCCAAGCACCCTATGGGTACTTATCCACCCCAGGGCATCTCAGAGAGCAACAGTTGACAGATGTGGGCAAAGGAACTAATAGAATTAATTTCCTCCATCACCTTCCCAGGGACTGAGATGCAGCTGACCAGCCTCTAGTTCCCTGGATGCTCCTTCTTGCCCTGCTTGAAAATGGGTGCAATGTTTGCCTTTCTCCAGTCACCAGGGAACTCCCTGTTTGCCCGGGCATTTCAAAGATGACCGAGAGCAGCCTTGCAATGACACCAGCCAGCTCCCCCAGCACCCTTGGGCACATCTCCTCTGGTCCCACGGACCTGTGTTTGCCCAGCTGGCATAAATGCCCCCCCAGACACATCTTCCCCTGCCATGAGTGCAGCCTTGCCAGCACAGATGTCGGTAGGAGACTCAATGACCAGGGAGGTCTGGGGGCAGATCCTATCAGGAGAAGAGGATGGAAAAAACCCAGTGAATACAGCCTTTTCCAGGTCTTATCACTCCATGTCCTGTCCTCTGAGCCATGAGACCACATTTTCCTCAGCTGACTCCTTGTGCTGCCCATGAACTGACAGAAGGCCTTCTGGTTGCTGTCCCCATCCCCACCACACCCGGGCCCTGTGTCCATCTTCCTCCTCGACAGCTTGCTCCCTCTTCCACCCCTGTGCAATGCCTTCTGCTGTTTGAACTCTTCAGCCAGAAGATCCCTGCTCATCCCCACCAGCCTCCAGCCAGGCCCTGCTCGACTCCCAGGCTAGCAGACAGATGTGCTTCTGGGCTTTCATGCTGTTGTCCCTGAAGATCCAAGAGGGCTCCATGGACCTTGGCTCTCCAGGATTGCGCCAAGCAGGTCTTGAACAAACTGAAATCCGCTCTTCTGTACCCCAAGGCTGAGATTCTTCTGTTTGTCTTTTTTCTCTGCCATGGTCACTGCAGCCATGGCTGCCCTCAGCATTGACATCCTCATCCAGTTCTGCCTGGTTTGTGAGTAACAAAGTCCAGCCCTAGCCAGTCATCGACTGCCTGTGTCAAAAAAGAGCGGGGTGAGGCAGGTGAAAGGGACCTGTCTGTGTGCTGGCTCTGAGGAGACCTCTGTTATAGCCACCCAACCTGCTGCAGCAGGCAGGAGGACAGGCCACGCTCATGGACGCCCTGCTCAGCCCTATCTCCTCCGGAGCAGACCTGACAGCAAGCAGCACGTACCTCCTTGCCCAGGTCTCCTTGAGTCCCACGTTCTGCCCCTGATGCCCAGACACAACACGGGGATCACCCGCAGGCTTGCTTTGGCCACTCCACCTTCCCCAAAGTTGCACGTGATGTATTATAACCAGGCAGAAGGTTTTTCATAGCGTGCTGCAAGAGTCCGTAGTGCGTGCACGGAGGTACAGTTTGAAGGTGGGTGGGTGTGCACAACAGAGCAGAGCTTTCTGGGACAGCACTAGCATCCTGCAGAGGTAATTGACCCTTTCTTTGCTTTATCCCTCCTTTCAGAAGGTCCCCTTGGGCCAAAGTAGGCTCAGAAGCAGATCTGGGAATTCAGCTTGGATGGGGTTCACCTGGAAAGAAGAGCCCAGGAGGGAGGTAATACCCAAGCTGTGTGGGGGCTGACCAGGCTCCTGGAGGCCAAGACAATGAAGGAAGCAAGTGATTTAAAAGTGCTGGGAGGAAAAATTACACTGAAGAAGGGTCAAGACTCCCTGTCAGTTGTAAGAGGAGCTTGTACAAGGAAGAGTGGAAAGACGCCCAAACAGCTGTTGGCTAAACAGGGCGAGCCAAATCCCAGGTGGAGTCCATGGGATGTGGGAATGCACCAGAAAGAGAAACTCCTTGCTGTCCATGAACACCGGGAATGCTTTTAATAGTCACAGGTGTCATTCAGCTTCCCTGATGCCCAAAACTGACATGTAGGAGCTTCAGGGTCCAGACCATGGCCTTTGAGGTGGTTAAAGCAGGATGCAATGAGCTTCAGGGGTGATGTAGAGCCACCTGAGGCAGTGCTCCCCTTGCAGTCAGTGGGGTGGATGTTCACCTGACTTGTCTTTGCTGGTCAAATAAAACACAGGAGGTTTTGTGCCCCATAAACACCTGCTGTCTCATCTGCTGATACGATACCGGACAAGAGATGCTAAGAGCATTGAGGTTCAGAATAGACCTTGGGAGGTCTATAGAAAACCCCTCTGCTCAAAGCGGGGTCAGGTGTAGGTCAGACCTGGTTTCTCAGGGCTTGGACCATCTGAGTCTTGAAAACCTGCAAGGACAGAGGACTTCACAGTCTCTCAGGGTGACCAGTGCTTGCCTCATGGTGAAAAAGGTGAGCCCCCCGCTTGCTGTGAGGTGCCCCTCAGCCATCCCTTCTCCAGGCTGAACAACACCAGCTTCATCAGCCTTTCCTCACAGGGAAAACGATCCCGCCCCCGGACCATCTTCGGGGCCCTTCGCTAAACCCACTCCAGCTTGCCGGCCCCTTTGCAGTCCTGGGGTTCCCAAAACCGGACACAGTGGTCTGGATGTGGTCTCACAAGTGCTAAACAGAGGAGGGGAGTCCCTCCCCTCCATCTTCTGGCCATGCTCCTGGTCACACAGCCCAGGGCCCTGCTGGCCTCCCTTGCTCTCAGGGCACGTGGCTGCCTCCTGTCCAGCTCCCTGCCCACTGAGACCCTTCCCCCAGAGCTGGTCCCCAGCCAGGCAGCCCCCAGCCTGTGCCATCGCCAGGCTGAGTCCCCTGCAGGGGCAGAAACTGGCACTTGTCCTTGTGGGATTTCATGAGGTTCCTGCCAATACGTGCTCTCCTCCTCCTTGAGCCCTTTCGCTGAGCAGAGCCCTGGGAGACCTTTATACCAACGTCTAAGGCACTGAAGGCATTGAGTCCCTCAGCCCCGTCTGGGTCTGCTGGTATGACACACACCCCCATCATTCATCTTCCCTGTTCAGCCTTTTACTGCAAACACAGGGACTGAAGCTCTCCATTTTGCTCTCGATGCTGCCTGCACTCCCCATCAGCTCCAGCTGAGCTTTGGCTTTCCTAAACACATGTCCGCATGCTCAGGCCACATTTCTAAATTCCTCCTTCCTAGCCTGTCCCTGCTTCCACCTCCTAATCTTTGTGTGGTGGCTCCCATCTGTGACCCATCCCTGCACCAGCGCAGCCCAACTGCCCAACACGTGCTCCCAGGGCCCCCATCATCAGACGCTGCACAGGATGGTGTATGTATGGGGTGGGGAAACATCCTCCACCACAAATCCCCACGCCAGACCTCCATGTCCATCCTCACCAGCTCTCCTTCTTTTGTAGCCCACCAGTGCCCAGCCCCGGGCAAGACCCTGCCATGTCCCATACAAGGGCTCCCAGACAGCCCTGCTCTGGGGTCTGCCAAGGTCTGGGCAAGGCAGGAGGCTGGGGCAGGGCTGGCCATTTCCTGAACACAGGCACCAAGACCAACAGCCGGAAGGAGATGGCCACAGAGCAAAACCACCAATAACTGGGTGAGTGACCAGTGCTGGAAGTGGCTGATGGGAGAGGCTGGGGGGGTGATGAATGCCCTGGAGCACCTTCTCAGTCTCTCCATGCCACCAAGGGCACAGACCAGGCTCCTTTCTCCTGCACCTGCATGTCTTTGCTCCCTACAAGGAGACCGGGCTCTGCACCACACACCCACTGGAGCATGTCCCCGCCCTGCCTGGTCAAATGTCTAAGAAAATACTGGTGCTGTCATCTCCTGAGCATTTTCCAGCCCAGCCCTGCTCCTCCCCACCTCTTCCCACCTCCCTTGCCTGCTCCCCAGCCCAATCTGGGCTGGCCCCACAGCAGTGCCCACCACAGGGTGCTGCAGAGCTCTGGGCATTAAGCCCACAGCCCCAGCCCCTCTGAAGGGCACAGCAGCTGCTGGGGGGGAGAGGGGGGTCTCAGCCTCCCCATCAGCCCCCGGGCTGGAGGCTCACAATGGCACAAGGAAATGGAGGTTAATGAAACTGCAGGACTCCTGCTCTCAAGTCCAGAAGATCCCCCCACAGCCTAACCGTGCCCTCCGGTGTCAGCCCCTCTCCCCACACCAGCACAGGAGTCCTGGCCAGGGGAGAGAGCACCCTGCCCTGAGTGGATGCCTGCAGAAAGAGGTTTCTCTTTCTCACTGGTTCCTCCCTGCAGGTACAGAAATGCTCCCTTGCTCTTCTCCAGAGTTATCCGTGCTCTCCAGAGAGCCTTTCCCCAGGTGAGCACGTCTGCGCTGGCCTGGCTGGCTGTTCCTGGTTCCCTCACCATGCTCCCTGCAGGGCCCCAAGCTGGCAGTGCTGCTCTGCAGGGTGAGGGGGCTGTGGTGCCCTGGGGCCATGGGGTGACCCTGCACTGGCCATGCTGCTCAGGGTGGGAAGCAGACCCAGCTGGAGGATGTCACTGCTTCTGAGCCCCTTTCCATCTTCCCTGTCAGCTCAGTAGCCAAGGACAGTCCTTGGTAGGACAATGGGGCATCTCCAATGGCACTAGGGGCAGGGGAGGGCTGCACTAGATCCAGCCCACAGGCTTTCCATCAGAGTGTGAAAAACCACTGTCTAGTCGTACATCCCTTTGCCTTCTGGCTCCTCACAGCCTCTCCTGGCATTGCAGAGCCCTTGTCAACCTATGGTCTCCTCAGGTTCACATTTCGTCTGCGAGACTCCTCCTTGGATTGTCATTCGTTCCATGAGGTGCCACTCACTGCCCACCCAGACTCACACTGTCCCTGGAGATGCCCTGACTTCTCCTGGCAGCTCCCGATTCCTCTCCAGGATGGCATCTGCCATCAGCCCCACTGCAGGTGGGACAGTGCCTGGCAGATAAGTCAAAGACCCGTTGCTCTCTGAGTTGACATGTGCAACCAAGAAGGGAGGTCTTCATCCAGCCCTTGGTCACAAACAGATCCCCCTGGCACTCTGAACTTGTCCCTCAGAATCCATCAAGAACCCCAGAAGAGCCAAAGTCCTTCTGAGAGAGCAGCTTCTTGGGTCTATTCCTGACACCAGATTTGGAAGGGCTGGCCAGCCTTCTGGCCCTGTCCTCAGGAGCCCTTTTGGTTATGGTGGTGCTAGAAGAGAGGCCAGCTCTGACAGAGTGGTTCCCATGGCCCACCCGTGCCTTCAGCCACAGGGATGGCCCTGTAGAGACAGAAGACCTGTCACAAATTACACAAGACCTTACGGGTGACACAATGGCAAGGATGGCAAGGACACAGCAGGACAGCGAGGAAGTGAGGGGAGGCCAGCACTGGAAAGGCCGTGTTCCGCTGTTGGCCGTGGTCATGGCTCCAGGGAAGCAGCAGCCCCGACTCACAGGCAGCAGAGAGGGAGTGCCCACCGAGGCATAGAGGGGTAGCCCCAATGACCACCGAGGTTGCTCCTCCATGGGGCAGCTGGGCATTCGCTTCCTGAACCTCTCCGGCACACTGGGGCTGCTCCCCCAGCTCCAGAGGAGATGTGGGAGATAGGAACTGAGACAAATAATTTTCGACTGCTTTCTTTATTGAGTTTATCTAAAGAGAGAGCCTGGATCACATGTACATGAGGTATTTGGGTCAAGAAAAAACAAGTAGAAAGCCAAGAATAATAACATCACAGGTACAAAACAAAAAACAAAATGCAAAAAGAAAATACCACAACAAGAAAGGAAAAACTAAACATACGAAGAAATGTTAGTTCTGGCTTTTCCTGAGATACAGTGGGAGCCCTAGTGGGATAATGGGCACCTTATTAATCTGAAGTTGAGCATATTCAAATACTTTCCACAGGGCTTCTATGATTTCCTTGTTCCTCATGCTGTAGATAAGGGGGTTCACTGCTGGAGGCACCACCGAGTACAGAACTGCCAGCACCAGGTCCAGGGATGGGGAGGAGATGGAGGGGGGCTTCACATAGGCAAAGATGCCTATGCTGACAAACAGGGAGACCACAACAAGGTGAGGGAGGCATGTGGAAAAGACTTTGTGCCATCCCTGCTCAGAAGGGATCTTCAGCACGGCCCTGAAGATCTGCACATAGGACAACACAATGAAAACAAAACATCCAAAAGCTAAAAAAGAACTTAATATAAGAAGCCCAACTTCCCTGAGGTAGGATTCTGAACAGAAGAGCTTGAGGATCTGGGGAAGTTCACAGAAGAACTGGTCCACTGCATTGCCTTGGCAGAACGGTGGTGAAAATGTATTGGCTGTGTGCAGTAGAGCATAGAGAAACCCACTGCCCCAGGCAGCTGCTGCCATGTGGACACAAGCTCTGCTGCCCAGGAGGGTCCCGTAGTGCAGGGGTTTGCAGATGGCCACGTAGCGGTCATAGGCCATGACAGTGAGAAGAAAATACTCTGATGATATCAAAAAGAGAAACAGAAAGACCTGTGCAGCACACCCCCCATAGGAGATGGCCCTGGTGTCCCATAGGGAATTGGCCATGGTTTTAGGGACAGTGGTTGAGATGCAGCCCAGGTCGAGGAGGGAGAGGTTGAGGAGGAAGAAGTACATGGGGCTGTGGAGGTGGTGGTCCCAGGCTATGGCAGTGATGATGAGGCCATTGCCCAGGAGGGCAGCCAGGTAGATGCCCAGGAAGAGCCAGAAGTGCAAGAGCTGCAGCTCCCGTGTGTCTGTGAATGCCAGGAGGAGGAACTCGGTCATGGAGCTGCTGTTGGACATCTGATCCCCTTGTTTACTGCCAAAGGAGGAAAGCACACTCAAAAGATAGGACAGCTCTGAGCAAATCTCTTCCCATTTGTGCCCTTCAAAACCCAACCCCTGAAAACACACACTGCCTCTCTCCTTTTTTTCAGAAACTTCTTCCCTTTCGCTGCCTGGAGCTCTGGTGTATGCTGGCCAAGGGTGCCGTGAGGAGCGGAGCTCTGCCTGTGGGCTCCCAAGGAGTTATCCCTGCTCCACTGCAGGGGGGACCTGGGAAAGGGGGTGGCAGCTTATTCCCCTCATCTGTAATCTACTTCAGCATATTCCTGCAGGAGAACCTCAAGGAAACTCCTGCATGTCCTAAAACTGTAGTGACATGAGCAGAGCCAGCTCGCTCCCAAGCCCTCCACACTGCATTGTCCAGAGACCCACAGGTTAGGGTGGGCTGAAAGGCTTTGCTCCCATGGACGCAGCTGCATGGCAGTACCTGCAGCATAGGGGTCTGAGCTGCCCCTGAAGCCCCCTTGTCCCCAGAGAGTCTGAAGGGAAGAGCAAGGGCAGCACGGGCAGCAGGGGAAGGTGGAGAAATGCCCCAATGCTCCTGCTGAGGGAGGACGGCAACACCAAGATGGCACTTGGAAGTTTCTCCTCCTTGAGGGTCAGGCTGCTAAGCAGGCGACTCAGCCTGAGATCCCACTCCCTTGATGGCAGAGGCTCTACTGGGCAGGAGAGGAGACCAAGGGATTGCTCTGGGGAAGGCATCTGCCTGCAGCAGCTGTCCCTGCTGGAAACTGTCCCCACCTCTCCTCCCTGCCAGCGCTCACAGACCCCATCCCACCCGCCGTGTGCTCAGCTCTGCCCTGCAGACACCTCCTGGCAGCAGGGCACTGCCCAGGGCATCTCCGTGTTGCAGGTCCTACAGTGCAGGTCAGATCTATACTGAAGAGGACGCAAAGGTGATGTTTGAGCATTCTGCAGGCTGAGGTGGGTGAAGGGGCTTACACAAGGTTCTTTGAAGAGCTGTAGATGAAGCACTGTAATGCTGTACAAGTCTCCTACTCTGGGGCAAACCTTACACCATTTTCACCACCACCAGCACAGCAGGAAACTGAAAGCAAAGACCCTGGAAAGCACCTTTACTCCCAGGTAGCCCCTGCCTTGAGGTGCTTCTGGAAAAGTGCCCTGGGAAATGGGTTGAGGTGATCTGGAGCTGTGAGCAAACCTGACCCACGCAGCAGCCTCTCAACAGCAGAAGGACCCTGCCCTGCCCTGATGTGGGTCTCTCCTTCCCCCCACAGCTTCTCCCCACAGTGCTGTGGGGAGCTCCCCGAGCAGGCTGAGTGCTGACCCTGGCAGGTGGAAGAGTCCCTGCTCCAGCACACAGTGCCCTGGGGTGCAGGGACCCTGCTCTGAGGGACAGCCCTGGGCACCCCTGGATGCACACCCGCACTCACACCCCTGCAGCCCTCCCCAGGAGAAGGCAGCCGTCATGCCCTGTCCCTCTGATGGTGCAGCAGAGAATCCCTCATCTGGAGCATGTCCTCCTCCTCTACACTGAACCGACATCCCACAGGTTTTGGGCTATGACAGCTTTAGGAGTTCCCTGCAGGAACTGCAGCTGCATTGCCTTGCAGCCAGAGACTTACCGTGTCAAGGGCTGTGAAGATTTCTCCCCCAGTGAGCTCTCAGAGTCCTCCCACTCCCAGTTGCCTTTAACCTCTCTCTGCCTTGCTTGTCTCTTCTCGGTGCCTGTGGGCACTGCCGTCGCCCTGCCGTGCTTTGCAGAGGAGCTGCTCCTGGGCAGAGCTGTCTCTCTGCAACACTACCCACTTGCCATGAGCTCCCTCCATCCCAGGAGCCTGGCCCAGCGCAGCAGCAGAGGACCAGCCCAAGACATTTTAATGACCCCTCTGGTGGGTTTGGGGCCGAGTCCATGAACCTCAGACACTGAGAAGAAGTTGAAGAAACCTCTCAAGAAGGCAAAGTCAGATGTAAACTCCAGAGTTTCTCGGACTGTTAATGGGTCCCACTGAGGATTGTTACCAACAAAGCCTCCCCAGGGGCTTGTTAACGCAGAAAACTGGAGGGAGTGATGACAGGTAGGTAAAGGCGATGTGAAGGTGACTCTGATGATGAGTAAATAATGATGTGTTACATTAAGCCAAACGGACAAGCCCTGAAAAGAAGCCTCTGCAAAAGGAGATCCTGTCCTCACACATTGCTCAGGGCTTTTCCTGGGGCAGTGTGATGTGGGGATGTGCAATGCCAAGTGCAAGACTATGGCATGACCCTCCTGGTTGGGGCAAGGAGGTAATGAGGTCATCCTGAATAAGGTTAAGGTGTCTTCTGGTAGACCTTGGTTGCTGAGACAATAGCCATAGTCATGGTGACGAAGAGGTCATCTCTGTTGGCGGCTTTCAGCCTGTCCACTGTCTTCAGCCATCTACAGCACAGGCTGCCCTGCTGTGCCCCACCCCTGCGCCTCTTCCTTTGAAGACTGTTGACACCCAATCCGCTTTTCAATTTCACCCCAATATCTCACCACCCTTCCTGACATCTCCCCAGTCCTCCCTGACTGTTCCTTGACAGACAAGGCCATGGGCTGGTTCAGACTCCCCCTGGGTGCCCTCTTGTACCAGTTTGAGGCTATTCCCTGAGCAGCCGGAGCCTCCCTGCCACCAGGCCAAAGAAGCCCGGGTCCCTCAGCCTGTCCACAAAGCGCATGTGCACTAGGCCCTTAACTCCATCTTGGCAGACGTCCTCTGGACACTCTCCAGTTCTACCCCTCTTCTCCAAAATGGGGAGCTGCACACTGGGACATGCCTGGGTGTGTTGGGACACACCAGTGCTGAGTAGACGGGGATGTAACTCAAATTGTCTGGGTGGCCACGCTCCCCCTAATGCAGCCCCCTCTACAGCTGGCCTTGGTCATAGTGAGCATGAGCCACCGACTCGCTGGGCTTCCCTCATGGTGCCCAGGCCCTTCTCCTCAGGGTCTCTGCTCAGCACATCAGGTCCCAGCTGGCACTGCTGTATAGGGTTATTCTTCCCCCCAGGGCAGGACTGCCACTCCTCCTTGCAAAACTTCAAGGTGTTTCTGTCGGTCAAATCCTTGAGTTTCCCAAGGTCCCCCTGGGCTCAAGCTCCATTTGGTCAGCTCTTCATGTTTGGGTGCAGATGCCTCACCCTGATGGGGATGTCTCTCACAAGATGACAGCATGAGGTGTTGCAGGGCACTACAGACAGTAAAAGGACATACGAGTTTAGTTGCTGACCCACGTAGGAATTACCGTGGCAACTGTCTCTGAAACACCAAAGGAGGGTACAAAGGCAGTGAAACTGGGACTTGGGAAGAAAAGGTAAATGAGGACTGGGCTGTTCGTGGGTTAGGCTATGTTAGTGGAAATGTATACCTATATAGACACTCAGACAATATGGATCCCTCCAGGAGCTGGTCTTAGATCCTCCATCTACCTGGGAGCTGGCCCCAGGATCCCCTCATACCCCCAGTTCCCCCACGCACAGACAAGCACAGACACACACACAAATGTCTCCCTCCAGCACAGAATCACAGAACCATTGAGGCTGGAGGGCAGCCAGCTTCCACCTTCCCTGTGCTTCCTTTCACGCTTGGTTTGAGGCAGGAGCTCCTTTCTCAGCCATGCCAGTCTCCTGCCAGCTTTGTGTGACTTTCTGCACGTCCAGGTGGACCATTCTTGATGTTGAAGAGGAAATCTTTGACCATCAAACAAGTCTCCGTACCCCTCTGCTCTGCAGGGCTGTATCCCATTGGATTCTTCCAAGCAGGTCCCTCAGCAAGCCAGAGCCTGCTCTCCTGAAATCCTGCTCTTTGTTGCCTTCTCTTCTCTCAGGAGCCTCAACTCGACCTTCTCATCCCTGACTTTTACAGCCCGGACCAGCTCTTCCTTGGTGGTAAGTAGGAAGTCCTACAAGACACCTCATCTCACTGCCTCCTTAGTCAACCTGGTCACAAAGATCTCATCAAGGAGCTCCAGAAAGGTCCTGGGTGGCGAGTACCTCGTCATGGGTCCCCTTTCAGCAGGTATTCAGGTAGCCAAGTCCCCCATGAGTCCCACTGCAGTGGCTGGCACCCCATCCGTACAAAGAGCAGAGCACCTCTTCATCCCACAGCGTTTTGGGAAATGGAGTTTTTCCCTGCTTGTGGTTCTTTCCTAGACATCCCATGGAGAGTCTTGAACAATTCCCAAATGACCCCCAGAGGCGGAAACCCCCATCCTCAGTCGGCCAGGTCATCCTGGAAGGCTCTGCCATTGACTGTTACAGGGCATCTTGAGAAACAAGGGTTAAAAGTAAGAAAGAAAAATGTAGAGAAGATACTTTGTAACAACTGCACCCGGTACTTAGACATATTAGAGATAAAGACTGTCTCCACTGACTCTCTGCTTCCAAGACTTGGAAAAAAGAGATATTATCACTCACACTCACTCCCCATATAATTCTCCTGTCTGGCCGGTAAAAAAGCCTAATGGACAGTGGTGGCTTACGATTGACTATAGCCAATTGAATGCCAATAGAGCACCTTTAACTGCCGCTGTACCAACTATTGCAGAGGTAGTGACCCAAATCCAGGGAGCATCTCACACATGGATGGCAACCCTAGATATAAAGGATGTGTTTTTAACAGTGGCAATGGTATTAACAATCCCAAAGAATCTCTATGCTTGGGAAGCAAAGGACAGTTCTGGGAAAATACACCGAATTACTACCAGATGGGTGGTACCTACCTTTTAACTTAACTCTGTCGGTCAGAATACGACCGAGCATTCTCTTTTGTTTTTCCTTGCAGAAACATTGACAACAACAAATTACACCTGGAACCACGGTCTATCCTACATGGAGTTGGAGCGTCCTCAAGGCTTGCTAATAGCTCTAACAATCTGACTTGCTTTCATAGTATTGATGATAGTTTGGCAACTGAAAGTTTTAACCATGATGCTGGTAAAAAATAGTTTGAGTATTCTGTTGTTGACTAGCTGTGGATGGGGTTTTTCCTCAAACCTGATATTGCAATTGATCCGTGCTTTTGGGCACATACATAATGTCAGTCAAATAACTGCATGTTTGCCTCTACCCAAGTCGGCTGCTTCAGCTTTGGACTGGGGAATTTTAAGCCTTGATCTGAATCGAACCTTCACAGCCATGACAAAAACTAGTGTGGGCAAGATGAAGTTTGGAAACATTACAATATATTCTCTTGGCTGGTCGTACGTTGGTCAAAAGGAGACCTGCTGGGAGCGTAAATATTCTCCTGCAACAATCAAAACCACATGTGACAAATTTCCCTGGGGAATGCACTTACCCAAAATATGGGACGCACCCCAAACGGGTGACTGGCATTCCATGCAGACCACTGACTGGTGCATTGATTGGGATGGGACTATTGGACAATCAAATACCCTCATTGATGTATATACCAATTTTAAGATTTCCCGTTCGGTTAAACCAAAACACTATAATTGGAACTGTACTAAAGTTTACAATTGCAATAGCAAAAAGAGTGAAATTCAGAAATTGGGCCCGATAGCTCAAGCCCTTCGCCTGGGTTGTATTTGCCGTAACTATGCCACCTCTATCGATGACACCTGGTCACGCTTGACAGTTAATGATACCCATATAAATTGTAAGAAGCTAACATTGCCATCTATGGGACGCACTGTTTGGGTTAGTAGTGATGGAACATGGACTACTGATCTGCCAGTGGAAGGTCCACGACGTCAGCACACATTGGGATTGTTGACACTTTGTCCTCTCTGGCGAAAACAACCTCTTGTGCCACCCCTATGGGGGCGGGTCAAACGGGAACCAGAAGACCCTTGGCAGCATCCGACCACAGGAATGGTAGTTGGATGGACTTTGGAGTCTATCTTTACACCCCAGATAACGGCTTTCCAGAATCGCATGATGCTGTATAACCTTACAGGACAAATTGAAGCATTGGCTAATGCAACTCGGGTTGGACTGGAGAAATCAAATGAACAACTGCAGGCAACGTCGAGAATGACATTGCAAAATAGACTAGCTTTGGATCTGCTATTGCTGCATGAAAATGGAGTATGCGGATATTTGGATTTAGCAAATGATACTTGTGTTCATATACCAAATGTAACTAAAGATCTTGACGAACAACTAGATCACATAAAACGTGTGGCAAAGGCCAGCCGGGAATTGAGAGAAGGGTTGGAAACAACCTGGTTGAATAAGCTGTTACATGGATTGGGATTTTCACTATCAGGACGGCTTGCTTCTTTATTGCAATCTGTGATTATTGTAGTTATTGTAATAATTGTTTTTTGTATGATACTGGCTTGTGCCCAACCTATGTTTACCCGGGTGTTAACTCATCAGGTGCGTATGATCTCTGACTGTACAGAATCAAAGGTGAGTCCTGGAGTGGAGGAAAAGAAGTCTAATGTGAGGGATACCCCCAAAAGCGATTTTATGCGAGTGTGATTTGGATTTCGATCCGAGTGACTATAGTCACGGGGTGGATAATGTGGAATTTGGATAATGAGGTGGGATTCCTGTGCACAGAGAACCGTTAAGACTGCCCTTGCTATCTCTTGTGCGACCCGGAGGAGTGGAGACTTGCCTGGCTAACACAGGGTGCAGATAAGGAGGGGGCCCTGTGGAGGCAGGACAGCCCTGCTTATGGTCAGCGAAGACAGTAAGATAACAGGAATGTGAGAGGTCCTTTGTTCTTCGAAAAAGCTTTGTGTCCGATAACTGACCTTTGCCTCATTACCTGTGAAATGCATATTACAACTCACACCCCTGCATATGCTAATGAAGATTATAGAGGTCATGCTAAACATATATGACTATAGCACTCGTCTCTCCACCCAAATCATGCTACACGTCACATATGGGGGGGAACCTCATAGTTTTGGGGATAAAAGACGGAGAAAATGATTATTAAGGTGGGAGAGAAGAACCTCAATACCTGACGGACCAGTCGACGGGCTGTGTTCTCCTCCTCCACCCCAGGCAGGGACGCCTCTCTGGGTAAGCGCTGTGCCTCTCACCCTCTGGGTGAAAGTTATCCCCAGGTTCTTGTATTACTATCAAGTCTGCTAGCAATATTAACCTTAATTAGTAGCACTATTATAGTTAGTGAATTTATCAACAGCAATCTCGAATCTGTTTCTGTCGCTTTCAATAAAATAACTAATTTCGATTTTTGTGCATCTGCTCAGTGAAAGTCCTTTTGTTGGGGCTCTGATAAATGGGTCAGTGAAAGTCCTGGGACTCTGACAGACAAATTTCGAAACTACATTCCTTTTAACGTGACAGTAAAAATTGGTGTCATGGGCAGGATTGCCATGGATAAACTGCTACAAAAATACAAATGTGCGCCGTCCCATTGGGGACTAGAGTGGGCCCAGAAATTCTGGAAAAATGAAAATAAAATAATAGAGCGAATTCAACAGTGCAGGAGTGAACAGAAGGTTAAAGATGGTAAGGGTAAAGGAATTGTTTGTGCTATTTTAGGAGCTTGTTTATTACTTGTTTATTACTGCATTCCTTTTAACGCAACAGGTGTCCCTGTCCAAGTTGTGGTAGCAGGGGGGCTGCAGGGCTGGCCTCTGTGAGAAGAGACCAGGGGCTGCCTCCGTCCCAGACAGAGCTGGTTCCAGCCATCTCTAAGGCAGACCCACCGCTGGCCAAAACTGAGCCCGTCAATGAAGCTGGTGGAACCTCTGTGAAAGTGTATTTAAGAAAGGACACAACAGCCAGAGTGGGAGAGGAGTGAGGGAAAAAAAGTGTGAGAACCAGAGCTGCAAACACCAAGGCTGGTGAAGAAGGAGGGAGAAGAGGTGCTCCAGGTGCCAGAGCAGATAGTCTCCTGCAGCCCCTGGAGAAGACCACAGTGGAGAAGGTAAGCCCTGCAGCCTCTGGAGGACCCAACACTGGAGATGTTGGCTATTTCCTGGAAGAATGGTGGCTTGAGGAGAGCCCATGCTGGAGCAGGTTTGTCTCAAAGGACTGTAGCGGTAAGAGGGACCCCATGGGAGAAGTGTCAGAAGGAAGGAGACGCAGAGAGGAATGGTTACGGACTGACTGCAACCCCCACTCCCCATCCCCCTGCACTGCTCAGGAAGGAGGAGGTAGAAGAGTTGGGAACGAAGGAACTAAGTTGAGCCAGGGAGAAAAGGGTGGGAGGACACCTTCCATGGGGAAGGAGACAAGGTCTTCCACCAGCCCCACGCTTCTTCCACCCTCAGCCTTTACAACTGCACATGCCCCATCTGCCTACTTGCCTTTGCCACTGTCACGGTTGTGCAAGGCCCTCAGACATCTTGGCACACCCAGTGTAAGCTGGCCTCCACCAAACCTGGAGCCCACCTGGCCTTGGAGGCAGGGAGAGGCCAGGTCCCCTCTGCCTGGGGCTGGGCACAGCTTTTCCCTGGGAAGCCTCCTGAGGAGCGCTCCTCCTGTGTGTCAGCCTGTGGCCTGGCATGGGTGGCAGAGGGAGAAGGGCTGCTGGGGCAGGGCTGAAGTAGCTCAGCTGGGAGAGCGTTAGACTGAAGATCTAAAGGTCCCTGGTTCAACCCCGGGCTTCAGCAATGATTTTCTCCCTTAGATTTTGGCAGAGCCCGTCCGCCTTCTTCCAGCCTGCCCCAGCCCTGCTTGCTCCTTCACCTCTTGCCAGAGTACAGTCCCTGCTCTGCAGCTGCAGATCTGCAGCTTAGAAGGAGCCTTCCTCCAGCAGCACAAGTCCCCAGCCTCTCCCTGGGCAGGACTCTCCAGTCAGTGCTCCGTTGGGGTGGTCTCCTGCTGTCCCAACTTCCTTGCTCCAAAGTGACCGGGATCTCTCCTCTGCGGGGTCTCCGCAAAGACCCTGTCTCTCTCCTCTTTGCCATTCTCGATGCTGCACTGACTGCTCCCCTCCTCACACACCTTCACCTGCTCCTCAGTTCCCAGACCAGAGGCCGCCATCCCCTGAGTCCCAGGGAGAGGCACTCCCTGGAGCTGAGGCCTGAAAGGCAGCATCCTCCCTCCAGGTGTCTGTCGCAGCGAGACCTCTGATGTGCCCAGGACAGTTGACAAAGCCGTGCTGAGGATCATCCACTGTAGTGCCTGGGCACCAGTGTTGTTTAGTCATGCGCTGTCCCGAGCAGAGTTTCTTGGCCCCCGTTGCCCCCTGCCACAATGATCGGTGAAATACATATGTGCTCCTCTCTGGGCATCAGCTAGGGCACACGAAGCACAGGGGGATCCCTCTGGGGCCCCACATGAACATCCCTCTGCATCAGTTCCTTCCTGCTGCAAGGGCACAAGTCGGGACAGAAATGCCATCAGTGGCTGCCTGGAGTCCTGCACAGAAGGTCACCAACTGTCACAGTGTCTTCACAACAGCCCCAGCTCAAACACTGGATGTCACTTTACCTCTCCACATTTACTTTCCTGTGCACATCCTGGCATCGCACATGTGTCTCTGTTTTCCATTCCACAGAATCACAGAATCACAGAATCACTCAGCACCAGACCCAGGGCCTACAGCACAAGTGTCTCAGTTGTCCCCCATTGCTTATCCCAACCTGCTCACCCACTAGACTGCACAGTCCAGCCCAGCTGCAGACCCTCAGAGCCATCAGTCCCTGCCCAGAGGAAGAAAGACCTGCTCATGAGCTCCAACAAGATGCTGGGGTCCCCTCTTGCAACCTCCTGCTGCTATGGAACCCTGCTTGACCATTAGGAACACAGTGATGATGGCAACCCAGCACATCCCCCTCTGTCTCCAGTCTCAGCCTCTCCCAGGTCAGCCAGTCAGGCCAAGGAATGGCACATCCTGGACTATAGTCCCAAAGCAATGGGCATGTCCTAGACCCCTGCAGCTCTGATGTCTCAGCCAGTTCCCTAGGGATTCTCCTTCAGAGAAGTTTGGCTTTTGTCCTGACTGAGCACAAGTGAAGGAGGGAGAAGGAGAGACCATCTGTCCAAGCAAGGTTACTGTCTTGCCAGCTTTGAGCACGAGCTTGAAAATGCTTGGCCACAGGGAAGGTGTCTGCAGAGCTATCACTGCTCCAAAAGTCCTTCAAGGTTGTTCTTGAGCTTTGGGGCCATGTGTGTAAAGCAGAACAGATGAGTAGTCCATCCCCTTCACTCCACTCAACCACTCCAGAAGTTCACAGTGACTGTGCTCTGGTTTGGATTCCCCCAAACCCTCTCTGCCAGGCAGGGCCTCCGTGGGGAAAATTCTATGGCATTGGGCAAGACAATGGTCCCAGCTGTAGCACCGCGAGGACACCATCCCTGCGTGTGCTCAATCCATCGACCTCTCAATTAAGAGCTGAACATGCGCACCCACCCTGCCCCAGAGACCCCAGCCAGGGCTGTCCCAGGGCACGGCTTTGCCCTCAGGACAGTGCTCAGTGCTGCAGGAATGGGAAGGTCCCTGAGCCCAACCCAAACCCGCAGCCCCAGGGAGATGGAAGCTTACCCTTCACCCCATCTCCAGGGGTGCTGGGGGGCAGAGGGGTGCAGGGGAGACCTGGTGCCTGCATGAGGGGGGTGTGAGATTTCTGTCCCCATGTCCCCCTTCCGCATGCCCTGGGGTGCCATCAGAGCGTGGGGGCACCTCATCCCAGGGAGGGTCTTTCCCTCACCCTGTTGTTCTGCTCCTGATGTGGAGTTGGGGACAGTTGTGACACAGAGGGTTGTTTCTGTGGGTGGCAGAGGGGGCTCAGGGTAGGCCAGAGGGTGGGAGCGGTGCCTGCAGCAAGAGCCGCCTTCTGCCCCATCACCCTGCAGAGACGGTGAAGGGGCCGTGCTCGGCAGTGCATCCCCGTGCCAGGATCAGGCCCCAGTGGGGAGGCAGTCTGGACTTCCCCCATCTCAGGAGGGTTCAAATGCTGTTTTCTGCTGAGGGTCCCTGGGCACCCAGGGGACAAGAGGGCTGTGCTTATCGTAGATATGCCATGGGAGGAGAGTTTTCCGCCTGCTGGCAGGTGTCAAGGGGGTGTAGGTCAGTGGAAGAGCACCCGCTTCCCATGCAAGAGGTTCCGGGTTCCATCTTCAGGGGTGTTTTTGCTCTGACTCACTAGGCTCCGGTGGGCAAGGGCTGGAGCTGGGGCTCTGCTCCTCTCCAGGTGCTGTGGGCCTGCCCTGCCCTCCCAGGGCCTGGTCATGGGGTCAGGAGGGCTGTGTGTGCTGCCTCTGCTGAGCCCCCTCCCAGAGGAGAGGCAGGCAGCTGTGCTGGACCTGAGTGCAGGTCACTGCCCTGCACCACAGACCCACCCCACACACCAGCCGGGGTCCCTGCTTGGCAGCACAGCCCCTGTGGGAAGGCGAGGGGTGGCCCTCAGGGAGGGGATAGACATCAGCAGTACCCTGGGTGCTGGCAATCCTTCCTGGCTGCACTGAGAGATGGGATGTGAGGGTGCTGGTCCAGCCCAGGTGTCCTTTGGCACCAGGGCCACACTTCCCCTGTGGCTTTCCAGAGGGACGGGTGTGAGATTATCCTGTCTCCAGGTGGAGAACCCATACCACGTGGGAAGCAGCCGTCGGTGCCAGAGGGTCAGGGTGTCTGAGCTGAAGAGTGACATTTCTTACCCTGACCCTGTCTCCAGGTCCTTTTCCCTCTGCCATCACCCCCTGCTCGAGCAGAGCCTCAGCTCAGGGAACCCGGAGCTCCCGAGGTCAGGCACAGCCCTGCAGAGGTGGGACTGGTGGGGCCGGTGCCCACCTCTTGTTCCTGGGGGGTTTGGTTTCACCGTCCACCCCATGCTGGTGGGAACAGGGAGGCACAAGCCAGTGCACAGCCTTGCACAGACCGGGAGGGCAAGGACATGGTGCCTTGGCTGCTCCCCTGGCAAAACCGCCTGCAACCAAAATGGGGTGTGAGCCATGGCGTTTCACTGCAGGGTGCCCAGGCCCAGGAACGGTGGGCCCAGATTCTGAGAAATAATGTACAAAAGTGAAGCAAAGAAGAAGGGGTGTGGGGATATCTTCTGAACATGATGGTGGGTGCCAGTATGGGCACTGACCTGCGAACTCAAGCCACCCCTGGTGGGTACTGTGGAGAAGAGCCCAGCACCTGTCCCATGCCACCTCCCTGCCGGCTCTGCCCTCCCGCAAGTGTAAGGTTTCTCCCTTACTCTGGCACCTGGCAGAGGTTTGCCTCCTCCTTGGGGAGATGAGCCACCGGCCCTGGGTGTGTGTGAGGTGGCAGCTCATCTGAGCAGAAAGAGCCCATTCCATGACATTTTGGGGCCTGAACAGTCTGGCCCTGCAGGCTGGGTCCATTCCCTGGAGCAATGCAGGATCATCACTGTGCCCCAGACCTGTGCTTGCTCCTGCAACCCCCAAGCACCTACCAGAGTGGCATGATGGTGAGACCCCAACCCTCTGCAATGCTGCCCCATTCTGGGCAGAGTACGGCTGTGGAAAGTCCACGGGAGAGCAGCGTTACCAGGTGAGACCCCCAAGTGGTGGATGACATACATGGGGACTGCAAACACAGCCTCCATCCCCTGGGAAACTCCCACCGGGGCAGGCTCCAGCCCTGCATCTCCACAGGGAGAGATGCGCCCAGGGCTGGGGATGGAGGGGCTGGCTCTGGGGCCAGGGGTTGCCAGCAGGAAAACTCTAGGGACCACTGTGGGAGGTAATGCATGGGCTGTGATCCCCCCTGGGGCTGGCTCGGGTGTTCAAGGCACCACAGCCACCTTAGGACTCCCTTCTGTGGGTCTACAGCTCACCCCAATATGGCAGCTCTGTCGTGACCTCGGTGCCGTGGCACCAGTGTGGCCCAGGCAGGGCCAGGGGAAAGAGCAACTGGGGAACCCCGGGGTGAGGAGGTGGGTGCTCCCGCTGGGGTGTATCACGGGACCTTGCAGAGAGCCATTTTTGCTGGAAACTGTGGCTGTCAGGCTGGAAATGTCTCTGTCAGCAGGAATATTCCCCAGGGACCATGAGCTCTCACAGCCCCACAGCCTGACCCCAAGCCCACTGTCCCCAAGACGTGCCCCTTCCCCACTGCCATGTCTTGGTGCTCTGCTCCCCCCAGTCAGCCTCAGGGAGACAGCCCGACACCTGGGCAGGCAAGCGCCAGCTCTGGCTCAAACCCCAAAGCCTTTTAATAAGAACATGTAAAAGAATAAGAATCATGTAAAAGCAGGGGAATAAAAATGGAGGACATGCCCGGCTGTTTCTGCTGCCCATGGAAAAGGGAGACAGTTCCCTGGTGCTCACGGCTCTCCCAGATGCACAGACCTCTCCTCCCTCCCGGCTGCACCCAGCTGCACGGCAGGGACGGGCTCTCCTGGCCCGCGGCTCAGGGACTGCTGTGCACTGAGCTCTGCTGTCACAGCCTTTGTGTCCTCAGGGGGATGTGCCAGAGACACCTCTTCAGCATTGTCATAGCCCGTGCTCTCTGGGGACAGGCACCAGGCATCTCCCTCAGCTCCAGGGGCCCCAGCACTTCTCGGGGAGTGCAGGTTTGTCCCTGCAAGCAGCAAGGCAGGCCATTGCACGTTCATCCCATGGGCTGCCCCTCCTCATCAGTACATCACCTTCCTCCCTTCTCCTCAGCAGTCCTGAGATGTTCAGCTCCCTCTCCCACCCATGGTCCCCCCAAGCAAAACTCGAATGGACAGGTTCCCCCGTCCCAGGAGGTTGAGCTTTCAGTACGACAGCAATTCTTCTGGCACCAGGGATGGCACCCCAGGAACCGGCAGCGCTATCTTTCCCTCTTACCTCCAGGTGCACCCCTGGGCCCTTCTCCCTCCTCTGGTGCCCTGGGCATTTCCCAGCCTTCCTGCCCAGGGGCAGGATCCTCCCCAGGGTCAGAAGCCTCCCTGGCATCATCGTAGCCATCCACTGGGTCACCTCTGGCCAGGACAGGGATGTCTGAAAGGAGAGGGGAGCTGGTGACAGTGAGAAGATATGTCCTGCAGAGCAATGACAGGAGGATGCACAGGGACATGGGGCTCAGGCACTGGTGTTGGCAGCACCACAGAAGACTCCCCATGTCCTCACCAACTCTGACGGTGACACTCAGTGACACTGCTGTTCCCCACACGTCTGCAGGGAGGAGAGATCCACCCCTTCTGGCCCCCTGTTACCTGGTGCTGACCCTGGACCATCCTCCTCCTTGCTGTCCCCAGGGTAGGGCTGCAGCTTGGTCAAGGACCCCTCTGAATAGGAGCCTGGCGAGAGGTGCAGCAGGTGTGATGGGAGTGTGCTCTGCTGACCCAGCTCATGGTCAGTGCTGCTGGGGACGGGGGACCCACAGAGCCAGGGCTGAGTGGAGAGGAGGGCTCAGGACTCACCCTGCTCCCCTGGGACAAACCCTGTCTCAAAGGGGCTCCCAGACATGCCCTGGGACAGCCCCTTCCCTCAGCCCTCAGGATGCAGGGGCAGGCAGTGAGGGGCTGTCCCCAGCTGGGACGGGCAGAGCTGGTGGGGAGGAAGCTTCTGGCCTGGGCCAAGGACCTGGCTGCTCTCCCCGCAGCCCCCACAGCCCCAGCGCTGCAGGGACTGTGGGTCAGGGGGCTGCAGGGGGTCATCCCTGGGTGAGGAAGTGGGGAAAGAGCCCTGCACATGTGCCCTCCAGGAGGGACGCACACCCACCTGAGCCGCTGAACCTTGCCTGCTTCTCCAAAGCTGGGCTGTAACCAATCTCCTCATAGACGGCCTCAGGGAAGGGCTCCCAAGCTCTCTCGGAGACTGCGGACAGAGGCAGGGCTGGCCCAGGGACACACAGAGAGGGGATGGGATCCCGCTCTGCTCCCCCAGCCCTGTTCCCCTGGGCCACCCCAGGGCTGTCGCCACAGCATATCCCCGCTGCACTGTCCAGTCCCCACTGCCACTTCCTCAGTGAGGGCAATGTCCCCATGGAGATGGTCTGGGACAGCGACACCCTCCCACCATCCCCTCAGAGATAGCCCTTGTGCCCCTCTGGCCTCTGGGTCAGGTCCGTGGTGCTGAGCTTGGAGCAGCTCCACCTTTCCTCTCCCCCTGGACCTGCCTCCTCTCTGCCCCATGGATCCATAGCACGGCCCATACCCTGAGGAGAAGAGGTCAGGGTTGGATGGAGGAACAGCCCAGGGGCCTGAAACCACGGGGATGGACCCTGCTGCCCCACGTTCCTCCTGGCATCTCCCCTGACACAGAGCCCCCTCCAGAGCTGTCCAGAGCACTTCTGGTGGCATGTCCTCCTCTGTTTCCCCTCTGTTCCCATCTCCCCCAGCCCAGCTCTGCCATTTCTCTCTTCACCCCATCCCTGGCTCCTCCCGCGTCTGCACTCTCTCTACGACGCCTTGCTGCCGACGGCCCATGGCCAGCCCATCAATGGGACATTGGGACAGCAGGCAGCACACTCTCTCCTCCCCGCAGCTTTACCTGTACCACTCACTGACACCCCACAGCACCCCTGGCCCTGCCAGGAGGCATCTTCCCCTGGGACCGTGGGGAAAGGACCCACCTCTGCGCCCAGCCCTGGCGCTTCGCACTTGCCCTGCCAGGAGGGCCAGGAGCAGGCAGAGAAGGGCTCCCAGGATGATGCAGATGATGACGGGCAATGAGACACTCCTGCTGCCGGTCGGACGGCCCCGCGTGGGATCTGCGTGGGCAGGAACACAGAAAGGGCAGCACCAGGCTCGGGAGAGGTGGGGGGCCAGGGCACCCCAGTACTGACCCCCATTACAGCGGGGGTAGGGAACCCCAGGGGTGAGTGATGGCAAAGCTCCCACCCTGATGGGAAAATGAGAGCCCTCCCCAACCCCCTCCACTGCTACCCAGTGCCTCCTCTCGGGAGCTTCACACCCCAGCAAGGATCCCCTTCCCTCTGGCTCTGGGTCACAGCCTGAGCCCGAGAAGTCGCAACGCTGGTGAGGAGGACAGGTTACCTGCTCGGGGGGTTGGTGCTGCCGTCCTGGGTGCAGCTGCAGAGGAGGAGAAAGAGCTGGGCTGAGAGGATGTGTGTGAGGGTACCAGGGACCCTCCTCTCTCACATGCCATGTGTGTGCGTGTGCACGCGTGCATACGCGTGCAGACATCCCTGACATATCCCTCACAAATTGCCTCTCCTGCGGGGCTGCTCAGGGTGGCTGGGACAGAGCCCAGGGCCCTGCTCTGGGCTGTGGGCAGGATGGCACAACCAGCCTGGGAGATGTCCCGGGGGGCTGCAGAGCCCTGTGGGCAGACGCTGGAGGACATCCAGCCCCACAGAAGCTGCTGCCCACTTGGGAACAGGCTGCCATAATCTGCAGGGATGGCCTTGCTCTCAGGATCTCTGGGGCCATGATGGGACCCAGCAGCGTAAACACCTGCCCCGGCTCCTTGCCAATACCCCTGTGAGGGGTCTCAGCCCCTCCGCTCACCTGAGCAGTTCACAGCAGCATCCTCCTTATGCCGGCAGGCACCGCTGTCCCCAGGCCGAGCCCAGCAGTCCTGCAGAGACGGCTCTGTCCCCCGGCACTCCACCTGCTCCAGCCAGATGGGGCCTGTCCCCTCCCCAAATGCAGCCTCATTCAGAGCAGACACTGCAGGGCCACAGCCCAGCTGCCTGCATGCCACCTCGGCATCCCGCATGTCCCAGGAGTCGTCGCACACCGTCCCCCAGGAGCCGCGGTGCCAGATCTCCACTCTGCCTGAGCAGCTGTTCTCGCCTCCCACGGCACGAATCTTCTCCCTGTCTGGAGAAGGCAGAGAGCTCCCAGGGCAGCGGGACAGCAGGCAGAGCCCTGCCAGGTGAGAGGGGCATGCAGAGGAGCAGCTACCTGTGCAGCTTGTGGAGTTAGGGCACAGGGTCCCTAGGGCCGGGGGTGTTTCTGGCCGTCTCCCTGCAGAAGGAAATGCTGGGCTGAAGGGGCTGCTGCAGGGGGTTATGCAGCAGAGAGTGGGGCTGAGCTCTGCTCGTGCCTCCCCGTGCCACCTCACTCACGGCAGCAGCTGAACCCTGGTCATTCAGGGGACACGCAGGGCAATGTGGGGCACCCTGACAGCTCAGCCCCAAAGGGAACCTGGTGAATGTGAGTGGCTCTGAGAGCTGAAGTCCCATTTGTGTCCCCAGAAGCAGCAGGGTCTGGCACGCAAAGCAAAAGCCCCTGTGGGCCTTGTCCCTACGCTTGACTGTGCCTAGCAGGGAACTGGAGCTGAGGTGGTGCTGGTGCCCAGGTAGCTCAGAATTACCATTGCAGGTGATGTGGGTCTCATCTCGCAGGTCATCGCACGACTGCGGGTGCCAGGGAGCGGAGGGACATTGCCAGAAGGAGCTGTTTCTCTCCCCACACTCCACACAATCCAACCAGGTGGGACCAGAGAAGTTGTGGTAGAGCGGGGGTGTTGCCAGGTACCCTCCATCCCCGCAGCCCAACTCTTTGCATGCCAGCGACCAAGTTTTGGGAGTCATTGAGTTGGAGCAAACGCTCCCCCACGTCCCGTTGTAGAAAACCTGCAGGCACCCGGAGCAGCTGCTGCTGTTCTCCAACCTCAGGGCCACAAACTCTGGAAGAAAGGCACGGAGGGGGAAGGGGCTGGTGTGGGGCTGTGGGCGTAGAGAAGCCTCTTCACCCCCCAGGCCCTTAGCCAGGCAGGGGCACAGCTAACAACTCCCCCTTGCAAGCATGGACAGAAATCCTTGCCCTCCCCGTTAACCGCTGGGGATGGCTGAGCTCCCCAGAGACCCGCAGTGGGACCAAGGGCGTCTGTGCATGGATGTCCCCAGGACGGACTCAGACAGCGGCTCAGGGGAAGCCAGGGACAGCCTTAGCGGTTCCCGGCTCTCCCCACGTCCCGGCCTCCCCAGGCACCTGCCTCATGCCCCTGCTCCCAGCACAGACCTGAGCAGACGACTCCTGCGTCCTCTTTGTGCCCACAGTCGTGCTGCCCCCAGGACCCTGCCGGGCAGTCCCAGAGGGTAGCTTCGGCCCCGGAGCAGTTCACACCGTCCAGCCAGATCTGACCAGAGCCTTCCCCGAACTTAGCAGAGCCAACCGCCTCCACCGCCCCTCCGCAGCCCAGCTGGTGGCAAACGACTGCGGCATCAGACAGGTCCCAGCCATCATCGCAGATGGTCCCCCAGCTGCCCTGGTAGTAGATCTCCACTCTTCCTGCACAGCGCCCAGTCGTATTCTCCAGCCGGACCTGCCGGCTCCCTGCAGCGGGAAGAAACCCCATCTGCCATCAGGGGCTGGTGCCCACCCAGCTCAGAGCCTGGGGGGCCCGTGCAGTGCCACTCACCCCAGCAAACGACCCCCACGTCCTCTGCAATCCCTGCTCCTGGTGCACTCGCAGGCAGGGAGGTGTTGCAGAGGGTCAGGTTGGCCTCGTGCCCTGCACACCGGACCCCTCGCAGCCCCACGGGACCCGTCCCTCTCTCAGCCTTCGGGGGATTGTAGGCTGTCTCTGCCTCTCCGCACTGCAGTTGCCGGCACACCACGCTGGCCGCCTGCACGTCCCACTGCTCATCCAGGACTCTGCCCCATGTCCCATGCTGGAAGATCTCCACTCGTCCATCGCACCGGCTCCCTCCACCCACCAGCCGCAGGGACATGGAGCCGGCTGAGCCTGCGGAGAGCAGCCAGGCCCCAGCCCTTGGCGGCACCAGAGAGCCCACAAATCTGCAGCACCTCTGTAGGCTCTGGAACCCTCACAACACCCTGGAGCTCACCCACCTGCCCCCAGCCCTCTGCAGGGAGCTTCAGGAGCATGTTTCCACAGGATTAGTTTCCCAGTCCCTGAGCCTTCCGGAGCAAGACACTCTTTGCTCTTGGTGGGGCAGAGCCACCCAACAGGTCCCTGCTGCGCCAGATGGAGCAGCTGCCACAGGAAGGAGCAGCAGCCGGTGCAGTTACCCGGGGACAGGCAGCGCTGGGACAAGCCTTGCCCAACCTCAGTGCTGGCACTGGCACCACTGAGACACCAGGCAGAGCCCACACGTCTCTGCCCCTCTGCACCCCTGGTGATCGGGGACTGGGAGCCTGTGTCCATGGCAGGGAGCAGAGCGAGGGGGGTCAGTTTGGGACTTGTGCTGACCAGAAGCAAGGGCAAAGCCCAGCCCTGCTCTGCGACTTACACCCCAGGTGTGCTACTGCTCCTGGGGGCACCTGGACAACCCCTGTGGGTGGGGAATTGGGCTCTGTGGGGCTCTCTGTGGGGCTGGGTCAGGGCTGTCTGCAGCTGGAGAGATGGAGCGAAGCCCTGCAGCCCTGTTCTTGGCCTGTCCTGCAGCAGGAGCTGAGGAGCCTGGGCCTGGCGGTGGCCCCAGGGCCTGAGCTGCCGCCTCGGGGGGCAAAGATGCCTGTCTCTGTTCTGTCCTCAGCTCTCCCACAGCAGAGCAGTCATTCTAGCAGGCAAAGCTCTCCACATTGCTCCTGGTGAAACCAGGTATTCTCCAGGGAGAAATTCACCCTGGTGCTGCCATGGGGTCCCCTGCTTTGCATGGCCATGCCACACCCGAGGCGCAAATGGAGTTACTGCAGTGTTCTCCCAGCACTCACCTGAGCAAATGACAGCAGCATCGTTCTCGTGGGAGCATCGCGAGGCCCCCAGGGCAGTTACTGGGCACTGTCCCAGGTGGGCTTCACTCCCATCACAGTGGAATGAGTCTGTCCAGACAGGGCCGGTGCCTCTCCCAAAATGCCCTCCTCCAGGAAGAGACTCAGCAAATCCACAGTCGAGGTGACGACAGAGAACGTGGGCGTCCAAGAGATCCCAGCGGGAGGCACAGAGGGTGCCCCAGGTCCCCAGCACCTGGACCTCCACCCTCCCCTCACACACCGTGCTGCCGTTCACCAGCCTGAACCCTGTGTACTCTGGGAAACACAGAAAGATGAGAAAGGGTGCATTGGTGCTCTGGCACCCTCCGTAGCTGGAGGAGAAGCCAGAGGCACAGCCTTCCTTTCTGCTCCTTCTGCACTCTTTTAGGGCTGCACACAACCACATCACCCCTTCTGTCACCACACCCCGCACAGCACAGCCCCTGTCCTGCTCCCCCATCCCCAGCTCCCACACAGAGTTCAACACCCCACCCTGAGTCCTTACGTGTGCAGGTGACACCGGCATCGTTTGCGTGGGTGCAGGGCTGGTCCCTGGGGGACCCCCTGGGGCAGGAGGCGAGAAGGGGTTCACTCCCCTCACACTGCAGCTCTCTGTCCCAGATGGGACCCACACCTTCTCCAAAGTGAGCTGACCCGGGCACGGACAGGGCTGTGCCGCACTTCAGCTCCCTGCAGACCACGTTGGCGGCTTTGGGACCAAAGTCTGAGTCACAGACAGTTTTCCACTGGTTCCCATCACGGATCTCCACACGTCCTGAGCAGGGACTATCCCCTCCGACCAGCTGGAAAAATCCTAAAGAAACCAAACTCCTGTGCGTTCCTAGATCTCCCTGGCAGTTACATGCCCACATCCCACCTCATGTCCAAGGTGGCTGCAGGTAAAGAGCCCCACAACGACCCCAGCAGCTCCCAGTGGGTGCAGATGGCACAAACACAGCAGGGACACCCTGCTGCTCCTCAGACATCAGCACAGCACTTGGGGGTTTGCTTCTCTCCCAAACCCCCAGCCGCAGGAACTGCTCAGACAAACTGCTGCTGCCCTGGAGACCCTGGGCGGCCCAGGACTGGCCCCAGGCACTGCAGCACCCGGAGCACTTGAGCCCAAGGAGAGGGGCCCTGGAGCTGTTGGCTGCTGCAGCCTACTCTGCCGGCCGAGCTCAGGGCCAGGCTGCAGAACCCCTTGGAGCCGCCAGAAATGCACCTCATTCCTGGGTGGTTCTCGGGCTGTTGGGGAACTGCTGTTATATGGGACATCTCTCAGGGCACAGATGCCGTGTGAGCGTACCTGCGGTTGCTGTCGCCACCAGCCCCCAGCTCCAGCACCTACCCGGGGAGGGCTCCTCAGCCAGGGCCAGAGGGCACTGCCAGGCATGTACAGCCCTGGCCAACAGCTGGGCAGAGGGCAGGAGAGTGGGCAGAGGAGCAGCTCTGGACTGATACAAGCTCCCAATGCAAGGACTGGCACCAAGGAGAGCCAGAAAGTGCTGGCAAATGCCCTGTGGCACAGGGCAGCCAGCGGCTGTGGGCAGGAGAGCCTGGGCAGCAGGTCAGCACTGCCGGCACAGGGTTGTTTCCCTGGGGGCTGGCTCTCCTGGGCTGACCCTGGAAGAGGAATGAGGTAGCTACAGGCCACGCTGCTCTGCTGCCCAAGCCCAGTGCTCCTCTCCTCTGAGCAGCCCCTCTGCTTTGGGGGACTTGTGTTAGCCAGGGAACACAACCCAGAATTCCCCGGCCACCTTGGGCCCTTCCCTGGGGCTGTGGGTGGCCGTGTGAGTGGCTCTCGATGCCTCTGCCATGGGGGGACCTACTCCTTGGTGCTGCCAGATAGCTCCTGTGTGAACAGGAGGAGAAAGCTGGGAACCAGCAGAGACTGCAGGGCAGGGTGGGCATTCATCTCCCAGCCCCAGGCACCCATGGAGGGTGGGCTGAGCCGCATTGGGGGTCAGGCAGTGGTGGGTTCCCACTGGAGTGTCCTCAGGGACTGGGGAAACCAGCAATGACAGTCCCAGCTCGGCAGTGTGACCGGCCCCACCAGGCCCTTCTCCAGTACACCCTTGTTTCCCTGAGGGCACAACCAGGCCCCTTCCCCCATCCCAGTCACAGAGGTGGGGAACGGGCTGGCCCCTTACCTGAACACCTCACTCCAGCGTCCCAACTGTGATCACAGTCGTGTTGACCCCATCCGTTGTGTGTACAGTCAGACAGGGCAGACTCAGTGCCACGACAGCGAACACGATTCATCCAAATGGGGCCAGATCCTGGCCCAAAGGTTGCGTACTTAGGAGCTTCAAGAGCAGACCCACAGCCCAGCTGCCTACAAACCACTGCGGCATCGGCCATGTCCCAGGAGATACCACACACGGTCCCCCACTGGCCCTGGTGTTGCACCTCCACTCTTCCAGCACAGCGTTCGCCACCATTTTCCAGCCTCACCTCCGCAGCCCCTTCAAACATTGACATGGGACCCATCAGGAGAGTTCAGAGCCCCAAACTGTAGGTCTGGAGGTCCCCCCTGCCCAGGCTGAGTCACAGGCACCTGGGTGGGAGCCCTCCCCATTCTGGGCTGTCCCCAGGGCAGTGTGGGGGTCTCTTTTCTCCCCATGGGCTGCGAAGGGCTGGGGGTGCCCATCAGCTGACCTGCTGTGCCATTCACCGCCCCACAGCCTGCGGCGCCTCCTCCCACCTCAACCACCCCCTGCCCATGCCCACCCGCACACCGTGCCCGGCCCTGCACAGGGCACAGTCTCCTCGCCAGCCCAGCAAACCCTGTACAGCCCTGTGCCCCCAGGCCCACAGCTCCCTCTCCCACCCAGAGAGGCACAGGGAAAGGCAGAAGTTCAATTGACTTGAGCACCTTCTGCCCCTCATCTCAGTGGCACATGCCAAGAAACCCCATTCCCAGAGGTATTCCGATGAGCCCACTGGTGCCCGCTGTCCCTAGCTGTGGGACAAGGAAGCCGGCACTTACCCCTACACAGCTGCACCCAGAGGAGCAGCCACAGCACCTGAGGGGACAGGAGTCCTCCTGTGCCCATCCTGAGCCTCCTGCCCTGCTGGCACAGCCCTGCTGCGCCCCACTCCCTCTCACGGCTGCCGGGGACTCAGGCAATGGCAGGGGACTATATCTCTGCAGATGCTGGCCCAGCTGCAGGAGGAGCCAATCGAAGCAGCAGCACCTTTTTAGACGTTATCGGGAGCTATCTCCCCTCCGACACGGCCCAGCCCTCCAATGAACTTCTCCAGCGCCGTTCATGACCATATATGAGGCACATATATGTCCCGCTGCGGGTGTCACGGTCTCTGTGGCAGGGGATCGTCACGGGACAAGCTGGGTGTGGAGGGGAAATGGGTCTGTCACCCCTTGAACCTTGCTGTGGGGACTGGGAGCACTGAGCATCTCCTATGCTGGGCTCATCCAAGAACCCAAGAGGCAAGCGTCCAGCTGCCCCTGAGATGTGGGAACCATGGAGCTGGGGCTGCACCGGGGTCTGTGTCGGGATGGGAAGGAAACAGCCCCTGCCCCTGCGACAGACCCCGCTGTGCTGGGAGCAGCAGCTGGGCAAGGTCCTTGGCCAGGGGAAGAGCTCCCTTCCAGGAGTGCTGGCTCGCCCGTCCCTCCCCAGAGAGCCCCACGGTGGCTCCCTCGCAGGAGCCAGAGCTGGGACCTGTCCCTGCCCTGGCAGCAGACATGCAGCCCAGAGCCTCAGACATGTCCCTGACTCTCAGCCTGTCACCGAGGGGCCGTTATTCCCCACGGGCAGATCGGGAGCTGGAGCCTGCAGGTGCACAAACCACAGCCCACGTGGCCTCGCAGCGCTCGCCGCGCTCCCCCCGCAGCGCCCGGGGAAGGCAGTCTGTGGTTTCCTGCTGGCACCGTGCCCAGGCACATCCCCGCGGTGCCCCCGAGCCACCCCCACCCCGACTGCTCCAGCCAGGGCTGCGGGGGCTGCTCCTTCGGCCTCGCAGACACGGGGCCGGGCAGCTCCTGTCCCCTGTGATGCCCCTCTGATGCACACGGATGTTCTGCACCGAGACCCACGGCCATGAAGTGCCATCAGTGACGTGACATCACACCCTCCTACTGCCACCGCTGTGTACTGAGCAGTTATGGTGACGGTGACCTCACACCCTCCTACTTCTGCTGCTGTGAGCTCATGAGTTACAGTCACATGTGTGTGTGCTGCATTCGGGCTTCTGCTGATGACGGTTCTTCCCAAAAGCCATATTTGGGTGAGGTCTAATTATTATTTTGATGCCATCAGAAGCACCCACACAAGTCATACGCCTGCTCTTGGCCTAAAAGCTTCTCCAGCACCAGTGAAATCACAAGCTCGTACACAAGCCATGTGCATACTCCTGGCCTATCCGCCACTCAGCCGCAGGTGATGTCACAACATCTCAACCCGCCCTGTGCCAGCTCCTGGCCTATCAGATAATAGGGCATCACTGACTTCACAAGCACCTACACAGTCCATGGGCCTGTTCCTGGCCTATCAGATATTCAACTGAGAGTGTCCTCACAAGTACGTATCTCTCCATCTGCCATGTACTTGCCATGGAGGTACTTGGGCTCCAGTGACCTCACCATGGCCTGTGCAAGCCATGTACCTGGTCCTGGCCTATCAGCTACTCAGCCATGAGTGATATCACAACTACATACCCAGGCCATGTCTCTCCCCTTGCCTAACAGCTACTCGGGCACCAGTGACCTGACCATCACATATCCGCCTATTGACTATCTGCTCGCCTATGAGATATGAGGGAACAAGTGACCTCACCCAGCCCCTCACTCATTCCCTGGCAGGATGGCGGAGACAAATGGAAGGGCAAAAGTGAGAGAAAACTTCATGGGTCAAGATAACGACACCTTAATAAATGGTGAAAAATAAAAAAGGAAGGACACAGGGGATGGAGAAGCACTCCCTCACACCAGCAGACCAATGCCCAGGCAGTCTCAGAGCAAGGGCTACTTTGGAGAAACTCCCCTCCCACTTTTAGTGCTGAACAAGATGCCATATGGCATGGAATATCTCTTTGGCCCGTTCGGGGCAGCTGTCCTGACTTTGTCCCCTCCCAACCTCTTGTCCACCCTCAGCCTCCTAACTGTGGGGTCAGAATGAGAAACAGAGGCGACCTTGACACTATGCAGCGCTGATCAGCCATAGCTACAACATCAGGATGTTATCAACGCTGTTTTAGCCACCGGCAGCTGCCTGGAGCAGTGGGTTTCTCCATGCTCTGCTGCACACTGCCTATACCTTTTCACTACCACTCTGCCATGGCAATGCGCTGGACCAGTTCTTCTGTGAAATCCCCCAGATCCTCAAGCTCTCCTGCTCAGACTCAGACTGTCTCTGGGAAGTTGGGATCCTTGTGGGTGGTTAGTTTCTGGGTATTCTGTTTTCATTGTGCTGTCCTATGTGCAGATCTTCAGGGCCATGCTGAGGATGTCCTCTGAGCAGGGACAGCACAAACCTTTTTCCACGTGCCGTCCTCACCTGGCCACGGTCTCTCTGTTCATCAGCACTTCACTTTTTGCCTACCTGAAGCCCCCCTCCATCTCTTCCCCATCCCTCGATCTGGTGGTGGCTGTTCTGTACTCAATGGGACCTCCAACTCTGAACCCCTTCACCTACAGCATGAGGAACAGGGAGCTCAAGGACGCCGTGGAGAAATTGATCCAATGGATCTTGTTCCACCAGCAGTAACCTCCCTCCCCTTCTCTGCAAGTTCTCCCAGAGCTTGGCTTAGGCCAGGCCTCTGATGTCTTTCTCCTGTGATAATTGTAGTCATAGGTACCTGCTCTGCTTCCTACCACTTCCCTAGAGGCTTCATCCTGTCCTGTCTGACCCTTTCACAAATGCTTTGAACGCTGCATCAGATCTGGCCTCCCTGACAGCATCTCAGCAATCAAAGGGGTCTCCTGAGTGCAGGGCCTGAAGGCTGGGCTGTCCTTAAAAAGCTGCTGCCAAGAACAAGCCCAAGGAATTAGACTTGAAAAAGGTCTTTTCTGATTCTTTTCTCCCTGTGTTGGGGGCAATAAGCTTGTGGCAGCTCTGAGATCTATTAGACAGCAAGTGGAGCAAGACTCTATTCCTGGTGTCCAGAGGCCATGTGGATGCTGCAGAGGCTCTCCATTACCTCTTTACGCTGCCACATGTATAGGAGGGCTGATGGCCTATATTGTTCCCTGTGGAAAGGAGTCTGGAGGGGTCAGGAGAGAAAGGACACTCTCCGTGTGTCTTGGGGAGGGCAGTGAATGGAGACTCAGAAGATGAAACACCCCCAAAGGTGAAGTTTTCCCAGAGTAAGGCACTAAATCCAGACACCCACAAACCATGACCCTGCAGTTCTGTGGAGCCAGTGAAACTGCAGCAGGCACAGGGAAGGGAGACGGCAGAGATGAGGGAGCTGCCTGAGGTGCCCCAGGGAAGGGGCTCTCACGCTGTCTTGGGGAGCAGGGCTGGTGGGGAGGCAGAGGGGGACAGAGGCAGGCAGGGCTGGGCATCACTTGCAGCATGAATGCGGGAGAGACAGAGAGTGACTGGCCTGTGTCTCCTTGTGCCCTTGGGGCCAGCTCCAGCCCTGGGGCTGATGGGGAGGCTGAACAGCCTCAATGGCCCTGGAGCTGCTGTGCCCTTCAGAAGGGCTGGAGCTGTGGTGGGAGTGCCCAGAGCTCGGCAGCAGCCTGCAGCGGGAACTGCCATGGGGCCGGCCCAGACTGCGCTGCTCTGCTGCGGTGGTCTGGGGAGAGGGCAGGGGAGGTGGGGAGAGCCAGGGAGGGGCTGGGCTGGGCTGGAAGGTTTGTTGGGAGCAGAAAACAGCGCTGCTAGCTGAGCTGTGTGAGTGTGCAGGGTGGGAGCACACAGCAGTGTGATCGCGGTGCACAGCCAGGCCTTTTGGAGAAGGATGCAAGACATCAAAGGCAGAAAAGAGAGCGCCTGGACTGTGCCATGGTCCCTGGACACCCTGAGGAAGCTGCCCCATGAACACTGGCCAAAACCAGCCCTGAACTCTGGCCATTTCCACCTCTGGCAGTACAAGCAGCTGTGGGCAGGGACTCTGCTGCATGGCAAACTCCATCTTCCTCCTGGGCTCAGTGCGTGCAGGGGCATGGCCAGCCCTGTGCAATCTCTTCTGACCCAGATGCTGCTAGACCCTGCAGCAGGGTTGTTGCAAAACCCTGTGTGGGATTCAACTGGGGTTGCGCAGGGGTAGGCAGCGGTGAGAGGCTGCCACTGCTGGAGGAAGAAGCATGGATGGCTGCCATGGGGACTGTGCTGGGCAGAGGTTTTCCCACCCCGAATGCACCCTGGTCCATGCAGTGCCTGCACCATGGGGCTGTGGGGCTATGTGGGGCAGTGGGACTTGTCCGACCCAGCTGAGGAGGTCTTCCCTGCTCCCTCCACGGTCCCCAGCTCTGCCCACTGTCACCCCATGGGCACTGCCACAGTCCCTCTGTGCTGAGTGATGAGGTGTCTCTGTGTGCCCTTCTCTGAGCCCATGTAGCCACCCACAGTGCCTCTCTCTGCTTGGAGCTGGTCACGGTGGGCTGCCTGCATGGTCCCAAGAGATCCTGGCCAGACTTGGCCTTGGAGACAGGCTGTGATGCTCCTCAGCCCACAGCATGTGCTGAGTGCCAGCCCAGGAATGTCCCCTGCAGATGAGCTCATGCTGTGCAGGAGACATGCCTGAGGCCTGCAGGATGTCCTCACCCCACGATTCTTCTTCGTACAAAGGGGGACCATCGGATCCTGTCATGGATGAGTGGAATGCACCTCATTCCAAAGAGAGAAGCAGCAATACGTTTTATTGAGGTAAAATAAGAATTTGTCAGACTTCAGTATGTTCAATGGAATTTCACGAAGTTTGACAGTGGTTTGACAAGGTTCAGTAAGTTTGATGGCAAGGTTCACCTTATTAAGTACTGCATGGAAGAAAATTGAGTTAGAATCGAGTTAGAGTGATTCACACGGAGATCGGAGACACAAAGAGTAAGGAGGAACCTTCCGTTGAGTCACGGGCTACAGAGTGGACCCGCTTGCCTTCTAAATGTTTTTTGGAGCCTTGGGCCAGCCATACCAACCTTAGTCTCAGACTTGGTCAATAGTTTATGTCTAATGGAATCGTCCATACAATGTTTATAATAATATTGAGTAGCTACATGGATTAATAATGTTTCATAGTATTAATTCAGCATGCTGTCAGTTACTTAGTGAGGATCTGTTGCAGGTAAGGCATCTCTCCACCTTGGGTAAGGAAGGATCTCTCAGTCTCAGGAGAGGAATTTCTAACCTTGAGAAACGTTCCTGCTCAAGGGGAGAGTCAGCGTGCGTGTTGCCCATCTGTAATTCAAGGGAGAGCTCACATTGGCCCCATCCTGATGGTAATATTTATAGGGTGAAGTAGTTGGCTTGAAGTCAACAGTATAGACAAGATAGATGCTCTTGTTTTAATTCTGGTATGGTGTTCTGTACTTTGATTATCTTGCACTTTTTGGTTTTGAAACCACCTTTCGAAATAGTTTTGAAGACTCATTCACTCCCATGTATGCGAGCCAGGTGCTTTCCAGTTCTCAAGTTCCCCCCAAGGACGTGATGCCCATTGCTCTTTAGTCAGCCAAACCAAAGTCTGGCTAGGAGTCAAGTGTGTCCATCAGACGTAGGAGCAACAGCACACATTACTGAGCCCACTGGGCCTCCCTCTCCTGCCTTTCCAGCCTGGGCAGAGGCACAGGAAATGCTTCTCGCAAGTTGGAAGCCCAACGGGACTGGAGGGAGTCATGCCCACTTGCTCCCCTTGGCTAGCAAAGGAGGAAGGGAGGCCCCTGTGCACCTCCCGTGCTGGAGAGAGGAATCCTCTCTGGAAGGACATGCCGACTGCTCTGCTGCCTTCAGCTCCCAACAAGCCAGGACCCTCTGCCTCAGAACGTCTGAGGCTTTCTGATTTGATATGAGTTGATGAAGATGCAGTTGTCTGAAGGGCAGGGAGGGGAATGCCATTTCTGGGGACTTTGCTGTCCTGCTCACCAAATTCAGAGATGTCTCTGGTTCAGTTGCCCTGCCTCGGTTTACATTGTGTTTCTGGGGGGTCAGCACTGCCTGGAGCTGTAGACACAGTCTCCACCTCCTCACAGCTTCCATCCCACCAGGGAGGCAATCAGATTGGTTTTACTCTCTGCAAATCCTCAGGAGCAGGAATCTTTAGAGACTCGTTTGTGCCATAAACCCTGGGACACCTCAGAGGGCAGGGAGCCTTGAGGTGCTGCTGGAGACTGAGCTCAGGAGCTGCTGGGAGAAGAGGGCAGAGGCAGAGTAAGGAATGAGCCCTGGTTCGGGGCTTGCAGTGAGGTCCAAGAAGTGAAGAAGTGGTAGGGAAGGGGCAGAAGGTAAGACCCTGACCTTGGACTTCTTTGCCATGATCCATCAGAGCAGATGACACGGCTTCATGATGAGGACTGCGCGTTTGTGCTGGATGTGCTGAGGGTGAGTGAAGGCTGGGTCTTATTAGTCAAGCTGCTGGGTCTTTGAAGAGAAGAAATGAGAGCAGAGAGCCCTGAGTCTCAGCCTTGTCCTTTCCTTCATGTCTTCCCACCCCACCTCCCGCTTTCCTCCGCACACCCCCGAGCCCCTGGCACTGCACAGTGAGATCCCAGGGACAGCCCGGGGACACTCTCCCACCTTAGCTGGGCGGGGTCGGGGGGGAGCATTTGGGCAGGCTGTGTGGGGCCAGATTGCCTGTGCCCTTCACTTCATCTTTCACAGGGCTATTTCAGTCTTGCTTTGTTTTACTTACTGCAGGTATCAGTTATTCGGACTCACTTTTGGCAAACTCTCAGAAGAGTTCCTGCGATTATCACGGCTGGAAGAGATGCATTCCAGCCCAAGGGGTGGGTGTGAGACACTTGGAGGGAACTGCTGTTTCAGAGAGCTGTGTTTCCTGGGCATGAGCTTTCTCCAGTCATGCACCAAGGCATGTACCTGGCATGGCCCATGCCCCTGAACCTGATCCTCTCCCACTCACCCCCAGGCACCCTGCAGAGTCCAGCTCAATATCCTACTTTTTTCCGGGAGCCCCACAAGCACAGCTGGCCATGCTGTGGTCCTGCTGCTGGGCTGGGATTTGCAGGCAGGCCACCCCAAAGCCCTCAGGAACCTCTGCTGAGGAGGGAAAAATGTGAAGCAAATGGTTCTGCCCAGCAGCTTTTAATCACAGAATGATGGAGCAGCTGGGCTTGGAAGTCACCTCAGGATATCATTCAGTCCAAGCTCCCCTCCTAAAAGCAGAGTCAGCAAGAGCAGGTGGCTCAGGACCATGTCCAGTTGAGTTTTGAATATCCACAAGGATGGAGCCTCTGTAGGCTCTCTGGACAACTGTTCCAGTGCTTGACCACCCTATCTTTAAATGGAATTTCCTTATATTTCAATGTGTCCTTTCTTCCTGGCACCACTGAAGAGAGTCTGGCTTTGTCTCCTTTCTTCCTCCCATCTGTTCTTCCTGCACAACCTCTCCCATGGGGCTTGGTTGACTCCCTGTTACCCCTTCCCTATCTTTATTTGATTTCCTCCTTCCCACCTTTTGACCCACAATGTGGTTTTCAGCATGCTCTCTGGCAGTCCCGCAGCACAGTCCCTTGGCCATCTGAAGCAGTAACTCCTCATTTGCCCTTTCTCAAGGGAAGAAATTGGCCTGTTGGCTGATGGGGGAGGAGTGGGGTGGGAATCCTTCCCTTCTCGTGTGAATGCTTCAGCGAGCTGTGGCCACTGACCCTGCGATGTGCCCATCCCTTGCTTTGGAGGAAGGGTGGTGTCTGGCATGGCATTTCATAAACAGGGATTTTTTGGATAGTGAGTTTTGTTTTCTCTGGCACACCTTCTCTTTCCTGAGAGCAGAAGGATGTCCATCCTCAACACCTATAACACGTCTTCCTGGGCATAACCACAGGCATATCACATTGTCTGTTTCTGCGTGAGCAAATGCACATCATGGATTTATTCTGCAGTGAGAAAGACTTTCCATTGGGCAGCTCGCCTCTCGAGTCTGCAGTGGTTCTGCTGGGATGAGTGTTCTTTACCCATCAGGAAAAACATTTATTTTGTGCTTTCACTAGTTATGAAACACAAACAGCTAATGTGAAGAGAGCAATGTCCTACCCAAATAAATGTTGAAGGTAAATGCTGAAATGAGTCTCTTTCTCATAGCCCCTCTCTGTGGCTACTGAGGAAATAAACGACAAACAAGACTGCATGGCCGACGGGGAAAGGGACAACAGGACATCATCCATGGATTTTGTGCTGCTGGGAATACGTGATGTCCTCATGCTCCAGAGCCTGCTCTTTCTCCTCTTGCTTATTATCTACTCAGTCACCATGGTTGGGAACATCCTCATCGTTGTGCTGGTGGTGGCTGACCGGCATCTGCACACCCCCATGTACTTCTTCCTGGGCCATCTGTCCTCCTTGGAGACCTGCTACAGCTCCACCATCCTGCCCCAGCTGCTGGCCAGATTCCTGACTGGGGACAGCAGTATCTCTGCTCACGGCTGCATGGCTCAGTTCTACTTCTTTGGTTCCTTTTTGACTACTGAGTGTTACCTGCTGACGGCCATGTCCTACGATCGGTACTTGGCCATATGCCAGCCCTTGCTCTATGCAAGCCTCATGACCTGGAAGGTCTCTCTACACCTGGCAGCTGCATCTTTGCTGGGGGGTTCACTGCTGCTGGTGGTAGTCACAGTCTTGTTATCCCAGTTGCAGTTCTGTGGTCCCAAGGCCATTGACCACTTCTTCTGTGATTTTACCGCATTGCTGGAGCTTGCCTGCAGCGACACCAGAGCAATCACAATTGTTTCTTTCATATTTGGTATCTTCGATGTAGTTTTTCCCTTCCTGTTCACGCTGGCCTCCTACATTTGCATCATAACTGCCATCCTGAGGATCCCATCCAGCACTGGCAGGCAGAAGGCCTTCTCCACTTGCTCCTCTCACCTCACTCTTGTCACCACTTTCTATGGCACCCTTTTTGTTGTCTATATGCTGCCCAGAACAGCCTCCCTGAGACAGCTCAACAAAGCTTTCTCCTTTTTCTACACTGTCCTCACACCCCTGGTCAATCCCTTCATCTACAGCCTGCGGAACAGGGAGGTCAGGGAGGCCATCAGGAAGGTGCTCAGGAAAGCCCTGCCTTGCACCCAGAGCTCACACTACCTTGGTGACACAGGCAAAAGACACTTCTAGCTCCTTTGAAATCTCTGGATACCAGCTGACACTTCAGAAGTGCATGCCTCTGAGATTGCTTGTGGAGTGGCAAGGGCAAGAAAGCAAAAAGTCCTTGGAGGTAAATACCGTTGTTTAAAAAACAATGTTGAAAGTGTCATGGGTTTGCTTGTGCCTTGATAATAAACACCTTGTTGGTCTTATGTGTGGCAACTGTTGAAGTGTCAAGATTTTCTTTTCTAGAGGACATAAGAATGTGTATTTGGCCTAATAATTGAATACTTGTAAGGACCATCGCACGGGCATCTTTCTGACTCTGCGTTCCCAGGACGGGAATCATCTTCCCCTGTGATGCACATTTCCAGAGCATGAACATCACATGTCAGCCACAAATGAAGGCCTACTGTCACCGTATCGCTAAGAAAAGCAGGCCATTTCTTAGGCATGTCTTAGGAATCAGTTGGGGATGCAGCAGGTGAGCAGCTGAGGAAGAAGCCTTTGCTTCTCCTGCTGCAAGGGGAGGTGGAGAGGCTGGAGTGGGGGGAGCAGTTCCTCTTTCTGAGAGCTAAAACAAGATCATCCCCTGGATCTCCCTTCCCCCAATTTTTCCTCCCCGCTTCCCAGAGAAAGGAGCAAGTCCTGGCTCCAGCTGTGCTCCTCTGGCTCAGGCTCAAGCTCCTCTCTTCACCCTACATCTTCTTGGACAGAGACAGGGACAGCCACTGCCCTGCTACAGCTCCTTCATCCTTGGGGGATCAGGCTTTCTACCTCAGCCCTCCTTCCCCACTGGCTGGGGCTGCCTGCGATGGAGCTCATTTTCCTCCCAGCAGCCCATAAGGTGCAGTGTTTTGGATTGGGGACTAAAGCCATGTTGATAACACACCAATGTTTTAGCTATTGCTGAACAGTGTCTGCACAGCATCAAGACCGTCTCTGTTTCTCACGCTGCCCTTACAGTGAGGAGGTTGAGGGGGCACAAGAACTTGGGAGGGGACACAGCCAGGACAGCTGACCCAAAGAGACCCAACAGGTCTTCTGTGCCATATGGCATCATGCTCAGCAATAAAAAGGGAGGGATGGGGTGTTTTGGCTGGGTCCCCATCTGGGGACTGGTGGGGCACTAGTGTACTTGTGGGAGGTGGTGACTGATTGCCATTTCATCATTTATTATTTTAAGGTTTCTGTGTTTTTTCTTTCTTCTTTGTTCCTCTTTCTTTCACTTATTAATCTCTTTCTGTCCTAACACATAACTTTCCTCCCTTTTGCTCTTCCTATTCTCTGCCCCCATCCTGCTGGGGTGGGGAGTGAGTGAGGCACTGGTGGGAGGAAGCCAAATAGGAGGCTGCTTGGGGAGGAAGCAGAGAGGGCTGCCACAGGGACTGTGCTGGGGAGATGTTTTTACAACCCCTAATGCACCCTGGTCCATGCAGTGCCTGTACCGCAAGGCTATGGGGCCATTGGGGCAGGGGGACTTGGCTGGCGCAGCTGAGGAGGTCTCACCCCACAGTCCCCAGCTCTGTCACCCACAGGCACTGCCACAGTCCATCTGTGCTGGGCGATGAGGTGTCTCTGTGTGCCCTTCTCTGAGTCCATGCACGCACCCACAATGCCTGCCTCAGCTTTGAGCAGTCACCATAGCTAGATTGCAGGGTCTCAGGAGATCCTGGCCAGGCTGTCCTTGGAGGTGGGCTGTGCTGCTCCTCAGCCCACAGCATGTGCTGACTGCCAGCCCAGCAATGCTTCTTGCAGAAGAGCTGAGAGTGTGCGGGGAGCATGTGTGAGCCCTGCAGGATGTCCTCACCCCAGGATTCTTCTTGGTGTAAATGGGAACCATTGGATCCCAAAGTAATTTCTGCTGCGTGAGACCTGTGAGGGCTGCACAAATGCTGACAGCTGTTTTAAAAGAAAAAAATAATGCCTTGTGCTCTAATGGCTTCAGTGCAGTGGGGGTGCACACAGGCACTACTCTGATACCCTCCTCCACCACCATCATGACCAACGAACAGGCCACTTCCATACTGACACTCGGACCCGATATGCCACAGCTCCTGCCAAAGTTTGTCTCTACTCCAAGCCCATTTCCACACAGCTTGTGCTAGATCAGGTGCTCTCGACATTTTCTCAACAAATTCAGAATATCTCCGTTGGCTGACCTCCCACAACCTTTCCTGGGCCCTTCCTCTTTTGATTGGCTCTTGAAAGATTTCTCAAAAAGCCCCTAAAAACCAGCTCTCTCAACCTCTTCTGGTACATAATGTGCTTCAAGTCAAAACCACCTTTCTGTCCTTTGCTGGACTATCCAAAGTCTATCAGGGACTTCCTCGTGCTGGAGAGCCCCACACTAGACTTGGCAGTCCTGATGCGGTCCCCAAATAGAGGGGAAGCGTCACTTCCCTTTCCCTCCTGGCTGTGATTTTGCTAATCCCACCCAGGATGCAGTTGGCATTCCTCATCCCAAGGACACATTACTCCCTCCTGTCCCACCTGCTGTTCCCCCAGACTCCCAGGTCCTTTTCTGCAGCGCTGCCTTCCAGCCAGTCATCCCCAGCCTGGCCTGTTGCACGGAGCTGTCCCAGCACAGCGACAAGATGAACGTGACGTTTGTCTTGCTTCAACTTTGTGCAGGTTACAGGCAGTCCATTTTCACAAAGTTGTCAAGGGCTATGATATCCACATTTTTCCTCATTCAGAGGGCCCATCATGTCATCTTTCAAAGAATTCAGGTTAGTCAGGCACAATTTTCCTTCTTGAGTTCATGGTGGCAATTCCCAATCCCCTTCTTGGACTTCAGGTGTTTGGAAATGGCTTCCTGAAGGATTTGCTCCATCACCTTGCAAGGGACGGATATCAATGTGACCAGCCTGTAGTTCCCTGACCTACTTTTTGCTCTTCATGAAGATGGGTGGGATGTTTGCCTTTTCCCAAGCATCAGGAACCTCCCTCACTGTCATGGTTTTCCCAGAATGACAGAAGCAGACACACAATGACATCAGACAGCACCCCCTGATCCCTTGGCTGCAACTCCTCACCTCGTGCATGACTGAGACTCGTGTATGACCAATCAGCTCACTGATGCTCTCTCCACATGCTCTTGGTCACTAGGCACCCTGCCCCACTGAGCAGTGGGCCCACATTTTTCTTGGCTTTCCTTGGGCTTCCAGCACACTTACCTTCTTGCTACCCTTTGCATCACTCAAGCAGTGCCCAGCCTGGGGGAAGCTCTGCCTTGGGCATGAGGAGGGTGGAGGGACGAGGAGCAGGGAAGGTTGGAAGAAGACAGAGCAGCTCTGCAAAAGACCAAGGGGGAACACATTGCTGAAGCTGGGGCTCCTACCTGTGAGTCGTCAGTCGAAGCCTCTCCCAGCTCAGTTACTTCTGCCCTGACCCAGGAGCCCTTGTCCTGGTGCCAGCCCTGCCTCAGTGCAGACTGGAGCACAAGAGGTGTCCTCCTCAGGGACGTCCCTGTGAGCGGTCCCAGCCCAACCCCACAGATGGGGGCTGCCCTCTCCCTGCCCAGGCCGGCCAGCCTGGCAGTGCCAAGAGCCCATCCCCTGGCACCCCACTGCAACCTGCTCCTGGAAGGCTTGGTCAGAGCCCTCCAAGGGAGCTGGAGCTGCCTCAGGCTCAGGGGAAGGCTGGTGGCAGGAGGGTGGGACATGGCCACAGCACAGCAGTGCTGGGAGCTGGGGCACCAACAGGGAAAGGCGGGTGTGACCCATGCCCTGGGCTGCACACAGGGGCACGGGGCAGCTGCTGCCTCTGGGGTTGGCCAGGCTACCAAATCAGGGGAGATGTCAGCTCGAGGGCAGGATCGCTGGGATTTTCTTGGACTTGCAGTGCAAACGTGCCTGTGGGGAGGGCAAGTGGGCAGGATCAGGCACAGGCAACTGCAGTGACAGGGGTGGAAAGAAAGTGTGCTGACCTCCTGCCATGGCTGATCACCTTTAGCCATAAAAGCCTGGAGGGGTCTTGTGTTTTCACATGGTTCTCCTTGAAGATGAAGCAGTTGCCTGAGGCCCCTTTGTCCTCCAGGGCACTTTCCCATGAAATCCAGCTTAGGAGCTCCTTGAACAAGACAAGAATTTCTATCCTGAACTCCAAGGCTCTGATGCTGGCATTTGCCTTGCACTCCTCTCTTGGGAATTTAAACCCCACCATCTGCTGTTCACTGCAGCCATCTGACACCGACCCTCTGTGGAAGAGCTCACGTACCCATGGTTCCAAGTGCCTATGGATCTGTCTCAGATATTGGCTCCAGAAGGTCAGAAGAGGCCACCTCAAACCTCTCATCTAGCTGGGCCCATTCCTGGAGGAAAAGAGAAGTGGCAGGATTTGACAGTCCTCTTCCCAGTGCTAAGGCAGGACTGTATTCACCTCACCTTTCTGCATGGTGGCAAAATTAGCTCTTTCTCTTAGTAGTATCCTCAACTGGATGAGAAGGAAGGAGAAGGTAGAAGTCAACTGAAGGAGTCTGCAGATGGTATGCGCATATTCTGTACTTTTCAATGAATGCAGGTCCTGTATGACCTGATTCCCGGTTCCTAAGTCAGTTGGGTATTTTTGAACATAGGTCTTTTTTCTGTTCCTTTCCACTGAATTGGTCACACTCACATGTTTGCTTTTGATTTCAGAGAAGAAACAGGTTTAATTTTAGTTCACCACAAAGCAACAAGAACAACAACAACCACCATTTTTCATGTTCCTGGAGCAGACAGAATAGTGTTCCGTTCTGCTCATATGGGAGGAATTGCATCCTGCTTTCAACAAACAGGTTTGTTGTTTGACTGATTCCTTGGTAGGAGGAGAAGTACATGGACAAACCCTGCACTGATTTTGAGCGGATGAACTCGTTGACCTCATAGGTCCAATGTTAAATTGTTTCTGTTAGTAGCAAAGAGGCGTAGGGCATATGGGCAGTATACTTAAATGGGATGCTTGTTTACTGGCAATTGTCTGATCTGCTCTTGGGTGGTTCCTGTGACCAGAGCAGTATTTTGATAAAATAATCGGGCCAGTCTGGAAGACATCTGGATTCAGGTAACACTATTTGACTTCAGAAAGACCTGTTGTGATCCTTCAGCAGGACAGCAGCACCCTGGACATTCAGGTGCTCATCTGTGCAAAAAAGGACTTTGCAGATTGCCTTTCTTGGGAAGACTGGCTCCTCGCAAGCATTTTTGCCAAGTAGGCAAGTACTTATGGGCCCACTGCCCTCTGCATCTGTCACGCACATCCCCGTCAACCGGATGGATCATTCATCCTCTGGAACCAAAAGGTCGCGAGTAACGCTAATGATCCAGGCCATTTGCTAGCACACATTTCCTTCGTGTTGTCCTTTGTTGTAACACGAACTAGTCTTGGAAGAGTCAGGCTGTGCTCTGCCTGTCGTGACAAACTACTCAGCCCTTGCCACCGCCTGCCTTCAACCAAAAAGTTTTGTCAGCACACACAAAATGTTCTTGTCAGGGTGCCTTCTGCATCCGTGCCCCTCTGCTGCCTGCTGGCAGGAGCCTGCTGCAAGATTTGGAAAGCACCAAATGCTGCTTTTTGTTGCTGCTGTCACTGAACTTGATCCTGTAGTTGAAAAGGGAGGAGTGGTAGTGACCATGTGAGGCACGTAGATGTAGGTCTACCTCACTGCTCGTTGTGAAGTTCCTGTGAGGTTCAGTGTGACTGAGGATTAGCTGGCTTAGTGTTACAGTGGTACTTCCCACCTTCATCATCACTTGCATTAAACTAGCTTTTTTTTTTTTCTTACCTGTACTGTCCCACCTCTACTCAAGTTGCTGTCGTGTTATAGGAACCATGACTCCTCATGAGCCATCTGCACACATGCCTTAAATGCTGACGTGCTGGAGCTTCAGTGCACAGGGCCCTTGAGACACTTGGGGATTGGGCCAGCAGAAACCTTCTCAAGTTTTAGAAGGAGAAGGGGCAGAGTGGGACAGGACTGGACTCTGACCAGGAGGCCCTGGGCATTATGAGGGATGCCATATGAGCCACTGGGAAATGCTCACCATCAATATAGGCATCTCCTGCATACGGAGCTGCATTGTAGCATGACCACCCAGACACGGGGTGTCACCATCCCCCTCGACCCAGCACTGGTGTGGCCACACCTGCAAGAGGCTGTGGGGCTTTCCATTCTGAAGAGTGGGAAGGAACGGGAGAGTGTCCAGAGGATGTCTGCAAAGGTGGGTTTAGGGGGCATGAAGCACATGAATTGTGTGGAGAGGCTTAAGGACCTGGACTTCCATGCCCTGATAATGTGGAGGCTTGTGCGGGAGTAAGAGAGTAGCCTGAAATTTGGAGTTTCAGGTGGTTTCAGGGTGTTTTCAGAGATGATGGAGCTTTCCTCTGCAGTGGGAAACCACATGAGAAAGGAAAAGCATGACAAAGTGCAGCTTGGGAGGCTGAGGCTGGACAGGAAGAGAAAGAGATGTGCCTTGAAGGGTAGTGCTGTGGTGCCAGAGGTCACGCAGAGGGAGCCTGGATCAGCGCAATGCTTTGTGTTTCAAGGCACAGGCAGGGAGGAAGAAGAGATATCAGTAAAGGCAGGAAGATGCCACGGTGGGTGCAAGGTGACAACCTAAGTTTGGTGTCCACAGCCTGCAGGACTTTGTCCCCTTGGCTATGGCAGCTGGCTCTGCTACAAGGGCCTGAGAGCAGACATGTTAGTCTCATGGAACTGGGGCCTCCGTGCTTCCTTGCACCCCCCAGGGAGGCTGGGAGGTGTGGTTCTGCTGCCCTTCTCTCAGCATTGCCCACCCCACATCACACTGCCCAGGAAGAGCCCTGAGCTCTTTGGTGAGGGACAGGATCCCCCTACCCAGGGCTGACCGCTTGCCATGATAAAACAGATCAAGTTTTACACAGCGTCAGATCCCCCTGCACAGTGCCTTTGCCTACCTGTCATCACAGCCTCCGATTTTCTACTCAAACAAATCCGTGGTCTGTAATGGCCCTCAGAGGGGCCAATTAATGCTCCAAGACACTTTGGCTTTTCCTTCTGACTTTAACTCCTTGAGAGCTTGTTCAATCTCCTCTCAGTATCTGAGGCTCATGGATTCAGCACCAAATACCCCATGGGGCTTGTTAAAGTGCAGAAAGCCCTAAGGAGGCACATGTCTTCCGCAATTTTCTTCAGGGCTTCCAGAGTTGTACAGATAATTGGAAAGGTCTCAGGAGTCTAATTAAAGTGGAAGATTTCAATCAGAACTCAATTAAAAAGCAGGCTGTTCTTTTTTTTCACTTTTAAAGGGTTTTAAAATTACTGTTTCATTCTACAGAAGAAGTGATAGCAGCTTTTTCCAATTGATATTGATGCAGAAGGTCTCCTGAGGAGGTCTGGAGAGGTAGCAGCAGCCGTCTCCTTGAGGTCCCCCACTGTATGGGCACCTTTCCTCCCCGCCTCCCCAGCCCCACCATTTCTCTCAGGGGCCGCCTGGCACTTGCATTCTTTTCCTACATCAGACTTCCACACTGAAGTCTGCAGCTGATTGTACAGTTCCTTTGCACCAATTCCCACCCGATTTACCCTGAGACTTGCCTGTAAATTGACAGAGGTTTCTTATTAATTTTGAACAAACAGAAGTAAAGTGTGATAAAAATAAATGAAAAGACCCAATGGACTCATCAACTGTATGCCAAGTCCAAGCCTCCAATAAGGTCCACCTTCCTCAAGCACTGAACGACCATAAAATAAATATGTTTGGCAGACAGATAAGAAATGATAAATATACACACAATTAGTGAGTTGGCTAAAGGGACAGTTTGGCAGATTCAATCAACTTTGCCTTATTCTTGGCCAAATTTCCATCCCAGAGCATTATCAACAACTCATGTTTCTAGAGAACTCCCTGCCCCTCCCCATGTGGTCACATCTACCTGGCTGCCTGTGCCTCCTGATCCCATGCCCACCTCCAGCAAATGAAGTTGGGGTGCTTTGTGGGAACATTTTACAGTCAACGTTCAAAGCATTCCTGAGTTAGGACTGAGAAAGAAATGAACCTGTGTTGCATCAGGTGCTTGTTAACATCGTCACACTTAGCAAAAGCCTTCCTCGAAGATGGTCTCTCCTGGAAGTCCCTCTGCAAGCATGCCGAAATTGAGATGCAAGACTAAACTCCTTACAGTTGCTGCACACTAACAAGCTCCCAGGGGAGAGTCAGTGAGTGCGGAGGGCCATGGCAGGAATCAAGAGCCCTGGAGGTTTAGTAGGGCCTGCTGAGGGCTGTGGGTGATGAAGCTGCTTCAGGAAATTGAAGCGTGCCTCCCTGGGGGCTGATTAGAACAGAAAATCAGAGGCAGCAATCTCAGGATGACAAAGCAAGGAGACAGAGGCGTCATGTGTCAGGTAGCCCCTTGGATATGCCCTGTCAAGGCAAGGGGCCCCGTGCTCATCCCCAGCCCATCACAATGATGATGCTTTTGGTCTTCAGCAGCTGAGGTTTGCCTCTGGTCTCAACAAGGGCCAATACACGCAGAGTGCCTACCCACCCTTGCCCCTCAGACGTGACACTGGGCAGCTCACCTTAAGACTTTGCCTGTACCCTAAGCCTAGTACCTATGCTGGAGGTCTCATCTTTAGCCCTTCCCTCAACACTAATGCCAAAGCAGAAACACTCACCACATGCCTGCAGCCTAAACCCAAACCCAACTCCCTAGCCCGTTCTCCAACTCAGAAAAACGTATTGGAGAGGCCAAGATTAGTGGGAGCCTGGGCGGCAGGGATCATACCCTGGTGGAATTCGTGATCTGAAGGGATATATGCCAGGGGAAAAGTATAGTCAGGACCCTAAACCTTGGGAAAGAAACATTCAGTTGTTTAAGTAATTGGTAAATGGGACCCATGCACCCCTCCTGAAGGTCAACAAGTCCAAGTGCAAGGCCCTGCACCTGGGTCGGGGCAAAGCCCAGTATCAATACAGACTCGTTGATGACTGGATTGAGAGCAACCTGTGGAGAAGGACTTGGGCACACTGGTGCGTGAAAAATTGGGCAAGAGCTGGCAATGTGCACTTGCAGCTCAGAAAGCCAATCATACCCTGGGCTGCATCAAAAGAAGTGTGGCCAGCCAGTGGAGGGAGGGGATTCTCCCTCTCTACTCCAAACTCATACTACTTCATCTGAAACACTGTGTCTGGTTCTAGGGGCCCCAGCACAATAAAGACATGGACCTGTTGGAGCGGGTCAAGAGCAGCATCACGAAAAATTTTTTGAGAGCTGGAAGAATTCTCCTATGAAGAAAATCTGCGAGCGTTAGAATTCACAGAATCATAGAATCACTAAGGTTGGAAAAGACCTGTAAGTTCCAACCATCAACCCAACACCACCATGCCCACTAAACCATGTCCCACAATGCCTCGTCCACATGTTCCTTGAACATCTCCAGGGATGGTGTCTCCACCACCCCCCTGGGCAGCCTGTTCCACTGTTTCACCACTCTCTCAGTAAAGACATTTTTCCTAATATCCAGCTGAAACCTGCCCTAAACACCCCCAGTTCCCTCAGCCGCTCCTCATCAGACTTGTGCTCCAGACCTCTCACCAGCTCCTTCGCCCTTCTCTGGACATGCTCCAGCACCTCAATGTCCTTCTTGGAGTGAGGGGCCCAAAACTGAACACAGGATTTCAGGTGCGGCCTCACCAGCGCCGAGTACAGGGGTACGATCACCTCCCTGCTCCTGCTGGCCACACCATTTCTGATACAAGCCAGGATGACGTTGGCCTTCTTGGCCACCTGGGCACACTGCTGGCTCATATTCATCCGGCTGTCAATCAACACCCCCAGGTCCTTTTCTGTGGGGCAGCTTTCTAGCCTCTCATCCTCAAGCCTGTAGCGTTGCCTGGGGTTGTTGCGACCCAAGTGCAGAACCCGGCACTTGGCCTTGCTGAACCTCACACAATTGGCCTTGGCCCATATATCCAGCCTGTCCAGATCCCTCTGCAGAGCCTTCCTACCCTCAAGCAGATCAACAGTCCCACCCAACTTGGTGTCATTTGCAAACTTGCTGAGGGCACACTCAATCCCCTCATCCAGATCGTCAATAAATATATTAAACAAAACCGTCTTCAAAAGTGAGCCCTGGGGGACTCCGCTTGTGACTGGCCGCCAACTGGATTTCGCTCCATTTGCTACGACTCGCTGGGCTCGGCCATCCAGCCAGTTTTTTTACCCAGCGAAGAGTGCACCTGTCTAAGCCATGAGCTGCCAGCTTCTCCAGGAGAATACTCTGGGAGACAGTGTTGAAAGCTTTACTAAAGTCCAGGAATTGTTCAGCCTAAAGACAAAAAGGCTCCAAGGAGGCCTTACTGCAGCCTTCCAATGTATGAAGGAGTCTAATGAGAGAGAGTGATATTTTAGCAGGGCCAGTAATGAGAGGACAAGGGGCAATGGTTTTAAACTGAAAGAGTGTAGATTTAGATTGGACATATGGAAGACATTTTTCATAATGAGGGTGGTGAGACACTGGAAAAGGATGCCCAGAGAAGTTGTGGATGCCCCATCACTGGCAGTGCTCAAGGTCAGTTTGGACGGGACTTTGAGCAATCCGACCTAGTTGAAGATGTCCCTGAAAAGAAGGGATTGGACTAGGTGATCTTTAAAGGTCCCTTCAAACCCAAACCATTCTGTGAGACTATGATTGCAGATGCGGCCACACCAGTGCTGAGTCAAGGGGGACGATAACTCCCCTTGTCTGGGTGGCCACGCTCCTCCTAACACTGCCCCGTATGCAGCTGGCCTTATTCATGCTGAGCCTTTCCCGGTGGCTCATAGGGCATCCCTCATAACGCCCAGGCCCTTCTGGTCAGAGTCCAGGCCGTCCAGTGCCACTTTGCCCCTTCACCCCTTCTCCTTGTAAAACTTGAGGAGGTTTCTGTTGGCCAAATCCCCATGTGTCTCAAGGTCCCTGTGCACTGAAGCTCCAGCATGTCAGCATTTAAGGTACATGTGCAGATGGCTCATGGTGAGTCATGCTTCCTCTAACAGGACAACAACTTCAGCAGACATAGGACAGTGCAGGTAAGAAGAAGGGGTTACTAGTGTAATGGAAGGGATGATGAATGGAAGTTCCACTGTAACAATCTCAGAAACACCATGGCAAGAACCAAGCATCAGAATGCAGGGACAATGAGGACACCTTATACAGGCACAGGGCCTGGGAGACACCCGTATGCTGTCCCACTTGTCAATGACCTCCGGGTAATGTGCAACTTTATAATCAATGGAGATGAAAATACAGAGAATGGAGAAGGCAAAACTCACAAAAGGAGAGGTGGAAGTCAGTGGGGCCACATAAGACCATACCTGACAGCCAGGAGGTGTTGGCCACCGTGGCCAGGGCCCCACTGATCCATGGCCCAGCTGCCAGCTGCAGGCAGGATGTGGCCCTCCTCAGGGCTGCATAGAGCAGCAGTCTGCAGCCAGGCACGTGGTGATCAGAGGACATCACAGCCAGGAGTGAGCACTCTGCTCCTGTGAGAGAAGCAAAGCAGGAGAATTGCAGGATGCAGCAGCAGATGGAAACAGCCCTGTCCCCTGTCAGGACAGTAGCCTAGGCAGGGTGGTGGAGCTACAGCAGGACAAGTGTCCCAGGAAGAGGTACCTGGGGGTGTGGAGATGCCCATCAACAACCCCCAGCACAATAGTGGAGAGGTTTGCAGCCAGGGTCATGGTGTGGGTCATCAGGAAGAGCAGGAGGAGAGGAACCTGCAGCCCAAGGTGACTGCTGCATCCCAGGAGCACTGTTGTTTCATCCAATCCATGCAAAGGCATCCTGCATGCTGTGGGTTGTTTCACAATCATGTGCAATAGTTGCATGGGAACCTCACTATGGAGGCAGCCCAGGAAGCAGGAACCAGGTGGGGAGCTGGAGCTACATTTTCTGATAGTGCTCACACAGCCCTGAGTAGTACCGCAGGGACTGAGATTTGGCCCTTACACCAGCTACCACTGTGAAGTAGAGGACCTTCTGTGGGTGTGTTTGGGGCCTGGATGGTGTCACCTGTTATCCTGAGACATGTGTGAACACTCTGGTTATGGCCTCATTGAAAAGGAGCCCAAGCACCCCCCAGCACTCTGTGGATATCCAGAGGAGTGAGGGTGACAGCAACGGACAGCCCTGAAGCATGTCTGCAAATCCTAGAGGTGTTTCTTTCCAAAGAGCGGCAGGGCATGAGGTAGAGACGGTTGTGTGTAGAAGTGTGGCAGGGAACTCTGCCTCTGTGTAGGAGAGTGGCCTGATCGTGCAGTGGCAGGCAGAGCACCCAGCCCAGGGGTGCAGAAGTCATGAGACTCAGACCAGAAGTGTCTACAGGAGAGCGTCCTGCCAGCACTCAATTTGGGAGATGCTTTAGCAGGGCTTCCTAAGGGCTGATACAAAGAAGACAATTCCTGGTGGCACAAGGTCAGTGTAACTCTTCATGCCTTCCTTCCCTCTCCCCTACAGCCACTGTTACAGAGGCTGTTGATGACCTGGGAGTGGCTCTCAGCGAGGCAAGAGTCATCTCTGGAAGGAACAGAAGGTGCCAGAGGTGAGAAAGGGTGATGAAGCTGTGGTTGGGTTGAGAGCAGGTGGAGCAAGAGCCAGCAATGGCTGTTGGCTAGAAGAAGCAAGTCCCCAGAGAAGATGGGTGGCATCTGGAACTTGAGCTGGTTGCCCAGCAGATGATCTATCCCCACCTGTGAGTGAGATGAGGGTGCTGATGCAGGGGGAAGCACCATGCTTTCCCTAAGCCTGCCTCAGCACTGGGAAGAGGACTGTCAAATCCTGCTGCTTCTCTTTTCCTTCAGGAATGGGCCCAGCTCGATGAGAGGCTTGAGGTGGCCTCTTGTGACCTTCTGGAGCCAATATCTGAGACAGAGCCATAGGCACTTGGAACCATGGGTACGTGAGCTCTTCCACAGAGGGTCGGTGTCAGGTGGCTGCAGTGAACAGCAGATGGTGGGGTCTATATTCCCAAGAGAGGAGTGCAAGGCAAATCCCAGCATCAGAGCTTTGGAGTGCAGGATGGAAATTCTTGTCTTGTTCAGGGAGCTCCTGGTCTGGATTTCATGGGAAACTACCCTGGAGGACTGTGCTGGTTTTGGCTGGGGTAGAGTTGTCTTCCTTCATAATTGCTAGTATGGGGCTATGTTTCGGATTTGTTCTGGCAACAGTGTTGATAAAGAAGGGATGTTTTAGTTACTGCAGAGCAGTAACACAGCCACTTGCTCACTGCCCCCCGGTGGGATAATGGAGAGAATCGGACGAGTAAAGTGAGAAAGCTCATGGGTTGAGGTAAGAACAGTTTAATAATTGAAATGAAAAGAAATTAAATAATAATATTAATGAAAATAATAATAAAAAATGTAATGAGAAGGACAATAACAACAACAACAAAATAAAATCCAGGTAAGACAAGTGATGCAAATGAAAACAATTGCTCACCACCATCCAACTGATGCCGAGCCTGTCCCCAAGCAGCGGTCCCCCGGCCAGCTTTCCCCCTAGTTTATATACTGAGCATGACATCATATGGTATGGAATATCCCTTTGGTCAGTTGGGGTCAGCTGTCCCAGCCGTGTCTCCTCCCAACTTCTTGTGCACCCCAGCCTCCTCGCTGGTGGGGTGGTTAGAGAAGCAGAAAAAGCCTTGACTCTGTGTAAGCCCTGCTCAGCAGTAACTAAAACATCCCTGCTTTATCAACATTGTTTTCAGCCCAAATCCAAAACACAGCCCCATACTAGCTGCTATGAAGAAAGTTAACTCTATCCCAGCCAAAACCAGCACATTCTCCACCCCTTATTCCATACCATTCATGTCATGCTCAGGTAGCACACTATCCAATACATTCTCATTACCTACCATCATCTTTCCCATCCTTTGATATAGTACACAGATCATTCCCTTAGTCTATGATCACCCCTGTGAAATGTCTGTAAAATGTCCACAAATGTTCACAAAATGTCCATTGAGTTCATTTAGTCTTTGACTTTGGGCTCCATCTCTTATGGTGGTCACTCAGGACAGGAGAGGTGGTGTGTTGCGTGGAGTTATTGGGCACCACAGCCAGTTCAGGTCAGGTCATTGCTGCACTTGCACTGCTTCTTGTAAGGCTTGTCCTCCATTGGTTCAGGCAGTCCCTGTTATAGTAATTTCTATAACATGCAACTCCAATCATGGGTTACAACAACTTAAATGTATTTCCATGACAATCTCTATCCCTGGTCCCCTTGGGCCAGGTTTTAGGGTTTAACATTGCAATGAACTCTTCCCCTTGCCCCTGCTCCAGCCTGGACTTATCCACAGACTGCAGTCCCTTAGGGGTGTACCTGCTCCAAGTGGAGCCTTATCTATGAGCCACAGTCTCTCCAGGGTATACCCGCTGCGGCATAGACTTATCCACAGCCACAGTTGCTTTGAAGTGCACCCATTCCAGCGTGGCCTTATCCATGGGTCACAATGCCTTCAGAGATATAGCTAGCTGCTCCAGCGTTGCCTTACCCACAGCCACAGTCCTTTCAGAAGTAAAATTGCTCCAGCGTGGCTTTACCCATGGCTGCAGTCCCTCCAGGGATGTACCTGCTCTGTCGTGGGCTTATCCATGGCCACACTTTTGAGGTGCTCCAGCATGACCTCATGCACAGCCACAGATGCTTCAGGTGTACCTTCTGCGTGGGCTTACCCTTGGGCCACAATCCCTTCAGAGGTACACCTGCTGCGGCACAGACAACCATGGCCACAGATGCTTCGAGATGTACCTGCTCTGATGTGGACTCATCCACGGACACAGACGCTTCGGGGTGTCCTGCTCCCACGTGAACTCATCCACAGGTCACAGTCCCTTCGACTCCAGTTCACACTGGATTTCCAGCCTGTCCAGTACAGCAGCACAGAACCAGCAGCGATGCCCTGGCCATCTGCCAGCCCAGGCGCATGGCCATTGCTGTTATCAACATGTTCCCAGGCACAGCAGAGGGAGATGTTCAGCAGTATGGCAGTACAGTGAGCAGCAAAAAGCAGCCACTAACGAGCACTAGACTCCAATATACAGTGAGGCAAGCAAGCCCCATGGCAAGCCCAGGAGCCTGCCGCTTAATAGCTGAACAGCAATAACAGCTATAAATCCGATCGAGCGCATTCCAATCGAACCGGTCGTTATCTTGAACCCTTCGGGCCCTACGTTGGGCACCAAAAAGGACTGTCGTGGTGTTACCCCAGCTGGCAACTAAGCACCACACAGCCGCTCACTCACTTGCCCCCAGGTGGGATGGGGGAGAGAATCGGAAGAGTAAAAGTGAGAAAACTCATGGGTTGAGATAAAGACAGTTTAATAGGTAAAGCAAAAGCTGCACAGGAAAGTAAAGCAAAACAAAGAATTCATTCACCACTTCCCATCGGCAGGCAGGTGTTCAGCCATCTCCAGGAAAGCAGGGCTCCATCACACGTAATTGTTACTTGGCAAGACAAACGCCATCACTCCAAATGTCCCCCCTTTCCTTCTTCTTCCTCCAGCTTTAATTGCTGAGCATGACATCATATGGTATGGAATATCCCTTTGGTCAGTTGGGGTCAGCTGTCCCAGCTGTGTCCCCTCCCAACTTCTTGTGCACCCCCGGCCTCCTCGCTGGTGGGGTGGGGTGAGGAGCAGAAAAGGCCTTGACTGTGTAAGCCCTGCTCAGCAATAACTAAAATGTCCCTGCTTTATCAACACTGTTCCCAACACAAATCCAAAACACAGCCCCATGCTAACTACTGTGAAGAACATTAACTCAATCCCAGCCAAAAGCAGCACGGTCATGCACATCTCCTAGAAGTTTTGGTTTTGGTTTTTTTTTAAATGTATTTATGTCAAATTTGTCAAGTATTGTACAACTCAATGCAAACATCATACCAGGGGATGATGATTTTCAGGCCCTTTAATTTTCCTAAACTGATTCCATCCAAGGACACTCTGGATAGTCACTGGGGTCTAGTAAATGATTTCTCGACCTGAGAGTAGTCATCATCTCCTTGGATGTGTCCCCCTCTAATCGCTCTTGACTGCTTTGACTATTTTCCTTTAATGGTATTGGCAGCTTGGGCAGACACAGCTTCAACAAGCTATTTGCAGTCAGCTCTCCAGGGGAACTGAAGATGTTCTGAAGTATGAAGATATTTAGATGGAACTATCAGAGATGACAGGAATGCCCCAGGAGACCTGTCCCCTTCCTGAGGAGGATCATAGCCAGGCAGGACATTGATTTTGTCTGAGCTAGTATGAGACAACCAAATACCTTGTTGGGACTTCTGGTGCTATTTAGGCATATTTCACATACTCTGCAGTATCACTTTCTCCACAGGAGTCTCTTCAGGGCACGTCTCACTTCCTTATTCTTTAGGCTATAGATGACAGGGTTAAGCATGGGGGTCACAATTGTGTAAGACAGGGCAAGGTATTTGTCAGTATCTGCAGAGTCACTTGACCGTCGTTTAAAGTACACAACCATGACCGAGCCATAGAAGAGAGTCACCACGCCAAGGTGTGAGGAGCAGGTGGAAAAGGCTTTGTGTCTGCCCAGAACTGAAGGCATTTTCAGCATAGCCCTGACAATTTGAGTGTAAGAAAAAACTATCAAGGAAAAGGGAAGGACTGCAAATACCAGGATAATGGTGTGTAGCATCACTTGATTCCAGAAAGTGTCTGCACAGGCCAGTTCCAACAGAGGGGGGACATCACAGAAGAAGTGATGAAGGTCACGGGATGCACAGAAGGGCAAAGTGAACACCTGGTAAGTCTGCCCTACTTGTACTGGTATGACAGCCACCCATGACCCCACTACTAGTCTGACACAGAGCCCCCCATTCATGATGAGGGTATAGTGCAGGGGGTCACAGATGGCTACATAGCGATCGTAGGCCATGGCAGCCAGGAGAAGGCTTTCGGTGCTGCCCAGCAAAACCAGGAAATACAGCTGGGCAGCACAGCCAAGGAAAGAGATCCTGCCATCTTCCGTCAGGAAAGCCAGCAGCATTTTGGGCAGAGTGATTGATGTATAGCAGATTTCCAGGAAGGATAAGTTCCTCAGGAAGAAATACATGGGGCTGTGGAGGCTTGGGTCTACCCCAGTGATGAGCACGATGAGGCCATTCCCTACGAGGACCATGAGATAGATGAACAGGAAGACTGTGAAGTGCAAGTCTTGCAGGTTGGCATGGTCAGAAAATCCCAGAAGAAGAAATCCATGTCCGGCTGTGTGATTCTGCAAGCCTTGTCTTTGGGGCATTTTCTGTCTACAGAGCAATCGAAACAACATGCTCACTGGACAATGGCAGTGGCCCATCCACCAGGACACACCCCTCTAGCCCAGTGAAAGACTACAGGCATCAGCACAGGTGTGACTGCGGTATTAGGAAAGCCCGAACAAGATCTGCATGGCTGTATCGGAGTCTAACACCAGTTGCTTGTTGACAAAAGGCTTCTAAGAAGAAAAGAGAACAGAGCCCTTCAGTTGAAACGATGGGGTTTGGTTGTAAGGACCAGAACAATTTATTCTTCCTTCTTCAGAGGAGGCTTAATAAAAGCCAATGTCTCGTGATAGATGAGGGAAGGCAAGGCAAGGCAAGGCAAGGCAAGGCAAGGCAAGGGAAATGCAAGATTTCACTCTTAGATTTTAGTGAGAGAGGTTCATCTCAGGTCTTTTCAGAGACAAGAACTCATCTCCTGAAGGTCTGTCCAGACACAGAGAGCAGGGAGACATGCTTTTGATCCAAATTATTCATTTTCATATGTCTGATGGGTGAAGTCTATCAGAAAGAAGACAGATTTCTATCTGTCAGTGAATCAGGGACATTCATGCACCTATGGGGCATTTCACCAAGGCAGAGAAGTTGCTATTTGTCCATATATCACAAGCTTTCAGGGTACTGAAAGGAGGCATTATGCAAACAATCACAACACCATCTCAAAGAGTTTTCAAAGCGTCTGAAGAGGACGATGATTAAAGGTGGAAGAGTGGGTGATCTCCCCAAGATACCTAGTTTTCCTGAAAAGTCTTTTACAGTTTCTGAATGACATCTGTCTAGTTCCCTGTTCCTGACCTTGATGCTCTGTTGCATGGATTTATGGCAGTTTACAAATGAAACCAAGGGCCACTCTGAAGCCAACCCAGTAATGTTTCCAAATCCCCTGCAAGCCTGAGAAAGGAAGGGAAGGGAAGGGAAGGGAAGGGAAGGGAAGGGAAGGGAAGGGAAGGGAAGGGAAGGGAAGGGAAGGGAAGGGAAGGGAAGGGAAGGGAAGGGAAGGGAAGGGAAGGGAAGGGAAGGGAAGGGAAGGGAGAAGAGAAGAGAAGAGAAGAGAAGAGAAGAGAAGAGAAGAGAAGAGAAGAGAAGAGAAGAGAAGAGAAGAGAAGAAGAGAAGAGAAGAGAAGAGAAGAGAAGAGAAGAGAAGAGAAGAGAAGAGAAGAGAAGAGAAGAGAAGAGAAGAGAAGAGAAGAGAAGAGAGAAGAGAAGAGAAGAGAAGAGAAGAGAAGAGAAGAGAAGAGAAGAGAAGAGAAGAGAAGAGAAGAGAAGAGAAGAGAAGAGAAGAGAAGAGAAGAGAAGAGAAGATTTCAGTTGGAAGGGACCTACAAAGATCATCTAATCCAACTGCTTGACCAATTCAGGGCTATGCTCTCATTGTCTGGGAAACTGAGCCTTCCCTTTTGCATTTCCCATTTCCCAGAGCACAAAGACTTCTCGCGGATCACACTTGAAGGATACAAGCCATTAGCTAGCAGCTCGGCGATAGCAGGTAGCTTCTTATGAATAACAGACTCAACTGAAAGGGTTTTTAAAATCTCAGTTGAATGTGGAGAAGATATGTTCTCTTCCAGGCAGAGAGAACTGAGGATGCTGGCTGGGTCTCTGCAGCTATCGCTAACTGCCTTCGAGAAGTGGTCTTCAACTCTAATGAATCAATAATGAGAGCAGCTGGTTAGAAAACATGTCATAAAAGCATTCACATTAGCCAAGTGAAAAACACAAGATGTTTTTTTCAAGAGAACCCTTGATTTCACAGAGACATGCAGTCTTAAGAGCGTGATTTTTTTTTTTTTTTTTTTTTTTTTACTTTTTTCCTACTATTCCTGCCTATTTCTGTAAGTCCTATCTTTGGAGTTCTCCTAGAGGTGCCATTCAAAATCCCCAAGATAAAACTAGGGTTTATGTGAGGGAAAAGTGACCATGATCTGTTTCTTCATCTCCCAATTTAAGCATGCAAATGCGTAGGAAAAGGAAATACTTTTATTTCCATAAATGCTGTCAGAGACTTGCATTTATTGTACACAAATTTTTAACTGAAAGCAACCGTTTATAGGAAGGCTTTCCATAATCAGCATTGCCTGCTTGTTTAAAACTCCCCCCAAACCTACAGCATATTCTTTTTAATGCCCAGATATGTTAGTACTTCACAAGATCACAGAGTGCACAGGTTCGACTAGCTTTGCTTGTAGGAAACTGCCGGAGTACTCCTTACACAGTCACTGTCTTACCAGCAGCATTTCTCCAAGCTAAATAAAACCTGCTCCTCTGAGCCCAGCCAAGCCACACAGATGCCGGCAGCTGCTTTTGGCAGTGGTTGTGCTGCCATGGTGTCTCAGCACTTCAAAGCATGCCAAAAGGGATTTACCATTGTCAGAAGCCACAATGCAGGAACGCGCTCCTCAGTCCATGATGCTGCAGGAGATGGTAGTTAGCTCTTTTCCTCTCTGTCATTTCCCTGGAAAACACCTGGATGGGGTTCTCCGGACAGGTCTCCTCCACTCGTGTTCCTACCTGGTTATAAGTCAGTTAGTGAGCGATCCCAGGAGAGAAGACAGCAATGCTAGTGCTACCAGTGCTCCTCCCCAGACACCCACAGCACATCCAAAGCTGTTAATGAAACAGCGATGGAAAGACTGTCAGAATAATGGGCATTTGCATGATTAGCAGGGTCTGAGCAACTTCAGGAATATGACTTTCGAAAATAGAGAAATTGAGAAATGAGATTTAGCTGCTCAGAGGAAAAACACTAAGCTTGTGAGAGAAAAAAAAAAAGGGAAGGAGGGAGCAGAAAATTCGCAAATTCGGTCTGTGTTTAGCTTTAGTTTGCATCAACAGAAAAGGCTGCTCCACAACACCTCCTCCCTGGGTCTCCATCTTGGCTGTGCTCCACATTAGCTCCAAGGTGGAGGTGGCCTTGAGAACTCAAACTCCAGTTGCTCATACTGTCTGTGCTCAGGTTCACATCCGAATAGTGCCTAGAGAGAAAGCTCAGGTTGGAGATTCATGGGAAGGTAAGAAGGCCTGTGTCCTGTCACTCCACTGCAGATACCCATGTTTGTACAGATTAATACGACCCCAATGCCTAAAAAATGGATGACTGAATCTGATCAAGGCAGCCTTCGGTGGCTTTATAGCCAATAACTCAAAAAACCTTTCCAGAGGAGAGCATCTCCTGCCCTTGTTCATGCAATCCTTGATTGCTTACTCTGAAACCTTACACATAATCCAACAGCCTCTGTCTTTTAAGGATACCCAACAAAGGCAGGATCAGGACCACTTATGGTCAAATAGTCAGAAAGGCTACAGAGAGTCAATGCTGTGAGTTGGAGCAATCATGGCCAAATCCAGGCACTGCAGGGTGATTTCCATCTGTGAGAGCTGTAGGATCATAAATACAGGGAAAGATTAGGGTGAGTAGAGCTACTCCAATAAGTCATGGCATGAGAAGTGTCCCATCTGCAGCCTGGATATCTTGGTAAGCAAGATCCTGTTTGCATCAACAGAGAAACAGTCAATATAGTCTATGAGACTGAAAGACGCTTGATCTGACCCAAGAGTCTGACCTGGGTGACACACAGTGGTGCCTACAGTGCTGCCAGGCCTTGAACCAGCACTGACAAGGTGATGACAGGATGCTCACGTGTCTGTCCCGGTTGTGCTACCTCTAGATCCAGATTTGGTTTTTCTGATGCTGTTACCACAGTAGGCTTGCCCTTATGATATTATGATATTACAGATTTGGTTACATTGGTGCTGTTGGCTTTGCAGGATGCGTTAAAGCAAGGGTAAGGTATGAGTTAGTTAGGGTTAGGGTTGGAGTCTGGATTAGAGTTTCCAAGGCGTTCAACATCCTCTTCCGCATCTTCCTAAGAATATGTTGGTTTTGAGCAATATTTGATTCCCCATTGATTAAGGATGGAACTGTTGGACTCTGTTTCCTTGCTGTACCAATGTGCCAGCTGTTCTTCTCAAACCAGTGCTCACAAATCTCTATGTGAGCTATTCACCAAACCCTGTTGACCCTTGACTCCAGCTCTTCTTTACATGGAACAGAAGAACTTTATAGTCCAGGCACAGATTTTTATTGTCTTCTTTTTTCATGTTTCCCTTTAAAGGGATGCTGTTAATACCTCACTTGAAATTATGCATTATAGGGTGAACTTTTTTCAGAAAGCAAATAAAGTGGTTGAGATCTTGGTACTAAACCTGATTAACCTGATCTCCTTCTACGACAAAGTGACCTGCTTAGTGGATGAGGCAAAGGCTGTGGATGTTGTTTACCCGGACTTTAGTAAAGCCTTTGACACCGTTTCCCACAACATTCTGCTGGAGAAACTGGCTGCTCATGGCTTGAAAGGGCGCACGCCTCGCTCCGTAAAAAACTGGCTGGGTGGCCGGGCCCAAAGGGTTGTGGTGAATGGAGTTAACTCCAGTTGGCGGCTGGTCACAAATGGTGTTCCCCGGGGCTCAGTACTGGGGCTAGTTCTCTTTAATATCTTTATCAGTGATCTGGACGAGGGGGTCGAGTGCACCCTCAGTAAGTTTGCAGACGACACAAAGTTGGGCGGGAGTGTTGATCTGCTTGAGGGTAGGAAGGCTCTGCAGAGGGATCTGGACAGGCTGGATGGATGGGCCCAGGCCAATTGTGTGAGGTTCAACAAGGCCAAGTGCCGGGTCCTGCACTTGGGTCACAACAACCCCATGCAACGCTACAGGCTTGGGGACGAGTGGCTGGAAAGCTGCCTGGCAGAAAAGGACCTGGGGGTGTTGATTGACAGCCAGCTGAATATAAGCCAGCAGTGTGCCCAAGTGGCCAAGAAGGCCAAGGACATCCTGGCTTGTTTCAGAAACAGTGTGGCCAGCAGGACTAGGGCAGCAATTGTACCCTTGTACTCGGCACTGGTGAGGCTGCACCTCAAATCAAGTGTTCATTTTTGGGCCCCTCACTATGAGAAAGACATTGAGGTGCTGGAGCCTGTCCAGAGAAGAGCATGAAGCTGGTGGAAGGATCTAGAGAGCAAGTCCTACGAGGAGCGGCTAAGTGAACTGGGGTTGTTTAGTCTGGAGAAGAGGAGGCTCAGGGGAGACCTCATTGGTCTCTACAACTACCTCAAAGGAGGTTGTAGTGAGGTGGGTGTTGGTCTCTTTCCCCAGATAACAAATGATAGGACAAGAGGAAACGGCCTCAAGTTGTGCCAGGGGATGTTTAGATTGGACATTAAGAAATACTTCTTCATGGAAAGGGTTATCAAGCACTGGAACAGGCTGCCCAGGGAAGTGGTTGAGTCACCATCCCTGAAGGTATTTAAAAGAAATGTAGATGTGGCACTTAGGGACATGGCTTAGTGGTGGACTTGGCAGTGTTAGGTTAATGGTTGGATTCAATGATCTTAAAGGTCTTTTCCAACCTAAATGATCCTGTGATTCTATGAATAAGGTTAATCCAGATGAATCCCATCCTGAGTTTGCAGGACACTCAAACAGGCACAAGGTTATGTCATCCTTAATTAATCCACAGTCTAAAGTAGAGTTGTCTAGATACAGGTGAAGACTTTGATATGAAGAACATGCAATGCTTTCAGGCCCTGAGTTGGAGCAAGTCTAATTCCTCAACCAAAGCGGTCAGTACTTTTTTAGAAAGTTCACAAAATACTTATTTTAAGGCAAAAAAACCCCAAACCCAAAACCCCCCTTGCCACCTTTCAGATTTGAAGGGCCTCTGGCAGCACTAAATCTGAGTCTAAAGAACTCCAGGTAGACCTTCAGTCCCTTAATGCACAACACTGCAGGATATGGGACATGCAGGATCATGCCACAGGGAGAACCCTCTCCCAAGCTGTGATGCGATCATCCCCTCATGTCAGACTCTGGGACCTGAAAATGAATCACAAACATCAGCTGTGTCTGCATCACAAGGGTGGCACATGAGGTGCTGAGACCACGCGGGACACGGGGCCAGACCCAATCTGAGCCAGCACCGTGCAATCCCCCAAACACCGAATGACCCAAAATCTCAGCTACTCTTTTAGTTTTGATTCTCTAGTGAGAGCAGAGCGCTGGGCAATTCCCTAGGACACTTCACCCTATTCAAACTGTGCTTCTAAATGGATGGATTGAGTAATACTCATCTGATTTTTTTCAGAAGCATGCACATGAAGTATCAGGACTCCTCCTGTGTTTCCTCTGAAACCCGACAAGAAATGATGAAGGAAACAGAGAAGAACTACTCATCAAGAGCTATGTCATCACCTAGGGCAAAGGGAAACCAAACCACTGGGCATCAGCTTCTTGTAGTATTGGAGGATTTTCCAATTGTTCCTTCTTTTGAGTCTGATCTCTAGACTCTGTTGCCAGAGGCAGAGTAAAAAATCATCTTTCAGGTTTTCCTGAAAAAAGTAAAAGCAGTAAAAGATATGCCTTCTCAATTTTGTTTGGGTTTTTTTGGTTTCCTTTCTATCTGCACATGAAAATGACATCACCCAGCCTAGTACTGATAGCTACACTTCCAGCTGAGCATCACGTTTGCTGTCACTTTAAAAGCACTCCACAAAGAACCACAAACTTCTCCACCATAATTTGCCTGAGATTTTTAGACTTGTACCTTCATGAAAAGATAACTGAGTCCTCGAATATCAAGATAGGAGAGATGACGCATCAGGTGTCCAATCCCAAAGCACTTTTCTGGTCCTCTTTTGACTTCTAGTTTCTGAGAAATTGGGAAATGACACCTCTAAAGCGTAGCAGCAGCGTGAAGAAGGGAAGAGTTGACTTATTAATCCAAAGGGAGTTATTCTTCTCTGGGGCATGTGGGCATGGTGGAAAGCAGCCTTTGTGGTAGGTCTCACTCTCCCCGGCTTTGTCAGTATTAGTCCAGTTATGTGGATGGCTCTGGTATGTGCATTAAAGCTTCAGAAATTCAGGACCCAGTGATCCCAGAATCACATCTCCTTGGTGACCCAGTGAGTATCAGCCATCACCTACTTTCACAAGCCGCTCTCCTGAGCTCGGTGTAATCCTTCCTTAGCTACTCTCATGGGGTTCAGTCACATCCAGCCTCTCGGGGCTGTTTCGTCTTCTGTCAAGTACGTTCTTTCTCATACTTCAAACCCCAACATGAACATCTGCTTAGTGGCTGAGAGAGCTAGATGTGAAAATGAGCTCCAGCACGGAGCCAGCATGATGAAGCAGGTAAGTTCAAAGTTCAAAGAAGACAGAACGACCCTGTGATTAGTAAAATGTTGGGTAGGATTTGGTTTGAACATCTGCAATGTATAGATGTAATGGAGTAATTTCTGTTTCCTTTGTAGCCACTGGAGGACGTCTTTAAAAGTCAGATTTCTTAGACTCATCCCTCCGTACTTTTCTGAAACAAATGGACATTTCCATTGGAGAAAACCATGCTCTTGGAGATACTCTCCACTAGAAGGGGTTATTTGTGCTGTAAAGCTGTGGAAGCAGAATAAAATCTCCTGGCTGAAATGTTGGATAGCTCAAGTATTAGGAATACAAGGATGTATCATGCACAGACAAACATTTTTCATTTGCAGAAAGAACAAGACCGTTCATGGGTTATTCACTTGTGTTCGCACTCAGAAAGAGTGTGGAGAGAAATCTCATGGTTGAGAAGAGTGCATGGGAAGGTAAAAAAGGACCTTGTCATGTCACTATGCTGTTTGTCTGAGAAATGGATGACTGAGTCGGACCAGGGTAGCCTTACACCACGTTATAGCCAACAGCACAGAGAACCCCTTCCAGAGGAGGTAATTTCCAGCAAGATGATTTTCTCCAATGGAAGTGTCCATTTGTTCAGATAGTTCAGCCTGGAGAATAAAATGGCCTTGGAGTCACATGCTGAGGAATCTCTTTTTATCAAATACTTTCATATTTGATTTTTATTAAATTCAAAATCATGAATTTGATTTGCGATTGAGATGAATATGTTTCTCGGTGTTACATAGAGCCAGCCAAAAAGACAGGGGAGGGTGAGCTAGCAGACAGTTGCCTCACACAGCAGATAGCAACCTGTCCAAGGCCGGTGAGATAAATCTGACTGGGATGGTGGGGTTTGCTCCTGGGGTCCCAGAGAGAAATGTCAGGGCTCTGTCAGGTGTGCGCATCTGAGCTGGCCTCGTGCACTCCTCATGCACCCAGGGGTGATCAGAGACAGGAGTCCTTCCCCTGCACATGCAAAGGCAGTACACTGCAGCAATTGTAGTGTCTCTCTGGCTTCCTGCTGCCATTCCCAGAGGGTGGGAGGCACCTCAGCCCTGCGGTGAATCATCCTGCTCTGCACTCGTCTCAGGTACCCCACGGCACAAGGAATGGACACGGGGTCCTAGATGCAAAGCAGCACATTCCCGTGGTGGTTACCTGGGGGATGTTTCTTGCAAACTGCAGGGGCCTTGGGAAACCATCTGCCCCACACGTCTTCAGGGCACCCCGAGGAACAGCTGATGGCACTTCTGTTCACTCAAGTTCATCTCATCGCACGCATGAGATGTGCAAGCAAAGTCTGTGATGCAAGAACAAACTTCTCACCTAGCCTTTCGGTGTCGCTCTGTGGAGGGACAAACCACCTCTCTGAGCCGGGGCGAGCGGCCAGTGCTGGCACGAGGGGCTGTTCTGTGACAGTTGCCCTGGGGCAGCTTCCCCGGGGTGTCCAGGGAACCGACCAGGTCCTGCTCTGCCGGTCCTCGTGTGTCTGCCAGGAGGCCTGTGACACACGGCTGTGTGTCCCCATCCTGCACACTCACACAGTTGACCTCTACACTGGTGTTTTCCTCTCCTGAACACTTTCCAGCCCAACCCCTCCCCAGATCTCCCCCACCCCTGCCCTTACCCCAGCTCAGCCCAGCAGAGCAGCCCAGTCTCAGCTGGTCCCCCAGCAGAGCCCCCCATAGGGTGCTGCAGATCTCTGGGCACTCACCCCACAGCCCCTCTGAAGGGCACAGGAGCTCCTGGGGGAGGGAAGAGGAGGATCAGCCTCCCCATCAGCCCCAGGGGTGGAGGTTGGACATGGCCCAAGGAATTGGTTCGGTCACTCCTGGTGTTTCCTACTCTCCTTTCCGGAACAGCCCCGAGGAAGGCTGTGCTCCTTCCCCCTCGCCATGCCCCGGTGACACAGGAGCTTCCCTGAGCTGGTGCACAGAAAAAACAAGATTGCCCTTCCGATGTCTTGTTTCTCACACACACATGGAGTCCCACTCTTCTCCAGAAACATCCCTGCTCTCCAGAGAGCCTTTCCCCAGGTGAGCATGTCCGTGCTGTCCCAGCTGGCTGTTCCTGGTTCCTTGCCCATGGTCCCTGCAGCTCCCGAGATGGAGGTGCTGCTCTGCAGAGCAAAGGGTCTGTTGTGGCCCAGGACCACGGGGTGACCCCACACTTGCCGTGCTGGCCAGATGACTTCTCCTGAGCCCCTTTCCATCTCCCTGATGGGGCTGTGGACGAGGAAGGTGCTTGGTGGGACCGTGGGGCATTTGCAATGTACAAGAGGCACAGGGGCATTGCACTAGCGCTGGCATGTGGTGTTTCAAAAAGGGTTGCTGAAGCCCTTCAGGGAATTACAAAGCCAGAGGACCTGCAGTCGCTGCTCCAGAGAAGTTATCTCCATCCCTGCTCAGAGGGGATGCTCAGAAGATCTGCGCATAGGACAGCACCATGAAAACAAAACACAGAAAGAATAAAAACGTGCAAACCACAATAACCCCAACTTCCCTCAGGTAGTCTGAGTCGGAGCAGGAGAGCTTGAGGATCTGGGGGATTTCACAGAAGAACTGGTCCACAAAATTGCCTTGGGAGAGGGGTAGTGAAAATGCGTTGGCCATGTGCAGCAGAGCATTGAGAAACCCACTTCCCCAGGCAGCTGCTGCCATGTGGACACAAGCTCTGCTGCCCAGGAGGGTCCCGTAGTGCAGGGGTTTGCAGATGGCAACGTAGCGGTCATAGGCCATGACAGTGAGAAGAAAATACTCTGCTGAAATCAAAGAGAGAAAAAGAAGGACCTGGGCAGCATACCCAGAGTAGGAAATTGTCCTGGTGTCCCAAAGAGAATTGGCCATGGCTTTAGGCACAGTGGTGGAGATGTAACACAGGTTGAGGAGGGAGAGGTTGAGGAGGAAGAAGTACATGGGGGTGTGGAGGTGGTGGTCGCAGGCTATGGCAGTGATGATGAGGCCATTGCCCAGGAGGGCAGCCAGGTAGATGCCCAGGAAGAGCCAGAAGTGCAAGAGCTGCAGCTCCCGGGTGTCTGCAAATGCCAGGAGGAGGAACTCGGTGATGGAGCTGCTGTTGGACATCTCGTCCCTCTGGGCATAAGGACCTGTGCAAGGAGAAAAAGACACAGACAATTTCGTGGAGCCTTCTCTGAGCATCTCTGACATGAGGTTCCCTTTGTTCAAAGGAGGAAAGCACACTCATTAGTTGGGGCTGCTCTGAGGATCTCTTTCCATTCCAAGTCCCTGATTCCTCCCCTCCACTCCCCCTCAAAGACGCATTGGCTTTTGTCCTTCCTTTCAGGACCTTCATTCATCTCCCTGCCTTGGGCTTTTTCTTTGTGCTGGCCAAGTGTGTCGTGAGGAGCAGGGCTCTGCCCAGTAGTTCCTGAGGAGTCAGCTCTGCTCCTCAGCAGTTGGCACCTGGGAACGGGCCTGACAGCTTCTGAAATTCACCATTTTCCTCATCCGTAATCCACTTTTAATGAAGAAGGGCTGCTCAGCATCTTCCAGCAGGAGAACCCCAGGGATTCTCCTGAACAAGGGCAGCATGGACAGGAGAGGAAGATGGAAAAATGCCCCAATGTTCCTGCTGAAGGAGGACGGGGACACACAGAAAGCACTTGGGAGTTTCTCCTCTTCGGAGCTTGGATGCTGAGGAGGCAACTCAGCCCACGCCTTCGCAGTCTGGATAGCAGAAGTTCAGCTGGTTCGGAGAGGAGACCAGGGCTTTTCCCAGGGAAAGGCATCTGCAGTGCAAGGGATGTCAGGGAAGGGACAGAGCATTTCTGGTGGCAGTTCCGTCCCGGTCTCTGCCCATGTCTCTGCTGCCTGGAGCTCTCCCTGCCAGGAGCTGTTTCTCTCTTCCCACATCTCCTCTTTGTCACCGCTCACAGACCCCATTCCACCCTCTGAATGCTCAGCTCTGCCCTGAAGAAAACTCCGGGCAGCAGGGTACTGCCCGAGGGTATCTCTGTGTTGGCAAGTCCTAAGGATCAGGTCAGCTGAACCCTGAAGAGACCACAAAGGTGATGTTGGTCCTTTCTGTAGGCTGAGCTGCACGAGAGGACTTCACCAGGTTCCTTGAAGAGCGATTGATTAATGCTGTAATGGTGAAGTCTTGGTCTCTTGTCCAAACCTGACAGCTCCATTACCATTCCCCCCACAACCACAGCAGGAAACTGGAAGTACAGATCCTGCAAAGCACCTTTCCTTCCAGGTTACCCCTGCCTTGATGTCCTTCTTGAAAAGTGCCCTTGGAAATGTCCTGGGATGATCTGCAGCTGTGAGCAGCCCTGACACACACAGCACCCTCTCAACAGCAGAAGGACCCTGCCTGGCTAGCGGTCACTCCTTCCATCCTGAGCTTCTCCCCACAGTGCCCTGGGGAGCTCCCTGGGCAGGCTGAGTGCTGACCCTGGCAGGCAGCGGAGTCCCTGCCCCGGCTCACAGTCCCCTGTGGTGCAGGGACCCTGCTCTGAAGGACAGCCCTGGGCACCCCTGGATGCACACCCACCTTTACACCCCTGCAGCCATCCCCGGGAGAAGGCAGCCATCATGCCCTGTCCCTCTGACAGTGCAGGGAGGAATCCCGGCTGTGGAGCACATCCTTCTCCTCTGCACTAGAGAAACTGAGCGTTTCTCTCTGTCCTTGCAGCTGTGGGATGTGTCAGCTTTAGGAGATCCCTCCAAGGACTGCAGCTGCCTTGCTCTGCACCCAGAGACATCCCTTGTTGAGCACTGTGAAGACTTCTCCTGCAGTGAGCTCTGAGCATCCTTCCACTCCCAATTGCCTTTAACCTCTCTCTGCCTCGTTCCCCTCCCCTCGGTGCCTACGGGCAGTGCCCTCAGCCCTCTGCGCTTGGCAGAGGAGCTGCTCCTGGGCAGAGCTGTCCCTCTGCAGCACTGCCCAGTTGCCAGGAGCTCCCTCCATCCCAGGAGCCGGCTCAGGTCAGCAGCAGAGGACCAGCCCAAGGCAGCACTTTCTCTGCCCCCTCTGGGCTCTGGGGGAACCTGCTGTGAAACAGGCTCAAGGAATCACTGATGATCCCTCCCTCAGCTGGGGAGAGACGCTTCTTTCTAGCAGTGCCATTGCTCCTATTAGAAAAAGAGTTGAGCATGAGAATTCCTTCTTTTGTCCCATATTTAGGCAGGACACCAGGAAGGTGACAGAGAAGGATCTAATTTCTCCCAGATATGTTCACTTGAGTGAATTTAGTCATTTCATTTTGCATTTGTAGTCCTAGGGCTAGAAAGACATACAGCTCTCTCCTGTCCATGCCATGTCTCTGCTCTGAAGCAAAACCTTTGACCACAGGGGTCTGGGACACTTGGTACCACATTTCTTTATGGCAAGAGTGAGCTTGCCTCATTCCACAGCTGAGATGCTTCAGCCCAAACATGCAGCAATGCCCTCAGCCAGGGGCACGGACTGGATGAGCTGGATGGATCCATTAATGTCGGCAACAGAGCTGTGACACTGATGGAATAAACTGCCAGGGCGCGGTGGCAGAGCTCAGTACAGCTTGTCTTCAAGGACAGCGTCCTCCAAGCACAGCAACAGTCCAGGCTGAAGGTCAGTCTAAACTTGAAAAGCAATTCAAGGGCACCATAACGCGTGTTCACTACTTCAGGAACAGTTAAGGAAGCGACATTGTGGCCACTGCTGAATTTAGTAAGAGCGAGTGTAGGTAGATCTGAGAAGCTCCATACCCTCTTTGCCTCGGTCTTCCCCAGAAGGGTCTCCCAGAGCTCTGTGACTCAAGGCAGAACTCCAGAGGAGAACAACCAGCGGTGGATGGGGATCAAGTCAGGGGTTCCTTGAGCAAACACAATCCTTTACAGCCTATGGGACAGGGGGTGCAACATCCCAGGGAGCTGAGAGAGAGGGCCAATGTCACAGTGAGGCCACTCTCCATCATCTTTGAAAGGTGATGGAGATTGGGAGAACTCCTGGATGACTGGCAGCACCCAGATGTTCAAGGTACCTTTCAAAACTGGCCAACAGATGAGCAGGGGAAAGAAAGTCTGTGCTCCACAGCATTTCCACTCAGATCCAATTTCTGGGTGTCTGAAAGAGAAAGTGGTTGGATTTACCCAGGGGACATTGTGTCTGGCCATCCTTTTGGCTTTCTGGGATGGATGCAGGAAAGCAGCAGTGGTCTTTTACCTGGAAGTCATCATGGCTTTCAACATCGTCCCCCACAATTTTCTTGTGTCCAAGATAGGATATTATGGTCTGCATGGGTGGATGGGTAAAAAACAGCTGGACACTCGTCCTCGGAGTGACGTGGTTAGTTCATGGTACTCTGACTGGAGGCGTCTAGCTAGTAGTGCCCTGGAGGGGTCTATCCTGTAACTTGCCCTGTCTAACGTGTCTTTAATGACCCAGAGAAGATGAGAGAGTGCTTTTTCATAACATTTGCGGATGACATGACATTGAGGAGAGCAGACACTGCACTGGAGGGCAGGGTTGCCATCCCAAGGGACCTACCCAGGCTGGAGGGATGGACCAATAGGCACCTCAGGATAGCCGATGAGTCCTGACCTTGAGGTGGACTAGGCTGACGCAATGATAGAGACTGCGGGAAAGGCTGTGGTGGTCCTTGGTTACATTAGGTAAAACCTGAGCCAGGAGCAAATAAGGCCAACAGCATCCTGGGCTGTATGAGCAGGAGCACAGTCAGTCTGCTCAGCCTATTTTGCACCATATCCAGAATACTTCCCTAGGTTTTGACACCCTACAATGCCAGAGAGACCTTGACAAACTGGAGCCAGTTCAGTGGAAGGCCACCAAGCCCAGTGGGAGAACTTGTGCTGTGAGAAGAGGCTTAGAGAGCTGGGCTTGTTCAGACAGGAGTAGAGAAGATCTTGGGGGGAACACGTAGCAGCATTGCACGGTTCCCAAGAGGGTCAAGTGACGCTTAAGTCCATGGTAGAAGACACAAGGACAAGAGGCAATGGGCTGAAACAAGAGATCGTCAGGCTAGATATAGGGAGAAACTTGTCCAGCTTAAGGATAGTCAAGCACTGGAAGCTGTTTCCCAAGGAGTGTGCACCGTGTCTATCCTGGAATGTGATCGAGGCGTGTTTGAATAGAGCCCTGAGTATTCAGGTCTGACCCTGCTTTGAGCAGGTGGTTGGTGAAGACACCTACTGAGGTCCCTCCCAGCCTGAATGCCTTTAATCCAGGAATCGGTATGCCATGTCTCCTGAGATTCCTGGGAGAATCTTAGGGAGACCTAATCTTTCTGTCCAGAGAAGTGTGATTCCTCTTTAGGTGCCTGGGTCTACGTCTCCTGGGCCATGCAGTGCTTTAGGCTGTGAAGATAGTGAAACGAACCTTTTGACTAGGTTAGTTTCATTTTCCATGCTAAATGCAGGGCAGATGAAGGGAGCTCAGAGCTTCCAGGCTCTCTGCTGCAGAGCTAGCACTTCAGAGAGGTGAAATGCAGGTAATGGTGTGCACCATATGAACCACTGGGCACACCACACAAAAATTCTGGCTTCCTTTGTGCCTTTGCACTCACTTGGGATCGGTCCTTTGGTCATCTTTGGCTAAAAAAGAAACATTTCCTGTATTCCACCTCCCCTTCCTCCCAAAAATAGGGAGAAAAGACACAGAACAGGGATCACGTAGGGGCCAATCTGTCTAAGAGGTGTAATCTTGAAATGATAACAGAGGTAGCAGTGAAAGAAAAACCACTGTTCTAAGAACTTCATGCCAGAGGCTAGCTACTGAGAACTTGTAGCTATTTTGTCAATGTAGAATAATAACTGTTGGGAAGGAAATGAAAGAGATTTAGTTCGTCATCATCATCAACATCAAGAAAAAGAAGGAGTTCCCTTACAACACTCTCCTGTTACTGCTATTGGTGATAGTACCACTAATTCCAAAACATCCTTGAGAGTTTCTTTACTTCCTCTTGGCTCCAAAGCTCAGCCTGGTCAGACCTTGAAAGGACTGCCTCAAAAGTCTCTGCAACCCAAATCTCTCCACCCTTCTATCAGCCACGCTCTTTTAACCCAGGAGACTTCTCCCCATCCCTTCAGCACACCGCCCGGTCTGCTTTTAGCTGTGTGAAGTCAGGGTACTCCCTTGCACAACCTCCCCTACAAAAGTCTTGTCTATGTGCTGATCCCACTTGTATCACCTCATCTGCTCCTTCTGCAGAGCTCCACGGGATGGGCAGTTTTCCTGTTTCTTTCACACCCATTCACCTTCACAACCTTTTTGTGTTGTATGCATACCAAATACTGTCTGAAGCGACACAGCTTCACCCATTTCCAATTGCAGGCTGTGTTATTTCCCCTCTTGGAGCACACATTCTGAAAAGCTGCTCCATATCTGGAAACACACTTCAATACTGCCAACACAGTTGGTTTAAAAAAGAAAAAAGCCATGCTGGGCTAGTTTTTCAAAGAGACAGTTTCAGAGCGGCAAAGCAGATTCAATTCATTAATTCTGAGGGCCGAGTTACAAAGAGAGAGGAAAAAATGGTGAAGCTGTATTGTCCAAACTCACAAGTTCTCTGTCTTTAAAGAGAACGTCCCACAGCCTCTGTTATGTTTTCATTAGTTGGCCCTATAGTAAGTTGGGTTTATTGGACCTCTTGGCTCAAGCCTGCTGCATTCACGTTTCTAGCAAGGGGAAAACCTCCAGTTCAGTAGTTAAACATTTTTCTTACCCATCCCGCCTGGAGATCCAGGATGGTTGTGTCACACAATAGCCAGCGTCAGGGGGAAGATGGAGGTACTGTGAACTTAATTCATTTGGCCTCAAATGGAAGCTCAAATCCTGAGCTGGCAGGACAACATTGGCTGCAGTTAGACATAACTTTCTTGACACGACTGTGAGTTCAGACCTAGTTGATGGTGTTTCTCGCACATATCAATGAGGAGGGCAGTGCGTCAGGTAACAGGGAGAAGAGTGCACGCTTCAGCTTCCCCAATCCCATGGCAGTGCCCAAACCATCCTTCCCTCGGCCTTTGGCATCCCATTTCTTGAGATGCAAACCTCGTGGGTCTTCTGTCCATAAGGCATCCATAATCCTTCAGGTGTTTCTGTGATTTCCCTAAGAATGGCAGTATCTATGGAAAAAAAGAAAAAGTAGCAGTCTGCTTCTGTAGTAGCAACTCTGGGCAATGCCAATTAAATCAGTATTTGCCATATAAATCATGATAGCCCATCCTGAAGATCACAGCTAAAGCAGTTCAGATGAAGGGTGGTCTTGCAAATGTCACCCTCTTTGTCCCCACGGTGGCATGGATACTGCTGGTTTCCCTCTCCAGAGAGTGGCAGAGGCTGGATCCCCTGCTCAGGACAGAGTCCTTGCCAGGAAGACACAGCTGTGGGTGTAGCTCGTCAGGTTCTTAGAACATTCCACTGGGCATCAGTTCTGATTTATTTGGTGCTTTACTGTGACTACTCTTTCTGCCCAGAAGATCATCAAAAGACAACCGTTTCCTAAGAGATGGTCATAAAGGCCCTGTTATGGCCATGAAAGCTCACCATGAGCTCTGGAGCGAAGAGGAGGAGGAGGACAAAGAGGTTTGTCCCTGGAATAAGGCCAGAAGAAGAGCCCCTCTTGTTCAAATCATGGATGGTACAGCTGTTTCCATCTTGTGTGCATGACTCAGCCTGGCAGACGGGGAATGCCCACTGCTGGGGGTGGCTGTGCTTGGTCATACCCCATGAGCTGATGTTGCTCTCTTCCCCTCCTTCACCCCCACACTTGGATGGACCTCAGGAAACATCCCTGAGCCTGGAGGGTGCACAAACCTCCTGAGTGAGGTACCATCACGTGAGAGCTTTGGCATCTCATGTAGCACTACAGGGCTGTATTTCACCAAGAAATTGAGTAGCTTCTATGAATTTGATTAGGCAATGTGGGGATGTTCATGAAATCACCATTATTATAATCAATGGCGAACTACTAAACCCGGCTGGTGAAAAAGAGAGAAACTTTGATCTCCTTAGGGAACATGACTCCATTAAATCAACTGAATCCCTGCGTAGGCTGCCCAGGACATAAAAAAATAGGTACAGGTTCAGTCATCCTAAATGTGGGCATCTGCTGTCATTTCAGTCAGCCAAAGGGATTCCCCACCAGCCTCCAAGACAGTGCCCCCAGATGCTGCCCTGTCTCTCAGCACTGCTCTACTAGAGCATGAAGATAGCTACACATATCTTGGACCGCCTCTGGCATTTCAAATGTCACCAGGTGTTTGTGTCTGAACAGCTCACGGCTGCCATCCATCACCATTAATTCCCAGGGGAGCTGAGACAAGGAGCTCACATGCAGGTGCCTGTTTTGTGCACACCTGAAGTGAAGTGAGAGGAATCTCACCTCCTGTGGGTTTGTGGTGTGCATGGGAAGGAGCTGAGTCCCCTTCTAGCCCCAGGACTGCAAACCTGGGATGTGATGCCGCGAATGAGTCAGCCGAATCCTTTCCCTCAGCAAGGGTAAGGGAGATCCCTGCCCGTCACTGTCTGGGTGTCCTGCCTAATGGTGGGTTGAGGAAAGGTGATTATTAGACCTGACTGTTTTTCTGATATGAGAAGTTACATTGCTGGAATGAAGTGTCTCTCCCCAGCTGAGAGAGGGAACAGCAGTGATTCCTTCAGCCTGTTTCACAGCAGGTTCCCCCAGAGCCCCAGGGACACCTGGAGGGAGCCCAGAGGGGACAGAGAGAGTCACAACTTGGGCTGGTCCTCTGCTGCTGAGCTGGGCTGGGCTCTTGGGACAGAGGGAGAGCTCATGGCAACCAGGCAGCTCTGCAAAGAGACAGTTCTGCCCAGGAGCAGTTCCCCTGTAAAGCACAGCAGGGCTGAAGGCACTGCCTGCAGGCAGCAAGGGGAGAGGAGTGAGGCGGAGAGAGGTTAAAGGCAGTGTGGAGTGGGAGGATGCTGAGAGCTCACTGGGGGAGAAATCTTCACAGCCCTCTACATGGTAAGTCTCTGGACGTAGGGCAAGCAGATGAGTGCACAGAGGGGTCTTCCAATGTTGGTAAATGTCACAGCTTATAGGACCTTTCAGAATTGCTCTCCCGATTTTTCTGGTGTGGAGAAGGATGACATGCTTCATAGCCAGGCTTCCTTGCTGGACCGTCAGAGGGACAGGGCATGACGGCTGCCTTCTCCCGGGGATGGCTGCAGGGGTTTGAAGCTGGCTGTGCACCCACGGGGCTGTGTGCCGGGGCAGGGACTCTGCCGCCAGCCAGGGTTGGTGCTCAGCCTCCCTGGGGAGCTCCCCACGGCGCTGTGGGGAGAAGTTGAGTGGAAGGAGGAACCCCTGACCGAGCAGGGCAGAGCAGGGTCTCTTTGCTGTCAAGAGGGTGCTGCGTGGGTCAGGGCTGCTCACTGCTCCAGATCACTGCCAGGACATTTCCGAGGGGACTTTTCAAGAGGAAAGTCAAGACTTGGGCTGCCTGCATCAGCGTGTGCATTCCTGAGTCTGAGCTTTCATTTTTACGGTCTTTGGAGAGGAGGGAGTGGTGATGGATCTGTCATGCTTGGAACAAGGCTCTGGGGAGCCGTCCTTCTGCGCTGTGAGATCATCGCTCCAGCTGACCCAGCTTATGTTTCCAGAGGAGACCTTCCTAAAGGAAGGTCAATGAAGTTGCTGCTTGAGAAAAAACCTTCCTTTCGGAACCTCTGTTTTTAATTTTCTGCCCTTTGATTGGGAAGGGGGAAGTGAAAATGATTGAGACTCCTAAACCACCTCTGTAAGAGATCTATAGGTCTGCAGGGAACCTCAGCAAGTCCCTCCCCTCCCTCACATGTAGACAAACCAACCTGACCGTTCAAGCTTCAACAAGGCTGTTTCCACATACCTGCAGATTATCAAACACTGAGGTGCCTCTGGGCAGTGCCCTGCTGCTGTGGGGTTTCTGCAGGGCAGAGCTGGTCACACAGGGGCTGGGATGGGGTTTGTGAGCCCTGGCATGGAGGAGACGTGGGGATAGAGAAACAGCTCCTGGCAGGGAGAGCTCCAGGCAGCAGAGACATGGGCAGGAAGGGATGAAACTGCTGAGGGAAACCCTGTTACAGGGGAAATACGAACACCTCCTCGCCACTCCCTGCAGTACGGATACGTTCCCTGAGCAACCCCCCTCATTTGTCCTCTCCCACCCAGTACAGCCCTTGGCCCACACCTCTGCAAAATCCTGGGCATGAGCTGCCTCCTGGGCAGCCAGACCCCCAGAAGAAGAAATGTGTGCTTCTGCTGCACGTGCCTGTTTCCCTCTGCCCAGCAAAGGGCTGAGAGCAACCGCTCGGCGATGTCGCTGCCTGGGAGGCAATGTGCCCAGCTGGGCAAGGTGAAATCTCTTCTGTTTGCCTGTCTGCCTCACCTCTACCCTCACCTGGCAATACGATCATGGTATTTTTACTTTTCATTCCACCTCACCGTGTTGCTCTGACTCTGAGGCTCTTGGGTATGTCATTTTGGGGGGGTGGAGGGGATGGGGTTCAGCTGAAGTTCAGACACTGACCCTGAGGGTCCTGCAGAGGTGCCCAAGACCCCTCCAAACGTGTGGGGCTCTGGGCAGCGCAGTCAGTGGTGCTGGGAAATGATCTGTCTCTCCCTTCCTCAGTCCTGATCTTTAGGGCACTTCACTAACTCCCAGAGGTGTCCTTACAGGCATGATGCTGCTGACCAGAGGGGAACATAGGATCTCTCTCACAGGATCTTTGAGATACCCAAGAACCATTTTGAGAAGCCGCAGAGATGCTAAGGCTGTGAACAGCCTGCTGGGAAGCTTCATATGTATGCAGCTGATAGGAACCCTGGCACATCGTGAAGTCCTTGGTCTGCTCACTGGAATGAGAAGCCAGTTCCTGCCCCACCAGGAAAGGTTCATTTTCCCGTCTACAGGGTGTTGCATGGGTGATGGCTGCTCCCAGCTCCAGCTCACCCATGTCCTGAGGGGATCTTTCAAGAGGATGGAGAAGGCAGGGATTACATTAGCAGAAGGATCCTTCCAGAGGCTGTGCTTTCAGTTTCCTAATTGCTGCAGGGGAAAAAGAGAAATACATTTTTGTCTGTGAAGGAGGTGGAGACTGCAGACAGCTCCAACTTCACCTCTCCAGCCTCTCCAGGGTGGGTCTGAGCAGCTCCTGCGGTGCCTCAACCCCCGAGATGCCCTGGGACAGTGCTATTCAACCAGGAGGTGTCTGCAGGGCAGAGCTGAGTGCTCAGTGTGTGGGATGGGGTCTGTGAGCATTGACAGGGAAGAGATGTGGGGGTAGAGGAACAGCTCCCAGGTGTGACTCCAGGCAGCAGGGATGTGGTCAGAGGGAAAGGGAACTGCTATGGTATGCTGGGGCAGGTGGGAGCATCACTTTGTACTCTCCATTGCAGATGCCTTCCACTGAGAAAACCCCCCTTATCTCTCCTCTCCCACCCAGCAAAGCTCTCTACCCTCATGGCCATGGGATCTAGGGCAGCCAGACCCCACTGTTGCAGAGGTGCTTTTCTCCTGCCACGTGCCCATTTCCTGCTGCCCGACAAAGGGGCTGAGTGTAACAGCCCTTCGTTGTCACCACCTGGGAGGTGGGGGGCACAGCTGGGGAAGGTGAACACTTTCCAGAGTGCCTGGCTGTCTCTCTTCCCTTTCCTCCCTTAGGAAAAAGGGTCTTGGTATTGCTCCATGTTTCCCCACCCATCCATCCTTGTCCTTGTGTCATAGTTGTTCTTCAGAGGGATTCCAGACACCACCCCTGAGGGTCCTGCCGTGCGGGGATCTGTGTGGGAGCAAGGAGTCCAAGTCCCCTTCTATCCCGTGAGGCTCCGAGCATGCACTGTGTGAGGGGTGGGGAACGAGATGGTTCTCCCTGGGCTATCCAGTCCAGGGGCCAGCTACCCTCCCGAAGGCCACAGCACTCCCTTGTGATATTTACTTGTAGCTGAATGTTGCAAAGATATGATGCAGAGGTGTAAAGGTCACGGAGATGCTGCCAGGCAGCTGTACGTAGGCAGCCTGAAGAAGTGCCGTGGCTCCTTGCAAGAATGTGAGTGCTGAGACCTCCCTCAGTTGTCAGCGTCCACATCCCAGAGCCTCCTTGGTCTAGTCGTTGGAGCCAGGAGGTGTGTCACCCTCTCTCCATCACCCTCTGCACGCGAGGGGCGAGAAAGAGGAAGGAGCTTGGGGATCTCCCTTGGAACCCACAACCTCCCACCCTCCCAAACATCCAGACAAGTCATCTCTCCAGACTCTGCAGTGAGGCGCAGGGCGTCCTTCCATCTCTTGGGACTCACTAGTGTATTCACCAGTGTTTATTCTGAGAGCAGTGGAAAAGCCAAGGCTTTCTACCCCTTCAAAAAACATGCTCCCGGTGTGATGGGAACATCTGAAACCTACGTAATTGCACCAGTATGCAATGACTGACCCGGTGTTGCAGCCCATCTTCTGAAGAATGGGGTATGAAGCTACGGAGCAGCCCTTCTGTGTGATGGGCGCACTTCACCTAGGCGAGGAGGTGTTCATAGTGACAGTGCTGTTTCCTCACCCTCCACCCCCCTCACTCATACTACTATGCCTGGAGATGCAGTACAGGTGACAGACTGAGGTGAGAAAGGGTCTTTCTCAGTCGTTACTGACTCTTGGCTGTGCGAGAGGGTGAAGGTGAAGGAGATGAATCCCTCACGGGGATCTTGTCTCTCAGGGGCAGATGAGCACAGGTCCCAATGTCATTTTTCACTATAGGGCTTGGAGAGTATTCCCAGATAGTCACTGCTACAAATCCTCTTCTCTCGCCTCAGAGCGTCCATCTGCAGGAGCCATCCCCAAACCATGAGCTGTTTGCAGCCTCCAGGTGTCCACTTCTGTAGAGCAGGGCTGAGTCCTCAGAGTTAGTGCGCTCACCCAGCACAGAGCAGAGCTCAAGGCAGGGAGCTGCAAGTGTGTCATCCTGAGAAGGAGACACTCAATCTGTGTGCAGGCTGTCTATGAGAAATGGAGAGGGCTTTGCTCAGAGACCCTGTCCTGACTTCTCTGTGTCTTTTCCTTCTTGGACAGGCCTCCATGCACATGTCCAATGGCAGCTCCATCACCGAATTCCTCCTCCTGGCATTGGCGGACACAAGGGAGCTGCAGCTCTTGCACTTCTGGCTCTTCCTGGGCATCTACCTGGCTGCCCTCCTGGGCAATGGCCTCATCATCACCACCATAGCCTGCGACCACCACCTCCACACCCCCATGTACTTCTTCCTCCTCAACCTCTCCCTCCTTGACCTGGGTTTCATCTCCACCACTCTCCCAAAGTCCATGGCCAATTCCCTGTGGAACACCAGGGCCATCTCCTATGGGGGATGTGCTGCTCAGATCTTTTTCTTTCTCTTCTTCATTGTAGGGGAGTACTGCCTTCTTACAGTCATGTCCTACGACCGCTATGTTGCCATCTGCAAACCCCTGCACTACGGGACCCTCCTGGGCAGCAGAGCTTGTGTCCACATGGCAGCAGCTGCCTGGGGCAGTGGGTTTCTCAATGCTATGCTGCATGTGGCCAACACATTTTCCCTACTGCTCTGCCAAGGCAATGCAGTGGACCAGTTCTTCTGTGAACTTCCCCAGATCCTCAAGCTCTCCTGCTCAGAATCCTACCTCAGGGAAGTTGGGGCTACTGTCGTTAGTGTCTTTTTTGGTTTTGGATGTTTTGTTTTCATTGTGCTGTCCTATGTGCAGATCTTCAGGGCTGTGCTGAGGATTCCCTCTGAGCAGGGACAGCACAAAGCCTTTTCCACGTGCCTCCCTCACCTGGTCGTGGTCTCCCTCCTTACCAGCACTGCAATATTTGCCTATGTGAAGCCCCCCTCCATCTCCTCCCCATCTTTGGACCTGGTGCTGGCAGTTCTCTACTCGGTGGTGCCTCCAGCAGTGAACCCCCTCATCTACAGCATGAGGAACCAGGAGCTCAAGAATGCCATTAGGAAAGTGGTTGCATGGATGTTTTTCAATACTGATAAACTTCCAATCTCTGTTCACAAATGAATCCCAAATTATCACATACCAGGCCCATGCTTTTGTGGTATTTTTGGCTGTTTTTTCTCTGTATTTTTTGGTTTTTCTTGTCAATAGTGATAATGTTATTTGTGAATTTAATAATCCTAGAGAAATATTTGGATTTTCTTCACTTCACCCGAAGCATGAACCTACAATATCTCACCTGGAACCCATATAAAAATGTGTCTAACACTGAGTCAGAGCTGAGACCCCCCTCTAGCATCTGTGGAATTATTGCTGGAGGTGACTTGGAAATTAAATTTATATTTGCATTTTAAGGAAAGGTACAGCATTGAAGGAACTTTGGGGTGGAGTATGGCAGTTACAGAAGGGTTCCATCCCACAGAAGCTCCCCAGGCAACCTTAGGTGTTGGCAACACCAGGGGAGCTTGGTGTGCTGACTCTAAGAGAAACTGTACGGAGGGTGGAGCGGAGTGAAGACACCGCGGCCAGGCTCTGTGATAAGACGGGAACTGGAAGGTACTATGGAACATGGAGGTGGAGGCTCACTCTGGTAACTAGGATACGTACCTGGTCAAAGACAATGCTACTGTACAAGGACCTTTCGAGTATACAATAACCTATTTAGTGTGTGTAATGGTGTGTAGTGAACTATATTAGAATTTGATAAATGTGCATTGATTTTCCTGGAAATGGGCCAACAGTCTGTCATTTTTTGAAAAAATACTATTCTTTGGGTGAACTTGGCTCATTATAATCTCATTATAATACCGAAACACACCTCCATCCCAAAAGCTACCCGCCTCCAAGGTGCGACCACCCCTCACTGAGCCTGCGCTCTGAAATTTTGCTAGTCTATACCTTTAAAAGCAAAGCAAGAAACTTTTACACCACTTACAACAAAGATATGTATGACTAGAGTCACTCAAACTCCACCTGAAATGTGAAAATGGTAAAAAATGCCTTAAGAGGGGAGGGATGACCGGGACACAGACCACCTTTGACACTTGGGATCAGTCGACAGGCTGAGCCTCTCTTACCCCACAACAGGGACACCTTTGGGTAAGATCTGAACACTTGGTTATACCGAGTGCTTCCCCGGCAGACAGAAATCTCTATAGAGTTGTTCTGTAACTTAATGCATTTGTAGCCAGGCTGTATTACTCATCTTCTTGGTATGTGCACATGCTTTGCAGGCAGTAATTCTATCACCGGCAATCCAAAAGAACTTGTGCATCTGTTGCTTCAATGAACTGCACTATTCATTAATCTAGCCGAGTGAGTTCTCATTGAATGCAACCAAATTCCTTAAGTGTGGCTGTGCTAGTTCATGGAGTGCAACTAGGCTGAAAGTGTATGGTGTTACGAGTGCATCCATAATCGTGAGAGTTCAATACATTGAATGCGACTGGGATTGTAACACTGAATTGGGCATCACTCAGAATCTAAGCCCAGCCGCCCCCAGCCCCTCTGATACCTGAGGACAAGCTGGAACGCAGCGGGGTTTCTTTTCTGCCAAATTGCTTTGCCCTTTAACGCAACAGCATCTCGGTAATAAAAAGGGATCTCCCCATGTACTGCCTGATGGCTGGGCTCCTCCTCAAAACTTGGTGTCAGGAACAGATCCAAGGAATTGCGTCCCAGAAAGGGCCCTTTACTCTCTGGGTTCAGGGGCAAGAAGCTCATTGTCATGTTGTGACCTCTTAGAGATGGAGGTTGGATTTAACATTTAGCTCTTGGTGTCTAGTGGTGATAGAGCTGGTGACTGCTCACTGAAGTACGTACCCAGGTCTCTCCCACATGGGACATGGCAGCCGATGTCCTTCAAGAGAGGAATCCCGAGCCACCTGGAGAGCCTGGGGGATCTCCATGGACAGCCTGTGCCTAGCGTGGGAAGAGAATGGAGCTCCCCAAAGTGAGAGCGTGTCCAGGATAGTGTCACCCAAAGGTAAAGTGTTAAGTGCCCAGAGCACTGCAGCACTCTGCGGTCAGCACTGCCATGGGGCTAGGGGAGATGGGGGAGAGCTGGGGAAGGATTGGGCTGGGCTGGAGTGTGCTCAGGAGAGGACAATGCCGGTGTAGAGCTAAGCTGTGTGAGTGTGCAGGGTGGGGCACAGAGCAGGGTGCTCATGGTGCAGAGCAAGGTGACATGGTGAAGGAAGCAAGGCACCATAGGTGCAAAAGAGAGGGTCCCCGTCGGTGTCAAGTTCCCTGGACACCCCAGGGAATCTGCCCCAGGGAAATTGTCCCAGACCAGACCCACACACTGGTCATTTCCATCATTTCCATCTCTGGCCATACACGCTAGCCCTGAGGAGGGGACCTTTGCTGCATGGTCACCTCTGTCCTCCTTCAGGGCTCAGTGATACCCAACTCAACCATCATTATTAGTAAAAAGGAAACTGGTTTCCTACTGACTCTCATTACACACCAAGTCCCAGAGCTCGTGCCACAGCTGGTCTCTCAGCCAAGCCCATTCCCAGAGAGCTCCAGCTAGATCAGGTGCTCATGCCTTGTCTCTACGAATTTTGAAAAACTCCATTGACTGAGATCCCACCAATCGTCCTCGGTCTTTGCTCCAGTGTTTGGCTCTGAGGGATTTCTCAAAACCCCAGCTCTCTCAGCCTCTCCTTGCACATAATGTGCTCCAGGCCCCAATCACCCTTCTGGCCTCTGCAGGACTCGCCCCAGTCTGTCAGGGTCTTTTTTGTGCCAGAGAGCTCCCTACTTGATACAGCAGTCCCAATCCTGTCCTGTAGTGGGTTAACGTTGGCCAGCAGCCAGACACCCACCTGGCTGCTCACCCACTCTTCGTACTCAAAGGGACAAGGGGAGCAAATAAGACAGAAAACATCATAGGCCAAGGTCAAAAAGGGAGTTCACTTAGTCATTACTATAATGGGCAAAGAAGAGTTGACTTGGGGAAGGTCAATTTAATTTATTGCCAATTAAAAAAGATTTAGTGAGTTAGAACTATGACAAAAATCTTAAAGACCATTCCTCCAGCCCACTCCTTTTTCCCAGGCTCAAATTATTCCATTATTCCCAATTCTTCTACCCACCCCAACCCAAAGAGGAGCAGTGGGGATGGTGAATGGGGGGTTATGGTCAGTACGTAACATCTCTGCCATTCCATCCTTCTCACAATTCTCCTCTGCTCCAGCGTGGGTCCTCTCCATGGGATCTCATGGTATTTGTGTTCAGGGCTATGCGTTGTTCATTTCTTTCAGTCTTGCTTTTCTCCTCCATACTCAAAGAGTCACAGAATCATTGTGGTTGGAAGGGACCTCTGGAGATCATCTAGTTCTGAGGCAGGGTCAGTGATGGCAAATTGCTCGGGACCTTGTCTAGGTGGTTTTGGAATATCTCCATGGATGGAGACTCCACCACCCCTCTGGACAACCTGTTCCAGTGTTTGAGCACCCTCACAGTCAAAAAGTGTTTTCCTCATTCAGATGGAATTTCATGTATTTTTACTGTGTGTGTTCCCCCTTGTCTTGCCACTGGGATCTACTGAGAAGACTTTGGCTCCCTCGTCTTCATGCCCTCCCGGGTATTTATACACATTAATAACCCCTCCCCTTAGCTTTTTCTTCTCCAGACTGAATAGTCCCAGATCTCTCAGCCTTTCCTCCTGTGAAGGATGCTAGAGTCCCTTAAACCAGCTTTGGGGTCCTTTGATGGACTTGCTTTATCAGGTCAAACGACTTTCTTGTACTGGGGGGCCCAGCACTGGACACAGCACTCCAGATATGGCCTCACGAGTGCTGAGGAGCAGGCGAGGGTCACTCCCTCAATATGTCAGCAATGCTTTTCCTGATGCAGCCCAGGAAGCTGTTGGCCTTTGCCGTGGGGGTGCATTGATGGCTCATGCTCAGATTGTTGTCCTCTGGGACCCCAGGTTTCTTCTCTGCAGAGCTGCTGTCTAACCAGTCAGCCCCCAGCATGACGTCCTCCCCAGTGACTTTCTCAGCAGCAGCCGCTTGTCATTGAGGGTTGGGGTTTTTTGTGTTTTGCTGCGCCTAACATCATAGGTATGGAATATCCCTTTGGTCATTTTGTGTCAGCTGTCCCAGCGGTGCCCCTGACAACTTCTTGCATACCCCCAGCCTACTTTCTGTGGGGGCAGAGTGTGAGAGAGAGAACGCCTTCATGCTCTGCAATGACTGTTCAGCAACAGCAAAAACACCGGTGTGTTATCAGCGCTGTTTTAGTAACAAACCCAAAGCACAGCACCATATGTGCTGCGATGAAGTAAATTAACTCCCTCCCAGCCAGATCCAGGACCGAGTTACAGCTCATAGAGTCAGGGTGAGGAATGAACAGTGTCTTATTTAAATGACCTGAGGAAATCTGTGGATCGCAGAACATGGCTTTTATGGGGGACTCCCATTGGTAGTCACTGGTCAAGTGAGACGGCAGGATGCAAACCATCCAGGAGGTTTCTTGTGGTGTTTGCAGAAACGTTCTTAGCACAGCCGCCAAATGGTCCTTTCAGTCTTCTGCTCACCGGGACCTGGTAGTCCCAAAAGAGGAAGAGATGGTCAGGGACGTGAAGACCAGTGGTCACCTTGACTGTGGTGACCATGAAATTGTGATCTCCCGCATCCCCGGGGATGTGGGAAGGAGAGTAACAGAGCACAGACCCTGGACATCAGGGAATGAGACCTTGGCCTATTGGGGGCACTGGCAGGTGGGATCCCATGGGGGCAGTGCCAAGGCCCTGAGAGCATCCATAAGGCTTCATGACCCTGACCAGCCTCACCTGTGGCCTCGACCCACAACTCCATCCATGGGCCCAGCAGACCATTTAAACCCAGGCCCGAGTTTCAGCCCCAGCTTGATCTATGCTGTAGGTGTACAGACACAGCCATAGACACAGCCTTGCCAGACCATGGACCTTGTTGTTTTGGGCTTGGAGACTCACTTCCCAGCTTGGTTCTTTATGGGATGTTCAATGACATGACACCGTGGCCCTCCAAGTGCCAGACTCCAGCTGATTGGGATCCTAACATCCAGGCTCAAAGATTGTTATTATCTGAATACCAGTGACTGATTTTGTATGGTGTCCGGAATGCAATTCCAAAACCAAAGAATTGGTCTAAATTGTATCAGGTCATTCAAGGAAAGAATGAGGATCCCTCTTCTTTCTTTGAAAGATTCATGGAGGCTGCGAGAAAATATACTGATTTGAATGCAGACAATGAAGCAGATGTTGTCTCGTTGATCCGCATCTTTATGGAACAGTCTAATGCGGACATAAAATGGAAATTACAGAAACTAGAGGGAGCAGACGGTCGTTCATTGGATAAAATGTTAGAGCATGCCTGGAAAGTGTATAACAACAGGGAAAACGTGGAGGAAGTGAAGCAGAGAAAAGAAAGGCTTAAAGATAATAAGATGCTGTCAGTAGCCATAGCCCAAGAAACTAGCAAATTCACAGTCCCCGTAAAGGGAAAAAGATTTCCTGGTGGATTGCGGAGGGTTGAAGTACTGCTGGAGGTGGATCAGTGTGCTTACTGCAGGCAAAAAGGACGCTGGAAAAGGGAGTGCCTGCAGCTGAAAAGACAGAGTCATAAGGAGATGCCAAATCAGGCTGCTAAAATGATGACAATAGATTCAGACTGAGGGAGACTGTGGGAAAAATTGGAACCCGCCCCAACAGAACCCCTGGTTATAGCAAAGTTGGGGAATGAAAACGTAAAATTTTTAATAGATACGGGGGCTACTTATTCGGTATTAAATACATGTGAAGCTAATTTGCGTAATCGGAGTACGTCTATTATTGGTGCCACACGGCGGAGAGAAAATCGGCTGTTTTTCCAGCATTTAAAGTTTAAAATTGAGAAAAGGGTGTTAACCCATCAATTTCTTTATATCCCAGATAGCCCTGTGCCGCTATTAGGACGAGATTTATTAAGCAAATTAAATGCACAAATTACTTTCAAAGGAGGAAAAATCCAAGTTCATGTTCCTGAAAGTAAAGGATTGGATGCTCAAGTTTTTATGTTACAGAAGGAAGTTGAGAGTGTGCACATACCAGAAGAAGTTGAACAGGCTGTAACACCTCTAGTATGGGCTTCAGGAGTACCAAGATGATCCCTAATGGCGGAACCAGTAATCATTCAGTTGAAACCAGATGCCAGACCGGTAAGACGAAAACAGTATCCAGTTAAATTAGAGGCAAGAAAGGGATTAGAACCTTTAATAGAACGATTTATAAATTTTGGATAGTTAAAGGAGTGTCAGTCTGAATACAACACCCCGATCGTGCCAATTAAAAAACTGCATTCAGAAGAATAAAGACTGGTCCAGGACCCAAGGGCTATAAATCAAATTGCACAGGATGTTCACCCAGTAGTGGCAATTTCACACACTCTCTTGACCACTTTGAAGGAAACAGACAAATGGTGCACTGTACTGGACTTAAAAAATGCTTTCCTTTGCCTTCCACTAGCAACCAAAAGTCAAGAACTGTTCGCTTTTGAGTGGGAGAGCCCTAAGGCAGGTAGAAAGACCCAGTTGTGTTGGACAGTATTACCACAAGGATTTAAGAACAGTCCTACAATCTTTGGAAATCAATTAGCCAAGGAATTAGAGGATTGGCAAAAGATGCATAAAACATCACCTTGCTACAATATGTAGATGACATACTGTTAGCCGCAAGTGACAAGAAGAATTCCATACGAATGACTATAGAGCTCCTAAACTTTTTTGGGGTCAGCAGGGTACAAGGTGTCCCGGAAAAAGGCACAAATCCCCAGCAAGAGGTATTGTATCTAGGGTACACAATTTCCCAAGGCCAACGTAGTCTTGGAACTGAAAGAAAAGAGGCCATCTGCCAGATCCCCAAACCAAGATCAAAACAAGAGCTCAGAGCATTTCTGGGAATGGCCGGATGGTGTCGCCTGTGGATAATAGACTGCCAAACCCTTATATGAAGCTGTACAAGGGGAAGGAAATCTCCTTGTCTGGACTCAGGAGTGCAGAGATACATTCATAAAATTGAAACAGGCCTTAATGAATGCTCCAGCTTTAGGCCTTCTGAATTTGGAAAAACCATTTGAACTGTTTGTGCATGAAAGGCTGCATATTGCCTTAGGGGTATTGGCCCAGAAGTTGGGATCATGGAAAAGGCCCGTGGGGTATTTTTCAAAACAGTTAGATAATGTTAGCAGAGGATGGCCAGCATGTGTCCGAGCAGTGGCAGCTACATTATTATTGATCCAAGAGGCCCGAAAAATTGACACTTGGGCAGAAATTAACCGTATTTGTACCCCATGCAGTTACAGTAGTACTGGAACAAAAAGGAGGACACTGGTTGTCACCAAGCCAGATGCTGAAGTATCACAGAATCACAGAATCACTAAGGTTGGAAAAGACCTGTAAGATCATCAAGTCCAACCATTAACAAAAAAAAAAAAAAAACAAAAAGCAAAAAACCAAAACCCTACACCCACCACATACCACACAGCACCATGCCCATTAAGCCACGTCCCACAATGCCATATCCACACGCTTCTTGAATACCTCCAGGGAGGGTGACTCTACCACCTCCCTGGGCAGCCTATTCCAATGTTTCACTACTCTCTCAGTAAAGAAATTTTTCCTAATATCCAGCCTGAACCTCCCCTGGATCAACTTGAGGCCATTTCCTCTAGTCCTGTCACTAGTCACTTGGGAGAAGAGACCAACACCCACCTCTCTGCAACCCCCTTTCAGGCAGTTGTAGAGAGCGATGAGGTCTCCCCTCAGCCTCCTCTTCTCCAGGCTAAACAACCACAGCTCCCTCAGCCGCTCCTCATCAGACTTGTGTTCCAGACCCCTCACCAGCTTCGTCGCCCTTCTCTGGACACACTCCAGCACCTCAATGTCTTTCTTGTAGTGAGGGGCCCAAAACTGAACACAGTATTCGAGGTGCGGCCTCACCAGCGCCGAGTACAGAGGCATGATCACCTCCCTACTCCTGCTGGCCACACCATTTCTGATACAGGCCAGGATGCCGTTGGCCTTCTTGGCCACCTGGACACACTGCTGGCTCATCTTCAGCCGGGTGTCGATCAACACCCCCAGGTCCTTTTCTGCGGGGGAGCTTTCCAGCCACTCATCCCCAAGCCTGTAGCGTTGCCTGGGGTTGTTGTGGCCGAAGTGGAGAACCCGGCACTTGGCCTTACTGAACTTCTTCCAGTTGGCCTCAGCCCATCCATCCAGCCTGTCCAGATCCCTCTGCAGAGCCTTCTGACCCTTGAGCAGATCAACACTCCTGCCCAACTTGGTGTCATCTGCAAACTTGCTGACGGTGCACTCTATCCCCTCATCCAGGTCATCAATAAAGATATTAAACAAGACCGGCCCCAAAACTGAGCCCTGGGGGACTCCGCTTGTGACCGGTTGCCAACTGGATTTCACCCCATTCACCACAACTCTCTGGGCTCGGCCATCCAGCCAGTTTTTAACCCAGTGTAGAGTGCACCTCTCTAAGCCATGAGTCGCCAGCTTCTCCAGGAGAATACTGTGGGGAACAGTGTCAAAGGCTTTGCTGAAGTCCAGGTAGACCACATCAACAGCCTTTCCCTCATCCACTAGGCGGGTCACCTGGTCATAGAAGGAGATCAGGTTGGTCGAGCAGGACCTGCCTTTCATGAACCCGTGCTGGCTGGGCCTGATCCCTTGGTTATCCTGCACGTGTCCCAGGAGCGCCCTCAAGATGAACCTCTCCATAATCTTCCCCGGCAAGCTGTTCTGGAACAAGACGATGTGGAGCTGAAAGTAACCACAATTCTGAATCCAGCGACCTTCCTAACTACTGATCCTGGTGGGGAAGAATTAGCAGATGACTGTTTGCAAACTGTGGAACAGACATACTCCAGCAGACCAGACCTGAAAGACCTACCAATGGAAAATGAAGACTGGAACCTGTTCATAGATGGTAGTAGCTTTATGCATAATGGAACACGAAAATCAGGTTATGCAGTAGTAACTGTTAAGGAAGTAATTGAGGCTAAAGCTTTGCCATCTAATACCTCAGCCCAGAAAGCAGAACTCATAGCCTTGCTGAGAGCTTTAGAACTGTCAAGAGGCAAAAGTGTTAATGTCTGGACAGACTCAAAATTTGCCTTTGGAGTGGTTCACGCTCATGGAGCCATTTGGAAAGAAAGGGGACTTCTAACATCTCAGGGATCCCCAGTCAAATACGGGCCAACAATCCAACAATTACTACAGGCAATTAATTTACCCGGATTTGTGGCAATTATGCATTGCAAGGCACATCAAACTGGAAATAGCCCAATGCATATAGGGAAACGTATGGCAGATAAAGCTGCCAAAGAAGCTAATTTTGCCAGAAAAAGTTCAGAACTTGGGACCTAAAAGTCCACAATATGCAGCAGAAGGTAATCAATTAGCTAACCTACTGAAGGCAACCAAAACCCAAGAAGGATGGTGGGTAACCCCTTCACACCAAGTAATAGTTACCCAAGAGACCATGCGTGAAATAGCCAATAGAAAACACCAAGAAACTCACTGGGGAATTGAAACAATGGTCAAGGCATTAAAACCACAAGTGCTAAGTGTTCGAATGTCTGGAATAATTAAGAGCATTGTAAAGAAATGTGAGTTATGCTTAAGGAATAATCCTCACTTACCCCGAAGGCCTTTACCAGGGGTGACTAAAAGAGGAAACAGTCCAGGAGACTTCTGGCAAATAGACTTTTCTGAATTACCGCGGCAGAATGGGTAGCCGTATCTTTTAGTAATGCTAGATACTTTTTCATGTTGGCCAGAAGCTTTCCTTTGTCACACCAACAAGGCAAAAGAGGTAGCAAAAGTGCTACTTAAGGAAATAATACCAAGATTTGGGGTACCCATAGGACTGTCTTCAGATAGGGGCCCACACTTCATAGCAGAAGCTGTTCAAAGTCTAACTGAGGCATCGGGGATAAAATGGGATCTCCATACCCCATGGAGACCTCAATCAAGTGGAAAGGTAGAAAGAATGAACCGAAGTTTAAAAAGACAAATCAGTAAAATTTGTCAAGAGGCTCAGATAAAATGGCTGGATGCTTTACCCTTAGCTTTGCTACGGATACACATCCAGCCTAGATCTAAAGAAAAGGTCAGTCCTTTTGAGATCGTGTATGGTAAACCTTATCAAATGACTGAAACAGGAGTTAATCCTGACATTGCAGAGAGACATTATTTAAAAGGATATGTTATCTCTCTGGGAAAGGTTTTGTCCTCTCTTCACAGATACGTCTCTGTGAGGGCACCGCTATCTTTGGACGTGCCTGTGCATCACTACCAACCAGGGGACTGGGTGTAGCTGAAGACATGGTCAGACGAGCTGTTAAAAGAGAAGTGGAAAGGACCTCTTCAAGTTTTACTCACCACCTACACTGCTGTCAAGCTTGAAGGAGTCGCTCCGTGGATACATCACAGCAGGATAAAGCCAGCTGCATCACCACAATGGACAGTTACACAAAAGGGACCTTTACGTTTAAAATTAACATGGGAATCCTGAAGTTCTGGGTTATATCTCTTGCAGCGATGTCAGGAAATGCAGAAATCGATATAGATGAAGAGGTCAATACAGATTTGGATGAAAACCTCCTTCTAACTTTAATACAAGGGTTTGGCAAAATGCATAATCTTACCAATGTTACAATATGCATTCCGATCCCTCACTTGGCCAGTCAGCCTATTCCACGGGGCACTATACCAGTGAATTTATCTTTACTAGAAGACTATGACAATATCACAGGAGCCTTTAAACAGGCCAATGTTTCTTATTATTTGGACAAAGACAATAAACGTAGACAAAGAGGAAACGATGTTTTACAAGATGCTACTTCTTGGAGATCAGGGGACAGCAGAACAGTATTTGGGAGAGGCTCAGAAAAACAATGTCCCAAGGGATCGCATCCCTTAGATGCCCAGTTTCTCCAAATAGCATTGGCAGCCTCTGGTGGGCAGGCTGCAGGATTACTGAAACTTTGTGTCACTAATAAGAGGGTACCCAATGTCACCACTGCTCCGGAATGCAACAACCTTAGAACAAAACTCAAAACTTGGACTAGACCTTTGGAGGGATACTGGAACTATACAGGGAGTGTGGATTGGTGCTTTAATTGGGGAACGAAAGTCACTTATGTTAGCCGAACCAATTGGATGTGCTCCAATGTTTTAAATTCTAGTAAAATATCAATCCTAAATTCTACCTTAACAAGGATGAAACATTGCAAAAGTCAAAATTTTTCGATTAATGATTGCAAACATGATATTCCTTCCCCAGGCTACACAACCTGGATTACATCAGATGGATATTGGACTACCCAATTACGACTTAGTACAACAACTAGACAAATAACTTTAGGATTACTGACCCTATGTCCCATACGGAAAAAGAGTCCAATCAAAGCTCAATATTGGGGATGAGTTAAAAGAAATACTGAGACAGAAGAAGATTCCGATATTTGGACGCAGCCTTCCACAGCAGTGCAATGTGAATGGGGACTTCAAAGTTACCAGGGCTGATGGCTTTAGAAAATCGAATGTTAATAGAAAATCTAACTTGGCAGGTGGAAGCCTTATCGAGAGCCACTCAAAAAAGATTCCAAACTGTAAACAAGCAAATTCAAACTAACACTAAAATACCACTCCAGAATAGACTGGTCTTGGATTTACTATGAGTCAAGGAACAAGGAGTATGTGGATATCTTAAGTTAGACCAAGGACACTGCTGTATCAACATCCCTAATATCACTGGAAATCTGCAAGAACAATTAGACAAAATGAGAAAGGTAGCAAGAGATAGTAGCGCAACAAGAGAAGTAGCTGAAAATAATTGGTTCAACAAAATTCTCCAAGAATTAAGTGGGTGGTCTTTGAAAGGATGGTTAGCTACATTGTTAGGAGTAATATAGGTGATCATGATTGCGATTATTATAGGGATCTGCATAGGCTGTACTAAAAGGGCCATTGAAAGAAACATATGGAAATAGTGAAAAATTGACTGCTTCAAAAGAGAGGATTGAAACCTAAGAAAATTTGACTAACCCAAAACATGACTACTACAAACAATCACTTTGACTGCATCGCAAAACTGATATAATAATACCAGAACGTCAAACTGAGCTAGTATCTGAATCATTGAAAATTTCCATACTAACTATGTATAAGATAACTGATTTTTCCATAAAATGACTTCTACAAGGCTCTTTAATAAGATAAGAATATTGATAAGTAATAGTATTTGACAAGTGTTAAGAAAATCGATAGTGATAGTATTAATGGTATTATTGCATGTTTAATGAATTAGGTTAAGAATTAAAGTATTTCATATTCTATTAGATTATAAGAAAATGAGATAGATCTAAGACTGTGTGGTAAGATTAATCATCTTCTAATTGATGAAATCTAAGTAAAAAGTGAGACTTATGAGATTATAGAATATATCCACAAGTCTCAAAGAGGGGAAAGTTACAGGACATCTTGAAAAATGAGTGTTAAAAGCAAGCAAGAACATCTTGGGAGAGAGTGTGAGAACGTCTTGGGAAACAAGTGTCGAAAACAAGTAAGAAGAATGTAGAGAAGATGCTTCATAACAACTGCACCTGCGATTAGAGATAAAGACTGCCTTCACTAACTCTCTGCTAACATGCAATAATGATTAACACAAGGACAAGTCTTAGAAAAATAGAATGGACTGCCAAAATAGTGCCCTTGAGTTAACTTGGTTCATTATAATCTCATTCTAATGCTAAAGAACACACCTCCTAGCTAGAAAAGCCCCCAACCCAGTTAAGCCCCCGACTCTCCGAGCATGCGTGGTGAATTAAGAGAACTGTAACTTTAAGATGAAGTAAGAAAAGTATTAACCAATAGTTAATTAAGGGGTAGAACCAGTAGGCATAACTAACTATGTTAACTGTTCTAAATACCTGTCATGATTTTACCCTGGTGTGCATGTTAGGAGGAGAAATCCCCCATGCACCCAGCGCTGCGATAAACCAATGTCGGCTTTCTAAACTGTCATTTGGCTTGGACGGTTTTCTTCGTTACGATTTTCGGTAACACCACCACACCTTGGCAGTTCTTCCATCAATGTGGCACTTCTGTGATGGCACGCGGGGCTCCAGCTCCTCCTGTCTGTGCCCCAGGCTGAGGGCATTGGTGCACGTTTGGGCTGCTGCACCTCAGCTGCTGCCCGCTGGGGCCCACCTCAGACTTGTCACAAACTAAACGGGAACTGAGTCCCAAGACCCCATATAGGTAAAGGCTTTGCTACATGGCAGAGATATGCTCGAAATGGATTGCAGATGGCAACGTAAAAGATGATATGCGATGTAGGTGCAGCTGTAGATGTAGATGTAGATGATGAGAAAAGCAACATGAGGTGCTCAGAGAGTGAGCAAACCCTGCTGCCACTGAATCCAGATGGAAGAGGACCTGGGCTGCGCAGCCCTGGCAGGACACCATGAGACACCATAGTCAATGCTGATCTAATACATATAGGTGATGGAGAAGCAAAAGAGAGAAACTTAGCTCTTCTGGTGCAAAATAACACCATTGGGGCAGACAAATACCTCTATAGGCTGCCCTGTCCATACCGAGTGGGGACAAGTTCATTCTCCTATATGTGGCCATCTGCTGTCATTTCAGTTGGCCAAAGGAATTTCCCAATGGCCTCCAAGATGGACACTGCCCTGTGCATGAGAAATGCTCCACTAGAGCCTGCAGTTTCCTGCACATACCTTGGGCCACCTCTGGCACCTCAGATGCCACCAGGTATTTGCATGTGAAGCACTCAGTCCTGCCCTCCATCTCCATTAATTAGCAGGGGAGCTGAGACAAAAAGCTCACATGGAAATGTCAGTTTTTGCACACCTGAAGAGAGGCAAGAGAAATCCCACCTCCTGTGGGTTTGTGGCAGGCATGGGAGGGAGCTGAGACCACTTCCAGCCCCAGGACTACAAACCCAGGATGAGATGCCTCGATTGCCTCAGCTGAATCTCTTCCCTCAGAAGTGGTAAAGGAGATCCCTCACGCTCACTGGGTATTCTGCATACTGATGGGACAAGGAAAGGTGATATTTAGACTGAACTCTCTCTCTGAGCAGGAAAATGACAGTGCTGGAAAGAAGCGTCTCTCCCCAGCTGAGGAAGGGAACAGCAGTGATTCCTTCAGCCTGTTTCACAGCAGGTTCCCCTGGAGCCCCAGGGACACCTGGAGGGAGCCCAGAGGGGGCAGAGAAAGTGCTGCCTTGGGCTGGTCCTCTGCTGCTGAGCTGGGCTGGGCTCCTGGGGTGGAGGGAGGGAGCTGATGGCAAGTGGGCAGTGCTGCAGAGAGACAGCTCTGCCCAGGAGCAGCTTTTCTTCAAAGTGCAGCAGGGCTGAGGGCACTGCCTGCAGGCACCGAGGGGAGAGGATGGAGGCAGAGAGAGCTTAAACGCAGTGTGGAGTGGGAGGACAGCTGAGAGTTGACTGGAAGAGAAATCTTCACAGCCCTCTATATGGTAAGTCTCTGAGCTGCAGGGCAATAATAACAAGTATTCTGCAGGACTCTCCTAGACCTGGTTCATCCCATAGCCTGTAGGAACTTCCAGGAGGACTCTCACAGATTCCCTAGTATAGAGGAGAAGGATGTGCTCCAGAGCAGTGTTTCCTCCCTGCACTGTCAGAGGGACAGGGCATGACCGCTGCCTTCTCCCGGGGATGGCTGCAGGGGTGTGAAGGTGGGTGTGCATCCAGGGGTGCCCAGGGCTGTCCTTCCGAGCAGGGTCCCTGCACCCCAGGGCACTGTGAGCTGGGGCAGGGACTCCGCTGCCTGCCAGGGTCAGCACTCAGCCTGCCCAGGGAGCTCCCCAGGGCACTGCGGGGAGAAGCTCAGGGTGGAAGGAGTGACCGCTAGCCAGGCAGGGTCCTTGTGCTGTTGAGAGGGTGCCGTGTGTGTCAGGGCTGCTCACAGCTCCACATCACCCCCAGCACATTTCTGGAGAGGATCTTTCTAAAATGACAGTCAAGGCAAGGCTTTCCTGCTTCAGCTTGTGCATTCCTGAGTCTTTGCAATAAAGATTATACTAGTTGGATGGGTGGGAACGGAAATGGATCTGTCAGGTGTGGACAACTCTGAGACACCTTATCTGTTACACTGAGAGATCCCAGGTCAAGCTCACCAAGTGACCCTTTCCAGAGGAGACTTTGCCATAGGAAGGTCAATGAAGTTGCTCTTTGAGACAAAGTTGCTTTCCCGACCCTCAGTTCATGTCCTGCACTGAGGGAGAGGAGAGAGGGCAGGGAAAGAGTGATGGAGGTGTTGAATTTGGACAAGACACCAAGACTCCCGGAGCATTGCAATGAGAGATGGGTAGGTCTGCAAGGAACCTCATCTAGTCCCCTAAGGCACTGGTCAGACTACAGACAGCACGAGAGCATCACCTTGGTGGTGTCTGTGGGACTTGTTTGAGCTGCTCCTTAGCTTCTGCACACACAGAGATGCCCCTGGGCAGTGCCCTGCTGCCAGGAGGTGTCTGCAGGGCAGAGCTGAGCACACAGCGGGTGCGTTGGGGTCTCTGAGCACTGGCGGGGAGCAGACACATGGGGACAGAGAAATAGCTCCTGGCAGGGAGAGCTCCAGGCAGCAGAGACATGGGCAGGGAGGGAGAGGGAGCTACTCTCAGAAACACTGTGGGAGGGGGAACTGGGTACCTCCCTGCCACCCCCTGCAGTGCAGAAACCTCCCCTGGAGCACACACCACCACCACCCCCATCAGGTCTCATCCCCCATGTAGATGTAGCACAGCCTGTGGCCCCAAGGCCATGGGATATCAGGCTGAGTCACTCCTTCGCAGCAGGGTCCCTCATGAGGAGAAAGACCTGAGTACCCATCTGTCTATCCTGCCTCTGTTGACAGGAGCGTTGGGGCATTTATGCATGTTTCCTCTCCTGCCCATGCTGCTGTAGTTCCCACCTAAATCGGAAGCTCTGGGCAATGCATTTTAAGGCCTGGGAGAGAGCCAATGCTCCTTTTGGATGCTCCATTTTTAGGACATTTGACTCTTTCCCTGGGGTGTTCTGCTGGGCTGCAGGGTGCCCTCCAGAAGGGCACAGGTCACCCATGGCATCTCTGTGTTACGCAGGAGCCCCATGGAGAAGACAAGTCAGCGCTAAGGCCACAGAAATGCTGCTGGGTGGCTCCACGCAGGCAGCGGCAGTGAGCCCTCTGTGCCCCTGGCTGGGAGGGGAGAGCTGAGCTCCTCCTTGGGTACGCTGAGGCAGGGTGAGGGGTTTGGAGGTCTGCAATTGCAAACTGCATTTCTTTTGCTCTCAGCAGCGTCCAGTTTCTTTTGGGGGGAACACTTGAGTGCTATCGTCCTCCAGCTCAAAGAGGTGCCAGCACAAGGCAGCTGAGACCAGGGCTGATGGACAGACTGGCTGTCCTCACTCTGCACTAAGGGATGGCCCCTTTGCTTCTCAGGACCCACAAGGTTTCACCTGAAGGGCACTACTAATGCCAAGGATTTGTGCCTTAAAAACACTCCTCGGGGTTGGTGGGACCACTAGAGCAGAATAAACAAAACAAAATCCTCCCAGCTCTGCTCCAGGGTTGGGTGACTTGGGAGAGACAGTGGGGAAAAGCTCTTTGATATCACAAGTGGATTTAACCATAGACCCTGCGTTCCTATTTCCCTATTGCTGTAGGGCAGCGCTGGCTCCCCCAGAGCCCACCGCAGAGTGCACTGCTGCCAGGGACACCCTCAGCCAGCACCAACCAGAGCTCACAAAAGGGACCTGCCAAACGTCTTCTTCATTAGGGACAGGTGGTTTGGGGGTTTCTACAAGAAATTAAATAGATTTTGCTCAGAGAAATCTCTCCTAACTTATTGATTCCTTTTCCTCCATGAACAGGCTCCCATGCCATGAGGGACCAAATGTCCAATGGAAGCTCCATGACTGAGTTCCTCCTCCTGGCATTTGCAGACACCCGGGAGCTGCAGCTCTTGCACTTCTGGCTCTTCCTGGGCATCTACCTGGCTGCCCTCCTGGGCAACGGCCTCATCATCACCGCCATCGCCTGCAACCACCACCTCCACACCCCCATGTACTTCTTCCTCCTCAACCTCTCTTTTCTTGACCTGGGCTGCATCTCCACCACTCTCCCCAAATCCATGGCCAATTCCCTCTGGGACACCAACTCCATCTCCTATCGGGGATGTGCTGCTCAAGTTTTTTTCTTTTCCTTTCTGCTGTCAGCAGAGTATTTTTTTCTCACAGTCATGGCCTATGACCGCTACGTTGCCATCTGCAAACCCCTGCACTACGGGACCCTCCTGGGCAGCAGAGCTTGTGTCCACATGGCAGCAGCTGCCTGGGGCAGTGGGTTTCTCCATGCTCTGCTGCACACGGCCAATACCTTTTCACTACCACTCTGCCAAGGCAATGCCCTGGACCAGTTCTTCTGTGAAATCCCCCAGATCCTCAGGCTCTCCTGCTCAGACACCTACCTCAGGGAAGTTGGGCTTATTGTGGTTAGTGCTTTTCTGGTTTTGGGGTGTTTTGTTTTCATGGTGCTGTCCTATGTGCAGATCTTCAGGGTTGTGCTGAGGATTCCCTCTGAGCAGGGAAGGTACAAAGCTTTTTCCACCTGCCTCCCTCACCTGGCTGTTGTTACCATGTTTCTTAGCACCAGCATGGTTGCCTACCTGAAGCCCCCCTCCATCGCCTCCCCACTTCTCAATCTGATGGTGTCATTTTTGTACTCGGTGGTGCCTCCAGCAGTGAACCCCCTCATCTACAGCATGAGGAACCAGGAGCTCAAGGATGCCCTCAGCAAACTGGTAACTGGACATCTTTCAGCAGCCATAGGCTGCCTATCTTCCTCTGCAGCTGACTCCCTGTGTAGGTCATGACAGGACAAGTTTGCCTGTCCTGTATTTTTTTTTTACTTTTTCCACTTTTGATGTTCTTGTCTTCAAATAAATATAATTATTCCTCCCCTTAGTGATCCATCCATCTTATGTGAGCCAGAGACATTGTATAAATGGGAAACCATTTTCTTTAAGAAAATAAAAGAACCTGCAGCAACTTCTTGGTCTACAATCCATCCTCAGCATAACAGAAATGAATGGGAAATAGAAACACCTTTCTGGCTGCATCACCTTGGGGCAGGCTGCTTTGTGCTGGGGTGATTACGAGCTCTTGAGGACTGCAGGGACATGGGCTCTTGTGCCATCCTGGGGAGACGGGATGGCACGGAGGGGATGCGGATCTCTTGGGATATGTGGGAGAGGAGAACAGTGGACACAGGGTACCACTGACCTCCTTGTCCTTGTGGCCTCCAACCTCTGGGGCTGACTCCTCTCTGCCCCCCAGGGGCTGCTGTGCCCTTCAGAGGGGCTGGGGCTCTGGGGTGAGTGGCCAGAACTCTTCAGCACCCTGTGGCAAGTAGTGCTGTGGGGCCAGACCAGAGTGGGCTGGGCTGGAGAGAGGGCAGGGGAGGTAGGAGGGCTTGGAGGGAGCTGGGCTGAGCTGGAAAGTTCCTGCGAGAGAAAAACATCAGTGTACAACTTGTACTGCATGACCATGCAGGGTGAGTGCTCGCATCAGGGGGCTTGTGTGCAGAGACAGGGCTCCTGCATGGACCCACACTCGGATGGACCACAGGAAACATCCATGATGCTGGAAAATGCATGACCCTCCCAGAGGGAGGTCCCATAACTGCAGGGGAAGCGGGAATGATTTATGAGACCCATGGGAGTTCAGGGAGAGAGCAAGGTGTGCACAGCCGAGAGTGTGTTAAAGGCAGGAAGAAGACTTGAAGTAGAGGCGGTGGTAAGGAGGTGTCATGCTGAAGTGAAATAGGTTGACTTTGGGTTTTGAGGCAACAGAAGAAGGAGGACATGCATTTCAGTGGTGGGATATGGAGATACGTACAGGAGTCAAGCAAGTCGGGGACCGAGAAATTTTGTGTGCTAGAGGAGAATTAGCAGGGCATTGAAAGAAACCAGATGGGTTGTGGGGAACTCACAGGCATTGGCAAATCCTCAGATAACCAGGGCTTTGTGTTGGAAGGAACAGCCAGTGACAACAAAGTGGCACATAAAAGTCACTTATTTGCTGGTTGAGGAGGGAGACAAGGATGCTCAGCATAGAATTACCAAGGTAATTTATTCTCTTATTTTAGCTGTGCATACAGTGGCAACTCAGCCTAATGCATGGAGGACCCCAGTACAGAGGAAAGCAGGGTTTATATATGTTACAATACAGTTGTGTAGACGGATCAAATCACTCATGTTAGGGGGTGGGCTAATCAGTTACCATTACTTGAGTAGTGGGTATGCACATGTCCCATGCAGGATCAGCACGTGCTTGTCCCGTGGAGGTGGTACAGACAAATGGTCAGTGGTGTGTTAATTCTCATTGTTCTAAACCAATGTTCCGTGTAGGTGGAAGGATTGGGTACCGGTTGATTGTTCTTCTGGCCATGGTTATATGCCTGGTTTCTTGAAAGGTAAACCTTCCATGGTTTTGTTGTCGGTATGGGGTGTTGTCAGCCGCTAAGAGCTGGTTTAGTTTGGGTCTTCAGGTTGCATTGGCCCTGAGGTGAAAGCTCATAGTCTCAGTTAGTGTTCATTCTTCTACGCAAGTTGGACTGCAGTTAGCATCTTGCCTTTCACAGGCATCATTAAAGCTTGGGAGGTCCCAAGGTCAGAGTGAGATGATGAAGCAGGGGGAGGTAGTGACAGTCTGCAGGGAAACTGGCACAGGCATAGGACAGTGTTGGACTGTCTGTGGTGCAAACACCTGACGGCCTTGGTGTGGCTGGCCCCTCGCTCCGCAGCAGGACAGGTCTCTTGCACTGAGTCCCATGAGAAGGCACCAGTTCCTTCCAGTCCCAGGGCCTTGTTGCCTCCTCACCCACCCCCCACAGAGCCTGGGGGGTGTCCTGCCACTGTCCTGCACTTGGCATCACATCCCCCACGTGTACAAACCTCCTGGAGTGAAGTTTTGTTGCTGCGGGGGAAGCAAGAGGGGTTTGTGAGATACATGGGAGCGCAGGGAGAGAGCGGGGTGTGCCCAGCAGTGAGTGTGTTAAAGGCAGGAAGAGGACCTGAAATAGCAGGGGTGGGTGTAGGGGGGTGCGTGCTGTCATGCTGAAGTGAAATAGGTTGAGCGTTGACTTTAAAAGAATGCAGGAGAAGATCAATGTGCATCTCAGTGCTGGGATATACATAAAGGATTCAAGCAAGTTTGGGGCTGGGACATCTTGGGAGCTAGAGGAGCATCAGGAAGGCTTTGAAGGAAACCAGACAGGTTGTGGGGAATTCACATGCACTGGCAAAACTTCAGCTTTGTGTTTGAAGCAACAGCCAGTGAGGACAGAATGACATCAGTAAAACTTGGGATACCATGGGGTCAGAGCAAGGTGGGAAGCAGCGGGGTGGCTAAAATCTGCAGGGAAAGATATCCCATATCCCGCTGCTCCCAGGAAGAGCCATTAGCACCACATGGGGGAAGGGATTCCCCTCCTCAGGGGACGAGGGTCAGGGCTTGGCCATCGTGATTGCTGAAACATATTTAGGGCTTTCACAGCCACCTCCACATAAAGGTGGTCCGCATGGTCGTTCCGTTGATGGTCTCGTCAGTGATGGTCTTCAGTGGAGACCAATAACAGTCTCAGAAACTTGGACGTTTGCTGCTGACTTTTACTTCTTCAGAGGCTTGTTCAATCTTTCAGGATCCGCAGTTCAGGAACTTGGCACCAGAGGGCTCATTAACATGCAAAACTCCCTAAGGAGCCAAGGCTCTGTGCATCGTTTTCCTTTAGGTCTTCAATTCTCATGTGGTTAATAGGAGAGGTTTCAGGAGTGCAGTCAAAAGATGTCACTACTAAACAGTAAGAAAGGATTCATTTTTCCCCCACTTTTCTTCCTTTTTCTGCTTACACATTCTGTGAGATCAGAAATCCTCAATCCATATTGATCCTGAGTGTCTCCAGTGGAGTTTGAATGTATACAAATATCAGGACCTTTTATGTTGACAATCTATGGCCATTCTTCACGCCTTTTCTCTCATCAACCACCTGGCACTTACAGCAGCCTCGTTCAAATCGGAGCTTTCTGCACTGAAGTCTGTAGCTGCATGTTTCAGCCCGTGGGCACCAACTCCCACCTGCTTTGCTTGGAGAATGACTGCATGCAAACACAGAGGGATATCATACGCTCATGGGCTGTATATGAAGTCCACGTTACCCCCTCTGAAGTCCACTTCCCACAGTGGATAGCCTTGGACCAATAGAAAACACACTTTTGTGTCAAGGAGAGATCCCAACACCCCCCAAACACTCCCTACCCCGGCCTCTGTTGGTCCATATTCTCCCTTTGCACACAGCGAGTCACACGCTGAGGTCACGAGCTCCCTCAATTCACAGAGGGAAAAAAGAGAAAAAGTGAAGGACACGCTCTCTTTTGGACAGCCAGATCTGCACTAACCCCAATGTATCTGGGTTACAGGAGACTCTGCAATATCCAGACCCCCGCATTTTTCGTTCCCTGCAGGGTAAAGTACATGTGACTCCATTGTAGGTGAAGGCAGGGATGAGAGTGACCGCCTCTAACGTTGCACAACGTGAGGGCCATTTTCCAGGCTTCCCTTTCTAGACAAGGGAGAGAAATCAGCTGTCTCAACTGAGATGCCTTGGCCTTCCCTGCCTGTCCACCAGGCCCTGCTCCAGAAGGGCTCCCATAGGTCCTGAGCCACATTTTCCAGTGCCCTGTGGGGTTTTCAGCTACCCCCATGTATCTTGGAGACAGTGGCCACCACTGTGTGGGCAACTGCATCAAGCCCCGTGTGAAGATTTTATGCAAAAGTTGAACCATGTGCAGAAAAGACCTTGGTGTAATAAGTGTGTAAAACTTCTACATTTTCAGAACTTTGACATAGGTCTGTAAATCCTCATGAATTTTTCTATAGACCATGGACATGGACCAGCAAGATGATGATACTTTCTCTCCCTCTATGTAAATAGAGATTTATATAACCATTTCCAAAAATGTATTTCCTGCCAACGCTTCAAATGGGGAAACTGTGTTCTGGTGACACATTTATATTGTCATATTGTACATATACGTTTCATATCTGAAGGGAGCTTGGAGCAATGAAGGTTGGAGAAGTTGGATAGATCACCCTCTCTTTCTTTGCCATCAAGAAATGGCCACACCTGCTATCACTTCCATCATATCATCCCTTCTTCCCTTTTGTTACCTGGTTATTTACAAAAGCCCTTCTTCTTTTTTTTGACATCCCTCACCAAATCCCATTCCATTTGGGCATTAGCTTTCCTATCTTTCTCCCTCCATGCTCAGACAACATCTCTGTGTTCCTCCCAGCTTACCTGTCCTTGTTCCCACCATCGGGATGGTTCCTTTTTGTGTTTGAGTTTGGCCAGGAACTCTTTGTTCATCCACGCAGCCTTCCTGGCATTTTTGCCTGACATCTTATTTGATGGGACGCACCCTTCTTGAGCTTGGAGGAGGTGATCCTTGAATATTAACCAGCTTTCTTAGGCCCCCCTTTCCCTCCAGGGCCACATCCCATGGGGCTCTTCCAAGTGAATACTTGAAGAGGCCAGGCTGTACTCTCCTTAAACCGGGGGTTCTGAGATTGCTTTTTACCTTCCTCCCTCCCCTCAGGATCCTGAACTCCACCACTTTGTGGTCTCTACAGCCCCACCTCATGGTCACAAGGCCGCCTTTGACCTTCAGATCCCCAACAAGCCCTTCCTTGTTGGTGAGGAGGAGGTCCAGCAAAGCACCTCTCCTCATTGGCTCCTCTGTCACTTGGGTGAGGCATTTATCATCAGTGCACTCCACAAACCTCCTGGACTGCTTATGCCCTGCTGTGTTGTCCTTCGAGCAGGTATCAGCGTGATTGACGTCTCCCATGAGGACCAAGGCCTGCGAATGTAAGGCTGCTCCTGCTTATCCGTTGAGGACATCATATGCTTTTTCTTCCTGGTCATGTGGCCTATAGCAGACATCCATTATAACGCCACCCTTTCCTGTCCTCTCTTTAATCCTCACCCGTAAGCTCTCCCTTGGCTCTCTATCCATCCTCAGACAGAGCTCCATGTACTCCAGCTGTTCTCTTACGTAAAGGGCAACTCTCCATCCTTGTCTTCCCATCCTCTCCTTCCTCAAGAGCCTCTCTCTCACCATTGCAACACTCCAGATGTGGGAGCCATCCCACCACGTCTCCATGACACAAGAAGATTGTTGCCCTGCAGCTGCACACAGATCTCGAAACCCTCATGGTTATGCCCTGTACTGTACGCATTAGAGTACAGACACTTTAGAGAGGCACCCCAGTGTGTGGAGTTCTTGGAGAGGGTGTGCGAGATTTCTCCCTCATGGTGCTTTGTAGGCATTTCCTTGCTTACCTGAAAGTGTTGGAGGTGACCTCACTTGAGGCCCATTTTGTTGATTTTGTGACCACTTCCCATCACAGCACTCCATGCCCTTTGCTCATTGATCCTGTCTGTCACTCCCTTAGAGGACTGCTCTTTACTCCCTCCCTCCTCCATCATTCTTAGTTTCAAGCCCTCCTTATGAGGTCAGCCAGGCTGTTGGCAAAAACAGCTTTGCCCTGCTTAGTGAGGTGGATCCCATCTCTCCCAAGCAGATGCCGGTCTGCAGACAGGGGCCCATGGTTGTAGCACCCAAAATCATGTCCCTTACACCAGTGCCGCAGTTAATTATTAACTTGTCCTACTAGAGCTTTTCTGCTCGCACCCCTTCCCCTCACCAACAGGATTGAGAAGAACACCATCTGGGCCCCCAGGCCCTTCACTACCACCCCCAGAGCTCTGTAGCCACTTCTGATCCTGTCCAGGTTTTCCCTGGCAGTGTCATTTGTGCCGACCTGGAATAAGAGCAGGGGGTAGTAGTCAGAGGGAGAGATGAGCTTTGAACGTTCCACCACAACACCCTGGATCCTGGTCCCCAGCAAGCAGCAAACCTCTCTGGAGGGTTGGTAGGGCTGACAGATGACTGCCTCTGTCCCCTGCATGAGGTAGTCACCCATTATGATCCAAAAACGCCCATGACACGACATCTAGTTGAGCCGGATGGTCTTCAGCAGACTCCCTCTTTCCAGCAGCTGGAGGTTGTTGGACTTCTGGGCCTAAAACTGTGTCTGTAACCACTGTGTTCATCACCACCAGCTCCTACCCAAGCCTCGGGAGATAACTCGGGATGTGAAGTCAGGGGTGACCCACCCCGTTCTAGGGGTCGTTGTTCCAATGAGACAAACTCTGTCCTCACATCCGTGTAGTGCCTGTCCTCTTTCTGCAGTCACTCTACTACGGGGAATGGAGGTGACCAGCTTGGATGTCCATGTTCATCCCCAGAGGAAGTTCCTTTCCTGCTCTTCTCTACAGCATGAGGTGTGGCAGAGGGGCTTAGTTCTACCTTGAATTACTTCTTAGATGCCCCTATCCCCCTGGGAAGGTGTTCTCTGCAGGGGTAGAAAGCATTTCCATTGCTATCAGTGAAAGTCGTGAGCCTTGGAGGTGTGGCTTACTGCAGTCAGGAGAGTTGATCTGCCCATGCAAGTCTTGTGCTGCCATGTGCTCTCAGCTAAAAGGCAGTCATACTCGTGAGTTGCCCCCAAAAGAGAAACTGTAGTGTGCTAAAAAAGGAGGAGTGCGGTTTCAAAGTGCAGATCTCCCAACTCCTCTGCCTTTCTTAGCCCAGAAATGGAGAAAGTGACCAAGAAGGAGTGATGCATAAATCCCCTGACTCAAAGGACAAAACCAAGATATCACAGATATCACAGATATCACAGCTATTGCAAAGGGAGAGCTGTTGTTTTCTGGAGGATAACTGACAGCCTGGAAGAACTCCCACAAGAAGACAGTAGCATTGTGGACGTGGATGTGGCGTTGTGGGACGTGGCTTAATGGGCATGGTGGTGGGTTTTTTTTTTGGTTGATGGTTGGACTTGAGGATCTTACAGGTCTTTTCCAACCTTAGTGATTCTGTGATTCTGTGATTGTGTGGTTTAAAGGAAACGTAGGCCTCATAGCCGTATGGTGTAGGCTATAGACGTAGACCTCATGGACTGCAATGCCTGGAGCCCCACAGGTTAGAAGGGGGCTTGGGCACCTCCATGCAGACACTTCCATGGCAGGACCCACAGGGTCAAGTGTCTGAAAGGCAACTGAATGCCCCATGCCAGAGAGCCCGGGAGCTAGAACAAGAGCAGCAGACACAGGTGGGGAAAACAAGGAGCAACAGTGTCATCCTCCTGCCAAGGGAGAGACAGATGGGCACTCAGGAGGGCCTTCACCTTACCCAGCTCTGCACACCACCTTCCACAGCCACAGCACAGTCGCTTTCAGCCCCTTTGTCAGGCAGAGGGGAAGGGGCACAACGTGGGAGAGCTGCAGGAGATACACTCCTCTGCTTGAGGTCCTGCTGGGGAGGAGGCAGCTCTGGGCTGTGCTTGACCCCAGTATCCCTTACTGGGCCTCATCCTGACCCCAACCTGTGGATCAACTTCCTGGCTTCACCTTGGACCTGCTCCCTCATCCAAACCTTGCCAGATGATCTGGACTCTGAACTGCCTCCAGCTGTGAGGCCCCTTGCCTGTCCTGCTCCCTTGTTGGGAGCTCAGGCTGGTGAGACCCCTCCCTGCTCACCTGGGGATACCCCTGGGTTCCCAACTTCCTGTGCCTTCCAGAGCAGTTGTCCCTTGCTGCCCCCTGACAAACCTGAGCTCCCAGTCATGTCACCACGACCGGCATCTCCACTGCCCTCCCCCATGCTCTGGTTCACTCGATGGCCGCATGATGCTGATGTACCTGATGGACTCTCACTTTGCTACAACTGACAGGGCCTCACAAGGAACAACCCACCGCTATCCCCTCTCCTGGACTTTTCCTCTGTCCTCTCTCCATGATGTTGTCTCTACTTGGCAGGCGTAGTGATGAACCTGCTAAAAAAAAAGAAAAAACAAATCTAAAGAGAGAGGAAAATAAAACCCAAGAAGAACAAGTGATGCAAAAGAAAACAATTGCTCACCACCAACCAATCAATGCCCAGACAATCCCCGAGCAACAGCAGCTGGTTCTGACCTCTACCGCACCCAGTTTTATTTCTGAGCATGACAACATATGGTATGGAATATCCCTTTGGTCAGATGGGGTCAGCTGTCCTAGCTGTGTCCCCTCCCAATTTCTGGTGCACCCCCCACCTGCCTGCTGGTGAGGAAGTCTGAGAAGCAGAAAAAGCCTTGATACTATGCAAACACTGCTCAGCAAGAACTAAATCATCAGCCAAAACCAGTACACTCACGTTGGAAGGAGGTCTCCAGCCCAGCAAGGTCAGCTCTGGGGTCAGAGCCGGTTGCTCAGGGCTTGAGCCAAGTCGTGACATGAAAACTCCAAGAATGGAACATGGATTATTTCCCTGGGAAGCCACTTCCTGTGTTTGACTGTCCTCATGAGGAAAAAGATTCCCCTGGTCTCTGGTGTGAACTTTTCTTGTGTCAATCTCTTGTCCTCCTCCATGCACCACTGTGACGCTGACTGCAGGAGATGGGGAAAGGAAAAATTCATTGTCTCCATACCCCTACGCCCAAAAGGAGATCCAGCAAAGCTCAGCCAGTGCAGCAGACACTAACTGTGCCTCATGATTGAGCTGGTGGCCATTCCTGAAGTATTTCCTTAAAACTGGAAGCTTCCTGGAAGTTCCAGCCTTTTGGACCAGGTAATTTTCTTCTCAGTTTCATGTCTGACTCTCTCCTCTTATGAAATACATTGACATTCTTCATAATTTGTTCAAAGAGGAGAAGAAATCCCAGCAGTGCACAGGATCAAGGAGAGAACTTGACCCGTAAAAATCTGTGTGTCTTGATCCCCAGCCACTGAAAGAGGGTAGTGGATCATCCTGAACAGGTAACACACTGCCTGGAGGCCAGGAGTAAGTGAAGTACTGCAAAGGTCTGTCCTGGGACATGCAAGACATTGATCAGCTGGAGCAAGCTCAGCAGAGGGCTATGGGATGGTTGGGTTGGAGCAGGCTGGAGCACTTGCCATCTAAGGCAAGAGTGAGGGAGCAAAGCTTGTTCAGCCTGGAGCAGAGAAGGCACCAGGGGATAAGGAGAAATGTTTTCCCCATGAGGTCAGTTGCCAAGAGAGGTTGTGCCATCCCTATTCGTGGAGGTATTCAAGTCTTCTTCCACCCTGCCTGTCATCTCCTCCCATTGACCAAAACAGTCTTGCTCCAGCAGGAGTCAAGCAAGAGAGCCATGGCACCAGCACAGACTCTGCATCCCCTGAGACCTCTCTTCCCTACGGGGAAGGAGAGGTCTTTCATCAGCCCCACCCTTCTTTCTCCACCCTCAGCCTTTGCAGTTGCTTGTATCTTGTCTTTGCTCTGATCACATTTGAACTGGAAGCCCACAAGACTCCTGGAACTCCTAACGTGGATCTGGCATTCACCACAAACCTGGATCCCAACCGGTCATGGAGGCATCAGTCATGCAGTGCCCCAGCTGTGCCACCCAGGGCAGATTTTGTCATTCTGCTGCAGCATCGCTGATGCAGTGCCCATGTCCTGTCCTTCTGCCACAGAGTGCCCAGGAGCCCCAGACAGCCCCAGCTGCCTCGGGGGCTGAGTTGAAACCTTTCAGCAGCAGGCTGAAGTGGGGTGGAAGGAGATGGGCTCTTGGCACTGCCTGGGCAGGGAGAAGCCAGCTCCCCTCTGTTGGGGCTGGGCACAGCTTGTTCCCGGGAACCTCTCTGAGGAGCACACATCTTCTGTATCTCTCCGTGCCCTTGCACAGCTGGCATGGGGACTGGGGCAGAGTGGAAGAAGCTCAGCTGGGAGAGTGTTAGAGGGAAGAGCTAAAGGTCCCTGCCTCAAGCATGGCAACGTTTTCCCTTGGGCTTTTGTAGAGCCTCTTGCTCTTCTCCCAGCCTGCCCCTGCCTTCCCTGTGCTCAGGGCAGAGTTTGCCCAGGGCTGGGCACAGCTTTTCCTTGGAGAGCTCCCTCAGGAGCTGCTCCTGGTGACCATCTGCCCTGTGAGGAGCAGCCAAGCTCAGGCTGCTGGGTGGATGTGCACAGGCAGTGGAAGAAGGACAGGCTGTCCAGGGGGAACACCAAGACTGTGTCTGCGCATGCAGGGGTAGAGTTAGGGCAACTCGAGTTAGAGCTCAGCTGGAGCTGGAACCAGCAAGGGCTGGGTAACCAGAACAGCTTCTCTAAGGAAAGCAATACCAAAAGCTATTGGTACCAGCTAAGGAAGATATGTAGCTGTTGCTGAGTGGGGCAGGGGACCTTGTAAGCAAGGACATGGAATGATTTGAGGTATTCAGCACCTTTTTCCCCTCAGCTTTCACTGACAAGCTCTGCTTGAGGCTTCCCAGTTTCCCAAGCCTCCCAGCAGAAAGTGTGGGACCTGAGCACCCAGTCCCTGCACAGCCCAGCTGTGTCCCACACGGGCCCAGGAGACAGCCATCTTCCAGGACCTCTTGGGCTCTGGTCCAGAAGAGGAGCCATGCTGCGTTGGCCTTTGTTCCTTAGTCACGGTATGGAGATGTGCCGGAGGATGGAGCTGGCCATGGACTGTGCCACAGCCGGGCTGAGCAGCCAGCTCTGGAAATGAGTGATGTGAGGGGCTGCCCTGGGAGAAGTGTCCCCCAGCAGCTTCCCCGCATGTCCAGGGAGCAGGGGATCAGACTGAGCTTCTCTTCTGCACCTTCCACACCTGGTTTCTCTCCAGCAAGTCCTGGCTCTGCACTGTGAGCGCAATGCTTTTAGCCCACACACTGCCCGGTCACACTGAAGAGCGCGATGCTCAGCTCCATTTTTCAGACAAGGTCAGCCCCATTCCCAGCTCTCCCCAGCACCCACCACAGGGAGTTGCAGAGCTCTGGATCTCCCACCAAAGCGTGGCCTCCTTTGAAGGGAACAGCAGTCCCAGGAAGATGGGGAGGAGTGGCATCAGGGAGGTGGGTGTCAGCCCTCCCATCAGCCCCAAGACAGGAGGCCAACAGTGGCATGAGGAAATGGAGGCCAATGTACCCAGGCTCCTTGTATCCTGGAAAATCCTCAACAAGACAACCTTTGCCTTCCCCCCATTCCCACTGCCAGCCCCTCTCCCCAGGAAAGCACAAAAGCCGTGATCCTGGGACTCCTTGTCGCGTTAAAAGGAATGCATTTTCGAAATTTGTCTGTCAGAGTCCCAGGACTTTCACTGACCCATTTATCAGAGCCCCAACAAAAGGACTTGCACTGAGCAGATGCACAAAAATCGAAATTAGTTCAGTTTATTGAAAGCGACAGAAACAGATTCGAGATTGCCGTTGATAAATTCACTAACTACAATAGTGCTACTAATTAAGGTTAATATTGCTAGCAGACTTGATAGTAATACAAGAACCCGGGGATAACTTTCACCCAGAGGGTGAGAGGCGCAGCGCTTACCCAGAGAGGCGTCCCTGCCTGGGGTGGAGGAAGAGAACACAGCCCGTCGACTGGTCCGTCAGGTATCGAGGTTCTTCTCTCCCACCTTAACAATCATTTTCTCTGTCTTTTACCCCAAAACTACGAGGTTCCCCCCCCCATATGTGACGTGTAGCATGATTTGGGTGGAGAGACGAGTGCTATAGTCATATATGTTTAGCATGACCTCTATAATCTTCATTAGCATATGCAGGGGTGTGAGTTGTAATATGCATTTCACAGGTAATGAGGTAAAGGTCAGTTATCGGACACGAAGCCTTTTTCGAAGAACAAAGGACCTCTCACATTCCTGTTATCTTACTGTCTTCGCTGACCATAAGCAGGGCTGTCCTGCCTCCACAGGGCCCCCTCCTTATCTGCACCCTGTGTTAGCCGGGCGAGTCTCCACTCCCCCGGGTCGCACAAGAGATAGCAAGGGCAGTCTTAACAGCTCTTTGTGCACAGGAATCCCACCTCATTATCCAAATTCCACATTATCCACCCTGTGACTATAGTCACTCGGATCGAAATCCAAATCACACTCGCATAAAATCGCTTTTGGGGGTATCCCTCACATTAGACTTCTTTTCCTCCACTCCAGGACTCACCTTTGATTCTGTACAGTCAGAGATCATACGCACCTGATGAGTTAACACCCGGGTAAGCATAGATTTGGCACAAGCCAGTATCATACAAAAAACAATTATTACAATAATCACAGATTGCAATAAAGAAGCAAGCCATCCTGATAGTGAAAATCCCAATCCATGTAGCAGCTTATTCAACCAGGTTGTTTCCATCCCTTGTCTCAATTCCCGGCTGGCCTTTGCCACACGTTTTATGTGATCTAGTTGTTCGTCAAGATCTTTAGTTACATTTGGTATATGAACACAAGTATCATTTGCTAAATCCAAATATCTGCATACTCCATTTTCATGCAGCAATAGCAGATCCAAAGCTAGTCTATTTTGCAATGTCATTCTCGACGTTGCCTGCAGTTGTTCATTTAATTTCTCCAGTCCAACCCGAGTCGCATTAGCCAATGCTTCAATTTGTCCTGTAAGATTTTACAGCATCATGCGATTCTGGAAAGCCGTTATCTGGGGTGTAAAGATAGACTCCAAAGTCCATCCAACTACCGTTCCTGTGGTCGGATGCTGCCAAGGGTCTTCTGGTTCCCGTTTGATCCGCCCCCATAGGGGTGGCACAAGAGGTTGTTTTCGCCAGAGAGGACAAAGTGTCAACAATCCCAATGTGTGCTGACGTCGTGGACCTTCCACTGGCAGATCAGTAGTCCATGTTCCATCACTACTAACCCAAACAGTGCGTCCCATAGAAGGCAATGTCAGCTTCTTACAATTTATATGGGTATCGTTAACTGTCAAACATGACCAGGTGTCATTGATAGAGGTGGCATAGTTACGGCAAATACAACCCAGGCGAAGGGCTCGAGCTATCGGGCCCAATTTCTGAATTTCACTCTCTTTGCTATTGCAATTGTAAACTTTAGTACAGTTCCAATTATAGTGTTTTGGTTTAACCGAACGGGAAATCTTAAAATTGGTATATACATAAAATTCCCCAGTCCAAAGCTGAAGCAGCAGACTTGGGTAGAGGCAAACATGCAGTTATTTGACTGACATTATGTATGTGCCCAAAAGCACGGATCAATTGCAATATCAGGTTTGAGGAAAAACCCCATCCACAGCTAGTCCACAACAGAATACTCAAACTATATTTTACCAGCATCATGGTTAAAACTTTCAGTTGCCAAACTATCATCAATACTATGAGAGCAAGTCAGATTGTTAGAGCTATTAGCAAGCCTTGAGGACGCTCCAACTCCATGTAGGATAGACCGTGGTTCCAGGTGTAATTTTGCTGTTGTCAATGTTTCTGCAAGGAAAAACAAAAGAGAATGCTCGGTCGTATTCTGACCGACAGAGTTAAGTTAAAAGGTAGGTACCACCCATCTGGTACTAATTCGGTGTATTTTCCCAGAACTGTCCTTTGCTTCCCAAGCATAGAGATTCTTTGGGGTTGTTAATACCATTGCCACTGTTCCAATCTGGGGCATTTTGACCATTACTGGTTGGCCCACATAAAATCCTGTAGGATATTCCCCTGGTTTAGTATGTACTTTAGGGACGATTGTAGAGGCTGATACACAAAAAGCCCTCATCCTTGGGCACCCATCTCCACTCCACCGATTATTTACCTGATAGGTGGCATCAGACAGTCGTAGGTGCCACCCAGGTTCGTAGCTTTTAGCAAACCGTTTGATCAACCCATTTGTTCTCTCAACAATACCATTAGCTTGGGGATAGTATGGGGTATGGAATACCCATCGAATCCCTTCTTCCTTGGCCCAGTCTTGGACTACTGTAGCTGAAAAGTGTGATCCGTTATCACTTTGAATCTCTTCAGGAAGTGGAAGTGTACTAAACCACTGCTTCAAACACCGGATAGTGTTTTCCCCAGAGGCAGCTGCAACTGCTGTTGCCATGGTTATTCCTGAAACAACTTCCACCCCCACTAATATGTACTTTTTCCCTCCTGAAGGCCGAAGTGGACCTACATAATCAATCTGCCAAGTGTGCCACAGTGTCTTCTTATCCCGGATATGTAAGGGAGGTGCTTTGCTCGGATGGTCTTTATTAAGTCGCAGACGGCATTGTGAACAGGCAGTCACCACTTGTTCACACAGCTTTACTGATACAGGCCATCCACGGGCTATGCCTTCCCGATACAGATCAGCTCGTCCGGTGTGGCCTCGTTTTACATGCAGCCACTCGAGCAATCGCTCCCATTCGTGGTCATCACTTACAATATCAATTTTTCGCAGTTGTGTGAGGCTATCAACTTGTTGATTAAACTGGGCAGCAATAGAAGCTGACTGATCATGTCCTTTTACCCATCCGACATACAGCATTCTTTCTTCACCTAGCTTCAGCAATTGCTTCCAACTATCAGTTTGCCAGACTGGAACTCTATTAACCTGCCAGTTACTAGCTGCCCAATGACCTATCCACTCTGTGGCCCCTTTGAAGACAGCATATGAGTCGGTATAGATATGGCTGGCACCATGTTGTGCAGCCAGCAGGACTGCTCTGAGTTCCCCCACTTGCGCACTGCCCTTATCTTCCTCACTCAGCTTTTCCCCTGTGGCCACTTCCAATGCCACAGCCTTATAATTCCACTCATTGTCCTTTCTGTAAGCTGTTGCATCCGTGAACCACACTCCTTTTAGGTCGCTACCTTCTCCCAGGGGTGGTGCCTCGTGTATTGGAGATGGCTTACTCGGTGAGGTTTGGAATAGCAAAGTGCCATCTATGTCTTTCTGTAACTTAGATAACTTGGCACTGCCTTCCGTGATAGGCATAATCTCACTGATACCTTCCAAATAGGCATACCACTTACGGACGGTGGGTTTCTGGGCAATGCCTGCGGGTGGAGCTGTGCCCTTACGAACTAGGTCTAGGAGGCGGAAGGGGCCCCTGATGACCACATTTTGATCTTTCCTCATGTGTTCAGCTCGTTCTACGGCCCGTACCAAAGACAGTAGGCCTTTTTCGAGATCCGAATATTGCACTTCAGTATCATTAAAAGAGTGAGAGCTGAATTCCAGTGGTCTTTCCGGCCCATCTGGTCCTCTCTGCCATAAATTACAGTGAGAACCGTGCTCACTAAATCCCCATTCCACATGTATGGCATCAGATGGATGTATTGGGCCTAGTTGCTGGAATAACCTTAATTCTCTGACCAAAGTCTTTAGTGCCTTTGCCTGCTGTTCAGTCCATTCCCATTTTTTTCCTTTTCTCAACAGGTTATATAATGGGCGTGCAATGATAGAGAAACCAGGGACATGTTTGCGCCAATAGCCCAGAGTCCCTAAAAGCTGCTGTAGCTCCTTTCTGTTAGATGGTTCCTGCCCGTGCTCTATTTTTTCCAGTGTGTCTGGGGGAATGGAAGCAGCTCCTTTTATCCACCACACCCCTAAAAACTTAACCTCCTGTGCAGGTCCCTGACACTTAGACAGAGGAATGTCTAGTCCCAGAGTTATTAATTTTCCTTGTACACATTCCAGAGTGCACTTGACCTCCTCTAAATTGTCTCCCCCTATCAATATGTCATCAATATATTGATAGATGGTAACACTTGGTGGGCTAGAAATCTCTGCTAAAACCTTTGCCAAGGCATTATGGGCGATGGTGGGGGAATGCTTATAGCCCTGGGGCAGCCTGTTAAAGGTATATTGTACCCCTTTCCAAGTAAAGGCAAATTTGGCCTTGTCGTGTTCCTGCAGTGGAATCATGAAAAACATATCCTTTATATCTAGGGTTGCCATCCATGTGTGAGATGCTCCCTGGATTTGGGTTACTAACTCTGCAATATTTGGTACAGCGGCAGTTAAGGGTGCTGTATTGGCATTCAGTCGCCTATAGTCAATCGTAAGACGCCACTGTCCATTTGGCTTTTTTACCGGCCAGACAGGAGAATTATACGGGGAGTGAGTGCGAGTGATAATATCTCTTTTTTCCAGGTCCGTTACCACCCCGTCAATGCCCGACTGCACGGTTGCTGGCAGTGGGTATTGTCTCACATTAGTAATTTTTGATGGGGGCAAGGGTATGGACATCTCTAATAGATTTATGCTTTTTGTCTCATCCCCTTTTGTGTTAACTTGCCCGGCAAAGCTCCAAACTGAGCCATCAGGGAGTTTCCATGTTCTACCAAATAATAAATTAAATCCCAATATGTTAGTATTGGCTGCACCTACCAATACCTCAGTTCGAGTCAGTTTATCTTCTCCCGGGAGCCATAAAGTGATCTTTGCTGTGGGGCATTCTTTTATGATCCCATCAATCCCTGTGAACTTTAGTTTGCGGTGACCAGGTTTGACATTTAGGCGTTCTGCCGTCTCCTTAGTAATCACTGATATTTGGGCGCCAGTATCAATAAGAAAATCTACAAAAACTCTGCGGGGTCCCACTGGTATAGCAATAATTGGTTCATGATGTTTACTAGAGAGCCACTGCATAGCTAACACCCTCCGGGCAGGATGGCTCACTGTCCTCCCCGGGGACATGCGTTTTTTGGCAGGTTATCTTTCATGCCAATCAAATCCCCCTGTGGTGCTGAGGGTGTGGGTTTATCAGGGGCCAAAGGTCTCCCTGGTGACAGACCTCCCTTTAGCAAGTCCCTTCTCCTGCTCAGCGCTTTTACCAGAGCTCGGAGATCAGCAGTGCATGAGCCGTGTAACAACCGTCGAGGCACTCCTATCGCCACAGCCTGTCGCCAGAGTTCATTACGCTCCTTATCAAATTTAGTTTTGACCTCAGGTTTTGGCTTAGGAGTATAGACTTGACGGACTCGGCAAGGGGTGTGGTCGTGGGGCTTCTCGACACTCAAATCAACCCAGCCCATCCTGCGTCCATAATCTACCAATTCCTGTACAAACTCCCCCCAAGTAGTTACACGAGCCTGTTCTGCCTGTCTTCTCTGTCGTGCACCACCCTGTTGCCCAGCATTGTGGGTGGCCCGTAAGCAATCTTGCACATTTGCCACATACGTCTTTAGACTGTCTGGGAGTCCACGGATAAGGGGGGTTAATCTAGCTGGATCAATAGGGGCTAACATCGGGGAGCTCCGTAACAAGTTTCGCTCATACATGGCCTGTATACAGGCTGCCTTTTGCACAGATGCATTCAAGTCAGAGAACCCCAAAGTCTTTATCACACGGGGGTCTCCCCTATCTTGCGGGTCAATACCACCAGCCCAATAAGCAGCCCTTGTTGTCAATGAATAATTATGATCACCCAGCGTGGTGGTTAAAAACACTCCAGGACCCCAGTAACCTCTTGCTTCCTCTTCACTTAACAAAATGTTATCCCCTCCTGTGAGGGAGACACGCCACACATACTCAGTCTCGGACTCCCCTGGGCGCCGCGAGTATTTTTCCCGCAGCTTGGCTAAGTCAGTAGGAGACCATGGGACAGTTCGCATAGTGGTACGAACATCATCTCTCCCCTCATTTGTGACTTCAGTTTTAATAAGTGGCCGTACAGATACCGGCTCTGGCGTATAATCATAATTGGAACCCTCCTCTGGTTCATCAGAATCATCATCATCACACCAGATATCTCCATCCCATATTTCAGGGTCAGTATGCCGAACAATTTTGCGGATCTGTGCTGCGGGATTGCTAGCTGTCTGCATTGATTCCAGCACAGAGCGCAACTTTTCCCGGAATGGACTTTCTATAGATTTTTCACCAACAGCCAACAATAGCGTCTTAAGCAGCTCATTTTCCTTCTTTAAATTTGCATTTTCTATTAGGAGGGTATCTACTCGCCTTCCTAACTGTTCACGTTCAAAATTTAGCGATTTCTGTAACACATCATTGTGTGACTTTAAGGTAACATATTCCACATCTGCAATTCGTTCAGGAGGTGGGGATTCCTTAGCCTCCTTCTGTGCACAGGATAAACAAGCTCCTAAAATAGCACAAACAATTCCTTTACCCTTACCATCTTTAACCTTCTGCTCACTCCTGCACTGTTCAATTCGCTCTATTATTTTATTTTCATTTTTCCAGAATTTCTGGGCCCATTCTAGTCCCGCTTGGGACGGTGCACATTTATATTTTTGTAGCAGTTTATCCATGGCAATCCTGTCCGTGACGCCAATTTTTACTGTCGCGTTAAAAGGAATGCAGTTTCGAAATTTGTCTGTCAGAGTCCCAGGACTTTCACTGACCCATTTATCAGAGCCCCAACAAAAGGACTTGCACTGAGCAGATGCACAAAAATCGAAATTAGTTCAGTTTGTTGAAAGCGACAGAAACAGATTCGAGATTGCCGTTGATAAATTCACTAACTACAATAGTGCTACTAATTAAGGTTAATATTGCTAGCAAACTTGATAGTAATACAAGAACCCGGGGATAACTTTCACCCAGAGAGTGAGAGGCACAGCGCTTACCCAGAGAGGCGTCCCTGCCTGGGGTGGAGGAAGAGAACACAGCCCGTCGACTGGTCCGTCAGGTATCGAGGTTCTTCTCTCCCACCTTAACAATCATTTTCTCTGTCTTTTATCCCCAAAACTATGAGGTTCCCCCCCCCATATGTGACGTGTAGCATGATTTGGGTGGAGAGACGAGTGCTATAGTCATATATGTTTAGCATGACCTCGATAATCTTCATTAGCATATGCAGGGGTGTGAGTTGTAATATGCATTTCACAGGTAATGAGGCAAAGGTCAGTTATCGGACACGAAGCCTTTTCGAAGAACAAAGGACCTCTCACATTCCTGTTATCTTACTGTCCTTGCTGACCATAAGCAGGGCTGTCCTGCCTCCACAGGGCCCCCTCCTTATCTGCACCCTGTGTTAGCCGGGCGAGTCTCCACTCCCCCGGGTCGCACAAGAGATAGCAAGGGCAGTCTTAACAGCTCTTTGTGCACAGGAATCCCACCTCATTATCCAAATTCCACACAGCCCCCGTGGCCATTGGGGCTGCCCCTCGCTGCCTCGGTGGGCACTCCCTCTCGGCTGCCTTTGAGTCGGGGCTGCTGCTTTCCTGGAGCCATGGCCATGGCCAACAGCGGAACATTGCCTTTCCAGTGCTGGTCTCTCCTCACTTCCACACTGTCCTGCTGTGTCCTTGCCTTTGTGTCACCCCTAAGGTCTTGTATAACTTGTGACCGTCCTTTTGTTTCTACAGGGCCATCCCTGCGGCTGAAGGCACGGGTGGGCCATGGGAACCATTGTGTCAGAGATGGCCTCTCTTCTAGCACCACCATAACCAAAAGGGCTCCTGAGGACAGGGCCAGAAGGCTGGGCAGCCCTTCCAAATCTGGTCTCAGGAATAGACCCAAGAAGCTGCTCTCTCAAAAGGACTTTAGCTCTTCTGGGTTCTTGATGGATTCTGAGGGACAAGCTCAGAGTGCCAGGGGGATCTGTTTGTGACCAAGGGCTGGATGAAGACCTCCCTTCTTGGTTGCACATGTCAACTCAGACAGCAACGGGTCTTTGACTTATCTGCCAGGCACTGTCCCACCTGCAGTGGGGATGATAGCAGATGCCATCCTGGAGAGGAATCGGGAGCTGCCAGGAGAAGTCAGGGCATCTCCAGGGACAGTGTGTGAGTCTGGGTGGGCAGTGAGTGGCACCTTATAGAACAAGTGACAATTCAAGGAGGAGTCTCGCAGAGGAAATGTGAACCTGAGGAGACCATAGGTTGACAAGGGCTCTGCAATGCCAGGAGAGGCTGTGAGGAGCCAGAAGGCAAAAGGATGTGCGACTAGACAGTGATTCTTCACACTCTGATGGAGAGCCTGTGGGCTGGATCTAGTGCAGCCCTCCCCTGCCCTTAGTGCCATTGGAGACGCCCCATTGTCCTACCAAGCACTGTCCTTGGCTACTGAGCCGACAGGGAAGATGGAAAGGGGCTCAGAAGCAGTGACCTCCTCCAGCTGGGTCTGCTTCCCACCCTGAGCAGCATGGCCAGTGCAGGGTCACCCCATGGCCCCAGGGCACCACAGCCCCCTCACTCTGCAGAGCAGCACTGCCAGCCTGGGGCCCTGCAGGGAGCATGGGGTGGGAACCAGGAACAGCCAGCCAGGCCAGTGCAGATGTGCTCACCTGGGGAAAGGCTCTCTGGAGAGCAGGGATAACTCTGGAGAAGAGCAAGGGAGCATTTCTGTACCTGCAGGGAGGAACCAGTGAGAAAGAGAAACCTCTTTCTGCAGGCACCCACTCAGGGCAGGGTGCTCTGTCCCCTGGCCATGACTCCTGTGGTGGTTTGGGGAGAGGGGCTGACATTGGGGGTGCATGTTCATTCTGTGGTGGTGATCTTCTGGACTTGAGGCCGGGAGTCCTGCAGTTTCATTAACCTCCCTTTCCTCATGCCATGGTGAGCCTCCAGCCCGGGGGCTGATGGGGAGGCTGAGACCCCCCTCTGCCTCCCAGCAGCTGCTGTGCCCTTCAGAGGGGCTGGGGCTGTCGGCTTAATGCCCAGAGCTCTGCAGCACCCTGTGGTGGGCACAGCTGTGGGGCCAGCCCAGACTGGGCTGGGGAGCCGGCAAGGGAGGTGGGAAGAGGTGGGGAGGGGCTGGGCTGAGCTGGAAAGTGCCCAGGAGATGACAGCACCAATGGTTGCTTAGATGTTTGACCATGCAGGGCGAGGACATGCTCCAGTGGGTGTGTGGTGCAGAGCCCGATCTCCTGGTAGGGAGCCAAGACATGCAGGTGCAGGAGAAAGGAGCCTGGTCTGTGCTCTTGGTTGCATGAAGAGACAGAGAAGGAAGAACAATTGTCCCTTGAATTGCAGGTTCATCCTCAGTGTGTGACAGATGTCAGCCTCTGTCCATCTCTTCTCTCTGAATGTATCTCCATGACTTTCAAGGAGCCTGATGGTCCCAACAGATGAGAAGAGCAGCCCAAGAGGGCAGGATGGTGGCACAGTGGCTCTGAGCAGCCCCAGTGAGCACAGCAGGCAGCATGTCCTCAGTCATGGCCACCAGCCACAGTTTGATGCATCCCCTTGGAAATGTTCTGGGGGTGATCTGGAGCTTGGAGCAGCCCTGACCCACACAGCACCCTCTCGACAGCAGAAGGACTCTGCCCTGCTCTGCTGGGGATTGCACCTTCCACCCAGAACTTCTCCCCACATCCCCGTGGTGAACTTCCCAGAGAAGCTGAGTGCGCACCCTAGCAAGGAACAGTGTCCCTGTCCCAGCTCACAGTCCCCTGGGGACCCTGCTCTGAAGGACTGCCCTGGGAACCGCTGGCTGCACACCCACTTTTACACCTCTGCAGCCTGCAGCCACCCTTGGGAGAAGGCAGCCGTCACGTTCTGTCCTTCTGATGGTGCAGTGGAATGTCTCTGATCTGTAGCACATCCTCCTCCTCTACAATAGAGAAACTGAGTCTTGTACTTCTAGATCCCATAAGCTTTGGGATGTGCCATCTTTAGGAGATCCCTCCGGGAATCACAGCTGCATTGCCGTTCAGCCAGAGACTTACCGTGTTAAGGGCTGTGAAGAATTCTCTTTGAATCAGCTCTCAGCATCCTCCCACCCCAGACTGCCTTTAACCTCTCTCTGACTCGCTCCTCTCCCCTCGGTGCCTGCAGGCAGTACCCTCAGCCCTGCTGCGCTTGACAGAGGAGCTGCTCTTGGGCAGAGCTGTCTCTCTCCAGCGCTTCCCGCTTGCCATCAGCTCCCTCCCTCCATCCCAGGAGCCCAGTCCAGCTCAGCAGCAGAGGACCAGCCCAAGGCAGCACTTTCTCTGCCCTCTCTGGGCTCCCTCCAGGTGTCCCTGGGGCTCTGGGGGAACCTGCTGTGAAACAGGCTGAAGGAATCACGGATGTTCCCTTCCTCAGCTGGGGAGAGACACTTATTCCCAGCACTGTTGTTTCTCCTATGAGGAAAGGATTTGGACAAAAGAATCACCTTTCCTTGTTCCATCATTAGACAGGACACACTGACAGTGACAGGCAGGGATCTCCTTTACCCCTCTGAGCAAAGGGATTTAACTGAGTGAATCGAGGCATCTCATCAAGCACCACCAGAGCCGTTTCCACAGAGTGGCCAAACCCAGAGGGCTGTGGTCATGGGCACAAAGCCCATCTGGAGGCCAGTCATTAGTGCTGTGCCCCAGGAATCAATACTGCATCAAACAGAGTTTAACTTCATGTCCATTGTTTCACCTTCCCTTTTCTTTTCCCCTCTTTTCACCCATCCAAGTCCTTCGCTTTGATCATCCTTGTACACACATGCAAACAGCCAACCTCTGTTTGCCCTTTCCCCAATGGCCCTGGCTTTGCTTGCTTTGTAGCTGTTTCTGAGATCATCACCATGGTAAATCCTACTTTGGAAGGAAATTCCATTGAAGCACTACCTCCTTTTAGTATTTGTAGTTCTCTGGAACACCTCATGGCATTACCTTGTGACAGATGCCACAATCAGGGTAAGCCATCTGCACACTAACATTCACAGCTGACCAAATGGAGGTTCAGTCCGGGGAGACCTTGAGAAACTTTGGGGTTTGGCCAACAGAAGTGTCCTGAAGTTCACAAGGAGAACTGGCCAGTCCTGCCTCAGGGGAAAGAATAACCCCGTACATCAGGAGCTGGGACCTGACGTGCTGAGTAGTGACCCTGAGGAGAAGGGCCTGTGGGCACTATGATGGAGACGATAGGAGCCAGAGGTGCCTGCTCACCATGAAGAAGGCCAGCTGCATGCAGCTGCATTAGGAGGAACGTGGCTGCCCAGACAAGAGGAGTTATCATCCCCCTTGACCCAGCACGGCTCTGGCCACGGCTAGACTAGGGTTTCTCTCTGTGGAGCTTCATGATCTAGGCAAGTGGGCGGAACCTGAGGAGTTTCCAGAGGAGATCTGCCAAGATGTGATTCGGGGACGAGCGCATGTGCCCTGTGTGGGGAGGCTGAGGGACCTGGGCTTCTTCACTCTGGTGAAGTGGAGGCCCCGGGGAGGAGAGTAGTTACCTGTGACTCTTTGAAGGGTGCTTGCAGAGAGGACGGAGTTTTCGTTCTCTGTACAAAACCACGTTAGAAAGGAAGAGTGCCACAAAGTGCATTTGGGAGGTAGGGATTGGCCATGAGGAGAAGGAAATGGCCATCAAAGGGCAATGCTGTGATACAACAGGCCACCCAGCTGGAGTCTGGATCAGCCCTTCAGACTTCTTTCTCTCCATTTCTTTGTTGCTTCATTTATTTGGAAACGGTCTCAACATTTCCATCATACTGAGACCCACGGTATTGAAAAGAGAATTTTCTGCCTTTCACAGAGCCCAGTGCCCCAAAAATATCCCTGCCTAAGGACTGTCCATGCCACCACTCGCTCTTGGTACAGAGCAAGTCATGCTCTTTGGTGTCCATTTCTCTTGCACGACATAGGAATGTAAGGTACAAAGCTTCAATCAAATGCACTATTTTTGAATAGCCAAATTCACACTATTTTCATCAAATTTTCTACAAGAAGGACTGGAAGGAGGATCCAGGAAACTACAGGCCTGTCAGCCTGACCTCGGTGCCGGGAAAGATTATGGAGATGTTCATCCTGAGGGCGCTCACAGGGCACATGCAGGACAACCAAGGGATCAGGTCCAGCCAGCACAGGTTCGTGAAGGGCAGGTCCTGCTCGACCAACCTGATCTCCTGCTATGACCAGGTGACCCGCCTAGTGGATGAGGGAAAGGCTGTTGACGTTGTCTACCTGGATTTCAGTAAAGCTTTCGACACTGTCCCCCACAGTATTCTCCTGGAGAAGTTGGCGACTCGTGGCTTAGACAGGTGCACTCCTCGCTGGGTTAAAAACTCGGCACTGGTGAGGCCGCACCTCAAATGCTGTGTTCAGTTTTGGGCCCCTCACTACAAGAAGGAAATTGAGGTGCTGCAGCGTGTCCAGAGAAAGGCAACGAAGCTGGTGAGGGGTCTGGAGAACAAGTCTTACGAGGATCGACTGAGGGAGCTGGGGTTGTTTAGCCTGGAGAAGAAGAGGCTGAGGGGAGACCTTATGGCTCTCTACAATTACCTGAAAGGAGGTTGCAGAGACGTGGGTGCTGGTCCCTTCTCCCAAGTGACTAGTGACAGGACCAGAGGAAATGGCCTCAAGGTGCTGCAGGGGAGGTTCAGGCTGGATATTAGGAAAAATCTCTTTACTGAGAGAGTGCTGAGACACTGGAATAAGCTGCCCAGGGAAGTGGTGGAGTCACCCTCCCTGGAGGTATTCAAGGAACGTGTGGACGTGGTAATGTGGGACATGGTTTAATGGGCATGGTGGTGGTTTTTTTGGTTGATGGTTGTACTTGATGATCTTACAGGTCTTTTCCAACCTTAGTGATTCTGTGATTCTGTGAAATCTGTGCTATCTGTCCTCCTCTGTGAGTATATATACAAATTTCTCTCTGTCTCTAGGTATATCTAAATATATAAAAAAAAAGTAGAGGTGTGTACAATTTCTCAACAAAATGCATTTCCCACCAACACTCAGAGTGGAGAAAGTCTGTCTGAGAAATTACTCTATTTATGCTGTGTTTGTCACTACATCGCATGCCTCAGTGGGCACTGGGACCATGTTTTCCTTAGCTGCCTTCCTTGTGCCGACAACAAATTTAGAGAAGCCCATCTGGGTGCCCTCACCCCCCCTCACCATTTCCAGATGAGCTTTGGCTTTCCTGGCTCCACCTCTGCACCCCCACGCCAGGTTTCTATCTGTCTCCTGGGTAGCCTGTTCCTCCTCTACCTTCTCTGCACTTCCTTCTGGTGTGTGAAATCCCAAATCAGGGCGTCCCTGTGCATACATACCAACCTCCTGCCAAGTCCTGCTCTGCTCCCTCCACATCAGACTGATGTGTTCCCAGGCTTTGAGGATGTTGTCCCTGAGGAGCTAAAAGGGCCTCACAGCCCATTTGCCCTCCAGTCAAAGTCCAAGCAGACCCTCCGCCAACTGAAATCAGCTCTTCTGCAGTCCGGCACTGTGATTCTTCTGGTTGTCCTGCTTTGATACCATCTCACAGTCATTACAGCCATGGCTGCCCTCAGAGTTCACGTCCCCATGCAGATCCACCTTGTCTCTGAGTAAGATACCAGCCCTGGTCAGCTCATTGAGCGCCTGTGCCAAAATGTTGCCTTCAACACCCTCCAGGAACCTCCTGGGTTGCTTGTGCCTGGTCCTACTGCCCTTCCAGCAGGCTGTGGGGTGCTTCAGCTGCCTGTGGTTTTGAGGAGCTGTGACCATGAGGCTTCCTCCAAGGCTCTGTGCACACCAGCCTTCCCTTTGCCCCGAGCTCACCTCCACCTCCTCACCCTCCTGCCTGCCTTCCTGACAAGCCCTTGCCACCCATGGCTTCCCTCCCACCACCCGAGCTGTCCACCACGACTCTGCAGTCCCTGTGGACGAGCCCATTTCTGCCTGTGCAGCAGCAATGACAGCACCGGTGAGGGGAGAGGAGAGGCCGGCAAAGGGGAAGTGCCTGGGAGTTTGGCTGGAAGGTTATTTCTGTTGTGGGAACAGGGAGATGCGAGGAGAGGCAGCCATGAAATGGGTTTGAAGGCACTTTTTTTTGCAACAACTCAATTGGTCAGGTGCTGAGGCAGGTCTAGTGATGTCACCTGGAGTATCAGAAAACCTCCCCAGCAGTGCTAAGAGCTGAGAAGAGGGGAGAGGTAGAAGAAGGTGAAGGTGACACGGCTGGAAGGTGGAGTGTGATGCCATTTCTATTGCAGTAACCTGACTGACTTGCAGGCAGATACCATGACACCATCAAGCACATCACAAACCCCAGTGTGACACAGATGACACCTCAGAGAGGGGAGAGGGAGAGAGGTGGCTAAAGCCAACAGAGTTGGGCTGTTGCCTGTGAGGTCATCTCATCACAGCAATGTGATTGGGCAGGAGCAGTCAGGCATCATGAGGTCCTAAAGAACTCCAGAGGCAAAAGCTGCAGGCAGATGAGTAGGCCCCTGGTGAGGTCCTGCCCTGGGGTGAAGCCACCTGTACAGGACATGGGAACCTCTGGGCCATGGCATGAGAAATTTCAGGATGTGGCAGAGAAGAGTGTGAGAAGGGACCAGAAGTACAGGCAAGACCATGTGCCCCGGCTGGATCTCACATGCCATTCATTGAACTGTAGAGATGTGAGAAGCAGCCAAACAGCACTGAGAACTGGAGAGGAGTGTTGAGGAGCTTCTAGGCAGACAAGACTAGAAAGGCCAGCAGTGCCAAGGCAACCCCTCAGTGGTGCCATTTAAGGCCCAGATGGCCAAGGCAATGGTATCTGAACCAGCAAATGAGGGTACAACTGGTGAGGGGTATTAAATGTGGAGGAGACTGGGGCAGAGAGAGGGAGAGGTCAAGATGGACTGGGAGGAAGAAGCCTGATCACCATAGTCTTGCTTTCTTATTAAACTCTGCTCCCGGCTATTGGTTGAGTGAGTGTAGTCACTGTTGGGTGTGTGTTTGGGATGCATGTATGTACATGTTTTTCTGGCCAGCTCCAGGTGGGGCTGGCTGGAGAAGGAGGACACCAGGAACTGGAGAGACCTAGGGCTGGAGCTGCCAAGTGAGAAACAGCCCTGAGCCTGGTCAGGGCTGCTTGAAGGCCCCTATCGGGGTGGTGTACAGGACCCCAGGTTTTCCTCCACATGCTCCCTCCTCCTACGGCTCTCACAAAGACCACCAGCCCCACAGAGAAGCCAAGAAAGGGCTCATCCTCCCCATGATCACAACTGAATCCCAGACCTCCAGCTCAACCCCATCTGAGAATCACAGAACCACGGAATTACAGAATCACAGTATCAAAGAATGGTTGAGGTTGGAAGGGACCTCTGCAAACCTCCCTGCTCAAGCAGGGCAACCTAGAGCCAGATATGCAGGATCATGCCCAGAGGCTTTAGAATATGTCCAAGAATAAAGAATCCTCAACACCCCTGGGCCACCTCTGCTGGTGCTCCTATGTTTCTTTTTGTGCCCATTACCTCTTGTTCTGTTGCTGGGCACCACTGAGAAGAGCTTGGCTCCACCCTCTTTGCACCCTCCCTTCATGTATTTATAGCCAATCATAAGATCCTTCCTGAGCCTTCTGTTCTCCAGACTGAACAGTCCTGGCTCTCTCAGCCTTTCCTCATAGGAGAGATGCTACAGTGCCTCCTGCGACCCATCCCCTTCCTCGACCTGCTGGCAATACTTCAATGCAGGCGAGGATGCTATTAGCCTCCTTTGTCACAAATGCCCATTGCTGGCTCAGGGTCTGCTTGGTGTCCACCAGAAACACCCCGGGCCTTCTCTGCCAGGCTGCTTGCCTGCTGGGTGGCTCTGAGCATGGACTGGTACCTGGGGTTACTCCTCCCCAGGGGCAGGACATTGCACTTCTCCTTGTTGACCTGCATGAGGTTCCTGTTGGTCCATTTCTCCAGCCTGTCAAGGTGCCTCTGGTTTGCAGCACGACCCTCTGGTGTATCTGCCACTCCTCTGCCCCATCACTCAGATCATTGACTGGAACCAGTATTGACCCCTGGGGTGAACCACTAGTTACTGGCCTCCAACTAGACTTCATGCCACTGATCACCATGCTCTGGGCCCAGCCATTCAGCCCATTTTCAATCCACCTCCTCGTCTGCTAATCCAGCGCACACACTAACAGCTTCTTTACTAGGATCTTAGGGCAGACAGTGTAGAAAGCCTTCCTGAAGCCCAGGTAGATAATAGCCACTGTTCTCCCCTCATAAGATTATCAAGTAGGTCAAGCATGACTTCCCCTTGATGAATCCGTGCAGACTCTTCCTGATGACCTTCCTGTCCTTCATGTGCCCAGAAATGGTTTCCAGGATTAGTTGCTCTATCAGGTTCCGAGGGATTGAGGTGAGGCTGACTGGGCTGTAGTTCCCTGGGTCCTCCTTCTTGCCCTTCTTGTAGATGGGGGTAACATTTCCTTTCCTTCAATCTCCGGGGACTTCTCTCAGTCTCTGGGAGATCAGTCTCTGGCATTGAGCAAAGGTTATCGAGTATTGCCTCAGAACAACATCTGCGAGGTCCCGCAAGACTCGTGGGTGCAGCCCATCTGGGCCCAGGGACTTATGTCTGTCCAGTTTGCCTAAGCATTCCCAGACCGGTTCTCCTTCCACCAAATGCACATCTTCCTTGCTCCAACGTTTTCCCCTGGTCTCTGGGACCTGGGATTACTGAAGGCCAGTCTTGCTAGCAAAGACTGAGGCAAAGGTGGCACCCAGTACCTCAGCCTTTGCCATGTCCTGTGTAATCAGGTCTCCTGTCTTGTTGAGCAATGGACCTACACTTTTCCCTAGTCTTCCTGTTGTCTCCCGTGTCTTTACAGAAGCCCTTCTTGCTGTCTTTGATATTCCTGGCCAGATCTAATTATTGAATTCCTTTTGGCTTTTAGCTTTTCTGTCTTATTCCCTGGATTCTCAGAGAATGTCTCTATAATCATCCCAGGTTACTTGTCTGTGGTGGGTTGACCTTGGTAGGACATCAGGTGCCCACCAAACTGCTCTATCACTCCCTTCCTCAGCAGGATGGCGGGGGAGAGAAAAGAAGATGGAAAAAAATTGTGAGTCCAGAAATAGGCAGTTTAAGCCAAGGCCATGTGCAGAAGCCAAGAAAAACAAAAGGTTTATTCTCTACTTCCCATCAGCAGGAGATGTCCAGCCACTTCCTGGGAAGCAGGGCTTCAGTATGTGTAGCGGTTGCTCTTGACGACAAACGTCATAATAATGAATACTCCCCTCTCCTCCCTCTTTCTCTTAGCTTTCATTGCTGAGCAGATGTCATATGGTGTGGAATATCCGTTTGGTCAGTTTGGGTCACCTGTCCCAGCTATGTCCCCTTCCAACATCTTGCCCACCCCAAGTCGAGTGGCCTTTGGGGGTGAGGGGGGAGAATCTTGGAGAGACAGCCTTGATGCTGTGCAAGCACCGCTCAGCCAAAATAGTGGTGTGTTATCAACACCTTTCAAGCTATCAAAACAAAGCACAGAGTTATGAGGGCTCCTATGGGGAAAGCTAACTCCATCTCAAGCAAGCAAAAAAACCCTGCAGATCTGCACCTCCTTCGTCACCTAACGTCCCCTCACACTCTCACTCTCGCCAGAGCCCAGCTCCAAAATTGAAAACATCCAGCAACCGCTCCCACATGGAAGGTTAAAGCACTAAATGTTGTTGCTGGTCCTCACCTTCCCTTGGCAGCGCTTCTTTCCTCTACTAGGGACTGGATGCCCTAAAGTCAGTGCAGTGCTGTGTGTGTGGTCTAGTGAAGACTGGATAGAGGGGGAGAATCCCTCCCCCTCATCTCCTGGCCTTGCTCCTGTTCATACAGCCACCATGCTGTTGGCCTTCTTGGCTGCCAGGCCTCACCACCTACTTATATGCAGCTTTATGTTCCCCACGACTCTCAGGGCCTTTTCTGCTGAGCTGTGCCCCAGCCAGGGCTGTTGCCCAGGGTTCGGCAACCCCAGCGGGGAGACTTCGAATGTCTCCTTTCTGAAATCTAGTAGCTTCTTGTTGGCCCACTCTTCCAAGCTGTCAAGGTTCCTCCCGAAGGCAGCCCTCCAGTGTACACAGTGGTCCCCTGCCTCAGTTTTGTGTCATCTGCAAACTCTGTCAGCTCCTCGGGGACATTGATAATGTCATTAAGTCACAGGAGAGACCCCAATGCATCCAGTCAGTCTTTTACTCGCCTTTTTGCCCAGCCTCAACTGGACAGGGGAGACAAAATATAATGAAAGGCTCATGGGTTGAGATAAGGACAGGGGTATCACCCAGCAATCACCATCACAGGCAAAAGAGACTCGACTTGGGGACATTAATTCACATCATTGCGAATCAAAACAATTAAAGTAATGAGAAAATAAAACCAAAAATTAAAACACCTTCCCCCCACCCCTCCCTTCTTCTTGGGCTCAAGTTACTCCTGATTTGTCTACCTCGTCCCCCAGAGTGGCACAGGGGGATGGGGAATGGGGGTTGAGTCAGGTCATCACATGTTCTCTCTGACGCTTCTTCGTCCTAACACTCTTCCCGTGCTCCAGAGTAGGGTAGCTCCCATGGGAGACAATCCTCCAGATACTTCTCCAGCTTGGGTCATCTCCACAGAGTTCACTCCTTCAGGAACAGACTGCTCCCGTGTGAGGTCCCCACGAGGTCACAAGTCCTGCCAGCAAACCTGCTCCAGTGTGGGCTCCTCTCCCCACGGGTCCACAGCTGCATCCAGGAGCCTGCTTCAGCATGGGGTTTCCACGGGTTCACAGCCTCCTTTGGGTGCATCCACCTGCTCCGGCATGAGATCCTCCATGGACTGCAGGTGGATATCTGCTCCACTGTGGACCTCCATGGGCTGCAGTGGGACAGCCTGCCTCACCATGGTCTTCACCAGGGGCTGCAGGGGAATTTCTGCTCTGGTGCCTGGAGCACCTCCTCCCCCTCCTTCTTCACTGACCTTGGTGTCTGTAGAGTAGTTTCTCTCAGGTATTCTCACTCCTTTGAGTGACTTGATCCCCACCCACTGATAGCTGTTCTCCATGGGTTCTGCCTCAAGGCACCAGGGTCTGGGAGACCTTGCTGATGAAGGCTGAGCCAAAGACAGCATAGAGCACCTCAGACCCATTTACACCTGCTCTTGCTAAATTCTGCAGTGGCCCCACATGGTCTTGGTTTCTTCTTTGACTCTAACGTCAGTAATAAGAGCTCGTCTTGGTGCCATTGAATTCCCTTGAGAGATTCAACTGACTGTCCGTATGGGCCATTGCAAGAGGCTGTCCTTAAAGCTCTGCTCAGTGCGCAGTACTTGTGCTCTGCCCTTCAGTGCTCCTGCCCCTAAGTTCCCCAACTGAAAACCCCCAGAACAGGCCACAGTTTACCCCTCTGAGGTCTTGTGTCTGCACTTGTACTCTCCTTTTAACACTCTGCTCAGGAGCTGGGACACACCCTGATTTCATGGTCAATACAACAGAGTGTGACAACGGTTTTCACATCCCTGACCAGCTCTTCCATGTTTGCAAGTACCAGACCCAAGCAAGCATCACCTTTGTTGGGCTCCCTGGCAGCTGTGAGAAGAAGTTTTCCCAAAAACCTCCAGAAACCTCCTGCACTGCGTTCCCAATCAAATGAATTTCAGGGTCATTGAAGTTCCCAGTAAGACCCAGTGTCATTGATCCAGAGAAAGCCTCAGGTTTTCAAAGAAGGCTTTGTCCACTTCCTTGACCTGACTGTAGTTTCTTTATGTCCTGCCACAATATCACCCTAAATGGCCTCTCCTCTGGCTCTCACCCACAAGCGCTCAGCCCACCTCTTGCCCATCCCATAGTGAAGGTCCATACTTCCCAGCAGCTCCATCAAACACATGACGTGTGTCTCCTGAAGAGCCTGTGTCCATCCTGCACACCCCCCGAGTTGTGCGAGCTGTCCCACCACACCTTGGCAGTTCTTCCATCAATGCGGCACTTCTGTGATGGCACGCGGGGCTCCAGCTCCTCCTGTCTGTGCCCCAGGCTGAGGGCATTGGTGCCCATTTGGGCTGCAGCACCTCAGCTGCTGCCCGCTGGGGCCCACCTCAGACTTGTCACAAACTAAACTGGAACTGAGTCCCAAGACCCCATATATGTAAAGGCTTTGCTACATGGCAGAGATATGCTCGGAATGGATTGCAGATGGCAACGTAAAAGATGATATGCGATCTAGGTACAGCTGTAGATGTAGATGTAGATGATGAGAAAAGCGACATGATGTGCTCAGAGAGTGAGCAAACCCTGCTCTCGCTGAATCCAGATGGAAGAGGGCCTGAGCTGCGCAGCCCTGGCAGGAGACCATGAGACACCATAGTCAATGCTGATCTAATACATATAGGTGATGGAGAAGAGAAAGAGAGAAACTTAGCTCTCCTGGTGCAAAATAACACCATTGGGGCAGACAAATACCTTTATAGGCTGCCCTGTCCATACCGAGTGGGGACAAGTTTCATTCTCCTAAATGTGGCCATCTGCTGTCATTTCAGTTGGCCAAAGGAATTTCCCAATGGCCTCCAAGATGGACACTGCCCTGTCCCTAAGAATTGCTCCAATAGAGCCTGCAGTTTCCTGCACATACCTTGGGCCACCTCTGGCACCTCAGATGCCACCAGGTATTTGCATCTGAAGCACTCAGTCCTGCCCTCCATGTCCATTAATTAGCAGAGGAGCTGAGACAAAAAGCTCACATGCAAATGTCAGTTTTTGCACACCTGAAGAGAGGCAAGAGAAATCCCACCTCCTGTGGGTTTGTGGCAGTCATGGGAGGGAGTCGAGTCCCGTTCCAGGACCAGGACTAAAAACCAAGGATGAGATGCCTCGATTGCCTCAGCTGAATCTCCTCCCTCAGAAGTGGTAAAGGAGATCCCTCACGCTCACTGGGTATTCTGCCTACTGATGTGACAAGGATAGGTGACATTTAGACCAAACTCTATCTCTGAGCAGGAAAATGACAGTGCTGGAAAGAAGCGTCTCTTCTCAGCTGAGGAAGGGAACAGCAGTGATTCCTTCAGCCTGTTTCACAGCAGGTTCCCCTGGAGCCCCAGGGACGCCTGGAGGGAGCCCAGAGGGGGCAGAGAAAGTGCTGCCTTGGGCTGGTCCTCTGCTGCTGAGCTGGGCTGGGCTCCTGGGGTGGAGGGAGGAAGCTGATGGCAAGTGGGCAGTGCTGCAGAGAGACAGCTCTGCCCAGGAGCAGCTTTTCTTCAAAGCACAGCAGGGCTGAGGGCACTGCTTGTAAGAACCGAGGAGAGAGGAGCGAGGCAGAGAGACTTTAAAGGCAGCGTGGAGTTGGAGGACAGAGGAGAGTTCACTGGAAGAGAATTCCTCACAGCCCTCTATATGGTAAGTCTCTGAGCTGCAGGGCAATAATAATGAGTATTCTGCAGGACTCTCCTAGACCTGGTTCATCCCATAGCCTGTAGGAACTTCCCGGAGGACTCTCACAGATTCCCTAGTATAGAGGAGAACGGTGTGCTCCAGAGCAGTGTTTCCTCCCTGCACGGTCAGAGGGACAGGGTATGATGGCTGCCTTCTCCCGGGGATGGCTGCAGGGGTGTAAAGGTGGTTGTGCATCCAGGGGTGCCCAGGGCTGTCCTTCAGAGCAGGGTCCCTGCACCCCAGGGCACTGTGAGCCGGGGCAGGGACTCCGCTGCCTGCCCGGGTCAGCACTCAGCCTGCCCAGAGAGCTCCCCAGGGCACTGCGGGGAGAAGCTCAGGGTGGAAGGAGTGACTGCTAGCCAGGCAGGGTCCTTCTGCTGTTGAGAGGGTGCTGCATGTGTCAGGGCTGCTCACAGCTCCACATCACCCCCAGCACATTTCTGGAGAGGATCTTTCAAAGATGACAGTCAAGGCAAGGCTTTCCTGCTTCAGCTTGTGCATTCCTGAGTCTTTGCACTAAAGATTATACTAGTTGGATGGGTGGGAATGGAAATGGATCTGTCAGGTGTGGACAACCCTCTGAGACACCTTAACTGTTAGACTGAGAGATCCCAGGTCGAGCTCACCAAGTGACTCTTTCCAGAGGAGACTTTGCCATAGGAAGGTCAATGAAGTTGCTCTTTGAGACAGAGTTGCTTTCCCGACCCTCAGTTCATGTCCTGCACTGAGGGAGAGGAGAGAGGGCAGGGAAAGAGTACTGGAGGTGTTGAATTTGGACAAGACACCGAGACTCCAGGAGCATTGCACTGAGAGATGGGTAGGTCTGCAAGGAACCTCATCTAGTCCCCTAAGGCACTGCTCAGCCTACAGACAGCAGGACAGCATCACCTCGGTGGTCTCTGTGGGACTTGTTTGAGCTGCTCCTTAGCTTCTGCACAGACAGAGATGCCCCTGGGCAGTGCCCTGCTGCCAGGAGGTGTCTGCAGGGCAGAGCTGAGCACACAGCGGGTGCGTTGGGGTCTCTGAGCACTGGCAGGGAGCAGACACATGGGGACAGGGAAATAGCTCCTGGCAGGGAGAGCTCCAGGCAGCAGAGACATGGGCAGGGAGGGAGAGGGAGCTACTCTCAGAAAGACTGTGGGAGGGGGAACTGGGTACCTCCCTGCCATCCCCTGCAGTGCAGAAACCTCCCCTGGAGCACACACCACCCCCCATCAGGTCTCTTCCCCCATGTAGATGTAGCACAGCCTGTGGCAATGCATTTTGCAGGGCTGGGAGAGAGCCAATGCTCCTTTTGGATGTCCCATCTTTAGGATGTTTGACTCTTTCCCTGGGGGTCCTGCTGGGCTGCAGGGTGCCCTCCAGAAGGGCACAGCTCACCCATGGCATCTCTGTGTTATGCAGGAGCCCCATGGAGAAGACAACTCAGCGCTAAGGCCACAGAAATGCTGCTGGGTGGCTCCACGCAGGCAGCGGCAGTGAGCCCTCTGTGCCCCTGGCTGGGAGGGGAGAGCTGAGCTCCTCCTTGGGTACGCTGAGGCAGGGTGAGGGGTTTGGAGGTCTGCACTTGGAAACTGCATTTCTTTTGCTCTCAGCAGTGTCCAGTTTCTTTTGGGGGGAACACTTGAGTGCTATCGTCCTCCAGCTCAAAGAGGTGCCAGCACAAGGCAGCTGAGACCAGGGCTGATGGACAGACTGGCTGTCCTCACTCTGCACTAAGGGACGGCCCCTTTGCTTCTCAGAACCCACAAGGTTTCACTTGAAGGGCAGTACTAATGCCAAGGATTTCTGCCTTAAAAACACTCCTCGGGGGTGGTGGGACCACTAGAGCAGAATAAACAAAACAAAATCCTCCCAGCTCTGCTCCAGGGTTGGGTGACTTGGGAGAGACAGTGAGGAAAAGCTCTTTGATATCACGAGCGGGTTTAACCATAGACCCTGTGTTCCTATTTCCCTATTGCTGTAGGGCAGCGCTGGCTCCCCCAGAGCCCACCTCAGAGTGCACTGCTGCCAGGGACACCCTCAGCCAGCACCAACCAGAGCTCACAAAAGGGACCTGCCAAATGTCTTCTTGATTAGGGACAGGTGGTTTGGGGTTTTCTATAAGAAATGGAATAGATTTTGCTCAGAGAAATCAGTCCTAACTCATTGATGGCTTTTCCTCCATAAATAGGCTCCCATGCCATGAGGGACCAAAAGTCCAATGGAAGCTCCATGACTGAGTTCCTCCTCCTGGCATTTGCAGACACCCGGGAGCTGCAGCTCTTGCACTTCTGGCTCTTCCTGGGCATCTACCTGGCTGCCCTCCTGGGCAATGGCCTCATCATCACCACCATAGCCTGCGGCCACCACCTCCACACCCCCATGTACTTCTTCCTCCTCAACCTCTCCCTCCTTGACCTGGGTTTCATCTCCACCACTCTCCCAAAGTCCATGGCCAATTCCCTGTGGGACACCAGGGCCATCTCCTATGGGGGATGTGCTGCACAGGTCTTTATGTTTCTATTTTTTCTATCATCAGAATATTTTCTTCTCACTGTCATGGCCTATGACCGCTACGTTGCCATCTGCAAACCCCTGCACTACGGGACCCTCCTGGGCAGCAGAGCTTGTGTCCACATGGCAGCAGCTGCCTGGGGCAGTGGGTTTCTCAATGCTCTGCTGCACACGGCCAATACCTTTTCACTACCACTCTGCCAAGGCAATGCCCTGGACCAGTTCTTCTGTGAAATCCCCCAGATCCTCAGGCTCTCCTGCTCAGACACCTACCTCAGGGAAGTTGGGCTTATTGTGGTTAGTACATTTTTATTTTTGGTGTGTTTTGTTTTCATGGTGCTGTCCTATGTGCAGATCTTCAGGGCTGTGCTGAGGATCCCCTCTGAGCAGGGACGGCACAAAGCCTTTTCCACCTGCCTCCCTCACCTGTCTGTTGTCTCCCTCTATCTCAGTACTGGCATATTTGCCTACCTGAAGCCCCCATCCATCTCCTCCTCATCCCTGGATGTGGTGTTTGCTGTTTTGTACTCGGTGGTGCCTCCAGCTGTGAACCCCCTCATCTACAGCATGAGGAACCAGGAGCTCAAGGATGCCCTGAGGAGACTGGTAACTGGACATCTTTCAGCAGCCATAGGCTGCCTACCTTCCTCTGCAGCTGACTCCCAGTGTACGTCGTGACAGGCCAAGTCTGACTTTCCTACATTTTTTTTTTTCCTTTTCCCTCTTTGGAAGTTGCTGTTTTCAATTAAATATAATTTTTCCTCCCCTTAATGATCCACCTATCTTGTGTGAGCCAGAGACTTTTTATAAATGGCAAACCATTTTCTTTAAGAAAAGAAATGAACCTGCAGCAACTTCTTGGTTTACTATCCATCCTCAGCATAGCAGAAATGAATGGGAAACAGAAACACCTTTATGGCTGCACGAGCTTGGGGCAGGCTGCCTTGTGCTGGGGGGATGAGGAGCTCTTGAGGAATGCAACGAGGAGAGCTCTTGTGCCAGCCTGGGGATACAGGATGGCACGGAGGGGCTGCAGATCTCTCAGGGTATGCTGGAGAGGAGAACAGGGGACACAGGGTGCCACTGACCTCCTAGTCCTTGTGGCCCCCCATGTCTGGGGCTGACTCCTCTCTGCTCCCCAGGGTCTGCTGTGCCCTTCAGAGGGGCTGGGGCTCTGGGGTGGGTGCCCAGAGCACTGCAGCACCCTGTGACAAGTAGTGCTGTGGGGCCAGACCCGAGTGGGCTGGGCTGGAGAGAGGGCAGGGGAGGTAGGAGGTCTTGGAGGGAGCTGAGCTGAGCTGGAAAGTTCCTGGGAGAGAAAAACTTCAGTGTACAGCTTGTACTGCATGACTGCGCAGGGTGAGGGCTCGCATCAGGGGGCTTGTGATGCAGAGACAGGGCTCCTGGATGGAGCCACACTTGAATGGACCACAGGAAACATCCATGATGCTGGAAAATGCATGACCCTCCGAGAGGGAGGTCCCATAACTGCAGGGGAAGCGGGAAGGGTTTGTGAGACCCATGGGAGTGCAGGGAGAGAGCGGGGTGTGCACAGCTGTGAGGGTGTTAAAGGCAGGAAGAAGACCTGAAGTAGTGGTGGGGCTGAAGGGCGTGTCATGCTGAAGTGAAACAGGTTGATTTTGGATTTTGAGGCAGCAGAAGAAGGAGGACATGCATTTCAGTGCTGGGATATTGTGCTGGTTTTGGCTGGGGAAGAGTTAACTTTTTTCATAGCAGCTAGTATGGAGCGATGGTGTTTGTCTTCCCAAGTAACTGTAATGCATGATGGAGCCCTGCTTTCCTGGAGATGGCTGAACACCTGCCTACCAATGGGAAGGAGTGAATGAATTCCTTGTTTTGCTTTGCCTGCCTGCGCAGCTTTTGCTTTACCTGTTAAACTGTCTTTATCTCAACCCATGAGTTTTCTCACTTTTACTCTTCCGATTCTCTCCCCCATCCCACCTGGGGCTGTGTGGTGCTTAGTTGCCAGCTGGGGTTAAACCATGACAGTCCTTTTTGGTGCCCAAACAGGGGCTCAAAGGGTTCAAGATAACGACAGGTTTGATTGGAATGTGCTCGATCAAATTTATAGCTGTTATTGCTGTTCAGCTATTAATCGGCAGGCTCCTGGGCTTGCCATGGGGCTTGCTTGCCTCACTGTATATTAGAGTCTAGTGCTCGTTAATGGCTGCTTTTTGTTTTCGCTGCTTTCTGTACTGCCATACTGCTGATCATCTCCCTCTGCTGTGCCTGGGAACATGTTGATAACAGCAATGGCCATGCGCCTGGGCTGGTAGATGGCCAGGGCATCGCTGCTGGTTCTGTGCTGCTGTACTGGACAAGCTGGAAATCCAGTGTGAACTGGAGTCGAAGGGACTGTGACCTGTGAATGAGTCCACGTGGGAGCAGGACACCCCAAAGCGTCTGTGTCCGTGAATAAGTCCATATCAGAGCAGGTGCACCTCGAAGCGTCTGTGGCCATGGTTATGTCTGTGCCGCAGCAGGTGTATCTCTGAAGGGATTGTGGCCCAAGGATAAGCCCATGCAGGAGAAGGTACACCTGGAAGCATCTGTGGCTGTGGATAAGCCCATGCTGCAGCAGGTACACCTGGAAGCATCTGTGGCTGTGCATGAGGTCATGCTGGAGCACTTGAAAGTGTGAGGTCATGCTGGAGCACTTGAAAGTGTGAGGCCATGGAGGAGCCCACGAGAGAGCAGGTACACCCCTGGAGAGACTGCAGCCGTGGGTAAGGTCATGTTGGAGCAGTTTTACTTCTGAAGGCATTGTGACCCATGGATAAGGCCACGCTGGAACAGGTGCACCTCAAGGTGACTGTGGCTCTGGATAGCTCTGTGCCGCAGCAGGTATACCCCTGAAGAGACTGTGGCACACAGAATAAGTCTCCACTTGGAGCAGGTACACCCCTAAGGGACTGCAGTCTGTGGGTAAGTCCAAGACAGAGCAGGGGCAAGGGGAGGAGTTCATTGCAATGTTAAAATCTATGGTCTATTCCAAAGGGACCAGGGGTGGAGGTTGTAATAGAAAAACCTTTAAATTGTTGTAACCTGGGATCTGAGTTGCATGTTATAGGAATTCCTATAACAAGAACCCCTTGTTGCTCGCCAGGCTAGGAGCAAGGGGAGGAGTTCATTGCAATGCTAAACCCTAAAACCTGGCCCAAAGGGACCAGGGGAGGAGATTGTCATGGAAATACCTTTAAATTGCTGTAACCCATGATTGGAGTTGCATGTTAGAGGAATTACTGTAGCAGGAACCACCTGAACCAATGGAGGACAAGCCTTACAAGAAGCAGTGCAAGTGCAGCAGTGACCCCACCTGAGCTGGCTGTGGTGCCCAATAACTCCATGCAATACAACATCTCTCCTGTCCTGAGTGACCACCATAAGAGATGGAGCCCAAAGTTATGGACTACATGAACTCAATGGACATTTTGTGGACATTTGTGGATATTTATGGACACTTTAAAGACATTTCACAGGAGTGATCCATAGACTAAGGGAATGATATCTGTGTACTATATCAAAGGATGGGTGTCGTGGTTTAGTCCCAGCTGGCAACTAAGCACCACACAGCCGCTCCCTCCCTCCCCCAATGTTGGATGGGGGAGAGAATAGGAAAAGTAAAAGCGAGAAAGCTCGTGGGTTGAGATAAAAACAGTTTAATAAGTGAAATGAAATAAAATAAAATAATAATGACAATAATAATAAAAATTGTAATGAAAAGGAAAATAACAACAACAAGCAGGAAAGGCAAGTGATGCAAATGAAAACAATTGCTCACCACCCTCCGACCGATGCCCAGCCCAAGCAGCGGTCCCCCGGACAGCTTTTCCCCTAATTTATATACTGAGCATGATATCATATGGTATGGAATATCCCTTTGGTCAGTTGTGGTCAGCTGTCAGCCTTTGACTCCAGTTCATATTGAAGTTCTAGCATGTCTGGTACAGCAGCACTCAGCGGCGGTGTGACTTCATTCAGGCCTCGATAGTCCACTGTTAACCGCCACTCTCCATTAGATTTTTGCACGGGCCATATGGGACTATTAAAGGGTGAATGAGTCTTACTGATCACTCCTTGACTTTCCAGTTGACGGATCAAGTTGTGGATGGGAACCAGGGAGTCTCAATTGGTGCGATATTGTCGCCGGTGCACTGTCATGGTAGCAATTGGCACCTGCTATTCTTTAACTTGCAGCAACCCCACCACAGAAGGATCCTCTGAGAGACCAGGCAAGCTAGACAGCTGTTTAATTTCCTCCGTATTCAAAGCAGCTATACCAAAAGCCCATCGATACCCTTTTGGGTCTCTGAAGTACCCTCTCCTGAGACAGTCTATGCCAAGGATGCATGGAGCCTCTGGACCAGTCACAATAGGGTGCTTTTGCCACTCATTCCCAGTTAGGCACACTTCAGCCTCCAACACAGACAGTTCTTGGGATCCCCCTGTCACTCCAGAAATACAGATGGATTCCGCCCCCTTGTAATCTGATGGAATTAGAGTACACTGTGCACCGGTGTCCACTAGAGCTTTATACTCCCGTGGGGCTGATGTGCCAGGCCACCGAATCCACACAGTCCAGTAAACTCGGTTGTCCCTTTCCTCCGCCTGGCCGAAGGCAGGGCCCCTCTACTCCTGGTCTGAGTCTTCATTACTTGGTTTTTGTACGTGCATAACAGAAGTCCCTTCATCAGGATCAAAAGTACCATCAGCCCTTCTACTTTGTCCAACAGACACTGGAGCAGTCATTTTTCTGGACGGATGCTTTTTAGCTGTTGTTTTTCCTTGCAGTTCCTGCACCCGAGCTTCTAGTCTCCAGGGAGGTTGACCATCCCACTTCCTCATGTCCTCCCCCTGGTCACGCAGGAAGAACCACAGGGCTGCACGTGGTGTGCGCCACCGGTACCCTTTCGCCTGAACAGGGAAAAGCTGACTCTTAATAGCCGAGGCTCTGGTTGGAGTGGATGAGGAAAACCTACCCTTCTCAGCTTGCTCAAACATGTTTTGAGTCAGTCTGTGTCTGTCCACAGCCGAGACACAAGCACACATGGAGGGAGCAAGGTTATCTTCGTATTCTCGGAGTTGCCTGGCCAGTTCATCTATAGTTGGTGCCTCAATGTCTGTCCAGTTCATTATCGCCAGGGTGTGGGTATAAGACATTGCTGCATTCCGTACAAACTTGCGCCACATGGACTGTGTGCATTGGATTTCATCCGGGTCTTTGCATGCGTGGTCATTATAGATTACCTCCAACACGGCTAATCCCCTTAGATACTGGATGCCCCCCTCGATGTTGGTCCATTTCCTTCGAGAGTTTGCGAGTTCTTCCTTGAAGGGATACCTGTCCTTCACACTTGATAGGAGTCGCTGCCAAAGACTGAGGACTCCTGCCTTTTTTCCAATACCTTTGTCAATGGCCTTGTCCTTAGCAAGGGATCCCAGCTGCCGGGCTTCCTTACCCTCTAATTCCTGACTCCTGGCCCCAATATCCCAGCATCGAAGTAACCAGCTGAGAATTACCTCACCTGGTTGACGGCTGAAATCTTTTCTCATATCTCGCAGCTCACTTAGGGATAGGGAGCGGGTGGTTTCCATTTCATTGATTATCTCAGTCTCTTCGTCCTGTTCTTGTGGCTGCTCTGCTGCAGAAGAGGCTGCCTCTTCTGATTCTTTTTCCCTCTTAGGAGAAGCTTCTTCATCCCTTACTAAACGAGCTGATTTCCGCTTCCACTGTTTCTTTTTAGTTATAGGGGCAACGGACACAGTGCCTGATTTATTTCCCCTCTCTTCTCCCTGAGGGTGCTGCATAGTATCAAGCAGTGCTTGGTAGATACTGGCCAGGGCCCAGCACAGCGCGGTAAGTTGTGCCTCTCTGGAGTAGCCATGGCATTGTTTTTTCAAACATTCTACCACTTCATCAGGATCCTGTAGTTGTTCAGGTGTGAAAGTCCAGATCATTGGAGGTGAGAAGTTCTCTAGATACCTGCCCATATTCTCCCACATGCCATGCCACCCATGACCATACTCTCGTGGAACCTGGGTCATATTCCTAAATTGCTTGTTGACCTTAGAGAAAACTGAAGCAATATGTCTAAGGAATATCAATAGAAGTATTTTAACTGCCCAAGGATGTTCAAGGTACTGAGAGGTCATTGTCATGAAGGAGACAACATCACAGAAGAAGGAAGCAAGGGTGCTGTTCTGTATTTCCTTCACAAAAAAACTCTCAGAAGAAGGAGTATAATTGTTAAGTATCTCCACGAGATGGTACCCAAAATACAGTAATGGCTTCAGCGCAGAGACCAAACACCAGATTACCCAGCTCAAGGTCAGTGTTTTAAAAACAAATCTTCCAGGCAAAATGTCACTCATTACTGCAGAGCACAGCATACTGAAAAAGCGCAGGCCAATCTTTAACAGGTATAGCAAAAAGAAGATCATGGTGCAAATTAAACAAACTAATGTTGACCTATAACTTTTAAAGGATAGAAGTTCTGTTGAATCTGTTATTATCTCGAACCCTTCGAGCCCCACGTTGGGCGCCAAAAAGGACTGTCGTGGTTTAAGCCCAGCTGGCAACTAAGCACCACACAGCTGCTCACTCACTCCCCCCAGGTGGGGTGGGGGAGAGAAACAGAAGAGTAAAAGTGAGAAAACTCGTGGGCTGAGATAAAAACAGTTTAATAGGTAGAGCAAGAAACACTGCGCGGAGAAGCAAAGCAAAAGAAGGAATTCATTCACCACTTCCCGTCGGCAGGCAGGTGTTCAGCTATCTGCAGGGAAGCAGGGCTCTATCAGGCGTAGCGGTTGCTCGGGAAGACAAACGCCGTTACTCCGAATGTCCCCACCTTCCTTCTTCCTCCCCCGGCTTTATATACTGAGCATGATGTCATATGGTATGGAATATCCCTTTGGTCAGTTGGGGTCAGCTGTCCCGGCTGTGTCCCCTCCCAACTTCCCGTGCACACCCAGCCCACTCGCTGGTGGGGTGGGGTGAGGAGAGGAAAAGGCCTTGGTGCTGTGTGAGCCCTGCTCAGCAGTAACTAAAACATCCCTGCTTTATCAACACTGTTTCCAGCCCAAATCCAAAACACAGCCCCATACAATCCAAAACACAGCCCCATACTAGCTGCTATGAAGAAAGTTAACCCCATCCCAGCCAAAACCAGCACAGGCCCCAGAGGGATCCCCCTGTGCTTTGTGTGCCCCAGCTGATGCCCAGAGAGGAGCACATATGTATTTCACCGATCATTGCGGCAGGGGGGCAACGGGGGCCAAGAAACTCTGCTCAGGACAGCGCATGACTAAACAACACTGGTGCCCAGGCACTACAGTGGATGATCCTCAGCACGGCTTTGCCAACTGTCCTGGGCACATCAGAGGTCTCGCTGCGACAGACACCTGGAGGGAGGATGCTGCCTTTCAGGCCTCAGCTCCAGGGAGTGCCTCTCCCTGGGACTCAGGGGATGGCGGCCTCTGGTCTGGGAACTGAGGAGCAGGTGAAGGTGTGTGAGGAGGGGAGCAGTCAGTGCAGCATCGAGAATGGCAAAGAGGAGAGAGACAGGGTCCTTGCGGAGACCCCGCAGAGGAGAGATCCCGGTCACTGTGGAGCAAGGAAGTAGGGACAGCAGGAGACCACCCCAACGGAGCACTGACTGGAGAGTCCTGCCCAGGGGGAGGCTGGGGACTTGTGCTGCTGGAGGAAGGCTCCTTCGAAGCTGCAGATCTGCAGCTGCAGAGCAGGGACTCTGCTCTGGCAAGAGGTGAAGGAGCAAGCAGGGCTGGGGCAGGCTGGAAGAAGGCAGATGGGCTCTGCCAAAATCTAAGGGAGAAAATCATTGCTGAAGCCCGGGGTTGAACCAGGGACCTTTAGATCTTCAGTCTAACGCTCTCCCAGCTGAGCTACTTCAGCCCTGCCCCAGCAGCCCTTCTCCCTCTGCCACCCATGCCAGGCCACAGGCTGACACACAGGAGGAATGCTCCTCAGGGAGCTTCCCAGGGAAAAGCTGTGCCCAGCCCCAGGCAGAGGGGACCTGGCCTCTCCCTGCTCCAAGGCCAGGTGGGCTCCAGGTTTGGTGGAGGCCAGCTTACACTGGGTGTGCCAAGACGTCTGAGGGCCTTGCACAACCGTGACAGTGGCAAAGGCAAGTGGGCAGATTGGGCATGTGCAATTGCAAAGGCTGAGGGTGAAAGAAGCGTGGGGCTGGTGGAAGACCTTGTCTCCTTCCCCATGGAAGGTGTCCTCCCACCCTTTTCTCCCTGGCTCAACTTACCTCCTTCGTTCCCAACTCTTCTACCTCCTCCTCCCTGAGCAGCGGAGGGGGATGGGGAGTGGAGGTTGCAGTCAGTCCGTAACCGTTCCTCTCTGCGGCTCCTTCCTTCTGACACTTCTCCCATGGGGTCCCTCTTACCGCTACAGTCCTTTGAGACAAACCTGCTCCAGCATGGGCTCTCCTCAAGCCACCATTCTTCCAGGAAATAGCCAATGTCTCCAGTATTGGGTCCTCCACAGACTGCAGGGCTGACCTTCTCCACTGTGGTCTTCTCCAGGGGCTGCAGGAGACTATCTGCTCTGGCACCTGGAGCACCTCTTCTCCCTCCTTCTTCACCAGCCTTGGGGTTTGCAGGGCTGGTTCTCACACTTTTTTTCCCTCACTCCTCTCCCACTCTGGCTGTTGTGTCCTTTCTTAAATATGCTTTCCAGAGGTTCTACCAGCTTCATTGACGGGCTCAGTTTTGGCCAGCGGTGGGTCCACCTTGGAGCTGGCTAGAACCAGCTCTGTCTGGGACGGAGGCAGCCCCTGGTCTCTTCTCACAGAGGCCAGCCCTGCAGCCCTCCTGCTACCACAACTTGGACATGGACACCTGTTGCGTTAAAAGGAATGCAGTAATAAACAAGTAATAAACAAGCTCCTAAAATAGCACAAACAATTCCTTTACCCTTACCATCTTTAACCTTCTGTTCACTCCTGCACTGTTGAATTCGCTCTATTATTTTATTTTCATTTTTCCAGAATTTCTGGGCCCATTCTAGTCCCCGATGGGACGGCGCACATTTATTTTTTTCTAGCAGTTTATCCATGGCTATCCTGTCCGTGACGCCAATTTTTACTGTCGCGTTAAAAGGAATGCAGTTTCGAAATTTGTCTGTCAGAGTCCCAGGACTTTCACTGACCCATTTATCAGAGCCCCAGCAAAAGGACTTGCACTGAGCAGATGCACAAAAATCGAAATGAGTTATTTTATTGAAGGCGACAGAAACAGATTCGAGATTGCCGTTGATAAATTCACTAACTATAATAGTGCTACTAATTAAGGTTAATATTGCTAGCAGACTTGATAATAATACAAGAACCTGGGGATAACTTTCACCCAGAGGGTGAGAGGCGCAGCGCTTACCCAGAGAGGCGTCCCTGCCTGGCGTGGAGGAAGAGAACAACGCAGCCTGTCGACTGGTCTGTCAGGCGTTGAGGTTCTTCTCTCCCACCTTAACAATCATTTTCTCCGTCTTTTATCCCCAAAACTACGAGGTTCCCCCCCCATATGTGACGTGTAGCATGATTTGGGTGGAGAGATGAGTGCTATATTCATATATGTTTAGCATGACCTCTATAATCTTCATTAGCATATGCAGGGGTGTGAGTTGTAATATGCATTTCACCGGTAATGAGGCAAAAGTCAGTTATCGGACATGAAGCCTTTTCAAAGAAACAAAGGACCCCTCACATTCCTGTTATTTTACTGTCTTTGCTGACCATAAGCAGGGCTGTCCTGCCTCCACGGGGCCCCCTCCTTATCTGCATCCTGTGTTAGCCAGGCGGGTCTTCACTCCCCCGGGTTGCACAAGAGATAACAAGGGCAGTCTTAACTGCTCTTTGTGCACAGGAATCCCACCTCATTATCCAAATTCCACAACACCAATGCACAGTGTAAATTGTTGCCTTGCTGAATGACGTCCCCTGCTCTTCCCTCATCAACAAATGCAATTGCCTCACTGGGGAGGAAGAGAGAGAACCGAGAAGGCGTTGATGCTGTGCAAACATGGTTCAGCAATAGCTACAACACTGGTGTGTTGTCAACATTGTTTTGGTCCCAAATCCCAGACACAGCACCATACGGGCTGCTATGAAGAACATTAACTCCATCGCAGCCAAAACCTGTACTGTGTGCCTGGAAATATTTTCCAGGATGAGCTGCTCGATCCTCTCTCTCTTCCCAGGGCGAGAGGTGAGGCTGACTGGCCTCTAGTTCCCTGGGACCTCCTTCTTGCCTTTCTGGAAGATAGGAGGGACATGTGATTCCTTCCAGTCTTCAGAGGACTGTATTGTGTGCACACCTCAACTGAGGCAAGAAGAATCCCACCACCTGTGGGTTTGGGGCAGGCATGGGAGGGAGCTGAGTCCCTATGACGGATGCACTCCACTCCCTGACCAAACCGGTGTGGTTTGGTTCAGGCTCCAAAGGAGATAAAGGCCGAGGTGTAGCCGGGCCAAGAACCTCTCTAGTTCCAATGTGATCTCTGGAAACCCACACAGGAACAGAGAGACATGGTGACCGCTGATGCCTATGGGCTTGGAAATTGGAACAGCGACCATGCGATTAACACGTGAAGAGCAGGTGGTTCCTCCAAGACTCATTTATCAAGGAACAAAGTAAGTTGTGGGGACAAGGAGTCTCATGCTTGCCTTTTCCACTGCATGTTATTTGACTACAAGCCAACTACTTTATCCTGTAAATATGACAGCCTAAGTGAGCCTTCTTTGAGTTCTCCCTGCTAGGCAGCATGGCTGCATGGCAGTGATCTCCCCTTGAGCTGGGACACCTCTCACGGTTACTCCTCGAGGTTGAGAGACCTCTTAGCATATTCAGATCTTTGGTAAGTGACTGATATAGCGCAAAACCTTAGTGCACTAAGATTTGGTATTGGTAGCTTTGAATCATTGTTATATCCTTTGTGCAGTAAGCAATTGAGTGAGCCTGGCCATCAAACATGTTACGTTTCAAGAAAACCACTTTTGCCAATACCTTTGGCAGTGGTTCTTTAAGCAGTCTAAATTGCCCATCCATGACAATTTGGTGTAGTCAGCAGGATTCTGAATGAGGATCCGCGACAGGAGACCTTATTGCAGCCATGCAATATATAAGGGAAGCTTATGAGAAGATGGAGAGAGACATTGTTCCAGGGCCTGTAGTGATAGGACAAGGGGCAACGGTCTTAAAGTAAAAGAGGGTAGATTTAGATTGGACATAAGAAGAAATGTTTTATGGTGAGAGTGGTGAGACACTGGAACATATTGCCCAGAGAAATTGTGGATGCCCCATCCCTGGGAGTGTTCAAGGTCAGGTTGGATGGGGATTTGAGGAACCTGTTCGAGGGGAAGGTGTCCCTGTCCATGGCAGGGGGGTTGGACTAGATGATCTTTAAAGGTTCCTTTCCAACCAAAACCATTCTATGCTTCTATCAGTCTATGATTCTGTGACTCTATACTTACCAGCTTCCCTCTTGTTAGCATCAGGCAGGTGCGTAGAGGTGCAGAGAGAGGAGAATAGTCAAGGGCTGAGAAGACAGGTACAGGGGAGGGCACCGTGGTGGGGACCTTGCAGCAATGCCGTGGTGTTGTCATTCAGGTCTTGGCACACAGTCCCTGGGCCCCTTTGAGAGGCCCTGGGGTCTCTGCCCCACACCAGCTCTAGCAGGGCATGGCTCTCCTGGAGGTTTGCTGCTGTGTTTGCCGACTGAGTGGAGTTGTGTTTGTCACCCAGGCACCTGGCATGGCACTAGAGGCTTTTTTTCTTTTAATGGCATTAAAATGAGAGCCCTGAAATAAAAGTCTTCAGTGCAGGGATGTGGATGTGTCTTAGCTCTAGAGTGACTGGAGCTTTAGTGAGTACATTGGCAAGAGAGAGACCAGGGTCTCCTCCTGGGGCACTCCTTGGTTTGATCAGCTCAGGGGGACACTTGACAAGGCACATTCAGGTGCCCTGAACATCTGGTGTGATTGTGGGTGGCCAAGGATATCCCCCTTCCCCCTCTGGCCCTCAGCTGATGCTCAGGAAGGACCTGGGTATGCTCAGAGATTTTCCATCAGAGCTTGCGAACACTTGCACATGTCTTGGGCCACCTCTGGCACCTTGATCATCACAGAGTATCTGTATGCGAGCACCTGAGTCCGTGCTGAATAAAGGCAAGGGGCTCAGAGCAGGGGCTCACACGCTGGCAACTCTTTTGTGCACACCCGAAGTGAAGCAGGAGGATTCCCAGCTCCTCGGGGTCTGTGGGGTGCATGGGGAGAGCTGAACCGCGCTTCAACCTGAGGGCTTCCTGGTCAGGAGGAGATGCCTGCACCACCTCAGCTGAATCCCTGCCCTGCACAAGGGAAACCAACCCCTCCCTGTCCCTGTCTGTGACTCCTTTTTGTTATGGGTTAAGAATGTTGGTGTCCAGAGGGGAACATTGACACTCGTCATAGAGAACCACACTCGGGTAGGAGAAACCATGCTGCTGGAATCAGTCTCTCTCCACTGTTGGTGATTACTTGAGGTGATGTTGCAGCACATTCCCCAGGGGTGACCCTGCTGCCTTTCAGGAGCTGACAGTCCCAGAGCTGCAGGGACATCTCCAGTGAGCCCAGAGGGGGCATATAAGGTGCCGCCTTGGTCTGGTCCTCTGCTGCTGAGTTGGGCTGGGCTGCTGGGACGGAGGAAGCTCATGGCAAGCGGGCAGCAGTGCAGAGAGACAGCTCTGCCCAGGCAGAGCTTGTCAGTGAAAGCTGAGGGGAAAAAGCTGCTGAATATCTCAAATCTTCACAGGCCTTTGCTTACAAGGTCCCCTGCCCCACTCAGCAACAGCTACATATTTTCCTTAGCTGGTACCAATAGCTTTTGGTATTGCTTTCCTCAGAGAAGCTGTTCTGGTTACCCAGCCCTTGCTGGTTCCAGCTCCAGCTGAGCTCTAACTATAGCTGCCCTAACTCTACCCCTGCATGCACACAGTCTCGGTGTTCCCCCTGGGCAGCCTGTCCCTCTTTCACTGCCTGTGCACATCCACCCAGCAGCCTGAGCTTGGCTGCTCCTCACAGGGCAGACGTGGAGGATCACCAGGAGCAGCTCCTGAGGGAGCTCTCTAGGGAAAAGCTGTGCCCAGCCCTGGGCAAACTCTGCCCTGAGCACAGGGAAGGCAGGGGCAGGCTGGAAGAAGAGCAAGAGGCTCTGTAAAAGCCCAAGGGAAAATGTTGCCAGACCCTGGGCTTGAGGCAGGGACCTTTAGCTCTTCCCTCTAACACTCTCCCAGCTGAGCTTCTTCCGCTCTGCCCCAGGAGCCCTAGTCCCCATGCCAGCTGTGCAAGGGCACAGAGGATGTGTGCTCCTCAGGGAGGTTCCCGGGAACAAGCTGTGCCCAGCCCCAACAGAGGGGAGCTGGCTTCTCCCTGCCCAGGCAGTGCCAAGCGCCCATCTCCTGCCACCCCACCTCAGCCTGCTGCTGAAAGGTTTCATCACAGCCCCCGAGGCAGCTGGGGCTGTCTGGGGCTCCTGGGCACTCTGTGGCAGAAGGACAGGACATGGGCACTGCATCAGCGGTGCTGGCAGCGGAATGACAAAATCTGCCCTGGGTGGCACAGCTGGGGCACTGCATGACTGATGCCTCCATGACCGGTTGGGATCCAGGTTTGTGGTGAATGCCAGATCGACGTTAGGAGTTCCAGGAGTCTCGTGGGCTTCCAGGTCAAATGTGATCAGAGCAAAGACAAGATAGAGGCAACTGCAAAGGCTGAGGGTGGAGAAAGAAGCGTGGGGCTGATGAAAGAGCTCTCTCCTTCCCCGTAGGGTAGAGAGGTCTCAGGGGATGCAGAGTCTGTGCTGGTGCCATGGCTCTCTTGCTTGACTCCTGCAGGAGCAAGACTGTTTTGGTCAATGGGAGGAGATGACAGGCAGGGTGGAAGAAGACTTGAATACCTCCAAGAACAGGGATGGCACAACCTCTCTTGGCAACTGACCTCATGGGGAAAACATTTCTCCTTATCCCCTGGTGCCTTCTTTGCTCCAGGCTGAACAAGCTTTGCTCCCTCACTCTTGCCTTAGATGGCAAGTGCTCCAGCCTGCCCCCAACCCAACCGTCTCATAGCCCTCCACTGAGCTTGCTCCAGCTGATCAATGTCTTGCATGTCCCAGGACAGACCTTTGCAGTACTTCACTTACTCCTGGCCTCCAGGCAGTGTGTTACCTGTTCAGGATGATCCACTGTCCTCTTTCAGCAGCTGGGGATGAAGCCCCACAGATTTGTACGGGTCAAGTTCTCTCCTTGATCCTTGTGCCCTGCTGGGATTTCTTCACCTCTTTGAACAAATTAAGAAGAATATCAATGTATTTCATAAGAGGAGAGAGTCAGACATGAAACTGAGAAGAAAATTACCTGGTCCAAAACGCTGGAGCTTCCAGGAAGCTTCCAGTTTTAAGGAAATTTTTAAGTTTCCAGTTTTTAAGTTAAAAAAATCAAACTTTTTCAGTTTTCCAGTGTTAAGGATATTTGGATTGATGGCAGCAGAGAGATTGAAGCAGCAGGGCAGCAAAGACCTGCCTTTTCACTCTTCTTTCTTAAAAAATTTCATGAATGGCCACCAGCTCAATCGTGAGGCACAGTTATTGTCTGTTGCACTGACTGAGCTTTGCTGGAGCTCCTTTTGGGTGTAGGGGTATGGAGATGAGGAATTTTTTCCTTTCCCCATCTCCTGCAGTCAGCGTCACATTGGTGCATGGAGGAGGACAAGAGATTGACACAAGAAAAGTTCACACCAGGGACAAGGGAAATCTTTCTCCTCGTGAGGACAGTCAAGCACAGGAAGTGGCTACCCAGAGAAATCATCCAGGTACCATTCTTGGAGGTTTTCAAGGAGCAACTGGGATCAAGCCCTGAGCAACAAGCTCTGACCCCGGAGCTGACCCTGCTGGGCTGGAGACCTCCTTCCAACCTGTATGTACTGGTTTTGGCTGATGATTTAGTTGTTGCTGAGCAGTGTTTGCACAGCATCAAGGCTTTTTCTGCTCCTCAGACTGCCCCACCAGCAGGCAGGCTGGGGGTGCACCAGAAGTTGGGAGGGGACACAGCTAGGACAGCTGACCCCATCTGACCAAAGGGATAGTCCATACCATATGATGTCATGCTCAGAAATAAAACTGGGTGGGGTAGAGGTCAGAGGCAGCTGTCATTGCTTGGGATTTGTCTGGGCATTGATTGGTTGGTGGTGAGCAATTGTTTTCTTTTGCATCACTTGTTCTTCTTGGGGTTTATTTTCCTCTCTCTTTAGATTTGTTTTTTATTTTTTTTTAGCAGGTTCATCACTACACCTGCCAAGTAGAGACAGCAGCATGGAGAGAGGGCAGAGGAAAAGTCCGGGAGAGGGGATAGCGGTGGGTTGTTCCTTGTGAGGCCCTGTCAGTTGTAGCAAAGTGAGAGTCCATCAGGTACATCAGCATCACGCGGCCATCGAGTGAACCAGAGCATGGGGGAGGGCAGTGGAGATGCTGGTCATGGTGACATGACTGGGAGCTCAGGTTTGTCAGGGGGCAGCAAGGGACAACTGCTCTGGAAGGCACAGGTAGTTGGGAACCCAGGGGTATCCCCAGGTGAGCAGGGAGGGGGCTCACCAGCCTGAGCTCCCAACAAGGGAGCAGGACAGGCAAGGGGCCTCACAGCTGGAGGCAGTTCAGAGTCCAGATCATCTGGCAAGGTTCTGATGAGGGAGCAGGTCCAAGGTGAAGCCAGGAAGTTGATCCACAGGTTGGGGTCAGGATGAGGCCCAGTAAGGGATACTGGGGTCAAGCACAGCCCAGAGCTGCCTCCTCCCCAGCAGGACCTCAAGCAGAGGAGTGTATCTCCTGCACCTCTCCCACGTTGTGCCCCTTCCCCTCTGCCTGACAAAGGGGCTGAAAGTGGCTGTGCTGTGGCTGTGGAAGGTGGTGTGCAGAGCTGGGTAAGGTGAAGGCCCTCCTGAGTGCCCATCTGTCTCTCCCTTGGCAGGAGGATGACACTGTTGCTCCTTGTTTTCCCCACCTGTGTCTGCTGTTCTTGCTGGCTGGACGGCCGAGCCCAGAGAATTGTGGTGAATGGAGTGAAATCTAGTAGGAGGCCGGTCACAAGCCGAGTCCCCCAGGGATCAGTTTTGGGACTGGTCTTGTTTAATATCTTTATCGATGATCTGGATGAGGGGGTTGAGTGCTCCCTCAGTAAGTTTGCAGATGACATCAAGCTGGGAGGGAGTGTTGATACGCTCAAGGGTCGGAAGGCTCTGCAGAGGGATCTGGACAGGCTGGATCGATGGGCTGAGGCCAACCGGATGAAGTTCAATAAGGCCAAGTGCCGGGTTCTACACTTTGACCACAACAACCCCAGGCAACGCTACAGGCTTGGGGACGAGTGGCTGGAAAGCTCCCCCGCAGAAAAGGACCTGGGGGTGTTGATTGACAGCCGGCTGAAGATGAGCCAGCAGTGTGCCCAGGTGGCCAAGAAGGCCAACGGCATCCTGGCTTGTATCAGAAATGGTGTGGCCAGCAGGAGCAGGGAGGTGATTGTGCCCCTGTACTCGGCTCTGGTGAGGCCGCACCTCGAATGCTGTGTTCAGTTTTGGGCCCCTCATTACAGGAAGGACATTGAGGTGCTGGAGCGTGTCCAGAGAAGGGTGACGAAGCTGGTGAGGGGTCTGGAACACAAGTCTGATGAGGAGCGGCTGAGGGAGCTGTGGTTGTTTAGCCTGGAGAAGAGGAGGCTGAGGGGAGACCTTATCGCTCTCTACAACTACCTGAAAGGAAGTTGCAGAGAGGTGGGTGCTGGTCTCTTCTCCCAAGTGACTAGTGACAGGACTAGAGGAAATGGCCTCAAGTTGCACCAGGGGAGGTTCAGGATGGATATTAGGAAAAAGTTCTTTACTGAGAGAGTAGTGAAACATTTGAACAGGCTGCCCAGGGAGGTGGTAGAGTCACCCTCCCTGGAGGTATTCAAGGAGCGTGTGGATGTGGCATTGTGGCATGTAGCTTGATGGGCATGGTGCTGTGTGGTGTTGGGTGGGTTGGTTTTTGGTGTGTTGTGGTTTGTTGTTGTGGTGTGGTGTTTTTTTTTTTTTTTTTTTTTTTTCCAGGTTGGACTTGATGATCTTACAGGTCTTTTCCAACCGTAGTGATTCTGTGATTCTGTGAACCGTGACAGTGGCAAAGGCAAGTGGGCAGATGGGGCATGTGCAGTTGTAAAGGCTGAGGGTGGAAGAAGCGTGGGGCTGGTGGAAGACCTTGTCTCCTTCCCCATGGAAGGTTTCCTCCCACCCTTTTCTTCCTGGCTCAACTTACCTCCTTCGTTCCCAACTCTTCTACCTCCTCCTCCCTGAGCAGCGGAGGGGGATGGGGAGTGGAGGTTGCAGTCAGTCCGTAACCGTTCCTCTCTGCGGCTCCTTCCTTCTGACACTTCTCCCATGGGGTCCCTCTTACCGCTACAGTCCTTTGAGACAAACCTGCTCCAGCATGGGCTCTCCTCAAGCCACCATTCTTCCAGGAAATAGCCAACATCTCCAGTATTGGGTCCTCCACAGACTGCAGGGCTGACCTTCTCCACTGTGGTCTTCTCCAGGGGCTGCAGGAGACTATCTGCTCTGGCACCTGGAGCACCTCTTCTCCCTCCTTCTTCACCAGCCTTGGGGTTTGCAGCACTGGTTCTCACACTTTTTTTCCCTCACTCCTCTCCCACTCTGGCTGTTGTGTCCTTTCTTAAATATGCTTTCCAGAGGTTCTACCAGCTTCATTGACGGGCTCAGTTTTGGCCAGTGGTGGGTCCACCTTGGAGCTGGCTGGAACCAGCTCTGTCTGGGACGGAGGCAGCCCCTGGTCTCTTCTCACAGAGGCCAGCCCTGCAGCCCCCCTGCTACCACAACTTGGACATGGACACCTCTTGCGTTAAAAGGAATGCAGTAATAAACAAGTAAAAAACAAGCTCCTAAAACAGCACAAACAATTCCTTTACCCTTACAATCTTTAACCTTCTGTTCACTCCTGCACTGTTGAATTCGCTCTATTATTTTATTTTCATTTTTCCAGAATTTCTGGGCCCATTCTAGTCCCCGATGGGACGGCGCACATTTATATTTTTGTAGCAGTTTATCCATGGCTATCCTGTCCGTGACGCCAATTTTTACTGTCGCATTAAAAGGAATGCAGTTTCAAAATTTGTCTGTCAGAGTCCCAGGACTTTCACTGACCCATTTACCAGAGCCCCAACAAAAGGACTTGCACTGAGCAGATGCACAAAAATCGAAATGAGTTATTTTATTGAAGGCGACAGAAACAGATTTGAGATTGCCATTGATAAATTCACTAACTATAATAGTGCTACTAATTAAGGTTAATATTGCTAGCAGACTTGATAGTAATACAAGAACCTGGGGATAACTTTCACCCAGAGGGTGAGAGGCACAGCGCTTACCCAGAGAGGCGTCCCTGCCTGGGGTGGAGGAGGAGAACGCAGCCTGTCGACTGGTCTGTCAGGCGTTGAGGTTCTTCTCTCCCACCTTAACAATCATTTTCTCCGTCTTTTATCCCCAAAACTACGAGGTTCCCCCCCCATATGTGACGTGTAGCATGATTTGGGTGGAGAGACGAGTGCTATAGTCATATATGTTTAGCATGACCTCTATAATCTTCATTAGCATATGCAGGGGTGTGAGTTGTAATATGCATTTCACCGCTAATGAGGCAAAAGTCAGTTATCGGACATGAAGCCTCTTCAAAGAAACAGGGCTGTCCTGCCTCCACAGGGCCCCCTCCTTATCTGCATCCTGTGTTAGCCGGGCAGGTCTCCACTCCCCCGGGTTGCACAAGAGATAGCAAGGGCAGTCTTAACTGCTCTTTGTGCACAGGAATCCCACCTCATTATCCAAATTCCACAACACCAATGCACAGTGTAAATTGTTGCCTTGCTGAATGACGTCCCCTGCTCTTCCCTCGTCAACAAATGCAATTTCCTCGCTGGGGGGGAAGAGAGAGAACCGAGAAGGCCTTGATGCTGTGCAAACATGGTTCAGCAATAGCTACAACACTGGTGTGTTGTCAACATTGTTTTGGTCCCAAATCCCAGACACAGCACCATACGGGCTGCTATGAAGAACATTAACTCCATCGCAGCCAAAACCTGTACTGTGTGCCTGGAAATATTTTCCAGGATGAGCTGCTCGATCCTCTCTCTCTTCCCAGGGCGAGAGGTGAGGCTGACTGGCCTCTAGTTCCCTGGGACCTCCTTCTTGCCTTTCTGGAAGATAGGAGGGACATGTGATTCCTTCCAGTCTTCAGAGGACTGTATTGTGTGCACACCTCAACTGAGGCAAGAGGAATCCCACCACCTGTGGGTTTGGGGCAGGCATGGGAGGGAGCTGAGTCCCTGTGATGGATGCACTCCACTCCCTGACCAAACCGGTGTGGTTTGGTTCAGGCTCCAAAGGAGATAAAAGCCGAGGTGCAGCCGGGCCAAGAACCTCTCTAGTTGCAATGTGATCTCTGGAAACCCACACAGGAACAGAGAGACATGGTGACCGCTGATGCATATGGGCTTGGAAATTGGAACAGCGACCATGTGATGAACACGTGAAGAGCAGGTGGTTCCTCCAAGACTCATTTATCAAGGAACAAAGTAAGTTGTGGGGACAAGGAGTCTCATGCTTGCCTTTTCCACTGCATGTTATCTGACTACAAGCCAACTACTTTATCCCGTAAATATGACAGCCTAAGTGAGCCTTCTTTGAGCTCTCCCTGCTAGGCAGCATGGCTGCATGGCAGTGATCTCCCCTTGAGCTGGGACACCTCTCACGGTTACTCCTCGAGGTTGAGAGACCTCTTAGCAAATTCAGATCTTTGGTAAGTGGCTGATATCGCGTAAAACCTTAGTGCACTAAGATTTTGTATTGGTAGCTTTGAATCATTTGATCTGGACAGGCTGGATCGATGGGCCCAGGCCAATTGTATGAAGTTCAACAAGGACATGTGTCGGGTCCTGCACTTCTGTCACAACAACCCCATGCAACGCTGCAGGCTTGGGGACAAGTGGCTGGAAAGCTGTACTGCAGAAAAGGATCTGAGGCTGTTCATTGACAGCCGGCTGAAGATGAGCCAGCAGTGTGCCCAGGTGGCCAAGAAGGCCAACAGCACCCTGGCCTGTATCAGAAAGAGTGTGGCCAGCAGGAGTAGGGAGGTGATTGTGCCCCTGTACTCGGCTCTGTGAGGCCGCATCTTGTATCTTCTGTTCAGTTTTCGGGCCCTCTCTACAGGAAGGATATTAAGGTGCTGGAGCGTGTCCAGAGAAGGGCGACGAAGCTGGTGAGGGGTCTGGAACACAGGTCTGATGAGGAGCGGCTGAGGGAACTGGGGTTGTTCAGTCTGGAGAAGAGGAGGCTGAGGGGAGACATCATCACTCTCTACAACTACCTGAAAGGGGGTTGCAGAGAGGTGGGTGCTGGTCTCTTCTCCCAAGTGGCTAGCAACAGGACAAGAGGAAATGGCCTCAAGTTGTTCCAGGGGAGGCTCAATCTGGATGTTAGGAAAAATTTCTTTAGTGAATGTGCTGGTTTTGGCTGGGATGGGGTTAATTTTCTTCATAGTAGCTAGTATGGGGCAGTGTAGTATTGGGCTGTGTTTTGGATTTGTGCTGGAAACAGTGTTGATAGCACAGGGATGTTTTAGTTACTGCTGAGCAGGGCTTACACAGAGTCAAGGCCTTTTCTGCTTCTCACACCACCCCACCAGCGAGTAGGCTGGGGGTGCACAAGAAGTTGGGAGGGGACACAGGTGGGACAGCTGACCCCAACTGACCAAAGGGATATTCCATACCATATGACATCATGCTCAGCATATAAAGCTGGGGGAAGAAGAGGGAAGGGGGGGACATTCGGAGTAATGGCGTTTGTCTTCCCAAGTAACCGTTATGCGTGATGGAGCCCTGCTTTCCTGGGGATGGCTGAACACCTGCCTGCCGATGGGAAGTGGTGAAGGAATTCCTTGCTTTGCTTTGCTTGCCTGCGTGGCTTTTGCTTTCCCTATTAAACTGTCTTTATCTCAACCAGGAGTTTTCTCACTTTTACTCTTCTGATTCTCTCCCCTATCCCACCTGGGGGCAGTGAGTGAGCAGCTGTGTGGTGCTAAGTTGCCAGCTGGACTTAAACCACGACAGGAGGTTTCTGGAGTTTTTTGGGGAAACTTCTTCTCACAGCTGCCAGGGAGCCCAACAAAGGTGATGCTTGCTTGGGTCTGGTACTTGCAAACATGGAAGAGCTGGTCAGGGATGTGAAAACCAAAGTCACACTCTGTTGTAGTGACCATGAAAGAGGGGTGGGTCCCAGCTCCTGAGCAGAGTGTTAAAAGGAGAGTACAAGTGCAGACGCAAGACCTCAGAGGGGTAAACTGTGGCCGATTCTGGGGGTTTTCAGTTGGGGAACTTACAGGCAGGAGCACTGAAAGGCGGAGCGCAAGTACTGCACACTGAGCAGAGCTTTAAGGACAGCCTCCTGCAATGGCCCATATGGACATCCAGTTGACTCTCTCAAGGAAATTCAATGGCACCAAGACGAGCTCTTACCACTGAAGTTAGAATCAAAGAGGAAACCAAGACCATGTGGGGCCACTGCAGAATTTAGCAAGAGCAGGTGTAAATGGGTCTGAGGTGCTCTGGCTCAGTCTTCATCAGCAAGGTCTCCCAGACCCTGGTGCCTTGAGGCAGAACCCATGGAGAACAGCTATCTGTGGGTGGGGATCAAGTCACTCAAAGGAGTGAGAATATGTGAGAGAAAGAACTCCACAGACACCAAGATCAGTGAAGAAGGAGGGGGAGGAGGTGCTCCAGGCACCGGAGCAGAGATTCCCCTGCAGCCCTTGGTGAAGACCATGGTGAGGCAGGCTGTCTTACTGCAGCCCATGGAGGTCCACAGTGGAGCAGATATCCACCTGCAGTCCCTGGAGGACCCCATGCCAGAGGAAGGGGATGCACCCAAAGGAGGCTGTGACCCCGTGGAGAGCCCATGCTGAAGCAGGCTCCTGGACGGACCTGTGGACCCGTGGGGAGAGGAGCCCACACTGGAGCAGGTTTGCTGGCAGGACTTGTGACCTCGTGGGGAGCTCACACGGGAGCAGTCTGTTCCTGAAGGAGTGAACTCTGTGGAGATGACCCAAGCTGGAGAAGTATCTGGAGGACTGTCTCCCATGGGAGGGACCCTAATCTGGAGCAGGGGAAGAGTGTGAGGATGAAGAAGCGTCAGAGAGAACATGTGATGATCTGACTCAACCCCCATTCCACATCCCCCTGTGCCATTCTGGGGGAGGAGGTAGAGAAATCAGGACTAACTTGAGCCCAAGAAGAAGGGAGGGGTGGGGGGAAGGTGGTTTAAGTTTTAGTTTTATTTTCTCATTATGCTACTCTGATTTGATTCACGATGAAGTAAATTAATGTCCCCAAGTCGTGTCTCTTTTCCCTGTGACGGTGATTGCTGAGTGATACCCCTGTCCTTATCTCAACCCAGGAGCCTTTCATTATATTTTGTCTCCCCTGTCCAGTTGAGGCTGGGTAAAAAGGTGAGTAAAAGACTGATTGGATGCATTGGGGTCTCTCCTGGGACTTAATGATATTATCAATGTCCCAGAGGACCTGACAGAATTTGCAGATGACACAAAACTGAGGCAGGGGACCAGTGTATACACTGGAAGGCTGTCTTCAGGAGGAACTTCGACAGCTTGAAAGAGTGGGCCAACAAGAAGCTACTAGATTTCAGAAAGGAGAAATTACAAGTCTTGCTGCGGGGGTTGCCTAGCCCTGGGCAACAGCCCTGGCTGGGGCACAGCTCAGCAGAAAAGGCCCTGAGGGTCGTGGGGAACATCAAGCTGCATATAAGTAGGTGGTGAGGCCTGTCAGCCAAGAAGGCCAAAAGCATGGTGGCTGTATGAACAGGAGCAAGGCCAGGAGATGAGGGGGAGGGATTCTCCCCCTCTATCCAGTCCTCACTAGACCGCACGCACAGCACTGCACTGACTTTGGGGCCTCCGGTCCCCAGTAGAGGAAAGAAGCGCTGCCAAGGGAAGGTGAGGACCAGCAACAGCATTTAGTGCTTTAACCTTCCATGTGGGAGCGGTTGCTGGATGTTTTCAATTTTGGAGCTGAACTCTGGCGAGACTGAGAGTGTGAGGGGACGTTAGGTGACGAAGGAGGTGCAGATCTGCAGGTTTTTTTTGCTTGCTTGAGATGGAGTTAGCTTTCCCCATAGGAGCCCTCATAACGCTGTGCTTTGTTTTGATAGCTTGAAAGGTGTTGATAACACACCAGTATTTTGGCTGAGTGGTGCTCGCACAGCATCAAGGCTGTCTCTCCAACATTCTCCCCCCTCACCCCCAAAGGCCACTTAGCTGGGGGTGGGCAAGATGTTGTGAGGGGACATAGCCAGGACAGCTGACCCAAACTGACCGAACAGTAATTCCACACCATGTGACGTCTGCTCAGCAATGAAAGCTAAGAGGAAGAAGGAGGAGAGGGGAGCATTTGTTATGATGATGTTTCTTGTCCAGAGCAACCGCTACACGTACTGAAGCCTTGCTTCCCGGTAAGTGGCTGGACGTCTCCTGCTGATGGGAAGTAGAGAATAAACCTTTTTTTTTTCTTGGCTTCTGCGCATGGCCTTGGCTTAAACTGCCTATTTCTGGACTCACAATTTTTTTCCATCTTCTTTTCTCTCCCCCACCATCCTGCTGAGGAAGGGAGTGATAGAGCAGTTTGGTGGGCACCTGATGTCCTGCCAAGGTCAACCCACCACAGACAAGTAACCTGGGATGATTATAGAGACATTGTCTGAGAATCCAGGGAGTAACACAGAAAAGCTGAAACCCCGAAGGAATTCAATAATTAGATCTGGCCAGGAATATCAAAGACAGCAAGAAGGGCTTCTGTAAAGACACGGGAGACAACAGGAAGACTAGGGAAAAGTGTAGGTCCATTGCTCAACAAGACAGGAGACCTGATTACACAGGACATGGCAAAGGCTGAGGTACTGGGTGCCACCTTTGCCTCAGTCTTTGCTAGCAAGACTGGCCTTCAGTAATCCCAGGTCCCAGAGACCAGGGGAAAACGTTGGAGCATTTGGTGGAAGGAGAACCGGTCTGGGAATGCTTAGGCAAACTTGACAGACATAAGTCCATGGGCCCAGATGGGCTGCACCCATGAGTCTTGCGGGACCTCGCAGATGTTGTTCTGAGGCAACGCTCGATAATCTTTGATCAATGCCAGAGACTGATCTCCCAGAGACTGAGAGAAGTCCCCGGAGATTGAAGGAAAGGAAATGTTACCCCCATCTACAAGAAGGGCAGGAAGGAGGACCCAGGGAACTACAGCCCAGTCAGCCTCACCTCGATCCCTAGGAAGCTGATAGAGCAACTAATCCTGGAAACCATTTCTGGGCACATGAAGGACAGGAAGGTCATCAGGAAGAGTCTGCACGGATTCATCAAGGGGAAGTCATGCTTGACCTACTTGATAATCTTATGAGGGGAGAACAGTGGCTATTGTGTACCTGGACTTCAGGAAGGCTTTCTACACTGTCTGCCCTAAGATCCTAGTAAAGAAGCTGTTAGTGTGTGCGCTGGATTAGCAGACGGGGAGGTGGATTGAAAATGGGCTGACTGGCTGGGCCCAGAGCGTGGTGATCAGTGGCATGTAGTCTAGTTGGAGGCCAGTAACTAGTGGTTCACCCCAGGGGTCAATACTGGTTTCAGTCAATGATCTGAGTGATGGGGCAGAGGAGTGGCTGATACACCAGAGGGTCGTGCTGCAAACCAGACGCACCTTGACAGGCTGGAGAAATGGACCAACAGGAACCTCATGCAGGTCAACAAGGAGAAGTGCAATGTCTTGCCCCTGGGGAGGAGTAACCCCAGGTACCAGTCCATGCTCAGAGCCACCCAGCAGGCAAGCAGCCTGGCAGAGAAGGCCCGGGTGTTTCTGGTGGACACCAAGCAGACCCTGAGCCAGCAATGGGCATTTGTGACAAAGGAGGCTAATAGCATCCTCGCCTGCATTGAAGTATTGCCAGCAGGTCGAGGAAGGGGATGGGTCGCGGGAGGCACTGTAGCATCTCTCCTATGAGGAAAGGCTGAGAGAGGCAGGACTGTTCAGTCTGGAGAACAGAAGGCTCAGGAAGGATCTTAGGATTGGCTATAAATACATGAAGGGAGGGTGCAAAGAGGGTGGAGCCAAGCTCTTCTCAGTGGTGCCCAGCGACAGAACAAGAGGTAATGGGCACAAAAAGAAACACAGGAGCACCAGCAGAGGTGGCCCAGGGATGTTGAGGATTCTTTATTCTTGGACATATTCTAAAGCCTCTGGGCATGATCCTGCATATCTGGCTCTAGGTGGCCGTGCTTGAGCAGGGAGGTTTGCAGAGCTCCCTTCCAACCTCAACCATTCTTTGATACTGTGATTCTGTAATTCCGTGGTTCTGTGATTCTCAGACGGGGTTGAGCTAGAGGTCTGGGATTCAGTTGTGATCATGGGGAGGATGAGCCCTTTCTTGGCTTCTCTGTGGGGCTGGTGGTCTTTGTGAGAGCCGTAGGAGGAGGGAGCATGTGGAGGAAAACCTGGGGTCCTGTACACCACCCCGATAGGGGCCTTCAAGCAGCCCTGACCAGGCTCAGGGCTGTTTCTCACTTGGCAGCTCCAGCCCTAGGTCTCTCCAGTTCCTGGTGTCCTCCTTCTCCAGCCAGCCCCACCGGCAGCTGGCCAGAAAAACATGTACATACATGCACCCCAAACACACACCCAACAGTGACTACACTCACTCAACCAATAGCCGGGAGCAGAGTTTAATAAGAAAGCAAGACTATGGTGATCAGGCTTCTTCCTCCCAGTCCATCTTGACCTCTCCCTCTCTCTGCCCCAGTCTCCTCCACATTTAATACCCCTCACCAGTTGTACCCTCCTTTGCTGGTTCAGATACCATTGCCTTGGCCATCTGGGCCTTAAATGGCACCACTGAGGGGTTGCCTTGGCACTGCTGGCCTTTCCAGTCTTGTCTGCCTAGAAGCTCCTCTACACTCCTCTCCAGTTGTCAGTGCTGTTTGGCTGCTTCTCACATCTCTACAGTTCAATGAATGGAATGTGAGATCCAGCCAGGGCACATGGTCTTGCCTGTACTTCTGGTCCCTTCTCACACTCTTCTCTGCCACATCCTGAAATTTCTCATGCCATGGCCCATAGGTTCCCATGTCGTGTACAGGTGGCTTCACCCCAGGGCAGGACCTCACCAGGGGCCTACTCATCTGCCTGCAGCTTTTGCCTCTGGAGTTCTTTAGGACCTCATGATGCCTGACTGCTCCTGCCCAATCACGTTGCTGTGATGAGATGACCTCACAGGCAACAGCCCAACTCTGTTGGCTTTAGCCACCTCTCTCCTTCTCCCCTCTCTGAGGTGTCATCTGTGTCACACTGGGGTTTATGGTGTGGTTGATGGTGTCATGGTATCTCCCTGCAAGTCACCCAGGTTACTGCAATAGAAATGGCATCACACTCCACCTTCCAGCTGTGTCACCTTCACCACCTTCTACCTCTCCCCTCTCCTCAGCTCTTAGCACTGCTGGGGAGGTTTTCTGATGCTCCAGGTGACATCACTAGACCTGCCTCAGCACCTGACCAATTGAGTTGTTGCAAAAAAAAGTGCCTTCAAACCCATTTCATGGCTGCCTCTCCTCGCATCTCCCTGTTCCCACAACAGAAGTAACCTTCCAGCCAAACTCCCAGGCACTTCCCCTTTGCCGGCCTCTCCTCTCCCCTCACCGGTGCTGTCATTGCTGCTGCACAGGCAGAAACGGGCTCGCCCACAGGGACTGCAGAGTCGTGGTGGACAGCTCGGGTGGTGGGAGGGAAGCCGTGGGTGGTGATGGCTTGTCAGGAAGGCAGGCAGGAGGGTGAGGAGGTGGAGGTGAGCTCGGGGCAAAGGGAAGGCTGGTGTGCACAGAGCCTTGCCTTGGAGGAAGCCTCATGGTCACAGCTCCTCAAAACCAGAGGCAGCTGAAGCACCCCACAGCCTGCTGGAAGGGCAGTAGGACCAGGCACAAGCAACCCAGGAGGTTCCTGGAGGGTGTTGAAGGCAACATTTTGGCACAGGCGGTCAATGAGCTGACCAGGGCTGGTATCTTACTCAGAGACAAGGTGGATCTGGATGGGGATGTGAACTCTGAGGGCAGCCATGGCTGTAATGACTGTGAGATGGTATCAAAGCAGGACAACCAGAAGAATCACAGTGCAGGACTGCAGGAGAGCTGATTTCATTTGGCGGAGGGTGTGCTTGAACTTTGACTGGAGGGCAAATGGACTATGAGGCACTTTTAGCTCCTCAGGGACAACATCCTCAAAGCCTAGGAACACATCAGTCTGATGTGGAGGGAGCAGAGCAGGACCTGGCAGGAGGTTGGTGTGTATGCACAGGGACACCCTGATTTGGGATTTCACACACCAGAAGGAAGTGCAGAGAAGGTAGAGGAGGAACAGGCTACCCTGGAGACAGCTAGAAACCTGGCGTGGGGGTGCAGAGGTGGAGCCAGGAAAGCCAAAGCTCATCTGGAAATGGTGAGGGGAGGGGAGGGTTCTCAGAAGTGCTTCTCTAAATTTGTTGTCGGCACAAGGAAGGCAGCTAAGGAAAACATGGTCCCAGTGCCCAATGAGGCATGGGACAGAGTGACAAAAACAGTGTAAATAGAGTAACTTCTCAGACAGACGTTCTCCACTCACAATTTTGGTAGGAAATGCATTGTGTTGGGAAACTGTACACAACTAAACGTTTTTCTATACATTTACATAAACCTACACCTATAGAAAGATTTATATATATACTCACAGCAGAAGACAGATTACACAGATTTGATGAAAATGGTGTGAATTTGGCTATTCAAAAATGTGTATTTGATTGAAGCTTTGTACCTTGCATTCCTCTGTCGCGCAAGAGAGATGGACACCTAAGAGCATGACTTGCTCTGCACCAAGAGCAAGTGGTGGCATGAACAGTCCTGGGCAGGGAGTTTTTTAGGGCACTGGGCTCTGTGAAAGGCAGAAGATTCTCTTTTTCAATACTGTGGGCCTCAGTATGATGGAAATTCTGAGGCTGTTTCCAAAAAAATGAAGCAACAAAGAAATGGAGAGAAAGACGTTTGAAGGGCTGATCCAGACTCCAGCTGGGTGGCGTATTGTACCACAGCACTGCCCTTTGACAGCCATTCCTTTCTTTCTTCTCATGGCCAATCCCTACCTCCCAAATGCACTTTGTGGCACTCTTCCTTTCTAACGTGGTTTTGCACTGAGAACGAAAGCTCCGTCCTCTCTGCAAGCACCCTTCAAAGAGTCACAGGTAACTACTCTCCTCCCCGGGGCCTCCACTTCACCAGAGTGAAGCAGCCCAGGTCCCTCAGCCTCCCCACACAGGGCATGTGCGCTCATCCCCCGAATCACATCTTGGCAGATCTCCTCTGGGAACTCCTCAGGTTCTGCCCACTTGCCTAGATCATGAAGCCCCCCAGAGACAAACCCTAGTCTAGCCGTGGCCAGAGCCGTGCTGGGTCAAGGGGGATGATAACTCCTCTTGTCTGGGCAGCCACGTTCCTCCTAATGCAGCCCTGTATGCAGCTGGCCTTCTTCATGGTGAGCAGGCACCTCTGGCTCCTATCGTCTCCGTCATAGTGCCCACAGGCCCTTCTCCTCAGGGTCACTACTCAGCACGTCAGGTCCCAGCTCCTGATGTACGGGGTTATTCTTTCCCCTGAGGCAGGACTGGCCAGTTCTCCTTGTGAACTTCAGGACACTTCTGTTGGCCAAACCCCAAAGTTTCTCAAGGTATCCCCGGACTGAAGCTCCATTTGGTCAGCTGTGAATGTTAGCGTGCAGATGGCTTACCCTGATTGTGGCATCTCTCACAATGTAATGCCATGAGTGTTCCAGAGAACTACAAATACTAAGAGGAGGTAGTGCTTCAACGGAATTTCCTTCCAAAGTAGGATGAACCATGGTGACCATCTCAGAAACAGCTACAAAGCAAGCAAAGCCAGGGCCATTGGGGAAAGGGCAAAGAGAGGCTGGCTGTTTGCATGGATGTACAAGGATGATCAAAGCAAAGGACTTGGGTGGGTGAAAAGAGGGGAAAAGAAAAGGGAAGGTGAAACAATGGACATGAAGAAGTTAAACTCTGACCCAGTATTGATTCCTGGGGCACAGCACTAATGACTGGCCTCCAGATGGGCTTTGTGCCCATGACCACAGCCCTCTGGGTTTGGCCACTCTGTGGAAATGGCTCTGGTGGTGCTTGAGTTTCGTTAGGCAAAACATAAGCCAGCGGAAAATTTGGACAACAGCATCCTGGGCTGTATGAGCAGGAGCACAGCCATAAGTGGTATCTGCGTCTGCTCAGCACCTTTTACACCACACCCTGCACAATGACAGTGAGACATTGACAAACAGGAACCAGCTCACTGGAGGGCCACTGAAGTGGTAATCCTCCAGTTATCCTTCAAGGGTTTGTGTGATTTCCCTAAGAATATCAGTATCTACAACAACAACAACAACAAAAGCCTTAAAGTGCCTAAATATCAATATCTGCATCGGAGCAATCTGCATCTGTGGTAGCCACGTGGGGCAATGCCAATTCCATCAGTATTTGCAATATATAGCATGATACCCAATCGACAAGTACATATCTGAAGCAGTTCAGATGAAGGGTGGACTTGCAGAAGCCATCCTTTGTGTCCCCAGGTGGCATGGACACTGCGGATTTCCCTCTTCAGAGAGTGGTAGAGGCTGGATCCCCTGCTCAGGACAGACTCCTTGCCAGGAAGCCACAGGCATGGAGGTAGCTCCCCTGGTTCTTACTGGCAATTCACTCGGCATCACTTTTGATGTGTTTGGTGCTTTTCTGTGACTACGCTTTCTGCACAGATGATTATCAAAAGACAACCATTTCATAAGAGATGGTGATAAAGGCCCTGTTATGGCCAAGAAAGCTCAGCATGAGCTCTGGAGGGAGCTAGGAGGCTTGTAATAATCAGAGGAAGGCCTCTTCTGAAGAGTGAGTGGCCCTGAGCAGCAGTGACTGGCTGGTTGTAGGTCTGGGGGAGAGGTTTGGGGGGATGTCAGTGAGAAATAAGCTGATGGCTGATGGCTTTAGCAAATCATTACAACATGTCTGAGCCCAGAAATGGAAAGCAGTGGATGTCTGCAGGTAGAGGAGGAGGAAGAGGATTGTCCTGAGAATCCAGCAGGAAGGTCCCTCCTGTGCCAGTCAGGGCTGATACAGACATTTCCACCTTGCGTGCATGCCTCGGCCATGCAGATGGGGCATGTCCGCTGCTGGGGGTGGCTGTGCTCAGTCATCCACATGAGCTCACCTTGCTGACCAGCACCCTTGGATGCAACTTCTCCAGTGCCATGGACTGATGAGGGTGTAGTTTGGTCAAGCAACCGCTGGCTTGATCCCCATCCTCCACTGGCTGTTCCTTTCCCAAGTCCTGCCTCAAAGCTCAAAGGCCTGGGAGACATCGCTGGTAGTACCTGAGGCAAAGAGGACATAGACTATCTCAGATCTATCTACACCTACTCTTACCACATTCAGCAGTGGTCCCACATTCTCTCTGTTTCTTCTTCAACTGTTGCTGATGCAGCAAGAGCTTATCTTGGTTCCTTTTGCATTGCCTTTTCAGTTTCAATTGAGTTCTTATGAGGATTACTGCTGTCCTTGAAGATGTATCGAGGCACATTGTGAAGGTGATTGGTGTGTTCCTTGACTGTATCACCATGGGTGTGGGCAAAGACCCCAGTGTGACGTGCTTTCTGTACATGCAATGCCTGCAGCTATTGGGTAGAGGAGGGCCTCTCTGAAGGCATCTGATGACTGATGCCCCTGACTGATGGCAACAGTCAACAGCACACAGGCAGCAAATCGCACTCCCTGCAATGCTGTCCGCGGTGTCTGTCATGCAACCGCTGTGAATGGAAACTGCTTTCCTGAAAGTCCTCTACGGTTCCTGCAAGCCCTGGCATCTCATGTAGCTCTGTGGGGCTAGGTTTGAGCATTAAATTGAGTAGCTGCCCTAAATTCTGTCAGGCATTATGGGGTTGAGCATGAGGCAAATGCCAAGGTAGTCAGTGGGGGTCTAGGAAACCGAGCTGATGGAGAAGGGGAAAGAGAGAGACTGAGCTCTCCCTATGGCACAGGGCTCCAATCATTCCGATGAATAAGCTGCCCTGAACATAATGAGTTGATCTGCCCTAAATTTGGGCATCAGCTGTCATTTCAGATGGCCAAAGGAAATTCCCAACAGCTTCCAAGAAGATGCCTCCAGATGCTGCTCTGCCTCTATGAACTACTCCATTTGAGTTTGCAGTTACCTGCACATATCTTCGACCACCTCTGGCACCTCAAATGTGACCAGACATTGCATCTCATTCCTAGCATCCCTGTGCATCTATGAGCAGGGGAGCTGAGACAAGGAGCTCACATGCAGGTGCCTATTTTGTGCACCACTGAACTGAGGCAAGAGGGATCCATCCTCCTGTGGATTTGTGGCAGTCATGGAAGGGAGCTAAGACCCCTTCCAGGACCAGGACTACACACCCAGGATGGGATGCCTCGATTGCCTCAGCCGAATCTCTTCCCTCAGAAGTGGTCAAGGAGATCCCCCACACTCACTGGCTATTCTGCCTACTGATGGGACGAGGAAAGGTGATATTTAGATTGAAATCTATCTCTGAGCAGGAAAATGACAGTGCTGGAAAGAAGCATCTCTCCCCAGCTGAGGAAGGGAACATCAGTGATTCCTCCAGCCTGTTTCACAGCAGGTTCCCCTGGAGCCCCAGGGACACCTGGAGGGAGCCCAGAGGGGGCAGAGAAAGTGCTGCCTTGGGCTGGTCCTCTGCTGCTGAGCTGGGCTGGGCTCCTGGGATGGAGGGAGGGTACTGATGGCAAGTGGGCAGTGCTGCAGAGAGACAGCTCTGCCCAGGAGCAGCTTTTCTTCAAAGCACAGCAGGGCTGAGGGCAGTGCCTGCAGGCACTGAGAAGAGACGAGTGAGGCAGAGAGAGGTTAAAGGCAGTCTGGGGCGGGAGGATGCAGAGAGCTGATTCGAAGGGAAATCTTCATAGCCCTTAACACAGTAAGTCTCTGGCTGCAGGGAAAAGCAGCTTTGGTTCTGGAGGGATCTCCTAAAGGTGGCACATCCCACAGCTTATGGGATCTGGAAGTACAACTCTTTCAGGGTCTCTGTTGTAGAGGTGGGTGATGTGCTGCAGATTAGGGACATTCCGCTGCACCATCAGAGATAAAGAACATGACAGCTGCCTTATCCCAAGGACGGCTGCAGGGGTGTAAAGGTGGGTATGCATCCAGGGTTGCCCAGGGCTGTCCTTCAGAGCAGAGTCCCTGTGCCCCAGGGGCTGTGTGTTTGGGCAGGGACTCTGCTGCCTGCCAGGGTCAGCACTCAGCCTGCCCAGAGAGCTCCCCAGGGTCCTGTGGGGAGAAGCTGTGGGTTGAAGGAATGACCCTTGGCAGGGCAGGGCAGGGTCCTTGTGCTGTCGAGAGGGTGCTGCATGGGTCAGGGTTCCTCACAGCTCCACATCACACCCAGACTATTTCAAATGGGATGTTTCAATGGGAAGATCAAGGCTGGGATTACGATAAAGATAAGGAGCTTTCCTCAGCCTGTCTTCTCAGTTTCCTATTCCAGAGGGGTTGTGGGGAGGAGAGAAAACAATAAATGGAAAAGAAGGTGTCGATTTTTAACAAGTCACTGAGACTCCTGAACTGCAACTTTGAGTGATCAGGAGGTCTGCCAAGAGCCTCCTAAAGTGCCTTCAGCCACTCCTCTGCCTAGGGACAACACCAGAATCACCTCTGCTGGACCCATCAGGGTTGCTCAGACCTGTCCTTTTCCACCTGCAAACAGGCACATGCACCCAGGCACTGCCCTGCAAACAGGCAGGTTTCTGTAGGACCAAGGTGAGTGCACAGAGGTTGGGATGAGGTCTGGGAGCACTGACAAGGAAAAGACATGGCACAGGGAAACATCTCCGAGGAGGAAAATCTCCATGCAGCAGGGATATGATCCTGGAATGAGAGGAAACTAAAACAAGATATGCTGTGGGCAGGAGAATTGAGAAAACCCCTGATGATCCCCTCCAGTGCAGACCCCTTCCTCTGAGCAAGCCCCCTGGCCTCCTCTCCCACCCAGCACAGCCTCTGCCCTCAGGGCCGTGGGCTCCAAGGCATGAACCACCTCCTCTGCAGCCGGAGCTCCAGCAGAGCCGAGGTGCAGCTCTCCAGCACGTGCCCAGTTCCCCTCCGCATAGCACAGGGGCTGAGAACATCTGCCCAGCAGTGTTGGTGTCTGGGAGGTGGTCTGAGCAGTTGAGAAAGGGTAACGCTTTCGTGAGTGCCCGGCTGCCTCTCCCCCTGCCTCTCTCAGCCAGACCCTCACTGTATTTCCCCATGTTTCTCCTCTTCTCTGTGTTATTGTTATTTCATTCTTGCTGCCAGGCTCTGTGGGGATGGGAGTTCCAGCTGCAGAGTCACACACTGATCTTGTGGGTCCTCCTGTGCAGGTGTGTCCATGGAAATGAGGTGTCCCACCTTTCACCTGTGGGGCTGTGGGCAATGCAGCCTGTGGAGCTGTGGAATGAGCTGGTTTCCCCTTAAATAGATACAATAATTAGGACATTGGCTATCTCCTTGGGGTGCCCTTCCAAGCTGTGAGCTGCCCTCAAACATACAAAACTTTCCCACAGCCTCTTTCTGTTGTCTGAAAGCTCCAAGGGAGCAGCACAGATATGCTGCTTCTGAGGAAATGCTGTTGGGTTGGTGACATGAGCCATGTGTGTCTGTGGCTGGAAGTGGGGTGCTGAGACCTTGAGAAAGGGTGAGGCATTTAGTGGTCTGCAGTGGATCCTTCTGCTCTCAGCATCATCTGGTGGCTTTTACCAGTATCATGGGCGTGCAATCGCCCTCCATCTGAGAAAGTTGGAAGCCCGGGGTAGTTGGGAACCAGACCAACCAGCTCCCCTCACTCTTCACTAAGCCACAGTGAATCCTTTTGCCTCTCATGTCTCACAACCGATCACTCCGAGTGCAGGAGAAATGCTTATGATTTCTGATTTCAGAGAACACTCACAGGGAATGATGAGGGAAGCAGGTGAAAATCCCCAAAGCCCTGAAACTTCTTTCTGCCACCACATTCTTTAGTGCTGGGAGTGCAGATGCTGACAAGCCCTTCTGCGTTATGAGTGATTTTATCTGACATACTGTGAATATCAAACCTCGCCCCCCTGCCATGGTCCCATATCCCCACTGCAGTGGAGCTCGGCTGACTCCTCAAGAGACCACGGGCAGAGGCCCTGCTCCAGCACACATAGCTGCAGAAAACGAAGCTGAAGTCAGGAGGCAGAATGAAGGTTTCTCCCAAAGAAGGGAAAAGGGTGGGTGTATGGCAGGGGGAGGGTTTATGAGAAATGTCTTTGGTTTTGCTCAGAGATGTCTCTGGTAACTTGTCACTGCCTTTTCCTCCTTAGACAGGCCCCTATGTCCAGAGGAAGCAAATGTCCAACAGCAGTTCAATGACCGAATTCCTCCTCCTGGCATTGGCAGACACACGGGAGCTGCAGCTCTTGCACTTCTGGCTCTTCCTGGGCATCTATCTGGCTACCCTCCTGGGCAATGTCCTCATCGTCACCACCGTAGCCTGTGACCACCACCTCTACACCCCCATGTACTTCTTCCTCCTCAACCTCTCCCTCCTTGACTTGGGCTCCATTTCTACCACTATCCCTAAAACCATGGCCAATTCCCTCTGGGACAGGAGGGACATTTCCTTCTCAGGATGTGCTGCCCAGGTCTTTCTAATTGTGTTCTTGATGTCAGCAGAAGTGTATCTCCTCACCTTCATGGCCTATGACCGCTACGTGGCCATCTGCAAACCCCTGCACTACGGGACCCTCCTGGGCAGCAGAGCTTGTGTCCACATGGCAGCAGCTGCCTGGGGCAGTGGGTTTCTCCATGCTCTGCGTACACAGCTAACACATTTTCACTACCACTCTGCCAAGGCAATGCCCTGGACCAGTTCTTTTGTGAAATCCCCCAGATCCTCAAGCTTTCCTGCTCAGACACCTACCTCAGGGAAATTGGGATTCTTGTGGTTAGTGCTTTTCTGTTTTTGGGGTGTTTTGTTTTCATTGTGCTGTCCTATGTGCAGATCTTCAGGGCTGTGCTGAGGATCCCCTCTGAGCAGGGACGGCACAAAGCCTTTTCCACCTGCCTCCCTCATGTGGTCGTCGTCTCCGTGTTTCTTAGCACTGGCATGTTTGCCTACCTGAAGCCCCCCTCCATCTCCTCCCCACTTCTAAATCTGGTTTTGTCATTTCTGTACTCAGTGGTGCCTCCAGCAGTGAACCCTCTCATCTACAGCATGAGGAACCAGGAGCTCAAGGATGGTATTAGGAAACTGATTCCATGGGCTCCTATTTAGCAGCAAGAAACGTCCCAACTCTCCACAAATGACTCCCAGGGTATTCTACACCAGTCCTGACCTTTTTCTTTGTTCTCTCTATTATTATCATCATTATTATTTTGTTGTTATAGTGTTCCTACAGTAATGTTTGGATTCTTCTTACTTCTACAGAGGGATGAACCCCCTCACTCTTACCTGGAGCCTCTATAAAGGTGTCTAACGCTTGCTGAGAGCTGAACCTGTCACAACATCTCTGTAATAAAATGGGCTTTCTTCTGTGCTGCGTATGATCACTGGACTTGTCTTCCAATGCTGGTGTCAGGAGTAGGCATGAAAAAGGGCTGTTGCTCAGGGTTCTGCATGACTGCAGGAGCAAAAGCCTCTCAGTCCCCTTGTGACATTCTGGAGATCACGGATTGGATTTAGGACTCCCCTGTCAGTGCCTTGTGCCAGTGGAGGCCATGGCTGGTCAGTGAGTGACACACCCAAGGCTGTCACATTTTGGACATGGCAGACACCATTGTTCCCAAGGGGAAACTGGAGCTGCCTGGAGATCCCCCAGGCTCTCTGGGGACAGTGGGTGCCCAAGGTGGGCAGTGAATGGAGCCCCACAAAGGGAGAGAGCAGCCAAGGTGGAGTCACCAAAGGTGAAGTGCTGACTTGGTGTTTCCACAGGGAAACAAGGACTCTGCAATGCCAGAAGAGACAGCGTGGACCCGGCAGCATGGGGAAGGGAGGCTGGAGAGTCATTAATGTCACCCTCATTCAGTGGAGGCCCACTCATCTCTGGTGTTGATGCAGAGGAAGGCTGTGGGTCACTTCGAATTGCTCTGTCACGGCTTGAGACACTTCTACATGTCTTGGACAGCCCCGGCACCTCAAATGCCACCAGGTCTTTTGTGTGAGTAACTACCTGCCACCCTCCATCCCCACTGATTCGAGAAGGAGCTCAGGCCAGGACCTCGCAGGCAGGAGCTTCTCTTGTGCACATCTGCACTGCAGCAAGAGGGTGGGTCTGTCAGGTGCATGGGGGAGCTGAACACCCATCCAGACCGAGGGTTTCCAACCAGGCCTTGGATACCTGCACTGGCTCAGCGGGGTCACTGCCCTACAGAAGGGGAAATGGACCTCTTGCTGTCCCTGCCTAGGGACAGAAAGAGGGGTTAACAGAGGGGGAGATCTCCATCTCTTTTAGACACGTGCTCTCTGTCAAATCATGCTCTTGGAATTCGATGCCCTCCACTCTTTGGAGAGAGAATTCAAGGACGCAGTGAGAAAAACGATTTTGTAGCCATATATCATCTCTCATAACTTGCCCAGCCCTATGCAGTCATGACATTGCACATGGTATCTAAGGGCAGGTCTGCAATCTGCTTGGTTTTTCTTGTTGTTACTGTCTCTGTCATCCTCGTGTTCCTACAGAAATGTTTGGATCCATCCCAGCTCTGCTAGTGGGTAAACCTGCTGTGTCTGGCCTTGAAGCATTTGGTAAATGTTTACAACATTATCAGAGCTGGCTCCCCAATACTATGTCTTTAAAAAGAGTCATCTCACTGCAGAGACCTTCAGTGCAGGTCCTGAAGACCAGGCTAGAAGTCAAAACATCACGAAAGGACACTGTAATTCAACTGCACCCTGAAAGATCCTCTGGCTTTCGTCTGGTTCCCCACTGACCTGGAGGATGCGCTCAGCACCCCAGCGTGATCTGTTGGGGACCCAGGTCTGGATCCAGGGCTCAGGTGTCAGTGGCGAGTGCAAAGAGAGTTGGAGAGTTGTCCCGTGGTTGCCTGCCTTGGGCTGCCACACATGCTATAGGCTGATGGCCAACACTCCTTCTTTCTGGAGGTGCATGGGGAGAGCTCAGGGGATGTGAAGGGACAGCGTGTGCCCAGGGGTGAGTAGGAGGATTCACAAAATGAGAGACCACCCAAGGCAAGGGAAAACACTAAATCCAAGTGTGCAAAGGTAATTGAGGACTCTGCAATCCCAGGGCAGGCCACAGGGACCCAGCAGGCACAGGGAGGGATGCTGGAGAGTGAATCATGCATCTTCAGTAAAGAAACTTTGGCCTGGATCTGGTGTAGCACCCAAACACCTCTCATGCTTGTGGATTAAAAAAGAAAGAGTAATCCATTTCTGCACATGCAAGTCCAGGGCTGGCTGCTCTATGGCCACAGTGCCGGAAATTGGAGGTTCTGGGGCAGACTCTCCTTTTTGTTCATACACCAACAACCTGGGCTTGATCTTTGGAGTGAGGGACACTGCTTGAAGGCCCACATCGGGGTGGTGTACAGGGCCCCAGGTTCTCCTCCACATGCTCCCTCCTCCTACAGCTCTCACAAAGACCACCAGCCCCACAGAGAAGTCAAGAAAGGGCTCATCCTCCCCATGATCACAACTGAATCCCAGACCTCCAGCTCAACCCTGTCTGAGAATCACAGAATTACAGAATCACAGTATCAAAGAATGGTTGAGGTTGGAAGGGACCTCTGCAAACCTCCCTGCTCAAGCAGAGCCACCTAGAGCCAGATATGCAGGATCATGCCCAGAGGCTTTAGAATATGTCCAAGGATGAAGAATCCACAACATCCCTGGGCCACCTCTGCTGGTGCTCGGTCACCTTCACAGTCAAAAAGTGCTTCCTGATGATCAGAGAGAAGCTCCTGTGTTTCGGTTTGTGCCCATTGCCTCTTGTTCTGTCGCTGGGCACCACTGAGAAGAGCCTGGCTCCACCCTCTTTGCACCCTCCCTTCATGGATTTATAGCCAATCCTAAGATCCTTCCTGAGCCTTCTGTTCTCCAGGCTGAACAGTCCTGGCTCTCTCAGCCTTTCCTCATAGGAGAGATGCTCCAGTGCCTCATCACCTTGGTGCCTCTTTACTGGACTCTCTCCGGTATGCCCAAGCCTCTCTTGTCCTGGAGAGCCCAGAAATGGACACAGCACTCCAGGTGTGAGTTCACCAGTGCTGAGCAGAGGCGAAGGATCCCCCACCCTCAACCTGCTGGCAATACTTCAATGCAGGCGAGGATGCTATTAGCCTCCTTTGTCACAAATGCCCATTGCTGGCTCAGGTCAGCTTGATGTCCACCAGAAACACCCCGGGCCTTCTCTGCCAGGCTGCTTGCCTGCTGGGCGGCTCTGAGCGTGGACTGGTGCCTGGGGTTATTCCTCCCATTGCACTTCTCCCTGTTTACCTGCATGAGGTTCCTGTTGGTCCATTTCTCCAGCCTGTCAAGGTGCCTCTGGTTTGCAGCACGACCCTCTGGTGTATCAGCCACTCCTCTGCCCCATCACTCAGAGATCATTAATGAAGACGTTTGACAGAACTGGAACCAGTATTGACCCCTGGGGTGTACCACTAGTTACTGGCGTCCAATTAGACTTCATGCCACTGATCACCACGCTCTGGGCCCAGCCATTCAGCCCATTTGCAATCCTCCTCCCTGTCTGCTAATCCAGCGCACACATCAACAGCTTATTTACTAGAATCTTAAGGCAGACAGTGTTGAAAGCTTTCCTGAAATCCAGGTAGACAGTAGCCACTGCTCTCCCCTCATCTCCCCTCATCAAGATAATCAAGTAGGTGAAGCATGACTTTTCCTTGGTGAATCCGTGCAGACTCTTCCTGATGACTTACTTGTCCTTCATGTGCCCAGAAATGGTTTCCAGTATTAGTTGCTCTATCAGCTTCTGAGGGATCAAGGTGAGGCTGACTGGGCTGTAGTTCCCTGGGTCCTCCTTCCTGCCCCTCTTGAAGATGGGGGTGACATTTCCTTTCCTTCCATCCTCAGGGACTTCTCCCAGTTTCTGGGAGATCAGACTCTGGCATTGATCAAAGATTATCAAGCGTTGCCTCACAACAACATCTGCCAGCTCCCGCAGCACTCGTGGGTGCAGCCCATCTGGGCCCATGGATGTATGTCTGTCCAGTTTGCCTAAGCATTCCCTGACCAGATCTACTTCCACCAAATGCACATCTTCCTTGCTCCAACGTTTTCCCCTGGTCTCTGGGACCTGGGATTACTGAAGGCCAGTCTTGCTAGCAAAGACTGAGGCAAAGGTGGCACCCAGTACCTCAGCCTTTGCCATGTCCTGTGTAATCAGGTCTCCTGTCTTGTTGAGCAATGGACCTACACTTTTCCCTAGTCTTCCTGCTGTCTCCCATGTCTTTAGAGAAGCCCTTCTTGTGGTCTTTGATATTCCTGGCCAGATCTAATTATTGAATTCCTCTTGGGCTTTAGCTTTTCTGTCTTAATCCCTGGATTCTCAGACAATGTCGCTGTAATCATCGCAGGTTTCTTGTCTGTGGTGGGTTGATCTTGGCAGGACATCAGGTGCCCACCAAGCTGCTCTATCACTCCCTTCCTCAGCAGGATGGTGGGGGAGAGAAAAGAAGATGCAAAAAACTTGTGGGTCAAGATAAAGGCAGTTTAAGCCAAGGCCATGCGAAGAAGCCAAGGAAAACAAAAGGTTTATTCTCTACTTCCCATCAGCAGGCGATGTCCAGCCACTTCCCAGGAAGCAGGGCTTCAGTACATGTGGCGGTTGCTCTGGATGACAAACGTCATCATAACAAATGCTCCCCTCTCCTCCTTCTTTCTCTTAGCTTTCATTGCTGCGCAGACATCATATGGTGTGGAATTACTGTTTGGTCAGTTTGGGTCAGCTGTCCTGGCTATGTCCCCTCACAACATCTTGCCCACCCCCAGCTGAGTGGCCTTTGGGGGTGAGGGGGGAGAATGTTGGAGAGACAGCCTTGATGCTGTGCGAGCACCACTCAGCCAAAACACTGGTGTGTTATCAACACCTTTCAAGCTATCAAAACAAAGCACAGCGTTATGAGGGCTCCTATGGGGAAAGCTAACTCCATGTCAAGCAAGCAAAAAAACCCTGCAGATCTGTGCCTGCTTCACCAACTAATGGTCCTCTCACACTCTCACTCTTGCCAGAGTTCAGCTCCAAAACTGAAAACATCCAGCAACTGCTCCCACATGGAAGGTTAAAGCACTAAATGCTGTTGCTGACCTTCATCTTCCCTTGGCAGTGCTTCTTTCCTCTACTGGGGACTGGAGGCCCCAAACTCAGTGCAGTGCTGTGCGTGCAGTCTACTGAGGACTGGATAGAGGGGGAGAATCCCTCCCCCTAACCTCCTGGCCTTGCTCCTGTTCATACAGCCACCATGCTGTTGGCCTTCTTGGCTGCCAGGCCTCACTGCCCACTCATGTGCAGCATGATTTTCACCGCAACCCTCAGGGCTTTTTCTGCTGAGCTGCACCCCAGCTGGGGCTGTTGCCCATAGTTAGGCAACCCCAACAACAAGACTTGGAATTTCTCCTTTCTGAGCTGTAGTAGCTTCTTATTGGCCCACTCTTCCAAGCTGTCGAGGTTCCTCCAGAAGACAGCCCTCCAGTGTATATACTGAGATGAGGACAGGGATATCACTGAGCAATCACAGTCACAGGCAAAAGAGACTCGACTTGGGGACATTAATTTACTTCATTGTAAATCAAATCAGAGTAGGGTAATGAGAAAATAAAACCAAATCTTAGAACACCTTCCCCCCACCAGTCCCTTCTTCCTGGGCTAAAGTTACTGCTGATTTCTCTACCTCCTCCCCCAGAGTGGCACAGGGGGATGGGGAATGGGGGTTGCGGTCAGTTCAGCACATGTTCTCTCTGCCTCTTCTTCCTCCTCACACTTTTCCCCTGCTCCAGAGTACGGTCCCTCCCACAGCAGACAGTCCTCCAGAAAATTCTCCAACGTGGGTCATTTCCATAGGGTGCAGTCCTTCAGGAACAGACTGCTCCCGACGAGGTCACAAGTCCTGCCAGCAAACCTGCTCCAGTGTGGGCTCCTCTCCCCACAGGTGCACAGGTCCGTCCAGGAGCCTGCTCCAGCGCGGGGTCTGCATGGGGTCACAGCCTCCTTTGGGTGCATCCACCTGCTCCGGCATTGGGTCATCCATGGGTTGCAGGTGGATATCTGCTCCGCCGTGGACCTCCATGGGCTGCAGTGGGACAGCCTGCCTCACCATGGTCTTCATCACGGGCTGCAGGGGAATTTCTGCTCTGGCACCTGGAGTACGTCCTCCCCCTCCTTCTTCACTGCCCTTGGTGTCTGTAGAGTAGTTTCTCTCACATATTCTCAGTCCTTTGAGTGACTTGATCCCCACCCACTGATAGCTGTTCTCCATGGGTTCTGCCTCAAGGCACCAGGGTCTGGGAGACCTTGCTGATGAAGGCTGTGCCAAAGACAGCATAGAGCATCTCAGACCTATTTACACCTGCTCTTGCTAAATTCTGCAGTGGCCCCACATGGTCTTGGTTTTATCTTTGACTCTAACTTCAGTAGGAAGTGCTCGTCCTGGTGCCATTGAATTTCCTTGAGAGAGTCAACTGACTGTCCATATGGGCCATTGCAGCAGGCTGTCCTTAAAGACCGGCTGTACTGAGCTCTGCTCAGTGCACAGTACTTGTGCTCTGCCCTTCAGTGCTCCTGCCTGTAAGTTCCCCAACTGAAAACCCCCAGAACCGGCCACAGTTTACCCCTCTGAGGTCTTGCGTCTGCACTTGTACTCTCCTTTTAACACTCTGCTCAGGAGCTGGGACCCACCACTCTTTCATGGTTGCTACAACAGAGTCTGACGTTGGTTTTCACATCTCTGACCAGCTCTTCCATGTTTGCAAGTACCAGACCCAAGCAAGCATCACCTTTGTTGGGCTCCCTGGCAGCTGTGAGAAGAAGTTTTCCCAAAAGCCTCCAGAAACCTCCTGCACTGCGTTCCCAATCAAATGAATTTCAGGGTCATTGAAGTTCCCAGTAAGACCCAGTGTCCAGAGAAAGCCTTAGGTTTTCAAAGAAGGCTTTGTCCACTTCTTTGCCCTGACTGGGGTTTCCTTATGTCCTGCCACAATATCACCCTAAATGGCCTCTCCTCTGGCTCTCACCCACAAGCGCTCAGCCCACCTCTTGCCCATCCCATAGTGGAGGTCCATACTTCCCAGCATCTCCATCAAACAGATGATGACTGTCTCCTGAAGAGCCTGTGTCCATCCTGCACATCCCCCGAGTTGTGCGAGCTGTCCCACTACACCTTGGCATTTCTTCCATCAATGCGGCCCTTCTGTGATGGCACGCGGGGCTCCAGCTCCTCCTGTCTGTGCCCCAGGCTGAGGGCATTGGTGCACATTTGGGCTGCAGCACCTCAGCTGCTGCCCACTGGGGCCCACCTCAGACTTGTCACATACTAAACTGGAACTGAGTCCCAAGACCCCATATATGTAAAGGCTTTGCTACATGGTGGAGATGTGCTCGGAATGGATTGCAGATGGCAGCGTAAAAGATGATATGAGATGTAGGTGCAGCTGTAGATGTAGATGTAGATGATGAGAAAAGCAACATGAGGTTCCCACAGAGTGAGCAAACCCTGCTCTCACTGAATCCAGATGGAAGAGGGCCTGGGCTGCGCAGCCCTGGCAGGAGACCATGAGACACCATAGTCATCACCATACATCCAGGTGATGGAGAAGAGAAAGAGAGAAACTTAGCTCTCCTCATGCAAAATAACTCCACTGGGGCAGACAAATACCTCTATATGCTGCCCTGTCCATACCGAGTGGGGACAAGTTTCATTCTCCTAAATGTGGCCATCTGCTGTCATTTCAGTTGGCCAAAGGAATTTCCCAATGGCCTCCAAGATGGACACTGCCCTGTGCATGAGAAATGCTCCACTAGAGCCTGCAGTTTCCTGCACATACCTTGGGCCACCTCTGGCACCTCAGATGCCACCAGGTATTTACATCTGAAGCACTCAGTCCTGCCCTCCATCTCCATTAATTAGCAGGGGAGCTGAGACAAAAAGCTCACATGCAAATGTCCATTTTTGCACACCTGAAGAGAGGCAAGAGAAATCCCACCTCCTGTGGGTTTGTGGCAGGCATGGGAGGGAGCTGAGTCCCCTTCCAGGACCAGGACTACAAACCCAGGATGAGATGCCTCGATTGCCTCAGCTGAATCTCTTCCCTCAGAAGTGGTCAAGGAGATCCCTCACACTCACTGGGTATTCTGCCTACTGATGGGACAAGGAAAGGTGGTATTTAGATTGAACTCTCTCTCTGAGCAGGAAAATGACAGTGCTGGAAAGAAGCGTCTCTCCCCAGCTGAAGAAGGGAACAGCAGTGATTCCTTCAGCCTGTTTCACAGCAGGTTCCCCCAGAGCCCCAGGGACACCTGGAGGGAGCCCAGAGGGGGCAGAGAAAGTGCTGCCTTGGGCTGGTCCTCTGCTGCTGAGCTGGGCTGGGCTCCTGGGGTGGAGGGAGGGAGCTGATGGCAAGTGGGCAGTGCTGCAGAGAGACAGCTCTGCCCAGGAGCAGCTTTTCTTCAAAGCGCAGCCTGGCTGAGGGCACTGCCTGCAGGCACCGAGGGGAGAGGAGCGAGGCAGAGAGACTTTAAAGGCAGTGTGGAGTGGGAGGACAGAGGAGAGTTGATTGGCAAAGAAATCTTCACAGCCCTCTATATGGTAAGTCTCTGAGCTGCAGGACAATAATAATGAGTATTCTGCAGGGGTCTCCTAGACCTGGTTCATCCCATAGCCTGTAGGAACTTCCAGGAGGACTCTCACAGATTCCCTAGTATAGAGGAGAAGGATGTGCTCCACAGCAGGGATTCCTCCCTGCACTGTCAGAGGGACAGGGCACGATGGCTGCCTTCTCCCGGGGATGGCTGCAGGGGTGTGAAGGTGGGTGTGCATCCAGGGGTGCCCAGGGCTGTCCTTCAGAGCAGGGTCCCTGCACCCCAGGGCACTGTGAGCCGGGGCAGGGACTCCACTGCCTGCCACGGTCAGCACTCAGCCTGCCCAGGGAGCTCCCCAGGGCACTGCGGGGAGAAGCTCAGGGTGGAAGGAGTGACCGCTAGCAAGGCAGGGTCCTTCTGCTGTTGAGAGGGTGCTGTGTGTGTCAGGGCTGCTCACAGCTCCACATCACCCCCAGCACATTTCTGGAGAGGAGCTTTCAAAGATGACAATCAAGGCAAGGCTTTCCTGCTTCAGCTTGTGCATTCCTGAGTCTTTGCATTAAAGATTATACTAGTTGGATGGGTGGGAATGGAAATGGATCTGTCAGGTGTGGACAACCCTCTGAGACACCTTAACAGTTACACTGAAAGATCCCAGGTCAAGCTCACCAAGTGACCCTTTCCAGAGGAGACTTTCCCATAGGAAGGTCAATGAAAGTTCTCTTTGAGACAAAGTTGCTTTCCCGACCCTCAGTTCATGTCCTGCACTGAGGGAGAGGAGAGAGGGCAGGGAAAGAGTACTGGAGGTGTTGAATTTGGACAAGACACTGAGACTCCAGGAGCATTGCCCTGAGAGATGGGTAGGTCTGCAAGGAACCTCATCTAGTCCCCTAAGGCACTGCTCAGCCTACAGACAGCACGACAGCATCACCTCGGTGGTGTCTGTGGGACTTGTTTGAGCTGCTCCTTAGCTTCTGCACACATAGAGATGCCCCTGGGCAGTGCCCTGCTGCCAGGAGGTGTCTGCAGGGCAGAGCTGAGCACACAGCGGGTGCGTTGGGGTCTCTGAGCACTGGCAGGGAGCAGACACATGGGGACAGGGAAATAGCTCCTGGCAGGGAGAGCTCCAGGCAGCAGAGACATGGGCAGGGAGGGAGAGGGAGCTACTCTCAGAAACACTGTGGGAGGGGGAACTGGGTACCTCCCTGCCATCCCCTGCAGTGCAGAAACCTCCCCTGGAGCACACACCACCCCCCATCAGGTCTCCTCTCCCATATAGATGTAGCACAGCCTGTGGCAATGCATTTTGCAGGGCTGGGAGAGAGCCAACGCTGCTTTTGGAAGCCCCATCTTTAGGACATTTGACTCTTTCCCTGGGGGTCCTGCTGGGCTGCAGGGTGCCCTCCAGACAAGCACAGCTCACCCATGGCATCTCTGTGTTATGCAGGAGCCCCATGGAGAAGACAACTCAGCGCTAAGGCCACAGAAATGCTGCTGGGTGGCTCCACGCAGGCAGCGGCAGTGAGCCCTCTGTGCCCCTGGCTGGGAGGGGAGAGCTGAGCTCCTCCTTGGGTACGCTGAGGCAGGGTGAGGGGTTTGGAGGTCTGCACTTGGAAACTACATTTCTTTTGCTCTCAGCAGCGTCCAGTTTCTTTTGGGGGGAACACTTGAGTGCTATCGTCCTCCAGCTCAAAGAGGTGCCAGCACAAGGCAGCTGAGACCAGGGCTGATGGACAGACTGGCTGTCCTCACTCTGCACTAAGGGACAGCCCCTTTGCTTCTCAGGACCCACAAGGTTTCACTTGAAGGGCAGTACTAATGCCAAGGATTTCTGCCTTAAAAACACTCCTCGGGGGTGGTGGGGCCACTAGAGCAGAATAAACAAAACAAAATCCTCACAGCTCTGCTCCAGGGTTGGGTGACTTGGGAGAGACAGTGGGGAAAAGCTCTTTGATATCACGAGCAGATTTAACCATAGACCCTGTGTTCCCATTTCCCTATTGCTGTAGGGCAGCGCTGGCTCCCCCAGAGCCCACCGCAGAGTGCACTGCTGCCAGGGACACCCTCAGCCAGCACCAACCAGAGCTCACAAAAGGGACCTGCCAAACGTCTTCTTGATTAGGGACAAGTGATTTGGGGGTTTCTATAAGAAATGGAATAGATTTTGCTCAGAGAAATTCTCTCCTAACTCATTGATGTCTTTTCCTCCATGTATAGGCTCCCACGCCATGAGGGACCAAATGTCCAATGGAAGCTCGATGACTGAGTTCCTCCTCCTGGCATTCGCAGACACCCGGGAGCTGCAGCTCTTGCACTTCTGGCTCTTCCTGGGCATCTACCTGGCTGCCCTCCTGGGCAACGGCCTCATAATGACCACCATAGCCTGCAACCACCACCTCCACACCCCCATGTACTTCTTCCTCCTCAACCTCTCTTTTCTTGACCTGGGCTGCATCTCCACCACTCTCCCCAAATCCATGGCCAATTCCCTGTGGGACACCAGGGCCATCTCCTATGGGGGATGTGCTGCTCAAGTGTTTGTTTTTTTCTTTCTGTTGTCAGCAGAGTATTTTCTTCTCACAGTCATGGCCTATGACCGCTACGTTGCCATCTGCAAACCCCTGCACTACGGGACCCTCCTGGGCAGCAGTGCTTGTGTCCACATGGCAGCAGCTGCCTGGGGCAGTGCATTTCTCTATGCTCTGCTGCACACAGCCAATACCTTTTCACTACCACTCTGCCAAGGCAATGCCCTGGACCAGTTCTTCTGTGAAGTCCCCCAGATCCTCAGGCTGTCCTGCTCAGACACCTACCTCAGGGAAGTTGGGCTTATCGTGGTTAGTGCTTTTCTATTTTTGGGGTTTTTTGTTTTCATTGTGCTGTCCTATGGGCAGATCTTCAGGGCTGTGGTGAGGATCCCCTCTGAGCAGGGACGGCACAAAGCCTTTTCCACCTGCCTCCCTCATGTGGTCGTGGTCTCCCTGTTTATCAGCACTGCCATGGTTGCCTACCTGAAGCCGCCCTCCATCTCCTCCCCACTTCAAAATCTGGTGGTGTCATTTCTGTACTCGGTGGTGCCTCCAGCAGTGAACCCCCTCATCTACAGCATGAGGAACCAGGAGCTCAAGGATGCCCTGAGGAAACTGGTAACTGGATGTCTTTCAGCAGCCGTAGGCTGCCTACCTTCCTCTGCAGCTGACTCCCAGTGTAGGTCGTGACAGGCCAAGTCTGCCTTTCCTGTTTTTTTTTTTTGCTTTTTCCTCTTTGGAAGTTGTTGTCTTCAAGTACGTAAAATTATTCCTCCCCTTATGATCCACTCATCTTGTGTGACCCAGAGACTTTGTATAAATGGGGAACTATTTTCTTTAAGGAAATAAAAGAACCTGCAGCAACTTCTTGGTCTACGATCCATCCTCAGCATAGCAGAAATAAATGGGAAATAGAAAGACCTTTCTGGCTGCACCAGCTTGGGGCAGGCTGTATTGTCTGGAGGGATTATGAGCTTTTGAGGACTGCAGAGACTAGGGCTCTTGTGCCAGCCTGCAGAGACGGGATGGCCCAGAGGGGCTGCAGATCTCTCAGGATATGTGGGACAGGCGAACAGGGGACACAGGGTGCCACTGACCTCCTAGTCCTTGTGGCCCCCCATCTCTGAGGCTGACTCCTCTCTGCCCCCCCAGGGGCTGCTGTGCCCTTCAGAGGGGCTGGGGCTCTGGGGTGAGTGCCCAGAGCTCTTCAGCACCCTGTGGCAAGTAGTGCTGTGGGGCCAGACCAGAGTGGGCTGGGTTGGAGAGAGGGCAGGGGAGGTAGGAGGTCTTGGAGGGAGCTGGGCTGAGCTGGAAAGTTCCTGCGAGAGAAAAACATCAGTGTACAGCTTGTACTGCATGACTGTGCCGGGTGAGGGCTCGCATCAGGGGGCTTGTGGTGCACAGACAGGGCTCCTGGATGGGAGCCGAGACACACAGGTGCAGGAGAGAGGAGGCCAGTCTGTGCCCTTGGTGGCACGGACAGACCGGGAAGGTGGCCCAGGGCCTTTGTCACCCTCCAGCCTATCTCACCAGCCATTTCCAGGGCTGGCCGTTCACCCAGTTTATGGGTAAGTCTGGCTGTGAGGCCATCTCCATTCTCCTGCTGGGCTCAATTCCTGCATGGGGGGATACGGCCAGATCTGACCAGCTGCTGCTGAAGAGTGAGTGGCCCTGAGCAGCAGTGATTGGCCATGTGTAGGCCTGGGAGAGAGTGTTGGGAGATGTCCCTGAGAAACAAGGTGATGGCTGACTTCAAAGGCTTGTCCAATCTCTCAGGATCCACAGTTCAGGAACTTGGCACCAGAGGGCTCATTAACATGCAAAACTCCCTAACGAGCCAAGGCTCTGTGCATCATTTTCCTTTAGGTCTTCAATTCTTATGTGGTTAATAGGAGAGTTTTCAGGAGTACAGTCAAAGTCAAAAGATGTCAATACCAAACGGTAAGAAAGGATTCATTTTTCCCCACACTTTTCTTCCTTTTTCTGCTTACACATTCTTTGAGATCAGAAATCCTCAATCCATATTGATCCTGAGTGTCTCCAGTGGAGTTTGAATGTATACAAAAATCAGGACCCTTTATGTTGACAATCTGTGGCCATTCTTCAGCCCTACCCCCAGCCCCACCTTTTCTCTCATCAACCACCTGGCACTTACAGCAGCCTCGTTCAAATCGGAGCTTTCTGCACTAACATCTGCAGCTGCATGTTTCAGCCCGTGAGCACCAACTCCTGCCTGCTTTGCTTGGAGAACGACTGCACGCAGACACGGAGGGTTGTGATACACTTATCAGCTGTATATTAAGTCCACGTTATCTCCTCTGAAGTCCACTTCCCACAGTGGATAGCCTTGGACCAATAGAAAACATGACAAGAAAATCATCAGGAGTAGTAAAGGCACGGGGACTTCAGTATGTCCAGTTTGCCTTAGTATTCCCTCATCTGATCCTCTTCTACCAAGGCACATCTCCATGGTCCAGACTTGCCCCCTGCTCTCTGGCAGCTGGGATTCCTGAAGGCTGGTCTTGCTGGCAGCTACTGGGACTTCCTAGGGAGATGGGTTAGTGGTGGATTTAATGGTGTTAGGTTAACAGTTGGACCTGATGATCTTAAAGGTCTTTTCCAGCCTAAATGATTCTATGATGCTACAGTGAGGCAATGAAGGCATTCAGTGCCTCAGCCCTCCCCATGTCCAGAGTCACCATGTCCCCAGTCTCCTTGAGCAATTGGTCCACATTTTCCCCAGTTTCCCTTTTGTTACCCATCTATTTACAGAAGGTCTTCTTGTTTTCTTTGACATTCCTCACCAAATCCCATTCCATTTGGGCTTTAGCTTTCCTACCTCTGTCCCTGCATGCTCAGACAACATCTCTGTGTTCCTCCCACATTACCTGTCCTTGTTCTCTCCCTTTGTATGCTTCCTTCTTGTGTTTGAGTTTGGCCAAGAGCTCCTTGCTCATCCACGCAATCCTCCTGGCATTTTTGCCTGACATCACGTTTCATGGGATGCACCCCTCTTGAGATTGAAGGAGGTGATCCTTGAATATTAACCAGCTTTCCTGGGCCCCCCTTCCCTCCAGGGCCACATCTCATAGGGCTCTTCCAAGTGAATACTTGAAGAGGCCAAACTCTACTCTCCTTAAATCGGGGGTTCTGAGATTGCTTTTTACCTTCCTCCCTCCCCTCAGGATCCTGAACTCCACCATCTCGTGGTCACTACAGCCCTATCTCATGGTCACAAGGCTGCCTTTGACCTTCAGATCCCCAACAAGCCCTTCCTTGTTGGTGAGGAGGAGGTCCAGCAAAGCACCTCTCCTCATTGGCTCCTCTGTGACTTGGGTGAGGCATTTATCATCAGTGCACTCCACAAACCTCCTGGACTGCTTATGCCCTGCTGTGTTGTCCTTCGAGCAGATATCGCGGTAATTGACGTCTCCCATGAGGACCATGCGAATGTGAGGCTGCTCCTGCCTATCCATTGAGGACATCATATGCTTTTTCTTCCTGGTCATGTGGCTTACAGCAGACCTCCACTATAATGCCACGCTTTCCTGTCCTCTCTTTAATCCTCACCCTTAAGCTCTCCCTTGGCTCTCTATCCATCCCCAGAGCTCCATGTACTCCAGCTGTTCTTACATGTAAAGGGCAACTCTCCATCCTTGTCTTCCCATCCTCACCTTCCTCCAGAGCCTCTCTCTCTCCATGGCAACACTGCAGTCACGGAAGCCGTCCCACCACATCTCCATGATCGCAACAAGATTGTTGTCCTGCAGCTGCACACAGATCTCTAAATCCTCATGGTTATGCCCTGTACTACATGCGTTAAAGTACAGATGCTTTAGAGAGGTAACCCAGCGTGTGGAGTTCTTGTAGAGGGTGTGAGAGATTTCTCCCTCATGGTGCTTTGTAGGCATTTCCTTGCTTACATGAAAGTGCTGGAGATGACCTCATTTGAGGCCCATTTTGTTGATTTTGTGATCCCTTCCCATCACAGCACTCCATGCCCTTTGCTCATTGATCCTGTCTGTCACTCCCTTAGAGGACTGATCGTTACTCCCTCCCTCTTACATCATTCTTAGTTTCAAGCTCTCCTTATGAGGTCAGCCAGGCTGTTGGCAAAACCAGCTTTGCCCTGCTTAGTGAGGTGGATCCCATCTCTCCCAAGCAGATGCCGGTCTGCAGACAGGGGCCCATGGTTGTAGCACCCAAAACCATGTCCCTTACACCAGTGCCGCAGTTAATTATTAACTTGTCCTACTAGAGCTTTTCTGCTCGCACCCCTTCCCCTCACCAACAGGATTGAGAAGAACACCATCTGGGCCCCCAGGCCCTTCACTACCACCCCCAGAGCTCTGTAGCCACTTCTGATCCTGTCCAGGTTTCCCCTGGCAGTGTCATTTGTGCCCACCTGGAATAAGAGCAGGGGGTAGGAGTCAGAGGGACAGACGAGCTTTGAACGTTCCACCACAACACCCTGGATCCTGGTCCCCAGCAAGCAGCAAACCTCTCTGGAGGGTTGGTAGGGCTGACAGATGAGTGCCTCTATCCCCTGCATGAGGTAGTCACCCATTATGATCCAAAAACCCCCATGGCACTACATCTAGTTGAGCCGAATGGTCTTCAGCAGACTCCCTCTTTCCAGCAGCTGGAGGTTGTTGGACTTCTGGGCCTAAAACTGTGTCTGTAACCGCTGTGCTGATCACCACCAGCTCCCACCCAAGCCTCGGGAGATAACTCCGGATGTGAAGTCAGGGGTGACCCACCCTATTCTAGGGGTCGTTGTTCCAATGAGACCAACTCTGTCCTCACATCCGTGTAGTGCCTGTCCTCTTTCTGCAGTCACTCTACTACGGGGAATGGAGGTGACCAGCTTGGATGTCCATGTTCATCCCCAGAGGAAGTTCCTTTCCTGCTCTTCTCTACAGCATGAGGTGTGGCAGAGGTGCTTAGCTCTACCTTGAATTACTTCTTAGATGCCCCTATCCCCCTGGGAAGGTGTTCTCTGCAGGGGTAGAAAGCATTTCCATTGCTCTCAGTGAAAGTTGTGAGCCTTGGAGGTGTGGCTTACTGCAGTCAGGAGAGTTGATCTGGCCATGCAAGTCTTGTGCTGCCATGTGCTCTCAGCTAAAAGGCAGTCATACTCGTGAGTTGCCCCCAAAAGAGAAACTGTAGTGTGCTAAAAATGGACGAGTGCGGTTTCCAAGTGCAGATCTCCCAACTCCTCTGCCTTTCTTAGCCCAGCCATGGAGAAAGTGACCAAGAAGGAGTAATGCATAAATCTCCTGACTCGAAGGACAAAACCAAGATATCACAGATACCACAGATATCACAGCTATTGCAAAGGGAGAGCTGTTGTTTTCTGGAGGATAACTGACAGCCTGGAAGAACTCCCACAAGAAGACAGTAGCATTGTGGACGTGGACGCGGCATTGTGGGATATGGCTTAATGGGCATGGTGGTGGGTTTTTTTTTTGGTTGATGGTTGGATTTGAGGATCTTACAGGTCTTTTCCAACCTTAGTGATTCTGTGATTCTGTGATTGTGTGGTTTAAAGGAGACGTAGGCCTCATAGCCGTATGGTGTAGGCTACAGACGTAGACCTCATGGACTGCAATGCCTGGAGCCCCACAGGTTAGAAGGGGGCTTGGGCACCTCCACGCAGACACTTCCATGGCAGGACCCACAGGGTCAAGTGTCTGAAAGGCAACTGAACGCCCCATGCCAGAGAGCCCGGGAGCTAGAACAAGAGCAGCGGACACAGGTGGGGAAAACAAGGAGCAACAGTGTCATCCTCCTGCCAAGGGACAGATGGGCACTCGGGAGGGCCTTCACCTTACCCAGCTCTGCACACCACCTCCCACAGCCACTTTCAGCCCCTTTGTCAGGCAGAGGGGAAGGGGCACAACGGGGGAGAGGTGCAGGATATACGCTCCTCTGCTTGAGGTCCTGCTGGGGAGGAGGCAGCTCTGGGCTGTGCTTGACCCCAGTATCCCTTACTGGGCCTCATCCTGACCCCAACCTGTGGATCAACTTCCTGGCTTCACCTTGGACCTGCTCCCTCACCCGAACCTTGCCAGATGATCTGGACTCTGAACTGCCTCCAGCTGTGAGGCCCCTGCTCCCTTGTTGGGAGCTCAGGCTGGTGAGCCCCCTCCCTGCTCACCTGGGGATACCCCTGGGTTCCCAACTACCTGTGCCTTCCAGAGCAGTTGTCCCTTGCTGCCCCCTGACAAACCTGTCACCATGACTGGCATCTCCACTGCCCTCCCCCATGCTCTGGTTCACTCGATGGCCGCGTGATGCTGATGTACCTGATGGACTCTCACTTTGCTGCAACTGACAGGGCCTCACAAGGAACAACCCACCGCTATCCCCTCTCCTGGACTTTTCCTCTGCCCTCTCTCCATGCTGTTGGCTCTAATTGGCAGGTGTAGTGATGAACCTGCTAAAAAAGAAGAAAAAACAAATCTAAAGAGAGAGGAAAATAAACCCCAAGAAGAACAAGTGATGCAAAAGAAAACAATTGCTCACCACCAACCAATCAATGCCCAGACAATCCCCGAGCAATGACAGCTGCCTCTGACCTCTACCCCACCCAGTATTATTTCTGAGCATGACATCATATGGTATGGACTATCCCTTTGGTCACTTGGGGTCAGCTGTCCTAGCTGTGTCCCCTCCCAACTTCTGGTGCACCCCCCGCCTGCCTGCTGGTGGGGCAGTCTGAGGAGCAGAAAAAGCCTTGATGCTGTGCAAACACTGCTCAGCAACAACTAAATCATCAGCCAAAACCAGTACATACAGGTTGGAAGGAGGTCTCCAGCCCAGCAGGGTCAGCTCCGGGGTCAGAGCTTGTTGCTCAGGGCTTGATCCCCGTTGCTCCTTGAAAACCTCCAAGAATGGTACCTGGATGATTTCTCTGGGTAGCCACTTCCTGTGCTTGACTGTCCTCACGAGGAGAAAGATTTCCCTTGTCCCTGGTGTGAACTTTTCTTGTGTCAATCTCTTGTCCTCCTCCATGCACCAATGTGACGCTGACTGCAGGAGATGGGGAAAGGAAAAAATTCCTCATCTCCATACCCCTACACCCAAAAGGAGCTCCAGCAAAGCTCAGTCAGTGCAACAGACAATAACTGTGCCTCACGATTGAGCTGGTGGCCATTCATGAAATTTTTTAAGAAAGAAGAGTGAAAAGGAAGGTCTTTGCTGCCCCACTGCTTCAATCTCTCTGCTGACATCAATCCAAATTTCCTTAACACTGGAAAACTGAAAAAGTTTGATTTTTTAAACTTAAAAACTGGAAACTGAAAAATTTCCTTAAAACTGGAAGCTTCCTGGAAGCTCCAGCGTTTTGGACCAGGTAATTTTCTTCTCAGTTTCATGTCTGACTCTCTCCTCTTATGAAATACATTGACATTCTTCTTAATTTGTTCCAAGAGGTGAAGAAATCCCAGCAGGGCACAAGGGTCAAGGAGAGAACTTGACCCGTAAAAATCTGTGTGTCTTGATCCCCAGCCACTGAAAGAGGACAGCGGATCATCCTGAACAGGTAACACACTGCCTGGAGGCCAGGAGTAAGTGAAGTACTGCAAGGGTCTGTCCTGGGACATGCAAGACATTGATCAGCTGGAGCAAGCTCAGAGGAGGGCTATGAGATGGTTGGGTTGGGGGCAGGCTGGAGCACTTGCCATCTAAGGCAAGAGTGAGGGAGCAAAGCTTGTTCAGCCTGGAGCAGAGAAGGCACCAGGGGATAAGGAGAAATGTTTTCCCCATGAGGTCAGTTGCCAAGAGAGGTTGTGCCATCCCTATTCATGGAGGTATTCAAGTCTTCTTCCACGCTGCCTGTCATCTCCTCCCATTGACCAAAACAGTCTTGCTCCTGCAGGAGTCAAGCAAGAGAGCCATGGCACCAGCACAGACTCTGCATCCCCTGAGACCTCTCTTCCCCACGGGGAAGGAGAGAGGTCTTTCATCAGCCCCACGCTTCTTTCTCCACCCTCAGCCTTTGCAGTTGCCTCTATCTTGTCTTTGCTCTGATCACATTTGAACTGGAAGCCCACAAGACTCCTGGAACTCCTAACGTGGATCTGGCATTCACCACAAACCTGGATCCCAACCGGTCATGGAGGCATCAGTCATGCAGTGCCCCAGCTGTGCCACCCAGGGCAGATTTTGTCATTCCGCTGCCAGCACCGCTGATGCAGTGCCCATGTCCTGTCCTTCTGCCACAGAGCGCCCAGGAGCCCCAGACAGCCCCAGCTGCCTCGGGGGCTGTGATGAAACCTTTCAGCAGCAGGCTGAGGTGGGGTGGCAGGAGATGGGCGCTTGGCACTGCCTGGGCAGGGAGAAGCCAGCTCCCCTCTCTTGGGGCTGGCCACAGATTGTTCCCGGGAACCTCCCTGAGGAGCACACGTCTTCTGTATCTCTCTGTGCCCTTGCACAGCTGGCATGGGGACTAGGGCTCCTGGGGCAGAGCGGAAGAAGCTCAGCTGGGAGAGTGTTACAGGGAAGAGCTAAAGGTCCCAGGCTCAAGCCCAGGGTCTGGCAACGTTTTTCTTGGGCTTTTACAGAGCATCTTGCTCTTCTTCCAGCCTGCCCCTGCCTTCCCTGTGCTCAGGGCAGAGTTTGCCCAGGGCTGGGCACAGCTTTTCCCTGGGAGCTCCCTCAGGAGCTGCTCCTGGTGATCCTCCACCTCTGCCCTGTGAGGAGCAGCCAAGCTCAGGCTGCTGGGTGGATGTGCACAGGCAGTGAAAGAGGGACAGGCTGCCCAGGGGGAACACCGAGACTGTGTCTGTGCATGCAGGGGTAGAGTTAGGGCAACTCGAGTTAGAGCTCAGCTGGAGCTGGAACCAGCAAGGGCTGGGTAACCAGAACAGCTATCAACAGCAGCTAAGGAAAATATGTAGCTGTTGCTGAGTGGGGCAGGGGACCTTGTAAGCAAAGGCCTGTAAAGATTTGAGGTATTCAGCACCTTTTTCCCCTCAGCTTTCAGTGACAAGCTCTGCCTGAGGCTTCCCAGTTTCCCAAGCCTCCTAGCAGAAAGTGTGGGACCTGAGCACTCAGTCCCTGCACAGCCCAGCTGCGTCCCACACGGGCCCAGGAGACAGCCATCTTCCAGGACCTCTTGGGCTCTGGTCCAGAAGAGGAGCCATGCTGGGCTGGCCTTTGTTCCTTAGTCAGGATATGGAGATGTGCTGGAGGATGGAGCTGGCCATGGGCCACCAAAGAGACGGGCTGAGCAGCCAGCACTGGAAACGAGTGATGTGAGGGGCTGCCCTGGGAGAAGTGTCCCCCAGCAGCTTCCCCACGTGTCCAGGGAGCAAGGGATCAGACCGAGCTTCTCTTCTGCACCTTCCACACTTGGTTTCTCTCCAGCAAGTCCTGGCTCTCTGTTAGCCGACACACTGCCCGGTCACACTGAAGAGCTCGATGCTCAGCTCCATTGTTCAGACAAAGTCAGCCCCACTCCCAGCTCTCCCCAGTACCCACCACAGGGAGTTGCAGAGCTCTGCGATCTCCCACCAAAGCGTGGCCTCCTTTGAAGGGAACAGCAGTCCCAGGAAGATGGGGAGGAGGGGCATCAGGTTGGCGGGTGTCAGCCCTCCCATCAGCCCCAAGACAGGAGGCCAACAATGGCATGAGGAAATGGAGGCCAATGTACCCAGGCTCCTTGTATCCTGGAAAATCCTAAACAAGACAACCTTTGCCTTCCCCCCATTCCCGCTGCCAGCCCCTCTCCCCAGGAAAGCACAAAAGCCGTGATCCTGGGACTCCTCCATCAGCTCCTGCTGCCCCAGCCATAGCGCAGCCAGCCCTGGACTTGCATGTGCAGAAATGGATTTCTCTTTCTTCTTTAATCCACAAGCATGAGAGGTGTTTGCGTGCTACACCAGATCCAGGCCAAGTTTTCTTTACTGAAGATGCATGATTCACTCTCCAGCATCCCTCCCTGTGCCTGCTGGGTCCCTGTGGCCTCCCCTGGGATTGCAGAGTCCTCAATTACCTTTGCACACTTGGATTTAATGTTTTCTTTTTTTATGACTACGCCTTGGGTGGTCTCTCATTTTGTGAAGCTTCCTACTCACCCCTGGGCACACGCTGTCCCTTCACATCCCCTGAGCTCTCCCCATGCACCTCCAGAAAGAAGGAGTGTTGGCCATCAGCCTATAGCATGTGTGGCAGCCCAAGGCAGGCAACCAGGGGACAACTCTCCAACTCTCTTTGCACTCGCCACTGACACCTGAGCCCTGGATCCAGACCTGGGTCCCCAACAGAGCACACTGGGGTGCTGAGCTCATCCTCCAGGTCAGTGGGGAACCAGACGAAAGCCAGAGGATCTTTCAGGGTGCAGTTGAATTACAGTGTCCTTTCGTGATGTTTTGACTTCTAGCCTGGTCTTCAGGACCTGCACTGAAGGTCTCTGCAGTGACATGTCTCTTTTTAAAGACATAGTATTAGGGAGCCAGCTCTGATAATGTTGTAAACATTTACCAAATGTTTCAAGGTCAGACACAGCAGGTTTAGCCATTAGCAGAGCTGGGATGGATCCAAACATTTCTGTAGGAACATAAGCATGACAGAGACCATAACCACAAGGAAAACCAAGCAGATTGCAGACCTGCCCTTAGATACCATGTGCAATGTCATGACTGCATAGGGCTGGGCAAGTTATGAGAGATGATACATGGCTACGAAATCGTTTTTCTCACTGCGTCCTTGAATTCTCTCTCCAAAGAGTGGAGGGCATCGAATTCCAAGAGCATGATTTGACAGAGAACAAGTGTCTAAAGGAGATGGAGATCTCCCCCTCTGTTAACCCCTCTTTCTGTCCCTAGGCAGGGACAGCAAGAGGTCCATTTCCCCTTCTGTAGAGCAGTGACCCCGCTGAGCCAGTGCAGGTATCCAAGGCCTGGTTGGAAACCCTCGGACTGGATGGGTGTTCAGCTCCCCCATGCACCCGACAGACCCACCCTCTTGCTGCAGTGCAGATGTGCACAAGAGAAGCTCCTGCCTGCGAGGTCCTGGCCTGAGCTCCTTCTCGAATCAGTGGGGATGGAGGGTGGCAGGTAGTTACTCACACAAAAGACCTGGTGGCATTTGAGGTGCCGGGGCCGTCCAAGACATGTACAAGTGTCTCAAGCCCTGGCAGAGCAATTTGGAGTGACCCACAGCCTTCCTCTGCATCAACACCAGAGATGAGTGGGCCTCCACTGAATGAGGGTGACATTAATCACTCTCCAGCCTCCCTTCCCCATGCTGCCGGGTCCACGCTGTCTCTTCTGGCATTGCAGAGTCCTTGTTTCCCTGTGGACCAACCAAGTCAGCACTTCACCTTTGGTGACTCCACCTTGGCTGCTCTCTCCCTTTGTGGGGCTCCATTCACTGCCCACCTTGGGCACCCTCTGTTCCCGGAGAGCCTGGGGGATCTCCAGGCAGCTCCAGTTTCCCCTTGGGAACAATGGTGTCTGCCATGTCCGAGATGTGACAGCCTTGGGTATGTCACTCAGTGACCAGCCATGGCCTCCACTGGCATTGAAAGAAACAGGGCATTGAAAGAAACCAGATGGGTTGTGGGGAACTCACAGGCATTGGCAAATCCTCAGATAACCAGGACTTTGTGTTGGAAGGAACAGCCAGTGAGGACAAAGTGGCACATAAAAGTCACTTATTTGCTGGTTGAGGAGGGAGACAAGGATGCTCAGCATAGAATTACCAAGGTAATTTATTCTCTTATTTTAGCTGTGCATACAGTGGCAACTCAGCCTAATGCATGGAGGACCCCAGTACAGAGGAAAGCAGGGTTTCTATACATTACAATACAGTTGTGTAGACGGATCAAATCACTCATGTTAGGGGGTGGGCTAATCAGTTACCATTACTTGAGTAGTGGGTATGCACGTGTCCCATGCAGGATCAGCACGTGCTTGTCCCGTGGAGGTGGTACAGACAAATGGTCAGTGGTGTGTTAATTCTCATTGTTCTAAACCAATGTTCCGTGCAGGTGGAAGGATTTATCCTGGGTACCGGTTGATTGTTCTTCTGGCCATGGTTATATGCCTGGTTTCTTGAAAGGTAAACCTTCCATGGTTTTGTTGTCGGTATGGGGTGTTGTCAGCCGCTAAGAGCTGGTTTAGTTTGGGTCTTCAGGTTGCATTGGCCCTGAGGTGAAAGCTCATAGTCTCAGTTAGTGTTCATTCTTCTACGCAAGTTGTACTGCAGTTAGCATCTTGCCTTTCACAGGCATCAGTAAAGCTTGGGAGGTCCCAAGGTCAGAGTGAGATGATGAAGCAGGGGGAGGTAGTGACAGTCTGCAGGGAAACTGGCACAGGCATAGGACAGTGTTGGACTGTCTGTGGTGCAAACACCTGACGGCCTTGGTGTGGCTGGCCCCTCGCTCCGCAGCAGGACAGGTCTCTTGCACTGAGTCCCATGAGAAGGCACCAGTTCCTTCCAGTCCCAGGGCCTTGTTGCCTCCTCAGCCACCCCCCACAGAGCCTGGGCGGTGTCCTGCCACTGTCCTGCACTTGGCATCACACCCCCCACGTGTACAAACCTCCTGGAGTGAAGTTTTGTTGCTGCGGGGGAAGCAAGAGGGGTTTGTGAGATACATGGGAGTGCAGGGATAGAGCGGGGTGTGCCCAGCAGTGAGTGTGTTAAAGGCAGGAAGAGGACCTGAAATAGCAGGGGTGGGTGTAGGGGGGTGCGTGCTGTCATGCTGAAGTGAAATAGGTTGAGCGTTGACTTTAAAAGAATGCAGGAGAAGATCAATGTGCATCTCAGTGCTGGGATATACATAAAGGATTCAAGCAAGTTTGGGGCTGGGACATCTTGGGAGCTAGAGGAGCATCAGGAAGGCTTTGAAGGAAACCAGACAGGTTGTGGGGAATTCACATGCACTGGCAAAACTTCAGCTTTGTGTTTGAAGCAACAGCCAGTGAGGACAGAATGACATCAGTAAAACTTGGGATACCATGGGGTCAGAGCAAGGTGGGAAGCAGCGGGGTGGCTAAAATCTGCAGGGAAAGATATCCCATATCCCGCTGCTCCCAGGAAGAGCCATTAGCACCACATGGGGGAAGGGATTCCCCTCCTCAGGGGACAAGGGTCAGGGCTTGGCCATCGTGATTGCTGAAACATATTTAGGGCTTTCACAGCCACCTCCACATAAAGGTGGTCCGCATGGTCGTTCCGTTGATGGTCTCGTCAGTGATGGTCTTCAGTGGAGACCAATAACAGTCTCAGAAACTTGGACGTTTGCTGCTGACTTTTACTTCTTCAGAGGCTTGTTCAATCTTTCAGGATCCGCAGTTCAGGAACTTGGCACCAGAGGGCTCATTAACATGCAAAACTCCCTAAGGAGCCAAGGCTCTGTGCATCGTTTTCCTTTAGGTCTTCAATTCTCATGTGGTTAATAGGAGAGGTTTCAGGAGTGCAGTCAAAAGATGTCACTACTAAACAGTAAGAAAGGATTCATTTTTCCCCCCACTTTTCTTCCTTTTTCTGCTTACACATTCTGTGAGATCAGAAATCCTCAATCCATATTGATCCTGAGTGTCTCCAGTGGAGTTTGAATGTATACAAATATCAGGACCTTTTATGTTGACAATCTATGGCCATTCTTCACGCCTTTTCTCTCATCAACCACCTGGCACTTACAGCAGCCTCGTTCAAATCGGAGCTTTCTGCACTGAAGTCTGTAGCTGCATGTTTCAGCCCGTGGGCACCAACTCCCACCTGCTTTGCTTGGAGAATGACTGCACGCAAACACAGAGGGATATGATACGCTCATGGGCTGTATATGAAGTCCACGTTACCCCCTCTGAAGTCCACTTCCCACAGTGGATAGCCTTGGACCAATAGAAAACACACTTTTGTGTCAAGGAGAGATCCCAAGATCCCCCCAAACACTCCCTCTCCCGGCTTCTTTTGGTCCATATTCACTCTTTGCACACAGCGAGTCACACGCTGAGGTCACGAGCTCCCTCAATTCACAGAGGGAAAAAAGAGACAAAGTGAAGGAAACGCTCTCTTTTGGACAGCCAGATCTGCACTAACCCCAATGTATCTGGGTTACAGGAGACTCTGCAATATCCAGACCCCCGCATTTTTCATTCCCTGCAGGGTAAAGTACATGTGACTCCATTGTAGGTGAAGGCAGGGATGAGAGTGACCTCCTCTAACATTGCACAACTTGGGTGCCATTTTCCAGGCTTCCCTTTCTAGACAAGGGAGAGAAATCAGCTGTCTCAGCTGAGATGCCTTGGCCTTCCCTGCCTGTCCACCAGGCCCTGCTCCAGAAGGGCTCCCATATGTCCTGAGCCACATTTTCCAGTGCCCTGTGGGGTTTTCAGCTACCCCCATGTATCTTGGAGACAGTGGCCACCACTGTGTGGGCAACTGCATCAAGCCCTGTGTGAAGATTTTCTGCAAAAGTTGAACCATGTGCAGAAAAGACCTTGGTGTAATAAGTGTGTAAAACTTCTACATTTTCAGAACTTTGACATAGGTCTGTAAATCCTCATGAATTTTTCTATAGACCATGGACATGGACCAGCAAGATGATGATACTTTCTCTCCCTCTATGTAAATAGAGATTTATATAACCATTTCCAAAAATGTATTTCCTGCCAACACTTCAAATGGGGAAACTGTGTTCTGGTGACACATTTATATTGTCATATTGTACATATACGTTTCATATCTGAAGGGAGCTTGGAGCAATGAAGGTTGGAGAAGTTGGATAGATCACGCTCTCTTTCTTTGCCATCAAGAAATGGCCACACCTGCTATCACTTCCATCATATCATCCCTTCTTCCCTTTTGTTACCTGGTTATTTACAGAAGCCCTTCTTCTTTTTTTTGACATCCCTCACCAAATCCCATTCCATTTGGGCATTAGCTTTCCTATCTTTCTCCCTCCATGCTCAGACAACATCTCTGTGTTCCTCCCAGCTTACCTGTCCTTGTTCCCACCATCGGAATGGTTCCTTTTTGTGTTTGAGTTTGGCCAGGAACTCTTTGTTCATCCACGCAGCCTTCCTGGCATTTTTGCCTGACATCTTATTTGATGGGACGCACCCTTCTTGAGCTTGGAGGAGGTGATCCTTGAATATTAACCAGCTTTCTTAGGCCCCCCTTTCCCTCCAGGGCCACATCCCATGGGGCTCTTCCAAGTGAATACTTGAAGAGGCCAGGCTGTACTCTCCTTAAACCGGGGGTTCTGAGATTGCTTTTTACCTTCCTCCCTCCCCTCAGGATCCTGAACTCCACCACTTTGTGGTCTCTACAGCCCCACCTCATGGTCACAAGGCCGCCTTTGACCTTCAGATCCCCAACAAGCCCTTCCTTGTTGGTGAGGAGGAGGTCCAGCAAAGCACCTCTCCTCATTGGCTCCTCTGTGACTTGGGTGAGGCATTTATCATCAGTGCACTCCACAAACCTCCTGGACTGCTTATGCCCTGCTGTGTTGTCCTTCGAGCAGGTATCAGCGTGATTGACGTCTCCCATGAGGACCAAGGCCTGCGAATGTAAGGCTGCTCCTGCTTATCCGTTGAGGACATCATATGCTTTTTCTTCCTGGTCATGTGGCCTATAGCAGACATCCATTATAACGCCACCCTTTCCTGTCCTCTCTTTAATCCTCACCCGTAAGCTCTCCCTTGGCTCTCTATCCATCCCCAGACAGAGCTCCATGTACTCCAGCTGTTCTCTTACGTAAAGGGCAACTCTCCATCCTTGTCTTCCCATCCTCTCCTTCCTCAAGAGCCTCTCTCTCACCATTGCAACACTCCAGATGTGGGAGCCATCCCACCACGTCTCCATGACACAAGAAGATTGTTGCACTGCAGCTGCACACAGATCTCGAAACCCTCATGGTTATGCCCTGTACTGCACGCATTAGAGTACAGACACTTTAGAGAGGCACCCCAGCGTGTGGAGTTCTTGCAGAGGGTGTGAGAGATTTCTCTCTCATGGTGCTTTGTAGGCATTTCCTTGCTTACCTGAAAGTGTTGGAGGTGACCTCACTTGAGGCCCATTTTGTTGATTTTGTGACCACTTCCCATCACAGCACTCCATGCCCTTTGCTCATTGATCCTGTCTGTCACTCCCTTAGAGGACTGCTCTTTACTCCCTCCCTCCTCCATCATTCTTAGTTTCAAGCCCTCCTTATGAGGTCAGCCAGGCTGTTGGCAAAACCAGCTTTGCCCTGCTTAGTGAGGTGGATCCCATCTCTCCCAAGCAGATGCCGGTCTGCAGACAGGGGCCCATGGTTGTAGCACCCAAAATCATGTCCCTTACACCAGTGCCGCAGTTAATTATTAACTTGTCCTACTAGAGCTTTTCTGCTCGCACCCCTTCCCCTCACCAACAGGATTGAGAAGAACACCATCTGGGCCCCCAGGCCCTTCACTACCACCCCCAGAGCTCTGTAGCCACTTCTGATCCTGTCCAGGTTTTCCCTGGCAGTGTCATTTGTGCCGACCTGGAATAAGAGCAGGGGGTAGTAGTCAGAGGGAGAGATGAGCTTTGAACGTTCCACCACAACACCCTGGATCCTGGTCCCCAGCAAGCAGCAAACCTCTCTGGAGGGTTGGTAGGGCTGACAGATGACTGCCTCTGTCCCCTGCATGAGGTAGTCACCCATTATGATCCAAAAACGCCCATGACACGACATCTAGTTGAGCCGGATGGTCTTCAGCAGACTCCCTCTTTCCAGCAGCTGGAGGTTGTTGGACTTCTGGGCCTAAAACTGTGTCTGTAACCACTGTGTTCATCACCACCAGCTCCCACCCAAGCCTCGGGAGATAACTCGGGATGTGAAGTCAGGGGTGACCCACCCCGTTCTAGGGGTCGTTGTTCCAATGAGACAAACTCTGTCCTCACGTCAGTGTACCGTCTGTCCTCTTTCTGCAGTCACTCTACTACGGGGAATGGAGGTGACCAGCTTGGATGTCCATGTTCATCCCCAGAGGAATTTCCTTTCCTGCTCTTCTCTACAGCATGAGGTGTGGCAGAGGGGCTTAGTTCTACCTTGAATTACTTCTTAGATGCCCCTATCCCCCTGGGAAGGTGTTCTCTGCAGGGGTAGAAAGCATTTCCATTGCTATCAGTGAAAGTCGTGAGCCTTGGAGGTGTGGCTTACTGCAGTCAGGAGAGTTGATCTGCCCATGCAAGTCTTGTGCTGCCATGTGCTCTCAGCTAAAAGGCCATCATACTCGTGAGTTGCCCCCAAAAGAGAAACTGTAGTGTGCTAAAAATGGACGAGTGCGGTTTCCAAGTGCAGATCTCCCAACTCCTCTGCCTTTCTTAGCCCAGAAATGGAGAAAGTGACCAAGAAGGAGTGATGCATAAATCCCCTGACTCGAAGGACAAAACCAAGATATCACAGATACCACAGATATCACAGCTATTGCAAAGGGAGAGCTGTTGTTTTCTGGAGGATAACTGACAGCCTGGAAGAACTCCCACAAGAAGACAGTAGCATTGTGGACGTGGATGTGGCGTTGTGGGACATGGCTTAATGGGCATGGTGGTGGGTTTTTTTTTTGGTTGATGGTTGGACTTGAGGATCTTACAGGTCTTTTCCAACCTTAGTGATTCTGTGATTCTGTGATTGTGTGGTTTAAAGGAAACGTAGGCCTCATAGCCGTATGGTGTAGGCTATAGACGTAGACCTCATGGACTGCATTGCCTGGAGCCCCACAGGTTAGAAGGGGGCTTGGGCACCTCCACGCAGACACTTCCATGGCAGGACCCACAGGGTCAAGTGTCTGAAAGGCAACTGAATGCCCCATCCCAGAGAGCCCGGGAGCTAGAACAAGAGCAGCGGACACAGGTGGGGAAAACAAGGAGCAACAGTGTCATCCTCCTGCCAAGGGAGAGACAGATGGGCACTCAGGAGGGCCTTCACCTTACCCAGCTCTGCACACCACCTTCCACAGCCACAGCACAGTCGCTTTCAGCCCCTTTGTCAGGCAGAGGGGAAGGGGCACAACGTGGGAGAGCTGCAGGAGATACACTCCTCTGCTTGAGGTCCTGCTGGGGAGGAGGCAGCTCTGGGCTGTGCTTGACCCCAGTATCCCTTACTGGGCCTCATCCTGACCCCAACCTGTGGATCAACTTCCTGGCTTCACCTTGGACCTGCTCCCTCATCCAAACCTTGCCAGATGATCTGGACTCTGAACTGCCTCCAGCTGTGAGGCCCCTTGCCTGTCCTGTTCCCTTGCTGGGAGCTCAGGCTGGTGAGACCCCTCCCTGCTCACCTGGGGATACCCCTGGGTTCCCAACTTCCTGTGCCTTCCAGAGCAGTTGTCCCTTGCTGCCCCCTGACAAACCTGAGCTCCCAGTCATGTCACCACGACCGGCATCTCCACTGCCCTCCCCCATGCTCTGGTTCACTCAATGGCCGCATGATGCTGATGTACCTGATGGACTCTCACTTTGCTACAACTGACAGGGCCTCACAAGGAACAACCCACCGCTATCCCCTCTCCTGGACTTTTCCTCTGTCCTCTCTCCATGATGTTGTCTCTACTTGGCAGACGTAGTGATGAACCTGCTATAAAAAAATAAAAAACAAATCTAAAGAGAGAGGAAAATAAAACCCAAGAAGAACAAGTGATGCAAAAGAAATCAATTGCTCACCACCAACCAATCAATGCCCAGACAATCCCCGAGCAACAGCAGCTGCCTCTGACCTCTACCCCACCCAGTTTTATTTCTGAGCATGACAACATATGGTATGGAATATCCCTTTGGTCAGTTGGGGTCAGCTGTCCCGGCTGTGTCCCCTCCCAATTTCTGGTGCACCCCCCACCTGCCTGCTGGTGAGGAAGTCTGAGAAGCAGAAAAAGCCTTGATGCTGTGCAAACACTGCTCAGCAACAACTAAATCATCAGCCAAAACCAGTACACTCACGTTGGAAGGAGGTCTCCAGCCCAGCAAGGTCAGCTCTGGGGTCAGAGCCGGTTGCTCAGGGCTTGATCCAAGTCGTGACATGAAAACTCCAAGAAAGGAACATGGATGATTTCCCTGGGAAGCCACTTCCTGTGTTTGACTGTCCTCATGAGGAAAAAGATTCCCCTGGTCTCTGGTGTGAACTTTTCTTATGTCAATCTCTTGTCCTCCTCCATGCACCAATGTGACGCTGACTGCAGGAGATGGGGAAAGGAAAAATTCATTGTCTCCATACCCCTACGCCCAAAAGGAGATCCAGCAAAGCTCAGCCAGTGCAGCAGACACTAACTGTGCCTCATGATTGAGCTGGTGGCCATTCCTGAAGTATTTCCTTAAAACTGGAAGCTTCCTGGAAGTTCCAGCCTTTTGGACCAGGTAATTTTCTTCTCAGTTTCATGTCTGACTCTCTCCTCTTATGAAATACATTGACATTCTTCATAATTTGTTCAAAGAGGAGAAGAAATCCCAGCAGTGCACAAGGATCAAGGAGAGAACTTGACCCATACAAATCTGTGGGGCTTCATCCCCAGCCACTGAAAGAGGACAGTGGATCATCCTGAACAGGTAACACACTGCCTGGAGGCCAGGAGTAAGTGAAGTACTGCAAAGGTCTGTCCTGGGACATGCAAGACATTGATCAGCTGGAGCAAGCTCAGCAGAGGGCTATGAGACGGTTGGGTTGGAGCAGGCTGGAGCACTTGCCATCTAAGGCAAGAGTGAGGGAGCAAAGCTTGTTCAGCCTGGAGCAGAGAAGGCACCAGGGGATAAGGAGAAATGTTTTCCCCATGAGGTCAGTTGCCAAGAGAGGTTGTGCCATCCCTATTCGTGCAGGTATTCAAGTCTTCTTCCACCCTGCCTGTCATCTCCTCCCATTGACCAAAACAGTCTTGCTCCAGCAGGAGTCAAGCAAGAGAGCCATGGCACCAGCACAGACTCTGCATCCCCTGAGACCTCTCTTCTCTATGGGGAAGGAGAGGTCTTTCATCAGCCCCACGCTTCTTTCTCCACCCTCAGCCTTTGCAGTTGCTTGTATCTTGTCTTTGCTCTGATCACATTTGAACTGGAAGCCCACAAGACTCCTGGAACTCCTAACGTGGATCTGGCATTCACCACAACCCTGGATCCCAACCGGTCATGGAGGCATCAGTCATGCAGTGCCCCACCTGTGCCACCCAAGGCAGATTTTGTCATTCCGCTGCCAGCACCGCTGATGCAGTGCCCATGTCCTGTCCTTCTGCCACAGAGTGCCCAGGAGCCCCAGACAGCCCCAGCTGCCTCGGGGGCTGTGATGAAATCTTTCAGCAGCAGGCTGAAGTGGGGTGGAAGGAGATGGGCCCTTGGCACTGCCTGGGCAGGGAGAAGCCAGCTCCCCTCTCTTGGGGCTGGCCACAGATTGTTCCCAGGAACCTCTCTGAGGAGCACACATCTTCTGTATCTCTCCGTGCCCTTGCACAGCTGGCATGGGGACTGGGGCAGAGTGGAAGAAGCTCAGCTGGGAGAGTGTTAGAGGGAAGAGCTAAAGGTCCCTGCCTCAAGCATGGCAACGTTTTCCCTTGGGCTTTTGCAGAGCCTCTTGCTCTTCTCCCAGCCTGCCCCTGCCTTCCCTGTGCTCAGGGCAGAGTTTGCCCAGGGCTGGGCACAGCTTTTCCTTGGAGAGCTCCCTCAGGAGCTGCTCCTGGTGACCATCTGCCCTGTGAGGAGCAGCCAAGCTCAGGCTGCTGGGTGGATGTGCACAGGCAGTGGAAGAAGGACAGGCTGCCCAGGGGGAACACCGAGACTGTGTCTGCGCATGCAGGGGTAGAGTTAGGGCAACTCGAGTTAGAGCTCAGCTGGAGCTGGAACCAGCAAGGGCTGGGTAACCAGAACAGCTTCTCTGAGGAAAGCAATACCAAAAGCTATTGGTACCAGCTAAGGAAGATATGTAGCTGTTGCTGAGTGGGGCAGGGGACCTTGTAAGCAAGGACATGGAATGATTTGAGGTATTCAGCACCTTTTTCCCCTCAGCTTTCACTGACAAGCTCTGCTTGAGGCTTCCCAGTTTCCCAAGCCTCCTAGCAGAAAGTGTGGGACCTGAGCACCCAGTCCCTGCACAGCCCAGCTGCGTCCCACACGGGCCCAGGAGACAGCCATCTTCCAGGACCTCTTGGGCTCTGGTCCAGAAGAGGAGCCATGCTGGGCTGGCCTTTGTTCCTTAGTCAGGATATGGAAATGTGCTGGAGGATGGAGCTGGCCATGGACCGCCCCACAGCCGGGCTGAGCAGCCAGCACTGGAAACGAGTGATGTGAGGGGCTGCCCTGGGACAAGTGTCCCCCAGCAGCTTCCCCGCATGTCCAGGGAGCAGGGGATCAGACTGAGCTTCTCTTCTGCACCTTCCACACCTGGTTTCTCTCCAGCAAGTCCTGGCTCTGCACTGTGAGGGCAATGCTTTTAGCCCACACACTGCCCAGTCACACTGAAGAGCTCGATGCTCAGCTCCATTTTTCAGACAAGGTCAGCCCCATTCCCAGCTCTCCCCAGCACCCACCACAGGGAGTTGCAGAGCTCTGCGATCTCCCACCAAAGCGTGGCCTCCTTTGAAGGGAACAGCAGTCCCAGGAAGATGGGGAGGAGTGGCATCAGGGAGGTGGGTGTCAGCCCTCCCATCAGCCCCAAGACAGGAGGCCAACAGTGGCATGAGGAAATGGAGGCCAATGTACCCAGGCTCCTTGTATCCTGGAAAATCCTCAACAAGACAACCTTTGCCTTCCCCCCATTCCCACTGCCAGCCCCTCTCCCCAGGAAAGCACAAAAGCCGTGATCCTGGGACTCCTTGGCGCGTTAAAAGGAATGCAGTTTCGAAATTTGTCTGTCAGAGTCCCAGGACTTTCACTGACCCATTTATCAGAGCCCCAACAAAAGGACTTGCACTGAGCAGATGCACAAAAATCGAAATTAGTTCAGTTTATTGAAAGCGACAGAAACAGATTCGAGATTGCCGTTGATAAATTCACTAACTACAATAGTGCTACTAATTAAGGTTAATATTGCTAGCAAACTTGATAGTAATACAAGAACCCGGGGATAACTTTCACCCAGAGAGTGAGAGGCACAGCGCTTACCCAGAGAGGCGTCCCTGCCTGGCGTGGAGGAAGAGAACACAGCCCGTCGACTGGTCCGTCAGGTATCGAGGTTCTTCTCTCCCACCTTAACAATCATTTTCTCTGTCTTTTACCCCAAAACTACGAGGTTCCCCCCCCCATATGTGACGTGTAGCATGATTTGGGTGGAGAGACGAGTGCTATAGTCATATATGTTTAGCATGACCTCTATAATCTTCATTAGCATATGCAGGGGTGTGAGTTGTAATATGCATTTCACAGGTAATGAGGTAAAGGTCAGTTATCGGACACGAAGCCTTTTTCGAAGAACAAAGGACCTCTCACATTCCTGTTATCTTACTGTCTTCGCTGACCATAAGCAGGGCTGTCCTGCCTCCACAGGGCCCCCTCCTTATCTGCACCCTGTGTTAGCCGGGTGAGTCTCCACTCCCCCGGGTCGCACAAGAGATAGCAAGGGCAGTCTTAACAGCTCTTTGTGCACAGGAATCCCACCTCATTATCCAAATTCCACATTATCCACCCTGTGACTATAGTCACTCGGATCGAAATCCAAATCACACTCGCATAAAATCGCTTTTGGGGGTATCCCTCACATTAGACTTCTTTTCCTCCACTCCAGGACTCACCTTTGATTCTGTACAGTCAGAGATCATACGCACCTGATGAGTTAACACCCGGGTAAGCATAGATTTGGCACAAGCCAGTATCATACAAAAAACAATTATTACAATAATCACAGATTGCAATAAAGAAGCAAGCCATCCTGATAGTGAAAATCCCAATCCATGTAGCAGCTTATTCAACCAGGTTGTTTCCATCCCTTCTCTCAATTCCCGGCTGGCCTTTGCCACACGTTTTATGTGATCTAGTTGTTCGTCAAGATCTTTAGTTACATTTGGTATATGAACACAACAAGTATCATTTGCTAAATCCAAATATCTGCATACTCCATTTTCATGCAGCAATAGCAGATCCAAAGCTAGTCTATTTTGCAATGTCATTCTCGACGTTGCCTGCAGTTGTTCATTTAATTTCTCCAGTCCAACCCGAGTCGCATTAGCCAATGCTTCAATTTGTCCTGTAAGATTATACAGCATCATGCGATTCTGGAAAGCCGTTATCTGGGGTGTAAAGATAGACTCCAAAGTCCATCCAACTACCGTTCCTGTGGTCGGATGCTGCCAAGGGTCTTCTGGTTCCCGTTTGATCCGCCCCCATAGGGGTGGCACAAGAGGTTGTTTTCGCCAGAGAGGACAAAGTGTCAACAATCCCAATGTGTGCTGACGTCGTGGACCTTCCACTGGCAGATCAGTAGTCCATGTTCCATCACTACTAACCCAAACAGTGCGTCCCATAGAAGGCAATGTCAGCTTCTTACAATTTATATGGGTATCATTAACTGTCAAGCGTGACCAGGTGTCATTGATAGAGGTGGCATAGTTACGGCAAATACAACCCAGGCGAAGGGCTCGAGCTATCGGGCCCAATTTCTGAATTTCACTCTCTTTGCTATTGCAATTGTAAACTTTAGTACAGTTCCAATTACAGTGTTTTGGTTTAACCGAACGGGAAATCTTAAAATTGGTATATACATAAAATTCCCCAGTCCAAAGCTGAAGCAGCAGACTTGGGTAGAGGCAAACATGCAGTTATTTGACTGACATTATGTATGTGCCCAAAAGCACGGATCAATTGCAATATCAGGTTTGAGGAAAAACCCCATCCACAGCTAGTCCACAACAGAATACTCAAACTATATTTTACCAGCATCATGGTTAAAACTTTCAGTTGCCAAACTATCATCAATACTATGAGAGCAAGTCAGATTGTTAGAGCTATTAGCAAGCCTTGAGGACGCTCCAACTCCATGTAGGATAGACCGTGGTTCCAGGTGTAATTTTGCTGTTGTCAATGTTTCTGCAAGGAAAAACAAAAGAGAATGCTCGGTCGTATTCTGACCGACAGAGTTAAGTTAAAAGGTAGGTACCACCCATCTGGTACTAATTCGGTGTATTTTCCCAGAACTGTCCTTTGCTTCCCAAGCATAGAGATTCTTTGGGGTTGTTAATACCATTGCCACTGTTCCAATCTGGGGCATTTTGACCATTACTGGTTGGCCCACATAAAATCCTGTAGGATATTCCCCTGGTTTAGTATGTACTTTAGGGACGATTGTAGAGGCTGATACACAAAAAGCCCTCATCCTTGGGCACCCATCTCCACTCCACCGATTATTTACCTGATAGGTGGCATCAGACAGTCGTAGGTGCCACCCAGGTTCGTAGCTTTTAGCAAACCGTTTGATCAACCCATTTGTTCTCTCAACAATACCATTAGCTTGGGGATAGTATGGGGTATGGAATACCCATCGAATCCCTTCTTCCTTGGCCCAGTCTTGGACTACTGTAGCTGAAAAGTGTGATCCGTTATCACTTTGAATCTCTTCAGGAAGTGGAAGTGTACTAAACCACTGCTTCAAACACCGGATAGTGTTTTCCCCAGAGGCAGCTGCAACTGCTGTTGCCATGGTTATTCCTGAAACAACTTCCACCCCCACTAATATGTACTTTTTCCCTCCTGAAGGCCGAAGTGGACCTACATAATCAATCTGCCAAGTGTGCCACAGTGTCTTCTTATCCCGGATATGTAAGGGAGGTGCTTTGCTCGGATGGTCTTTATTAAGTCGCAGACGGCATTGTGAACAGGCAGTCACCACTTGTTCACACAGCTTTACTGATACAGGCCATCCACGGGCTATGCCTTCCCGATACAGATCAGCTCGTCCGGTGTGGCCTCGTTTTACATGCAGCCACTCGAGCAATCGCTCCCATTCGTGGTCATCACTTACAATATCAATTTTTCGCAGTTGTGTGAGGCTATCAACTTGTTGATTAAACTGGGCAGCAATAGAAGCTGACTGATCATGTCCTTTTACCCATCCGACATACAGCATTCTTTCTTCACCTAGCTTCAGCAATTGCTTCCAACTATCAGTTTGCCAGACTGGAACTCTATTAACCTGCCAGTTACTAGCTGCCCAATGACCTATCCACTCTGTGGCCCCTTTGAAGACAGCATATGAGTCGGTATAGATATGGCTGGCACCATGTTGTGCAGCCAGCAGGACTGCTCTGAGTTCCCCCACTTGCGCACTGCCCTTATCTTCCTCACTCAGCTTTTCCCCTGTGGCCACTTCCAATGCCACAGCCTTATAATTCCACTCATTGTCCTTTCTGTAAGCTGTTGCATCCGTGAACCACACTCCTTTTAGGTCGCTACCTTCTCCCAGGGGTGGTGCCTCGTGTATTGGAGATGGCTTACTCGGTGAGGTTTGGAATAGCAAAGTGCCATCTATGTCTTTCTGTAACTTAGATAACTTGGCACTGCCTTCCGTGATAGGCATAATCTCACTGATACCTTCCAAATAGGCATACCACTTACGGACGGTGGGTTTCTGGGCAATGCCTGCGGGTGGAGCTGTGCCCTTACGAACTAGGTCTAGGAGGCGGAAGGGGCCCCTGATGACCACATTTTGATCTTTCCTCATGTGTTCAGCTCGTTCTACGGCCCGTACCAAAGACAGTAGGCCTTTTTCGAGATCCGAATATTGCACTTCAGTATCATTAAAAGAGTGAGAGCTGAATTCCAGTGGTCTTTCCGGCCCATCTGGTCCTCTCTGCCATAAATTACAGTGAGAACCGTGCTCACTAAATCCCCATTCCACATGTATGGCATCAGATGGATGTATTGGGCCTAGTTGCTGGAATAACCTTAATTCTCTGACCAAAGTCTTTAGTGCCTTTGCCTGCTGTTCAGTCCATTCCCATTTTTTTCCTTTTCTCAACAGGTTATATAATGGGCGTGCAATGATAGAGAAACCAGGGACATGTTTGCGCCAATAGCCCAGAGTCCCTAAAAGCTGCTGTAGCTCCTTTCTGTTAGATGGTTCCTGCCCGTGCTCTATTTTTTCCAGTGTGTCTGGGGGAATGGAAGCAGCTCCTTTTATCCACCACACCCCTAAAAACTTAACCTCCTGTGCAGGTCCCTGACACTTAGACAGAGGAATGTCTAGTCCCAGAGTTATTAATTTTCCTTGTACACATTCCAGAGTGCACTTGACCTCCTCTAAATTGTCTCCCCCTATCAATATGTCATCAATATATTGATAGATGGTAACACTTGGTGGGCTAGAAATCTCTGCTAAAACCTTTGCCAAGGCATTATGGGCGATGGTGGGGAATGCTTATAGCCCTGGGGCAGCCTGTTAAAGGTATATTGTACCCCTTTCCAAGTAAAGGCAAATTTGGCCTTGTCGTGTTCCTGCAGTGGAATCATGAAAAACATATCCTTTATATCTAGGGTTGCCATCCATGTGTGAGATGCTCCCTGGATTTGGGTTACTAACTCTGCAATATTTGGTACAGCGGCAGTTAAGGGTGCTGTATTGGCATTCAGTCGCCTATAGTCAATCGTAAGACGCCACTGTCCATTTGGCTTTTTTACCGGCCAGACAGGAGAATTATACGGGGAGTGAGTGCGAGTGATAATATCTCTTTTTTCCAGGTCCGTTACCACCCCGTCAATGCCCGACTGCACGGTTGCTGGCAGTGGGTATTGTCTCACATTAGTAATTTTTGATGGGGGCAAGGGTATGGACATCTCTAATAGATTTATGCTTTTTGTCTCATCCCCTTTTGTGTTAACTTGCCCGGCAAAGCTCCAAACTGAGCCATCAGGGAGTTTCCATGTTCTACCAAATAATAAATTAAATCCCAATATGTTAGTATTGGCTGCACCTACCAATACCTCAGTTCGAGTCAGTTTATCTTCTCCCGGGAGCCATAAAGTGATCTTTGCTGTGGGGCATTCTTTTACGATCCCATCAATCCCTGTGAACTTTAGTTTGCGGTGACCAGGTTTGACATTTAGGCGTTCTGCCGTCTCCTTAGTAATCACTGATATTTGGGCGCCAGTATCAATAAGAAAATCTACAAAAACTCTGCGGGGTCCCACTGGTATAGCAATAATTGGTTCATGATGTTTACTAGAGAGCCACTGCATAGCTAACACCCTCCGGGCAGGATGGCTCACTGTCCTCCCCGGGGACATGCGTTTTTTGGCAGGTTATCTTTCATGCCAATCAAATCCCCCTGTGGTGCTGAGGGTGTGGGTTTATCAGGGGCCAAAGGTCTCCCTGGTGACAGACCTCCCTTTAGCAAGTCCCTTCTCCTGCTCAGCGCTTTTACCAGAGCTCGGAGATCAGCAGTGCATGAGCCGTGTAACAACCGTCGAGGCACTCCTATCGCCACAGCCTGTCGCCAGAGTTCATTACGCTCCTTATCAAATTTAGTTTTGACCTCAGGTTTTGGCTTAGGAGTATAGACTTGACGGACTCGGCAAGGGGTGTGGTCGTGGGGCTTCTCGACACTCAAATCAACCCAGCCCATCCTGCGTCCATAATCTACCAATTCCTGTACAAACTCCCCCCAAGTAGTTACACGAGCCTGTTCTGCCTGTCTTCTCTGTCGTGCACCACCCTGTTGCCCAGCATTGTGGGTGGCCCGTAAGCAATCTTGCACATTTGCCACATACGTCTTTAGACTGTCTGGGAGTCCACGGATAAGGGGGGTTAATCTAGCTGGATCAATAGGGGCTAACATCGGGGAGCTCCATAACAAGTTTCGCTCATACATGGCCTGTATACAGGCTGCCTTTTGCACAGATGCATTCAAGTCAGAGAACCCCAAAGTCTTTATCACACGGGGGTCTCCCCTATCTTGCGGGTCAATACCACCAGCCCAATAAGCAGCCCTTGTTGTCAATGAATAATTATGATTACCCGGCGTGGTGGTTAAAAACACTCCAGGACCCCAGTAACCTCTTGCTTCCTCTTCACTTAACAAAATGTTATCCCCTCCTGTGAGGGAGACACGCCACACATACTCAGTCTTGGACTCCCCTGGGCGCCGCGAGTATTTTTCCTGCAGCTTGGCTAAGTCAGTAGGAGACCATGGGACAGTTCGCATAGTGGTACGAACATCATCTCTCCCCTCATTTGTGACTTCAGTTTTAATAAGTGGCCGTACAGATACCGGCTCTGGGGTATAATCATAACTGGAACCCTCCTCTGGTTCATCAGAATCATCATCATCACACCCGATATCTCCATCCCATATTCCAGGGTCAGTATGCCGAACAATTTTGCGGATCTGTGCTGTGGGATCACTAGTTGTCTGCATTGATTCCAGCACAGAGCGCAACTTTTCCCAAAATGGACTTTGTATAGATTTTTCACCAACAGCCAACAATAGCGTCTTAAGCAGCTCATTTTCCTTCTTTAAATTTGCATTTTCTATTAGGAGGGTATCTACTCGCCTTCCTAACTGTTCACGTTCAAAATTTAGCGATTTCTGTAACACATCATTGTGTGACTTTAAGGTAACGTATTCCACATCTGCAATTCGTTCAGGAGGTGGGGATTCCTTAGCCTCCTTCTGTGCACAGGATAAACAAGCTCCTAAAATAGCACAAACAATTCCTTTACCCTTACCATCTTTAACCTTCTGCTCACTCCTGCACTGTTCAATTCGCTCTATTATTTTATTTTCATTTTTCCAGAATTTCTGGGCCCATTCTAGTCCTGCTTGGGACGGTGCACATTTATATTTTTGTAGCAGTTTATCCATGGCAATCCTGTCCGTGACGCCAATTTTTACTGTCGCGTTAAAAGGAATGCAGTTTCGAAATTTGTCTGTCAGAGTCCCAGGACTTTCACTGACCCATTTATCAGAGCCCCAACAAAAGGACTTGCACTGAGCAGATGCACAAAAATCGAAATTAGTTCAGTTTATTGAAAGCGACAGAAACAGATTCGAGATTGCCGTTGATAAATTCACTAACTACAATAGTGCTACTAATTAAGGTTAATATTGCTAGCAAACTTGATAGTAATACAAGAACCCAGGGATAACTTTCACCCAGAGGGTGAGAGGCGCAGCGCTTACCCAGAGAGGTGTCCCTGCCTGGCGTGGAGGAAGAGAACACAGCCCGTCGACTGGTCCGTCAGGTATCGAGGTTCTTCTCTCCCACCTTAACAATCATTTTCTCCGTCTTTTATCCCCAAAACTACGAGGTTCCCCCCCCCATATGTGACGTGTAGCATGATTTGGGTGGAGAGACGAGTGCTATAGTCATATATGTTTAGCATGACCTCTATAATCTTCATTAGCATATGCAGGGGTGTGAGTTGTAATATGCATTTCACAGGTAATGAGGCAAAGGTCAGTTATCGGACATGAAGCCTTTTTCGAAGAACAAAGGACCTCTCACATTCCTGTTATCTTACTGTCTTCGCTGACCATAAGCAGGGCTGTCCTGCCTCCACAGGGCCCCCTCCTTATCTGCACCCTGTGTTAGCCGGGCGAGTCTCCACTCCCCCGGGTCGCACAAGAGATAGCAAGGGCAGTCTTAACAGCTCTTTGTGCACAGGAATCCCACCTCATTATCCAAATTCCACACTCCTCCATCAGCTCCTGCTGCCCCAGCCATAGAGCAGCCACCCCTGGACTTGCATGTGCACAAATGGATTTCTCTTTCTTCTTTAATCCACAAGCATGAGAGGTGTTTGGGTGCTACACCAGATCCAGGCCAAGGTGTCTTTACTGAGGGTGCATGATTCACCCTCCAGCATCCCTCCCTGTGCCTGCTGGGGCCCTGTGGCCTCCCCTGGGATTGCAGAGTCCTCAATTACCTTTGCACACTTGGATTTAGTGTTTTCCCTTGCCTTGGGTGGTCTCTCATTTTGTCAATCCTCCTACTCACCCCTGGGCACACGCTGTCCCTTCACATCCCCTGAGCTCTCCCCATGCACCTCCAGAAAGAAGGAGTGTTGGCCATCAGCCTATAGCATGTGTGGCAGCCCAAGGCAGGCAACCGTGGGACAACTCTCCAACTCTCTTTGCACTCGCCACTGACACCTGAGCCCTGGATCCAGACCTGGGTCCCCAACAGAGCACACTGGGGTGCTGAGCGCATCCTCCAGGTCAGCGGGGAACCAAACGAAAGCCAGAGGATCTTTAAGGGTGCAGATGAATTACAATGTCCTTTCATGATCTTTTGACTTCTAGCCTGGTCTTCAGGACCTGCACTGAAGGTCTCTGCAGTGAGATGACTCTTTTTAAAGACATAGTATTGGGGAGCCAGCTCTGATAATGTTGTCAACATTTACCAAATACTTCAAGGTCAGACACAGCAGGTTTAGCCAATACCAGAGCTGGGATGGATCCAAACATTTCTGTAGGAACATAAGGATGACAGGGACAGTAACAACAAGAAAAACCAAGCAGATTGCAGACCTGCCCTTAGATACCATGTGCAATGTCATGAAAGCACAGGGCTGGGCAAGTTTTTATAGATGAAAAATGGCTACGAAATCAATTTTCTTACTGTGTCCTTGAATTCTCTCTCCAAAGAGTGGAGGGCATCAAATTCCAAGAGCACGTTTTGACACAGAGCAAGTGTCTAAAGGAGATGGAGATCTCCCCCTCTGTTAACCCCTCTTTCTGTCCCTAGGCAGGGACAGCAAGAGGTCCATTTCACCTTCTGTAGGGCAGTGACCCCACTGAGCCAGTGCAGGTATCCAAGGCCTGGTTGGAAACCCTCGGACTGGATGGGTGTTCAGCTCCCCCATGCACCCCACAGTCCCACCCTCTTGCTGCAGTGCAGATGTGCACAAGAGAAGCTCCTGCCTGCGAGGTCCTGGCCTGAGCTCCTTCTCGAATCAGTGGGGATGGAAGGTGGCAGGTAGTTACTCACACAAAAGACCTGGTGGCATTTGAGGTGCCGGGGCCGTTCAAGACATGTACAAGTGTCTCAAGCCCTGACAGAGCAATTCAGAGTGACCCACAGCCTTCCTCTGCATCAGCACCAGAGATGAGTGGGCCTCCACTGAATGAGGGTGACATTAATCACTCTCCAGCCTCCCTTCCCCATGCTGCCGGGTCCACGCTGTCCCTTCTGGCATTGCAGAGTCCCTGTTTCCCTGTGGACCAACCAAGTCAGCACTTCACCTTTGGTGACTCCACCTTGGCTGCTCTCTCCCTTTGTGGGGCTCCATTCACTGCCCACCTTGGGCACCCACTGTCCCCGGAGAGCCTGGGGGATCTCCAGGCAGCTCCAGTTTCCCCTTGGGAACAATGGTGTCTGCCATGTCCGAGATGTGACAGCCTTGGGTGTGTCACTCAGTGACCAGCCATGGCCTCCACTGGCACAAGGCACTGACAGGGGAGTCCTAAATCCAATCCGTGATCTCCAGAATGTCACAAGGGGACTGAGAGGCTTTTGCTCCTGCAGTCATGCAGAACCCTGAGCAACAGCCCTTTTTTCCTGCCTACTCCTGACACCAGCATTGGAAAACCAGTCCAGTGTTAACACACAGCACAGAAGAGATCCCATTTTATTACAGAGATGTTGTGACAGGTTCTGCTCTCAACAAGCGTTAGACCCCTCTATAGTGGCTCCAGGTAAGAGTGAGGGGGTTCATCCCTCTGTAGAAGTAAGAAGAATCCAAACATTAGTGTAGAAACATTGTAACAACAAAATAATAATGATCATAATAATAAAGAGAACAAAGAAGAAAGTCAGGACTGGTGTAGAATACCCTGGGAGTCACTTGTGGAGAGATGGGATGTTTCTTGCTGCTAAATAGGAGCCCATGGAATCAGTTTCCTAATACCGTCCTTGAGCTCCTGGTTCCTCATGCTGTAGATGAGGGGGTTCACTGCTGGAGGCACCACTGAGTACAGAAATGACACCACCAGATTGAGAAGTGGGGAGGAGATGGAGTTGGGCTTCAGGTAGGCAAACATGCCAGTGCTAAGAAACACGGAGACGATGAGCACAGGAGGGAGGCAGGTGGAAAAGGCTTTGTGCCATCCCGGCTCAGAGGACATCCTCAGCACAGCCCTGAAGATCTGCACATAGGAGAGCACAATGAAAACAAAACATCCAAACCCAAAAAAGACACTAACGACAGTAGCCCCAACTTCCCTGAGGTAGGTGTCTGAGCAGGAAAGCCTGAGGATCTGGGGGATTTCACAAAAGAACTACTCCAGGGCATTGCCTTGGCAGAATGGTAGCACAGAGCTAGCATGATGAAGCAAGTAAGTTCAAAGTTCAAAGACGACAGAATGACTGTGATTAGTAAAATGTTGGGTAGGATTTGGTTTGAATATCTGCAATGTATAGATATAATGGAGTAATTTCTGTTTCCTTTGTAGCCACTGGAGGACGTCTTTAAAAGTCGGATTTCTTAGACTCATCCCTCCATGCTTTTCTGAAACAAATGGACATTTCCATTGGAGAAAACCATGCTCTTGGAGATACTCTCCGCTAGAAGGGGTTATTTGTGCTGTAAATCTGTGGAAGCAGAATAAAATCTCCTGGCTGAAATGTTGGATAGCTCAAGTATTAGGAATACAAGGGTGTATCATGCACAGACAAACATTTTTCATTTGCAGAAAAAAAAGACTATTCATGGTTTATTCACTTGCATTTGCACTCAGGAAGAGCGTGGAGAGAAATCTCATGTTTGAGAAGAGTGCATGGGAAGGTAAAAAAGGACCTTGTCATGTCACCATGCTGTTTGTCTGAGAAATGGATGACTGAGTCGGACCAGGGTAGCCTTACACCACGCTATAGCCAACAGCACAGAGAACCCCTTCCAGAGGAGGTAATTTCCAGCAAGATGATTTTCTCCAATGGAAGTGTCCATTTGTTCAGCTCGTTCAGCCTGGAGAATAGAATGGCCTTGGAGTCTGTCGTGGTTTAAGCCCAGCTGGCAACTAAGCACCACACAGCCACTTGCTCACTCCCCCCAGGTGGGATGGGGGAGAGAATCAGAAGAGTAAAAGTGAGAAAGCTCATGGGTTGAGATAAAGACAGTTTAATAGGTAGAGCAAAAGCTGTGCAGGCAAGCAAAGCAAAACAAGGAATTCCTTCACTACTTCCCATTGGCAGGCAGGTGTTCAGCCATCTCCAGGAAAGCAGGGCACCAGGGAAGACAAACGCTATAAATCCGAGTATCCCCCACTTCCTTCTCCTTCCCCCAGCTGGAATTGCTGAGCGTGACGTCATGTGGTATGGACTAACCCTTTGGCCGGTTGGGGTATGTGCAGTGCCTATTTGCTGGCAGGGCAGCCCGAGAAGCAGAAAAGGCCGTGATGCTTTGTAAGCCCTGCTCAGCAGTAACTAAAGCATCGGTGTGTTATCAACACAGCTTTAATCACAAATCCAAAACATAGCTCCATAAGAAATTTAACTCCATCCCATCCAAAGCCAGTACAACAGGGCATCATGAATCACGTTCCAGTATTACATCCCTTGCCCTTTGGCTTGCTAAAGCCCATTCTGGGACTGCAGAGTCAGAGGAGCTTCACACTCAGCTCCAGAAAATTTATCAGGAAAAGGAGCTGAGAAACTGGATTTTCTGCTGGTGCCTTTCTTTTTTTTAAATTACAGAGGGAGTCTGGCTTCTCATGTACATCAGGTCTTTGGGCAAGAACAGAACACTGAAATGCTTAAGAATCGAGATTAGGAATAATATTACCACAGGTCTAACAAGGAAGGAAGGAGGGAGGGAGGGAGGGAGGGAAGGAAGGAAGTAGGGAAGGAAGGAAGGAAGGAAGTAGGGAAGGAAGGAAGGAAGGAAGGAAGGAAGGAAGGAAGGAAGGAAGGAAGGAAGGAAGGAAAAAGCTTATGAACAAGAGATCATCCTGCTCTTTTCTGTGACTATGGTGGGAGTCATAGGAGAAAGACAGCTACATCACTGATGTTGAAATATAGTATATGGAAATAGTTTCCTCAAGGCATCCTTGAGCTCCTGGTTCCTCATGCTGTAGATGAGGGGGTTCACTGCTGGAGGCACCACCGAGTACAGAAATGACACCACTAGATTCAGGAATGAGAAGGAGATGGAGGGGGGCTTCATGTAGGCAACCATGCCAGTGCTGATAAACAGAGAGACCACGACCAGGTGAGAGAGGCATGTGGAAAAGGCTTTGTGCCATCCCTGCTCAGAGGGGATCCTCAGCACAACCCTGAAGATCTGCACATAGGACAGCACAATGAAAACAAAACATGCAAAACTAAAAGAGGCATTGAACATGAGAAGCCCAACTGCCCTGAGGTAGTCTGAGTCTGAGCAGGAGAGCTTGAGGATCTGGGGGATTTCACAGAAGAACTGCTCCACAGCATTGCCTTGGCAGAGTGGTAGTGAAAAGGTATTGGCCGTGTGCAGCAGAGCACAGAGAAACCCACTGCCCCAGGCAGCTGCTGCCATGTGGATGCAAACTCTGCTGCCCAGGAGGGTCCCGTAGTGCAGGGGTTTGCAGATGGCAACGTAGCGGTCGTAGGCCATGACAGTGAGAAGATAATATTCTGATGATATAAAAAATAGAAACATAAAGCCCTGTGCAGCACATCCCCCATAGGAGATGGCCCTGGTGGCCAACAGAGAATTGGCCATGGATTTGGGCACAGTGGTGGAGATGCAGCCCAGGTCGAGGAGAGAGAGATTGAGGAGGAAGAAGTACATGGGGGTGTGGAGGTGGTGGTCGCAGGCTATGGCGGTGATGATGAGGCCATTGCCCAGGAGGGCAGCCAGGTAGATGCCCAGGAAGAGCCAGAAGTGCAAGAGCTGCAGCTCCCGTGTGTCTGCAAATGCCAGGAGGAGGAACTCAGTCATGGAGCTGCCATTGGACATCTAATCCCTTTGTTTACTGCCAAAGGAGGAAAGCACACTCACAAGTTAGGACAGCTCTGAGCAAATCGCTTCCCATTTGTGCCCTTCAAAACCCAACCCCTGAAAACACACAGTGCCTCTCTCCTTTCTTTCAGAAACTTCTTCCCTTTCGCTGCCTGGAGCTCTGGTTTATGCTGGCCAAGGGTGCCGTGAGGAGTGGAGCTCTGCCTGTGGGCTCCCAAGGAGTTATCCCTGCTCCACAGCAGGGGGGACCTGGGAAAGGGGGTGACAGCTTCTGAAAGTCACTGTTCACCTCATCTGTAATCCACTTCAGCATATTCCTGCACAAGAACATAAAGGAAAATCTTGGATGTCCTAAAACTGTATTGACATGAGCAGAGCCAGCTCACTCCCGAGCCCTCCACACTGCATTGTCCAGAGACCCAGAGGTTAGGGTGGGCTGAAAGGCTTTGCTCCCATGGTCACAGCTGCATGGCAGTACCTGCAGCGTCGGGGTGTGAGCTGCCCCTGAAGCCCCCTTGTCCCCAGAGAGTCTGAAGGGAAGAGCAAAGGCAGCACGGGCAGGAGGGGAAGGTGGAGAAATGCCCCAATGCCTCTGCTGATGGAGGACGGTGACACCGAGATGGCACTTGGAAGTTTCTCCTCCTCGAGGGTCAGGCTCAGCCTGAGATCCCACTCCCTTGATGGCAGAGGCTCTACTGGGCAGGAGAGGAGACCAAGGGATTGCTCTGGGGAAGGGAACTGCCTGCAGCAGCTGTCCCTGCTGGAAGCTGTCCCCACCTCTCCTCCCTGCCAGCGCTCACAGACCCCATCCCACCCGCTGTGTGCTCAGCTCTGCCCTGCAGACACCTCCTGGCAGCAGGGAACTGCCCAGGGCATCTCCGTGTTGGCAGGTCCTACAGTGCAGGTCAGATCTATACTGAAGAGGACACAAAGGTGATGTTTGGGCGTTCTGCAGGCTGAGGGGGGTGAAGGGGCTTGACAAGGTTCTTTGAAGAGCTGTAGATGAAGCACTGTAATGCTGTACAAGTCTCCTACTCTGGGGCAAACCTTACACCATTTTCACCACCACCAGCACAGCAGGAAACTGAAAGCAAAGACCCTGGAAAGCCCCTTCACTCCCAGGTAGCCCCTGCCTTGAGGTGCTTCTGGAAAAGTGCCCTAGGAAATGGGTTGAGGTGATCCGGAGCTGTGAGCAAACCTGACCCACGCAGCACCCTCTCGACAGGAGAAGAACCCTGCCCTGCCCTGCCGGGGGTCATTCCTTCCACCCACAGCTTCTCCCCACAGCACTGTGGGGAGCTCCCCGAGCAGGCTGAGTGCTGACCCTGGCAGGTGGAAGAGTCCCTGCTCCAGCACACAGTGGCCTGGGGTGCAGGGACCCTGCTTGGAAGGACAGCCCTGGGCACCCCTGGATGCACACCCGCACTCACACCCATGCAGCCCTCCCCAGGAGAAGGCAGCCGTCATGCCCTGTCCCTCTGATGGTGCAGCAGAGAATCCCTGATCTGGAGCATGTCCTCCTCCTCTACACCGGAGCGACATCCCACAGGTTTTGGGCTATGACAGCTTTACGAGATCCCTGCAGGAACTGCAGCTGCATTGCCGTGCAGCCAGAGACTTACCGTGTCAAGGGCTGTGAAGATTTCTCCCCCAGTGAGCTCTCAGAGTCCTCGCACTCCCAGTTGCCTTCAACCTCTCTGCCTTGCTCGTCTCTTCTCGGTGCCTGTGGGCAGTGCCCTCAGCCCTGCCGTGCTATGCAGAGGAGCTGCTCCTGGGCAGAGCTGTCTCTCTGCAGCGCTGCCTGCTTGCTATGAGCTCCCTCCATCCCAGGAGCCTGGCCCAGCTCAGCAGCAGAGGACCAGCCCAAGACATTTTAATGACCCCTCTGGTGGGTTTTGGGGCCGAGTCCATGAACCTCAGACACTAAGAAGAAGTTGAAGAAACCTCTCAAGAAGTCAAAGTCAGATGTAAACTCCAGAGTTTCTTGGAGTGTTAATGGGTCCCACTGAGGATCGTTACCAACAAAGCCTCCCCAGGGGCTTGTTAAAGCAGAAAACTGGAGGGAGTGATGACAGGTAGGTAAAGGCGAAGTAAAGGTGAATCTGATGATGAGTAATTAATGATGTGTTACATTAAGCAAAACGAACAAGCCCTGAAAAGAAGCCTCTGCATAAGAAGATCCTGTTATTGCTCAGGGCTCTTCCTGGGGCAGTGTGATGTGGGGATGTGCAATGCCAAGTGCAAGACTATGGCATGACCCTCCTGGTTGGGGCAAGGAGGTAATGAGGTCATCCTGAATAAGGTTAAGGTGTCTTCTGGTAGACCTTGGTTGCAGAGACAATAGCCATAGCCATGGTGACGAAGAGGTCATCTCTGTTGGGGGCTTTCAGCCTGTCCACTGTCCTCAGCCATCTACAGCACAGGATGCCCTGCCGTGCCCCACCCCTGCGCCTCTTCCTTTGAAGACTGTTGACACCCAATCATCTTTTCAATTTCACCGCAATATCTCACCACCCTTCCTGACATCTCCCCATCCTCCCTGGCTGTTCCTTGACAAGGCCATGGGCTGGTTCAGACTCCCTCTGGGTGCCCTCTTGTACCAGTTTGAGGCTATTCCCTGAGCACCCGGAGCCTCCTCACCACCAGGCCAAAGAAGCCCGGGTCCCTCAGCCTGTCCACAAAGCACATGTGCACTAGGCCCTTAACTCCATCTTGGCAGACATCCTCTGGACCCTCTCCAGTTCTACCCCTCTTCTCCAAAATGGGGAGCTGCACACTGGGACATGCCTGGGTGTGTTGGGACACACCAGTGCTGAGTAGACGGGGATGTAACTCAAGTTGTCTGGGTGGCCACGCTCCTCCTAATGCAGCCCCCTCTACAGCTGGCCTTGGTCATAGTGAGCATGCGCCACTGACTCGCTGGGCGTCCCTCATGGTGCCCAGGCCCTTCTCCTCAGGGTCTCTGCTCAGCACATCAGGTCCCAGCTGGCACTGATGTATGGGGTTATTCTTCCCCCCAGGGCAGGACTGCCACTCCTCCTTGCAAAACTTCAAGGCGTTTCTGTTGCTCAAATCCCAGAGTTTCCCAAGGCCCCCTGGGCTCAAGCTCTTCACGTTTGGGTGCAGATGGCTCACCCTGATGGGGATGTCTCTCACAAGATGACAGCATGAGGTGTTGCAGGGCACTACAGACAATACAAGGAGATATGAGTTTAGTTGCTGACCCACATAGGAATTACCATGGCAACCGTCTCTGAAACACCAAAGGAGGGTACAAAGGCAGTGAAACTGGGACTTGGGGAGAAAAGGTAAACGATTGGGCTGTTTGTGGGTTAGGCTATGTTAGTGGAAATGTATACCTATATAGATACTCAGACAATATGGATCCCTCCAGGAGCTGGTCTTAGATCCGCCCTCTTACCAGGAGCTGGCCCCAGTATCTCCTCACACCCCTAGTTCATCGACGCACAGACAAGCACAGACACACACACAAATATCTCCCTCCAGCACAGAATCACAGAACCATTGAGGCTGGAGGGCAGACAGCTTCCACCTTCCCTGTGCTTCCTCTTCACGCTTGGTTTGAGGCAGGAGCTCCTTTCTCAGCCATGCCAGTCTCCTGCCAGCTTTGTGTGACTTCCTGCAGGTCCAGGTGGACCATTCTTGGTCTTGAAGAGGAGATCTTTGACCATCAGTCAGGTCTCTCTACCCCTCTGCTCTGCAGGGATGTATCCCATTGGATTCTTCCAAGCAGGTCCCTCAGAAGGCCAGAGCCTGCTCTCCTGAAATCCTGCTCTTTGTTGCCTTCTCTTCTCTCAGGAGCCTCAACTCGACCTTCTCATCCCTGACTTCTACAGCCCGGACCAGCTCTTCCTTGGTGGTAAGTAGCAAGTCCTACAAGACACCTCATCTCACTGCCTCCTCAGTCACCCTGGTCACAAAGATCTCATCAAGGAGCTCCAGAAAGGTCCTGGGTGGTGTGTACCTCGCTATGGGTCCCCTTTCAGCAGGTATTCAGGTACCCATGTCCCCCATGAGTCCCACTGCTGTGGCTTGTACCCCATCCATACAAAGAGCAGAGCACCTCCTCATCCCACAGGATTTTGGGAAATGGAGTTTTTCCCTGCTTGTGGTTCTTTCCTAGACATCCCATGGAGAGCCTTGAACAATTTCCAGATGACCCCCAGAGGCAGAAACCCCCATCCTCAGTCGGCAAGGTCATCTTGGAAGGCTCTGCCATTGACCCACCTGGGGAGTCCCACACCCAGGTCTGTGTTCCAGCAGCTGGAGCAGGGCTGCCAACATCTGGGGCACCAATGTTTGGGTGCGTGCAACAGGCAGGACCATGGCCATAGGGATGCCTGTGCTGGGTAGAGTGAGTGCCTAAGACAGACCTGGGTCTTCTGCTGGAGACGCAGCTGGGCTGGAGGAAGTTGATTGGCTTCCTGCTTCCCACCGTCAGCACGAGACTCACAGGGCCTGCCAACCATAGGTCTCACTGCTGCAAGAGCTTAGGAACTCGTCGAGGAGCAGCTGGGTGCAACTTGGCAAAGCAGGCTCTATGTCCTTGCCAGGCTTGGCTTTCCTCCCCATACCTGCTCAGGTTGATCAGGTTACCATTTTGCAGCTGCCACCAGCATCAGGTGGGCAGCAGTGAGGACCCCCAGCTCCTACTTCAGTCAGGGGAGCAGTCTCTGGAGGCAAGGCATGTTGTGGCAGTTAAATGCCAACAAGGTGTCAAGGAGTCACTAAATCCAAGCATGAAAGGAAAAATTACCTTCGTTTTTGACAGAAAGAAAAATAAAAGCAAGTTCATTTGGAGTCAGATCTCAACTAGAGCCAAGAGTGAGTGTGAATGTTATCCAGGAAAAGAAAATTCCTTCAGGTGCACTGGATCAAAACAGATCACTCGCAGAATTGCAGAATCAGGCAATAGCTGGGCTTGGGAAGGATCTCTGGAGACTGTCTTGTCCCACCCACCTACTAAACCCCTCTTCAGCTCATGTGCCTGATGGGTGGTGGGATCTGCTGAGCCATGGCTGCTCATGGGCCCCTCATCCTCCCAGTCTGGCCTCACGCAGGAGGAGGGGCTCCCATCGTCACTTGGACACGCTCCTGCACACCCAGAGCTCACCCTGTGAGCTGCCAGGGGCACTTGCTTCCCCACAGCCCAGCAGCCCCAAGATGAACCCCGGGTGATGGATGTAGCTCTGCCAAATGCACCACAGCTGGGGCACATCTGGAGCAGGGCTCTAGGTGTGATCAGAGATTGAACCAGGGAGGCCCCTCCCAGGAACGGCTGCACCTTACAGTTACAGAAGGACGCTGAGACAGGTGGGTACACTTCATGTGGGCAACTACTCCCATCACACGTTCCACATTCTTCACCTCCCCCTAACGGGAACCCTTTGCACACAAAGTGCCATGGTCAGAATGCATCTCAAGATGTGGGAGGACCATCTCTGTCTGCCAGCTCATCACAAAGTGATACCTCAGCTGGAAGTGCAAAGACATGGGTACATCATTCCTGGAAGACTTGTGAGGAAATGGAGGGAGCACCGGGCTGTGTCAACCCCCACTCTCCACTCCCTGCATGCACTGGGAAATGGAGAAATGGGTTGAAGTGAGAAGAGATGTGGGCCCAGTTTAGACAAGCGCAGGGTGATACCGTCCACGGTGAACACGGGAGATGAGGAACAAGTCCATGGGTGGGGACTTGTGCTGTGCTGGATGATTGCAGAGGACGGGGCTGGGCTGCCAAAGCTGCCTGCAAAAGAGGTCCTACTTTCATGAGCCTTGTGGAGAAAGGTGGACCAAGAGCCTGCCTGTACGTGGGGAGAGGGAAAGTCTTCTTCAGTGTCAGCAAGGATGAGACTCCCAGTGCCTTGAAGAATGAAATTCCTCTCTCTTAGCTTCAGAGGAACAATGCCAGGCTCAAAACAGAGGTACCTCGGCCTATTTTAGGTGCGTTAACATAAGTCCCTGCATGGCAGAGCCAATTCTCAACAAGCTTCCCCTTCCTTCAGATCTGATGCCACTTCTCATTGCTGCTAAATCTGTTTTCCTGATTATTGGAGTGGATAACTCAAACTCCAAGCTCTGATGCTGGCATTTGCCTTGCACTCCTCTCTTGGGAATTTAAACCCCACCATCTGCTGTTCACTGCAGCCACCTGACACAGACCCTCTGCAGAAGAGCTCACGTACCCATGGTTCCAAGTGCCTATGGCTCTGTCTCAGATATTGGCTCCAGAAGGTCAGAAGAGGCCACCCCAAGCCTCTCATCTAGCTTGGCCCATTCCTGGATGAAAAGAGAAGTGGCAAGATTTGACAGTCCTCTTCCCATGGTGCTTCCCCCTGCATCAGCACCCTCATCTCACTCACAGATGGGGATAGATCATCTGCTGGGCAACCAGCTCAAGTTCCAGATGCCACCCATCTTCTCTGGGGACTTGCTTCTTTTAGCCAACAGCAATTGCTGGCTCTTGCTCCACCTGCTCTCAACCCAACCACAGCTTCATCGCCCTTCTCACCATCAGCACCTTCTGTTCCTTCCAGAGATGACTCTTGCCTCGCTGAGAGCCACTCCCAGGTGATCAACAGCCTCTGTAACAGTGGCTGTCAGGGAGAGGGAAGGAAGGCATGAAGAGTTACACTGACCTTGTGCCTCCAGGAATTGTCTTCTTTGTATCAGCCCTTAGGAAGCCCTGCTAAAGCATCTCCCAAATTGAGTGCTGGCAGGACGCTGTCCTGTAGACACTTCTGGTCTGAGCCTCCTCCCGACTTCTGCACCCCTGGGCTGGGTGCTCTGCCTGCCACTGCACGATCAGGCCACTCTCCTACACAGAGGCAGAGTTCCCTGGCACACTTCTACACACAACCATCTCTACCTCATGCCCTGCCGCTCTTTGGAAAGAAAGAACTCTAGGATTTGAAGACATGCTTCAGGGCTGCCCGTTGCTGTCACCCTCACTCCTCTGGATATCCACAGAGTGCTGGGGGGTGCTTGGGCTCCTTTTTAATTAGGACATAAACAGAGTGTTCACACATATCTCAGGACAACAGGTGACACCATCCGGGCCCCAAAGACACCCACAGAAGGTCCTCTACTTCACAGTGGTAGTTGGTGTAAGGGCCAACTCTCACTCCCTGCTGTAATACTCAGGGCTGTGTGAGCACTATGAGAAAATGTAGCTCCAGCTCCCCACCTGGTTCCTGCTTCGTGGGCTGCCTCCATAGTGAGGCTCCCATGCAACTATTGCACATGATTGTGAAACACCCCACAGCATGCAGGATGCCTTTGCACAGCCTGGATGAAACATCTGTGCTCCTGGGATGCAGCAGTCGCCTTGGGCTGCAGGTTCCTCTCCTCCTGCTCTTCCTGATGACCCACACCATGACCCTGGCTGCAAACCTCTCCACTATTGTGCTGGTGGTTGTTAATGGGCATCTCCAAACCCCCAGGTACATCTTCCTGGGACACTTGTCCTGCTGTAGCTCCACCACCCTGCCGAGGCTACTGTCCTGACAGGGGACAGGGCCGTTTCCATCTGCTGCTGCATCCTGCAATTCTCCTGCTTTGCTTCTCTCACAGGAGCAGAGTGCTCACTCCTGGCTGTGATGTCCTCTCATCACCGCGTGCCTGGCTGCAGACTGCTGCTCTATGCAGCCCTGAGGAGGGCCAGATCCTTCCTGCAGCTTGCAGCTGGACCATGGATCAGTGGGGTCCTGGCCACGGTGGCCAACACCTCCTGGCTGTCAGGCATTGTCTTACGTGGCCCCACTGACTTCCACCTCTCCTTTTGTGAGTTTTGCCTTCTCCATTCTCTGTATTTACTTCATCTCCATTGATTATAAAGTTGCACCTTACCCGGAGGTCTCCCAGGCCCTGTGCCTGTATAAGGTGTCCTCATTGGCCCTGCATTCTGATGCTTGGTTCTTGCCATGGTGTTTCTGAGATTGTTACAGTGGAACTTCCATTCATCACCCCTTCCATTACACTAGTAACCCCTTTTTCTTACCTGTACTGTCCTACATCTGCTCAAGTTGTTGTGCTGGAGGAACCATGACTCAGTATGAGGTGTCTGCACATGTACCTTAAAGGCAGATGTGCTGGAGCTTCAGTGCACAGGGACCTTGAGACACCTGGGGATTTGGCCAACAGAAACCTCCTCAAGTTTTACAAGGAGAAGGGGTGAAGGGGCAAAGTGGCACTGGATGGCCTGGACTCTGACCAGAAGGGCCTGGGCATTATGAGGGATGCCATATGAGCCACTGGGAAAGGCTCAGCATGAATAAGGCCAGCTGCATACGGGGCAGTGTTAGGAGGAGCGTGGCCACCCAGACAAGGGGAGTTATCATCTCCCTCGACTCAGCACTGGTGTGGCCACATCTGCAATCATAGTCTCACAGAATGGTTTGGGTTTGAAGGGACCTTTAAAGATCATCTAGTCCAATCCCTTCTTTTCAGGGACATCTTCAACTAGATCGGATTGCTCAAAGTCCCGTCCAAACTGACCTTGAGCACTGCCAGTGATGGGGCATCCACAACTTCTCTGGGCATGATTTTCCAGTGTCTCACCACCCTCATTATGAAAAATGTCTTCCATATGTCCCATCTAAATCTACACTCTTTCAGTTTAAAACCATTGCCCCTTGTCCTCTCATTACTGGCCCTGCTAAAATATCACTCTCTCTTATTAGACTCCTTCATACATCGGAAGGCTGTAGTAAGGCCTCCTTGGAGCCTTTTGTCTTTAGGCTGAACAATTCCTGGACTTTAGTAAAGCTTTCGATACTGTCTCCCAGAGTATTCTCCTGGAGAAGCTGGCGACTCGTGGCTTAGACAGGCGCACTCTTCGCTGGGTTAAAAACTGGCTGGACAGCCGAGCCCAGAGAGTTGTGGTGAATGGAGTGAAATCCAGTTGGCAACCGGTCACAAGCGGAGTCCCCCAGGGCTCAGTTTTGGGGCCGGTCTTGTTTAATATATTTATCCATAATCTGGATGAGGGGATTGAGTGCTCCCTCAGCAAGTTTGCAGACGACACCAAGTTGGGAGGGAGTGTTGATCTGCTGGAGGGTCGGAAGGCTCTGCAGAGGGATCTGGACAGGCTGGATCGATGGGCCCAGGCCAATTGTATGAGGTTCAACAAGGCCAAGTGACGGGTTCGGCACTTGGGTCACAACGCCATGCAACTCTAGAGGCTTGTGGATGAGTGGCTGGAAAGCTGCCCGGTGGAAAAGGACCTGGGGGTGTTGATTGACAGCTGGCTGAAGATGAGCCAGCAGTGTGCCCAGGTGGCCAAGAAGGCCACCAACATCCTGGCCTGTATCAGAAGCAGTGTGGCCAGGAGGAGTAGAGAGGTGATCGTGCCCCTGTATGCAGCACTGGTGCGGCCACACCTCAAATCCTGTGTTCAGTTTTGGGCCCCTCACTACAAGAAGGACATAGAGGTGCTGGAGTGTGTCCAGAGAAGGGCGACGAAGCTGGTGAGGGTCTGGAGCACAAGTCTGATGAGGAGCAGTTGAGGGAGCTGGGGTTGTTCAGTCTGCAGAAGAGGAGGCTGAGGGGAGACCTCATCACTCTCTACAACTACCTGAAAGGAGGTTGCAGAGAGGTGGGTGTTGGTCTCTTCTCCCAAGCGGCTAATGACACGACAAGAGGAAATGGCCTCAGTTTGCGCCAGGGGAGGCTCAGGGTGGATATTAGGAAAAATATCTTTACTGAGAGAGTGGTAAAACACTGGACCAGGCTGCCCAGGGAGGTGGTGGAGTCACTCTCACTGGGGATGTTCAAGGAACATGTGGACGTGGCATTGTGGGACATGGTTTAGTGGGCATGGTGGTGTTAGTTGATGGTTGGACTTGATGATCTTACAGGTCTTTTCCAACCTTGGTGATTCTGTGATTCTGTGAATTCTAACGCTCGCAGCTTTTCTTCATAGGAGTGGTCTTCCAGCCCTCAAAACATTTTTTGTGATGCTCCTCTTGACCCGCTCCAACAGGTCCATGTCTTTATTGTGCTGGGGCCCCTAGAGCCAGACACAGTGTTTCAGATGAAGTAGTATGAGATTGGAGTAGAGAGGGAGAATCCCCTCCCTCCACTGGCTGGCCACACTTCTTTTGATGCAGCCCAGGGTATGATTGGCTTTCTGAGCTGCAAGTGCACATTGCCAGCTCTTGTCCAATTTATCACGCACCAGTGTGCCCCAGTCCTTCTCCACAGGTTGCTCTCAATCCAGTCATCAACGAGTCTGTATTGATACTGGGCTTTGCCCCGACCCAGGTGCAGGGCCTTGCACTTGGACTTGTTGACCTTCAAGAGGGGCGCATGGGTCCCATTTACCAATTACTTAAACAACTGAATGTTTCTTTCCCAAGGTTTAGGGTCCTGACTATATTTTTCCCCTGGCATATAACCCTTCAGATCATGAATCCCACCAGGGTATGATCCCTGCAGCCCAGGCTCCCACTAATCTTGGCCTCTCCAATACGTTTCTCTGAGTTGGAGACCGGGCTAGGGAGTTGGGTTTGGGTTTAGGCTGCAGACATGTGGTGAGTGTTTCTGCTTTGGCATTCGTGTTGAGGGAAGGGCTGAAGATGAGAGCTCCAGCTTCGGTACTAGGGTTAGGGTACAGGCAAAGGCTTAAGGTGAGCTGCACAGTGCCACGTCTGAGGGGCAAGGGTGGGTAGGCACTCTGCTTGTATTGGCCCTTGTTGAGACCAGAGGGAAACCTCAGCTGCTGAAGACCAAAAGCATCATCACTGTGATGGGCTGGGGATGAGCACGGGCACATCCAAAGGGCTACCTGACAAAGGACGCCTCTGTCTCCTTTCTTTGTCATCCTGAAATCTCTGCCTCTGATTTTCTGCTCTAATCAGCCCCCAGGGAGGCACGCTTCAATTTCCTGAAGCAGCTTCATCACCCACAGCCCTCGGCAGGCCCTACTAAACCTCCAGGGCTCTTGATTCCTGCCATGGCCCTCCGCGCTCGCTGACTCTCCCCTGGGAGCTTGTTAGTGTGCAGCAACTGTAAGGAGTTTAGTCTTGCATCTCAATTTCGGCATGCTTGCAGAGGGACTTCCAGGAGAGACCATCTTCGAGGAAGGCTTTTGCTAAGTGTAATGATGTTAACAAGCACCTGATGCCACACAGGTTCATTTCTTTCTCAGTCCTAACTCAGGAATGCTTTGAACATTGACTGTAAAATGTTCCCACACAACACCCCAACTTCATTTGCTAGAGGTGGGCATGGGATGAGGAGGCACAGGCAGCCAGGTAGATGTGACCACAGGTGGATGGGCAAGGACATCACTAAAGACATGAGTTGTTGCCAAGGCTCTGGGATGGAAATTTGGCCAAGAATAAGGCAAAGTTGATTGAATCTGCCAAACTGTCCCTTTAGCCAATTCACTAATTGTGTGTATATTTATCATTTCTTATCTGTCTGCCAAACATATTTCTTTTATGGTGGTTTGTTACTTGAGGAAGGTCGACCTTATTGGAGGCTTGGACTTGGCATACAGTTGAGGAGTCCATTGGGTCTTTTCATTTTTTTTTTTCACCCTTTACTTCTGTTTGTTCAAAATTAATAAGAATCCTCTGTCAATTTACAGGCAAGTCTCAGGGTAAATCCGGTGGGAATTGGTGCAAAGGAGCTGTAACACTCAGCTGCAGACTTCAGTGTGGAAGTCTGATGTAGGAAAAGAATGCAAGTACCAGGCAGCCCCTGAGAGAAATGGTGGGGCTGGGGAGGTGGGGAGGAAAGGTGTCCATACAGTGGGGGACCTCGAGGAGATGGCTGCTGCTACCTCTCCAGACCTCCTTAGGAGACCTTCTGCATCAATATCAATTGGAGAAAGCTGCTATCACTTCTTCTGTAGAATGAAACAATAATTTTAAAACCCTTTAAAAGTAAAAAAAAAAAGAACAGCCTGCTTTTTAATTGAGTTCTGATTGAAATCTTCCACTTTAATTAGACTCCTGAGACCTTTCCAATTAGCTGTACAAGTCTGGAAGCCCTGAAGAAAATTACGGAAGACATGTGCCTCCTTAGGGCTTTCTGCACTTTAACGAGCCCCATGGGGTATTTGGTGCTGAGTCCATGAGCCTCAGATACTGAGAGGAGATGATTGAAGAAGCTCTCAAGGTGTTAAAGTCAGAAGGAAAAGCCAAAGTGTCTTGGAGCATTAATTGGCCCCTCTGAGGGCCATTACAGACCAAGCCTCCCATTGCATTTGTTTGAGTAAAAAATTGGAGGCTGTGATGACAGGGAGGCAAAGGCACTGTGCAGGGGGATCTGACGCTGAGTAAAACTTGATCTATTTTATCATGGCAAGTGGTCAGCCCTGCGAAGGGGGACCCTGTCCCTCACCAAAGAGCTCAGGGCTCTTCCTGGAGCAGTGTGATGTGGGGTGGGCAATGCTGAGAGAAGGTACCACAACTCCCAGCCTCCCTGGGGGGTGCAAGGAAGTAAGGAGGCCCCAGTTCCATGAGACTAACATGTCTGCTCTCAGGCCCTTGTAGCAGAGCCAGCTGCCATAGCCAAGGGGACAAAGACCTGCAGGCTGTGGACACCAAACTTAGGTCCTCACCTTGCACCCACCGTGGCATCTCCCTGCCTTTTCTGATATCTCTTCTTCCTCCCTGCCTGTGCCTTGAAACACAAAGCATTGCGCTGATCCAGGCTCCCTCTGCGTGACCTCTGGCACCACAGCACTACCCTTCAAGGCACATCTCTTTCTCTTCCTGTCCAGCCTCAACCTTCCAAGCTGCACTTTGTCATGCTTTTCCTTTCTCATGTGGTTTCCCACTGCAGAGGAAAGCTCCACCATCTCTGAAAACACCCTGAAACCACCTGAAACTCCTAATTTCAGGCTACTCTCTTACTCCCGCACGAGCCTCCACATCACCAGGGCATGGAAGCCCAGGTCCTTCAGCCTCTCCACACAGGTCATGTGCTTCATGTTAAACCCACCTTTGCAGGCATCCTCTGGACACTCTCCTGTTCCTTCCCACTCTTCAGAATGGAAAGCCCCACAGGCTTTTACAGGTGTGGCCACACCAGTGCTGGTTTGAGGGGGATGATGACTCCCCGTGTCTGGGCGGTCATGCTACAATGCAGCTCCGTATGCAGGAGCTGCCTGTATTGATGGTGAGCCTTTCCCAGTGGCTCATATGGCATCCCTCATAATGCCCAGGGCCTTCTCCTCAGACTCCAGTCCTGTCCCACTTTGCCCCTTCTCCTTCTAAAACTTGAGGAGGTTTCTGCTGGCCCAATCCCCAAGTGTCTCAAGGGCCCTGTGCACTGAAGCTCCAGCACGTCAGCATTCAAGGCATGTGTGCAGATGGCTCATGAGGAGTCATGGTTCCTCTAACATGGCAACTTGAGTAGAGGTGGGACAGCACAGGTAAGAGAAAGAAATGCGAGTTTAATGCAAGTGATGATGAAGGTGGGAAGTACCACTGTAACACTAAGCCAGCTAATCCTCAATCACACTGAACCTCACAGGAACTTCACAACGAGCAGTGAGGTTGACCTAGATCTACGTGCCTCACATGGGCACTACCACTGTTCATCTTTTAAGGACAGGGTCAAGTTCAGTGACAGGAGTGACAAAAAGCAGCATTTGGTGCTTTCCAGAACTTGCAGCAGGCTCCTGCCAGCAGGCAGCAGAGGGGCACGGATGCAGAAGCCACCCTGACAAGAACATTTTGTGTGTGCTGACAAACCTTTTTGGTTGAAGAAGGACGGTGGGAAGGGCCGAGTAGTTTGTCACAACAGGCAGAGCACACCCTGACTCTTTCAAGACTAGTTCGTGTTACTACAAAGGACAACACAAAGGAAATGTGTGCTAGCAAACGGCCTGGATCATTAGCGTTACTCACGAGCTTTTGGTCCTAGAGATCGAACGATCAAACCGGTTGAATGGGATATGCGTGACAGATGCAGAGGGCAGTGGGGCCCATAAGAACTTGCCTACTTGGCAAAAATGCTTGCAAGGAGCCAGTCTTCCCAAGAAAGGCAATCTGTGAAGTCCTCTTTTGCACAGATGAACACTTGGAAATCCAGGGTGCTGCTGTCCTCCTGAAGGATCACAGCAGGTTTTCTGAAGACAAATAGTGTTACCTGGATCCAGATCTCTGCCAGACTGGCCCAATTATTTTATCAAAATACTGCTCTGATCACAGGAACTGCGTAAAAGTGGATCAGACAATTGCCAGTAAACAAGCATCCCATTTAAGTATACTGCCCATATGGCCTACCCCTCTTTACTACTAACAGAAATCTATGTTCAAAAATACCCAACTGACTTAGGAACTGGGAATCAGGTCATACAGGACCTGCACTCATTGAAAAGCACAGGATATGCGCATACCATCTGCAGATGCCTTCAGTTTACTTCTACCTTCTCCTTCCTTCTCATCCAGTTGAGGATACTACTAAGAGAAAGAGCAAATTTTGCCACCACGCACAAAGGCGTGGAGAATACAGTCCTGCCTCAGCACTGGGAAGAGAACTGTCAAATCCTGTCACTTCTCTTTTCCTCCAGGAATGGGCCCAACTCGATGAGAGGCTTGAGGTGGCCTGTCGTGACCTTCTGGAGCCCTTGGTCTTTTGCAGAGCTGCTCTGTCTTCTTCCAACCTTCCCTGCTCCTTGTCCCTCCACCCTCCTCATGCCCAGGGCAGAGCTTCCCCCAGGCTGGGCACTGCTTGAGTGATGCAAAGAGTAGCAAGAAGGTAAGAGTGCTGGAAGCCCAAGGAAAGCCAAGAAAAATGTGGGCCCACTGCTCAGTGGGGCAGGGTGCCTAGTGACCAAGAGCATGTGGAGAGAGCATCAGTGAGCTGATTGGTCATACACGAGTCTCAGTCATGCACGAGGTGAGGAGTTGCAGCCAAGGGATCAGGGGGTGCTGGCTAAAGTCATTGTGTGTCTGCTGCTGTCATTCTGGGAAAACCATGGCAGTGAGGGAGGTTCCTGATGCTTGGGAAAAGGCAAACATCCCACCCATCTTCATGAAGAGCAAAAAGTAGGTCAGGGAACTACAGGCTGGTCAGCTTGATATCCGTCCCTGGCAAGGTGATGGAGCAAATCCTCCAGAAGCCATTTCCAAAGACCTGAAGTCCAAGAAGGGGATTGGGAATTGGCAGCATGAACTCAAGAAGAAAAATTGTGCCTGACTAACCTGAATTCTTTGAAAGATAACATGATGGGCCCTCTGAATGAGGAAAAATGTGGATATCATAGCCCTTGACAACTTTGTGAAAATGGGCTGCCCCTAACCTGCACAAAGTTGAAGCAAGACAAATGTCACGTTCATCTTGTCGCTGTGCTGGGACAGCTCCGTGCAACAGGCCAGGCTGGGGATGACTGGCTGGAAGGCAGCGCTGCAGAAAAGGACCTGGGAGTCTGGGTGGACAGCAAGTGGGACAGGAGTGAGTAATGTGGCCTTGGGATGAGGAATGCCAACTGCACCCTCGGTGGGATTAGCAAAATCACAGCCAGGAGGGAAAGGAAAGTGACACTTCCCCTCTATTTGGGGACCACATCAGGACTGCCAAGTCTAGTGTGGGTCTCCCCAGCACGAGGAAGTCCCTGATAGACTTTGGATAGTCCAGCAGAGGATAGAAAGGTGGTTTTGACTTGAAGCACATTACGTACCAGAAGAGGTTGAGAGAGCTTGTTTTTAGGGGCTGTTTGAGAAATCTCTCAAGAGCCAATCAGCAGAGGAAGGGCCCAGGAAAGGTTGTGGGAGGTCAGTCAATGGAGATATTCTGAATTTGTTGAGAAAATGTCGAGAGCACCTGATCTAGCACAAGCTGTGTGGAAATGGGCTTGGAGTAGAGACAAACTTTGGCAGGAGCTGTGGCATATCGGGTCTGAGTGTCAGTATGGAAGTGGCTTGTTCTTTGGTCATGATGGTGGTGGAGGAGGGTATCAGAGTAGTGCCTGTGTGCACCCCCACTGCACTGAAGCTCTTAGAGCACAAGGCATTATTTTTTCCTTTTAAAACAGCTGTGAGCATTTGTGCAGACCTCACAGGTCTCACTCAGCAGAAATTACTTTGGGATCCAATGGTTCCCATTTACACCAAGGAGAATTCTCGGGTGAGGACATCCTGCAGGGCTCACACATGCTCCCCGCACACTCTCAGCTCTTCTGCAAGAAGCATTGCTGGGCTGGCACTCAGCACATGCTGTGGGCTGAGGAGCACCACAGCCCACCTCCAAGGACAGCCTGGCCAGGGTCTCCTGAGACCCTGCAATCTAGCTATGGTGACTGCTCAAAGCAGAGGCAGGCAGTGTGGGTGCCTGCATGGACTCAGAGAAGGGCACACAGAAACACCTCACCGCCCAGCACAGATGGACTGTGGCAGTGCCTGCGGGTGACAGAGCTGGGGACTGTGGGGTGAGAAGACCTCAGCTGGGCCAGCCAAGTCCCACTGCCCCAATGGCCCCACAGCCTTGTGGTGCAGGCACTGCATGGACCAGGGTGCATTAGGGGATACAAGATCATCTCCCCAGCACAGTCCCTGTGGCAGCCCTCTCTGCTTCCTCCCCAAGCAGCCTCCTAGTTGGCTTCCTCCCACTGGTGCCTCACTCACTCCCCACCCCAGCAGGATGCGGGCAGAGAATAGGAAGAGCAAAAGGGAGGAAAGTTATGTGTTAGGACAGAAAGAGATTAATAAGTGAAGGAAAGAGGAACAAAGAAGAAAGAAAAAACACAGAAACCTTAAAATAATAAGTGATGACATTACAATCACTACCAACCTCCCACAAGTACACTAGTGCCCCACCAGTCCCCAGATGGGGACCCAGCCAAAACACCCCTCTTCTCTGTTTTTATTGCTGAGCATGAAGCCATATGGCACGGAAGACCTGTTGGGTGTGTTTGGGTCAGCTGTCCTGGCTGTGTCCCCTCCCAAGTTCTTGTGCCCCCTCAACCTCCTCACTGTAAGGGCAGTGTGAGAAACAGAGACGGTCTTGATGCTGTGCAGACACTGTTCAGCAATAGCTAAAACATTGGTGTGTTATCAACATGGCTTTGGTCCCCAATCCAAAACACAGCACCTTATGGGCTGCTCGGAGGAAAATGAGCTCCATCGCAGGCAGCCCCAGCCAGTGGGGAAGGAGGGCTGAGGTGGAAAGCCTGATCCCCCAAGGATGAAGGAGCTGGGGCAAGGCAGTGGCTGTCCCGGTCTCTGTAGCAGAGGAGGAGCACAGCTGGAGCCAGGATTTGCTCCTTTCTCTGGGAAGAGGGGAGGAAAAAGTGGGGGAAGGGAGATCCAGGGGATGATCTTGTTTTAGCTCTCAGAAAGAGGAACTGCTCCCCCCACTCCAGCCTCTCCACCTCCCCTTGCAGCAGGAGAAGAAAAGGCTTCTTCCTCAGCTGCTGAGCTGCTGCATCCCCAACTGATGCCTAAGAAATGGCCGGCTTTTCTAAGTGATGCGCTGAGAGTAGACCTTCATTTGTGGCTGACATGTGAGGTTCATGCTCTGGAAATGTGCATCACAGGGGAAGATGATTCCCATACTGGGAACGCAGAGTCAGAAAGATGCCCTCGCAATGGTCCTTACAAGGATTCAATTATTAGGCCAAATACACATTCTTGTGTCCTCTAGAAAAGAAAATCTTGACACTTCAACAGTTGCCACACATAAGACCAACAAGGTGTTTATTATCAAGGCACAAGCAAACCCATGACACTTTCAACATTGTTTTTTAAACAACGGTATTTACCTCCAAGGACTTTTTGCTTTCTTGCCCTTGCCACTCCACAAGCGATCTCAGTGGCTTGCACTTCTGAAGTGCCAGCTGGTATCCAGAGATTTCAAAGGAGCTAGAAGTGTCTTTTGCCTGTGTCACCAAGGTAGCGTGAGCTCTGGGTGCAAGGCAGGGCTTTCCTGAGCACCTTCCTGATGGCCTCCCTGACCTCCCTGTTCCGCAGGCTGTAGATGAAGGGATTGACCAGGGGTGTGAGGACAGTGTAGAAAAAGGAGAAAGCTTTGTTGAAGTGTCTCAGGGGGGCTGTTCTGGGCAGCATATAGACAACAAAAAGGGTGCCATAGAAAATGGTGACAAGAGTGAGGTGAGAGGAGCAAGTGGAGAAGGCCTTCTGCCTGCCAGTGCTGGATGGGATCCTCAGGATGGCAGCTATGATGCAAATGTAGGAGGCCAGTGTGAACAGGAAGGGAAAAACTACATCGAAGATACCAAATATGAAAGAAACAATTGTGATTGCTCTGATGTCGCTGCAGGCAAGCTCCAGCAATGGTGTTAAATCACAGAAGAAGTGGTCAATGGCCTTGGGGCCACAGAACTGCAATTGCGATAACAAGACTGTGACTACCACCAGCAGCAGTGAACCCCCCAGCCAAGATGCAGCTGCCAGGTGTAGAGAGACCTTCCAGGTCATGAGGCTTGCATAGAGCAAGGGCTGGCATATGGGCAAATACCGATCGTAGGACATGGCCGTCAGCAGGTAACACTCAGTAGTCGCAAAGGAAGCAAAGAAGTAGAACTGAGCAGAGATGCTGCTGTCCCCAGTCAGGAAGCTGGCCAGCAGCTGGGGCAGGATGGTGGAGCTGTAGCAGGTCTCCAAGGAAGACAGATTGCCCAGGAAGAAGTACATGGGGGTGTGCAGATGCTGGTCAGCCACCACCAGCACAACGATGAGGATGTTCCCAACCATGGTGACTGAGTAGATCATAAGCAAGAGGAGGAAGAGCAGGTTCTGGAGCATGGGGACATCACGTATTCCCAGCAGCACAAAATCCGTGGATGATGTCCCGTTGTCCCTTTCCCCTTTGCCTTGCAGTGTCGTTTGTCTTTTATTTCCTCAATAGCCACAAAGAGGGGCTATGAGAAAGAAACTCATTTCAGCATTTACTGTCAATATTTTTTTTTTGTAGGACATTGCTCTCCTCACAGTAGCTGTATGTGTTTCCTGCCTAGTGAAAGCACAAAATAAATGTTCTTCCTGATGGGTAAAGAACACTCATTGCAGCAGAACCACTGCAGACTCGAGAGGGGAGCTGCCCAATGGAAGGTCTTTCTCACTGCAGAATAAATCTGTGATGTGCATTTGCTCACACAGAAACAGACAATTTGATATGCCTGTGGGCATGCCCAGGAAGACGTGTTACAGGTGTCGAGGATCGACATCCTTCTGCTCTCAGGAAAGAGAAGGTGTGCCAGGGAAAACAAACCCCACTCTCCAAAAGAGCCTTGTTGTGTGAAACGCCATGCCAGACACCACCCTTCCTCCAAAGCAAGGGACGGGCACATCGCAGGGTGAGTAGCAACAGCTCTCTTAAACACTTGCACAAGAAGGAAAGGATTCCCACCCCACTCCTCCCCCATCACCCAAGAGGCCAATTTCTTCCCTTGAGAAAGAGCAGATGATAAGTTACTTGTCCCAGGGCAGCCCCTCACATCGTTCGTTTCCAGTGCTGTCTGCTCAGCCCGGCTGTGGGGTGCTACATGGCCAGCTCCATCCTCTGGCGCATCTCCAATAAAGCAGGTGGGAGTTGGTGCCCACAGGCTGAAACATGCAGCTACAGACTTCAGTGCAGAAAGCTCTGATTTGAACGAGGCTGCTGTAAGTGCCAGGTGGTTGATGAGAGAAAAGGTGGGGCTGTGGGTAGGGCTGAAGAATGGCCACAGATTGTCAACATAAAGGGTCTTGATTTTTGTATACATTCAAACTCCACTGGAGATGCTCAGGATCAATATGGACTGAAGATTCCTGATCTCACAGAATGTATAAGCAGAAAAATGAAGAAAAGTGGGGAAAAAATGAATCCTTTCTTACTGTTTAGTATTGACATCTTTTGACTTTGACTGCACTCCTGAAACCTCTCGTATTAACCACATAAGAATTGAAGCCCTAAAGGAAAATGATGCACAGAGCCTTGGCTCCTTAGGGAGTTTTGCATGTTAATGAGCCCTCTGGTGCCAAGCTCCTGAACTGCAGATCCTGAAAGATTGGACAAGCCTCTGAAGAAGTAGAAGTCAGCAGCAAACGTCCAAGTTTCTGAGACTGTTAGTGGGCTCCACTGAAGACCGTCACTGAAGAGACCATGGAGGGAACGACCATGTGGCCCACCTCCATGTGGATGTGGCTGTGAAAGCCCTATATGTGTTTCAGCAATCACGATGGCCAAGGCCTGGCCGTCGTCCCCCGAGGAGGGCGATCCGTTCCACCAAGCGATGCTAATGGCTCTTCCTGGGAGCGGTGGGATATGGCGGTGTGTGATGCCGAGTGCAGGACAGTGTTAGGACATTTCCTAGGCTCTGTGGAGTGAGGGTGAGGAGGCAATGAGGCTCTGGGCTGTATGGAATCACTGTTTTCTCACAGGTGTCAGTGGAAGAGACAGTTGCCATAACAGGGAGGATAAACACTTCAGCTCTGCTGAAATCAGTCCAGCCTCTCGGCCATCCCCACCACAGATGGTCCTACACTGTCCTATGCCTCTGCCTGTTTCCCTGCAGATTTTAGCCACCCCACTGCTTCCCACCTTGCTCTGACCCTATGTTATCCCAGGTTTTACTGATGTCCTTCTGTCCTCACTGGCTGTTGCTTCAAACACAAAGCTGAAGATTTGCCAGTGCCTGTGAGTTCCCCACAACCTATCCGGTTTCCTTCAAAGCCCTCCTGATGCTCCTCTAGCTCCCAAGATGTCCCAGCCCCACACTTGCTTGAATCCTCTATGTATATCCACATCCCAGCACTGAGATGCACATCGATCTTCTCCTGCATCCTTTAAAGTCAACGCTCAACCTACTTCACTTCAGCATGACAGCACACACACGCACACACCCCCTGCTATTTCAGGTACTCTTCCTACCCTTAACACACTTACTGCTGGGCACACCCCGCTCTCCCCCTGCACTCCCATGGGTCTCACAAACCCTTCCCGCTTCCCCTGCAGTTATGGGACCTCCCTCTGGGAGGGTCATGCATTTTCCAGCATCATGGATGGTTCTTGTGGTCCATCCAAGTGTGGGCAGTGAAGGAGGGGAAGAGAGCAAGGCCAGCTCATGAGGTGTGACTGAACACAGCCATCCCCAGCAGCGGGCATTCCCTCTCTGCCAGGGTGAGGCATGCACACAAGATGGAGACATCTTCCTTATCTTTGCTGTGCACAAGAGGGGACTTTCTTCCTGACACCTTCCCAGGAAAAACCTCCTCTTCCTCCTCCACCCGCACAGATCCACTGCTTTCCATTTCTGGGCTCAGGCATGGCTGGAAGGATTTGCTAATGCCATAAGCCATCACTTTGTTTCTCAGGGACATCTCCCGACCCTCTCTCCCAGGCCTACACATGGCCAATCACTGCTGCTCAGGGCCACTCACTCTTCAGCAGCAGCTGGTCAGAGCTGGCCATTTCCCTGATGCAGGCACTGAGCCCAGCAGGAGAATGGAGATGTCCTCACAGCCAGACTTACCCATAAACTGGGTGAACGGCCAGTGCTGGAAATGACTGGTGAGAGAGGCTGGGAGGTGAAAAAGGCCCTGGGCCACCTTCCTGGTCTGTCCGTGCCACCAAGGACACAGACTGGCCTCCTCTCTCCTGTACCTGCGTGTCTCAGCTCTCATCCAGGAGCCCTGTCTGTGCACCACAAGCCCCCTGATGCGAGCCCTCATCCTCCACGGTCATGCAGTACAAGCTGCACACTGATGTTTTTCTCTTGCAGGAACTTTCCAGCTCAGCCCAGCTCCCTCCAAGACCTCCTACCTCCCCTGCCCTCTCTCCAGCCCAGCCCACTCTGGTCTGGCCCCACAGCACTACTTGCCACAGGGTGCTGCAGAGCTCTGGCCACTCACCCCAGAGCCCCAGCCCCTCTGAAGGGCACAGCAGCCCCTGGGGGGCAGTCACAGAGACGGGGGGCCACAAGGACAAGGAGATCAGTGGCACCCTGTGTCCCCTGTTCTCCTCTCCAGCATATCCTGAGAGGTCCGCAGCCCCTCCAGACCATCCCGTCTCCCCAGGCTGGCACAAGAGCCCTCGTCCTTGCAGTCCTCAAGAGCTCCTCATCCCTCTAGCACAAAGCAGCCTTCTCCAAGCTGGTGCAGCCAGAAAGGCGTTTCTGTTTCCGATTTATTTCTCCTATGCTGAGGATGGATCATAGACCAAGAAGTTGCTGCAGGTACTTTTAATTTCTTAAAGAAAATGGTTTCCTATTTATACAAAGACTCTGGGTCACACAAAATGGGGTGAATCATTAAGGGGAGGAATACTTATATTTAATTGAAAACAACAACTTCCAAAGTGGGGAAAAAAAAAAATGTAGGAAAAGCAGACTTGGCCTGTCACGACAGACGCTGGGAGGCAGCTGCAGAGGAAGATAGGCAGCCTATGGCTGCTGAAAGACGTCCAGTTACCAGTTTGCTCAGGGCATCCTTGAGCTCCTGGTTCCTCATGCTGTAGATGAGGGGGTTCACTGCTGGAGGCACCACTGAGTACAGAAATGACACCATCAGATTGAGAAGTGGGGAGGAGATGGAAGGCGGCTTCAGGTAGGCAACCATGGCAGTGCTGATAAACAGGGAGACGATGACCACGTGAGGGAGGCAGGTGGAAAAGGCTTTGTGACGTCCCTGCTCACAGGGGATCCTCAGCACAGCCCTGAAGATCTGCACATAGGACAGCACCATGAAAACAAAACACCCGAAAACTAGAAAAGCAATAAAAGCAATAAGCCCAACCTCGCTGAGGTAGGTGTCTGAGCAGGAGAGCCTGAGGATCTGGGGGACGTCACAGAAGAACTGGTCCAGGGCATTGTCTTTGTAGAGTGGCAGTGAAAAGGTATTGGCCGTGTTCAGCAGAGCGTTGAGAAACCCACTGCCCCAGGCAGCTGCTGCCATGTGGACACAAGCTCTGCTGCCCAGGAGGGTCCCATAGTGCAGGGGTTTGCAGATGGCAACATAGCGGTCATAGGCCATGACAGTGAGAAGAAAATATTCTGATGATAGAAAAAATAGAAACATAAAGACCTGGAGAGCACATCCCCCATAAGAGATGGCCCTGGTGTCCCACAGGGAATTGGCCATGGATTTGGGGAGAGTGGTGGAGATGGAGCCCAGGTCAAGGAGGGAGAGGTTGAGGAGGAAGAAGTACATGGGGGTGTGGAGGTGGTGGTCACAGGCGATGGTGGTGATGATGATCCCATTGCCCAGGAGTGCAGTCAGGTAGATGCCCAGGAAGAGCCAGAACTGCAAGAGATGCAGCTCCTGGGTGTCTGCGAATGGGGTCTATGGTTAAATCCGCTCGTGATATCAAAGAGCTTTTCCCCACTGTCTCTCCCAAGGCACCCAACCCTGGAGCAGAGCTGTGAGGATTTTGTTTTGTTTATTCTGCTCTAGTGGTCCCACCAACCCCGAGGAGTGTTTTTAAGGCAGAAAGCCTTGGCATTAGTACTGCCCTTCAAGTGAAACCTTGTGGGTCCTGAGAAGCAAAGGGGCTGTCCCTTAGCGCAGAGTGAGGACAGCCAGTCTGTCCATCAGCCCTGGTCTCAGCTGCCTTGTGCTGGCACCTCTTTGAGCTGGAGGACGATAGCACTCAAGTGTTCTCCCCAAATGAAACTGGACGCTGCTGAGAGCAAAAGAAATGCAGTTTCCAAGTGCAGACCTCCAAACCCCTCACCCTGCCTCAGCGTACCCAAGGAGGAGCTCAGCTCTCCCCTCCCAGCCAGGGGCACAGAGGGCTCACTGCCGCTGCCTGCGTGGAGCCACCCAGCAGCATTTCTGTGGCCTTAGCGCTGACTTGTCTTCTCCATGGGGCTTCTGCATAACACAGAGATGCCATGGGTGAGCTGTGCCCTTCTGGAGGGCACCCTGCAGCCCAGCAGGACCCCCCAGGGAACGAGTCAAACATCCTAATAATGGGGCATCCAAAAAGTGGATTGGCTCTCTCCCAGACCTGAAAAATGCATTTCCACAGGCTGTGCTACATCTACATGGGAGAGGAGACCTGATGGGGGGTGGTGTGTACTCCAGGGGAGGTTTCTGCACTGCAGGGGATGGCAGGGAGGTACCCAGTTCCCCCTCCCACAGTCTTTCTGAGAGTAGCTCCCTCTCCCTCCCTGCCCATGTCTCTGATACCTGGAGCTCTCCCTGCCAGGAGCTATTTCCCTGTCCCCATGTGTCTGATCCCTGCCAGTGCTCAGAGACCCCAACGCACCCGCTGTGTGCTCAGCTCTGCCCTGCAGACAACTCCTGGCAGCAGGGCACTGCCCAGGGGCATCTCTGTGTGTGCAGAAGCTAAGGAGCAGCTCAAACAAGTCCCACAGACACCACCGAGGTGATGCTGCCCTGCTGTCTGTAGGCTGAGCAGTGCCTTAGGGGACTAGATGAGGTTCCTTGCAGACCTACCCATCCCTCAGTGCAATGCTCCTGGAGTCTTGGTGTCTTGTCCAAATTCAACACCTCCATCACTCTTTCCCTGCCCTCTCTCCTCTCCCTCAGTGCAGGACATGAACTGAGGGTCGGGAAAGCAACTTTGTCTCAAAGAGCAACTTCATTGAACTTCCTATGGCAAAGTCTCCTCTGGAAAGGGTCACTTGGTGAGCTCGACCTGGGATCTCTTAGTGTAACAGTTAAGGTGTCTCAGAGGGTTGTCCACACCTGACAGATCCATTTCCATTCCCACCCACCCAACTTGTATAATCTTTAATGCAAACACTCAGGAATGCACAAGCTGAAGCAGGAAAGCCTTGCCTTGATTGTCATCTTTGAAAGATCCTCTCCAGAAATGTGCTGGGGGTGATGTGGAGCTGTGAGCAGCCCTGACACACACAGCACCCTCTCAACAGCAGAAGGACCCCCCCTGGCTAGCGGTCACTCCTTCCACCCTGAGCTTCTCCTCGCAGTGCCCTGGGGAGCTCCCTGGGCAGGCTGGGTGCTACACCCTGGCAGGCAGCGGAGTCCCTGCCCTGGCACACAGTGCCCTGGGGTGCAGGGACCCTGCTCGGAAGGACAGCCCTGGGCACCCCTGGATGCACACCCACCTTTACACCCCTGCAGCTGTCCCCGGGAGAAGGCAGCCATCATGCCCTGTCCCTCTGACAATGCAGTGAGAAATCCCTGCTGTGGAGCACATCCTTCTCCTCTATACTAGGGAATCTGTGAGAGTCCTCCTGGAAGTTCCTACAGGCTATGGGATGAACCAGGTCTTGGAGACCCCTGCAGAATACTTGTTATTATTGCCCTGCAGCTCAGAGACGCTTCTTCCCAGCACTGCCATTTTCCTGCTCAGAGAGAGAGTTCAATCTAAATATCACCTATCCTTGTCCCATCAGTAGCAGAATACCCAGTGAGTGTGAGGGATCTCCTTTACCACTTCTGAGGGAAGAGATTCAGCTGAGGCAATCGAGGCATCTTATTCTGGGTTTGTAGTTTTTTTCCCTGGAAGGGGTCTCAGCTCCCTTCCATGCCTGTCACAAACCCACAGGAGGTGGGATTTCTCTTGCCTCTCTTCAGGTGTGCAAAAATGGACATTTGCATGTGAGCTTTTTGTCTCAGCTCCCCTGCTAATTAATGGAGATGGAGGGCAGGAGTGAGTGCTTCAGATGTAAATACCTGGTGGCATCTGAGGTGCCAGAGGTGGCCCAAGGTATGTGCAGGGAACTGCAGGCTCTAGTGGAGCAATTCTCATGGACAGGGCAGTGTCCATCTTGGAGGCTGTTGGGAAATTCCTTTGGTAAACTGAAATGACAGCAGATGGCCACATTTAGGACAATGAAACTTGTCCCCACTCAGTATGGACAGGGTAACCTATAGAGGTATTCGTCTGTCCCAGTGGAGTTATTTTGCACCAGGAGAGCTAAGTTTCTCTCTTTCTCTTCTCCATCACCTATATGTATTAGATCAGCATTGACTATGGTGTCTCATGGTGTCCTGCCAGGGCTGTACAGCCCTGGACCTCTTCAATCTGGATTCAGCGAGAGCAGGGTTTGCTCACTCTGTGGACCCCTCATGTCATCTTTCTCATCATCCTCATCTGCATCTACATCTGCATCTACATCTCCATCTACATCTAAAACTTATATAATCTTTTACTTTGCATCTGCAATCCATTCCGAGCACATCTCTGCCATGTAGCAAAGTATTTACATATATGGAGTCTTGGGACTCAGAGTTCCAGTTTAGTTTGTGACAAGTCTGAGGTGGGCCCCAGCGGGCAGCAGCTGAGGGGCTGCAGCCCAAACGTGCACCAATGCCCTCAGCCTGGGGCACAGACAGGAGGAGCTGGAGCCCCGCGTGCCATCACAGAAGGGCCACATTGATGGAAGAACTGCCAAGGTGTGGTGGGACAACTCACACAACTCGGGGGATGTGCAGGATGGACACAGGCTCTTCAGGAGACGCTCATCGTCTGTTTGATGGAGCTGCTGGGAAGTATGGACCTCCACTATGGGATGGGCAAGAGGTGGGCTGAGCGCTTGTGGGTGAGAGCCAGAGGAGAGGCCATTTAGGGTGATATTGCGGCAGGACATAAGGAAACCCCAGTCAGGGCAAAGAAGTTGTCAAAGTCTTCTTTGAAAACCTGAGGCTTTCTCTGGATCAATGACACCGGGTCTTATCAGGACCTTCAATGACCCTGACATTGACTGCATTGGGAACACAGTGCAGGAGGTTTCTGGAGGTTTGTGGGGAAACTTCTTCTCACAGCTTCCAGGGAGCCCAACAAAGGTGATGCTGGCTTGGGTCTGGTACTTGCAAACATGGAAGAGCTGGTCAGGGATGTGAAAACCAGCATCACACTGTGTCGTAGCGACCATGAAAGAGGGGTGGGTCCCAGCTCCTGAGCAGAGTGTTAAAAGGAGAGTACAAGTGCAGACACAAGACCTCAGAGGGGTAAACTGTGGCCTGTTCTGGGGGTTTTCAGTTGGGGAACTTAGGGGCAGGAGCACTGAAGGGCAGAGCACAAGTACTGCGCACTGAGCAGAGCTCAGTACAGCCGGTCTTTAAGGACAGCCTCCTGCAATGGCCCATACGGAAGGAAGGCCTCTTCCGAAGAGTGAGTGGCCCTGAGCAGCAGTGTCTGGCTGGTTGTAGGTCTGGGGGAGAGGTTGGGGGGATGTCAGTGAGAAATAAGCTGATGGCTGATGGCTTTAGCAAATCCTTACAACATGTCTGATCCCAGAATTGGAAAGCAGTGGATGTCTGCAGGTAGAGGAGGAGGAAGAGGATTGTCCTGAGAATCCAGCAGGAAGGAAAATCCCTCCTGTGCCCGTCAGGGATGATACAGACACTTCTATCTTGAGTGCATGCCTCAGCCTGGCAGATGGGGCATTCCGGCTGCTGGGGGTGGCTGTGCTCATTCATCCACATGAGCTCACCTTGCTGACCAGCACCCTTGGATGCAACTTCTCCCATCCCGTGGACTGGTGAGGGTGTAGTTTGCTCAAGCAACTGCTGGCTTGATCCCCATCCACCACTGGTTGTTCTTCTGCAGAGTCCTCCCTCAATACTCAAAGGCCTGGGAGACCTCACTGGTGGTACCTGAAGCAAAGAGGACATACAGTATGTCAGTTCTATCTATACCTACTCTTACCAAATTCAGCAGTGGTCCCACATTCTCTCTGTTTCTTCTTCAACTGTTGCTGCTGTAGCCACAGCTCATCTTGGTTTCCGTTGTATTTCCTTTTCAGTTTCAATTGAGTTCTTATAAGGATCATTGCTGTGCCTGAAGGATGCTGTCCTTGAAGACAAGATGTATCCAGGTACATTAGGAAAATGGTTATATGTCCCAGGACTGTAACCTCATGGGTGTGAGTACAGACCCCAGTGTGATGTGCTTCACGTTCACACAGTGCCTGTAGCTATTGTGTAGAGAAGGGACAGACCTTCCCTCTTTGAGGGCATCTGATGACTGATGCCTCTGACTGACGGCTTCAGTCAATGGCACACAGGCAGCAAATCACACTCCCTGCAATGCTGTCTGGGGTGTCTGAATGGGAACTGCTTTCCTGTAAGTCCTATGCAGTTCCTGCAAGCCCTGGCATCTCATGTAGCTCTGTGGGCCTGGGTCTGAGTATTAAATTGAGTAGCTGCCCTGAATTCTGTCAGGCATTATGGGGTTGAGCATGAGGCAAATGCCAAGGTAGCCAATGGAGATCTAGTAAACCGAGCTGATGGAGAAGGGAAAGAGAGAGACTGAGCTCTCCCTATGGCACAGGGCTCCAAGCATTCCAATGAATAACTCTATAAGCTGTCCTGAACATAATGAGTTGAGCTGCCCTTAATTTGGGCATCAGCTGTCGTTTCAGGTGGCCAAAGGAAATTCCCAACACCCTCCAAGAGGATGCCTCCAGATGCTGTCCTGTCTCTATGAACTTCTCCATTTGAGTTTGCAGTTACCTGCACATGCCTTCGACCATGCCTCAGTGGGCACTGGGACCATGTTTTCCTTAGCTGCCTTCCTTGTGCCTGTATCAAATTTAAGAAGCCCTTTTGGTCACCCTCCCCACCCCTCACCATTTCCAGATGAGCTTTGGCTTTCCTGGCTCCACCTCTGCACCCCCACGCCAGGTTTCTAGCTGTCTCCTGGGTAGCCTGTTCCTCCTCTACCTTCTCTGCACTTCCTTCTGGTGTGTGAAATCCCAAATCAGGGGGTTCCTGTTCATACACACCAACCTCCTGCCAGGTCCTGCTCTGCTCCCTCCACATCAGACTGATGTGTTCCCAGGCTTTGAGGATGTTGTCCCTGAGGAGCTAAAAGGGCCTCACAGCCCATTTGCCCTCCAGTCACAGTCCAAGCACACCCTCCGCCAGATGAAATCAGCTCTCCTGCAGTCCGGCACTGTGATTCTTCTGGTTGTCCTGCTTTGATACCATCTCACAGTCATTACAGCCATGGCTGCCCTCAGAGTTCACGTCCCCATACAGATCCACCTTGTCTCTGAGTAAGATACCAGCCCTGGTCAGCTCATTGACCGTCTGTGCCAAAATGTTGCCTTCAACACCCTCCAGGAACCTCCTGGGTTGCTTGTGCCTGTCCTACTGCCCTTCCAGCAGGCTGTGGGGTGCTTCAGCTGCCTGTGGTTTTGAGGAGCTGTGACCATGAGGCTTCCTCCAAGGCAAGGCTCTGTGCACACCAGCCTTCCCTTTGCCCCGAGCTCACCTCCACATCCTCACCCTCCTGCCTGCCTTCCTGACAAGCCATCACCACCCACGGCTTCCCTCCCACCACCCGAGCTGTCCACCACGACTCTGCAGTCCCTGTGGGCGAGCCCATTTCTGCCTGTGCAGCAGCAATGACAGCACTGGTGAGGGGAGAGGAGAGGCCGGCAAAGGGGAAGTGCCTGGGAGTTTGGCTGGAAGGTTACTTCCGTTGCGGGAACAGGGAGGTGCAAGGAGAGGCAGCCATGAAATGGGTTTGAAGGCACTTTTTTTTGCAACAACTCAATTGGTCAGGTGCTGAGGCAGGTCTAGTGATGTCACCTGGAGTATCAGAAAACCTCCCCAGCAGTGCTAAGAGCTGAGGAGAGGGGAGAGGTAGAAGAAGGTGAAGGTGACACAGCTGGAAGGTGGAGTGTGATGCCATTTCTATTGCAGTAACCTGACTGACTTGCAGGGAGATACCATGACACCATCAAGCACACCAGAAACCCCAGTGTGACCCAGATGACACCTCAGAGAGGGGAGAGGCAGAGAGGTGGCTAAAGCCAACAGAGTTGGGCTGTTGCCTGTGAGGTCATCTCATCACAGCAATGTGATTGGGCAGGAGCAGTCAGGCATCATGAGGTCCTAAAGAACTCCAGAGGCGAAAGCTGCAGGCAGATGAGTAGGCCCCTGGTGAGGTCCTGCCCTGGGGTGAAGCCACCTGTACAGGACATGGGAACCTATGGGCCATGGCATGAGAAATTTCAGGATGTGGCAGAGAAGAGCGTGAGAAGGGACCAGAAGTACAGGCAAGACCATGTGCCCTGGCTGGATCTCACATTCCATTCATTGAAGGGTAGAGATGTGAGAAGCAGCCAAACAGCACTGATAACTGGAGAGGAGTGTTGAGGAGCTTCTAGGCAGACAAGACTCAAAAGGCCAGCAGTGCCAAGGCAACCCCTCAGTGGTGCCATTGAAGGCCCAGATGGTCAAGGCAATGGTATCTGAACCAGCAAATGAGGGTACAACTGGTGAGGGGTATTAAATGTGGAGGAGACTGGGGCAGAGAGAGGGAGAGGTCAAGATGGACTGGGAAGAAGAAGCCTGATCACCATAGTCTTGCTTTCTTATTAAACTCTGCTCCCGGCTATTTGCTGCCTGAGTGTACTCTACTGTTGGACGCGTGTACTCTACTGTTGGGTGCATGTTTGGGGTGCATGTATGTGCATTCTTTGCTGGCCAGCTCCAAGTGGGGCTGGCTGGAGAAGGAGGACACCAGGATCTGGAGAGACCTAGGGCTGGAGCTGCCAAGTAGGTAACAGCCCTGAGCCTGGTCAGGGCCCCTGCACAGACCCAAAGGCCAGGCCCACACTGGAGGGACTGCGGGTGTTTTTGTGCCCGTGGGTAAGTTCTGCAGGGGATGCACGGACCACTTGTGACCTTCACATCAGATCAGCCTGAGAGAGGGAACAGGAAGGGGCTGTTTGTGTTGCTTATGGTTGTTTGAGTGCTGCTGGTGGTGTGGTAGATATAAAGGTGCAGTTTCCTGTTGGAGTTGGTCTGTGTATGATTGGCTGTGTCCATCCTGTGTGTGTGCACCTATGTATGGCTACAGGATTGTGTGTTTGCTTGTTCATGTGTGTACATGTGTGTGCATTTGCCTGTTGGCATGAGGAAGTTGGGGCTTCTGGGGCAGACTCTCCTTTTTGTTCATACACCAACAACCTAGGCTTGATCTTTGGAGTGAGGGACACTGCTTGAACGCCCCTATCGGGGTGATGTACAGGGCCCCAGGTTCTCCTCCACATGCTCCCTCCTCCTACGGCTCTCACAAAGACCAGCAGCCGCACAGAGAAGCCAAGAAAGGGCTCATCCTCCCCATGATCACAACTGAATCCCAGACCTCCAGCTCAACCCAGTCTGAGAATCACAGAACCACAGAATTACAGAATCACAGTATCAAAGAATGGTTGAGGTTGGAAGGGACCTCTGCAAACCTCCCTGCTCAAACAGAGCCACCTAGAGCCAGATATGCAGCATCATGCCCAGAGGCTTTAGAGTATGTCCAAGGATGAAGAATCCACAACATCCCTGGGCCACCTCTGCTGGTGCTCGGTCACCTTCACAGTCAAAAAGGGCTTCCTGATGATCAGAGAGAGGCTCCTGTGTTTCAGTTTGTGCCCATTGCCTCTTGTTCTGTCGCTGGGAACCACTGAGAAGAGCCTGGATCCACCCTCTTTCACCCTCCCTTCATGGATTTATAGGCAATCAGAAGATCCTTCCTGAGCCTTCTGTTCTCCAGGCTGAAAAGTCCTGGCTCTCTCAGCCTTTCCTTGTAGGAGAGATGCTTCAGTGCCTCATCACCTTGGTGCCTCTTTACTGGACTCTCTCCGGTATGCCCAAGCCTCTCTTGTCCTGGAGAGCCCAGTAATGGACACAGCACTCCAGGTGTGAGCTTACCAGTGCTGAGCAGAGGGGAAGGATCCCCACCCTCGACCTGCTGGCAATACTTCAATGCAGGAGAGGGTGCTATTAGCCTCCTTTGTCACAAATGGCCATTGCTGGCTCAGGGTCAGCTTCGTGTCCACCAGAAACACCCCGGGCCTTCTCTGCCAGGCTGCTTGCCTGCTGGGCGGCTCTGAGCGTGGACTGGTGCCTGGGGTTACTCCTCCCATTGCACTTCTCCTTGTTGACCTGCATGAGGTTCCTGTTGGTCCATTTCTCCAGCCTGTCAAGGTGCCTCTGGTTTGCAGCACGACCCTCTGGTGTATCAGCCACTCCTCTGCCCCATCACTCAGATCATTAATGAAGATGTTAGACAGGACTGGAACCAGTATTGACTGCAGGGGTGCACCACTAGTTACCGGCCTCCAATTAGACTTCATGCCACCGATCACCACGCTCTGGGCCCAGCCATTCAGCCCGTTTGCAATCCACCTCCCTGTCTGCTAATCCAGCACACACATCAACCGCTTCTTTACCAGGATCTTAGGACAGACAGTGTAGAAAGCCTTCCTGAAGTCCAGGTAGACAGTAGCCACTGCTCTCCCCTCATCTCCCCTCATCAAGAAAATCAAGTAGGTGAAGCATGACTTCCCCTTGGTGAATCCGTGCGGACTCTTCCTGATGACCTTCCTGTCCTTCATGTGCCCAGAAATGGTTTCCTAGGGATCGAGGTGAGGCTGACTGGGCTGTAGTTCCCTGGGTGATCCTTCCTGCCCTTCTTGAAGATGGGGGTGACATCTCCTTTCCTTCAATCTCCAGGGACTATTCCCAGTCTCTGGGAGATCAGTCTCTGGCATTGATCAAAGATTATCAAGCGTTGCCTCACAACAACATCTGCCAGCTCCCGCAGCACTCGTGGGTACAGCCCATCTGGGCCCAGGGACTTATGTCTGTCCAGTTTGCCTAAGCATTCCCTGACCTGGTCTTCTTCCACCAAATGCACCTCTTCCTTGCTCCAGCCTTTTCCCCTGGTCTCTGGGACCTGGGATTACTGAAGGCCAGTCTTGCTAGCAAAGACTGAGGCAAAGGTGGAACCCTGTACCTCAGCCTTTGCCATGTCCTGTGTAATCAGGCCTCCTGTCTTGTTGAGCAATGGACCTACACTTTTCCCTAGTCTTCCTGTTGTCTCCCGTGTCTTTACAGAAGCCCTTCTTGCTGTCTTTGACATTCCTGGCCAGATTTAATTATTGAATTCCTTTTGGGCTTTAGCTTTTCTGTGTTAGACCCTGGATTCTCAGAACATGTATCTATAATCATCCCAGGTTACTTGTCTGTGGTGGGTTGACCTTGGCTGAACATCAGGTGCCCACCAAGCTGCTCTATCACTGCCCTCCCCAGCAGGATGGCGGGGGAGAGAATAGAAGATGGAAAAAACTTGTGGGTCAAGATAAAGGCAGTTTAATCCAAGGCCATGCGCAGAAGCCAAGGAAAACAAAAGGTTTATTCTCTACTTCCCATCAGCAGGCGATGTCCAGCCACTTCCTGGGAAGCAGGGCTTCAGTACATGTAGCGGTTGCTCTGGACAAGAAACGTCATCATAACGAATGCTCCCCTCTCCTCCTTCTTTCTCTTAGCTTTCATTGCTGACCAGACATCATACGGTGTGGAATATCCATTTGGTCAGTTTGGATCAGCTGTCCCAGCTATGTCCCCTCCCAACATCTTGCCCACCCCCAGCCGAGTGGCCTTTGGGGATGAGGGGGGAGAATGTTGGAGAGACAGCCTGGATGCTGTGCAAGCACCGCTCAGCCAAAATACTGGTGTGTTATCAACACCTTTCAAGGTATCAAAACAAAGCACAGCGTTATGAGGGCTCCTATGGGGAAAGCTAACTCCATCTCAAGCAAGCAAAACAACCGTGGAGATCTGCACCTCCTTCGACACTTAACGTTCCCTCACATTCTCAGTCTCGCCAGAGCCCAGCTCCAAAATCGAAAACATCCAGCAACTGCTCCCACATGGAAGGTTAAAGCACTAAATGCTGTTGCTGGCCCTCACCTTCCCTTGGCAGCGCTTCTTTCCTCTACTGGGGACTGGAGGCCCCAAACTCAGTGCAGTGCTGTGCGTGCGGTCTAGTGAAGACTGGATAGAGGGGCACAATCCCTCCCCCTCATCTCCTGGCCTTGCTCCTGTTCATACAGCCACCATGCTGTTGGCCTTCTTGGCTGCCAGGCCTCACCACATACTTATATGCACCTTCATGTTCCCCACGACCCTCAGGGCCTTTTCTGCTGAGCTGTGCCCCAGCCAGGGCTGTTGCCCAGGGTTAGGCAACCCCAGCGGCAAGACTTGGAATTTCTCCTTTCTGAAATCTGGTAGCTTCTTGTTGGCCCACTCTTCCAAGCTTTTGAGGTTCCTTCCAAAGGCAGCCCTCCAGTGTATACAGTGGTCCCCTGCCTCAGTTTTGTGTCATCTGCAAATTCTGTCAGGTCCTCTGGGACATTGATAATATCATTAAGTCCCAGGAGAGACCCCAATGCATCCAATCAGTCTTTTACTCGCCTTTTTGCCCAGCCTCAACTGGACAGGGGAGACAAAATATAATGAAAGGCTCGTGGGTTGAGATAAGGACAGGGGTATCACTCAGCAATCACTGCCACAGGCAAAAGAGACTCGACTTGGGGACATTAATTGACTTCATCGTGAATCAAAGCAGTGTAGCATAATGAGAAAATAAAACTAAAACTTAAAACACCTTCCCCCCACCCCTCCCTTCTTCTTGGGGTCAAGTTACTCCTTGTTTCTCTACCTCCTCCCCCAGAGTGGCACAGGGGGATGTGGAATGGGGGTTGAGTCAGTTCATCACATGTTCTCTCTGACGCTTCTTCCTCCTCACACTCTTCCCCTGCTCCAGAGTAGATCCCTCCCATGGGAGACAGTCCTCCAGATACTTCTCCAGCTTGGGTCATCTCCACAGAGTTCACTCCTTCAGGAACAGACTGCTCCCGTGTGAGGTTCCCATGAAGTCACAAGTCCTGCCAGCAAACCTGCTCCAGTGTGGGCTCCTCTCCCAACGTGTCCACAGCTGCGTCCAGGAGCCTGCTTCAGCATGGGCTCTCCACGGGGTCACAGCCTCCTTTGGGTGCATCCACCTGCTCTGGCATGAGGTCCTCCCGGGACTGCAGGTGGATATCTGCTCCACTGTGGACCTCCATGGGCTGCAGTGGGACAGCCTGCCTCACCATGGTCTTCACCAAGGGCTGCAGGGGAATCTCTGCTCCGGTGCCTGGAGCACCTCCTCCCCCTCCTTCTTCACTGACCTTGGTGTCTGTGGAGTAGTTTCTCTCAGGTATTCTCACTCCTTTGAGTGACTTGATCCCCACCCACTGATAGCTGTTCTCCATAGGTTCTGCCTCAAGGCACCAGGGTCTGGGAGACCTTGCTGATGAAGGCTGAGCCAAAGACAGCATAGAGCACCTCAGACCCATTTACACCTGCTCTTGCTAAATTCTGCAGTGGCCCCACATGGTCTTGGTTTCTTCTTTGACTCTAACTTCAGTGGTAAGAACTCATCTTGGTGCCATTGAATTCCCTTGAGAGAGTCAACTGGATGTCCATATGGGCCATTGCAGGAGGCTGTCCTTAAAGACCGGCTGTACTGAGCTCTGCTCAGTGTGCAGTACTTGTGCTCTGCTCTTCAGTGCTCCTGCCCCTAAGTTCCCCAACTGAAAACCCCCAGAACAGGCCACAGTTTATCCCTCTGAGGTCTTGCATCTGCACTTGTACTCTCCTTTTAACACTCTGCTCAGGAGCTGGGACACACACTGATATTCATGGTCGCTACAACAGAGTGTGATGCTGGTTTTCACATCCCTGACCAGCTCTTCCATGTTTGCAAGTACCAGACCCAAGCAAGCATCACCTTTGTTGGGCTCCCTGGAAGCTGTGAGAAGAAGTTTTCCCAAAAACCTCCAGAAACCTCCTGCACTGCGATCCCAATCCAGTGAATGTCGGGGTTGTTGATGTTCCCAGTAAGACCCGGTGTCATTGATCCAGAGAAAGCCTCAGGTTTTCAAAGAAGGCTTTGTCCATTTCTTTGCCCTGACTGCAGTTTCCTTATGTCCTGCCACAATATCACCCTAAATGGCCTCTCCTCTAGCTCTCACCCACAAGCGCTAAGTCCACCTCTTGCCCGTCCCATAGTGGAGGTCCATACTTCCCAGCAGCTCCATCAAACAGATGATGAGCGTCTCCTGAAGAGCCTGTGTCCATCCTGCACATCCCCCGAGTTGTGCGAGCTGTCCCACCACACCTTGGCAGTTCTGCCATCCATGTGGCACTTCTGTGATGGCACGCGGGGCTCCAGCTTCTCCTGTCTGTGCCCCAGGCTGAGGGCATTGGTGCACATGTGGGCTGCAGCACCTCAGCTGCTGCCCGCTGGGGCCCACCTCAGACTTGTCACAAACTAAACTGGAACTGAGTCCCAAGACCCCATATAGGTAAAGGCTTTGCTACATGGCAGAGATGTGCTCGGAATGGATTGCAGAGGTCAATGTAAAAGATTATATGAGATGTAGATGTAGATGTAGATGTAGATGTAGATGCAGATGCAGATGTAGTTGTAGATGATGAGAAAGATGCCATGAGGGGTCCACAGAATGAGCAAACCCTGCTCTCACTGACTCCAGATGGAAGAGGGCCTGGGCTGTGCAGCCCTGACAGGAGACCATGAGACACCATAGTCAATGCTGATCTAATACATATAGGTGATGGAGAAGAGAAAGAGAGAAACTTAGCTCTCCTGGTGCAAAATAACACCACCGGGGCAGACAAATACCTCTATATGCTGCCCTGTCCATACCGAGTGGGGACAAGTTTCATTCTCCTAAATGTGGCCATCTGCTATCGTTTCAATTGGCCAAAGGAGTTTCCCAATGGCCTCCAAGATGGACACCGCCCTGTCCATGAGAATTGCTCCACTAGAGCCTGAAGTTTCCTGCACATACCTTGGGCCACCTCTGGCACCTCAAATGCCATCAGGTATTTGCTTCTGAAGCACTCACTCCTGCCCTCCATCTCCATTAATTAGCAGGGGAGCTGAGACAAAAAGCTCCCATGCAAATGTCCATTTTTGCACACCTGAAGAGAAGCAAGAGAAATCCCACCTCCTGTGGGTTTGTGACAGGCATGGAAGGGAGCTGAGACCCCTTCCAGGCAAAAAAACTACAAACCCAGAATAAGATGCCTCGATTGCCTCAGCTGAATCTCTTCCCTCAGAAGTGGTCAAGGAGATCCCTCACACTCACTGGGTATTCCGCCTACTGATGGGACAAGGAAAGGTGATATTTAGACTGAACTCTGTCTCTGAGCAGGAAAATGACAGTGCTGGGAAGTAGTGTCTCTCCCCAGGTGAGAGAGGGAACAGCAGTGATTCCTTCAGCCTGTTTCACAGCAGGTTCCCCTGGAGCCCCAGGGACACCTGGAGGGAGCCCAGAGGGGGCAGAGAAAGTGCTGCCTTGGGCTGGTCCTCTGCTGCTGAGCTGGGCTGGGCTTTGGGGATGGAGGGAGGGAGCTGATGGCAAGTGGGCAGTGCTGCAGAGAGACAGCTCTGCCCAGGAGCAGCTTTTCTTCAAAGCGCAGCAGGGCTGAGGGCACTGCCTGCAGGCACCGAGGGGAGAGGAGCGAGGCAGAGAGAGCTTAAAGGCAGTGTGGAATGGGAGGACAGCTGAGAGTTCACTGGGAAAGAAATCTTCACAGCCCTCTATATGGTAAGTCTCTGAGCTGCAGGACAATAATAATGAGTATTCTGCAGGGGTGTCCTAGACCTGGTTCTTCCCATAGCCTGTACAAACTTCCCGGAGGACTCTCACAGATTCCCTAGTATAGAGGAGAAGGATGTGCTCCACAGCAGTGTTTCCTCCCTGCACTGTCAGAGGGACAGGGCACGATGGCTGCCTTCTCCCGGGGATGGCTGTAGGGGTTTGAAACCAGGTGTGCATCTAGGGGTGCCCAGGGCTGTCCTTCAGAGCAGGGTCCCTGCACCCCAGGGCACTGTGAGCCGGGGCAGGGACTCCGCTGCCTGCCAGGGTCAGCACTCAGCCTGCCCAGGGAGCTCCCCAGGGCACTGCGGGGAGAAGCTCAGGGTGGAAGGAGTGACCGCTAGCCAGGCAGGGTCCTTCTGCTGTTGATAGGGTGCTGTGTGTGTCTGGGCTGCTAACAGCTCCACATCACCCCCAGAACATTTCTGGAGAGGATCTTTCAAAGATGACAGTCAAGGCAAGGCTTTCCTGCTTCAGCTTGTGCATTCCTGAGTCTTTGCAATAAAGGTTATACTAGTTGGGTGGGTGGGAATGGAAATGGATCTGTCACGTGTGGACAACCCTCTGAGACACCTTAACTGTTACACTGAGAGATCCCAGGTCAAGCTCACCAAGTGACTCTTTCCAGAGGAGACTTTGCCATAGGAAGGTCAATGAAGTTGCTCTTTGAGACAAAGTTGCTTTCCCGACCCTCAGTTCATGTCCTGCACTGAGGGAGAGGAGAGAGGGCAGGGAAAGAGTGATGGAGGTGTTGAATTTGGACAAGACACCAAGACTCCAGGAGCATTGCACTGAGGGATGGGTAGGTCTGCAAGGAACCTCATCTAGTCCCCTAAGGCACTGCTCAGCCTACAGACAGCAGGGCAGCATCACCTCGGTGGTGTCTGTGGGACTTGTTTGAGCTGCTCCTTAGCTTCTGCATACACAGAGATGCCCCTGGGCAGTGCCCTGCTGCCAGGAGGTGTCTGCAGGGCAGAGCTGAGCACACAGCGGGTGCGTTGGGGTCTCTGAGCACTGGCAGGGATCAGACACATGGGGACAGGGAAATAGCTCCTGGCAGGGAGAGCTCCAGGTATCAGAGACATGGGCAGGGAGGGAGAGGGAGCTACTCTCAGAAAGACTGTGGGAGGGGGAACTGGGTACCTCCCTGCCATCCCCTGCAGTGCAGAAACCTCTCCTGGAGCACACACCACCCCCCATCAGGTCTCCTCTCCCATATAGATGTAGCACAGCCTGTGGAAATGCATTTTTCAGGTCTGGGAGAGAGCCAATCCACTTTTTGGATGCCCCATTATTAGGATGTTTGACTCGTTCCCTGGGGGGTCCTGCTGGGCTGCAGGGTGCCCTCCAGAAGGGCACAGCTCACCCATGGCATCTCTGTGTTATGCAGGAGCCCCATGGAGAAGACAAGTCAGCGCTAAGGCCACAGAAATGCTGCTGGGTGGCTCCACGCAGGCAGCGGCAGTGAGCCCTCTGTGCCCCTGGCTGGGAGGGGAGAGCTGAGCTCCTCCTTGGGTACGCTGAGGCAGGGTGAGGGGTTTGGAGGTCTGCACTTGAAACTGCATTTCTTTTGCTCTCAGCAGTGTCCAGTTTCACTTGGGGAGAACACTTGAGTGCTATCGTCCTCCAGCTCAAAGAGGTGCCAGCACAAGGCAGCTGAGACCAGGGCTGATGGACAGGCTGGCTGTCCTCACTCTGCACTAAGGGATGGCCCCTCTGCTTCTCAGGACCCACAAGGTTTCACCTGGAGGGCAATACTAATGCCAAGGATTTCTGCCTTAAAAACACTCCTCGGGGTTGGTGGGGCCACTAGAGCAGAATAAACAAAACAAAATCCTCACAGCTCTGCTCCGGGGTTGGGTGACTTGGGAGAGACAGTGGGGAAAAGCTCTTTGATATCACGAGCGGATTTAACCATAGACCCTGCGTTCCTATTTCTATATTGCTGTAGGGCAGCGCTGGCTCCCCCAGAGCCCACCTCAGAGTGCACTGCTGCCAGGGACACCCTCAGCCAGCACCAACCAGAGCTCACAAAAGGGACCTGCCAAACATCTTCTTGATTAGGGACAGGTGGTTTGGGGGTTTCTATAAGAAATGGAATAGATTTTTCTCAGAGAAATCAGTCCTAACTCATTGATGCCTTTTCTTCCATAAATAGGCTCCCATGCCATGAGGGACCAAAAGACCAATGGAAGCTCCATGACCAAGTTCCTCCTCCTGGCATTTGCAGACACACGGGAGCTGCAGCTCTTGCACTTCTGGCTCTTCCTGGGCATCTACCTGGCTGCCCTCCTGGGAAATGGCCTCATCATCACCACCATTGCCTGCGACCACCACCTCCACACCCCCATGTACTTCTTCCTCCTCAACCTCTCCCTCCTTGACCTGGGCTCCATCTCCACCACTCTCCCCAAATCCATGGCCAATTCCCTGTGGGACACCAGGGCCATCTCCTATGGGGGATGTGCTGCTCAAATTTTTATCTTTTTCTTTCTGATGTCAGCAGAGTATTTTCTTCTCACTGTCATGTCCTATGACCGCTACGTGGCCATCTGCAAACCCCTGCACTACGGGACCCTCCTGGGCAGCAGAGCTTGTGTCCACATGGCAGCAGCTGCCTGGGGCAGTGGCTTTCTCAATGCTCTGCTGCACACAGCCAATACCTTTTCACTACCACTCTGCCAAGACAATGCCCTGGACCAATTCTTTTGTGAAATCCCCCAGATCCTCAGGCTCTCCTGCTCAGACACCTACCTCAGGGAAGTTGGGCTTATTGTGGTTAGTGCTTTTCTGTTTCTGGGGTGTTTTGTTTTCATGGTGCTGTCCTATGTGCAGATCTTCAGGGCTGTGCTGAGGATCCCCTCTGAGCAGGGACGGCACAAAGCCTTTTCCACCTGCCTCCCTCACCTGGCTATCGTCTCCCTCTATCTCAGTACTGGCATATTTGCCTACCTGAAGCCCCCATCCATCTCCTCCTCATCCCTGGATGTGGTGTTTGCTGTTTTGTACTCGGTGGTGCCTCCAGCTGTGAACCCCCTCATCTACAGCATGAGGAACCAGGAGCTCAAGGATGCCCTGAGGAGACTGGTAACTGGACATCTTTCAGCAGCCATAGGCTGCCTACCTTCCTCTGCAGCTGACTCCCAGTGTACGTCGTGACAGGCCAAGTCTGACTTTCCTACATTTTTTTTTTTCCTTTTCCCTCTTTGGAAGTTGCTGTTTTCAATTAAATATAATTTTTCCTCCCCTTAATGATCCACCTATCTTGTGTGAGCCAGAGACTTTTTATAAATGGCAAACCATTTTCTTTAAGAAAAGAAATGAACCTGCAGCAACTTCTTGGTTTATGATCCATCCTCAGCATAGCAGAAATGAATGGGAAACAGAAACACCTTTACGGCTGCACGAGCTTGGGGCAGGCTGCTTTGTGCTGGGGGGATGAGGAGCTCTTGAGGAATGCAACGAGGAGAGCTCTTGTGCCAGCCTGGGGATACAGGATGGCACGGAGGGGCTGCAGATCTCTCAGGGTATGCTGGAGAGGAGAACAGGGGACACAGGGTGTCACTGACCTCCCAGTCCTTGTGGCCCCCCATGTCTGGGGCTGACTCCTCTCTGCCCCCCAGGGGCTGCTGTGCCCTTCAGAGGGGCTGGGTCTCTGGGATGAGTGCCCAGAGCACTGCAGCACCCTGTGACAAGTAGTGCTGTGGGGCCAGACCAGAGTGGGCTGGGCTGGAGAGAGGGCAGGGGAGGTAGGAGGTCTTGGAGGGAGCTGAGCTGAGCTGGAAAGTTCCTGGGAGAGAAAAACTTCAGTGTACAGCTTGTACTGCATGACTGCGCAGGGTGAGGGCTCGCATCAGGGGGCTTGTGATGCAGAGACAGGGCTCCTGGACGGCTCCACACTTGAATGGACCACAGGAAACATCCATGATGCTGCAAAATGCATGACCCTCCGAGAGGGAGGTCCCATAACTGCAGGGGAAGCGGGAAGGGTTTGTGAGACCCATGGGAGTGCAGGGAGAGAGCGGGGTGTGCACAGCCGTGAGTGTGTTAAAGGCAGGAAGAAGACCTGAAGTAGTGGTGGGGCTGAAGGGGATGTCATGCTGAAGTGAAACAGGTTGATTTTGGATTTTGAGGCAGCAGAAGAAGGAGGACATGCATTTCAGTGCTGGGATATTGTGCTGGTTTTGGCTGGGGAAGAGTTAACTTTCTTCATAGCAGCTAGTATGGAGCGATGGTGTTTGTCTTCCCAAGTAACTGTTATGCATGATGGAGCCCTGCTTTCCTGGAGATGGCTGAACACCTGCCTCTCAATGGGAAGTAGTGAATGAATTCCTTGTTTTGCTTTGCCTGCCTGCGCGGCTTTTGCTCTACCTATTAAACTGTCTTTATCTCAACCCATGAGTTTTCTCACTTTTACTCTTCCAATTCTCTCCCCCATCCCACCTGGGGCTGTGTGGTGCTTAGTTGCCAGCTGGGGTTAAACCACGACAGTCCTTTTTGGTGCCCGAACAGGGGCTCAAAGGGTTCAAGATAACGACAGGTTTGATTGGAATGTGCTCGATCGAATTTATAGCTGTTATTGCTGTTCAGCTATTAATCGGCAGGCTCCTGGGCTTGCCATGGGGCTTGCTTGCCTCACTGTATATTAGAGTCTAGTGCTCGTTAATGGCTGCTTTTTGCTTTCGCTGCTCACTGTACTGCCATACTGCTGATCATCTCCCTCTGCTGTGCCTGGGAACATGTTGATAACAGCAATGGCCATGCGCCTGGGCTGGCAGATGGCCAGGGCATCGCTGCTGGTTCTGTGCTGCTGTACTGGACAGGCTGGAAATCCAGTGTGAACTGGAGTCGAAGGGACTGTGACCTGTGGATGAGTCCACGTGGGAGCAGGACACCCCAAAGCGTCTGTGTCCGTGAATAAGTCCATATCAGAGCAGGTGCACCTCGAAGCGTCTGTGGCCGTGGTTATGTCTGTGCCGCAGCAGGTGTACCTCTGAAGGGATTGTGGCCCAAGGGTAAGCCCACGCAGGAGAAGGTACACCTGGAAGCATCTGTGGCTGTGGATAAGCCCATGCTGCAGCAGGTACACCTGGAAGCATCAGTGGCTGTGCATGAGGTCATGCTGGAGCACTTGAAAGTGTGAGGTCATGCTGGAGCACTTGAAAGTGTGAGGCCATGGAGAAGCCCACGGCAGAGCAGGTACACCCCTGGAGAGACTGCAGCCGTGGGTAAGGTCATGTTGGAGCAGTTTTACTTCTGAAGGCATTGTGACCCATGGATAAGGCCACGCTGGAACAGGTGCACCGCAAAGTGACTGTGGCTCTGGATAGCTCTGTGCCGCAGCAGGTATACCCCTGAAGAGACTGTGGAGCACAGATAAGGCTCCACTTGGAGCAGGTACACCCCTAAGGGACTGCAGTCTGTGGGTAGGTCCAAGCTGGAGCAGGGGCAAGGGGAGGAGTTCATTGCAATGTTAAAATCTATGGTCTATTCCAAAGGGACCAGGGGTGGAGGTTGTAATAGAAAAACCTTTAAATTGTTGTAACCTGGGATCTGAGTTGCATGTTATAGGAATTCCTATAACAAGAACCCCTTGTTGCTCGCCAGGCTAGGAGCAAGGGGAGGAGTTCATTGCAATGCTAAACCCTAAAACCTGGCCCAAAGGGACCAGGGGAGGAGATTGTCATGGAAATACCTTTAAATTGCTGTAATCCATGATTGGAGTTGCACGTTAGAGGAATTACTGTAGCAGGAACCATCTGAACCAATGGAGGACAAGCCTTACAAGAAGCAGTGCAAGTGCAGCAGTGACCCGACCTGAGCTGGCTGTGGTGCCCAATAACTCCATGCAATACAACATCTCTCCTGTCCTGAGTGACCACCATAAGAGATGGAGCCCAAAGTCATGGACTAAATGAACTCAATGGACATTTTGTGGACATTTGTGGATATTTATGGACACTTTAAAGACATTTCACAGGAGTGATCCATAGACTAAGGGAATGATATCTGTGTACTATATCAAAGGATGGGTGTCGTGGTTTAGTCCCAGCTGGCAACTAAGCACCACACAGCCGCTCACTCACTCCCCCAGGGTTGGATGGGGGAGAGAATAGGAAAAGTAAAAGCGAGAAAGGTTGTGGGTTGAGATAAAAACAGTTTAATAAGTGAAATGAAATAAAATAAAATAATAATGACAATAATAATAAAAATTGTAATGAAAAGGAAAATAACAACAACAAGCAGGAAAGGCAAGTGATGCAAATGAAAACAATTGGTCACCACCCTCCGACCAATGCCCAGCCCAAGCAGCAGTCCCCCGGCCAGCTTTTCCCCTAATTTATATACTGAGAATGGCATCATATGGTATGGAATATCCCTTTGGTCAGTTGTGGTCAGCTGTCAGCCTTTGACTCCAGTTCATATTGAAGTTCTCGCACGTCTGGTACGGCAGCACTCAGCGGCGGTGTGACTTCGTTCAGGCCTCGATAGTCCACTGTTAACCGCCACTCTCTGTAAGATTTTTGCACGGGCCATATGGGACTATTAAAGGGTGAATGAGTCTTACTGATCATTCCTTGACTTTCCAGTTGATGGATCAACTTATGGATGGGAACCAGGGAGTCTCAATTGGTGCGATATTGTTGCCGGTGCACTGTCATGGTAGCAATTGGCACCTGCTGTTCTTTAACTTGCAGCAATGCCACCACAGAAGGATCCTCTGAGAGACCAGGCAAGCTAGACAGCTCTTTAATTTCCTCCGTACTCAAAGCAGCTATACCAAAAGCCCACCGGTACCCTTTTGGGTCTCTGAAGTACCCTCTCCTGAGATAGTCTATGCCAAGGATGCATGGAGCCTCTGGACCAGTCACAATAGGGTGCTTTTGCCACTCATTCCCAGTTAGGCTTACTTCAGCCTCCAACACAGACAGTTCTTGGGATCCCCCTGTCACTCCAGAAATACAGATGGATTCTGCCCCCTTGTAATCTGATGGAATTAGAGTACACTGTGCACCGGTGTCCACTAGAGCTTTCTACTCCCGTGGGGCTGATGTGCCAGGCCATCGAATCCACACAGTCCAGTAAACCCGATTGTCCCTTTCCTCCGCCTGACCGAAGGCAGGGCCCCTCTACTCCTGGTCTGAGTCTTCATTACTTGGTTTTTGTAAGTGAAAAACCGAAGTTCCTTCCTCAGGATCAAAGGTACAGTCAGCCCTTCTACTCTGCCCAACAGACACTGGAGCAGTAATTGTCCTGGGTGGATGCTTTTTGGCTGTTGTTTTCCCTTGCAGTTCCTGCACCTGAGCTTTTAGTCTCCAGGGAGGTTGACCATCCCACTTCCTCATGTCCTCCCCCTGGTCACACAGGAAGAACCACAGGGCTGCACGTGGTGTGCGCCACCGGTACCCTTTCCCTTGAACAGGAAAAAGCTGACTCTTAATAGCTGAGGCTTTGGTTGGAGTGCATGAGGAAAACCTACCCTTCTCAGCTTGCTCAAACAGGTTTTGGGTCAGTCTGTGTCTGTCCACAGCCGAGACACAGGCACACATGGAGGGAGCAAGACTATCTTCATATTCTCGGAGTTGTCTGGCCAGTTCATCTCTAGTTGGTGCCTCAGTGTCTGTCCAGCTCATTATCGCCAGGGTGTGGGTGTAAGACATCGCTGCATTTCGTATAAACTTCCGCCACATGGACCGTGTGCACTGGATTTCATCCAGGTCTTTGGATGCCTGGTCATTATAGATCACCTCCAACACAGCTAATTCCCTCAGATACTGGATGCCCCCCAGAATGTTGGTCCATTTCCTTCGAGAATTTGCAAGTTCTTCCTTGAAGGGATACCTGTCCTTCACACTTGACAGGAGTTGCCGCCAAAGACTGAGGACTCCTGCCTTTTTTCCAGTCCCTTTGTCAATGGCCTTATCCTTAGCAAGGGATCCCAGCTGCCGGGCTTCCTTACCCTCTAATTCCTGACTCCTGGCCCCAATATCCCAGCATCAAAGCAACCAGCTGAGAATTAGCTCACCTGGTTGATGGCTAATATCTTTTTGCATATTTCACAGCTCACTTAAGGATAGGGAGCAGGTGGTTTCTGTCTCACTGATTATCTCAGTCTCTTCCTCCTCCTGTTCTTGTGGAGGCTCTGCTGCAGAACAGGCTGCCTCTTCTGATTCTTTCTCCTGCTCCCTCTTAGGAGAAGCTTCTTCATCCCTTACTGAACGAGCTGACTTCCGCTTCCACTGTTTCTTTTTAGTTATAGGGGCGACTGATACAGTGCCTGGTTTATTTCCCCTCTCTTCTTCCTGGGGGTGCTGCATAGTATCGAGCAGTGTTTGGTAGATACTGGCCAGGGCCCAGCACAGCGTGGTAAGTTGTGCCTCTCTGGAGTAGCCACAGCATTTTTTTTCACACAGTCTGCTACTTCATCAGGATCCTGTAGTTGTTCAGGGGAGAAAGTCCAGATCATTGGAGGTGAGAAGTTCTCTAGATACCTGCCCATATTCTCCCACATGCCGTGCCACCCATGACCATACTCTCGCGGAGCCTGGCTCATATTCCTAAATTGCTTGTTGGCCTTAGACAAAACTGAAGCAATATGTCTAAGGAATACCAATAGAAGTATTTTAACTACCCACGGATGTTCAAGGTACTGAGAAGCCATTGTAACGAGGGAGACAACATCACAGAAGGAGGAAGCAAGGGTGCCGTTCTGTATTTCTTCCACAAAACAACTCTCAGAGGAAGGAGCACAATTGTTAAATACATCCATGAGATGGTACCCGAAGTACAATAATGGATTCAGCGCAGAGACCAAACACCAGATTACCCAGCTCAAGGTCAGTGTTTTAAAAACAAATCTCCCAGGCAAAACATCACTAATTACTGCAGAGCACAGCAAACAGAAAAAGCGCACAGCAATCTTTAACAAGTACAGCAAAGAAAAGATCATGGTGCAGACCAAATAAACTAATGTTGACCTGTAAATTTTAACAGATAGAAGTTCTGTTGAATCTGTTATTATCTCAAACCCTTCGTGCCCCATGATGGGCGCCAAAAAGAACTATCATGGTTTAGTCCCAGACAGCAACTAAGCACCACACAGCCGCTCGCTCACTCCCCCCAGGTGGGATGGGGGAGAGAATTGGAAGAGTAGAAGTAAGAAAACTCGTGGGTTGAGATAAAGGCAGTTTAATAGGTAGAGCAAAAGCCGCGCAAAGAAGCAAAGCGAAACAAGGAATTTATTCAACACTTCCTGTCGGCAGGCAGGTGTTCAGCTACCAGTTCAGGTGCACCCCCAGCCTACTCGCTGGTGGGGTGGTGTGAGGAGCAGAAAAGGCCTTGACTCTGTGTAAGCCCTGCTCAGCAGTAACTAAAACATCCCTGCTTTATCAACACTGTTTCCAGCACAAATCCAAAACACAGCCCCATACTAGCTGCTATGAAGAAAGTTAACTCTATCCCAGCCAAAACCAGCACACCCCTCCCTCCAGACACTGCTCTTCGTCCTCTTGCTCATCATCTACACTGCAACTGTCTTTGGGAACATCCTCATCGTTGTGCTGGTGATGGCAGATCAGCACCTGCACACCCCCATGTACTTCTTCCTGGGCAATCTCTCCTGCTTGGAGACCTGCTACAGCTCCACCATCCTGCCCTGGCTGCTGGCCAGCTTCCTGACTGGGGACAAGACCATCTCTGCTCCCGGCTGCATGGCTCAGTTCCACTTCTTTTCTAGTTTTGCAGGTACTGAGTGTTACCTGCTGGCGGCCATGTCCTATGATCGGTACTTGGCCATAGGCCAGCCTCTGCTCTACGCAAGCCTCATGACCTGGAGGGTGAGTCTCCAGTTGGCAGCTGGGCCTTGGCTGGGGGGACTGCTGCTATTTGCAGCACTCACCTTCCTCTTATCTCAGTTGCCGTTCTGTGGCCCCAAGGCAATTGACCACTTCTTCTGTGATTTTAGTCCATTGCTGGAGCTCTCCTGCAGTGACACCAGGGTGCTTACACAGGTCGCTTTAACCTTTGGCTTCTCGCATGTGGTATTCCCTTTTCTGTTCGTGCTGGCCTCCTACATGTGCATCATAGCTGCCATCCTGAGGATCCCGTCCCGCGCGGACAGGCAAAAAGCCTTCTCCACTTGCTTCTCTCACCTTACTGTTGTCACTGTCTTCTATGGCACTCTCATCACTGTCTACATGCTGCCCAGAACAGCCCCCCTGAGGCAGCTCAACAAAGCCTTCTCCTTTTTCTACACCATCCTCACACCCCTGGTCAACCCCCTCATCTACAGTTTGAGGAACAGGGAGGTCAGGGAGGCCCTCTGGAAGATGCTCAGGAAAGCCAAGGCCTGCTCCTGGTAGGAGAGAGACAGTAGGGACAAACCACTTGCAGGTCTTTCACAAGGGCAAGCGCTGCAGCTGGGGTGCATCTCCAGAAGTGTGTGCCTCTGAGCCTGCTTCAAACTGGTATGGGGATGAGAGGAGGGCTCTCAGAAAGAAAGATTCTTGTATAGGAGAGACTGTGAAAAATGTAGCGGGTTCGCTTTTCCCTTCATAATAAACGCGTTGGTGATCTTATTTGCGTGAACCATTGAACTGACAAAGTACTCCTTTACTAAGAAAGTAGAAGAAGAAATTTGGGATGACATCTGAGTGTCTTCCACAGACAAGTGTCGGGGCACATCTTTCCCTGCCACAGCTGTGTTCCTCTGGCTCCAGCTGCAGCTTTGTTCCTTTCTCTTCACCTTCTGTTAGGGAAACAGGGACAGCCCCCATCCTAGCTCCTTCACCCTTGGAGGATCAGGCTTTCCTTCTCAGCCATATTTCTCCACCGGAAAGCCTTTACTCAGCCTTCCTCCAGAGCCCAGGGAGAGGAGTGGGCTTGGGGGCTGGATTCCCACAGATCTTGACTCCTTCGGTCCCCTTTGGGATGGGAGCCTTTGCCACCAGGGCACACAGCCGACTCCTCTTCAGCTTCCTCACCAAGAGCCCCATGGCCTCTTCTGCAAAGCTGTTCTCTGACCACTTGGCCCCTCTGGCTTTTTGCATGGGGCTTTTGGGTTTACTCCACCCCAATGTGCAGGACTCTGCCCCTGCCTTGGCTGGATTTCAGCATGCTCCTGAAAGTCCCATTCTGCAGCATGTCACGATCCCCCTCAATAGCGAATCCAGAATCTCAAGCAGCAGCTAACAGAGACCAGAGCTCTTGGGTCACTGGTAGATGGGCACTGAAGGATCCTCCCCTGGTTTAACCTAGAAGAGGCTCAAGAGAGAGTCTGTAACCTTGTCACAAAGGGATAAAATGATCCTCGGTCTCCTGTAAAGAGCAAACTCCTTGTGGGATATTGAATGGGGTTTGTGGGAATGTATAAAGCTTGTTTGGGGGTGTTTGAAGAGGACTGTAGGAGCACACCCAGATTATGCTAGGTGGTTCAGAAGGGCCAAAGGCGGGGAACTGGAGGGATCCAGGTCACTCAGAGAGGAGACAGCATGGGATACCGGAGAGGAGGGCCAATGAAAGGGACCAGCCCCATGTCAACAAGTTGCTGGGTTAGCCTGGCACCTGATTCCTGCCTTGCTTGAAGGTGGGTGTGACATCTGATTTTTCCCAGTCATCAGAAACCTCCCCGTCATCGTGATCTTTCCACCCTGTTGGAGAACAATCCCACCTTGACATCACTCAGCTTCCCTGGCAACCTTGAGTGCATCCCCTCTGCTCCCAGACACATGTGAGCCCAGTTTGCTTCTGTGCTCTCTACCTTGATGTTCCTCCATTGACCAGTGGGTCCCCATTTTCCTTCACCTGTTTTTTTTTCCCCAAAGTGCAAGAGCTTTTTTCTTTGTTCATTACTTCCCCCTTTAACAATTTTGACCTCTAGCTATGCTTCAGCTTTCCTAATGCCACACATGCCAAGACTTGGACAACGTCTCCATCCAGGGTAGAAAATCCATGTCTCTATCTTCCCTGAACTTCCTACCATGCATTGAGCAGCTGGTCTGTCAGCTCTCCTGGCCCCATGGCTTCCACTGCTGTCTCCCATGGGATCCTTGCAAGCAGAGCCTTGAACAACCCAAAGTCTCTTCTCCAGCGGGCGAGGGTTTGGGTGCATCCTACATGCCTCCTACCAACATCTTTCCCCATGCAGTGGTCACACTGCTCCCACACTTAGGCATCCTTGGGTGTTTATCTGAGGTCCAGGTCATGGCATCCATGGGTGGGACTAAAGAGAAAGGAGGCCCCTGTGTCCTAGTGGAGATCTTGTCCAGGGGTTGAGCTCTACAGGACCACATAAGGGGCAATGGGAAATGGCTCTTGCTGCTGCAGGAAATGCAATGGATTCAGCAGGACAGGGGGATACAAGCCCACCAGGCAGTGATGGGGACCACACAGTATGGTGGGTGCAACACCCCCGATCCCCACCCCGACCCAGGCCTGGGGTTAGGGGCCCAGGCATCTTGGCTCTGCTGGATGTCTCTCCAGTGTGCCCAGAAACCCCAACCCAAGGAAAAGAAATGCTGAGACATTTCACTGCTGAGAAGCAAAAGCTTGCTGAAGGCTTGGGAGCACTAGTGCAGGTGTCCCACCACCTGTGGAAGAGTCCAGGGAAGGTTCCAGAAGAAGAGACCTCACAGGCACCTAACACAGCCACCAGCCTGATCCTGGACTTCAGAAAGAAATGACTTCACAAACACAGATGCCAGTCATGAGCCTTCTGCTGGCCAGTCAAGTGCCCAAGCATCAGTGATGTCGTAAGCAACCTCTAGCAGCCGTCATGTTACATACTCAGGCAGAAGTGACCTCACAAGTACCAAGCCTAGTCACCAACCCTCGGCTGGCCTAAGTGGTACTCTGCAACACATGACTTGACACACCTACGAGCTTGCTCATGGTCTCTCAGGTTCTCAGGCAGCAGCACCCTCATAAGTGGCATTCAGGCCATATGTCTGCTGCTGGCCTGTCACAGACTCAGGCAGAAGTGACCTCACAAGCACCTAGCTCATCCATGAGACTGGTGCTGGCCTATCAGGCACTCAGGCAGCAGTGACCTCCAAATCAATGTCCAAGTGGTCCGCCTGCTTCTGGCCTATCAGACCTTCTGGCAGCACTGGCCGCAAAATTAACATCCAATCCAGGTGCCTGCTGCTGGCCTGTCCGGTACTCCTGAAGGAATGACCTCATAGGCACTGAACCCAGCCTTGAGCCTGGGGTTGGCCTGCCACCTGCAGAGACAGGGGTGAACTCCAAATGAGCATCCAAAGCATAAGCCAGCTGTGCAGGTACCTGAGACTACAGCAGCAGTGACCTCTCATGGTTTAAGCCCAGCTGGCAACTAAGCCCCACACAGCCGCTCACTCACTGCCCCCAGGTGGGATGGGGGAGAGAATCGGAAGAGTAAAAGTGAGAAAACTCATGGGTTGAGATAAAGACAGTTTAATAGGTGAAGCAAAAGCCGCACAGGCAAGCAAAGCAGAGCAAGGAATTCTTTCACCACTTCCCATCGGCAGGCAGGTGTTCAGCCATCTCCAGGAAAGCAGGGCTCCATCACGCATAGCGGTTACTTGGGAAGACAAACACCATCACTCCGAATGTCCCCCCCTTCCTTCTTCTTCCCCCAGCTTTATATGCTGAGCATGACATCATATGGTATCGAATATCCCTTTGGTCAGTTGGGGTCAGCTGTCCCAGCTGTGTCCCCTCCCAACTTCTTGTGCACCCCCAGCTTCCTCACTGGTGGGGTGGTGTGAGGAACAGAAAAGGCCTTGACTCTGTGTAAGCACTGCTCAGCAGTAAACTAAAACATCCCTGTGCTATCAACACTGTTTCCAGCACAAATCCAAAACACAGCCCCATACTAGCTGCTATGAAGAAAATTAACTCTACCCCAGCCAAAACCAGCACAGACCTCACATTCAACATGCCAGACATTGGGCTGCTGCTGGCCTACTGGGTTCTCAAGCAGAAGTGACTTTACCAGCAGCTACCCTAGACATAAAGCCTTTTGCTGGACTTTCATGTCCGCACAGAATCATGTAGATTGAAAAGGACCTTTGGAGATCATCTAGTACAATCCCCCTGCCTAAGGGGACTCAGCTAGAGCAGATTGCCCAGGACCGTGTCCAGGCTGGTTTTGAGTATCTCCATGAATGGACACTCCACAGCCTCTCCGGGCAGCCGGTGACAGCCTCATGCACCCGTGATGCAGAAATCCGTTTGCTTCAGTTCAGGTTGAATTTCCTGGTTTTGAAGGTTGGGGCCTAAACCATGTGCCCTGGGTGGGAAGGCTGAGGGACACGGGCTTCTTCAACCTGGTGAAACTCCTCCAGTGAGGGTCGTCATCCAAAAGGGATAAACTCACTGGAAACATTTTAGCGAGAAAGATGGGAAATGATAGATATAGACAGAATGAAGGAGTTGGCTGAAGAGATAGTTAGCCTACTGAAAGACAAGGGCAGGCTGCTAACTCCCTGAAGCTCAAAGCAGCACCTGGGTAGTCGAAGAGATCTGGCTGAGCAAGGAGTAAGGGGAGGGGAAAACTGGAGAGCAATGGAGGGGCATAGGTCCAGACTGCCTGCCGAGAAGATGCTTTTAGACCTGGCCATTTTGTCAGGACAGGTGGAAAGATTCAAGAGATTAAATACAGAGGATCATGGACAAAGTACTGGCAAAGCAAGTACGGGGCAAGTCAAGGTTTCTTCTCCTGCAATTAATACTCTTCCTGGAAATTCCCATTCTTACATGGTGGGAAAACATTGTCATTTTATAAAAAAATACTGAGTCGTCTCGGCTGGTGAAAAGGTGCTCTTTTGAAAAACTGCAAGCAGTTCCAGGCAGAGCTCAGTTGTCTCACCATGGACACTGAGGGACGCTTGTAGAGGTCCCAGTGTGTCTGAGGTGGTTCCCTATGGCTGGTCACTGTTACACAGGACAGGAGGTCTCCTGCAGGAGACCAGAGCCCCTTGAGAGCTGCTGACAGAGGCCAGGCAAAGGGTCCCAGGACACCTGCACTGGCACCAGCCATCTCTGTCCCTGTAACTTAAGACATCTCTGTCCCTGTAGCTACATCCCACCCCAGTTCTGGAAGTCCTCGTTTCTTTCCAGATAGCAATTAAAAAAAATGTTTGTGAAATCCCCCAAAGACTTGTATATCAAAACAAAACAAAGCTAAACTAGGAGGAAATAAACACAAAGAATCAAAAAAACCACTGAAAACTACTTTAAAAAAGGTCTTTCTTTAAGATCTTTCCTCATTTCTTCTTTGTTTCTTTTTTATTGGTATTTTCTAAACATTTCTATCACAATAAGGCCTGCAGCATAAAAAAAAAAGTTATCTCTATGTCTTGCAGAGTTCCGAGTGTGCTAAAAACCCTGCCCACCCAGGAGCATCCATGCCACTCCTCACTCTCTGCACAAAAAGAGTCACCCACCAAGGTGGCAGCCTCTCTCAGCTGACATGGTGGAGCAGGGTGACCAGCTTCAGTGAAACACCCTGGGTTTGGGTGGCCAGATTTGCAGTCATCTCAACACATGCCTTTTACATTGTTGAGTTAAAGGGGTCTCTGGATCACCTATGAACACTCCCTTTTCATTCCCTCCAGGGTAAATGAAGAGTGACGCCTTTTTAGGTGAAGAAAGGGAGGAGACTGATCTCCTCCAGCAACAGACACCTCAGTGCAGATGTCTGTGGCAAGTCAAGTTTTCTAGACTTCCCTTTCTAGTCAATGGAGAGAAAGAAGTTGTCTCGACTGACGTGCCTGGAGATACTTTTCCTGGTGACCAGCTAATGCTCCAGGAGGGCTCCCGTAGGTCCTGGGTCAGGTTTCCAAGCACCCTATGGGTACTTATCCACCCCAGGGCATCTCAGAGAGCAACAGCTGACAGATGTGGGCAAAGGAACTAATGGAATTAATTTTCTCCATCACCTTCCCAGGGACTGAGATGCAGCTGACCAGCCTCTAGTTCCCTGGATGCTCCTTCTTGCCCTGTTTGAAAATGGGTGCAATGTTTGCCTTTCTCCAGTCACCAGGGACCTCCCTGTTTGCCCGGGCATTTCAAAGATGACCAAGAGCAGCCTTGCAATGACACCAGCCAGCTCCCCCAGCACCCTTGGGCACATCTCCTCTGGTCCCACGGACCTGTGTTTGCCCAGCTGGCATAAATGTCCCCCCAGACACATCTTCCCCTGCCATGAGTGCAGCCTTGCCAGCACAGATGTCGGTAGGAGACTCAATGACCAGGGAGGTCTGGGGGCAGATCCTATCAGGAGAAGAGGATGGAAAAAACCCAGTGAGTTCAGCCTTTTCCAGGTCTTATCACTCAATGTCCTATCCTCTGAGCCATGAGACCACATTTTCCTCAGCTGACTCCTTGTGCTGCCCATGAACTGACAGAAGGCCTTCTGGTTGCTGTCCCCATCCCCACCACACCTGGGCCCTGTGTCCATCTTCCTCCTCGACAGCTTGCTCCCTCTTCCACCCCTGTGCAATGCCTTCTGCTGTTTGAACTCTTCAGCCAGAAGATCCCTGCTCATCCCCACCAGCCTCCAGCCAGGCCCTGCTCGACTCCCAGGCTAGCAGACAGATGTGCTTCTGGGCTTTCATGCTGTTGTCCCTGAAGATCCAAGAGGGCTCCATGGACCTTGGCTCTCCAGGATTGCGCCAAGCAGGTCTTGAACAAACTGAAATCCGCTCTCCTGTACCTCAAGGCTGTGATTCTTCTGTTTGTCTTTTTTCTCTGCCATGGTCACTGCAGCCATGGCTGCCCTCAGCATTGACATCCTCATCCAGTTCTGCCTGGTTTGTGAGTAACAAAGTCCAGCCCTAGTCGGTCATCGACTGCCTGTGTCAAAAAAGAGCGGGGTGAGGCAGGTGAAAGGGACCTGTCTGTGTGCTGGCTCTGAGGACACCTCTGTTACAGCCACCCAACCTGCTGCAGCAGGCAGGAGGACAGGCCACGCTCATGGACGCCCTGCTCAGCCCCATCTCCTCCGGAGCAGACCTGACAGCAAGCAGCACGTACCTCCTTGCCCAGGTCTCCTTGAGTCCCACGTTCTGCCCCTGATGCCCAGACACAACACGGGGATCACCCGCAGGCTTGCTTTGGCCGCTCCACCTTCCCCAAAGTTGCACTTGATGTATTATAACCAGGCAGAAGGTTTTTCATAGCGTGCTGCAAGAGTCCGTAGTGCATGCACGGAGGTACAGTTTGAAGGTGGGTGGGTGTGCACAACAGAGCAGAGCTTTCTGGGACAGCACTAGCATCCTGCAGAGGTAATTGACCCTTTCTTTGCTTTATCCCTCCTTTCAGAAGGTCCCCTTGGGCCAAAGTAGGCTCAGAAGCAGATCTGGGAATTCAGCTTGGATGGGGTTCACCTGGAAAGAAGAGCCCAGGAGGGAGCTAATACCCAAGCTGTGTGGGGGCTGACCAGGTTCCTGGAGGCCAAGACAATGAAGGAAGCAAGTGATTTAAAAGTGCTGGGAGGAAAAATTACACTGAAGAAGGGTCAAGACTCCCTGTCAGCTGTAAGAGGAGCTTGTACAAGGAAGAGTGGAAAGACGCCCAAACAGCTGTTGGCTAAACAGGGAGAGCCAAATCCCAGGTGGAGTCCATGGGATGTGGGAATGCACCAGAAGAAGAAGCTCCTTGCTGTCCATGAACACCGGGAATGCTTTTAATAGTCACAGGTGGCATTCAGCTTCCCTGATGCCCAAAACTGACATGTAGGAGCTTCAGGGTCCAGACGATGGCCTTTGAGGTGGTTAAAGAAGGATGCAATGAGCTTCAGGGGCGATGTAGAGCCACCTGAGGCAGTGCCTCCCTTGCAGTCAGTGGGGTGGATGTTCACCTGACTTGTCTTTGCTGGTCACATAAAACACAGGAGGTTTTGTGCCCCATAAACACCTGCTGTCTCATCTGCTGATACGATACCGGACAAGAGATGCTAAGAGCATTGAGGTTCAGAATAGACCTTGGGAGGTCTATAGAAAACCACTCTGCTCAAAGCGGGGTCAGGTGTAGGTTAGACCTGGTTTCTCAGGGCTTGGACCATCTGAGTCTTGAAAACCTGCAAGGACAGAGGACTTCACAGTCTCTCAGGGTGGCCAGTGCTTGCCTCATGGTGAAAAAGGTGAGTCCCCCGCTTGCTGTGAGGTGCCCCTCAGCCATCCCTTCTCCAGGCTGAACAACACCAGCTTCATCAGCCTTTCCTCACAGGGTAAATGATCCCACCCCCGGACCATCTTCGGGGCCCTTCGCTAAACCCACTCCAGCTTGCCGGCCCCTTTGCAGTCCTGGGGTTCCCAAAACCGGACACAGTGGTCTGGATGTGGTCTCACAAGTGCCAAACAGAGGAGGGGAGTCCCTCCCCTCCATCTTCTGGCCATGCTCCTGGTCACACAGCCCAGGGCCCTGCTGGCCTCCCTTGCTCTCAGGGCACGTGGCTGCCTCCTGTCCAGCTCCCTGCCCACTGAGACCCTTCCCCCAGAGCTGGTCCCCAGCCAGGCAGCCCCCACCCTGTGCCATCGCCAGGCTGAGTCCCCTGCAGGGGCAGAAACTGGCACTTGTCCTTGTGGGTTTTCGTGAGGTTCCTGCCAATACGTGCTCTCCTCCTCCTTGAGCTCTTTCGCTGAGCAGAGCCCTGGGAGACCTTTTTACCAACGTCTAAGGCACTGAAGGCATTGAGTCCCTCAGCCCCGTCTGGGTCTGCTGGTATGACACCCCCCACATCATTCATCTTCCCTGTTCAGCCTTTTACTGCAAACACAGGGACTGAAGCTCTCCATTTTGCTCTCGATGCTGCCTGCACTCCCCATCAGCTCCAGCTGAGCTTTGGCTTTCCTAAACACATGTCCACATGCTCAGGCCACATTTCTAAATTCCTCCTTCCTAGCCTGTCCCTGCTTCCACCTCCTAATCTTTGTGTGGTGGCTCCCATCCCTGCACCAGCGCAGCCCAACTGCCCAACACGTGCTCCCAGGGCCCCCATCATCAGACGCTGCACAGGATGGTGTATGTATGGGGTGGGGAAACATCCTCCACCACAAATCCCCACGCCAGACCTCCATGTCCATCCTCACGAGCTCTCCTTCTTTTGTAGCCCACCAGTGCCCAGCCCCGGACAAGACCCTGCCGTGTCCCATACAAGGGCTCCCAGACAGCCCTGCTCTGGGGTCTGCCAAGGTCTGGGCAAGGCAGGAGGCTGGGGCAGGGCTGGCCGTTTCCCGAACACAGGCACCAAGACCAACAGCAGGAAGGAGATGGCCACAGAGCAAAACCACCAATAACTGGGTGAGTGACCAGTGCTGGAAATGGCCGATGGGAGAGGCTGGGGCGTGAGGAATGCCCTGGAGCACCTTCTCAGTCCCTCCATGCCACCAAGGGCACAGACCAGGCTCCTTTCTCCTGCACCTGCATGTCTTGGCTCCCTACCAGGAGATCGGGCTCTGCACCACACACCCACTGGAGCATGTCCCCGCCCTGCATGGTCAAATGTCTAAGAAAATACTGGTGCTGTCATCTCCTGGGCACTTTCCAGCCCAGCCCAGCCCCTCCCCACCTCTTCCCACCTCCCTTGCCTGCTCCCCAGCCCAGTCTGGGCTGGCCCCACAGCAGTGCCCACCACAGGGTGCTGCAGAGCTCTGGGCATTAAGCCCACAGCCCCAGCCCCTCTGAAGGGCACAGCAGCTGCTGGGGGGCAGAGGGGGGTCTCAGCCTCCCCATCAGCCCCCGGGCTGGAGGCTCACCATGGCATGAGGAAATGGAGGTTAATGAAACTGCAGGACTCCTGCTCTCAAGTCCAGAAGATCCCCCCACAGCCTAACCGTGCCCTCCGGTGTCAGCCCCTCTCCCCATGCCAGCACAGGAGTCCTGGCCAGGGGAGAGAGCACCCTGCCCTGAGTGGGTGCCTGCAGAAAGAGGTTTCTCTTTCTCACTGGTTCCTTCCGTCAAGTCCAGAAATGCTCCCTTGCTCTTCTCCAGAGTTATCCCTGCTCTCCAGAGAGCCTTTCCCCAGGTGAGCACGTCTGCGCTGGCCTGGCTGGCTGTTCCTGGTTCCCACCCCATGCTCCCTGCAGGGCCCCAAGCTGGCAGTGCTGCTCTGCAGAGTGAGGGGGCTGTGGTGCCCTGGGGCCATGGGGTGACCCTGCACTGGCCATGCTGCTCAGGGTGGGAAGCAGAGCCAGCCGGAGGAGGTCACTGCTTCTGAGCCCCTTTCCATCTTCCCTGTCATCTCAGTAGCCAAGGACAGTGCTTGGTAGGACAATGGGGCGTCTCCAATGGCACTAAGGGCAGGGGAGGGCTGCACTAGATCCAGCCCACAGGCTTTCCATGAGAGTGTGAAGAACCACTGTCTAGTCGCACATCCCTTTGCCTTCTGGCTCCTCACAGCCTCTCCTGGCATTGCAGAGCCCTTGTCAACCTATGGTCTCCTCAGGTTCACATTTCCTCTGCGAGACTCCTCCTTGGATTGTCACTCGTTCTATGAGGTGCCACTCACTGCCCACCCAGACTCACACACTGTCCCTGGAGATGCCCTGACTTCTCCTGGCAGCTCCCAGTTCCTCTCCAGGATGGCATCTGCTATCAGCCCCACTGCAGGTGGGACAGTGCCTGGCAGATAAGTCAAAGACCCGTTGCTGTCTGAGTTGACATGTGCAACCAAGAAGGGAGGTCTTCATCCAGCCCTTGGTCACAAACAGATCCCCCTGGCACTCTGAGCTTGTCCCTCAGAATCCATCAAGAACCCAGAAGAGCCAAAGTCCTTTTGAGAGAGCAGCTTCTTGGGTCTATTCCTGACACCAGATTTGGAAGGGCTGGCCAGCCTTCTGGCCCTGTCCTCAGGAGCCCTTTTGGTTATGGTGGTGCTAGAAGAGAGGCCAGCTCTGACACAATGGTTCCCATGGCCCACCCGTGCCTTCAGCCACAGGGATGACCCTGTAGAAACAAAAGGACTGTCACAAGTTATACAAGACCTTAGGGATGACACAAAGGCAAGGACACAGCAGGACAGAGTGGAAATGAGGAGAGACCAGCACTGGAAAGGCCGTGTTCTGCTGCTGTCCATGGTCGTGGCTCCAGGGAAGCAGCAGCCCCGATTTGAAGGCAGCCGAGAGGGAGTGCCCGCCGAAGCAGTGAGGGGCAGCCCCAATGACCATCGGGGTTGCTCCTCCATGGGGCAGCTGGCCATTCACCTCCTGAACCTCTCCAGCACACTCGGGCTGCTCCCCCAGCTCCAGAGGAGATGTGGGAGATAGGAACTGAGACAAATAATTTTCCACTGCTTTCTTTATTGAATTTATCTAAAGAGAGAACCTGCATCCACATGTACATGAGGTATTTGGGTCAGGAAAAAACAAGTAGAAGGCCAAGAATAATACTATCACAGTTACAAAACAAAACAAAACAAAAATTAAAGAAAACAAACCCCAACACAAAGGAAAAAGAAAGACACATATGAGGAAAAATTAGTCCTGGCTTTTCCTGAGATACAGTGGGACCCCTAGTGGGATAATGGGCACCTTATTACTCTGAAGTCGATCGCATTCAAATACTTTCCACAGGGCTTCTATGATTTCCTTGTTCCTCACGCTGTAGATGAGGGGGTTCACTGCTGGAGGCACCACCGAGTACAGAACTGCCAGCACCAGGTCCAGGGATGGGGAGGACATAGAGGGGGGCTTCAGGTAGGCAAAAAATGAAGTGCTGATAAACAGGGAGACCACAACCAGGTGAGGGAGGCACGTGGAAAAGGCTTTGTGCCGCCCCTGCTCAGAAGGGATCTTCAGCACGGCCCTGAAGATCTGCACATAGGACAACACGATGAAAACAAAACAGCCAAAAGCTAAAAAAGAACTTAATATAAGAAGCCCAGCTTCCCTGAGGTAGGTGTCTGAGCAGGAGAGCCTGAGGATCTGGGGAAGTTCACAGAAGAACTGGTCCAGGGCATTGCCTTGGCAGAGTGGCAGTGAAAAGGTATTGGCCGTGTGCAGCAGAGCATAGAGAAACCCACTGCCCCAGGCAGCTGCTGCCATGTGGACACAAGCTCTGCTGCCCAGGAGGGTCCCGTAGTGCAGGGGTTTGCAGATGGCCACGTAGCGATCATAGGCCATGACTGTGAGGAGAGTATACTCTGCTGACATCAGAAAGGAAAAGAGAAAAACTTGAGCAGCACATCCCCCATAGGAGATGGCCCTGGTGTCCCACAGGGAATTGGCCATGGATTTGGGGAGAGTGGTGGAGAGGGAGCCCAGGTCAAGGAGAGAGAGGTTGAGGAGGAAGAAGTACATGGGGGTGTGGAGGTGGTGGTCGCAGGCTATGGCGGTGATGATGAGGCCATTGCCCAGGAGGGCAGCCAGGTAGATGCCCAGGAAGAGCCAGAAGTGCAAGAGCTGCAGCTCCCGTGTGTCTGCAAATGCCAGGAGGAGGAACTCGGTCATGGAGCTGCTGTTGGACATCTGATCCCTTTGTTCACAAGGCACTGCCAGAGGACGAAAGCACACTCACAAGTTAGGACAGCTCTGAGGAAATCTCTTCCCATTTGTGCCCTTCAAAACCCAACCCCTGAAAACACACAGTGCCTCTCTCCTTTCTTTCAGAAACTTCTTACCTTTCGCTGCCTGGAGCTCTGGTTTATGCTGGCCAACTGTGCCGTGAGGAATGGAGCTCTGCCTGTGGGCTCCCAAGGAGTTATCCCTGCTCCACAGCAGGGGGGACCTGGGAAAGGGGGTGACAGCTTCTGAAAGTCACTGTTCACCTCATCTGTAATCCTCTTCATCATATTCCTGCAGGAGAACCTCAAGGAAACTCCTGCATGTCCTAAAACTGTAGTGACATGAGCAGAGCCAGCTCGCTCCCGAGCCCTCCACACTGCATTGTCCAGAGACCCACAGGTTAGGGTGGGCTGAAAGGCTTTGCTCCCATGCAGCACACAGCTGCATGGCAGTACCTGCAGCGTTGGGGTGTGAGCTGCCCCTGAAGCCCCCTTGTCCCCAGAGAGTCTGAAGGGAAGAGCAAGGGCAGCACGGGCAGGATGGGAAGGTGGAGAAATGCCCCAATGCCTCTGCTGAGGGAGGACGGTGACACCGAGATGGCACTTGGAAGTTTCTCCTCCTCGAGGGTCAGGCTCAGCCTGAGATCCCACTCCCTTGATGGCAGAGGCTCTACTGGGCAGGAGAGGAGACCAAGGGATTGCTCTGGGGAAGGGAACTGCCTGCAGCAGCTGTCCCTGCTGGAAGCTGTCCCCACCTTTCCTCCCTGCCAGCACTCACAGACCCCATCCCACCCGCTGTGTGCTCAGCTCTGCCCTGCAGACACCTCCTGGCAGCAGGGCACTGCCCAGGGCATCTCCGTGTTGCAGGTCCTACAGTGCAGATCAGATCTATACTGAAGAGGACACAAAGGTGATGTTTGGGCATTCTGCAGGCTGAGGTGGGTGAAGGGGCTTGACAAGGTTCTTTGAAGAGCTGTAGATCAAGCACTGTAATGCTGTAAAAGTCTCCTACTCTGGGGTAAACCTTACACCATTTTCACCACCACCAGCACAGCAGGAAACTGAAAGCAAAGACCCTGGAAAGCACCTTCACTCCCAGGTAGCCCCTGCCTTGAGGTGCTTCTGGAAAAGTGCCCTGGGAAATGGGTTGAGGTGATCTGGAGCTGTGAGCAAACCTGACCCACGCAGCAGCCTCTCAACAGGAGAAGAACCCTGCCCTGCCCTGACGTGGGTCATTCCTTCCCCCCACAGCTTCTCCCCACAGCACTGTGGGGAGCTCCCTGGGCAGGCTGAGTGCTGACCCTGGCAGGTGGAAGAGTCCCTGCTCCAGCACACAGTGGCCTGGGGTGCAGGGACCCTGCTTGGAAGGACAGCCCTGGGCACCCCTGGATGCACACCCACACTCACACCCCTGCAGCCCTCCCCAGGAGAAGGCAGCCGTCATGCCCTGTCCCTCTGATGGTGCAGCAGAGAATCCCTGATCTGGAGCATGTCCTCCTCCTCTACACAGGAGCAACATCCCAATGGCTTTGGCCTATGACAGCTTTACGAGATCCCTGCAGGAACTGCAGCTGCATTGCCTTGCAGCCAGAGACTTACCGTGTCAAGGGCTGTGAAGATTTCTCCCCCAGTGAGCTCTCAGAGTCCTCCCACTCCCAGTTGCCTTCAACCTCTCTCTGCCTTGCTCGTCTCTTCTCGGTGCCTGTGGGCAGTGCCCTCAGCCCTGCCGTGCTTTGCAGAGGAGCTGCTCCTGGGCAGAGCTGTCTCTCTGCAGCGCTGCCTGCTTGCCATGAGCTCCCTCCATCCCAGGAGCCTGGCCCAGCTCAGCAGCAGAGGACCAGCCCAAGAGATTTTAATGACCCCTCTGGTGGGTTTTGGGGCTGAGTCCATGAACCTCACACACTGAGAAGAAGATGAAGAAACCTCTCAAGAAGTCAAAGTCTGATGTAAACTCCAGAGTTTCTTGGAGTGTTAATGGGTCCCACGGAGGATCGTTACCAACAAAGCCTCCCCAGGGGCTTGTTAAAGCAGAAAACTGGAGGGAGTGATGACAGGTAGGTAAAGGCGAAGTAAAGGTGAATCTGATGATGAGTAATTAATGATGTGTTACATTAAGCAAAACGAACAAGCCCTGAAAAGAAGCTTCTGCAAAAGGAGATCCTGTTATTGCTCAGGGCTCTTCCTGGGGCAGTGTGATGTGGGGATGTGCAATGCCAAGTGCAAGACTATGGCATGACCCTCCTGGTTGGGGCAAGGAGGTAATGAGGTCATCCTGAATAAGGTTAAGGTGTCTTCTGGTAGACCTTGGTTGCTGAGACAATACCCATAGTCATGGTGATGAAGAGGTCATCTCTGTTGGGGGCTTTCAGGCTTGACACTGTCCTCAGCCATCTACACCACAGGCTGCCCTGTCGTGCCCCACACCTGCACCTCTTCCTTTGAAGACTGTTGACATCCAATCTGCTTTTCAATCTCACCCCAATAACTCACCACCCTTCCTGACATCTCCCCATCCTCCCTGGCTGTTCCTTGACAGACAAGGCCAAGGGCTGGTTCAGACTCCCTCTGGGTGCCCTCTTGTACCAGTTTCAGGCTATTCCCTGAGCACCCAGACCCTCCCCGCCACCAGGCCGAAGAAGTCCAGGTCCCTCAGCCTGTCCACAAAGCACATGTGCACTAGGCCCTTAACTCCATCTTGGCAGACGTCCTCTGGACACTCTCCAGTTCTACCCCTCTTCTCCAAAATGGGGAGCTGCACACTGCGACACGCCTTTGTATGTTGAGCCACACCGCTGCTGAGTAAACAGGGACGGTAACTCAAGTTGTCTGGGTGGCCACGCTCTTCCTAATGCAGCCCCATCTACAGCTGGCCTTGGTCATAGTGAGCATGTGCCACTGACTCGCTGGGCGTCCCTCATGGTGCCCAGGCCCTTCTCCTCAGGGTCCCTGCTCAGCACATCAGGTCCCAGCTGGCACTGATGTATGGGGTTATTCTTCCCCCCAGGGCAGGACTGGCCACTCCTCCTTGCAAAACTTCAAGGCGTTTCTGTTGCTCAAATCCCAGAGTTTCCCAAGGCCCCCTGGGCTCAAGCTCCATTTGGTCAGCTCTTCATGTTTGGGTGCAGATGGCTCACCCTGATGGGGATGTCTCTCACAAAATGACAGCATGAGGTGTTGCAGGGCACTACAGACAATACAAGGAGGTACGGGTTTAATTGCTGACCCAGGTAGGAATTACGATGGCAACCGTCTCTGAAACACCAAAGGAGGGTACAAAGCCAGTGAAACTGGGACTTGGGGAGAAAAGGTAAATGAGGATTGGGCTGTTTGTGGGTTAGGCTATGTTAGTGGAAATGTATACCTATATAGACACTCAGACAATATGGATCCCTCCATGAGCTGGTCTTAGATCCGCCCTCTTACCAGGAGCTGGCCCCAGTATCTCCTCACACCCCTAGTTCATCGACGCACAGACAAGCACAGACACACACACAAATATCTCCCTCCAGCACAGAATCACAGAACCATTGAGGCTGGAGGGCAGACAGCTTCCCCCTTCCCTGTGCTTCCTCTTCACGCTTGGTTTGAGGCAGGAGCTCCTTTCTCAGCCATGCCAGTCTCCTGCCAGCTTTGTGTGACTTCCTGCACGTCCAGGTGGACCATTCTTGGTCTTGAAGAGGAGATCTTTGACCATCAGTCAGGTCTCTCTACCGCTCTGCTCTGCAGGGATGTATCCCATTGGATTCTTCCAAGCAGGTCCCTCAGCAGGCCAGAGCCTGCTCTCCTGAAATCCTGCTCTTTGTTGCCTTCTCTTCTCTCAGGAGCCTCAACTTGACCTTCTCATCCCTGACTTCTACAGCCCGGACCAGCTCTTCCTTGGTGGTAAGTAGCAAGTCCTACAAGACACCTCATCTCACTGCCTCCTCAGTCACCCTGGTCACAAAGATCTCATCAAGGAGCTCCAGAAAGGTCCTGGGTGGTGTGTACCTCGCTATGGGTCCCCTTTCAGCAGGTATTCAGGTACCCATGTCCCCCATGAGTCCCACTGCTGTGGCTGGCACCCCATCCATACAAAGAGCAGAGCACCTCCTCATCCCACAGGATTTTGGGAAATGGAGTTTTTCCCTGCTTGTGGTTCTTTCCTAGACATCCCATGGAGAGTCTTGAACAATTTCCAGATGACCCCCAGAGGCAGAAACCCCCATCCTCAGTCGGCAAGGTCATCTTGGAAGGCTCTGCCATTGACCCACCTGGGGAGTCCCACACCCAGGTCTGTGTTCCAGCAGCTGGAGCAGGGCTGCCAACATCTGGGACACCAATGTTTGGGTGCGTGCAACAGGCAGGACCATGGCCATAGGGATGCCTGTGCTGGGAAGAGTGAGTGCCTAAGACAGACCTGGGTCTTCTGCTGGAGACGCAGCTGGGCTGGAGGAAGTTGACTGGCTTCCTGCTTCCCACCGGCAGCACGAGACTCACAGGGCCTGCCAACCATAGGTCTCACTGCTGCAAGAGCTTAGGAACTCGTCGAGGAGCAGCTGGGTGCAACTTGGCAAAGCAGGCTCTATGTCCTTGCCAGGCTTGGCTTTCCTCCCCATACCTGCTCAGGTTGATCAGGTTACCATTTTGCAGCTGCCACCAGCATCAGGTGGGCAGCAGTGAGGACCCCCAGCTCCTACTTCAGTCAGGGGAGCAGTCTCTGCAGGCAAGGCATGTTGTGGCAGAAAAAGGCCAACAAGGTGTCTAAGGAGTCACTAAACCCAAGCGTGAAAGGAAAAATTACCTTCGCTTTTGACAGAAAGAAGAATAAAAGCAAGTTCATTTGGAGTCTAAATATGGGTCAGATCTTAACTAGAGCCAAGAGTGAGTGTGAATGTTTTCCAGGAAAAGAAAATTCCTTCAGGTGCACTGGATCAAAACAGATCACTCGCAGAATCGCAGAATCAGGCAATAGCTGGGCTTGGGAAGGATCTCTGGAGACTGTCTTGTCCCACCCACCTACTAAACCCCTCTTCAGCTCATGTGCCTGATGGGTGGTGGGATCTGCTGAGCCATGGCTGCTCATGGGCCCCTCATCCTCCCAGTCTGGCCTCACGCAGGAGGAGGGGCTCCCATCGTCACTTGGACACGCTCCTGCACACCCAGAGCTCACCCTGTGAGCTGCCAGGGGCACTTGCTTCCCCACAGCCCAGCAGCCCCAAGATGAACCCCGGGTGATGGATGTAGCTCTGCCAAATGCACCACAGCTGGGGCACATCTGGAGCAGGGCTCTAGGTGTGATCAGAGATTGAACCAGGGAGGCCCCTCCCAGGAACGGCTGCACCTTACAGTTACAGAAGGACGCTGAGACAGGTGGGTACACTTCATGTGGGCAACTACTCCCATCACACGTTCCACATTCTTCACCTCCCCCTAACGGGAACCCTTTGCACACAAAGTGCCATGGTCAGAATGCATCTCAAGATGTGGGAGGACCATCTCTGTCTGCCAGCTCATCACAAAGTGATACGTCAGCTGGAAGTGCAAAGACATGGGTACATCATTCCTGGAAGACTTGTGAGGAAATGGAGGGAGCACCGGGCTGTGTCAACCCCCACTCTCCACTCCCTGCATGCACTGGGAAATGGAGAAATGGGTTGAAGTGAGAAGAGATGTGGGCCCAGTTTAGACAAGCGCAGGGTGATACCGTCCACGGTGAACACGGGAGATGAGGAACAAGTCCATGGGTGGGGACTTGTGCTGTGCTGGATGATTGCAGAGGATGGGGCTGGGCTGCCAAAGCTGCCTGCAAAAGAGGTCCTACTTTCATGAGCCTTGTGGAGAAAGGTGGACCAAGAGCCTGCCTGTACGTGGGGAGAGGGAAAGTCTTCTTCAGTGTCAGCAAGGATGAGACTCCCAGTGCCTTGAAGAATGAAATTCCTCTCTCTTAGCTTCAGAGGAACAATGCCAGGCTCAAAACAGAGGTACCTCGGCCTATTTTAGGTGCGTTAACATAAGTCCCTGCATGGCACAGCCAATTCTCAACAAGCTTCCCCTTCCTTCAGATCTGATGCCACTTCTCATTGCTGCTAAATCTGTTTTCCTGATTATTGGAGTGGATAACTCAAACTCCAAGCTCTGATGCTGGCATTTGCCTTGCACTCCTCTCTTGGGAATTTAAACCCCACCATCTGCTGTTCACTGCAGCCACCCGACACAGACCCTCTGCAGAAGAGCTCACGTACCCATGGTTCCAAGTGCCTATGGCTCTGTCTCAGATATTGGCTCCAGAAGGTCAGAAGAGGCCACCTCAAGCCTCTCATCTAGCTGGGCCCATTCCTGGATGAAAAGAGAAGTGGCAAGATTTGACAGTCCTCTTCCCATGGTGCTTCCCCCTGCATCAGCACCCTCATCTCACTCACAGGTGGGGATAGATCATCTGCTGGGCAACCAGCTCAAGTTCCAGATGCCACCCATCTTCTCTGGGAACTTGCTTCTTTTAGCCAACAGCAATTGCTGGCTCTTGCTCCACCTGCTCTCAACCCAACCACAGCTTCATCGCCCTTCTCACCATCAGCACCTTCTGTTCCTTCCAGAGATGACTCTTGCCTCGCTGAGAGCCACTCCCAGGTGATCAACAGCCTCTGTAACAGTGGCTGTCAGGGAGAGGGAAGGAAGGCATGAAGAGTTACACTGACCTTGTGCCTCCAGGAATTGTCTTCTTTGTATCAGCCCTTAGGAAGCCCTGCTAAAGCATCTCCCAAATTGAGTGCTGGCAGGACGCTCTCCTGCAGACACTTCTGGTCTGAGCCTCCTCCCGACTTCTGCACCCCTGGGCTGGGTGCTCTGCCTGCCACTGCACGATCAGGCCACTCTCCTACACAGAGGCAGAGTTCCCTGGCACACTTCTACACACAACCATCTCTACCTCATGCCCTGCCGCTCTTTGGAAAGAAACACCTCTAGGATTTGAAGACATGCTTCAGGGCTGCCCATTGCTGTCACCCTCACTCCTCTGGATATCCACAGAGTGCTGGGGGGTGCTTGGGCTCCTTTTTAATTAGGACATAAACAGAGTGTTCACACATATCTCAGGACAACAGGTGACACCATCCGGGCCCCAAAGACACCCACAGAAGGTCCTCTACTTCACAGTGGTAGTTGGTGTAAGGGCCAACTCTCACTCCCTGCTGTAATACTCAGGGCTGTGTGAGCACTATGAGAAAATGTAGCTCCAGCTCCCCACCTGGTTCCTGCTTCCTGGGCTGCCTCCATAGTGAGGCTCCCATGCAACTATTGCACATGATTGTGAAACACCCCACAGCATGCAGGATGCCTTTGCACAGCCTGGATGAAACATCTGTGCTCCTGGGATGCAGCAGTCACCTTGGGCTGCAGGTTCCTCTCCTCCTGCTCTTCCTGATGACCCACACCATGACCCTGGCTGCAAACCTCTCCACTATTGTGCTGGTGGTTGTTAATGGGCATCTCCAAACCCCCAGGTACCTCTTCCTGGGACACTTGTCCTGCTGTAGCTCCACCACCCTGCCTAGGCTACTGTCCTGACAGGGGACAGGGCCGTTTCCATCTGCTGCTGCATCCTGCAATTCTCCTGCTTTGCTTCTCTCACAGGAGCAGAGTGCTCACTCCTGGCTGTGATGTCCTCTCATCACCGCGTGCCTGGCTGCAGACTGCTGCTCTATGCAGCCCTGAGGAGGGCCACATCCTGCCTGCAGCTGGCAGCTGGGCCATGGATCAGTGGGGTCCTGGCCACGGTGGCCAACACCTCCTGGCTGTCAGGCATTGTCTTATGTGGCCCCACTGACTTCCACCTCTCCTTTTGTGAGTTTTGCCTTCTCCATTCTCTGTATTTACTTCATCTCCATTGATTATAAAGTTGCACCTTACCCGGAGGTCTCCCAGGCCCTGTGCCTGTATAAGGTGTCCTCATTGTCCCTGCATTCTGATGCTTGGTTCTTGCCATGGTGTTTCTGAGATTGTTACAGTGGAACTTCCATTCATCACCCCTTCCATTACACTAGTAACCCCTTTTTCTTACCTGTACTGTCCTACATCTGCTCAAGTTGTTGTGCTGGAGGAACCACGACTCAGTATGAGGTGTCTGCACATGTACCTTAAAGGCAGATGTGCTGGAGCTTCAGTGCACAGGGACCTTGAGACACCTGGGGATTTGGCCAACAGAAACCTCCTCAAGTTTTACAAGGAGAAGGGGTGAAGGGGCAAAGTGGCACTGGATGGCCTGGACTCTGACCAGAAGGGCCTGGGCATTATGAGGGATGCCGTATGAGCCACTGGGAAAGGCTCAGCATGAATAAGGCCAGCTGCATACGGGGCAGTGTTAGGAGGAGCGTGGCCACCCAGACAAGGGGAGTTATCATCTCCCTCGACTCAGCACTGGTGTGGCCACATCTGCAATCATAGTCTCACAGAATGGTTTGGGTTTGAAGGGACCTTTAAAGATCATCTAGTCCAATCCCTTCTTTTCAGGGACATCTTCAACTAGATCGGATTGCTCAAAGTCCCGTCCAAACTGACCTTGAGCACTGCCAGTGATGGGGCATCCACAACTTCTCTGGGCATGATTTTCCAGTGTCTCACCACCCTCATTATGAAAAATGTCTTCCATATGTCCCATCTAAATCTACACTCTTTCAGTTTAAAACCATTGCCCCTTGTCCTCTCATTACTGGCCCTGCTAAAATATCACTCTCTCTTATTAGACTCCTTCATACATTGGAAGGCTGTAGTAAGGCCTCCTTGGAGCCTTTTGTCTTTAGGCTGAACAATTCCTGGACTTTAGTAAAGCTTTCGACACTGTCTCCCAGAGTATTCTCCTGGAGAAGCTGGCGACTCGTGGCTTAGACAGGCGCACTCTTCGCTGGGTTAAAAACTGGCTGGACAGCCGAGCCCAGAGAGTTGTGGTGAATGGAGTGAAATCCAGTTGGCAACCGGTCACAAGCGGAGTCCCCCAGGGCTCAGTTTTGGGGCCGGTCTTGTTTAATATATTTATCCATAATCTGGATGAGGGGATTGAGTGCTCCCTCAGCAAGTTTGCAGACGATACCAAGTTGGGAGGGAGTGTTGATCTGCTGGAGGGTCGGAAGGCTCTGCAGAGGGATCTGGACAGGCTGGATCGATGGGCCCAGGCCAATTGTATGAGGCTCAACAAGGCCAAGTGACGGGTTCGGCACTTGGGTCACAACGCCATGCAACTCTAGAGGCTTGTGGATGAGTGGCTGGAAAGCTGCCCGGTGGAAAAGGACCTGGGGGTGTTGATTGACAGCTGGCTGAAGATGAGCCAGCAGTGTGCCCAGGTGGCCAAGAAGGCCACCGACATCCTGGCCTGTATCAGAAGCAGTGTGGCCAGGAGGAGTAGAGAGGTGATCGTGCCCCTGTATGCAGCACTGGTGCGGCCACACCTCAAATCCTGTGTTCAGTTTTGGGCCCCTCACTACAAGAAGGACATAGAGGTGCTGGAGTGTGTCCAGAGAAGGGCGACGAAGCTGGTGAGGGTCTGGAGCACAAGTCTGATGAGGAGCAGTTGAGGGAGCTGGGGTTGTTCAGTCTGGAGAAGAGGAGGCTGAGGGGAGACCTCATCACTCTCTACAACTACCTGAAAGGAGGTTGCAGAGAGGTGGGTGTTGGTCTCTTCTCCCAAGCGGCTAATGACACGACAAGAGGAAATGGCCTCAGTTTGCGCCAGGGGAGGCTCAGGCTGGGTATTAGGAAAAATATCTTTACTGAGAGAGTGGTAAAACACTGGAGCAGGCTGCCCAGGGAGGTGGTGGAGTCACTCTCACTGGGGATGTTCAAGGAACATGTGGACGTGGCATTGTGGGACATGGTTTAGTGGGCATGGTGGTGTTAGTTGATGGTTGGACTTGATGATCTTACAGGTCTTTTCCAACCTTGGTGATTCTGTGATTCTGTGAATTCTAACGCTCGCAGCTTTTCTTCATAGGAGTGGTCTTCCAGCCCTCAAAACATTTTTTGTGATGCTCCTCTTGACCCGCTCCAACAGGTCCATGTCTTTATTGTGCTGGGGCCCCTAGAGCCAGACACAGTGTTTCAGATGAAGTAGTATGAGATTGGAGTAGAGAGGGAGAATCCCCTCCCTCCACTGGCTGGCCACACTTCTTTTGATGCAGCCCAGGGTATGATTGGCTTTCTGAGCTGCAAGTGCACATTGCCAGCTCTTGTCCAATTTTTCACGCACCAGTGTGCCCCTGTCCTTCTCCACAGGTTGCTCTCAATCCAGTCATCAACGAGTCTGTATTGATACTGAGCTTTGCCCCGACCCAGGTGCAGGGCCTTGCACTTGGACTTGTTGACCTTCAAGAGGGGCGCATGGGTCCCATTTACCAATTACTTAAACAACTGAATGTTTCTTTCCCAAGGTTTAGGGTCCTGACTATACTTTTCCCCTGGCATATAACCCTTCAGATCATGAATCCCACCAGGGTATGATCCCTGCAGCCCAGGCTCCCACTAATCTTGGCCTCTCCAATACGTTTCTCTGAGTTGGAGACCGGGCTAGGGAGTTGGGTTTGGGTTTAGGCTGCAGGCATGTGCTGAGTGTTTCTACTTTGGCATTCGTGTTGAGGGAAGGGCTAAAGATGAGAGCTCCAGCTTAGGTACTAGGGTTAGGGTACAGGCAAAGGCTTAAGGTGAGCTGCACAGTGCCACGTCTGAGGGGCAAGGGTGGGTAGGCACTCTGCGTGTATCAGCCCTTGTGGAGACCAGAGGCAAACCTCAGCTGCTGAAGACCAAAAGCATCATCATTGTGATGGGCTGGGGATGAGCACGGGCACATCCAAGGGGCTACCTGACACATGACGCCTCTGTCTCCTTTCTTTGTCATCCTGAAATCTCTGCCTCTGATTTTCTGCTCTAATCAGCCCCCAGGGAGGCACGCTTCAATTTCCTGAAGCAGCTTCATCACCCACAGCCCTTGGCAGGCCCTACTAAACCTCCAGGGCTCTTGATTCCTGCCATGGCCCTCCGCGCTCACTGACTCTCCCCTGGGAGCTTGTTAGTGTGCAGCAACTGTAAGGAGTTTAGTCTTGCATCTCAATTTTGGCATGCTTGCAGAGGGACTTCCAGGAGAGACCATCTTCGAGGAAGGCTTTTGCTAAGTGTGATGATGTTAACAAGCACCTGATGCCACACAGGTTCATTTCTTTCTCAGTCCTAACTCAGGAATGCTTTGAACATTGACTGTAAAATGTTCCCACACAACACCCCAACTTCATTTGCTGGAGGTGGGCATGGGATCAGGAGGCACAGGCAGCCAGGTAGATGTGACCACAGGTGGATGGGCAAGGACATCACTAAAGACATGAGTTGTTGCCAAGGCTCTGGGATGGAAATTTGGCCAAGAATAAGGCAAAGTTGATTGAATCTGCCAAACTGTCCCTTTAGCCAATTCACTAATTGTGTGTATATTTATCATTTCTTATCTGTCTGCCAAACATATTTCTTTTATGGTGGTTTGTTACTTGAGGAAGGTCGACCTTATTGGAGGCTTGGACTTGGCATACAGTTGAGGAGTCCATTGGGTCTTTTCATTTTTTTTTTTCACCCTTTACTTCTGTTTGTTCAAAATTAATAAGAATCCTCTGTCAATTTACAGGCAAGTCTCAGGGTAAATCAGGTGGGAATTGGTGCAAAGGAGCTGTAACACTCAGCTGCAGACTTCAGTGTGGAAGTCTGATGTAGGAAAAGAATGCAAGTGCCAGGCAGCCCCTGAGAGAAATGGTGGGGCTGGGGAGGTGGGGAGGAAAGGTGTCCATACAGTGGGGGACCTGGAGGAGACGGCTGCTGCTACCTCTCCAGACCTCCTTAGGAGACCTTCTGCATCAATATCAATTGGAGAAAGCTGCTATCACTTCTTCTGTAGAATGAAACAATAATTTTAAAACCCTTTAAAAGTAAAAAAAAAAAGAACAGCCTGCTTTTTAATTGAGTTCTGATTGAAATCTTCCACTTTAATTAGACTCCTGAGACCTTTCCAATTAGCTGTACAAGTCTGGAAGCCCTGAAGAAAATTACGGAAGACATGTGCCTCCTTAGGGCTTTCTGCACTTTAACGAGCCCCATGGGGTATTTGGTGCTGAGTCCATGAGCCTCAGATACTGAGAGGAGATGATTGAAGAAGCTCTCAAGGAGTTAAAGTCAGAAGGAAAAGCCAAAGTGTCTTGGAGCATTAATTGGCCCCTCTGAGGGCCATTACAGACCAAGCCTCCCCATGCATTTGTTTGAGTAGAAAATCGGAGGCTGTGATGACAGGGAGGCAAAGGCACTGTGCAGGGGGATCTGACGCTGAGTAAAACTTGATCTATTTTATCATGGCAAGTGGTCAGCCCTGCGAAGGGGGACCCTGTCCCTCACCAAAGAGCTCAGGGCTCTTCCTGGAGCAGTGTGATGTGGGGTGGGCAATGCTGAGAGAAGGTACCACACCTCCCAGCCTCCCTGGGGGGGTGCAAGGAAGTAAGGAGGCCCCAGTTCCATGAGACTAACATGTCTGCTCTCAGGCCCTTGTAGCAGAGCCAGCTGCCATAGCCAAGGGGACAAAGACCTGCAGGCTGTGGACACCAAACTTAGGTCCTCACCTTGCACCCACCGTGGCATCTCCCTGCCTTTTCTGATATCTCTTCTTCCTCCCTGCCTGTGCCTTGAAACACAAAGCATTGCGCTGATCCAGGCTCCCTCTGCGTGACCTCTGGCACCACAGCACTACCCTTCAAGGCACATCTCTTTCTCTTCCTGTCCAGCCTCAGCCTCCCAAGCTGCACTTTGTCATGCTTTTCCTTTCTCATGTGGTTTCCCACTGCAGAGGAAAGCTCCACCATCTCTGAAAACACCCTGAAACCACCTGAAACTCCTAATTTCAGGCTACTCTCTTACTCCCACACAAGCCTCCACATCACCAGGGCATGGAAGCCCAGGTCCTTCAGCCTCTCCACACAGGTCATGTGCTTCATGTTAAACCCACCTTTGCAGGCATCCTCTGGACACTCTCCTGTTCCTTCCCACTCTTCAGAATGGAAAGCCCCACAGGCTTTTACAGGTGTGGCCACACCAGTGCTGGTTTGAGGGGGATGATGACTCCCCGTGTCTGGGCGGTCATGCTACAATGCAGCTCCGTATGCAGGAGCTGCCTGTATTGATGGTGAGCCTTTCCCAGTGGCTCATATGGCATCCCTCATAATGCCCAGGGCCTTCTCCTCAGACTCCAGTCCTGTCCCACTTTGCCCCTTCTCCTTCTAAAACTTGAGGAGGTTTCTGCTGGCCCAATCCCCAAGTGTCTCAAGGGCCCGGTGCACTGACGCTCCAGCACGTCAGCATTTAAGGTACATGTGTGCAGATGGCTTACGAGGAGTCATGGTTCCTCTAACATGACAACTTGAGTAGAGGTGGGACAGCACAGGTAAGAGAAAGAAATGCGAGTTTAATGCAAGTGATGATGAAGGTGGGAAGTACCACTGTAACACTAAGCCAGCTAATCCTCAATCACACTGAACCTCACAGGAACTTCACAACGAGCAGTGAGGTTGACCTAGATCTACGTGCCTCACATGGGCACTACCACTGTTCATCTTTTAAGGACAGGGTCAAGTTCAGTGACAGGAGTGACAAAAAGCAGCATTTGGTGCTTTCCAGAACTTGCAGCAGGCTCCTGCCAGCAGGCAGCAGAGGGGCACGGATGCAGAAGCCACCCTGACAAGAACATTTTGTGTGTGCTGTCAAACCTTTTTGGTTGAAGAAGGACGGTGGGAAGGGCCGAGTAGTTTGTCACAACAGGCAGAGCACAGCCTGACTCTTTCAAGACTAGTTCGTGTTACTACAAAGGACAACACGAAGGAAATGTGTGCTAGCAAATGGCCTGGATCATTAGCGTTACTCACGACCTTTTGGTCCTAGAGATCGAACGATCCAACCGGTTGAATGGGATATGCGTGACAGATGCAGAGGGCAGTGGGGCCCATAAGAACTTGCCTACTTGGCAAAAATGCTTGCAAGGAGCCAGTCTTCCCAAGAAAGGCAATCTGTGAAGTCCTCTTTTGCACAGATGAACACTTGGAAATCCAGGGTGCTGCTGTCCTGCTGAAGGATCACAGCAGGTTTTCTGAAGACAAGTAGTGTTACCTGGATCCAGATCTCTGCCAGACTGGCCCAATTATTTTATCAAAATACTGCTCTGATCACAGGAACTGCGTAAAAGTGGATCAGACAATTGCCAGTAAACAAGCATCCCATTTAAGTATACTGCCCATATGGCCTACCCCTCTTTACTACTAACAGAAATCTATGTTCAAAAATACCCAACTGACTTAGGAACTGGGAATCAGGTCATACAGGACCTGCACTCATTGAAAAGTACAGGATATGCGCATACCATCTGCAGATGCCTTCAGTTTACTTCTACCTTCTCCTTCCTTCTCATCCAGTTGAGGATACTACTAAGAGAAAGAGCTAATTTTGCCACCACGCACAAAGGCGTGGAGAATACAGTCCTGCCTCAGCACTGGGAAGAGAACTCTCAAATCCTGTCACTTCTCTTTTCCTCCACGAATGGGCCCAACTCGATGAGAGGCTTGAGGTGGCCTGTCGTGACCTTCTGGAGCCCTTGGTCTTTTGCAGAGCTGCTCTGTCTTCTTCCAACCTTCCCTGCTCCTTGTCCCTCCACCCTCCTCATGCCCAGGGCAGAGCTTCCCCCAGGCTGGGCACTGCTTGAGTGATGCAAAGAGTAGCAAGAAGGAAAGAGTGCTGGAAGCCCAAGGAAAGCCAAGAAAAATGTGGGCCCACTGCTCAGTGGGGCAGGGTGCCTAGTGACCAAGAGCATGTGGAGAGAGCATCAGTGAGCTCATTGGTCATACACGAGTCTCAGTCATGCACGAGGTGAGGAGTTGCAGCCAAGGGATCAGGGGGTGCTGGCTAAAGTCATTGTGTGTCTGCTGCTGTCATTCTGGGAAAACCATGGCAGTGAGGGAGGTTCCTGATGCTTGGGAAAAGGCAAACATCCCACCCATCTTCATGAAGAGCAAAAAGTAGGTCAGGGAACTACAGGCTGGTCAGCTTGATATCCGTCCCTGGCAAGGTGATGGAGCAAATCCTCCAGAAGCCATTTCCAAGCACCTGAAGTCCAAGAAGGGGATTGGGAATTGGCAGCATGAACTCAAGAAGAAAAATTGTGCCTGACTAACCTGAATTCTTTGAAAGATAACATGATGGGCCCTCTGAATGAGGAAAAATGTGGATATCATAGCCCTTGACAACTTTGTGAAAATGGGCTGCCCCTAACCTGCACAAAGTTGAAGCAAGACAAATGTCACGTTCATCTTGTCGCTGTGCTGGGACAGCTCCGTGCAACAGACCAGGCTGGGGATGACTGGCTGGAAGGCAGCGCTGCAGAAAAGGACCTGGGAGTCCGGGTGGACAGCAGGCGGGACAGGAGGGAGCAGTGTGTCCTTGGGATGAGGAATGCCAACTGCACCCTCGGTGGGATTAGCAAAATCACAGCCAGGAGGGAAAGGAAAGTGACGCTTCCCCTCTATTTGGGGACCACATCAGGACTGCCAAGTCTAGTGTGGGGCTCTCCAGCACGAGGAAGTCCCTGATAGACTTTGGATAGTCCAGCAGAGGATAGAAAGGTGGTTTTGACTTGAAGCACATTACGTACCAGAAGAGGTTGAGAGAGCTTGTTTTTAGGGGCTGTTTGAGAAATCTCTCAAGAGCCAATCAGCAGAGGAAGGGCCCAGGAAAGGTTGTGGGAGGTCAGTCAATGGAGATATTCTGAATTTGTTGAGAAAATGTCAACAGCACCTGATCTAGCACAAGCTGTGTGGAAATGGGCTTGGAGTAGAGACAAACTTTGGCAGGAGCTGTGGCATATCGGGTCTGAGTGTCAGTATGGAAGTGGCTTGTTCTTTGGTCATGATGGTGTTGGAGGAGGGTATCAGAGTAGTGCCTGTGTGCACCCCCACTGCACTGAAGCTCTTAGAGCACAAGGCATTATTTTTTCCTTTTAAAACAGCTGTGAGCATTTGTGCAGACCTCACAGGTCTCACTCAGCAGAAATTACTTTGGGATTCGTGGTTCCCATTTACACCAAGAAGAATTCTGGGGTGAGGACTTCCTGCAGGGCTCACACATGCTCCCCGCACACTCTCAGCTCTTCTGCAAGAAGCATTGCTGGGCTGGCACTCAGCACATGCTGTGGGCTGAGGAGCACCACAGCCCACCTCCAAGGACAGCCTGGCCAGGATCTCCTGAGACCCTGCAATCTAGCTATGGTGACTGCTCAAAGCAGATGCAGGCAGTGTGGGTGCCTGCATGGGCTCAGAGAAGGGCACACAGACACCTCACTGCCCAGCACAGATGGACTGTGGCAGTGCCTGTGGGTGACAGAGCTGGGGACTGTGGGGTGAGACCTCCTCAGCTGCGCCAGCCAAGTCCCCCTGCCCCAATGGCCCCACAGCCTTGCGGTGCAGGCACTGTGTGGACCAGGGTGCATTAGGGGTTGTAAAAACATCTCCCCAGCACAGTCCCTGTGGCAGCCCTCTCTGGTTCCTCCCCAAGCAGCCTCCTAGTTGACTTCCTCCCACCAGTGCCTCACTCACTCCCCACCCCAGCAGGATGGGGGCAGAGAATAGGAAGAGCAAAAGGGAGGAAAGTTATGTGTTAGGACAGAAAGAGATTAATAAGTGAAGGAAAGAGGAACAAAGAAGAAAGAAAAAACACAGAAACCTTAAAATAATAAGTGATGACATTACAATCACTACCAACCTCCCACAAGTACACTAGTGCCCCACCAGTCCCCAGATGGGGACCCAGCCAAAACACCCCTCTTCTCTGTTTTTATTGCTGAGCATGAAGCCATATGGCACGGAAGACCTGTTGGGTCCACTTGGGTCAGCTGTCCTGGCTGTGTCCCCTCCCAAGTTCTTGTGCCCCCTCAACCTCCTCACTGTAAGGGCAGCGTGAGAAACAGAGATGGTCTTGATGCTGTGCAGACGCTGTTCAGCAATAGCTAAAACATTGGTGTGTTATCAACATGGCTTTGGTCCCCAATCCAAAACACAGCACCTTATGGGCTGCTCGGAGGAAAATGAGCTCCATCGCAGGCAGCCCCAGCCAGTGGGGAAGGAGGGCTGAGGTGGAAAGCCTGATCCCCCAAGGATGAAGGAGCTGGGGCAAGGCAGTGGCTGTCCCGGTCTCTGTAGCAGAGGAGGAGCACAGCTGGAGCCAGGATTTGCTCCTTTCTCTGGGAAGAGGGGAGGAAAAAGTGGGGGAAGGGAGATCCAGGGGATGATCTTGTTTTAGCTCTCAGAAAGAGGAACTGCTCCCCCCACTCCAGCCTCTCCACCTCCCCTTGCAGCAGGAGAAGAAAAGGCTTCTTCCTCAGCTGCTGAGCTGCTGCATCCCCAACTGATGCCTAAGAAATGGCCGGCTTTTCTAAGTGATGCGCTGACAGTAGACCTTCATTTGTGGCTGACATGTGAGCTTCATGCTCTGGAAATGTGCATCACAGGGGAAGATGATTCCCATACTGGGAACGCAGAGTCAGAAAGATGCCCTCGCAATGGTCCTTACAAGGATTCAATTATTAGGCCAAATACACATTGTTGTGTCCTCTAGAAAAGAAAATCTTGACACTTCAACAGTTGCCACACATAAGACCAACAAGGTGTTTATTATCAAGGCACAAGCAAACCCATGACACTTTCAACATTGTTTTTTAAACAACAGTACTTACCTCCAAGGACTTTTTGCTTTCTTGCCCTTGCCACTCCACAAGCGATCTCAGTGGCTTGCACTTCTGAAGTGCCAGCTGCTATCCAGAGATTTCAAAGGAGCTAGAAGTGTCTTTTGCCTGTGTCACCAAGGTAGCGTGAGCTCTGGGTGCAAGGCAGGGCTTTCCTGAGCACCTTCCTGATGGCCTCCCTGACCTCCCTGTTCTGCAGGCTGTAGATGAAGGGATTGACCAGGGGTGTGAGGACAGTGTAGAAAAAGGAGAAAGCTTTGTTGAGGTGTCTCAGGGTGTCTGTTCTGGGCAGCATATAGACAACAAAAAGGGTGCCATAGAAAATGGTGACAAGAGTGAGGTGAGAGGAGCAAGTGGAGAAGGCCTTCTGCCTGCCAGTGCTGGATGGGATCCTCAGGATGGCAGCTATGATGCAAATGTAGGAGGCCAGCGTGAACAGGAAGGGAAAAACTACATCGAAGATACCAAATATGAAAGAAACAATTGTGATTGCTCTGGTGTCGCTGCAGGCAAGCTCCAGCAATGGTCTTAAATCACAGAAGAAGTGGTCAATGGCCTTGGGGCCAAAGAACTGCAGTTGGGATAACAAGACTGTGACTACCACCAGCAGCAGTGAACCCCCCAGCCAAGATGCAGCTGCCAGGTGTAGAGAGACCTTCCAGGTCATGAGGCTTGCATAGAGCAAGGGCTGGCATATGGCCAAATACCGATCATAGGACATGGCTGCCAGCAGGTAACACTCAGTAGTCGCAAAGGAAGCAAAGAAGTAGAACTGAGCCATGCAGCCGTGAGCAGAGATGCTGCTGTCCCCAGTCAGGAAGCTGGCCAGCAGCTGGGGCAGGATGGTGGAGCTGTAGCAGGTCTCCAAGGAGGACAGATTGCCCAGGAAGAAGTACATGGGGGTGTGCAGATGCTGGTCAGCCACCACCAGCACAACGATGAGGATGTTCCCAACCATGGTGACTGAGTAGATCATAAGCAAGAGGAGAAAGAGCAGCTTCTGGAGTGTGGGGACATCACGTATTCCCAGCAGCACAAAATCCGTGGATGATGTCCCGTTGTCCCTTTCCCCGTCGGCCATGGAGTCTTGTTTGTCTTTTATTTCCTCAGTTGCCACAAAGAGGGGCTATGAGAAAGAGACTCATTTCAGCATTTACCTTCAACATTTTTTTCGGTAGGACATTGCTCTCTTCACATTATCTGTATGTGTTTCATGCCTAGAGAAAGCACAAAATAAATGTTCTTCCTGATGGGTAAAGAACACTCATTGCAGCAGAACCACTGCAGACTCGAGAGGGGAGCTGCCCAATGGAAGGTCTTTCTCACTGCAGAATAAATCTATGATGTGCATTTGCTCACACAGAAACAGACAATTTGATATGCCTGTGGGCATGCCCAGGAAGACGTGTTACAGGTGTCGAGGATCGACATCCTTCTGCTCTCAGGAAAGAGAAGGTGTGCCAGGGAAAACAAACCCCACTCTCCAAAAGAGCCTTGTTGTGTGAAACGCCATGCCAGACACCACCCTTCCTCCAAAGCAAGGGATGGGCACATCGCAGGGTGAGTAGCAACAGCTCTCTTAAACACTTGCACAAGAAGGAAAGGATTCCCACCCCACTCCTCCCCCATCACCCAAGAGGCCAATTTCTTCCCTTGAGAAAGAGCAGATGATAAGTTACTTGTCCCAGGGCAGCCCCTCACATCGTTCGTTTCCAGTGCTGTCTGCTCAGCCCGGCTGTGGGGCGCTACATGGCCAGCTCCATCCTCTGGCGCATCTCCAATAAAGCAAGTGGGAGTTGGTGCCCACAGGCTGAAACATGCAGCTACAGACTTCAGTGCAGAAAGCTCTGATTTGAACGAGGCTGCTGTAAGTGCCAGGTGGTTGATGAGAGAAAAGGTGGGGCTGTGGGTAGGGCTGAAGAATGGCCACAGATTGTCAACATAAAGGGTCTTGATTTTTGTATACATTCAAACTCCACTGGAGATGCTCAGGATCAATATGGACTGAAGATTCCTGATCTCACAGAATGTATAAGCAGAAAAATGAAGAAAAGTGGGGAAAAAATGAATCCTTTCTTACTGTTTAGTATTGACATCTTTTGACTTTGACTGCACTCCTGAAACCTCTCCTATTAACCACATAAGAATTGAAGCCCTAAAGGAAAATGATGCACAGAGCCTTGGCTCCTTAGGGAGTTTTGCATGTTAATGAGCCCTCTGGTGCCAAGCTCCTGAACTGCAGATCCTGAAAGATTGGACAAGCCTCTGAAGAAGTAGAAGTCAGCAGCAAACGTCCAAGTTTCTGAGACTGTTAGTGGGCTCCACTGAAGACCGTCACTGAAGAGACCATGGAGGGAACGACCATGTGGCCCACCTCCATGTGGATGTGGCTGTGAAAGCCCTATATGTGTTTCAGCAATCACGATGGCCAAGGCCTGGCCGTCGTCCCCCGAGGAGGGCGATCCGTTCCACCAAGCGATGCTAATGGCTCTTCCTGGGAGCGGTGGGATATGGGGGTGTGTGATGCCGAGTGCAGGACAGTGTTAGGACATTTCCTAGGCTCTGTGGAGTGAGGGTGAGGAGGCAATGAGGCTCTGGGCTGTATGGAATCACTGTTTTCTCACAGGTGTCAGTGGAAGAGACAGTTGCCATAATAGGGAGGATAAACACTTCAGCTCTGCTGAAATCAGTCCAGCCTCTCGGCCATCCCCACCACAGATGGTCCTACACTGTCCTATGCCTCTGCCTGTTTCCCTGCAGATTTTAGCCACCCCACTGCTTCCCACCTTGCTCTGACCCCATGTTATCCCAGGTTTTACTGATGTCCTTCTGTCCTCACTGGCTGTTGCTTCAAACACAAAGCTGAAGATTTGCCAGTGCCTGTGAGTTCCCCACCACCTATCCGGTTTCCTTCAAAGCCCTCCTGATGCTCCTCTAGCTCTCAAGATGTCCCAGCCCCACACTTGCTTGAATCCTCTATGTATATCCACATCCCAGCACTGAGATGCACATCGATCTTCTCCTGCATCCTTTAAAGTCAACGCTCAACCTACTTCACTTCAGCATGACAGCACACACACCCACACACCCCCTGCTATTTCAGGTACTCTTCCTACCCTTAACACACTTACTGCTGGGCACACCCCGCTCTCTCCCTGCACTCCCATGGGTCTCACAAACCCTTCCCGCTTCCCCTGCAGTTATGGGACCTCCCTCTGGGAGGGTCATGCATTTTCCAGCATCATGGATGGTTCTTGTGGTCCATCCAAGTGTGGGCAGTGAAGGAGGGGAAGAGAGCAAGGCCAGCTCATGAGGTGTGACTGAACACAGCCACCCCCAGCAGCGGGCATTCCCTCTCTGCCAGGGTGAGGCATGCACACAACATGGAGACATCTTCCTTATCTTTGCTGTGCACAAGAGGGGACTTTCTTCCTGACACCTTCCCAGGAAAAACCTCCTCTTCCTCCTCCACCTGCACAGATCCACTGCTTTCCATTTCTGGGCTCAGGCATGGCTGGAAGGATTTGCTAATGCCATAAGCCATCACTTTTTTTCTCAGGGACATCTCCCGACCCTCTCTCCCAGGCCTACACATGGCCAATCACTGCTGCTCAGGGCCACTCACTCTTCAGCAGCAGCTGGTCAGAGCTGGCCATTTCCCCGATGCAGGCACTGAGCCCAGCAGGAGAATGGAGATGGCCTCACAGCCAGACTTACCCATAAACTGGGTGAACGGCCAGTGCTGGAAATGACTGGTGAGAGAGGCTGGGAGGTGAAAAAGGCCCTGGGCCACCTTCCTGGTCTGTCCGTGCCACCAAGGACACAGACTGGCCTCCTCTCTCCTGTACCTGCGTGTCTCAGCTCGCATCCAGGAGCCCTGTCTGTGCACCACAAGCCCCCTGATGCGAGCCCTCATCCTGCACGGTCATGCAGTACAAGCTGCACACTGATGTTTTTCTCTCGCAGGAACTTTCCAGCTCAGCCCAGCTCCCTCCAAGACCTCCTACCTCCCCTGCCCTCTCTCCAGCCCAGCCCACTCTGGTCTGGCCCCACAGCACTACTTGCCACAGGGTGCTGCAGAGCTCTGGCCACTCACCCCAGAGCCCCAGCCCCTCTGAAGGGCACAGCAGCCCCTGGGGGGCAGTCACAGAGACGGGGGGCCACAAGGACAAGGAGATCAGTGGCACCCTGTGTCCCCTGTTCTCCTCTCCAGCATATCCTGAGAGGTCCGCAGCCCCTCCGGACCATCCCGTCTCCCCAGGCTGGCACAAGAGCCCTCGTCCTTGCAGTCCTCAAGAGCTCCTCATCCCTCTAGCACAAAGCAGCCTTCTCCAAGCTGGTGCAGCCAGAAAGGCGTTTCTGTTTCCGATTTATTTCTGCTATGCTGAGGATGGATCATAGACCAAGAAGTTGCTGCAGGTACTTTTAATTTCTTAAAGAAAATGGTTTCCTATTTATACAAAGACTCTGGGTCACACAAAATGGGATGAATCATTAAGGGGAGGAATACTTATATGTAATTGAAAACAACAACTTCCAAAGTGGGAAAAAAAAAAAAATGTAGGAAAAGCAGACTTGGCCTGTCACGACAAACGCTGGGAGGCAGCTGCAGAGGAAGGTAGGCAGCCTATGGCTGCTGAAAGACATCCAGTTACCAGTTTGCTCAGGGCATCCTTGAGCTCCTGGTTCCTCATGCTGTAGATGAGGGGGTTCACTGCTGGAGGCACCACCGAGTACAGAAATGACACCATCAGATTGAGAACTGGGGAGAAGATGGAGGGCGGCTTCAGGTAGGCAACCATGGCAGTGCTGATAAACAGGGAGACGACGACCACGTGAGGGAGGCAGGTGGAAAAGGCTTTGTGCCGTCCCTGTTCAGAGGGGATCCTCAGCACAGCCCTGAAGATCTGCACATAGGAGAGCACAATGAAAACAAAACACCCGAAAACTAGAAAAGCAATAAAAGCAATAAGCCCAACCTCGCTGAGGTATGTGTCTGAGCAGGAGAGCCTGAGGATCTGGGGGACTTCACAAAAGAATTGGTACAAGGCATTGTCTTTGCAGAGTGGCAGTGAAAAGGTATTGGCCGTGTTCAGCAGAGCGTTGAGAAACCCACTGCCCCAGGCAGCTGCTGCCATGTGGACACAAGCACTGCTGCCCAGGAGGGTCCCGTAGTGCAGGGGTTTGCAGATGGCAACATAGCGGTCATAGGCCATGACAGTGAGAAGAAAATATTCTGATGATAGAAAAAATAGAAACAGAAAGACCTGGAGAGCACATCCCCCATAAGAGATGGCCCTGGTGTCCCACAGGGAATTGGCCATGGATTTGGGGAGAGTGGTGGAGATGGAGCCCAGGTCAAGGAGGGAGAGGTTGAGGAGGAAGAAGTACATGGGGGTGTGGAGGTGGTGGTCACAGGCGATGGTGGTGATGATGATCCCATTGCCCAGGAGTGCAGTCAGGTAGATGCCCAGGAAGAGCCAGAACTGCAAGAGATGCAGCTCCTGGGTGTCTGCGAATGGGGTCTATGGTTAAATCCGCTCGTGATATCAAAGAGCTTTTCCCCACTGTCTCTCCCAAGGCACCCAACCCTGGAGCAGAGCTGTGAGGATTTTGTTTTGTTTATTCTGCTCTAGTGGCCCCACCAACCCCGAGGAGTGTTTTTAAGGCAGAAAGCCTTGGCATTAGTAGTGCCCTCCAAGTGAAACCTTGTGGGTCCTGAGAAGCAAAGGTGCCGTCCCTTAGTGCAGAGTGAGGACAGCCAGTCTGTCCATCAGCCCTGGTCTCAGCTGCCTTGTGCTGGCACCTCTTTGAGCTGGAGGACGATAGCACTCAAGTGTTCCCCCCAAAAGAAACTGGACACTGCTGAGAGCAAAAGAAATCCATTTTCCAAGTGCAGACCTCCAAACCCCTCACCCTGCCTCAGCGTACCCAAGGAGGAGCTCAGCTCTCCCCTCCCAGCCAGGGGCACAGAGGGCTCACTGCCGCTGCCTGCGTGGAGCCATCCAGCAGCATTTCTGTGGCCTTAGCGCTGACTTGTCTTCTCCATGGGGCTCCTGCGTAACACAGAGATGCCATGGGTGAGCTGTGCCCTTCTGGAGGGCACCCTGCAGCCCAGCAGGACCCCCCAGGGAACGAGTCAAACATCCTAATAATGGGGCATCCAAAAAGTGGATTGGCTCTCTCCCAGACCTGAAAAATGCATTTCCACAGGCTGTGCTACATCTACATGGGAGAGGAGACCTGATGGGGGGTGGTGTGTACTCCAGGGGAGGTTTCTGCACTGCAGGGGATGGCAGCGAGGTACCCAGTTCCCCCTCCCACAGTCTTTCTGAGAGTAGCTCCCTCTCCCTCCCTGCCCATGTCTCTGCTACCTGGAGCTCTCCCTGCCAGGAGCTATTTCCCTGTCCCCATGTGTCTGCTCCCTGCCAGTGCTCAAGACCCCATCGCACCCGCTGTGTGCTCAGGTCTGCCCTGCAGACAACTCCTGGCAGCAGGGCACTGCCCAGGGGCATCTCTGCGTGTGCAGAAGCTAAGGAGCAGCTCAAACAAGTCCCACAGAGACCACCTAGGTGCTGCTGCCCTGCTGTCTGTAGGCTGAGCAGTGCCTTAGGGGACTAGATGAGGTTCCTTGCAGACCTACCCATCTCTCAGTGCAATGCTCCTGGAGTCTTGGTGTCTTGTCCAAATTCAACACCTCCATTACTCTTTCCCTGCCCTCTCTCTTCTCCCTCAGTGCAGGACATGAACTGAGGGTCGGGAAAGCAACTTTGTCTCAAAGAGCAACTTCATTGACCTTCCTATGGCAAAGTCTCCTCTGGAAATAGTCACTTGGTGAGCTCGACCTGGGATCTCTCAGTGTAACAGTTAAGGTGTCTCAGAGGGTTGTCCACACCTGACAGATCCATTTCTATTCCCACCCATCCAACTAGTATAACCTTTAATGCAAAGACTCAGGAATGCACAAGCTGAAGCAGGAAAGCCTTGCCTTGACTGTCATCTTTGAAAGATCCTCTCCAGAAATGTGCTGGGGGTGATGTGGAGCTGTTAGCAGCCCAGACACACGCAGCACCCTCTTGACAGCAGAAGGACCCTGCCTGGCTAGCGGTCACTCCTTCCACCCTGAGCTTCTCCCCGCAGTGCCCTGGGGAGCTCCCTGGGCAGGCTGAGTGCTGACCCTGGCAGGCAGCGGAGTCCCTGCCCCGGCTCACAGTGCCCTGGGGTGCAGGGACCCTGCTCTGAAGGACAGCCCTGGGCACCCCTGGATGCACACCTGGTTTCAAACCCCTACAGCCATCCCCGGGAGAAGGCAGCCATCGTGCCCTGTCCCTCTGACAGTGCAGGGAGGAATCCCTGCTGTGGAGCACATCCTTCTCCTCTATACTAGGGAATCTGTGAGAGTCCTCCGGGAAGTTTGTACAGGCTATGGGAAGAACCAGGTCTAGGAGACCCCTGCAGAATACTCATTTTTATTGCCCTGCAGCTCAGAGACTTACCATATAGAGGGCTGTGAAGATTTCTTTCCCAGTGAACTCTCAGCTGTCCTCCCATTCCATGCTGCCTTTAAGCTCTCTCTGCCTCGCTCCTCTCCCCTCGGTGCCTGCAGGCAGTGCCCTCAGCCCTGCTGCGCTTTGAAGAAAAGCTGCTCCTGGGCAGAGCTGTCTCTCTGCAGCACTGCCCACTTGCCCTCAGCTCCCTCCCTCCATCCCTGGAGCCCAGCCCAGCTCAGCAGCAGAGGACCAGCCCAAGGCAGCACTTTCTCTGCCCCCTCTGGGCTCCCTCCAGGTGTCCCTGGGGCTCCAGGGGAACCTGCTGTGAAACAGGCTGAAGGAATCACTGCTGTTCCCTTCCTCAGCTGGGGAGAGATGCTTCTTCCCAGCACTGCCATTTTCCTGCTCAGAGATAGAGTTTGGTCTAAATGTCACCTTTCCTTGTCCCATCAGTAGGCAGAATACCCAGTGAGCGTGAGGGATCTCCTTGACCACTTGTGAGGGAAGAGATTCAGCTGAGGCAATCGAGGCATCTTATTCTGGGTGTGTAGTCCTCATCCTGGAAGGGCTCTCAGTTCCCGCCCATGCCTGCCACAAACCCACAGGAGGTGGGATTTCTCTTGCCTCTCTTCAGGTGTGCAAAAATGGACATTTGCATGTGAGCTTTTAGTCTCAGCTCCCCTGCTAATTAATGGAGATGAAGGGCAGGAGTGAGTGCTTCACATGCAAATACCTGGTGGCATCTGAGGTGCCAGAGGTGGCCCAAGGTATGTGCAGGAAACTGCAGGCTCTAGTGGAGCATTTCTCATGGACAGGGCAGTGTCCATCTTGGAGGCCATTGGGAAATGCCTTTGGTAAACTGAAATGACAGCAGATGGTCACATTTAGGACAATGAAACTTGTCCCCACTTGGTATGGACAGGGCAGCCTACAGAGGTATTTGTCTGCCCCAGTGGAGTTATTTTGCATGAGGAGAGCTAAGTTTCTCTCTTTCTCTCCTCCATCGCCTATATGTATTAGATCAGCATTGACTATGGTGTCTCATGGTGTCCTGCCAGGGCTGCACAGCCCAGGCCCTCTTCCATCTGGAGTCAGTGAGAGCAGGGTTTGCTCACTCTGTGGACCCCTCATGGCATCTTTCTCATCATCTACATCTACATCTGCATCTGCATCTATATCTACATCTACATCTACATCTCCATCTCATATCATCTTTTACGTTGCCATCTGCGATCCATTCTGAGCACATCTCTGCCATGTAGCAAAGCCTTTACCTATATGGGGTCTTGGGACTCAGTTCCAGTTTAGTTTGTGACAAGTCTGAGGTGGGCCCCAGCGGGCAGCAGCTGAGGGGCTGCAGCCCACATGCGCACCAATGCCCTCAGCCTGGGGCACAGACAGGAGGAGCTGGAGCCCCGCGTGCCTTCACAGAAGGGCCGCATTGATGGAAGAACTGCCAAGGTGTGGCGGGACAGCTCGCACAACTCGGGGGGTGTGCAGGATGGACACAGGCTCTTCAGGAGACGCTCGTCATCTGTTTGATGGAGCTGCTGGGAAGTATGGACCTCCACTATGGGATGGGTAAGAGGTGGACAGAGTGCTTGTGGGTGAGAGTCAGAGGAGAGGCCGTTTAGGGTGATATTGTGGCAGGACATAAGGAAACCACAGTCAGGGCAAAGAAGTGGACAAAGCCTTCTTTGAAAATCTGAGCATTTCTCTGGATCAATGACACCGGGTCTTACCGGGAACATCAACAACCCTGACCTTCACTAGATTGGGATCGCAGTGCAGGAGGTTTCTGGAGTTTTTTGGGAAATCTTCTCACAGCTGCCAGGGAGCCCAACAAAGGTGATGCTTGCTTGGGTCTGGTACTTGCAAACATGGAAGGGCTGGTCAGGGATGTGAAAACCAGCGTCACACTCTGTTGTAGCGACCATGAAAGAGCGGTGGGTCCCAGCTCCTGAGCAGAGTGTTAAAAGAAGAGTACAAGTGCAGACGCAAGACCTCAGAGGGATAAACTGTGGCCTGTTCTGGGGGTTTTCAGTTGGGGAACTTATGGGCAGGAGCACTGAAGGGCAGAGCACAAGTACTGTGCACTGAGCAGAGCTCAGTACAGCCGGTCTTTAAGGACAGCCTCCTGCAATGGCCCATATGGACATCCAGTTGACTCTCTCAAGGGAATTCAATGGCACCAAGACGAGCTCTTATTACTGAAGTTAAAGTCAAAGAAGAAACCAAGACTATGTGGGGCCACTGCAGAATTTAGCAAGAGCAGGTGTAAATGGGTCTGAGGTGCTCTATGCTGTCTTTGGTTCAGCCTTCATCAGCAAGGTCTCCCAGACCCTGGTGCCTTGAGGCAGAACCCATGGAGAACAGCTATCAGTGGGTGGGGATCAAGTCACTCAAAGGACTGAGAATATGTGAGAGAAAGAACTCCACAGACACTGAGGGCAGTGAAGAAGGAGGGGGAGGAGGTACTCCAGGTGCCAGAGCAGAAATTCCCCTGCAGCCCCTGGTGAAGCCCATGGTGAGGCAGGCTGTCCCACTGCAGCCCATGGAGGTCTACGGTGGAGCAGATATCCACCTGCAGTCCCTGGAGGACCCCATGCTGGAGCAGGGGATACACCCAAAGGAGGTTGAGCCCCCGTGGAAATCCCACGCTGGAGCAGGCTCCAGGACGCAGCTGTGGACACGTGAGGAGAGGAGCCCACACTGGATCAGGTTGGCTGGCAGAACTTGTGACCTCGCAGGGAACTCAGGCGGGAGCAGTCTGTTCCTGAAGGACTGCACCCTGTGGACACGACCCACATTGAAGTATCTGGAGGACTGTCTCCCATGGGAGGGACCCTACTCTGGAGCAGGGGAAGAGTGTGAGGAGGAAGAAGAGGCAGAATGATTATGTGATAAACTGACCACAACCCCCATTCCCCATCCCCCTGTGCCACTCTGGGGGAGGAGGTAGAGAAATCAGGAGTAACTTGAGCCCAAAAAGAAGGGGGGGGTGGGGGGAAGGTGTTTGAAGTTTTGGTTTTATTTTCTCATTACCCTACTCTGATGTGATTCGCAATGAAGTAAACTAATGTCCCCAAGTCGAGTCTCTTTTGCCTGTGATGGTGATTGCTGAGTGATAGCCCTGTCCTTACCTCAACCCACAAGCCTTTCATTATATTTTGTCTCCCCTGTCCAGTTGAGGCTGGGCAAAAAGGCGAGTAAAAAACTGACTGAATCCATTGGGTTCTTTCCTGGGACTGAATGACATTATCAGTTTCCCCGAGGAGCTGGCAGAGTTTGCAGATGACACAAAACTGAGGCAGGGGACCAGCGTATACACTGGAGGGCTGCCTTCTGGAGGAACCTCAACACCTTGGAAGAGTGGGCCAACAAGAAGCTACTACATTTCAGAAAGGAGACATTCGAAGTCTCCCCGCTGGGGTTGCCTAGCCCTGGGCAAAAGCCCTGGCTGGGGCGCATCTCAGCAGAAAAGGCCCTGAGGGTCATGGTGAACATCAAGCTGCATATAAGTCGGTGGTGAGGCCTGGCAGCCAAGAAGGCCAACAGCATGGTGGCTGTATGAACAGGAGCAAGGCCAGGAGATGAGGGGGAGGGATTCTCCCCCTCTAACCAGTCCTCAATAGACTGCACGCACAGCACTGCACTGAGTTTGGGGCCTCCAGTCCCCCGTAGAGGAAAGAAACGCTGCCAAGGGAAGGTGAGGGCCAGCAACAGCATTTAGTGCTTTAACCTTCCATGTGGGAGTAGTTGCTGGATGTTTTCAATTTTGGAGCTGGGCTCTGGCGAGAGTGAGAGTGTGAGGGGACCGTTAGGTGGTGAAGTAGGTGCAGATGTCCAGGGTTTTTTGCTTGCTTGAGATGGAGTTAGCTTTCCCCATAGGAGCCCTCATAATGCTGTGCTTTGTTTTGATAGCTTGAAAGGTGTTGATAACACACCAGTATTTTGGCTGAGCGGTGCTCGCACAGCATCAAGGCTGTCTCTCCAACATTCTCCCCCCTCACCCCCAAAGGCCACTCGGCTGGGGGTGGGCAAGATGTTGGAAGGGGACATAGCTGGGACAGCTGACCCAAACTGACCAAACGGATATTCCACACCGTGTGACGTCTGCTCAGCAATAAAAGCTAAGAGAAAGGAGGAGAGGGGAGCAGATAATCACTTCTGGCTGTGGTCCTGCTCATACAGCCCAGGATGCTGTTGGCCATCTTTTCCACCGGCTTACGTTTTGCCTAACGAAACTCAAGCACCACCAGAGCCATTTCGACAGAGTGGCCAAACCCAGAGGGCTGTGGTCATGGGCACAAAGCCCTTCTGGAGGCCAGTCATTCGTGCTGTGCCCCAGGAATCAATACTGGGTCAGAGTTTAACTTCTTCATGTTTCAACTTCCCTTTTCTTTTCCCCTCTTTTCACCCATCCAAGTCCTTCGCTTTGATCATCCTTGTACATACATGCAAACAGCCAGCCTCTGTTTGCCCTTTCCCCAATGGCCCTGGCTTTGCTTGCTTTGTAGCTGTTTCTGAGATGGTCACCACGGTTCATCCTATGTTGGAAGGAAATTCCATTGAAGTACTACCTCCTCTTAGTATTTGTAGTTCTCTGGAACTCCTCATGGCATTACCTTGTGACAGATGCCACAATCAGGGTAAGGCATCTGCACAGTAACATTCACAGCTGACCAAATGGAGCTTCAATCCGGGGACACCTTGACAGACTTTGGGGTTTGGTGAACAGAAGTGTCCTGAAGTTCACAAGGAGAACTGGCCAGTCCTGCCTCAGGGGAAAGAATAACCCCGTACATCAGGAGCTGGGACCTGACGTGCTGAGTAGTGACCCTGAGGAGAAGGGCCTGTGGGCACTATGAGGGACACCACAGGAGCCAGTGGTGCCTGCTCACCATGAAGAAGGCCAGCTGCATACAGGGCTGCTTAGGAGGAACGTGGCTACCCAGACAAGGAGAGTTATTATCCCCCTGTCTGAATTCCCTGTCGGGGCAGGTTTCAATATGATCCCAAGAACAAGATTAAGACACAAACAAGGTCAAATGCCATTCGCCTAAAGCAGCTTGTTATTATCAAAAGTGGAAAATAGTAGCAATAGGGTAGAGTTGAAGGAAAAGGTAGAAATCAAACAAGCAGTCAGGATAGAGTTGCAAGAGTAGTCACTACCACGAATCCACGGCATCTCGGGGGTCTGAGCCTCTCCGTGGTTTCGCAGTGGGCAATCGCACAAAGTTTACTTCCACAGTTCCTTTTATCCCCCCATTCAGGGGCTGCGGTTTCCACGACAATTGTAGGTACTTGGAAGTCTTCGCATTCCTGCACATGCGCACACGCCTCACACTATTGCTTGACTGGGCAGGATGATGTTTCACAAACCAGAGGCCTCGGTGTTGTTGCAGCTGTCCTTCCCGCATTCTGCAGCCAGCTTAAACAACCAGTCTTCGTTCACCTTAAACAAGCAATCTGTGAGACGTGTTTCACAGTTCAGTCTCTCACACTACATCACAGGGCAATTCAGGGTGGAAGGGAGCTCAGGTGGTCTCTAGTCCAACGCCCAGCTCCAAGCAGGGCCAGCTCTGAGGTCAGACCAGGTAGCTGAGTAAACGTCAGCATCCACAGAGAGAGTTGACACATGAACCGGGCAGCTAAGCCACTGCTGCAAAAATGGAGATGAGGCATTTGACCAGCTCCCTGAACACAGCTATGGGTATGCCATGCCGCCTGAGATTCCTGGGAACAGCCACCTTCTTGTCCAGAGAAGCGGGTTCCTTATGCAAGTTTCCTGGCATATCTGCAGACCGTGGGGCGCTCTAGGCTGCAAAGAGAATTGAAACAAAGCCTCTGACTTGGGTACTGCCAACTTACTAGCTAAAAGAGAGGGAGCTGGAGGGACCTCAGCACTTCCAGGTTCCTGATGAAGACTTAAGGCCTCTGAGAAAGGAGTTGAAGATGACAATTTTGAACTGGCATAGCCTTTAGATCATTTCACATGTGGGGGCTCTGCTCCCCCTTTTCAATCATTGGCACCCAGGAACCTCACCTGCTTTTCCTTCTTCTCCTCCCCAAACCTGACCAAGGGATGGGAAGAAAGGAAGCAGAAAGGCCCGAGACCTCTGTGAATCAGCTGGAGTCTGGCACTTGGAGGGCCACGGTGTCATGTCATTGAACATCCCATAAAGAACCAAGCTGGGAAGTGAGTCTCCAAGCCCGAAACAGCAAGGTGCATGGACTGGCAAGGCTGTGTCTATGGCTGTGTCTGTACACCTACAGCATAGATCAAGCTGGGGCTGAAACTCGGGCCTGGGTTTAAATGGTCTGCTGGGCCCATGGATGGAGTTGTGGGTCGAGGCCACAGGTGAGGCTGGTCAGGGTCATGAAGCCTTATGGATGCTCTCAGGGCCTTGGCACTGCTCCCACGGGATCCCACCTGCCAGTGCCCCCAACAGGCCAAAGTCTCATTCCCTGATGTCCAGGGTCTGTGCTCTGTTACTCTCCTTCCCACATCCCTGGGGATGCGGGAGATCACAATTTCATGGTCACCACAGTCAAGGCGAACACTGCTCTTCACAGCCCTGACCATCTCTTCCTCTTTTGGGACTACCAGGTCCCGGTGAGCAGAAGACTGAAAGGACCGTTTGGCGGCTGTGCTAAGAACGTTTCCGCAAACACCACGAGAAACCTCCTGGATGGTTTGCATCCTGCCATCTCACTTGACCAATGACTACCAATGGGAGTCCCCCATAAAAGCCAGGTTCTACAATCCACAGATTTCCTCAGGTCATTTAAATAAGGCATTGTTCATTCCTCACCCTGACTCTATGAGCTGTAACTCGGTCCTGGATCTGGCTGGGAGGGAGTTAATTTACTTCATCGCAGCACATATGGTGCTGTGCTTTGGGTTTGTTACTAAAACAGCGCTGATAACACACCAGTGTTTTTGCTGTTGCTGAACAGTCCTTGCAGAGCGTGAAGGCTTTCTCTCTCTCACACTCTGCCCCCACAGAAAGTAGGCTGGGGGTATGCAAGAAGTTGTCAGGGGCACAGCTGGGACAGCTGACACAAAGTGACCAAAGGGATATTCCATACCTATGATGTTAGGCGCAGCAAAACACAAAAAACCCCAACCCTCAATGAAGGAATGGAAAAGGGGAGACAGTCGTGGTCATGGCATTTGTCTTCCCAAGTAACTGATACCTGTGATGAAGCCCTTCTCTTTGAAATGGCGAAACATCTGCTTGCCAATGGGACATAGCCCCTGAATTCCTCATTTTGCTTTGCTTGCACACACAGCTTTTGCTTCATCTATTAAACTGTCTTTGTCTTGACCCATGAGTTTTCTCTCTTGTGTGCTTCTGATTCTTTCCCCCATCCCGCTGGGGGTGGTGGGGGCAGGAAGGAGGGAGCAAATGACTCTGTGGGTGCTTAGCTGCTGGCTGGCTTCAAACCAAACTGAATACATACCAGTGTCATCCTTTCTGGCCTCTCCTTTGACCCACTGTTACAGTCCATTTGGGTCTCTCAAATTTACAGGACAATGTCCTCTGTGATTTAAACTTTATTTCATGAGCTCATTCAGAAATACGATAAAGAAACATGACAAATGGGCTCAATCGCCTCTCAACCAGACTAGTCTATCACGTCAGTTCACTTACTCACCATTCAGGTCATATAATTTATAACCTGTAAATCTTAGTATCATGCACCTATGAGCAAAAAGGAAAAGAATTAGTTATCTAGTTGACGGTAAGAGTGCTCATCCTTCCTTGTCCGTCACCGTGTGGGCGTCCCCTGTATCGCACTGGGAAGCATGAAAGCCTCAGCAGTCCAGCTGCTGTTGGATCCACTTCAAAACCTTTTTGGGGTAAGAGGGTGTTTTATACCCTCCAGCTTGGAGGTTTGGTCTATAACATTTCTATAAGTTAGTGGATTCTGAGGAAACTGCCAGACAAAAGATAATGGCTGCTGGAGACAGCAGTATGCAGGTGATAATGGCTGCATCGTGGCCCTTTAGCTCTTTCTGGCCACCTGTCCTGCCTCCGTGGTGCTCTCGCTTTGACCTAATGGCGCTGCTCCCAGCATACATCAGGCCTTAGCACGAGCTGGGTTAGCCACAATCTAAGCTGGAGTGGAATGAAGAGTCACACCCACCCACAGAAGTTCCCCCCTAACCTGTTGCCTGTCCCACAGAGGAGCTCCATATATCTGAGCTGCCCTGTCGTCACCCAGGACATCCCGCCCTCCTTGTCCTCCCTGTTGGTCTCTCCGAAAAATACTGCATCTCTACCCACCACAAAAGCTGTGTGAGCTGTCCTTCCCACCTCAGCTCTTATTCCACCAACACCACAGCTTTGTTATGGCACACAGGGCTCCTGCTGTCTGTGCCCCCGGCTGCGGGCTCTGGTGCCCATTTGGGCTGTGGTACCTCAGATGTGGCATCAGCGCCAAGGGCAGATTTGTCACATGGAAAGCTGGTACCAAAAGACTGGACTTCTTGTGTGGCAAAGCTTTGCTTCAGAGCAGAGGCATGCCGGAGAGGACGGCAGGTGGCAACTTAATGAGGAATGAGATTCCCACAGAGAGAGCAAATCTGCAGTCCCCAAGGCCAGGGAGAAACAGGCCTGGGCTGTGCAGCCCTGGCAGGAGAGGGCTTTGCTGTCCCAGGTGACTCTGCAGCACCGTGGGGGCTGTGACGGAGGCGAAGCCCATCTCCAACGACAAGCAGCTGCTGCTGAGAAAGTCACTGGGGAGGACGTCATGCTGGGGGCTGACTGGTTAGAGAGCAGCTCTGCAGAGAAGAAACCTGGGGTCCCAGAGGACAACAATCTGAGCATGAGCCATCAATGCACCCCCACAGCAAAGGCCAACAGCCTCCTGGGCTTCATCAGGGAAAGCATTGCTGACATATTGAGGGAGTGACCCTCGCCTTCTCCTCAGCACTCGTGAGGCCATATCTGGAGTGCTGTGTCCAGTGCTGGGCCCCCCAGTACAAGAAAGTCATTTGACCTGATAAAGCAAGTCCATCAAAGGACCCCAAAGCTGGTTTAAGGGACTCTAGCATCCTTCACAGGAGGAAAGGCTGAGAGATCTGGGACTATTCAGTCTGGAGAAGAAAAAGCTAAGGGGAGGGGTTATTGATGTGTATAAATACCCGGGAGGGCATGAAGATGAGGGAGCCAAAGTCTTCTCAGTAGATCCCAGTGGCAAGACAAGGGGGAATGGACACAGCTAAAAATACACAAAATTCCATCTGAATGCAAGAAAACACTTTTTGACTGTGAGGGTGGTCAAACACTGGAACAGGTTGTCCAGAGAGGTGGTGGAGTCTCCAACCATGGAGATATTCCAAAACCACCTAGACAAGGTCCCGAGCAATTTGCCATCACTGACCCTGCCTCAGAAGGTGGGGATGACTAGGTGATCTCCAGAGGTCCTTCCAACCACAATGATTTTCAGTATGGAGGAGAAAAGTAAGACTGAAAGAAATGAACAACACATAGCCCTGAACACAAATACCATGGGATCCCATGGAGAGGACCCACGCTGGAGCAGAGGAGAATTGTGAGAAGGATGGAATGGCAGAGATGTTATGTACTGACCGTAACCCCCCATGCACCATCCCCACTGCTCCTCTTTGGGTTGGAAGAATTGGGAATAATGGAATAATTTGAGCCTGGGAAAAAGGAGTGGGCTGGAGGAATGGTCTTTAAGATTTTTGTCAGAGTTTCTAACTAACTAAGTCTTTTTTAATTGGCAAGAAATTAAATTGACCTTCCCCAAGTCAACTCTTCCTTGCCCATGATAGTAATGACTAAGTGAACTCCCTTTTTGACCTTGGCCCATGAGGTTTTCTGTCTTACTTGCTCCCCTTGTCCCTTTGAGTACGAAGAGTGGGTGAGCAGCCAGCTGGGTGTCTGGCTACTGGCCAAAGTTAACCCACTACAGGACAGCATTGGCACTGCTGTATCAAGTAGGGAGCTCTCTGGCACAAAAAAGACCCTGACAGACTGGGGCGAGTCCTGCAGAGGCCAGAAGGGTGATTGGGGCCTGGAGCACATTATGTGCAAGGAGAGGCTGAGAGAGCTGGGGTTTTGAGAAATCCCTCAGAGCCAAGCACTGGAGCAAAGACCGAGGACGATTGGTGGGATCTCAATCAATGGAGTTTTTCAAAATTCGTAGAGACAAGGCATGAGCACCTGATCTAGCTGGAGCTCTCTGGGAATGGGCTTGGCTGAGAGACCAGCTGTGGCACGAGCTCTGGGACTTGGCGTGTAATGAGAGTCAGCAGGAAACCAGTTTCCTTTTTCCTAATAATGGTGGTTGAGTTGGGTATCACTGAACCCCGAAGGAGGACAGAGGTGATCATGCAGCAAAGGTCCCCTCCTCAGGGCTAGCGTGTATGGTCAGAGATGGAAATGATGGAAATGACCAGTGTGTGGGTCTGGACTGGGACAATTTCCCTGGGGCAGCTTCCCTGGGGTGTCCAAGGAACTTGACACCGACAGGGACCCTCTCTTTTGCACCTATGGTGCCTTGCTTCCTTCACCATGTCACCTTGCTCTGCACCGTGAGCACCCTGCTCTGTGCCCCACCCTGCACACTCACACAGCTTAGCTCTACACCGGCATTGTCCTCTCCTGAGCACACTCCAGCCCAGCCCAATCCCTCCCCAGCTCTCCCACACTCCCCTAGCCCCATGGCAGTGCTGACCGCAGAGTGCTGCAGTGCTCTGAGCACTTTACACTTTACCTTTGGGTGACACTATCCTGGACACACTCTCACTTTGGGGAGCTCCATTCTCTTCCCACGCTAGGCACAGGCTGTCCATGGAGATCCCCCAGGCTCTCCAGGTGGCTCGGGATTCCTCTCTTGAAGGACATCGGCTGCCATGTCCCATGTGGGAGAGACCTGGGTACGTACTTCAGTGAGCAGTCACCAGCTCTATCACCACTAGACACCAACAGCTGAATGTTAAATCCAACCTCCATCTCTAAGAGGTCACAACATGACAATGAGCTTCTTGCCCCTGAACCCAGAAAGCAAAGGGCCCCTTCTGGGATGCAAATCCTTGAATCTGTTCCTGACACCAAGTTTTGAGGAGGAGCCCAGCTATCAGGCAGTACATGGGGAGATCCCTTTTTATTACCGAGACACTATTGTGTTAAAGGGCAAAGCAATTTGGCAGAAAAGAAACCCCGCTGCGTTCCAGCTTGTCCTCAGGTATCAGAGGGGCTGGGGGCAGCTGGGCTTAGATTCTGAGTGATGCCCAATTCAGTGTTACAAACCTGGTCGTGTTCAATATATTGAACTCTCACGATTACGGAAGCACTCGTAACACCATACACTTTCAGTCTAGTTGCACTCCATGAACTAGCGCAGCCACACTTAAGGAATTTGGTTGCATTCAATGAGAACTCACTCAGCTAGATTAATGAATAGTGCAGTTTATTGAAGCAACAGATGCACAAGTTCTTTTGGATTGCTGGTGATAGAATTACTGCCCGCAAAGCATGTGTACATACCAAGAAGATGAGTAATATAGCCTGGCTACAAACGCATTAAGTTACAGAACAACTCTATAGAGATTTCTGTCTGCCGGGGAAGCACTCGGTATAACCAAGTGTTCAGATCTTACCCAAAGGTGTCCCTGTTGTGGGGTAAGAGAGGCTCAGCCTGTCGACTGATCCCATGTGTCAAAGGTGGTCTGTGTCCCGGTCATCCCTCCTCTCTTAAGCCATTTTATACTATTTTTACTTTTCAGGTGGAGTTTGAGTGACTCTAGTCATACATATCTTTGTTGTAATTGGTGTAAAAGTTTCTTGCTTTGATTTTAAAGGTATAAACTAGGAAAATTTCAGAGCGCAGGCTCAGTGAGGGGTGGTCGCACCTTGGAGGCGGGTAGCTTTTGGGATGGAGGTGTGTTTCGGTATTATGATGAGATTATAATGAGCAAAGTTCACCCAAAGAATAGTATTTTGTCAAAAAATGACAGACGGTTGGCCCATTTCAAGGAAAATCAATGCACATTTATCAAATTCTAATATAGTTCACTACACACCATTACACACACTAAATAGGTTATTGTATACTCGAAAGGTCCTTGTACAGTAGCATTGTCTTTGACCAGGTACGTATCCTAATTATCAGGATGAGTCTTCACCTCCATGTTCCATAGTACCTTCCAGTTCCCGTCTTATCACAGAGCCTGGCCGCGGTGTCTTCACTCCGCTCCACCCTCCGTGCAGTTTCTCTTAGAGTCAGCACACCAAGCTCCCCTGGTGTTGCCAACACCTAACGTTGCCTGGGGAGGTTCTGTGGGATGGAACCCTTCTGTAACTGCCATACTCCACCCCAAATTTTCTTCAGTGCTGTAGCTTCCTTAAAATGCAAATATAAATTTAATTTTGAAGTCACCTCCAGCAATAATTCCACAGATGCTAGGGGGGTCTCAGCTCTGACTCAGTGTTAGACACATTTTTATATGGGTTCCAGGTGAGATATTGTAGGTTCACGCTTCAGGTGAAGTGAAAGAAATCCAAATATTTCTCTAGGATTATTAAACTCATAAATAACATTATCACTAATGGCAATAAAAACCAAAAAAAATACAAAGAAAAAACAACCAAAAAAACCACAAAAGCATGGGCCTGGTATGTGATACTTTGGGATTCATTTGTGAAGAGAGATTGGAAGTTTATCAGTATTGAAACACATCCATGCAAACACTTTCCTAATGGCATTCTTGAGCTCCTCGTTCCTCATGCTGTAGATGAGGGGGTTCACTGCTGGAGGCAGCACTGAGTAGAGAACTGCCAGCACCAGGTCCAGGGATGGGGAAGAGATGGAGAGGGGCTTCAGGTAGGCAAATATTGCAGTGCTGGTAAAGAGAGAGACCACGATCAGGTGAGGGAGGCAGGTGGAAAAGGCTTTGTGCCGTCCCTGCTCAGAGGGGATCCTCACCACAGCCCTGAAGATCTGCACATAGGAGAGCACAATGAAAACAAAACACCCCAAACCAAAAAAGGCACTAACAATGATAACCCCAACTTCCCTGAGGTAGGTGTCTGAGCAGGAGAGCTTGAGGATCTGGGGAAGTTCACAGAAGAACTGGTCCACAGCATTGCCTTGGCAGAGTGGTAGTGAAAATGTGTTGGCCGTGTGCAGCACAGCATAGAGAAACCCACTGCCCCAGGCAGCTGCTGCCATGTGGACACAAGCTCTGCTGCCCAGGAGGGTCCCGTAGTGCAGGGGTTTGCAGATGGCAACATAGCGGTCATAGGCCATGACAGTGAGAAGGCAGTACTCCCCTACAATCAAGAAGAGAAAGAAAAAGATCTGAACAGCACATCCTGAGTAGGAAATGGCCCTGGTGTCCCACAGGGAATTGGCCATGGACTTTGGGAGAGTGGTGGAGATGAAACCCAGATCAAGGAGGGAGAGGTTGAGAAGGAAGAAGTACATGGCGGTGTGGAGGTGGTGGTCGCAGGCTACGGCGGTGATGATGAGGCCATTGCCCAGGAGGGCAGCCAGGTAGATGCCCAGGAAGAGCCAGAAGTGCAAGAGCTGCAGCTCCCGTGTGTCTGTGAATGCCAGGAGGAGGAACTCAGTGATGAAGCTGCCATTGGACATGTGCATGGAGGCCTGTCCAAGAAGGAAAAGACACAGAGAAGTCAGGACAGGGTCTCTGAGCAAAGCCCTCTCCATTTCTTATAGACAGCCTGCACACACATTGAGTGTCTCCTTCTCAGGATGACACACTTGCAGCTCCCTGCCTTGAGCTCTGCTCTGTGCTGGGTGAGCGCACTAACTCTGAGGACTCAGCCCTGCTCTACAGAAGTGGACATCTGGAGGCTGCAAACAGCTCATGGTTTGGGGATGGCTCCTGCAGATGGACGCTCTGAGGCGAGAGAAGAGGATTTGTAGCAGTGACCATGTGGGAATACTCTCCAAGCCCTATAGTGAAAAATGACATTAGGACCTGTGCTCATCTGCCCCTGAGAGACAAGATGCCTGCGAGGGATTCATCTCCTTCACCTTCACCCTCTCGCACAGCCAAGAGTCAGTAACCACTGAGAAAGACCCTTTCTCACCTCAGTCTGTCACCTGTACTGCATCTCCAGGCATAGTAATATGAGTGAGGGGGGTGGAGGGTGAGGAAACAGCACTGTCACTATGAACACCTCCTCTCCTAGGTGAAGTGCACCCATCACACAGAAGGGCAGCTCCGTAGCTTCATACCCCATTCTTCAGAAGATGGGCCGCAACACCGGGTCAGTCATTGCATACTGGTGCAATTACGTAGGTTTCAGATGTTCCCATCACACCAGGAGCATGTTTTTTGAAGGGGTAGAAAGCCTTGGCTTTTCCACTGCTCTCAGAATAAACACTGGTGAACACACTAGTGAGTCCCAAGAGATGGAAGGACGCTCTGCGCCTCACTGCAGAGTCTGGAGAGATGACTTGTCTGGATGTTTGGGAGGGTGGGAGGTTGTGGTTTCCAAGGGAGATCCCCAAGCTCCTTCCTCTTTCTCGCCCCTCGCGTGCAGAGGGTAATGGAGAGAGGGTGACACACCTGCTGGCTCCAACGACTAGACCAAGGAGGCTCTGGGATGTGGGTGCTGACAGCTGAGGGAGGTCTCAGCACTCACAGTCTTGCAAGGAGCCACGGCACTTCTTCAGGCTGCCTACGTACAGCTGCCTGGCAGCATCTCCGTGACCTTTACACCTCTGCATCATATCTTTGCAACATTCAGCTACAAGTAAATATCACAAGGGAGTGCTGTGGCCTTCGGGAGGGTAGCTGGCCCCTGGACTGGATAGCCCAGGGAGAACCATCTCGTTCCCCACCCCTCACACAGTGCATGCTCGGAGCCTCACAGGCTAGAAGGGGACTTGGACTCCTTGCTCCCACACAGATCCCCGCACAGCAGGACCCTCAGGGGTGGTGTCTGGAATCCCTCTGAAGAACAACTATGACACAAGGACAAGGACGGATGGGTGGGGAAACATGGAGCAATACCAAGACCCTTTTTCCTAAGGGAGGAAAGGGAAGAGAGACAGCCAGGCACTCTGGAAAGTGTTCACCTTCCCCAGCTGTGCCCCCCACCTCCCAGGTGGTGACAACGAAGGGCTGTTACACTCAGCCCCTTTGTCGGGCAGCAGGAAATGGGCACGTGGCAGGAGAAAAGCACCTCTGCAACAGTGGGGTCTGGCTGCCCTAGATCCCATGGCCATGAGGGTGGAGAGCTTTGCTGGGTGGGAGAGGAGAGACAAGGGGGTTTGCTCAGTGGAAGGCATCTGCATTGGAGAGGACAAAGTGATGCTCCCACCTGCCCCAGCATACCATAGCAGTTCCCTTTCCCTCTGACCACATCCCTGCCGCCTGGAGTCTTACCTGGGAGCTGTTTCTCTTCCCCCACGTCTCTTCCCTGTCAGTGCTCACAGACCCCATCCCACACACTGAGCACTCAGCTCTGCCCTGCAGACACCTCCTGGTTGAATAGCACTGTCCCAGGGCATCTCGGGGGTTGCAGCACCTCAGCAGCTGCTCAGACCCACCCTGGAGAGGCTGGAGAGGTGAAGTTGGAACTGTCTGCAGTCTCCACCTCCTTCACAGACAAAAATGTATTTCTCTTTTTCCCCTGCAGCAATTAGGAAACTGAAAGCACAGCCTCTGGAAGGATCCTTCTGCTAACGTAATCCCTGCCTTCTCCATCCTCTTGAAAGATCCCCTCAGGACATGGGTGAGCTGGAGCTGGGATCAGCCATCACCCATGCAACACCCTGTAGATGGGAAAATGAACCTTTCCTGGTGGGGCAGGAACTGGCTCCTCATTCCAATGAGCACACCGAGGACTTCACGATGTGCCAGGGTTCCTATCAGCTGCATACATATGAAGCTTCCCAGCAGGCTGTTCACAGCCTTAGCATCTCTGCGGCTTCTCAAAATGGTTCTTGGGTATCTCAAAGATCCTGTGAGAGAGATCCTATGTTCCCCTCTGGTCAGCAGCATCATTCCTATAAGGACACCTCTGGGAGTTAGTGAAGTGCCCTAAAGATCAGGACTGATGAAGGGAGAGCCAGATCATTTCCCAGCACCACTGACTGCGCTGCCCAGAGCCCCACACGTTTGGAGGGGTCTTGGGCACCTCTGCAGGACCCTCAGGGTCAGTGTCTGAACTTCAGCTGAACCCCATCCCCTCCACCCCCCACACGCTGACATACCCACAAGCCTCAGAGTCAGAGCAACACGGTGAGGTGGAATGAAAAGTAAAAATACCATGATCGTATTGCCAGGTGAGGGTAGAGGTGAGGCAGACAGGCAAACAGAAGAGATTTCACCTTGCCCAGCTGGGCACATTGTCTCCCAGGCAGCGACATCGCTGAGCGGTTGCTCTCAGCCCTTTGCTGGGCAGAGGGAAATGGGCACGTGGCAGGAGAAGCACACATTTCTTCTTCTGGGGGTCTGGCTGCCCAGGAGGCAGCTCATGCCCAGGATTTTGCAGAGGTGTGGGCCAAGGGCTGTACTGGGTGGGAGAGGACAAATGAGGGGGATTGCTCAGGGAACGTATCTGTACTGCAGGGAATGGCGAGGAGGTGTTCGTATTTCCCCTGTAACAGGGTTTCCCTCAGCAGTTTCATCCCTTCCTGCCCATGTCTCTGCTGCCTGGAGCTCTCTCTGCCAGGAGCTGTTTCTCTGTCCCCACGTCTCCTCCATGCCAGGGCTCACAAACCCCATCCCAGCCCCTGTGTGACCAGCTCTGCCCTGCAGAAACCCCACAGCAGCAGGGCACTGCCCAGAGGCACCTCGGCATTTGATAAATCTGTGGGGTGTGTGGAAACAGCCTTGTTGAAGCTTGAAAGGTCAGGTTGGTTTGTCTACATGTGAGGGAGGGGAGGGACTTGCTGAGGTTCCCTGCAGACCTATAGATCTCTTACAGAGGTGGTTTAGGAGTCTCAATCATTTTCACTTCCCCGTTCCCAATCAAACAGCAGAAAATTAAAAACAGAGGTTCCGAAAGGAAGTGTTTTTCTCATGCAGCAACTTCATTGACCTTCCTTTAGGAAGGTCTCCTCTGGAAACATAAGCTGGGTCAGCTGGAGCGATGATCTCACAGCGCAGAAGGATGGCTCCCCAGAGCCTTGTTCCAAGCATGACAGATCCATCACCACTCCCTCCTCTCCAAAGACCATAAAAATGAAAGCTCAGACTCAGGAATGCACACGCTGATGCAGGCAGCCCAAGTCTTGACTTTCCTCTTGAAAAGTCCCCTTGGAAATGTCCTGGCAGTGATCTGGAGCAGTGAGCAGCCCTGACCCACGCAGCACCCTCTTGACAGTGAAAAGACCCTGCTCTGCCCTGCTCGGTCAGGGGTTGCTCCTTCCACTCAACTTCTCCCCACAGCGCCGTGGGGAGCTCCCCAGGGAGGCTGAGCACCAACCCAGGCTGGCGGCAGAGTCCCTGCCCCGGCACACAGCCCCGTGGGTGCACAGCCAGCTTCAAACCCCTGCAGCCATCCCCAGGAGAAGGCAGCAGTCATGCCCTGTCCCTCTGATGGTCCAGCAAGGAAGCCTGGCTATGAAGCATGTCATCCTTCTCCACACCAGAAAAATCGGGAGAGCAGTTCTGAAAGGTCCTATAAGCTGTGACATTTACCAACATTGGAAGACCCCTCTGTGCACTCATCTGCTTGCCCTACGTCCAGAGACTTACCATGTAGAGGGCTGTGAAGATTTCTCCCCCAGTGAGCTCTCAGCATCCTCCCACTCCACACTGCCTTTAACCTCTCTCCGCCTCACTCCTCTCCCCTTGCTGCCTGCAGGCAGTGCCTTCAGCCCTGCTGTGCTTTACAGGGGAACTGCTCCTGGGCAGAACTGTCTCTTTGCAGAGCTGCCTGGTTGCCATGAGCTCTCCCTCTGTCCCAAGAGCCCAGCCCAGCTCAGCAGCAGAGGACCAGCCCAAGGCAGCACTTTCTCTGTCCCCTCTGGGCTCCCTCCAGGTGTCCCTGGGGCTCTGGGGGAACCTGCTGTGAAACAGGCTGAAGGAATCACTGCTGTTCCCTTCCTCAGCTGGGGAGAGACGCTTCTTTCCAGCAATGTAACTTCTCATATCAGAAAAACAGTCAGGTCTAATAATCACCTTTCCTCAACCCACCATTAGGCAGGACACCCAGACAGTGACGGGCAGGGATCTCCTTTACCCTTGCTGAGGGAAAGGATTCGTCTGTCTCATTCGCGGCATCACATCCCAGGTTTGCAGTCCTGGGGCTAGAAGGGGACTCAGCTCCTTCCCATGCACACCACAAACCCACAGGAGGTGAGATTCCTCTCACTTCACTTCAGGTGTGCACAAAACAGGCACCTGCATGTGAGCTCCTTGTCTCAGCTCCCCTGGGAATTAATGGTGATGGATGGCAGCCGTGAGCTGTTCAGACACAAACACCTGGTGACATTTGAAATGCCAGAGGCGGTCCAAGATATGTGTAGCTATCTTCATGCTCTAGTAGAGCAGTGCTGAGAGACAGGGCAGCATCTGGGGGCACTGTCTTGGAGGCTGGTGGGGAATCCCTTTGGCTGACTGAAATGACAGCAGATGCCCACATTTAGGATGACTGAACCTGTACCTATTTTTTTATGTCCTGGGCAGCCTACGCAGGGATTCAGTTGATTTAATGGAGTCATATTCCCTAAGGAGATCAAAGTTTCTCTCTTTTTCACCAGCTGGGTTTAGTAGTTCGCCATTGATTATAATAATGGTGATTTCATGAACATCCCCACATTGCCTAATCAAATTCATAGAAGCTACTCAATTTCTTGGTGAAATACAGCCCTGTAGTGCTACATGAGATGCCAAGGTTCTCACACAATGGTACCTCACTCAGGAGGTTTGTGCACCCTCCAGGCTCAGGGATGTTTCCTGAGGTCCATCCAAGTGTGGGGGTGAAGGAGGGGAAGAGAGCAACATCAGCTCATGGGGTATGACCAAGCACAGCCACCCTTACCCAGCGGTGGGCATTCCCCGTCTGCCAGGCTGAGTCATGCACACACGATGGAAACAGCTGTATCATCGATGATTTGAACAAAATGGGCTCTTCTTCTGGCCTTATTCCAGGGACAAACCTCTTTGTCCTCCTCCTCCTCTTCGCTCCAGAGCTCATGGTGAGCTTTCATGGCCATAACAGGGCCTTTATGACCATCTCTTAGGAAACGGTTGTCTTTTGATGATCTTCTGGGCAGAAAGAGTAGTCACAGTAAAGCATCAAATAAATCAAAACTGATGCCCAGTGAAATGTTGTAAGAACCTGACGAGCTACACCCACAGCTGTGTCTTCCTGGCAAGGACTCTGTCCTGAGCAGGGGATCCAGCCTCTGCCACTCTCTGGAGAGGGAAACCAGCAGTGTCCATGCCACTGTGGGGACAAGGAGGGTGACATTTGCAAGACCACCCTTCATCTGAACTGCTTTAGCTGTGTTCTTCAGGATGGGCTATCATGCTTTATATGGCAAATACTGATTTAATTGGCATTGCCCAGAGTTGCTACTACAGAAGCAGACTGCTACTTTTTCTTTTTTTCCATAGATACTGCCATTATTAGGGAAATCACAGAAACACCTGAAGGATTATGGATGCCTTATCGACAGAAGACCCATGAGGTTTGCATCTCAACAAATGGGATGCCAGAGGCCAAGGGAAGGATGGTTTGGGCACTGTCATGGGATTTGGGAAGCTGAAGCGTGCACTCTTCTCCCTGTCTCCTGACACACTGCCCTCCTCATTGAGCTGTGTGAGAAACATCATCAACTAGGTCTAAACTCACAGTCATGTCAAGAAAGTTATGTCTAACTGCAGCCAATGTTGTCCTGCCAGCTCAGGATTCGAGCTTCCATTTGAGGCCAAATGTATTAAATTCACAGTACCTCCATCTTCCCCCTGACGCTGGCTATTGTGTGACACAACCGTCCTGGATCTCCAGGCGGGATGGGTAAGAAAAATGTTTAACTACTGAACTGGAGGTTCTCCCCTTGCTAGAAACGTGAATGCAGCAGACTCAAGCCAAGAGGTCCAATAAACCCAACTTACTATAGGGCCAACTAATGAAAACATAACAGAGGCTGTGGGACGTTCTCTTTAAAGACAGAGAACTTGTGAGTTTGGACAATATAGCTTCACCATTTTTTCCTCTCTCTTTGTAACTCGGCCCTCAGAATTAATGAATTGAATCTGCTTTGCCGCTCTGAAACTGTCTCTTTGAAAAACTAGCCCAGCATGGCTTTTTTCTTTTTTAACCCAACTCTGTTGGCAGTATTGAAGTGTGTTTCCAGATATGGAGCAGCTTTTCAGAATGTGTGCTCCAAGAGGGGAAATAACACAGCCTGCAATTGGAAATGGGTGAAGCTGTGTCGCTTCAGACAGTATTTGGTATGCATACAACACAAAAAGGTTGTGAAGGTGAATGGGTGTGAAAGAAACAGGAAAACTGCCCATCCCGTGGAGCTCTGCAGAAGGAGCAGATGAGGTGATACAAGTGGGATCAGCACATAGACAAGACTTTTGTAGGGGAGGTTGTGCAAGGGAGTACCCTGACTTCACACAGCTAAAAGCAGACCGGGCGGTGTGCTGAAGGGATGGGGAGAAGTCTCCTGGGTTAAAAGAGCATGGCTGACAGAAGGGTGGAGAGATTTGTGTTGCAGAGACTTTTGAGACAGTCCTTTCAAGGTCTGACCAGGCTGAGCTTTAGAGCCAAGAGGAAGAAACTCTCAAGGATGTTTTGGAATGAGTGGTACTATCACCAATAGCAGTAACAGGAGAGTGTTGTAAGGGAACGCCTTCTTTTTCTTGATGTTGATGATGATGACGAACTAAAACTCTTTCATTTCCTTCCCAACAGTTATTATTCTACATTGGCAAAATAGCTACAAGTTCTCAGTAGCTAGCCTCTGGCATGAAGTTCTTAGAACAGTGGTTTTTCTTTCAGTGCTACCTCTTTGTTATCATTTCAAGATTACACCTCTTAGACAGATTGGCCCCTACGTGATCCCTGTTCTGTGTCTTTTCTCCCTATTTTTGGGAGGAGGGGGAGGTGGAATAGGGGAAATGTTTCTTTTTTAGCCAAAAACGACCAAAGGACCAATCCCAGGTGAGTGCAAAGGCACAAAGGAAGCCAGAATTTTTGTGTGGTGTACCCAGTGGTTCATATGGTGCACACCATTACCTGCATTTCCACTCTCTGAAGTGCTAGCTCTGCAGCAGAGAGCCTGGAAGCTCTGAGCTCCCTTCATCCGCCCTGCATTTAGCATGGAAAATGAAACTAACCTAGTCAAAAGGTTCGTTTCACTATCTTCACAGCCTAATGCACTGCATGGGCCAGGAGACGTAGACCCGGGCACCTAAAGAGGAATCACACTTCTCTGGACAGAAAGATTAGGTCTCCCTAAGATTCTCCCAGGAATCTCAGGAGACATGGCATACCGATTCCTGGATTAAAGGCATTCAGGCTGGGAGGGACCTCAGTAGGTGTCTTCACCAACCACCTGCTCAAGGCAGGGTCAGACCTGAATACTCAGGGCTCCATTCAAACACGCCTCGATCACATTCCAGGATAGACACGGTGCACACTCCCTGGGAAACAGCTTCCAGTGCTTGACTATCCTTAAGCTGGACAAGTTTCTCCCTATATCTAGCCTGATGATCTCTTGTTTCAGCCCATTGCCTCTTGTCCTTGTGCCTTCCACCATGGACGTAAGCGTCACTTGACCCTCTTGGGAACCGTGCAATGCTGCTGCATGTTCCCCCCAAGATCTTCTCTACTCCTGTCCGAACAAGCCCAGCTCTCTAAGCCTCTTCTCACAGCACAAGTTCTCCCACTGGGCTTGGTGGCCTTCCACTGAAGTGGCTCCAGTTTGTCAAGGTCTCTCTGGCATTGTAGGGTGTCAAAACCTAGGGAAGTATTCTGGATATGGGGCAAAATGGGCTGAGCAGACTGACTGTGCTCCTGCTCATACAGCCCAGGATGCTGTCGGCCTTATTTGCTCCTGGCTCAGGTTTTACCTAATGTAACCGAGGACCACCACAGCCTTTCCCGCAGTCTCTATCATTGCGTCAGCCTAGTCCACCTCAAGGTCAGGACTCATCGGCTATCCTGAGGTGCCTATTGGTCCATCCCTCCAGCCTGGGTAGGTCCCTTGGGTTGGCAACCCTGCCCTCCAGTGCAGTGTCTGCTCTCCTCAATGTGATGTCATCCGCAAATGTTATGAAAAAGCACTCTCTCATCTTCTCTGGGTCATTAAAGACACGTTAGACAGGGCAAGTTACAGGATAGACCCCTCCAGGGCGCTACTAGCTAGACGCCTCCAGTCAGAGTACCATGAACTAACCACATCACTCCGAGGACGAGTGTCCAGCTGTTTTTTACCCATCCACCCATGCAGACCATAATATCCTATCTTGGACACAAGAAAATTGTGGGGGACAATGTTGAAAGCCATGATGACTTCCAGGTAAAAGACCACTGCTGCTTTCCTGCATCCATCCCAGAAAGCCAAAAGGATGGCCAGACACAATGTCCCCTGGGTAAATCCAACCACTTTCTCTTTCAGACACCCAGAAATTGGATCCCAGTGGAAATGCTGTGGAGCACAGACTTTCCTTCCCCTGCTCATCTGTTGGCCAGTTTTGAAAGGTACCTTGAACATCTGGGTGCTGCCAGTCGTCCAGGAGTTCTCCCAATCTCCATCACCTTTCAAAGATGATGGAGAGTGGCCTCACTGTGACATTGGCCCTCTCTCTCAGCTCCCTGGGATGTTGCACCCCCTGTCCCATAGGCTGTAAAGGATTGTGTTTGCTCAAGGAAACCCTGACTTGATCCCCATCCACCGCTGGTTGTTCTCCTCTGGAGTTCTGCCTTGAGTCACAGAGCTCTGGGAGACCCTTCTGGGGAAGACCGAGGCAAAGAGGGCATGGAGCTTCTCAGATCTACCTACACTCGCTCTTACTAAATTCAGCAGTGGCCGCAATGTCGCTTCCTTAACTGTTCCTGAAGTAGTAAATACGCGTTATGGTGCCCTTGAATTGCTTTTCAAGTTTAGACTGACCTTCAGCCCGGACTGTTGCTGTGCTTGGAGGATGCTGTCCTTGAAGACAAGCTGTACTGAGCTCTGCCACCGCGCCCTGGCAGTTTATTCCATCAGTGTCACAGCTCTGTTGCCGACATTAATGGATCCATCCAGCTCATCCAGTCCGTGCCCCTGGCTGGGGGCATTGCTGCATGTTTGGGCTGAAGCATCTCAGCTGTGGAATGAGGCAAGCTCACACTTGCCATAAAGAAATGTGGTACCAAGTGTCCCAGACCCCTGTGGTCAAAGGTTTTGCTTCAGAGCAGAGATGTGGCATGGACAGGAGAGAGCTGTATGTCTTTCTAGCCCTAGGACTACAAATGCAAAATGAAATGACTAAATTCACTCAAGTGAAGACATCCCCCCATCTGGGAGAAATTAGATCCTTCTCTGTCACCTTCCTGGTGTCCTGCCTAAATATGGGACAAAATAAGGAATTCTCATGCTCAACTCTTTTTCTAATAGAAGCAATGGCACTGCTAGAAAGAAGCATCTCTCCCCAGATGAGGGAGGGATCATCAGTGATTCCTTGAGCCTGTTTCACAGCAAGTTCTCCTGGAGCCCAGAGGGAGCAGAGAAAGTGCCGCCTTGGGCTGGTCCTCTGCTGCTGAGCTGAGCCGGCTCCTGGGATGGAGGGAGCTCCTGGCAACTGGGCAGTGCTGCAGAGGGACAGCTCTGCCGAGGAGCAGCTCCTTTGCCAAGCGCAGAGGGCTGAGGGCACTGCCTGCAGGCACCGAGGGGAGGGGAGCAAGGCAGAGAGAGCTTAAAGGCAATTGGGAGTATGTCATGGTTTAATCCCAGCTGGCAACTAAGCACCGCACAGCCGCTCACTCACTCCACCCCCTGCCCCAGCAGGATGGGGGAGAGAATAGGAAAAGTAAAAGTGAGAAAGCTCGTGGATTGAGATAAGAACAGTTTAATAAGTGAAATGAAATAAAATAAAATAATAATAATAATGATAATAATAAAAAAAATTGTAATGAAAAGGAAAATAACAACAAACAAGAAAGGCAAGTGATGCAAATGAAAACAATTGCTCACTACCCTCCAACTGATGCCCATCCCAAGCAGCGGTCCCCTGGCCAGCTTTTCGCTAATTTATATACTGAGCATGATATCATATGGTATGGAATATCCCTTTGGTCGGTTGGGGTCAGCAGTCCTGGCTGTGTCCCCTCCCAACTTCTTGTGCACCCCCAGCCCACTCACTGGTGGGGTGGTGTGAGGAGCAGAAAAGGCCTTAACTCTGTGTAAGCCCTGCTCAGCAGTTACTGAAACATCCCTGCTTTATCACAGTGTTTTCAGCACAAATCCAAAACACAGCCCTATACTAGCTGCTATGAAGAAAATTAACTCTATCCCAGCCAAAACCAGCACATTCTCCACCCCTTATTCCATACCATTTATATCATACCCAGGTAGCACACCATCCAATACATTCTCTACCTGCCATCACCCTTCCCATCCTTTGATATAGTACACAGATATCATTCCCTTAGTCTGTGGATCACCCCTATGAAATGTCTGTAAAGGGTCCATAAATATCCACAAATGTTCACAAAATGTCCATTGAGTTCATTTAGTCCATGACTTTGGGCTCCATCTCTTATGGTGGTCACTCAGGACAGGAGAGATGTTGTATTGTATGGAGTAATTGGGCACCACAGTCAGCTCAGGTCAGGTCACTGCTGCACTTGCACTGCTTCTTGTAAGGCTTGTCCTCCATTGGTTCGGGAGGTTCCTGCTATAGTAATTCCTGTAACATGTAACTCAAATCACGGATTAGTTTCACCCAGAATTAAATCACCTTGAGGTACGCACTGGACTCCCCCATCCTTCTGCGTTACCCACCAAGTGCACCCAGGTCCTTGAGCAAAAACAACCCGATGAATAGGTTTACCTTTTCCTGAGGACGGAATAACCCAGACTGTTTTTCCCAGCAAGTTCATTATATGTACTATGGGGATCTTATCTCCTTCCACAGTGCACAGCGGTTTGTATTGGGCAGGGCCAGGTCGACTGGCAGAGCCTCTAGTGTTAACTGGCCAAGTGACTTCTGCTAAATGTGTATCCCAATGCTTGAATGTCCCAGCACCCATTGCTTTCAGTGTAGTTTTTAACAGTGCGTTGTATCGTTCCATTTTCCCGGAAGCTGGTGCGTGGTAGGGGATGTGGTACACCCAGTCAATGCCGTGCTCCTTGGCCCAGGTGTTAATGAGATTGTTTCAAAAATGAGTCCCGTTGTCTGAGTCAACTCTTTCAGGGGTGCCGTGTCGCCATAAAACTTGCTTTTCCAGGTCCAAGATAGCGTTCCAGGCAGTGGCGTGGGTCACGGGGTATGATTCCAACCATCCAGTATCTTGCCATAACTCAGCAGCCCAGATGGGCTAACCTCTGCGCTGCCAGCTGCTCTGCTTCCACTGCTGTAGCCACCCCCACAGGGCATTTGCCACCATCCATGAGTCCGTATAGAGATAAAGTACTGGCCGTTTTTCTCGTTCAGCAATATCTAAAGCCAGCTGAATGGCTTTCACCTCTGCAAACTGACTCGGTTCACCTTGTCCTTCAGCATTTTCTGCCATTTGTTGTGTAGGACTCCACGCAGCAGCTTTCCACCTTCGATGTTTTCCCACAATACAACAGGATCCATCTGTAAACAGGGCATATTGCTTCTCAGTCTCTGATAATTCATTATACAGAGGGGCCTCTTCAGCACGAGTCACCTCCTCTGGTGACACTCCGAAGTTTCGGCCCTCTGGCCAGTCCATGATCACTTCCAGGATTCCAGGGCGGTCGGGGTTTCCCATCCGAGCCCGTTGCGTTATCAGTGCAACCCACTTACTCCATGTAGCATCAGTTGCGTGATGCGTAGAGGGGCTCTTCCCTTTGAACATCCAGCCCAGCACAGGCAATCGAGGGGCCAAAAGGAGCTGTGCTTCAGTACCAACTACTTCTGAAGCAGCTCGAATTCCTTCATATGCTGCTAATATTTCTTTTTCAGTTGGAGTGTAACGGGCTTCAGATCCCCTATATCCTCAGCTCCAAAACCCTAGAGGTCGACCTCGAGTCTCTCCAGGTGCTTTCTGCCAGAGGCTCCAGGTGGGTCCGTTATCCCCGGCTGAGGTGTAAAGCACATTTTTCACATCTTGTCCTGTCCGGACTGGCCCAAGTGCTACTGCACGAACTATCTCCCGTTTAATTTGTTCAAAGGCTTGCTGCTGCTCAGGGCCCCATTCAAAGCCGTTCTTCTTCCGGGTCATTCAATAGAGAGGGCTTACGATCAGACTATAACCTGAAATATGCATTCTCCAGAAACCCAGAACACCTAAGAAAGCTTGTGTTTCCTTTTTGTTAGTTGGTGGAGACATGGCTGTTATTTTATTGATCACATCCATTGGGATATGACGACTCCCATCCTGCCATTTTATTCCTAAAAACTGGATTTCCTGTGCAGGCCCTTTGACCTTACTTTGTTTTATAGCAAAACCAGCTTTCAGGAGAATCTGGATTATTCTTCTCCCCTTCTCAAACACTTCCTCCGCTGTGTTGCCCCACACAATGATGTCATCAATATACTGCAGATGTTCGGGAGCTTCACCTTGTTCCAGTGCACTCTGTATCAACCCATGACAAATGGTAGGACTATGTTTCCACCCCTGGGGCAGTCGATTCCAGGTGTACTGGATACCCCTCCATGTGAAAGCAAACTGTGGCCTGCACTCTGCTGCCAGAGGGATGGAGAAAAACACAGTGCCGATATCTATTGTTGCATACCATTAGGCAGCCTTTGATTCCAGTTCATATTGAAGTTCTCGCACGTCTGGTACGGCAGCACTCAGTGGCGGTATGACTTCGTTCAGGCCTCGATAGTCCACTGTTAACCGCCACTCTCCATTAGATTTTTGCACGGGCCATATGGGATTACTAAAGGGTGAATGTGTCTTGCTGATCACTCCTTGACTTTCCAGTCGACAGATCAACTTATGGATGGGAACCAGGGAGTCTCGATTGGTGCGATATTGTCATGGTAGCAATTGGCACCTGCTGTTCTTTAACTTCCAGCAACCCCACCACAGAAGGATCCTCTGAGAGACCAGGCAAGCTAGACAGCTTTTTAATTTCCTCCGTACTCAAAGCAGCTATACCAAAAGCCCAGCGGTACCCTTTTGGGTCTCTGAAGTACCCTCTCCTGTGATAGCCTATGCCAAGGATGCATGGAGCCTCTGGACCAGTCACAATAGGGTGCTTTTGCCACTCATTCCCAGTTAGGCTCACTTCAGCCTCCAACACAGACAGCTCTTGGGATCCCCCTGTCACTCCAGAAATACAGATGGATTCTGCCCCCTTGTAATCTGATGGAATTAGAGTACACTGTGCACCGGTGTCCACTAGAGCTTTCTACTCCCGTGGGGCTGATGTGCCAGGCCACCGAATCCACACAGTCCAGTAAACTCGATTGTCCCTTTCCTCTACCTGACCAAAGGCAGGGCCCCTCTACTCCTGGTCTGAGTCTTCATTACTTCGTTTTTGTAAGTGAAAAACACAGGTTCCTTCCTCAGGATCAAAGGTACAGTCAGCCCTTCTACTCTGCCCCACAGACACTGGAGCAGTAATTGTCCTGGGTGGATGCTTTTTGGCTGTTGTTTTCCCTCGCAGTTCCTGCACCCGAGCTTCTAGTCTCCAGGGAGGTTGACCATCCCACTTCCTCATGTCCTCCCCCTGGTCACGCAGGAAGAACCACAGGGTTGCACGTGGTGTGCACCACCCGTACCCTTTCGCTTGAACGGGAAAAAGCTGACTCTTAATAGCTGAGGCTTTGGTTGGAGTGGATGAGGAAAACCTACCCTTCTCAGCTTGCTCAAACAGGTTTTGGGTCAGTCTGTGTCTCTCCACAGCCGAGACACAGGCACACATGGAGGGAGCAAGGTTATCTTCGTATTCTCGGAGTTGCCTGGCCAGTTCATCTCTAGTTGGTGCTCAGTGTCTGTCCAGCTTATTATCGCCAGGGTGTGGGTGTATGACGTCACTGCATTTCGTACAAACTTTCGCCACATGGACCGTGTGCACCGGATTTCATCCGGGTCTTTGGATGCCTGGTCATTATAGATCACCTCCAACATGGCTAATTCCCTCAGTTACTGGATGCCCCCCAGAATGTTGGTCCATTTCCTTCGAGAATTTGCAAGTTCTTCCTTGAAGGGATACCTGTCCTTCACACTTGACAGGAGTCGCCGCCAAAGACTGAGGACTCCTGCCTTTTTTCCAATCCCTTTGTCAATGGCCTTATCCTTAGCAAGGGATCCCAGCTGCCGGGCTTCCTTACCCTCTAATTCCTGACTAATGGCCCCGATATCCCAGCATTGAAGCAACCAGCTGAGAATTAGCTCACCTGGTTGATGACTAAAATCTTTTCGGATATCTCGCAGCTCACTCAGGGATAGGGAGCGCGTGGTTTCTGTCTCACTGATTATCTCAGTCTCTTCCTCCTCCTGTTCTTGTGATTGCTCTGCCGCAGAACAGGCTGCCTCTTCTGATTCTTTCTCCTGCTCCCTCTTAGGAGAAGCTTCTTCATCCCTTACTGAACAAGCTGACTTCTGCTTCCACTGTTTCTTTTTAGTTATAGGGGCAACTGATACAGTGCCTGGTTTAGCCACAGTGTCTGTTGGTTTATTTCCCCTCTCTTCTTCCTGTGGGTGCTGCATAGTATCGAGCAGTGTTTGGTAGATACTGGCCAGGGCCCAGCACAGTCAAGAAAAAACAAGTAGGAGGCCAAGAACAATAATATCACAGGTACAAAACAAAACAAAACAAAACAAAAAAAAAAAAGGCAAAAAGAAAAAACCCCAACCACAAATTAAAAATAAAGACACATACGAAGAAAAGTTAGCCCTCACTTTTCCTGAGGTACAGTGCGAGCCCTAGTGGGATAATAGGCACTATATTAATCTGAAGTCGAGCGTATTCAAATACTTTCCACAGGGCTTCTATGATTTCCTTGTTCCTCACGCTGTAGATGAGGGGGTTCACTGCTGGAGGCACCACCGAGTACAGAACTGTAACTACCACATTCAGGGACGGGGAGGAGATGGAGGGGGGCTTCAGGTGAGCAAATATGCCTGTGCTGACAAACAGGGAGACCACAACCAGGTGAGGGAGGCACGTGGAAACAGCTTTGTGCCGTCCCTGCTCAGAGGGGATCCTCAGCACAGCCCTGAAGATCTGCACATAGGACAGCACGATGAAAACAAAACAGCTAAAAGCTAAAAAACAACTTAATATAAGAAGCCCAGCTTCCCTGAGGTAGGATTCTGAGCAGGAGAGCTTGAGGATCTGGGGAATTTCACAGAAGAACTGGTCCAGGACATTACCCTGGCAGACTGGTAGTGAAAATGTACTGGCAGTGTGAAGCACAGAATTGAGAAACCCACTGCCCCAGGCAGCTGCTGCCATGTGGACACAAGCTCTGCTGCCCAGGAGGGTCCCGTAGTGCAGGGGTTTGCAGATGGCCACATAGTGGTCGTAGGCCATGACAGTGAGAAGAAAATACTCTAGTGCGATCAAAAACACAAACAGAAAGACCTGGGCAACACATCCCCCATAAGAGATGGCCCTGGTGCCCCACAGAGAATTGGCCATGGATTTGGGCACAGTGGTGGAGATGGAGCCCAGGTCAAGGAGGGAGAGGTTGAGGAGGAAGAAGTGCATGGGGGTGTGGAGGTGGTGGTCGCAGGCTATGGTGGTGATGATGAGGCCATTGCCCAGGAGGGCAGCCAGGTAGATGCCCAGGAAGAGCCAGAACTGCAAGAGCTGCAGCTCCCGTGTGTCTGCGAATGCCAGGAGGAGGAACTCAGTGATGGAGCTGCTGTTGGACATCTGCTGTTTCTTGGCATGCGGGCCTGTACAAAAAAGGAAGGGACAAGGAAAAATTAGGACAGACTCCTCTGAGCAAAGCCATTCCATTTTCATAGAAATCCTCCCCATTTGAAAGACATTTCATTTCTCAGTTTTGTGAGTGGCTGAGTGTGTTGTGAGGAGCTGAGGAGTCATCTTTTCTCTGCTGCAGTGGGTACATGGAGCTGGTTTGTGACAGCTCCGATGTCCACAACCAATGCCAGATGTAATCCACCTTTAATGGAAAAGATCCATAGCCTCACTCATGACTCGGAAGGGTGTGGGCTGCAGAAGAGAGGCTCAGCATGTCCTTATAAGAATTTTGTCTTTGTTTTCTATTTTCCACTATCTCATCTGATCAGTGTTCTTTTTAGGGGTAGAAATACTTATTTTATGTCTGAAAATGTGGAGTCTTGAGACAGGACAGGCAAAAGGGCTCATGTCTTTGTAGCTTAGTGCAGTCAGGAGAACTGCAGTGTCTGTTAGTCTGTTACCCAGCTGCTCTGTTCTTTCACTTGTGCTGCCTTGAAGACAACTTCACACACAAATTACCCTTTAAAAAAAACCCCAAAACCAGACTCTGATGAGAGCAGGGGAGCCCTGTTTCAAAGGGCAGATCTGCAAACTCCTCTATCCCAGCCCAGAGGTGGAGTTGTGATGGAGAGAGCAGGACATGACACCTCACAGAGAGAAGCAAAGGACTCTGAGGGGAGAGTACTGACCTCCAAGGGAAAGCTCAGCACTCCCTAGGATCCTACAGGAGAGCTGTGCTTTTCTGGGGCCACCTAACAAGCCCAGCAGGACAGGCAAAGCAGACAGTCAGATGTCCTGGTGATGGGATGGCCTACAGGGAGAGTCAGACCATTGGTCAGAACAGCAGACAACGCCCAGAAGACATCTACAGTGAGGGACAAAAGAGAGCTGCCTGAAGGCAGCCTACCCCAGGGCTTGTCTGCAGTTTCCTCCCACTCCCTGCCCATGTCTCTGCTGCCTGGAGCTCTCCCTGCCAGCAGCTCTTTCTCTGTCCCCACGTCTCCTCCCTGCCAGCGCTCACAGACCCCATCCCACCCGCTGTGCGCTCAGCTCTGCCCTGTAGACAGCTCCTGGCAACAGGGCACTGCCCAGGGCATCTCCGTGTTGGCAAGTCCTAAAGAGAAGATCAGATAAACCCTGAAGAGACAAAAAAGGTGATGTCCATGCTTTCTGTAGGCAGAGGAAAGTGTGAAGTTACTTTATCAGGTGCCTTGAAAAACCTGTTCATAACTCACTATAATGCTGTAGGGGTCTCAGTCTCCCGTGCAAACCTGACAGCTCCATTACCCTTTCCTCCTACCAGCACAGCAGGAAATTGAAAGCACCGACCCTGGAAAGCGCCTTTGTTTCCATGTACCCCTGCCTTACTGTGCTTCCTGAAAAGTGCCCTGGGAAATGTCCTGGGGGTGATCTGGAGCTGTGAACCACCCTGACCCATACAGCACCTTCTCGACAGCAGAAGGACCCTGCCCTGCCCTGCCCTTCCAGTGGGTCGCTCCTTCCACCCACAGCTTCTCCCCTCAGTGAGCTCCCTGGGCAGGCTGAGTGCTGACCCTGGCAGGTGGCAGAGTCCCTGCCCTGGTACACAGCCCCTGGGGCACAGGGACCTTGCTCTGAAGGACAGCCCTGGGCACGCCTGGCTGCACCCCTGGCTTCACAGCCATTCAAACTCACCTAACAAGAGCCTCTGGACAGGGAGTCCTCCTTACAGATCCCATGAGCTCTGGACTGTGCCAGCTTTAGGACTTGCCTCCAGGAACTGCATCTGCATTGCCCTGCTCCCAGAGACTTACCCTGTCAAGGGCTCTGATGCTTTGTCTCCCAGAGAGCTCTTAGCCATCCTCCCACTCCCGACTGCCTTTAAGCTCTCTCTGCCTCACTCCTCTCCCCTCGGTGCCTGCGGGCAGTGCCCTCAGCCCTACTGTGCTTTGAAGAAAAGCTGCTCCTGGGCGGAGCTGTATCTCTGCAGCGCTGCCTGCTTGCTGTGAGCTCCCCTTGTCCCAGCAGCTCAGCAGCAGAGGACCAGCCCAAGACATTTTAATGACCCCTCTGGTGGGTTTGATGCTGAGTCCATGAACCTCAGACACTGAGAGGAAGTCGAAGAAACCTCTCAGGAAGTCAAAGTCAGATTCAAACTCCAAAGTTTCTTGGAGCATTAATGGGTCCCACAGAGGGACATTACTGATAAAGCCTCCCCGGGGGCTGGTTAGAACAGAAAACTGGAGGTACTCATGACAGGTAGGCAAAGGAAAGAAAAGGTGGCTCTGATGTTGAGTAACCCTGGATGTGTTATAGTAAGTCAATGGGCCAAGCCCTGACCCCCAGCCCCTGGGAGGAGAGATCTTGTCCCTCACGCATTGCTCAGGGCTCTTCCTGGGGCAGTGTGATGTGAGGATGTGCAATGCCTAGAGCAGGACTATGATACAATCTTTCTCAGGCTCACACGTTGTGACGAGGAGGCAATGAAGTCCTGGTGTTATAATGCTAAGATGTCTCCTGACAGGCATCATGAGCAGAGAGAACAGCCACAGCCCAGCAGACAAAGACCTCGGCTGTGTTGGGGCTTTCAGCCTTGCCAGTGCCCACAGCTGTCTCCACCACAGGATGTCTTATGGTGTCCTACACCTGCATCTCTTTCCCTGAAGGCTGTTGACATCCACCCTGCTTACCAACCTTGGTCTCACCTGAGCGTCTTCCTACCCTTCCTGATATCTCTCCATCCCCGCAGATTGTTCATTGAAATATAAAGCCTTGACTAATCCAGACTCTTTCTGGGTGGCCTACTGCACCACGGAACTACACTTGGAGTGGTATTTCTTTCTCCTCGTTTCCAGTGTCAACCTCCCAAGCTGCACTTTGTAGCAGTTTTTCTTTCTCATGGTGTTTCCCAATTTTCAGAAAGCTCCACCATCTCTGAAATCACCTTTCAAGCAGTCTCAGGCTACTCCCAAACTGTGCTGAGCCTCTCGGCCACTGGGCAAAAGGGCCAAAGAAGCCCAGGTCTCTCAGCCCCTCCACACTGGGCGTCTGCTTAAGGCCCCAAACTCTACCTTGCCAGATCTCCTCTGGGCACTCTCCAGCTCCTCCCAACTCCATCAAAACAGGGAGCCAACAACTGGGACAAACCCCTGTGTGGGGGTCCCTACCAGTGCTGTGTCAAGGGGGATAACGACGACCCTGGTCTGGGTGACCATGCTCCTCCTAATGCAGCCCTGTATGCAACTGCCCTTGTTCACAGTGAGCGTAAACCACTGGCTCTCATGGTGTCCCTTGTAGTTCCCAGGCCCTTCTCCTCACAGTCACTCCTCAGCACATCAGGTTCCATCTGGCCCTGATGTATAGGTTTGTTATTCACCCTGAGGCCAGACTGGCCAATTATCCTACAAATTTCAAGAGGTTTCTGTTGGCCAAATCCCTGAGTTTCTTAAGGTCCTTCTGGATTGAAGCTCTATTTGGTCAGCTGTTAAGGGTTGTGTGCGGATGCCTCACCCTGATGGTGGAGTCTCACGAGATGACAGCATGAGGTGTTGCAGGGCACTACAGACCCAGGTAGGAATTGCCATGAACACAGTCTCCAAAACACCAAAGGAGGGCACAAAGCCAGCAAAACCTGGGTCAGAAGAGAAAGGATAAAAGAGGATTGGGCTGTTTGTGGGTCAGGCTATGTTAGTGGAAAATGTATACCTATATAGACACTCAGACAATATGGATCGATCCAGCTGTGTGATCTTAGACCCTCCATCTATCTGGGACCTGGCCCTGGGACGCCCTCATCTCCCCAGTTCCCCCACACACAGACAAACACACAAACACAAATAGCTCTCTCCAGCACAGAATCACAGAACCATTGAGGCTGGAAGGCAGCCAGCTTCCACCTTCGCTGTGCTTCCTCTTCATGCTGGTTTTTTTGTCAGGACCTCCTTTCTCATCCATGCCTTCCTCCTGCCACCTTTCCTTGACTTCCTGCACGTCTGGGTGGACCATTTTGGAGCTTCAAAAGGAGATCCTTGAACATCAAGGCTCTCTGCCTTGTTCCCTTCTCTCCAGATCCTCAACTCTACCTTCTCACTCCTGCCTTTTACATCCCGTACCAGTTCTTCCATTTTGAACGTATGAAGTTCTGCAGGGCACCTCACCTCATTGCCTCCTCTGTCACCCTAGTCAGGAAGATGTCATCAACGAGCTCCAAAAACCTCCTGGATGGCTTTCACCTCGCTATGTTGCCTCTTCAGCAGAGGCACTTGGGACAGTTGAAGTCCCCCCATGAGGACCAGGGCCTGCAAACATGAGGCTTCTTCCAGTTGTCTGAAGAAGGCCTCATTTACTTCCTCTTCCTGATCAGGAGGTCTGGAGCAAACATCCACCCACCACAGTGTTGCCCATGTTTTTCTACCCTCTCATGCTGACCCTTCAGCTCTCAGCTGACTCATGATTTGTGCCCAGGCAGAGCTCCACGCTTTCCTGCTGCTCTCTCCCATCAAGAGCAACTTCCCCTCCAGGTCCAGACCTGTGGCCTTATCAGTACCAGACCCTTAATACCGCACAGTTTTCCCAGGAGGTGGTTTGGGCCACCTTCTCCTTCCAGTAGCCAACTTGCAGACCCTCTGGGTTCTCCAGTGTCCAGTCCAGACTTAGGGTCTCTAAATGCTGGGCTCCCAGGCTGCTGATTCTACTCACCGGCTGCCCTGTTTTGATGTTTGCTAGTGCTTACACCCACTGACATCCACCACAACATTATATGCACAGTCTCCAATGTCTCCAGTTTCTGGGCTCCCAAAGAACATGAGCCCATATGACTTATGGTTCCCACTCCAGTGGCTGGCAATTGGACCTCCATCCATACACAAACCCAGAGATTATCCACACCCCAGAAACTTGTGGGAAATTGGAGTTGAATAAGAACATGAGACAGACTGGGCTGACTAGTTGCAGGGCATGGCCAGACAAGTGTACTGACCGGCCACCTGTTTACACGTGACCATCTCCTTTTATCCCCTTTTCCCTCAGTTTTCCCACGCTTGTTCCTCCCCAAACCATCATGATCCCTCTCTCTTGCTGCCTTTGGTCCTTTCCTAGACATTCCCCAGGAAGTCTTGCACAATCCCCAAATGCTCTTTCTTGCAGCCCATCATGAGTCTCAGACACCCAGAGGCAGAAACCCCCACCCTCACTGTGCAAGGTCAACCTGGGAGGCTCTCCCATTGATCCACCTGCTGAGTCTTACACCCAAATATCTTGGCCCCGTCTGTGAAAGAAAGGTTTTCCATTTGGGTTTTTACTTGTTTCTCTGAAAACAGGGTGATTCATGCCCTAGAAATGGCAATTCTTTATGTTTATGGAAGTGCGGGGCATTTGCTCAGATCAAAATGCATACATGGGGCATGTGTGAAACAGAGCAAACTATTTGCCTCCCGCCTGTCCGTGACCAGGTCCTCATTACATGAGGCATTTACTAGCACTGACCACACATGATAAGGACCATAACATCCATCTGTCTGGATGACCCGGTAAGTCCTCTTCATTGTGGTCTGCCTATGTTGCTGTGTTTCCTCCCTCAAAGGCTGTGTCATACAGCCAAGCTCCAAGACTGAAAAGGAATTAGAGACAGAACTGAAGCCAGGCCGGTGATAACTGTCTATGAAAGCTTAAACCACAATGAACAAGCAGCAGGCAATTAAAGACATCCTAAAGTGTTTGAGGGTACATCACCTGTAGGATGCCTATGGACTTCTTCGATGCATCCAGTCATCTGGAGGTTGTTCCGGATCCTCTCCAGTGTGCTGCAATTTTGGAAAGTGAAGGTGATCCTCCAGAGAGTGGAACTGCTGTCACATCATGCAAGACATAAAACACCTCAGATCATGGTCCAGGCCCACTTTGCCACCATCAGAGACACAGGGAGAAGCTGGAAGATGATTCATCTCATTCTAAGGGAGACACTGAGAAAAGCTGAGTGACTCGGTCTTGACCTTCTTTCTCCAAATGACCAGCAAGTCAGTTTAGAACAAAAGTTGTCCTACATTCAGGAAAGCATTCAAATAGGAATGGGCCTTTGGAGGTGTCCAGTCAACCCTATATATATATATATATATGAAGAGGTCTTATGAGAAAGATGGAGAGAGACTTTTTACCAAGGTCTGTAGTGTCAGGACAAGGGGCAATGGTTTTAATCTGAAAGAGAGTAGGTTTAAATCGGACGTAGGGAAGAAATGTTGTACAATGAGGTTTGCAAGACACTGGAACAGGTTGCCCAGAGAAGTTGTAGATGTCCCATCCCTGGAAGTGTTGAAAGTCAGGCTGGATGGGACATTGAGCAACCTGACCTAGTGAAAGATGTCCCTACCTGGGACAGGGCAAGTGGACTCGATGATCTTCCCTTCCAACTCAAACCATTCTGTGATTCTATGAATCTATCATTTGCCAGTGCCTGCAGAGTGCCTTGACTAGTGTTTAAACCACGCAGCCATGACTAAGCCAAAGAAGAGAGTCACTACCCCGAGGTGTGAGGTGCAAGTAGAAAAGGCTCTATGTCTGCTCAGAACTGAAGGCATTTTCAGAATAGCCCTGATAATTGTACTGTAAGGAATAACTAGAAAGGCAAAGGGAAGGACTGCGAATACCACGACGATGGTGTGTAGTGCCACTTGCTTCCAGAAAGTGTCTGCAGAGACTAGTTCTAGCAGAGGAGGTGTTACAGAAGCAGTGATGAAGGTCAAGGGATGCCCAGAAGGGCAAAGTGAATGCCTGATAGGTCTGCCCTACTTGTACTGGTATGACAGCCAGCTGTGACGCCACTACCAGTGTGACGCAGAACCCCCCCATTCATGATGAGGTTATAGTGCAGGGGGTCACAGATGGCTACGTAAGGGTCGCAGGCCACGGCAGCCAGGGGAAGGCTTTTGGTGCCTCCAGGGAACCAGGAGATACAGCTGGGCAGTACATCCATCGAAGGAGGTCCTGCTGTCTTCTCTCAGGAAGCCCACCAGCATTTTTGGCAGAGTGATTGATGTAGAACCGATCTCCAGGAAGGACAAATTCCTCAGGAAGAAGTACATGGTGCTGTGGAGGCCTGAGCATGACGAGGCCATTCCCTATGAGGACCACGAGGTAGGTGAAAAGGAAAATTGTGAAGCACAAGCTCTGCAGGTTGGTGTGGACAGAAAATCCCAGAAGAAATCCAGATCCAGCTGTGTGATTTTCCAAGCCACTACTCCGGGGAGTTTTCTCCGTATAAAGTAATCCAAATAACAGCTGTTGGAGGTTGGTGATGTCCCGTCCGCCATCACATACCACTCAAGCACAGGGAAAGACCACAAACACCAGCATACACTATTGCAGTAGTAGGAAAGCTAGACTAAGATCTCCAGGTATGTATGGAAATATACCACGGAGTGATGGGCAGACCTGGCTGGCAGCTAAGCCTCCATGCAGTCACCCTCTCACTCCCCCTCCGCAGCAAGACAGGGGGAGAAAATAAGATGGACAAGCTTGTGGCTAGAGACAAAGACAGTTTAATGAGAAAACCAAAGGCCTCTGGCAGAAGCAAAGGAAAACAAGATTCAGTCTCTCCTTCCCATTGTCAGGCATGTGTCCAGCCAATTCTTGGGAAGCATGGCCTCAGCACTCCTAGCGATTGGTTTGGAAGAAAAATGCCATATTTATGAATGCCCCTGCCCAACCCCTTTCTCTCATCTTTTATTACTGATCATGACATCATTAGATATGGAATATCCCTTTGATCAGTTTGGGTTTGCTCTCTTGGCTGTGCCCCCTCCCAACCTCTTGCCTACCCCCAGCCTACTGGCCTTTGGAGGGTGAGGGGTAGAGTAGGCGAGCCAGCCTTCATGCTGTGCGAGTACTGCCCAGTGATAAACAAAACACTGGCTCATTATCTACATTGTTCTAGCAACCAGTGCAAAGCACAGCACTGCATGGGCTGCTGTGAGGAAAGTTTACTCCTTCCCAGCCAGAGCCAGTACAATCTATACCTCTTATTCCATACCGTTTGCATCATGCTCAGGTCCCACATAACTTGATATGTTTTCATATCTCCTGACCATCCCATTGTATCTATTTCTCATTCCTGAAATCCCCCTCACCAACACTTAAAACTTATACTGCATATGTAAACCATCTTTACATCCAACATAAGGATTTATACGTCCTCATTAATCACTATCCCCTGTTCCTTGTCAGAGAGATAAATGTCATTTCCCCATTCCATGGGCCTCTGCCACTCCCAAAAATGTCCATAAGAACAGGCAATGACCTGGGCCCCCTCTATCAAGGTGGTCACTCAGGACAGGATAAGCTGCATGTTGGATTGTTGGGTGCCAACACCAGCTGGGTTTGGGTCATCGTTGCACTAGCCCAGTTCCCATCAAAGCTCACTCTTCATCAGTTCAGGTGGTTCCTGCTACATTACTTCCTCGAACATACAGCTCACAGCAAGGATTATTTTCCCCCAAGGATTAAATCTCTTTGAGGCACACACCAGATTTCCCCATCCTTTTGCATTACCCACCAAGTGCATCCAACTGCTTGAGCGAAGACAATCCCATGAACGGCCTTGCCTTTTCCCAAGGGAGGAGCAACCCACACTGCCTTCCCCAGCCACTTCCCCATGTGTACTACGGGGACCTTATCTCTTCCCACGGTATGGGGGGCTTGGTTTGGGCACCACCAGGAGGGCTAGCAGAGCCTCTGGTGTTAACCAGTCAAGTGGCTTCTGCGAAATTTGTATCTCAGTGCTTCCCTGCCCCAGTGCCCAACACCCTCACCATAGTCTTTAACCGTCCATTGTATCACTCCATCCTTCTGGAGGCTTGTGGCTGATAGGAGATGTGATGCACCCAGTGAATGTTGTGTCTCTTGGCCCAGGAGTCTATGAGGTTATTCTGGAAATGAGTCCCATTCACTCAATTCTTGCTAGCTTACCATTTCGCCACAGAGCTTGCCTTATAAGGTCCAAGATGGTGCTTCGGGTGCTGGCATGGTCTATAGGGTATGTTTCTAGGCAACCAGTAGTCGCTCCCACCAGGGTGAGTCCGTAGTGCTTGCATTGGCAGTGGCCCAATACAGTCAATTTGCCAGGCCTTGCCATATCGAAAACCCAACCACTGCCTGCTATTCCGGGGAGACTTCACTCACGTGGCTCACTTGATTGCAGCACGTTTCAACTTCATGGGTGACCTGTGAGATGGCCTCAATGGTCCGGCTGACCCCTTGTTTGCGAGCCCATCTGCATGTTGGGCTCTCTGAGGGATAGGAGCCTTGAAGGCTCATCCCTGATCTGATTCATTGGAAAAGGCTTTTGTTGTCTGGTGCTTCATGAGGCCATCAAGCCTTGGTGGAGGCAGAAGAAAATCAGTTCCACATGGGAAGTGTTCTACTTTTATAAATCTTACATAAAACTTCTTTGCCAGAATCCCCTGCATCAGAAATCTCCAGGCTTTGAGGCCCCAAGTTGCTGTGAGGGAGCCAGCTATTCTATCATACCCTATGGCATTTCTCAGAGGGTCTGTCAAGTATCATTGTCCCACTGTGAAATCTACTCTCTTCACTAAAGGAGAAATTAAAATCCCAATAATAGTAACAAAGAATGTTTCCGGCCATCAGCTGACTATTGCTTTCTGGATCTCCTTCCCTGGGAGGTTTCAAACTTACTAATTTTGTAGGCTTTTTTGCAAAGACTTAGCTAATTCCCATGGCAATCAGCAGTCAGGGCTTCCGCAGACCATGGGGAACAGCGGCCAGTTCTCGTGGCATGGAGCTCAGCTTGTCAGATCCTGCAAGACAGCCAAGGTTATAGCAGCAGCAAGAGCATAAAGCCCTTTTTATTCTGATAGTCCGAGCCCTGTGGCTCACGTTGCATTCGCTGTGCTGGGAGCTGTGCAATGAGTAACTCAATGAGAGAGTGAGTTCTTCTGATGTTATGATATAAACTGGGAGCGTGGGATCCTCTCTCTCTCTCTCTCTCTCAGTCTGTCTCTCCACAGTTTGCCTCTTGGTCACCAGCACTGAACTATCAGCAGGAACTCAGGAACAACTGCCTTCAGCAAGGCACCAAGAATACATACCTGGGGTGTCCTCACTGCTGAACGTAAGCATGAACAAAGTGATGTGTGAGCAAAAATATTTCCCTTGCAAATGCAATGTTTTGCCCCTTTGAGCATGTGTGACTCAGAAATACAGATGTAGGAAACGTAGGATGAAAATAATGAAACTTACATTGTGATTTGTTGGAAAGTTTGATTGACGGCAGCAGAGAGACTGAAGCAGCCGGGCAGCCAAGACCTGCCTGTTCACTGTTCTTTCTTAAGTGAAGAGCTGTAACAAGAGTTGGTGACTGCTGAGTGGGGAGGAGTGGAGATGTGTCTAGTGAGGAAAGATCTTCCTTTGAAGTCAATGAATTGAATTTTCAAGGAGATTGTGTTGCTGTTACTCTCCCGGTGACAGAAAATGCTTGGAGAGGGGGAATATCACATCTGTGACAGAGTTCATCCCAGTGGGATTTCCTTACAGCTGTGAGGTAGAGATCATCTTTGTGGTGTTCCTGCTTATTTATGTGGTGACTGCCCTGGCAAATGCTCTTATCATTGTGCTTGTCCATACAGACTGCAATCTCCAATCTCCCATGCATTACTTCCCCGGTAACTTCTCCATCATTGAGATCTCCATGGCTTCCTTTGTGGTGCCAAAAATGCTGGCAAGTGCCTTGTCAGGGAAGAAAATCATCTCCTTTGCAGGCTGCTTCAGCCATCTCTACTTTCATTTCTCCCTGGCTGCAACAGAGCTCATTCTCTTTGCCATCATGTCCTGTGACCGATACGTGCCAATAAGCAAACCCTTGAGGTATCCCACCATCATGATGGGAAGGGTGTGTAGCCAACTTGTCCTGGGCACGTGGGTGGGTGGCTTGGTCATGGTCCTGCCATGAGTGGTCCTCAAAGCCAGGCTGCTCTACTGTGGTCCCAATGTCATTGACCACTACTTCTGTGAGAACGCACCTCTCCTGCACCTCGCTTGCACCGACACCTGGCTTGTTGAGCTGAACAGTTTTGTGGTGTCCTTTGTCCTGCTCCTGGGCTCCTTGGCACTGAGTGCAAGGTCGTATTCTTGGATCATTTCAACCATGGTCCGGATCCCATCAGCCCAGGGCAGACAGAAAGCATTTGCCACTTGTGCTTCTCATTTCACTGTGGTTTCCGTGGGTTTTGGCATCTGCATCTTTATCTATACCAGGCTGTACCAGAGGGACGCCAGGCACCTCAACGGAATACTCTCTGTTCTTTCCAGCATTGTCACACCTCTTTTAAATCCTTTCGTACTCAGCCTAAGGAACGAGCAGGTGAAAGAGGCCTTGAAAAATGCTTCTCGCAGACTCCTGGGGATGATCAAGTGGGTGAGAAAACATTAAGAATCCTCCTGGCCAGCAGGAATTCATGCCTGGAAAAATCACAACAGGACCCTTGTGTTACGGGTTTCTTCTGAAAGACTTTGTGAGGGAATACTGTGCTTGTACATTTTAAATGCAGGATTGGATTGGGAAATAAAAAGCTCCTTTCTTCTGCTGGAAACTAACACCTCCACCAACATAATGCTTGGTCTTGGAAGTGCATGCTGTACCTGAGGCAGATGATATGGGGGATTCTCAGGAAGTAAATGCAGAAAAAGGAGAAAGTGCTAAAGATGTAAGAAAAAGAGAATGTCCAACTGAAAGAACTCTGAGCTGTGAACACAAAGATCAATAGTGCAGGATGTCGTGCTGCATAGGCAAATCCGCAAAAGCTGAAAACCAGACAGGAGCTCTGAAAGCAGTCACCAAGCAGAGAAAAAAAGCATAAATAGATAAAGATACTGCGCCACCAAGACACTGTGTCTTCAAGTACTAACACTATTGCAAAAGCAAAAGGAGTGGGAAATGCTTAGAGAGGTGCTCAAAAACTCAAATTCTAAAGAAAAGAAATAAAAATACCATGACCTAATGCTTTTGTAGGATTATTGGGTGGATTAGGAGCATTTGCGGTTTTTTTATGGTTTTGTGCGTTGTTGGATTTGGGGTTTTTGTTGGATGGTTGGTTGTTTTTTGTGTTTTTCTTTCCAGAGCAATCCTCTGAAGCACTGAGAAGACCCTTAATGAATGAAGAATTGAATATTCACAGTATCACAGGATACTTGAGGTTGGAAAGGAACCCCTGCAGATTGTCTTGTCCAATCCCCTGATGAAACGGGGCAGCTAGAGCAGGCTGCCCAGGATGGATTCCAGTCAGGTTTGGAATATTTGCAAGGATGGAGAATCCACAACTTCCCTCAACAACCTGTTCCAGTGTTAACCACCCTCACTGTTAAACAAAAGAGAAGTGTTCTCTTATGTTCAGACTAAATTTCATCCCTCTGAGCCTTCTCTTCTCCAGGCTGAACGCTCCCAGCTCTCTCAGGACCTTCTCATATTGAGATATGCTCCAGTCCCTTCATCATCTTCGTGGCCCTTTGCTGGACTCTCTGCAGCAGGCCACATCTCTCTTGTACAAGGGAGACCAGAGCTGGACACAGCGTTCCAGGTGTGGCCCCACCAGTGCTGAGCAGAGGGGAAGGATCACCTCCCTCCACCTGCTGGCCACGCTCCTCCTAATGGAGCCCAGGACACCATTAGCATTCTTTGCCACAGCAGCACATTGTCAGCTCATGTTCACCTCGGTGTCCCAGGTTCTTCTCCACAGCCACTCAGCCCCAAACATATACCGGTGCATGGGGCAGGAGCAGGACTTTGTACTTCCCTTTGTTGAACTTCCTGAGGTTCCTCGTATCCCACTTCTCCAGACTGTCCAGGTCCCTCCAAAGAGCAGAACAGCCATGTGGCATATCGGTCACTCCTCCCAGTTCTGTTTCATCAGCAAACTCGCTGAGGGTACTCTCTGCCCCATCATCCAGATCACTAACAGAGGTGTTGAACAGGACTGGGCTCACTGTTGACCCTTGGGGTAGGCTGCTAGTGACTGGCATCCAGCTGAACTTCATGCCACTAATCACAACCGGGTGATCCCAACAGTTCAGACCGTCTTCAGTCCACCTCACCGTGCACTTGTCTAGTCTATACTTCATCAGCTGGTCCATCAGGATGAGGACATCCTCGTATGAGGATATTGCAGAAAACTGATGCATTATTTGCTACATAAGGCATGGGGTGCTGAACCTCTCAGGAACTTTAGAGCACTGGGCTAGCTTAACCAACAGGCCTTGGCCTCAATCCGTGGCCCAGGTACAACGATTTGTTCATGGACACAGGTAGTGCCAACCTCTGATGGAAGAAATGAAGGCCCGGTTACCTCAAATCTTGTAGATGAGGGTGTTACACGAACTGACCACATGCATGGTATTGATCTGTGAATGACAATAACCCAGGACTGGACTCAGATTGGCCTTCAGTGCTTCAGTGTCACTGAACCCTAATCACAGCCCTCCCCCTTGTCCTTTGTGGGGCAAGGACAGGATCGAGCAGAGGCTCAGAGACCTAATCCGCAGGCAAGAACAAGGTTCACTCGAGTGGCATGACCAGTGAGACGATGAATATCTTCTACCACAGGGCCAATAAACCCTAATGAAAAACCTGACGCCAACCCTAAGCCTAACCTAACCCCAGCCCTAACCCTAACTCTAACCTAACCCTAATTGATCTGGACATACCAACACCTGTAAAACTACAAAATTAACACCACATCAGGCTGGGATTCCCATGGTAATATCATGACAAACACTCAGCAAACCAACAAATTTGGATACAGAGCCAAAGTGGGGTGGCCAAAGCAGCATCCTGGTATCCCCTTGTCAGGCATTTTGTTTTGATACTCTAGTGAGAGCAGAGCGCTAGGCAACTCCCTAGGACAACTCACCCTGTTCAAACTGTGCTTCTAAGATGGATGGATTGAATAATTCCCATCTGACTTTTTTAGAAGCATGCACATGAAGTATGAGGGCTTCTGCTGTGTTTCCAGGCACTGAAACACTACGAAAAATGTTGAAGAAAGCAGAGAAGAACTACTCACCAACACCTCTCATTTCCTGGGGGAAAGGGAAACAAAAGCACCGAGTACATCGGGCATCTCTTCCCTGTGGAACTGGGGGATTTCAGCTATGTTCCTTCCTTGGAGGATGATCTCTGGATTCTCTTGCAAGAGGCAGAGGAAAAAACCGTCCTTTAGGAAGAAGCAGGAAAATACATCCCTTCTCACTTTTGTTCATTTATATGGGGTTTTTGGCTTCCGTCTGCATGTGAAAATCAAATCACCCAGCCTTAGTGCTGATGGCTAATGCTTCCAGCTGAGCACCATGTTTAATGTCACTTTAAGAGCACTCCATTAAGAACGACAGATTTCTACGTCACAACTTGCCTGAGCTTTTTAGACTTGAACCTTCACGAAAAGAGAATCGAGTCCTAGACTATCGACATAAGAGAGATGATGCATTAGCTGTTCCACTCCCAAAGCACTTTTCTGGTCTTCTTTTGACTGCTAGTTTCTCAGAGATTGGGAAATAACACCTCTAAAGCCTAGCAGCAGAGTGAAGAAAGAAACAAGTGACTTATTAATCCAAAGGGAGTTATTCTTCTCTGGGACATGCGAGCATGATGGAAGGTAGCCTTTGTGGTAGGTCTCACTCTCCCCGGCTTTGTCAGTATTAGTCCAGTTATGTGGACTGCTCTGGTATGTGCATTAAAGCTTCAGAAATTCAGGACCCAGTGATCCCAGAATCACATTTCCTTGGTGACCCAGTGAATATCAGCCATAACCTACTTTCACAAGCTGCTCTCCTGAGCTCAGTGTAATCCTTCCTTAGCTACTCTCATGGGGTTCAGTCACAATCCAGCCTCTCAGGCCTGTTTCATCCTCTGTCAAGTATGCTGTCTTTCTCATACTTCAAACCCCAGCGTGAACACCTGCTTAGTGGCTGAGAGAGCTAGATATGAACATGAGCTCTGGCATGGGGCTACCATGATGAAACAGATAAGTTCAAAGAGCAAAGAAGACAGAACGACTCTGTGATTAGCAAAATGTTGCAGCAAATTTCTTAGACTCGTCGCTCCTTAGGACTTTTCTGAAACAAATGGACACTTCCATTGGAGAAAATCATGTCCTTGGAGATAACTCTTCCCTGGAAGGGGTTATTTCTACTGTTGAAGGTACCCAACTGAAGTGCTAGGTAGTTCAAATATTAGGAATACAAGGATACGTCACACACAGCCAATATTTTTCATTTGTAGAAAGAGCAAGTCTGTTTATTCATGCTTCCTGCACTTGGGTTCACTTTGAGAAAGAGCCTGGAGTGAAATCTCACGTTTGAGAAGTATGCACGGGAAGGTAAAAAAGGACTGTGTCATGTCACTATGCTGCTTGCCGCTATATTTATAAAGAATCATTGGTTCCCACTGTCTGAAAAATGGATGACTGAGTCTGACCAGGGTAGCCTTACACCACGTTATAGCCAACAGCACAGAAAAGCCTTTCCAGAGGAAATATTTCGCAAGGAGATGATTTTCTGCAATGGAAGTGTCTTTTTGTTCAGCTAGTTCAGCATGGAGGATAAAATGGCCTTGGAATCACAAGTTGGTGAATCTTTTTTTATCAAATACTTTCATATTTGATTTTTATCAAAATCAAAATCATTAATTGATCTGGTGTTGAGATTAATATTTTTCTAGGTGTTACATAGAACCACCCAAAAAGACCCAGTTGACCGGGACCTAGAACAGGTTCTTCACACAGCAGATAGCAACCTGTCCAAGGCCGGTGAGATAAATCTGACTGGGATGGTGGGGTTTGCTTCTGGAGTCACAGAGAGAAATGTCAGGGCTCTGTGAGGTGTGCACATCTGAGCTGGCCTCGTGCACTTCTCATGCACCCAGGGGTGATCAGAGACAGGAGTCCTTCCCCTGCACATGCAAAGGCAGTACACTGCAGCAATTGTAGTATCTCTCTGGCTTCCTGCTGCCATTCCCAGAGGGTGGGAGGCACCTCAGCCCTGCGGTGAATCATCCTGCTCTGCACTCGTCGCAGGTACCCCACGGCACAAGGAATGGACACGGGGTCCTAGATGCAAAGAAGCACATTCCCGTGGTGGTTACCTGGGGGATGTTTCTTGCAAACTGCAGGGGCCTTGGGAAACCATCTGCCCCACACGTCTTCAGGGCACCCCGAGGAACAGCTGATGGCACTTCTGTTCACTCAAGTTCATCTCATCGCACGCATGAGATGTGCAAGCATGAGTCTGTAATGCAAGAATAAACTTTTGAACCAGTCTTTCGGTGTCCCTCTCTGGAGGGACAAACCACCTCCCTGAGCTGGAGTGCATTGCCAGTGGTGGCACTGGCGGCTGCAAGGGGCTGGTCTGTGACGATTGCCCTCGGGCAGCTTCCTCAGGGTGTCCAGGGACCATGGCAGAGACCAGGTCCTGCTCTGATGGTCCTTCAAGTCTCTCCCAGGAGGCTTGGCCATGCAAGGACACTGCTGAGTGCCCCAAGCCTGCACACTCACACAGCTGAGCTGTTCACTGGTGTTGTCATTCACTGGACAATTTCCAGCCCAGCCCCTCCCCAGCCAGGGCTACGGGGTGACCTGCACTGGCCATGCTGCTCAGGGTGGGAAGCAGACTCAGACAGACAGCAATAGCTGCTGATGAGCCCCTTTCCGTCTTGCGCTTCCTGATGGACCTATGGCCAAGAAAGGTGCTTGGTAGGGCCATGGGGCATTTCCAATGCCTCTGCATTTGGGTGCTCCACTAGATCTGGCATGTGGTGTTTCAAACAGGTCTTCTTTAAGCCGAGTAGGCAGCTAAGAAACACACAGGCGCCCGCTCACTCCCCCGCTGGGTGGGATGGGGCAGAGAAGCAGAAGGATGCAATTGACAACAACAGAGGGCTGAGATAAAGACAGTTTAATATAGAAAAAGCAAAAGCCGTGTGTATCACCAAAGCAAAATAAGGAATTCATTCACTACTTCCCATTGGCAGGCAGGTGTTCAGCCATCTCCAGGAAAGCAGGGCTCCAGGGAAGACAAACGCTATAAATCCAAGTAACCCCCACTTCCTTCTCCTTCCCCCAGCTGGTATGGACTAACCCTTTGGCCGGTTGGGGTACACGCAGTTCCTATTCACTGGCAGGGCAACCCGAGAAGCAGAAAAGTCCATGATGCTTTGTAAGCCCTGCTCAGCAGTAACTAAAGCATCGGTGTGTTATCAACGTGGCTTTCATCACAAATCCAAAACATAGCTCCATAAGAAATTTAACTCCATCCCATCCAAAGCCAGTACAACAGGGTATCATGAATCACGCTCCAGTGTTACATCCCTTGCCCTTCATCTTGCTAAAGCCCATCCTGGGACTGCAGAGTCAGAGGAGCTTCGCCCTCAGCTCCAGAAAATTTATCAGAAAAGGGAGCTGAGAAACTTGATTTTCAGCTGCTGCCTTTCTTTTTTTATAAATTACAGAGGGAGTCTGGCTTCTCATGTGTATCAGGTATTTAGGCATAAAAAGAACACTAAAATGTGTAAGAAATGAGATCAGGAATAATATTACCACAGGTCTAACAAAGAAGGAAAGAAGCAAAGAAAAAAAAGGAGGAAAGGAAAGAAGGAAGGAAGGAAGGAAAGAAGGAAGGAAGGAAGGAAGGAAGGAAGGAAGGAAGGAAAAAGCTTATGAACAAGAGATCATGCAGCTATTTTCTGTGACTATGGTGGGAGTCATAGGAGAAAGACAGCTACGACACTGATGTCGAAATATAGTATATTGCAATAGTTTCCTCAGGGCATCCTTGAGCTCCTGGTTCCTCATGCTGTAGATGAAGGGGTTCACTGCTGGAGGCACCACCGAGTACAGAAATGAGACCACTAGATTCAGGAATGAGAAGGAGATGGAGGGGGGCTTCACGTAGGCAACCATGGCAGTGCTGATAAACAGAGAGACCACGACCAGGTGAGGGAGGCAAGTGGAAAAGGCTTTGTGCTGTCCCTGCTCAGAGGGGATCCTCAGCACAACCCTGAAGATCTGCACATAGGAGAGCACAATGAAAACAAAACATGCAAAATTAAAAGAGACACTGACCATGAGAAGCCCAACTGCCCTGAGGTAGTCTGAGTCTGAGCAGGAGAGCCTGAGGATTTGGGGGATTTCACAGAAGAACTGGTCCAGGGCATTTCCTTGGCAGAGTGGTAATGAAAATGTATTGGCTGTGTGCAGCACAGCACAGAGAAACCCACTGCCCCAGGCAGCTGCTGCCATGTGGACACAAGCTCTGCTGCCCAGGAGGGTCTCGTAGTGCAGAGGTTTGCAGATGGCAACATAGCGGTCGTAGGCCATGAAGCTGAGGAGATACAATTCTGCTGACATCAAGAACACAAATAGAAAGACCTGGGCAGCACATCCTGAGAAGGAAATGTCCCTCCTGTCCCACAGGGAATTGGCCATGGCTTTAGGGAGAGTGGTGGAGATGCAGCCCATGTCGAGGAGTGAGAGGTTGAGGAGGAAGAAGTACATGGGGGTGTGGAGGTGGTGGTTGCAGGCGATGGTGGTGATGATGAGGCCATTTCCCAGGAGGGCAGCCAGGTAGATGCCCAGGAAGAGCCAGAAGTGCAAGAGCTGCAGCTTCCTTGTGTCCGCGAATGCCAGGAGGAGGAACTCGGTCATGGAGCTGCTGTTGGACATCTGATCCCTTTGTTTACTGCCAAAGGAGGAAAGCACACTCACAATTTAGGACAGCTCTGAGCAAATCTCTTCCCATTTGTGCCCTTCAAAACCCAACCCCTGAAAACACACAGTTCCTCTCTCCTTTTTTTCAGAAACTTCTTGCATCTCCCTGCCTGGAGCTCTGGTTTATGCTGGCCAAGTGTGCCGTGAGGAGCGGAGCTCTGCCTGTGGGCTCCCAAGGAGTTATCCCTGCTCCACAGCAGGGGAGACCTGGGAAAGGGCTGACACCTTATTCACCTCAGTGACACCAAGACAGCACTTGCAAGTTTCTCCTCCTCGAGGGTGAGGCTGCTAAGCCTGAGATCCCACTCCCTTGATGGCAGAGGCTCTACTGGGCAGGAGAGGAGACCAAGGGATTGCTCTGGGGAAGGCATCTGCCTGCAGCAGCTGTCCCTGCTGGAAGCTGTCCCCATCTCTCCTCCCTGCCAGCGCTCACAGACTCTATCCCACCCGCTGTGTGCTCAGCTCTGCCCTGCAGACACCTCCTGGCAGCAGGGCACTGCCCAGGGCATCTCCGTGTTGCAGGTCCTACAGTGCAGATCAGATCTATACTGAAGAGGACACAAAGGTGATGTTTGGGCATTCTGCAGGCTGAGGTGGGTGAAGGGGCTTGACAAGGTTCTTTGAAGAGCTGTAGATCAAGCACTGTAATGCTGTAAAAGTCTCCTACTCTGGGGCAAACCTTACAGCTCCATCTCCATTTTCACCACCAGCACAGCAGGAAACTGAAAGCAAAGACCCTGGAAAGCACCTTTACTCCCAGGTAGCCCCTGCCTTGAGGTGCCTCTGGAAAAGTGCCCTGGGAAATGGGTTGAAGTGATGTGGAGCTGTGAGCAAACCTGACCCACGCAACACCTTCTCGACAGCAGAAGAACCCTGCCCTGCCCTGCCAGGGGTCACTCCTTCCACCCACAGCTTCTCCCCACAGCACTGTGGGGAGCTCCCCGGGCAGGCTGAGTGCTGACCCTGGCAGGTGGAAGAGTCCCTGCCCCAGCACACAGTGCCCTGGCGTGCAGGGACCCTGCTCGGAAGGACAGCCCTGGGCACCCCTGGATGCACACCCGCACTCACACCCCTGCAGCCCTCCCCGGGAGAAGGCAGCCGTCATGCCCTGTCCCTCTGATGGCACAGCAGAGAATCCCTCATCTGGAGCATGTCCTCCTCCTCTACACCGCAGCGACATCCCACCGGCTCTGGGCTATGACAGCTTTAGGAGATCCCTGCAGGAACTGCAGCTGCATTGCCTTGCAGCCAGAGACTTACCGTGTCAAGGGCTGTGAAGATTTCTCCCCCAGTGAGCTCTCAGAGTCCTCCCACTCCCAGTTGCCTTTAACCTCTCTCTGCCTTGCTCGTCTCTTCTCGGTGCCTGCAGGCAGTGCCCTCAGCCCTGCCATGCTTTGCAGAGGAGCTGCTCCTGGGCAGAGCTGTCTCTCTGCAGCGCTGCCTGCTTGCTATGAGCTCCCTCCATCCCAGGAGCCTGGCCCAGCTCAGCAGCAGAGGACCAGCCCAAGACATTTTAATGACCCCTCTGGTGGGTTGGGAGCTGAGTCCATCAACCTCACACACTGAGAAGAAGTTGAAGAAACCTCTCAAGAAGGCAAAGTCAGATGTAAACTCCAGAGTTTCTTGGAGTGTTAATGGGTCCCACTGAGGATCGTTACCAACAAAGCCTCCCCAGGGGCTTGTTAAAGCAGCAAACTGGAGGGAGTGATGACAGGTAGGTAAAGGCGAAGTAAAGGTGATTCTGACGATGAGTAAACCTGAATGTGTTACATTAAGCCAAACGGACAAGCACTGAAAAGAAGCCTCTGTGTAAGGAGATCCTGTCCCTCACACGTTGCTCAGGGCTTTTCCTGGGGCAGTGCGATGTGGGGATGTGCAATGCCAAGTGCAAGACTATGGCATGACCCTCCTGGTTGGGGCAAGGAGGTAATAAGGTCATCCTGAATAAGGTTAAGGTGTCTTCTGGTAGACCTTGGTTGCTGAGACAACAGCCATAGCCATGGTGACAAAGAGGTCATCTCTGTTGGGGGCTTTCAGCCTTGCCACTGTCCTCAGCCGTCTACACCACAGGCTGCCCTGCTGTGCCCCACCCCTGCGCCTCTTCCTTTGAAGACTGTTGACATCCAATCTGCTTTTCAATCTCACCCCAATATCTCACCACCCTTCCTGACATCTCCCCATCCTCCCTGGCTGTTCCTTGACAGACAAGGCCATGGGCTGGTTCAGACTCCCCCTGGGTGCCCTCTTGTACCACTTTCAGGCTATTCCTAGAGCACCCGGACCCTCCCCGCCACCAGGCCAAAGAAGCCCGGGTCCCTCAGCCTGTCCACAAAGCGCATGTGCACTAGGCCCTTAACTCCATCTTGGCAGACGTCCTCTGGACACTCTCCAGTTCTACCCCTCTTCTCCAAAATGGGGAGCTGAACACTGGGACAGGCCTGGGTGTGTTGGGACACGCCTGTGTGTGTGTTGAGCTGCACCGCTGCTGAATAGACGGGGATGGTAACTCAAGTTGTCTGGGTGGCCACGCTCCTCCTAATGCAGCCCCCTCTACAGCTGGCCTTGGTCATAGTGAGCATGAGCCACCAGCTCGCTGGGCGTCCCTCATGGTGCCCAGGCCCTTCTCCTCAGGGTCTCTGCTCAGCACATCAGGTCCCAGCTGGCACTGAAGTATGGGGTTATTCTTCCCCCCAGGGCAGGACTGGTCACTCCTCCTTGCAAAACTTCAAGGTGTTTCTGTCGGTCAAATCCCGGAGATTCCCAAGGTCCCCCTGGGCTCAAGCTCCATTTGGTCAGCTCTTCATGTTTGGGTGCAGATGGCTCACCCTGATGGGGATGTCTCTCACAAGATGACAGCATGAGGTGTTGCAGGGCACTACAGACAGTAAAAGGAGACACGAGTTTAGTTGCTGACCCAGGTAGGAATTACCATGGCAACCATCTCTGAAACACCGAAGGAGGGTACAAAGCCAGTGAACCTGGGACTTGGGGAGAAAAGGTAAATGAGGATTGGGCTGTTTGTGGGTTAGGCTATGTTAGTGGAAATGTATACCTATATAGACACTCAGACAATACGGATCCCTCCAGGAGCTGGTCTTAGATCCACCCTCTTACCAGGAGCTGGCCCCAGGATCCCCTCATACCCCCAGTTCCCCCACGCACACACACACACAAATGTCTCCCTCCAGCACAGAATCACAGAACCATTGAGGCTGGAGGGCAGCCAGCTTCCACCTTCCCTGTGCTTCCTTTCACACTTGGTTTGAGGCAGGAGCTCCTTTCTCAGCCATGCCAGTCTCCTGCCAGCTTTGTGTGACTTCCTGCAGGTCCAGGTGGACCATTCTTGATTCTGAAGAGGAGATCTTTGACCATCACACAGGTCTCTGTACCCTTCTGCTCTGCAGGGCTGTATCCCATTGGATTCCTCCAAGCAGGTCCCTCAGCAGGCCAGAGCCTGATTCCCTGAAATCCTGCTCTTTGTTGCCTTCTCTTCTCTCAGGAGCCTCAAGTCGACCTTCTCATCCCTGACTTTTACAGCCCTGACCAGCTCTTCCTTGGTGGTAAGTAGGAAGTCCTACAAGACACCTCATCTCACTGCCTCCACAGTCACCCTGGTCACAAAGATCTCATCAAGGAGCTCCAGAAAGGTCCTGGGTGGTGTGTACCTCGCTATGGGTCCCCGTTCAGCAGGTATTCACATAGCCAAGTCCCCCATGAGTCCCAGTGCAGTGGCTGGCACCCCATCCGTACAAAGAGCAGAGCACCTCCTCATCCCACAGGGTTTTGGGAAATGCAGTTTCTCCCTGCTTGTTGTTCTTTCCTAGACATCCCATGGAGAGTCTTGAACAATTCCCAAATTACCCCCAGATGTGGAAACCCCCATCCTCAGTCGGCAAGGTCATCTTGGAAGGCTCTGCCATTGACCCACCTGGGGAGTCCCACACCCAGGTCTGTGTTCCAGCAGCTGGAGCAGGGCTGCCAGCATCTGGGACACCAATGTTTGGGTGCGTGCAGCAGGCAGGACCATGGCCATAGGGATGCCTGTGCTGGGTAGAGTGAGTGCCTAAGACAGACCTGGGTCTTCTGCTGGAGAAAGCTGCTGGGCTGGAGAAGGTTGACTGGCTTCCTGCTTCCCACCGGCAGCACGAGACTCACAGGGCCTGCCAACCATAGGTCTCACTGCTGCAAGAGCTTAGGAACTCATGGAGGAGCAACTGGGTGCAACTTGGCAAAGCAGGCTCTAAGTCCTTGCCAGGCTTGGCTTTCCACCCCATACCTGCTCAGGTTGATCAGGTTACCATTTTGCAGCTGCCACCAACATCAGGTGGCAGCAGTGAGGATCCCCAGCTCCTACTTCAGTCAGGGGAGCAGTCTCTGCAGGCAAGGCATGTTGTGGCAGAAAAAGGCCAACAAGGTGTCAAGGAGTCACTAAACCCAAGCGTGAAAGGAAAAATTACCTTCGCTTTTGACAGAAAGAAGAATAAAAGCAAGTTCATTTGGAGTCTAAATATGGGTCAGATCTTAACTAGAGCCAAGAGTGAGTGTGAATGTTATCCAGGAAAAGAAAATTCCTTCAGGTGCACTGGATCAAAACAGATCACTCGCAGAATCGCAGAATCAGGCAATAGCTGGGCTTGGGAAGGATCTCTGGAGACTGTCTTGTCCCACCCACCTACTAAACCCCTCTTCAGTTCACGTGCCTGATGGGTGGTGGGATCTGCTGAGCCATGGCTGCTCATGGGCCCCTCATCCTCCCAGTCTGGCCTCATGCAGGAGGAGGGGCTCCCATCGTCACTTGGACACGCTCCTGCACACCCAGAGCTGCACGCTGTGAGCTGCCAGGGGCACTTGCTTCCCCACAGCCCAGCAGCCCCAAGATGAACCCCGGGTGATGGATGTAGCTCTGCCAAATGCAGCACAGCTGGGGCACATCTGGAGCAGGGCTCTAGGTGTGACCAGAGATTGAACCAGGGAGGCCCCTACCAGGAATGGCTGCACCTTACAGTTACGGAAGAACGCTGAGACAGGTGGATACACTTCATGTGGGCAACTACTCCCATCACACATTCCACATTCTTCACCTCCCCCTAACAGGAACCCTTTGCACACAAAGTGCTATGGTCAGAATGCATCTCAAGATGTGGGAGGACCATCTCTGTCTGCCAGCTCATCACAAAGTGATACGTCAGCTGGAAGTGCAAAGACACGGGTACATCGTTCCTGGAAGACTTGTGAGGAAATGGAGGGAGCACCGGGCTGTGTCAGCCCCCACTCTCCACTTGCTGCATGCACTGGGAAATGGAGAAATGGGTTGAAGTGAGAAGGGATCTGGGCCCAGTTTAGACAAGCACAGGGTCATACCATCCACGGTGAACACGGCAGATGAGGAACAAGTCCATGGACAGAGACTTGTGCTGTGCTGGATGGTGCCAGAGGACGGGGCTGGGCTGCCAAAGCTGCCTGCAAAAGAGGTCCTACTTTCATGAGCCCTGTGGAGAGAGGTGGACCAAGAGCCTGCCTGTACGTGGGGAAAGGGAAAGTCTTCTTCAGTGTCAGCAAGGATGAGACTCCCAGTGCCTTGAAGAATGAAATTCCTCTCTCTTAGCTTCAGAGGAACAATGCCAGGCTCAAAACAAGAGGTACCTCGGCCTATTTTAGGTGCCTTAACATAAGTCCCTCCATGGCAGAGCCAATTCTCAACAAGCTTCCCCTTCCTTCAGATCTGATGCCACTTCTCATAGCTCCTAAAGCTATTTTCCTGATTATTGGAGTGGATAACTCAAACTCCAAGCTCTGATGCTGGCATTTGCCTTGCACTCCTCTCTTGGGAATTTAAACCCCACAACTGCTGTTCACTGCAGCCACCTGACACCGACCCTCTGCAGAAGAGCTCACGTACCCATGGTTCCAAGTGCCTATGGCTCTGTCTCAGATATTGGCTCCAGAAGGTCAGAAGAGGCCACCTCAAACCTCTCATCTAGCTGGGTCCATTCCTGGAGGAAAAGAGAAGTGGCAGGATTTGACAGTCCTCTTCCCATGGTGCTTCCCCCTGCATCAGCACCCTCATTTCACTCACAGGTGGGGATAGATCATCTGCTGGGCAACCAGCTCAAGTTCCAGATGCCACCCATCTTCTCTGGGGACTTGCTTCTTTTAGCCAACAGCCATTGCTGGCTCTTGCTCCACCTGCTCTCAACCCAACCACAGCTTCATTGTCCTTCTCACCATCAGCACCTTCTGTTCCTTCCAGAGATGACTCTTGCCTCGCTGAGAGCCACTCCCAGGTGATCAACAGCCTCTGTAACAGTGGCTGTAGGGGAGAGGGAAGGTAGGCATGAAGGTAGGCACTGACCTCGTGCCACCAGGAACTGTCTTCTTTGTATCAGCCCTTAGGAAGCCCTGCTAAAGCATCTCCCAAATTGAGTGCTGGCAGGACGCTGTCCTGTAGACACTTCTGGTCTGAGCCTCCTCCTGATTTCTGCACCCCTGGGCTGGGTGCTCTGCCTGCCACTGCACGATCAGGCCACTCTCCTACACAGAGGCAGAGTTCCCTGGCACAATTCTACACACAACCGTCTCTACCTCATGCCCTGCCGCTCTTTGGAAAGAAATACCTCTCGGATTTGCAGACATGCTTCAGGCCTGCCCATTGCTGTCACCCACACTCCTCTGGATATCCACAGAGTGCTGGGGGGTGCTTGGGCTCCTCTTCAATGAGGCCATAACCAGAGTGTCCACACAGGTCTCAGGACAACAGGTGACACCATCCAGGCCCCAAACACACCCACAGTAGGTCCTCTACTTCACAGTGGTAGTTGGTGTAAGGGCCAACTCTCACTCCCTGCTTTACTACTCAGGGCTGTGTGAGCACAATTAGAAAATGTAGCTCCAGCTCCCCACCTGGTTCTGCTTCCTGGGCTGCCTCCACAGTGAGGCTCCCATGCAACTATTGCACATGATTGTGAAACACCCCACAGCATGCAGGATGCCTTTGCACAGCCTGGATGAAACATCAGTGCTCCTGGGATGCAGCAGTCACCTTGGGCTGCAGGTTCCTCTCCTCCTGCTCTTCCTGATGACCCACACCATGACCCTGGCTGCAAACCTCTCCACTATTGTGCTGGTGGTTGTTGATGGGCATCTCCACACCCCCAGGTACCTCTTCCTGGGACACTTGTCCTGCTGTAGCTCCACCACCCTGCCTAGGCTACTGTCCTGGCAGGGGACAGGGCCGTTTCCATCTGCTGCTGCATCCTGCAATTCTCCTGCTTTGCTTCTCTCACAGGAGCAGAGTGCTCACTCCTGGGTGTGATGTCCTCTGATCACCACGTGCCTGGCTGCAGACTGCTGCTCTATGCAGCCCTGAGGAGGGCCAGATCCTGCCTGCAGCTGGCAGCTGGGCCATGGATCAGTGGGGCCCTGGCCATGGTGGCAAACACCTCCTGGCTGTCAGGCATGGTCTTACGTGGCCCCACTGACTTCCACCTCTCCTTTTGTGAGTTTTGCCTTCTCCATTCTCTGTATTTTCTTCATCTCCATTGATTATAAAGTTGCACGTTACCCGGAGGTCATTGACAAGTGGGACAGCATACGGGTGTCTCCCAGGCCCTGTGCCTGTATAAGGTGTCCTCATTGTCCCTGCATTCTGATCCTTGGTTCTTGCCATGGTGTTTCTGAGATTGTTACAGTGGAACTTCCATTCATCACCCCTTCCATTACACTAGTAAACCCTTTTTCTTACCTGCACTGTCCTACATCTGCTGAAGTTGTTGTCCTGTTAGAGGAACCATGACTCACCATGAGCCATCTGCACATGTACCTTAAATGCTGACATGCTGGAGCTTCAGTGCACAGGGACCTTGAGACACTTGAGGATTTGGCCAACAGAAACCTCCTCAAGTTTTACAAGGGGAAGGGGTGAAGGGGCAAATTGGCACTTGGACGGCCTGGACTCTGACCAGAAGGGCCTGGGCGTTATGAGGGAAGTCATATGAGCCACTGGGAAAGGCTCAGCATGAATAAGGCCAGCTGCATACGGGTCAGTGTTAGGAGGACCGTGGCCACCCAGACAAGGGGAGTTATTGTCCCCCTCGACCCAGCACTGGTGTGGCCACATCTGCAATCATAGTCTCACAAAATGGTTTGGGTTTGAAGGGAACTTTAAAGATCACCTAGTCCAATCCCTTCTTTTCAGGGACATCTTTGACTAGATCGGGTTGCTCAAAGCCCTCTGCAATGATGTCCTCACCCTGAGCACTGCCAGTGATAGGTCATCCACAACTTCTCTGGGCAACCTTTTCCAGTGTCTCACCACTCTCATTTCAAAAAATGTCTTCCATATGTCCAATCTAAATGTACCCTCTTTCAGTTTAAAACCATTGCGCCTTGTCCTGTTTAAAGCCATTGCCCTGGCCCTGCTAAAATACCTCTCTGTCTGTCTTATACGCCTCCTTCATATATTGGAAGGCTGCAGTACGGCCTCCTTGGAGCCTTTTTGTCTTCAGGCTGAACAATTCCTGGACTTCAGTAAAGCCTTCAACACCGTCTCCCACAGTATTCTCCAGGAGAAGCTGGCAGCTCATGGCTTAGACAGGTGTACTCTTCGCTGGGTAAAAAGCTGGCTGGATGGCTGAGCCCAGCGAGTCGTAGCAAATGGAGCGAAATCCAGTTGGCGGTCGGTCACAAGCGGAGTCCCCCAGGGCTCAGTTTTGAAGATGGTTTTGTTTAATATATTTATCGATGATCTGGATGAGGGGATTGAGTGCTCCCTCAGCAAGTTTGCAGATGACACCAAGTTGGGAGGGACTGTTGATCTGGTCGAGGGTTGGAAGGCTCTGCAGAGGGATCTGGACAGGCTGGATATCTGGGCCCAGGCCAATTGTATGAGGTTCAACAAGGCCAAGTGACGGGTCCTGCACTTGGGTCACAACAACCCCATGCAATGCTACAGGCTTGGCGACGAGAGGCTAGAAAGCTGCCTGCCAGAAAAGGACCTGGGGGTGTTGATTGACAGCCGGCTGAAGATGAGCCAGCAGTGTGCCCAGGTGGCCAAGAAGGCCAACGGCATCCTGGCCTGTATCAGAAATGGTGTGGCCAGCAGGAGCAGGGAGGTGATCGTGCCCCTGTACTCGGCGCTGGTGAGGCCGCACCTCGAATGCTGTGTTCAGTTTTGGGCCCCTCACTACAAGAAGGATATAGAGGTGCTGGAGCGTGTCCAGAGAAGGGCAACGAAGCTGGTGAGGGATCTGGAGCACAAGTCTGATGAGGAGAGGCTGCGGGAGCTGGAGTTGTTCGGTCTGCAGAAGAGGGGGCTGAGGGGAGACCTCATCGCTCTCTACAATTACCTGAAAGGAGGTTGCAGAGAGGTGGGTGTTGGTCTCTTCTCCCAGGCGGCAAGCGACAGGACATAAGGAAATGGCCTAAAGTTGCACGAGGGCAGGTTTAGGGTGGATATTAGGAAAAATGTCTTTACTGAGAGAGTGGTGAAACACTGGAACAGGCTGCCCAGGGAGGTGGTGGAGACACCATCCCTGGAGATGTGGACGAGGCATTGTGGGACACGGTTTTGTGGGCATGGTGGTGTTGGGTTGATGGTTGGATCTTACAGGTCTTTTCCAACCTTAGTGATTCTGTGATTCTGTGAATTCTAACGCTCGCAGCTTTTCTTCACAGGAGAATTCTTCCAGCTCTCAAAAAATTTTTCGGGATGCTGCTCTTGACCCGCTCCAACAGGTCCATGTCTTTATTGTGCTGGGGCCCCTAGAACCAGACACAGTGTTTCAGATGAAGTAGTATGAGATTGGAGTAGAGAGGGAGAATCCCCTCCCTCCTCCTGTTGGCCATGCTTCTTTTGATGCAGCCCAGGGTATGATTGGCTTTCTGAGCTGCAAGTGCACATTGCCAGCTCTTGCCCAATTTTTCACGCACCAGTGTGCCCAAGTCCTTCTCCACAGGTTGCTCTCAATCCAGTCATCAACGAGTCTGTATTGATACTGGGCTTTGCCCCGACCCAGGTGCAGGGCCTTGCACTTGGACTTGTTGACCTTCAGGAGGGGTGCATGGGTCCCATTTACCAGTTACTTAAACAACTGAATGTTTCTTTCCCAAGGTTTAGGGTCTTGACTATATTTTTCCCCTGGCATATATCCCTTCAGCTCATGAATCCCACCAGGGTATGATCCCTGCAGCCCAGGCTCCCACTAATCTTGGCCTCTCCAATACGTTTTTCTGAGTTGGAGACCGGGCTAGGGAGTCGGGTTTGGATTTAGGCTGCAGGCATGTGGTGAGTGTTTCTGCTTTGGCATTCGTGTTGAGGGAAGGGCTAAAGATGAGAGCTCCAGCTTAGGTACTAGGGTTAGGGTACAGGCAAAGGCTTAAGGTGACCTGCACAGTGCCACGTCTGAGGGGCAAGGGTGGGCAGGCACTCTGCGTGTATCAGCCCTTGTGGAGACCAGAGGGAAACCTCAGCTGCTGAAGACCAAAAGCATCATCATTGTGATGGGCTGGGGATCAGCACGGGGCCCCTTGGCTTGACAGGGCATATCCAAGGGGCTACCTGACACAGGACGCCTCTCTCTCCTTTCTTTGCCATCCTGAAATCCCTGCCTCTGATTTTCTGCTCTAATCAGCCCCCAGGGAGGCACGCTTCAATTTCCTGAAGCAGCTTCATCACCCACAGCCCTCGGCAGGCCCTACTAAACCTCCAGGGCTCTTGACTCCTGCCATGGCCCTCTGCGCTCTCTGACTTTCCCCTGGGAGCTTGTTAGTGTGCAGCAACTGTAAGGAGTTTAGTCGTGCATCTCAATTTCGGCATGCTTGCAGAGGGACTACCAGGAGAGACCATCTTCGAGGAAGGCTTTTGCTAAGTGTGATGATGTTAACGAGCACCTGATGCCACACAGGTTCATTTCTTTCTCAGTCCTAACTCAGGAATGCTTTGAACATTGACTGTAAAATGTTCCCACACAACACCCCAACTTCATTTGCTAGAGGTGGGCATGGGATCAGGAGGCACAGGCAGCCAGGTAGATGTGACCACAGGGGGAGGGGCAAGGACATCTCTAGAGACCTGCGTTGGTGACAAGGCTCTGGGATGGAAATTTGTCCAAGAATAAGGCAAAGTTGATTGAATCTGCCAAACTGTCCCTTTAGCCAACTCACTAATTGTGTGTATATTTATCATTTCTTATCTGTCTGTCGAACATATTTCTTTTTTGGTCCTTCCTTTTTTGAGGAATGTCGACCTTATTGGAGACTTAGACTTGGCATACAGTTGAGTAGTCCATTGGGTCTTTTCATTTATTTTTTTCACACTTTACTTCTCTTTGTTCAGAATTAATAAGAATCCTCTGTCAATTTACAGCGAAGTCTCAGGGCAAATCAGGCGGGAATTGGTGCAAAGGAGCTGTACACTCAGCTGCAGACTTCAGTGTGGAAGTCTGATGTAGGAAAAGAATGCAAGTGCCAGGCGGCCCCTGAGAGAAATGGTGGGGCTGGGGAGGTGGGGAGGAAAGGTGTCCATACAGTGGGGGACCTGGAGGAGACGGCTGCTGCTACCTCTCCAGACCTCCTTAGGAAACCTTCTACATCAATATCAATTGGAGAAAGCTGCTATCACTTCTTCTGTAGACTTAAAAATAATTTTAAAACACTTTAAAAGTAAAAAAAAAAAACCAAACTTGCTTTTTTATTGAGTTCTGATTGAAATCTTCCACTTTAATTAGACTCCTGAGACCTTTCCAATTAGCTGTACAAGTCTAGAAGCTGCTATCACTTCTTCTGTAGAATGAAACAATAATTTAAAAACCCTTTAAAAGTAAAAAAATAAAAGAACCTAACCGCTTTTTTACTGAGTTCTGATTGAAATATTCCACTTTAATTAGACTCCTGAGACCTTTCCAATTAGCTGTACAAGTCTGGAAACCCTGAAGAAATTTATGGAAGTGATGTGCCTCATTAGGACTTTCTGCACTTTAACGAGCCCCATGGGGTATTTGGTGCTGAGTCCATGAGCCTCAGATACTGAGAGGAGATTGAAGAAGCTCTCAAGGAGTTAAAGTCAGAAGCAAAAGCCAAAGCGTCTTGGAGCATTAATTGGCCCCTCTGAGGGCCATTACAGACCAAGCCTCCCCATGCATTTGTTCGAGTAGAAAATCGGAGGCTGTGATGACAGGTAGGCAAAGGCACTGTGCAGGGGGATCTGATGCTGAGTAAAACTTGATCTATTTTATCATGGCAAGTGGTCAGCCCTGCGAAGGGGGATCCTGTCCCTCACCAAAGAGCTCAGGGCTCTTCCTGGAGCAGTGTGATGTGGGGTGGGCAATGCTGAGAGAAGGTACCACACCTCCCAGCCTCCCTGGGGGGTGCAAGGAAGCACGGAGGCCCCAGTTCCATGAGACTAACATGTCTGCTCTCAGGCCCTTGTAGCAGAGCCAGCTGCCATAGCCAAGGGGACAAAGACCTGCAGGCTGTGGACACCAAACTTAGGTCCTCACCTTGCACCCACCGTGGCATCTCCCTGCCTTTACTGATATCTCTTCTTCCTCCCTGCCTGTGCCTTGAAACACAAAGCATTGCGCTGATCCAGGCTCCCTCTGCGTGACCTCTGGCACCACAGCACTACCCTTCAAGGCACATCTCTTTCTCTTCCTGTCCAGCCTCAGCCTCCCAAGCTGCACTTTGTCATGCTTTTCCTTTCTCATGTGGTTTCCCACTGTAGAGGAAAGTTCCATCATCTCTGAAAACACCCTGAAACCACCTGAAACTCCTAATTTCAGGCTACTCTCTTACTCCCACACAAGCCTCCACATCACCAGGGCAAGGAAGCCCAGGTCCCTCAGCCTCTCCACACAAGTCATGTGCTTCATGCTCCCTTAAACCCACCTTTGCAGGCATCCTCTGGACACTCTCTTGTTCCTTCCCACTCTTCAGAATGGAAAGCCCCACAGCCTCTTGCAGGTGTGGCCATGCCAGTGCTGGTTTTAGGGGGATGATGACTCTCCGTGTCTGGGTGGTCATGCTACAATGCAGCTCCGTATGCAGGAGCTGCCTGTATTGATGGTGAGCCTTTCCCAGTGGCTCCTATGGCATCCCTCATAATGTCCAGGGCCTTCTCCTCAGACTCCAGTCCTGTCCCACTCTGCCCCTTCTCCTTGTAAAACTTGAGGAGGTTTCTGCTGGCCCAATGCCCAAGTGTCTCAAGGGCCCTGTGCACTGAAGCTCCAGCACATCAGCATTTAAGGCATGTGTGCAGATGGCTCATGAGGAGTCATGGTTCCTATAACACGACAGCAACTTGAGTCGAGGTGGGACAGTACAGGTAAGAAAAAAGAAATGCGAGTTTAATGCAAGTGATGATGAAGGTGGGAAGTACTGTAACACTAAGCCAGCTAATCCTCAGTCACACTGAACCTCACAGGAACTTCACAACGAGCAGTGAGGTTGACTTAGATCTACGTGCCTCACATGATCACTACCACTCCTCCCTTTTCAACTACAGGATCAAGTTTGGTGACAGGAGTGACAAAAGCAGCATTTGGTGCTTTCCAAAAGTTGCAGCAGGCTCCTGCCAGCAGGCAGCAGAGGGGCACGGATGCAGAAGCCACCCTGACAAGAATGTTGTGTGTGCTGAAAAAAATTTTTGGTTGAAGACATACGGTGGGAAGGGCTGAGTAGTTTGTCACAACAGGCAGAGCACAGCCTGACTCTTTCACAACTAGTTCGTGTTACTACAAAGGACAACATGAAGGAAATGTGTGCTAGCAAATGGCCTGGATCATTAGTGTTACTCACGAGCTTTTGGTCCTAGAGATCGAACGATCCAACCGGTTGACGGGGATATGCCTGACAGAAGCAGAGGGCAGTGGGGCCCATAAGAACTTGCCTACTTGGCAACAATACTTGCAAGGAGCCAGTCTTCCCAAGAAAGGCAATCTGCAAAGTCTTTTTTTGCACAGATGAACACTTTAAGGTCCAGTGTCGTGCTGTCCTGCTGAAGGATCACAGCAGGTCTTTCTGAAGACAAATAGTGTTACCTGAATCCAGATCTCTGCCAGTCTGCCCTAATTATTTTATCAAAATACTGCTCTGATCACAGGAACCATGTAAGAGCAGGTCAGACAATTGCCTGTAAACAAGCATCCCATTTAAGTATACTGCCCATATGGCCTATGACTCTTTGCTACTAACAGAAACCTATGTTCAAAAATACCCAACTGACTTAGGAACTGGGAATCAGGTCATACAGGACCTGCACTCATTGAAATCTACAGAATATGTGCATACCATCTGCAGACGCATTCAGTTTACTTCTACTTTCTCCTTCCTTCTCACCCAGTTGAGGATACTTCTAAGAGAAAGAGCTAATTTTGCCACCACACACAAATGCATGGAGAATACAGTCCTGCCTCAGCACTGGGAAGAGGACTGTCAAATCCTGTCACTTCTCTTTTCCTCCAGGAATGTGCCCAACTCAATGAGAGGCTTGAGGTGGCCTGTCGTGACCTTCTGGAGCCAATATCTGAGACAGAGCCATAGGCACTTGGAACCATGGGTACGTGAGCTCTTCCACAGAGGGTCTGTGTCAGGTGGTTGCAGTGAACAGCAGATGGTGGGGTTTAAATTCCCAAGAGAGAAGTGCAAAACAAATGCCAGCATCAGAGCCTTGGAGTTCAGGATAGAAATTTTTTCTTGTTCAGGAAACTCCTGTGCTGGATTTCATGGGAAAGTGCCCTGGAGGACAAAGGGACCTCAGACAACTGCTTCATCTTCAAGGAGAACCATGTGAAAACACAAGACCCCTCCAGGCTTTTATGGGTAAAGGTGATCAGCCATGGCAGGAGGCCAGCACACTTTCTTTCCACCCCTGCCACTGCAGTTGCCTGTGCCTGAGCCTGCCCACTTGCCCTCCCCACAGGCACGTTTGCACCGCAAGTCCAAGAAAATCCCAGCGCTCCTACCCTCGAGCTGGCATCTGCCCCGATTTGGTAGCCTGGCCAACCCCAGAGGCAGCAGCTGCCCAGTGACCCTGTTGGTGCCCCAGCTCCCAGCACTGCTGTGCTGTGCCCATGTCCCACCCTCCTGCCAGCAGCCTTCCCCTGAGCCCGAGGCAGCTCCAGCTCCCTTGGAGGGCTCTGACCAAGCCTTCCTGGAGCAGGTTGCAGTGGGGTGCCAGGGGATGGGCTCTTGGCACTGCCAGGCTGGCCGGCCTGGGCAGGGAGAGGGCAGCCCCCATCTGTGGGGTTGGGCTGGGACTGCTCACAGGGACGTCCCTGAGGAGGACACCTCTTGCACTCCAGTCTGCGCTGAGGCAGGGCTGGCACCAGGACAAGGGCTCCTGGGTCAGGGCAGAAGTAGCTGAGCTGGGAGAGGCTTTGACTGATGACCCACAGGTAGGAGCCCCAGCTTCAGCAATGTCTTCCCCCTCAGCATTTAGCAGCGCTGCTCTGTCTTCTTCCCGCTTTCCCTGCTCCTCATCCCTCCACCCTCCTCATGCCCAAGGCAGAGCTTCCCCCAGGCTGGGCACTGCTTGAGTGATGCGGAAGGTCGCAAGAAGGGCTTCAGTAAGTGTGTTAGCAGCCAGCGGAAGGCAACGAAAGATGTGGGCCCACTGCTCAGTGGGGCAGGGTGCCTAGTGACCAAGAGCATGTGGAGAGAGTATCAGTGAGGTGATTGGTCATACCCGACTCTCACTCATACACGATGTGAAGAGTTGAAGCCAAGGGATCAGGGGGTGCTGTCTGATGTCATTGTGTGGCTGCTTCTGTCATTCTGGGAAAACCATGACAGTCAGGGAAGGTTCCTGATGCTTGGGAAAAGGCAAACATCCCACCCATCTTCATGAAGAGAAAAAAGGAAGGTCAGGGAACTACAGGCTGGTCACATTGATGTCTGTCCCTGTTGAGGTGATGAAGCAAATCCTCCAGGAAGCCATTTCCAAGCACGTGAAGTCCAAGAAGGGGATTGGGAATTGGCAGCATGAACTCAAGAAGAAGAAATGTGCCTGACTAACCTGAATACTTTGAACGATGACACGATGGGCCCTTTGGATGAGGAAAGAGGTGGATGACATAGTCCTTGACAACTTTGTGAAAATGGGCTGCCTGTAACCTGCACAAAGTTGAAGCAAGACAAATGTCACATTCATCTTGTTGCTGTTTCAGTTTTGGGCCCCTCACTACAAGAAGGACATAGAGGTGCTGGAGCGTGTCCAGAGAAGGGCGACGAAGCTGGTGAGGGGTCTGGAACACAAGTCTGATGAGGAGCGGCTGAGGGAGCTGGGGTTGTTTAGCCTGGAGAAGAGGAGGCTGAGGGGAGACCTTATCGCTCTCTACAACTACCTGAAAGGGGGTTGCAGAGGGGTGGGTGCTGGTCTCTTCTCCCAAGTGACTAGTGACAGGACTAGAGGAAATGGCCTCAAGTTGCGCCAGGGGAGGTTCAGGCTAGATATTAGGAAAAAGTTCTTTACTGAGAGAGTAGTGAAACATTGGAATAGGCTGCCCAGGGAGGTGGTAGAGTCACCCTCCCTGGAGGTATTCAAGGAGCGTGTGGATGTGGCATTGTGGGATGTAGCTTGATGGACATGGTGCTGTGTGGTGTTGGGTGGGTTGTGGCTTGTTGTTGTTGTTGTGTGGCGTGGGTTTTGTGGGGTTTTTTTGTGGGTTTTTTTGTGTTTTTTTGTGGGTTTTTTTTGTTTTTGTTTTTTTTTTGTGTTTTTTTTTTTTTTTTTTTTTTTTTCCCCAGGTTGGACTCGATGATCTTACAGGTCTTTTCCAACCGTACTGATTCTGTGATTCTGTGATTCTGTTCTGGGACAGCTCCATGCAACAGGCCAGGCTGGGGATGACTGGCTGGAAGGCAGCGCTGCAGAAAAGGACCTGGGAGTCCGGGTGGACAGCAAATGGGACAGGAGGGAGCAGTGTGGCCTTGGGATGAGGAACGCCAACTGCATCCTGAGTGGGATTAGCAAAATGACAGCCAGGAGGGAAAGGGAAGTGACGCTTCCCCTCTATTTGGGGACCACATCAGGACTGCCAAGTCTAGTGTGGGTCTCCCCAGCACGAGGAAGTCCCTGATAGACTTTTGATAGTCCAGCAGAGGACAGAAAGGTGGTTTTGACTTGAAGCACATTATGTACTTGGAGAGGTTGAGAGAGCTTGTTTTTAGGGGCTGTTTGAGAAATCTCTCAAGAGCCAATCAGCAGAGGAAGGGCCCAGGAAAGGTTGTGGGAGGTCAGTCAATGGAGATATTCTGAATTTGTTGAGAAAGTGTCGAGAGCATTTGATCTAGCACAAGCTGTGTGGAAATGGGCTTGGAGAAGAGACGAACTTTAGCAGGAGCTGTGGCACATCGGGTCCGAGTGTCAGTATGGAAGTGGCTTGTTTGTTGGTCATGATGGTGGTGGAGGAGTGTATCAGAGTAGTGCCTGTGTGCACCCCCACTGCACTGAAGCCATTAGAGCCCAAGACATTATTTTTTTCTTTTAAAACAGCTGTCAGCATTTGTGCAGCCCTCACAGGTCTCACTCAGCAGAATTACTTTGGGATCCAATGGTTCCCATTTACACCAAGGAGAATCCTGGGGTGAGGACATCCTGCAGGGCTCACACATGCTCCCCGCACACTCTCAGCTCTTCTGCAAGAAGCATTGCTGGGCTGGCACTCAGCACATGCTGTGGGCTGAGGAGCACCACAGCCCACCTCCAAGGACAGCCTGGCCAGGGTCTCCTGAGACCCTGCAATCTAGCTATGGTGACTGCTCAAAGCAGAGGCAGGCACTGTGGGTGCCTGCATGGGCTCAGAGAAAGGCACACAGAAACACCTCACCGCCCAGCACAGATGGACTGTGGCAGTGCCTGCGGGTGACAGAGCTGGGGACTGTGGGGTGAGAAGACCTCAGCTGGGCCAGCCAAGTCCCACTGCCCCAATGGCCCCACAGCCTTGCGGTGCAGGCACTGCATGGACCAGGGTGCATTAGGGGATACAAGATCATCTCCCCAGCACAGTCCCTGTGGCAGCCCTCTCTGCTTCCTCCCCAAGCAGCCTCCTAGTTGGCTTCCTCCCACTGGTGCCTCACTCATTCCCCACCCCAGCAGGATGGGGGCAGAGAATAGGAAGAGCAAAAGGGAGGAAAGTTATGTGTTAGGACAGAAAGAGATTAATAAGTGAAGGAAAGAGGAACAAAGAAGAAAGAAAAAACACAGAAACCTTAAAATAATAAGTGATGACATTACAATCACTACCAACCTCCCACAAGTACACTAGTGCCCCACCAGTCCCCAGATGGGGACCCAGCCAAAACACCCCTCTTCTCTGTTTTTATTGCTGAGCATGAAGCCATATGGCACGGAAGACCTGTTGGGTGTGTTTGGGTCAGCTGTCCTGGCTGTGTCCCCTCCCAACTTCTTGTGCCCCCTCAACCTCCTCACTGTAAGGCAGTGTGAGAAACAGAGATGGTCTTGATGCTGTGCAGACACTGTTCAGCAATAGCTAAAACATTGGCGTGTTATCAACATGGCTTTGGTCCCCAATCCAAAACACAGCACCTTATGGGCTGCTCGGAGGAAAATGAGCTCCATCGCAGGCAGCCCCAGCCAGTGGGGAAGGAGGGCTGAGGTGGAAAGCCTGATCCCCCAAGGATGAAGGAGCTGGGGCAAGGCAGTGGCTGTCCCGGTCTCTGTAGCAGAGGAGGAGCACAGCTGGAGCCAGGATTTGCTCCTTTCTCTGGGAAGAGGGGAGGAAAAAGTGGGGGAAGGGAGATCCAGGGGATGATCTTGTTTTAGCTCTCAGAAAGAGGAACTGCTCCCCCCACTCCAGCCTCTCCACCTCCCCTTGCAGCAGGAGAAGAAAAGGCTTCTTCCTCAGCTGCTGAGCTGCTGCATCCCCAACTGATGCCTAAGAAATGGCCGGCTTTTCTAAGTGATGCGCTGAGAGTAGACCTTCATTTGTGGCTGACATGTGAGGTTCATGCTCTGGAAATGTGCATCACAGGGGAAGATGATTCCCATACTGGGAACGCAGAGTCAGAAAGATGCCCTCGCAATGGTCCTTACAAGGATTCAATTATTAGGCCAAATACACATTCTTGTGTCCTCTAGAAAAGAAAATCTTGACACTTCAACAGTTGCCACACATAAGACCAACAAGGTGTTTATTATCAAGGCACAAGCAAACCCATGACACTTTCAACATTGTTTTTTAAACAACGGTATTTACCTCCAAGGACTTTTTGCTTTCTTGCCCTTGCCACTCCACAAGCAATCTCAGTGGCTTGCACTTCTGAAGTGCCAGCTGGTATCCAGAGATTTCAAAGGAGCTAGAAGTGTCTTTTGCCTGTGTCACCAAGGTAGCGTGAGCTCTGGGTGCAAGGCAGGGCTTTCCTGAGCACCTTCCTGATGGCCTCCCTGACCTCCCTGTTCCGCAGGCTGTAGATGAAAGGATTGACCAGGGGTGTGAGGACAGTGTAGAAAAAGGAGAGAGCTTTGTTGAGGTGTCTCAGGGTGTCTGTTCTGGGCAGCATATAGACAACAAAAAGGGAGCCATAGAAAATGGTGACAAGAATGAGGTGAGAGGAGCAAGTGGAGAAGGCCTTCTGCCTGCCAGTGCTGGATGGGATCCTCAGGATGGCAGCTATGATGCAAATGTAGGAGGCCAGTGTGAACAGGAAGGGAAAAACTACATCGAAGATACCAAATATGAAAGAAACAATTGTGAATGCTCTGGTGTCACTGCAGGCAAGCTCCAGCAATGGTGTTAAATCACAGAAGAAGTGGTCAATGGCCTTGGGGCCACAGAACTGCAATTGCGATAACAAGACTGTGACTACCACCAGCAGCAGTGAACCCCCCAGCCAAGATGCAGCTGCCAGGTGTAGAGAGACCTTCCAGGTCATGAGGCTTGCATAGAGCAAGGGCTGGCATATGGGCAAATACCGATCGTAGGACATGGCCGTCAGCAGGTAACACTCAGTAGTCGCAAAGGAAGCAAAGAAGTAGAACTGAGCAGAGATGCTGCTGTCCCCAGTCAGGAAGCTGGCCAGCAGCTGGGGCAGGATGGTGGGGCTGTAGCAGGTCTCCAAGGAAGACAGATTGCCCAGGAAGAATTACATGAGGGTGTGCAGATGCCGGTCAGCCACCACCAGCACAACGATGAGGATGTTCCCAACCATGGTGACTGAGTAGATCATAAGCAAGAGGAGGAAGAGCAGGTTCTGGAGCATGGGGACATCACGTATTCCCAGCAGCACAAAATCCGTGGATGATGTCCCGTTGTCCCTTTCCCCTTTGCCTTGCAGTGTCGTTTGTCTTTTATTTCCTCAATAGCCACAAAGAGGGGCTATGAGAAAGAAACTCATTTCAGCATTTACTGTCAATATTTTTTTTTTTGTAGGACATTGCTCTCCTCACAGTAGCTGTATGTGTTTCCTGCCTAGTGAAAGCACAAAATAAATGTTCTTCCTGATGGGTAAAGAACACTCATTGCAGCAGAACCACTGCAGACTCGAGAGGGGAGCTGCCCAATGGAAGGTCTTTCTCACTGCAGAATAAATCTGTGATGTGCATTTGCTCACACAGAAACAGACAATTTGATATGCCTGTGGGCATGCCCAGGAAGACGTGTTACAGGTGTCGAGGATCGACATCCTTCTGCTCTCAGGAAAGAGAAGGTGTGCCAGGGAAAACAAACCCCACTCTCCAAAAGAGCCTTGTTGTGTGAAACGCCATGCCAGACACCACCCTTCCTCCAAAGCAAGGGACGGGCACATCGCAGGGTGAGTAGCAACAGCTCTCTTAAACACTTGCACAAGAAGGAAAGGATTCCCACCCCACTCCTCCCCCATCACCCAAGAGGCCAATTTCTTCCCTTGAGAAAGAGCAGATGATAAGTTACTTGTCCCAGGGCAGCCCCTCACATCGTTCGTTTCCAGTGCTGTCTGCTCAGCCCGGCTGTGGGGTGCTACATGGCCAGCTCCATCCTCTGGCGCATCTCCAATAAAGCAGGTGGGAGTTGGTGCCCACAGGCTGAAACATGCAGCTACAGACTTCAGTGCAGAAAGCTCTGATTTGAACGAGGCTGCTGTAAGTGCCAGGTGGTTGATGAGAGAAAAGGTGGGGCTGTGGGTAGGGCTGAAGAATGGCCACAGATTGTCAACATAAAGGGTCTTGATTTTTGTATACATTCAAACTCCACTGGAGATGCTCAGGATCAATATGGACTGAAGATTCCTGATCTCACAGAATATATAAGCAGAAAAATGAAGAAAAGTGGGGAAAAAATGAATCCTTTCTTACTGTTTAGTATTGACATCTTTTGACTTTGACTGCACTCCTGAAACCTCTCCTGTTAACCACATAAGAATTGAAGCCCTAAAGGAAAATGATGCACAGAGCCTTGGCTCCTTAGGGAGTTTTGCATGTTAATGAGCCCTCTGGTGCCAAGCTCCTGAACTGCAGATCCTGAAAGATTGGACAAGCCTCTGAAGAAGTAGAAGTCAGCAGCAATTGTCCAAGTTTCTGAGACTGTTAGTGGGCTCCACTGAAGACCGTCACTGAAGAGACCATGGAGGGAACGACCATGTGGCCCACCTCCATGTGGAGGTGGCTGTGAAAGCCCTATATGTGTTTCAGCAATCACGATGGCCAAGGCCTGGCCGTCATCCCCCGAGGAGGGCGATCCGTTCCACCAAGCGATGCTAATGGCTCTTCCTGGGAGCAGTGGGATATGGGGGTGTGTGATGCCGAGTGCAGGACAGTGTTAGGACATTTCCTAGGCTCTGTGGAGTGAGGGTGAGGAGGCAATGAGGCTCTGGGCTGTATGGAATCACTGTTTTCTCACAGGTGTCAGTGGAAGAGACAGTTGCCATAACAGGGAGGATAAACACTTCAGCTCTGCTGAAATCAGTCCAGCCTCTCGGCCATCCCCACCACAGATGGTCCTACACTGTCCTATGCCTCTGCCTGTTTCCCTGCAGATTTTAGCCACCCCACTGCTTCCCACCTTGCTCTGACCCTATGTTATCTCAGGTTTTACTGATGTCCTTCTGTCCTCACTGGCTGTTGCTTCAAACACAAAGCTGAAGATTTGCCAGTGCCTGTGAGTTCCCCACAACCTATCTGGTTTCCTTCAAAGCCCTCCTGATGCTCCTCTAGCTCCCAAGATGTCCCAGCCCCACACTTGCTTGAATCCTTTATGTATATCCACATCCCAGCACTGAGATGCACATCGATCTTCTCCTGCATCCTTTAAAGTCAACGCTCAACCTACTTCACTTCAGCATGACAGCACACACACGCACACCTCCCCTGCTATTTCAGGTACTCTTCCTACCCTTAACACACTTACTGCTGGGCACACCCCGCTCTCTCCTTGCACTCCCATGGGTCTCACAAACCCTTCCCGCTTCCCCTGCAGTTATGGGACCTCCCTCTGGGAGGGTCATGCATTTTCCAGCATCATGGATGGTTCTTGTGGTCCATCCAAGTGTGGGCAGTGAAGGAGGGGAAGAGAGCAAGGCCAGCTCATGAGGTGTGACTGAACACAGCCACCCCCAGCAGCGGGCATTCCCTCTCTGCCAGGGTGAGGCATGCACACAAGATGGAGACATCTTCCTTATCTTTGCTGTGCACAAGAGGGGACTTTCTTCCTGACACCTTCCCAGGAAAAACCTCCTCTTCCTCCTCCACCCGCACAGATCCACTGCTTTCCATTTCTGGGCTCAGGCATGGCTGGAAGGATTTGCTAATGCCATGAGCCATCACTTTTTTTCTCAGGGACATCTCCCGACCCTCTCTCCCAGGCCTACACATGGCCAATCACTGCTGCACAGGGCCACTCACTCTTCAGCAGCAGCTGGTCAGAGCTGGCCATTTCCCCGATGCAGGCACTGAGCCCAGCAGGAGAATGGAGATGGCCTCACAGCCAGACTTACCCATAAACTGGGTGAACGGCCAGCGCTGGAAATGACTGGTGAGAGAGGCTGGGAGGTGAAAAAGGCCCTGGGCCACCTTCCTGGTCTGTCCGTGCCACCAAGGGCACAGACTGGCCTCCTCTCTCCTGCACCTGCGTGTCTCAGCTCCCATCCAGGAGCCCTGTCTGTGCACCACAAGCCCCCTGATGCGAGCCCTCATCCTGCACGGTCATGCAGTACAAGCTGCACACTGATGTTTTTCTCTTGCAGGAACTTTCCAGCTCAGCCTAGCTCCCTCCAAGACCTCCTACCTCCCCTGCCCTCTCTCCAGCCCAGCCCACTCTGGTCTGGCCCCACAGCACTACTTGCCACAGGGTGCTGCAGAGCTCTGGGCACTCACCCCAGAGCCCCAGCCCCTCTGAAGGGCACAGCAGCCCCTGGGGGGCAGTCCCAGAGACGGGGGGCCACAAGGACAAGGAGATCAGTGGCACCCTGTGTCCCCTGTTCTCCTCTCCAGCATATCCTGAGAGGTCCGCAGCCCCTCCGGACCATCCCGTCTCCCCAGGCTGGCACAAGAGCCCTAGTCCTTGCAGTCCTCAAGAGCTCCTCATCTCTCTAGCACAAAGCAGCCTTCTCCAAGCTGGTGCAGCCAGAAAGGCGTTTCTGTTTCCGATTTATTTCTCCTATGCTGAGGATGGATCATAGACCAAGAAGTTGCTGCAGGTACTTTTAATTTCTTAAAGAAAATGGTTTCCTATTTATACAAAGACTCTGGGTCACACAAAATGGGGTGAATCATTAAGGGGAGGAATACTTATATGTAATTGAAAACAACAACTTCCAAAGTGGGGAAAAAAAAAAAATGTAGGAAAAGCAGACTTGGCCTGTCACGACAGACGCTGGGAGGCAGCTGCAGAGGAAGGTAGGCAGCCTATGGCTGCTGAAAGACATCCAGTTACCAGTTTGCTCAGGGCATCCTTGAGCTCCTGGTTCCTCATGCTGTAGATGAGGGGGTTCACTGCTGGAGGCACCACTGAGTACAGAAATGACACCATCAGATTGAGAAGTGGGGAGGAGATGGAGGGCGGCTTCAGGTAGGCAACCATGGCAGTGCTGATAAACAGGGAGACGACGACCACGTGAGGGAGGCAGGTGGAAAAGGCTTTATGACGTCCCTGTTCAGAGGGGATCCTCAGCACAGCCCTGAAGATCTGCACATAGGAGAGCACAATGAAAACAAAACACCCGAAAACTAGAAAAGCAATAAAAGCAATAAGCCCAACCTCGCTGAGGTAGGTGTCTGAGCAGGAGAGCCTGAGGATCTGGGGGACTTCACAAAAGAATTGGTACAAGGCATTGTCTTTGTAGAGTGGCAGTGAAAAGGTATTGGCCGTGTTCAGCAGAGCGTTGAGAAACCCACTGCCCCAGGCAGCTGCTGCCATGTGGACACAAGCACTGCTGCCCAGGAGGGTCCCGTAGTGCAGGGGTTTGCAGATGGCAACGTAGCGGTCATAGGACATGACAGTGAGAAGAAAATATTCTGATGATAGAAAAAATAGAAACATAAAGACCTGGAGAGCACATCCCCCATAAGAGATGGCCCTGGTGTCCCACAGGGAATTGGCCATGGATTTGGGGAGAGTGGTGGAGATGGAGCCCAGGTCAAGGAGGGAGAGGTTGAGGAGGAAGAAGTACATGGGGGTGTGGAGGTGGTGGTCACAGGCGATGGTGGTGATGATGATCCCATTGCCCAGGAGTGCAGTCAGGTAGATGCCCAGGAAGAGCCAGAACTGCAAGAGATGCAGCTCCTGGGTGTCTGCGAATGGGGTCTATGGTTAAATCCGCTCGTGATATCAAAGAGCTTTTCCCCACTGTCTCTCCCAAGGCACCCAACCCTGGAGCAGAGCTGGGAGGATTTTGTTTTGTTTATTCTGCTCTAGTGGTCCCACCAACCCCGAGGAGTGTTTTTAAGGTAGAAATCCTTGGCATTAGTAGTGCCCTTCAGGTGAAACCTTGTGGGTCCTGAGAAGCAAAGGTGCCGTCCCTTAGTGCAGAGTGAGGACAGCCAGTCTGTCCATCAGCCCTGGTCTCAGCTGCCTTGTGCTGGCACCTCTTTGAGCTGGAGGACGATAGCACTCAAGTGTTCTCCCCAAATGAAACTGGACGCTGCTGAGAGCAAAAGAAATGCAGTTTCCAAGTGCAGACCTCCAAACCCCTCACCCTGCCTCAGCGTACCCAAGGAGGAGCTCAGCTCTCCCCTCCCAGCCAGGGGCACAGAGGGCTCACTGCCGCTGCCTGCGTGGAGCCACCCAGCAGCATTTCTGTGGCCTTAGCGCTGACTTGTCTTCTCCATGGGGCTCCTGCAAAACACAGAGATGCCATGGGTGAGCTGTGCCCTTCTGGAGGGCACCCTGCAGCCCAGCAGGACCCCCCAGGGAACGAGTCAAACATCCTAATAATGGGGCATCCAAAAAGTGGATTGGCTCTCTCCCAGCCCTGCAAAATGCATTTCCACAGGCTGTGCTACATCTACATGGGAGAGGAGACCTGATGGGGGGTGGTGTGTACTCCAGGGGAGGTTTCTGCACTGCAGGGGATGGCAGGGAGGTACCCAGTTCCCCCTCCCACAGTCTTTCTGAGAGTAGCTCCCTCTCCCTCCCTGCCCATGTCTCTGCTGCCTGGAGCTCTCCCTGCCAGGAGCTATTTCCCTGTCCCCATGTGTCTGCTCCCTGCCAGTGCTCAGAGACCCCAACGCACCCGCTGTGTGCTCAGCTCTGCCCTGCAGACACCTCCTGGCAGCAGGGCACTGCCCAGGGGCATCTCTGCGTGTGCAGAAGCTAAGGAGCAGCTCAAACAAGTCCCACAGACACCACCGAGGTGATGCTGTCGTGCTGTCTGTAGGCTGAGCAGTGCCTTAGGGGACTAGATGAGGTTCCTTGCAGACCTACCCATCCCTCAAAGCAATGCTCCTGGAGTCTTGGTGTCTTGTCCAAATTCAACACCTCCATCACTCTTTCCCTGCCCTCTCTCCTCTCCCTCAGTGCAGGACATGAACTGAGGGTCGGGAAAGCAACTTTGTCTCAAAGAGCAACTTCATTGACCTTCCTATGGCAAAGTCTCCTCTGGAAAGAGTCACTTGGTGAGCTTGACCTGGGATCTCTCAGTGTAACAGTTAAGGTGTCTCAGAGGGTTGTCCACACCTGACAGATCCATTTCTATTCCCACCCATCCAACTAGTATAACCTTTAATGCAAAGACTCAGGAATGCACAAGCTGAAGCAGGAAAGCCTTGCCTTGACTGTCATCTTTGAAAGATCCTCTCCAGAAATGTGCTGGGGGTGATGTGGAGCTGTTAGTAGCCCTGACACACGCAGCACCCTCTTGACAGCAGAAGGACCCTGCCTGGCTAGCGGTCACTCCTTCCACCCTGAGCTTCTCCCCGCAGTGCCCTGGGGAGCTCCCTGGGCAGGCTGAGTGCTGACCCTGGCAGGCAGCGGAGTCCCTGCCCCGGCTCACAGTGCCCTGGGGTGCAGGGACCCTGCTCGGAAGGACAGCCCTGGGCACCCCTGGATGCACACCTGGTTTCAAACCCCTACAGCCATCCCCGGGAGAAGGCAGCCATCGTGCCCTGTCCCTCTGACAGTGCAGGGAGGAATCCCTGCTGTGGAGCACATCCTTCTCCTCTATACTAGGGAATCTGTGAGAGTCCTCTGGGAAGTTCCTACAGGCTATGGGATGAACCAGGTCTTGGAGACCCCTGCAGAATACTTGTTATTATTGCCCTGCAGCTCAGAGACGCTTCTTCCCAGCACTGCCATTTTCCTGCTCAGAGAGAGAGTTCAATCTAAATATCACCTATCCTTGTCCCATCAGTAGCAGAATACCCAGTGAGTGTGAGGGATCTCCTTTACCGCTTCTGAGGGAAGAGATTCAGCTGAGGCAATCGAGGCATCTTATTCTGGGTTTGTAGTTTTTTTGCCTGGAAGGGGTCTCAGCTCCCTCCCATGCCTGTCACAAACCCACAGGAGGTGGGATTTCTCTTGCCTCTCTTCAGGTGTGCAAAAGTGGACATTTGCATGTGAGCTTTTTGTCTCAGCTCCCCTGCTAATTAATGGAGATGGAGGGCAGGAGTGAGTGCTTCAGATGTAAATACCTGGTGGCATCTGAGGTGCCAGAGGTGGCCCAAGGTATGTGCAGGAAACTGCAGGCAGGCTCTAGTGGAGCAATTCTCATGGACAGGGCAGTGTCCATCTTGGAGTCTGTTGGGAAATTCCTTTGATAAACTGAAATGACAGCAGATGGCCACATTTAGGACAATGAAACTTGTCCCCACTCAGTATGGACAGGGTAACCTATAGAGGTATTCGTCTGCCCCAGTGGAGTTATTTTGCACCAGGAGAGCTAAGTTTCTCTCTTTCTCTTCTCCATCACCTATATGTATTAGATCACCATTGACTATGGTGTCTCATGGTGTCCTGCCAGGGCTGTACAGCCCTGGACCTCTTCAATCTGGATTCAGTGAGAGCAGGGTTTGCTCACTCTGTGGACCCCTCATGTCATCTTTCTCATCATCCTCATCTACATCTACATCTGCATCTACATCTCCATCTACATCTAAAACTTATATAATCTTTTACTTTGCATCTGCTATCCATTCCGAGCACATCTCTGCCATGTAGCAAAGTATTTACATATATGGGGTCTTGGGACTCAGAGTTCCAGTTTAGTTTGTGACAAGTCTGAGGTGGGCCCCAGCGGGCAGCAGCTGAGGTGCTGCAGCCCAAACGTGCACCAATGCCCTCAGCCTGGGGCACAGACAGGAGGAGCTGGAGCCCCGCGTGCCATCACAGAAGTGCCACATGGATGGAAGAACTGCCAAGGTGTGGTGGGACAACTCACACAACTCGGGGGATGTGCAGGATGGACACAGGCTCTTCAGGAGACGCTCATCATCTGTTTGATGGAGCTGCTGGGAAGTATGGATCTCCACTATGGGATGGGCAAGAGGTGGGCTGAGCGCTTGTGGGTGAGAGCCAGAGGAGAGGCCATTTAGGGTGATATTGTGGCAGGACATAAGGAAACTGCAGTCAGGGCAAAGCAGTTGTCAAAGTCTTCTTTGAAAACCTGAGGCTTTCTCTGGATCAATGACACCGGGTCTTATCAGGACCTTCAATGACCCTGACATTGACTGCATTGGGAACACAGTGCAGGAGGTTTCTGGAGGTTTGTGGGGAAACTTCTTCTCACAGCTTCCAGGGAGCCCAACAAAGGTGATGCTTGCTTGGGTCTGGTACTTGCAAACATGGAAGAGCTGGTCAGGGATGTGAAATCCAGCATCACACTCTGTTGTAGCGACCATGAAAATCAGGGTGTGTCCCAGCTCCTGAGCAGAGTGTTAAAAGGAGAGTACAAGTGCAGACACAAGACCTCAGAGGGATAAACTGTTCTGGGGGTTTTCAGTTGGGGAACTTACAGGCAGGAGCACTGAAGGGCAGAGCACAAGTACTGTGCACTGAGCAGAGCTCAGTACAGCCGGTCTTTAAGGACAGCCTCCTGCAATGGCCCATACGGACAGTAAGTTGACTGTCTCAAGGGAATTCAATGGCACCAAGATTATCGAGTATTGCCTCACAACTACATCTGACAGCTCCCGCAAGACTCGTGGGTACAGCCCATCTGGGCCCATGGACGTATGTCTGTCCAGTTTGCCTAAGCATTCGCTGACCTGATCTCCTTCCACCAAATGCACCTCTTCCTTGCTCCAACGTTTTCCCCTGGTCTCTGGGACCTGGGATTACTGAAGGCCAGTCTTGCTAGCAAAGACTGAGGCAAAGGTGGAACCCTGTACCTCAGCCTTTGCCATGTCCTGTGTAATCAGGCCTCCTGTCTTGATGAGCAATGGACCTACATCTTTCCCTAGTCTTCCTGTTGCTTCCCGTGTCTTTACAGAAGCCCTTCTTGCTGTCTTTGACATTCCTGGCCAGATCTAATTATTGAATTCCTTTTGGGCTTTAGCTTTTCTGTGTTAGTCCCTGGATTCTCAGACAATGTCTCTATAATGATCCCAGGTTACTTGTCTGTGGTGGGTTGACCTTGGCTGAACATCAGGTGCCCACCAAGCTGCTCTATCACTGCCCTCCTCAGCAGGATGGCGGGGGAGAGAATAGAAGATGGAAAAAACTTGTGGGTCAAGATAAAGGCAGTTTAAGCCAAGGCCATGCGCAGAAGCCAAGGAAAACAAAAGGTTTATTGTCTACTTCACATCAGCAGGCGATGTCCAGCCACTTCCTGGGAAGCAGGGCTTCAGTACATGTAGCGGTTGCTCTGGACAAGAAACGTCATCATAACGAATGCTCCCCTCTCCTCCTTCTTTCTCTTAGCTTTCATTGCTGACCAGACATCATACGGTGTGGAATATCCATTTGGTCAGTTTGGATCAGCTGTCCCAGCTATGTCCCCTCCCAACATCTTGCCCACCCCCAGCCGAGTGGCCTTTGGGGATGAGGGGGGAGAATGTTGGAGAGACAGCCTGGATGCTGTGCAAGCACCGCTCAGCCAAAATACTGGTGTGTTATCAACACCTTTCAAGGTATCAAAACAAAGCATAGCGTTATGAGGGCTCCGATGGGGAAAGCTAACTCCATCTCAAGCAAGCAAAACAACCGTGGAGATCTGCACCTCCTTCGACACTTAACGTTCCCTCACATTCTCAGTCTCGCCAGAGCCCAGCTCCAAAATTGAGAACATCCAGCAGCTTCTCCCACATGGATGGTTAAAGCACTAAATGCTGTTGCTGGCCCTCGCCTTCCCTTGGCAGCGCTTCTTGCCTCTACTGGGGACTGGAGGCCCCAAACTCAGTGCAGTGCTGTGCGTGCGGTCTAGTGAGGACTGGATAGAGGGGGAGAATCCCTCCCCCTCATCTCCTGGCCTTGCTCCTGTTCATACAGCCAACATGCTGTTGGCCTTCTTGGCTGCCAGGCCTCACCACATACTTATATGCACCTTCATGTTCCCCACGACCCTCAGGGCCTTTTCTGCTGAGCTGTGCCCCAGCCAGGGCTGTTGCCCAGGGTTAGGCAACCCCAGCGGCAAGACTTGGAATTTCTCCTTTCTGAAATCTGGTAGCTTCTTGTTGGCCCACTCTTCCAAGCTGTTGAAGTTCCTCCCGAAGGCAGCCCTCCAGTGTACACAGTGGTCCCCTGCCTCAGTTTTGTGTCATCTGCAAATTCTGTCAGGTCCTCTGGGACATTGATAATATCATTAAGTCCCAGGAGAGAACCCAATGCATCCAATCAGTCTTTTACTCACCTTTTTGCCCAGCCTCAACTGGACACTGGAGACAAAATATAATGAAAGGCTCGTGGGTTGAGATAAGGACAGGGGTATCACTCAGCAATCACCGCCACAGGCAAAAGAGACTCGACTTGGGGACATTAATTGACTTCATCGTGAATCAAAGCAGTGTAGCATAATGAGAAAATAAAACTAAAACTTAAAACACCTTCCCCCCACCCCTCCCTTCTTCTTGGGCTCAAGTTACTCCTTGTTTCTCTACCTCCTCCCCCAGAGTGGCACAGGGGGATGTGGAATGGGGGTTGAGTCAGTTCATCACATGTTCTCTCTGACGCTTCTTCCTCCTCACACTCTTCCCCTGCTCCAGAGTAGGGTCCCTCCCATGGGAGACAGTCCTCCAGATACTTCTCCAGCTTGGGTCATCTCCACAGAGTTCACTCCTTCAGGAACAGACTGCTCCCATGTGAGGTTCCCATGAGGTCACAAGTCCTGCCAGCAAACCTGCTCCAGTGTGGGCTCCTCTCCCCAGGTGTCCACAGCTGCGTCCAGGAGCCTGCTTCAGCATGGGCTCTCCACGGGGTCACAGCCTCCTTTGGGTGCATCCACCTGCTCTGGCATGAGGTCCTCCCGGGACTGCAGGTGGATATCTGCTCCACTGTGGACCTCTATGGGCTGCAGTAAGACAGCCTGCCTCACCATGGTCTTCACCAAGGGCTGCAGGGGAATGTCTGATCCGGTGCCTGGAGCACCTCCTCCCCCTCCTTCTTCACTGACCTTGGTGTCTGTAGAGTAGTTTCTCTCAGGTATTCTCACTCCTTTGAGTGACTTGATCCCCACCCACTGATAGCTGTTCTCCATGGGTTCTGCCTCAAGGCACCAGGGTCTGGGAGACCTTGCTGATGAAGGCTGAACCAAAGACAGCATAGAGCACCTCAGACCCATTTACACCTGCTCTTGCTAAATTCTGCAGTGGCCCCACATGGTCTTGGTTTCTTCTTTGACTCTAACTTCAGTGGTAAGAACTCATCTTGGTGCCGTTGAATTCCCTTGAGAGAGTCAACTGGATGTCCATATGGGCCATTGCAGGAGGCTGTCCTTAAAGACCGGCTGTACTGAGCTCTGCTCAGTGCGCAGTACTTGTGCTCTGCCCTTCAGTGCTCCTGCCTGTAAGTTCCCCAACTGAAAACCCCCAGAACAGGCCACAGTTTATCCCTCTGAGGTCTTGCGTCTGCACTTGTACTCTCCTTTTAACACTCTGCTCAGGAGCTGGGACACACCCTGATTTTCATGGTTGCTATGACAGAGTGTGATGCTGGATTTCACATCCCTGACCAGCTCTTCCATGTTTGCAAGTACCAGACCCAAGCCAGCATCACCTTTGTTGGGCTCCCTGGAAGCTGTGAGAAGAAGTTTTCCCAAAAACCTCCAGAAACCTCCTGCACTGCGATCCCAATCCAGTGAATGTTGGGGTTGTTGATGTTCCCAGTAAGACCCGGTGTCATTGATCCAGAGAAAGCCTCAGGTTTTCAAAGAAGGCTTTGTCCATTTCTTTGCCCTGACTGCAGTTTCCTTATGTCCTGCCACAATATCACCCTAAATGGCCTCTCCTCTGGCTCTCACCCACAAGCGCTAAGTCCACCTCTTGCCCGTCCCATAGTGGAGGTCCATACTTCCCAGCAGCTCCATCAAACAGATGATGAGTGTCTCCTGAAGAGCCTGTGTCCATCCTGCACATCCCCCGAGTTGTGCGAGCTGTCCCACCACACCTTGGCAGTTCTTCCATCCATGTGGCACTTCTGTGATGGCACGCGGGGCTCCAGCTCCTCCTGTCTGTGCCCCAGGCTGAGGGCATTGCTGCACATGTGGGCTGCAGCACCTCAGCTGCTGCCCGCTGGGGCCCACCTCAGACTTGTCACAAACTAAACTGGAACTGAGTCCCAAGACCCCATATATGTAAAGGCTTTGCTACATGGCAGAGATATGCTCGGAATGGATTGCAGAGGTCAATGTAAAAGATTATATGAGATGTAGATGTAGATGTAGATGTAGATGTAGATGCAGATGCAGATGCAGATGTAGTTGTAGATGATGAGAAAGATGCCATGAGGGGTCCACAGAATGAGCAAACCCTGCTCTCACTGACTCCAGATGGAAGAGGGCCTGGGCTGTGCAGCCCTGACAGGAGACCATGAGACACCATAGTCAATGCTGATCTAATACATATAGGTGATGGAGAAGAGAAAGAGAGAAACTTAGCTCTCCTGGTGCAAAATAACACCACCGGGGCAGACAAATACCTCTATATGCTGCCCTGTCCATACCGAGTGGGGACAAGTTTCATTGTCCTAAATGTGGCCATCTGCTATCGTTTCAATTGGCCAAAGGAGTTTCCCAATGGCCTCCAAGATGGACACCGCCCTGTGCATGAGAATTGCTCCACTAGAGCCTGCAGTTTCCTGCACATACCTTGGGCCACCTCTGGCACCTCAAATGCCATCAGGTATTTGCTTCTGAAGCACTCACTCCTGCCCTCCATCTCCATTAATTAGCAGGGGAGCTGAGACAAAAAGCTCCCATGCAAATGTCCATTTTTGCACACCTGAAGAGAGGCAAGAGAAATCCCACCTCCTGTGGGTTTGTGACAGGCATGGAAGGGAGCTGAGACCCCTTCCAGGCAAAAAAAACTACAAACCCAGAATAAGATGCCTCGATTGCCTCAGCTGAATCTCTTCCCTCAGAAGTGGTAAAGGAGATCCCTCACACTCACTGGGTATTCCGCCTACTGATGGGACAAGGAAAGGTGATATTTAGACTGAACTCTGTCTCTGAGCAGGAAAATGACAGTGCTGGGAAGTAGTGTCTCTCCCCAGGTGAGAGAGGGAACAGCAGTGATTCCTTCAGCCTGTTTCACAGCAGGTTCCCCTGGAGCCCCAGGGACACCTGGAGGGAGCCCAGAGGGGGCAGAGAAAGTGCTGCCTTGGGCTGGTCCTCTGCTGCTGAGCTGGGCTGGGCTCCTGGGGTGGAGGGAGGGAGCTGATGGCAAGTGGGCAGTGCTGCAGAGAGACAGCTCTGCCCAGGAGCAGCTTTTCTTCAAAGCACAGCAGGGCTGAGGGCACTGCCTGCAGGCACCAAGGGGAGAGGAGCGAGGCGGAGAGAGCTTAAAGGCAGTGTGGAGTGGGAGGACAGCTGAGAGTTCACTGGGAAAGAAATCTTCACAGCCCTCTATATGGTAAGTCTCTGAGCTGCAGGACAATAATAATGAGTATTCTGCAGGGGTGTCCTAGACCTGGTTCTTCCCATAGCCTGTACAAACTTCCCGGAGGACTCTCACAGATTCCCTAGTATAGAGGAGAAGGATGTGCTCCACAGCAGGGATTCCTCCCTGCACTGTCAGAGGGACAGGGCACGATGGCTGCCTTCTCCCGGGGATGGCTGTAGGGGTTTGAAACCAGGTGTGCATCCAGGGGTGCCCAGGGCTGTCCTTCCGAGCAGGGTCCCTGCACCCCAGGGCTCTGTGAGCTGGGACACGGACTCCGCTGCCTGCCAGGGTCAGCACTCAGCCTGCCCAGGGAGCTCCCCAGGGCACTGCGGGGAGAAGCTCAGGGTGGAAGGAGTGACCGCTAGCCAGGCAGGGTCCTTCTGCTGTCAAGAGGGTGCTGTGTGTGTCTGGGCTGCTAACAGCTCCACATCACCCCCAGCACATTTCTGGAGAGGATCTTTCAAAGATGACAGTCAAGGCAAGGCTTTCCTGCTTCAGCTTGTGCATTCCTGAGTGTTTGCAATAAAGGTTATACTAGTTGGATGGGTGGGAACGGAAATGGATCTGTCAGGTGTGGACAACCCTCTGAGACACCTTAACAGTTACACTGAGAGATCCCAGGTCGAGCTCACCAAGTGACCCTTTCCAGAGGAGACTTTGCCATAGGAAGGTCAATGAAGTTGCTCTTTGAGACAAAGTTGCTTTCCCGACCCTCAGTTCATGTCCTGCACTGAGGGAGAGGAGAGAGGGCAGGGAAAGAGTGATGGAGGTGTTGAATTTGGACAAGACACCAAGACTCCAGGAGCATTGCTTTGAGAGATGGGTAGGTCTGCAAGGAACCTCATCTAGTCCCCTAAGGCACTGCTCAGCCTACAGACAGCACGACAGCGTCACCTCGGTGGTGTCTGTGGGACTTGTTTGAGCTGCTCCTTAGCTTCTGCACAGACAGAGATGCCCCTGGGCAGTGCCCTGCTGCCAGGAGGTGTCTGCAGGGCAGAGCTGAGCACACAGCGGGTGCGTTGGGGTCTCTGAGCACTGGCAGGGAGCAGACACGTGGGGACAGAGAAATAGCTCCTGGCAGGGAGAGCTCCAGGCAGCAGAGACATGGGCAGGGAGGGAGAAGGAGCTGCTCTCAGAAAGACTGTGGGAGGGGGAACTGGGTACCTCGCTGCCATCCCCTGCAGTGCAGAAACCTCTCCTGGAGCACACACCACCCCCCATCAGGTCTCCTCTCCCATGTAGATGTAGCACAGCCTGTGGAAATGCATTTTTCAGGTCTGGGAGAGAGCCAATCCACTTTTTGGATGCCCCATTATTAGGATGTTTGACTCGTTCCCTGGGGGGTCCTGCTGGGCTGCAGGGTGCCCTCCAGAAGGGCACAGCTCACCCATGGCATCTCTGTGTTACGCAGGAGCCCCATGGAGAAGACAAGTCAGCGCTAAGGCCACAGAAATGCTGCTGGGTGGCTCCACGCAGGCAGCGGCAGTGAGCCCTCTGTGCCCCTGGCTGGGAGGGGAGAGCTGAGCTCCTCCTTGGGTACGCTGAGGCAGGGTGAGGGGTTTGGAGGTCTGCACTTGGAAACTGCATTTCTTTTGCTCTCAGCAGCGTCCAGTTTCTTTTGGGGGGAACACTTGAGTGCTATCGTCCTCCAGCTCAAAGAGGTGCCAGCACAAGGCAGCTGAGACCAGGGCTGATGGACAGACTGGCTGTCCTCACTCTGCACTAAGGTATAGCCCCTCTGCTTCTCAGGACCCACAAGGTTTCACTAGAAGGGCAGTACTAATGCCAAGGATTTCTGCCTTAAAAACACTCCTCGGGGGTGGTGGGGCCACTAGAGCAGAATAAAAAAATCAAAATCCTCACAGCTCTGCTCCAGGGTTGGGTGACTTGGGAGAGACAGTGGGGAAAAGCTCTTTGATATCACGAGTGGATTTAACCATAGATCCCACGTTCCTATTTCCCTATTGTTGTAGGGCAGCATTGGCTCCCCCAGAGCCCACCGCAGAGTGCACTGCTGCCAGGGACACCCTCAGCCAGCACCAACCAGAGCTCACAAAAGGGACCTGCCAAACGTCTTCTTGATTAGGGACAGGTGGTTGGGGGTTTCTGCAAGAAATGGAATAGATTTTGCTCAGAGAAATCTGTCCTAACTCATTGATGCCTTTTCCTCCAAGAATAGGTTCCCATGCCATGAGGGACCAAATGTCCAATGGAAGCTCCATGACTGAGTTCCTGCTCCTGGCATTTGCAGACACCCGGGAGCTGCAGCTCTTGCACTTCTGGCTCTTCCTGGGCATCTACCTGGCTGCCCTCCTGGGCAACGGCCTCATCATTACCGCTGTAGCCTGCGACCACCATCTGCACACTCCCATGTACTTCTTCCTCCTCAACCTCTCCCTCCTTGACCTGGGCTCCATCTCCACCACTCTCCCCAAATCCATGGCCAATTCCCTGTGGGACACCAGGGCCATCTCCTATGGGGGATGTGCTGCTCAAGTTTTTATCATTTTCTGTCTGCTGTCAGCAGACTATTTTCTTCTCACTGTCATGGCCTACGACCGCTACGTGGCCATCTGCAAACCCCTGCACTACGGGACCCTCCTGGGCAGCAGAGCTTGTGTCCACATGGCAGCAGCTGCCTGGGGCAGTGGGTTTCTCTATGCTCTGGTGCACACAGCCAATACCTTTTCACTACCACTCTGCCAAGGCAATTTTGTGGACCAGTTCTTCTGTGAAATCCCCCAGATCCTCAGGCTTTCCTGCTCAGACACCTACCTCAGGGAAATTTGGCTTATTGCTTTTAGTGCTTTTCTACTTTTGGGGTGTTTTGTTTTCATTGTGCTGTCCTATGTGCAGATCTTCAGGGCCGTGCTGAGGATCCCCTCTGAGCAGGGACGGCACAAAGCCTTTTCCACGTGCCTCCCTCACCTGGTTGTCGTCTTCCTGTTTCTTAGCACCGGCATGGTTGCCTACCTGAAGCCGCCCTCCATCTCCTCCCCACTTCTCAATCTGATGGTGTCATTTCTGTACTCAGTGGTGCCTCCAGCAGTGAACCCCCTCATCTACAGCATGAGGAACCAGGAGCTCAAGGATGCCCTGAGGAGACTGGTAACTGCACATCTTTCAGCAGCCATAGGCTGCCTACCTTCCTCTGCAGCTGACTCCCAGTGTACGTCGTGACAGGCCAAGTCTGACTTTCCTACATTTTTTTTTTTCCTTTTCCCTCTTTGGAAGTTGCTGTTTTCAATTAAATATAATTTTTCCTCCCCTTAATGATCCACCTATCTTGTGTGAGCCAGAGACTTTTAATAAATGGCAAACCATTTTCTTTAAGAAAAGAAATGAACCTGCAGCAACTCCTTGGTTTACGATCCATCCTCAGCATAGCAGAAATGAATGGGAAACAGAAACACCTTTATGGCTGCACGAGCTTGGGGCAGGCTGCCTTGTGCTGGGGGGATGAGGAGCTCTTGAGGAATGCAACGAGGAGGGCTCTTGTGCCAGCCTGGGGAGACGGGATGGCACGGAGGGGATGCAGATCTCTCAGGATATGCTGGAGAGGAGAACAGGGGACACAGGGTGTCACTGACCTCCTAGTCCTTGTGGCACCCCATCTCTGGGGCTGACTCCTCTCTGCCCCCGAGGGTCTGCTGTGCCCTTCAGAGGGGCTGGGGCTCTGAGGTGAGTGGCCAGAGCTCTGCAGCACCCTGTGGCAAGTAGTGCTGTGGGGCCAGACCAGAGTGGGCTGGGCTGGAGAGAGGGCAGGGGAGGTAGGAGGGCTTGGAGGGAGCTGGGCTGAGCTGGAAAGTTCCTGGGAGAGAAAAACTTCAGTGTACAGCTTGTACTGCATGACTGCACAGGGTGAGGGCTCGCATCAGGGGGCTTGTGATGCAGAGACAGGGCTCCTGGATGGACCCACACTTGAATGGACCACAGGAAACATCCATGATGCTGGAAAATGCATGACCCTCCCAGAGGGAGGTCCCATAACTGCAGGGGAAGCGGCAAGGGTTTGTGAGACCCATGGGAGTGCAGGGAGACAGCGGTGTGTGCACAGCTGTGAGTGTGTTAAAGGCAGGAAGAAGACCTGAAGTAGTGGTGGGGCTGAAGGGGGTGTCATGCTGAAGTGAAACAGGTTGATTTTGGATTTTGAGGCAGCAGAAGAAGGAGGACATGCATTTCAGTGCTGGGATATTGTGCTGGTTTTGGCTGGGGAAGAGTTAACTTTTTTCATAGCAGCTAGTATGGAGTGATGGTGTTTGTCTTCCCAAGTAACTGTAATGCATGATGGAGCCCTGCTTTCCTGGAGATGGCTGAACACCTGCCTACCAATGGGAAGGAGTGAATGAATTCCTTGTTTTGCTTTGCCTGCCTGCGCAGCTTTTGTTTATCCTGTTTAACTGTCTTTATCTCAACCCACGAGTTTTCTCACTTTTACTCTTCCGATTCTCTCCCCCATCCCACCTGGGGCTGTGTGGTGCTTAGTTGCCAGCTGGGGTTAAACCACGACAGTCCTTTTTGGTGCCCGAACAGGGGCTCAAAGGGTTCAAGATAACGACAGGTTTGATTGGAATGTGCTCGATCGAATTTAAAGCTGTTATTGCTGTTCAGCTATTAATCGGCAGGCTCCTGGGCTTGCCATGGGGCTTGCTTGCCTCACTGTATATTAGAGTCTAGTGCTCGTTAGTGGCTGCTTTTTTCTTTCACTGCTCTCTGTACTGCCATACTGCTGATCATCTCCCTCTGCTGTGCCTGGGAACATGTTGATAACAGCAATGGCCATGCGCCTGGGCTGGCAGATGGCCAGGGCATCGCTGCTGGTTCTGTGCTGCTGTACTGGACAGGCTGGAAATCCAGTGTGAACTGGAGTCGGAGGGACTGTGACCTGTGGATGAGTCCACGTGGGAGCAGGACACCCCAAAGCGTCTGTGTCCGTGAATAAGTCCATATCAGAGCAGGTACACCTCGAAGTGTCTGTGGCCATGGTTATGTCTGTGCCGCAGCAGGTGTACCTCTGAAGGGATTGTGGCCCAAGGATAAGCCCACGCAGGAGAAGGTACACCTGGAAGCATCTGTGGCTGTGGATAAGCCCATGCTGCAGCAGGTACACCTGGAAGCATCAGTGGCTGTGCATGAGGTCATGCTGGAGCACTTGAAAGTGTGAGGTCATGCTGGAGCACTTGAAAGTGTGAGGCCATGGAGAAGCCCACGGCAGAGCAGGTACACCCCTGGAGAGACTGCAGCCGTGGGTAAGGTCATGTTGGAGCAGTTTTACTTCTGAAGGCATTGTGACCCATGGATAAGGCCACGCTGGAACAGGTGCACCGCAAAGTGACTGTGGCTGTGGATAGCTCTGTGCCACAGCAGGTATACCCCTGAAGAGACTGTGGAGCACAGAATAAGTCTCCACTTGGAGCAGGTACACCCCTAAGGGACTGCAGTCTGTGGGTAAGTCCAAGCCGGAGCAGGGGCAAGGGGAGGAGTTCATTGCAATGTTAAAATCTATGGTCTATTCCAAAGGGACCAGGGGTGGAGGTTGTAATAGAAAAACCTTTAAATTGTTGTAACCTGGGATCTGAGTTGCATGTTATAGGAATTCCTATAACAAGAAGCCCTTGTTGCTCGCCAGGCTAGGAGCAAGGGGAGGAGTTCATTGCAATGCTAAACCCTAAAACCTGGCCCAAAGGGACCAGGGGAGGAGATTGTCATGGAAATACCTTTAAATTGCTGTAACCCATGATTGGAGTTGCATGTTAGAGGAATTACTGTAGCAGGAACCACCTGAACCCATGGAGGACAAGCCTTACAAGAAGCAGTGCAAGTGCAGCAGTGACCCCACCTGAGCTGGCTGTGGTGCCCAATAACTCCATGCAATACATCTCTCCTGTCCTGAGTGACCACCGTAACAGATGGAGCCCAAAGTCATGGACTAAATGAACTCAATGGACATTTTGTGGACATTTGTGGATATTTATGGACACTTTACAGACATTTCACAGGGGTGATCCATAGACTAAAGGAATGATATCTGTGTACTATATCAAAGGATGGGTGTCGTGGTTTAGGCCCAGCTGGCAACTAAGCACCGCACAGCCGCTCACTCACTCCCCCAGGGTTGGATGGGGGAGAGAATAGGAAAAGTAAAAGCGAGAAAGCTTGTGGGTTGAGATAAAAACAGTTTAATAAGTGAAATGAAATAAAATAATAATGACAATAATAATAAAAATTATAATGAAAAGGAAAATAACAACAACAAACAGGAAAGGCAAGTGATGCAAATGAAAACAATTGCTCACCACCCTCTGACCAATGCCCAGCCCAAGCAGCGGTCCCCCAGCCAGCTTTTCCCCTAATTTATATACTGAGCATGACATCATATAGTATGGAATATCCCTCTGGTCAGTTGTGGCCAGCTGTCAGCCTTTGACTCCAGTTCATATTGGAGTTCTTGCACGTCTGGTATGGCAGCACTCAGCGGCGGTGTGACTTCGTTCAGGCCTCGATAGTCCACTGTTAACCGCCACTCTCTGTAAGATTTTTGCACGGGCCATATGGGACTACTAAAGGGTGAATGAGTCTTACTGATCATTCCTTGACTTTCCAGTTGATGGATCAACTTATGGATGGGAACCAGGGAGTCTCGATTGGTGCGATATTGTCGCCGATGCACTGTCATGGTAGCAATTGGCACCTGCTGTTCTTTAACTTGCAGCAACGCCACCACAGAAGGATCCTCTGAGAGACCAGGCAAGCTAGACAGCTCTTTAATTTCCTCCGTATTCAAAGCAGCTATACCAAAAGCCCACCGGTACCCTTTTGGGTCTCTGAAGTACCCTCTCCTGAGACAGTCTATGCCAAGGATGCATGGAGCCTCTGGACCAGTCACAATAGGGTGCTTTTGCCACTCATTCCCAGTTAGGCTCACTTCAGCCTCCAACACAGACAGTTTTTCGGATCCCCCTGTGACTCCAGAAATACAGATGGATTCTGCCCCCTTGTAATCTGATGGAATTAGAGTACACTGTGCACCGGTGTCCACTAGAGCTTTCTACTCCCGTGGGGCTGATGTGCCAGGCCACCGAATCCACACAGTCCAGTAAACCAGATTGTCCCTTTCATCCGCCTGACCGAAGGCAGGGCCCCTCTACTCCTGGTCTGAGTCTTCATTACTTAGTTTTTGTAAGTGAAAAACCGAAGTTCCTTCCTCAGGATCAAAGGTACAGTCAGCCCTTCTACTCTGCCCAACAGACACTGGAGCAGTAATTGTCCTGGGTGGATGCTTTTTGGCCGTTGTTTTCCCTTGTAGTTCCTGCACCCGAGCTTCTAGTCTCCAGGGAGGTTGATCATCCCACTTCCTCATGTCCTCCCCCTGGTCACACAGGAAGAACCACAGGGCTGCACGTGGTGTGCGCCACCGGTACCCTTTCCCTTGAACAGGGAAAAGGCTGACTGTTAATAGGTGAGGCTTTGGTTGGAGTGGATGAGGAAAACCTACCCTTCTCAGCTTGCTCAAACATGTTTTGGGTCAGTCTGTGTCTGTCCACAGCCGAGACACAAGCACACATGGAGGGAGCAAGATTATCTTCGTATTCTCGGAGTTGCCTGGCCAGTTCATCTCTAGTTGGTGCCTCAGTGTCTGTCCAGCTCATTATCGCCAGGGTGTGCGTGCATGACGTCGCTGCACTTCGTACAATCTTCCACCACATGGACCGTGTGCACTGGATTTCATCCAGGTCTTTGGATGCCTGGTCATTATAGATCACCTCCAACACAGCTAATTCCCTCAGATACTGGATGCCCCCCAGAATGTTGGTCCATTTCCTTCGAGAATTTGCAAGTTCTTCCTTGAAGGGATACCTGTCCTTCACACTTGACAGGAGTTGCCGCCAAAGACTGAGGACTCCTGCCTTTTTTCCAGTCCCTTTGTCAATGGCCTTATCCTTAGCAAGGGATCCCAGCTGCCGGGCTTCCTTACCCTCTAATTCCTGACTACTGGCCCCAATATCCCAGCATTGAAGCAACCAGCTGAGAATTAGCTCACCTGGTTGATGGCTAATATCTTTTTGCATATTTCACAGCTCACTTAAAGATAGGGAGCAGGTGGTTTCTGTCTCACTGATTATCTCAGTCTCTTCCTCCTCCTGTTCTTGTGCTGCTCTGCTGCAGAACAGGATGCCTCTTCTGATTCTTTCTCCTGTTCCCTCTTAGGAGAAGCTTCTTCATCCCTTACTGAACGAGCTGACTTCCGCTTCCACTGTTTCTTTTTAGTTATAGGGGCGACTGATACAGTGCCTGGTTTATTTCCCCTCTCTTCTTCCTGGGGGTGCTGCATAGTATCGAGCAGTGTTTGGTAGATACTGGCCAGGGACCAGCACAGCGTGGTAAGTTGTGCCTCTCTGGAGTAGTCACAGCATTTTTTTTCAAACAGTCTGCTACTTCATCAGGATCCTGTAGTTGTTCAGGGGAGAAAGTCCAGATCATTGGAGGTGAGAAGTTCTCTAGATACCTGCCCATATTCTCCCACATGCCGTGCCACCCATGACCATAGTCTTGCAGAGCCTGGCTCATATTCCTAAATTGCTTGTTGACCTTAGAGAAAAGTGAAGCAATATGTCTAAGGAATACCAATAGAAGTATTTTAACTACCCATGGATGTTCAAGGTACTGAGAAGCCATTGTAACGAGGGAGACAACATCACAGAAGGAGGAAGCAAGGGTGCCGTTCTGTATTTCTTCCACAAAACAACTCTCAGAGGAAGGAGCACAATTGTTAAATACATCCATGAGATGGTACCCGAAGTACAATAACGGATTCAGCGCAGAGACCAAACACCAGATTACCCAGCTCAAGGTCAGTGTTTTAAAAACAAATCTCCCAGGCAAAACATCACTAATTACTGCAGAGCACAGCAAACTGAAAAAGCGCACAGCAATCTTTAACAAGTACAGCAAAGAAAAGATCATGGTGCAGACCAAATAAACTAATGTTGACCTGTAACTTTTAACAGATAGAAGTTCTGTTGAATCTGTTATTATCTCAAACCCTTTGTGCCCCACGATGGGCGCCAAAAAGAACTGTCATGGTTTAGTCCCAGCCAGCAACTAAGCACCACACAGCCGCTCGCTCACTCCCCCCCAGGTGGGATGGGGGAGAGAATCGTAAGAGTAGAAGTAAGAAAACTCGTGGGTTGAGATAAAGGCAGTTTAATAGGTAGAGCAAAAGCTGCGCAAAGAAGCAAAGCGAAAGAAGGAATTTATTCACCACTTCCCATCGGCAGGCAGATGTTCAGCTATCTGCAGGAAAGCAGGGTTCCATCACATGTAACGATTGCTTGGAAAGACAAATGCCATTACTCCGAATGTCCCGCCTTTCCTTCTTCCTCCCCCAGCTTTATGTGCTGAGCATGACGTCATAAGGTCTGGAATATCCCTTTGGTCAGTTGGGGTCAGCTGTCCCAGCTGTGTCCCCTCCCAACTTCCCATGCACCCCCAGCCCACTCACTGGTGGGGTGGTGTGAGGAGCAGAAAAGGCCTTGACTCTGTGTAAGCCCTGCTCAGCAGTAACTAAAACATCCCTGCTTTATCAACACTGTTTCCAGCCCAAATCGAAAACACAGCCCCATACTAGCTGCTATGAAGAAAGTTAACTCTATCCCAGCCAAAACCAGCACACCCCTCCCTCCAGACACTGCTCTTTGTCCTCTTGCTCATCATCTACACTGCAACTGTCTTTGGGAACATCCTCATTGTTGTGCTGGTGATGGCAGATCAGCACCTGCACACCCCCATGTACTTCTTCCTGGGCAATCTCTCCTGCTTGGAGACCTGCTACAGCTCCACCATCCTGCCCTGGCTGCTGGCCAGCTTCCTGACTGGGGACAAGACCATCTCTGCTCCCAGCTGCATGGCTCAGTTCTACTTCTTTTCTAGTTTTGCAGGTACTTGGTGTTACCTGCTGGCGGCCATGTCCTATGATCGGTACTTGGCCATAGGCCAGCCTCTGCCATATGCAAGCCTCGTGACCTGGAGGGTGAGTCTCCAGTTGGCAGCTGGGCCTTGGCTGGGGGGATTGCTGCTATATGTGGCACTCACCTTCCTCTTATCTCAGTTGAAGTTCTGTGGTGCCAAGGCAATTGACCACTTCTTCTGTGATTTTAGTCCATTGCTGGGAGCCTTTTCCACCAGGGCACACAGCTGACGCCTCTTCAGCTTCCTCACCAAGAGCCCCATGGCCTCTTCTGCAAAGCTGTTCTCTGACCACTCAGCCCCTAGCTGGCTTTTTGCATGGGGCTTTTGGGTTTACTCCACCCCAATGTGCAGGACTCTGCCCCTGCCTTGGCTGGATTTCAGCATGCTCCTGAAAGTCCCATTCTGCAGCATGTCGAGATCCCCCTCAATAGCGAATCCAGAATCTCAAGCAGCAGCTAACAGAGACCAGAGCTCTTGGGTCACTGGTAGATGGGCACTGAAGGATCCTCCCCTGGTTTAACCTAGGAGAGGCTCAAGAGAGAGTCTGTAACCTTGTCACAAAGGGATAAAATGATCCTCAGTCTTCTGTAAAGAGCAAACTCCTTGTGGGATATTGAACGAGGTTTGTGGGAATTTATAAAGCTTGTTTGGGGGTGTTTGAAGAGGACTGTAGGAGCACACCAAGATTATGCTAGGTGGTTCAGAAGGGCCAAAGGCAGGGAACTGGAGGGATCCAGGTCACTCAGAGAGGAGACAGCATGGGAAACCACAGTGGAGGGCCAATGAAAGGGACCAGCCCCATGTCAACAAGGTACTGATCGGTACACGTGCCTGGGTTAGCCTGGCACCTGATTCCTGCCTTGCTTGAAGATAGGTGTGACATCGGATTTTTCCCAGTCATCAGAAACCTCCCCATCATCATGATCTTTCCACCCTGTTGGAGAACAATCCCACCTTGACATCGCCCAGCTTCCCCGGCAACCTTGAGTGCATCCCCTCTGCTCCCAGACACATGTGAGCCCAGTTTGCTTCTGTGCTCTCTACCTTGATATTCCTCCATTGACCAGTGGGTCCCCATTTTCCTTCACCTGTTTTTTTTCCCCCAAAGTGCAAGAGCTTTTTTCTTTATTCATTACTTCCCCCTTTAACAATTTTGACCTCTAGCTATGCTTCAGCTTTCCTAATGCCACACATGCCAAGACTTGGACAATGTATCCATCCAGGGTAGAAAATCCATGTCTCTATCTTCCCTGAACTTCCTACCATGCATTGAGCAGCTGGTCTCTCAGCTCTCCTGGCCCCATGGCTTCCACTGCTGTCTCCCATGAGATCCTTGCAAGCAGAGCCTTGAACAACCCAAAGTCTCTTCTCCAGCGGGCGAGGGTTTGGGTGCATCCTACATGCCTCCTACCAACATCTTTCCCCATGCAGTGGTCACACTGCTCCCACACTTAGGCACCCTTGGGTGTTTATCTGAGGTCCAGGTCATGGCGTCCATGGGTGGGACTAAAGAGAAAGGAGGCCCCTGTGTCCCAGTGGAGATCTTGTCCAGGGGTTGAGCTCTACAGGACCACATAAGGGGCAATGGGAAATGGCTCTTGCTGCTGCAGGAAATACAGTGGCTTCAGCAGGATGGGGGATACAAGCCCACCAGGCAGTGATGGGGACCACACAGTATGGTGGGTGCAACACCCCCCATCCCCACCCCGACCCAGGACTGGGGTTAGGGGCCCAGGCATCTTGGCTCTGCTGGATGTCTCTCCAGTGAGCCCAGAAACCCCAACCCAAAGAAAAGAAATGCCGAGACATTTCAGTGCTGAGAAGGCAAAAGCTGGCTGAAGGCTTGGGAGCACTAGTGCAGGTGTCCCACCACCTGTGGAAGAGTCCAGGGAAGGTTCCAGGAAAAAGAGACCTCACAGGCACCTAACACAGCCACCAGCCTGATCCTGGCCTGAAAAGGCATTCAGAAAGGAATGACTTCACAAACACAGATGCCAGTCATGAGCCTTCTGCTGGCCAATCAAGTGCCCAAGCATCAGTGATGTCGTAAGCAACCTCTAGCTGCCGGCATGTTACATACTCAGGCAGAAGTGACCTCACAAGTACCAAGCCTAGTCACCAACCCTTGGCTGGCCTAAGTGGTACTCTGCAACACATGACTTGACACACCTATGAGTTCACTCATGGTCTCTCAGGTTCTCAGGCAGCAGCACCCTCGTAAGTGGCATTCAGGCCATATGTCTGCTGCTGGCCTGTCACAGACTCAGGCAGAAGTGACCTCACAAGCACCTAGCTCATCCATGAGACTGGTGCTGGTCTATCAGGCACTCAGGCAGCAGTGACCTCCAAATCAATGTCCAAGTGGTCTGCCTGCTTCTGGCCTATCAGAGCTTCTGGCAGGACTGGCCGCAAAATTAACATCCAATCCAGGTGCCTGCTGCTGGCCTGTCCGGTACTCCTGAAGGAATGACCTCATAGGCACTGAACCCAGCCTTGAGCCTGGGGTTGGCCTGCCACCTGCAGAGACAGGGGTGAACTCCAAATGAGCATCCAAAGCGTACGCCAGCTGTGCAGGTACCTGGGACTACAGCAGCAGTGACCTGTCGTGGTTGAAGCCCAGCTGGCAACTAAGCACCACACAGCCGCTCACTCACTCCCCCCAGGTGGGATGGGGGAGAGAATCAGAAGAGTAAAAGTGAGAAAACTCAAGGGTTGAGATAAATACAGTTTAATAGGTGAAGCAAAAGCCACACAGGCAAGCAAAGCAGAACAAGGAATTCCTTCACCACTTCCCATCGGCAGGCAGGTGTTCAGCCATCCCCAGGAAAGCCGGGCTCCATCACGCATAACGGTTACTTGGGAAGACAAACACCATCACTCCGAATGTCCCCACCTTCCTTCTTCTTCCCCCAGCTTTAATTGCTGAGCATGACATCATATGGTATGGAATATCCCTTTGGTCAGTTGGGGTCAGCTGTCCCAGCTGTGTCCCCTCCCAACTTCCCATGCACCCCCAGCCTCCTCGCTGGTGGGGTGGTGTGAGGAGCAGAAAAGGCCTTGACTCTGTGTAAGCCCTGCTCAGCAGTTACTAAAACATCCCTGTGCTATCAACACTGTTTCCAGCACAAATCCAAAACACAGCCCCATACTAGCTACTGTGAAGAAAATTAACTCTACCCCAGCCAAAACCAGCACAGACCTCACATTCAACATGCCAGACATTGGGCTGCTGCTGGCCTACTGGGTTCTCAAGCAGAAGTGACCTCACCAGCAGCTACCCTAGACATAAAGCCTTTTGCTGGACTTTCATGTCCGCACAGAATCATGTAGATTGAAAAGGACCTTTGGAGATCATCTAGTACAATCCCCCTGCCTAAGGGGACTCAGCTAGAGCAGGTTGCCCAGGGCCGTGTCCAGGCTGGTTTTGAGTATCTCCATGAATGGACACTCCACAGCCTCTCCAGGCAGCCGGTGACAGCCTCATGCACCCGTGATGCAGAAATCCGTTTGCTTGAGTTCAGGTTGAATTTCCTGGTTTTGAAGGTTGGGGCCTAAACCATGTGCCCTGGGTGGGAAGGCTGAGGGACACGGGCTTCTTCAACCTGGTGAACCTCCTCCAGTGAGGGTCGTCATCCAAAAGGGATAAACTCACTGGAAATGTTTTAGCGAGAAAGATGGGAAATGATAGATATAGACAGAATGAAGGAGTTGGCTGAAGAGATAGTTAGCCTGCTGAAAGACAAGGGCAGGCTGCTAACTCCCTGAAGCTCAAAGCAGCACCTGGGTAGTCGAAGAGATCTGGCTGAGCAAGGAGTAAGGGAGGGGAAAACTGGAGAGCAATGGGAAGGGGCATAGGTCCAGATTGCCTGCCGAGAAGTCGCCTTTAGACCTGGCCATTTTGTCAGGACAGGTGGAAAGATTCAAGCGGTTAAATACAGAGGAACATGGACAAAGTACTGGCAACACAAGTAGAGGGGAAGGCAAGATTTCTTCTCCTGCAATTAATACTCTTCCTGGAAATTCCCATTCTTGCATGGTGGGAAAACATTGCCATTTTATAAAAAAATAGTGAGTCATCTCAGCTGGTGAAAAGGTGCTCATGTGTTTTGAAAAGTTGCAAGCAGTTCCAGGCAGAGCTCAGTTGTCTCACCATGGACACTGAGGGACACTTGTAGAGGCCCCAGTGTGTCTGAGGTGGTTCCCCATGGCTGGTCACTGTTACACAGGACAGGAGGTCTCCTGCAGGAGACCAGAGCCCCTTGAGAGCTGCTGACAGAGGCCAGGCAGAGGGTCCCAGGACACCTGCACTGGCACCAGCCATCTCTGTCCCTGTAACTTAAGACATCTCTGTCCCTGTAGCTACATCCCACCCCAGTTCTGGAAGTCCTCGTTTCTTTCCAGATAGTAATTAAAAGAAATGTTTGTGAAATCCCCCGAAGACTGGTTTATCAAAACAAAACAAAGCTAAACTAGGAGGAAATAAACAAAAAGAATCAAAAAAACCACTGAAAACTACTTTAAAAAAGGTCTTTCTGTAAGATCTTTCCTCATTTCTTCTTTGTTTCTTTTTTATTGGTATTTTCTAAACATTTCTATCACAATAAGGCCTGCAGCATAAAAAAAAAGTTATCTCTATGTCTTGCAGAGTTCCGAGTGTGCTAAAAACCCTCCCCACCCAGGAGCATCCATGCCACTCCTCACTCTCTGCACAAAAAGAGTCACCCACCAAGGTGGCAGCCTCTCTCAGCTGACATGGGGAAGCAGGGTGACCAGCTTCAGTGAAACACCCTGGGTTTGGGTGGCCAGATTTGCAGTCATCTCAACACATGCCTTTTACATTGTTGACTTAAAGGGGTCTCTAGATCACCTATGAACACTCCCTTTTCATTCCCTCCAGGTTAATGAAAAGTGACGCCTTTTTAGGTGAAGAAAGGGAGGAGACTGGTCTCCTCCAGCAACAGACACCTCAGTGCAGATGTCTGTGGCAAGTCAAGTTTTCTAGATTTCCTGTTCTAGGCAATGGAGAGAAAGAAGTTGTCTCGACTGAGGTGCCTGGAGATACTTTTCCTGGCGACCAGCTAATGCTCCAGGAGGGCTCCGGTAGGTCCTGGGTCAGGTTTCCAAGCACCCTATGGGTACTTATCCACCCCAGGGCATCTCAGAGAGCAACAGCTGACAGATGTGGGCAAAGGAACTAATAGAATTAATTTTCTCCATCACCTTCCCAGGGACTGAGATGCAGCTGACCAGCCTCTAGTTCCCTGGATGCTCCTTCTTGCCCTGCTTGAAAATGGGTGCAATGTTTGCCTTTCTCCAGTCACCAGGGACCTCCCTGTTTGCCCGGGCATTTCAAAGATGACCAAGAGCAGCCTTGCAATGACACCAGCCAGCTCCCCCAGCACCCTTGGGCACATCTCCTCTGGTCCCACGGACCTGTGTTTGCCCAGCTGGCATAAATGCCCCCCCAGACACATCTTCCCCTGCCATGAGTGCAGCCTTGCCAGCACAGATGTCGGTAGGAGACTCAATGACCAGGGAGGTCTGGGGGCAGATCCTATCAGGAGAAGAGGATGGAAAAAACCCAGTGAATACAGCCTTTTCCAGGTCTTATCACTCCATGTCCTGTCCTCTGAGCCATGAGACCACATTTTCCTCAGCTGACTCCTTGTGCTGCCCATGAACTGACAGAAGGCCTTCTGGTTGCTGTCCCCATCCCCACCACACCCAGGCCCTGTGTCCATCTTCCTCCTCGACAGCTTGCTCCCTCTTCCACCCCTGTGCAATGCCTTCTGCTGTTTGAACTCTTCAGCCAGAAGATCCCTGCTCATCCCCACCAGCCTCCAGCCAGGCCCTGCTCGATTCCCAGGCTAGCAGACAGATGTGTTTCTGGACTTTCACGTTATTGTCCCTGAAGATCCAAGGGGGCTCCATGGACCTTGGCTCTCCAGTATCGCACCAAGCAGGTCTTGAACAATCTGAAATCCGCTCTCCTGTACCCCAAGGCTGTGATTCTGCTGTTTGTCTTTTTTCTCTGCCATGGTCACTGCAGCCATGGCTGCCCTCAGCATTGACATCCTCATCCAGTTCTGCCTGGTTTGTGAGTAACAAAGTCCAGCCCTAGCCAGTCATCGACTGCCTGTGTCAAAAAAGAGAGGGGCGATGCAGGTGAAAGGGACCTGTCTGTGTGCTGGCTCTGAGGACACCTCTGTTACAGCCACCCAACCTGCTGCAGCAGGCAGGAGGACAGGCCACGCTCATGGACACCCTGCTCAGCCCTATCTCCTCCGGAGCAGACCTGACAGCAAGCAGCACGTAGCTCCTTGCCCAGGTCTCCTTGAGTCCCACGTTCTGCCCCTGATGCCCAGACACAACACGGGGATCACCCGCAGGCTTGCTTTGGCCGCTCCACCTTCCCCAAAGTTGCATGTGATGTATTATAACCAGGCAGAAGGTTTTTCAAGGCATGCTGCAAGAGTCCGTAGTGCGTGCACGGAGGTAGTCTGAAGGTGGGTGAGTGTCCACAACAGAGCAGAGCTTTCTGGGACAGCACTAGCATCCTGCAGAGGTAATTGACCCTTGCTTGGCTTTATCCATCCTTTCAGGAGGTCCCCTTGGGCCAAAGTAGGCTCAGAAGCAGATCTGGGAATTCAGCTTGGATGGGGTTCACCTGGAAAGAAGAGCCCAGGAGTGAGCTAATACCCAAGCTGTGTGGGGGCTGACCAGGCTCCTGGAGGCCAAGACAATGAAGGAAGCAAGTGATTTAAAAGTGCTGGGAGGAAAAATTACACTGAAGAAGGGTCAAGACTCCCTGTCAGCTGTAAGAGGAGCTTGTACAAGGAAGAGTGGAAAGACACCCAAACAGCTGTTGGCTAAACAGGGAGAGCCAAATCCCAGGTGGAGTCCATGGGATGTGGGAATGCACCAGAAAGAGAAACTCCTTGCTGTCCATGAACACCGGGAATGCATTTAATAGTCACAGGTGGCATTCAGCTTCCCTGATGCCCAAAACTGACGTGTAGGAGTTTCAGGGTCCAGACCATGGCCTTTGAGGTGGTTAAAGCAGGATGCAATGAGCTTCAGGGGCGATGTAGAGCCACCTGAGGCAGTGCTCCCCTTGCAGTCAGTGGGGTGGGTGTTCACATGACTTGTCTTTGCTGGTCACATAAAACACAGGAGGTTTTGTGCCCCATAAACACCTGCTGTCTCATCTGCTGATACGATACCGGACAAGAGATGCTAAGATCATTGAGGTTCAGGATAGACCTTGGGAGGTCTATAGAAAACCACTCTGCTCAAAGCGGGGTCAGGTGTATGGTCAGACCTGGTTTCTCAGGGATTGGACGATCTGAGTCTTGAAAACATGCAAGGACGGAGGACTTCACAGTCTCTCAGGGTGACCAGTGCTTGCCTCATAGTGAAAAAGGTGAGTCCTCCGCTTGCTGTGAGGTGCCCCTCAGCCATCCCTTCTCCAGGCTGAACAAGGGCAGCTTCATCAGCCTTTCCTCACAGGGAAAATGATCCCGCTCCCGGACCATCTTCGGGGCCCTTCGCTAAACCTACTCCAGCTTGTCGGCCCCTTTGCAGTCCTGGGGTTCCCAAAACCGGACACAGTGTTCTGGATGTGGTCTAACAAGTGCCAAACAGAGGAGGGGAGTCCCTCCCCTCCATCTTCTGGCCACGCTCCTGGTCACACAGCCCAGGGCCCTGCTGGCCTCCCTTGCTGCCAGGGCACGTGGCTGCCTCCTGTCCAGCTCCCTGCCCACGAGACCCTTCCCCCAGAGCTGGTCCCCAGCCAGGCAGCCCCCACCCTGTGCCATCGCCAGGCTGAGTCCCCTGCAGGGGCAGAAACTGGCACTTGTGCTATTTCGTGAGGTTCCTGCCAATACGTGCTCTCCTCCTCCTTGAGCCCTTTCGCTGAGCAGAGCCCTGGCAGACCTTTTTACCAACATCTAAGGCACTGAAGGCATTGAGTCCCTCAGCCCCATCTGGGTCTGCTGGTATGACACCCCCCCCACATCATTCATCTTCCCTGTTCAGCCTTTTACTGCAAACACAGGGACTGAAGCTCTCCATTTGCTCTCGGTGCTGCCTGCACTCCCCATCAGCTCCAGCTGAGCTTTGGCTTTCCTAAACACATGCCCGCATGCTCAGGCCACATTTCTAAATTCCTCCTTCCTAGCCTGTCCCTGCTTCCACTTCCTAATCTTTGTGTGGTGGCTCCCATCCCTGCACCAGCGCAGCCCAACTGCCCAACACGTGCTCCCAGGGCCCCCATCATCAGACGCTGCACAGGATGGTGTATGTATGGGGTGGGGAAACATCCTCCACCACAAATCCCCACGCCAGACCTCCATGTCCATCCTCACCAGCTCTCCTTCTTTTGCAGCCCACCAGTGCCCAGCTCCGGACAAGACCCTGCCGTGTCCCATACAAGGACTTCCAGACAGCCCTGCTCTGGGCTCTGCCAAGGTCTGGGCAAGGCAGGAGGCTGGGGCAGGGCTGGCCGTTTCCCGAACACAGGCACCAAGACCAACAGCAGGAAGGAGATGGCCACAGAGCAAAACCACCAATAACTGGGTGAGTGACCAGTGCTGGACATGGCCGATGGGAGAGGCTGGGGGGTGATGAATGCCCTGGGGCACCTTCTCAGTCTCTCCATGCCACCAAGGGCACAGACCAGGCTCCTTTCTCCTGCACCTGCATGTCTTGGCTCTCTACCAGGAGACCGGGCTCTGCACTACACACCCACTGGAGCATGTCCCCGCCCTGCATGGTCAAATGTCTAAGCAAATAGTGGTGCTCTCATCTCCTGAGCATTTTCCAGCCCAGCCCTGCTCCTCCCCTCCTCTTCCCACCTCCCTTGCCTGCTCCCCAGCCCAGTCTGGGCTGGCCCCACAGCAGTGCCCACCACAGGGTGCTGCAGAGCTCTGGGCATTAAGCCCACAGCCCCAGCCCCTCTGAAGGGCACAGCAGCTGCTGGGGGGCAGAGAGGGGTCTCAGCCTCCCCATCAGCCCCCGGGCTGGAGGCTCAACATGGCATGAGGAAATGGAGGTTAATGAAACTGCAGGACTCCTGGCCTCAAGGCCAGAAGATCCCCACCACAGAATGAACATGCACCCCCAATGTCAGCCCCTCTCCCCACACCACCACAGGAGTCCTGGCCAGGGGACAGAGCACCCTGCCCTGAGTGGATGCCTGCAGAAAGAGGTTTCTCTTTCTCACTGGTTCCTCCCTGCAGGTACAGAAATGCTCCCTTGCTCTTCTCCAGAGTTATCCCTGCTCTCCAGAGAGCCTTTCCCCAGGTGAGCACGTCTGCGCTGGCCTGGCTGGCTGTTCCTGGTTCCCTCACCATGCTCCCTGCAGGGCCCCAAGCTGGCAGTGCTGCTCTGCAGAGTGAGGGGGCTGTGGTGCCCTGGGGCCATGGGGTGACCCTGCACTGGCCATGATGCTCAGGGTGGGAAGCAGACCCAGCTGGAGGATGTCACTGCTTCTGAGCCCCTTTCCATCTTCCCTGTCAGCTCAGTAGCCAAGGACAGTCCTTGGTAGGACAATGGGGCGTCTCCAATGGCACTAGGGGCAGGGGAGGGCTGCACTAGATCCAGCCCACAGGCTTTCCATCAGAGTGTGAAGAACCACTGTCTAGTCGTACATCCCTTTGCCTTCTGGCTCCTCACAGCCTCTCCTGGCATTGCAGAGCCCTTGTCAACCTATGGTCTCCTCAGGTTCACATTTCCTCTGCGAGACTCCTCCTTGGATTGTCATTCGTTCCATGAGGTGCCACTCACTGCCCACCCAGACTCACACACTGTCCCTGGAGATGCCCTGACTTCTCCTGGCAGCTCCCGATTCCTCTCCAGGATGGCATCTGCCATCAGCCCCACTGCAGGTGGGACAGTGCCTGGCAGATAAGTCAAAGACCCGTTGCTGTCTGAGTTGACATGTGGAACCAAGAAGGGAGGTCTTCATCCAGCCCTTGGTCACAAACAGATCCCCCTGGCACTCTGAGCTTGTCCCTCAGAATCCATCAAGAACCCCAGAAGAGCCAAAGTCCTTCTGAGAGAGCAGCTTCTTGGGTCTATTCCTGAGACCAGATTTGGAAGGGCTGGCCAGCCTTCTGGCCCTGTCCTCAGGAGCCCTTTTGGTTATGGTGGTGCTAGAAGAGAGGCCAGCTCTGACAGAGTGGTTCCCATGGCCCACCCGTGCCTTCAGCCACAGGGATGGCCCTGTAGAGACAGAAGACCTGTCACAAATTACACAAGACCTTACGGGTGACACAATGGCAAGGATGGCAAGGACACAGCAGGACAGCGAGGAAGTGAGGGGAGGCCAGCACTGGAAAGGCCGTGTTCCGCTGTTGGCCGTGGTCATGGCTCCAGGGAAGCAGCAGCCCCGACTCACAGGCAGCAGAGAGGGAGTGCCCACCGAGGCATAGAGGGGTAGCCCCAATGACCACCGAGGTTGCTCCTCCATGGGGCAGCTGGGCATTCGCTTCCTGAACCTCTCCGGCACACTGGGGCTGCTCCCCCAGCTCCAGAGGAGATGTGGGAGATAGGAACTGAGACAAATAATTTTCGACTGCTTTCTTTATTGAGTTTATCTAAAGAGAGAGCCTGGATCACATGTACATGAGGTATTTGGGTCAAGAAAAAACAAGTAGAAAGCCAAGAATAATAACATCACAGGTACAAAACAAAAAACAAAATGCAAAAAGAAAATACCACAACAAGAAAGGAAAAACTAAACATACGAAGAAATGTTAGTCCTGGCTTTTCCTGAGATACAGTGGGAGCCCTAGTGGGATAATGGGCACCTTATTAATCTGAAGTTGAGCATATTCAAATACTTTCCACAGGGCTTCTATGATTTCCTTGTTCCTCATGCTGTAGATAAGGGGGTTCACAGCTGGAGGCACCACCGAGTACAGAACTGCCAGCACCAGGTCCAGGGATGGGGAGGAGATGGAGGGGGGCTTCACATAGGCAAATATGCCTATGCTGACAAACAGGGAGACCACAGCCAGGTGAGGGAGGCATGTGGAAAAGACTTTGTGCCATCCCTGCTCAGAAGGGATCTTCAGCACGGCCCTGAAGATCTGCACATAGGACAACACAATGAAAACAAAACATCCAAAAGCTAAAAAAGAACTTAATATAAGAAGCACAACTTCCCTGAGGTAGGATTCTGAACAGAAGAGCTTGAGGATCTGGGGAAGTTCACAGAAGAACTGGTCCACTGCATTGCCTTGGCAGAACGGTGGTGAAAATGTATTGGCTGTGTGCAGCAGAGCATTGAGAAACCCACTGCCCCAGGCAGCTGCTGCCATGTGGACACAAGCTCTGCTGCCCAGGAGGGTCCCGTAGTGCAGGGGCTTGCAAATGGCAACATAGCGGTCATAGGCCATGACAGTGAGAAGAAAATACTCTGATGATATCAAAAAGAGAAACAGAAAGACCTGTGCAGCACATCCCCCATAGGAGATGGCCCTGGTGTCCCACAGGGAATTGGCCATGGCTTTGGGCATGGTGGTTGAGATGCAGCCCAGGTCGAGGAGGGAGAGGTTGAGGAGGAAGAAGTACATGGGGGTGTGGAGGTGGTGGTCCCAGGCTATGGCAGTGATGATGAGGCCATTGCCCAGGAGGGCAGCCAGGTAGATGCCCAGGAAGAGCCAGAAGTGCAAGAGCTGCAGCTCCCGTGTGTCTGCGAATGCCAGGAGGAGGAACTCGGTCATGGAGCTGCTGTTGGACATCTGATCCCCTTGTTTACTGCCAAAGGAGGAAAGCACACTCAAAAGATAGGACAGCTCTGAGCAAATCTCTTCCCATTTGTGCCCTTCAAAACCCAACCCCTGAAAACACACACTGCCTCTCTCCTTTTTTTCGGAAACTTCTTACCTTTCGCTGCCTGGAGCTCTGGTGTATGCTGGCCAAGGGTGCCGTGAGGAGCGGAGCTCTGCCTGTGGGCTCCCAAGGAGTTATCCCTGCTCCACTGCAGGGGGGACCTGGGAAAGGGGGTGGCAGCTTATTCACCTCATCTGTAATCTACTTCAGCATATTCCTGCAGGAGAACCTCAAGGAAACTCCTGCATGTCCTAAAACTGTAGTGACATGAGCAGAGCCAGCTCGCTCCCAAGCCCTCCACACTGCATTGTCCAGAGACCCACAGGTTAGGGTGGGCTGAAAGGCTTTGCTCCCATGGACGCAGCTGCATGGCAGTACCTGCAGCATAGGGGTCTGAGCTGCCCCTGAAGCCCCCTTGTCCCCAGAGAGTCTGAAGGGAAGAGCAAAGGCAGCACGGACAGGAGGGGAAGGTGGAGAAATGCTCCAATGCTTCTGAGGATGATGGGAGGATGGCGACACCGAGATGGCACTTGGAAGTTTCTCCTCCTCGAGGGTCAGGCTGCTAAGCAGGCGACTCAGCCTGAGATCCCACTCCCTTGATGGCAGAGGCTCTACTGGGCAGGAGAGGAGACCAAGGGATTGCTCTGGGGAAGGCATCTGCCTGCAGCTGCTGTCCCTGCTGGAAGCTGTCCCCACCTCTCCTCCCCGCCAGTGCTCACAGACCCCATCCCACCCGCTGTGTGCTCAGCTCTGCCCTGCAGACACCTCCTGGCAGCAGGGCACTGCCCAGGGCATCTCCGTGTTGGCAGGTCCTACAGTGCAGGTCAGATCTATACTGAAGAGGACGCAAAGGTGATGTTTGAGCATTCTGCAGGCTGAGGTGGGTGAAGGGGCTTGACAAGGTTCTTCGAAGAGCTGTAGATGAAGCACTGTAATGCTGTACAAGTCTCCTACTCTGGGGCAAACCTTACACCATTTTCACCACCAGCACAGCAGGAAACTGAAAACAAAGACCCTAGAAAGCACCTTTACTCCCAGGTAGCCCCTGCCTTGAGGTGCTTCTGGAAAAGTGCCCTGGGAAATGGGTTGAAGTGATCTGGAGCTGTGAGCAAACCTGACCCACGCAGCAGCCTCTCAACAGCAGAAGGACCCTGCCCTGCCCTGACGTGGGTCACTCCTTCCACCCACAGCTTCTCCCCACATTGTTGTGGGGAGCTCCCCGGGCAGGCTGAGTGCTGACCCTGGCAGGTGGAAGAGTCCCTGCTCCAGCACACAGTGCCCTGGGGTGCAGGGACCCTGCTTGGAAGGACAGCCCTGGGCACCCCTGGATGCACACCCGCACTCACACCCCTGCAGCCCTCCCCGGGAGAAGGCAGCTGTCATGCCCTGTCCCTCTGATGGTGCAGCAGAGAATCCCTCATCTGGAGCATGTCCTCCTCCTCTACACTGAACCGACATCCCACAGGTTTTGGGCTATGACAGCTTTAGGAGATCCCTGCAGGAACTGCAGCTGCATTGCTGTGCAGCCAGAGACTTACCGTGTCAAGGGCTGTGAAGATTTCTCCCCCAGTGAGCTCTCAGAGTCCTCCAACTCCCAGTTGCCTTTAACCTCTCTCTGCCTTGCTTGTCTCTTCTCAGTGCCCGTGGGCACTGCCGTTGCCCTGCCGTGCTTTGCAGAGGAGCTGCTCGTGGGCAGAGCTGTCTCTCTGCAACACTACCCACTTGCCATGAGCTCCCTCCATCCCAGGAGCCTGGCCCAGCTCAGCAGCAGAGGACCAGCCCAAGACATTTTAATGACCCCTCTGGTGGGTTTGGGGCCGAGTCCATGAACCTCAGACACTGAGAAGAAGTTGAAGAAACCTCTCAAGAAGGCAAAGTCAGATGTAAACTCCAGAGTTTCTCGGAGTGTTAATGGGTCCCACGGAGGATCGTTACCAACAAAGCCTCCCCAGGGGCTTGTTAAAGCAGAAAACTGGAGGGAGTGATGGCAGGTAGGTAAAGGCGATGTGAAGGTGACTCTGATGATGAGTAAATAATGATGTGTTACATTAAGCCAAATGGACAAGCCCTGAAAACAAGTCTCTGCGTAAGGAGATCCTGTCCTCACACATTGCTCAGGGCTTTTCCTGGGGCAGTGTGATGTGGGGATGTGCAATGCCAAGTGCAACACTATGGCATGACCCTCCTGGTTGGGGCAAGGAGGTAATGAGGTCATCCTGAATAAGGTTAAGGTGTCTTCTGGTAGACCTTGGTTGCTGAGACAATACCCATAGTCATGGTGACGAAGAGGTCATCTCTGTTGGCGGCTTTCAGCCTGTCCACTGTCTTCAGCCATCTACAGCACAGGCTGCCCTGTCGTGCCCCACCCCTGCGCCTCTTCCTTTGAAGACTGTTGACATCCAATCTGCTTTTCAATTTCACCCCAATATCTCCCCACCCTTCCTGACATCTCCCCATCCTCCCTGGCTGTTCCTTGACAGACAAGGCCATGGGCTGGTTCACACTCCCTCTGGGTGCCCTCTTGTACCAGTTTGAGGCTATTCCCTGAGCAGCCGTAGCCTCCCCGCCACCAGGCCAAAGAAGCCCGGGTCCCTCAGCCTGTCCACAAAGCGCATGTGCACTAGGCCCTTAACTCCATCTTGGCAGACGTCCTCTGCATACTCTCCAGTTCTACACCTCTTCTCCAAAATGGGGAGCTGCACACTGGGACATGCATGGGTGTGTTGGGACACACCAGTGCTGAGTAGACGGGGATGTAACTCAAGTTGTCTGGGTGGCCACGCTCCTCCTAATGCAGCCCCATCTACAGCTGGCCTTGGTCATAGTGAGCATGAGCCACCGACTCGCTGGGCGTCCCTCATGGTGCCCAGGCCCTTCTCCTCAGGGTCTCTGCTCAGCACATCAGGTCCCAGCTGGCACTGCTGTATGGGGTTATTCTTTCCCCCAGGGCAGGACTGCCACTCCTTCTTGCAAAACTTCCAGGCGTTTCTGTCGGTCAAATCCCAGAGTTTCCCAAGGTCCCCCTGGGCTCAAGCTCCATTTGGTCAGCTCTTCATGTTTGGGTGCAGATGGCTCACCCTGATGGGGATGTCTCTCACAAGATGACAGCATGAGGTGTTGCAGGGCACTACAGACAGTAAAAGGACATATGAGTTTAGTTGCTGACCCATGTAGGAATTACCATGGCAACTGTCTCTGAAACACCGAAGGAGGGTACAAAGCCAGTGAACCTGGGACTTGGGGAGAAAAGGTAAATGAGGACTGGGCTGTTCGTGGGTTAGGCTATGTTAGTGGAAATGTATACCTATATAGACACTCAGACAATATGGATCCCTCCAGGAGCTGGTCTTAGATCCACCCTCTTACCAGGAGCTGGCCCCAGGATCCCCTCATACCCCCAGTTCCCCCACGCACAGACAAGCACAGACACACACACAAATGTCTCCCTCCAGCACAGAATCACAGAACCATTGAGGCTGGAGGGCAGACAGCTTCCACCTTCCCTGTGCTTCCTTTCACGCTTGGTTTGAGGCAGGAGCTCCTTTCTCAGCCATGCCAGTCTCCTGCCAGCTTTGTGTGACTTCCTGCAGGTCCAGGTGGACCATTCTTGATGTTGAAGAGGAAATCTTTGACCATCAAACAGGTCTCTGTACCCCTCTGCTCTGCAGGGCTGTATCCCATTGGATTCTTCCAAGCAGGTCCCTCAGCAGGCCAGAGCCTGCTCTCCTGAAATCCTGCTCTTTGCTGCCTTCACTTCTCTCAGGAGCCTCAACTCGACCTTCTCATCCCTGACTTTTACAGCCCTGACCAGCTCTTCCTTGGTGGTAAGTAGGAAGTCCTACAAGATACCTCATCTCACTGCCTCCTCAGTCACCCTGGTCACAAAGATCTCATCAAGGAGCTCCAGAAAGGTCCTGGGTGGGGTGTACCTCGCTATGGGTCCCCTTTCAGCAGGTATTCAGATAGCCAAGTCCCCCATAAGTCCCACTGCAGTGGATGGCACCCCATCCGTACAAAGAGCAGAGCACCTCCTCACCCCACAGGGTTTTGGGAAATGGAGTTTTTCCCTGCTTGTGGTTCTTTCCTAGACATCCCATGGAGAGTCTTGAACAATTCCCAAATGACCCCCAGAGGCGGAAACCCCCATCCTCAGTCGGCCAGGTCATCCTGGAAGGCTCTGCCATTGACTGTTACAGGGCATCTTGAGAAACAAGTGTTAAAAGTAAGAAAGAAAAATGTAGAGAAGATACTTTGTAACAACTGCACCCGGTACTTAGACATATTAGAGATAAAGACTGTCTCCACTGACTCTCTGCTTCCAAGACTTGGAAAAAAGATATTTTATCACTCGCACTCACTCCCCATATAATTCTCCTGTCTGGCCGGTAAAAAAGCCTAATGGACAGTGGTGGCTTACGATTGACTATAGCCAATTGAATGCCAATAGAGCACCTTTAACTGCCGCTGTACCAACTATTGCAGAGGTAGTGACCCAAATCCAGGGAGCATCTCACACATGGATGGCAACCCTAGATATAAAGGATGTGTTTTTAACAGTGGCAATGGTATTAACAATCCCAAAGAATCTCTATGCTTGGGAAGCAAAGGACAGTTCTGGGAAAATACACCGAATTAGTACCAGATGGGTGGTACCTACCTTTTAACTTAACTCTGTCGGTCAGAATACGACCGAGCATTCTCTTTTGTTTTTCCTTGCAGAAACATTGACAACAACAAATTACACCTGGAACCACGGTCTATCCTACATGGAGTTGGAGCGTCCTCAAGGCTTGCTAATAGCTCTAACAATCTGACTTGCTTTCATAGTATTGATGATAGTTTGGCAACTGAAAGTTTTAACCATGATGCTGGTAAAAAATAGTTTGAGTATTCTGTTGTTGACTAGCTGTGGATGGGGTTTTTCCTCAAACCTGATATTGCAATTGATCCGTGCTTTTGGGCACATACATAATGTCAGTCAAATAACTGCATGTTTGCCTCTACCCAAGTCGGCTGCTTCAGCTTTGGACTGGGGAATTTTAACCCTTGATGTGAATCGAACCTTCACAGCCATGACAAAAACTAGTGTGGGCAAGATGAAGTTTGGAAACATTACAATATATTCTCTTGGCTGGTCGTACGTTGGTCAAAAGGAGACCTGCTGGGAGGGTAAATATTCTCCTGCAACAATCAAAACCACATGTGACAAATTTCCCTGGGGAATGCACTTACCCAAAATATGGGACACACCCCAAACGGGTGACTGGCATTACATGCAGACCACTGACTGGTGCGTTGATTGGGATGGGACTATTGGACAATCAAATACCCTCATTGATGTATATACCAATTTTAAGATCTCCCGTTCAGTTAAACCAAAACACTATAATTGGAACTGTACTAAAGTTTACAATTGCAATAGCAAAAAGAGTGAAATTCAGAAATTGGGCCCGATAGCTCGAGCCCTTTGCCTGGGTTGTATTTGCCGTAACTATGCCACCTCTATCAATGACACCTGGTCATGTTTGACAGTTAACGATACCCATATAAATTGTAAGAAGCTGTCATTGCCTTCTATGGGATGCACTGTTTGGGTTAGTAGTGATGGAACATGGACTACTGATCTGCCAGTGGAAGGTCCACAACGTCAGCACACATTGGGATTGTTGACACTTTGTCCTCTCTGGCGAAAACAACCTCTTGTGCCACCCCTATGGGGGTGGATCAAATGGGAACCAGAAGACCCTTGGCAGCATCCGACCACAGGAATGGTAGTTGGATGGACTTTGGAGTCTATCTTTACACCCCAGATAACGGCTTTCCAGAATCGCATGATGCTGTATAACCTTACAGGACAAATTGAAGCATTGGCTAATGCAACTCGGGTTGGACTGGAGAAATTAAATGAACAACTGCAGGCAACGTCGAGAATGACATTGCAAAATAGACTAGCTTTGGATCTGCTATTGCTGCATGAAAATGGAGTATGCGGATATTTGGATTTAGCAAATGATACTTGTTGTGTTCATATACCAAATGTAACTAAAGATCTTGACGAACAACTAGATCACATAAAACGTGTGGCAAAGGCCAGCCGGGAATTGAGAGAAGGGTTGGAAACAACCTGGTTGAATAAGCTGTTACATGGATTGGGATTTTCACTATCAGGACGGCTTGCTTCTTTATTGCAATCTGTGATTATTGTAGTTATTGTAATAATTGTTTTTTGTATGATACTGGCTTGTGCCCAACCTATGTTTACCCGGGTGTTAACTCATCAGGTGCGTATGATCTCTGACTGTACAGAATCAAAGGTGAGTCCTGGAGTGGAGGAAAAGAAGTCTAATGTGAGGGATACCCCCAAAAGCGATTTTATGCGAGTGTGATTTGGATTTCGATCCGAGTGACTATAGTCACGGGGTGGATAATGTGGAATTTGGATAATGAGGTGGGATTCCTGTGCACAGAGAACCGTTAAGACTGCCCTTGCTATCTCTTGTGCGACCCGGAGGAGTGGAGACTTGCCTGGCTAACACAGGGTGCAGATAAGGAGGGGGCCCTGTGGAGGCAGGACAGCCCTGCTTATGGTCAGCAAAGACAGTAAGATAACAGGAATGTGAGAGGTCCTTTGTTCTTCGAAAAAGCTTCGTGTCCGATAACTGACCTTTGCCTCATTACGTGTGAAATGCATATTACAACTCACACCCCTGCATATGCTAATGAAGATTATAGAGGTCATGCTAAACATATATGACTATAGCACTCGTCTCTCCACCCAAATCATGCTACACGTCACATATTGGGGGGGAACCTCATAGTTTTGGGGATAAAAGACGGAGAAAATGATTGTTAAGTTGGGAGAGAAGAACCTCAATACCTGATGGACCAGTCGACGGGCTGTGTTCTCTTCCTTCACCCCAGGCAGGGACGCCTCTCTGGGTAAGCGCTGTGCCTCTCACCCTCTGGGTGAAAGTTATCCCCGGGTTCTTGTATTACTATCAAGTCTGCTAGCAATATTAACCTTAATTAGTAGCACTATTGTAGTTAGTGGGTTTATCAATGGCAATCTTGAATCTGTTTCTGTCGCTTTCAATAAAATAACTAATTTCGATTTTTGTGCATCTGCTCAGTGCAAGTCCTTTTGCTGGGGCTCTGGTAAATGTGTCAGTGAAAGTCCTGGGACTCTGACAGACAAATTTCGAAACTGCATTCCTTTTAATGGGACAGTAAAAATTGGTGTCACAGACAGGATAGCCATGGATAAACTGCTACAGAAATATAAATGTGCGCCGTCCCATCGGGGACTAGAGTGGGCCCAGAAATTCTGGAAAAATGAAAATAAAATAATAGAGAGAATTCAACAGTGCAGGAGTGAACAGAAGGTTAAAGATTGTAAGGGTAAAGGAATTGTTTGTGCTGTTTTAGGAGCTTGTTTATTACTTCTTTATTACTGCATTCCTTTTAACGCAACAGGTGTCCATGTCCAAGTTGTGGTAGCAGGGGGGCTGCAGGGCTGGCCTCTGTGAGAAGAGACCAGGGGCTGCCTCCGTCCCAGACAGAGCTGGTTCCAGCCAGCTCCAAGGCAGACCCACTGCTGGCCAAAACTGAGCCCGTCAACGAAGCTGGTGGAACCTCTGGAAAGTGTATTTAAGAAAGGACACAACAGCCAGAGTGGGAGAGGAGTGAGGGGAAAAAAGTGTGAGAACCAGCCCTGCAAACACCAAGGCTGGTGAAGAAGGAGGGAGAAGAGGTGCTCCAGGTGCCAGAGCAGATAGTCTCCTGCAGCTCCTGGAGAAGACCACAGTGGAGAAGGTCAGCCCTGCAGCCTCTGGAGGACCCAACACTGGAGATGTTGGCTATTTCCTGGAAGAATGGTGGCTTGAGGAGAGCCCATGCTGGAGCAGGTTTGTCTCAAAGGACTGTAGCGGTAAGAGGGACCCCATGGGAGAAGTGTCAGAAGGAAGGAGACGCAGAGAGGAACGGTTACGGACTGACTGCAACCCCCACTCCCCATCCCCCTGCACTGCTCAGGGAGGAGGAGGTAGAAGAGTTGGGAACGAAGGAGGTAAGTTGAGCCAGGGAGAAAAGGGTGGGAGGACACCTTCCATGGGGAAGGAGACAAGGTCTTCCACCAGCCCCACGCTTCTTCCACCCTCAGCCTTTACAACTGCACATGCCCAATCTGCCTACTTGCCTTTGCCACTGTCGCGGTTGTGCAAGGCCCTCACACATCTTGGCACACCCAGTGTAAGCTGGCCTCCACCAAACCTGGAGCCCACCTGGCCTTGGAGGCAGGGAGAGGCCAGGTCCCCTCTGCCTGGGGCTGGGCACAGCTTTTCCCTGGGAAGCTCCCTGAGGAGCGCTCCTCCTGTGTGTCAGCCTGCGGCCTGGCATGGGTGGCAGAGGGAGAAGGGCTGCTGGGGCAGGGCTGAAGTAGCTCAGCAGGGAGAGCGTTAGACTGAAGATCTAAAGGTCCCTGGTTCAACCCCGGGCTTCAGCTATGATTTTCTCCCTTAGATTTCGGCAGAGCCCATCCGCCTTCTTCCAGCCTGCCCCAGCCCTGCTTGCTCCTTCACCTCTTGCCAGAGCACAGTCCCTGCTCTGCAGCTGCAGATCTGCAGCTTAGAAGGAGCCTTCCTCCAGCAGCACAAGTCCCCAGCCTCCCCCTGGGCAGGACTCTCCAGTCAGTGCTCCGTTGGGGTGGTCTCCTGCTGTCCCAACTTCCTTGCTCCAAAGTGACCGGGATCTCTCCTCTGCGGGGTCTCCGCAAAGACCCTGTCTCTCTCCTCTTTGCCATTCTCGATGCTGCACTGACTGCTCCCCTCCTCACACACCTTCACCTGCTCCTCAGTTCCCAGACCAGAGGCCGCCATCCCCTGAGTCCCAGGGAGAGGCACTCCCTGGAGCTGAGGCCTGAAAGGCAGCATCCTCCCTCCAGGTGTCTGTCGCAGCGAGACCTCTGATGTACCCAGGACAGTTGACAAAGCCGTGCTGAGGATCATCCACTGTAGTGCCTGGGCACCAGTGTTGTTTAGTCATGCGCTGTCCTGAGCAGAGTTTCTTGGCCCCCGTTGCCCCCTGCCGCAATGATCGGTGCAATACATATGTGCTCCTCTCTGGGCATCAGCTGGGACATACAAAGCACAGGGGGATCCCTCTGGGGCCCCACATGAACATCCCTCTGCATCAGTTCCTTCCTGCTGCAAGGGCACAAGTCGGGACAGAAATGCCAGCAGTGGCTGCCTGGAGTCCTGCACAGAAGGTCACCAACTGTCACAGTGTCTTCACAACAGCCCCAGCTCAAACACTGGATGTCACTTTACCTCTCCAAATTTACTTTCCTCTGCACATCCTGGCATTGCACATGGGTCTGTGTTTTCCATCCCCTCAGCACCAGACCCAGGGCCCACAGCACAAGTGTCTCAGTTTTTCCCCCATTGCCTTATCCCAACCTGCTCACACACTAGAGTGCACTGTCTAGCCCAGATGCAGACCCTCAGAGCCATCAGTCCCTGCCCAGAGGAAGAAAGACCTGCTCATGAGCTCCAACAAGATGCTGGGGTCCCCTCTTGCAACCTCTTGCTGCTATGGAACCCTGCTTGACCATTAGGAACACAGTGATGATGGCAACACAGCACACCCCCCTCTGTCTCCAGTCTCAGCCTCTCCCAGGTCAGCCAGTCAGGCCAAGGAATGGCACATCCTGGACTATAGTCCCAAAGCAATGGGCATGTCCTAGACCCCTGCAGCTCTGATGTCTCAGCCAGTTCGCCAGGGATTCTCCTTCAGAGAAGTTTGGCTTTTGTCCTGACTGAGCACAAGTGAAGGAGGGAGAAGGAGAGACCATCCGTCCAAGCAAGGTTACTGTCTTGCCAGCTTTGAGCACGAGGTTGAAAATGCTTAGCCACAGGGAAGGTGTCTGCAGAGCTATCACTGCTCCAAAAGTCCTTCGAGGTTGTTCTTGAGCTTTGGGGCCATGTGTGCAAAGCAGAACAGACGAGTAGTCCATCCCCTTCACTCCACTCAACCACTCCAGAAGTTCACAGTGACTGTGCTCTGGTTTGGATTCCCCCAAACCCTCTCTGCCAGGCAGGGCCTCCGTGGGGAAAATTCTATGGCATTGGGCAAGACAATGGTCCCAGCTGCAGCACCGCGAGGACACCATCCCTGTGTGTGCTCAATCCATCGACCTCTCAGTTAACAGCTGAACATGCGCACCCACCCTGCCCCAGAGACCCCAGCCAGGGCTGTCCGAGGGCACGGCTTTGCCCTCAGGACAGTGCTCAGTGCTGCAGGAATGGGAAGGTCCCTGAGCCCAACCCACACCCGCAGCCCCAGGGAGATGGAAGTTTGCCCTTCACCCCATCTCCAGGGGTGCTGGGGGGCAGAGGGGTGCAGGGGAGACCTGGTGCCTGCATGAGGGGGGTGTGAGATTTCTGCCCCCATGTCCCCCTTCCGCATGCCCTGGGGTGCCATCAGAGCGTGGGGGCACCTCATCCCAGGGAGGGTCTTTCCCTCACCCTGTTGTTCTGCTCCTGATGTGGAGTTGGGGACAGTTGTGACACAGAGGGTTGTTTCCGTGGGTGGCAGAGGGGGCTCAGGGTAGGCCAGAGGGTGGGAGCGGTGCCTGCAGCAAGAGCCGCCTTCTGCCCCATCACCCTGCAGAGACGGTGAAGGGGCCGTGCTCGGCAGTGCATCCCCGTGCCAGGATCAGGCCCCAGTGGGGAGGCAGTCCGGACTTCCCCCATCTCAGGAGGGTTCAAATGCTGTTTTCTGCTGAGGGTCCCTGGGCACCCATGGGACAAGAGGGCTGTGCTTGTCATAGATATGTCATGGGAGGAGAGTTTTTCGCCTGCTGGCAGGTGTCAAGGGGGTGTAGGTCAGTGGAAGAGCACCCGTTTCCCACGCAAGAGGTTCCGGGTTCCATCTTCAGGGGTGTTTTTGCTCTGACTCACCAGGGTCAGCTGGGCAAGGGCTGGAGCTGGGGCTCTGCTCCTCTCCAGGTGCTGTGGGCCTGCCCTGCCCTCCCAGGGCCTGGTTATGGGGTAAGGAGGGCTGTGTGTGCTGCCTCTGCTGAGCCCCCTCCCAGAGGAGAGGCAGGCAGCTGTGCTGGACCTGAGTGCAGGTCACTGCCCTGCACCACAGACCCACCCCACACACCAGCCGGGGTCCCTGCTTGGCAGCACAGCCCCTGTGGGAAGGTGAGGGGTGGCCCTCAGGGAGGGGATAGACATCAGCAGCACCCTGGGTGCTGGCAATCCTTCCTGGCTGCACTGAGAGATGGGATGTGAGGGTGCTGGTCCAGCCCAGGTGTTTTTTGGCACCAGGGCCACACTTCCCCCGTGGCTTTCCAGAGGGACGGGTGTGAGATTATCCTGTCTCCAGGTGGAGAACCCATACCACGTGGGAAGCAGCCGTCGGTGCCAGAGGGTAGGGGTGTCTGAGCTGAAGAGTGACATTTCTTACCCTGACCCTGTCTCCAGGTCCTTTTCCCTCTGCCATCACCCCCTGCTCGAGCAGAGCCTCGACTCAGGGAACCTGGAGCTCCCGAGGTCAGGCACAGCCCTGCAGAGGTGGGACTGGTGGGGCCAGTGCCCACCTCTTGTTCCTGGGGGGTTTGGTGTCACCATCCACCCCATGCTGGTGGGAACAGGGAGGCACAGGCCAGTGCACAGCCGTGCACAGACCAGGAGGGCAAGGACATGGTGCCTTGGCTGCTCCCCTGGCAAAACCTGCAACCACAATGGGGTGGTGAGCCATGGTCTTTCACTGCAGGGGTGCCCAGGCCCAGGAACGGTGGGCCCAGATTCTGAGAAATAAGGTATAAAAGTGAAGCAAAGAAGAAGGAGGGTGGGGGTGGGGATATCTTCTGAACATGACGGTGGGTGCCAGTATGGGCACTGACCTGCGGACTCAAGCCACCCCAGGTGGGTACTGTGGAGAAGAGCCCAGCGCCTGTCCTGTGCCACCTCCCTGCTGTCATTGCCCTCTGCAGTTATAAGGTTTCTCCCTTACTCTGGAACCTGGCAGAGGTTTGCCTCCTCCTCCTCCTCCTCGGGGAGATGAGCCACCGGCCCTGGGTGTGTGTGAGGTGGCAGCACATCTGAGCAGAAAGAGCCCATTCCATGACATTTTGGGGCCTGAACGGTCTGGCCCTGCAGGCTGGGTCCATTCCCTGGAGCAATGCAGGATCATCACTGTGCCCCAGACCTGTGCTTGCTCCTGCAACCCCCAAGCACCCACCCAATGTCTGTGGTGGTGAGACCTCAACCCTCTGCACTGCTGCCCCACGCTGGGCAGAGCACGGCTGTGGAAAGCCCACGGGAGAGCAGCGTTACCAGGTGAGACCCCCAAGTGGTGGATGACATACATGGGGACTGCAAACACAGCCTCCATCCCCTGGGAAACTCCCACCGGGGCAGGCTCCAGCCCTGCATCTCCACAGGGAGAGATGGGCCCAGGGCTGGGGATGGAGGGGCTGGCTCTGGGGCCAGGGGTTGCCAGCAGGAAAACTCTAGGGACCACTGTGGGAGGTGATGCATGGGCTGTGATCCCCCCTGGGGCTGGCTCGGGTGTTCAAGGCACCACAGCCACCTTAGGACTCCCTTCTGTGGGTCTACAGCTCACCCCAATATGGCAGCTCTGTCGTGACCTCTGTGTCGTGGCACCAGTGTGGCCCAGGCAGGGCCGGGGGAAAGAGCAACTGGGGAACCCCAGGGTGAGGAGGTGGGTGCTCCCGCTGCGGAACCCCGGGGTGAGGAGGTGGGTGCTCCCACTGGGGAACCCCGGGGTGAGGAGGCTGGTGCTCCTGACCTTGCAGAGAGCCATTTTTGCTGGAAACTGTGGCTGTCAGGCTGGAAATGTCTCTGTCAGCAGGAATATTCCCCAGGGACCATGAACTCTCACAGCCCCACAGCCCGACCCCGAGCCCACTGTCCCCAAGACGTGCCCCTTCCCCACTGCCATGTCTTTGTGCTCTGCTCCCCCCAGTCAGCCTCAGGGAGACACCCCGACACCTGGGCAGGCAAGCGCCAGCTCTGGCTCTAACCCCAAAGCCTTTTAATAAGAACATGTAAAAGAATAAGAATCATGTAAAAGCAGGGGAATAAAAATGGAGGACATGGCCGGCTGTTTCTGCTGCCCGTGGAAAAGGGAGACAGTTCCCTGGTGCTCACGGCTCTCCCAGATGCACAGACCTCTCCTCCCTCCCGGCTGCACCCAGCTGCACGGCAGGGACGGGCTCTCCTGGCCCGCGGCTCAGGGACTGCTGTGCACTGAGCTCTGCTGTCACAGCCTTTGTGTCCTCAGGGGGATGTGCCAGAGACACCTCTTCAGCATCGTCATAGCCCGTGCTCTCTGGGGACAGGCACCAGGCATCTCCCTCAGCTCCAGGGGCCCCAGCACTTCTCGGGGAGTGCAGGTTTGTCCCTGCAAGCAGCAAGGCAGGCCATTGCACGTTCATCCCATGGGCTGCCCCTCCTCGTCAGTACATCACCTTCACTTCTCAGCAGTCCTGAGATGTTCAGCTCCCTCTCCCACCCATGGTCCCCCCAAGGAAAACTCGAATGGGCAGGTTCCCCTGTCCCAGGAGGTTGGGCTCTCAGTACAAAAACGATTCATCCGGCACCAGGGATGGCACCCCAGGAACCAGCAGCGCTATCTTTCCCTCTTACCTCCAGGTGCATCCCTGGGCCCTGCTCCCTCCTCTGGTGCCCTGGGCATTTCCCAGTCTCCCTGCCCAGGGGCAGGATCCTCCCCAGGGTCAGAAGCCTCCCTGGCATCATCGTAGCCATCCACTGGGTCACCTCCGGCCAGGACAGGGATGTCTGAAAGGACAGGGGAGCTGGTGACAGTGAGAAGGTACGTCCTGCAGAGCAATGACAGGAGGATGCACAGGGACATGGGGCTCAGACACTGGTGTTGGCAGCACCACATGCAATGCCCAATGTCCTCCCCAACTCTGACGGTGACACTCAGTGACACTGCTGTCCCCCACACGTCTGCAGGGAGGAGAGATCCACCCCTTCTGGCCCCCTGTTACCTGGTGCTGACCCTGGACCATCCTCCTCCTTGCTGTCCACAGGGTAGGGCTGCAGCTTGGTCAGGGACCCCTCTGAATAGGAGCCTGGCGAGAGGTGCAGCAGGTGTGATGGGAGTGCGCTCTGCTGACCCAGCTCATGGTCAGTGCTGCTGGGGACGGGGGACCCACAGAGCCAGGGCTGAGTGGGGAGGAGGGCTCAGGACTCACCCTGCTCCCCTGGGACAAACCCTGTCTCAAAGGGGCTCCCAGACATGCCCTGGGACAGCCCCTTCCCTCAGCCCTCAGGATGCAGGGGCAGGCAGTGAGGGGCTGTCCCCAGCTGGGACGGGCAGAGCTGGTGGGGAGGAAGCTTCTGGCCTGGGCCAAGGACCTGGCTGCTCTCCCCACAGCCCCCACAGCGCCAGCGCTGCAGGGACTGTGGGTCAGGGGGCTGCAGGGGGTCATCCCTGGGTGAGGAAGTGGGGAAAGAGCCCTGCACATGTGCCCTCCAGGAGGGACGCACACCCACCTGAGCTGCTGAACCTTGCCTGCTTCTCCAAAGCTGGGCTGTAACCAATCTCCTCATAGACGGCCTCAGGGAAGGGCTCCCAAGCTCTCTCGGAGCCTGCGGACAGAGGCAGGGCTGGCCCAGAGACACACAGGGAGGGGATGGGATCCCTCTCTGCTCCCCCAGCCCTGTTCCCCTGGGCCACCCCAGGGCTGTCGCCACAGCATATCCCCGCTGCACTGTCCAGTCCCCACTGCCACTTCTTCAGTGAGGGCAATGTCCCCATGGAGATGGTCTGGGACAGCGACACCCTCCCACCATCCCCTCAGAGATAGCCCTTGTGCCCCTCTGGCCTCTGGGTCAGGTCCCTGGTGCTGAGCTTGGAGCAGCTCCACCTTTCCTCTCCCGCTGGACCTGCCCCCTCTCTGCCCCATGGATCCATAGCACGGCCTATGCCCTGACGAGAAGAGGTCAGGGTTGGATGGAGGAACAGCCCGGGGGCCTGAAACCATGAGGATGGACCCTGCTGCCCCACGTTCCTCCTGGCATCTCCCCTGACACAGAGCCCCCTCCAGAGATGCCCAGAGCACTTCTGGTGGCATGTCCTCCTCTGTTTCCCCTCTGTTCCCATCTCCCCCAGCCCAGCTCTGCCATTTCTCTCTTCACCCCATCCCTGGCTCCTCCCGCGTCTGCACTCTCTCTACACCTTGCTGCTGACGGCTCATGGCCAGGCCGTCAATGGGACATTGGGACAGCAGGCAGCACACACTCTCCTCCCCGCAGCTTTACCTGTACCACTCACTGACACCCCACAGCACCCCTGGCCCTGCCAGGAGGCATCTTCCCATGGGACCGTGGGGAAAGGACCCACCTCTGCGCCCAGCCCTGGCGCTTCGCACTTGCCCTGCCAGGAGGGCCAGGAGCAGGCAGAGAAGGGCTCCCAGGATGATGCAGATGATGACGGGCAATGAGACACTCCTGCTGCCGGTCGGACGGCCCCGCGTGGGATCTGCGTGGGCAGGAACACAGAAAGGGCAGCACCAGGCTCGGGAGAGGTGGGGGGCCGGGGCACCCCAGTACTGACCCCCATTACAGCGGGGGTAGGGAACCCCAGGGGTGAGTGATGGCAAAGCTCCCACCCTGATGGGAAAATGAGAGCCCTCCCCAACCCCCTCCACTGCTACCCAGTGCCTCCTCTCGGGAGCTTCACACCCCAGCAAGGATCCCCTTCCCTCTGGCTCTGGGTCACAGCCTGAGCCCGAGAAGTCACAACGCTGGTGAGGAGGACAGGTTACCTGCTCGGGGGGTTGGTGCTGCCGTCCTGGGTGCAGCTGCAGAGGAGGAGAAAGAGAGCTGGGCTGAGAGGATGTGTGTGAGGGTACCAGGGACCCTCCTCTCTCACATGCCGTGTGTGTGCGTGTGCACGCGTGCATACGCGTGCAGACATCCCTGACACAGCCCTCCCAAATTGCCTCTCCTGCGGGGCTGCTCAGGGTGGCTGGGACAGAGCCCAGGGCCCTGCTCTGGGCTGTGGGCAGGATGGCACAACCAGCCTGGGAGATGTCCCGGGGGGCTGCAGAGCCCTGTGGGCAGACGCTGGAGGACATCCAGCCCCACAGAAGCTGCTGCCCACTTGGGAACAGGCTGCCATAATCTGCAGGGATGGCCTTGCTCTCAGGATCTCTGGGGCCATGATGGGACCCAGCAGCGTAAACACCTGCCCCGGCTCCTTGCCAATACCCCTGTGAGGGGTCTCAGCCCCTCCGCTCACCTGAGCAGTTCACAGCAGCATCCTCCTTATGCCGGCAGGCACCACTGTCCCCAGGCCGAGCCCAGCAGTCCTGCAGAGACGGCTCTGTCCCCCGGCACTCCACCTGCTCCAGCCAGATGGGGCCTGTCCCCTCCCCAAATGCAGCCTCATTCAGAGCAGACACTGCGGGGCCACAGCCCAGCTGCCTGCATGCCACCTCGGCATCCCGCATGTCCCAGGAGTCGTCGCACACCGTCCCCCAGGAGCCGCGGTACCAGATCTCCACTCTGCCTGAGCAGCTGTTCTCGCCTCCCACGGCACGAATCTTCTCCCTGTCTGGAGAAGGGAGAGAGCTCCCAGGGCAGCGGGACAGCAGGCAGAGCCCTGCCAGGTGAGAGGGACATGCAGAGGAGCAGCTACCTGTGCAGCTTGTGGAGTTTGGGCACAGGGTCCCTAGGGCCGGGGGTGTTTCTGGCCGTCTCCCTGCAGAAGGAAATGCTGGGCTGAAGGGGCTGCTGCAGGGGGTTATGCAGCAGAGAGTGGGGCTGAGCTCTGCTCGTGCCTCCCCGTGCCACCTCACTCACGGCAGCAGCTGAACCCTGGTCATTCAGGGGACACGCAGGGCAATGTGGGGCACCCTGACAGCTCAGCCCCAAAGGGAACCTGGGGAATGTGAGTGGCTCTGAGAGCTGAAGTCCCATTTGTGTCCCCAGAAGCAGCAGGGTCTGGCACATAAAGCAAAAGCCCGCTGTGGGCCTTGTCCCTACGCTTGACTGTGCCTAGCAGGGAACTGGAGCTGAGGTGGTGCTGGTGCCCAGGTAGCTCAGAATTACCATTGCAGGTGATGTGGGTCTCATCTCGCAGGTCATCGCATGACTGCGGGTGCCAGGGAGCGGAGGGACATTGCCAGAAGGAGCTGTTTCTCTCCCCACACTCCACACGATCCAACCAGGTGGGACCAGAGAAGTTGTGGTAGAGCGGGGGTGTATGCAGGTACCCTCCATCCCCGCAGCCCAACTCTTTGCATGCCAGCGACCAAGTTTCGGGAGTCATTGAGTTGGAGCAAACGCTCCCCCACGTCCCGTTGTAGAAAACCTGCAGGCGCCCGGAGCAGCTGCTGCTGTTCTCCAACCTCAGGGCCACAAACTCTGGAAGAAGGGCACAGAGGGGGAAGGGGCTGGTGTGGGGCTGTGGGCGTAGAGAAGCCTCTTCACCCCCCAGGCCCTTAGCCAGGCAGGGGCACAGCTAACAACTCCCCCTTGCAAGCACGGACAGAAATCCTTGCCCTCCCCGTTAACCGCTGGGGATGGCTGAGCTCCCCAGAGACCCGCAGTGGGACCGAGGGCGTCTGTGCATGGATGTCCCCAGGACGGACTCAGACAGCGGCTCAGGGGCAGCCAGGGACAGTCTTAGTGGTTCCCGGCTCTCCCCACGTCCCGGCCTCCCCAGGCACCTGCCTCATGCCCCTGCTCCCAGCACAGACCTGAGCAGACGACTCCTGCGTCCTCTTTGTGCCCACAGTCGTGCTGCCCCCAGGACCCTGCTGGGCAGTCCCAGAGGGTAGCTTCGGCCCCGGAGCAGTTCACACCGTCCAGCCAGATCTGACCAGAGCCTTCCCCGAACTTAGCAGAGCCAACCGCCTCCACTGCCCCTCCGCAGCCCAGCTGGTGGCAAACGACTGCGGCATCAGACAGGTCCCAGCCATCATCGCAGATGGTCCCCCAGCTGCCCTGGTAGTAGATCTCCACTCTTCCTGCACAGCGCCCAGTCGTATTCTCCAGCCGGACCTGCCGGCTCCCTGCAGCGGCAAGAAACCCCATCTGCCATCAGGGGCTGGTGCCCACCCAGCTCAGAGCCTGGGGGGCCCGTGCAGTGCCACTCACCCCAGCAAATGACCCCCATGTCCTCTGCAATCCCTGCTCCTGGTGCACTCGCAGGCAGGGAGGTGTTGCAGAGGGTCAGGTTGGCCTCGTGCCCTGCGCACCGGACCCCTCGCAGCCCCACGGGACCCGTCCCTCTCTCAGCCTTCGGGGGATTGTAGGCTGTCTCTGCCTCTCCGCACTGCAGTTGCCGGCACACCACGCTGGCCTCCTGCACGTCCCACTGGTCATCCAGGACTCTGGCCCACGTCCCGTGCTGGAAGATCTCCACTCGTCCGTCGCACCGGCTCCCTCCACCCACCAGCCGCAGGGACATGGAGCCGGCTGAGCCTGCGGAGAGCAGCCAGGCCCCAGCCCTTGGCGGCACCAGAGAGCCCACAAATCTGCAGCACCTCTGTAGGCTCTGGAACCCTCACAACACCCTGGAGCTCACCCACCTGCCCCCAGCCCTCTGCAGGGAGCTTCAGGAGCACGTTTCCACAGGATTTGTTTCCCAGTCCCTGAGCCTTCCGGAGCAAGACACTCTCTTTGCTCTTGGTGGGGCAGAGCCACCCAACAGGTCCCTGCTGCGCCAGATGGAGCAGCTGCTATAGGAAGGACCAGCAGCCGGTGCAGTTACCCGGGGACAGGCAGCGCTGGGACAAGCCTTGCCCAACCTCAGCGCTGGCACTGGCACCACTGAGACACCAGGCAGAGCCCACACGTCTCTGCCCCTCTGCACCCCTGGGGATCGGGGACTGGGAGCCTGTGTCCATGGCAGGGAGCAGAGCGAGGGGGGTCAGTTTGGGACTTGTGCTGACCAGAAGCAAGGGCAAAGCCCAGCCCTGCTCTGCGACTTACACCCCAGGTGTGCTACTGCTCCTGGGGGCACCTGGACAACCCCTGCGGGTGGGGAATTGGGCTCTGTGGGGCTCTCTGTGGGGCTGGGTCAGGGCTGTCTGCAGCCGGAGAGATGGAGCGAAGCCCTGCAGCCCTGTTCTTGGCCTGTCCTGCAGCAGGAGCTGAGGAGCCTGGGCCTGGCGGTGGCCCCAGGGCCTGAGCTGCCGCCTCGGGGGGCAAAGATGCCTGTCTCTGTTCTGTCCTCAGCTCTCCCACAGCAGAGCAGTCATTCTAGCAGGCAAAGCTCTCCACATTGCTCCTGGTGAAACCAGGTATTCTCCAGGGAGAAATTCACCCTGGTGCTGCCATGGGGTCCCCTGCTTTGCATGGCCATGCCACACCCAGGGCGCAAATGGAGTTACTGCAGTGTTCTCCCAGCACTCACCTGAGCAAATGACAGCAGCATCGTTCTCGTGGGAGCATCGCGAGGCCCCCAGGGCAGTTACTGGGCACTGTCCCAGGTGGGCTTCACTCCCATCACAGTGGAATGAGTCTGTCCAGACAGGGCCGGTGCCTCTCCCAAAATGCCCTCCTCCAGGAAGAGACTCAGCAAATCCACAGTCGAGGTGACGACAGAGAACGTGGGCGTCCAAGAGATCCCAGCGGGAGGCACAGAGGGTGCCCCAGGTCCCCAGCACCTGAACCTCCACCCTCCCCTCACACACCGTGCTGCCGTTCACCAGCCTGAACCCTGTGTACTCTGGGAAACACAGAAAGATGAGAAAGGGTGCATTGGTGCTCTGGCACCCTCCGTAGCTGGAGGAGAAGCCAGAGGCACAGCCTTCCTTTCTGCTCCTTCTGCACTCTTTTAGGGCTGCACACAACCACATCACCCCTTCTGTCACCACACCCCGCACAGCACAGCCCCTGTCCTGCTCCCCCATCCCCAGCTCCCACACAGAGTTCAACACCCCACCCTGAGTCCTTACGTGTGCAGGTGACACCGGCATCGTTTGCGTGGGTGCAGGGCTGGTCCCTGGGGGACCCCCTGGGGCAGGAGGCGAGAAGGGGTTCATGCCCCGCACACTGCAGCTCTCTGTCCCAGATGGGACCCACACCTTCTCCAAAGTGAGCTGACCCGGGCACGGACAGGGCTGCGCCGCACTTCAGCTCCCTGCAGACCACGTTGGCGGCTTTGGGACCAAAGTCTGAGTCACAGACAGTTTTCCACTGGTTCCCATCACGGATCTCCACACGTCCTGAGCAGGGACTATCCCCTCCGACCAGCTGGAAAAATCCTAAAGAAACCAAACTCCTGTGCGTTCCTAGATCTCCCTGGCAGTTACATGCCCACATCCCACCTCATGTCCAAGGTGGCTGCAGGTAAAGAGCCCCACAACGACCCCAGCAGCTCCCAGTGGGTGCAGATGGCACAAACACAGCAGGGACACCCTGCTGCTCCTCAGACATCAGCACAGCACTTGGGGGTTTGCTTCTCTCCCAAATCCCCAGCCGCAGGAACTGCTCAGACAAACTGCTGCTGCCCTGGAGACCCTGGGCGGCCCAGGACTGGCCCCAGGCACTGCAGCACCCGGAGCACTTGAGCCCAAGGAGAGGGGCCCTGGAGCTGTTGGCTGCTGCAGCCTGCTCTGCCGGCCGAGCTCAGGGCCAGGCTGCAGAACCCCTTGGAGCCGCCAGAAATGCACCTCATTCCTGGGTGGTTCTCGGGCTGTTGGGGAACTGCTGTTATATGGGACATCTCTCAGGGCACAGATGCCGTGTGAGCGTACCTGCGGTTGCTGTCGCCACCAGCCCCCAGCTCCAGCACCTACCCGGGGAGGGCTCCTCAGCCAGGGCCAGAGGGCACTGCCAGGCGTGCACAGCCCCGGCCAATGGCTGGGCAGAGGGCAGGAGAGTGGGCAGAGGAGCAGCCCTGGACTGATACAAGCTCCCAGTGCAAGGACTGGCACCAAGGAGAGCCAGAAAGTGCTGGCAAATGCCCTGTGGCACAGGGCAGCCAGCGGCTGTAGGCAGGAGAGCCTGGGCAGCAGGTCAGCACTGCCGGCACAGGGTTGTTTCCCTGGGGGCTGGCTCTCCTGGGCTGACCCTGGAAGAGGAATGAGGTAGCTACAGGCCACGCTGCTCTGCTGCCCAAGCCCAGTGCTCCTCTCCTCTGAGCAGCCCCTCTGCTTTGGGGGACTTGTGTTAGCCAGGGAACACAACCCAGAATTCCCCGGCCACCTTGGGCCCTTCCCTGGGGCTGTGGGTGGCCGTGTGAGTGGCTTTCGATGCCTCTGCCATGGGGGGACCTACTCCTCCGTGCTGCCAGATAGCTCCTGTGTGAACAGGAGGAGAAAGCTGGGAACCAGCAGAGACTGCGGGGCAGGGTGGGCATTCATCTCCCAGCCCCAGGCACCCATGGAGGGTGGGCTGAGCCGCATTGGGGGTCAGGCAGTGGTGGGTTCCCACTGGAGTGTCCTCAGGGACTGGGGAAACCAGCAATGACAGTCCCAGCTCAGCAGTGTGACCAGCCCCACCAGGCCCTTCTCCAGTACACCCTTGTTTCCCTGAGGGCACAACCAGGTCCCTTCCCCCATCCCAGTCACAGAGGTGGGGAACGGGCTGGCCCCTTACCTGAACACCTCACTCCAGCATCCCAACTGTGAACACAGTACTGTTGAATCCATTTGGTGTTTGTGCAGTCAGACAGAGCAGACTCGGTGCCACGACAGACAACACCAAACATCCAAATGGGGCCAGATCCTGGCCCAAAGGTTGCGTACTGAGGAGCTTCAAGAGCAGACCCACAGCCCAGCTGCTTACAAACCACTGCAGCATCTTCCATGTCCCAGTCGTAACCACACACGGTCCCCCACTGGCCCTGGTGTTTTACCTCCACTCTTCCAGCACAGCGTCCGCCACCATTTTCCAGCCTCACCTCCGCAGCCCCTTCAAACATTGACAGGGGACCCGTCAAGAGAGTGGGGAGCCCCAAACTTTGTGTCTGGAGGTCCCCCCTGCCCAGGCTGAGTCACAGGCACCTGGGTGGGAGCCCTCCCCATTCTGGGCTGTCCCCAGGGCAGTGTGGGGGTCTCTTTTCTCCCCATGGGCTGCGAAGGGCTGGGGGTGCCCATCAGCTGACCTGCTGTGCCATTCACCACCCCACAGCCTGCGGCGCCTCCTCCCACCTCAACCACCCCCTGCCCATGCCCACCTGCACACCATGCCCGGCCCTGCACAGGGCACCGTCTCCTCACCAGCCCAGCAAACCCTGTACAGCCCTGTGCCCCCAGGCCCACAGCTCCCTCTCCCACCCAGAGAGGCACAGGGAAAGGCAGAAGTTCAATTGACTTGAGCACCTTCTGCCCCTCATCTCAGTGGCACATGCCAAGAAACCCCATTCCCAGAGGTATTCCGATGAGCCCACTGGTGCCCACTGTCCCTAGCTGTGGGACAAGGAAGCCGGCACTTACCCCTACACAGCTGCACCCAGAGGAGCAGCCACAGCACCTGAGGGGACAGGAGTCCTTCTGTGCCCATCCTGAGCCTCCTGCCCTCCTGGCACAGCCCTGCTGCGCCCCACTCCCTCTCACGGCTGCCGGGGACTCAGGCGATGGCAGGGGACTATATCTCTGCAGATGCTGGCCCAGCTGCAGGAGGAGCCAATCGAAGCAGCAGCACCTTTTTAGACGTTATCGGGAGCTATCTCCCCTCCGACACGGCCCAGCCCTCCAATGAACTTCTCCAGCGCCGTTCATGACCATATATGAGGCACATATATGTCCCGCTGCGGGTGTCACGGTCTCTGTGGAAGGGGATCATCACGGGACAAGCTGGGTGTGGAGGGGAAATGGGTCTGTCACCCCTTGAACCTTGCTGTGGGACTGGGAGCACTGAGCATCTCCTATGCTGGGCTCATCCACGAACCCAAGAGGCAAGCGTCCAGCTGCCCCTGAGATGTGGGAACCATGGAGCTGGGGCTGCACCGGGGTCTGTGTTGGGATGGGAAGGAAACAGCCCCTGCCCCTGCGACAGACCCCGCTGTGCTGGGAGCAGCAGCTGGGCAAGGTCCTTGGCCAGGGGAAGAGCTCCCTTCCAGGAGTGCTGGCTCACCCGTCCCTCCCCAGAGAGCCCCACGGTGGGTCCCTCACAGGAGCCAGAGCTGGGACCTGTCCCTGCCCTGGCAGCAGACATGCAGCCCAGAGCCTCAGACTTGTCCCTGATTCTCAGCCTGTCACCGAGGGGCCGTTATTCCCCACGGGCGGATCGGGAGCTGGAGCCTGCAGGTGCACAAACCACAGCCCACGTGGCCTCGCAGCGCTCGCCGCGCTCCCGCCGCAGCGCCCGGGGAAGGCAGTCTGTGGTTTCCTGCTGGCACCGTGCCCAGGCACATCCCCGCGGTGCCCCCGAGCCACCCCCACCCCGACTGCTCCAGCCAGGGCTGCGGGGGCTGCTCCTTCGGCCTCGCAGACACGGGGCCGGGCAGCTCCTGTCCCCCGTGATGCCCCTCTGATGCACACAGACGTTCTGCACCGAGACCCACGGCCATGAGGTGCCATCAGTGACGTGACATCACACCATCCTACTGCCACCGCTGTGTACTGAGCAGTTATGGTGACGGTGACCTCACACCCTCCTACTACTGCTGCTGTGAGCTCATGAGTTACAGTTACATGTGTGTGTGCTGCGTTCGGGCTTCTGCTGGTGACGGTTCTTCTCAAAAGCCATATTGGGGTGGGGTCTAAGTATTATTTTGATGCCATCAGAAGCACCCACACAAGCCATACGCCTGCTCTTGGCCTAAAAGCATCTCTGGCACCAGTGAAATCACAAGCTCCTACACAAGCCATGTGCATACTCCTGGCCTATCCGCCACTCAGCCGCAGGTGATGTCACAGCATCTCAACCCGCCATGTGCCTGCTCCTGGCCTATCAGATACTAGGGCAGCAGTGACTTCACAAGTACCTACACAACCCATAGGCCTCGTCCTGGCCTATCAGCTAATCAGTCACAAATGACCTCACAAGCACCTACACAATCCATAGGCCTGTTCCTGGCCTATCAGATATTCAACTGAGAGTGTCCTCACAAGTACATATCTCTCCATCTGCCATGAACTTGCCATGGAGGTACTCGGGCTCCAATGACCTCACCATGGCCTATGCAAGCCATGTACCTGGTCCTGGCCTATCAGCTACTCAGCCATGAGTGTCATCACAAGTACATACCCAGGCCATGTCTCTCCCCTTGCCTAACAGCTACTCGGGCACCAGTGACCTGACCACCACATATCCACCTATTGACTATCTGCTCGCCTATGAGATTCCAGGGAACAAGTGACCTCACCCAGCCACTCACTCAGTCCCCAGCAGGATGGCGGAGACAAATGGAAGGGCAAAAGTCAGAAAAAACCTCATGGGTCAACATAATGACACCTTAATAATTAGTGAAAAATAAAAGAGGAGGGACACAGGGGATGGAGAAGCAATCCCTCACACCAGCAGACCAATGCCCAGGCAGTCTCTGAGCAAGGGCTACTTTGGAGAAACTCCCTTCCACTTTTAGTGCTGAACAAGATGCCATATGGCATGGAATATTTCTTTGGCCCGTTCGGGTCAGCTGTCCTGACTTTGTCCCCTCCCAACCTCTTGTCCAACCCCAGCCTCCTCGATGCAGACTCAGAATGAGAAACAGAAGAGGCCTTGACGCTACGCCAGCACTGATCAGCCATAGCTACAACATCAGGGTGTTATCAACACTGTTTTAGCCACCAGCAGCTGCCTGGGGCAGTGGGTTTCTCCATGCTCTGCTGCACACTGCCAATACCTTTTCACTACCACTCTGCCATAGCAATGCCCTGGACCAGTTCTTCTGTGAACTTCCCCAGATCCTCAAGCTCTCCTGCTCAGACTCAGACTGTCTCAGGGAAGTTGGGGTCCTTGTGGGTGGTGCAAGCTTAGTTTCTGGGTATTTTGTTTTCATTGTGCTGTCCTATGTGCAAATCTTCAGGGCCGTGCTGTCCCCCTCCTCTGAGCAGGGACAGCACAAAGCCTTTTCCACCTGCCTTCCTCACCTGGCCATGGTTTCTGTGTTCATCAGCACTTCATTTTTTGCCTACCTGAAGCCCCCCTCCATCTCTTCCCCATCCCTCGATCTGGTGGTGGCTGTTCTGTACTCAATGGGACCTCCAACTCTGAACCCCTTCACCTACAGCATGAGGAACAGGGAGCTCAAGGACGCCATGGAGAAATTGATCCCATGGACCTTGTTCCACCAGCAGTAACCTCCCTCCCCTTCTCTGCAAGTTCTCCCAGAGCTTGGCTTAGGCCAGGCCTCTGATCTCTTTCTCCTGTGATAATTGTAGTCATAGGTACCTGCTCTGCTTCCTACCACTTCTCTAGAGGCTTCATCCTGTCCTGTCTGACCCTTTCACAAATGCTTTGAACGCTGCATCAGATCTGGCCTCCCTGACAGCATCTCAGCAATCAAAGGGGTCTCCTGAGTGCAGGGCCTGAAGGCTGGCCTGTCCTTAAAAAGCTGCTGCCAAGAACAAGCCCAAGGAATTAGACTTTAAAAAGGTCTTTTCTGATTCTTTTCTCCCTGTGTTGGGGGCAGTAAGCTTGTGGCAGCTCTGAGATCAGCAAGTAGAGCAAGACTCTATTCCTGGTGTCCAGGGGCCGTGTGGATGCTGCATGAGCTCTCCATTACCTCTTTACATTGCCACATGTATAGGAGGGCTGATGGCATATATTGTTCCCTGTGGAAAGGAGTCTGGAGGGGTCAGGAGAGAAAGGACACTCTCCGTGTGTCTTGGGGAGGGCAGTGAATGGAGACTCAGAAGATGAAACACCCTCAAAGGTGAAGTTTTCCCAGAGCAAAGCACTAAATCCAGATACCCACAAACCATGACCCTGCAGTTCTGTGGGAGCCAGTGAAACTGCAGCAGGCACAGGGAAGGGAGACGGCAGAGATGCGGGAGCTGCCTGAGGTGCCCCAGGGAAGGGGCTCTCACACTGTCTTGGGGAGCAGGGCTGGTGGGGAGGCAGAGGGGGACAGAGGCAGGCAGGGCTGGGCATCACTTGCAGCATGAATGCGGGAGAGACAGAGAGTGACTGGCCTGTGTCTCCTTGTGCCCTTGGGGCCAGCTCCAGCCCTGGGGCTGATGGGGAGGCTGAACAGCCTCAATGGCCCTGGAGCTGCTGTGCCCTTCAGAAGGGCTGGAGCTGTGGTGGGAGTGCCCAGAGCTCGGCAGCAGCCTGCAGCGGGAACTGCCATGGGGCCGGCCCAGACTGGGCTGCTCTGCTGCGGTGGTCTGGGGAGAGGGCAGGGGAGGTGGGGAGAGCCAGGGAGGGGCTGGGCTGGGCTGGAAGGTTTGTTGGGAGCAGAAAACAGCGCTGCTAGCTGAGCTGTGTGAGTGTGCAGGGTGGGAGCACACAGCAGTGTGATCGCGGTGCACAGCCAGGCCTTTTGGAGAAGGACGCAAGATATCAAAGGTAGAAAAGAGAGGACCTGGTCTGTGCCATGGTCCCTGGACACCCTGAGGAAGCTGCCCCATGAACACTGGCCAAAACCAGCCCTGAACTCTGGCCATTTCCACCTCTGGTAATACAAGGAGCTGTGGGCAGGGACTCTGCTGCATTGCAAACTCCATCTTCCTCCTGGGCTCATTACCTGCAGGGGCATGGCCAGCCCTGTGCAATCTCTCCTGACCCAGATGCTGCCAGACCCTGCAGCGAGGCTGTTGCAAAAGCCTACGTGGGATTCCACTAGAGTTGGGAAGGGGCAGGCAGTGGTGAGAGGCTGCCACGGCTGGAGGAAGAAGCGTGGATGGCTGTAATGGGGAGTGTTCTGGGCAGAGATTTTCCCACCCCGAATGCACCCTGGTCCATGCAGTGCCTGCACCATGAAGCTGTGGGGCCATGTGGGGCAGCAGGACTTGGCCAGCCCAGCTGAGGAGGTCTTCCCTGCTCTGCCCACAGTCACCCCACGGGCACTGCCACAGTCCCTCTGTGCTGGGTGATGAGGTATCTCTGTGTGTCCTTCTCTGAGCTCAATGGGCACCCACAGTGTGTGTCATTGCCTGGAGCTGGTCGTTGTGGCCTCTCTGCATGATCCTGACCAGGCTGTCCTTGGAGATGGGCTGTGATGGTCCTCAGTCCACAGCATGTGCCGAGTGCCAGCCCGGGAATGCCCCCTGCAGATGAGCTCGCACTGTGCTGGGGGCATGGGCAAGCCCTGCAGGATGTTCTCACACCAGGATTCTTCTTGGTACAAAGGGGGACCATTGCATCCTAAAGTAATTTCTGCTGGGTGGGAGCTGTGAGGGATGCAGAAAGGCTCACGGATAGAAAGATAATTTTAAAAAGGAAGAATAATGTATTGGGCTCTAATGACTTTGGTGCAGTGGGGGTGCATACAGGCACAACTCTGATACCCACCTCCACCACTGATATGAACAAAGAAGAAACCAGTTGCATACTGACACTCAGACTCGATGTGCCATAGCTCCTGCCTAAGTTGTTCTCCAAGCCTATTCTGAGCAGTGGGCCCACATTATTCTTTGCCTTCCGCTGGCTGCCAGCACACTTAATGAAGCCCTTCTTGCGACCCTCCGCATCACTCAAGCAGTGCCCAGCCTGGGGGAAGCTCTGCCCTGGGCATGAGGAGGGTGGAGGGACGAGGAGCAGGGAAAGCGGGAAGAAGACCGAGCAGCTCTGCAAAAGGCCAAGGGGGAACACATTGCTGAAGCTGGGGCTCCTACCTGTGGGTCGTCAGTCGAAGCCTCTCCCAGCTCAGCTACTTCTGCTCTACCCCAGGAGCACTTGTCCTGGTGCCAGCCCTGCCTCAGTGCAGACTGGAGTGCAAGAGGTGTGCTCCTGAGGGACGTCCCTCTAACCAGTCCCAGCCCATCCCCACAGATGGAGGCTGCCCTCTCCCTGCCCAGGCCGGCCAGCCTGGATTGCCAAGAGCCCATCCCCTGGCACCCCACTGCAACCTGCTCCTGGAAGGCTTGGTCAGAGCCCTCCAAGGGAGCTGGAGCTGCCTCGGGCTCAGGGGAAGGCTGGTGGCAGGAGGGTGGGACATGGGCACAGCACAGCAGTGCTGGGAGCTGGGGCACCAACAGGGAAAGGGGGGTGCGACCCATGCCCTGGGCTGCACACAGGGGCACGGGGCAGCTGCTGCCTCTGGGGTTGGCCAGGCTACCAAATCAGGGGAGATGTCAGCTCGAGGGCAGGAGCGCTGGGATTTTCTTGGATTTCCAGTGCAAACGTGCCTGTGGGGAGGGCAAGTGGGCAGGATCAGGCACAGGCAACTGCAATGGCAGGGGGGGATAAGAAAGTGTGCTGGCCTCCTGCCATGGCTGATCACCTTTATCCATAAAAGCCTGGAGGGGTCTTGTGTTTTCACATGGTTCTCCTTGAAGATGAAGCAGTTGTCTGAGGCCCCTTTGTCCTCCAAGGCACTTGCCCATGAAATCCCGCTTAGGAGATACTTGAACAAGACAAAAATTTCTATTGTGAACTCCAAGGCTCTGATGCTGGCATTTGCCTTGCACTCCTCTCTTGGGAATTTAGACCCCACCATCTGCTGTTCCCTGTAGACACCTGACACCGACCCTCTCTGGAACAGCTCACGTACCCATGGTTCCAAGTGCCTATGGCTCTGTCTCAGATATTGGCTCCAGAAGGTCCACGAGAGGCCACCTCAAGCCTCTCATCTAGCTGGGCCCATTCCTGGAGGAAAAGAGAAGCGGCAGGATTTGACAGTCCTCTTCCCAGTGCTGAGGCAGGTCTGTATTCTCCACGTGTTTGCACATGGTGGCAAAATTAGCTCTTTCTCTTAGAAGTATCCTCAACTGGATGAGAAGGAAGGAGAAGGTAGAAGTAAACTGAAGGAAAAGGTAGAAGTAAACTGAAGGAGTCTGCAGATGGTATGCACATATTCTGTACATTTCAATGAATGCAGGTCCTGTATGACCTGATTCCCAGTTCCTAAGTCAGTTGGGTATTTTTGAACATAGGTCTTTTTTCTGCTCCTTTCCACTGAATTGTTCACACTCACATGTTTGCTTTTGATTTCAGAGAAGAAACAGGTTTAATTTTAGTTCACCACAAAGCAACAAGAACAACAACAACCATTTTTCATGTTCCTGGAGCAGACAGAATAGCGTTCCGTTCTGCTCGTATGGAAAGAATTGCATCCTGCTTTCAACAAACAGGTTTGTTGTTTGACTGATTCCTGGGCAGGAGGAGAAGTACATGGACAAACCCTGCACTGATTTTAAGCGGATGAACTCGTTGACCTCATAGGTCCAATGTTAAATTGTTTCTGTTAGTAGCAAAGAGGCGTAGGGCATATGGGCAGTATACTTAAATGGGATGCTTGTTTACTGGCAATTGTCTGATCTGCTCTTGCGTGTTTCCTGTGATCAGAGCAGTATTTTGATAAAATAATCGGGCCAGTCTGGCAGAGATCTGGATTCAGGTAACACTATTTGTCTTCAGAAAGACCTGCTGTGATCCTTCAGCAGGACAGCAGCACCCTGGACATTCAGGTGCTCATCTGTGCAAAAAAGGACTTTGCAGATTGCCTTTCTTGGGAAGACTGGCTCCTCGCAAGCATTTTTGCCAAGTAGGCAAGTTTTTATGGGCCCCACTGCCCTCTGCATCTGTCACGCACATCCCCTTCAACTGGTTGGATCATTCATCCTCTGGAACCAAAAGGTTGTGAGTAACACTAATGATCCAGGCCATTTGCTAGCACACATTTCCTTCGTGTTGTCCTTTGTAGTAACACGAACTAGTCGTGAAAGAGTCAGGCTGTGCTCTGCCTGTCATGACAAGCTACTCAGCCCTTCCCACCGTCTGTCTTCAACCAAAAAGTTTTGTCAACACACACAACGTTCTTGTCAGGGTGGCTTCTGCATCCATGCCCCTCTGCTGCCTGCTGGCAGGAGCCTGCTGCAAGTTTTGGAAAGCACCAAATGCTGCTTTTTGTTGCTGCTGTCACCAGACTTGATCCTGTAGTTGAAAAGGGAGGAGTGGTAGTGACCATGTGAGGCACGTAGATGTAGGTCAACCTCACTGCTCGTTGTGAAGTTCCTGTGAGGTTCAGTGTGATTGAGGATTAGCTGGCTTAGTGTTACAGTGGTACTTCCCACCTTCATCATCACTTGCATTAAACTCGCATTTCTTTCTCTTACCTGTACTGTCCCACCTCTACTCAAGTTGTCATGTTAGAGGAACCATGACTCCTCATGAGCCATCTGCACACATGCCTTGAATGCTGACGTGCTGGAGCTTCAGTGCACAGGGCCCTTGAGACACTTGGGGATTGGGCCAGCAGAAACCTCCTCAAGTTTTACAAGGAGAAGGGGCAGAGTGGGACAGGACTGGAGTCTGACCAGGAGGCCCTGGGCATTATGAGGGATGCCATATGAACCACTGGGAAAGGCTCACCATCAATACAGGCAGCTCCTGCATACGGAGCTGCATTGTAGCATGGCCACCCAGACACGGGGAGTCATCATCCCCCTCGACCCAGCACTGGTGTGGCCACACCTGTAAAAGCCTGTGGGGCTTTCCATTCTGAAGAGTGGGAAGGAACAGGAGAGTGTCCAGAGGATGCCTGCAAAGGTGGGTTTAACATGAAGCACATGTCCTGTGTGGAGAGGCTGAAGGACCTGGGCTTCCTTGTCCTGATGATGTGGAGGCTTGTGTGGGAGTAAGAGAGTAGCCTGAAATTAGGAGTTTCAGGTGGTTTCAGGGTGTTTTCAGAGATGGTGGAGCTTTCCTCTGCAGTGGGAAACCACATGAGGAAAAGCGTGACAATATGCAGCTTGGGAGGTTGAGGCTGGACAGGAAGAGAAAGAGATGTGCCTTGAAGGGTAGTGCTGTGGTGCCAGAGGTCACGCAAGGGAGCCTGGATCAGCGCAATGCTTTGTGTTTCAAGGCACAGGCAGGGAGGAAGAAGAGATATCAGAAAAGGTAGGGAGATGCCACGGTGGGTGCAAGGTGAGGACCTAAGTTTGGTGTCCACAGCCTGCAGGTCTTTGTCCCCTTGGCTATGGCAGCTGGCTCAGCTACAAGGGCCTGAGAGCAGACATGTTAGTCTCATGGAACTGAGGCCTCCTTACTTCCTTGCACCCCCCCAGGGAGGCTGGGAGGTGTGGTACCTTCTCTCAGCATTGCCCACCCCACATCACACTGCTCCAGGAAGAGCCCTGAGCTCTTTGGTGAGGGACAGGGTCCCCCTTCGCAGGGCTGACCGCTTGCCATGATAAAACAGATCAAGTTTTACTCAGCGTCAGACCCCCCTGCACAGTGCCTTTGCCTACCTGTCATCACAGCCTCCAATTTTCTGCTCAAACAAATGCATGGGGAGGTTTGGTCTGTAATGGCCCTCAGAGGGGCCAATTAATGCTCCAAGATGCTTTGGCTTTTGCTTCTGACTTTAACTCCTTGAGAGCTTCTTCAATCTCCTCTCAGTATCTGAGGCTCATGGACTCAGCACCAAATACCCCATGGGGCTCGTTAAAGTGCAGAAAGACCTAAGGAGGCACATCTCTTCCTTAATTTTCTTCAGCACTTCCAGAGTTGTACAGCTAATTGGAAAGGTCTCAGGAGTCTAATTAAAGTGGAAGATTTCAATCAGAACTCAATAAAAAAGCGGGCTGTTCTTTTTTTTTTTACTTTTAAAGGGGTTTGAAATTATAGTTTCATTCTACAGAAGAAGTGATAGCAGCTTTCTCCAATTGATATTGATGCAGAAGGTCTCCTAAGGAGGTCTGGAGAGGTGGCAGCAGCCGTCTCCTCGAGGTCCCCCAATGTATGGGCACCTTTCCTCCCCACCTCCCCAGCCCCACCATTTCTCTCAGGGGCCGCCTGGCACTTGTATTCTTTTCCTACATCAGTCTTCCACAATGAAGTCTGCAGCTGAGTGTTACAGCTCCTTTGCACCAATTCCCACCGGATTTACCCTGAGACTTGGCTGTAAATACACACAGGATTCTTATTAATTTTGAACAAACAGAAGTAAAGGGTGAAAAAAATAAATGAAGAGACTCAACGGACTCCTCAACTGTATGCCAAGTCTAAGCCTCCAATAAGGTCCACCTTCCTCAAGCGATGAACGACCATAAAAGAAATATGTTTGGCAGACAGATAAGAAATGATAAATATACAGACAATTAGTGAGTTGGCTAAAGAGACAGTTTGGCAGATTCAATCAACTTTGCCTTATTCTTGGCCAAATTTCCATCCCAGAGCCTTGTCACCAGCTCAGGTCTCTAGAGATCTCCCTGCCCCTCCCCCTGTGGTCACATCTACCTGGCTGCCTGTGCCTCCTCATCCCATGCCCACCTGTAGGAAATGAGGTTGGGGTGCTTTGTGGGAACATTTTACAGTCAACGTTCAAAGTATTCCTGAGTTAGGACTGAGAAAGAAATGAACTTGTGTGGCATCAGGTGCTTGTTAACATCATCACACTTAGCAAAAGCCTTCCTGCAAGATGGTCTCTCCTGGAAGTCCCTCTGCAAGCATGCCGAAATTGAGATGCAAGACTAAACTCCTTACAGTTGCTGCACACTAACAAGCTCCCAGGAGAGAGTCAGGGAGCGCGGAGGGCCATGGCAGGAGTCAAGAGCCCTGGAGGTTTAGTAGGGCCTGCCGAGGGCTGTGGGTGATGAAGCTGCTTCAGGAAATTGAAGCGTGCCTCCCTGGGGGCTGATTAGAGCAGAAAATCAGAGGCAGAGATTTCAGGATGACAAAGCAAGGAGACAGAGGCGTCCTGTGTCAAGTAACCCCTTGGATGTGCCCGTGCTCATCCCCAGCCCATCACAGTGATGATGCTTTTGGTCTTCAGCAGCTGAGGTTTCCGTTGTGGTCTCAACAAGGGCCGCTACAGGCAGAGTGCCTACCCACCCTTGCCCCTCAGACGTGGCACTGTGCAGCTCACCTTAAGCCTTTGCCTGTACCCTAAGCCTAGTACCTATGCTGGAGCTCTCATCTTTAGCCCTTCCCTGAACATGAATGCCAAAGCAGAAACACTCACCACATGCCTGCAGCCTAAACCCAAACCCAACTCCCTAGCCCGGTCACCAACTCAGAGAAACGTATTGGAGAGGCCAAGATTAGTGGGAGCCTGGGCTGCAGGGATCATTCCCTGGTGGAATTCACTATCTGAAAAGATATATGCCAGGGGAAAAGTATAGTCAAGACCCTAAGCCATGGGAAAGAAACATTCAGTTGTTTAAGTAACTGGTAAATGGGACCCATGCGCCCCTCTTGAAGGTCAACAAGTCCAAGTGCAAGGCCCTGCACCTGGGTCAGGGCAAAGCCCAGTATCAATACAGACTCGTTGATGACTGGATTGAGAGCAACCTGTGGAGAAGGACTGGGGCACGCTGGTGCGTGAAAAATTGGACAAGAGCTGGCAATGTGCACTTGCATCTCAGAAAGCCAATCATACCCTGGGCTGCATCAAAAGAAGCGTGGCCAACAGGAGGAGGAAAGGGATTCTCCCTCTCTACACCAATCTCATACTACTTCATCTGAAACACTGTGTCTGGTTCTAGGGGCCCCAGCACAATAAAGACATGGACCTGTTGGAGCGGGTCAAGAGCAGCAACATGAAATATTTTTTGAGACCTGGAAGAATTCTCCTATGAAGAAAAGCTGCGAGCGTTAGAATTCACAGAATCACAGAATCACGAAGGTTGGAAAAGACCTGTAAGATCCAACCATCAACCCAACACCACCATGCCCACTAAACCGTGTCCCACAATGCCTCGTCCACATCTCCAGTGATGGTGTCTCCACCACCTCCCTGGGCAGCCTGTTCCAGTGTTTTACCACTCTCTCAGTAAAGACATTTTTCCTAACATCCAGCCTAAACCTGCCCTCGTGCAACTTTAGGCCATTTCCTTATGTCCTGTCGCTTGCCGCCTGGGAGAAGAGACCAACACCCACCTCTCTGCAACCCCCTTTCAGGTAATTGTAGAGAGCCATGAGGTCTCCCCTCAGCCCCCTCTTCTGCAGACCGAACAACCCCAGTTCCCTCAGCCGCTCCTCGTTAGACTTGTGCTCCAGACCCCTCACCAGCTTTGTTGCCCTTCTCTGAACACGCTCCAGCACCTCAATGTCCTTCTTGGAGTGAGGGGCCCAAAATTGAACACAGCATTTAGGTGCAGCCTCACCAGTGGCGAGTACAGGGGCACGATCACCTCCCTACTCCTGCTGGCCACACTCTTTCTGATACAGGCCAGGATGTCGTTGGCCTTCTTGGCCACTTGGGCACACTGCTGGCTCATCTTCAGCCGGCTGTCAATTAACACCCCTAGGTCCTTTTCTGCAGGGCAGCTTTCTAGCCTCTCGTCCCCAGGCCTGTAGCATTGCATGGGGTTGTTGTGACCCAAGTGCAGAACCCGGCACTTGGCCTTGTTGAACCTCATACAATTGGCCTGGGCCCATCCATCCAGCCTGTCCAGATCCCTCTGCAGAGCCTTCCGACCCTCAAACACATCAACAGTCCCTCCCAACTTGGTGTCATCTGCAAACTTACTGAGGGAGCACTCAATCCCCTCATCCAGATCGTCGATAAATATATTAAACAAAACCATCTTCAAAACTGAGCCCTGGGGGACTCCGCTTGTGACCGACCACCAACTGGATTTCGCTCCATTTGCTATGACTCGCTGGGCTCAGCCATCCAGCCAGTTTTTTTACCCAGCGAAGAGTACACCTGTCTAAGCCATGAGCTGCCAGCTTCTCCTGGAGAATACTGTGGGAGACAGTGTCGAAGGCTTTACTGAAGTCCAGGAATTGTTCAGCCTGAAGACAAAAAGGCTCCAAGGAGGCCGTACTGCAGCCTTCCAATATATGAAGGAGGCGTATAAGAAAGACAGATATTTTAGCAGGGCCAGGGCAATGGTTTTAAACAGGACAAGGGGCAATGGTTTTAAACTGAAAGAGGATAGATTTAGATGGGACATATGGAAGACATTTTTAACAATGAGGGTGGTGAGACACTGGAAAAGGATGCCCAAAGAAGTTGTGGATGCCCCATCACTGGCAGTGCTCAAGGTCATTTAGGATGGGGCTTCGAGCAATCTGACCTAGTTGAAGATGTCCCTGAAAAGAAGGGATTGGACTAGGTGATCTTTAAAGGTCCCTTCAAACCCAAAACTTTCTGTGAGACTATGATTGCAGGTGTGGCCACACCAGTGCTGAGTCGAGGGGGACGATAACTCCCCTTGTCTGGGTGGCCACGCTCCTCCCAACACTGCCCCGTATGCAGCTGGCCTTATTCATGCTGAGCCTTTCCCAGTGGCTCATAGGGCATCCCTCATAATGCCCAGGCCCTTCTGGTCAGAGTCCAGGCCTTCCAGTGCCACTTTGCCCCTTCACCCCTTCTCCTTGTAAAACTTGAGGAGGTTTCTGTTGGCCAAATCCCCAAGTGTCTCAAGGTCCCTGTGCTCTGAAGCTCCAGCATGTCAGCATTTAAGGTACATGTGCAGATGGCTCATGGTGAGTCATAGTTCCTCTAACAGGACAACAACTTCAGCAGACGTAGGACAGTGCAGGTAAGAAAAAGGGGTTACTAGTGTAATGGAAGGGGTGATGAATGGAAGTTCCACTGTAACAATCTCAGAAACACCATGGCAAGAACAAAGCATCAGAATGCAGGGCCAATGAGGACACCTTATACAGGCACAGGGCCTGGGAGACCTCTGGATAAGGTGCAACTTTATAATCAATGGAGATGAAGAAAATACAGAGAATGGAGAAGGTAAAACTCACAAAAGGAGAGGTGGAAGTCGGTGGGGCCACATAAGACAATGCCTGACAGCCAGGAGGTGTTGGCCACCATGGCCAGGGCCCCACTGATCCATGGCCCAGCTGCCAGCTGCAGGCAGGATCTGGCCCTCCTCAGGGCTGCGTAGAGCAGCAGGCTGCAGCCAGGCACGCGGTGATGAGAGGACATCACAGCCAGGAGTGAGCACTCTGCTCCTGTGAGAGAAGCAAAGCAGGAGAATTGCAGGATGCAGCAGCAGATGGAAACGGCCCTGTCCCCTGCCAGGACAGTAGCCTAGGCAGGGTGGTGGAGCTACAGCAGGACAAGTGTCCCAGGAAGAGGTACCTGGGGGTGTGGAGATGCCCATCAACAACCACCAGCACAATAGTGGAGAGGTTTGCAGCCAGGGTCATGGTGTGGGTCATCAGGAAGAGCAGGAGGAGAGGAACCTGCAGCCCAAGGCAACTGCTGCATCCCAGGAGCACAGACGTTTCATCCAGGCCGTGCAAAGGCATCCTGCATGCTGTGGGTTGTTTCACAATAATGTGCAATAGTTGCATGGGAGCCTCACTATGGAGGCAGCCCAGGAAGCAGAACCAGGTGGGGAGCTGGAGCTACATTTTCTGATAGTGCTCACACAGCCCTGAGTAGTAAAGCAGGGAGTGAGAGCTGGCCCTTACACCAACTACCACTGTGAAGTAGAGGACCTACTGTGGGTGTGTTTCGGACCTGGATGGTGTCACCTGTTGTCCTGAGACCTGTGTGGACACTCTGGTTATGGCCTCATTGAAGAGGAGCCCAAGCACCCCCCAGCACTCTGTGGATATCCAGAGGAGTGTGGGTGACAGCAATGGGCAGCCCCGAAGCATGTCTGCAAATCCTAGAGGTGTTTCTTTCCAAAGAGCGGCAGGGCATGAGGTAGAGACATTTGTGTGTAGAAGTGTGCCAGGGAACTCTGCCTCTGTGTAGCAGTGTGGCCTGATCGTGCAGTGGCAGGCAGAGCACCCAGCCCAGGGGTGCAGAAGTCATGAGACTCAGACCAGAAGTGTCTACAGGAGAGCGTCCTGCCAGCACTCAATTTGGGAGATGCTTTAGCAGGGCTTCCTAAGGGCTGATACAAAGAAGACATTTCCTGGAGGCACAAGGTCAGTGTAACTCTTCATGCCTACCTTCCCTCTCCCCTACAGCCACTGTTACAGAGGCTGTTGATCACCTGGGAGTGGCTCTCAGAGAGGCAAAAGTGGACTCTGGAAGGAACAGAAGGTGCCAGAGGTGAAAAAGGGCGATGAAGCTGTGGTTGGGTTGAGAGCAGGTGGAGCAAGAGCCAGCAATGGCTGTTGGCTAAAAGAAGCAAGTCCCCAGAGAAGATGGGTGGCATCTGGAACCTGAGCTCGTTACCCAGCAGATGATCTATCCCCACCTGTGAGTGAGATGAGGGTGCTGATGCAGGGGGAGGCACCATGGGAAGAGGACTGTCAAATCCTGCTGCTTCTCTTTTCCTCCAGGAATGGGCCCAGATAGATGAGAGGCTTCAGGTGGCCTCTTGTGACCTTCTGGAGCCAATATCTGAGACAGAGCCATAGGCACTTGGAACCATGGGTATGTGAGCTCTTCCACAGAGGGTCGGTGTCAGGTGGCTGCAGTGAACAGCAGATGGTGGGGTCTATATTCCCAAGAGAGGAGTGCAAGGCAAATGCCAGCATCAGAGCTTTGGAGTGCAGGATGGAAATTCTTGTCTTGTTCAGGGAGCTCCTCGTCTGGATTTCATGGGAAACTGCCCTGGAGGACTGTGCTGGTTTTGGCTGGGATAGAGTTGTCTTCCTTCATAGTTGCTAGTATGGGGCTATGTTTCGGATTTGTGCTGGCAACAGTGTTGATAAAGAAGGGATGTTTTAGTTACTGCTGAGCAGTAACACAGCCACTTGCTCACTCCCCCTCGGTGGGGTAATGGAGAGAATTGGACGAGTAAAGTGAGAAAGCTCATGGGTTGAGGTAAGAACAGTTTAATAATTGAAATGAAAAGAAATTAAATAATAATATTAATGAAAATAATAATAAAAAATGTAATGAGAAGGACAATAACAACAACAACAAAATAAAATCCAGGTAAGACAAGTGATGCAAATGAAAACAATTGCTCACCACCATCCAACTGATGCCGAGCCTGTCCCCAAGCAGCGGTCCCCCGGCCAGCTTTCCCCCTAGTTTATATACTGAGCATGACATCATATGGTATGGAATATTCCTTTGGTCAGTTGGGGTCAGCTGTCCCAGCCGTGTCTCCTCCTAACTTCTTGTGCACCGCCAGCCTCCTCGCTGGTGGGGTGGTTAGAGAAGCAGAAAAAGCCTTGACTCTGTGTAAGCCCTGCTCAGCAGTAACTAAAACATCCCTGCTTTATCAACATTGTTTTCAGCCCAAATCCAAAACACAGCCCCATACTAGCTGCTATGAAGAAAGTTAACTCTATCCCAGCCAAAACCAGCACATTCTCCACCCCTTATTCCATACCATTCATGTCATGCTCAGGTAGCACACTATCCAATACATTCTCATTACCTACCATCATCTTTCCCATCCTTTGATATAGTACACAGATCATTCCCTTAGTCTATGATCACCCCTGTGAAATGTCTGTAAAATGTCCACAAATGTTCACAAAATGTCCATTGAGTTCATTTAGTCTTTGACTTTGGGCTCCATCTCTTATGGTGGTCACTCAGGACAGGAGAGGTGGTGTGTTGCGTGGAGTTATTGGGCACCACAGCCAGTTCAGGTCAGGTCATTGCTGCACTTGCACTGCTTCTTGTAAGGCTTGTCCTCCATTGGTTCAGGCAGTCCCTGTTATAGTAATTTCTATAACATGCAACTCCAATCATGGGTTACAACAACTTAAATGTATTTCCATGACAATCTCTATCCCTGGTCCCCTTGGGCCAGGTTTTAGGGTTTAACGTTGCAATGAACTCTTCCCCTTGCCCCTGCTCCAGCCTGGACTTATCCACAGACTGCAGTCCCTTAGGGGTGTACCTGCTCCAAGTGGAGCCTTATCTATGAGCCACAGTCTCTCCAGGGTATACCCGCTGCGGCATAGACTTATCCACAGCCACAGTTGCTTTGAAGTGCACCCATTCCAGCGTGGCCTTATCCATGGGTCACAATGCCTTCAGAGATATAGCTAGCTGCTCCAGCGTTGCCTTACCCACAGCCACAGTCCTTTCAGAAGTAAAATTGCTCCAGCGTGGCTTTACCCATGGCTGCAGTCCCTCCAGGGATGTACCTGCTCTGTCGTGGGCTTATCCATGGCCACACACTTTTGAGGTGCTCCAGCATGACCTCATGCACAGCCACAGATGCTTCAGGTGTACCTTCTGCGTGGGCTTACCCTTGGGCCACAATCCCTTCAGAGGTACACCTGCTGCGGCACAGACAACCATGGCCACAGATGCTTCGAGATGTACCTGCTCTGATGTGGACTCATCCACGGACACAGACGCTTCGGGGTGTCCTGCTCCCACGTGAACTCATCCACAGGTCACAGTCCCTTCGACTCCAGTTCACACTGGATTTCCAGCCTGTCCAGTACAGCAGCACAGAACCAGCAGCGATGCCCTGGCCATCTGCCAGCCCAGGCGCATGGCCATTGCTGTTATCAACATGTTCCCAGGCACAGCAGAGGGAGATGTTCAGCAGTATGGCAGTACAGTGAGCAGCAAAAAGCAGCCACTAACGAGCACTAGACTCCAATATACAGTGAGGCAAGCAAGCCCCATGGCAAGCCCAGGAGCCTGCCGCTTAATAGCTGAACAGCAATAACAGCTATAAATCCGATCGAGCGCATTCCAATCAAACCTGTCGTTATCTTGAACCCTTCGGGCCCTACGTTGGGCACCAAAAAGGACTGTCGTGGTGTTACCCCAGCTGGCAACTAAGCACCACACAGCCGCTCACTCACTTGCCCCCAGGTGGGATGGGGGAGAGAATCGGAAGAGTAAAAGTGAGAAAACTCATGGGTTGAGATAAAGACAGTTTAATAGGTAAAGCAAAAGCTGCACAGGAAAGTAAAGCAAAACAAAGAATTCATTCACCACTTCCCATCGGCAGGCAGGTGTTCCGCCATCTCCAGGAAAGCAGGGCTCCATCACACGTAATTGTTACTTGGCAAGACAAACGCCATCACTCCAAATGTCCCCCCTTTCCTTCTTCTTCCTCCAGCTTTAATTGCTGAGCATGACATCATATGGTATGGAATATCCCTTTGGTCAGTTGGGGTCAGCTGTCCCAGCTGTGTCCCCTCCCAACTTCTTGTGCACCCCCGGCCTCCTCGCTGGTGGGGTGGGGTGAGGAGCAGAAAAGGCCTTGACTGTGTAAGCCCTGCTCAGCAATAACTAAAATGTCCCTGCTTTATCAACACTGTTCCCAGCACAAATCCAAAACACAGCCCCATGCTAACTACTGTGAAGAACATTAACTCAATCCCAGCCAAAAGCAGCACGGTCATGCACATCTCCTAGAAGTTTTGGTTTTGGGTTTTTTTTAAATGTATTTATGTCAAATTTGTCAAGTATTGTACAACTCAATGCAAACATCATACCAGGGGATGATGATTTTCAGGCCCTTTAATTTTCCTAAACTGATTCCATCCAAGGACACTCTGGATAGTCACTGGGGTCTAGTAAATGATTTCTCGACCTGAGAGTAGTCATCATCTCCTTGGATGTGTCCCCCTCTAATCGCTCTTGACTGCTTTGACTATTTTCCTTTAATGGTATTGGCAGCTTGGGCAGACACAGCTTCAACAAGCTATTTGCAGTCAGCTCTCCAGGGGAACTGAAGATGTTCTGAAGTATGAAGATATTTAGATGGAACTATCAGAGATGACAGGAATGCCCCAGGAGACCTGTCCCCTTCCTGAGGAGGATCATAGCCAGGCAGGACATTGATTTTGTCTGAGCTAGTATGAGACAACCAAATACCTTGTTGGGACTTCTGGTGCTATTTAGGCATATTTCACATACTCTGCAGTATCACTTTCTCCACAGGAGTCTCTTCAGGGCACGTCTCACTTCCTTATTCTTTAGACTATAGATGACAGGGTTAAGCATGGGGGTCACAATTGTGTAAGACAGGGCAAGGTATTTGTCAGTATCTGCAGAGTCACCTGACCGTCGTTTAAAGTACACAACCATGACCGAGCCATAGAAGAGAGTCACCACGCCAAGGTGTGAGGAGCAGGTGGAAAAGGCTTTGTGTCTGCCCAGAACTGAAGGCATTTTCAGCATAGCCCTGACAATTTGAGTGTAAGAAAAAACTATCAAGGAAAAGGGAAGGACTGCAAATACCAGGATAATGGTGTGTAGCATCACTTGATTCCAGAAAGTGTCTGCACAGGCCAGTTCCAACAGAGGGGGGACATCACAGAAGAAGTGATGAAGGTCACGGGATGCACAGAAGGGCAAAGTGAACACCTGGTAAGTCTGCCCTACTTGTACTGGTATGACAGCCACCCATGACCCCACTACTAGTCTGACACAGAGCCCCCCATTCATGATGAGGGTATAGTGCAGGGGGTCACAGATGGCTACATAGCGATCGTAGGCCATGGCAGCCAGGAGAAGGCTTTCGGTGCTGCCCAGCAAAACCAGGAAATACAGCTGGGCAGCACAGCCAAGGAAAGAGATCCTGCCATCTTCCGTCAGGAAAGCCAGCAGCATTTTGGGCAGAGTGATTGATGTATAGCAGATTTCCAGGAAGGATAAGTTCCTCAGGAAGAAATACATGGGGCTGTGGAGGCTTGGGTCTACCCCAGTGATGAGCACGATGAGGCCATTCCCTACGAGGACCATGAGATAGATGAACAGGAAGACTGTGAAGTGCAAGTCTTGCAGGTTGGCATGGTCAGAAAATCCCAGAAGAAGAAATCCATGTCCGGCTGTGTGATTCTGCAAGCCTTGTCTTTGGGGCATTTTCTGTCTACAGAGCAATCGAAACAACATGCTCACTGGACAATGGCAGTGGCCCATCCACCAGGACACACCCCTCTAGCCCAGTGAAAGACTAAAGGCATCAGCACAGGTGTGACTGCGGTATTAGGAAAGCCCGAACAAGATCTGCATGGCTGTATCGGAGTCTAACACCAGTTGCTTGTTGACAAAAGGCTTCTAAGAAGAAAAGAGAACAGAGCCCTTCAGTTGAAACGATGGGGTTTGGTTGTAAGGACCAGAACAATTTATTCTTCCTTCTTCAGAGGAGGCTTAATAAAAGCCAATGTCTCGTGATAGATGAGGGAAGGCAAGGCAAGGCAAGGCAAGGCAAGGCAAGGCAAGGCAAGGCAAGGGAAATGCAAGATTTCACTCTTAGATTTTAGTGAGAGAGGTTCATCTCAGGTCTTTTCAGAGACAAGAACTCATCTCCTGAAGGTCTGTCCAGACACAGAGAGCAGGGAGACATGCTTTTGATCCAAATTATTCATTTTCACATGTCTGATGGGTGAAGTCTATCAGAAAGAAGACAGATTTCTATCTGTCAGTGAATCAGGGACATTCATGCACCTATGGGGCATTTCACCAAGGCAGAGAAGTTGCTATTTGTCCATATATCACAAGCTTTCAGGGTACTGAAAGGAGGCATTATGCAAACAATCACAACACCATCTCAAAGAGTTTTCAAAGCGTCTGAAGAGGACGATGATTAAAGGTGGAAGAGTGGGTGATCTCCCCAAGATACCTAGTTTTCCTGAAAAGTCTTTTACAGTTTCTGAATGACATCTGTCTAGTTCCCTGTTCCTGACCTTGATGCTCTGTTGCATGGATTTATGGCAGTTTACAAATGAAACCAAGGGCCGCTCTGAAGCCAACCCAGTAATGTTTCCAAATCCCCTGCAAGCCTGAGAAAGGAAGGGAAGGGAAGGGAAGGGAAGGGAAGGGAAGGGAAGGGAAGGGAAGGGAAGGGAAGGGAAGGGAAGGGAAGGGAAGGGAAGGGAAGGGAAGGGAAGGGAAGGGAAGGGAAGGGAAGGGAAGGGAAGGGAAGGGAAGGGAAGGGAGAAGAGAAGAGAAGAGAAGAGAAGAGAAGAGAAGAGAAGAGAAGAGAAGAGAAGAGAAGAGAGAAGAGAAGAGAAGAGAAGAGAAGAGAAGAGAAGAGAAGAGAAGAGAAGAGAAGAGAAGAGAAGAGAAGAGAAGAGAATATTTCAGTTGTAAGGGACCTACAAAGATCATCTAATCCAACTGCTTGACCAATTCAGGGCTATGCTCTCATTGTCTGGGAAACTGAGCCTTCCCTTTTGCATTTCCCATTTCCCAGAGCACAAAGACTTCTCGCGGATCACACTTGAAGGATACAAGCCATTAGCTAGCAGCTCGGCGATAGCAGGTAGCTTCTTATGAATAACAGACTCAACTGAAAGGGTTTTTAAAATCTCAGTTGAATGTGGAGAAGATATGTTCTCTTCCAGGCAGAGAGAACTGAGGATGCTGGCTGGGTCTCTGCAGCTATCGCTAACTGCCTTCGAGAAGTGGTCTTCAACTCTAATGAATCAATAATGAGAGCAGCTGGTTAGAAAACATGTCATAAAAGCATTCACATTAGCCAAGTGAAAAACACAAGATGTTTTTTTCAAGAGAACCCTTGATTTCACAGAGACATGCAGTCTTAAGAGCGTGATTTTTTTTTTTTTTTTTTTTACTTTTTTCCTACTATTCCTGCCTATTTCTGTAAGTCCTATCTTTGAAGTTCTCCTAGAGGTGCCATTCAAAATCCCCAAGATAAAACTAGGGTTTATGTGAGGGAAAAGTGACCATGATCTGTTTCTTGATCTCCCAATTTAAGCATGCAAGTGCGTAGGAAAAGGAAATACTTTTATTTCCATAAGTGCTGTCAGAGACTTGCATTTATTGTACACAAATTTTTAAATGAAAGCAACCGTTTATAGGAAGGTTTTCCATAATCAGCATTGCCTGCTTGTTTAAAACTCCCCCCAAACTGACAGCATATTCTTTTTAATGCCCAGATATGTTAGTACTTCACAAGATCACAGAGTGCACAGGTTCGACTAGCTTTGCTTGTGGGAAACTGCCGGAGTACTCCTTACACAGTGACTGTCTTATCAGCAGCATTTCTCCAAGCTGAATAAAACCTGCTCCTCTGAGCCCAGCCAAGCCACACAGATGCTGACAGCTGCTTTTGGCAGTGGTTGTGCTGCCATGGTGTCTCAGCACTTCAAAGCATGCCGAAAGGGATTTACCATTGTCAGAAGCCACAATGCAGGAATGCGCTCCTCAGTCCATGATGCTGCAGGAGACGGTAGTTAGCTCTTTTCCTCTCTGTCATTTCCCTGGAAAACACCTGGATGGGGTTCTCCGGACAGGTCTCCTCCACTCGTGTTCCTACCTGGTTATAAGTCAGTTAGTGAGCGATCCCAGGAGAGAAGACAGCAATGCTAGTGCTACCAGTGCTCCTCCCCAGACACCCACAGCACATCCAAAGCTGTTAATGAAACAGCGATGGAAAGACTGTCAGAATAATGGGCATTTGCATGATTAGCAGGGTCTGAGCAACTTCAGGAATATGACTTTCAAAAATAGAGAAATTGAGAAATGAGATTTAGCTGCTCAGAGGAAAAACACTAAGCTTGTGAGAGAAAAAAAAAAAAGGGAAGGAGGGAGCAGAAAATTCGCAAATTCGGTCTGTGTTTAGCTTTAGTTTGCATCAACAGAAAAGGCTGCTCCACAACACCTCCTCCCTGGGTCTCCATCTTGGCTGTGCTCCACATTAGCTCCAAGGTGGAGGTGGCCTTGAGAACTCAAACTCCAGTTGCTCATACTGTCTGTGCTCAGGTTCACATCCGAATAGTGCCTAGAGAGAAAGCTCAGGTTGGAGATTCATGGGAAGGTAAGAAGGCCTGTGTCCTGTCACTCCACTGCAGATACCCATGTTTGTACAGATTAATACGACCCCAATGCCTAAAAAATGGATGACTGAATCTGATCAAGGCAGCCTTCGGTGGCTTTATAGCCAATAACTCAAAAAACCTTTCCAGAGGAGAGCATCTCCTGCCCTTGTTCATGCAATCCTTGATTGCTTACTCTGAAACCTTACACATAATCCAACAGCCTCTGTCTTTTAAGGATACCCAACAAAGGCAGGATCAGGACCACTTATGGTCAAATAGTCAGAAAGGCTACAGAGAGTCAATGCTGTGAGTTGGAGCAATCATGGCCAAATCCAGGCACTGCAGGGTGATTTCCATCTGTGAGAGCTGTAGGATCATAAATACAGGGAAAGATTAGGGTGAGTAGAGCTACTCCAATAAGTCATGGCATGAGAAGTGTCCCATCTGCAGCCTGGATATCTTGGTAAGCAAGATCCTGTTTGCATCAACAGAGAAACAGTCAATATAGTCTATGAGACTGAAAGACGCTTGATCTGACCCAAGAGTCTGACCTGGGTGACACACAGTGGTGCCTACAGTGCTGCCAGGCCTTGAACCAGCACTGACAAGGTGATGACAGGATGCTCACGTGTCTGTCCCGGTTGTGCTACCTCTAGATCCAGATTTGGTTTTTCTGATGCTGTTACCACAGTAGGCTTGCCCTTATGATATTATGATATTACAGATTTGGTTACATTGGTGCTGTTGGCTTTGCAGGATGCGTTAAAGCAAGGGTAAGGTATGAGTTAGTTAGGGTTAGGGTTGGAGTCTGGATTAGAGTTTCCAAGGCGTTCAACATCCTCTTCCGCATCTTCCTAAGAATATATTGGTTTTGAGCAATATTTGATTCCCCATTGATTAAGGATGGAAATGTTGGACTCTGTTTCCTTGCTGTACCAATGTGCCAGCTGTTCTTCTCAAACCAGTGCTCACAAATCTCTATGTGAGCTATTCACCAAACCCTGTTGACCCTTGACTCCAGCTCTTCTTTACATGGAACCGAAGAACTTTATAGTCCAGGCACAGATTTTTATTGTCTTCTTTTTTCATGTTTCCCTTTAAAGGGATGCTGTTAATACCTCACTTGAAATTATGCATTATAGGGTGAACTTTTTTCAGAAAGCAAATAAAGTGGTTGAGATCTTGGTACTAAACCTGATTAACCTGATCTCCTTCTACGACAAAGTGACCTGCTTAGTGGATGAGGCAAAGGCTGTGGATGTTGTTTACCCGGACTTTAGTAAAGCCTTTGACACTGTTTCCCACAACATTCTGCTGGAGAAACTGGCTGCTCATGGCTTGAAAGGGCGCACGCCTCGCTCCGTAAAAAACTGGCTGGGTGGCCGGGCCCAAAGGGTTGTGGTGAATGGAGTTAACTCCAGTTGGCGGCTGGTCACAAATGGTGTTCTCCGGGGCTCAGTACTGGGGCTAGTTCTCTTTAATATCTTTATCAGTGATCTGGACGAGGGGGTCGAGTGCACCCTCAGTAAGTTTGCAGACGACACAAAGTTGGGCGGGAGTGTTGATCTGCTTGAGGGTAGGAAGGCTCTGCAGAGGGATCTGGACAGGCTGGATGGATGGGCCCAGGCCAATTGTGTGAGGTTCAACAAGGCCAAGTGCCGGGTCCTGCACTTGGGTCACAACAACCCCATGCAACGCTACAGGCTTGGGGACGAGTGGCTGGAAAGCTGCCTGGCAGAAAAGGACCTGGGGGTGTTGATTGACAGCCAGCTGAATATGAGCCAGCAGTGTGCCCAAGTGGCCAAGAAGGCCAAGGACATCCTGGCTTGTTTCAGAAACAGTGTGGACAGCAGGACTAGGGCAGCAATTGTACCCTTGTACTCGGCACTGGTGAGGCTGCACCTCAAATCAAGTGTTCATTTTTGGGCTCCTCACTATGAGAAAGACATTGAGGTGCTGGAGCCTGTCCAGAGAAGAGCATGAAGCTGGTGGAAGGATCTAGAGAGCAAGTCCTACGAGGAGCGGCTAAGTGAACTGGGGTTGTTTAGTCTGGAGAAGAGGAGGCTCAGGGGAGACCTCATTGGTCTCTACAACTACCTCAAAGGAGGTTGTAGTGAGGTGGGTGTTGGTCTCTTTCCCCAGATAACAAATGATAGGACAAGAGGAAACGGCCTCAAGTTGTGCCAGGGGATGTTTAGATTGGACATTAGGAAATACTTCTTCATGGAAAGGGTTATCAAGCACTGGAACAGGCTGCCCAGGGAAGTGGTTGAGTCACCATCCCTGAAGGTATTTAAAAGAAATGTAGATGTGGCACTTAGGGACATGGCTTAGTGGTGGACTTGGCAGTGTTAGGTTAATGGTTGGATTCAATGATCTTAAAGGTCTTTTCCAACCTAAATGATCCTGTGATTCTATGAATAAGGTTAATCCAGATGAATCCCATCCTGAGTTTGCAGGACACTCAAACAGGCACAAGGTTATGTCATCCTTAATTAATCCACAGTCTAAAGTAGAGTTGTCTAGATACAGGTGAAGACTTTGATATGAAGAACATGCAATGCTTTCAGGCCCTGAGTTGGAGCAAGTCTAATTCCTCAACCAAAGCGGTCAGTACTTTTTTAGACAGTTCACAAAATACTTATTTTAAGGCAAAAAAACCCCAAACCCAAAACCCCCCTTGCCACCTTTCAGATTTGAAGGGCCTCTGGCAGCACTAAATCTGAGTCTAAAGAACTCCAGGTAGACCTTCAGTCCCTTAATGCACAACACTGCAGGATATGGGACATGCAGGATCATGCGACAGGGAGAACCCTCTCCCAAGCTGTGATGCGATCATCCCCTCATGTCAGACTCTGGGACCTGAAAATGAATCACAAACATCAGCTGTGTCTCCATCACAAGGGTGGCACATGAGGTGCTGAGACCACGCGGGACACTGGGCCAGACCCAGTCTGAGCCAGCACCGTGCAATCCCCCAAACACCGAATGACCCAAAATCTCAGCTACTCTTTTAGTTTTGATTCTCTAGTGAGAGCAGAGCGCTGGGCAATTCCCTAGGACACTTCACCCTATTCAAACTGTGCTTCTAAATGGATGGATTGAGTAATACTCATCTGATTTTTTTCAGAAGCATGCACATGAAGTATCAGGACTCCTCCTGTGTTTCCTCTGAAACCCGACAAGAAATGATGAAGGAAACAGAGAAGAACTACTCATCAAGAGCTATGTCATCACCTAGGGCAAAGGGAAACCAAACCACTGGGCATCAGCTTCTTGTAGTATTGGAGGATTTTCCAATTGTTCCTTCTTTTGAGTCTGATCTCTAGACTCTGTTGCAAGAGGCAGAGTAAAAAATCATCTTTCAGGTTTTCCTGAAAAAAGTAAAAGCAGTAAAAGATATGCCTTCTCAATTTTGTTTGGGTTTTTTTGGTTTCCTTTCTATCTGCACATGAAAATGACATCACCGAGCCTAGTACTGATAGCTACACTTCCAGCTGAGCATCACGTTTGCTGTCACTTTAAAAGCACTCCACAAAGAACCACAAACTTCTCCACCATAATTTGCCTGAGCTTTTTAGACTTGTACCTTCATGAAAAGATAACTGAGTCCTCGAATATCAAGATAGGAGAGATGACGCATCAGGTGTCCAATCCCAAAGCACTTTTCTGGTCTTCTTTTGACTGCTAGTTTCTGAGAGATTGGGAAAGAACACCTCTAGAGCGTAGCAGCAGCGTGAAGAAGGAAAGAGTTGACTTATTAATCCAAAGGGAGTTATTCTTCTCTGGGGCATGTGGGCATGGTGGAAGGCAGCCTTTGTGGTAGGTCTCACTCTCCCTGGCTTTGTCAGTATTAGTCCAGTTATGTGGATGGCTCTGGTATGTGCATTAAAGCTTCAGAAATTCAGGTCCCAGTGATCCCAGAATCACATCTCCTTGGTGACCCAGTGAATATCAGCCATCATCTACTTTCACAAGCCGCTCTCCTGAGCTCGGTGTAATCCTTCCTTAGCTACTCTCATGGGGTTCAGTCACATCCAGCCTCTCGGGGCTGTTTCGTCTTCTGTCAAGTACGTTCTTTCTCATACTTCAAACCCCAACATGAACATCTGCTTAGTGGCTGAGAGAGCTAGATGTGAAAATGAGCTCCAGCACGGAGCCAGCATGATGAAGCAGGTAAGTTCAAAGTTCAAAGAAGACAGAACGACCCTGTGATTAGTAAAATGTTGGGTAGGATTTGGTTTGAACATGTGCAATGTATAGATGTAATGGAGTAATTTCTGTTTCCTTTGTAGCCACTGGAGGACGTCTTTAAAAGTCGGATTTCTTAGACTCATCCCTCCGTACTTTTCTGAAACAAATGGACATTTCCATTGGAGAAAACCATGCTCTTGGAGATACTCTCCGCTAGAAGGGGTTATTTGTGCTGTAAAGCTGTGGAAGCAGAATAAAATCTCCTGGCTGAAGTGTTGGATAGCTCAAGTATTAGGAATACAAGGGTGTATCATGCACAGACAAACATTTTTCATTTGCAGAAAGAACAAGACCGTTCATGGGTTATTCACTTGTGTTCGCACTCAGAAAGAGTGTGGAGAGAAATCTCATGGTTGAGAAGAGTGCATGGGAAGGTAAAAAAGGACCTTTTCATGTCACTATGCTGTCTGTCTGAGAAATGGATGACTGAGTCGGACCAGGGTAGCCTTACACCACGTTATAGCCAACAGCACAGAGAACCCCTTCCAGAGGAGGTAATTTCCAGCAAGATGATTTTCTCCAATGGAAGTGTCCATTTGTTCAGCTCGTTCAGCCTGGAGAATAAAATGGCCTTGGAGTCACATGCTGAGGAATCTTTTTTTATCAAATACTTTCATATTTGATTTTTATTAAATTCAAAATCATGAATTTGATTTGCGATTGAGATGAATATGTTTCTCGGTGTTACATAGAGCCAGCCAAAAAGACAGGGGAGGGTGACCTAGCAGACAGTTGCCTCACACAGCAGATAGCAACCTGTCCAAGGCCGGTGAGATAAATCTGACTGGGATGGTGGGGTTTGCTCCTGGGGTGCCAGAGAGAAATGTCAGGGCTCTGTCAGGTGTGTGCATCTGAGCTGGCCTCGTGCACTCCTCATGCACCCAGGGGTGATGAGAGACAGGAGTCCTTCCCCTGCACATGCAAAGGCAGTACACTGCAGCAATTGTAGTGTCTCTCTGGCTTCCTGCTGCCATTCCCAGAGGGTGGGAGGCACCTCAGCCCTGCGGTATGTCACCCTGCTCTGCACTCGTCTCAGGTACCCCACGGCACAAGGAATGGACACGGGGTCCTAGATGCAAAGCAGCACATTCCCGTGGTGGTTACCTGGGGGATGTTTCTCGCAAACTGCAGGGGCCTTGGGAAACCATCTGCCCCACACGTCTTCAGGGCACCCCGAGGAACAGCTGATGGCACTTCTGTTCACTCAAGTTCATCTCATCGCACGCATGAGATGTGCAAGCAAAGTCTGTGATGCAAGAACAAACTTCTCACCTAGCCTTTCGGTGTCGCTCTGCGGAGGGACAAACCACCTCTCTGAGCCGGGGCGAGCGGCCAGTGCTGGCACGAGGGGCTGTTCTGTGACAGTTGCCCTGGGGCAGCTTCCCCGGGGTGTCCAGGGAACCGACCAGGTCCTGCTCTGCCGGTCCTCGTGTGTCTGCCAGGAGGCCTGTGACACACGGCTGTGTGTCCCCATCCTGCACACTCACACAGTTGACCTCTACACTGGTGTTTTCCTCTCCTGAACACTTTCCAGCCCAACCCCTCCCCAGATCTCCCCCACCCCTGCCCTTACCCCAGCTCAGCCCAGCAGAGCAGCCCAGTCTCGGCTGGCCCCACAGCAGAGCCCCCCATAGGGTGCTGCAGATCTCTGGGCACTCACCCCACAGCCCCTCTGAAGGGCACAGGAGCTCCTGGGGGAGGGAAGAGGAGGATCAGCCTCCCCATCAGCCCCAGGGGTGGAGGTTGGACATGGCCCAAGGAATTGGTTCGATCACTCCTGGTGTTTCCTACTCTCCTTTCCGGAATAGCCCTGAGGAAGGCTGTGCTCCTTCCCCCTCGCCGTGCCCCGGTGACACAGGAGCTTCCCTGAGCTGGTGCACAGAAAAAACAAGATTGCCCTTCCGATGTCTTGTTTCTCACACACACATGGAGTCCCACTCTTCTCCAGAAACATCCCTGCTCTCCAGAGAGCCTTTCCCCAGGTGAGCATGTCCGTGCTGTCCCAGCTGGCTGTTCCTGGTTCCTTGCCCATGGTCCCTGCAGCTCCCGAGATGGAGGTGCTGCTCTGCAGAGCAAAGGGTCTGTTGTGGCCCGGGACCACGGGGTGACCCCACACTTGCCGTGCTGGCCAGATGACTTCTCCTGAGCCCCTTTCCATCTCCCTGATGGGGCTATGGACGAGGAAGGTGCTTGGTGGGACCGTGGGGCATTTGCAATGTACAAGAGGCACAGGGGCATTGCACTAGCGCTGGCATGTGGTGTTTCAAAAAGGGTTGCTGAAGCCCTTCAGGGAATTACAAAGCCAGAGGACCTGCAGTCGCTGCTCCAGAGAAGTTATCTCCATCCCTGCTCAGAGGGGAAGCTCAGAAGATCTGCGCATAGGACAGCACCATGAAAACAAAACACAGAAAGAATAAAAACGTGCAAACCACAATAACCCCAACTTCCCTCAGGTAGTCTGAGTCGGAGCAGGAGAGCTTGAGGATCTGGGGGATTTCACAGAAGAACTGGTCCAGGGCATTGCCTTGGGAGAGGGGTAGTGAAAATGCGTTGGCCATGTGCAGCAGAGCACAGAGAAACCCACTGCCCCAGGCAGCTGCTGCCATGTGGACACAAGCTCTGCTGCCCAGGAGGGTCCCGTAGTGCAGGGGTTTGCAGATGGCAACATAGCGGTCGTAGGACATGACAGTGAGAAGAAAATACTCTGCTGAAATCAAAGAGAGAAAAAGAAGGACCTGGGCAGCATACCCAGAGTAGGAAATTGTCCTGGTGTCCCAAAGAGAATTGGCCATGGCTTTAGGCACAGTGGTGGAGATGCAGCCCAGGTTGAGGAGGGAGAGGTTGAGGAGGAAGAAGTACATGGGGGTGTGGAGGTGGTGGTCGCAGGCGATGGCGGTGATGATGAGGCCATTTCCCAGGAGGGCAGCCAGGTAGATGCCCAGGAAGAGCCAGAAGTGCAAGAGCTGCAGCTCCTGTGTGTCTGCAAATGCCAGGAGGAGGAACTCGGTGATGGAGCTGCTGTTGGACATCTCGTCCCTCTGGGCATAAGGACCTGTGCAAGGAGAAAAAAACACAGACAATTTCGTGGAGCCTTCTCTGAGCATGTCTGACATGGGGTTCCCTTTGTTCAAAGGAGGAAAGCACACTCATAAGTTGGGGCTGCTCTGAGGATCTCTTTCCATTCCAAGTCCCTGATTCCTCCCCTCCACTCCCCCTCAAAGACGCATTGGCTTTTGTCCTTCCTTTCAGGACCTTCATTCATCTCCCTGCCTTGGGCTTTTTCTTTGTGCTGGCCAAGTGTGTCGTGAGGAGCAGGGCTCTGCCCAGTAGTTCCTGAGGAGTCAGCTCTGCTCCTCAGCAGTTGGCACCTGGGAACGGGCCTGACAGCTTCTGAAATTCACCATTTTCCTCATCCGTAATCCACTTTTAATGAAGAAGGGCTGCTCAGCATCTTCCAGCAGGAGAACCCCAGGGATTCTCCTGAACAAGGGCAGCACGGACAGGAGAGGAAGATGGAAAAATGCCCCAATGTTCCTGCTGCAGGAGGATGGGGACACCCAGAAAGCACTTGGGAGTTTCTCCTCTTCGGAGCTTGGCTGCTGAGGAGGCAACTCAGCCCAGGCCTCCGCAGTCTGGATAGCAGAAGTTCAGCTGGTTCGGAGAGGAGACCAGGGCTTTTCCCAGGGGAAGGCATCTGCAGTGCAAGGGATGTCAGGGAAGGGACAGATTCCCCTGCCACGGCATTTCTGGTGGCAGTTCCGTCCCGGTCTCTGCCCATGTCTCTGCTGCCTGGAGCTGTCCCTGCCAGGAGCTGTTTCTCTCTTCCCACATCTCCTCTTTGTCACCGCTCACAGACCCCATTCCACCCTCTGAATGCTCAGCTCTGCCCTGAAGAAAACTCCGGGCAGCAGGGTACTGCCCGAGGGTATCTCTGTGTTGACAAGTCCTAAGGATCAGGTCAGCTGAACCCTGAAGAGACCACAAAGGTGATGTTGGTGCTTTTTGTAGGCTGAGCTGCACGAGAGGACTTCACCAGGTTCCTTGAAGAGCGAATGATTAATGCTGTAATGGTGAAGTCTTGGTCTCTTGTCCAAACCTGACAGCTCCATTACCATTCCCCCCACAACCACAGCAGGAAACTGGAAGTACAGATCCTGCAAAGCACCTTTCCTTCCAGGTTACCCCTGCCTTGATGTCCTTCTTGAAAAGTGCCCTTGCAAATGTCCTGGGATGATCTGCAGCTGTGAGCAGCCCTGACCCACACAGCACCCAACAGCAGAAGAACCCCCCCTGGCTAGCAGTCACTCCTTCCACCCTGAGCTTCTCCCCGCAATGCCCTGGGGAGCTCCCTGGGCAGGCTGAGTGCTGACCCTGGCAGGCAGCGGAGTCCCTGCCCCAGCTCACAGTGCCCTGGGGTGCAGGGACCCTGCTCGGAAGGACAGCCCTGGGCACCCCTGGATGCACACCCACCTTCACACCCCTGCAGCCATCCCCAGGAGAAGGCAGCCATCATGCCCTGTCCCTCGGACAGTGCAGGGAGGAATCCCTGTTGTAGAGCACATCCTTCTCCTCTGCACTAGAGAAACTGAGAGTTTCTCTCTGTCCTTGCAGCTGTGGGATGTGTCAGCTTTAGGAGATCCCTCCAAGGACTGCAGCTGCCTTGCTCTGCACCCAGAGACATCCCTTGTTGAGCACTGTGAAGACTTCTCCTGCAGTGAGCTCTGAGCATCCTTCCACTCCCAATTGCCTTTAACCTCTCTCTGCCTCGTTCCCCTCCCCTCGGTGCCTACGGGCAGTGCCCTCAGCCCTCTGCGCTTGGCAGAGGAGCTGCTCCTGGGCAGAGCTGTCCCTCTGCAGCACTGCCCAGTTGCCAGGAGCTCCCTCCATCCCAGGAGCCGGCTCAGCTCAGCAGCAGAGGACCAGCCCAAGGCAGCACTTCCTCTGCTCCCTCTGGGCTCCAGGGGAACCTGCTGTGAAACAGGCTCAAGGAATCACTGATGATCCCTCCCTCAGCTGGGGAGAGACGCTTCTTTCTAGCAGTGCCATTGCTCCTATTAGAAAAAGAGTTGAGCATGAGAATTCCTTCTTTTGTCCCATATTTAGGCAGGACACCAGGAAGGTGACAGAGAAGGATCTAATTTCTCCCAGATATGTTCACTTGAGTGAATTTAGTCATTTCATTTTGCATTTGTAGTCCTAGGGCTAGAAAGACATACAGCTCTCTCCTGTCCATGCCATGTCTCTGCTCTGAAGCAAAACCTTTGACCACAGGGGTCTGGGACACTTGGTACCACATTTCTTTATGGCAAGAGTGAGCTTGCCTCATTCCACAGCTGAGATGCTTCAGCCCAAACATGCAGCAATGCCCTCAGCCAGGGGCACGGACTGGATGAGCTGGATGGATCCATTAATGTCGGCAACAGAGCTGTGACACTGATGGAATAAACTGCCAGGGCGCGGTGGCAGAGCTCAGTACAGCTTGTCTTCAAGGACAGCATCCTCCAAGCACAGCAATAGTCCAGGCTGAAGGCCAGTCTAAACTTGAAAAGCAATTCAAGGGCACCATAACGCGTATTTACTACTTCAGGAACAGTTAAGGAAGGGACATTGTGGCCACTGCTGAATTTAGTAAGAGCGAGTGTAGGTAGATCTGAGAAGCTCCATACCCTCTTTGCCTTGGTCTTCCCCAGAAAGGTCTCCCAGAGCTCTGTGACTCAAGGCAGAACTCCAGAGGAGAACAACCAGCGGTGGATGGGGATCAAGTCAGGGTTTCCTTGAGCAAACACAATCCTTTACAGCCTATGGGACAGGGGGTGCAACATCCCAGGGAGCTGAGAGAGAGGGCCAATGTCACAGTGAGGCCACTCTCCATCATCTTTGAAAGGTGATGGAGATTGGGAGAACTCCTGGACGACTGGCAGCACCCAGATGTTCAAGGTACCTTTCAAAATTGGCCAACAGATGAGCAGGGGAAGGAAAGTCTGTGCTCCACAGCATTTCCACTCGGATCCAATTTCTGGGTGTCTGAAAGAGAAAGTGGTTGGATTTACCCAGGGGACATTGTGTCTGGCCATCCTTTTGGCTTTCTGGGATGGACGCAGGAAAGCAGCAGTGGTCTTTTACCTGGAAGTCATCAAGGCTTTCAGCATTGTCCCCCACAATTTTCTTGTGTCCAAGATAGGATATTATGGTCTGCATGGGTGGATGGGTAAAAAACAGCTGGACACTCGTCCTCGGAGTGACGCGGTTAGTTCATGGTACTCTGGCCGGAGGCGTCTAGCTAGTAGCGCCTGGAGGGGTCTATCCTGTAACTTGCCCTGTCTAACGTGTCTTTAATGACCCAGAGAAGACGAGAGAGTCCTTTTTCATAACATTTGCGGATGACATCACATTGAGGAGAGCAGACACTGCACTGGAGGGCAGGGTTGCCATCCCAAGGGACCTACCCAGGCTGGAGGGATGGACCAATAGGCACCTCAGGAGAGCCGATGAGTCCTGACCTTGAGGTGGACTAGGCTGACGCAATGATAGAGACTGCGGGAAAGGCTGTGGTGGTCCTTGGTTACATTAGGTAAAACCTGAGCCAGCAGCAAATAAGGCCAACAGCATCCTGGGCTGTATGAGCAGGAGCACAGTCAGTCTGCTCAGCCCATTTTACACCCTATCCAGAATACTTCCCTAGGTTTTGACACCCTACAATGCCAGAGAGACCTTGACAAACTGGAGCCACTTCAGTGGAAGGCCACCAAGCCCAGTGGGAGAACTTGTGCTGTGAGAAGAGGCTTAGAGAGCTGGGCTTGTTCGGACAGGAGTAGAGAAGATCTTGGGGGGAACATGTAACAGCATTGCACGGTTCCCAAGAGGGTCAAGTGATGCTTACGTCCATGGTGGAAGGCACAAGGACAAGAGGCAATGGGCTGAAGCAAGAGATCGTCAGCCTAGATATAGGGAGAAACTTGTCCAGCTTAAGGATAGTCAAGCACTGGAAGCTGTTTCCCAGGGAGTGTGCACCGTGTCTATCCTGGAATGTGATCGAGGCTTGTTTGAATGGAGCCCTGAGTATTCAGGTCTGACCCTGCTTTGAGCAGGTGGTTGGTGAAGACACCTACTGAGGTCCCTTCCAGCCTGAATGCCTTTAATCCAGGAATCGGTATGCCATGTCTCCTGAGATTCCTGGGAGAATCTTAGGGAGACCTAATCTTTCTGTCCAGAGAAGTGTGATTCCTCTTTAGGTGCCTGGGTCTACGTCTCCTGGCCCATGCGGTGCTTTAGGCTGTGAAGATAGTGAAACGAACCTTTTGACTAGGTTAGTTTCATTTTCCGTGCTAAATGCAGGGCAGATGAAGGGAGCTCAGAGCTTCCAGGCTCTCTGCTGCAGAGCTAGCACTTCAGAGAGGGGAAATGCAGGTAATGGTGTGCACCATATGAACCACTGGGTACACCACACAGAAATTCTGGCTTCCTTTGTGCCTTTGCACTCACTTGGGATCGGTCCTTTGGTCATCTTTGGCTAAAAAAGAAACATTTCCTGTATTCCACCTCCCCCTCCTCCCAAAAATAGGGAGAAAAGACAGAACAGGGATCATGTAGGGGCCAATCTGTCTAAGAGGTGTAATCTTGAAATGATAACAAAGAGGTAGCAGTGAAAGGAAAACCACTGTTCTAAGAACTTCATGCCAGAGGCTAGCTACTGAGAACTTGTAGCTATTTTGTCAATGTAGAATAATAACTGTTGGGAAGGAAATGAAAGAGTTTTAGTTCATCATCATCATCAACATCAAGAAAAAGAAGGAGTTCCCTTACAACACTCTCCTGTTACTGCTATTGGTGATAGTACCACTCATTCCAAAACGTCCTTGAGAGTTTGTTTACTTCATCTTGGCTCCAAAGCTCAGCCTGGTCAGACCTTGAAAGGACTGCCTCAAAAATCTCTGCAACCCAAATCTCTCCACCCTTCTGTCAGCCACGCTCTTTTAACCCAGGAGACTTCTCCCCATCGCTTCAGCACACTGCCTGGTCTGCTTTTAGCTGTGTGAAGTCAGGGTACTCCCTTGCACAACCTCCCCTACAAAAGTCTTGTCTATGTGCTGATCCCACTTGTATCACCTCATCTGCTCCTTCTGCAGAGCTCCACGGGATGGGCAGTTTTCCTGTTTCTTTCACGCCCATTCACCTTCACAACCTTTTTGTGTTGTATGCATACCAAATACTGTCTGAAGCGACACAGCTTCACCCATTTCCAATTGCAGGCTGTGTTATTTCCCCTCTTGGAGCACACATTCTGAAAAGCTGCTCCATATCTGGAAACACACTTCAATACTGCAAACACAGCTGGGTTAAAAAAGAAAAAAAGCCATGCTGGGCTAGTTTTTCAAAGAGACAGTTTCAGAGTGGCAAAGCAGATTCAATTCATTAATTCTGAGGGCCGAGTTACAAAGAGAGAGGAAAAAACCGGTGAAGCTGTATTGTCCAAACTCACAAGTTCTCTGTCTTTAAAGAGAACGTCCCACAGCCTCTGTTATGTTTTCATTAGTTGGCCCTATAGTAAGTTGGGTTTATTGGACCTCTTGGCTCAAGCCTGCTGCATTCACGTTTCTAGCAAGGGGAAAACCTCCAGTTCAGTAGTTAAACATTTTTCTTACCCATCCCGCCTGGAGATCCAGGATGGTTGTGTCACACAATAGCCAGCGTCAGGGGGAAGATGGAGGTACTGTGAACTTAATTCATTTGGCCTCAAATGGAAGCTCAAATCCTGAGCTGGCAGGACAACATTGGCTGCAGTTAGACATAACTTTCTTGACACGACTGTGAGTTTAGACCTAGTTGATGGTGTTTCTCGCACATATCAATGAGGAGGGCAGTGTGTCAGGAGACAGGGAGAAGAGTGCACGCTTCAGCTTCCCCAATCCCATGGCAGTGCCCAAACCATCCTTCCCTCGGCCTTTGGCATCCCATTTCTTGAGATGCAAACCTCGTGGGTCTTCTGTCCATAAGGCATCCATAATCCTTCAGGTGTTTCTGTGATTTCCCTAAGAATGGCAGTATCTATGGAAAAAAAGAAAAAGTAGCAGTCTGCTTCTGTAGTAGCAACTCTGGGCAATGCCAATTAAATCAGTATTTGCCATATAAAGCATGATAGCCCATCCTGAAGAACACAGCTAAAGCAGTTCAGATGAAGGGTGGTCTTGCAAATGTCACCCTCTTTGTCCCCACGGTGGCATGGATACTGCTGGTTTCCCTCTCCAGAGAGTGGCAGAGGCTGGATCCCCTGCTCAGGACAGAGTCCTTGCCAGGAAGACACAGCTGTGGGTGTAGCTCGTCAGGTTCTTAGAACATTCCACTGGGCATCAGTTCTGATTTATTTGGTGCTTTACTGTGACTACTCTTTCTGCCCAGAAGATCATCAAAAGACAACCGTTTCCTAAGAGATGGTCATAAAGGCCCTGTTATGGCCATGAAAGCTCACCATGAGCTCTGGAGCGAAGAGGAGGAGGAGGACAAAGAGGTTTGTCCCTGGAATAAGGCCAGAAGAAGAGCCCCTCTTGTTCAAATCATGGATGGTACAGCTGTTTCCATCTTGTGTGCATGACTCAGCCTGGCAGACGGGGAATGCCCACTGCTGGGGGTGGCTGTGCTTGGTCATACCCCATGAGCTGATGTTGCTCTCTTCCCCTCCTTCACCCCCACACTTGGATGGACCTCAGGAAACATCCCTGAGCCTGGAGGGTGCACAAACCTCCTGAGTGAGGTACCATCATGTGAGAACCTTGGCATCTCATGTAGCACTACAGGGCTGTATTTCACCAAGAAATTGAGTAGCTTCTATGAATTTGATTAGGCAATGTGGGGATGTTCATGAAATCACCATTATTATAATCAATGGCGAACTACTAAACCCAGCTGGTGAAAAAGAGAGAAACTTTGATCTCCTTAGGGAACATGACTCCATTAAATCAACTGAATCCCTGCGTAGGCTGCCCAGGACATAAAAAAATAGGTACAGGTTCAGTCATCCTAAATGTGGGCATCTGCTGTCATTTCAGTCAGCCAAAGGGATTCCCCACCAGCCTCCAAGACAGTGCCCCCAGATGCTGCCCTGTCTCTCAGCACTGCTCTACTAGAGCATGAAGATAGCTACACATATCTTGGACCGCCTCTGGCATTTCAAATGTCACCAGGTGTTTGTGTCTGAACAGCTCACGGCTGCCATCCATCACCATTAATTCCCAGGGGAGCTGAGACAAGGAGCTCACATGCAGGTGCCTGTTTTGTGCACACCTGAAGTGAAGTGAGAGGAATCTCACCTCCTGTGGGTTTGTGGTGTGCATGGGAAGGAGCTGAGTCCCCTTCTAGCCCCAGGACTGCAAACCTGGGATGTGATGCCGCGAATGAGTCAGCCGAATCCTTTCCCTCAGCAAGGGTAAAGGAGATCCCTGCCCGTCACTGTCTGGGTGTCCTGCCTAATGGTGGGTTGAGGAAAGGTGATTATTAGACCTGACTGTTTTTCTGATATGAGAAGTTACATTGCTGGAATGAAGTGTCTCTCCCCAGCTGAGAGAGGGAACAGCAGTGATTCCTTCAGCCTGTTTCACAGCAGGTTCCCCCAGAGCCCCAGGGACACCTGGAGGGAGCCCAGAGGGGACAGAGAGAGTCACAACTTGGGCTGGTCCTCTGCTGCTGAGCTGGGCTGGGCTCTTGGGACAGAGGGAGAGCTCATGGCAACCAGGCAGCTCTGCAAAGAGACAGTTCTGCCCAGGAGCAGTTCCCCTGTAAAGCACAGCAGGGCTGAAGGCACTGCCTGCAGGCAGCAAGGGGAGAGGAGTGAGGCGGAGAGAGGTTAAAGGCAGTGTGGAGTGGGAGGATGCTGAGAGCTCACTGGGGGAGAAATCTTCACAGCGCTCTACATGGTAAGTCTCTGGACGTAGGGCAAGCAGATGAGTGCACAGAGGGGTCTTCCAATGTTGGTAAATGTCACAGCTTATAGGACCTTTCAGAACTGCTCTCCCGATTTTTCTGGTGTGGAGAAGGATGACATGCTTCCTAGCCAGGCTTCCTTGCTGGACCGTCAGAGGGACAGGGCATGACGGCTGCCTTCTCCCGGGGATGGCTGCAGGGGTTTGAAGCTGGCTGTGCACCCACGGGGCTGTGTGCCGGGGCAGGGACTCTGCCGCCAGCCAGGGTCGGTGCTCAGCCTCCCTGGGGAGCTCCCCACGGCGCTGTGGGGAGAAGTTGAGTGGAAGGAGCAACCCCTGACCGAGCAGGGCAGAGCAGGGTCTCTTTGCTGTCAAGAGGGTGCTGCGTGGGTCAGGGCTGCTCACTGCTCCAGATCCCTGCCAGGACATTTCCGAGGGGACTTTTCAAGAGGAAAGTCAAGACTTGGGCTGCCTGCATCAGCGTGTGCATTCCTGAGTCTGAGCTTTCATTTTTATGGTCTTTGGAGAGGAGGGAGTGGTGATGGATCTGTCATGCTTGGAACAAGGCTCTGGGGAGCCATCCTTCTGCGCTGTGAGATCCTCGCTCCAGCTGACCCAGCTTATGTTTCCAGAGGAGACCTTCCTAAAGGAAGGTCAATGAAGTTGCTGCTTGAGAAAAAACCTTCCTTTCGGAACCTCTGTTTTTAATTTTCTGCCCTTTGATTGGGAAGGGGGAAGTGAAAATGATTGAGACTCCTAAACCACCTCTGTAAGAGATCTATAGGTCTGCAGGGAACCTCAGCAAGTCCCTCCCCTCCCTCACATGTAGACAAACCAACCTGACCTTTCAAGCTTCAACAAGGCTGTTTCCACATACCTGCAGATTATCAAACACTGAGGTGCCTCTGGGCAGTGCCCTGCTGCTGTGGGGTTTCTGCAGGGCAGAGCTGGTCACACACGGGCTGGGATGGGGTTTGTGAGCCCTGGCATGGAGGAGACGTGGGGACAGAGAAACAGCTCCTGGCAGGGAGAGCTCCAGGCAGCAGAGACGTGGGCAGGAAGGGATGAAACTGCTGAGGGAAACCCTGTTACAGGGGGGATATGGACACCTTCTGGCCATTCCCTGCAGTACGGATACGTTCCCTGAGCAATCCCCCTCATTTGTCCTCTCCCACCCAGTACAGCCCTTGGCCCACACCTCTGCAAAATCCTGGGCATGAGCTGCCTCCTGGGCAGCCAGACCCCCAGAAGAAGAAATGTGTGCTTCTCCTGCCATGTGCCCGTTTCCCTCTGCCCAGCAAAGGGCTGAGAGCAACCGCTCGGCGATGTCGCTGCCTGGGAGACAATGTGCCCAGCTGGGCAAGGTGAAATCTCTTCTGTTTGCCTGTCTGCCTCACCTCTACCCTCACCTGGCAATACGATCATGGTATTTTTACTTTTCATTCCACCTCACCGTGTTGCTCTGACTCTGAGGCTCTTGGGTATGTCAGTGTGGAGGGGTGGAGGGGATGGGGTTCAGCTGAAGTTCAGACACTGACCCTGAGGGTCCTGCAGAGGTGCCCAAGACCCCTCCAAACGTGTGGGGCTCTGGGCAGCGCAGTCAGTGGTGCTGGGAAATGATCTGTCTCTCCCTTCCTCAGTCCTGATCTTTAGGGCACTTCACTATCTCCCAGAGGTGTCTTTACAGGCATGATGCTGCTGACCAGAAGGGAACATAGGATCTCTCTCACAGGATCTTTGAGATACCCAAGAACCATTTTGAGAAGCCGCAGAGATGCTAAGGCTGTGAACAGCCTGCTGGGAAGCTTCATATGTATGCAGCTGATAGGAACCCTGCTTGTCCTTGGCTAGCGCAAAGAGTTGAGCCTTTCTTCAGGTGTTGGCACCCACATCGTGAAGTCCTCGGTGTGCTCATTGGAATGAGGAGCCAGTTCCTGCCCCACCAGGAAAGGTTCATTTTCCCGTCTACAGGGTGTTGCATGGGTGATGGCTGCTCCCAGCTCCAGCTCACCCATGTCCTGAGGGGATCTTTCAAGAGGATGGAGAAGGCAGGGATTACATTAGCAGAAGGATCCTTCCAGAGGCTGTGCTTTCAGTTTCCTAATTGCTGCAGGGGAAAAAGAGAAATACATTTTTGTCTGTGAAGGAGGTGGAGACTGCAGACAGCTCCAACTTCACCTCTCCAGCCTCTCCAGGGTGGGTCTGAGCAGCTCCTGCGGTGCTGCAACCCCCGAGATGCCCTGGGACAGTGCTATTCAAGCAGGAGGTGTCTGCAGGGCAGAGCTGAGTGCTCAGTGTGTGGGATGGGGTCTGTGAGCACTGACAGGGAAGAGATGGGGGGGTACAGGAACAGCTCCCAGGTGTGACTCCAGGCAGCAGGGATGTGGTCAGAGGGAAAGGGAACTGCTATGGTATGCTGGGGCAGGTGGGAGCATCACTTTGTCCTCTCCATTGCAGATGCCTTCCACTGAGAAAACCCCCCTTATCTCTCCTCTCCCACCCAGCAACGCTCTCTACCCTCATGGCCATGGGATCCAGGGCAGCCAGACCCCACTGTTGCAGAGGTGCTTTTCTCCTGCCACGTGCCCATTTCCTGCTGCCCGACAAAGGGGCTGAGTGAAACAGCCCTGCGTTGTCACCACCTGGGAGGTGGGGGGCACAGCTGGGGAAGGTGAACACTTTCCAGAGTCCCTGGCTGTCTCTCTTCCCTTTCCTCCCTTAGGAAAAAGGGTCTTGGTATTGCTCCATGTTTCCCCACCCATCCATCCTTGTCCTTGTGTCATAGTTGTTCTTCAGAGGGATTCCAGACACCACCCCTGAGGGTCCTGCCGTGCGGGGATCTGTGTGGGAGCAAGGAGTCCAAGTCCCCTTCTATCCCGTGAGGCTCCGAGCACGCACTGTGTGAGGGGTGGGGAACGAGATGGTTCTCCCTGGGCTATCCAGTCCAGGGGCCAGCTACCCTCCCGAAGGCCACAGCACTCCCTTGTGATATTTACTTGTAGCTGAATGTTGCAAAGATACGATGCAGAGGTGTAAAGGTCATGGAGATGCTGCCAGGCAGCTGTACGTAGGCAGCCTGAAGAAGTGCCATGGCTCCTTGCAAGAATGTGAGTGCTGAGACCTCCCTCAGCTGTCAGCACCCACATCCCAGAGCCGCCTTCGTCTAGTCGTTGGAGCCAGGAGGTGTGTCACCCTCTCTCCATCACCCTCTGCACGCGAGGGGCGAGAAAGAGGAAGGAGCTTGGGGATCTCCCTTGGAAACCACAACCTCCCACCCTCCCAAACATCCAGACAAGTCATCTCTCCAGACTCTGCAGTGAGGCGCAGGGCGTCCTTCCGTCTCTCGGGACTCACTAGTGTATTCACCAGCGTTTATTCTGAGAGCAGTGGAAAAGCCAAGGCTTTCTACCCCTTCAAAAAACATGCTCCCAGTGTGATGGGAACATCTGAAACCTACGTAATTGCACCAGTATGCAATGACTGACCCGGTGTTGCAGCCCATCTTCTGAAGAATGGGGTATGAAGCTACGGAGCAGCCCTTCTGTGTGATGGGCGCACTTCACCTAGGCGAGGAGGTGTTCATAGTGACAGTGCTGTTTCCTCACCCTCCACCCCCCTCACTCATACTACTATGCCTGGAGATGCAGTACAGGTGACAGACTGAGGTGAGAAAGGGTCTTTCTCAGTCGTTACTGACTCTTGGCTGTGCGAGAGGGTGAAGGTGAAGGAGATGAATCCCTCACGGGGATCTTGTCTCTCAGGGGCAGATGAGCACAGGTCCCAATGTCATTTTTCACTATAGGGCTTGGAGAGTATTCCCAGATAGTCACTGCTACAAATCCTCTTCTCTCGCCTCAGAGCGTCCGTCTGCAGGAGCCATCCCCAAACCATGAGCTGTTTGCAGCCTCCAGGTGTCCACTTCTGTAGAGCAGGGCTGAGTCCTCAGAGTTAGTGCGCTCACCCAGCACAGAGCAGAGCTCAAGGCAGGGAGCTGCAAGTGTGTCGTCCTGAGAAGGAGACACTCAATCTGTGTGCAGGCTGTCTATGAGAAATGGAGAGGGCTTTGCTCAGAGACCCTGTCCTGACTTCTCTGTGTCTTTTCCTTCTTGGACAGGCCTCCATGCACACGTCCAATGGCAGCTCCATCACCGAATTCCTCCTCCTGGCATTGGCGGACACACGGGAGATGCAGCTCTTGTGCTTCTGGCTCTTCCTGGGCATCTACCTGGCTGCCCTCCTGGGCAATGGCCTCATCATCACCACCATTGCCTGTGACCACCACCTCCACACCCCCATGTACTTCTTCCTCCTCAACCTCTCCCTCCTTGACCTGGGTTTCATCTCCACCACTCTCCCAAAGTCCATGGCCAATTCCCTGTGGGACACCAGGGCCATCTCCTATGGGGGATGTGCTGCTCAGATCTTTTTCTTTCTCTTCTTCATTGTAGGGGAGTACTGCCTTCTTACAGTCATGTCCTACGACCGCTACGTTGCCATCTGCAAACCCCTGCACTACGGGACCCTCCTGGGCAGCAGAGCTTGTGTCCACATGGCAGCAGCTGCCTGGGGCAGTGGGTTTCTCAATGCTATGCTGCATGTGGCCAACACATTTTCCCTACTGCTCTGCCAAGGCAATGCAGTGGACCAGTTCTTCTGTGAAATTCCCCAGATCCTCAAGCTCTCCTGCTCAGAATCCTACCTCAGGGAAGTTGGGGCTACTGTCGTTAGTGTCTTTTTTGGTTTTGGATGTTTTGTTTTCATTGTGCTGTCCTATGTGCAGATCTTCAGGGCTGTGCTGAGGATCCCCTCTGAGCAGGGACGGCACAAAGCCTTTTCCACCTGCCTCCCTCACCTGGTCGTGGTCTCCCTCCTTACCAGCACCGGCATATTTGCCTATGTGAAGCCGCCCTCCATCTCCTCCCCATCTTTGGACCTGGTGCTGGCAGTTCTCTACTCGGTGGTGCCTCCAGCAGTGAACCCCCTCATCTACAGCGTGAGGAACCAGGAGTTCAAGAATGCCATTAGGAAAGTGTTTGCATGGATGTTTTTCAATACTGATAAACTTCCAAACTCTCTTCACAAATGAATCCCAAAGTATCACATACCAGGCCCATGCTTTTGTGGTTTTTTTGGTTGTTTTTTCTTTGTATTTTTTGGTTTTTCTTATCAATAGTGATAACGTTATTTGTGAATTTAATAATCCTAGAGAAATATTTGGATTTCCTTCACTTCACCCAAAGCATGAACCTACAATATCTCACCTGGAACCCATATAAAAATGTGTCTAACACTGAGTCAGAGCTGAGACCCCCCCTAGCATCTGTGGAATTATTGCTGGAGGTGACTTCGAAATTAAATTTATATTTGCATTTTAAGGAAAGGTACAGCATTGAAGGAACTTTGGGGTGGAGTATGGCAGTTACAGAAGGGTTCCATTCCACAGAAGCTCCCCAGGCAACCTTAGGTGTTGGCAACACCAGGGGAGCTTGGTGTGCTGACTCTAAGAGAAACTGCACGGAGGGTGGAGCGGAGTGAAGACACCGCGGCCAGGCTCTGTGATAAGATGGGAACTGGAAGGTACTATGGAACATGGAGGTGGAGACTCATCCTGATAATTAGGATACGCAACTGGTCAAAGACAATGCTATTGTACAAGGACCTTTCAAGTATACAATAACCTATTTAGTGTGTGTACTGGTGTGTAGTGAACTATATTAGAATTTGATAAATGTGCATTGATTTTCCTTGAAATGGACCAACAGTCTGTCATTTTTTGACAAAATGCTATTCTTTGGGTGAACTTTGCTCATTATAATCTCATTATAATACCGAAACACACCTCCATCCCAAAAGCTACCCGCCTCCAAGGTGCGACCACCCCTCACTGAGCCTGCGCTCTGAAATTTTGCTAGTCTATACCTTTAAAAGCAAAGCAAGAAACTTTTACACCACTTACAACAAAGATACGTATGACTAGTGTCACTCAAACTCCACCTGAAATGTGAAAATAGTATAAAATGGCTTAAGAGAGGAGGGATGACCGGGACACAGACCACCTTTGACACTTGGGGTCAGTCGACAGGCTGAGCCTCTCTTAACCCGTAACAGGGACACCTTTGGGTAAGATCTGAACACTTGGTTATTCCGAGTGCTTCCCCGGCAGACAGAAATCTCTGTAGAGTTGTTCTGTAACTTAATGCATTTTTAGCCAGGCTATATTACTCACATTCTTGGTATTTGCACATGCTTTGCGGGCAGTAATTCTATCACCGGCAATCCAAAAGAACTTGTGCATCTGTTGCTTCAATAAACTGCACTATTCATTAATCTAGCTGAGTGAGTTCTCATTGAATGCAACCAAATTCCTTAAGTGTGGCTGTGCTAGTTCATGGAGTGCAACTAGACTGAAAGTGTATGGTATTACGAGTGCATCCGTAATCGTGAGAGTTCAATACATTGAATGCGACCGGGATTGTAACACTGAATTGGGCATCACTCAGAATCTAAGCCCAGCCGCCCCCAGCCCCTCTGATACCTGAGGACAAGCTGGAACGCAGCGGGGTTTCTTTTCTGCCAAATTGCTTTGCCCTTTAACGCAACAGCATCTCAGTAATAAAAAGGGATCTCCCCATGCACTGCCTGATGGCTGGGCTCCTCCTCAAAACTTGGTGTCAGGAACAGATCCAAGGAATTGCATCCCAGAAAGGGCCCTTTGCTCTCTGGGTTCAGGGGCAAGAAGCTCATTGTCATGTTGTGACCTCTTAGAGATGGAGGTTGGATTTAACATTTAGCTCTTGGTGTCTAGTGGCGATAGAGCTGGTGACTGCTCACTGAAGTACGTACCCAGGTCTCTCCCACATGGGACATGGCAGCCGATGTCCTTCAAGAGAGGAATCCCGAGCCACCTGGAGAGCCTGGGGGATCTCCATGGACAGCCTGTGCCTAGCGTGGGAAGAGAATGGAGCTCCCCAAAGTGAGAGCGTGTCCAGGATAGTGTCACCCAAAGGTAAAGTGTTAAGTGCCCAGAGCACTGCAGCACTCTGCGGTCAGCACTGCCATGGGGCTAGGGGAGATGGGGGAGAGCTGGGGAAGGATTGGGCTGGGCTGGAGTGTGCTCAGGAGAGGACAATGCCGGTGTAGAGCTAAGCTGTGTGAGTGTGCAGGGTGGGGCACAGAGCAGGGTGCTCACGGTGCAGAGCAAGGTGACACGGTGAAGGAAGCAAGGCACCATAGGTGCAAAAGAGAGGGTCCCCGTCGGTGTCAAGTTCCCTGGACACCCCAGGGAATCTGCCCCAGGGAAATTGTCCCAGACCAGACCCACACACTGGTCATTTCCATCATTTCCATCTCTGACCATACACACTAGCCCTGAGGAGGGGACCTTTGCTGCATGGTCACCTCTGTCCTCCTTCGGGGCTCAGTGATACCCAACTCAACCACCATTATTAGGAAAAAGGAAACTGGTTTCCTACTGACTCTCATTACACGCCAAGTCCCAGAGCTCGTGCCACAGCTGGTCTCTCAGCCAAGCCCATTCCCAGAGAGCTCCAGCTAGATCAGGTGCTCATGCCTTGTCTCTACGAATTTTGAAAAACTCCATTGACTGAGATCCCACCAATCGTCTTCGGTCTTTGCTCCAGTGTTTGGCTCTGAGGGATTTCTCAAAACCCCAGCTCTCTCAGCCTCTCCTTGCACATAATGTGCTCCAGGCCCCAATCACCCTTCTGGCCCCTGCAGGACTCTCCCCAGTCTCTCAGGGTCTTTTTTGTGCCAGAGAGCTCCCTACTTGATACAGCAGTCCCAATGCTGTCCTGTAGTGGGTTAACTTTGGCCAGCAGCCAGACACCCACCTGGCTGCTCACCCACTCTTCGTACTCAAAGGGACAAGGGGAGCAAATAAGACAGAAAACCTCATACGCCAAGGTCAAAAAGGGAGTTCACTTAGTCATTACTATAATGGGCAAAGAAGAGTTGACTTGGGGAAGGTCAATTTAATTTATTGCCAATTAAAAAAGATTTAGTGAGTTAGAACTATGACAAAAATCTTAAAGACCATTCCCCCAGCCCACTCCTTTTGCCCAGGCTCAAATTATTCCATTATTCCCAATTCTACCCATCCCAACCCAAAGAGGAGCAGTGGGGATGGTGAATGGGGGGTTACGGTCAGTACATAACATCTCTGCCATTCCATCCTTCTCACAATTCACCTCTGCTCCAGCGTGGGTCCTCTCCATGGGATCCCATGGCATTTGTGTTCAGGGCTATGCGTTGTTCATTTCTTTCAGTCTTACTTTTCTCCTCCATACTCAAAGAGTCACAGAATCATTGTGGTTGGAAGGGACCTCTGGAGATCACCTAGTCATCCCCACCTTCTGAGGCAGGGTCAGTGATGGAAAATTGCTCGGGACCTTGTCCAGGTGGTTTTGGAATATCTCCATGGATGGAGACTCCACCACTTCTCTGGACAACCTGTTCCAGTGTTTGACCACCCTCACAGTCAAAAAGTGTTTTCTTGCATTCAGATGGAATTTTGTGTATTTTCAGCTGTGTCCGTTCCCCCTTGTCTTGCCACTGGGATCTACTGAGAAGACTTTGGCTCCCTCATCTTCATGCTCTCCCGGGTATTTATACACATTAATAACCCCTCCCCTTAGCTTTTTCTTCTCCAGACTGAATATTCCCAGATCTCTCAGCCTTTCCTCCTGTGAAGGATGCTAGAGTCCCTTAAACCAGCTTTGGGGTCCTTTGATGGACTTGCTTTATCAGGTCAAACGACTTTCTTGTACTGGGGGGCCCAGCACTGGACACAGCACTCCAGATATGGCCTCACGAGTGCTGAGGAGCAGGCGAGGGTCACCTCCCTCAATATGTCAGCAATGCTTTTCCTGATGCAGCCCAGGAGGCTGTTGGCCTTTGCCGTGGGGGTGCATTGATGGCTCATGCTCAGATTGTTGTCCTCTGGGACCCCAGGTTTCTTCTCTGCAGAGCTGCTGTCTAACCAGTCAGCCCCCAGCATGACGTCCTCCCCAGTGACTTTCTCAGCAGCAGCCGCTTGTCGTTGGAGATGGGCTTCGCCTCCGTCACAGCCCCCACGGTGCTGCAGAGTCACCTGGGACAGCAAAGCCCTCTCCTGCCAGGGCTGCACAGCCCAGGCCTGTTTCTCCCTGGCCTTGGGGACTGCAGATTTGCTCTCTCTGTGGGAACCTCATTCCTCATTAAGTTGCCACCTGCCGTCCTCTCCGGCATGCCTCTGCTCTGAAGCAAAGCTTTGCCACACAAGGAGCCCAATCTCTTGGTACCAGCTTTCCATGTGACAAATCTGCCCTTGGCGCTGATGCCACATCTGAGGTACCGCAGCCCAAATGGGCACCAGAGCCCGCAGCCGGGGGCACAGACAGCAGGAGCCCTGTGTGCCATAACAAAGCTGTGATGTTGGTGGAATAAGAGCTGAGGTGGGAAGGACAGCTCACACAGCTTTTGTGGTGGGTAGAGATGCAGCATCTTTTGGAGAGACCAACAGGGAGGACAAGGAGGGCGGGATGTCCTGGGTGACGACAGGGCAGCTCAGATATATGGAGCTCCTCTGTGGGACAGGCAACGGGTTAGGGGGGAACTTCTGTGGGTGGGTGTGACTGTTCACTCCACTCCTGCTTAGACTGTGGCTAACCCAGCTCGTGCTAAGGCCTGATGTATGCTGGGAGCAGCGCCATTAGGTCAAAGCGAGAGCACCACGGAGGCAGGACAGGTGGCCAGAAAGAGCTAAAAGGCCACGATGCAGCCATTATCACCTGCATACTGCTGTCTCCAGCAGCCATTATCTTTTGTCTGGCAGTTTCCTCAGAATCCACTAACTTATAGAAATGTTATAAACCAAACCTCCAAGCTGGAGGGTATAAAACACCCTCTTACCCCAAAAAGGTTTTGAAGTGGATCCAACAGCAGCTGGACTGCTGAGGCTTTCATGCTTCCCAACGCGATACAGGGGACACCCACACGGTGACGGACAAGGAAGGATGAGCAGTCTTACTCAGCTAGGTAACTAATTCTTTTCCTTTTGCTCATAGGTGCATGATACTAAGAGTTACAGGTTATAAGTTATATGACTTGAAGGGTGAGTAAGTGAACTGACGTGATAGACTAGTCTGGTTGAAAGGCGATTGAGCCCGTTTGTCACGTTTGTTTATCGTATTTCCAAATGAGCTCATGAAATAAAGTTTAAATCACAGAGGACATTGTCCTGTAAATTTGAGAGACCCAAATGGACTGTAACAGTGGGTCAAAGGAGAGGCCAGAAAGTATGACACTGGTACGTATTCAGTTTGGTTTGAAGCCAGCCAGCAGCTAAGCACCCACAGAGTCATTTGCTCCCTCCTTCCTGCCCCCACCACCCCCAGCGGGATGGGGGAAAGAATCAGAAGCACACAAGAGAGAAAACTCATGGGTCAAGACAAAGACAGTTTAATAGATGAAGCAAAAGCTGTGTGTGCAAGCAAAGCAAAATGAGGAATTCAGGGGCTACGTCCCATCGGCAAGCAGATGTTTCGCCATTTCAAGGAGAAGGGCTTCATCACAGGTATCAGTTACGTGGGAAGACAAATGCCATGACCACGACTGTCTCCCCTTTTTCATTCCTTCATTGAGGGTTGGGGTTTTTTGTGTTTTGCTGAGCCTAACATCATAGGTATGGAATATCCCTTTGGTCATTTTGTGTCAGCTGTCCCAGCGGTGCCCCTGACAACTTCTTGCATAGCCCCCAGCCTACTTTCTGTGGGGGCAGAGTGTGAGAGAGAGAACGCCTTCACGCTCTGCAAGGACTGTTCAGCAACAGCAAAAACACTGGTGTGTTATCAGAGCTGTTTTAGTAACAAACCCAAAGCACAGCACCATATGTGCTGCGATGAAGTAAATTAACTCCCTCCCAGCCAGATCCAGGACCAGTTACAGGTCATAGAGTCAGGGTGAGGAATGAACAGTGTCTTATTTAAATGACCTGAGGAAATCTGTGGATCGTAGAACCTGGCTTTTATGGGGGACGCAGTCTCCTTGGTAGTCATTGGTCAAGTGAGACGGCAGGATGCAAACCATCCAGGAAATTTCTTGTGGTGTTTGCAGAAACGTTCTTAGCACAGCCGCCAAACGGTCCTTTCAGTCTTCTGCTCACCGGGACCTGGTAGTCCCAAAAGAGGAAGAGATGGTCAGGGCTGTGAAGAGCAGTGTTCGCCTTGACTGTGGTGACCATGAAATTGTGATCTCCCGCATCCCCAGGGATGTGGGAAGGAGAGTAACAGAGCACAGACCCTGGACATCAGGGAATGAGACCTTGGCCTATTGGGGGCACTGGCAGGTGGGATCCCATGGGGGCAGTGCCAAGGCCCTGAGAGCATCCATAAGGCTTCATGACCCTGACCAGCCTCACCTGTGGCCTCGACCCACAACTCCGTCCATGGGCCCAGCAGACCATTTAAACCCAGGCCCGAGTTTCAGCCCCAGCTTGTTCTATGCTGTAGGTGTACAGACACAGCCATAGACACAGCCTTGCCAGACCATGGACCTTGTTGTTTCGGGCTTGGAGACTCACTTCCCAGCTTGGTTCTTTATGGGATGTTCAATGACATGACACCGTGGCCCTCCAAGTGCCAGACTCCAGCTGATTCACAGAGGCCTCGGGCCTTTCTGCTTCCTTTCTTCCCATCCCTTGGTCAGGTTTGGGGAGGAGAGGAAGGAAAAGCAGGTGAGGTTCCTGGGTGCCAATGATTGAAAGGGGGAACAGAGCCCCCACATGTGAAATGATCTAAAGACTCTGCTAGTTCAAAACTGTTATCTTCAGCTCCTTTCTCAGAGGTCTTAAGTCTTCATCAGGAACCTGGAAGTGCTGAGGTCCCTCCAGCTCCCTCTCTTTTAGCTAGTAAGTTGGCAGTACCCAAGCCAGAGGCTTTGTTTCAATTCTGTTTGCAGCCTAGAGCGCCCCACGGTCTGCAGATATGCCAGGAAACTTGCATAAGGAACCCGCTTCTCTGGACAAGAAGGTGTCTGTTCCCAGGAATCTCAGGCGGCATGGCACACCCATAGCTGTGTTCAGGGAGCTGGTCAAATGCCTCATCTCCATGTTTGCAGCAGTGGCTTAGCTGCCCGGTTCATGTGTCAACTCTCTCTGTGGATGCTGACGTTTACTCAGCTACCTGGTCTGACCTCAGAGCTGGCCCTGCTTGGAGCTGGGCGTTGGACTAGAGACCGCCTGAGCTCCCTTCCACCCTGAATTGTCCTGTGATGTCGTGTGAGAGACTGAACTGTGAAACGTGTGTCTCACAGATTGCTTGTTTAAGGTGAACGAAGACTGGTTGTTTAAGCTGGCCGCAGAATGCGGGAAGGACAGCTGCAACGACACCGAGTCCTCTGGTTTGTGAAACATCAACCTGCCCAGTCAAGCAATAGTGTGAGGCGTGTGCGCATATGCAGGAACGCGAAGAGTTGCAAGTACCTACAATTGTCGTGGAAACCGCAGCCCCTGAATGGGGGGATAAAAGGAACTGTGGAAGTAAACTTTGTGCGGTTGCCCACTGCGAAACCACGGAGAGGCTCAGACCCCCGGGATGCCGTGGATTCATGGTGGTGACTATTCTCGCAACTCTATCCTGACTGCTTGTTTGATTTCTACCTTTTCCTTCAACTCTACCCTATTGATACTATTTTCCACTTTTGATAATAAAAAGCTGTTTTAGGCGAACCACAGAAGGAGAGAGGAGAGAGATAATGATTCTGACAGTTCCAGCGAGGAGGATTTTAGTCCGGTGGCAGGGAGAACTAGGAGAGGAAATGCTCGGAATGTGCAGGCTAAGGGACAAGCCCCCCTCAGGCAAGTCGTAGGACTGGATGAGCCACCAGTTTGGGTAAAAGTGCCATTTTCAGTGTCAGATTTGAAGGCGTTGAAAGAAATGGCAGGTGAATATAGGGAGGATCCCGAGCGGGTGGCAAAGGTTATGGAGACTATAATCAAAAATCAGGATCCGGATTGGAAAGATCTGCAAGTCATTTTGAATAATGTAGTGTCCTATGATGAGAAAAGATTGATTCTGGCTAAAGCTAAGGAAGAAGCAGAATGGGTGCATGTCCAAGCTGTAATAGCAGGATGGATAGAGGATCATTTCCCTTCTAATAATCCCAGTTGGGATCCTAACATCCAGGCTCAAAGATTATTATTATCTGAATACCAGCGACTGATTTTGTATGGTGTCCGGAATGCAATTCCAAAACCAAAGAATTGGTCTAAATTGTATCAGGTCATTCAAGGAAAGAATGAGGACTCCTCTTCTTTCTTTGAAAGATTCATGGAGGCTGCGAGAAAATATACTGATTTGAATGCAGACAATGAAGCAGATGCTGTCTCGTTGATCCGCATCTTTATGGAACAGTCTAATGCGGACATAAAATGGAAATTACAGAAACTAGAGGGGGCAGACGCTCGTTCATTGGATAAAATGTTAGAGCATGCCTGGAAAGTGTATAACAACAGGGAAAACGTGGAGGAAGTGAAGCAGAGAAAAGAAAGGCTTAAAGATAATAAGATGCTGGGAGTAGCCATAGCCCAAGAAACTAGCAAATTCACAGTCCCCGTAAAGGGAAAAAGATTTCCTGGTGGATTGCGGAGGGTTGAAGTACTGCTGGAGGTGGATCAGTGTGCTTACTGCAGGCAAAAAGGACGCTGGAAAAGGGAGTGCCCGCAGCTGAAAAGACAGAGTCATAAGGAGATGCCAAATCAGGCTGCTAAAATGATGACAATAGATTCAGACTGAGGGAGACTGTGGGAAAAATTGGAACCCGCCCCAACAGAACACCTGGTTATAGCAAAGTTGGGGAATGAAAACGTAAAATTTTTAATAGATACGGGGGCTACTTATTCGGTATTAAATACATGTGAAGCTAATTTGCGTAATCGGAGTACGTCTATTATTGGTGCCACACGGCGGAGAGAAAATCGGCTGTTTTTCCAGCATTTAAAGTTTAAAATTGAGAAAAGGGTGTTAACCCATCAATTTCTTTATATCCCAGATAGCCCTGTGCCGCTATTAGGACGAGATTTATTAAGCAAATTAAATGCACAAATTACTTTCAAAGGAGGAAAAATCCAAGTTCATGTTCCTGAAAGTAAAGGATTGGATGCTCCAGTTTTTATGTTACAGAAGGAAGTTGAGAGTGTGCACATACCAGAAGAATTTGAACAGGCTGTAACACCTCTAGTATGGGCTTCAGGAGTACCAGGACGATCCCTAATGGCGGAACCAGTAATCATTCAGTTGAAACCAGACGCCAGACCTGTAAGACGAAAACAGTATCCAATGAAATTAGAGGCAAGAAAAGGATTAGAACCTTTAATAGAATGATTTATAAATTTTGGATAGTTAAAGGAGTGTCAGTCAGAATACAACACCCCGATTGTGCCAATTAAAAAACTGCATTCAGAAGAATAAAGACTGGTCCAAGACCTAAGGGCTATAAACCAAATTGCACAGGATGTTCACCCAGTAGTGGCAAATCCACACACTCTCTTGACCACTTTGAAGGCAACAGACAAATGGTTCACTGTACTGGACTTAAAAGATGCTTTCTTTTGCTGTCCACTAGCAACTGCAAGTCAAGTACTGTTCCCTTTTGAGTGGGAGAGCCCTAAGGCAGGTAGAAAGACCCAGTTGTGTTGGACAGTATTACCACAAGGATTTAAGAACAGTCCTACAATCTTTGGAAATCAATTAGCCAAGGAATTAGAGGATTGGCAAAAGATGCATAAAAACATCACCTTGCTACAATATGTAGATGACATACTGTTAGCCGCAAGTGACAAGAAGAATTCCATACACATGACTATAGAGCTCCTAGACTTTTTGGGGTCAGCAGGGTACAAGGTGTCCCGGAAAAAGGCACAAATCCCCAGCAAGAGGTAATGTATCTAGGGTACACAATTTCCCAAGGCCAGCGTAGTCTTGGAACTGAAAGAAAAGAGGCCATCTGCCAAATCCCCGAACCAAGATCAAAACAAGAGCTCAGAGCATTTCTGGGAATGGCCGGATGGTGTCGCCTGTGGATAATAGACTTTGGACTCACTGCCAAACCCTTATATGAAGCTGTACAAGGGGAAAGAAATCTCCTTGTCTGGACTCAGGAGTGCAGAGATGCATTCATAAAATTGAAACAGGCCTTAATGAATGCTCCAGCTTTAGGCCTTCCGAATTTGGAAAAACCATTTGAACTGTTTGTGCATGAAAGGCTGCATATTGCCTTAGGGGTCTTGGCCCAGAAGTTGGGATCATGGAAAAGACCCGTGGGGTATTTTTCAAGACAGTTAGATAATGTTAGCAGAGGATGGCCAGCATGTGTCCGAGCAGTGGCAGCTACATTATTATTGATCCAAGAGGCCCGAAAAATTGACACTTGGGCAGAAATTAACCGTATTTGTACCCCATGCAGTTACAGCAGCACTGGAACAAAAAGGAGGACACTGGTTGTCACCAAGCCAGATGCTGAAGTATCACAGAATCACAGAATCACTAAGGTTGGAAAAGACCTGTAAGATCATCAAGTCCAACCATTAACAAAAAAAAAAAAAACCAAAAAGCAAAAAACCAAAACCCTACACCCACCACATACCACACAGCACCATGCCCATTAAGCCACGTCCCACAATGCCATATCCACACGCTCCTTGAATACCTCCAGGGAGGGTGACTCTACCACCTCCCTGGGCAGCCTATTCCAATGTTTCACTACTCTCTCAGTAAAGAAATTTTTCCTAATATCCAGCCTGAACCTCCCCTGGATCAACTTGAGGCCATTTCCTCTTGTCCTATCACTCGTCACTTGGGAGAAGAGGCCAACACCCACCTCTCTGCAACCCCCTTTCAGGTAATTGTAGAGAGCGATAAGGTCTCCCCTCAGCCTCCTCTTCTCCAGGCTAAACAACCGCAGCTCCCTCAGCCGCTCCTCATCAGACTTGTGCTCCAGACCCCTCACCAGCTTCGTCGCCCTTCTCTGGACACGCTCCAGCACCTCAATGTCTTTCTTGTAGTGAGGGGCCCAAAACTGAACACAGTATTCGAGGTGCGGCCTCACCAGAGCCGAGTACAGAGGCATGATCACCTCCCTGCTCCTGCTGGCCACACCATTTCTGATGCAAGCCAGGATGCCGTTGGCCTTCTTGGCCACCTGGGCACACTGCTGGCTCATCTTCAGCCGGGTGTCGATCAACACCCCCAGGTCCTTTTCTGCGGGGGAACTTTCCAGCCACTCATCCCCAAGCCTGTAGCGTTGCCTGGGGTTGTTGTGGCCAAAGTGTAGAACCCGGCACTTGGCCTTACTGAACTTCTTCCAGTTGGCCTCAGCCCATCCATCCAGCCTGTCCAGATCCCTCTGCAGAGCCTTCTGACCCTTGAGCAGATCAACACTCCCGCCCAACTTGGTGTCATCTGCAAACTTGCTGAGGGTGCACTCTATCCCCTCATCCAGGTCATCAATAAAGATATTAAACAAGACCGGCCCCAAAACTGAGCCCTGGGGGACTCCGCTTGTGACCGGTTGCCAACTGGATTTCACCCCATTCACCACAACTCTCTGGGCTCGGCCATCCAGCCAGTTTTTAACCCAGTGTAGAGTGCACCTCTCTAAGCCATGAGTCGCCAGCTTCTCCAGGAGAATACTGAGGGGAACAGTGTCAAAGGCTTTGCTGAAGTCCAGGTAGACCACATCAACAGCCTTCCCCTAGGCAGGTCACCTGGTCATAGAAGGAGATCAGGTTGGTCGAGCAGGACCTGCCTTTCATGAACCCGTGCTGGCTTGGCCTGATCCCTTGGTTATCCTGCACGTGTCCCGTGAGCGCCCTCAAGATGAACCTCTCCATAATCTTCCCCGGCAAGCTGTTCTGGAACAAGACGATGTGGAGCTGAAAGTAACCACAATTCTGAATCCAGCGACCTTCCTAACTACTGATCCTGGTGGGGAAGAATTAGCAGATGACTGTTTGCAAACTGTGGAACAGACATAGTCCAGCAGACCAGACCTGAAAAACCTACCAATGGAAAATGCAGACTGGAACCTGTTCGTAGATGGTAGTAGCTTTATGCATAAGGGAACACGAAAATCAGGTTATGCAGTAGTAACTGTTAAGGAAGTAACTGAGGCTAAAGCTTTGCCATCTAATACCTCAGCCCAGAAAGCAGAACTCATAGCCTTGCTGAGAGCTTTAGAACTGTCAAGAGGCAAAAGTGTTAATGACTGGACAGACTCAAAATTTGCCTTTGGAGTGGTCCATGCTCATGGAGCCATTTGGAAAGAAAGGGGACTTCTAACATCTCAGGGATCCCCAATCAAATATGGGCCAACAATCCAACAAGTACTACAGGCAATTAATTTACCCGGATTTGTGGCAATTATGCATTGCAAGGCACATCAAATTGGAAATAGCCCAATGCATATAGGGAAACGTATGGCAGATAAAGCTGCCAAAGAAGCAACTAAAGGTCAAATATTGCTCATTTTGCCAGAAAAAGTTCAGAACTTGGGACCTAAAAGTCCACAATATACACCAGAAGGTAATCAATTAGCTAACCTACTGAAGGCAACCAAAACCCAAGAAGGATGGTGGGTAACCCCTTCACACCAAGTAATAGTTACCCAAGAGACCATGCGTGAAATAGCCAATAGAAAACACCAAGAAACTCACTGGGGAATTGAAACAATGGTCAAGGCATTAAAATCACAAGTGCTAAGTGTTTGAATGACTGCAATAATTAAGAGCATTGTAAAGAAATGTGAGTTATGCTCAAGGAATAATCCTCACTTACCCTGAAGGCCTTTACCAGGGGTGACTAAAAGAGGAAACAGTCCAGGAGACTTCTGGCAAATAGACTTTTCTGAATTACTGCGACAGAATGGGTACCGGTATGTTTTAGTAACGCTAGATACTTTTTCAGGTTGGCCAGAAGCTTTCCCTTGTCACACCAACAAGGCAAAAGAGGTAGCAAAAGTGCTACTTAAGGAAATAATACCAAGATTTGGGGTACCCATAGGACTGTCTTCAGATAGGGGCCCACACTTCATAGCAGAAGCTGTTCAAAGTCTAACTGAGGCATTGGGGATAAAATGGGATCTCCATACCCCATGGAGACCTCAATCAAGTGGAAAGGTAGAAAGAATGAACCGAAGTTTAAAAAGACAAATCAGTAAAATTTGTCAAGAGGCTCAGATAAAATGGCTGGATGCTTTACCCTTAGCTTTGCTATGGATGCGCATCCAACCTAGATCTAAAGAAAAGGTCAGTCCTTTTGAGATCGTGTGTGGTAAACCTTATTAAATGACTGAAACAGGAGTTAATCCTGACATTGCAGAGAGACATTATTTAAAAGGATATGTTATCTCTCTGGGAAAGGTTTTGCCCTCTCTTCACAGATACGTCTCTGTGAGGGCGCCACTATCTTTGGACGTGCCTGTGCATCACTACCAACCAGGGGACTGGGTGTAGCTGAAGACATGGTCAGACGAGCTGTTAAAAGAGAAGTGGAAAGGACCTCTTCAAGTTTTACTCACCACCTACACTGCTGTCAAGCTTGACGGAGTCGCTCCGTGGATACATCACAGCAGGATAAAGCCAGCTGCATCACCACAATGGACAGTTACACAAAAGGGACCTTTACGTTTAAAATTAACATGGGAATCCTGAAGTTCTGGGTTATATCTCTTGCAGCGATGTCAGGAAATGCAGAAATCGATATAGATGAAGAGGTCAATACAGATTTGGATGAAAACCTCATTCTAACTTTAATACAAGGGTTTGGCAAAATGCATAATCTTACCAATGTTACAATATGCATTCCGATCCCTCACTCGGCCAGTCAGCCTATTCCACGGGGCACTATACCAGTGAATTTATCTTTACTAGAAGACTATGACAATATCACAGGAGCCTTTAAACAGGCCAATGTTTCTTATTATTTGGACAAAGACAATAAACGTAGACAAAGAGGAAACGATGTTTTACAAGATGCTACTTCTTGGAGATCAGGGGACAGCAGAACAGTATTTGGGAGAGGCTCAGAAAAACAATGTCCCAAGGGATCGCATCCCTTAGATGCCCAGTTTCTCCAAATAGCATTGGCAGCCTCTGGTGGGCAGGCTGCAGGATTACTGAAACTTTGTGTCACTAATAAGAGGGTACCCAATGTCACCACTGCTCCGGAATGCAACAACCTTAGAACAAAACTCAAAACTTGGACTAGACCTTTGGAGGGATACTGGAACTATACAGGGAGTGTGGATTGGTGCTTTAATTGGGGAACGAAAGTCACTTATGTTAGCCGAACCAATTGGATGTGCTCCAATGTTTTAAATTCTAGTAAAATATCAATCCTAAATTCTACCTTAACAATGATGAAACATTGCAAAAGTCAAAATTTTTCGATTAATGATTGCAAACAAGATATTCCTTCCCCAGGCTACACAACCTGGATTACATCAGATGGATATTGGACTACCCAATTACGACTTAGTACAACAACTAGACAAATAACTTTAGGATTACTGACCCTATGTCCCATACGGAAAAAGAGTCCAATCAAAGCTCAATATTGGGGATGAGTTAAAAGAAATACTGAGACAGAAGAAGATTCCGATATTTGGACGCAGCCTTCCACAGCAGTGCAATGTGAATGGGGACTTCAAAGTTACCAGGGCTGATGGCTTTAGAAAATCGAATGTTAATAGAAAATCTAACTTGGCAGGTGGAAGCCTTATCGAGAGCCACTCAAAAAAGATTCCAAACTGTAAACAAGCAAATTCAAACTAACACTAAAATACCACTCCAGAATAGACTGGTCTTGGATTTACTATTAGTCAAGGAACAAGGAGTATGTGGATATCTTAAGTTAGACCAAGGACACTGCTGTATCAACATCCCTAATATCACTGGAAATCTGCAAGAACAATTAGACAAAATGAGAAAGGTAGCAAGAGATAGTAGCGCAACAAGAGAAGTAGCTGAAAATAATTGGTTCAACAAAATTCTCCAAGAATTAAGTGGGTGGTCTTTGAAAGGATGGTTAGCTACATTGTTAGGAGTAATATAGGTGATCATGATTGCGATTATTATAGGGATCTGCATAGGCTGTACTAAAAGGGCCATTGAAAGAAACATATGGAAATAGTGAAAAATTGACTGCTTCAAAAGAGAGGATTGAAACCTAAGAAAATTTGACTAACCCAAAACATGACTACTACAAACAATCACTTTGACTGCATCGCAAAACTGATATAATAATACCAGAACGTCAAACTGAGCTAGTATCTGAATCACTGAAAATTTCCATACTAACTATGTATAAGATAACTGATTTTTCCATAAAATGACTTCTACAAGGCTCTTTAATAAGATAAGAATATTGATAAGTAATAGTATTTGACAAGTGTTAAGAAAATCGATAGTGATAGTATTAATGGTATTATTGCATGTTTAATGAATTAGGTTAAGAATTAAAGTATTTCATATTCTATTAGATTATAAGAAAATGAGATAGATCTAAGACTGTGTGGTAAGATTAATCATCTTCTAATTGATGAAATCTAAGTAAAAAGTGAGACTTATGAGATTATAGAATATATCCACAAGTCTCAAAGAGGGGAAAGTTACAGGACATCTTGAAAAATGAGTGTTAAAAGCAAGCAAGAACATCTTGGGAGAGAGTGTGAGAACGTCTTGGGAAACAAGTGTCGAAAACAAGTAAGAAGAATGTAGAGAAGATGCTTCATAACAACTGCACCTGCGATTAGAGATAAAGACTGCATTCACTAACTCTCTGCTAACATGCAATAACGATTAACACAAGGACAAGTCTTAGAAAAATAGAATGGACTGCCAAAATAGTGCCCTTGAGTTAACTTGGTTCATTATAATCTCATTCTAATGCTAAAGAACACACCTCCTAGCTAGAAAAGCCCCCAACCCAGTTAAGCCCCCGACTCTCCGAGCATGCGTGGTGAATTAAGAGAACTGTAACTTTAAGATGAAGTAAGAAAAGTATTAACCAATAGTTAATTAAGGGGTAGAACCAGTAGGCATAACTAACTATGTTAACTGTTCTAAATACCTGTCATGATTTTACCCTGGTGTGCATGTTAGGAGGAGAAATCCCCCATGCACCCAGCGCTGCGATAAACCAATGTCGGCTTTCTAAACTATCATTTGGCTTGGACGGTTTTCTTCGTTACGATTTTCGGTAACACCACCACACCTTGGCAGTTCTTCCATCAATGTGGCACTTCTGTGATGGCACGCGGGGCTCCAGCTCCTCCTGTCTGTGCCCCAGGCTGAGGGCATTGGTGCACGTTTGGGCTGCTGCACCTCAGCTGCTGCCCGCTGGGGCCCACCTCAGACTTGTCACAAACTAAACTGGAACTGAGTCCCAAGACCCCATATATGTAAAGGCTTTGCTACATGGCAGAGATGTGCTCGGAATGGATTGCAGATGGCAACGTAAAAGATGATATGAGATGTAGGTGCAGCTGTAGATGTAGATGTAGATGATGAGAAAAGCGACATGAGGTGCCCACAGAGTGAGCAAACCCTGCTGCCACTGAATCCAGATGGAAGAGGGCCTGGGCTGTGCAGCCCTGGCAGGAGACCATGAGACACCATAGTCATCACCATACATCCAGGTGATGGAGAAGAGAAAGAGAGAAACTTAGCTCTCCTGGTGCAAAATAACTCCACTGGGGCAGATGAATACCTCTATAGGCTGCCCTGTCCATACCGAGTGGGGACAAATTTCATTGTCCTAAATGTGGCCATCTGCTCTCATTTCAGTTGGCCAAAGGAATTTCCCAATGGCCTCCAAGATGGACACTGCCCTGTCCATAAGAATTGCTCCACTAGAGCCTGCAGTTTCCTGCACATACCTTGGGCCACCTCTGGCACCTCAGATGCCACCAGGAATTTGCATCTGAAGCACTCACTCCTGCCCTCCATCTCCATTAATTAGCAGGGGAGCTGAGACTAAAAGCTCCCATGCAAATGTCCATTTTTGCACACCTGAAGAGAGGCAAGAGAAATCCCACCTCCTGTGGGTTTGTGACAGGCATGGGAGGGAGCTGAGACCACTTCCAGCCCCAGGATTACAAACCCAGAATAAGATGCCTCGATTGCCTCAGCTGAATCTCCTCCCTCAGAAGTGGTCAAGGAGATCCCTCACACTCACTGGCTATTCTGCCTACTGATGGGACAAGGAAAGGTGATATTTAGATTGAACTCTCTCTCTGAGCAGGAAAATGACAGTGCTGGAAAGAAGCGTCTCTCCCCAGCTGAGGAAGGGAACAGCAGTGATTCCTTCAGCCTGTTTCACAGCAGGTTCCCCCAGAGCCCCAGGGACACCTGGGGGGAGCCCAGAGGGGGCAGAGAAAGTGCTGCCTTGGGCTGGTCCTCTGCTGCTGAGCTGGGCTGGGCTCCTGGGGTGGAGGGAGGGAGCTGATGGCAAGTGGGCAGTGCTGTAGAGAGAGAGCCCTGCCCAGGAGCAGCTTTTCTTCAAAGCGCAGCAGGGCTGAGGGCACTGCCCGCAGGCACTGAGGGGAGAGGAGCGAGGCAGAGAGACTTTAAAGGCAGTGTGGAGTGGGAGGACGGAGGAGAGTTGATTGGCAAAGAAATCTTCACAGCCCTCTATATGGTAAGTCTCTGAGCTGCAGGGCAATAATAATGAGTATTCTGCAGGACTCTCCTAGACCTGGTTCATCCCATAGCCTGTAGGAACTTCCAGGAGGACTCTCACAGATTCCCTAGTATAGAGGAGAAGGATGTGCTCCGCAGCAGGGATTCCTCCCTGCACTGTCAGAGGGACAGGGCACGATGGCTGCCTTCTCCCGGGGATGGCTGCAGGGGTGTGAAGGTGGGTGTGCATCCAGGGGTGCCCAGGGCTGTCCTTCAGAGCAGGGTCCCTGCACCCCAGGGCACTGTGAGCTGGGACAGGGACTCCGCTGCCTGCCAGGGTCAGCACTCAGCCTGCCCAGGGAGCTCCCCAGGGCACTGCGGGGAGAAGCTCAGGGTGGAAGGAGTGACCGCTAGCCAGGCAGGGTCCTTCTGCTGTTGAGAGGGTGCTGTGTGTGTCAGGGCTGCTCACAGCACCACATCACCCCCAGAACATTTCTGGAGAGGATCTTTCAAAGATGACAGTCAAGGCAAGGCTTTCCTGCTTCAGCTTGTGCATTCCTGAGTCTTTGCATTAAAGGTTATACTAGTTGGATGGGTGGGAACGGAAATGGATCCGTCAGGTGTGGACAACCCTCTGAGACACCTTAACAGTTACACTGAGAGATCCCAGGACAAGCTCACCAAGTGACCCTTTCCAGAGGAGACTTTGCCATAGGAAGGTCAATGAAGTTGCTCTTTGAGACAGAGTTGCTTTCCCGACCCTCAGTTCATGTCCTGCACTGAGGGAGAGGAGAGAGGGCAGGGAAAGAGTAATGGAGGTGTTGACTTTGGACAAGACACCGAGACTCCAGGAGCATTGCCCTGAGAGATGGGTAGGTCTGCAAGGAACCTCATCTAGTCCCCTAAGGCACTGCTCAGCCTACAGACAGCAGGGCAGCATCACCTCGGTGGTGTCTGTGGGACTTGTTTGAGCTGCTCCTTAGCTTCTGCACAGACAGAGATGCCGCTGGGCAGTGCCCTGCTGCCAGGAGGTGTCTGCAGGGCAGAGCTGAGCACACAGCGGGTGCGTTGGGGTCTTGAGCACTGGCAGGGAGCAGACACATGGGGACAGGGAAATAGCTCCTGGCAGGGAGAGCTCCAGGCAGCAGAGACATGGGCAGGGAGGGAGAGGGAGCTACGCTCAGAAAGACTGTGGGAGGGGGAACTGTGTACCTCCCTGCCATCCCCTGCAGTGCAGAAACCTCCCCTGGAGCACACACCACCCCCACATCGGGTCTCCTCTGCCATGTAGGTCTATCACAGCCTGTGGAAATGCATTTTGCAGGGCTGGGAGAGAGCCAATGCTCCTTATGGATGCCCCATCTTTAGGACATTTGACTCTTTTCCTTGGGGGGTCCTGCTGGGCTGCAGGGTGCTCTCCAGAAGGGCACAGCTCACCCATGGCATCTCTGTGTTATGCAGGAGCCCCATGGAGAAGACAACTCAGCGCTAAGGCCACAGAAATGCTGCTGGGTGGCTCCACACAGGCAGCGGCAGTGAGCCCTCTGTGCCCCTGGCTGGGAGGGGAGAGCTGAGATCCTCCTTGGGTACGCTGAGGCAGGGTGAGGGGTTTGGAGGTCTGCACTTGGCAACTGGATTTCTTTTGCTCTCAGCAGCGTCCAGTTTCTTTTGGGGGGAACACTTGAGTGCTATCGTCCTCCAGCTCAAAGAGGTGCCAGCACAAGGCAGCTGAGACCAGGGCTGATGGGCAGACTGGCTGTCCTCACTCTGCACTAAGGGACGGCCCCTTTGCTTCTCAGGACCCACAAGGTTTCACTTGAAGGGCAGTACTAATGCCAAGGATTTCTGCCTTAAAAACACTCCTCAGTGGTGGTGGGACCACTAGAGCAGAATAAACAAAACAAAATCCTCCCAGCTCTGCTCCAGGGTTGGGTGACTTGGGAGAGACAGTGGGGAAAAGCTCTTTGATATCACGAGCAGATTTAACCTATTTCCTATTTCCCTATTGCTGTAGGGCAGCGCTGGCTCCCCCAGAGCCCACCGCAGAGTGCACTGCTGCCAGGGTCACCCTCAGCCAGCACCAACCATAGCTCACAAAAGCGACCTGCCAAACGTCTTCTTGATTAGGGACAGGTGATATGGGGACTTCTACAAGAAATGGAATAGATTTTGCTCAGAGAAATCATTCCTAACTCATTGATGTCTTTTCCTCCATGAACAGGCTCCCATGCCATGAGGGACCAAATGTCCAATGGAAGCTTCATTACCGAGTTCCTCCTCCTGGCATTCGCAGACACACGGGAGCTGCAGCTCTTGCACTTCTGGCTCTTCCTGGGCATCTACCTGGCTGCCCTCCTGGGCAATGGCCTCATCATCACCACCGTAGCCTGCGACCACCACCTCCACACCCCCATGTACTTCTTCCTCCTCAACCTCTCCCTCCTTGACCTGGGCTGCATCTCTACCACTCTCCCCAAATCCATGGCCAATTCCCTGTGGGACACCAGGGCCATCTCCTATGGGGGATGTGCTGCTCAATTGTTTATCTTTTTCTTTCTGATGTCAGCAGAGTATTTTCTTCTCACTGTCATGGCCTATGACCGCTACGTGGCCATCTGCAAACCCCTGCACTACGGGACCCTCCTGGGCAGCAGAGCTTGTGTCCACATGGCAGCAGCTGCCTGGGGCAGTGGGTTTCTCAATGCTCTGCTGCACACAGCCAATACATTTTCACTACCACTCTGCCAAGGCAATGCCCTGGACCAGTTCTTCTGTGAAGTCCCCCAGATCCTCAAGCTTTCCTGCTCAGACACCTACCTCAGGGAAGTTGGGCTTATTGTGGTTAGTGCTTTTCTGTTTTTGGGGTGTTTTGTTTTCATTGTGCTGTCCTATGTGCAGATCTTCAGGGCCGTGTTGAGGATCCCCTCCGAGCAGGGACGGTACAAAGCCTTTTCCACCTGCCTCCCTCACCTGGTCGTGGTCTTCCTGTTTCTTAGTACTGCAATGGTTGCCTACCTGAAGCCGCCCTCCATCTCCTCCCCACTTCTCAATCTGATGGTGTCTTTTCTGTACTCAGTGGTGCCTCCAGCACTGAACCCCCTCATCTACAGCATGAGGAACCAGGAGCTCAAGGATGCCCTGAGCAAACTGGTAACTGGACGTCTTTCAGCAGCCATAGGCTGCCCACCTTCCTCTGCAGCTGCCTCCCAGTCTATGATGTCGTGACAGGCCAAGTCTGCCTTCCCTGTATTTTTTTTTCCTTTTTCCACTTTTTATGTTATTGTCTTCAAATACATAAAATTATGCCTCCCCTTAGTGATCCACCCATCTTGTGTGACCCGGAGACTTTGTTTAAATGGGAAAACATTTTCTTTAAGAAAATAAAAGAACCTGCAGCAACTTCTTGGATTATGATGCACCTTCAGCGTAGCAGAAATGAATGGGAAATAGAAACGTCTTTCTGGCTGCACCAGCTTGGGGCAGGCTGCTTTGTGCTGGGGGAATCAGGAGCTCTTGAGGACCAGAAGGACTAGGACTCTTGTGCCAGCCTGGGGAGACGGGATGGCCCAGAGGGGCTGCAGACCTCTCAGGATATGCTGGAGAGAAGAACAGTGGACACAGGGTGACACTGACCTCCTAGTCCTTGTGGCCCCCCATCTCTGAGGCTGACTCCTCTCTGCCCCCCAGGGGCTGCTGTGCCCTTCAGAGGGGCTGGGGCTCTGGGATGAGTGCCCAGAGCTCTGCAGCACCCTGTGGCAAGTAGTGCTGTGGGGCCAGACCAGAGTGAGCTGGGCTGGAGAGAGGGCAGGGGAGGTAGGAGGTCTTGGAGGGAGCTGGGCTGAGCTGGAAAGTTCCTGCGAGAGAAAAACATCAGTGTACAGCTTGTACTGCATGACTGCGCAGGGTGAGGGCTCACATTGGGCAGCTAGTGGTTCACAGACAGGGCTCCTGGATGGGAGCTGAGACGCGCAGGTGCAGGAGAGAGGAGGCCAGTCTGTGCCCTTGGTGGCATGGACAGACCGGGAAGGTGGCCCAGGGCCTTTTTCACACTCTTGACTCTGTCACCAGCCATTTCCAGGGCTGGCCGTTCACCCAGTTTATGGGTAAGTCTGGCTGTGAGGCCATCTCCATTCTCCTGCTGGGCTCAGTGCCTGCATGGGGGGAAATGGCCAGCTCTGACCAGCTGCTGCTGAAGAGTGATTGGCCCTGAGCAGCAGTGATTGGCCATGTGTAGGCCTGGGAGAGAGGGTCGGGAGATGTCCCTGAGAAACAAGGTGATGACCGATGGCTTTAGCAAATCCTTCCAGCCATGCCTGAGCCCAGAAACGGAAAGCAGTGTATCTGTGCGGGTGGAGGAGGAGGAGGAGGTTTTTCCTGGGAAGGTGTCATGAAGAAAGTCCCCTCTTGTGCACAGCAAAGATAAGGAAGATGTCTCCATGTTGTGTGCATGCCTCACCCTGGCAGAGAGGGAATGCCCGCTGCTGGGGGTGGCTGTGTTCAGTTTGCCTCATGAGCTGGCCTTGCTCTCTTCCCCTCCTTCACTGCCCACACTTGGATGGACCACAAGAACCATCCATGATGCTGGAAAATGCATGACCCTCCCAGAGGGAGGTCCCATAACTGCAGGGGAAGCGGGAAGGGTTTGTGAGACCCATGGGAGTGCAGGGAGAGAGCGGGGTGTGCCCAGCAGTGAGTGTGCTAAGGGCAGGAAGAGGACCTGAAATAGCAGGGGAGGTGTGGGTGTGTGTGCTGTCATGCTGAAGTGAAATAGGTTGAGCGTTGACTTTAAAGGATGCAGGAGAAGATCGATGTGCATCTCAGTGCTGGGATGAGGATATACATAAAGGATTCAAGCAAGTGTGGGGCTGGGACATCTTGAGAGCTAGAGGAGCATCATGAGGGCTTTGAAAGAAACCGGATAGGTTGTGGGGAACTCAGAGGCACTGGCAAATCTTCAGCTTTGTGTTTGAAGCAACAGCCAGTGAGGACAGAACGCCATCAGTAAAACTTGGGATATCATGGGGTCAGAGCAAGGTGGGAAGCAGCGGGTTGGCTAAAATCTGCAGGGAAACAGGCAGAGGCATAGGACAGTGTAGGACCATCTGTGGTGGGGATGGCCGAGAGGCTGGACTGTGGACAACAGAACTGAAGTCTTTGTCGTCCCTGTTATGGCAACTGTCTGTTCCACTGACAGCCATGAGAAGACACTGGTTCCATACAGCCCAGAGCCTCATTGCCTCCTCACCCTCACTCCACAGAGCCTAGGAAATGCCCTACTGCTGTCCTGCAATTAGCATCACACACCCCCATATCCCACTGCTCCCAGGAAGAGCCATTAGCGCCACATGGGGGAAGGGATCCCCCTCCTCAGGGGACGAGGGTCAGGGCTTGGCCATCGTGATTGCTGAAACATATTTAGGGCTTTCACAGCCACCTCCACATGGAGGTGGGCCACATAGTCATTCCCTTGATGGTCTCTTCAGTGACGGTCTTCAGTGGAGCCCACTAACAGTCTCATTAACTTGGACGTTTGCTGCTGACTTCTACTTCTTCAAAGGCTTGTCCAATCTCTCAGGATCCACAGTTCAGGAACTTGGCACCAGAGGGCTCATTAACATGCAAAACTCCCTAAGGAGCCAAGGCTCTGTGCATCATTTTCCTTCAGGTCTTCAATTCTTATATGGTTAATACGAGAGGTTTCAGGAGTGCAGTCAAAGTCAAAAGATGTCAATACCAAACAGTAAGAAAGGATTCAATTTTTCCCCTTTTCTTCATTTTTCTGCTTACACATTCTGTGAGATCAGAAATCCTCAATCCATATTGATTCTGTGAGATCAGAAATCCTCAATCCATATTGAATGTATACAAAAATCAGGACCCTTTATGTTGACAATCTGTGGCCATTCTTCAGCCCTACCCCCAGCCCCACCTTTTCTCTCATCAACCACCTGGCACTTACAGCAGCCTCGTTCAAATCAGAGCTTTCTGCACTGAAGTCTGTAGCTGCATGTTTCAGCCTGTGGGCACCAACTCCCACCTGCTTTACTTGGAGAATGACTGCACGCAGACACAGGGGGATGTGATACACTCATCGGCTGTATATATTAAGTCCATTTTACCTCCTCTGAAGTCCACTTCCCACAGTGGATAGCCTTGGACCAATAGAAAACATGACAAGGAAGTCATCAGGAGTAGCAAAGGCCCAGGGACTTCAGTATGTCCAGTTTGCCTTAGTATTCCCTTATCCGATCCTCTTCTACCAAGGCACATCTCCATGCTCCAGACTTGCCCCCTGCTCTCTGGCAGCTGGGATTCCTGAAGGCTTGTCTTGCTGGCAACTACTGGGACTTGTTAGGGACATGGGTTAGTGGTGGACTTAGCGGTTTTAGGTTAACGGTTGGACTTGATGATCTTAAAGGCCTTCTCCAACCTAAATGATTCTATGATGCTATAGCGAGGCAATGAAGGCATTCAGTGCCTCAGCCCTTCCCATGTCCAGTGTCACCATGTCCCCAGTCTCCTTGAACAATTGGTCCACATTTTCCCCAGTTTCCCTTTTGTTACCCATCTATTTAAAGAAGGTCGTCTTGTTTTCTTTGACATCTCTCACCAAATCCCATTCCATTTGGACTTTAGCTTTCCTACCTCTGTCCCTGCATGCTCAGACAACATCTCTGTGTTCCTCCCACATTACCTGTCCTTGTTCTCTCCCTTTGTATGCTTCTTTCTTGTGTTTGAGTTTGGCCAAGAGCTCCTTGTTCATCCACGCAGCCTCCTGGCATTTTTGCCTGACATCACGTTTCATGGCATGCACCCCTCTTGAGCTTGGAGGAGGTGATCCTTGAATATTAGCCAGCTTTCCTGGGCCCCCCCTTCCCTCCAGGGCCACATCTCATAGGGCTCTTCCAAGTGAATACTTGAAGAGGCCAAACTCTACTCTCCTTAAATCGTGGGTTCTGAGATTGCTTTTTACCTTCCTCCCTCCCCTCAGGATCCTGAACTCCACCATCTCGTGGTCACTACAGCCCCATCGCATGGTCACAAGGCCGCCTTTGACCTTCAGATCCCCAACAAACCCCTCCTTGTTGGTGAGGAGGAGGTCCAGCAAAGCACCTCTCCTCATTGGCTCCTCTGTCACTTGGGTGAGGCATTTATCATCAATACCTCCAGGACTGCTTATGCCCTGCTGTGTTGTCCTTCGAGCAGATATCGCGGTAATTGACGTCTCCCATGAGGACCATGCGAATGTGAGGCTGCTCCTACCTGTCCTTTGAGGACCTCACATACTTTTTCTTCCTGGTCGTGTGGCTTACAGCAGACCTCCACTATAATGCCACCCTGTCCTCTCTTTAATCCTCACCCTTAAGCTCTCCCTTGGCTCTCTATCCATCCCCAGACAGAGCTCCATGTACTCCAGCTGTTCTCTCATGTAAACGGCAACTCTCCGTCCTCGTCTTCCCATCTTCTCCTTCCTCAAGAGCCTCTCTCTCTGCATTGCAACACTCCAGATGTGGGAGCCATCCCACCATGTCTCCATGATCGCAACAAGGTTGTTGCCCTGCAGCTGCACACAGATCTCTAAACCCTCATGTTTGTGCCCTGTACTACATGTGTTAAAGTACAGATGCTTTAGAGAGGTAACCCAGCGTGTGGAGTTCTTGTAGAGGGTGTGAGAGATTTCTCCCTCATGGTGCTTTGTAGGCATTTTCTTGCTTACCTGAAAGTGCTGGAGGTGACCCTACTTGAGGCCATTTTGTTGATTTTGTGATCCCTTCCCATTACATCACTCCACGCCCTTTGCTCATTGATCCTGTCTGTCACTCCCTTAGAGGACTGCTCTTTACTCCTTCCCTCCCCGCTTCAGTTTCAAGTCCTCCTTATGAGGTCAGCCAGGCTGTTGGCAAGAATAGCTTTGCCCTGCTTTGTGAGGTGGATCCCATCTCTCCCAAGCAGGCGCTGGTCTGCAGACAAGGTCCCATGGTCGTAGAAGCCAAAACCATGTCCTCCAGAGCAGTTCCGCAGTTAATTATTAACTTGTCCTACTAGAGCTTTTCTGCTCACACCCCTTCCCCTCACCAACAGGATTGAGAAGAACACCATCTGGGCCCCCAGGCCCTTCACTACCACCCCCAGAGCTCTGTAGCCACTTCTGATCCTGTCCAGGTTTGCCCTGGCAGTGTCATTTGTGCCCACCTGGAATAAGAGCAGGGGGTAGTAGTCAGAACGCAAGACGAGCTTTGAACTTTCCATCACAACATCCTGGACCCTGATCCGCAGCAAGCAGCAAACCTCTCTGGATGGTTGGTAGGGCTGACAGATGGGTGCCTCTGTCCCCTGCATGAGGTAGTCACCCATTACTATCCAAAAACCCCTGTGGCACTACATCTAGTTGAGGCTTGACTACCTGCATTGTGGAGATCGCACAGCCTTTCTGAGGGCCTCTTCCCAGTGCCTGATAGACTTCACAGTGCAGATTCTTTCCTCTTAAGTCTAGTCAGAATTTCCCATGTCCCAGCTTTTCCCCATGGCTTCTCATCCTTCACTGCGCACACCTGAGAAGAGTCTGACTCTTTCTCCTCTACATCATCCCAAAAGACAGCTGTAGACAGGGACGGTATCTCCCCTGGGACAGCCTTCCCTTCTCCAGGCTGAGCAGAAGACAGCATGCAGGGCTGTTCTTTAGCAGAGAGAACTAATGATGCTTCCTGAGAGGTTTTCAGTGGCTTGCTTGCCAGTAGTCTCCCAGGTACTGTAAGAATCGTAACAACCTAGTCAGCGTTTGGTGATAAAGAATGTGCAACACAATCAGAAATCAGCCATGTTTGCCATGCACTTGCATTCAAATATCCTGTGTGTTCACTCTCAGGGATCTGGTTCCTTGTGACTTATGGCACAATCCAGAGCCCAACAAAGACTGCCTTGTACAAAGCACTCTTCTGACAGCATTTAGCAAGAGAAGTCTGTCTCTGGGTATCAGTTAGTCCACTGGACTTCCTGTAGACTTTGTTATTGCAGTGAAAACACTGCCTGCCCAGGACTGGCAAGAGCTTCTCTTTGGCCCAGTGCTATCTGATGGTCTTCAGCAGACTCCCTCTTTCCAGCAGTTGGAGGTTGGTTGACGGTTGGACTTGAGGATCTTACAGGTCTTTTCCAACCTTAGTGATTCTGTGATTCTGTGATTGTGTGGTTTAAAGGAGACGTAGGCCTCATAGCATATGGTGTAGGCTATAGACGTAGACCTCATGGACTGCATTGCCTGGGCCTAAAACTGTGTCTGTAACCACTGTGCTGATCTCCACCAGCTCCCACTCAAGCCTTGGGAGATAACTCGGGATGTGAAGTCAGGGGTGACCCACCCCATTCTAGGGGTCATTGTTCCAATGAGACAAAATCTGTCCTCACGTCAGTGTAGTGCCTGTCCTCTTTCTGCAGTCACTCTATGGGGAATGGAGGTGACCAGCTTTGATGTCCATGTTCATCCCCAGAGGAAGTTCCTCCCACGCTGGTCTCTACAGCATGAGGTGGGGCAGAGGGGCTTAGTTTTACCTTGAATTACCTCTTAGATGCCCCTATCCCCCTGGGAAGGTGTTCTCTGCAGGGGTAGAAAGCATTTCCATTGCTATCAGTGAAAGTTGTGAGCCTTGGAGGTGTGGCTTAATGCAGTCAGGAGAGTTGATCTGCTCATAAGACTTCTGCTGCCATGTGCTCTCAGCTAAAAGGCAGTCATACTCGTGAGTTCCTCCCAAAAGAGAAACTGTAGTGTGCTAAAAAAGGAGGAGTGCGGTTTCCAAGTGCACATCTCCCAACTCCTCTGCCTTTCTTAGCCCAGCCATGGAGAAAGTGACCAAGAAGGAGTGATGCATAAATCCCCTGACTCAAAGGACAAAACCAAGATATCACAGATATCACAGATATCACAGCTATTGCAAAGGGAGAGCTGTTGTTTTCTGGAGGATAACTGACAGCCTGGAAGAACTCCCACAAGAAGACAGTAGCATTGTGTATGTGGACGTGGCATTGTGGGACGTGGCTTAATGGGCATGGTGGTGGGTTTTTTTTTGGTTGACGGTTGGACTTGAGGATCTTACAGGTCTTTTCCAACCTTAGTGATTCTGTGATTCTGTGATTGTGTGGTTTAAAGGAGACGTAGGCCTCATAGCATATGGTGTAGGCTATAGACGTAGACCTCATGGACTGCATTGCCTGGAGCCCCACAGGTTAGAAGAGGGCTTGGGCACCTCCATGCAGACACTTCCATGGCAGGACCCACAGGGTTAAGTGTCTGAAAGGCAACTGAATGCCCCATCCCAGAGAGCCCGGGAGCTAGAACAAGAGCAGCAGACACAGGTGGGGAAAACAAGGAGCAACAGTGTCATCCTCCTGCCAAGGGAGAGACAGACGGGCACTCAGGAGGGCCTTCACCTTACCCAGCTCTGCACACCACCTTCCACAGCCACAGCACAGTCGCTTTCAGCCCCTTTGTCAGGCAGAAGGGAAGGGGCACAAGGTGGGAGAGGTGCAGGAGATATACTCCTCTGCTTGAGGTTCTGCTGGGGAGGAGGCAGCTCTGGGCTGTGCTTGACCCCAGAAACCCTTACTGGGCCTCATCCTGACCCCAACCTGTGGATCAACTTCCTGGCTTCACCTTGGACCTGCTCCCTCATCAGAACCTTGCCAGATGATCTGGACTCTGAACTGCCTCCAGCTGTGAGGCCCCTTGCCTGTCCTGCTCCCTTGTTGGGAGCTCAGGCTGGTGAGCCCCCTCCCTGCTCACCTGGGGATACCCCTGGGTTCCCAACTTCCTGTGCCTTCCAGAGCAGTTGTCCCTTGCTGCCCCCTGACAAACCTGAGCTCCCAGTCATGTCACCATGACCGGCATCTCCACTGCCCTCCCCCATGCTCTGGTTCACTCGATGGCCGCGTGATGCTGATGTACCTGATGGACTCTCACTTTGCTACAACTGACAGGGCCTCACAAGGAACAACCCACCGCTATCCCCTCTCCTGGACTTTTCCTTCACCCTGTCTCTATACTGCCCCACGTCGGGCGCCAAAAAGGACTGTCGTGGTTTAAGCCCAGCTGGCAACTAAGCACACCACACAGCCGCTCACTCACTCCCCCCAGGTGGGGTGGGGGAGAGAACCAGAAGAGTAAAAGTGAGAAAACTCGTGGGCTGAGATAAAAACAATTTAATAGGTAGAGCAAAAAACACCGCGCGGAGAAGCAAAGCAAAAGAAGGAATTCATTCACCACTTCCCGCCGGCAGGCAGGTGTTCAGCTATCTGCAGGGAAGCAGGGCTCTATCACGCGTAGTGGTTGCTCGGGAAGACAAACGCCATTACTCCGAATGTCCCCACCTTCCTTCTTCCTCCCCCAGCTTTATATACTGAGCATGATGTCATATAGTATGGAATATCCCTTTGGTCAGTTGGGGTCAGCTGTCCCGGCTGTGTCCCCTCCCAACTTCCCGTGCACCCCCAGCCCACTCACTGGTGGGGTGGGGTGAGGAGCAGAAAAGGCCTTGGTGCTGTGTGAGCCCTGCTCAGCAGTAACTAAAACATTCCTGCTTTATCAACATTGTTTCCAGCCCAAATCCAAAACACAGCCCCATACAATCCAAAACACAGCCCCATACTAGCTGCTATGAAGAAAGTTAACCCCATCCCAGCCAAAACCAGCACAACACAAAAGTCCTGGTGGCATTTGAGGTGCCGGGGCCGTCCAAGACATGTACAAGTGTCTGCAAGCCCTGACAGAGCAATTTGGAGTGACCCACAGCCTTCCTCTGCATCAGCACCAGAGATGAGTGGGACTCCACTGAGTGAGGGTGACATTAATCACTCTCCAGCCTCCCTTCCCCATGCTGCCGGGTCCACGCTGTCTCTTCTGGCATTGCACAGTCCTTGTTTCCCTGTGGACACACCAATTCAGCACTTCACCTTTGGTGACTCCACCTTGGCTGCTCTCTCCCTTTGTGGGGCTCCATTCACTGCCCACCTTGGGCACCCACTGTCCCCGGAGAGCCTGGGGGATCTCCAGGCAGCTCCAGTTTCCCCTTGGGAACAATGGTGTCTGCCATGTCCGAGATGTAACAGCCTTGGGTATGTCACTCCGTGACCAGCCATGGCCTCCACTGGCACAGGGCACTGACAGGTGAATCCTAAATCCAATCCGTGATCTCCAGAAGGTCACAAGGGGACTGAGAGGCTTTTGCTCCTGCAGTCATGCAGAACCCTGAGCAACAGCCCTTTTTCCTGCCTACTCCTGAGACCCGCATTGGAAAACAAATCCAGTGTTAACACACAGCACAGAAGAGATCCCATTTTATTACAGAAATGTTGTGACAGGTTCTGCTCTCAACAAGCATAAGACACATCTATAGAGGCTCCAGGTAAGAGAGAAAGGGTTCATCCCTCTGTAGAAGTAAGAAGAATCCAAATAGTACTGTAGGAATATTATAACAAAAAAGTAACAATGTTAATAATAATAAAGAGAACAGAGAAAGGTCAGGACTGCTGTAGAATACCCTGGGAGTCACTTGTGGAAAGTTGGGATGTTTCTCGCTGCTGAATAGCAGGAGTCCATGGAATCAGTTTCCTCAGGGCATCCTTGAGCTCCTGGTTCCTCATGCTGTAGATGAGAGGGTTCACTGCTGGAGGCACCACTGAGTACAGAAATGACACCACCAGATTTAGAAGTGGGGAGGAGATGGAGGGGGGCTTCAGGTAGGCAAACATGCCAGTGCTAAGAAACATGGAGATGACGACCACATGAGGGAGGCAGGTGGAAAAGGCTTTGTGCTGTCCCTGCTCAGAGGGGATCCTTAGCACGACCCTGAAAATCTGCCCATAGGAGAGCATGATGAAAACAAAACACCCCAAAAATGGAAAAGCACTAACCACAAGAAACCCAATTTCCCTGAGGTAGGTGTCTGAGCAGGAAAGCTTGAGGATCTCAGGGATTTCACAAAAGAACTGGTCCACAGCATTGCCTTGGCAGAGCGGTAGTGAAAATGTGTTGGCCGTGTGCAGCACAGCATAGAGAAACCCACTGCCCCAGGCAGCTGCTGCCATGTGGACACAAGCTCTGCTGCCCAGGAGGGTCCCGTAGTGCAGGGGTTTGCAGATGGCCATGTAGCGGTCATAGGCCATGAAGGTGAGGAGATACCATTCTGCTGACATCAAGAAGACAAACAGAAAGACCTGGGCAGCACATCCTGAGAAGGAAATGGTCCTCCTGTCCCAGAGGGAATTGGCCATGGCTTTAGGAAGAGTGGTGGAGATGCAGCCCAGGTCAAGAAAAGAGAGGTTGAGGAGGAAGAAGTACATGGGGGTGTGGAGGTGGTGGTTGCAAGCTATGGCAGTGATGATGAGGCCATTGCCCAGGAGGGCAGCCAGGTAGATGCCCAGGAAGAGCCAGAAGTGCAAGAGCTGCAGCTCCCGTGTGTCTGCGAATGCCAGGAGGAGGAACTCAGTCATTAAACTGCTGTTGCACATTTGCTTCCTCTGGACACGGGGGCCTATCCAAGGAGGAAAAGGCAGTGACAAGTTACCAGAGACACCTCTGAGCAAAACGAAAGACATTTCTCATAGACCCTCCCCCTGCCATACACCCACCCTTTTCCCTTCTTTGGGAGAAACCTTCATTCTGCCTCCTGACTTCAGCTTCGTTTTCTGCGGCTATGTGTGCTGGAGCAGGGCCTCTGCCCATGGTCTCTTGAGGAGTCAGCCCAGCCCCACTGCAGTGGGGATATGGGACCATGGCAGGGGGGCGAGGTTTGATATTCACAGTCTGTCAGATAAAATCACTCATAACGCAGAAGGGCTTGTCAGCATCTGCCCTCCCAGCATTAAAGAATGTGGTGGCAGAAAGAAGTTTCAGGGCTTTGGGGATTTTCACCTGCTTCCCCCATCATGGCCTGAGAGTGTTCTCTGATATCAGAAATCATGAGCGTTTCTCCTGCACTCAGAGTGATCGGCTGTGAGACATGAGAGGCAAAAGGATTCACTGTGGCTTAGTGAAGAGTGAGGGGAGCTGGTTGGTCTAGTAACCAACTACCCTGGGCTTCCAACTTTCTCAGATGGAGGGCGATTGCACGCCCATGATACTGGTAAAAGCCACCAGATGATGCTGAGAGCAGAGGGGTCCACTGCAGACCACTAAATGCCTCACCCTTTCTCAAGGTCTCAGCACCCCACTTCTAGCCACAGACACACATGGCTCATGTCACCAACCCAACAGCATTTCCTCAGAAGCAGCATATCTGTGCTGCTCCCTTGGAGCTTTCGGAGAACAGAAAGAGGCTGTGGGAAAGTTTTGCATGTTTGAGGGCAGCTCACAGCTTGGAAGGCTACCCCAAGGAGATAGCCAATGTCCTAAATATTGTATCTCTTTAAGGGGAAACCAGCTCATTGCACAGCTCCACAGGCTGCATTGCCCACAGCCCCACAGGTGAAAGCTGGGACACCTCATTTCCATGGACACACCTGCACAGGAGGACCCACAAGATCAGTGTGTGACTCTGCAGCTGGATCTCCCATCCCCACAGAGCCTGGCAGCAAGAATGAAATAACAATAACACAGAGAATAGGAGAAACATGGGGAAATACAGCGAGGGTCTGGCTGAGAGAGGCAGGGGGAGAGGCAGCCGAGCACTCAGGAAAGCGTTACCCTTTCTCAACTGCTCAGACCACCTCCCAGACACCAACACTGCTGGGCAGATGTTCTCAGCCCCTGTGCTATGCGGAGGGGAACTGGGCACATGGCTGGAGAGCTGCACCTCGGCTCTGCTGGAGCTCTGGCTGCAGAGGAGGTGGTTCATGCCTTGGAGCCCACGGCCCTGAGGGCAGAGTCTGTGCTGGGTGGGAGAGGAGGAAAGGGGGCTTGCTCAGAGGAAGGGGTCTGCACTGGAGGGGATCATCAGGGGTTTTCTCAATTCTCCTGCCCACAGCATATCTTGTTTTAGTTTCCTCTCATTCCAGGATCATATCCCTGCTGCATGGAGATTTTCCTCCTCGGAGATGTTTCCCTGTGCCATGTCTTTTCCTTGTCAGTGCTCCCAGACCTCATCCCAACCTCTGTGCACTCACCTTGGTCCTACAGAAACCTGCCTGTTTGCAGGGCAGTGCCTGGGTGCATGTGCCTGTTTCAGGTGGAAAAGGACAGGTCTGAGCAACCCTGATGGGTCCAGCAGAGGTGATTCTGGTGTTGTCCCTAGGCAGAGGAGTGGCTGAAGGCACTTTAGGAGGCTCTTGGCAGACCTCCTGATCACTCAAAGTTGCAGTTCAGGAGTCTCAGTGACTTGTTAAAAATCGACACCTTCTTTTCCATTTATTGTTTTCTCTCCTCCCCACAACCCCTCTGGAATAGGAAACTGAGAAGACAGGCTGAGGAAAGCTCCTTATCTTTATCGTAATCCCAGCCTTGATCTTCTCCTTGAAACATCCCATTTGAAATAGTCTGGGTGTGATGTGGAGCTGTGAGGAACCCTGACCCATGCAGCACCCTCTCGACAGCACAAGGACCCTGCCCTGCCCTGCCAAGGGTCATTCCTTCAACCCACAGCTTCTCCCCACAGCACCCTGGGGAGCTCTCTGGGCAGGCTGAGTGCTGACCCTGGCAGGCAGCAGAGTCCCTGCCCAAACACACAGCCCCTGGGGCACAGGGACTCTGCTCTGAAGGACAGCCCTGGGCAACCCTGGCTGCACACCCACCTTTACACCCCAGCAGCCATCCTTCGGATAAGGCAGCTGTCATGTTCTTTATCTCTGATGGTGCAGCGGAATGTCCCTAATCTGCAGCACATCCCCCACCTCTACAACAGAGACCCTGAAAGAGTTGTACTTCCAGATCCCATAAGCTGTGGGATGTGCCACCTTTAGGAGATCCCTCCAGAAACCACAGCTGCTTTTCCCTGCAGCCAGAGACTTACTGTGTTAAGGGCTATGAAGATTTCCCTTCGAATCAGCTCTCTGCATCCTCCCGCCCCAGACTGCTTTTAACCTCTCTCTGCCTCACTCGTCTCTTCTCAGTGCCTGCAGGCACTGCCCTCAGCCCTGCTGTGCTTTGAAGAAAAGCTGCTCTTGGGCAGAGCTGTCTCTCTGCAGCACTGCCCACTTGCCATCAGTACCCTCCCTCCATCCCAGGAGCCCAGCCCAGCTCAGCAGCAGAGGACCAGCCCAAGGCAGCACTTTCTCTGCCCCCTCTGGGCTCCCTCCAGGTGTCCCTGGGGCTCTGGGGGAACCTGCTGTGACACAGGCTGAAGGAATCACTGCTGTTCCCTTCCTCAGCTGGGGAGAGACGCTTCTTTCCAGCACTGTCATTTTCCTGCTCAGAGATAGATTTCAATCTAAATATCACCTTTCCTTGTCCCATCAGTAGGCAGAATAGCCAGTGAGTGTGAGGGATCTCCTTGACCACTTCTGAGGGAAGAGATTCAGCTGAGGCAATCGAGGCATCCCATCCTGGGTGTGTAGTCCTGGTCCTGGAAGGGGTCTTAGCTCCCTTCCATGACTGCCACAAATCCACAGGAGGATGGATCCCTCTTGCCTCAGTTCAGTGGTGCACAAAATAGGCACCTGCATGTGAGCTCCTTGTCTCAGCTCCCCTGCTCATAGATGCACAGGGATGCTAGGAATGAGATGCAATGTCTGGTTACATTTGAGGTGCCAGAGGTGGTTGAAGATATGTGCAGGTAACTGCAAACTCAAATGGAGTAGTTCATAGAGGAAGGGCAGCATCTGGAGACATCTTCTTGGAAGCTGTTGGGAATTTCCTTTGGCCATCTGAAACGACAGCTGATGCCCAAATTTAGGGCAGATCAACTCATTATGTTCAGGGCAGCTTATTCATCGAAATGCTTGGAGCCCTGTGCCATAGGGAGAGCTCAGTCTCTCTCTTTCCCCTTCTCCATCAGCTTGGTTTCCTAGACCCCCACTGACTACCTTGGCATTTGCCTCATGTTCAGCCCCACAATGCCTGACATAATTCAGGGCAGCTACTCAATTTAATACTCAGACCCAGGCCCACAGAGCTACATGAGATGCCAGGGCTTGCAGGAACCACAGAGCACTTACAGGAAAGCAGTTCCCATTCAGAGCGGTTGCATGACAGACACCCCGTACAGCATTGCAGGGAGTGCGATTTGCTGCCTGTGTGCTGTTGACTGTTGCCATCAGTCAGGGGCATCAGTCATCAGATGCCTTCAGAGAGGCCCTCCTCTACCCAATAGCTGCAGGCATTGCATGTACAGAAAGCACGTCACACTGGGGTCTTTGCCCACACCCATGGTGATACAGTCAAGGAACACACCAATCACCTTCACAGTGTGCCTGGATACACCTTCAAGGACAGCAGTAATCCTCATAAGAACTCAATTGAAACTGAAAAGGGAATGCAAAAGGAACCAAGATAAGCTCTTGCTGCATCAGCAACAGTTAAAGAAGAAACAGAGAGAATGTGGGACCACTGCTGAATGTGGTAAGAGTAGGTGTAGATAGATCTGAGATAGTCTATGTCCTCTTTGCCTCAGGTACTACCAGCGACGTCTCCCAGGCCTTTGAGCTTTGAGGCAGGACTTGGGAAAGGAACAACCAGTGGTGGATGGGGATCAAGCCAGCGGTTGCTTGAGCAAACTACACCCTCACCAGTCCATGGCACTGGAGAGGCTGCATCCAAGGGTGCTGGTCAGCAAGGTGAGCTCATGTGGATGACTGAGCACAGCCACCCCCAGCAGCCGGCATGCCCCATCTGCCAGGCCGAGGCATGCACGCAAGGTGGAAATGTCTGTATCAGCCCTGACTGGCACAGGAGGGACCTTCCTTCCTGCTGGATTCTCAGGACAATCCTCTTCCTCCTCCTCTACCTGCAGACATCCACTGCTTTCCATTGCTGGGCTCAGACATGTTGTAAGGATTTGCTAAAGCCATCAGCCATCAGCTTATTTCTCACTGACATCCCCCCAAACCTCTCCCCCAGACCTACAACCAGCCAGATACTGCTGCTCAGGGCCACTCACTCTTCAGAAGAAGCCTTCCTCTGATTATTACAAGCCTCCTAGCTCCCTCCAGAGCTCATGCTGAGCTTTCTTGGCCATAACAGGGCCTTTATCACCATCTCTTATGAAATGGTTGTCTTTTGATAATCATCTGTGCAGAAAGCGTAGTCACAGAAAAGCACCAAACACATCAAAAGCGATGCCGAGTGAATTGCCAGTAAGAACCAGGGGAGCTACCTCCATGCCTGTGGCTTCCTGGCAAGGAGTCTGTCCTGAGCAGGGGATCCAGCCTCTGCCACTCTCTGGAGAGGGAAATCTGCAGTGTCCATGCCACCTGGGGACACAAAGGGTGGCTTCTGCAAGACCACCCTTCATCTGAACTGCTTCAGATATGTACTTGTCGATTGGGTATCATGCTGTATATTGCAAATACTGATGGAATTGGCATTGCCCCACGTGGCTACCACAGATGCAGATTGCTCCGCTGCAGATATTGATATTTAGGCACTTTAAGGCTTTTGTTGTTGTTGTTGTTGTAGATACTGATATTCTTAGGGAAATTACACAAACCCTTGAAGGATAACTGGAGGATTACCACTTTAGTGGCCCTCCAGTGAGCTGGTTCCTGTTTGTCAATGTCTCACTGTCATTGTGCAGGGTGTGGTGTAAAAGGTGCTGAGCAGAGGCAGATGACCACTTCTGGCTGTGCTCCTGCTCATACAGCCCAGGATGCTGTTGTCCAAATTTTCCGCTGGCTTATGTTTTGCCTAACGAAACTCAAGCACCACCAGAGCCATTTCCACAGAGTGGCCAAACCCAGAGGGCTGTGGTCATGGGCACAAAGCCCATCTGGAGGCCAGTCTTTAGTGCTGTGTCCCAGGAATCAATACTGGGTCAGAGTTTAACTTCTTCATGTCCATTGTTTCACCTTCCCTTTTCTTTTCCCCTCTTTTCACCCACCCAAGTCCTTTGCTTTGATCATCCTTGTACATCCATGCAAACAGCCAACATCTGTTTGCCCTTTCCCCAATGGCCCTGGCTTTCCTTGCTTTGTAGCTGTTTCTTAGATGGTCACCATGGTTCATCCTACTTTGGAAGGAAATTCCATTGAAGCACTACCTCCTCTTAGTATTTGTAGTTCTCTGGAACACTCATGGCATTACCTTGTGAGAGATGCCACAGTCAGGGTAAGCCATCTGCACACTAACATTCACAGCTGACCAAATGGAGGTTCAGTCCGGGGAGACCTTGAGAAACTTTGGGCTTTGGCCAACAGAAGTGTCCTGAAGTTCACAAGGAGAACTGGCCAGTCCTGCCTCAGGGGAAAGAATGACCCCATACATCAGGTGCTGGGACCTGACGTGCTGAGTAGTGACCCTGAGAAGAAGGGCCTGTGGGCACTAGGAGGGACACCACAGGAGCCAGTGGTGCCTGCTCACCATGAAGAAGGCCAGCTGCATGCAGGGCTGCATGAGGAGGAACGTGGCTGCCCAGACAGGAGGAGTTATCATCCCCCTTGACCCAGCATGGCTGTGGCCACAGCTAGACTAGGGTTTCTCTCTGGGGGCTTCATGATCTAGGCAAGTGGGCAGAACCTGAGGAGTTTCCAGAGGAGATCTGCCAAGATGTGATTCGGAGGATGAGCACACATGCCCTGTGTGGGGAGGCTGAGGGACCTGGGACCTGGGCTGCTTCACTCTGGTGAAGTGGAGGCCCCAGGGAGGAGAGTAGTTACCTGTGACTCTTTGAAGGGTGCTTGCAGAGAGGACGGAGCTTTCGTTCTCAGTGCAAAACCACGTTAGAAAGGAAGAGTGCCACAAAGTGCATTTGGGAGGTAGGGACTGGCCATGAGAAGAAAGAAAGAAATGGCAGACAAAGGGCAGTGCTGTGGTACAATAGGTCACCCAGCTGGAGTCTGGATCAGCCCATCAGGCATCTTTCTCTCCATTTCTTTGTGGCTTCATTTTTTTGGAAACGGCCTCAGAATTTCCATCATACTGAGGCCCACAGTATTGAAAAAGAGACTCTTCAGCCTTTCACAGAGCCCGGTGCCCTAAAAAACTCCCTGCCCAGGACTGTTCATGCCGCCACTTGCTCTTGGTACAGAGCAAGTCATGCTCTTAGGTGTCCATCTCTCTTGCGCGACAGAGGAATGCAAGGTACAAAGCTTCAATCAAATACACATTTTTGAATAGCCAAATTCACACCATTTTCATCAAATCTGTGTTATCTCTCTTCTGCTGTGAGTATATATATAAATCTTTCTATAGGTGTAGGTTTATGTAAATGTATAGAAAAACGTTTAGTTGTGTACAGTTTCCCAACACAATGCATTTCCTACCAAAATTCTGAGTGGAGAACGTCTGTCTGAGAAGTTACTCTATTTACACTGTGTTTGTCACTATGTCCCATGCCTCATTGGGCACTGGGACCATGTTTTCCTTAGCTGCCTTCCTTGTGCCGACAACAAATTTAGAGAAGCACTTCTGGGAACCCTCCCCATCCCTCACCATTTCCAGATGAGCTTTGGCTTTCCTGGCTCCACCTCTGCACCCCCACGCCAGGTTTCTAGCTGTCTCCTGGGTAGCCTGTTCCTCCTCTACCTTCTCTGCACTTCCTTCTGGTGTGTGAAATCCCATATCAGGGGGTCCCTGTGCATACACACCAACCTCCTGCCAGGTCCTGCTCTGCTCCCTCCACATCAGACTGATGTGTTCCCAGGCTTTGAGGATGTTGTCCGTGAGGAGCTAAAAGGGCCTCATAGTCCATTTGCCCTCCAGTCACAGTCCAAGCACACCCTCCGCCAAATGAAATCAGCTCTCCTGCAGTCCTGCACTGTGATTCTTCTGGTTGTCCTGCTTTGATACCATCTCACAGTCATTACAGCCATGGCTGCCCTCAGAGTTCACGTCCCCATCCAGATCCGCCTTGTCTCTGAGTAAGATACCAGCCCTGGTCAGCTCATTGACCGCCTGTGCCAAAATGTTGCCTTCAACACCCTCCAGGAACCTCCTGGGTTGCTTGTGCCTGGTCCTACTGCCCTTCCAGCAGGCTGTGGGCTGCTTCAGCTGCCTGTGGTTTTGAGGAGCTGTGACCATGAGGCTTCCTCCAAGGCAAGGCTCTGTGCACACCAGCCTTCCCTTTGCCCCGAGCTCACCTCCACCTCCTCACCCTCCTGCCTGCCTTCCTGACAAGCCATCACCACCCACGGCTTCCCTCCCACCACCCGAGCTGTCCACCACGACTCTGCAGTCCCTGTGGGCGAGCCCATTTCTGCCTGTGCAGCAGCAATGACAGCACCGGTGAGGGGAGAGGAGAGGCCGGCAAAGGGGAAGTGCCTGGGAGTTTGGCTGGAAGGTTACTCCTGTTGCGGGAACAGGGAGGTGCGAGGAGAGGCAGCCATGAAATGGGTTTGAAGGCACTTTTTTTTGCAACAACTCAATTGGTCAGGTGCTGAGGCAGGTCTAGTGATGTCACCTGGAGTATCAGAAAACCTCCCCAGCAGTGCTAAGAGCTGAGGAGAGGGGAGAGGTAGAAGAAGGTGAAGGTGACACAGCTGGAAGGTGGAGTGTGATGCCATTTCTATTGCAGTAACCTGACTGACTTGCAGGGAGATACCATGACACCATCAAGCACACCAGAAACCCCAGTGTGACCCAGATGACACCTCAGACAGGGGAGAGGGAGAGAGGTGGCTAAAGCCAACAGAGTTGGGCTGTTGCCTGTGAGGTCATCTCATCACAGCAATGTGATTGGGCAGGAGCAGTCAGGCATCATGAGGTCCTAAAGAACTCCAGAGGCAAAAGCTGCAGGCAGATGAGTAGGCCCCTGGTGAGGTCCTGCCCTGGGGTGAAGCCACCTGTACACGACATGGGAACCTATGGGCCATGGCATGAGAAATTTCAGGATGTGGCAGAGAAGAACGTGAGAAGGGACCAGAAGTACAGGCAAGACCATGTGCCCTGGCTGGATCTCACATTCCATTCATTGAAGGGTAGAGATGTGAGAAGCAGCCAAACAGCACTGACAACTGGAGAGGAGTGTTGAGGAGCTTCTAGGCAGACAAGACTAGAAAGGCCAGCAGTGCCAAGGCAACCCCTCAGTGGTGCCATTGAAGGCCCAGATGGTCAAGGCAATGGTATCTGAACCAGCAAATGAGGGTACAACTGGTGAGGGGTATTAAATGTGGAGGAGACTGGGGCAGAGAGAGGGAGAGGTCAAGATGGACTGGGAAGAAGAAGCCTGATCACCATAGTCTTGCTTTCTTATTAAACTCTGCTCCCGGCTATTTGCTGCCTGAGTGTACTCTACTGTTGGACGCGTGTACTCTACTGTTGGGTGCATGTTTGGGGTGCATGTATGTGCATTCTTTGCTGGCCAGCTCCAAGTGGGGCTGGCTGGAGAACGAGGACACCAGGATCTGGAGAGACCTAGGTCTGGAGCTGCCAAGTGGGTAACAGCCCTGAGCCTGGTCAGGGCCCCTGCACAGACCCAAAGGCCAGGCCCGCACTGGAGGGACTGCGGGTGTTTTTGTGCCCGTGGGTAAGTTCCCCCCATTCAGGGGATGCATGGACCGCTTGTGACCTTCACATCAGATCAGCCTGAGAGAGGGAACAGGAAGGGGCTGTTTGTGTTGCTTATGGTTGTTTGAGTGCTGCTGGTGGTGTGGTAGATCTAAAGGTGCTGTTCCCTGTTGGAGTTGGTCTGTGTATGATTGGCTGTGTCCATCCTGTGTGTGTGCACCTATGTATGGCTACAGGATTGTGTGTTTGCTTGTTCATGTGTGTACATGTGTGTGCATTTGCCTGTTGGCACAAGGAAGTTGGGGCTTCTGGGGCAGACTCTCCTTTTTGTTCATACACCAACAACCTAGGCTTGATCTTTGGAGTGAGGGACACTGCTTGAACGCCCCTATCGGGGTGATGTACAGGGCCCCAGGTTCTCCTCCACATGCTCCCTCCTCCTACGGCTCTCACAAAGACCACCAGCCGCACAGAGAAGCCAAGAAAGGGCTCATCCTCCCCATGATCACAACTGAATCCCAGACCTCCAGCTCAACCCAGTCTGAGAATCACAGAACCACAGAATTACAGAATCACAGTATCAAAGAACGGTTGAGGTTGGAAGGGACCTCTGCAAACGTCCCTGCTCAAGCAGAGCCACCTAGAGCCAGATATGCAGGATCATGCCCAGAGGCTTTAGAGTATGTCCAAGGATGAAGAATCCACAACATCCCTGGGCCACCTCTGCTGGTGCTCGGTCACCTTCACAGTCAAAAAGGGCTTCCTGATGATCAGAGAGAGGCTCCTGTGTTTCAGTTTGTGCCCATTGCCTCTTGTTCTGTCGCTGGGCACCACTGAGAAGAGCCTGGCTCCACCCTCTTTCACCCTCCCTTCATGGATTTATAGGCAATCAGAAGATCCCTCCTGAGCCTTCTGTTCTCCAGGCTGAAAAGTCCTGGCTCTCTCAGCCTTTCCTTGTAGGAGAGATGCTTCAGTGCCTCATCACCTTGGTGCCTCTTTACTGGACTCTCTCCGGTATGCCCAAGCCTCTCTTGTCCTGGAGAGCCCAGTAATGGACACAGCACTCCAGGTGTGAGCTCACCAGTGCTGAGCAGAGGGGAAGGATCCCCTCCCTCGACCTGCTGGCAATACTTCAATGCAGGCGAGGATGCTATTAGCCTCCTTTGTCACAAATGCCCATTGCTGGCTCAGGGTCAGCTTCGTGTCCACCAGAAACACCCCGGGCCTTCTCTGCCAGGCTGCTTGCCTGCTGGGCGGCTCTGAGCGTGGACTGGTGCCTGGGGTTATTCCTCCCATTGCACTTCTCCTTGTTGACCTGCATGAGGTTCCTGTTGGTCCATTTATCCAGCCTGTCAGGTGCCTCTGGTTTGCAGCACGACCCTCTGGTGTATCAGCCACTCCTCTGCCCCATCACTCAGATCATTAATGAAGATGTTAGACAGGACTGGAACCAGTATTGACTGCAGGGGTGCACCACTAGTTACCGGCCTCCAACTAGACTTCATGCCACCGATCACCACGCTCTGGGCCCAGCCATTCAGCCCGTTTGCAATCCACCTCCCTGTCTGCTAATCCAGCACACACATCAACCGCTTCTTTACCAGGATCTTAGGGCAGACAGTGTAGAAAGCCTTCCTGAAGTCCAGGTAGACAGTAGCCACTGCTCTCCCCTCATCTCCCCTCATCAAGAAAACCAAGTAGGTCAAGCATGACTTCCCCTTGGTGAATCCGTGCGGACTCTTCCTGATGACCTTCCTGTCCTTCATGTGCCCAGAAATGGTTTCCTAGGGATCGAGGTGAGGCTGACTGGGCTGTAGTTCCCTGGGTGATCCTTCCTGCCCTTCTTGAAGATGGGGGTGACATCTCCTTTCCTTCAATCTCCAGGGACTATTCCCAGTCTCTGGGAGATCACTCTCTGGCATTGATCAAAGATTATCAAGCGTTGCCTCACAAAAACATCTGCCAGCTCCCGCAGCACTCGTGGGTACAGCCCATCTGGGCCCAGGGACTTATGTCTGTCCAGTTTGCCTAAGCATTCCCTGACCTGGTCTTCTTCCACCAAATGCACCTCTTCCTTGCTCCAGCCTTTTCCCCTGGTCTCTGGGACCTGGGATTACTGAAGGCCAGTCTTGCTAGCAAAGACTGAGGCAAAGGTGGAACCCTGTACCTCAGCCTTTGCCATGTCCTGTGTAGTCAGGCCTCCTGTCTTGATGAGCAATGGACCTACATCTTTCCCTAGTCTTCCTGTTGCTTCCCGTGTCTTTACAGAAGCCCTTCTTACTGTCTTTGACATTCCTGGCCATATCTAATTATTGAATTCCTTTTGGGCTTTAGCTTTTCTGTGTTAGTCCCTGGATTCTCAGACAATGTCTCTATAATGATCCCAGGTTACTTGTCTGTGGTGGGTTGACCTTGGCTGAACATCAGGTGCCCACCAAGCTGCTCTATCACTGCCCTCCCCAGCAGGATGGCGGTGGAGAGAATAGAAGATGGAAAAAACTTGTGGGTCAAGATAAAGGCAGTTTAAGCCAAGGCCATGCGAAGAAGCCAAGGAAAACAAAAGGTTTATTGTCTACTTCCCATCAGCAGGCGATGTCCAGCCACTTCCTGGGAAGCAGGGCTTCAGTACATGTAGCGGTTGCTCTGGACAAGAAACGTCATCATAACGAATGCTCCCCTCTCCTCCTTCTTTCTCTTAGCTTTCATTGCTGACCAGACATCATACGGTGTGGAATATCCATTTGGTCAGTTTGGATCAGCTGTCCCAGCTATGTCCCCTCCCAACATCTTGCCCACCCCCAGCCGAGTGGCCTTTGGGGATGAGGGGGGAGAATGTTGGAGAGACAGCCTGGATGCTGTGCAAGCACCGCTCAGCCAAAATACTGGTGTGTTATCAACACCTTTCAAGGTATCAAAACAAAGCATAGCGTTATGAGGGCTCCGATGGGGAAAGCTAACTCCATCTCAAGCAAGCAAAACAACCGTGGAGATCTGCACCTCCTTCGACACTTAACGTTCCCTCACATTCTCAGTCTCGCCAGAGCCCAGCTCCAAAATTGAGAACATCCAGCAGCTTCTCCCACATGGAAGGTTAAAGCACTAAATGTTGTTGCTGGTCCTCGCCTTCCCTTGGCAGCGCTTCTTTCCTCTACTGGGGACTGGAGGCCCCAAACTCAGTGCAGTGCTGTGCGTGCGGTCTAGTGAGGACTGGATAGAGGGGGAGAATCCCTCCCCCTCATCTCCTGGCCTTGCTCCTGTTCATACAGCCAACATGCTGTTGGCCTTCTTGGCTGCCAGGCCTCACCACATACTTATATGCACCTTCATGTTCCCCACGACCCTCAGGGCCTTTTCTGCTGAGCTGTGCCCCAGCCAGGGCTGTTGCCCAGGGTTAGGCAACCCCAGCGGCAAGACTTGGAATTTCTCCTTTCTGAAATCTGGTAGCTTCTTGTTGGCCCACTCTTCCAAGCTGTTGAACTTCCTCCCGAAGGCAGCCCTCCAGTGTATACAGTGGTCCCCTGCCTCAGTTTTGTGTCATCTGCAAATTCTGTCAGGTCCTCTGGGACATTGATAATATCATTAAGTCCCAGGAGAGAACCCAATGCATCCAATCAGTCTTTTACTCACCTTTTTGCCCAGCCTCAACTGGACAGGGGAGACAAAATATAATGAAAGGCTCGTGGGTTGAGATAAGGACAGGGGTATCACTCAGCAATCACCGCCACAGGCAAAAGAGACTCGACTTGGGGACATTAATTGACTTCATCGTGAATCAAAGCAGTGTAGCATAATGAGAAAATAAAACTAAAACTTAAAACACCTTCCCCCCACCCCTCCCTTCTTCTTGGGCTCAAGTTACTCCTTGTTTCTCTACCTCCTCCCCCAGAGTGGCACAGGGGGATGTGGAATGGGGGTTGAGTCAGTTCATCACATGTTCTCTCTGACGCTTCTTCCTCCTCACACTCTTCCCCTGCTCCAGAGTAGGGTCCCTCCCATGGGAGACAGTCCTCCAGATACTTCTCCAGCTTGGGTCATCTCCACAGAGTTCACTCCTTCAGGAACAGACTGCTCCCCACGAGGTCACAAGTCCTGCCAGCAAACCTGCTCCAGTGTGGGCTCCTCTCCCCAGGTGTCCACAGCTGCGTCCAGGAGCCTGCTTCAGCATGGGCTCTCCACGGGGTCACAGCCTCCTTTGGGTGCATCCACCTGCTCTGGCATGAGGTCCTCCCGGGACTGCAGGTGGATATCTGCTCCACTGTGGACCTCCATGGGCTGCAGTGGGACAGCCTGCCTCACCATGGTCTTCATCACGGGCTGCAGGGGAATGTCTGCTCCGGTGCCTGGAGCACCTCCTCCCCCTCCTTCTTCACTGACCTTGGTGTCTGTGGAGTTCTTTCTCTCACATATTCTCAGTCCTTTGAGTGACTTGATCCCCACCCACTGATAGCTGTTCTCCATGGGTTCTGCCTCAAGGCACAAGGGTCTGGGAGACCTTGCTGATGAAGGCTGAACCAAAGACAGCATAGAGCACCTCAGACCCATTTACACCTGCTCTTGCTAAATTCTGCAGTGGCCCCACATGGTCTTGGTTTCTTCTTTGACTCTAACTTCAGTGGTAAGAGCTCGTCTTGGTGCCATTGAATTCCCTTGAGAGAGTCAACTGGATGTCCATATGGGCCATTGCAGGAGGCTGTCCTTAAAGACCGGCTGTACTGAGCTCTGCTCAGTGCGCAGTACTTGTGCTCTGCCCTTCAGTGCTCCTGCCTGTAAGTTCCCCAACTGAAAACCCCCAGAACAGGCCACAGTTTACCCCTCTGAGGTCTTGCGTCTGCACTTGTACTCTCCTTTTAACACTCTGCTCAGGAGCTGGGACACACCCTGATTTTCATGGTCAATACGACAGAGTGTGATGCTGGATTTCACATCCCTGACCAGCTCTTCCATGTTTGCAAGTACCAGACCCAAGCCAGCATCACCTTTGTTGGGCTCCCTGGAAGCTGTGAGAAGTTTTCCCAAAAACCTCCAGAAACCTCCTGCACTGCGATCCCAATCCAGTGAATGTCGGGGTTGTTGATGTTCCCAGTAAGACCCGGTGTCATTGATCCAGAGAAAGCCTCAGGTTTTCAAAGAAGGCTTTGTCCATTTCTTTGCCCTGACTGCAGTTTCCTTATGTCCTGCCACAATATCACCCTAAATGGCCTCTCCTCTGGCTCTCACCCACAAGCACTAAGTCCACCTCTTGCCCGTCCCATAGTGGAGGTCCATACTTCCCAGCAGCTCCATCAAACACATGACGTGTGTCTTCTGAAGAGCCTATGTCCATCCTGCACGCCCCCCGAGTTGTGCGAGCTGTCCCACCACACCTTGGCAGTTCTTCCATCCATGTGGCCCTTCTGTGATGGCACGCGGGGCTCCAGCTCCTCCTGTCTGTGCCCCAGGCTGAGGGCATTGGTGCGCATGTGGGCTGCAGCACCTCAGCTGCTGCCCGCTGGGGCCCACCTCAGACTTGTCACAAACTAAACTGGAACTGAGTCCCAAGACCCCATATAGGTAAAGGCTTTGCTACATGGCAGAGATGTGCTCGGAATGGATTGCAGATGGCAATGTAAAAGATTATATGAGATGTAGATGTAGATGTAGATGTAGATGTAGATGCAGATGCAGATGCAGATGTAGTTGTAGATGATGAGAAAGATGCCATGAGGGGTCCACAGAATGAGCAAACCCTGCTCTCACTGACTCCAGATGGAAGAGGGCCTGGGCTGTGCAGCCCTGACAGGAGACCATGAGACACCATAGTCAATGCTGATCTAATACATATAGGTGATGGAGAAGAGAAAGAGAGAAACTTAGCTCTCCTGGTGCAAAATAACACCACCGGGGCAGACAAATACCTCTATATGCTGCCCTGTCCATACCGACTGGGGACAAGTTTCATTCTCCTAAATGTGGCCATCTGCTATCGTTTCAATTGGCCAAAGGAGTTTCCCAATGGCCTCCAAGATGGACACTGCCCTGTCCATGAGAATTGCTCCACTAGAGCCTGCAGTTTCCTGCACATACCTTGGGCCACCTCTGGCACCTCAAATGCCATCAGGTATTTGCTTCTGAAGCACTCAGTCCTGCCCTCCATCTCCATTAATTAGCAGGGGAGCTGAGACAAAAAGCTCCCATGCAAATGTCCACTTTTGCACACCTGAAGAGAGGCAAGAGAAATCCCACCTCCTGTGGGTTTGTGACAGGCATGGAAGGGAGCTGAGACACCTTCCAGGCAAAAAAAACTACAAACCCAGAATAAGATGCCTCGATTGCCTCAGCTGAATCTCTTCCCTCAGAAGTGGTAAAGGAGATCCCTCACACTCACTGGGTATTCCGCCTACTGATGGGACAAGGAAAGGTGATATTTAGACTGAACTCTGTCTCTGAGCAGGAAAATGACAGTGCTGGGAAGTAGTGTCTCTCCCCAGCTGAGAGAGGGAACAGCAGTGATTCCTTCAGCCTGTTTCACAGCAGGTTCCCCTGGAGCCCCAGGGACACCTGGAGGGAGCCCAGAGGGGGCAGAGAAAGTGCTGCCTTGGGCTGGTCCTCTGCTGCTGAGCTGGGCTGAGCTCCTGGGATGGAGGGAGGGAGCTGATGGCAAGTGGGCAGTGCTGCAGAGAGGCAGCTCTGCCCAGGAGCAGCTTTTCTTCAAAGCGCAGCCTGGCTGAGGGCACTGCCTGCAGGCACCAAGGGGAGAGGAGCGAGGCAGAGAGAGCTTAAAGGCAGCGTGGAATGGGAGGACAGCTGAGAGTTCACTGGGAAAGAAATCTTCACAGCCCTCTATATGGTAAGTCTCTGAGCTGCAGGGCAATAAAAATGAGTATTCTGCAGGGGTGTCCTAGACCTGGTTCATCCCATAGCCTGTAGGAACTTCCCGGAGGACTCTCACAGATTCCCTAGTATAGAGGAGAAGGATGTGCTCCACAGCAGGGATTCCTCCCTGCACTGTCAGAGGGACAGGGCATGATGGCTGCCTTCTCCCGGGGACGGCTGCAGGGGTGTGAAGGTGGGTGTGCATCCAGGGGTGCCCAGGGCTGTCCTTCAGAGCATGGTCCCTGCACCCCAGGGCACTGTGAGCCGGGACACGGACTCTGCTGCCTGCCAGGGTCAGCACTCAGCCTGCCCAGGGAGCTCCCCAGGGCACTGTGGGGAGAAGCTCAGGGTGGAAGGAGTGACCGCTAGCCAGGGGGGGTCCTTCTGCTGTCAAGAGGGTGCTGTGTGTGTCTGGGCTGCTAACAGCTCCACATCACCCCCAGAACATTTCTGGAGAGGATCTTTCAAAGATGACAGTCAAGGCAAGGCTTTCCTGCTTCAGCTTGTGCATTCCTGAGTGTTTGCAATAAAGGTTATACTAGTTGGGTGGGTGGGAACGGAAATGGATCCATCAGGTGTGGACAACCCTCTGAGACACCTTAACAGTTACACTGAGAGATCCCAGGTCGAGCTCACCAAGTGACTCTTTCCAGAGGAGACTTTGCCATAGGAAGGTCAATGAAGTTGCTCTTTGAGACAAAGTTGCTTTCCCGACCCTCAGTTCATGTCCTGCACTGAGGGAGAGGAGAGAGGGCAGGGAAAGAGTGATGGAGGTGGTGAATTTGGACAAGACACCGAGACTCCAGGAGCATTGCTTTGAGAGATGGGTAGGTCTGCAAGGAACCTCATCTAGTCCCCTAAGGCACTGCTCAGCCTACAGACAGCACGACAGCATCACCTCGGTGGTCTCTGTGGGACTTGTTTGAGCTGCTCCTTAGCTTCTGCACAGACAGAGATGCCCCTGGGCAGTGCCCTGCTGCCAGGAGGTGTCTGCAGGGCAGAGCTGAGCACACAGCGGGTGCGTTGGGGTCTCTGAGCACTGGCAGGGATCAGACACATGGGGACAGAGAAATAGCTCCTGGCAGGGAGAGCTCCAGGCAGCAGAGACATGGGCAGGGAGGGAGAGGGAGCTGCTCTCAGAAAGACTGTGGGAGGGGGAACTGGGTACCTCGCTGCCATCCCCTGCAGTGCAGAAACCTCCCCTGGAGCACACACCACCCCCCATCAGGTCTCCTCTCCCATGTAGATGTAGCACAGCCTGTGGAAATGCATTTTTCAGGTCTGGGAGAGAGCCAATCCACTTTTTGGACGCCCCATTATTAGGATGTTTGACTCGTTCCCTGGGGGGTCCTGCTGGGCTGCAGGGTGCCCTCCAGAAGGGCACAGCTCACCCATGGCATCTCTGTGTTACGCAGGAGCCCCATGGAGAAGACAAGTCAGCGCTAAGGCCACAGAAATGCTGCTGGGTGGCTCCACGCAGGCAGCGGCAGTGAGCCCTCTGTGCCCCTGGCTGGGAGGGGAGAGCTGAGCTCCTCCTTGGGTACGCTGAGGCAGGGTGAGGGGTTTGGAGGTCTGCACTTGGAAACTGGATTTCTTTTGCTCTCAGCAGCGTCCAGTTTCTTTTGGGGGGAACACTTGAGTGCTATCGTCCTCCAGCTCAAAGAGGTGCCAGCACAAGGCAGCTGAGACCAGGGCTGATGGACAGACTGGCTGTCCTCACTCTGCACTAAGGGACGGCCCCCTTGCTTCTCAGGACCCACAAGGTTTCACTAGAAGGGCAGTACTAATGCCAAGGATTTCTGCCTTAAAAACACTCCTCGGGGGTGGTGGGGCCACTAGAGCAGAATAAAAAAATCAAAATCCTCACAGCTCTGCTCCAGGGTTGGGTGACTTGGGAGAGACAGTGGGGAAAAGCTCTTTGATATCACGAGTGGATTTAACCATAGACCCCACGTTCCTATTTCCCTATTGTTGTAGGGCAGCATTGGCTCCCCCAGAGCACACCACAGAGTGCACTGCTGCCAGGGACACCCTCAGCCAGTACCAACCAGAGCTCACAAAAGGGACCTGCCAAACGTCTTCTTGATTAGGGACAGGTGGTTGGGGGTTTCTGCAAGAAATGGAATAGATTTTGCTCAGAGAAATCTGTCCTAACTCATTGATGCCTTTTCCTCCAAGAATAGGTTCCCATGCCATGAGGGACCAAATGTCCAATGGAAGCTCCATGACTGAGTTCCTCCTCCTGGCATTTGCAGACACCCGGGAGCTGCAGCTCTTGCACTTCTGGCTCTTCCTGGGCATCTACCTGGCTGCCCTCCTGGGCAACGGCCTCATCATTACCGCTGTAGCCTGCGACCACCATCTGCACACTCCCATGTACTTCTTCCTCCTCAACCTCTCCCTCCTTGACCTGGGCTCCATCTCCACCACTCTCCCCAAATCCATGGCCAATTCCCTGTGGGACACCAGGGCCATCTCCTATGGGGGATGTGCTGCTCAAGTTTTTATCATTTTCTGTCTGCTGTCAGCAGACTATTTTCTTCTCACTGTCATGGCCTATGACCGCTACGTGGCCATCTGCAAACCCCTGCACTACGGGACCCTCCTGGGCAGCAGAGCTTGTGTCCACATGGCAGCAGCTGCCTGGGGCAGTGGGTTTCTCTATGCTCTGGTGCACACAGCCAATACCTTTTCACTACCACTCTGCCAAGGCAATTTTGTGGACCAGTTCTTCTGTGAAATCCCCCAGATCCTCAGGCTTTCCTGCTCAGACACCTACCTCAGGGAAATTTGGCTTATTGCTTTTAGTGCTTTTCTACTTTTGGGGTGTTTTGTTTTCATTGTGCTGTCCTATGTGCAGATCTTCAGGGCCGTGCTGAGGATCCCCTCTGAGCAGGGACGGCACAAAGCCTTTTCCACCTGCCTCCCTCACCTGGTTGTCGTCTTCCTGTTTCTTAGCACCGGCATGGTTGCCTACCTGAAGCCGCCCTCCATCTCCTCCCCACTTCTCAATCTGATGGTGTCATTTCTGTACTCAGTGGTGCCTCCAGCACTGAACCCCCTCATCTACAGCATGAGGAACCAGGAGCTCAAGGATGCCCTGAGGAAACTGATAACTGGACGTCTTTCAGCAGCCATAGGCTGCCTATCTTCCTCTGCAGCTGCCTCCCAGTGTATGTCATGACAGGCCAAGTCTGTATTTCCTGGGTTTTTTTTTCCTTTTTCCACTTTTGATGTTCTTGTCTTCAAACAAACATAATTATTCCTCCCTTTAATGATCCACCCATCTTGTGTGACCCAGAGACTTTGTATAAATAGGAAACCATTTTCTTTAAAAACATAAACGAACCTGCAGCAACTTCTTGGTCTACGGTCCATCCTCAGCATAGCAGAAATAAATGGGAAATAGAAACAACCTTCTGACTGCACCAGCTTGGGGCAGGCTACTTTGTCTCAGAGTATCATGAGTGCTTGAGGTCCACAGGGACTAGGGCTCTTGTGCCAGCCTGGGCAGACGGGATGGCCCGGAGGGGCTGCGTACCTCTCAGGATATGCTGGAGAGGAGAACAGAGGACAGAGGGTGCCACTGACCTCCTTGTCCTTGTGGCCCCCTGTGCTGGTTTTGGCTGGGATGGGGTTAACTTTCTTCATAGCAGCTAGTATGGGGCTGTGTTTTGGATTGTATGGGGCTGTGTTTTGGATTTGGGCTGGAAACAATGTTGATAAAGCAGGGATGTTTTAGTTACTGCTGAGCAGTGCTTACACAGAGTCAAGGCCTTTTCTGCTCCTCACCCCACCCCACCAGTGAGTGGGCTGGGGGTGCACGGGAAGTTGGGAGGGAACACAGCTGGGACAGCTGACGCCAACTGACCAAAGGGATATTCCATACCATATGACATCATGCTCAGTATATAAAGCTGGGGGAGGAAGAAGGAAGGTGGGGACATTCGGAGTAATGGCGTTTGTCTTCCCGAGCAACCGCTACGCGTGATAGAGCCCTGCTTCCCCGCAGATAGCTGAACACCTGCCTGCCGACGGGAAGGGGTGAATTAATTCCTTCTTTCGCTTTGCTTCTCCGCGCAGTGTTCTTTTGCTCTACCTATTAAACTGTTTTTATCTCAGCCCACGAGTTTTCTCACTTTTACTCTTCTGGTTCTCTCCCCCACCCCACCTGGGGGGAGTGAGTGAGCGGCTGTGTGGTGCTTAGTTGCCAGCTGGGCTTAAACCACGACACCCCCCATCTTTGGGACTGCCCCTCAAAGTCTGCTGTGCCCTTCAGAGGGGCTGGGGCTCTGGGGTGAGTGGCCAGAACTCTGCAGCACCCTGTGGCAAGTAGTGCTGTGGGGCCAGACCAGAGTGGGCTGGGCTGGAGAGAGGGCAGGGGAGGTAGGAGGTCTTGGAGGGAGCTGGGCTGAGCTGGAAAGTTCCTGCAAGAGAAAAACTTCAGTGTACAGCTTGTACTGCATGACTGCACAGGGTGAGGGCTCGCATCAGGGGGCTTGTGGTGCACAGACAGGGCTCCTGCATGGACCCACACTTGAATGGACCACAGGAAACATCCATGATGCTGGAAAATGCATGACCCTCCCAGAGGGAGGTCCCATAACTGCAGGGGAAGCGGGAAGGGTTTGTGAGACCCATGGAAGTGCAGGGAGAGAACAGAGTTTGCCCAGCCATGAGTGTATTAAAGGCAGGACGAAGACCTGAAGTAGTGGCGGGGCTGAAGGAGGTGTCATGCTGAAGTGAAACAGGTTGATTTTGGATTTTGAGGCAGCAGAAGAAGGAGGGCATGCATTTCAGTGCTGGGATGTTGTGCTGGTTTTGGCTGGGGAAGAGTTAACTTTCTTCATAGCAGCTAGTATGGAGTGATGGTGTTTGTCTTCCCAAGTAACTATTACGCATGATGGAGCCCTGCTTTCCTGGAGATGGCTGAACACCTGCCTCTCAATGGGAAGTAGTGAATGAATTCCTTGTTTTCCTTTGCTTGCATGCGCAGCTTTTGCTTCACCTATTAAACTGTCTTTATCTCAACCCATGAGTTTTCTCACTTTTACCCTTCCGATTCTCTCCCCCATCCCACCTGGGGGGAGTCAGTGAGCAGCTGTGTGGTGCTTAGTTGCCAGCTGGGCTTAAACCACGACAGCTGGTCAGGGCCAATCCCTGTGCCTGATCACCATAGTCTTGCTTTCTTATTAAACTCTGCTCCCTGCTATTGGCTGAGTAAGTGTACTCACTGTTGGGTGCCTGTTTGGGGTGCATGTATGTACATGCTTTGCTGGCCAGCTCCAAGTGGGGCTGGCTGGAGAACGAGGACACCAGGATCTGGAGAGACCTAGGGCTGGAGCTGCCAAGTGGGTAACAGCCCTGAGTCCGGTCAGGGCCCCTGCACAGACCCAAAGGGCAGGCCCACACTGGAGGGACTGCGGGTGGTTTTGTGCCCGTGGGTAAGTTCTGCAGGGGATGCATGGACCACTTGTGACCTTCACATCAGATCAGCCTCAGGGAGGGAACAGGATGGGGCTGTTTGTGTTGCTTATGGTTGTTTGAGTGCTGCTGGTGATGTGGTAGATGTAAAGGTGCAGTTCCCTGTTGGAGTTGGTCTGTGTATGAATGGCTGTTTCCATCCTGTGTGTGTGCACTTGTGTATGGCTACAGGATTGTGTGTTTGCATGATCATGTGTATGCATTTTCTGTTGGTATGAGGAAGTTGGGGCTTCTGGGGCAGACTCTCCTTTTTGTTCTTACACCAACAACCTGGGCTTGATCTTTGCAGTGAGGGACACTGCTTAAAGGCCCACATCGGGGTGGTGTACAGGGCCCCAGGTTCTCCTCCACATGCTCCCTCCTCCTGCAGGTCTCAAAAAGACCACCAGCCCCACAGAGAAGCCAAGAAAGGGCTCATCCTCCCCATGATCACAACTGAATCCCAGACCTCCAGCTCAACCCCGTCTGAGAATCACAGAACCACAGAATTACGGAATCACAGTATCAAAGAATGGTTGAGGTTGGAAGGGACCTCTGCAAACCTCCCTGCTCAAGCAGGGCCACCTAGAGCCAGATATGCAGGATCATGCTCAGAGTCTTTAGAATATGTCCAAGGATGAAGAATCCACAACATCCCTGGGCCACCTCTGCCGGTGCTCGGTCACCTTCACAGCCAAACAGTGCTTCCTGATGATCAGAGAGAAGCTCCTGTGTTTCGGTTTGTGCCCATTGCCTCTTGTTCTGTTGCTAGGCACCACTGAGAAGAGCCTGGCTCCACCCTCTTTGCACCCTCCCTTCATGGATTTATAGCCAATCCTAAGATCCTTCCTGAGTCTTCTGTTTTCCAGGCTGAACAGTCCTGGCTCTCTCAGCCTTTCCTCATAGGAGAGATGCTCCAGTGCCTCATCACCTTGATGCCTCTTTACTGGACTCTCTCCGGTATGCCCAAGCCTCTCTTGTCCTGGAGAGCCCAGAAATGGACACAGCACTCCAGGTGTGAGCTCACCAGTGCTGAGCAGAGGGGAAGGATCCCCTCCCTCGACCTGCTGGCAATACTTCAATGCAGGCGAGGATGCTATTAGCCTCCTTTGTCACAAATGCCCATTGCTGGCTCATGGTCAGCTTGGTGTCCACCAGAAACACCCCGGGCCTTCTCTGCCAGGCTGCTTGCCTGCTGGGTGGCTCTGAGTGTGGACTGGTGCCTGAGGTTACTCCTCCCCAGGGGCAGGACATTGCACTTCTCCTTGTTGACCTGCATGAGGTTCCTGTAGGTCAAGTAGGTCAAGCATGACTTCCCCTTGGTGAATCCATGCGGACTCTTCCTGATGACTTTCCTATCCTTCATGTGCCTAGAAAGGGTTTCCAAGATTAGTTGCTCTATCAGGTTCCAAGGGATCGAGGTGAGGCTGACTGGGCTGTAGTTCCCTGGGTCCTCCTTCCTGCCCTTCTTGAAGATGGGGGTGACATTTCCTTTCCTTCCATTTTCAGGCACTTCTCCCAGTCTCTGGGAGATCAGTCTCTAGTATTGATCAAAGATTATTGAGCGTTGCCTCACAACATCTGCCAGCTCCCGCAGCCCATCTGGGCCCAGGGACTTATGTCTGTCCAGTTTGCCTAAGCATTCCCTGACCTGGTCTTCTTCCACCAAATGCATGTCTTCTTGCTCCAGCCTTTTTCCCTGGTCTCTGGGACCTGGGATTACTGAAGGCCAGTCTTGCTAGCAAAGACTGAGGCAAAGGTGGCACCCAGTACCTCAGCCTTTGCCATGTCCTGTGCAATCAGGTCTCCTGTCTTGTTGAGCAATGGACCTACTTTTCCCTAGTCTTCCTGTTGTCTCCCATGTCTTTACAGAAGCCCTTCTTGCTGTCTTTGACATTCCTGGCCATATCTAATTATTGAATTCCTTTTGGGCTTTACCTTTTCTGTGTTAGTCCCTGCATTCTCAGACCATGTCTCTATAATCATCCCAGGTTTCTTGTCCGTGGTGGGTTGACCTTGGCTGGACATCAGGTGCCCACCGAGCCACTCTATCAATCCCCTCCTCAGCAGGATGGCGGGGGAGAGAAAAGAAGATGGAAAAAACTTGTGGGTGAAGATAAAGGCAGTTTAAGCCAAGGCCATGCGCAGAAGCAAAGGAAAACCAAAGATTTATTCTCTACTTCCCATCAGCAGGAGATGTCCAGCCACTTCCCGGGAAGCAGGGCTTCAGTAAGCATAGCGGTTGCTCTGGATGACAATCGTCTTCATAACGAATCCTTCCCTCTCCTCCTTCTTTCTCTTAGCTTTTATTGCTGAGCAGACGTCATACGGTGTGAAATATCCGTTTGGTCAGTTTGGGTCAGCTGTCCCAGCTATGTCCCCTACCAATATCTTGCCCACCCCCAGCCAAGTGGCCTTTGGGGGTGAGGGGGCAGAATGTTGGAGAGACAGCCTTGATGCTGTGCGAGCACCACTCAGCCAAAACACTGGTGTGTTATCAACACCTTTCAAGCTATCAAAACAAAGCACAGCGTTATGAGGGCTCCTATGGGGAAAGCTAACTCCATCTCAAGCAAGCAAAATACCCTGCAGATCTGTGCCTGCTTCGCCAACTAATGGTCCTCTCACACTCTCACTCTTGCCAGAGTCCAGCTCCAAAACTGAAAACATCCAGCAACTGCTCCCACATGGAAGGTTAAAGCACTAAATGCTGTTGCTGGCCCTCACCTTCCCTTGGCAGCGCTTCTTTCCTCTAGTGGGGACTGGAGGCCCCAAACTCAGTGCAGTGCTGTGCGTGCAGTCTACTGAGGACTGGATAGAGGGGGAGAATCCCTCCCCCTCATCTCCTGGCCTTGCTCCTGTTCATACAGCCACCATGCTGTTGGCCTTCTTGGCTGCCAGGCCTCACTGCCCACTCATGTGCAGCATGATTTTCACCACAACCCTCAGGGCTTTTTCTGCTGAGCTGCACCCCAGCTGGGGCTGTTGCCCATAGTTAGGCAACCCCAACAACAAGACTTGGAATTAATCCTTTCTGAACTGTAGTAGCTTCTTATTGGCCCACTCTTCCAAGCTGTCGAGGTTCCTCCAGAAGACAGCCCTCCAGTGTATATACTGAGATGAGGACAGGGATATCACTGAGCAATCACCGTCACAGGCAAAAGAGACTCGACTTGGGGACATTAATTTACTTCATTGTAAATCAAATCAGAGTAGGGTAATGAAAAAATAAAACCAAATCTTAGAACACCTTCCCCCCACCAGTCCCTTCTTCCTGGGCTAAAGTTACTCCTGATTTCTCTACCTCCTCCCCCAGAGTGGCACAGGGGGATGGGGAATGGGGGTTGCGGTCAGTTCAGCACATGTTCTCTCTGCCTCTTCTTCCTCCTCACACTTTTCCCCTGCTCCAGAGTACGGTCCCTCCCACAGCAGACAGTCCTCCAGAAAATTCTCCAACGTGGGTCATTTCCATAGGGTGCAGTCCTTCAGGAACAGACTGCTCCCCACGAGGTCACAAGTCCTGCCAGCAAACCTGCTCCAGTGTGGGCTCCTCTCCCCACAGGTGCACAGGTCTGTCCAGGAGCCTGCTCCAGCACGGGGTCTGCATGGGGTCACAGCCTCCTTTGGGTGCATCCACCTGCTCCGGCATTGGGTCATCCATGGGTTGCAGGTGGATATCTGCTCCACTGTGGACCTCCATGGGCTGCAGTGGGACAGCCTGCCTCACCATGGTCTTCATCACGGGCTGCAGGGGAATTTCTGCTCTGGCACCTGGAGTACGTCCTCCCCCTCCTTCTTCACTGCCCTTGGTGTCTGTAGAGTAGTTTCTCTCACATATTCTCACTCCTTTGAGTGACTTGATCCCCACCCACTGATAGCTGTTCTCATGGGTTCTGCCTCAAGGCACCAGGGTCTGGGAGACCTTGCTGATGAAGGCTGAGCCAAAGACAGCATAGAGCATCTCAGACCCATTTACACCTGCTCTTGCTAAATTCTGCAGTGGCCCCACATGGTCTTGGTTTCTTCTTTGACTCTAACGTCAGTGGTAAGAGCTCGTCTTGGTGCCATTGAATTCCCTTGAGAGATTCAACTGACTGTCCATATGGGCCATTGCAGGAGGCTGTCCTTAAAGCTCTGCTCAGTGTGCAGTACTTGTGCTCTGCCCTTCAGTGCTCCTGCCTGTAAGTTCCCCAACTGAAAACCCCCAGAATCGGCCACAGTTTACCCCTCTGAGGTCTTGCGTCTGCACTTGTACTCTCCTTTTAACACTCTGCTCAGGAGCTGGGACACACACTGATATTCATGGTCGCTACAACAGAGTGTGATGCTGGTTTTCACATCCCTGACCAGCTCTTCCATGTTTGCAAGTACCAGACCCAAGCAAGCATCACCTTTGTTGGGCTCCCTGGAAGCTGTGAGAAGTTTTCCCAAAAACCTCCAGAAACCTCCTGCACTGCGATCCCAATCCAGTGAATGTCGGGGTTGTTGATGTTCCCAGTAAGACCCAGTGTCATTGATCCAGAGAAAGCCTCAGGTTTTCAAAGAAGGCTTTGTCCACTTCCTTGACCTGACTGTAGTTTCTTTATGTCCTGCCACAATATCACCCTAAATTGCCTATCCTCTGGCTCTCACCCACAAGCACTCAGCCCACCTCTTGCCCATCCCATAGTGGAGGTCCATACTTCCCAGCAGCTCCATCAAACACATGACGTGTGTCTCCTGAAGAGCCTATGTCCATCCTGCACACCCCCCGAGTTGTGCGAGCTGTCCCACCACACCTTGGCAGTTCTTCCATCAATGTGGCCCTTCTGTGATGGCACGCGGGGCTCCAGCTCCTCCTGTCTGTGCCCCAGGCTGAGGGCATTGCTGCACATGTGGGCTGCAGCACCTCAGCTGCTGCCCGCTGGGGCCCACCTCAGACTTGTCACAAACTAAACTGGAACTGAGTCCCAAGACCCCATATAGGTAAAGGCTTTGCTACATGGCAAAGATATGCTCGGAATGGATCGCAGATGGCAACGTAAAAGATGATATGCGATGTAGGTGCAGCTGTAGATGTAGATGTAGATGATGAGAAAAGCGACATGAGGTGCTCAGAGAGTGAGCAAACCCTGCTGCCACTGAATCCAGATGGAAGAGGGCCTGGGCTGTGCAGCCCTGGCAGGAGACCATGATACACCATAGTCAATGCTGATCTAATACATATAGGTGATGGAGAAGAGAAAGAGAGAAACTTAGCTCTTCTGGTGCAAAATAACACCATTGGGGCAGACAAATACCTCTATAGGCTGCCCTGTCCATACCGAGTGGGGACAAGTTTCATTCTCCTAAATGTGGCCATCTGCTGTCATTTCAGTTGGCCAAAGGAATTTCCCAATGGCCTCCAAGATGGACACTGCCCTGTCCATAAGAATTGCTCCACTAGAGCCTGCAGTTTCCTGCACATACCTTGGGCCACCTCTGGCACCTCAGATGCCACCAGGTATTTACATGTGAAGCACTCACTCCTGCCCTCCATCTCCATTAATTAGCAGAGGAGCTGAGACAAAAAGCTCCCATGCAAATGTCCATTTTTGCACACCCGAAGAGAGGCAAGAGAAATCCCACCTCCTGTGGGTTTGTGATAGGCATGGGAGGGAGCTGAGACCCCTTCCAGGACCAGGACTACAAACCCAGGATGAGATGCCTCGATTGCCTCAGCTGAATCTCTTCCCTCAGAAGTGGTAAAGGAGATCCCTCACGTTCACTGGGTATTCTGCCTACTGATGGGACAAGGAAAGGTGATATTTACATCTCACTCTATCTCTGAGCAGGAAAATGGCAGTGCTGGAAAGAAGCATCTCTCCCCAGCTGAGGAAGGGATCAGCAGTGATTCCTTCAGCCTGTTTCACAGCAAGTTCCCCCAGAGCCCCAGGGACACCTGGAGGGAGCCCAGAGGGGGCAGAGAAAGTGCTGCCTTGGGCTGGTCCTCTGCTGCTGAGCTGGGCTGGGCTCCTGGGGTGGAGGGAGGGAGCTGAGGGCAAGTGGGCAGTGCTGCAGAGAGATAGCTCTGCCCAGGAGCAGCTTTTCTTCAAAGCACAGCAGGGCTGAGGGCACTGCTTGTAAGCATCGAGGAGAGAGGAGCGAGGCAGAGAGAGCTTAAACGCAGTGTGGAGTGGGAGTACAGCTGAGAGTTGACTGGGAGAGAAATCTTCACAGCCCTCTATATGGTAAGTCTCTGAGCTGCAGGACAATAATAACAAGTATTCTGCAGGGATCTCCTAGACCTGGTTCATCCCATAGCCTGTACGAACTTCCAGGAGGACTCTCACAGATTCCCTAGTATAGAGGAGAAGGACGTGCTCTACAACAGGGATTCCTCCCTGCACTCTCAGAGGGACAGGGTATGATGGCTGCCTTCTCCCGGGGATGGCTGCAGGGGTGTAAAGGTGGTTGTGCATCCAGGGGTGCCCAGGGCTGTCCTTCAGAGCAGGGTCCCTGCACCCCAGGGCACTGTGAGCTGGGGCAGGGACTCCGCTGCCTGCCAGGGTCAGCACTCAGCCTGCCCAGGGAGCTCCCCAGGGCACTGCGGGGAGAAGCTCAGGGTGGAAGGAGTGACCGCTAGCCAGGCAGGGTCCTTCTGCTGTTGAGAGGGTGCTGTGTGTGTCAGGGCTGCTCACAGCTCCACATCACCCCCAGCACATTTCTGGAGAGGATCTTTCAAAGATGACAATCAAGGCAAGGCTTTCCTGCTTCAGCTTGTGCATTCCTGAGTCTTTGCATTAAAGATTATACTAGTTGGATGGGTGGGAACGGAAATGGATCTGTCAGGTGTGGACAACCCTCTGAGACACCTTAACTGTTACACTGAAAGATCCCAGGTCAAGCTCACCAAGTGACCCTTTCCAGAGGAGACTTTGCCATAGGAAGGTCAAGTTGCTCTTTGAGACAAAGTTGCTTTCCCGACTCTCAGTTCATGTCCTGCACTAAGGGAGAAGAGAGAGGGCAGGGAAAGAGTAATGGAGGTGTTGAATTTGGACAAGACACCGAGACTCCAGGAGCATTGCTTTGAGAGATGGGTAGGTCTGCAAGGAACCTCATCTAGTCCCCTAAGGCACTGCTCAGCCTACAGACAGCACAACAGCATCACCTCGGTGGTGTCTGTGGGACTTGTTTGAGCTGCTCCTTAGCTTCTGCACAGACAGAGATGCCCCTGGGCAGTGCCCTGCTGCCAGGAGGTGTCTGCAGGGCAGAGCTGAGCACACAGCGGGTGCGCTGGGGTCTTGAGCACTGGCGGGGAGCAGACACATGGGGACAGAGAAATAGCTCCTGGCAGGGAGAGCTCCAGGCAGCAGAGACATGGGCAGGGAGGGAGAGGGAGCTGCTCTCAGAAACACTGTGGGAGGGGGAACTGGGTACCTCCCTGCCATGCCCTGCAGTGCAGAAACCTCCCCTGGAGCACACACCACCCCCCATCAGGTCTCCTCTCCTATGTAGGTGAAGCACAGCCTGTGGCCCCAAGGCCATGGGATTTCAGGCTGAGTCACTCCTTCGCAGCAGGGCCCCTCATGAGGAGAAATTCCCAGGTACCCATTTGTCTATCCTGACGCTGTTGACAGGAGCATTGGGGCATTTATCCATGTTTCCCCTCCTGTCCATGCTGCCTTTGTTCCCACCTCAGTTGGAAGCTCTGGGCAATGAATTTTGTGGGGCTGGGAGTGAGCCAACGCTGATTTTGATCACCTCATCTTTAGGACGTTTGACTCTTTCCCTGGGGGTCCTGCTGGGCTGCAGGGTGCCCTCCAGAAGGGCACAGCTCACCCATGGCATCTCTGTGTTATACAGGAGCCCCATGGAGAAGACAAGTCAGCACTAAGGCCACAGAAATGCTGCTGGGTGGCTCCACGCAGGCAGCGGCAGTGCCCCTGTGCCCTCTGTGCCCCTGGCTGGGAGGGGAGAGCTGAGATCTTCCTTGGGTATGCTGAGGCAGGGTGAGGGGTTTGGAGGTCTGCACTTGGAAACTGGATTTCTTTTGCTCTCAGCAGTGTCCAGTTTCTTTTGGGGAGAACACTTGAGTGGTATTGTCCTCCAGCTCAAAGAGGTGCCAGCACAAGGCAGCTGAGACCAGGGCTGATGGACAGACTGGCTGTCCTCACTCTGCACTAAGGGACGGCCCCTTTGCTTCTCAGGAGCCACAAGGTTTCACCTGGAGGGCAATACTAATGCCAAGGATTTCTGCCTTAAAAACACTCCTCGGGGTTGGTGGGGCCACTAGAGCAGAATAAACAAAACAAAATCCTCACAGCTCTGCTCCAGGGTTGGGTGACTTGGGAGAGACAGTGGGGAAAAGCTCTTTGATATCACGAGTGGATTTAACCATAGACCCCACGTTCCTATTTCCCAATTGCTGTAGGGCAGCGCTGGCTCCCCCAGAGCCCACCTCAGAGTGCACTGCTGCCAGGGACACCCTCAGCCAGCACCAACCAGAGCTCACAAAAGGGACCTGCCAAACGTCTTCTTGATTAGGGACAGGTGGTTTGGGGGTTTCTATAAGAAATGGAATAGATTTTGCTCAGAGAAATCTGTCCTAATGCTTTGATGCCTTTTCCTCCATGAATAGGCTCCCATGCCATGAGGAACCAAATGTTCAATGGAAGCACCATGACTGAATTCCTCCTCCTGGCATTTGCAGACACCCGGGAGCTGCAGCTCTTGCACTTCTGGCTCTTCCTGGGCATCTACCTGGCTGCCCTCCTGGGCAATGGCCTCATCATCACCGCCATCGCCTGTGACCACCACCTCCACACCCCCATGTACTTCTTCCTCCTCAACCTCTCTTTTCTTGACCTGGGCTCCGTCTCCACCACTCTCCCCAAATCCATGGCCAATTCCCTGTGGGACACCAGGGCCATCTCCTATGGGGGATGTGCTGCTCAAGTTTTTTTCTTTTCCTTTCTAATAGCAGCAGAGTATTCTCTCCTCACAGTCATGTCCTATGACCGCTACGTGGCCATCTGCAAACCCCTGCACTACGGGACCCTCCTGGGCAGCAGAGCTTGTGTCCACATGGCAGCAGCTGCCTGGGGCAGTGGGTTTCTCAATGCTCTGCTGCACACGGCCAATACCTTTTCACTACCACTCTGCCAATGCCCTGGACCAGTTCTTCTGTGAAATCCCCCAGATCCTCAGGCTCTCCTGCTCAGACTCAGACTACCACAGGGAAGTTTGGCTTATTGCTTTTAGTTCTTTTCTACTTTTGGGGTGTTTTGTTTTCATTGTGCTGTCTTATGTGCAGATCTTCAGGGCTGTGCTGAGGATCCCCTCTGAGCAGGGACGGCAGAAAGCCTTTTCCACCTGCCTCCCTCACCTGGTCGTGGTCTCCCTCTTTATCAGTACTGCCATGGTTGCCTACCTGAAGCTGCCCTCCATCTCCTCCCCACTTCTCAATCTGGTGGTGTCACTTCTGTACTCAGTGGTGCCTCCAGCAGTGAACCCCCTCATCTACAGCATGAGGAACCAGGAGCTCAAGGATGCCCTGAGGAAACCGGTAACTGGGTGTCTTTCAGCAGCCATAGGCTGCCTACCTTCCTCTGCAGCTGCCTCCCAGCGTCTGTCGTGACAGGCCAAGTCTGCCTTTCCTGTATTTTTTTTTTCCTTTTTCCACTTTGGAAGTTGCTTTTTTCAAGTAAATATAATTATCCCTCCCCTTAATGATCCACCCATCTTGTGTGAGCCAGAGACTTTGCCTAAATGGGAAACCATTTCATTTAAGAAAATAAATGAAACTGCAGCAACTTTTTGGTCTATGATCCATCCTCATCATAGCAGAAATTAATTGGAAACAGAAACACCTTTCTGGCTGCACCAGCTTGGGGCAGGCTGCTTTGTGATGGAGGGATTGGGAGCTCTTGAGGACCGCAGGGACATGGGCTCTTGTGCCAGCCTGGGGAGATGGGATGGCACGGAGGGGATGCGGACCTCTCAGCGTATGCTGGCAAGGAGAACAGGGGACACTGATCTCCTTGTCCTTGTGGCCCCCCATCTCTGGGGCTGACTTCTCTCTGCCCCCCCAGGGGCTGCTGTGCCCTTCAGAGGGGCTGGTTCTCTGGGGTGAGTGCCCAGAGCTCTGCAGCACCCTGTGGCAAGTAGTGCTGTGGGGCCAGACCAGAGTGGGCTGGGCTGGAGAGAGGGCAGGGGAGGTAGGAGGTCTTGGAGGGAGCTGGGCTGAGCTGGAAAGTTCCTGCGAGAGAAAAACATCAGTGTACAGCTTGTACTGCATGACTGCGCAGGGTGAGGGCTCGCATCAGGGGGCTTGTGGTGCAGAGACAGGGCTCCTGCATAGACCCACACTTGGATGGACCACAGGAAACATCCATGATGCTGGAAAATGCATGACCCTCCCAGAGGGAGGTCCCATAACTGAAGGGGAAGCGGGAAGGGTTTGTGAGACCCATGGGAGTGCAGGGAGAGAGCGGAGTGTGCCCAGAAATGAGTGTGTTAAAGGCAGAAAGAAGACCTGAAGTAGTGGCGGGGGTGAGGGGCTGTCATGCTGAAGTGAAATAGGTTGAATTTTGATGCTGAGGCAGCAGAACAAGGAGTACATGCATTTCAGTGCTGGGATACGGAGGGAAGTACAGGAGTCAAGCAAGTTGGGGACTGGGACATTTTCGGTGCTAGAGGAGCACTAGCAGGACATTGGAAGAAGCCAGACGGGTTGTGGGGAACTCACAGGCATTGGCAAATCCTCAGGTAACCACAGCTTTGTGTTGGAAGGAACAGCCAGTGAGGACAAAGTGGCACATAAAAGTCACTTATTTGCTGGCTGAGGAGGGAGACAAGGATGCTCAGCATAGAATTACCAAGGTAAATTATTCTCTTATTTTAGCTGTGCATACAGTGGCAACTCAGCCTAATGCATGCAGGACCCCAATACAGAGGAAATCAGGGTTTACATATATTACAGTACAGTCGTGCAGACCGATCAAATCACTCATGTGAAGGGGTGGGCTAATCAGTTACCATTGCTCGTCTAATGGGTATGTACTTGTCCCATGCAGGATCAGCACGTGCTTGTCCCGTGGAGGTGGTACAGACAAATGGTCAGTGGTGTGTTAATTCTCATTATTCTAAACCAATGTTCCGTGCAGGTGGAAGGATTTATCCTGGGTACCGGTTGATTGTTCTTCTGGCCATGGTTATATGCCTGGTTTCTTGAAAGGTAAACCTTCCATGGTTTAGTTGTCGGTATGTGGTGTTGTCAACCACTAAGAGCTGGTTTAGGTTGGGTCTTCAGGTTGCATCGGCCCTGAGGTGAAAGCTCATAGTCTCAGTTAGTGTTCATTGTACTACGCAAGTTGTACTGCAGTTAGCATCTTGCCTTTCACAGGCATCAGTAAAGCTTGGGAGGTCCCAAGGTCAGAGTGAGATGAGGAAGCAGGGGGAGGTAGTGACAGTCTGCAGGGAAACTGGCACAGGCATTGGACAGTGTAGGACTGTCTGCGGTGGGATGATGGAGAGGCTGGACTGAGGTCAACAGAACTGAAGTCTTTGTCCTCCCTTTTATTGCAGCTGTCTCTTCCCGTGACAGCTGTGAGAAGACACTGGTTCCATACAGCCCAGAGCCTCATTGCTTCCTCACCCACACTCCACAGAGCCTAGGAAATGGCCTACCTCTCTCCTGCACTTGGCATCACACACCGCCATATCCCACTACTCCCAGGAATAGCCATTCGCATCCCATGAGGGGAAGGATCCCCCTCCTCAGGGGATGAGGGTCAGGGCTTGGCCATCCTGATGGGTGAAAGACATTTAGGGCTTTCACAGCCACCTCCACAGCTGATTTTCCACCTGTAACCAGTGCCTCTGATGTTCTGTTTCACCAGCCCCCAGGGACCATCTCCTTTTCTTGTTGTTTCATCCATGCTCTCTTCAGTGATGGTGAAGGGGACCACTAAAGGTCTCCGAAACTTGGGCGTTTGCTGCTGACTTGCAAAACTCCCTAATGAGCCAAGGCTCTGTGCATCATTTTCCTTTAGGTCTTCAATTCTTAGGTGGTTAAGAGGAGAGGTTTCAGGAGTGCAGTCAAAGTCAAAAGATGTCACTACTAAACACTAAGAAAGGATTCATTTTTCCCCCACTTTTCTTCATTTTTCTGCTTACACATTCTGTGAGATCAGAAATCCTCAATCCATATTGAACCTGAGCATCTTCAGTGGAATTTGAATGTATACAAAAATCAGGACCCTTTATGTTGACAGTCTGTGGCCATTCTTCAGCCCTACCCCCAGCCCCACCTTTTCTCTCATCAACCACCTGGCACTTAGAGCAGCCTCGTTCAAATCAGAGCTTTCTGCACTAACGTCTGCAGCTGCATGTTTCAGCCCGTGAGCACCAACTCCTGCCTGCTTTGCTTGGAGAACGACTGCACGCAGACACGGAGGGTTGTGATACACTTATCAGCTGTATATTAAGTCCACGTTATCTCCTCTGAAGTCCACTTCCCACAGTGGATAGCCTTGGACCAATAGAAAACATGACAAGAAAATCATCAGGAGTAGTAAAGGCCCGGGGACTTCAGTATGTCCAGTTTGCCTAAGTATTCCCTTATCTGATCCTCTTCTACCAAGGCACATCTCCATGGTCCAGACTTGCCCCCTGCTCTCTGGCAGCTGGGATTCCTGAAGGCTGGTCTTGCTGGCAGCTACTGGGACTTGTTAGGGACATGGGTTAGTGGTGGATTTAATGGTGTTAGGTTAACAGTTGGACCTGATGATCTTAAAGGTCTTTTCCAACCTAAACATTTCTGTGATTCTATAGTGAGGCAGTGAAGGCATTCAGTGCCTCAGCCCTTCCCATGTCCAGTGTCACCATGTCCCCAGTCTCCTTGAGCAATTCGTCCACATTTTCCCCAGTTGCCCTTTTGTTACCCGCCTATTTACAGAAGCCCTTCTTCTTTTCTTTGACATCCCTCACCAAATCCCATTCATTTGGGCTTTAGCTTTCCTACCTTTGTCCCTGCATGCTCAGACAACATCTCTGTGTTCCTCCCATGCGTCCCTGTCTTTCTTCCCACCCTCTCTATGCTTCCTTTTTGTGTTTGAGATTGCTTTTTACCTTCCTCCCTCCCCTCAGGATCCTGAACTCCACCATCTCGTGGTCACTGCAGACCCATCTCATGGTCACAAGGACGCCTTTGACCTTCAAATCCCTAGCAAGTCTATCCTTGTTGGTGAGGAGTAGGTCCAGCAAAGCACCTCTCCTCATTGGCTCCTCTGTGACTTGGGTGAGGCATTTATCATCAGTGCACTCCACAAACCTCCTGGACTGCTTATGCCCTGCTGTGTTGTCCTTCGAGCAGGTATCAGAGGGGTTGACGTCTCCTGTGAGGACAATGTGAATGTGAGGCCTCTCCTACCTGTCCATTGAGGACCTCATATAATTTTTATTCCTGGTTGTGTGGCCGATAGCAGACCTCCACTGTAATGCCCCCCTTTCCTGTCCTCTCTTTAATCCTCACCCTTAAGCTCTCCCTTGGCTCTCTATCCATCCCCAGACAGAGCTCCACGTACTCCAGCTGTTCTCACACGTAAAGGGCAACTCTCCGTCCTTCTCTTCCCATCCTCTCCTTCCTCAAGAGCCTCCCTTCTCCAAGCGCAACACTCCAGTCATGAGAGCCATCCCACCACGTCTCCAGGATTGCAACAAGATTGTTGCCCTGCAGCTGCACACAGATCTCTAAACCCTCATGGTTCTGCCCTGTACTGCACGCATTAGAGTACAGACACTTTAGAGAGGTACCCCAGCGTGTGGAGTTCTTGCAGACGGTGTGAGAGATTTCTCCCGCATGGTGCTTTGTAGGCATTTTCTTGCTTACCTGAAAGTGCTGGAGGGGACCCCACTTGAGGCCCATTTTGTTCATTTTGTGATCCCTTCCCATCACATCACTCCACGCCCTTTGCTCATTGATCCTCTCTGTCACTCCCTTAGAGGACTGCTCGTTGCTCCCTCCCTCCCGCGTCATTCATAGTTTCAAGCCCTCCTTTTAAGGTCAGCCAGGCTGTTGGCAAAACCATCTTTGCCCTGCTTAGTGAGGTGGATCCCATCTCTCCCAAGCAGACGCTGGTCTGCAGACAGGGTCCCATGGTCATAGAAGCCAAAACCGTGTCCCCTACGCCAGTACGCCAGATGCGCAGTTAATTATTAGCTTGTCCTACTAGTGCTTTTCTCCTCACACCTTTTCCCCTCACCAACAGGATTGAGAAGAACACCGTCTGGGCCCCCAGGCCCTTCACTACCTCCCCCAGAGCTCTGTAGCCACTTCTGATCCTGTCCAGGTTTCCCCTGGCAGCGTCATTTGTGCCCACTTGGAATAAGAGCAGGGGGTAGTAGTCAGAGGGAGAGACAAGATTTGAATGTACCACTACAACATCCTCGATCCTGGTACCCAGCAAGCATCAAACCTCTCTAGATGGTTGGTAGGGCCGACAGATGGGTGCCTTTGTCTCCTGCATGAGGTAGTCACCCATTACGATCCAAAAACCCCTGTGGCACTACATCTAGTTGAGGCTTGACAATCTCCACTGTGGAGATTGCACGGCCTTTCTGAGGGTCTCTTCCCAGTGCCTGATAGACCTTATAGTGCAGATTCTTTTCTCTTAAGTCTAGTCAGAATTTCCTGTGTCCCAAATTTTTCCCATGGCTTCTCATCCATCAGCTGTGCACACCTGGGAAGAGTCTGCCTCATTCTCCTCTACATCATCCCATAAGATAGCTGTAGACAGGGACGGTATCTCCCCTGGGACGGCCTTCCCTTCTCCAGGCTGAGCAGAAGACAGCATGGAGGGCGGTTCTTTAGCAGAGAGAACTGATGATGCTTCCTGAGAGGTTTTCAGTGGCTTGCTTGTCAGTAGTCTCCTATGTACTGTAAGAATTGTAATAACCTAGTCAGCATTTGGTGATAGAGAATGTGCAACACAATCAGAAATCAGCCATTTTGCCATGCTCTGGCATTCAAATATCCTGTGTGTCCACTCTCAGGGATCTGGTTCCTTGTGACTTATGGCACAATCCAGAGCCCAACAAAGACTGCCTTGTACAAAGAGCTCTTCTGACAGCACTTAGCAAGAGAAGTCTGTCTCTGGGTATCAGTTAGTCCACTGGACTTCCTGTAGACTTTGTTATTGCAGTGAAAACACTGCCTGCCCAGGACTGGCAAGAGCTGGAATTTCTGACGTCCTTCTCTTTGGCCCAGTGCTATCTGATGGTCTTTAGCAGACTCCCTCTTTCCAGCAGTTGGAGGTTGTCGGACTTCGGGGCCTAAAACTGTGTCTGTAAACACTGTGCTGATCACCACCAGCTCCCACTCAAGCCTCGGGAGATAACTAGGGATGTGAAGTCAGGGGCGTCCCACCCCATTCTAGGTGTCGTTGTTCCAATGAGACAAACTCTGTCCTCCCGCCAGTGTACAATCTGATCTCTTTCTGCAGTCACTCTACGGAGAATGGAGGTGACCAGTTTGGATGTCCATGTTCATCCCCAGAGGAAGTTCCTCCCATGCTGGTCTCTACAGCATGAGGTGTAGCAGAGGTGCTTAGTTCTTCCTTCAATTACTTCTTAGATGCCCCTATCCCCCTGGGAAGGTGTTCTCTGCAGGGGTAGAAAGCATTTCCATTGCTCTCCGTGAAAGTCGTGAGCCTTGGAGGTGTGGCTTACTGCAGTCAGGAGAGTTGATCTGCCCATAAGTCTTGTTCTGTGCTGCCATATCCACTCAGCTAAAAGGCCGTCATACTCGTGAGTTCCCCCCAAAAAGAGAAACTCTAGTGTGCTAGAAAAGGAGGAATGCGGTTTCCAAGTGCAGATCACCCAACTTCTTTACCTTTCTTAGCCCAGCCATGGAGAAAGTGACCAAGAAGGAGTAATGCATAAATCCCCTGACTCAGATGACCAAACCAAGGACTCTCCGATATCACAAACATGTCACAAAGGGAGAGCTGTGCCTTTCTGGAGGGCAACAGACAGCCTGGAAGAACTCCAACAAGAAGACAATAACATCGTGTTGCTTTAAAGGAGACGTAGGCCTCATAGCCGTATGGTGTAGGCTATAGACATAGACCTCATGGACTGCAATGCCTGGAGCCCCAGAGGTTAGAAGGGGTCTTGGGTACCTCCATGCAGACACTTCCATGGCAGGACCCACAGGGTCAAGTGTCTGAAAGGCAACTGAATGCCCCATCCCAGAGAGCCCGGGAGCTAGAACAAGAGCAGCGGACACAGGTGGGGAAAACAAGGAGCAACAGTGTCATCCTCCTGCCAAGGGAGAGACAGATGGGCACTCGGGAGGGCCTTCACCTTACCCAGCTCTGCACACCACCTCCCACAGCCACAGCACAGTCGCTTTCAGCCCCTTTGTCAGGCAGAGGGGAAGGGGCACAATGTGGGAGAAGTGCAGGAGATACGCTCCTCTGCTTGAGGTCCTGCTGGGGAGAAGGCAGCTCTGGGCTGTGCTTGACCCCAGTATCCCTTACTGGGCCTCATCCTGACCCCAACCTGTGGATCAACTTCCTGGCTTCACCTTGGACCTGCTCCCTCATCAGAACCTTGCCAGATGATCTGCACTCTGAACTGCCTCCAGCTGTGAGGCCCCTTGCCTGTCCTGCTCCCTTGTTGGGAGCTCAGGCTGGTGAGACCCCTCCCTGCTCACCTGGGGATACCCCTGGGTTCCCAACTACCTGTGCCTTCCAGAGCAGTTGTCCCTTGCTGCCCCCTGACAAACCTGAGCTCCCAGTCATGTCACCATGACCGGCATCTCCACTGCCCTCCCCCATGCTCTGGTTCACTCGATGGCCGCGTGATGCTGATGTACCTGATGGACTCTCACTTTGCTACAACTGACAGGGCCTCACAAGGAACAACCCACCGCTATCCCCTCTCCTGGACTTTTCCTCTGCCCTCTCTCCATGATGTTGTCTCTACTTGGCAGACGTAGTGATGAACCTGCTAAAAAAGAAGAAAAAACAAATCTAAAGAAAGAGGAAAATAAACCCCAAGAAGAACAAATGATGCAAAAGAAAACAATTGCTCACTACCAACCAATCAATGCCCAGACAATCCCCGAGCAATGACAGCTGCCTCTGACCTCTACCCCACCCAGTTTTATTTCTGAGCATGACATCATATGGTATGGACTATCCCTTTGGTCACTTGGGGTCAGCTGTCCTAGCTGTGTCCCCTCCCAACTTCTGGTGCACCCCCAGCCTGCCTGCTGGTGGGGCAGTCTGAGGAGCAGAAAAAGCCTTGATGCTGTGCAAACACTGCTCAGCAACAACTAAATCATCAGCCAAAACCAGTACATACAGGTTGGAAGGAGGTCTCCAGCCCAGCAGGGTCAGCTCCGGGGTCAGAGCTTGTTGCTCAGGGCTTGATCCCAGTTGCTCCTTGAAAACCTCCAAGAATGGTACCTGGATGATTTCTCTGGGTAGCCACTCCCTGTGCTTGACTGTCCTCACGAGGAGAAAGATTTCCCTTGTCCCTGGTGTGAACTTTTCTTGTGTTAATCTCTTGTCCTCCTCCATGCACCAATGTGACGCTGACTGCAGGAGATGGGGAAAGGAAAAAATTCCTCATCTCCATACCCCTACACCCAAAAGGAGCTCCAGCAAAGCTCAGTGCAACAGACAATAACTGTGCCTCACGATTGAGCTGGTGGCCATTCATGAAATTTTTTAAGAAAGAAGAGTGAAAAGGCAGGTCTTTGCTGCCCAGCTACTTCAGTCTCTCTGCTGCCATCAATCCAAATTTCCTTAGCACTGGAAAACTGAAAAAGTTTCATTTTTTTAACTTAAAAACTGGAAACTGAAAAATTTCCTTTAAACTGGATGCTTCCTGGAAGCTCCAGCGTTTTGGACCAGGTAATTTTCTTCTTAGTTTCATGTCTGACTCTCTCCTCTTATGAAATACATTGATATTCTTCTTAATTTGTTCAAAGAGGAGAAGAAATCCCAGCAGGGCACAAGGGTCAAGGAGAGAACTTGACCCGTAAAAATCTGTGTGTCTTGATCCCCAGCCACTGAAAGAGGACAGCGGATCATACTGAACAGGTAAGACTCTGCCTGGGGGCCAGGAGTAAGTGAAGCACTGCAAAGGTCTGTCCTGGGACATGCAAGACATTGATCAGCTGGAGCAGCTCAGCGGAGGGCTATGAGACGGTTGGGTTGGAGCAGGCTGGAGCACTTGCCATCTAAGGCAAGAGTGAGGGAGCAAAGCTTGTTCAGCCTGGAACAAAGAAGGCACCAGGGGATAAGGAGAAATGTTTTCCCCATGAGGTCAGTTGCCAAGAGAGGTTGTGCCATCCCTATTCGTGGATGTATTCAAGTCTTCTTCCACCCTTGCTGTCATCTCCTCCCATTGACCAAAACAGTCTTGCTCCAGCAGGAGTCAAGCAAGAGAGCCATGGCACCAGCACAGACTCTGCATCCCCTGAGACCTCTCTTCCCTACGGGGAAGGAGAGAGGTCTTTCATCAGCCCCACGCTTCTTTCTCCACCCTCAGCCTTTGCAGTTGCTTGTATCTTGTCTTTGCTCTGATCACATTTGACCTGGAAGCCCACGAGACTCCTGGAACTCCTAACGTGGATCTGGCGTTCACCACAAACCTGGATCCCAACCGGTCATGGAGGCATCAGTCATGCAGTGCCCCAGCTGTGCCACCCAGGGCAGATTTTGTCACTCCACTGCCAGCACCGCTGATGCAGTAACCACGTCCCGTCCTTCTGCCACAGAGTGCCCAGGAGCCCCAGACAGCCCCAGCTGCCTCGGGGGCTGTGATGAAACCTTTCAGCAGCAGGCTGCGGTGGGGTGGCAGGAGATGGGCCCTTGGCACTGCCTGGGCAGGGAGAAGCCAGCTCCCCTCTCTTGGGGCTGGGCACAGCTTGTTCCCGGGAACCTCCCTGAGGAGCACACATCTTCTGTATCTCTCTGTGCCCTTGCACAGCTGGCATGAGTACTGGGGCTCCTGGGGCAGAGCGGAAGAAGCTCAGCTGGGAGAGTGTTAGAGGGAAGAGCTAAAGGTCCCTGCCTCAAGCCCAGGGTCTGGCAACGTTTTCCCTTGGGCTTTTACAGAGCATCTTGCTCTTCTTCCAGCCTGCCCCTACCTTCCCTGTGCTCAGGGCAGAGTTTGCCCAGGGCTGGGCACAGCTTTTCCTTGGAGAGCTCCCTCAGGAGCTGCTCCTGGTGATCCTCCACCTCTGCCCTGTGAGGAGCAGCCAAGCTCAGGCTGCTGGGTGGATGTGCACAGGCAGGGGAAGAGGGACAGGCTGCCCAGGGGGAACACCGAGACTGTGTCTGAGCGTGCAGGGGTAGAGTTAGGGCAACTCGAGTTAGAGCTGAGCTGGAGCTGGAACCAGCAAGGGCTGGGTAACCAGAACAGCTTCTCTAAAGCAATACCAAAAGCTATCAACAGCAGCTAAGGAAAATATGTAGCTGTTGCTGAGTGGGGCAGGGGACCTTGTAAGCAAAGGCCTGTAAAGATTTGAGATATTCAGCACCTTTTTCCCCTCAGCTTTCACTGACAAGCTCTGCCTGGGCAGAGCTGTCTCTCTGCACTGCTGCCCGCTTGCCATGAGCTTCCTCCATCCCAGGAGCCCAGCCCAACTCAGCAGCAGAGGACCAGACCAAGGCAGCACCTTCTCTGCCCACTCTGGACTCACTGGAGATGTCACTGTGTCTCTGGGGCTGACAGCTCCTGAAAGGCAGCAGGGTCACCCCTGGGGAACTGGCTGCAACATCACCTCAAGTAATCACCACCAGTGGAGAGAGACTGATTCCAGCAGCATGGTTTCTCCTACCCGAGTGTGGTTCTCTATGACAAGTGTCAATGTTCCCCTCTGGACACCAACATTCTTAACCCATAACAAAAAGGAGTCACAGACAGGGACAGGGAGGGGTTGGTTTCCCTTGTGCAGGGCAGGGATTCAGCTGAGGCGGTGCAAGCATCTCCTCCTGACTAGGAAGCCCTCAGGTTGAAGCGCGGTTCAGCTCCCCCCATGCACCCCACAGACCCAGAGGAGCTGGGAATCCTCCTGCTTCACTTTGGGTGTGCACAAAAGACTTGCCAGCGTGTGAGCCCCTGCTCTGAGCCCCTTGCCCTTATTCAGCGGGGACTCAGGTGCTCGCATACAGATACTCTGTGATGATCAAGGTGCCAGAGGTGGCCCAAGACATGTGCAAGTGTTTGCAAGCTCTGATGGAATATCTCTGAGCATACCCAAGTCCTTCCTGAGCATCAGCTGAGGGCCAGAGGGGGAAGGGGGATATCCTTGGCCACCCCCAATCACACCAGACATTCAGGGCACCTGAATGTGCCTTGTCAAGTGTCCCCCTGAGCTGATCAAACCAAGGAGTGCCCCAGGAGGAAACCCTGGTCTCTCTCTTGCCAATGTACTCTCTAAAGCTCCAGTCACTCTAGAGCTAAGACACATCCACATCCCTGCACTGAAGACTTTTATTTCAGGGCTCTCATTTTAATGCCATTAAAAGAAAAAAAGCCTCTAGTGCCAAGCCAGGTGCCTGGGTGCCAAACACAACTCCACTCAGTAGGCAAACACAGCACTGAACCTCCAGGAGAGCCAGGCCCTGCTAGAGCTGGTGTGGGGCAGAGACCGCAGGGCCTCCCAAAGGGGCCCAGTGACCGTGTGCCACAACCTGAATGACAACACCACAGCATTGCTGCAAGGTCCTCACCACAGTGCCCTCCCCTGTACCTGTCTTCTCAGCCCTTGACTATTCTCCTCTCTCTGCACCTCTACTCACCTGCCTGATGCTAACAAGAGGGAAGCTGATAAGTATAGAGCCATAGAATCATAGACTGATAGAAGCATAGAATGGTTTTGGTTGGAAAGGAACCTTTAAAGATCATCTAGTCCAACCCCGCTGCCACTAGTACAGGTTCCTCAAATCCCCATCCAACCTAACCTTGAACACTCCCAGGGACGGAGAATCCACAATTTCTCTGGGCAATATGTTCCAGTGTCTCACCACTCTCACCATAAAACATTTCTTCTTATGTCCAACCTAAATCTACCCTCCTTTACTTTAAGACCTTTGCCCCTTGTCCTATCACTGCAGGCCCTGGAACAACGTCTCTCTCCATCTTTTCATAAGCCTCCCTTATATATTGCATGGCTGCAATAAGGTCTCCTGTCGCGGATCCTCATTCAGAATCCTGCTGACTACACCAATTTGTCGTGGATGGGCAATTTAGACCGCTTAAAGAACCACTGCCAAAGGTATTGGCAAAAGTAGTTTTCTTGAAAGGTAACACGTTTGATGGCCAGGCTCACTCAATTGCTTACTGCACAAAGGATATAACAATGATTCAAAGCTACCAATACCAAATCTTAGTGCACTAAGGTTTTGCGCGATATCAGTCACTTACCAAAGATCTGAATTTGCTAAGAGGTCTCTCAACCTCGAGGAGTAACAGTGGGAGGTGTCCCAGCTCAAGGGGAGATCACTGCCATGCAGCCACGCTGCCTAGTGATTCCCCATCTGGAGCTGGAGCCTGCAGGTGCACAAACCACAGCCCACATGGCCTCGCAGCGCTCGCCGCGCCCCCCCCGCAGCGCCCGGGGAAGGCAGTCTGTGGTTTCCTGCTGGCACCGTGCCCAGGCACATCCCCGCGGTGCCCCCGAGCCACCCCCACCCCGACTGCTCCAGCCAGGGCTGCGGGGGCTGCTCCTTCGGCCTCGCGGACACGGGGCCGGGCAGCTCCTGTCCCCCGTGATGCCCCTCTGATGCACACGGATGCTCTGCACCAAGACCCACAGCCATGGGGTGCCATCAGTGACGTGACATCACATCACTCCTACTGCCACCGCTGCGTACTGAGCACTTATGGTGACGGTGACGTCACACCCTCCTACTTCTGCTGCTGTGAGCTCATGAGTTACAGTCACATGTGTATGTGCTGCGTTCGGGCTTCTGCTGATGACGGTTCTTCCCAAAAGCCATATTTGGGTGGGATCTAAGTATTATTTTGATGCCATCAGAAGCACCCACACAAGCCATACGCCTGCTCTTGGCCTAAAAGTTTCTCCGGCACCAGTGAAATCAGAAGCTCCTACACAAGCCATGTGCATACTCCTGGCCTATCCGCCACTCAGCCGCAGGTGATGTCACAACATCTCAACCCGCCCTGTACCTGCTCCAGGCCTATCAGATACTGGGGCAGCACTGACTTCACAAGTACCTACACAACCCAACCCATAGGCCTGGTCCTGGCCTATCAGCTGATCAGTCACAAATGACCTTGCAAACACCTACACAAGACAAGTTCTTACTCCTGGCCTACCACCTTCTCAGGCACCTGTGACCTCATAATATCCAACACAAGACATGTTTCTCCTGGCCTACCAGCTACTCAGGAACCACTGTCGTCACAAAGACATTCCCAAGCCATGTGCCACCTCCCAGCCTATCATCTACTCAGGCCCCAGTGACCTCATAAGAACCTACACAATCCATAGGCCTGTTCCTGGCCTATCAGATACTCAACTGAGAGTGACATCACAAGTACGTATCTCTCCATTTGCCATGTACTTGCCATGGAGGTACTCAGGCTCCAATGACCTCACCATGGCCTATACAAGCCATGTACCTGGTCCTGGCCTATCAGCTGCTCAGCCATGAGTGACATCACAAGTACATACCCAGGCCATGTGTCTCCCCTTGTCTAGAAGCTACTCGGACACCAGTGACCTGACCACCACATATCCGCCTATTGACTATCTGCTCTCTGGACAACTGTTCCAGTGCTTGACCACCCTATCTTTAAATGGAATTTCCTTATATTTCAATGTGTCCTTTCTTCCTGGCACCACTGAAGAGAGTCTGGCTTTGTCTCCTTTCTTCCTCCCATCTTTTCTTCCTGCACAACCTCTCCCATGTGGCTTGGTTGACTCCCTGTTACCCCTTCCCTATCTTTATTTGATTTCCTCCTTCCCACCTTTTGACCCACAATGTGGTTTTTAGCATGCTCTCTGGCAGTCCCGCAGCACAGTCCCTTGGTCATCTGAAGCAGTAACTCCTCATTTGCCCTTTCTCAAGGGAAGAAATTGGCCTGTTGGCTGATGGGGGAGGAGTGGGGTGGGAATCCTTCCCTTCTCATGTGAATGATTCAGCGAGCTGTGGCCACTGACCCTGCGATGTGCCCATCCCTTGCTTTGGAGGAAGGGTGGTGTCTGGCATGGCATTTCATAAACAGGGATTTTTTGGATAGTGAGTTTTGTTTTCTCTGGCACACCTTCTCTTTCCTGAGAGCAGAAGGATGTCCATCCTCAACACCTATAACACGTCTTCCTGGGCATAATCACAGGCATATCACATTGTCTGTTTCTGCGTGAGCAAATGCACATCATGGATTTATTCTGCAGTGAGAAAGACTTTCCATTGGGCAGCTCGCCTCTCGAGTCTGCAGTGGTTCTGCTGGGATGAGTGTTCTTTACCCATCAGGAAAAACATTTATTTTGTGCTTTCACTAGTTATGAAACACAAACAGCTAATGTGAAGAGAGCAATGTCCTACCCAAATAAATGTTGAAGGTAAATGCTGAAATGAGTTTCTTTCTCATAGCCCCTCTTTGTGGCTACTGAGGAAATAAACGACAAACAAGACTGCATGGCCGACGGGGAAAGGGACAACAGGACATCATCCATGGATTTTGTGCTGCTGGGAATACGTGATGTCCTCATGCTCCAGAGCCTGCTCTTTCTCCTCTTGCTTATTATCTACTCAGTCACCATGGTTGGGAACATCCTCATCGTTGTGCTGGTGGTGGCTGACCGGCATCTGCACACCCCCATGTACTTCTTCCTGGGCCATCTGTCCTCCTTGGAGACCTGCTACAGCTCCACCATCCTGCCCCAGCTGCTGGCCAGATTCCTGACTGGGGACAGCAGTATCTCTGCTCACGGCTGCATGGCTCAGTTCTACTTCTTTGGTTCCTTTTTGACTACTGAGTGTTACCTGCTGACGGCCATGTCCTACGATCGGTTTTTGGCCATATGCCAGCCCTTGCTCTATGCAAGCCTCATGACCTGGAAGGTCTCTCTACACCTGGCAGCTGCATCTTGGCTGGGGGGTTCTCTGCTGCTGGTGGTAGTCACAGTCTTGTTATCCCAGTTGCAGTTCTGTGGTCCCAAGGCCATTGACAACTTCTTCTGTGATTTTACCGCATTGCTGGAGCTTGCCTGCAGCGACACCAGAGCAATCACAATTGTTTCTTTCATATTTGGTATCTTCGATGTAGTTTTTCCCTTCCTGTTCACGCTGGCCTCCTACATTTGCATCATAACTGCCATCCTGAGGATCCCATCCAGCACTGGCAGGCAGAAGGCCTTCTCCACTTGCTCCTCTCACCTCACTCTTGTCACCACTTTCTATGGCACCCTTTTTGTTGTCTATATGCTGCCCAGAACAGCCCCCCTGAGACAGCTCAACAAAGCTTTCTCCTTTTTCTACAGTGTCCTCACACCCCTGGTCAATCCCTTCATCTACAGCCTGCGGAACAGGGAGGTCAGGGAGGCCATCAGGAAGGTGCTCAGGAAAGCCCTGCCTTGCACCCAGAGCTCACACTACCTTGGTGACACAGGCAAAAGACACTTCTAGCTCCTTTGAAATCTCTGGATACCAGCTGACACTTCAGAAGTGCAAGCCTCTGAGATTGCTTGTGGATTGGCAAGGGCAAGAAAGCAAAAGGTCCTTGGAGGTAAATACCGTTGTTTAAAAAACAATGTTGAAAGTGTCATGGGTTTGCTTGTGCCTTGATAATAAACACCTTGTTGGTCTTATGCGTGGGAACTGTTGAAGTGTCAAGATTTTCTTTTCTAGAGGACATAAGAATGTGTATTTGGCCTAATAATTGAATACTTGTAAGGACCATCGCACGGGCATCTTTCTGACTCTGCGTTCCCAGGACGGGAATCATCTTCCCCTGTGATGCACATTTCCAGAGCATGAACATCACATGTCAGCCACAAATGAAGGTCTGCTGTCACCGTATCACTAAGAAAAGCAGGCCTTTTCTTAGGCATGTCTTAGGAATCAGTTGGGGATGCAGCAGGTGAGCAGCTGAGGAAGAAGCCTTTGCTTCTCCTGCTGCAAGGGGAGGTGGAGAGGCTGGAGTGGGGGGAGCAATTCCTCTTTCTGAGAGCTAAAACAAGATCATCCCCTGGATCTCCCTTCCCCCACTTTTTCCTCCCTTCTTCCCAGAGAAAGGAGCAAGTCCTGGCTCCAGCTGTGCTCGTCTGGCTCAGGCTCAAGCTCCTCTCTTCACCCTACATCTTCTTGGACAGAGACAGGGACAGCCACTGCCCTGCTACAGCTCCTTCATCCTTGGGGGATCAGGCTTTCCAACTCGCCCTCCTTCCCCACTGGCTGGGGCTGCCTGCGGTGGAGCTCATTTTCCTCCGAGCAGCCCATAAGGTGCAGTGTTTTGGATTGGGGACTAAAGCCATGTTGATAACACACCAATGTTTTAGCTATTGCTGAACAGTGTCTGCACAGCATCAAGACCGTCTCTGTTTCTCACACTGCCCTTACAGTGAGGAGGTTGAGGGGGCACAAGAACTTGGGAGGGGACACAGCCAGGACAGCTGACCCAAAGAGACCCAACAGGTCCTCTGTTCCATATGGCATCATGCTCAGCAATAAAAAGGGAAGGATGGGGTGTTTTGGCTGGGTCCCCATCTGGGGACTGGTGGGGCACTAGTGTACTTGTGGGAGGTTGGTAGTGATTGCAATGTCATCACTTATTATTTTAAGGTTTCTGTGTTTTTTCTTTCTTCTTTGTTCCTCTTTCCTTCACTTATTAATCTCTTTCTGTCCTAACACATAACTTTCCTCCCTTTTGCTCTTCCTATTCTCTGCCCCCATCTTGCTGGGGTGGGGAGTGAGTGAGGCACTGGTGGGAGGAAGCCAAATAGGAGGCTGCTTGGGGAGGAAGCAGAGAGGGCTGCCATGGGGACTATGCTGGGGAGATGATCTTGGAACCCCTAATGCACCCTGGTCCACGCAGTGCCTGCACCGCAAGGCTATGGGGCCATTGGGGCAGGGGGACTTGGCTGGCGCAGCTGAGGAGGTCTCACCCCACAGTCCCCAGCTCTGTCACCCACGGGCACTGCCACAGTCCCTCTGTGCTGGGCGATGAGGTGTCTCTGTGTGCCCTTTTCTGAGCCCATGCAGGCACCCACACTGCCTGCCTCTGCTTTGAGCAGTCACCATAGCTAGATGGCAGGGTCTCAGGAGATCCTGGCCAGGCTGTCCTTGGAGGTGGGCTGTGGTGCTCCTCAGCCCACAGCATGTGCTGAGTGCCAGCCCAGCAATGCTTCTTGCAGAAGAGCTGAGAGTGTGCGGGGAGCATGTGTGAGCCCTGCAGGATGTCCTCACCCGAGAATTCTTCTTGGTGTAAATGGGAACCACGGATCCCAAAGTAATTTCTGCTGAGTGAGACCTGTGAGGTCTGCACAAATGCTCACAGCTGTTTTAAAAGGAAAAAATAATGCCTCGTGCTCTAACGGCTTCAGTGCAGTGGGGGTGCACACAGGCACAACTCTGATACCCTCCTCCACCACCATCATGACCAAAGAACAAGCCACTTCCATACTGACACTCAGACCCGATATGCCACAGCTCCTGCCAAAGTTTGTCTCTACTCCAAGCCCATTTCCACACAGCTTGTGCTAGATCAGGTGCTGTTGACATTTTCTCAACAAATTCAGAATATCTCCATTGGCTGACACACAACCTTTCCTGGGCCCTTCCTCTGCTGATTGGCTCTTGAGAGATTTCTCAAACAGCCCCTAAAAACAAGCTCTCTCAACCTCTTCTGGTGCATAATGTGCTTCAATTCAAAACCACCTTTCTATCCTCTGCTGGACTATCCAAAGTCTATCAGGGACTTCCTCGTGCTGGGGAGACCCACACTAGACTTGGCAGTCCTGATGTGGTCCCCAAATAGAGGGGAAGCGTCACTTCCCTTTCCCTCCTGGCTGTGATTTTGCTAATCCCACCCAGGACGCAGTTGGCATTCCTCATCCCAAGGACACACTGCTCCCTCCTGTCCCGCCTGCTGTCCACCCGGACTCCCAGGTCCTTTTCTGCAGCGCTGCCTTCCAGCCAGTCATCCCCAGCCTGGCCTGTTGCACGGAGCTGTCCCAGCACAGCGACAAGATGAACGTGACATTTGTCTTGCTTCAACTTTGTGCAGGTTACAGGCAGCCCATTTTCACAAAGTTGTCAAGGGCTATGATATCCACATTTTTCCTCATTCAGAGGGCCCATCATGTCATCTTTCAAAGAATTCAGGTTAGTCAGGCACAATTTTTCTTCTTGAGATCATGCTGCCAATTCCCAATCCCCTTCGTGGACTTCAGGTGTTTGGAAATGGCTTCCTGAAGGATTTGCTCCATCACCTTGCCAGGGATGGACATCAAGCTGACCAGCCTGTAGTTCCCTGACCTACTTTTTGCTCTTCATGAAGATGGGTGGGATGTTTGCCTTTTCCCAAGCATCAGGAACCTCCCTCACTGCCATGGTTTTCCCAGAATGACAGAAGCAGACACACAATGACCTCAGACAGCACCCCCTGAACCCTTGGCTGCAACTCTTCACCTCATGTATGAGTGAGAGTTGGGTATGACCAAGTGAGTATGAGTTGGGTCACTCAAGCAGTGCCCAGCCTGGGGGAAGCTCTGCCTTGGGCATGAGGAGGGTGGAGGGACAAGGAGCAGGGAAGGTTGGAAGAAGACAGAGCAGCTCTGCTAAATGCTGAGGGGGAACACATTGCTGAAGCTGGGGCTCCTATCTGTGGGTCGTCAGTCAAAGCCTCTCTCAGCTCAGCTACTTCTGCCCTGCCCCAGGAGCCCTTGTCCTGGTGCCAGCCCTGCCTCAGTGCAGACTGGAGCACAAGAGGAGTGCTCCTCAGGGACGTCCCTGTGACCAGTCCCAGCCCAACCCCACAGATGGGGGCTGCCCTCTCCCTGCCCAGGCCGGCCAGCCTGGCAGTGCCAAGAGCCCATCCCCTGGCACCCCACTGCAACCTGCTCCAGGAAGGCTTGGTCAGAGCCCTCCAAGGGAGCTGGAGCTGCCTCGGGCTCAGGGGAAGGCTGGTGGCAGGAGGGTGGGACATGGGCACAGCACAGCAGTGCTGGGAGCTGGGGCACCAACAGGGAAAGGCGGGTGCGACCCATGCCCTGGGCTGCACACAGGGGCACTGGGCAGCTGCTGCCTCTGGGGTTGGCCAGGCTACCAAATCGGGGCAGGTGCCAGCTCGAGGGTAGGAGCGCTGGGATTTTCTTGGACTTGCAGTGCAAACGTGCCTGTGGGGAGGGCAAGTGGGCAGTCTCAGGCACAGGCAACTGCAGTGGCAGGGGTGGAAAGAAAGTGTGCTGACCTCCTGCCATGGCTGATCACCTTTATCCATAAAAGCCTGGAGGGGTCTTGTGTTTTCACATGGTTCTCCTTGAAGATGAAGCAGTTGTCTGAGGTCCCTTTGTCCTCCAGGGCACTTTCCCATGAAATCCAGCACAGGAGTTTCCTGAACAAGAAAAAATTTCTATCCTGAACTCCAAGGCTCTGATGCTGGCATTTGTTTTGCACTCCTCTCTTGGAAATTTAAACCCCACCATCTGCTGTTCACTGCAGCCACCTGACACCGACCCTCTCTGGAAGAGCTCACGTACCCATGGTTCCAAGTGCCTATGGCTCTGTCTCAGATATTGGCTCCAGAAGGTCACGACAGGCCACCTCAAGCCTCTCATCGAGTTGGGCCCATTCCTGGAGGAAAAGAGAAGTGACAGGATTTGAGAGTTCTCTTCCCAGTGCTGAGGCAGGACTGTATTCTCCACGCCTTTGTGCGTGGTGGCAAAATTTGCTCTTTCTGTTAGAAGTGTCCTCAACTGGATGAGAAGGAAGGAGAAGGTAGAAGTAAACTGAAGGCGTCTGCAGATGGTATGCGCATATCCTGTACTTTTCAATGAGTGCAGGTCCTGTATGACCTGATTCCCAGTTCCTAAGTCAGTTGGGTATTTTTGAACATAGATTTCTGTTAGTACTAAAGAGGGGTAGGCCATATGGGCAGTATACTTAAATGGGATGCTTGTTTACTGGCAATTGTCTGATCCACTTTTACGCAGTTCCTGTGATCAGAGCAGTATTTTGATAAAATAATTGGGCCAAACTGGCAGAGATCTGGATCCAGGTAACACTATTTGTCTTCAGAAAACCTGCTGTGATCCTTCAGCAGGACAGCAGCACCCTGGATTTCCAAGTGTTCATCTGTGCAAAAGAGGACTTCACAGATTGCCTTTCTTGGCAAGACTGGCTCCTTGCAAGCATTTTTGCCAAGTAGGCAAGTTCTTATGGGCCCCACTGCCCTCTGCATCTGTCACGCTTATCCCATTCAACCGGTTGGATCATTCGATCTCTAGGACCAAAAGGTCGTGAGTAACGCTAATGATCCAGGCCATTTGCTAGCACACATTTCCTTTGTGTTGTCCTTTGTAGTAACACGAACTAGTCTTGAAAGAGTCAGGCTGTGCTCTGCCTGTTGTGACAAACTACTCAGCCCTTCCCACCGTCTTTCTTCAACCAAAAAGGTTTGTCAGCACACACAAAATGTTCTTGTCAGGGTGGCTTCTGTATCTGTGCCCCTCTGCTGCCTGCTGGCAGGAGCCTGCTGCAAGTTCTGGAAAGCACCAAATGCTGCTTTTTGTCACTCCTGTCACTGAACTTGACCCTGTCCTTAAAAGATGAAGAGTGGTAGTGACCATGTGAGGCACGTAGATGTAGGTCAACCTCACTGCTCGTTGTGAAGTTCCTGTGAGGTTCAGTGTGATTGAGGATTAGCTGGCTTAGTGTTACAGTGGTACTTCCCACCTTCATCATCACTTGCATTAAACTCGCATTTCTTTCTCTTACCTGTGCTGTCCCACCTCTACTCAAGTTGTCATGTTAGAGGAACCATGACTCCTCATGAGCCATCTGCACACATGCCTTAAATGCTGACGTGCTGGAGCTTCAGTGCACAGGGCCCTTGAGACACTTGGGGATTGGGCCAGCAGAAACCTCCTCAAGTTTTACAAGGAGAAGGGGCAGAGTGGGACAGGACTGGAGTCTAAGGAGAAGGCCCTGGGCATTATGAGGGATGCCATATGAGCCACTGGGAAAGGCTCACCATGAATATGGGCAGCTCCTGCATACGGAGCTGCATTGTAGCATGACCACCCAGACACGGGGAGTCATCATCTCCCTTGACCCAGCACGGGTGTGACCACACCTGTAACAGTCTGTGTGGCTTTCCATTCTGAAGAGTGGGAAGGAACAGGAGAGTGTCCAGAGGATGCCTGCAAAGGTGGGTTTAAGGAGGCATGAAGCACATAACTTGTGTGGAGAGGCTGAGGGACCTGGGCTTCCTTGCCCTGGTGATGTGGAGGCTTGTGCGGGAGTAAGAGAGTAGCCTGAAATTTGGAGTTTCAGGTGGTTTCAGGGTGTTTTCAGAGATGATGGAGCTTTCCTCTGCAGTGGGAAACCACATGAGAAAGGAAAAGCATGACAAAGTGCAGCTTGGGAGGTTGAGGCTGGACAGGAAGAGAAAGAGATGTGCCTTGAAGGGTAGTGCTGTGGTGCCAGAGGTCACGCAGAGGGAGCCTGGATCAGCGCAATGCTTTGTGTTTCAAGGCACAGGCAGGGAGGAAGAAGAGATATCAGAAAAGGCAGGGAGATGCCACGGTGGGTGCAAGGTGAGGACCTAAGTTTGGTGTCCACAGCCTGCAGGTCTTTGTCCCCTTGGCTATGGCAGCTGGCTCTGCTACAAGGGCTGAGAGCAGACATGTTAGTCTCATGGAACTGGGGCCTCCTTACTTCCTTGCACCCCCCAGGGAGGCTGGGAGGTGTGGTACCTTCTCTCAGCATTGCCCACCCCACATCACACTGCTCCAGGAAGAGCCCTGAGCTCTTTGGCAAGGGACAGGGTCCCCCTTCGCAGGGCTGACCACTTGCCATGATAAAACAGATCAAGTTTTACTCAGCGTCAGATCCCCCTGCCCAGTGCCTTTGCCTCCCTGTCATCACAGCCTCCAATTTTCTACTCGAACAAATGCATGGGGAGGCTTGGTCTGTAATGGCCCTCAGAGGGGCCAGTTAATGCTCCAAGACACTTTGGCTTTTGCTTCTGACTTTAACTCCTTGAGAGCTTCTTCAATCATCTCCTCTCAGTATCTGAGGCTCATGGACTCAGCACCAAATACCCCATGGGGCTCCTTAAGGTGCAGAAAGCCCTAAGGAGGCACATCTCTTCCGTAATTTTCTTCAGGGCTTCCAGACTTGTTCAGCTAATTGGAAAGGTCTCAGGAGTCTAATTAAAGTGGAAGATTTCAGTCAGAACTCAATTAAAAAGCAGGCTGTTCTTTTTTTTTTACTTTTAAAGGGTTTTAAAATTATTGTTTCATTCTACAGAAGAAGTGATAGCAGCTTTCTCCAATTGATATTGATGCAGAAGGTCTCCTAAGGAGGTCTGGAGAGGCAGCAGCAGCCGTCTCCTCAAGGTCCCCCACTGTATGGGCACCTTTCCTCCCCACCTCCCCGGCCCCACCATTTCTCTCAGGGGCTGCCTGGCACTTGCATTCTTTTCCTTCATCAGACTTCCACACTGAAGTCTGCAGCTGATTGTACAGTTCCTTTGCACCAATTCCCACCTGATTTACCCTGAGACTTGCCTGTAAATTGACAGAGGATTCTTATTAATTTTGAACAAACAGAAGTAAAGGGTGAAAAAAAAAAATGAAAAGACCCAATGGACTCCTCAACTGTATGCCAAGTCCAAGCCTCCAATAAGGTCGACCTTCCTCAAGCAACAAACCACCATAAAAGAAATATGTTTGGCAGACAGATAAGAAATGATAAATAGACACACAATTAGTGAATTGGCTAAAGAGACAGTTTGGCAGATTCAATCAACTTTGCCTTATTCTTGGCCAAATTTCCATCCCAGAGCCTTGGCAACAACTCATGTTTCTAGAGATCTCCCTGCCCATCCCGCTGTGGTCACATCTACCTGGCTGCCTGTGCCTCCTCATCCCATGCCCACCTCCAGCAAATGAAGTTGGGGTGTTGTGTGGGAACATTTTACAGTCAATGTTCAAAGCATTCCTGAGTTAGGACTGAGAAAGAAATGAACCTGTGTGGCATCAGGTGCTTGTTAACATCATCACACTTAGCAAAAGCCTTCCTCGAAGATGGTCTCTCCTGGAAGTCCCTCTGCAAGCGTGCCAAAATTGAGATGCAACACTAAACTCCTTACAGTTGCTGCACACTAACAAGCTCCCAGGGGAAAGTCAGTGAGCGTGGAGGGCCATGGCAGGAGTCAAGAGCCCTGGAGGTTTAGTAGGGCCTGCCGAGGGCTGTGGGTGATGAAGCTGCTTCAGGAAATTGAAGCGTGCCTCCCTGGGGGCTGATTAGAGCAGAAAATCAGAGGCAGAGATTTCAGGATGACAAAGAAAGGAGACAGAGGCGTCCTTTGTCAGGTAGCCCCTTGGATGTGCCCATGCCGATCCCCAGCCCATCACAATGATGATGCTTTTGGTCTTCAGCAGCTGAGGTTTGCCTCTGGTCTCCACAAGGGTTGATACACGCATAGTGCCTACCCACCCTTGCCTCTCAGACGTGGCACTGTGCAGCTCACCTTAAGCCTTTGCCTGTACCCTAACCCTAGTACCTAAGCTGGAGCTCTCATCTTCAGCCCTTCCCTCAACACGAATGCCAAAGCAGAAACACTCAGCACATGCCTGCAGCCTAAACCCAAACCCAACTCCCTAGCCCGGTCACCAACTCAGAGAAACGTATTGGAGAGGCCAAGATTAGTGGGAGCCTGGGCTGCAGGGATCATACCCTGGTGGGATTCATGATCTGAAGGGATATATGCCAAGGGAAAAATATAGTCAAGACCCTAAACCTTGGGAAAGAAACATTCAGTTGTTTAAGTAATTGGTAAATGGGACCCATGCGCCCCTCTTGAAGGTCAACAAGTCCAAGTGCAAGGCCCTGCACCTGGGTCGGGGCAAAGCCCAGTATCAATACAGACTCGTTGATGACTGGATTGAGAGCAGCCTGTGGAGAAGGACTGGGGCACACTGGTGCGTGAAAAATTGGACAAGAGCTGGCGATGTGCACTTGCAGCTCAGAAAGCCAATCATACCCTTGGCTGCATCAAAAGAAGCATGGCCAGCCAGTGGAGGGAGGGGATTCTCCCTCTCTACTCCAAAGTCATACTACTTCATCTGAAACACTGTGTCTGGTTCTAGGGGCCCCAGCACAATAAAGACATGGACCTGTTGGAGCGGGTCAAGAAAAGCATCACGAAAATTGATTTCAGAGCTGGAAGACCTCTCCTATGAAGAAAAGCCGACAGAGCTGGAATTCACAGATTCACAGAATCACAGAATCTAAGGTTGGAAAAGACCTGTAAGATCATCAAGTCCAACCATCAACCCAACACCACCATGCCCACTAAACCTTGTCCCACAATGCCACGTCCAAATGTTCCTTGAAGACCTCCAGGGATGGTGACTCCACCACTTCCCTGGGCAGTTTGTGCCAATGTTTCACCACTCTCTCAGTAAAGAAATTTTTCCTAATATCCAGCCTGAACGTCCCCTGGTGCAAATTGAGGCCATTTCCTCCAGTCCTGTCGCTAGTCACTTGGGAGAAGAGACCAGCACCCACCTCTGTGCAACCCCCTCTGAGGTAAATGTAGAGAGCGATAAGGTCTCCCCTCAGCCTCCTCTTCTCCAGACTGAACAACCCCAGTTCCCTCAGCCGCTCCTCATAAGACTTGTGCTCCAGACCCCTCACCAGCTTCGTCGCCCTTCTCTGGACACGCTCCAGCTCCTCAATGTCCTTATTGTAGTGAGGGGCCCAAAACTGAACACAAGATTCGAGGTGCGGCCTCACAGCGCCGAGTACAGGGGCATGATCAGTTCCCTCCTCCTGCTGGCCACACTCTTTCTGACACAGGCCAGGATGTCGTTGGCCTTCTTGGCCACCTGAGCACACTGCTGGCTCATCTTCAGCCAGCTGTCGATCAACACCCAGAGATCCTTTTCTGCAGGGGAGCTTTCCAGCCACTCGTCCCCAAGCCTGTAGTGTTGCATGGGGTTGTTGTGACCCAAGTGCAGGAGCCGGCACTTGGCCTTGTTGAACCTTATACAATTGGCCTGGGTCCATCGATCCAGCCTGTCCAGATCCTTCTGCAGTGCCTTCTGACCCTCAAACACATCAACACTCCCTCCCAGCTTGGTGTCATCTGCAAACTTACTGAGGGCGCACTCGATCCCCTCGTCCAGATCTCTGATAAAGCTATTGAAGAGAACTGGCCCCAAAACTGAGCCCTGGGGAACAGCACTTGTGACTGGCCACCCACTGGATTCCCAGCTCCTGAGGGGCATGAGGAAGGAGAATAGAATACTACAGAAGTTGGACACCAGAGGAGTACACCTTGGCCTGTTCTGGGGGGTTTTTGTGTGGATCTCATTGTCAGCAGCACTGAAGGGCAGGAGAGGTCAGTGCAGCCACTCTTCAAGGACAGCATCTGCCAAGTTCGGTGTGCTGGCCTGACCTTGGCTGGTGGCCAGGTGCCCACTAAGCCGCTCAAGAAGTCCTTCTCTTCCTCAGCAGGACAGGGAGAAATATAAGATTAAAAACTTGTGGGTCAAGATAAAGGCAGATTAATAAAGAAAAGAAAAGGCCCCGCACAGAAGCAAAGGAAAAGAAACACCCAAAAATTCATTCTCTACTTCCCATCAGCAGGTGATGTCCAGCCACTTCCCTTCCTGGGAAGTAGGACCTCAGTTCACACAGCGCTTGCTTCCGAACACCCTTCTAGCCACAAATACAAAGCACAGCACTAGGAGGGCTGCTATGAGGAAAGTTAACTCCTCGACCTCACTCGTCCTAATCAGTGGATTGACTTCCTGGCTTAACCGCACTCAAGCCCCCATCCCCAGGCTTGTCCTGCTTGCCTTGCTCAGATACTGTGGGGCTGGGCCCTGGCTGGGGACGCACCACCTGCGTTGCCATCCATGGTGCTTCCCTCGGCTCCCAGCTCACCTTGATTTAGGGAGCAACCTTGCTCTTGCTGCTCCCTGACAGGGCAAGACTGTCTCCTGTCCAAACAGAGACATTGTCAATATAATACCTGCACCTGACCTCATCATCTAGCCTCGCTTCTCATTCACCATGAAGAAAATACCCTCCAAGGTATCTAGGAAGCACAACTCATCCCACTTAATGTGGATGACTCGAATCATTCGAGAAGCATATGCTTCCCTTTATGGACCATCTTCTTTCCTCCAGATGAACACATGGTCCCCTTGACCAATGGAAAAAAATAATTGGGAAGAGCGTGACTTATCAGAGGTGCTCTGCACAGATGAAGCCAAAAGCAATGGATTACCTTCAGGAAGTCTCCCTCCGCTGATTACAGCAGAAGTGTAGAACAGTTTAGACTTTGCAACTGTCTCCAAGGTGTGTAAAATTGCCTGAGACTAATTGCACCCCTTCCGTTCTCTAGCTCTGTGCAGATATCACTTCTGTTTCTCATTCCCCCTCACCACTGCCTTCCTAGCTCTATAAATGGGGCTCACCGTGCGTTCACCCACAATAAATCATCAGGAGCTTGCCTTCATGCAATGACTGGATGAAACAAAGACAAGCAGAAGAATATTCACATTTTCCTCTGTGTGCCGTTGGGAGGTTGATCTCAGTAGGGTTTCATGTGCTTGCCCAAGAGTCATACTGCTCTCTCTTCACACAGGGCTCTTGAAGAACAGTAATACCACTCCAGAAGGGGCTGATAGGTCTTGCCTCTGCCTTCTGCTTGCAACACAGCATCGGCCTTGGCAGGTAACTTACTGTTGTCTCATGCGTCAGTTCTGGACACACAGAAGATGCCTGAAACTGCTGCGTTCTAAATACTTGGAAGTCCAAAGTTCCCGGTGGTTGGATATTGAGGTTCTCATACCACCAGCAGATGCCAGCATAGGAACACAGAGATATGAATGTGGATTTCTTCTGCCTCATTTCAGCTCTCAGATGATCCAGTCTAAATTAAGGTCAAAGTCTTAGTTCTGAACTTAATCTGTGTAAAGTTCTAAGATCACATCTAATCTCTAAATTTGGCATCTGGTCTGTGGCCCTTTTCTGTGGTCAGTAGAGGCAAATCTGCGTCAGTTCGCGCAGGCAGGGCGAGCAGGGTAGGTGAGCGGGCAGGGCGCAGTCCTGCCCTCCTGGCTCTGAAGGCTCTCCGGACGAGTGGTCACTGCCCCCCCAGAAGAGGCCCAGCCATGGTCTCCACTCGGCCGAAAGCCATTGCCAGAAGGAATGTGGCGACCCAGACGGAGCTCCCGCCCAAGCACGCGGCTGTCCAGGTCTCCGGCTGCCAGGAGTGCCTGAGCCTGTTGCTGGCGCCGGAGGACCAGGGAGACAACGCCTGCGTGCGGTGCGACCAGGTGAATGATCTGCTCAGCCTGGTGGCAGAGCTGAAGGAGGAGGTGGAGAGGCTGAGGAGTATCAGGGAGTGCGAGAGGGAGATAGACTGGTGGAGCCATGCCCTACCGTCCCTGAGGCAAAGGCAGAGGACGGAGGCTCCACGAGAAGCAGAGGCCCCCTTACCCTCTTGCCGCCAGGCAGAAGGAGGGGACCTAGGAGGCGAAGGGGAATGGAAAAAGGTCCCTGCTCGGGGACGCAGGCGAATCCCCTCCCGGCCTCCCTCACCCTCACCTTCTCAGCTGCCCCTACATAACAGATATGGGGCTCTGGAACTTGAGGGCCAGGCTAACGAGGACATGGACGAAAGTCCATCTGCGGGGCTGCCTAGGGCGAGACAGCCTGCCCCACGCATCACAACCACCTCTACCAAGGCAAAAAGGAGGGTGGTTGTTGTAGGTGATTCCCTCCTGAGGGGAACGGAGGGCCCAATATGCCGGCCTGACCCGACCCACAGGGAGGTCTGCTGCCTCCCTGGGGCCCGGGTGAGAGAGGTCATGAGGAAACTCCCCAGTCTAGTACGGCCCACCGATTACTACCCGCTGGTAGTTTTGCAGGTTGGCAGCGAGGAGATTGAGCAAAGAAGCGTGAAAGGGATGAAGAAGGACTTTAAGGCGCTGGGGAGAATGATTGAGGGATCGGGTGCGCAGGTCGTGTTTTCTGCAATCCCTTCAGTGGCGGGGAGGAACACTGAAAGGAATAAGAAAGCAAACATGGTCAACACGTGGCTCAGAGACTGGTGCCACCAGAGGAATTTTGGATTCTTTGACCATGGGGTGGTCTCCATGGCACCGGGCCTGCTGAGTGCAGACGGTGTTCAGCTGTCCCCAAGGGGGAAAAGGATCCTTGCCCGTAAGTTGGCAAACCTCATCAGGAGGGCTTTAAACTAGACTCGAAGGGGGAAGGGGATGAAGCCAGGCTACCCAGAGGTGAGCCTAGGGGTGACATGCCATTGTCGGGGGCAAGACCGATAGCCCAGCTCAAGTGCATCTACTCCAATGCACGCAGCATGGGCGGCAAACAGGAGGAGCTGGAAGCCATCGTGCGGCGGGGCAGCTATGACGTGGTCGCCATCACAGAAACGTGGTGGGACGACTCGCATGGCTGGAGTGCTGTGATGGAGGGCTATAAGCTCTTCAGGAGGGATAGGCAAGGAAGGAGAGGCGGTGGGGTGGCTCTGTATGTCAAGGAGTGCTTTGATTGTATAGAGCTGGATGATTGTCACGACGGGGTTGAATGCTTATGGGTAAGAATGAGGGGGAAGGCAAACAAGGTGGATATCCTGCTGGGGGTCTGTTATAGACCACCCGACCAGGGCGTAGAGGCCGATGAAGCGTTCTACAAGCGACTGGCAGAAGTCTCACAGTCGCAAGCCCTTGCTCTTGTGGGGGACTTCAACTTACCAGATGTCTGCTGGAAGTACAACACAGCTAAGAGGAAACAGTCCCAGAGGTTCCTCGAGTGTGTGGAAGATAACTTCCTCACGCAGCTGGTAAGCGAGCCTACAAGGGAAGGTGCCCTGCTTGACCTGCTGTTTACAAACAGAGAGGGTCTGGTGGGAGAAGTGAAGGTCGGAGGCTGTCTTGGGCTTAGCGACCATGAAATGATAGAGTTTTCAATTTTTAGCCAAGTAAGGAGGCGGGTGAGCAATATCGCTACCATGGACTTCCGGAGAGCAGACTTTGGCCTGTTCAGGACACTGGTTGGGAGGGTCCCTTGGGAGACGGTCCTGAAGGGCAAAGGGGCCCAGGAAGGCTGGACCCTCTTCAAGAAGGAAATCTTGAAGGCGCAGGAGCAGGCAGTCCCCATGTGCCGTAAGAAGAGCCGGCGGGGAAGACGGCCGGCCTGGCTGAACAAGGAGCTTATGCTGAGGCTCGGGGAAAAAAAGAGAACTTACCACCTGTGGAAGAAGGGGCAGGCAAGTGAAGAAGAATACAAGGACCTCGTTAGGTCATGCAGGGAGGGAATTAGGAAGGCGAAAGCCCAGCTAGAGCTCAACCTGGCCACAGTCATGAGGGACAACAAAAAAAGCTTCTATAAATACATTAACAAAAAGAGAGCCAAGGAGGATCTCCATCCTCTACTGGATGCGGCGGGGAACATTGTCACGAAGGATGAGGAAAAGGCTGAGGTACTTAATGCCTTCTTTGCCTCAGTCTTTAACAGCCACACCAGGTATCCTCAGGGTATCCGTCTCCCTGAGCTGGATGACAGGGATGGAGAGCAAAATAGGCTCCCCATGATCCAGGAGGAAGCAGTTAACGACCTGCTATGCCACCTGGACACTCATAAGTCTATGGGGCCTGATGGCATCCACCCAAGGGTGCTGAGGGAGCTGGCGGAGGAGCTTGCCAAGCCGCTCTCCATCATTTATCAGCAGTACTGGTCAATGGGGGAGGTCCCGGACGACTGGAGGCTTGCCAACGTGACGCCCATCTACAAGAAGGGTCGGAAGGAGGATCTGGGGAACTACAGGCCTGTCAGCCTGACCTCGGTGCCGGGGAAGGTTATGGAGGGGCTCATCTTGAGGGCGCTCACGGGACACGTGCAGGATAACCAAGGGATCAGGCCCAGCCAGCACGGGTTCATGAAGGGCAGGTCCTGTTTGACCAACCTGATCTCCTTCTATGACCAGGTGACTCGCCTAGTGGATGAGGGGAAGGCTGTTGATGTTGTCTACCTGGACTTCAGCAAAGCCTTTGACACTGTTCCCCACAGTATTCTCCTAGAGAAGCTGTCGGCCTGTGGTTTAGACAGGTACACTCTTCGCTGGGTTAAAAACTGGCTGGATGGCCGAGCCCAGAGAGTTGTAGTGAATGGGGTGAAATCCAGCTGGCGGCCGGTCACAAGCGGAGTCCCCCAGGGCTCAGTTTTGGGACCGGTCTTGTTTAATATCTTTATTGATGATCTGGATGAGGGGATGGAGTGCACCCTCAGCAGGTTTGCAGATGACACCAAGTTGGGAGGGAGTGTTGATCTGCTTGAGGGTAGGAAGGCTCTGCAGAGGGATCTGGACAGGCTGGATGGATGGGCCCAGGCCAACTGGAAGAATTTCAGTAAGGCCAAGTGCCGGGTTCTACACTTTGGCCACAACAACCCCAGGCAACGCTACAGGCTTGGGGATGAGTGGCTGGAAAGCTCCCCCGCAGAAAAGGACCTGGGGGTGTTGATCGACACCCGGCTGAATATGAGCCAGCAGTGTGCCCAGGTGGCCAAGAAGGCCAACGGCATCCTGGCTTGTATCAGAAATGGTGTGGCCAGCAGGAGCAGGCAGGTGATCGTGCCTCTGTACTCTGCTCTGGTAAGGCCGCACCTCGAATACTGTGTTCAGTTTTGGGCCCCTCACTACAAGAAAGACATCGAGGTGCTGGAGCGTGTCCAGAGAAGGGCGACGAAGCTGGTGAGGGGTCTGGAACACAAGTCTTATGAGGAGCGGCTGAGGGAGCTGGGGTTGCTTAGCCTGGAGAAGAGGAGGCTGAGGGGAGACCTCATCGCTTTCTACAACTACCTGAAAGGGGGTTGCAGAGAGGTGGGTGTTGGTCTCTTCTCCCAAGTGACTAGTGACAGGACTAGAGGAAATGGCCTCAAGTTGCACCAGGGGAGGTTCAGGCTGGATATTAGGAAAAAGTTCTTTACTGAGAGAGTAGTGAAACATTGGAATAGGCTGCCCAGGGAGGTGGTAGAGTCACCCTCCCTGGAGGTATTCAAGGAGCGTGTGGATGTGGCATTTTGGGGTGTTGCTTGATGGGCATGGAGCTGCGTTGTGTCGGGTGGGTTGGTTTTTGGTGTGTTGTGGTTTGTTGTTGTTGTGTGGTGTGGTTTGGTTTTTTGGGTTTTTTTTGGTTTGTTTGTTTGTTTTTTTTTTTTATTTTTTTTTTTTTTTATTCGTTGGACTTGATGATCTTGCAGGTCTTTTCCAACCTTAGTGATTCTGTGATTCTGTGATTCTGTGAAGTGGTGAGCATATAGTCCCGCACCTTAGGACGTGATGAATCATGAATGGGAAATGTTTCTCTTCCCATAAGTAGCAGAAGGAACCAGGAGGAATGACGCAAAGAAGGTGATTTGGGAGGGATTCATCTCAGATAGTTGTAAATGTCTCCTCAGAAGCCATTTGCAATGAGTCCGTCTCATAAATCAAAAGAGAGAGGGACTTTCAAGGTAAAATGTGTTCTGAGCTGACTGAGACTGGTTTTACCTTCAGTTCACTCGCACATTCTGAGACTTACCATACATCTCGGCAACAACAGGATTATTATTACTTCTGGCTGGAGCATGGAGCAATAATGGAACCAGAAAGTCTCCAACCAGCCGGTGCTGTGCAAGATCCATATGGAGGCAGAGCACGTTTAACCCTCGGGTACTGTCTGCCACAAAAGGATATTTCTTTACAGCAACCCACAGAGAAGCCCCCAAAACATGCACTAGCTCTCTGCCTGTACCAAAGGAAGAATTGCTTCGAAATGGATCCGAATAGTTCTGTGTTCATTAATAAAGTCCTCAAAGTGAACCCGGATGCTTAGTTTCTTTAGTTGTGTGCATGTTCAATTTAGCCCCTGAAAAAACTCCTCCATTATTCATGGAGCTCAGGTGCCAGGGAAGTAGATGGGGACTCTTACCCACAGAAGGAAGTGTGGTATTTACCGTCCACATCCATTACAAGGAGGAGACCCTGGTCCTCAGACCGTGCTGTTCATAGTGCATAATTTCCACGTCTCCTGGGTCTAGTCTGGCTCCATGAGGATCCCCTGCAGCCCAGAAACATAGTCCTGTATTTCTCTGTTTCTCCCACCCAAAGTACATGATGGCTGTAATGCGTGCTTTGTTTTGTTTCGTAGGATGACAGCAAGGATGTTCTGCATACACGTTTGGCATCAAATACAGTTTGGCATCTGGTGAGAGAAAAGAATCAGCGCCTGGCACAGTCTTGGTGATGCGCGTTATAAGGAGCAGCTCTTGGAGTGGCAGCTCTTGGAGAGATCTGTGCCTTCACTCGAGGGAGCCCTTTCCCCAATGAACTACGCCCACAACGGCACCCGGACTTCTCCCTGGTGTGAATGAGGTGAATAAGGTGAAGAGTCTGGAGAACATGCACACAAGGACCTCAGGAACTTGCTGTGTAGAGGCACCAGTGGAGATTCAGCCAAGCCTAAGCTATCTATGTAAAAATATCAGAGCCATTAGTGCACAAGCGACTTTGGGTAGGGTTTGTCATGATAACATGCCTGAGCATAGCTAAGCTAAACCCTCACCTGTGATTCCAAAATCTTTTCACTGAAGAAGCCCTGGTGGCACTCTTTGCCAGCTTGGATGGGATAGGACCCATCCTACTGACTCAGGCATCTGAGATACAGCCATCCATCTTAGTTTTCAGTACTATTAATATGTGTGCCAGCGGGATGCAATCATCTCTATATCTCAGTGTTTTCATGGCTTGGGAGGGAAGTTATTTAAACAATGCAAATAAACCCTCTCAGACCAAATGCAAAAAAAATCTCACATAGAATGACGATCCCATGCTTTCATGCAAGTGAAGGAGCAAGTCATGGTTTTGATTCTCTTTCCAAAAGAGAACATTTTTCTTGCAGGCAATGTGTGAAAAATCTTCCAAAAAATTACAAATCAGCAACACTGTGGCAGAGATTATGGAAGACGAGATGTTGCTGTTGAATTTTGGAGAGACCTTACAGTCCAGCTGTAAACCTTGTGGCTTGAAACGCTGAACCCTGCTGAGCAAGAGTCCCTCCCCTCTGCAAATTACCACCCCTTGTACTTGTTTCCCACCATGAGTTCCTAAGCTCTTGCAGCAGTGAGACCTATGGTTGGCAGGCCCTGTGGGTCTCGTGCTGCTGGTGGGAAGCAGGAAGCCAGTCCACCTCCTCCAGCCCAGCTGCGTCTCCAGCAGAAGACCCAGGTCTGTCTTAGGCACTCACTCTACCCAGCACAGGCATCCCTATGGCCATGGTCCTGCCTGTTGTACGCACCCAAACATTGGTGCCCCAGATGTTGGCAGTCCTGCTCCAGCTGCTGGAACACAGACCTGGGTGTGGGACTCCCCGGGTGGGTCAATGGCAGAGCCTTCCAAGATGACCTTGCCGACTGAGGATGGGGGTTTCCGCCTCTGGGGGTCATTTGGGAATTGTTCACGACTCTCCATGGGATGTCTAGGAAAGAACCAAACGCAGGGAAAAACTCCATTTCCCAAAACCCTGTGGGATGAGGAGGTGCTCTCTCTTTGTACGGATGGGGTGCCAGCCACTGCAGTGGGACTCATGGGGGACTTGGCTACCTGAATACCTGCTGAAAGGGGACCCATAGCGAGGTACACCCCACCCAGGACCTTTTCTGGAGCTCCTTGATGAGATCTTTGTGACCAGGGTGACTGTGGAAGCAGCAAGATGAGGTGTCTTGTAGGACTTCCTACTTACCACCAAGGAAGAGCTGGTCAGGGCTGTAAAAGTCAGGGATGAGAAGGTCGAGTTGAGGCTCCTGAGAGAAGAGAAGGCAACAAAGAGCAGGAATTCAGGGAATCAGGCTCTGGCCTGCTGAGGGACCTGCTTGGAAGAATCCAATGGGATACAGCCCTGCAGAGCAGAAGGGTATGGAGACCTGTTTGATGGTCAAAGATCTCCTCTTCAAGATCAAGAATGGTCCACGTGGACATGCAAGAAGTCACACAAAGCTGGCAGGAGAGTGGCATGGCTGAGAAAGGAGCTCCTACCTCAAACCAAGCGTGGAAGGAAGCACAGGGAAGGGGGAAGCTGTCTGCCCTCCAGCCTCAATGGTTCTGTGATTCTGTGCTGGAGGGAGACATTTGTGTGTGTGTGTGCTTGTCTGTGTGTGGGGGAACTGGGGGTATGAGGGGAACCTGGGGCCAGCTCCTGGTTAGACGGAGGGTCTAAGACCAGCTCCTGGAGGGATCCGTATTGTCTGAGTGTCTATATAGGTATACATTTCCACTAACATAGCCTAACCCACAAACAGCCCAATCCTCATTTACCTTTTCTCCCCAAGTCCCTGGTTGTACTGGCTTTGTACCCTCCTTCGGTGTTTCAGAGACGGTTCTCATGGTAATTCCTACATCGGTCAGCAATTAAACTCTTATCTCCTTGTATTGTCTGTAGTGCCCTTGAACACTTCATGCTGTCATCTTGTGAGAGACATCCCCATCAGGGTGAGGCATCTGCACCCAAACATGAAGAGCTGACCAAATGGAGCTTGAGTCCAGGGGGACCTTGGGAAACTCTGGGATTTGACTGACAGAAATGCCTTGAAGTTTTGCAAGGAGGAGTGGCCAGTCCTGCCCTGGGGGGAAGAATAACCCCAGACATGAGTACCAGCTGGGACCTGAAGTGCTGAGCAGAGACCCTGAGGAGAAGGGCCTGGGAACCATGAGGGACGCCCAGCGAGCTGGTGGCGCATGCTCACTATGACCAAGGCCAGCTGTAGATGGGGCTGCATTAGGAGGAGCGTGGCCACCCAGACAACTTGAGTTACCATCCCCGTTTACTCAGCACTGGTGTGGCTCAACACACCCAGGCGTGTCCCAACACACCCAGGCGTGTCCCAATGTGCAGCTCCCCATTTTGGAGAAGAGGGGTAGAACTGGAGAGTGTCCAGAGGACGTCTGCCAAGATGGAGTTAAGGGCCTAGTGCCGATGCGCTTTGTGGACAGGCTGAGGGACCCAGGCTTCTTTGGTCTGGTGGTGGGGAGGCTCCGGGTGCTCAGGGAATAGCCTGAAACTGGTACAAGAGGGCACCCAGAGGGAGTGTGAACCAGCCCATGGCCTTGTCTGTCAAGGAACAGTCAGGGAGGATGGGGAGATGTCAGGAAGGGTGGTGAGATATTGGGGTGAAATTGGAAAGAGGATTGGGTGTCAACAGTCTTCAAAGGAAGAGGTGCAGGGGTGGGGCACAGCAGGGCAGCCTGTGCTATAGATGGCTGAGGACAGTGGACATGCTGAAAGCCCCCAACAGAGATGACCTCTTTGTCACCATGGCTATGGCTATTGTCTCTGCAACCAAGGTCTACCAGAAGACACCTTAACCTTATTCAGGATGACCTCATTACCTCCTTGCCCCAATCAGGAGGGTCATGCCATAGTCTTGCACTTGGCATTGCACATCCCCACATCACACTGCCCCAGGAAAAGCCCCGAGCAACGTGTGAGGGACAGGATCTCCTTACGCAGAGGCTTCTTTTCAGGGCTTGTCCATTTGGCTTAATGTAACACATCCCAGTTTACTCATTATCAGAGTCACCTTCACATCGCCTTTACCTACCTGTCATCACTCCCTCCAGTTTTCTGCTTTAACAAGCCCCTGGGGAGGCTTTGTTGGTAACGATCCTCCGTGGGACCCATTAACACTCCGAGAAACTCTGGAGTTTACATCTGACTTTGACTCCTTGAGAGGTTTCTTCAACTTCTTCTCAGTGTCTGAGGTTCATGGACTCGGCCCCAAACCCACCAGAGGGGTCATTAAAATGTCTTGGGCTGGTCCTCTGCTGCTGAGCTGGGCCAGGCTCCTGGGATGGAGGGAGCTCATGGCAAGCAGGCAGCGCTGCAGAGAGACAGCTCTGCCCAGGAGCAGCTCCTCTGCGAAGCACGGCAGGGCTGAGGGCACTGCCCACAGGCACCGAGAAGAGACGAGCAAGGCAGAGAGAGGATAAAGGCAACTGGGAGTGGGAGGACTCTGAGAGCTCACTGGGGGAGAAATCTTCACAGCCCTTGACACGGTAAGTCTCTGGCTGCAAGGCAATGCAGCTGCAGTTCCTGCAGGGATCTCGTAAAGCTGTCATAGCCCAAAACCTGTGGGATGTTGCTCCGGTGTAGAGGAGGAGGACATGCTTCAGATCAGGGATTCTCTGCTGCACCATCAGAGGGACAGGGCATGACGGCTGCCTTCTCCTGGGGAGGGCTGCAGGGGTGTGAGTGCGGGTGTGCATCCAGGGGTGCCCAGGGCTGTCCTTCCAAGCAGGGTCCCTGCACCCCAGGGCACTGTGTGCTGGAGCAGGGACTCTTCCACCTGCCAAGGTCAGCACTCAGCCTGCCCGGGGAGCTCCCCACAACAATGTGGGGAGAAGCTGTGGGTGGAAGGAGTGACCCACGTCAGGGCAGGGCAGGGCAGGGTCCTTCAGCTGTCAAGAGGGTGCTGCGTGGGTCAGGTTTGCTCACAGCTCCAGATCACTTCAACACATTTCCCAGGGCACTTTTCCAGAAGCACCTCAAGGCAGGGGCTACCTGGGAGTGAAGGTGCTTTCCAGGGTCTTTGCTTTCAGTTTCCTGCTGTGCTGGTGGTGGTGAAAATGGAGATGGAGCTGTAAGGTTTGCCCCAGAGTAGGAGACTTGTACAGCATTACAGTGCTTCATCTACAGCTCTTCAAAGAACCTTGTCAAGCCCCTTCACCCACCTCAGCCTGCAGAACGCCCAGTAGAGCCTCTGCCATCAAGGGAGTGGGATCTCAGGCTGAGTCGCCTGCTTAGCAGCCTGACCCTCAAGGAGGAGAAACTTCCAAGTGCCATCTCGGTGTCGCCGTCCTCCCATCATCCTCAGAAGCATTGGAGCATTTCTCCACCTTCCCCTCCTGCCTGTGCTGCCTTTGCTCTTCCCTTCACTCTCTTCTGCGGACAAGGGGGCTTCAGGGGCAGCTCACACCCCGACGCTGCAGGTACTGCCATGCAGCTGTGTCCATGGGAGCAAAGCCTTTCAGCCCACCCTAACCTGTGGGTCTCTGGACAATGCAGTGTGGAGGGCTCGGGAGCGAGCTGGCTCTGCTCATGTCACTACAGTTTTAGGACATGCAGGAGTTTCCTTGAGGTTCTTGTGCAGGAGTATGGTGAAGTGGATTACAGATGAGGGGAATAGTGAATTTCAGAAGCTGTCACCCCCTTTCCCAAGTCTGCCCTGCTGTGGAGCAGGGATAACTCCTTGGGAGCCCACAGGCAGAGCTCCACTCCTCACGGCACACTTGGCAGGCATAAACCAGAGCTCCAGGCAGCGAAAGGGAAGAAGTTTCTGAAAAAAAAGGAGAGAGGCACTGTGTGTTTTCAGGGGTTGGGTTTTGAAGGTCACAAAATGGGAAGAGATTTGCTCAGAGCTGTCCTAACTTGTGAGTGTGCTTTCCTTCTTTGGCAGTAAACAAAGGGATCAGATGTCCAACGGCAGCTCCATGACCGAGTTCCTCCTCCTGGCATTTGCAGACACACGGGAGCTGCAGCTCTTGCACTTCTGGCTCTTCCTGGGCATCTACCTGGCTGCCCTCCTGGGCAATGGCCTCATCATCACCACCATAGCATGCGACCACCACCTTCACACCCCCATGTACTTCTTCCTCCTCAACCTCTCCCTCCTCGACCTGGGCTCCATCTCCACCACTGTGCCCAAAGCCATGACGAATTCCCTGTGGGACACCAGGGCCATCTGCTATGGCGGATGTGCTGCACAGGTCTTTATGTTTCTATCTTTTACATCATCAGAATATTTTCTTCTCACTGTCATGGCCTACGACCGCTATGTTGCCATCTGCAAACCCCTGCACTACGGGACCCTCCTGGGCAGCAGAGCTTGTGTCCACATGGCAGCAGCTGCCTGGGGCAGTGGGTTTCTCTATGCTGTGCTGCACATCTCCAACACATTTTCACTACCACTCTGCCAAGGCAATGCAGTGGACCAGTTCTTCTGTGAACTTCCCCAGATCCTCAAGCTCTCCTGCTCAGAACCCTACCTAAGGGAAGCTGTGCTTCTGATATTAAGTTCTTTTTTAGGTTTTGGATGTTTTGTTTTCATTGTGCTGTCTTATGTACAGATCTTCAGGGTTGTACTGAGGATGCCCTCTGAGCAGGGACGGCACAAAGTCTTTTCCACATGCCTCCCTCACCTGGCTGTGGTCTCCTTGTTTGTCAGCACGGGCATCTTTGCCTATGTGAAGCCCCCCTCCATCTCCTCCCCATCCCTGGACCTGGTGCTGGCAGTTCTGTACTCGGTGGTGCCTCCAGCAGTGAACCCCCTCATCTACTGCATGAGGAACAAGGAAATCATAGAAGCCCTGTGGAAAGTATTTGAATACGCTCGACTTCAGATTAATAAGGTGCCCATTATCCCACTAGGGCTCCCACTGTATCTCAGGAAAAGCCAGAAATAACTTTTCTTCCTATGTGTCTTTATTTTTCTTTTGTGTTTGGGGTTTTTTTCTTTTTGCATTTTGTTTTTTGTTTTGTACCTGTGATAGTATTATTCTAGGCCTTGTACTTCTTTTTTTGACTCAAATACCACATGTACATGTGGATCCAGGCTCTCTCTTTAGATAAACTCAATAAAGAAAGCAGTTGAAAAATATTTATCTCAGTTCCTATCTCCCACATCTCCTCTGGAGCTGGGGGAGCAGCCGCAGCGTGCAGGAGGGGTTCAGGAGGTGAATGGCCAGCTGCCCCATGGAGGAGCAACCCCGGTGGCCATTGGGGCTTCCCCTCAATGCCTCGGCGGGCACTCCCTCTCTGCTGCCTTTGAGTCGGGGCTGCTGCTTCCCTGGAGCCACGACCATGGACAGCAGCAGAACACGGCCTTTCCAGTGCTGGTCTCTCCTCACTTCCTCGCTGTCCTGCTGTGTCCTTGCTTTTGTGTCACCCTGAAGGTCTCGTGTAACTTGTGACAGTCCTGTTGTCTCTACAGGGCCATCCCTGTGGCTGAAGGCATGGGCGGGCCATGGGAACCATTGTGTCAGAGCTGGCCTCTCTTCTAGCACCACCATAAGCAAAAGGGCTCCTGAGGACAGGGCCAGAAGGCTGGCCAGCCCTTCCAAATCTGGTGTCAGGAATAGACCCAAGAAGCTGCTCTCTCAAAAGGACTTTGGCTCTTCTGGGGTTCTTGATGGATTCTGAGGGACAAGCTCAGAGTGCCAGGGGGATCTGGTTGTGACCAAGGGCTGGATGAAGACCTCCCTTCTTGGTTGCACACGTCAACTCAGACAGCAATGGGTCTTTGACTTATCTGCCAGGCACTGTCCCACCTGCAGTGGGGCTGATGGCAGATGCCATCCTGGAGAGGAATCGGGAGCTGCCAGGAGAAGTCAGGGCATCTCCAGGGACATTGCGATTCTGTGTGGGCAGTGAGTGGCACTTCATAGAATGAGTGACAATCCAAAGAGGAGTCTCGCAGAGGAAATGTGAACCTGAGGAGACCATAGGTTGACAAGGGCTCTGCAATGCCAGGAGAGGCTGTGAGGAGCCAGAAGGCAAGTGACTTACGACTAGACAGTGGTTCTTCACACTCTGATGGAAAGCCTGTGGGCTGGATCTAGTGCAGCCCTCCCCTGCCCTTAGTGCCATTGGAGACACCCCATTGTCCTACCAAGCAGTGTCCTTGGCTACTGAGCCGACAGGGAAGATGGAAAGGGGCTCAGAAGCAGTGACCTCCTCCGGCTGGCTCTGCTTCCCACCCTGAGCAGCATGGCCAGTGCAGGGTCACCCCATGGCCCCGGGGCACAACAGCCCCCTTGCGCTGTAGAGCAGCACCGCCAGCTTGGGGCCCTGCAGGGAGCATGGGGTGGGAACATGGAACAGCCAGCCAGGACAGCGCAGACATGCTCACCTGGGGAAAGGCTCTCTGGAGAGCAGGGATAACTCTGGAGAAGAACAAGGGAGCATTTCTGTACCTGCAGGGAGGAACCAGTGATAAAGGGAAACCTCTTTCTGCAGGCACCCACTCAGGGCAGCCTGCTCTGTCCCCTGGCCAGGACTCCTGTGCTGGTGTGGGGAGAGGGGATGACACTGGGGGGGCACGGTCAGTCTGTAGTGGGGATCTTCTGGCCTTGAGGCCAGGAGTCCTGCAGTTTCATTAACCTCCATTTGCTAATTTTATGGTGACCCTCCAGCCCGGGGGCTGATGGGGAGGCTGAGATCCCTCTCTGTCCCCCAGCAGCTGCTGCGCCCTTCAGAGGGGCTGGGGCTGTGGGGTTAATGCCCGGAGCTCTGCAGCATCCTGTGGTGGACAATGCTGTGGGCCAGCCCAGTCTGGGCTGCTTTACTGGGCTGGGGAGCAGGCAGGGGAGGTGGGAAGAGGTGGGGAGGGGCTGGGCTGAGCTGGAAAGTGCCCAGGAGATGACAGCAGCCATGTTTGCTTAGACGTTTGACCATGCAGGGAGAGGACATGCTCCAGTGGGTGTGTGGTGCAGAGCCCGGTCTCCTGGTAGGGATCCAAGACATGCAGGTGCAGGAGAAAGGAGCCTGGTCTGTGCCCTTGGTTGCATGAAGAGACAGAGAAGGAAGAACAATTGTCCCTTGAATTGCAGGTTCATCCTCAGTGGGTGACAGATGTCAGCCTCTGTCCATCTCTTCTCTCTGAATATATCTCAATGACTTTCAAGGAGCCTGATGGTCCCAACAGATGAGAAAAGCAGCCCAAGAGGGCAGGATGGTGGCACAGTGGCTCTGAGCAGCCCCAGTGAGCACAGCAGGCAGCATGTCCTCAGTCATGGCCACCAGCCAGAGTTTGACACATCCCCTTGGAAATGTTCTGGGGGTGATCTGGAGCTTGGAGCAGCCTTGACCCACATAGCACCCTCTCAACAGCAGAAGGACTCTGCCCTGCTCTGCTGGGGATTGCACCTTCCACCCAGAACTTCTCCGCACATCCCCGTGGTGAACTTCCCAGAGAAGCTGAGTGCTGACCCTAGCAAGGAACAGAGTACCTGTCCCAGCTCACAGCCCCCTGGGGACCCTGCTCTGAAGGACAGCCCTGGGAACCACTGGCTGCACACCCACTTTTACACCTCTGCAGCCTGCAGCCACCCTTGGGAGAAGGCAGCCGTCACGTTCTGTCCTTCTGATGGTGCAGTGGAATGTCTGATCTGTAGCACATCCTCCTCCTCTACAATAGAGAAACTGAGTCTTGAACTTCTAGATCCCATAAGCTTTGGGATGTGCCATCTTTAGGAGATCCCTCTGGGAATCACAGCTGCATTGCGCTTCAGCCAGAGACTTACCGTGTTAAGGGCTGTGAAGAATTCTCTTTGAATCAGCTCTCAGCATCCTCCCACCCCAGACTGCCTTTAACCTCTCTCTGACTCGCTCCTCTCCCCTCGGTGCCTGCAGACAGTACCCTCAGCCCTGCTGCGCTTGACAGAGGAGCTGCTCTTGGGCAGAGCTGTCTCTCTCCAGCGCTTCCCGCTTGCCATCAGCTCCCTCCCTCCACCCCAGGAGCCCAGCCCAGCTCAGCAGCAGAGGACCAACCCAAGGTGTCACTTTCTCTGCCCCCTCTGGGCTCCCTCCAGGTGTCCCTGGGGCTCTGGGGGAACCTGCTGTGAAACCTGCTGAAGGAATCACTGCTGTTCCCTTCCTCAGCTGGGGAGAGACACTTATTCCCAGCACTGTTGTTTCTCCTATGAGGAAAGGATTTGGACAAAAGAATCACCTTTCCTTGTTCCATCATTAGACAGGACACACAGACAGTAACAGGCAGGGATCTCCTTTACCCCTCTGAGCAAAGGGATTCAACTGAGTGAATCGAGGCATCTCATCAAGCACCACCAGAACCATTTCCACAGAGTGGCCAAACCCAGAGGGCTGTGGTCATGGGCACAAAGCCCATCTGGAGGCCAGTCATTAGTCCTGTGCCCCAGGAATCAATACTGCATCAAACAGAGTTTAACTTCTTCATGTCCATTGTTTCACCTTCCCTTTTCTTTTCCCCTCTTTTCACCCATCCAAGTCCTTCGCTTCTATCATCCTTGTACATCCATGCAAACAGCCAACCTCTCTTTGCCCTTTCCCCAATGGCCCTGGCTTTCCTTGCTTTGTAGCTGTTTCTGAGATCATCACCATGGTAAATCCTACTTTGGAAGGAAACTCCATTGAAGTACTACCTCCTCTTAGTATTTGTAGGTCTCTGGAACACCTCATGGCATTACCTTGTGAGAGGCGCCACAATCAGGATAAGCCATCTGCACACTAACATTCACAGCTGACCAAATGGAGGTTCAGTCCGGGGAAACCTTAAGAAACTTTGGGGTTTGGCCAACAGAAGTGTCGTGAAGTTCACAAGGAGAACTGGCCAGTCCTGCCTCAGGGGAAAAAATAACCCCGTACATCAGGAGCTGGGACCTGACGTGCTGAGTAGTGACCCTGAGGAGAAGGGCCTGTGGGCACTATGATGGACACCATAGGAGCCAGTGGTGCCTGCTCACCATGAAGAAGGCCAGCTGCATGCAGCTGCATTAGGAGGAACGTGGCTGCCCAGACAAGAGGAGTTACCATCCCCCTTGACCCAGCACGGCTGTGGCCACAGCTAGACTAGGGTTTCTCTCTGGGGGGCTTCATGATCTAGGCAAGCGGGCAGAACCTGAGGAGTTTCCAGAGGAGATCTGCCACGATGTGATTTGGGGACGAGTGCACATGCCCTATGTGGGGAGGCTGAGGGACCTGGGCTGCTTCACTCTGGTGAAGTGGAGGCCCCGGGGAGGAGAGTAGTTACCTGTGACTCTTTGAAGGGTGCTTGCAGAGAGGACGGACCAAAACCACGTTAGAAAGGAAGAGTGCCACAAAGTGCATTTGGGAGGTAGGGATTGGCCATGAAGAGAAGGAAATGGCCATCAAAGGGCAATGCTGTGATACAATAGGCCACCCAGCTGGAGTCTGGATCAGCCCATCAGGCATCTTTCTCTCCATTTCTTTGTTGCTTCATTTTTTTGGAAACGGTCTCAACATTTCCATCATACTGAGACCCACGGTATTGAAAAGAGAATTTTCTGCCTTTCACAGAGCCCAGTGCCCCAAAAATATCCCTGCCTAAGGACTGTCCATGCCACCACTCGCTCTTGGTACAGAGCAAGTCATGCTCTTTGGTGTCCATTTCTCTTGCACGACATAGGAATGCAGGATACAAAGCTTCAATCAAATGCACTATTTTTGAATACCCAAATTCACACTATTTTAATCAAATTTTCTACAAGAAGGACTGGAAGGAGGATCCGGGAAACTACAGGCCTGTCAGCCTGACCTCGGTGCCGGGAAAGATTATGGAGATGTTCATCCTGAGGGCGCTCACAGGGCACATGCAGGACAACCAAGGGATCAGGCCCAGCCAGCACGGGTTCGTGAAGGGCAGGTCCTGCTCAACCAACCTGATCTCCTGCTATGACCAGGTGACCCGCCTAGTGGATGAGGGAAAGGCTGTTGACGTTGTCTACCTGGATTTCAGTAAAGCTTTCGACACTGTCCCCCACAGTATTCTCCTGGAGAAGTTGGCGACTCGTGGCTTAGACAGGTGCACTCTTCGCTGGGTAAAAAACTCAGCACTGGTGAGGCCGCACCTCAAATGCTGTGTTCAGTTTTGGGCCCCTCACTACAAGAAGGACATTGAGGTGCTGCAGCGTGTCCAGAGAAGGGCGACGAAGCTGGTGAGGGGTCTGGAGGACGAGTCTTATGAGGATCGACTGAGGGAGCTGGGGTTGTTCAGTCTGGAGAAGAGGAGGCTGAGGGGAGACCTCATCGCTCTCTACAACTACCTGAAAGGAGGTTGCAGAGAGGTGGGTGCTGGTCCCTTCTCCCAAGTGACTAGTGACAGGACTAGAGGAAATGGCCTCAAGTTGCACCAGGGGAGGTTCAGGCTGGATATTAGGAAAAATTTCTTTACTGAGAGAGTGGTGAGACACTGGAATAAGCTGCCCAGGGAAGTGGTGGAGTCACCCTCCCTGGAGGTATCCAAGGAGCGTGTGGACGTGGTATTGTGGGACATGGTTTAATGGGCATGGTGGTGTTTTTTTTGGTTGATGGTTGTACTTGATGATCTTACAGGTCTTTTCCAACCTTAGTGATTCTGTGATTCTGTGAAATCTGTGCTATCTGTCCTCCTCTGTGAGTATATATACAAATTTCTCTCTGTCTCTAGGTATATCTAAATGTATAAAAAAAAAGTAGAGGTGTGTACAATTTCTCAACAAAATGCATTTCCCACCAACACTCAGAGTGGAGAAAGTCTGTCTGAGAAATTACTCTATTTATGCTGTGTTTGTCACTACATCCCAATCCTCAGTGGGCACTGGGACCATGTTTTCCTTAGCTGCCTTCCTTGTGCCGACAACAAATTTAGAGAAGCCCATCTGGGTGCCCTCACCCCCCCTCACCATTTCCAGATGAGCTTTGGCTTTCCTGGCTCCACCTCTGCACCCCCACACTAGGTTTCTATCTGTCTCCTGGGTAGCCTGTTCCTCCTCTACCTTCTCTGCACTTCCTTCTGGTGTGTGAAATCCCATATCAGGGGGTCCCTGTTCATACACACCGACCTCCTGCCAGGTCCTGCTCTGCTCCCTCCACATCAGACTGATGTGTTCCCAGGCTTTGAGGATGTTGTCCCTGAGGAGCTAAAAGGGCCTCACAGCCCATTTGCCCTCCAGTCAAAGTCCAAGCAGACCCTCCGCCAACTGAAATCAGCTCTCCTGCAGTCCTGCACTGTGATTCTTCTGGTTGTCCTGCTTTGATACCATCTCACAGTCATTACAGCCATGGCTGCCCTCAGAGTTCACGTCCCCATCCAGATCCACCTTGTGACTGAGTAAGATACCAACTCTAATCAGCTCATTGAGCGCCTGTGCCAAAATGTTGCCTTCAACACCCTCCAGGAACCTCCTGGGTTGCTTGTGCCTGGTCCTACTGCCCTTCCAGCAGGCTGTGGGCTGCTTCAGCTGCCTGTGGTTTTGAGGAGCTGTGACCATGAGGCTTCCTCCAAGGCAAGGCTCTGTGCACACCAGCCTTCCCTTTGCCCCGAGCTCACCTCCACCTCCTCACCCTCCTGCCTGCCTTCCTGACAAGCCATCACCACCCACGGCTTCCCTCCCACCACCCGAGCTGTCCACCACGACTCTGCAGTCCCTGTGGGCGAGCCCGTTTCTGCCTGTGCAGCAGCAATGACAGCACCGGTGAGGGGAGAGGAGAGGCCGGCAAAGGGGAAGTGGCTGGGAGTTTGGCTGGAAGGTTACTTCCGTTGCGGGAACAGGGAGATGCGAGGAGAGGCAGCCATGAAATGGGTTTGAAGGCACTTTTTTGGCAACAACTCGATTCGTCAGGTGCTGAGGCAGGTCTAGTGATGTCACCTGGTATCAGAAAACCTCCCCAGCAGTGCTAAGAGCTGAGGAGAGGGGAGAGGTAGAAGAAGGTGAAGGTGACATGGCTGGAAGGTGGAGTGTGATGCCATTTCTATTGCAGTAACCTGACTGACTTGCAGGCAGGCAGATACAGTGACATCATCAAGCACATCACAAACCCCAGTGTGACCCAGATGACACCTCAGAGAGGGGAGAGGGAGAGAGGTGGCTAAAGCCAACAGAGTTGGGCTGTTGCCTGTGAGGTCATCTCATCACAGCAATGTGATTGGGCAGGAGCAGTCTGGCATCATGAGGTCCTAAAGAACTCCAGAGGCAAAAGCTGCAGGCAGATGAGTAGGCCCCTGGTGAGGTCCTGCCCTGGGGTGAAGCCACCTGTACACGACATGGGAACCTATGGGCCATGGCATGAGAAATTTCAGGATGTGGCAGAGAAGAGTGTGAGAAGGGACCAGAAGTACAGGCAAGACCATGTGTCCCGGCTGGATCTCACATGTTGTTCATTGAAGGGTAGAGGTGTGAGAAGCAGCCAAACAGCACTGATAACTGGAGAGGAGTGTTGAGGAGCTTCTAGGTAGACAAGACTCAAAAGGTCAGCAGTGCCAAGACAACCCCTCAGTGGTGCCATTGAAGGCCCAGATGGCCAAGGCAATGGTATCTGAACCAGCAAATGAGGGTACAACTGGTGAGGGGTATTAAATGTGGAGGAGACTGGGGCAGAGAGAGGGAGAGGTCAAGATGGACTGTGAGGAAGAAGCCTGATCACCATAGTCTTGCTTTCTTATTAAACTCTGCTCCCGGCTATTTGCTGCGTGAGTGTACTCTACTGTTGGGTGCGTGTACTCTACTGTTGGGTGCATGTTTGGGGTGCATGTATGTGCATTCTTTGCTGGCCAGCTCCAGGTGAGGGTGGCTGGAGAAGGAGGACACCAGGATCTGGAGAGACCTAGGGCTGGAGCTGCCAAGTGGGCAACAGCCCTGAGCCTGCTCAGGGCCCCTGCACAGACCCAAAGGCCAGGCCCACACTGGAGGGACTGCGGGTGTTTTTTTGCCCATGGGTAAGTTCTACAGGGGATGCATGGACCGCTTGTGACCTTCACATCAGATCAGCCTGAGAGAGGGAAAGTATGGGGCTGTTTGTGTTGCTTATGGTTGTTTGAGTGCTGCTGGTGGTGTGGTAGATCTAAAGGTGCAGTTCCCTGTTGGAGTTGGTCTGTGTATGATTGGCTGTGTCCATCCTGTGTGTGTGCACCTATGTATGGCTACAGGATTGTGTGTTTGCTTGTTCATGTGTGTACATGTGTGTGCATTTGCCTGTTGGCATGAGGAAGTTGGGGCTTCTGGGGCAGACTCTCCTTTTTGTTCATACACCAACCACCTGGGCTTGATCTTTGCAGTGAGGGATGCTCCTTGAAGGCCCCTATCGGGGTGGTGTACAGGGCCCCAGGTTCTCCTCCACATGCTCCCTCCTCCTATGGCTCTCACAAAGACCAGCAGCCGCACAGAGAAGCCAAGAAAGGGCTCATCCTCCCCATGATCACAACTGAATCCCAGACCTCCAGCTCAACCCTGTCTGAGAATCACAGAACCACGGAATTACAGAATCACAGTATCAAAGAATGGTTGAGGTTGGAAGGGAACTCTGCAAACGTCCCTGCTCGAGCAGGGCAACCTAGAGCCAGATATGCAGGATCATGCTCAGAGGCTTTAGAATATGTCCAAGGATGAAGAATCCACAATATCCCTGGACCAACTCTGCTGGTGCTCGGTCACCTTCACAGTCAAACAGTGCTTCCTGATGATCAGAGAGAAGCTCCTGTGTTTCGGTTTGTGCCCATTGCCTCTTGTTCTGTTGCTGGGCACCACTGAGAAGAGCCTGGCTCCACCCTCTTTCACCCTCCCTTCATGGATTTATAGCCAATCCTAAGATCCTTCCTAAGCCTTCTGTTCTCCAGGCTGAACAGTCCTGGCTCTCTCAGCCTTTCCTCATAGGGGAGATGCTCCAGTGCCTCATCACCTTGGTGCCTCTTTACTGGACTCTCTCCGGTATGCCCAAGCCTCTCTTGTCCTGGAGAGCCCAGAAATGGACACAGCACTCCAGGTGTGAGCTCACCAGTGCTGAGCAGAGGGGAAGGATCCCCACCCTCGACCTGCTGGCAATACTTCAATGCAGGCGAGGACACTATTAGCCTCCTTTGTCACAAATGCCCATTGCTGGCTCAGGGTCTGCTTGGTGTCCACCAGAAACACCCCGGGCCTTCTCTGCCAGGCTGCTTGCCTGCTGGGTGGCTCTGAGCGTGGACTGGTGCCTGGGGTTACTCCTCCCCAGGGGCAGGACATTGCACTTCTCCCTGTTTACCTGCATGAGGTTCCTGTTGGTCCATTTCTCCAGCCTGTCAAGGTGCGTCTGGTTTGCAGCACGACCCTCTGGTGTATCAGCCACTCCTCTGCCCCATCACTCAGATCATTAATGAAGATGTTAGACAGTACTGGAACCAGTATTGAAGATGAACCAGTAATGAAGATGTTAGACAATACTGCAACCAGTATTGACCCCTGGGGTGCACCACTAGTTACCGGCCTCCAATTAGACTTCATTCCACTGATCACCATGCTCTGGGCCCAGCCATTCAGCCCGTTTGCAATCCACCTCCCTGTCTGCTAATCCAGCGCACACATCAACCGCTTCTTTACCAGGATCTTAGGGCAGACAGTGTAGAAAGCCTTCCTGAAGTCCAGGTACACAATAGCCACTGTTGTCCCCTCATCTCCCCTCATCAAGATAATCACGTAGGTCAAACATGACTTCCCCTTGATGAATCCATGCAGACTCTTCCTGATGACCTTCCTGTCCTTCATGTGCCCAGAAATGGTTTCCTAGGGATCGAGGTGAGGCTGACTGGGCTGTAGTTCCCTGGGTGATCCTTCCTGACCTTCTTGAAGATGGGGGTGACATCTCCTTTCCTTCAGTCTCCAGGGACTACTCCCAGTCTCTGGGAGAGCACTCTCTGGCGTTGATCAAAGATTATCGAGCGTTGCCTCACAAAAACATCTGCCAGCTCCCGCAGCACTCGTGGGTACAGCCCATCTGGGCCCATGGACGTATGTCTGTTCAGCTTGCCTAAGCATTCCCTGACCTGGTCTCCTTCCACCAAATGCACCTCTTCCTTGCTCCAGCCTTTTCCCCTGGTCTCTGGGACCTGGGATTACTGTAGGCCAGTCTTGCTAGCAAAGACTGAGGCAAAGGTGGCACCCAGTACCTCAGCCTTTGCCATGTCCTGTGTAATCAGGTCTCCTGTCTTGTTGAGCAATGGACCTACACTTTTCCCTAGTCTTCCTGTTGTCTCCCATGTCTTTACAGAAGCCCTTCTTGCTGTCTTTGACATTCCTGGCCAGATCTAATTATTGCATTCCTTTTGGGCTTTAGCTTTTCTGTGTTAGTCCCTGGATTCTCAGACAATGTCTCTATAATTATCCCAGGTTACTTGTCTGTGGTGGGTTGACCTTGGCTGGACATCAGGTGCCCACCAAGCTGCTCTATCACTGCCCTCCTCAGCAGGATGGCGGGGGAGACAAAAGAAGATGGAAAAAACTTGTGGGTGAAGATAAAGGCAGTTTAAGCCAAGGCCATGCGCAGAAGCCAAGGAAAACAAAAGGTTTATTCTCTACTTCCCATCAGCAGGCGATGTCTAGCCACTATCCGGGAAGCAGGGCTTCAGTACGTGTGGCGGTTGCTCTGGACAAGAAACGTCATCATAACGAATGCTCCCCTCTCCTCCTTCTTTCTCTTAGCTTTCATTGCTGAGCAGACATCATACGGTGTGGAATATCCGTTTGGTCAGTCTGGATCACCTGTCCTGGCTATGTCCCCTCCCAACATCTTGCCCACCCCGAGTCGAGTGGCCTTTGGGGGTGAGGGGGGAGAATGTTGGAGAGACAGCCTTGATGCTGTGCGAGCACCACTCAGCCAAAATACTGGTGTGTTATCAACACCTTTCAAGGTATCAAAACAAAGCACAGCATTATGAGGGCTCCTATGGGGAAAGCTAACTCCATCTCAAGCAAGCAAAAAACCCTGGAGATCTGCGCCTGCTTTGCCACCTAACGTTCCACTCACACTCTCACTCTCGCCAGAGCCCAGCTCCAAAATTGAAAACATCCAGCAACTGCTCCCACATGGAAGGTTAAAGCACTAAATGCTGTTGCTGGCCCTCACCTTCCCTTGGCAGCGCTTCTTTCCTCTAGTGGGGACTGGAGGCCCCAAACTCAGTGCAGTGCTGTGCGTGCAGTCTAGTGAGGACTGGATAGAGGGGGACAATCCCTCCCCCTCATCTCCTGGCCTTGCTCCTGTTCATACAGCCACCATGCTGTTGGCCTTCTTGGCTGCCAGGCCTCACCACCGACTTATATGCAGCTTGATGTTCATCACGACCCTCAGGGCCTTTTCTGCTGAGCTGCGCCCCAGCCGGGGCTGTTGCCCAGGGTTAGGCAACCCCAGCGGGGAGACTTGGAATTTCTCCTTTCTGAAATCTGGTAGCTTCTTGTTGGCCCACTCTTCCAAGCTGTTGAAGTTCCTCCCGAAGGCAGCCTTCCAGTGTATACACTGGTCCCCTGCCTCAGTTTTGTGCCATCTGCAAATTCTGTCACATCCTCGGGGACATTGATAATATCATTAAGTCCCAGGAGAGACCCAATGCATCCAATCAGTCTTTTACTCACCTTTTTGCCCAGCCTCAACTGGACAGAGGAGACAAAATATAATGAAAGGCTCGTGGGTTGAGATGAGGACAGGGGTATCACTCAGCAATCACCGCCACAGGCAAAAGAGACTCGACTTGGGGACATTAATTTACTTCATCGTGAATCAAATCCGAGTAGCATAATGAGAAAATAAAACCAAAACTTAAAACACCTTCCCCCCACCCCTCCCTTCTTCTTGGGCTCAAGTTAGTCCTGATTTCTCTACCTCCTCCCCCAGAATGGCACAGGGGGATGGGGAATGGGGGTTGAGTCAGATCATCACATGTTCTCTCTGATGCTTCTTCCTCCTCACACTCTTCCCCTGCTCCAGAGTAGGGTCCCTCCCATGGGAGACAGTCCTCCAGATACTTCTCCAGCTTGGGTCATCTCCACAGAGTTCACTCCTTCAGGAACAGACTGCTCCCGTGTGAGCTCCCCACGAGGCCACAAGTCCTGCCAGCAAACCTGCTCCAGTGTGGGCTCCTCTCCCCACGGGTCCACAGGTCCGTCCAGGAGCCTGCTTCAGCATGGGCTCTCCACGGGTTCACAGCCTCCTTTGGGTGCATCCACCTGCTCTGGCATGGGGTCCTCCAGGGACTGCAAGTGGATATCTACTCCACTGTGGACCTCTATGGGCTGCAGTAAGACAGCCTGCCTCACCATGGTCTTCACCAGGGGCTGCAGGGGAATCTTTGCTCCGGTGCCTGGAGCACCTCCTTCCCCTCCTTCTTCACTGACCTTGGTGTCTGTGGAGATCTTTCTCTCACATATTCTCACTCCTTTGAGTGACTTGATCCCCACCCGCTGATAGCTGTTCTCCATGGGTTCTGCCTCAAGGCACCAGGGTCTGGGAGACCTTGCTGATGAAGGCTGAGCCAAAGACAGCATAGAGCATCTCAGACCCATTTACACCTGCTCTTGCTAAATTCTGCAGTGGCCCCACATGGTCTTGGTTTCTTCTTTGACTCTAACGTCAGTGGTAAGAGCTCGTCTTGGTGCCATTGAATTCCCTTGAGAGAGTCAACTGGATGTCCATATGGGCCATTGCAGGAGGCTGTCCTTAAAGACCGGCTGTACTGAGCTCTGCTCAGTGCGCAGTACTTGTGCTCTGCCCGTCAGTGCTCCTGCCCGTAAGTTGCCCAACTGAAAACCCCCAGAACCGGCCACAGTTTACCCCTCTGAGGTCTTGCGTCTGCACTTGTACTCTCCTTTTAACACTCTGCTCAGGAGCTGGGACCCACTGCTCTTTCACGGTTGCTACAACAGAGTGTGACGCTGGTTTTCACATCCCTGACCAGCACTTCCATGTTTGCAAGTACCAGAACCAAGCAAGCATCACCTTTGTTGGGCTCCCTGGCAGCTGTGAGAAGAAGTTTTCCCAAAAACCTCCAGAAACCTCCTGCACTGTGTTCCCAATCCACTGAATGTCAGGGTCATTGAAGTTCCCGGTAAGACCCAATGTCATTGATCCAGAGAAAGCCTCAGGTTTTGAAAGAAGGCTTTGTCCACTTCTTTTCCCTGACTGTAGTTTCCTTTTGTCCTGCCACAATATCACCCTTAATGGCCTCTCCTCTGGGTTTCACCCAGAAGCGCTCAGCCCACCTCTTGCCCATCAGATGGTGGAGGTCCATACTTCCCAGCAGCTCCATCAAACAGGTGACGAGTGTCTCCTGAAGAGCCTGTGTCCATCCTGCACATCCCCTGATTTGTGCGAGCTGTCCCATCACACCTTGGCAGTTCTTCCATCAATGTGACACTTCTGTGATGGCACGTGGGGCTCCAGCTCCTCCTGTCTGTGCCCCAGCCTGAGGGCATTGGTGCACATGTGGGCTGCAGCCCCTCAGCTGCTGCCCGCTGGGGCCCACCTCAGACATGTCACAAACTAAAGTGGAACTGAGTCCCAAGACCCCATATATGTAAAGGCTTTGCTACATGGCAGAGATGTGCTCGGAATGGATTGCAGATGGCAACGTAAAAGATGATATGATATGTAGATGTAGATGTAGATGTAGATGTAGATGTAGATGTAGATGTAGATGCAGATGCAGATATAGTTGTAGATGATGAGAAAGATGCCATGAGGGGTCCACAGAGTGAGCAAACCCTGCTCTCACTGAATCCAGATGGAAGAGGGCCTGGGCTGCGCAGCCCTGGCAGGAGACCATGAGACACCATAGTCAATGCTGATCTAATACATATAGGTGATGGAGAAGAGAAAGAGAGGAACTTAGCTCTCCTGGTGCAAAATAACACCACCGGGGCAGATGAATACCTCTCTATGCTGCCCTGTCCATACTGAGTGTGGGCAAGTTTCATTGTCCTAAATGTGGCCATCTGCTGTCATTTCAGTTGGCCAAAGGAATTTCCCAATGGCCTCCAAGATGGACACTGCCCTGTCCATGAGAATTGCTCCACTAGAGCCTGCAGTTTCCTGCACATACCTTGGGCCACCTCTGGCAACTCAGATGCCACCAGGTATTTGCACGTGAAGCACTCACTCCTGCCCTCCATCTCCATTAATTAGCAGGGGAGCTGAGACAAAAAGCTCCCATGCAAATGTCCACTTTTGCACACCTGAAGAGAGGCAAGAGAAATCCCACCTCCTGTGGGTTTGTGGCAGCCATGGAAGGGAGCTGAGACCCCTTCCAGGCAAAAAAACTACAAACCCAGAATAAGATGCCTCGATTGCCTCAGCTGAATGTCTTCCCTCAGAAGTGGTAAAGGAGATCCCTCACGCTCTCTGGGTATTCTTCCTACTGATGGCGGTAAAGGTGGTATTTAGATTGAACTCTATCTCTGAGAAGGAAAATGACAGTGCTGGGAAGTAGTGTCTCTCCCCAGCTGAGGAAGGGAACAGCAGTGATTCCTTCAGCCTGTTTCACAGCAGATTCCCCTGGAGCCCCAGGGACACCTGGAGGGAGCCCAGAGGGGGCAGAGAAAGTGCTGCCTTGGGCTGGTCCTCTGCTGCTGAGCTGGGCTGGGCTCCTGGGGTGGAGGGAGGGAGCTGATGGCAAGTGGGCAGTGCTGCAGAGAGACAGCCCTGCCCAGGAGCAGCTTTTCTTCAAAGCGCAACAGGGCTGAGGGCACTGCCTGCAGGCACCGAGGGGAGAGGATCGAGGCAGAGAGAGATTAAAGGCAGTGTGGAGTGGGACGACAGCTGAGAGTTCACTGGGAGATAAATCTTCACAGCCCTCTATATGGTAAGTCTCTGAGCTGCAGGGCAATAATAATGAGTATTCTGCAGGGGTCTCCTAGACCTGGTTCATCCCATAGCCTGTAGGAACTTCCCGGAGGACTCTCACAGATTCCCTAGTATAGAGGAGAAGGATGTGCTCCACAGCAGGGATTCCTCCCTGCACTGTCAGAGGGACAGGGTATGATGGCTGCCTTCTCCCGGGGACGCCTGCAGGGGTGTAAAGGTGGGTGTGCATCCAGGGGTGCCCAGGGCTGTCCTTCAGAGCATGGTCCCTGCACCCCAGGGCACTGTGAGCCGGGGCAGGGACTCCACTGCCTGCCAGGGTCAGCACTCAGCCTGCCCAGGGAGCTCCCCAGGGCACTGTGGGGAGAAGCTCAGGGTGGAAGGAGTGACCGCTAGCCAGGGGGGGTCCATCTGCTGTTGAGAGGGTGCTGTGTGTGTCAGGGCTGCTCACAGCTCCACATCACCCCCAGCACATTTCTGGAGAGGATCTTTCAAAGATGACAGTCAAAGCAAGTCTTTCCTGCTTCAGCTTGTGCATTCCTGAGTCTTTGCACTGAAGATTATACTAGTTGGATGGGTGGGAACGGAAATGGATCTGTCAGATGTGGACAACCCTCTGAGACACCTTAACAGTTACACTGAGAGATCCCAGGTCGAGCTCAGTTCATGTCCTGCACTGAGGGAGAGGAGAGAGGGCAGGGAGAGAGTGATGGAGGTGTTGAATTTGGACAAGACACCGAGACTCCAGGAGCATTGCACTGAGAGATGGATAGGTCTGCAAGGAACCTCATCTAGTCCCCTAAGGCACTGCTCAGCCTACAGACAGCACGAGAGCATCACCTCGGTGGTCTCTGTGGGACTTGTTTGAGCTGCTCCTTAGCTTCTGCACACACAGAGATGCCCCTGGGCAGTGCCCTGCTGCCAGGAGGTGTCTGCAGGGCAGAGCTGAGCACACAGCGGGTGCGATGGGGTCTCTGAGCACTGGCAGGGAGCAGACACATGGGGACAGGGAAATAGCTCCTGGCAGGGAGAGCTCCAGGCAGCAGAGACATGGGCAGGGAGGGAGAGGGAGCTACTCTCAGAAACACTGTCGGAGGGGGAACTGGGTACCTCCCTGCCATGCCCTGCAGTGCAGAAACCTCCCCTGGAGCACACACCACCCCCCATTAGGTCTCCTCTCCTATGTAGGTGAAGCACAGCCTGTGGCCCCAAGGCCATGGGATTTCAGGCTGAGTCACTCCTTCGCAGCAGGGCCCCTCATGAGGAGAAACCCCCAGGTACCCATTTGTCAATCTGATGCTGTTGACAGGAGCATTGGGGCATTTATCCATGTTTCCTCTCCTGTCCATGCTGCCTTTGTTCCCACCTCAGTTGGAAGGTCTGGGCAATGAATTTTGTGGGGCTGGGAGTGAGCCAACGCTGATTTTGATCACCTCATCTTTAGGACGTTTGACTCTTTCCCTGGGGGTCCTGCTGGGCTGCAGGGTGCCCTCCAGAAGGGCACAGCTCACCCATGGCATCTCTGTGTTATGCAGGAGCCCCATGGAGAAGACAAGTCAGCGCTAAGGCCACAGAAATGCTGCTGGGTGGCTCCACGCAGGCAGTGGCAGTGAGCCCTCTGTGCCCCTGGCTGGGAGGGGAGAGCTGAGCTCCTCCTTGGGTACGCTGAGGCAGCGTGAGGGGTTTGGAGGTCTGCACTTGGAAACTGGATTTCTTTTGCTCTTTGCAGTGTCCAGTTTCTTTTGGGGAGAACACTTGAGTGGTATTGTCCTCCAGCTCAAAGAGGTGCCAGCACAAGGCAGCTGAGACCAGGGCTGATGGACAGACTGGCTGTCCTCACTCTGCACTAAGGGACGGCCCCTTTGCTTCTCAGGACCCACAAGGTTTCACCTGGAGGGCACTACTAATGCCAAGGATTTCTGCCTTAAAAACACTCCTCGGGGTTGGTGGGGCCACTAGAGCAGAATAAACAAAACAAAATCCTCCCAGCTCTGCTCCAGGGTTGGGTGCCTTGGGAGAGACAGTGGGGAAAAGCTCTTTGATATCACGAGCGGATTTAACCATAGACCCCACGTTCCTATTTCCCTATTGCTGTAGGGCAGCGCTGGCTCCCCCAGAGCCCACCTCAGAGTGCACTGCTGCCAGGGACACCCTCAGCCAGCACCAACCAGAGCTCACAAAAGGGACCTGCCAAACGTCTTCTTGATTAGGGACAGGTGGTTTGGGGGTTTCTATAAGAAATGGAATAGATTTTGCTCAGAGAATTCTCTCCTAACTCATTGATGCCTTTTCCTCCATGAATAGGCTCCCATGCCATGAGGAACCAAATGTTCAATGGAAGCACCATGACTGAGTTCCACCTCCTGGCATTTGCAGACACCCGGGAGCTGCAGCTCTTGCACTTCTGGCTCTTCCTGGGCATCTACCTGGCTGCCCTCCTGGGCAATGGCCTCATCATCACCGCCATCGCCTGTGACCACCACCTCCACACCCCCATGTACTTCTTCCTCCTCAACCTCTCTTTTTTTGACCTGGGCTCCGTCTCCACCACTCTCCCCAAATCCATGGCCAATTCCCTGTGGGACACCAGGGCCATCTCCTATCGGGGATGTGCTGCTCAAGTTTTTTTCTTTTCCTTTTTAATAGCAGCAGAGTATTCTCTCCTCACAGTCATGTCCTATGACCACTACGTGGCCATCTGCAAACCCCTGCACTACGGGACCCTCCTGGGCAGCAGAGCTTGTGTCCACATGGCAGCAGCTGCCTGGGGCAGTGGGTTTCTCAATGCTCTGCTGCACACGGCCAATACCTTTTCACTACCACTCTGCCAAGGCAATGCCCTGGACCAGTTCTTCTGTGAAATCCCCCAGATCCTCAGGCTCTCCTGCTCAGACTCAGACTACCACAGGGAAGTTTGGCTTATTGCTTTTAGTTCTTTTCTACTTTTGGGGTGTTTTGTTTTCATTGTGCTGTCTTATGTGCAGATCTTCAGGGCTGTGCTGAGGATCCCCTCTGAGCAGGGACGGCAGAAAGCCTTTTCCACCTGCCTCCCTCACCTGGTCGTGGTCTCCCTCTTTATCAGTACTGCCATGGTTGCCTACCTGAAGCCGCCCTCCATCTCCTCCCCACTTCTCAATCTGATGGTGTCACTTCTGTACTCAGTGGTGCCTCCAGCAGTGAACCCCCTCATCTACAGCATGAGGAACCAGGAGCTCAAGGATGCCCTGAGGAAACTGGTAACTGGATGTCTTTCAGCAGCCATAGGCTGCCTACCTTCCTCTGCAGCTGCCTCCCAGCGTCTGTCGTGACAGGCCAAGTCTGCCTTTCCTGTATTTTTTTTTTCCTTTTTCCACTTTGGAAGTTGCTTTTTTCAAGTAAATATAATTATCCCTCCCCTTAATGATCCACCCATCTTGTGTGAGCCAGAGACTTTGCCTAAATGGGAAACCATTTCATTTAAGAAAATAAATGAAACTGCAGCAACTTTTTGGTCTATGATCCATCCTCATCATAGCAGAAATTAATTGGAAACAGAAACACCTTTCTGGCTGCACCAGCTTGGGGCAGGCTGCTTTGTGCTGGGGGAATCAGGAGCTCTTGAGGACCACAAGGACTAGGGCTCTTGTGCCAGCCCGGGGAGACGGGATGGTCCGGAGGTGCTGCAGACCTCTCAGGATATGCTGGAGAGAAGAACAGGGGACACTGATCTCCTTGTCCTTGTGGCCCCCCATCTCTGGGGCTGACTTCTCTCTGCCCCCCCAGGGGCTGCTGTGCCCTTCAGAGGGGCTGGGGCTCTGGGGTGAGTGCCCAGAGCTCTTCAGCACCCTGTGGCAAGTAGTGCTGTGGGGCCAGACCAGAGTAGGCTGGGCTGGAGAGAGGGCAGGGGAGGTAGGAGGTCTTGGAGGGAGCTGGGCTGAGCTGGAAAGTTCCTGCGAGAGAAAAACATCAGTGTACAGCTTGTACTGCATGACCGTGCAGGGTGAGGGCTCGCATCAGGGGGCTTGTGTGCAGAGACAGGGCTCCTGGATGGACCCACACTTGGATGGACCACAGGAAACATCCATGATGCTGGAAAATGCATGACCCTCCCAGAGGGAGGTCCCATAACTGAAGGGGAAGCGGGAAGGGTTTGTGAGACCCATGGGAGTGCAGGGAGAGAGCGGAGTGTGCCCAGAAATGAGTGTGTTAAAGGCAGAAAGAAGACCTGAAGTAGTGGCGGGGGTGAGGGGCTGTCATGCTGAAGTGAAATAGGTTGAATTTTGATGCTGAGGCAGCAGAACAAGGAGGACATGCATTTCAGTGCTAGGATACGGAGGGAAGTACAGGAGTCAAGCAAGTTGGGGACTGGGACATTTTCGGTGCTAGAGGAGCACTAGCAGGACATTGGAAGAAGCCAGACGGGTTGTGGGGAACTCACAGGCATTGGCAAATCCTCAGGCAACCACAGCTTTGTGTTGGAAGGAACAGCCAGTGAGGACAAAGTGGCACATAAAAGTCACTTATTTGCTGGCTGAGGAGGGAGACAAGGATGCTTAGCATAGAATTACCAAGGTAAATTATTCTCTTATTTTAGCTGTGCATACAGTGGCAACTCAGCCTAATGCATGCAGGACCCCAATACAGAGGAAATCAGGGTTTACATATATTACAGTACAGTCGTGCAGACCGATCAAATCACTCATGTGAAGGGGTGGGCTAATCAGTTACCATTGCTCGTGTAATGGGTATGTACTTGTCCCATGCAGGATCAGCATGTGCTTGTCCTGTGGAGGTGGTACAGACAAATGGTCAGTGGTGTGTTAATTCTCATTATTCTAAACCAATGTTCCGTGCAGGTGGAAGGATTTATCCTGGGTACTGGTTGATTGCTGTTCTGGCCATGGTTATATGCCTGGTTTCTTCAAAGGTAAACTTTCCATGGTTTAGTTGTCGGTATGTGGTGTTGTCAACCACTAAGAGCTGGTTTAGTTTGGGTCTTCAGGTTGCATCGGCCCTGAGGTGAAAGCTCATAGTCTCAGTTAGTGTTCATTGTGCTACGCAAGGTGTACTGCAGTTAGCATCTTGCCTTTCACAGGCATCAGTAAAGCTTGGGACGTCCCAAGGTCAGAGTGAGATGAGGAAGCAGGGGGAGGTAGTGACAGTCTGCAGGGAAACTGGCACAGGCATTGGACAGTGTAGGACTGTCTGCGGTGGGATGATGGAGAGGCTGGACTGAGGTCAACAGAACTGAAGTCTTTGTCCTCCCTTTTATTGCAGCTGTCTCTTCCCGTGACAGCTGTGAGAAGACACTGGTTCCATACAGCCCAGAGCCTCATTGCTTCCTCACCCACACTCCACAGAGCCTAGGAAATGGCCTACCTCTCTCCTGCACTTGGCATCACACACCGCCATATCCCACTACTCCCAGGAATAGCCATTCGCATCCCATGAGGGGAAGGATCCCCCTCCTCAGGGGATGAGGGTCAGGGCTTGGCCATCCTGATGGGTGAAAGACATTTAGGGCTTTCACAGCCACCTCCACAGCTGATTTTCCACCTGTAACCAGTGCCTCTGATGTTCTGTTTCACCAGCCCCCAGGGACCATCTCCTTTTCTTGTTGTTTCATCCATGCTCTCTTCAGTGATGGTGAAGGGGACCACTAAAGGTCTCCGAAACTTGGGCGTTTGCTGCTGACTTGCAAAACTCCCTAACGAGCCAAGGCTCTGTGCATCATTTTCCTTTAGGTCTTCAATTCTTAGGTGGTTAAGAGGAGAGTTTTCAGGAGTGCAGTCAAAGTCAAAAGATGTCACTACTAAACGGTAAGAAAGGATTCATTTTTCCCCCACTTTTCTTCATTTTTCTGCTTACACATTCTGTGAGATCAGAAATCCTCAATCCATATTGATCCTGAGTGTCTCCAGTGGAATTTGAATGTATACAAAAATCAGGACCCTTTATGTTGACAATCTGTGGCCATTCTTCAGCGCCACCCCCAGCCCCACCTTTTCTCTCATCAACCACCTGGCACTTACAGCAGCCTCGTTCAAATCAGAGCTTTCTGCACTGAAGTCTGTAGCTGCATGTTTCAGCCCGTGAGCACCAACTCCTGCCTGCTTTGCTTGGAGAATGACTGCACGCAAACACGGAGGGTTGTGATACACTTATCAGCTGTATATTAAGTCCACGTTATCTCCTCCGAAGTCCACTTCCCACAGTGGATAACCTTGGACCAATAGAAAACATGACAAGGAAGTCATCAGGAGTAGTAAAGGCCCGGGGACTTCAGTATGTCCAGTTTGCCTAAGTATTCCCTTATCTGATCCTCTTCTACCAAGGCACATCTCCATGGTCCAGACTTGCCCCCTGCTCTCTGGCAGCTGGGATTCCTGAAGGCTGGTCTTGCTGGCAGCTGCTGGGACTTGTTAGGGAGATGGGTTAGTGATGGATTTCACGGTGTTAGGTTAACAGTTGGACCTGATGATCTTAAAGGTCTTTTCCAACCTAAACATTTCTGTGATTCTATAGTGAGGCAGTGAAGGCATTCAGTGCCTCAGCCCTTCCCATGTCCAGTGTCACCATGTCCCCAGTCTCCTTGAGCAATTCGTCCACATTTTCCCCAGTTGCCCTTTTGTTACCCGCCTATTTACAGAAGCCCTTCTTCTTTTCTTTGACATCCCTCACCAAATCCCATTCATTTGGGCTTTAGCTTTCCTACCTTTGTCCCTGCATGCTCAGACAACATCTCTGTGTTCCTCCCATGCGTCCCTGTCTTTCTTCCCACCCTCTCTATGCTTCCTTTTTGTGTTTGAGATTGCTTTTTACCTTCCTCCCTCCCCTCAGGATCCTGAACTCCACCATCTCGTGGTCACTACAGCCCCATCTCATGGTCACAAGGACGCCTTTGACCTTCAAATCCCTAGCAAGTCTATCCTTGTTGGTGAGGAGGAGGTCCAGCAAAGCACCTCTCCTCATTGGTTCCTCTGTGACTTGGGTGAGGCATTTATCATCAGTGCACTCCACAAACCTCCTGGACTGCTTATGCCCTGCTGTGTTGTCCTTCGAGCAGATATCAGAGGGGTTGACGTCTCCTGTGAGGACAATGTGAATGTGAGGCCTCTCCTACCTGTCCATTGAGGACCTCATATAATTTTTATTCCTGGTTGTGTGGCCGATAGCAGACCTCCACTGTAATGCCACCCTTTCCTGTCCTCTCTTTAATCCTCACCCTTAAGCTCTCCCTTGGCTCTCTATCCATCCCCAGACAGAGCTCCATGTACTCCAGCTGTTCCCACACGTAAAGGGCAACTCTCCACCCTTGTCTTCCCATCCTCTCCTTCCTCAAGAGCCTCCCTTCTCCAAGCGCAACACTCCAGTCATGGGAGCCATCCCACCACGTCTCCAGGATTGCAACAAGGTTGTTGCCCTGCAGCTGCACACAGATCTCTAAACCCTCATGGTTCTGCCCTGTACTGCACGCATTAGAGTACAGACACTTTAGAGAGGTACCCCAGTGTGTGGAGTTCTTGCAGACGGTGTGAGAGATTTCTCCCTCACAGTGCTTTGTAGGCATTTTCTTGCTTACCTGAAAGTGCTGGAGGGGACCCCACTTGAGGCCCATTTTGTTCATTTTGTGATCCCTTCCCATCACATCACTCCACGCCCTTTGCTCATTGATCCTCTCTGTAACTCCCTTAGAGGACTGCTCGTTGCTCCCTCCCTCCCGCGTCATTCATAGTTTCAAGCCCTCCTTGTAAGGTCAGCCAGGCTGTTGGCAAAACCATCTTTGCCCTGCTTAGTGAGGTGGATCCCATCTCTCCCAAGCAGACGCTGGTCTGCAGACAGGGTCCCATGGTCATAGAAGCCAAAACCGTGTCCCCTACGCCAGTACGCCAGATGCGCAGTTAATTATTAGCTTGTCCTACTAGTGCTTTTCTCCTCACACCTTTTCCCCTCACCAACAGGATTGAGAAGAACACCATCTGGGCCCCCAGGCCCTTCACTACCACCCCCAGAGCTCTGTAGCCACTTCTGATCCTGTCCAGGTTTCCCCTGGCAGCGTCATTTGTGCCCACTTGGAATAAGAGCAGGGGGTAGTAGTCAGAGGGAGAGACAAGATTTGAATGTACCACTACAACATCCTCGATCCTGGTACCCAGCAAGCATCAAACCTCTCTAGATGGTTGGTAGGGCCGACAGATGGGTGCCTTTGTCTCCTGCATGAGGTAGTCACCCATTACGATCCAAAAACCCCTGTGGCACTACATCTAGTTGAGGCTTGACAATCTCCACTGTGGAGATTGCACGGCCTTTCTGAGGGCCTCTTCCCAGTGCCTGATAGACCTTATAGTGCAGATTCTTTTGTCTTAAGTCTAGTCAGAATTTCCTGTGTCCCAAATTTTTCCCATGGCTTCTCATCCATCAGCTGTGCACACCTGGGAAGAGTCTGCCTCATTCTCCTCTACATCATCCCATAAGATAGCTGTAGACAGGGATGGTATCTCCCCTGGGACGGCCTTCCCTTCTCCAGGCTGAGCAGAAGACAGCATGGAGGGTGGTTCTTTAGCAGAGAGAACTGATGATGCTTCCTGAGAGGTTTTCAGTGGCTTGCTTGTCAGTAGTCTCCTATGTACTGTAAGAATTGTAATAACCTAGTCAGCATTTGGTGATAGAGAATGCGCAACACAATCAGAAATCAGCCATTTTGCCATACTCTGGCATTCAAATATCCTGTGTGTCCACTCTCAGGGATCTGGTTCCTTGTGACTTATGGCACAATCCAGAGCCCAACAAAGACTGCCTTGTACAAAGAGCTCTTCTGACAGCACTTAGCAAGAGAAGTCTGTCTCTGGGTATCAGTTAGTCCACTGGACTTCCTGTAGACTTTGTTATTGCAGTGAAAACACTGCCTGCCCAGGACTGGCAAGAGCTGGAATTTCTGACGTCCTTCTCTTTGGCCCAGTGCTATCTGATGGTCTTTAGCAGACTCCCTCTTTCCAGCAGTTGGAGGTTGTCGGACTTCGGGGCCTAAAACTGTGTCTGTAAACACTGTGCTGATCACCACCAGCTCCCACTCAAGCCTCGGGAGATAACTAGGGATGTGAAGTCAGGGGCGTCCCACCCCATTCTAGGCGTCGTTGTTCCAATGAGACAAACTCTGTCCTCCCGCCAGTGTACAATCTGATCTCTTTCTGCAGTCACTCTATGGAGAATGGAGGTGACCAGTTTGGATGTCCATGTTCATCCCCAGAGGAAGTTCCTCCCATGCTGGTCTCTACAGCATGAGGTGTAGCAGAGGTGCTTAGTTCTTCCTTCAATTACTTCTTAGATGCCCCTATCCCCCTGGGAAGGTGTTCTCTGCAGGGGTAGAAAGCATTTCCATTGCTCTCAGTGAAAGTCGTGAGCCTTGGAGGTGTGGCTTACTGCAGTCAGGAGAGTTGATCTGCCCATAAGTCTTGTTCTGTGCTGCCATATCCACTCAGCTAAAAGGCCGTCATACTCGTGAGTTCCCCCCAAAAAGAGAAACTCTAGTGTGCTAGAAAAGGAGGAATGCGGTTTCCAAGTGCAGATCACCCAACTTCTTTACCTTTCTTAGCCCAGCCATGGAGAAAGTGACCAAGAAGGAGTAATGCATAAATCCCCTGACTCAGATGACCAAACCAAGGACTCTCCGATATCACAAACATGTCACAAAGGGAGAGCTGTGCCTTTCTGGAGGGCAACAGACAGCCTGGAAGAACTCCAACAAGAAGACAATAACATCGTGTTGCTTTAAAGGAGACGTAGGCCTCATAGCCGTATGGTGTAGGCTATAGACGTAGACCTCATGGACTGCATTGCCTGGAGCCCCAGAGGTTAGAAGGGGTCTTGGGTACCTCCATGCAGACACTTCCATGGCAGGACCCACAGGGTCAAGTGTCTGAAAGGCAACTGAATGCCCCATCCCAGAGAGCCCGGGAGCTAGAACAAGAGCAGCGGACACAGGTGGGGAAAACAAGGAGCAACAGTGTCATCCTCCTGCCAAGGGAGAGACAGACGGGCACTCAGGAGGGCCTTCACCTTACCCAGCTCTGCACACCACCTCCCACAGCCACAGTACAGTCGCTTTCAGCCCCTTTGTCAGGCAGAGGGGAAGGGGCACAATGTGGGAGAAGTGCAGGAGATACGCTCCTCTGCTTGAGGTCCTGCTGGGGAGAAGGCAGCTCTGGGCTGTGCTTGACCCCAGTATCCCTTACTGGGCCTCATCCTGACCCCAACCTGTGGATCAACTTCCTGGCTTCACCTTGGACCTGCTCCCTCATCAGAACCTTGCCAGATGATCTGGACTCTGAACTGCCTCCAGCTGTGAGGCCCCTTGCCTGTCCTGCTCCCTTGTTGGGAGCTCAGGTTGGTGAGCCCCCTCCCTGCTCACCTGGGGATACCCCTGGGTTCCCAACTACCTGTGCCTTCCAGAGCAGTTGTCCCTTGCTGCCCCCTGACAAACCTGAGCTCCCAGTCATGTCACCATGACCGGCATCTCCACTGCCCTCCCCCATGCTCTGGTTCACTCGATGGCCGCGTGATGCTGATGTACCTGATGGACTCTCACTTTGCTACAGCTGACAGGGCCTCACAAGGAACAACCCACCGCTATCCCCTCTCCTGGACTTTTCCTCTGCCCTCTCTCCATGATGTTGTCTCTACTTGGCAGGCGTAGTGATGAACCTGCTAAAAAAGAAGAAAAAACAAATCTAAAGAAAGAGGAAAATAAACCCCAAGAAGAACAAGTGATGCAAAAGAAAACAATTGCTCACCACCAACCAATCAATGCCCAGACAATCCCTGAGCAATGACAGCTGCCTCTGACCTCTACCCCACCCAGTTTTATTTCTGAGCATGACATCATGTGGTATGGACTATCCCTTTGGTCACCTGGGGTCAGCTGTCCTAGCTGTGTCCCCTCCCAACTTCTGGTGCACCCCCCGCCTGCCTGCTGGTGGGGCAGTCTGAGGAGCAGAAAAAGCCTTGATGCTGTGCAAACACTGCTCAGCAACAACTAAATCATCAGCCAAAACCAGTACATACAGGTTGGAAGGAGGTCTCCAGCCCAGCAGGGTCAGCTCCGGGGTCAGAGCTTGTTGCTCAGGGCTTGATCCAAGTTGCTCCTTGAAATCCTCCAAGAATGGTACCTGGATGATTTCTCTGGGTAGCCACTCCCTGTGCTTGACTGTCCTCACGAGGAGAGTTTCCTTGTTCCTGATGTGAACTTTTCTTGTGTTAATCTTTTGTCCTCCTCCATGCACCACTGTGACGCTGACTGCAGAAAATGGGGAAAGGAAAAAATTCCTCATCTCCATACCCCTACACCCAAAAGGAGCTCCAGCAAAGCTCAGTCAGTGCAACAGACAATAACTGTGCCTCACGATTGAGCTGGTGGCCATTCATGAAATTTTTTAAGAAAGAAGAGTGAAAAGGCAGGTCTTTGCTGCCCAGCTGCTTCAATCTCTCTGCTGCCATCAATCCAAATTTCCTTAGCACTGGAAAACTGAAAAAGTTTCATTTTTTTAACTTAAAAACTGGAAACTGAAAAATTTCCTTTAAACTGGATGCTTCCTGGAAGCTCCAGCGTTTTGGACCAGGTAATTTTCTTCTTAGTTTCATGTCTGACTCTCTCCTCTTATGAAATACATTGATATTCTTCTTAATTTGTTCAAAGAGGAGAAGAAATCCCAGCAGGGCACAAGGGTCAAGGAGAGAACTTGACCCGTAAAAATCTGTGTGTCTTGATCCCCAGCCACTGAAAGAGGACAGCGGATCATACTGAACAGGTAACACACTGCCTGGAGGCCAGGAGTAAGTGAAGCACTGCAAAGGTCTGTCCTGGGACATGCAAGACATTGATCAGCTGGAGCAAGCTCAGCGGAGGGCTATGAGACGGTTGGGTTGGAGCAGGCTGGAGCACTTGCCATCTAAGGCAAGAGTGAGGGAGCAAAGCTTGTTCAGCCTGGAGCAGAGAAGGCACCAGGGGATAAGGAGGAATGTTTTCACCATGAGGTCAGTTGCCAAGAGAGGTTGTGCCATCCCTATTCGTGGATGTATTCAAGTCTTCTTCCACCCTTCCTGTCATCTCCTCCCATTGACCAAAACAGTCTTGCTCCTGCAGGAGTCAAGCAAGAGAGCCATGGCACCAGCACAGACTCTGCATCCCCTGAGACCTCTCTTCCCTACGGGGAAGGAGAGAGGTCTTTCATCAGCCCCACGCTTCTTTCTCCACCCTCAGCCTTTGCAGTTGCTTGTATCTTGTCTTTGCTCTGATCACATTTGACCTGGAAGCCCACGAGACTCCCGGAACTCCTAACGTGGATCTGGCGTTCACCACAAACCTGGATCCCAACCGGTCATGGAGGCATCAGTCATGCAGTGCCCCAGCTGTGCCACCCAGGGCAGATTTTGTCACTCCACTGCCAGCACCGCTGATGCAGTAACCACGTCCCGTCCTTCTGCCACAGAGCGCCCAGGAGCCCCAGACAGCCCCAGCTGCCTCGGGGGCTGTGATGAAAACTTTCAGCAGCAGGCTGCGGTGGGGTGGCAGGAGATGGGCCCTTGGCACTGCCTGGGCAGGGAGAAGCCAGCTCCCCTCTCTTGGGGCTGGGCACAGCTTGTTCCCGGGAACCTCCCTGAGGAGCACACATCTTCTGTATCTCTCTGTGCCCTTGCACAGGTGGCATGAGTACTGGGGCTCCTGGGGCAGAGCGGAAGAAGCTCAGCCGGGAGAGTGTTAGAGGGAAGAGCTAAAGGTCCCTGCCTCAAGCCCAGGGTCTGGCAACGTTTTCCCTTGGGCTTTTGCAGAGCCTCTTGCTCTTCTCCCAGCCTGCCCCTGCCTTCCCTGTGCTCAGGGCAGAGTTTGCCCAGGGCTGGGCACAGCTTTTCCTTGGAGAGCTCCCTCAGGAGCTGCTCCTGGTGACCATCTGCCCTGTGAGGAGCAGCCAAGCTCAGGCTGCTGGGTGGATGTGCACAGGCAGTGGAAGAAGGACAGGCTGCCCAGGGGGAACACCGAGACTGTGTCTGTGCGTGCAGCGGTAGAGTTAGGGCAACTCGAGTTAGAGCTCAGCTGGAGCTGGAACCAGCAAGGGCTGGGTAACCAGAACAGCTTCTCTAAGGAAAGCAATACCAAAAGCTATTGGTACCAGCTAAGGAAGATATGTAGCTGTTGCTGAGTGGGGCAGGGGACCTTGTAAGCAAGGACATGGAATGATTTGAGGTATTCAGCACCTTTTTCCCCTCAGCTTTCAGTGACAAGCTCTGCCTGAGGCTTCCCAGTTTCCCAAGCCTCCTAGCAGAAAGTGTGGGACCTGAGCACCCAGTCCCTGCACAGCCCAGCTGCGTCCCACACGGGCCCAGGAGACAGCCATCTTCCAGGACCTCTTGGGCTCTGGTCCAGAAGAGGAGCCATGCTGGGCTGGCCTTTGTTCCTTAGTCAGGATATGGAAATGTGCCGGAGGATGGAGCTGGCCATGGACCGCCCCACAGCCGGACTGAGCAGCCAGCTCTGGAAATGAGTGATGTGAGGGGCTGCCCTGGGAGAAGTGTCCCCCAGCAGCTTCCCCGCGTGTCCAGGGAGCAAGGGATCAGACCGAGCTTCTCTTCTGCACCTTCCACACCTGGTTTCTCTCCAGCAAGTCCTGGCTCTGCACTGTGAGCGCAATGCTTTTAGCCCACACACTGCCCGGTCACACTGAAGAGCTCGATGCTCAGCTCCATTTTTCAGACAAGGTCAGCCCCACTCCCACCTCTCCCCAGTACCCACCACAGGGAGCTACAGAGCTCTGCGATCTCCCACCAAAGCCTGAGCCCCTTTGAAGGGAACAGCAGTCCCAGGAAGATGGGGAGGAGGGGCATCAGGGAGGTGGGTGTCAGCCCTCCCATCAGACCCAAGACAGGAGGCCAACAATAGCATGAGGAAATGGAGGCCAATGTACACAGGCTCCTTGTATCCTGGAAAATCCAAAACAAGACAACCTTTGCCTTCCCTCCATTCCCGCTGCCAGCCTTGCTCCCTAGGGCAGCACAAAAGCCGTGATGCTGGGACTCCTCCATCAGCTCCTGCTGCCCCAGCCATAGATCAGCCAGCCCTGGACTTGCATGTGCAGAAATGGATTTCTCTTTCTTTTTTAATCCACAAGCATGAGAGGTGTTTGGGTGCTACACCAGATCCAGGCCAAAGTTTCTTTACTGAAGGTGCATGATTCACTCTCCAGCATCCCTCCCTGTGCCTGCTGGGTCCCTGTGGCCTCCCCTGGGATTGCAGAGTCCTCAATTACCTTTGCACACTTGGATTTAGTGTTTTCCCTTTTTACGACTACGCCTTGTGTGGTCTCTCATTTTGTGAATCTTCCTACTCACCCCTGGGCACACGCTGTCCCTTCACATCCCCTGAGCTCTCCCCATGCACCTCCAGAAAGAAGGAGTGTTGGCCATCAGCCTATAGCATGTGTGGCAGCCCAAGGCAGGCAACCACGGGACAACTCTCCAACTCTCTTTGCACTCGGCACTGACAACTGAGCCCTGGATCCAGACCTGGGTCCCCAACAGAGCACACTGGGGTGCTGAGCTCATCCTCCAGGTCAGCGGGGAACCAAACGAAAGCCAGAGGATCTTTCAGGGTGCAGTTGAATTACAATGTCCTTTCATGATCTTTTGACTTCTAGCCTGGTCTTCAGGACCTGCACTGAAGGTCTCTGTGGTGATATGACTCTTTTTAAAGACATAGTATTGGGGAGCCAGCTCTGATAATGTTGTCAACATTTACCAAATGCTTCAAGGCCAGACACAGGAGGTTTAGCCACTAGCAGAGCTGGGATGGATCCAAACATTTATGTAGGAACATAAGCATGACAGAGACAATAACCACAAGGAAAACCAAGCAGATTGCAGACCTGACCTTAGATACCATGTGCAATGTCATGACTGCATAGGGCTGGGCAAGTTATGAGAGATGATATATGGCTATGAAATCGTTTTTATCACTGCGTCCTTGAATTCTCTCTCCAAAGAGTGGAGGGCATCGAATTCCAAAAGCATGATTTGACAGAGAACGAGTGTCTAAAAGAGATGGAGATCTCCCCCTCTGTTAACCCCTCTTTCTGTCCCTAGGCAGGGACAGCAAGAGGTCCATTTCCCCTTCTGTAGGGCAGTGACACCACTGAGCCAGTGCAGGTATCCAAGGCCTGGTTGGAAACCCTCGGACTGGATGGGTGTTCAGCTCCCCCATGCACCCGACAGACTCACCTGTGGAGGAATGGCTTAGTAACAAGGGACACGATCTGATTCCCATGAGCAACGCAGTCTCTGATGAGGGGGAAGGCTCGGAGGAAACCGTGAACTGTCCTTGAAAGCCTGTTGTGATAAGAGACAGTGGAATGGTAAACAAGAAGAAGGAGCTACATCCACGAAGAGGAGAAGTGCTCCTGTGCGTGCACAAGAGCACTGTACCAATCACACTCGCCGCCCTGGCGCGTGAACAGAGGCTGTAAGCCAATTATACAACTGTTGCGGACGCGTGTTCTTGGCATCTGTCTATATATACTCTGTAAGCTTGAATAAAGGGGAGAACGACTATACTCATATTGAGATTTCATCGTTACTCCGGGTGGTTCTCCCTCTCCAACACTCACCCTCTTGCTGCAGTGCAGATGTGCACAAGAGAAGCTCCCGCCTGCGAGGTCCTGGCCTGAGCTCCTTCTAGAATCAGTGGGGATGGAGGGTGGCAGGTAGTTACTCACACAAAGGACCTGGTGGCATTTCAGGTACCGGGGCCATCCAAGACATGTACAAGTGTCTGCAAGCCCTGATAGAGAAATTTGGAGTGACCCACAGCCTTCCTCTGCATCAGCACCAGAGATGAGTGGGCCTCCACTGAATGAGGGTGACATTAATCACTCTCCAGCCTCCCTTCCCCATGCTGCTGGGTCCACGCTGTCTCTTCTGGCATTGCAGAGTCCTTGTTTCCCTGTGGACACACCAAGTCAGCACTTCACCTTTGGTGACTCCACCTTGGCTGCTCTCTCCCTTTGTGGGGCTCCATTCACTGCCCACCTTGGGCACCCACTGTCCCCGGAGAGCCTGGGGGATCTCCAGGCAGCTCCAGTTTCCCCTTGGGAACAATGGTGTCTGCCATGTCCAAAATGTGACAGCCTTGGGTGTGTCACTCAGTGACCAGCCATGGCCTCCGCTGGCACAGGGCACTGACAGGGGAGTCCTAAATCCAATCCATGATCCCCAGAAGGTGACAAGGTGACTGAGAGGCTTTTGCTCCTGTAGTCATGCAGAACCCTGAGCAACAGCCCTTTTTTCTGCCTACTCCTGACACCAGCATTGGAAAACCAGTCCAGTGTTAACACACAGCACAGAAGAGATCCCATTTTATTACAGAAATGTTGTGACAGGTTCTGCTCTCAACAAGCATTGAGGCTCCAGGTAAGAGAGAAAGGGTTCATCCCTCTGTAGAAGTAAGAAGAATCCAAATAGTACTGTAGGAATATTATAACAAAATGTAACAATGTTAATAATAATAAAGAGAACAGAGAAAGGTCAGGACTGGTGTAGAATACCCTGGGAGTCACTTGTGGAGAGATGGGATGTTTCTCGCTGCTGAGTAGCAGGAGTCCATGCAATCAGTTTCCTAATACCATCCTTGAGCTCCTGGTTCCTCATGCTGTAGATGAGGGGGTTCACTGCTGGAGGTACCACTGAGTACAGAAATGACAAAACCAGATTTAGAAGTGGGGAGGAGATGGAGGGGGGCTTCAGGTAAGCAAACATGCCAGTGCTAAGAAACACGGAGACGACGACCACATGAGGGAGGCAGGTGGAAAAGGCTTTGTGCTGTCATTGCTCAGAGGCGATCCTTAGCACGACCCTGAAAATCTGCCCATAGGACAGCATGATGAAAACAAAACACCCCAAAAATGGAAAAGCACTAACCACAAGAAACCCAATTTCCCTGAGGTAGGTGTCTGAGCAGGAGATCCTGAGGATCTCAGGGATTTCACAAAAGAACTGCTCCACAGCATTGCCTTGGCAGAGCGGTAGTGAAAATGTGTTGGCTGTGTGAAGCAGAGCATTGAGAAACCCACTTCCCCAGGCAGCTGCTGCCATGTGGACACAAGCTCTGCTGCCCAGGAGGGTCCCGTAGTGCAGGGGTTTGCAGATGGCCACGTAGCGGTCATAGGCCATGAAGGTGAGGAGATACCATTCTGCTGACATCAAGAAGACAAACAGAAAGACCTGGGCAGCACATCCTGAGAAGGAAATGTCCCTCCTGTCCCAGAGGGAATTGGCCATGGCTTTAGGAAGAGTGGTGGAGATGCAGCCCAGGTCAAGAAAAGAGAAGTTGAGGAGGAAGAAGTACATGGGGGTGTGGAGGTGGTGGTCACAGGCTATGGTGGTGATGATGAGGCCATTGCCCAGGAGGAATTCGGTCATTGAACTGCTGTTGCACATTTGCTTCCTCTGGACATGGGGGCCTATCCAAGGAGGAAAAGGCAGTGATAAGTTACCAGAGACATCTCTGAGCAAAACCAAAGACATTTCTCATAGACCCTCCCCCTGCCATACACCCACCCTTTTCCCTTCTTTGGGAGAAACCTTCATTCTGCCTCCTGACTTCAGCTTCATTTTCTGCGGCTATGTGTGCTGGAGCAGGGCCTGTGCCCATGGTTTCTTGAGGAGTCAGCCCAGCCCCACTGCAGTGGGGATATGGGACCATGGCAGGGGGGCGAGGTTTGATATTCACAGTATGTCAGATAAAATCACTCATAATGCAGAAGGGCTTGTCAGCATCTGCACTCCCAGCGTTAAAGAATGCGAGTGGCAGAAAGAAGTTTCAGGGCTTTGGGGATTTTCCCCTGCTTCCCCCTTCATGGCCTGTGAGTGACCTCTGAAATCAGAAATCATGAGCATTTCTCCTGCACTCGGAGTGATCGGTTGTGAGACATGAGAGGCAAAAGGATTCACTGTGGCTTAGTGAAGAGTGAGGGGAGCTGGTTGGGCTGGTTCCCAACTACCCTGGGCTTCCAACTTTCTCAGATGGAGGGCGATCGAACTCCCATGATACTGATAAAAGCCACCAGATGCTGCTGAGAGCAGAGGGGTCCACTGCAGACCACTAAATGCCTCAACCTTTCTCAAGGTCTCAGCACCCCACTTCTAGCCACAGACACACATGGCTCATGTCACCAACCCAACAGCATTTCCTCAGAAGCAGCATATCTGTGCTGCTCCCTTGGAGCTTTCGGAGAACAGAAAGAGGCTGTGGGAAAGTTTTGCATGTTTGAGGGCAGCTCACAGCTTGGTAGGGCACCCCAAGGAGATAGCCAATGTCCTAATTATTGTATCTAATTAAGGGAAAACCAGCTCCTTCCACAGCTCCACAGGCTGCATTGCCCACAGCCCCACAGGTGAAAGCTGGGACACCTCATTTCCATGGACACACCTGCACAGGAGGACCCACAAGATCAGTGTGTGACTCTGCAGCTGGAACTCCCATCCCCACAGAGCCTGGCAGCAAGAATGAAATAACAATAGCAATAACACAGAGAAGAGGAGAAACATGGGAAATACAGTGAGGGTCTGGCTGAGAGAGGCAGGGGGAGAGGCAGCCGGGCACTCAGGAAAGTGTTACCCTTACCCAACTGCTCAGACCACCTCCCAGACACCAACACTGCTGGGCAGATGTTCTCAGCCCCTGTGCTCTGTGGAGGGAACTGGGCACGTGGCTGGAGAGCTGCACCTCGGCTCTGCTGGAGCTCTGGCTGCAGAGGAGGTGGTTCATGCCTTGGAGCCCACGGCCCTGAGGGCAGAGGCTGTGCTGGGTGGGAGAGGAGGCAAGGGGGCTTGCTCAGAGGAAGGGGTCTGCTCTGGAGGGGATCATCAGGGGTTTTCTCAATTCTCCTGCCCACAGCATATCTTGTTTTAGTTTCCTCTCATTCCAGGATCATATCCCTGCTGCCTGGAGATTTTCCTCCTTGGAGGTGTTTCCCTGTGCCATGTCTTTTCCTTCTCAGCGCTCACAGACCCCATCCCAACCTCTGTGCATTCACCTTGGCCCTGTTTGCAGGGCAGCACGTGGGTGCATGTGCCTGTTTGCAGGTGGAAAAGCGCAGGTCAGAGCAACCCTGATGGGTCCAGAAAAGGTGGCGCTGTCCACAGGCAGAGCAGTGGCTAAAGGCACTTTAAGAGGCTCCTAGAAGACCCACTGATCACTTTGTCCCGGTACACAGGCCCCTGGGGCACAAGGACCCTGCTCTGAAGGACAGCCCAGGGCAGCCCTGGCTGCACAAATGGCTTTGCACCCCTGCAGCCATCCCCGGGAAAAGGCAGCCATCACGCCCTGTCCTTCTGATGATGCAGCAGGGAATCCCTGCTCTGGAGCACGTCCTTCTCCTCTACGGTAGAGAAACTGTGAGAGTTGTACTTCCAGATCTCATAAGCTGTGGATTGTGCCAGCTTTTGGAGATGCCGTCAGGAGACTCTTGTGCATGGCCCTGCAGACAGACACTTACCGTGTGAAGAGTCTGAAGACTTGTCCCACAACAAGCTCTCATCCGTCCTCCTACTCCACATTGCCTTTAACCTCTCTCTGCCTCACTCCCCTCCCCTCGGTGCCTGCAGGCAGTGCCCCCAGCCCTGCTACGCTTTTCACAGGAGCTGCTCATGGGCAGAGCTGTCTCTCTGCAGCGCTGCCTGCTTGCCATGAGCTCCCTCCATCCCAGGAGCCCAGCCCAGCTCAGCAGCAGAGGTCCAGACCAAGGAGGCACCTTCTCTGCACACTCTGGGCTCACTGGAGATGTCCCTGTGGCTCTGGGACTGTCAGCTCCTGAACGGCAGCAGGGTCACCCCTGGGGAACGGGCTGCAACATCACCTCAAGTAATCACCAACAGTGGAGAGAGACTGATTCCAGCAGCATGGTTTTGTTACAAATCTGTAATATAAAAACTCATCTACACAATGTATGTGGGTGAGCAGGCACTTCTTTATTGCAGCGCTGGACGCACAGGGGATCGCTCCACCTAGTGTGCGTGCCTAGCTTCCCCGCTACCAAAGTTATATACAATCAAATTATACATATTCATCATATTTTCCAAGAAACAATTAACATATTCATATGATTTCCGAGAACTCATTAATATATGTAAATGCTTGTGACGCATGCGCCTTCAGGTACACAGGTGGTCGTCTAAGGTCCTCTGGTGGTCGTCCATAGTCTTCCTCATGGTGTCCTTTAGTTGAACCCAATCTTTGCGCATGCTCAGGTTGGTTGCAAAATCCCATTCTTGGAATCTTCTTAAGTTTTCCCGGGTTTACTGACCAGGCCTACAACTTATCATTCTCTTGACAAGCAAATTCTACCTCTTCACAATGCTACATTGTTCATAGCTAGGTTATGATTAAATCAGGGATAGCTCATACCTAGTTACCCTTATACAGAAAATATATATATATATAAAATCTTAATCTTTTAATGATCACTTTTCTAGCTTATAAGTTTCTGTCAATTTCCATGCCTATGAATAATCAATGTTTATTTCTATTAGTATCTATCGATTGGCATTCTTGATATTCATATCAAGATGGGAGGGTAAAGGGGGATTTTTCAAGCAGCATCACTGTTGCATATCAGGTCACACTGTTACAAGACTCAAACAAAACTTTTCTATTCAATTCTTCATCGTTCCATCTCGTTACTGTTAGTTCCTCAGCATGGAACGGCGACTCCCTGGTGAGGTTCCTATGGTTATTGTTTCTAACTTAACAATCCTAACTTATTTATCTATTAATTATATTTAACCTTTTCTATATAATCATATTTTGATTTAAAAAATCAGAATATTTACAACAGTTTCTCCTACCCGAGTGTGGTTCTCTATGACAGGTGTCAATGTTCCCCTCTGGACACCGACATTCTTAACCCGTAACAAAAAGGAGTCACAGACAGGGACAGGGAGGGGTTGGTTTCCCTTGTGCAGGGCAGGGATTCAGCTGAGGCGGTGCAGGCACCTTTTCCTGACCAGGAAGCCCTCAGGTTGAAGCACAATTCGGCTCCCCCCATGCACCCCACAGACCCAGAGGAGCTGGGAATCCTCCTGCTTCACTTCGGGTGTGCACAAAAGAGTTGCCAGCGTGTGAGCCCCTGCTCTGAGCCCCTTGCCTTTATTCAGCAGGGACTCAGGTGCTCGCATACAGATACTCTGTGATGACCAAGGTGCCAGAGGTGGCCCAAGACATGCGCAAGTGTTTGCAAGCTCTGATGGAAAAAACTCTGAGCATACCCAAGTCCTTCCTGAGCATCAGCTGAGGGCCAGAGGGGGAAGGGGGATATCCCTGGACACCCACAATCACACCAGATGTTCAGGGCACCTGAATGTGCCTTGTCAAGTGTCCCCCTGAGCTGATCAAACCAAGGAGTGCCCCAGGAGGAAACGCTGGTCTCTCTCTCGCCAATGTACTCTCTAAAGCTCCAGTCACTCTAAAGCTAAGACACATCCACATCCCTGCACTGAAGACTTTTATTTCAGGGCTCTCATTTTAATGCCATTAAAAGAAAAAAAGCCTCTAGTGCCATGCCAGGTGCCTGGATGCCAAACACAACTCCACTCAGTCGGCAAACACAGCACTGAACCTCCAGGAGAGCCATGCCCTGCTAGAGCTGGTGTGGGGCAGAGACACCAGGGCCTCCCAAAGGGGCCCAGTGACCGTGTGCCACGGCCTGAATAACAACACCACGGCATTGCTGCAAGGTCCTCACCACGGTGCCCTCCCCTGTACCTGTCTTCTCAGCCCTTGACTATTCTCCTCTCTCTGCACCTCTACTTACCTGCCTGATGCTAAGAGGGAAGCTGATAAGAATAGAATGATCGAATCATAGACTTACAGAATCATGGAATTATTTTTTGTTGGAAAGGAACTTCTAAAGACCATCTAGTCCAACCCCCCTGCCATAGGCAGGGACACCTTCCACTAGACCAGGTTCTGCAAAGCCCCATCCAACCTGACCGTGAACACTCCAAGGGATGGGGCATCCACAGTTTCTGTTTGCAGGTGGAAAGGGCAGGTCACAGCAACCTTGATAGGTCCAGCAGAGGTGATTCTGGTGTTGTCCCTAGGCAGAGCAGTTGCTGAAGGCACTTTAGGAAGGTCTTGGCAGACCTACTGATCACTCAAAGTTGCAGTTCAGGAGTCTCAGTGACTGGTTAAAACTTACAGCTCCTTTTCCATTTATCCTTTTCTCTCCTCCCCCCTACCCCTCTGGAACAGGAAACTGAGAAGACAGGCTCAGGAAAACTCCTTATCTTTATTGTAATCCCAGCCTTGATCTTCTCCTTGAAACATCCCATTTGAAATAGTCTGGGTGTGATCTGGAGCTGTGAGCAGCCCTGACCCATGCAGCACCCTCTCGACAGCACAAGGACCCTGCCCTGCCCTGCCAAGGGTCATTCCTTCAACCCACAGCTTCTCCCCGCAGTGCCCTGGGGAGCTCTCTGGGCAGGCTGAGTGCTGACCCTGGCAGGCAGCGGAGTCCCTGTCCTGGCTCACAGTGCCCTGGGGTGCAGGGACCCTGCTCTGAAGGACAGCCCTGGGCACCCCTGGCTGCACACCCACCTTTACACCCCTGCAGACATCTGCGGGATAAAGCAGCTGTCATGTTCTTTATCTCTGATGGTACAGTCGAATGTGCCTAATCTGCAGCACATCCCCCACCTCTACAACAGAGACCCTGAAAGAGTTGTACTTCAGATCCCATAAGCTGTGGGATGTGCCACCTTCAGGAGATCCCTCCAGAAACCACAGCTGCTTTTCCCTGCAGCCAGAGACTTACCGTGTTAAGGGCTATGAAGATTTCCCTTCGAATCAGCTCTCTGCATCCTCCCGCCCCAGACTGCCTTTAACCTCTCTCTGCCTCACTCGTCTCTTCTCAGTGCCTGCAGGCACTGCCCTCAGCCCTGCTGCGCTTTGAAGAAAAGCTGCTCCTGGGCAGAGCTGCCTCTCTGCAGCACTGCCCACTTGCCATCAGCTCCCTCCCTCCACCCCAGGAGCCCAGCCCAGCTCAGCAGCAGAGGACCAGCCCAAGGCAGCACTTTCTCTGCCCGCTCTGGGCTCCCTCCAGGTGTCCCTGGGTCTCCAGGGGAACCTGCTGTGAAACAGGCTGGAGGAATCACTGATGTTCCCTTCCTCAGCTGGGGAGAGACGCTTCTTTCCAGCACTGTCATTTTCCTGCTCAGAGATAGATTTCAATCTAAATATCACCTTTCCTTGTCCCATCAGTAGGCAGAATAGCCAGTGAGTGTGAGGGATCTCCTTGACCACTTCTGAGGGAAGAGATTCAGCTGAGGCAATCGAGGCATCCCATCCTGGGTGTGTAGTCCTGGTCCTGGAAGGGGTCTCAGCTCCCTTCCATGACTGCCACAAACCCACAGGAGGATGGATCCCTCTTGCCTCAGTTCAGTGGTGCACAAAATAGGCACCTGCATGTGAGCTCCTTGTCTCAGCTCCCCTGCTCATAGATGCACAGGGATGCTAGGAATGAGATGCAATGTCTGGTTACATTTGAGGTGCCAGAGGTGGTTGAAGATATCTGCAGGTAACTGCAAACTCAAATGGAGCAGTTCATAGAGACAGGGCAGCATCTGGAGGCATCCTCTTGGAAGCTGTTGGGAATTTCCTTTGGCCATCTGAAATGACAGCTGATGCCCAAATTTAGGGCAGATCAACTCATTATGTTCAGGGCAGCTTATTCATCGGAATGCTTGGAGCCCTGTGCCATAGGGAGAGCTCAGTCTCTCTCTTTCCCCTTCTCCATCAGCTTGGTTTCCTAGACCCCCACTGACTACCTTGGCATTTGCCTCATGCTCAACCCCATAATGCCTGACAGAATTTAGGGCAGCTACTCAATTTAATGCTCAAACCCAGCCCCACAGAGCTACATGAGGTGCCAGGGCTTGCAGGAACCGTAGAGGACTTTCAGGAAAGCAGTTTCCATTCACAGCGATTGCATGACAGACACCCCGTACAGCATTGCAGGGAGTGCGATTTGCTGCCTATGTGCTGTTGACTGTTGCCATCAGTCAGGGGCATCAGTCATCAGATGCCTTCAGAGAGGCCCTCCTCTACCCAATAGCTGCAGGCATTGCATGTACAGAAAGCACGTCACACTGGGGTCTTTGCCCACACCCATGGTGATACAGTCAAGGAACACACCAATCATCTTCACAACGTGCCTGGATACACCTTCAAGGACAGCAGTAATCCTCATAAGAACTCAATTGAAACTGAAAAGGCAATGCAAAAGGAACCAAGATAAGCTCTTGCTGCATCAGCAACAGTTGAAGAAGAAACAGAGAGAATGTGTGACCCTGCTGAATGTGGTAAGAGTAGGTGTAGATAGATCTGAGATAGTCTATGTCCTCTTTGCCTCAGGTACTACCAGCGACGTCTCCCAGGACTTTGAGCTTTGAGGCAGGACTTGGGAAAGGAACAGCCAGTGGAGGATGGGGATCAAGCCAGCGGTTGCTTGAGCAAACTACACCCTCACCAGTCCATGGCACTGGAGAAGTTGCATCCAAGGGTGCTGGTCAGCAAGGTGAGCTCATGTGGATGACTGAGCACAGCCACCCCCAGCAGCCGGCATGCCCCATCTGCATGGCCGAGGCATGCACGCAAGGTGGAAATGTCTGTATCAGCCCTGACTGGCACAGGAGGGACCTTCCTTCCTGCTGGATTCTCAGGACAATCCTCTTCCTCCTCCTCTACCTGCAGACATCCACTGCTTTCCACTTCTGGGCTCAGACATGTTGTAAGGATTTGCTAAAGCCATCAGCCATCAGCTTATTTCTCATTGACATCCCCCCAAACCTCTCCCACAGACCTACAACCAGCCAGACACTGCTGCTCAGGGCCACTCACTCTTCAGAAGAAGCCTTCCTCTGATTATTACAAGCCTCCTAGCTCCCTCCAGAGCTCATGCTGAGCTTTCTTGGCCATAACAGGGCCTTTATCACCATCTCTTATGAAATGGTTGTCTTTTGATAATCATCTGTGCAGAAAAAGTAGTCACAGAAAAGCACCAAACACATCAAAAGTGATGCCGAGTGAATTGCCAGTAAGAACCAGTGGAGCTACCTCCATGCCTGTGGCTTCCTGGCAAGGAGTCTGTCCTGAGCAGGGGATCCAGCCTCTGCCACTCTCTGGAGAGGGAAATCCGCAGTGTCCATGCCACCTGGGGACACAAAGGCTGGTTTCTGCAAGTCCACCCTTCATCTGAACTGCTTCAGATATGTACTTGTCCGTTGGGTATCATGCTGTATATTGCAAATACTGATTGAATTGGCATTGCCCCACGTGGCTACCACAGATGCAGATTGCTCCACTGCAGATATTGATATTTAGGCACTTTAAGGCTTTTGTTGTTGTTGTTGTTGTAGATACTGATATTCTTAGGGAAATCACACAAACCCTTGAAGGATAATTGGAGGATTCCCACTACAGTGGCCCTGTAGTTAACTGGTTCCTGTTTGTCAATGTCTCACTGTCACTGTGCAGGGTGTGGTGTAAAAGGTGCTGAGCAGAGGCAGATAACCACTTCTGGCTGTGCTCCTGCTCATACAGCCCAGGATGCTGTTGTCCAAATTTTCCGCTGGCTTACGTTTTGCCTAACGAAACTCAAGCACCACCAGAGCCATTTCCACAGAGTGGCCAAACGCAGAGGGCTGTGGTCATGGGCACAAAGCCCACCTGGAGGCCAGTCATTAGTGCTGTGCCCCAGGAATCAATACTGCATTAAACAGAGGTTAACTTCTTCATGTCCATTGTTTCACCTTCCATTATCTTTTCCCCTCTTTTCACCCATCCAAGTCCTTCGCTTTGATCATCCTTGTACATCCATGCAAACAGCCAGCCTCTGTTTGCCCTTTCCCCAATGGCCCTGGCTTTGCTTGCTTTGTAGCTGTTTCTGAGATGGTCACCATGGTAAATCCTACTTTGGAAGGAAATTCCATTGAAGTACTACCTCCTCTTAGTATTTGTAGTTCTCTGGAACACCTCATGGCATTACCTTGTGACAGATGCCACAATCAGGGTAAGCCATCTGCACGCTAACATTCACAGCTGACCAAATGGAGCTTCAGTCCGGGGAGACCTTGAGAAACTTTGGGCTTTGGCCAACAGAAGTGTCCTGAAGTTCACAAGGAGAACTGGCCAGTCCTGCCTCAGGGGAAAGAATAACCCCGTACATCAGGAGCTGGGACCTGACGTGCTGAGTAGTCACGCTGAGGAGAAGGACCTGTGGGCACTATGACGGAAACCATAGGAGCCAGATGTGCCTGCTCACCATGAAGAAGGCCAGCTGCATGCAGCTGCATTAGGAGGAACGTGGCTGCCCAGACAAGAGGAGTTACCATCCCCCTTGACCCAGCACGGCTGTGGCCACAGCTAGACTAGGGTTTCTCTCTGGGGGGCTTCATGATCTAGGCAAGTGGGCGGAACCTGAGGAGTTTCCAGAGGAGATCTGCCAAGATGTGATTCGGGGACGAGCGCACATGCCCTGTGTGGGGAGGCTGAGGGACCTGGGCTGCTTCACTCTGGTGAAGTGGAGGCCCCGGGGAGGAGAGTAGTTACCTGTAACTCTTTGAAGGGTGCTTGCAGAGAGGACGGAGCTTTCGTTCTCAGTGCAAAACCACGTTAGAAAGGAATAGTTCCACAAAGTGCATTTGGGAGGTAGGGACTGGCCATGAGAAGAAAGAAAGAAATGGCTGTCAAAGGGCAGTGCTGTGATACAATAGGCCACCCAGCTGGAGTCTGGATCAGCCCATCAGGCATCTTTCTCTCCATTTCTTTGTTTCTTCATTTTTTTGGAAACGGTCTCAACATTTCCATCATACTGAGGCCCAAGTATTGAAAAAGAGAATCTTCTGCCTTTCACAGAGCCCAGTGCCCTAAAAAACTCCCTGCCAGGGCTGTTCATGCCACCACTTGCTCTTGGTACAGAGCAAGTCATGCTCTTAGGTGCCCATCTCTCTTGCGCGACAGAGGAATGCAAGGTACAAAGCTTCAATCAAGCTTTGGCTTTCCTGGCTCCACCTCTGCACCCCCACGCCAGGTTTCTATCTGTCTCCTGGGTAGCCTGTTCCTCCTCTACCTTCTCTGCACTTCCTTCTGGTGTGTGAAATCCCAAATCAGGGCATCCCTGTTCATACACACCGATCTCCTGCTGGGTGCTGCTCTGCTCCCTCCACATCAGACTGATGTGTTCCCAGGCTTTGAGGACGTTGTCCCTGAAGAGCTAAAAGGGCCTCACAGCCCATTTACCCTCCAGTCAAAGTCCAAGCAGACCCTCCGCCAACTGAAATCAGCTCTCCTGCAGTCCTGCACTGTGATTCTTCTGGTTGTCCTGCTTTGATACCATCTCACAGTCATTACAGCCATGGCTGCCCTCAGAGTTCACATCCCCATCCAGATCCACCTTGTCTCTGAGTAAGATACCAACTCTAATCAGCTCATTGAGCGCCTGTGCCAAAATGTTGCCTTCAACACCCTCCAGGAACCTCCTGGGTTGCTTGTGCCTGGTCCTACTGCCCTTCCAGCAGGCTGTGGGGTGCTTCAGCTGCCTGTGGTTTTGAGGAGCTGTGACCATGAGGCTTCCTCCAAGGCAAGGCTCTGTGCACACCAGCCTTCCCTTTGCCCCGAGCTCACCTCCACCTCCTCACCCTCCTGCCTGCCTTCCTGACAAGCTATCACCACCCACGGCTTCCCTCCCACCACCCGAGCTGTCCACCACGACTCTGCAGTCCCTGTGGGCGAGCCCGTTTCTGCCTGTGCAGCAGCAATGACAGCACCGGTGAGGGGAGAGGAGAGGCCGGCAAAGGGGAAGTGCCTGGGAGTTTGGCTGGAAGGTTATTTCTGTTGTGGGAACAGGGAGATGCGAGGAGAGGCAGCCATGAAATGGGTTTGAAGGCACTTTTTTTTGCAACAACTCAATTGGTCAGGTGCTGAGGCAGGTCTAGTGATGTCACCTGGAGTATCAGAAAACCTCCCCAGCAGTGCTAAGAGCTGAGGAGAGGGGAAAGGTAGAAGAAGGTGAAGGTGACACGGCTGGAAGGTGGAGTGTGATGCCATTTCTATTGCAGTAACCTGACTGACTTGCAGGCAGATACCATGACACCATCAATCACATCACAAACCCCAGTGTGACACAGATGACACCTCAGAGAGGGGAGAGGGAGAGAGGTGGCTAAAGCCAACAGAGTTGGGCTGTTGCTTGTGAGGTCATCTCATCACAGCAATGTGATTGGGCAGGAGCAGTCAGGCATCATGAGGTCCTAAAGAACTCCAGAGGCAAAAGCTGCAGGCAGATGAGTAGGCCCCTGGTGAGGTCCTGCCCTGGGGTGAAGCCACCTGTACACGACATGGGAACCTATGGGCAGTGGCATGAGAAATTTCAGGATGTGGCAGAGGAGAGTGTGAGAAGGGTCCAGAAGTACAGGCAAGACCATGTGCCCCGGCTGGATCTCACATGCCGTTGAAGGGTAGAGTTGTGAGAAGCAGCCAAACATCACTGATTACGCGAGAGGAGCGTTGAGGAGCATCTAGGCAGACAAGACTCGAAAGGACAGCAGTGCCAAGGCAACCCGATCAGTGGTGCCATTTAAGGCCCAGATGGCCAAGGCAATGGTATCTGAACCAGCAAATGAGGGTACAACTGGTGAGGGGTATTAAATGTGGAGGAGACTGGGGCAGAGAGAGGGAGAGGTCAAGATGGACTGGGAGGAAGAAGCCCATGGATGGGGAGAGGAGGGGGAGGCAAGGGGCCAGATGCATACAGTTAGGGGCTGGTCAGTGCCGGTCAGGGCCAATCCCTGTGCCTCATCACCATAGTCTTGCTTTCTTATTAAACTCTGCTCCCGGCTATTGGCTGAGTGAGTCTACTCACTGTTGGGTGCATGTTTGGGGTGCATGTATGTACATGCTTTGCTGGCCAGCTCCAGGTGAGGGTGGCTGGAGAAGGAGGACACCAGAATCTGGAGAGACCTAGGGCTGGAGCTGCCAAGTGGGTAACAGCCCTGAGCCTGGTCAGGGCCCCTGCACAGACCCAAAGGCCAGGCCCACACTGGAGGGACTGCGGGTGTTTTTGTGCCCATGGGTAAGTTCTGCAGGGGATGCACGGACCACTTGTGACCTTCACATCAGATCAGCCTGAGAGAGGGAACAGGATGGGGCTGTTTGTGTTGCTTATGGTTGTTTGAGTGCTGCTGGTGGTGTGGTAGATATAAAGGTGCTGTTCCCTGTTGGAGTTGGTCTGTGTATGATTGGCTGTGTCTACCTTGTGTGTGTGCGCACCTGCATATGGCTACAGGATTGTGTGTTTGCATGTTCATGTGTGTGCATTTTCTGTTGGCCTGAGGAAGTTGGGGCTTCTGGGGCAGGCTCTCCTTTTTGTTCATACACCAACAACCTGGGCTTGATCTTTGGAGTGAGGTGACACGCGGAAACGAACTTCACAACTCACACAGAGTTATAAAGCAGGCATGTTTATTGCGGCGCCGGGTGCAAGGGGATTTCTCCACAAAGCTTGCACACCGGGTTAAAATCATGACAGGTATTTAAAACAGTTAACAAAGTTAGTTACGCCTACTGGTGCTACTCCTTAATTAACTATTGGTTAATACTTTTCTTACTTCATCTTAAAGTTGCAGTTCTCTTTTAATTCACCACGCATGCTCAGAGAGTAGGGGGCTAAATTGGGTTGGGGCTTCTCTAGCTGGGAGGTGTGTTTTTTAGTATTAAAATGAGATTGTAATGAGACAAGTTAACTCTAGGGCACTATTTTGGCAGTCTTTTCTATTTTTCTACGATTCGTCCTTGTGCTAATCATTATTGCTAGTTAGCAGAGAGTCAGTGAAGACAAACTTTATCAGCAGAGAGTCAGTGGAGACAGTCTTTATCTTTAATATGTCTAAGTACCAGGTGCAGTTGTTACAAAGTATCTTCTCTACACTTTTCTTTCTTACTTTTAACCCTTGTTTCTCACGATGCCCTGTAACATTCCCCCCTTTTCTTTCCCTTAAGCAAATTCTTTTGCTCTTAAAAGTGGTTCATTATGTTTCATCATTACTTTTAGTGTCCATACTTGCCCAATAATTCCCTTTAGTTTACACAAAAGGATAAGATTCACTATTGTTAATGTTGAGGTGGCTATTAGTAACACCAATATTGGGTGGGTCATTATGTTCAAGATTTTGGTAGCTGACGGGGAATAACCCCTAAACACATCCCACCAATTGTGCTCTCCGTCTGCCTTCACTCGTTCCACTACTTGGTGTATTTCCTCTGTATTATGATGGACAGTAATTAAAGTCTTTCTTCCACTTTCTTGAACTTGCTTTAACAACCTTTTTAGATTTTCATGATGCAATAGTTTTCTTATTAGAGTGAGATTCATTCCAATAGGGGTGGGCTGTATATCCTGAATCAACGTATAATTAAATTGTAGCAATTGATAAGTAGTAACAGGAGCCGTGTAGTTAAAATCACATCCTGTAAGACTAACAAAGTTGCAAATGCAAATATTTGAATGGTTGCTCATGTCCACCATTTGATCATCTACTTGTACAAAATCACATTGAGATCTCAGACAAACACATCCCATACCCCTGTAAATTATGATGGTTCTTAGGGTCTCGTTGGGATGCACCTCAAAGTGACAAACATTTTTTTCGGTGTCAAGACAAATATCTTGCCCTTTGATGGTGTTTCCTTCACAAATAAATCCTTGCTGGTCTCATACGATACAGACCTCGACATCAATAGTTTGCCACTTATTCCTGTTTTTCATCGCCGATACCCTATGTCCTAGGGGATAAAGTACAGTTCCGTGGTAGTTTAATCCTAGTGCAACAATCGGGTATATGTTATACACTAAAGCTTTATATATTGTTAGTACAAAAGCTGTAGCTGTGTTGTTAGTAGGGTCAAAGGTAAAATTAACCAAATGCCACCAAGATTGGAATCTCCTTTCAAATTTCGTTGCGTTATTCCAAATCACCTTTCGGATTTCTTTTGGTAGGATTCCGTCTTCACCTTCCCTAATGATTGCAGCTGCTATTGTCTGTAACCATAATTGAGCTTGGATACAACTGAGTGCTGTAGAAACGTTAGTCTGAGCCACGTCTAATGCATTTATAATCAGTTCATTATCTTTTTCATTAAGCTTTTCCCACTGTGGTAACATATTTGCTGTAAGCCATTGGCTGGTTCCTAAAGTTAGGAGGGAAGGTCTTAAACGGTTCTGTATTTTGTTTAGATCGCTGGTCACCGTTGCGAGTTTGTTCCTTATTATCTCAGTATCTATACTATTTAAAACTCCCAGTCCTGTTCCTACTGCACCAATCACATCTCCTTTTTTCTCATTCGGGAAGGAAGGGTCCTCTTATGTAACCATGACGTCCACCCTATGTGTAAGGGTCTTATAAATGATGAACAAGCTGGTTGAATGGTGGAAATATCGTTCTGTATTAATAATTCCACTCGCTTAAGAGACCATATTGGATTACACATTACCTGTTGCTGACCGACATACTTAATTACGTATGGTCCTGTCGGATACACATATGGTCCTATTTGCTCAGGCTCTGTGGGACTTGATTTAATAGCCTGAGTCGAGGTAGTGTAGGCAGGGGGAGTAGTGGTTTCCTCTGGTGTCTGCAACTGAAATCTAAAAGTTAGAGCTTGGGCCCCCTCTTGAGTTGCCCCCAGACATATTATGGTCACCGTTTGAGTTATATTGAAGGGATACCGACAAACGTCCTTTCTTTTACATACTGTGCTACCTGTTCTATTGACAGAGTCCCAGATAGAATCATTTTTGACAGTAATTTGGGTCTGGAGAGGAGGCGGGTTACTTACTTTAAGGAGTCTACAAACTATCTGGACCTCCTTTCCTTTCTCAATCATCCAGGTATAGACCAATTCTATTCTTTCCCATACAGTTGGTCGCAGTGTCATGTTATTATTACATATTGCCACAGTTGCCAAATTCAACCCTTTCCCGAGCTTCCCGTATACCCAAAATAAGTGTTTGTCCAAGGCCACTCCCAACAGTGGTTACAGTTCAGCAGAGTCATAAGAATCCATATCACCGCTTTTGAATGCGAAGCTTCAATGGTCCCATAGGTGTCGATTCCCATCGTGGCTTAGGGGCTTTCTTCACTGTGGTGTGATGTACCCACGAGGTCTGCTCTTTAATCTTGACCGCTGTATGGGTTGTCAGCAGCACCTGGAAGGGGCCTTCCCATTCCGGTTTCAGAGGTCAATCTATAAAGGACTTCACCTACACATAATCACCAGGCTTAACATTATGCACCAGCCCATCAAGACCTCGGGCTCTGGTTCCTAAGACAAGTTTCTCTATCTCCCGAAGTTGTTTTTGCAGGTTTACAATATAATCAGATAACATTTCATCTCCAATCTGAGTTGATATTCCCGCCTGTACAATATAGGGCCTCCCGTACAGTATTTCAAAAGGGCCCAACTCCTCTTTAGTTCTGGGCTTAGTTCTAATTCTCAGGAGTGCCAGAGATTGTGGCAATCCGGCCTCCTCCTGCCCAATTTTACAATCTGTAACTTAATTAAGTGGTTCATCTTTTCCACTTGACCACTTGCTTGTGGCCTATATGAGGTATGTAACTGCCAATCCCAAGAGTTTACTAACTTGCTGAACAGTTTCTTGCAATGAAATGTGATCCTCTATCCGAGGAGATTGTTGCAGGAATTCCAAATCTCGGTATTATTTCTTGTAATAGTGCTTTAGTTACTTCTCTAGCCTTATTAGTTCGGCAAGGGAATGCTTCTGGCCAGCCTGAAAAGGTGTCTGTTAGAACCAGCAGATACCGAAACCCCCCTTTTCTTGGAAGTTCTGAGAAATCAATTTGCCACTGCTGTCCTGAATAGTTTCCTTTCCCTATCTGTCCAAGTTGGACTTTAGGGCTTACCTTAGGATTACTTTTCAAAGATATTTCACACTGCTGTGTCACTTGTTTAACAGTGGTGTAGACGTTCCGGGCAACTATACACTGACTCAAATGTTTATACAAGCCCTCAGCTCCCCAATGGGATTTCCTGTGTTCTGCTGTAACTATGGCCCACAGTAACACAAATGGGATTATTATTTTGCCCTGCGGAGTCTTTGCCCACTTACCTTTCTCTACTTCTCCCCCTACGTCTTCAACTAATTTCTGATCTTCTTTGGAATACCTGGGTTCACAATCAATTTGTATTTTACCATCTGGGACCAAAGACTGCACCTCTAATTCACCTTTCTCAGCTGCTCTTTTGGCTTCTCGGTCTGCCATAGCATTGCCCCATTCTTGAGCAGTACCTCCTTTCTGATGAGCCTTGCAATGCATGATAGCCACTTTTTCGGGTTGCTGTACTGCTTCCAGGATCCTAAGAATTTCTTCAGCATGTTTTATATGTTTCCCTTGGGTGGATAGGAGTCCTCTTTCTTTCCATATGGCTCCATGGGCATGGACTACCCCAAAAGCATATTTGGAGTCTGTCCAGATATTAATCTTTTTGTCTTTGGCTAGCTCCAACGCTCGGGTTAAAGCGATTATTTCTGCTTTTTGTGCTGAAGTATTTGGGGCAAGGGCTGTGGATTCTATTACCTGATTCACGGTGGTTATTGCATACCCTGCTCTGCGGATGCCTTGTCGAACAAACCTACTTCCATCTGTGTACCAGGAATCCTCAGCGTCTTCCAGTGGCTCCTCCTTTAGATCTGGTCGGCTGGAATAGACCGCTTCAATCGTTTCCAGGCAGTCATGTGATACCGGTTCTCCCGTGGTTCCACTGAGGAAAGTTGCTGGATTGACAATGTTAGTAACAATTATTTCCACATCATCCTGTTCCACCAGAACAGCCTGATATTTAAGGAATCTCTGTGGTAAGAGCCAATGCCCCCCTTTCATCTCTAATACTGTGGATACAGTATGAGATGTCAGCACTGTAATCTTTTGGCCCGATGTAAATTTACATGCTTCTTGAATATTTAGCACCAATGCTGCTACTGCCCTTAAGCAGCTAGGCCAACCTTTACTTTCTTCATCAAGTTGTTTGGAGAAATACGCCACTGCTCTTCTATATCGTCCCAAGTTTTGGGCTAGGATTCCCAGGGCTATTCTCTGTTTCTCATGGGAGAACAACCAGAACATCTTAGTAATATCTGGTAACCCCAAGGCAGGGGCTTCCATTAATTTCCTTTCAGTTGCTGGAATGCTCTTTCTGCTTCCCCATTCCAGGTGAGGTCTTACCGAGAGTCCGTAGTTATAGATCCATAGACAACACCATCCCGTCATCCCTAAAAATGTACGGAGTTCTTTAGTTGTCTGTGGTCGAGGAGTTTGGCAGATGGCCTCCTTTCTTGCTGTTCCCAGGGTCCTTTGGCCAGCAGCTATCTCGTACCTGAGGTAAGTTACCTGCTGCTGAGCTATTTGGGCTTTCTGTGGAGACACTCAATAGCCATTAAGTCCAAGGAAATTCAGCAGACTGACTGTCCATAGTATACATAGTTCTTTTGTTTTAGTGGTTATCAATAGATCATCTACGTATTGTAACATTATTCCATCTCCATGTGGTCACTCCCACTGTTCCAAGTCTTTGGCTAGTTGGTTCCCAAAAAGAGTGGGGCTGTTTTTAAACCCCTGTGGTAACACAGTCCACGTTAATTGTGTCTTTCTCCCAGAGTCCGGGTTTTCCCACTTGAATGCAAACAGCAACTGGCTCTCTGGAGTCAAAGGTAGGCAAAAGAAGTCATCTTTCAGGTCCAATACGGTAAACCAAGCCAATTCAAGTGTCAGCTTAGTTAATAATGTATATGGGTTTGCCACGACAGGATGCAAATCCTCAACAATTTTATTAATAGCTCTGAGGTCCTGTACCATTCGATAATTACCATCTGGCTTTTTGATAGGTAGAATGGGAGTGTTATATTCTGATTCACACTCTGTTAGTAGCCCATATTTGATAAATCGGTTGATTATTGGTCGGATTCCTTCCCTATCTTCAGTTCTGAGGGGATATTGCTTAATTCTTACAGGCCGCGCCCCTGATTTGAGCCTGACCATTATTGGGAGGCATTTTTCTCTTTTCCTGGTATTTCTGAGGCCCATACCCCTGGATGTACTTGGTTCTGGATTTCATCAGGTAATTCTGAGCTAACAGGAGTATCTATGAGAGCCAGACTCAGAAGTTCAATTAGCTGGTCATCCCCCACTTGAAGCTCTATTTTTGCTTTCTCAAATTTTATTTCCGCTTTTAGTTGTTCCAGTAAGTCTTGCCCCAATAGAGGTTTTGGTGAGTTGGGCATATATAAGAATTTTTGTATTCCTAATTGTTTTCCCAACCTAAATTTAAGAGGCTTTGAAAAGTACGCCTTTTCACTTTGACCAGTAGCTCCTTTACCGTTACAAAATCATCATCCGTAGGTGTTAAAGCTTGGTTAATAGCTTTCATCTTGAGAAAAAAAAATAAAATCAAGGACAGGGTCTGCCCTTTCTCTGTGATTCTGAGCAGCTGGGCTGCTGCCTCTGAGAAGCACCTTTGAGGTGGGAGGGGCCCCCTTGGGCACACACCACGCAGCACCGAGCTTGGGCCTCGTCACAGCGGTTTTACTGGGCTCCAGCTCCCTCCCCAGCCGGGGGAGGCTGCGGGACTGTTTCCCTGCTTCCACCCCATCTGGGAAATGCGGGTACCGGCTCCCCCTCAAAAACAACATCAGTTGCAACAAGGTATTATAATTCAAGGTTCCCTTAAAGGGCCATTTCTCCTCATCATTTTTATTAAAGTCTTTCTGCTCACGCTTCCTCCTGGCAGCTCTCCTATCTCCTTCCAGTGAGCTAAAATACAGCCTAGAAGGCTCCTTTTCAATATTCCACCACTTTGTTTACCTCCCATAATGAATACCCTGCCCGCAGGGGCTTATTCCTCAGCCTAAGAATACAACCTGATTGAATTGACAACAATAATACCTTGTCCAAGGCAAAAGATGCAAGAGCGTACTCGCCCCACAGCGAATGCACCTAAATTGAAGACAATTGTCAAAAAGGAAATACTGTACTTATGACACTCCAAACACAGCACAAACAAACAAGCAACACCAATGGCAAATCAGACAGGCACTCCACGCCAAATAAACCCGTCACTATTCTGTTCTACATTTCCCCCCCACACATACCAGCAACATTCTTACTGATTCCTTATACCTTTTATATTTCCACAAAGCACCTGCTTCCTTGACACTCACTATGCCAAAAATCATCTCGTCTCCAAACCGTACTCAAACGTTCTGTTTACAACCAAAACATTCAAAAACATATTCGGTTGCATGAAAAAATCCTGATATCTGTGTATAAGACAATAAGGGTTAACAATCAGGTCGATTAACACAGTCTGTCGTACGCTTCGTCCGTCTCCGGCCGCTCTCCTCGCGGAGAACACGGAACCGCGGATCCGGACTCCACACTCACCCCGCAGTCCGACAGCGTCTCACTCACTCAAACACTCTCCCAACTTACAACAACTTACAACAACATTAATTGTATATAATGAAGCACTTTTCACAGAAAACACGGTACCGGGAACAAAACTTCTTAAGTATATAGATTATAATGACTATCATAAAATACCAATTATAGCCACAATAATATAAATTTCAGTTCCCATGGGTTATAATAGTTGATCCAAACGATAGCAGCCCCGCGTACTTCCCTTAATCAGGGATTCCCGCGTTCAGGTAGCTATCCGATACTCCCCGCAATTTCAGGAAAGAGCACCCCCGCGCGTACTTCCCTATCCAGGGATTCGCGTGCTCGCATACTTCCCTATCCAGGGATTCCCGCGACCTCACTACTGGATTCGAATCCCTCCTGGGGCGAGCACCAATGCTCTTTACCTCGCATAGGACGTCTCCTCATGACTTACAGGTTCCCCTTCCTTAACATACCTGGTCCGCTGATGGTCCTTGTCTGTCCCTGCAGTGATCGGGTGAGCGAGGGAGGTCCTCCGAGAAATCTCGGGGCGCGCCAAGGATGTCCCCCTCTCAGCCGGTCCTGCAGCCAGGCAGAGAGGGTCCCATCTGGGGTGCCAAAATTGACATGCGGAAACGAACTTCACAACTCACACAGAGTTATAAAGAAGGCATGTTTATTGCGGAGCCGGGTGCAAGGGGATTTCTCCACAAAGCTTGCACACAGGGTTAAAATCATGACAGGTATTTAAAACAGTTAACAAAGTTAGTTACGCCTACTGGTGCTACTCCTTAATTAACTATTGGTTAATACTTTTCTTACTTCATCTTAAAGTTGCAGTTCTCTTTTAATTCACCACGCATGCTCAGAGAGTAGGGGGCTAAACTGGGTTGGGGCTTCTCTAGCTAGGAGGTGTGTTTTTTAGTATTAAAATGAGATTATAATGAGACAGGTTAACTCTAGGGCACTATGTTGGCAGTCTTTTCTATTTTTCTACGATTCGTCCTTGCGCTAATCATTATTGCTAGTTAGCAGAGAGTCAGTGAAGACAAACTTTATCAGCAGAGAGTCAGTGGAGACAGTCTTTATCTCTAATATGTCTAAGTACCAGGTGCAGTTGTTACAAAGCATCTTCTCTACACTTTTCTTTCTTACTTTTAACCCTTGTTTCTCACGATGCCCTATAACAGAGGGACACTGCTTGAAGGCCCCAATTGGGGTGGTGTACAGGGCCCCAGGTTCTCCTCCACATGCTCCCTCCTCCTACGGCTCTCACAAAGACCACCACCCCCACAGAGAAGCCAAGAAAGGGCTCATCCTCCCCATGATCACAGCTGAATCCCAGACCTCCAGCTCAACCCTGTCTGAGAATCACAGAACCACAGAATTACAGAATCACAGTATCAAAGAATGGTTGAGGTTGGAAGGGACCTCTGCAAACGTCCCTGCTCAAGCAGAGCCACCTAGAGCCAGATATGCAGGATCATGCCCAGAGGCTTTAGAATATGTCCAAGGATAAAGAATCCGCAACACCCCTGGGCCACCTCTGCTGGTGCTCCTATGTTTCATTTTGTGCCCATTACCTCTTGTTCTGTTGCTGGGCACGACTGAGAAGAGCCTGGCTCCACCCTCTTTGCACCCTCCCTTCATGGATTTATAGCCAATCAGAAGATCCTTCCTGAGCCTTCTGTTCTCCAGGCTGAACAATCCTGCCTCTCTCAGCCTTTCCTCATAGGAAAGATGCTCCAGTGCCTCCCGCGACCCATCCCCTCCCTCGACCTGCTGGCAATACTTCAATGCAGGCGAGGATGCTATTAGCCTCCTTTGTCACAAATGCCCATTGATGGCTCAGGTCAGCTTGATGTCCACCAGAAACACCCCGGGCCTTCTCTGCCAGGCTGCTTGCCTGCTGGGTATCTCTGAGCGTGGACTGGTGCCTGGGGTTATTCCTCCCATTGCACTTCTCCTTCTTGACTGCATGAGGTTCCTGCTGGTCCATTTCTCCAGCCTGTCAAGGTGCGTCTGGTTTGCAGCACGACCCTCTGGTGTTTTAGCCACTCCTCTGCCCCATCACTCAGATCATTAATGAAGATGTTAGACAGGACTGGAACCACTATTGACCCCTGGGGTGCACCACTAGTTACCGGCCTCCAACTAGACTTCATGTCACTGATCACCATGCTCTGGGCCCAGCCATTCAGCCCGTTTTCAATCCACCTCCCTGTCTGCTTATCCAGCGCATACATCAACAGCTTCTTTACCAGGATCTTAGGGCAGACAGTGTAGAAAGCCTTCCTGAAGTCCAGGTAGACAGTAGCCACTGCTCTCCCCTCATCTCCCCTCATCAAGATAATTACGTAGGTCAAGCATGACTTCCCCTTGGTGAATCCATGCAGACTCTTCCTGATGTCTTTCCTGTCCTTCATGTGCCTAGAAAGGGTTTCCAGGATTAGTTGCTCTATCAGCTTCCTAGGGATCAAGGTGAGGCTGACTGGGCTATAGTTCACTAGGTCCTCCTTCCTGCCCTTCTTGAAGACAGGGGTGACATTTCCTTTCCTTCCATCTTCAGGCACTTCTCCCAGTTTCTGGGAGATCAGTCTCTAGGATTGATCAAAGATTATCGAGCGTTGCCTGACAGCAACATCTGCCAGCTCCCGCAGCACTCGTGGGTACAGCCCATCTGGGCCCATGGACCTATGTCTGTCCAGTTTGCCTAAGCATTCCCTGACCTGGTCTTCTTCCACCAAATGCACGTCTTCCTTGCTCCAGCCTTTTCCCCTGGTCTCTGGGACCTGGGATTACTGAAGGCCAGTCTTGCTAGCAAAGACTGAGGCAAAGGTGGCACCTGGTACCTCAGCCTTTGCCATGCCCTGTGTAATCAGGTCTCCTGTCTTGTTGAGCAATGGACCTACACTTTTCCCTAGTCTTCCTGCTGTCTTCCATGTCTTTACAGAAGCCCTTCTTGTAGTCTTTGACATTCCTGGCCAGATTTAATTATTGAATTCCTTTTGGGCTTTAGCTTTTCTGTGTTAGTCCCTGGATTCTCAGACAATGTCTCTGTAATCATCCCAGGTTACTTGTCTGTGGTGGGTTGACCTTGGCAGGACATCAGGTGCCCACCAAGCTGCTCTATCACTCCCTTCCTCAGCAGGATGGTGGGGGAGAGAAAAGAAGATGGAAAAAACTTGTGGGTCAAGATAAAGGCAGTTTAAGCCAAGGCCATGCGAAGAAGCCAAGGAAAACAAAAGGTTTATTCTCTACTTCCCATCAGCAGGCGATGTCCAGCCACCTCCTGGGAAGCAGGGCTTCAGTACGTGTGGAGGTTGCTCTGGATGACAAACGTCATCATAACAAATGCTCCCCTCTCCTCCTTCTTTCTCTTAGCTTTCATTGCTGAGCAGACATCATATGGTGTGGAATTGCTGTTTGGTCAGTTTGGGTCACCTGTCCCAGCTATGTCCCCTCCCAACATCTTGCCCACCCCCAGCCGAGTGGCCTTTGGGGGTGAGGGGGGAGAATGTTGGAGAGACAGCCTTGATGCTGTGCGAGCACCACTCAGCCAAAATACTGGTGTGTTATCAACACCTTTCAAGCTATCAAAACAAAGCACAGCGTTATGAGGGCTCCTATGGGGAAAGCTAACTCCATCTCAAGCAAGCAAAAAAAATCTAGAGATCTGCGCCTCCTTCGCCAGCTAACATCCCCTCACACTCTCACTCTCGCCAAAGCCCAGCTCCAAAATTGAAAACATCCAGCAAACACTCCCACATGGAAGGTTAAAGCACTAAATGCTGTTGCTGACCTTCACCTTCCCATGGCAGTGCTTCTTTCCTCTACGGGGGACTGGAGGTCCCAAACTCAGTGCAGTGCTGTGCGTGCAGTCTAGTGAGGACTGGACAGAGGGGGAGAATCCCTCTCCCTCATCTCCTGGCCTTGCTCCTGTTCATACAGCCACCATGCTGTTGGCCTTCTTGGCTGCCAGGCCTCACCACCTACTTATATGCAGCTTGATGTTCCCCACGACCCTCCGGGCCTTTTCTGCTGAACTGCGCCCCAGCTGGGGCTGTTGCCCAGGGTTAGGCAACCCCAGCGGGGAGATTTGGAATGTCTTCTTTCTGAACTGTAGTAGCTTCTTGTTGGCCCACTCTTCCAAGCTGTCGAGGTTCCTCCCAAAGGCAGCCCTCCAGTGTATACACTGGTCCCCTGCCTTAGTTTTGTGTCATCTGCAAACTCTGTCAGCTCCTCGGGGACATTGATAACATCATTAAGTCCCAGGAGAGACCTTAATGCATCCAGTCAGTCTTTTACTCACCTCTTTGCCCATCTATCAAGACTGTCACTTCCTTGGTTTGATACACAAGTATTGTGGGAGGCAGTGTGAGGTGGGTTGACCATGATCTAAAAGCAGGGATGTCACTTACCAATGACCGTCATGAGCAAAGCAGACTCAGCTTGGGGAAATCTACTTAATTTTTTACTAATTCAAATAGATTTATATAGTGAGAAGAAAAGAGAAATATTGAAACAGCACCTCCCTTTTCCCCCTTTTTCCCAGGCTCAACTTCATTCCTTCATTGTGGACTCCTCTACCTCCTCTCCCCATGAGTGGTAAAACGGGGAACGGGGAATGGGGGTTGTAATGGGTTGACCTTGGCTGGATGCTAGGTGCCCACCAAGCTGCTCTATCACTTCCCCTCCTCAACTGGACAGGGGAGATAAAATATAATGAAAGGCTTGTGGGTTGAGATAAGGACAGGGATCACAATCACAATCAAAAGCAAAACAGATTCGACTCAGGGAAATTAATTTATTTAATTGTGAATCAAATTGGAGTAGGGTAATGAGGAAATAAAACCAAATCTTAAAACACCTTCCCCCCACCCCTCCTTTCTTCCCAGGTGCAACTTACTCCTCATTTCTCCACCTCCTGCCCCCGAGTGGCACAGGGGGATGGGGAATGGGAGTTGTGGTCAGTTCATCACATGTTCTCTTTGCTGCTTCTTCCTCCTCACACTCTTCCCCTGCTCTAATGTAGGGTTCCTCCCACAGGAGACATTCCTCCATGAACTTCTCCATCGTGGGTCCTACCCAGAGGCTGCAGTTCTTCACAAACTGCTCCATCGTGGGTCCTTTCTACGTGTCATTTCCACAGGGTGCAGTCCTTTGGGAACAGACTGCTCCAGCGTGGGCTTCCCACAGGGTCACAGCCTCCTTTGGGTGTATCTCCCTGCTCCGGCATGGGGTCCTCCAGGGGCTGCAGGTGGATATCTGCTCCACCATGGACCTCCATGGGCTGCAGTGGGACAGCCTGCCTCACCGTGGTCTTAACCATGGGCTGCAGGGGAATCTCTTCTCTGGCACCGGGAGCACGTCCTCCCCCTCCTTCTTCACTGCCCTTGGTGTCTGCAGGGTTGTTTCTCTCACATATTCTCACTCCTTTGAGTGACTTCATCCCCACCCACAGATAGCTGTTCTCCATGGGTTCTGCCTCAAGGCACTGAAAACCCCCAGAACCAGCCACAGTTTACCCCTCTGAGGTCTTGTGTCTGCACTTGTACTCTCCTTTTAACACTCTGCTCAGGAGCTGGGACGCACTTCTCTTTCATGGTTGATTGTAATAACGTGTGTGTGAGTGTGACGTTGGTTTTCACATCCCTGACCAGCTCTTCCATGTTTTCAAGTACAAGACCCAAGCAAACATCACATTTTTTGGGCTCCCTGGCAGCTGTGAGAAGAAGTTTTCCCAAAAACCTCCAGAAACCTCCTGCACTGTGTTCCCAATGCAGTCAATGTCAGGGTCATTGAAGGTCCTGGTAAGACACGGTGTCATTGATCCAGAGAAAGCCTCAGGTTTTCAAAGAAGGCTTTGTCCACTTCCTTGAACTGACTGTGGTTTCATTATGTCCTGCCAAAATATCAAGATAAATGGCCTCTCCTCTGGGTCTCACCCACAAGCGCTCAGCCCACCTATTGCCCATCCCATAATGGAGGTCCATACTTCCCAGCAGCTCCATCAAACAGATGATGACCGTCTCCTGAAGAGCCTGTGTCCATCCTGCACATCCCGCGAGTTGTGCAAGCTGTCCCACCACACATTGGCAGTTCTTCCATCAATGTGGCCCTTCTGTGATGGCACGTGGGGCTCCAGCTCCTCCTGTCTGTGCCCCAGGCTGAGGGCATTGGTGCCCATTTGGGCTGCAGCACCTCAGCTGCTGCCCGCTGGGGCCCACCTCAGACTTGTCACAAACTAAACTGGAACTGAGTCCCAAGACCCCATATATGTAAAGGCTTTGCTACATGGCAGAGATGTGCTCGGAATGGATTGCAGATGGCAACGTAAAAGATATGAGATGTAGATGTAGATGTAGATGTAGATGCAGATGCAGATGTAGTTGTAGATGATGAGAAAGATGCCATGAGGGGTCCACAGAGTGAGCAAACCCTGCTCTCACTGACTCCAGATGGAAGAGGGCCTGGGCTGTGCAGCCCTGACAGGAGACCATGAGACACCATAGTCAATGCTGATCTAATACATATAGGTGATGGAGAAGAGAAAGAGAGGAACTTAGCTCTCCTCATGCAAATAGCTCCACTGGGGCAGATGAATACCTCTATAGGCTGCCCTATCCATACCAAGTGGGGACAAGTTTCATTCTCCTAAATGTGGCCATCTGCTGTCATTTCAGTTGGCCAAAGGCATTTCCCAATGGCCTCCAAGATGGACACTGCCCTGTCCATAAGAATTGCTCCACTAGAGCCTGCAGTTTCCTGCACATACCTTGGGCCACCTCTGGCACCTCAAATGCCACCAGGTATTTGCATCTGAAGCACTCACTCCTGCCCTCCATCTCCATTAATTAGCAGGGGAGCTGAGACAAAAAGCTCACATGCAAATGTCCATTTTTGCACACCTGAAGAGAGGCAAGAGAAATCCCACCTCCTGTGGGTTTGTGGCAGTCATGAAAGGGAGCTGAGACCCCTTCCAGGCAAAAAAACTACAAACCCAGAATAAGATGCCTCGATTGCCTCAGCTGAATCTCTTCCCTCAGAAGTGGTAAAGGAGATCCCTCACGCTCTCTGGGTATTCTTCCTACTGATGGCACAAGGAAAGGTGGTATTTAGATTGAACTCTATCTCTGAGAAGGAAAATGACAGTGCTGGGAAGTAGTGTCTCTCCCCAGGTGAGAGAGGGAACAGCAGTGATTCCTTCAGCCTGTTTCACAGCAGGTTCCCCTGGAGCCCCAGGGACACCTGGAGGGAGCCCAGAGGGGGCAGAGAAAGTGCTGCCTTGGGCTGGTCCTCTGCTGCTGAGCTGGGCTGGGCTCCTGGGGTGGAGGGAGGGAGCTGATGGCAAGTGGGCAGTGCTGCAGAGAGACAGCCCTGCCCAGGAGCAGCTTTTCTTCAAAGCGCAACAGGGCTGAGGGCACTGCCCGCAGGCACTGAGGGGAGAGGATCGAGGCAGAGAGAGATTAAAGGCAGTGTGGAGTGGGACGACAGCTGAGAGTTCACTGGGAGATAAATCTTCACAGCCCTCTATATGGTAAGTCTCTGAGCTGCAGGGCAATAATAATGAGTATTCTGCAGGGGTCTCCTAGACCTGGTTCATCCCATAGCCTGTAGGAACTTCCCGGAGGACTCTCACAGATTCCCTAGTATAGAGGAGAAGGATGTGCTTCACAGCAGGGATTCCTCCCTGCACTGTCAGAGGGACAGGGTATGATGGCTGCCTTCTCCCGGGGACGCCTGCAGGGGTGTAAAGGTGGGTGTGCATCCAGGGGTGCCCAGGGCTGTCCTTCCGAGCAGGGTCCCTGCACCCCAGGGCACTGTGAGCCGGGGCAGGGACTCCACTGCCTGCCAGGGTCAGCACTCAGCCTGCCCAGGGAGCTCCCCAGGGCACTGCGGGGAGAAGCTCAGGGTGGAAGGAGTGACCGCTAGCCAGGGGGGGTCCATCTGCTGTTGAGAGGGTGCTGTGTGTGTCAGGGCTGCTCACAGCTCCACATCACCCCCAGCACATTTCTGGAGAGGATCTTTCAAAGATGACAATCAAAGCAAGTCTTTCCTGCTTCAGCTTGTGCATTCCTGAGTCTTTGCACTGAAGATTATACTAGTTGGATGGGTGGGAACGGAAATGGATCTGTCAGATGTGGACAACCCTCTGAGACACCTTAACAGTTACACTGAGAGATCCCAGGTCGAGCTCAGTTCATGTCCTGCACTGAGGGAGAGGAGAGAGGGCAGGGAGAGAGTGATGGAGGTGTTGAATTTGGAGAAGACACCGAGACTCCAGGAGCATTGCCCTGAGAGATGGGTAGGTCTGCAAGGAACCTCATCTAGTCCCCTAAGGCACTGCTCAGCCTACAGACAGCACGAGAGCATCACCTCGGTGGTCTCTGTGGGACTTGTTTGAGCTGCTCCTTAGCTTCTGCACGCACAGAGATGCCCCTGGGCAGTGCCCTGCTGCCAGGAGGTGTCTGCAGGGCAGAGCTGAGTACACAGAGGGTGCGTTGGGGTCTTGAGCACTGGCAGGGAGCAGACACATGGGGACAGAGAAATAGCTCCTGGCAGGGAGAGCTCCAGGCAGCAGAGACATGGGCAGGGAGGGAGAGGGAGCTGCTCTCAGAAACACTGTCGGAGGGGGAACTGGGTACCTCCCTGCCATGCCCTGCAGTGCAGAAACCTCCCCTGGAGCACACACCACCCCCCATCAGGTCTCCTCTCCTATGTAGGTGAAGCACAGCCTGTGGCCCCAAGGCCATGGGATTTCAGGCTGAGTCACTCCTTCGCAGCAGGGCCCCTCATGAGGAGAAACCCCCAGGTACCCATTTGTCAATCTGATGCTGTTGACAGGAGCATTGGGGCATTTATCCATGTTTCCTCTCCTGTCCATGCTGCCTTTGTTCCCACCTCAGTTGGAAGGTCTGGGCAATGAATTTTGTGGGGCTGGGAGTGAGCCAACGCTGATTTTGATCACCTCATCTTTAGGACGTTTGACTCTTTCCCTGGGGGTCCTGCTGGGCTGCAGGGTGCCCTCCAGAAGGGCACAGCTCACCCATGGCATCTCTGTGTTATGCAGGAGCCCCATGGAGAAGACAAGTCAGCGCTAAGGCCACAGAAATGCTGCTGGGTGGCTCCACGCAGGCAGTGGCAGTGAGCCCTCTGTGCCCCTGGCTGGGAGGGGAGAGCTGAGCTCCTCCTTGGGTACGCTGAGGCAGCGTGAGGGGTTTGGAGGTCTGCACTTGGAAACTGGAGTTCTTTTGCTCTTTGCAGTGTCCAGTTTCTTTTGGGGAGAACACTTGAGTGGTATTGTCCTCCAGCTCAAAGAGGTGCCAGCACAAGGCAGCTGAGACCAGGGCTGATGGACAGACTGGCTGTCCTCACTCTGCACTAAGGGACGGCCCCTTTGCTTCTCAGGACCCACAAGGTTTCACCTGGAGGGCACTACTAATGCCAAGGATTTCTGCCTTAAAAACACTCCTCGGGGTTGGTGGGGCCACTAGAGCAGAATAAACAAAACAAAATCCTCCCAGCTCTGCTCCAGGGTTGGGTGCCTTGGGAGAGACAGTGGGGAAAAGCTCTTTGATATCACAAGCGGATTTAACCATAGACCCCACGTTCCTATTTCCCTATTGCTGTAGGGCAGCGCTGGCTCCCCCAGAGCCCACCTCAGAGTGCACTGCTGCCAGGGACACCCTCAGCCAGCACCAACCAGAGCTCACAAAAGGGACCTGCCAAACGTCTTCTTGATTAGGGACAGGTGGTTTGGGGGTTTCTATAAGAAATGGAATAGATTTTGCTCAGAGAATTCTCTCCTAACTCATTGATGCCTTTTCCTCCATGAATAGGCTCCCATGCCATGAGGAACCAAATGTTCAATGGAAGCACCATGACTGAGTTCCACCTCCTGGCATTTGCAGACACCCGGGAGCTGCAGCTCTTGCACTTCTGGCTCTTCCTGGGCATCTACCTGGCTGCCCTCCTGGGCAATGGCCTCATCATCACCGCCATCGCCTGTGACCACCACCTCCACACCCCCATGTACTTCTTCCTCCTCAACCTCTCTTTTTTTGACCTGGGCTCCGTCTCCACCACTCTCCCCAAATCCATGGCCAATTCCCTGTGGGACACCAGGGCCATCTCCTATCGGGGATGTGCTGCTCAAGTTTTTTTCTTTTCCTTTCTAATAGCAGCAGAGTATTCTCTCCTCACAGTCATGTCCTATGACCACTACGTGGCCATCTGCAAACCCCTGCACTACGGGACCCTCCTGGGCAGCAGAGCTTGTGTCCACATGGCAGCAGCTGCCTGGGGCAGTGGGTTTCTCAATGCTCTGCTGCACACGGCCAATACCTTTTCACTACCACTCTGCCAAGGCAATGCCCTGGACCAGTTCTTCTGTGAAATCCCCCAGATCCTCAGGCTCTCCTGCTCAGACTCAGACTACCACAGGGAAGTTTGGCTTATTGCTTTTAGTTCTTTTCTACTTTTGGGGTGTTTTGTTTTCATTGTGCTGTCTTATGTGCAGATCTTCAGGGCTGTGCTGAGGATCCCCTCTGAGCAGGGACGGCAGAAAGCCTTTTCCACCTGCCTCCCTCACCTGGTCGTGGTCTCCCTCTTTATCAGTACTGCCATGGTTGCCTACCTGAAGCCGCCCTCCATCTCCTCCCCACTTCTCAATCTGATGGTGTCACTTCTGTACTCAGTGGTGCCTCCAGCAGTGAACCCCCTCATCTACAGCATGAGGAACCAGGAGCTCAAGGATGCCCTGAGGAAACTGGTAACTGGATGTCTTTCAGCAGCCATAGGCTGCCTACCTTCCTCTGCAGCTGCCTCCCAGCGTCTGTCGTGACAGGCCAAGTCTGCCTTTCCTGTATTTTTTTTTTCCTTTTTCCACTTTGGAAGTTGCTTTTTTCAAGTAAATATAATTATCCCTCCCCTTAATGATCCACCCATCTTGTGTGAGCCAGAGACTTTGCCTAAATGGGAAACCATTTCATTTAAGAAAATAAATGAAACTGCAGCAACTTTTTGGTCTATGATCCATCCTCATCATAGCAGAAATTAATTGGAAACAGAAACACCTTTCTGGCTGCACCAGCTTGGGGCAGGCTGCTTTGTGATGGAGGGATTGGGAGCTCTTGAGGACCGCAGGGACATGGGCTCTTGTGCCAGCCTGGGGAGATGGGATGGCACGGAGGGGATGCGGACCTCTCAGCGTATGCTGGCGAGGAGAACAGGGGACACTGATCTCCTTGTCCTTGTGGCCCCCCATCTCTGGGGCTGACTTCTCTCTGCCCCCCCAGGGGCTGCTGTGCCCTTCAGAGGGGCTGGGGCTCTGGGGTGAGTGCCCAGAGCTCTTCAGCACCCTGTGGCAAGTAGTGCTGTGGGGCCAGACCAGAGTGGGCTGGGCTGGAGAGAGGGCAGGGGAGGTAGGAGGTCTTGGAGGGAGCTGGGCTGAGCTGGAAAGTTCCTGCGAGAGAAAAACATCAGTGTACAGCTTGTACTGCATGACCGTGCAGGGTGAGGGCTCGCATCAGGGGGCTTGTGTGCAGAGACAGGGCTCCTGGATGGACCCACACTTGGATGGACCACAGGAAACATCCATGATGCTGCAAAATGCATGACCCTCCCAGAGGGAGGTCCCATAACTGAAGGGGAAGCGGGAAGGGTTTGTGAGACCCATGGGAGTGCAGGGAGAGAGCGGAGTGTGCCCAGAAATGAGTGTGTTAAAGGCAGAAAGAAGACCTGAAGTAGTGGCGGGGGTGAGGGGCTGTCATGCTGAAGTGAAATAGGTTGAATTTTGATGCTGAGGCAGCAGAACAAGGAGGACATGCATTTCAGTGCTAGGATACGGAGGGAAGTACAGGAGTCAAGCAAGTTGGGGACTGGGACATTTTCGGTGCTAGAGGAGCACTAGCAGGACATTGGAAGAAGCCAGACGGGTTGTGGGGAACTCACAGGCATTGGCAAATCCTCAGGCAACCACAGCTTTGTGTTGGAAGGAACAGCCAGTGAGGACAAAGTGGCACATAAAAGTCACTTATTTGCTGGCTGAGGAGGGAGACAAGGATGCTTAGCATAGAATTACCAAGGTAAATTATTCTCTTATTTTAGCTGTGCATACAGTGGCAACTCAGCCTAATGCATGCAGGACCCCAATACAGAGGAAATCAGGGTTTACATATATTACAGTACAGTCGTGCAGACCGATCAAATCACTCATGTGAAGGGGTGGGCTAATCAGTTACCATTGCTCGTGTAATGGGTATGTACTTGTCCCATGCAGGATCAGCATGTGCTTGTCCTGTGGAGGTGGTACAGACAAATGGTCAGTGGTGTGTTAATTCTCATTATTCTAAACCAATGTTCCGTGCAGGTGGAAGGATTTATCCTGGGTACTGGTTGATTGCTGTTCTGGCCATGGTTATATGCCTGGTTTCTTCAAAGGTAAACTTTCCATGGTTTAGTTGTCGGTATGTGGTGTTGTCAACCACTAAGAGCTGGTTTAGTTTGGGTCTTCAGGTTGCATCGGCCCTGAGGTGAAAGCTCATAGTCTCAGTTAGTGTTCATTGTGCTACGCAAGGTGTACTGCAGTTAGCATCTTGCCTTTCACAGGCATCAGTAAAGCTTGGGACGTCCCAAGGTCAGAGTGAGATGAGGAAGCAGGGGGAGGTAGTGACAGTCTGCAGGGAAACTGGCACAGGCATTGGACAGTGTAGGACTGTCTGCGGTGGGATGATGGAGAGGCTGGACTGAGGTCAACAGAACTGAAGTCTTTGTCCTCCCTTTTATTGCAGCTGTCTCTTCCCGTGACAGCTGTGAGAAGACACTGGTTCCATACAGCCCAGAGCCTCATTGCTTCCTCACCCACACTCCACAGAGCCTAGGAAATGGCCTACCTCTCTCCTGCACTTGGCATCACACACCGCCATATCCCACTACTCCCAGGAATAGCCATTCGCATCCCATGAGGGGAAGGATCCCCCTCCTCAGGGGATGAGGGTCAGGGCTTGGCCATCCTGATGGGTGAAAGACATTTAGGGCTTTCACAGCCACCTCCACAGCTGATTTTCCACCTGTAACCAGTGCCTCTGATGTTCTGTTTCACCAGCCCCCAGGGACCATCTCCTTTTCTTGTTGTTTCATCCATGCTCTCTTCAGTGATGGTGAAGGGGACCACTAAAGGTCTCCGAAACTTGGGCGTTTGCTGCTGACTTGCAAAACTCCCTAACGAGCCAAGGCTCTGTGCATCATTTTCCTTTAGGTCTTCAATTCTTAGGTGGTTAAGAGGAGAGTTTTCAGGAGTGCAGTCAAAGTCAAAAGATGTCACTACTAAACGGTAAGAAAGGATTCATTTTTCCCCCACTTTTCTTCATTTTTCTGCTTACACATTCTGTGAGATCAGAAATCCTCAATCCATATTGATCCTGAGTGTCTCCAGTGGAATTTGAATGTATACAAAAATCAGGACCCTTTATGTTGACAATCTGTGGCCATTCTTCAGCGCCACCCCCAGCCCCACCTTTTCTCTCATCAACCACCTGGCACTTACAGCAGCCTCGTTCAAATCAGAGCTTTCTGCACTGAAGTCTGTAGCTGCATGTTTCAGCCCGTGAGCACCAACTCCTGCCTGCTTTGCTTGGAGAATGACTGCACGCAAACACGGAGGGTTGTGATACACTTATCAGCTGTATATTAAGTCCACGTTATCTCCTCCAAAGTCCACTTCCCACAGTGGATAACCTTGGACCAATAGAAAACATGACAAGGAAGTCATCAGGAGTAGTAAAGGCCCGGGGACTTCAGTATGTCCAGTTTGCCTAAGTATTCCCTTATCTGATCCTCTTCTACCAAGGCACATCTCCATGGTCCAGACTTGCCCCCTGCTCTCTGGCAGCTGGGATTCCTGAAGGCTGGTCTTGCTGGCAGCTGCTGGGACTTGTTAGGGAGATGGGTTAGTGGTGGATTTCACGGTGTTAGGTTAACAGTTGGACCTGATGATCTTAAAGGTCTTTTCCAACCTAAACATTTCTGTGATTCTATAGTGAGGCAGTGAAGGCATTCAGTGCCTCAGCCCTTCCCATGTCCAGTGTCACCATGTCCCCAGTCTCCTTGAGCAATTCGTCCACATTTTCCCCAGTTGCCCTTTTGTTACCCGCCTATTTACAGAAGCCCTTCTTCTTTTCTTTGACATCCCTCACCAAATCCCATTCATTTGGGCTTTAGCTTTCCTACCTTTGTCCCTGCATGCTCAGACAACATCTCTGTGTTCCTCCCATGCGTCCCTGTCTTTCTTCCCACCCTCTCTATGCTTCCTTTTTGTGTTTGAGATTGCTTTTTACCTTCCTCCCTCCCCTCAGGATCCTGAACTCCACCATCTCGTGGTCACTACAGCCCCATCTCATGGTCACAAGGACGCCTTTGACCTTCAAATCCCTAGCAAGTCTATCCTTGTTGGTGAGGAGGAGGTCCAGCAAAGCACCTCTCCTCATTGGTTCCTCTGTGACTTGGGTGAGGCATTTATCATCAGTGCACTCCACAAACCTCCTGGACTGCTTATGCCCTGCTGTGTTGTCCTTCGAGCAGATATCAGAGGGGTTGACGTCTCCTGTGAGGACAATGTGAATGTGAGGCCTCTCCTACCTGTCCATTGAGGACCTCATATAATTTTTATTCCTGGTTGTGTGGCCGATAGCAGACCTCCACTGTAATGCCACCCTTTCCTGTCCTCTCTTTAATCCTCACCCTTAAGCTCTCCCTTGGCTCTCTATCCATCCCCAGACAGAGCTCCATGTACTCCAGCTGTTCTCACACGTAAAGGGCAACTCTCCGTCCTTGTCTTCCCATCCTCTCCTTCCTCAAGAGCCTCCCTTCTCCAAGCGCAACACTCCAGTCATGGGAGCCATCCCACCACGTCTCCAGGATTGCAACAAGGTTGTTGCCCTGCAGCTGCACACAGATCTCTAAACCCTCATGGTTCTGCCCTGTACTGCACGCATTAGAGTACAGACACTTTAGAGAGGTACCCCAGTGTGTGGAGTTCTTGCAGACGGTGTGAGAGATTTCTCCCTCACAGTGCTTTGTAGGCATTTTCTTGCTTACCTGAAAGTGCTGGAGGGGACCCCACTTGAGGCCCATTTTGTTCATTTTGTGATCCCTTCCCATCACATCGCTCCACGCCCTTTGCTCATTGATCCTCTCTGTAACTCCCTTAGAGGACTGCTCGTTGCTCCCTCCCTCCCACGTCATTCATAGTTTCAAGCCCTCCTTGTAAGGTCAGCCAGGCTGTTGGCAAAACCATCTTTGCCCTGCTTAGTGAGGTGGATCCCATCTCTCCCAAGCAGACGCTGGTCTGCAGACAGGGTCCCATGGTCATAGAAGCCAAAACCGTGTCCCCTACGCCAGTACGCCAGATGCGCAGTTAATTATTAGCTTGTCCTACTAGTGCTTTTCTCCTCACACCTTTTCCCCTCACCAACAGGATTGAGAAGAACACCATCTGGGCCCCCAGGCCCTTCACTACCACCCCCAGAGCTCTGTAGCCACTTCTGATCCTGTCCAGGTTTCCCCTGGCAGCGTCATTTGTGCCCACTTGGAATAAGAGCAGGGGGGTAGTAGTCAGAGGGAGAGACAAGATTTGAATGTACCACTACAACATCCTCGATCCTGGTACCCAGCAAGCATCAAACCTCTCTAGATGGTTGGTAGGGCCGACAGATGGGTGCCTTTGTCTCCTGCATGAGGTAGTCACCCATTACGATCCAAAAACCCCTGTGGCACTACATCTAGTTGAGGCTTGACAATCTCCACTGTGGAGATTGCACGGCCTTTCTGAGGGCCTCTTCCCAGTGCCTGATAGACCTTATAGTGCAGATTCTTTTGTCTTAAGTCTAGTCAGAATTTCCTGTGTCCCAAATTTTTCCCATGGCTTCTCATCCATCAGCTGTGCACACCTGGGAAGAGTCTGCCTCATTCTCCTCTACATCATCCCATAAGATAGCTGTAGACAGGGATGGTATCTCCCCTGGGACGGCCTTCCCTTCTCCAGGCTGAGCAGAAGACAGCATGGAGGGTGGTTCTTTAGCAGAGAGAACTGATGATGCTTCCTGAGAGGTTTTCAGTGGCTTGCTTGTCAGTAGTCTCCTATGTACTGTAAGAATTGTAATAACCTAGTCAGCATTTGGTGATAGAGAATGCGCAACACAATCAGAAATCAGCCATTTTGCCATGCTCTGGCATTCAAATATCCTGTGTGTCCACTCTCAGGGATCTGGTTCCTTGTGACTTATGGCACAATCCAGAGCCCAACAAAGACTGCCTTGTACAAAGAGCTCTTCTGACAGCACTTAGCAAGAGAAGTCTGTCTCTGGGTATCAGTTAGTCCACTGGACTTCCTGTAGACTTTGTTATTGCAGTGAAAACACTGCCTGCCCAGGACTGGCAAGAGCTGGAATTTCTGACGTCCTTCTCTTTGGCCCAGTGCTATCTGATGGTCTTTAGCAGACTCCCTCTTTCCAGCAGTTGGAGGTTGTCGGACTTCGGGGCCTAAAACTGTGTCTGTAAACACTGTGCTGATCACCACCAGCTCCCACTCAAGCCTCGGGAGATAACTAGGGATGTGAAGTCAGGGGCGTCCCACCCCATTCTAGGCGTCGTTGTTCCAATGAGACAAACTCTGTCCTCCCGCCAGTGTACAATCTGATCTCTTTCTGCAGTCACTCTATGGAGAATGGAGGTGACCAGTTTGGATGTCCATGTTCATCCCCAGAGGAAGTTCCTCCCATGCTGGTCTCTACAGCATGAGGTGTAGCAGAGGTGCTTAGTTCTTCCTTCAATTACTTCTTAGATGCCCCTATCCCCCTGGGAAGGTGTTCTCTGCAGGGGTAGAAAGCATTTCCATTGCTCTCAGTGAAAGTCGTGAGCCTTGGAGGTGTGGCTTCCTGCAGTCAGGAGAGTTGATCTGCCCATAAGTCTTGTTCTGTGCTGCCATATCCACTCAGCTAAAAGGCCGTCATACTCGTGAGTTCCCCCCAAAAAGAGAAACTCTAGTGTGCTAGAAAAGGAGGAATGCGGTTTCCAAGTGCAGATCACCCAACTTCTTTACCTTTCTTAGCCCAGCCATGGAGAAAGTGACCAAGAAGGAGTAATGCATAAATCCCCTGACTCAGATGACCAAACCAAGGACTCTCCGATATCACAAACATGTCACAAAGGGAGAGCTGTGCCTTTCTGGAGGGCAACAGACAGCCTGGAAGAACTCCAACAAGAAGACAATAACATCGTGTTGCTTTAAAGGAGACGTAGGCCTCATAGCCGTATGGTGTAGGCTATAGACATAGACCTCATGGACTGCAATGCCTGGAGCCCCAGAGGTTAGAAGGGGTCTTGGGTACCTCCATGCAGACACTTCCATGGCAGGACCCACAGGGTCAAGTGTCTGAAAGGCAACTGAATGCCCCATCCCAGAGAGCCCGGGAGCTAGAACAAGAGCAGCGGACACAGGTGGGGAAAACAAGGAGCAACAGTGTCATCCTCCTGCCAAGGGAGAGACAGACGGGCACTCGGGAGGGCCTTCACCTTACCCAGCTCTGCACACCACCTCCCACAGCCACAGTACAGTCGCTTTCAGCCCCTTTGTCAGGCAGAGGGGAAGGGGCACAATGTGGGAGAAGTGCAGGAGATACGCTCCTCTGCTTGAGGTCCTGCTGGGGAGAAGGCAGCTCTGGGCTGTGCTTGACCCCAGTATCCCTTACTGGGCCTCATCCTGACCCCAACCTGTGGATCAACTTCCTGGCTTCACCTTGGACCTGCTCCCTCATCAGAACCTTGCCAGATGATCTGGACTCTGAACTGCCTCCAGCTGTGAGGCCCCTTGCCTGTCCTGCTCCCTTGTTGGGAGCTCAGGTTGGTGAGCCCCCTCCCTGCTCACCTGGGGATACCCCTGGGTTCCCAACTACCTGTGCCTTCCAGAGCAGTTGTCCCTTGCTGCCCCCTGACAAACCTGAGCTCCCAGTCATGTCATCATGACCGGCATCTCCACTGCCCTCCCCCATGCTCTGGTTCACTCGATGGCCGCGTGATGCTGATGTACCTGATGGACTCTCACTTTGCTACAGCTGACAGGGCCTCACAAGGAACAACCCACCGCTATCCCCTCTCCTGGACTTTTCCTCTGTCCTCTCTCCATGATGTTGTCTCTACTTGGCAGGCGTAGTGATGAACCTGCTAAAAAAGAAGAAAAAACAAATCTAAAGAAAGAGGAAAATAAACCCCAAGAAGAACAAGTGATGCAAAAGAAAACAATTGCTCACCACCAACCAATCAATGCCCAGACAATCCCTGAGCAATGACAGCTGCCTCTGACCTCTACCCCACCCAGTTTTATTTCTGAGCATGACATCATATGGTATGGACTATCCCTTTGGTCACTTGGGGTCAGCTGTCCTAGCTGTGTCCCCTCCCAACTTCTGGTGCACCCCCCGCCTGCCTGCTGGTGGGGCAGTCTGAGGAGCAGAAAAAGCCTTGATGCTGTGCAAACACTGCTCAGCAACAACTAAATCATCAGCCAAAACCAGTACATACAGGTTGGAAGGAGGTCTCCAGCCCAGCAGGGTCAGCTCCGGGGTCAGAGCTTGTTGCTCAGGGCTTGATCCAAGTTGCTCCTTGAAATCCTCCAAGAATGGTACCTGGATGATTTCTCTGGGTAGCCACTCCCTGTGCTTGACTGTCCTCACGAGGAGAAAGAGTTTCCTTGTTCCTGATGTGAACTTTTCTTGTGTTAATCTTTTGTCCTCCTCCATGCACCACTGTGACGCTGACTGCAGAAAATGGGGAAAGGAAAAAATTCCTCATCTCCATACCCCTACACCCAAAAGGAGCTCCAGCAAAGCTCAGTCAGTGCAACAGACAATAACTGTGCCTCACGATTGAGCTGGTGGCCATTCATGAAATTTTTTAAGAAAGAAGAGTGAAAAGGCAGGTCTTTGCTGCCCAGCTACTTCAGTCTCTCTGCTGCCATCAATCCAAATTTCCTTAACACTGGAAAACTGAAAAAGTTTCATTTTTTTAACTTAAAAACTGGAAACTGAAAAATTTCCTTTAAACTGGATGCTTCCTGGAAGCTCCAGCGTTTTGGACCAGGTAATTTTCTTCTTAGTTTCATGTCTGACTCTCTCCTCTTATGAAATACATTGATATTCTTCTTAATTTGTTCAAAGAGGAGAAGAAATCCCAGCAGGGCACAAGGGTCAAGGAGAGAACTTGACCCGTAAAAATCTGTGTGTCTTGATCCCCAGCCACTGAAAGAGGACAGCGGATCATACTGAACAGGTAACACACTGCCTGGAGGCCAGGAGTAAGTGAAGCACTGCAAAGGTCTGTCCTGGGACATGCAAGACATTGATCAGCTGGAGCAAGCTCAGCGGAGGGCTATGAGACGGTTGGGTTGGAGCAGGCTGGAGCACTTGCCATCTAAGGCAAGAGTGAGGGAGCAAAGCTTGTTCAGCCTGGAGCAGAGAAGGCACCAGGGGATAAGGAGGAATGTTTTCCCCATGAGGTCAGTTGCCAAGAGAGGTTGTGCCATCCCTATTCGTGGATGTATTCAAGTCTTCTTCCACCCTTCCTGTCATCTCCTCCCATTGACCAAAACAGTCTTGCTCCTGCAGGAGTCAAGCAAGAGAGCCATGGCACCAGCACAGACTCTGCATTCCCTGAGACCTCTCTTCCCTACGGGGAAGGAGAGAGGTCTTTCATCAGCCCCACGCTTCTTTCTCCACCCTCAGCCTTTGCAGTTGCTTGTATCTTGTCTTTGCTCTGATCACATTTGACCTGGAAGCCCACGAGACTCCCGGAACTCCTAACGTGGATCTGGCGTTCACCACAAACCTGGATCCCAACCGGTCATGGAGGCATCAGTCATGCAGTGCCCCAGCTGTGCCACCCAGGGCAGATTTTGTCACTCCACTGCCAGCACCGCTGATGCAGTAACCACGTCCCGTCCTTCTGCCACAGAGCGCCCAGGAGCCCCAGACAGCCCCAGCTGCCTCGGGGGCTGTGATGAAAACTTTCAGCAGCAGGCTGCGGTGGGGTGGCAGGAGATGGGCCCTTGGCACTGCCTGGGCAGGGAGAAGCCAGCTCCCCTCTCTTGGGGCTGGGCACAGCTTGTTCCTGGGAACCTCCCTGAGGAGCACACATCTTCTGTATCTCTCTGTGCCCTTGCACAGGTGGCATGAGTACTGGGGCTCCTGGGGCAGAGCGGAAGAAGCTCAGCCGGGAGAGTGTTAGAGGGAAGAGCTAAAGGTCCCTGCCTCAAGCCCAGGGTCTGGCAACGTTTTCCCTTGGGCTTTTACAGAGCATCTTGCTCTTCTTCCAGCCTGCCCCTACCTTCCCTGTGCTCAGGGCAGAGTTTGCCCAGGGCTGGGCACAGCTTTTCCTTGGAGAGCTCCCTCAGGAGCTGCTCCTGGTGATCCTCCACGTCTGCCCTGTGAGGAGCAGCCAAGCTCAGGCTGCTGGGTGGATGTGCACAGGCAGTGGAAGAAGGACAGGCTGCCCAGGGGGAACACCGAGACTGTGTCTGTGCATGCAGGGGTAGAGTTAGGGCAACTCGAGTTAGAGCTCAGCTGGAGCTGGAACCAGCAAGGGCTGGGTAACCAGAACAGCTTCTCTAAAGCAATACCAAAAGCTATCAACAGCAGCTAAGGAAAATATGTAGCTGTTGCTGAGTGGGGCAGGGGACCTTGTAAGCAAAGGCCTGTAAAGATTTGAGATATTCAGCACCTTTTTCCCCTCAGCTTTCACTGACAAGCTCTGCCTGGGCAGAGCTGTCTCTCTGCACTGCTGCCCGCTTGCCATGAGCTTCCTCCGTCCCAGGAGCCCAGCCCAGCTCAGCAGCAGAGGACCAGACCAAGGCAGCACCTTCTCTGCCCGCTCTGGACTCACTGGAGATGTCACTGTGGCTCTGGGGCTGACAGCTCCTGAAAGGCAGCAGGGTCACCCCTGGGGAACTGGCTGCAACATCACCTCAAGTAATCACCACCAGTGGAGAGAGACTGATTCCAGCAGCATGGTTTCTCCTACCCGAATGTGGTTCTCTGTGACGAGTGTCAATGTTCCCCTCTGGACACCAACATTCTTAACCCATAACAAAAAGGAGTCACAGACAGGGACAGGGAGGGGTTGGTTTCCCTTGTGCAGGGCAGGGATTCAGCTGAGGCGGTGCAGGCATCTCCTCCTGACTAGGAAGCCCTCAGGTTGAAGCACGGTTCAGCTCTCCCCATGCACCCCACAGACCCAGAGGAGCTGGGAATCCTCCTGCTTCACTTTGGGTGTGCACAAAAGAGTTGACAGCGTGTGAGCCCCTGCTCTGAGCCCCTTGCCTTTATTCAGCGGGGACTCAGGTGCTCGCATACAGATACTCTGTGATGATCAAGGTGCCAGAGGTGGCCCAAGACATGTGCAAGTGTTTGCAAGCTCTGATGGAAAATCTCTGAGCATACCCAGGTCCTTCCTGAGGTTCAGCTGAGGGCCAGAGGGGGAAGGGGGATATCCCTGGACACCCACAATCACACCAGACATTCAGGGCACCTGAATGTGCCTTGTCAAGTGTCCCCCTGAGCTGATCAAACCAAGGAGTGCCCCAGGAGGAAACCCGGGTCTCTCTCTTGCCAATGTACTCTCTAAAGCTCCAGTCACTCTAGAGCTAAGACACATCCACATCCCTGCACTGAAGACTTTTATTTCAGGGCTCTCATTTTAATGCCATTAAAAGAAAAAAAGCCTCTAGTGCCATGCCAGGTGCCTGGGTGCCAAACACAACTCCACTCAGTAGGCAAACACAGCACTGAACCTCCAGGAGAGCCATGCCCTGCTAGAGCTGGTGTGGGGCAGAGACCGCAGGGCCTCCCAAAGGGGCCCAGTGACCATGTGCCACAACCTGAATGACAACACCACAGCATTGCTGCAAGGTCCTCACCACAGTGCCCTCCCCTGTACCTGTCTTCTCAGCCCTTGACTATTCTCCTCTCTCTGCACCTCTACTCACCTGCCTGATGCTAACAAGAGGGAAGCTGATAAGTATAGAGCCATAGAATCATAGACTGATAGAAGCATAGAATGGTTTTGGTTGGAAAGGAACCTTTAAAGATCATCTAGTCCAACCCCGCTGCCACTAGTACAGGTTCCTCAAATCCCCATCCAACCTAACCTTGAACACTCCCAGGGACGGAGAATCCACAATTTCTCTGGGCAATATGTTCCAGTGTCTCACCACTCTCACCATAAAACATTTCTTCTTATGTCCAACCTAAATCTACCCTCTTTTACTTTAAGACCATTGCCTCTTGTCCTATCACTACAGGCCCTGGAACAATGTCTCTCTCCATCTTCTCATAAGCCTCCCTTATATATTGCATGGCTGCAATAAGGCCTCCTGTCGCGGATCCTCATTCAGAATCCTGCTGACTACACCAATTTGTCGTGGATGGGCAATTTAGACCGCTTAAAGAACCACTGCCAAAGGTATTGGCAACAGTAGTTTTCTTGAAACGTAACATGTTTGATGGCCAGGCTCACTCAATTGCTTACTGCACAAAGGATATAACAATGATTCAAAGCTACCAATACCAAATCTTAGTGCACTAAGGTTTTGCGCGATATCAGTCACTTACGAAAGATCTGAATTTGCTAAGAGGTCTCTCAACCTCGAGGAGTAACAGTGGGAGGTGTCCCAGCTCAAGGGGAGATCACTGCCATGCAGCCACGCTGCCTAGTTATTCCCCATCTGGAGCTGGAGCCTGCAGGTGCACAAACCACAGCCCACGTGGCCTCGCAGCGCTCGCCGCGCTCCCCCCGCAGTGCCCGGGGAAGGCAGTCTGTGGTTTCCTGCTGGCACCGTGCCCAGGCACATCCCCGCGGTGCCCCCGAGCCACCCCCACCCCGACTGCTCCAGCCAGGGCTGCGGGGGCTGCTCCTTCGGCCTCGCAGACACGGGGCCGGGCAGCTCCTGTCCCCCGTGATGCCCCTCTGATGCACATGGATGTTCTGCACTGAGACCCACGGCCATGAGGTGCCATCAGTGACGTGACATCACACCCTCCTACTGCCACCGCTGCGTGTTCAGCAGTTATGGTGACGGTGACCTCACACCCTCCTACTTCTGCTGCTGTGAGCTCATGAGTTACAGTCATACATGTGTGTGCTGCAGGGAGAGCACAAAGCCTTTTCTACGTGCCGTCCTCACCTGGCCATGGTTTCTGTCTTCACCAGCACTTCATTTTTTGCCTACCTGAAGCCCCCCTCCATCTCTTCCCCATCCCTCAATCTGATGGTGGCTGTTCTGTACTCAATGGGACCTCCAACTCTGAACACCTTCACCTACAGCATGAGGAACAGGGAGCTCAAGGACGCCATGGAGATATTGATCCAATGGATCTTGTTCCACCAGCAGTAACCTCCCTCCCCTTCTCTGCAAGTTCTCCTAGAGCTTGGATTAGGCCAGGCCTCTGATGTCTTTCTCCTGTGATAATTGTAGTCATAGGTACCTGCTCTGCTTCCTACCACTTCCCTAGAGGCTTCATCCTGTCCTGTCTGAGCCTTTCCCAAATGCTTTCAACGCTGCATCAGATCTGGCCTCCCTGACAGCATCTCAGCAATCAAAGGGGTCTCCTGAGTGCAGGGCCTGAAGGCTGGGCTGTCCTTAAAAAGCTGCTGCCAAGAACAAGCCCAAGGAATTAGACTTTAAAGAGGTCTTTTCTGATTCTTTTCTCCCTGTGTTGGGGGCAATAAGCTTGTGGCAGCTCTGAGATCTATTAGACAGCAAGTGGTGCTTTTAAAGACTCTATTTGTGGTGTCCAGGGGCTGTGTGGATGCTGCATGAGCTCTCTATTACCTCTTTACACTGCCACATGTCTAGCAGGGCTGATGGCATATATTGTTACCTGTGGAAAGGAGTCTGGAGAGGTCAGGAGAGAAAGGACACTCTCCATGTGCCCTGGGGAGGGCAGTGAATGGAGACTCAGAAGATGAAACACCCTCAAAGGTGAAGTTTTCCCAGAGCAAAGCACTAAATCCAGATACCCACAAACCATGACCCTGCAGTTCTGTGGGAGCCAGTGAAACTGCAGCAGGCACAGGGAAGGGAGACGGCAGAGATGCGGGAGCTGCCTGAGGTGCCCCAGGGAAGGGGCTCTCACGCTGTCTTGGGGAGCAGGGCTGGTGGGGAGGCAGAGGGGGACAGAGGCAGGCAGGGCTGGGCATCACTTGCAGCATGAATGCGGGAGAGACAGAGAGTGACTGGCCTGTGTCTCCTTGTGCCCTTGGGGCCAGCTCCAGCCCTGGGGCTGATGGGGAGGCTGAACAGCCTCAATGGCCCTGGAGCTGCTGTGCCCTTCAGAAGGGCTGGAGCTGTGGTGGGAGTGCCCAGAGCTCGGCAGCAGCCTGCAGCGGGAACTGCCATGGGGCCGGCCCAGACTGGGCTGCTCTGCTGCGGTGGTCTGGGGAGAGGGCAGGGGAGGTGGGGAGAGCCAGGGAGGGGCTGGGCTGGGCTGGAAGGTTTTGTTTTTGCCCAGGGAGGTGGTAGAGTCACCCTCCCTGGAGGTATTCAAGGAGCGTGTGGATGTGGCATTGTGGGATGTAGCTTGATGGACATGGTGCTGTGTGGTGTTGGGTGGGTTGTGGCTTGTTATTGTTGTTGTGTGGCGTGGATTTTGTGGTTTTTTTTTTTGTTTTTTTTTTTTTCCCTTTTCTTTTGTGGGTTTTTTGATGTTGTGTGTTTTTTTTCTTTTTTTTTTTTTTTTTTTTTTTTCCCAGGTTGGACTCGATGATCTTACAGGTCTTTTCCAACCGTACTGATTCTGTGATTCTGTGATTCTGTTGGTGGAGGAAAACAGCGCTGCTAGCTGAGCTGTGTGAGTGTGCAGGGTGGAAGCACACAGCAGTGTGATCGCGGTGCACAGCCAGGCCTTTTGGAGAAGGACGCAAGACATCAAAGGCAGAAAAGAGAGGACCTGGACTGTGCCATGGTCCCTGGACACCCTGAGGAAGCTGCCCCATGAACACTGGCCAAAACCAGCCCTGAACTCTGGCCATTTCCACCTCTGGCAGTACAAGCAGCTGTGGGCAGGGACTCTGCTTCATGGCAAACTCCATCTTCCTCCTGGGCTCAGTGCCTGCAGGGGCATGGCCAGCCCTGTGCAATCTCTCCTGACCCAGATGCTGCCAGACCCTGCAGCGAGGCTGTTGCAAAAGCCTACGTGGGATTCCACTGGGGTTGGGCAGGGGCAGGCAGTGGTGAGAGGCTGCCACGGCTGGAGGAAGAAGCATGGATGGCTGCCATGGGGACTGTGCTGGGCAGAGATTTTCCCACCCCGAATGCACCCTGGTCCATGCAGTCAGTGCCTGCACCATGAAGCTGTGGGGCCATGTGGGGCAGCAGGACTTGGCCAGCCCAGCTGAGGAGGTCTTCCCTGCTCTGCCCACAGTCACCCCACGGGCACTGCCACAGTCCCTCTGTGCTGGGCTATGAGGTGTCTCTGTGTGTCCTTCTCTGAACTCAATGGGCACCCACAGTGTGTGTCTCTGCCTGGAGCTGGTCATTGTGGCCTCTCTGCATGATCCTGACCAGGCTGTCCTTGGAGATGGGCTGTGATGCTCCTCAGCCCACAGCATGTGCCGAGTGCCAGCCCAGGAATGCCCCCTGCAGATGAGCTCACACTGTGCTGGGGGCATGGGCAAGCCCTGCAGGATGTTCTCACACCAGGATTCTTCTTGGTACAAAGGGGGACCATTGCATCCTAAAGTAATTTCTGCTGGGTGGGAGCTGTGAGGGCTGCCCAAATGCTCACAGATAGAAAGATTATTTTGAAAAGGAAGAGTAATGTATTGGGCTCTAATGACTTCGGTGCAGTGGGGCTGCATACAGGCACAACTCTGATACCCTCCTCCACCACTATTACGAACAAAGAAGAAACCGGTTTCATACTGACACTCAGACTTGATGTGCCATAACTTCTGCCTAAGTTGTTCTCCAAGCCTATTCTCTGACAACTCATGCTAGGTCAAGTGCATTGGCCCTTGTCACAACAAGTTTGGAATATCTCTGTTGACTGAGATCCAACCATTTCCACTGGGCCCTTGCTCTGGTGTGTGGTTCTGAGGGATTTCTCAAAATAAACCAAGCCTAAAAACCAAACAGCACTCTCAGCCTCCAGTGGTAGCTAATGTGCTCCAGGCCCCAACCATCTGTCCAGCCTCTGCTGGACTTGCCACAGCCTGTCAAGGTCTTTCTTGTTCTGGGAAGACCCACACTGGACACAGCAATCCTAACGGGGTCCATGAACAGGGGTGAAGAATCACTTCCCTTTCCCTCCTGGCTGTGATTTTGCTAAGCCAGCCCCGGATGCTGTTGGCCTACCTCTTCCCAAGGGCACACTGCTCCCTCCTGTCCCACTTGCTGTCCACCCGGACTCCCAGGACCATTTCTGCAGAGCTGCCTTCCAGCCAATTATCCCCAGCCTGCCTGTTGCATGGAGTTCTCCCAGTGCAGTGCCAGGATGAATGCGACATTTGTCTTCTTTCAACTTTGTAGGGTTCCAGGCAGCCCTTTTCACTAAGCTGTTGAGAACTACTGCATCCATCTCTCTCCTCATCCAAAGGGCCCGTCGTGTAATAATAAAAAGTATTCAGGTTAGTCAGGCAGAATTTCAGAATCACAGAATCACAGAATCACGAAGGTTGGAAAAGACCTATAAGATCATCAAGTCCAACCATCAACCAACACCACCATGCCCATTAAACCATGTCCCACAATGCCTCATCCATACGTTCCTTGAACACCTCCAGTAGGGTTACTCTACCACTTCCCTGGGCAGCTTATTCCAGTGTCTCACCACTGTCTCAGTAAAGAAATTTTTCCAAATATCCAGCCTGAATTTGCCCTTGTTCAGTTTTACCAGCAGATCCTAATCCCTTTATTGTCCTTCAGGTGTTTGGAAATGGCTTCCTGGAGGATTTCATTCATCACCTTCCCAGGGACAGACATCAGGCTGACCAGCATGTAGTTTCCTGACCTTCCCTTTTGCTCTTCATGAAGATGGGTGGGATGTTTGCCTTTTCCCAAGCATCAGGAACCTCCCTGACTGCCACAGCCTTTCCAGGATGACAGAAGCAGCCACAAAATGACTTGAGACAGCACCCCCTGAACCCTTGGCTGCAACACTTCACATCGTTTATGAGTGAGAGTCTGTCGCATTAAAGGGCAAGGCAATTTGGCAGAAAATAAACCCTGTTACGTTCCAGCTTGTCCTCAGGTATCAGAGGGGCTGGGGGTGGCTGGGCTTAGATTCTGAGTGATGCCCAGTTCTCTGTGTTACAAGTCCGGTCGCGTTCAATGTATTGAACTCTCATGATTACGGATACACTCGTAACACCATACACTTTCAGTCTAGTCGCGTTCCATGAACTAGCAGGGCCACACTTAAGGGATTTGGTGACGTTCCGTGAGAACTCTCACGGCTAGATTAGTGAATAGTGCAGTTTATTGAAGCAACAGATGCACAAGTTCTTTTGGATTGTCGGTGATAAAATTACTGCTTGCAAAGCATGTGCAAATACCAAGAATGTGAGTAATATAGCCTGGCTACAAACGCCTTAAGTTATAAAGCAACTGTATAGAGATTTCTAAGTTTCCCGGGAAGCACTTGGTATAACCAGGTGTTTGAATCTTACCCAAAGGCATCCCTGTCGGGGAGAAGAGAGGCTCAGCCCATTGACTGATCCCAGTTGTCAGAGGTGGTCTGCGGTGGTATCTTCCCTGGCATCCTTCCTCTCTTAAGCCATTTTTATATCATTTGTCCTTACAGGTGGAGCTTGAGTGACTCTAGTCATATATACATCTATTATAACAGAGCCTGGCCACGGTGTCTTCACTCCGCTCCACCCGCTGTGTAGTTTCTCTTAGAGTCAGCGCAGCAAGCTCCCCTGGTGTTGCCAACATCTAAGGTTGCCTAGGGAACTTCTGTGGGATGGATTCCTTGCATATTCGCCACACTCCACCCTGAAGATTTCTTCAATGCTGTACCTTTAATATAAATTTAATTCCTAAGTTACCTCCAGCAATTATTCCACAGACCCGTGTATGGCCAGTCAGCTCGCTGACACTCTCTCCAGATGCTCTTGGTCACTAGGCACCCTGCCCCACTGAGCAGTGGGCCCACATTTTTCTTTGCCTTCCGCTGGCTGCTAACACACTTACTGAAGCCCTTCTTGCGACCTTCCGCATCACTCAAGCAGTGCCCAGCCTGGGGGAAGCTCTGCCCTGGGCATGAGGAGGGTGGAGGGACGAGGAGCAGGGAAAGCGGGAAGAAGACAGAGCAGCGCTGCTAAATGCTGAGGGGGAACACATTGCTGAAGCTGGGGCTCCTACCTGTGGGTCATCAGTCGAAGCCTCTCCCAGCTCAGCTACTTCTGCCCTGCCCCAGGAGCCCTTGTCCTGGTGCCAGCCCTGCCTCAGTGCAGACTGGAGCGCAAGAGGTGTGCTCCTCAGGGACGTCCCTGTGAGCAGTCCCAGCCCAACCCCACAGATGGGGGCTGCCCTCTCCCTGCCCAGGCCGGCCAGCCTGGCAGTGCCAAGAGCCCATCCCCTGGCACCCCACTGCAACCTGCTCCTGGAAGGCTTGGTCAGAGCCCTCCAAGGGAGCTGGAGCTGCCTCGGGCTCAGGGGAAGGCTGGTGGCAGGAGGGTGGGACATGGGCACAGCACAGCAGTGCTGGGAGCTGGGGCACCAACAGGGAAAGGCGGGTGCGACCCATGCCCTGGGCTGCACACAGGGGCACTGGGCAGCTGCTGCCTCTGGGGTTGGCCAGGCTACCAAATCGGGGCAGGTGCCAGCTCGAGGGTAGGAGCGCTGGGATTTTCTTGGACTTGCAGTGCAAACGTGCCTGTGGGGAGGGCAAGTGGGCATTCTCAGGCACAGGCAACTGCAGTGGCAGGGGTGGAAAGAAAGTGTGCTGGCCTCCTGCCATGGCTGATCACCTTTAGCCGTAAAAGCCTGGAAGGTTCTTGTGTTTTCACATGGTTCTCCTTGAAGATGAAGCAGTTGTCTGAGGCCCCTTTGTCCTCCAGGGCACTTTTCCATGAAATCCAGCACAGGAGTTCCCTGAACAAGAAAAAATTTCTATCCTGAACTCCAAGGCTCTGATGCTGGCATTTGTTTTGCACTCCTCTCTTGGGAATTTAAACCCCACCGTCTGCTGTTCACTGCAGCCACGTGACACTGACCCCCTGTGGAAGAGCTCACGTACCCATGGTTCCAAGTGCCTATGGCTCTGTCTCAGATATTGGCTCCACAAGGTCATGACAGGCCACCTCAAACCTCTCATCGAGTTGGGCCCATTCCTGGAGGAAAAGAGAAGCAGCAGGATTTGACAGTCCTCTTCCCAGTGCTGAGGCAGGTCTGTATTCTCAACACGTTTGTGCGTGGTGGTAAAATTAGCTCTTTCTCTTAGTGGTATCCTCAACTGGGTGAGAAGGAAGGAGAAGGTAGAAGTAAACTGAATGCATCTGCAGATGATATGCACATATTCTGTAGATTTCAATGAGTGCAGGTCCTGTATGACCTGATTCCCAGTTCCTAAGTCAGTTGGGTATTTTTGAACATAGGTTTCTGTTAGTAGCAAAGAGTCATAAGCCATATGAGCAGTATACTTAAATGGGATGCTTGTTTACTGGCAATTGTCTGATACACTTTTACGCAGTTCCTGTGATCAGAGCAGTATTTTGGTAAAATAATTAGGGCAGTCTGGCAGAGATCTGGATTCTTGTCGGGAGTTTCCCGAAGATGTCGGGAGTTTCCCGATGCCAGGAGTTGACCGACAGTTCGCGGCTGAAGGAACAGATGCGTCCGACTCAATATGAGTGATAAAGCATAGTCCACTTTATTATTCAAGCAACACATATTTATACCGTTAGACCTAATACGCACCTACTTGTTAGATCCTAATTGGCTGAGCCTAAAACATACGTCTACTTGCAGTTTGAGCCTAACAGTTACTTTTGTTTATGTTCTTCTACTTGCAGTTTGAGCAGCTGTATAACTCCCTTCTACTTTGATCATAACTACTTGTTATCTACATCCTCATTTCTCAAGGACGCCCAGTCCTTGCCACGTAGCCCTTATTTATTGCTTCGCTTGTAATTTTCCACAGGCCCGTCTTTGTCTCTCTCAGAACAAGCTCTGATCCATCAGCTGCACAGGACCACCCCAGGGGCCCGCATCCTGCCCTGCACAGGACCACCCCAGGGGCCCGCATCCTGCCTTCCCACAGATTCTGGTAACAGTATTTGTTTTCAGAAAGACCTGCTGTGATCCTTCAGCAGGACAGCACCACCCTGGAAATTCAGGTGCTCATCTGTGCAAAAAAGGACTTTGCAGATTGCCTTTCTTGGCAAGACTGGCTCCTTGCAAGCATTTTTGCCAAGTAGGCAAGTTCTTACGGGCCCCACTGCCCTCTGCATCTGTCATGCACATCCCCTTCAACTGGTTGGATCATTCATCCTCTGGAACCAAAAGCTCGGGAGTAACGCTAATGATCCAGGCCGTTTGCTAGCACACATTTCCTTCGTGTTGTCCTTTGTAGTAACACGAACTAGTCTTGAAAGAGTCAGGCTGTGCTCTGCCTGTCATGACAAGCTACTCAGCCCTTCCCACCGTCTGTCTTCAACCAAAAAGTTTTTTCAGCACACACAACGTTCTTGTCAGGGTGGCTTCTGCATCCGTGCCCCTCTGCTGCCTGCTGGCAGGAGCCTGCTGCAACTTTTGGAAAGCACCAAATGCTGCTTTTGTCACTCCTGTCACCAAACTTGATCCTGTAGTTGAAAAGGGAGGAGTGGTAGTGACCATGTGAGGTACGTAGATCTAGGTCAACCTCACTGCTCATTGTGAAGTTCCTGTGAGGTTCAGTGTGATTGAGGATTAGCTGGCTTAGTGTTACAGTGGTACTTCCCACCTTCATCATCACTTGCATTAAACTCGCATTTCTTTCTCTTACCTGTACTGTCCCACCTCTACTCAAGTTGTCATGTTAGAGGAACCATGACTCCTCATGAGCCATCTGCACACATGCCTTGAATGCTGACGTGCTGGAGCTTCAGTGCACAGGGCCCTTGAGACACTTGGGGATTGGGCCAGCAGAAACCTCCTCAAGTTTTACAAGGAGAAGGGGCAGAGTGGGACAGGACTGGAGTCTGACCAGGAGGCCCTGGGCATTATGAGGGATGCCATATGAACCACTGGGAAAGGCTCACCATCAATACAGGCAGCTCCTGCATACGGAGCTGCATTGTAGCATGGCCACCCAGACACGGGGAGTCATCATCCCCCTCGACCCAGCACTGGCGTGGCCACACCTGTAAAAGCCTGTGGGGCTTTCCATTCTGAAGAGTGGGAAGGAACAGGAGAGTGTCCAGAGGATGCCTGCAAAGGTGGGTTTAACATGAAGCACATGTCCTGTGTGGAGAGGCTGAAGGACCTGGGCTTCCTTGTCCTGATGATGTGGAGGCTTGTGTGGGAGTAAGAGAGTAGCCTGAAATTAGGAGTTTCAGGTGGTTTCAGGGTGTTTTCAGAGATGGTGGAGCTTTCCTCTGCAGTGGGAAACCACATGAGGAAAAGCGTGACAATATGCAGCTTGGGAGGTTGAGGCTGGACAGGAAGAGAAAGAGATGTGCCTTGAAGGGTAGTGCTGTGGTGCCAGAGGTCACGCAAGGGAGCCTGGATCAGCGCAATGCTTTGTGTTTCAAGGCACAGGCAGGGAGGAAGAAGAGATATCAGAAAAGGTAGGGAGATGCCACGGTGGGTGCAAGGTGAGGACCTAAGTTTGGTGTCCACAGCCTGCAGGTCTTTGTCCCCTTGGCTATGGCAGCTGGCTCAGCTACAAGGGCCTGAGAGCAGACATGTTAGTCTCATGGAACTGAGGCCTCCTTACTTCCTTGCACCCCCCCAGGGAGGCTGGGAGGTGTGGTACCTTCTCTCAGCATTGCCCACCCCACATCACACTGCTCCAGGAAGAGCCCTGAGCTCTTTGGTGAGGGACAGGGTCCCCCTTCGCAGGGCTGACCGCTTGCCATGATAAAACAGATCAAGTTTTACTCAGCGTCAGATCCCCCTGCACAGTGCCTCTGCCTACCTGTCATCACAGCCTCCAATTTTCTGCTCAAACAAATGCATGGGGAGGTTTGGTCTGTAATGGCCCTCAGAGGGGCCAATTAATGCTCCAAGATGCTTTGGCTTTTGCTTCTGACTTTAACTCCTTGAGAGCTTCTTCAATCTCCTCTCAGTATCTGAGGCTCATGGACTCAGCACCAAATACCCCATGGGGCTCGTTAAAGTGCAGAAAGACCTAAGGAGGCACATCTCTTCCTTAATTTTCTTCAGCACTTCCAGAGTTGTACAGCTAATTGGAAAGGTCTCAGGAGTCTAATTAAAGTGGAAGATTTCAATCAGAACTCAATAAAAAAGCGGGCTGTTCTTTTTTTTTTTACTTTTAAAGGGGTTTGAAATTATAGTTTCATTCTACAGAAGAAGTGATAGCAGCTTTCTCCAATTGATATTGATGCAGAAGGTCTCCTAAGGAGGTCTGGAGAGGTGGCAGCAGCCGTCTCCTCGAGGTCCCCCAATGTATGGGCACCTTTCCTCCCCACCTCCCCAGCCCCACCATTTCTCTCAGGGGCCGCCTGGCACTTGTATTCTTTTCCTACATCAGTCTTCCACAATGAAGTCTGCAGCTGAGTGTTACAGCTCCTTTGCACCAATTCCCACCGGATTTACCCTGAGACTTGGCTGTAAATACACACAGGATTCTTATTAATTTTGAACAAACAGAAGTAAAGGGTGAAAAAAATAAATGAAGAGACTCAACGGACTCCTCAACTGTATGCCAAGTCTAAGCCTCCAATAAGGTCCACCTTCCTCAAGCGATGAACGACCATAAAAGAAATATGTTTGGCAGACAGATAAGAAATGATAAATATACAGACAATTAGTGAGTTGGCTAAAGGGACAGTTTGGCAGATTCAATCAACTTTGCCTTATTCTTGGCCAAATTTCCATCCCAGAGCCTTGTCACCAGCTCAGGTCTCTAGAGATCTCCCTGCCCCTCCCCCTGTGGTCACATCTACCTGGCTGCCTGTGCCTCCTCATCCCATGCCCACCTGTAGGAAATGAGGTTGGGGTGCTTTGTGGGAACATTTTACAGTCAACGTTCAAAGTATTCCTGAGTTAGGACTGAGAAAGAAATGAACTTGTGTGGCATCAGGTGCTTGTTAACATCATCACACTTAGCAAAAGCCTTCCTGCAAGATGGTCTCTCCTGGAAGTCCCTCTGCAAGCATGCCGAAATTGAGATGCAAGACTAAACTCCTTACAGTTGCTGCACACTAACAAGCTCCCAGGGGAGAGTCAGGGAGCGCGGAGGGCCATGGCAGGAGTCAAGAGCCCTGGAGGTTTAGTAGGGCCTGCCGAGGGCTGTGGGTGATGAAGCTGCTTCAGGAAATTGAAGCGTGCCTCCCTGGGGGCTGATTAGAGCAGAAAACCAGAGGCAGCAATCTCAGGATGACAAAGCAAGGAGACAGAGGCGTCCTGTGTCAAGTAACCCCTTGGATGTGCCCGTGCTCATCCCCAGCCCATCACAGTGATGATGCTTTTGGTCTTCAGCAGCTGAGGTTTCCGTTGTGGTCTCAACAAGGGCCGCTACAGGCAGAGTGCCTACCCACCCTTGCCCCTCAGACGTGGCACTGTGCAGCTCACCTTAAGCCTTTGCCTGTACCCTAACCCTAGTACCTAAGCTGGAGCTCTCATCTTTAGCCCTTCCCTCAACACGAATGCCAAAGCAGAAACACTCAGCACATGCCTGCAGCCTAAACCCAAACCCAACTCCCTAGCCCGGTCACCAACTCAGAGAAACGTATTGGAGAGGCCAAGATTAGTGGGAGCCTGGGCTGCAGGGATCATTCCCTGGTGGGATTCATGATCTGAAGGGATATATGCCAGGGGAAAAGTATAGTCAAGACCCTAAGCCATGGGAAAGAAACATTCAGTTGTTTAAGTAACTGGTAAATGGGACCCATGCGCCCCTCTTGAAGGTCAACAAGTCCAAGTGCAAGGCCCTGCACCTGGGTCAGGGCAAAGCCCAGTATCAATACAGACTCGTTGATGACTGGATTGAGAGCAACCTGTGGAGAAGGACTGGGGCACGCTGGTGCGTGAAAAATTGGACAAGAGCTGGCAATGTGCACTTGCATCTCAGAAAGCCAATCATACCCTGGGCTGCATCAAAAGAAGCGTGGCCAACAGGAGGAGGAAAGGGATTCTCCCTCTCTACACCAATCTCATACTACTTCATCTGAAACACTGTGTCTGGTTCTAGGGGCCCCAGCACAATAAAGACATGGACCTGTTGGAGCGGGTCAAGAGCAGCAACACGAAATATTTTTTGAGACCTGGAAGAATTCTCCTATGAAGAAAAGCTGCGAGCGTTAGAATTCACAGAATCACAGAATCACGAAGGTTGGAAAAGACCTGTAAGATCCAACCATCAACCCAACACCACCATGCCCACTAAACCGTGTCCCACAATGCCTCGTCCACATCTCCAGTGATGGTGTCTCCACCACCTCCCTGGGCAGCCTGTTCCAGTGTTTTACCACTCTCTCAGTAAAGACATTTTTCCTAACATCCAGCCTAAACCTGCCCTCGTGCAACTTTAGGCCATTTCCTTATGTCCTGTCGCTAGCCGCCTGGGAGAAGAGACCAACACCCACCTCTCTGCAACCCCCTTTCAGGTAATTGTAGAGAGCCATGAGGTCTCCCCTCAGCCCCCTCTTCTGCAGACCGAACAACCCCAGTTCCCTCAGCCGCTCCTCGTTAGACTTGTGCTCCAGACCCCTCACCAGCTTTGTTGCCCTTCTCTGAACACGCTCCAGCACCTCAATGTCCTTCTTGGAGTGAGGGGCCCAAAATTGAACACAGCATTCGAGGTGCGGCCTCACCAGTGGCGAGTACAGGGGCACGATCACCTCCCTACTCCTGCTGGCCACACTCTTTCTGATACAGGCCAGGATGTCGTTGGCCTTCTTGGCCACTTGGGCACACTGCTGGCTCATCTTCAGCCGGCTGTCAATTAACACCCCTAGGTCCTTTTCTGCAGGGCAGCTTTCTAGCCTCTCGTCCCCAGGCCTGTAGCATTGCATGGGGTTGTTGTGACCCAAGTGCAGAACCCGGCACTTGGCCTTGTTGAACCTCATACAATTGGCCTGGGCCCATCCATCCAGCCTGTCCAGATCCCTCTGCAGAGCCTTCCGACCCTCAAACACATCAACAGTCCCTCCCAACTTGGTGTCATCTGCAAACTTACTGAGGGAGCACTCAATCCCCTCATCCAGATCGTCGATAAATATATTAAACAAAACCATCTTCAAAACTGAGCCCTGGGGGACTCCGCTTGTGACCGACCACCAACTGGATTTCGCTCCATTTGCTATGACTCGCTGGGCTCAGCCATCCAGCCAGTTTTTTTACCCAGCGAAGAGTACACCTGTCTAAGCCATGAGCTGCCAGCTTCTCCTGGAGAATACTGTGGGAGACAGTGTCGAAGGCTTTACTGAAGTCCAGGAATTGTTCAGCCTGAAGACAAAAAGGCTCCAAGGAGGCCGTACTGCAGCCTTCCAATATATGAAGGAGGCGTATAAGAAAGACAGATATTTTAGCAGGGCCAGGGCAATGGTTTTAAACAGGACAAGGGGCAATGGTTTTAAACTGAAAGAGGATAGATTTAGATGGGACATATGGAAGACATTTTTAACAATGAGGGTGGTGAGACACTGGAAAAGGATGCCCAGAGAAGTTGTGGATGCCCCATCACTGGCAGTGCTCAAGGTCATTTAGGATGGGGCTTTGAGCAATCTGACCTAGTTGAAGATGTCCCTGAAAAGAAGGGATTGGACTAGGTGATCTTTAAAGGTCCCTTCAAACCCAAAACTTTCTGTGAGACTATGATTGCAGGTGTGGCCACACCAGTGCTGAGTCGAGGGGGACGATAACTCCCCTTGTCTGGGTGGCCACGCTCCTCCCAACACTGCCCCGTATGCAGCTGGCCTTATTCATGCTGAGCCTTTCCCAGTGGCTCATAGGGCATCCCTCATAATGCCCAGGCCCTTCTGGTCAGAGTCCAGGCCTTCCAGTGCCACTTTGCCCCTTCACCCCTTCTCCTTGTAAAACTTGAGGAGGTTTCTGTTGGCCAAATCCCCAAGTGTCTCAAGGTCCCTGTGCTCTGAAGCTCCAGCATGTCAGCATTTAAGGTACATGTGCAGATGGCTCATGGTGAGTCATAGTTCCTCTAACAGGACAACAACTTCAGCAGACGTAGGACAGTGCAGGTAAGAAAAAGGGGTTACTAGTGTAATGGAAGGGGTGATGAATGGAAGTTCCACTGTAACAATCTCAGAAACACCATGGCAAGAACAAAGCATCAGAATGCAGGGCCAATGAGGACACCTTATACAGGCACAGGGCCTAGGAGACCTCTGGATAAGGTGCAACTTTATAATCAATGGAGATGAAGAAAATACAGAGAATGGTCTATGATCACCCCTGTGAAATGTCTGTAAAATGTCCACAAATGTTCACAAAATGTCCATTGAGTTCATTTAGTCTTTGACTTTGGGCTCCATCTCTTATGGTGGTCACTCAGGACAGGAGAGGTGGTGTGTTGCGTGGAGTTATTGGGCACCACAGCCAGTTCAGGTCAGGTCATTGCTGCACTTGCACTGCTTCTTGTAAGGCTTGTCCTCCATTGGTTCAGGCAGTCCCTGTTATAGTAATTTCTATAACATGCAACTCCAATCATGGGTTACAACAACTTAAATGTATTTCCATGACAATCTCTATCCCTGGTCCCCTTGGGCCAGGTTTTAGGGTTTAACGTTGCAATGAACTCTTCCCCTTGCCCCTGCTCCAGCCTGGACTTATCCACAGACTGCAGTCCCTTAGGGGTGTACCTGCTCCAAGTGGAGCCTTATCTATGAGCCACAGTCTCTCCAGGGTATACCCGCTGCGGCATAGACTTATCCACAGCCACAGTTGCTTTGAAGTGCACCCATTCCAGCGTGGCCTTATCCATGGGTCACAATGCCTTCAGAGATATAGCTAGCTGCTCCAGCGTTGCCTTACCCACAGCCACAGTCCTTTCAGAAGTAAAATTGCTCCAGCGTGGCTTTACCCATGGCTGCAGTCCCTCCAGGGATGTACCTGCTCTGTCATGGGCTTATCCATGGCCACACACTTTTGAGGTGCTCCAGCATGACCTCATGCACAGCCACAGATGCTTCAGGTGTACCTTCTCCTGCGTGGGCTTACCCTTGGGCCACAATCCCTTCAGAGGTACACCTGCTGCGGCACAGACATAACCATGGCCACAGATGCTTCGAGATGTACCTGCTCTGATGTGGACTCATCCACGGACACAGACGCTTCGGGGTGTCCTGCTCCCACGTGAACTCATCCACAGGTCACAGTCCCTTCGACTCCAGTTCACACTGGAGTTCCAGCCTGTCCAGTACAGCAGCACAGAACCAGCAGCGATGCCCTGGCCATCTGCCAGCCCAGGCGCATGGCCATTGCTGTTATCGACATGTTCCCAGGCACAGCAGAGGGAGATGTTCAGCAGTATGGCAGTACAGTGAGCAGCAAAAAGCAGCCACTAACGAGCACTAGACTCCAATATACAGTGAGGCAAGCAAGCCCCATGGCAAGCCCAGGAGCCTGCCGCTTAATAGCTGAACAGCAATAACAGCTATAAATCCGATCTAGCACATTCCAATCGAACCGGTCGTTATCTTGAACCCTTCGGGCCCTACGTTGGGCACCAAAAAGGACTGTCGTGGTGTTACCCCAGCTGGCAACTAAGCACCACACAGCCGCTCACTCACTTGCCCCCAGGTGGGATGGGGGAGAGAATTGGAAGAGTAAAAGTGAGAAAACTCATGGGTTGAGATAAAGACAGTTTAATAGGTAAAGCAAAAGCTGCACAGGAAAGTAAAGCAAAACAAAGAATTCATTCACCACTTCCCATCGGCAGGCAGGTGTTCCGCCATCTCCAGGAAAGCAGGGCTCCATCACACGTAATTGTTACTTGGCAAGACAAACGCCATCACTCCAAATGTCCCCCCTTTCCTTCTTCTTCCTCCAGCTTTAATTGCTGAGCATGACATCATATGGTATGGAATATCCCTTTGGTCAGTTGGGGTCAGCTGTCCCAGCTGTGTCCCCTCCCAACTTCTTGTGCACCCCCGGCCTCCTCGCTGGTGGGGTGGTGTGAGAAGCAGAAAAGGCCTTGACTGTGTAAGCCCTGCTCAGCAATAACTAAAATGTCCCTGCTTTATCAACACTGTTCCCAGCACAAATCCAAAACACAGCCCCATGCTAACTACTGTGAAGAACATTAACTCAATCCCAGCCAAAAGCAGCACGGTCATGCACATCTCCTAGAAGTTTTGGTTTTGGTTTTTTTTTAAATGTATTTATGTCAAATTTGTCAAGTATTGTACAACTCAATGCAAACATCATACCAGGGGATGATGATTTTCAGGCCCTTTAATTTTCCTAAACTGATTCCATCCAAGGACACTCTGGATAGTCACTGGGGTCTAGTAAATGATTTCTCGACCTGAGAGTAGTCATCATCTCCTTGGATGTGTCCCCCTCTAATCGCTCTTGACTGCTTTGACTATTTTCCTTTAATGGTATTGGCAGCTTGGGCAGACACAGCTTCAACAAGCTATTTGCAGTCAGCTCTCCAGGGGAACTGAAGATGTTCTGAAGTATGAAGATATTTAGATGGAACTATCAGAGATGACAGGAATGCCCCAGGAGACCTGTCCCCTTCCTGAGGAGGATCATAGCCAGGCAGGACATTGATTTTGTCTGAGCTAGTATGAGACAACCAAATACCTTGTTGGGACTTCTGGTGCTATTTAGGCATATTTCACATACTCTGCAGTATCACTTTCTCCACAGGAGTCTCTTCAGGGCACGTCTCACTTCCTTATTCTTTAGACTATAGATGACAGGGTTAAGCATGGGGGTCACAATTGTGTAAGACAGGGCAAGGTATTTGTCAGTATCTGCAGAGTCACCTGACCGTCGTTTAAAGTACACAACCATGACCGAGCCATAGAAGAGAGTCACCACGCCAAGGTGTGAGGAGCAGGTGGAAAAGGCTTTGTGTCTGCCCAGAACTGAAGGCATTTTCAGCATAGCCCTGACAATTTGAGTGTAAGAAAAAACTATCAAGGAAAAGGGAAGGACTGCAAATACCAGGATAATGGTGTGTAGCATCACTTGATTCCAGAAAGTGTCTGCACAGGCCAGTTCCAACAGAGGGGGGACATCACAGAAGAAGTGATGAAGGTCACGGGATGCACAGAAGGGCAAAGTGAACACCTGGTAAGTCTGCCCTACTTGTACTGGTATGACAGCCACCCATGACCCCACTACTAGTCTGACACAGAGCCCCCCATTCATGATGAGGGTATAGTGCAGGGGGTCACAGATGGCTACATAGCGATCGTAGGCCATGGCAGCCAGGAGAAGGCTTTCGGTGCTGCCCAGCAAAACCAGGAAATACAGCTGGGCAGCACAGCCAAGGAAAGAGATCCTGCCATCTTCCGTCAGGAAAGCCAGCAGCATTTTGGGCAGAGTGATTGATGTATAGCAGATTTCCAGGAAGGATAAGTTCCTCAGGAAGAAATACATGGGGCTGTGGAGGCTTGGGTCTACCCCAGTGATGAGCACGATGAGGCCATTCCCTACGAGGACCATGAGATAGATGAACAGGAAGACTGTGAAGTGCAAGTCTTGCAGGTTGGCATGGTCAGAAAATCCCAGAAGAAGAAATCCATGTCCGGCTGTGTGATTCTGCAAGCCTTGTCTTTGGGGCATTTTCTGTCTACAGAGCAATCGAAACAACATGCTCACTGGACAATGGCAGTGGCCCATCCACCAGGACACACCCCTCTAGCCCAGTGAAAGACTAAAGGCATCAGCACAGGTGTGACTGCGGTATTAGGAAAGCCCGAACAAGATCTGCATGGCTGTATCGGAGTCTAACACCAGTTGCTTGTTGACAAAAGGCTTCTAAGAAGAAAAGAGAACAGAGCCCTTCAGTTGAAACGATGGGGTTTGGTTGTAAGGACCAGAACAATTTATTCTTCCTTCTTCAGAGGAGGCTTAATAAAAGCCAATGTCTCGTGATAGATGAGGGAAGGCAAGGCAAGGCAAGGCAAGGCAAGGCAAGGCAAGGCAAGGCAAGGGAAATGCAAGATTTCACTCTTAGATTTTAGTGAGAGAGGTTCATCTCAGGTCTTTTCAGAGACAAGAACTCATCTCCTGAAGGTCTGTCCAGACACAGAGAGCAGGGAGACATGCTTTTGATCCAAATTATTCATTTTCACATGTCTGATGGGTGAAGTCTATCAGAAAGAAGACAGATTTCTATCTGTCAGTGAATCAGGGACATTCATGCACCTATGGGGCATTTCACCAAGGCAGAGAAGTTGCTATTTGTCCATATATCACAAGCTTTCAGGGTACTGAAAGGAGGCATTATGCAAACAATCACAACACCATCTCAAAGAGTTTTCAAAGCGTCTGAAGAGGACGATGATTAAAGGTGGAAGAGTGGGTGATCTCCCCAAGATACCTAGTTTTCCTGAAAAGTCTTTTACAGTTTCTGAATGACATCTGTCTAGTTCCCTGTTCCTGACCTTGATGCTCTGTTGCATGGATTTATGGCAGTTTACAAATGAAACCAAGGGCCACTCTGAAGCCAACCCAGTAATGTTTCCAAATCCCCTGCAAGCCTGAGAAAGGAAGGGAAGGGAAGGGAAGGGAAGGGAAGGGAAGGGAAGGGAAGGGAAGGGAAGGGAAGGGAAGGGAAGGGAAGGGAAGGGAAGGGAAGGGAAGGGAAGGGAAGGGAAGGGAAGGGAAGGGAAGGGAAGGGAAGGGAAGGGAAGGGAAGGGAAGGGAGAAGAGAAGAGAAGAGAAGAGAAGAGAAGAGAAGAGAAGAGAAGAGAAGAGAAGAGAAGAGAAGAGAAGAGAAGAGAAGAGAAGAGAAGAGAGGAGAATATTTCAGTTGGAAGGGACCTACAAAGATCATCTAATCCAACTGCTTGACCAATTCAGGGCTATGCTCTCATTGTCTGGGAAACTGAGCCTTCCCTTTTGCATTTCCCGTTTCCCAGAGCACAAAGACTTCTCGCGGATCACACTTGAAGGATACAAGCCATTAGCTAGCAGCTCGGCGATAGCAGGTAGCTTCTTATGAATAACAGACTCAACTGAAAGGGTTTTTAAAATCTCAGTTGAATGTGGAGAAGATATGTTCTCTTCCAGGCAGAGAGAACTGAGGATGCTGGCTGGGTCTCTGCAGCTATCGCTAACTGCCTTCGAGAAGTGGTCTTCAACTCTAATGAATCAATAATGAGAGCAGCTGGTTAGAAAACATGTCATAAAAGCATTCACATTAGCCAAGTGAAAAACACAAGATGTTTTTTTCAAGAGAACCCTTGATTTCACAGAGACATGCAGTCTTAAGAGCGTGATTTTTTTTTTTTTTTTTTTTTTACTTTTTTCCTACTATTCCTGCCTATTTCTGTAAGTCCTATCTTTGAAGTTCTCCTAGAGGTGCCATTCAAAATCCCCAAGATAAAACTAGGGTTTATGTGAGGGAAAAGTGACCATGATCTGTTTCTTGATCTCCCAATTTAAGCATGCAAGCGCGTAGGAAAAGGAAATACTTTTATTTCCATAAGTGCTGTCAGAGACTTGCATTTATTGTACACAAATTTTTAAATGAAAGCAACCGTTTATAGGAAGGTTTTCCATAATCAGCATTGCCTGCTTGTTTAAAACTCCCCCCAAACGGACAGCATATTCTTTTTAATGCCCAGATATGTTAGTACTTCACAAGATCACAGAGTGCACAGGTTCGACTAGCTTTGCTTGTGGGAAACTGCCGGAGTACTCCTTACACAGTGACTGTCTTATCAGCAGCATTTCTCCAAGCTGAATAAAACCTGCTCCTCTGAGCCCAGCCAAGCCACACAGATGCCGGCAGCTGCTTTTGGCAGTGGTTGTGCTGCCACGGTGTCTCAGCACTTCAAAGCATGCCGAAAGGGATTTACCATTGTCAGAAGCCACAATGCAGGAACGCGCTCCTCAGTCCATGATGTTGCAGGAGATGGTAGTTAGCTCTTTTCCTCTCTGTCATTTCCCTGGAAAACACCTGGATGGGGTTCTCCGGACAGGTCTCCTCCACTCGTGTTCCTACCTGGTTATAAGTCAGTTAGTGAGCGATCCCAGGAGAGAAGACAGCAATGCTAGTGCTACCAGTGCTCCTCCCCAGACACCCACAGCACATCCAAAGCTGTTAATGAATCAGCGATGGAAAGACTGTCAGAATAATGGGCATTTGCATGATTAGCAGGGTCTGAGCAACTTCAGGAATATGACTTTCGAAAATAGAGAAACTGAGAAATGAGATTTAGCTGCTCAGAGGAAAAATACTAAGCTTGTGAGAGAAAAAAAAAAGGGAAGGAGGGACCAGAAAATTCGGTCTGTGTTTAGCTTTAGTTTGCATCACCAGAAAAGGCTGCTCCACAACACCTCCTCCCTGGGTCTCCACCTTGGCTGTGCTCCACATTAGCTCCAAGGTGGAGGTGGCCTTGAGAACTCAAACTCCAGTTGCTCATACTGTCTGTGCTCAGGTTCACATCCGAATAGTGCCTAGAGAGAAAGCTCAGGTTGGAGATTCATGGGAAGGTAAGAAGGCCTGTGTCCTGTCACTCCACTGCAGATACCCATGTTTGTACAGATTAATACGGCCCCAATGCCTAAAAAATGGATGACTGAATCTGATCAAGGCAGCCTTCGGTGGCTTTATAGCCAATAACTCAAAAAACCTTTCCAGAGGAGAGCATCTCCTGCCCTTGTTCATGCAATCCTTGATTGCTTACTCTGAAACCTTACACATAATCCAACAGCCTCTGTCTTTTAAGGATACCCAACAAAGTCAGGATCAGGACCACTTATGGTCAAATAGTCACAAAGGCTACAGAGAGTCAATGCTGTGAGTTGGAGCAATCATGACCAAATCCAGGCACTGCAGGGTGATTTCCATCTGTGAGAGCTGTAGGATCATAAATACAGGGAAAGATTAGGGTGAGTAGAGCTACTCCAATAAGTCATGGCATGAGAAGTGTCCCATCTGCAGCCTGGATATCTTGGTAAGCAAGATCCTGTTTGCATCAACAGAGAAACAGTCAATATAGTCTATGAGACTGAAAGACGCTTGATCTGACCCAAGAGTCTGACCTGGGTGACACACAGTGGTGCCTACAGTGCTGCCAGGCCTTGAACCAGCACTGACAAGGTGATGACAGGATGCTCACGTGTCTGTCCCGGTTGTGCTACCTCTAGATCCAGATTTGGTTTTTCTGATGCTGTTACCACAGTAGGCTTGCCCTTATGATATTATGATATTACAGATTTGGTTACATTGGTGCTGTTGGCTTTGCAGGATGCGTTAAGGTAAGGGTTAGGTATGAGTTAGTTAGGGTTAGGGTTGGAGTCTGGATTAGAGTTTCCAAGGCGTTCAACATCCTCTTCCGCATCTTCCTAAGAATATATTGGTTTTGTGCAATATTTGATTCCCCATTGATTAAAGATGGAACTGTTGGACTCTGTTTCCTTGCTGTACCAATGTGTCAGCTGTTCTTCTCAAACCAGTGCTCACAAATCTTTATGTGAGCTATTCACCAAACCCTGTTGACCCTTGACTCCAGCTCTTCTTTACATGGAACCGAAGAACTTTATAGTCCAGGCACAGATTTTTATTGTCTTCTTTTTTCATGTTTCCCTTTAAAGGGATGCTGTTAATACCTCACTTGAAATTATGCATTATAGGGTGAACTTTTTTCAGAAAGAGAATAAAGTGGTTGAGATCTTGGTACTAAACCTGATTAACCTGATCTCCTTCTACGACAAAGTGACCTGCTTAGTGGATGAGGCAAAGGTTGTGGATGTTGTTTACCTGGACTTTAGTAAAGCCTTTGACACCGTTTCCCACAGCATTCTGCTGGAGAAACTGGCTGCTCATGTCTTGAATGGGCGCACGCCTCGCTCCGTAAAAAACTGGCTGGGTGGCCGAGCCCAAAGGGTTGTGGTGAATGGAGTTAAATCCAGTTGGCGGCTGGTCACAAATGGTGTTCCCCGGGGCTCAGTACTGGGGCCAGTTCTCTTTAATATCTTTATCAGTGATCTGGACGAGGGGGTCGAGTGCACCCTCAGTAAGTTTGCAGACGACACAAAGTTGGGCGGGAGTGTTGATCTGCTTGAGGGTAGGAAGGCTCTGCAGAGGGATCTGGACAGGCTGGACGGATGGACCCAGGCGAATTGTATGAGGTTCAACAAGGCCAAGTGACGGGTCCTGCACTTGGGTCACAACAACCCCATGCAACGCTACAGGCTTGGGGACGAGTGGCTGGAAAGCTGCCTGGCAGAAAAGGACCTGGGGGTGTTGATTGACAGCCAGCTGAATATGAGCCAGCAGTGTGCCCAAGTGGCCAAGAAGGCCAAGGACATCCTGGCTTGTTTCAGAAACAGTGTGGCCAGCAGGACTAGGGCAGCAATTGTACCCTTGTACTCGGCACTGGTGAGGCTGCACCTCAAATCAAGTGTTCAGTTTTGGGCCCCTCGCTATGAGAAAGACATTGAGGTGCTGGAGCCTGTCCAGAGAAGAGCATGAAGCTGGTGGAAGGATCTAGAGAGCAAGTCCTACGAGGAGCGGCTAAGTGAACTGGGGTTGTTTAGTCTGGAGAAGAGGAGGCTCAGGGGAGACCTCATTGGTCTCTACAACTACCTCAAAGGAGGTTGTAGTGAGGTGGGTGTTGGTCTCTTTTCCCAGTTAACAAATGATAGGACAAGACGAAACGGCCTCAAGTTGTGCCAGGGGATGTTTAGATTGGACATTAGGAAATACTTCTTCATGGAAAGGGTTATCAAGCACTGGAACAGGCTGCCCAGGGAAGTGGTTGAGTCACCATCCCTGAACGTATTTAAAAGAAATGTAGATGTGGCACTTAGGGACATGGCTTAGTGGTGGACTTGGCAGTGTTAGGTTAATGGTTGGATTCAATGATCTTAAAGGTCTTTTCCACCCTAAATGATTCTGTGATTCTATGAATAAGGTTAATCCAGATGAATCCCATCTTGAGTTTGCAGGACACTCAAACAGGCACAAGGTTATGTCATCCTTAATTAATCCACAGTCTAAAGTAGAGTTGTCTAGATACAGGTGAAGACTTTGATATGAAGAACATGCAATGCTTTCAGGCCCTGAGTTGGAGCAAGTCTAATTCCTCAACCAAAGCGGTCAGTACTTTTTTAGAAAGTTCACAAAATACTTATTTTAAGGCAAAAAAACCCCAAACCCAAAACCCCCCTTGCCACCTTTCAGATTTGAAGGGCCTCTGGCAGCACTAAATCTGAGTCTAAAGAACTCCAGGTAGACCTTCAGTCCCTTAATGCACAACACTGCAGGATATGGGACATGCAGGATCATGCGACAGGGAGAACCCTCTCCCAAGCTGTGATGCGATCATCCCCTCATGTCAGACTCTGGGACCTGAAAATGAATCACAAACATCAGCTGTGTCTCCATCACAAGGGTGGCACATGAGGTGCTGAGACCACGCGGGACACGGGGCCAGACCCAGTCTGAGCCAGCACCGTGCAATCCCCCAAACACCGAATGACCCAAAATCTCAGCTACTCTTTTAGTTTTGATTCTCTAGTGAGAGCAGAGCGCTGGGCAATTCCCTAGGACACTTCACCCTATTCAAACTGTGCTTCTAAATGGATGGATTGAGTAATAATCATCTGATTTTTTTCAGAAGCATGCACATGAAGTATCAGGACTCCTCCTGTGTTTCCTCTGAAACCTGACAAGAAATGATGAAGGAAACAGAGAAGAACTACTCATCAAGAGCTATGCCATTACCTAGGGCAAAGGGAAACCAAACCACTGGGCATCAGCTTCTTGTAGTATTGGAGGATTTTCCAATTGTTCCTTCTTTTGAGTCTGATCTCTAGACTCTGTTGCAAGAGGCAGAGTAAAAATATCATCTTTCAGGTTTTCCTGAAAAAAGTAAAAGCAGTAAAAGATATGCCTTCTCAATTTTGTTTGGGATATTTTGGTTTCCTTTCTATCTGCACATGAAAATGACGTCACCCAGCCTAGTACTGATAGCTACACTTCCAGCTGAGCATCACGTTTGCTGTCACTTTAAAAGCACTCCACAAAGAACCACAAACTTCTCCACCATAATTTGCCTGAGCTTTTTAGACTTGTACCTTCATGAAAAGATAACTGAGTCCTCGAATATCAAGATAGGAGAGATGACGCATCAGGTGTCCAATCCCAAAGCACTTTTCTGGTCTTCTTTTGACTTCTAGTTTCTGAGAGATTGGGAAAGAACACCTCTAGAGCGTAGCAGCAGCGTGAAGAAGGAAAGAGTTGACTTATTAATCCAAAGGGAGTTATTCTTCTCTGGGGCATGTGGGCATGGTGGAAGGCAGCCTTTGTGGTAGGTCTCACTCTCCCCGGCTTTGTCAGTATTAGCCCAGTTATGTGGATGGCTCTGGTATGTGCATTAAAGCTTCAGAAATTCAGGTCCCAGTGATCCCAGAATCACATCTCCTTGGTGACCCAGTGAATATCAGCCATCATCTACTTTCACAAGCCGCTCTCCTGAGCTCGGTGTAATCCTTCCTTAGCTACTCTCATGGGGTTCAGTCACATCCAGCCTCTCGGGGCTGTTTCGTCTTCTGTCAAGTACGTTCTTTCTCATACTTCAAACCCCAACATGAACATCTGCTTAGTGGCTGAGAGAGCTAGATGTGAAAATGAGCTCCAGCACGGAGCCAGCATGATGAAGCAGGTAAGTTCAAAGTTCAAAGAAGACAGAACGACCCTGTGATTAGTAAAATGTTGGGTAGGATTTGGTTTGAACATGTGCAATGTATAGATGTAATGGAGTAATTTCTGTTTCCTTTGTAGCCACTGGAGGACGTCTTTAAAAGTCGGATTTCTTAGACTCATCCCTCCGTACTTTTCTGAAACAAATGGACATTTCCATTGGAGAAAACCATGCTCTTGGAGATACTCTCCGCTAGAAGGGGTTATTTGTGCTGTAAAGCTGTGGAAGCAGAATAAAATCTCCTGGCTGAAGTGTTGGATAGCTCAAGTATTAGGAATACAAGGATGTATCATGCACAGACAAACATTTTTCATTTGCAGAAAGAACAAGACCATTCATGGGTTATTCACTTGCGTTCACACTCAGGAAGAGTGTGGAGAGAAATCTCATGGTTGAGAAGAATGCATGGGAAGGTAAAAAAGGACCTTGTCATGTCACTATGCTGTTTGCCTGAGAAATGGATGACTGAGTCGGACCAGGGCAGCCTTACACCACGTTATAGCCAACAGCACAGAGAACCCCTTCCAGAGGAGGTAATTTCCAGCAAGATGATTTTCTCCAATGGAAGTGTCCATTTGTTCAGCTCGTTCAGCCTGGAGAATAGAATGGCCTTGGAGTCACATGCTGAGGAATCTTTTTTTATCAAATACTTTCATATTTGATTTTTATTAAATTCAAAATCATGAATTTGATTTGCAATTGAGATGAATATGTTTCTCGGTGTTACATAGAGCCACCCAAAAAGACAGGGGAGGGTGACCTAGCAGACAGTTGCCTCACACAGCAGATAGCAACCTGTCCAAGGCCGGTGAGATAAATCTGACTGGGATGGTGGGGTTTGCTCCTGGGGTGCCAGAGAGAAATGTCAGGGCTCTGTCAGGTGTGCGCATCTGAGCTGGCCTCGTGCACTCCTCATGCACCCAGGGGTGATGAGAGACAGGAGTCCTTCCCCTGCGCATGCAAAGGCAGTACACTGCAGCAATTGTAGTGTCTCTCTGGCTTCCTGCTGCCATTCCCAGAGGGTGGGAGGCACCTCAGCCCTGCGGTATGTCACCCTGCTCTGCACTCGTCTCAGGTACCCCACGGCACAAGGAATGGACACGGGGTCCTAGATGCAAAGCAGCACATTCCCGTGGTGGTTACCTGGGGGATGTTTCTCGCAAACTGCAGGGGCCTTGGGAAACCATCTGCCCCACACGTCTTCAGGGCACCCCGAGGAACAGCTGATGGCACTTCTGTTCACTCAAGTTCATCTCATCGCACGCATGAGATGTGCAAGCAAAGTCTGTGATGCAAGAACAAACTTCTCACCTAGCCTTTCGGTGTCGCTCTGTGGAGGGACAAACCACCTCTCTGAGCCGGGGCGAGCGGCCAGTGCTGGCACGAGGGGCTGTTCTGTGACAGTTGCCCTGGGGCAGCTTCCCCGGGGTGTCCAGGGAACCGACCAGGTCCTGCTCTGCCGGTCCTCGTGTGTCTGCCAGGAGGCCTGTGACACACGGCTGTGTGTCCCCATCCTGCACACTCACACAGTTGACCTCTACACTGGTGTTTTCCTCTCCTGAACACTTTCCAGCCCATCCCCTCCCCAGATCTGCCCCCCACCCCTGCCCTTACCCCAGCTCAGCCCAGCAGAGCAGCCCAGTCTCGGCTGGCCCCCCAGCAGAGCCCCCCATAGGGTGCTGCAGATCTCTGGGCACTCACCCCACAGCCCCTCTGAAGGGCACAGGAGCTCCTGGGGGAGGGAAGAGGAGGATCAGCCTCCCCATCAGCCCCAGGGGTGGAGGTTGGACATGGCCCAAGGAATTGGTTCGATCACTCCTGGTGTTTCCTACTCTCCTTTCCGGAACAGCCCCGAGGAAGGCTGTGCTCCTTCGCCCACGCCGTGCCCCGGTGACACAGGAGCTTCCCTGAGCTGGTGCACAGAAAAAACAAGATTGCCCTTCCGATGTCTTGTTTCTCACACACACGTGGAGTCCCACTCTTCTCCAGAAACATCCCTGCTCTCCAGAGAGCCTTTCCCCAGGTGAGCATGTCCGTGCTGTCCCAGCTGGCTGTTCCTGGTTCCTTGCCCATGGTCCCTGCAGCTCCCGAGATGGAGGTGCTGCTCTGCAGACCAAAGGGTCTGTTGTGGCCCGGGACCACGGGGTGACCCCACACTTGCCGTGCTGGCCAGATGACTTCTCCTGAGCCCCTTTCCATCTCCCTGATGGGGCTATGGACGAGGAAGGTGCTTGGTGGGACCGTGGGGCATTTGCAATGTACAAGAGGCACAGGGGCATTGCACTAGCGCTGGCATGTGGTGTTTCAAAAAGGGTTGCTGAAGCCCTTCAGGGAATTACAAAGCCAGAGGACCTGCAGTCGCTGCTCCAGAGAAGTTATCTCCATCCCTGCTCAGAGGGGATGCTCAGAAGATCTGTGCATAGGACAGCACCATGAAAACAAAACACAGAAAGAATAAAAACGTGCAAACCACAATAACCCCAACTTCCCTCAGGTAGTCTGAGTCGGAGCAGGAGAGCTTGAGGATCTGGGGAAGTTCACAGAAGAACTGGTCCACAGCATTGCCTTGGGAGAGGGGTAGTGAAAATGCGTTGGCCATGTGCAGCAGAGCACAGAGAAACCCACTGCCCCAGGCAGCTGCTGCCATGTGGACACAAGCTCTGCTGCCCAGGAGGGTCCCGTAGTGCAGGGGTTTGCAGATGGCAACGTAGCGGTCATAGGCCATGACAGTGAGAAGAGAATACTCTGCTGAAATCAAAGAGAGAAAAAGAAGGACCTGGGCAGCATACCCAGAGTAGGAAATTGTCCTGGTGTCCCAAAGAGAATTGGCCATGGCTTTAGGCACAGTGGTGGAGATGTAACACAGGTTGAGGAGGGAGAGGTTGAGGAGGAAGAAGTACATGGGGGTGTGGAGGTGGTGGTCACAGGCTATGGCGGTGATGATGAGGCCATTGCCCAGGAGGGCAGCCAGGTAGATGCCCAGGAAGAGCCAGAAGTGCAAGAGCTGCAGCTCCCGGGTGTCTGCCAATGCCAGGAGGAGGAACTCGGTGATGGAGCTGCTGTTGGACATCTCGTCTGTCTGGGCATAAGGACCTGTGCAAGGAGAAAAAAACACAGACAATTTCGTGGAGCCTTCTCTGAGCATCTCTGACATATGATCCCTTTGTTCATGAGGTACTGCCAAAGGAGGAAAGCACACTTATGAGTTGGGGCTGCTCTGAGGATCTCTTTCCATTCCAAGTCCCTGATTCCTCCCCTCCACTCCCCCTCAAAGACGCATTGGCTTTTGTCCTTCCTTTCAGGACCTTCATTCATCTCCCTGCCTTGGGCTTTTTCTTTGTGCTGGCCAAGTGTGTCGTGAGGAGCGGGGCTCTGCCCAGTAGTTCCTGAGGAGTCAGCTCTGCTCCTCAGCAGTTGGCACCTGGGAACGGGCCTGACAGCTTCTGAAATTCACCATTTTCCTCATCCGTAATCCACTTTTAATGAAGAAGGGCTGCTCAGCATCTTCCAGCAGGAGAACCCCAGGGATTCTCCTGAACAAGGGCAGCACGGACAGGAGAGGAAGATGGAAAAATGCCCCAATGTTCCTGCTGAAGGAGGACGGGGACACACAGAAAGCACTTGGGAGTTTCTCCTCTTCGGAGCTTGGATGCTGAGGAGGCAACTCAGCCCAGGCCTTCGCAGTCTGGATAGCAGAAGTTCAGCTGGTTCGGAGAGGAGACCAGGGCTTTTCCCAGGGAAAGGCATCTGCAGTGCAAGGGATGTCAGGGAAGGGACAGAGCATTTCTGGTGGCAGTTCCGTCCCGGTCTCTGCCCATGTCTCTGCTGCCTGGAGCTCTCCCTGCCAGGAGCTGTTTCTCTCTTCCCACATCTCCTCTTTGTCACCGCTCAGAGACCCCATTCCACCCTCTGAATGCTCAGCTCTGCCCTGAAGAAAACTCCGGGCAGCAGGGTACTGCCCGAGGGTATCTCTGTGTTGGCAAGTCCTAAGGATCAGGTCAGCTGAACCCTGAAGAGACCACAAAGGTGATGTTGGTGCTTTCTGTAGGCTGAGCTGCACGAGAGGACTTCACCAGGTTCCTTGAAGAGCGAATGATTAATGCTGTAATGGTGAAGTCTTGGTCTCTTGTCCAAACCTGACAGCTCCATTACCATTCCCCCCACAACCACAGCAGGAAACTGGAAGTACAGATCCTGCAAAGCACCTTTCCTTCCAGGTTACCCCTGCCTTGATGTCCTTCTTGAAAAGTGCCCTTGGAAATGTCCTGGGATGATCTGCAGCTGTGAGCAGCCCTGACCCACACAGCACCCAACAGCAGAAGGACCCTGCCTGGCTAGCAGTCACTCCTTCCACCCTGAGCTTCTCCCCGCAGTGCCCTGGGGAGCTCCCTGGGCAGGCTGAGTGCTGACCGTGGCAGGCAGCGGAGTCCCTGCCCCGGCTCACAGTCCCCTGTGGTGCAGGGACCCTGCTCGGAAGGACAGCCCTGGGCACCCCTGGATGCACACCCACCTTTACACCCCTGCAGCCATCCCCGGGAGAAGGCAGCCATCATGCCCTGTACCTCGGACAGTGCAGGGAGGAATCCCTGCTGTGGAGCACATCCTTCTCCTCTGCACTAGAGAAACTGAGAGTTTCTCTCTGTCCTTGCAGCTGTGGGATGTGTCAGCTTTAGGAGATCCCTCCAAGGACTGCAGCTGCCTTGCTCTGCACCCAGAGACATCCCTTGTTGAGCACTGTGAAGACTTCTCCTGCAGTGAGCTCTGAGCATCCTTCCACTCCCAATTGCCTTTAACCTCTCTCTGCCTCGTTCCCCTCCCCTCGGTGCCTACGGGCAGTGCCCTCAGCCCTCTGCGCTTGACAGAGGAGCTGCTCCTCGGCAGAGCTGTCTCTCTTTAGCACTGCCCAGTTGCCAGGAGCTCCCTCCATCCCAGGAGCCAGCTCAGCTCAGCAGCAGAGGACCAGACCAAGACAGCACTTCCTCTGCTCCCTCTGGGCTCCAGGGGAACCTGCTGTGAAACAGGCTCAAGGAATCACTGATGATCCCTCCCTCATCTGGGGAGAGACGCTTCTTTCTAGCAGTGCCGTTGCTCCTATTAGAAAAAGAGTTGAGCATGAGAATTCCTTCTTTTGTCCCATATTTAGGCAGGACACCAGGAAGGTGACAGAGAAGGATCTAATTTCTCCCAGATATGTTCACTTGAGTGAATTTAGTCATTTCATTTTGCATTTGTAGTCCTAGGGCTAGAAAGACATACAGCTCTCTCCTGTCCATGCCATGTCTCTGCTCTGAAGCAAAACCTTTGACCGTAGGGGTCTGGGACACGGTACCACGTTTCTTTATGGCAAGCGTGAGCTTGCCTCATTCCACAGCTGAGATGCTTCAGCCCAAACATGCAGCAATGCCCTCAGCCAGGGGCACGGACTGGATGAGCTGGATGGATCCATTAATGTCGGCAACAGAGCTGTGACACTGATGGAATAAACTGCCAGGGCGCGGTGGCAGAGCTCAGTACAGCTTGTCTTCAAGGACAGCGTCCTCCAAGCACAGCAACAGTCCGGGCTGAAGGTCAGTCTAAACTTGAAAAGCAATTCAAGGGCACCATAATGCGTGTTCACTACTTCAGGAACAGTTAAAGAAGGTACATTGTGGCCACTGCTGAATTTAGTAAGAGCGAGTGTAGGTAGATCTGAGAAGCTCCATGCCCTCTTTGCCTCGGTCTTCCCCAGAAAGGTCTCCCAGAGCTCTGTGACTCAAGGCAGAACTCCAGAGGAGAACAACCAGCGGTGGATGGGGATCAAGTCAGGGTTTCCTTGAGCAAACACAATCCTTTACAGCCTATGGGACAGGGGGTGCAACATCCCAGGGAGCTGAGAGAGAGGGCCAATGTCACAGTGAGGCCACTCTCCATCATCTTTGAAAGGTGATGGAGATTGGGAGAACTCCTGGACGACTGGCAGCACCCAGATGTTCAAGGTACCTTTCAAAACTGGCCAACATATGAGCAGGGGAAGGAAAGTCTGTGCTCCACAGCATTTCCACTGGGATCCAATTTCTGGGTGTCTGAAAGAGAAAGTGGTTGGATTTACCCAGGGGACATTGTGTCTGGCCATCCTTTTGGCTTTCTGGGATGGACGCAGGAAAGCAGCAGTGGTCTTTTACCTGGAAGTCATCAAGGCTTTCAGCATCGTCCCCCACAATTTTCTTGTGTCCAAGATAGGATATTATGGTCTGCATGGGTGGATGGGTAAAAAACAGCTGGACACTCGGCCTCGGAGTGACGTGGTTAGTTCATGGTACTCTGGCTGGAGGCATCTAGCTAGTAGTGCCCTGGAGGGGTCTATCCTGTAACTTGCACTGTCTAACGTGTCTTTAATGACCCAGAGAAGATGAGAGAGTGCTTTTTCATAACATTTGCGGATGACATCACATTGAGAAGAGCAGACACGGCACTGGAGGGCAGGGTTGCCATCCCAAGGGACCTACCCAGGCTGGAGGGATGGACCAATAGGCACCTCAGGAGAACCGATGAGTCCTGACCTTGAGGTGGACTAGGCTCACACAATGATAGAGACTGCGGGAAAGGCTGTGGTGGTCCTTGGTTACATTAGGTAAAACCTGAGCCAGGAGCAAATAAGGCCAACAGCATCCTGGGCTGTATGAGCAGGAGCACAGTCAGTCTGCTCAGCCCATTTTGCACCATATCCAGAATACTTCCCTAGGTTTTGACACCCTACAATGCCAGAGAGACCTTGACAAACTGGAGCCACTTCAGTGGAAGGCCACCAAGCCCAGTGGGAGAACTTGTGCTGTGAGAAGAGGCTTAGAGAGCTGGGCTTGTTCGGACAGGAGTAGAGAAGATCTTGGGGGGAACATGCAGCAGCATTGCACGGTTCCCAAGAGGGTCAGGTGACGCTTACGTCCATGGTAGAAGACACAAGGACAAGAGGCAATGGGCTGAAACAAGAGATCGTCAGGCTAGATATAGGGAGAAACTTGTCCAGCTTAAGGATAGTCAAGCACTGGAAGCTGTTTCCCAGGGAGTGTGCACCGTGTCTATACTGGAATGTGATCGAGGCGTGTTTGAATGGAGCCCTGAGTATTCAGGTCTGACCCTGCTTTGAGCAGGTGGTTGGTGAAGACACCTACTGAGGTCCCTCCCAGCCTGAATGCCTTTAATCCAGGAATCGGTATGCCATGTCTCCTGAGATTCCTGGGAGAATCTTAGGGAGACCTAATCTTTCTGTCCAGAGAAGTGTGATTCCTCTTTAGGTGCCCGGGTCTACGTCTCCTGGCCCATGCAGTGCTTTAGGTGTGAAGATAGTGAAACGAACCTTTTGACTAGGTTAGTTTCATTTTCCATGCTAAATGCAGGGCGGATGAAGGGAGCTCAGAGCTTCCAGGCTCTCTGCTGCAGAGCTAGCACTTCAGAGAGGGGAAATGCAGGTAATGGTGTGCACCATATGAACCACTGGGTACACCACACAAAAATTCTGGCTTCCTTTGTGCCTTTGCACTCACCTGGGATTGGTCATTTGGTCGTTTTTGGCTAAAAAAGAAACATTTCCCCTATTCCACCTCCCCCTCCTCCCAAAAATAGGGAGAAAAGACACAGAACAGGGATCACGTAGGGGCCAATCTGTCTAAGAGGTGTAATCTTGAAATGATAACAAAGAGGTAGCACTGAAAGAAAAACCACTGTTCTAAGAACTTCATGCCAGAGGCTAGCTACTGAGAACTTGTAGCTATTTTGCCAATGTAGAATAATAACTGTTGGGAAGGAAATGAAAGAGTTTTAGTTCGTCATCATCATCAACATCAAGAAAAAGAAGGCGTTCCCTTACAACACTCTCCTGTTACTGCTATTGGTGATAGTACCACTAATTCCAAAACATCCTTGAGAGTTTCTTTACTTCCTCTTGGCTCCAAAGCTCAGCCTGGTCAGACCTTGAAAGGACTGCCTCAAAAGTCTCTGCAACCCAAATCTCTCCACCCTTCTGTCAGCCACGCTCTTTTAACCCAGGAGACTTCTCCCCATCCCTTCAGCACACTGCCTGGTCTGCTTTTAGCTGTGTGAAGTCAGGGTACTCCCTTGCACAACCTCCCCTACAAAAGTCTTGTCTATGTGCTGATCCCACTTGTATCACCTCATCTGCTCCTTCTGCAGAGCTCCACGGGATGGGCAGTTTTCCTGTTTCTTTCACACCCATTCACCTTCACAACCTTTTTGTGTTGTATGCATACCAAATACTGTCTGAAGCGACACAGCTTCACCCATTTCCAATTGCAGGCTGTGTTATTTCCCCTCTTGGAGCACACATTCTGAAAAGCTGCTCCATATCTGGAAACACACTTCAATACTGCCAACACAGCTGGGTTAAAAAAGAAAAAAGCCATGCTGGGCTAGTTTTTCAAAGAGACAGTTTCAGAGTGGCAAAGCAGATTCAATTCATTAATTCTGAGGGCTGAGTTACAAAGAGAGAGGAAAAAATGGTGAAGCTGTATTGTCCAAACTCACAAGTTCTCTGTCTTTAAAGAGAACGTCCCACAGCCTCTGTTATGTTTTCATTAGTTGGCTCTATAGTAAGTTGGGTTTATTGGACCTCTTGGCTCGAGCCTGCTGCATTCACGTTTCTAGCAAGGGGAAAACCTCCAGTTCAGTAGTTAAACATTTTTCTTGCCCATCCCGCCTGGAGATCCAGGACGGTTGTGTCACACAATAGCCAGCGTCAGGGGGAAGATGGAGGTACTGTGAATTTAATACATTTGGCCTCAAATGGAAGCTCGAATCCTGAGCTGGCAGGACAACATTGGCTGCAGTTAGACATAACTTTCTTGACATGACTGTGAGTTCAGACCTAGTTGATGATGTTTCTCACACAGCTCAATGAGGAGGGCAGTGTGTCAGGAGACAGGGAGAAGAGTGCACGCTTCAGCTTCCCCAATCCCATGACAGTGCCCAAACCATCCTTCCCTCGGCCTCTGGCATCCCATTTGTTGAGATGCAAACCTCATGGGTCTTCTGTCCATAAGGCATCCATAATCCTTCAGGTGTTTCTGTGATTTTCCTAAGAATGGCAGTATCTATGGAAATAAAGAAAAAGTAGCAGTCTGCTTCTGTAGTAGCAACTCTGGGCAATACTGATTAAATCAGTATTTGCCATATAACCATGATAGCCCATCCTGAAGAACACAGCTAAAGCAGTTCAGATGAAGGGTGGTCTTGCAAATGTCACCCTCCTTGTCCCCACAGTGGCATGGACACTGCTGGTTTCCCTCTCCAGAGAGTGGCAGAGGCTGGATCCCCTGCTCAGGACAGAGTCCTTGCCAGGAAGACACAGCTGTGGGTGTAGCTCGTCAGGTTCTTACAACATTCCACTGGGCATCAGTTCTGATTTATTTGATGCTTTACTGTGACTACTCTTTCTGCCCAGAAGATCATCAAAAGACAACCGTTTCCTAAGAGATGGTCATAAAGGCCCTGTTATGGCCATGAAAGCTCACCATGAGCTCTGGAGCGAAGAGGAGGAGGAGGACAAAGAGGTTTGTCCCTGGAATAAGGCCAGAAGAAGAGTCCATTTTGTTCAAATCATCGATGATACAGCTGTTTCCATCGTGTGTGCATGACTCAGCCTGGCAGATGGGGAATGTCCACCGCTGGGTAAGGGTGGCTGTGCTTGGTCATACCCCATGAGCTGATGTTGCTCTCTTCCCCTCCTTCACCCCCACACTTGGATGGACCTCAGGAAACATCCCTGAGCCTGGAGGATGCACGAACCTCCTGAGTGAGGTACCATCACGTGAGAGCTTTGGCATCTCATGTAGCACTACAGGCCTGTATTTCACCAAGAAATTGAGTAGCTTCTATGAATTAGAGTAGGCAATGTGGGGATGTTCATGAAATCACCATTATTATAATCAATGGCGAACTAGTAAACCTGGCTGATGAAAAAGAGAGAAACTTTGATCTCCTTAGGGAACATGACTCCATTAAATCAATGAATCCCTGCGTAGGCTGCCCAGAACATAAAAAAATAGGTACAGGTTCAGTCATCCTAAATGTGGGCATCTGCTGTCATTTCAGTCAGCCAAAGGGATTCCCCACCAGCCTCCAAGACAGTGCCCCCAGATGCTGCCCTGTCTCTCAGCACTGCTCCACTAGAGCTTGAAGATAGCTACACATATCTTGGACCACCTCTGGCATTTCAAATGTCACCAGGTGTTTGTGTCTGAACAGCTCACGGCTGCCATCCATCACCATTAATTCCCAGGGGAGCTGAGACAAGGAGCTCACATGCAGGTGCCTGTTTTGTGCACACCTGAAGTGAAGCGAGAGGAATCTCACCTCCTGTGGGTTTGTGGTGTGCATGGGAAGGAGCTGAGTCCCCTTCTAGCCCCAGGACTGCAAACCTGGGATGTGATGCCGCGAATGAGACAGACGAATCCTTTCCCTCAGCAAGAGTAAAGGAGATCCCTGCCCGTCACTGTCTGGGTGTCCTGCCTAATGGTGGGTTGAGGAAAGGTGATTATTAGACCTGACTGTTTTTCTGATATGAGAAGTTACATTGCTGGAATGAAGTGTCTCTCCCCAGCTGAGGAAGGGAACAGCAGTGATTCCTTCAGCCTGTTTCACAGCAGGTTCCCCTGGAGCCCCAGGGACACCTGGAGGGAGCCCAGAGGGGACAGAGAGAGTCACAACTTGGGCTGGTCCTCTGCTGCTGAGCTGGGCTGGGCTCTTGGGATGGAGGGAGGGAGCTGATGGCAAGCAGGCAGCTCTGCAGAGAGACAGTTCTGCCCAAGAGCAGCTCCTCTGTAAAGCACAGCAGGGCTGAAGGCACTGCCTGCAGGCAGCAAGGGGAGAGGAGCGAGGCGGAGAGGGCTTAAAGGCAGTGTGGAGTGGGAGGATGCTGAGAGTTGACTGGAAGAGAAATCTTCACAGCCCTCTACATGGTAAGTCTCTGGACGTAGGGCAAGCAGATGAGTGCACAGAGGGGTCTTCCAATGTTGGTAAATGTCACAGCTTATAGGACCTTTCAGAACTGCTCTCCCGATTTTTCTGGTGTGGAGAAGGATGACATGCTTCCTAGCCAGGCTTCCTTGCTGGACCGTCAGAGGGACAGGGCATGACTGCTGCCTTCTCCCGGGGATGGCTGCAGGGGTTTGAAGCTGGCTGTGCACCCACGGGGCTGTGTGCCGGGGCAGGGACTCTGCCGCCAGCCAGGGTCGGTGCTCAGCCTCCCTGGGGAGCTCCCCACGGCGCTGTGGGGAGAAGTTGAGTGGAAGGAGCAACCCCTGACCGAGCAGGGCAGAGCAGGGTCTTTTTGCTGTCAAGAGGGTGCTGCGTGGGTCAGGGCTGCTCACTGCTCCAGATCACTGCCAGGACATTTCCGAGGGGACTTTTCAAGAGGAAAGTCAAGACTTGGGCTGCCTGCATCAGCGTGTGCATTCCTGAGTCTGAGCTTTCATTTTTATGGTCTTTGGAGAGGAGGGAGTGGTGATGGATCTGTCATGCTTGGAACAAGGCTCTGGGGAGCCATCCTTCTGCGCTGTGAGATCCTCGCTCCAGCTGACCCAGCTTATGTTTCCAGAGGAGACCTTCCTAAAGGAAGGTCAATGAAGTTGCTGCTTGAGAAAAAACCTTCCTTTCGGAACCTCTGTTTTTAATTTTCTGCTGTTTGATTGGGAAGGGGGAAGTGAAAATGATTGAGACTCCTAAACCATCTCTGTAAGAGATCTATAGGTCTGCAGGGAACCTCAGCAAGTCCCTCCCCTCCCTCACATGTAGACAAACCAACCTGACCGTTCAAGCTTCAACAAGGCTGTTTCCACACACCCCACAGATTTATCAAATGCCGAGGTGCCTCTGGGCAGTGCCCTGCTGCTGTGGGGTTTCTGCAGGGCAGAGCTGGTCACACAGGGGCTGGGATGGGGTTTGTGAGCTCTGGCATGGAGGAGACGTGGGGACAGAGAAACAGCTCCTGGCAGGGAGAGCTCCAGGCAGCAGAGACATGGGCAGGAAGGGATGAAACTGCTGAGGGAAACCCTGTTACAGGGGAAATACGAACACCTCCTCGCCACTCCCTGCAGTACGGATACGTTCCCTGAGCAATCCCCCTCATTTGTCCTCTCCCACCCAGTACAGCCCTTGGCCCACACCTCTGCAAAATCCTGGGCATGAGCTGCCTCCTGGGCAGCCAGACCCCCAGAAGAAGAAATGTGTGCTTCTGCTGCACGTGCCCGTTTCCCTCTGCCCAGCAAAGGGCTGAGAGCAACCGCTCGGCGATGTCGCTGCCTGGGAGGCAATGTGCACAGCTGGGCAAGGTGAAATCTCTTCTGTTTGCCTGTCTGCCTCACCTCTACCCTCACCTGGCAATACAATCATGGTATTTTTACTTTTCATTCCACCTCACCGTGTTGCTCTGACTCTGAGGCTCTTGGGTATGTCAGTGTGGGGGGGTGGAGGGGATGGGGTTCAGCTGAAGTTCAGACACTGACCCTGAGGGTCCTGCAGAGGTGCCCAAGACCCCTCCAAACGTGTGGGGCTCTGGGCAGCGCAGTCAGTGGTGCTGGGAAATGATCTGTCTCTCCCTTCCTCAGTCCTGATCTTTAGGGCACTTCACTATCTCCCAGAGGTGTCTTTACAGGCATGATGCTGCTGACCAGAAGGGAACATAGGATCTCTCTCACAGGATCTTTGAGATACCCAAGAACCATTTTGAGAAGCCGCAGAGATGCTAAGGCTGTGAACAGCCTGCTGGGAAGCTTCATATGTATGCAGCTGATAGGAACCCTGCTTGTCCTTGGCTAGCGCAAAGAGTTGAGCCTTTCTTCAGGTGTTGGCACCCACATCGTGAAGTCCTCGGTGTGCTCATTGGAATGAGGAGCCAGTTCCTGCCCCACCAGGAAAGGTTCATTTTCCCATCTACAGGGTGTTGCATGGGTGATGGCTGCCCCCAGCTCCAGCTCACCCATGTCCGGAGGGGATCTTTCAAGAGGATGGAGAAGGCAGGGATTACATTAGCAGAAGGACCCTTCCAGAGGCTGTGCTTTCAGTTTCCTAATTGCTGCAGGGGAAAAAGAGAAATACATTTTTGTCTGTGAAGGAGGTGGAGACTGCAGACAGCTCCAACTTCACCTCTCCAGCCTCTCCAGGGTGGGTCTGAGCAGCTCCTGCGGTGCTGCAACCCCCGAGATGCCCTGGGACAGTGCTATTCAAGCAGGAGGTGTCTGCAGGGCAGAGCTGAGTGCTCAGTGTGTGGGATGGGGTCTGTGAGCACTGACAGGGAAGAGATGGGGGGGTAGAGGAACAGCTCCCAGGTGTGACTCCAGGCAGCAGGGATGTGGTCAGAGGGAAAGGGAACTGCTATGGTATGCTGGGGCAGGTGGGAGCATCACTTTGTCCTCTCCATTGCAGATGCCTTCCACTGAGAAAACCCCCCTTATCTCTCCTCTCCCACCCAGCAACGCTCTCTACCCTCATGGCCATGGGATCTAGGGCAGCCAGACCCCACTGTTGCAGAGGTGCTTTTCTCCTGCCACGTGCCCATTTCCTGCTGCCCGACAAAGGGGCTGAGTGTAACAGCCCTGCGTTGTCACCACCTGGGAGGTGGGGGGCACAGCTGGGGAAGGTGAACACTTTCCTGAGTGCCTGGCTGTCTCTCTTCCCTTTCCTCCCTTAGGAAAAAGGGTCTTGGTATTGCTCCATGTTTCCCCACCCATCCATCCTTGTCCTTGTGTCATAGTTGTTCTTCAGAGGGATTCCAGACACCACCCCTGAGGGTCCTGCCGTGCGGGGATCTGTGTGGGAGCAAGGAGTCCAAGTCCCCTTCTATCCCGTGAGGCTCCGAGCACGCACTGTGTGAGGGGTGGGGAGCGAGATGGTTCTCCCTGGGCTATCCAGTCCAGGGGCCAGCTACCCTCCCGAAGGCCACAGCACTCCCTTGTGATATTTACTTGTAGCTGAATGTTGTAAAGATATGATGCAGAGGTGTAAAGGTCATGGAGATGCTGCCAGGCAGCTGTACGTAGGCAGCCTGAAGAAGTGCCGTGGCTCCTTGCAAGAATGTGAGTGCTGAGACCTCCCTCAGCTGTCAGCACCCACATCCCAGAGCCTCCTTGGTCTAGTCGTTGGAGCCAGGAGGTGTGTCACCCTCTCTCCATCACCCTCTGCACGCGAGGGGCGAGAAAGAGGAAGGAGCTTGGGGATCTCCCTTGGAAACCACAACCTCCCACCCTCCCAAACATCCAGACAAGTCATCTCTCCAGACTCTGCAGTGAGGCGCAGAGCATCCATCCATCTCTCGGGACTCACTAGTGTATCCACCAGTGTTTATTTTGAGAGCAGTGGAAAAGCCAAGGCTTTCTGCCCCTTCAAAAAACATGCTCCCGGTGTGATGGGAACATCTGAAACCTACGTAATTGCACCAGTATGCAATGACTGACCCGGTGTTGCAGCCCATCTTCTGAAGAATGGGCTATGAAGCTATGGAGCAGCCCTTCTGCGTGATGGGTGCACTTCACCTAGGTGAGGAGGTGTTCATAGTGACAGTGCTGTTTCCTCACCCTCCACCCCCCTCACTCATACTACTATGCCTGGAGATGCAGTACAGGTGACAGACTGAGGTGAGAAAGGGTCTTTCTCAGTCGTTACTGACTCTTGGCTGTGCGAGAGGGTGAAGGTGAAGGAGATGAATCCCTCACGGGGATCTTGTCTCTCAGGGGCAGATGAGCACAGGTCCTAATGTCATTTTTCACTATAGGGCTTGGAGAGTATTCCCAGATAGTCACTGCTACAAATCCTCTTCTCTCGCCTCAGAGCGTCCATCTGCAGGAGCCGTCCCCAAACCATGAGCTGTTTGCAGCCTCCAGGTGTCCACTTCTGTAGAGCAGGGCTGAGTCCTCAGAGTTAGTGCGCTCACCCAGCACAGAGCAGAGCTCAAGGCAGGGAGCTGCAAGTGTGTCATCCTGAGAAGGAGACACTCAATGCGTGTGCAGGCTGTCTATGAGAAATGGAGAGGGCTTTGCTCAGAGACCCTGTCCTGACTCCTCTGTGTCTTTTCCTTCTTGGACAGGCCTCCATGCACATGTCCAATGGCAGCTCCATCACCGAATTCCTCCTCCTGGCATTGGCGGACACACGGGAGATGCAGCTCTTGTGCTTCTGGCTCTTCCTGGGCATCTACCTGGCTGCCCTCCTGGGCAATGGCCTCATCATCACCACCATTGCCTGTGACCACCACCTCCACACCCCCATGTACTTCTTCCTCCTCAACCTCTCCCTCCTTGACCTGGGTTTCATCTCCACCACTCTCCCAAAGTCCATGGCCAATTCCCTGTGGGACACCAGGGCCATCTCCTATGGGGGATGTGCTGCTCAGATCTTTTTCTTTCTCTTCTTCATTGTAGGGGAGTACTGCCTTCTTACAGTCATGTCCTACGACCGCTACGTTGCCATCTGCAAACCCCTGCACTACGGGACCCTCCTGGGCAGCAGAGCTTGTGTCCACATGGCAGCAGCTGCCTGGGGCAGTGGGTTTCTCAATGCTCTGCTGCATGTGGCCAACACATTTTCCCTACTGCTCTGCCAAGGCAATGCAGTGGACCAGTTCTTCTGTGAAATTCCCCAGATCCTCAAGCTCTCCTGCTCAGAATCCTACCTCAGGGAAGTTGGGGCTACTGTCGTTAGTGTCTTTTTTGGTTTTGGATGTTTTGTTTTCATTGTGCTGTCCTATGTGCAGATCTTCAGGGCTGTGCTGAGGATCCCCTCTGAGCAGGGACGGCACAAAGCCTTTTCCACCTGCCTCCCTCACCTGGTCGTGGTCTCCCTCCTTACCAGCACCGGCATATTTGCCTATGTGAAGCCCCCCTCCATCTCCTCCCCATCTTTGGACCTGGTGCTGGCAGTTCTCTACTCGGTGGTGCCTCCAGCAGTGAACCCCCTCATCTACAGCGTGAGGAACCAGGAGTTCAAGAATGCCATTAGGAAAGTGTTTGCATGGATGTGTTTCAATACTGATAAACTTCCAATCTCTCTTCACAAATGAATCCCAAAGTATCACATACCAGGCCCATGCTTTTGTGGTTTTTTTGGTTGTTTTTTCTTTGTATTTTTTGGTTTTTCTTATCAATAGTGATAACGTTATTTGTGAATTTAATAATCCTAGAGAAATATTTGGATTTCCTTCACTTCACCCAAAGCATGAACCTACAATATCTCACCTGGAACCCATATAAAAATGTGTCTAACACTGAGTCAGAGCTGAGACCCCCCCTAGCATCTGTGGAATTATTGCTGGAGGTGACTTCGAAATTAAATTTATATTTGCATTTTAAGGAAAGGTACAGCATTGAAGGAACTTTGGGGTGGAGTATGGCAGTTACAGAAGGGTTCCATTCCACAGAAGCTCCCCAGGCAACCTTAGGTGTTGGCAACACCAGGGGAGCTTGGTGTGCTGACTCTAAGAGAAACTGCACGGAGGGTGGAGCGGAGTGAAGACACCGCGGCCAGGCTCTGTGATAAGATGGGAACTGGAAGGTACTATGGAACATGGAGGTGGAGACTCATCCTGATAATTAGGATACGCAACTGGTCAAAGACAATGCTATTGTACAAGGACCTTTCAAGTATACAATAACCTATTTAGTGTGTGTACTGGTGTGTAGTGAACTATATTAGAATTTGATAAATGTGCATTGATTTTCCTTGAAATGGACCAACAGTCTGTCATTTTTTGACAAAATGCTATTCTTTGGGTGAACTTTGCTCATTATAATCTCATTATAATACCGAAACACACCTCCATCCCAAAAGCTACCCGCCTCCAAGGTGCGACCACCCCTCACTGAGCCTGCGCTCTGAAATTTTGCTAGTCTATACCTTTAAAAGCAAAGCAAGAAACTTTTACACCACTTACAACAAAGATACGTATGACTAGTGTCACTCAAACTCCACCTGAAATGTGAAAATAGTATAAAATGGCTTAAGAGAGGAGGGATGACCGGGACACAGACCACCTTTGACACTTGGGGTCAGTCGACAGGCTGAGCCTCTCTTAACCCGTAACAGGGACACCTTTGGGTAAGATCTGAACACTTGGTTGTTCCGAGTGCTTCCCCGGCAGACAGAAATCTCTATAGAGTTGTTCTGTAACTTAATGCATTTGTAGCCAGGCTATATTACTCATCTTCTTGGTATGTGCACATGCTTTGCGGGCAGTAATTCTATCACCGGCAATCCAAAAGAACTTGTGCATCTGTTGCTTCAATAAACTGCACTATTCATTAATCTAGCCGAGTGACTTCTCATTAAATGCAACCAAATTCCTTAAGTGTGGCTGTGCTAGTTCATGGAGTGCAACTAGACTGAAAGTGTATGGTGTTACGAGTGCATCCGTAATCGTGAGAGTTCAATATATTGAACACGACCGGGTTTGTAACACTGAATTGGGCATCACTCAGAATCTAAGCCCAGCTGCCCCCAGCCCCTCTGATACCTGAGGACAAGCTGGAACGCAGCGGGGTTTCTTTTCTGCCAAATTCCTTTGCCCTTTAACGCAACAGCATCTCGGTAATAAAAAGGGATCTCCCCATGTACTGCCTGATGGCTGGGCTCCTCCTCAAAACTTGGTGTCAGGAACAGATCCAAGGAATTGCGTCCCAGAAAGGGCCCTTTACTCTCTGGGTTCAGGGGCAAGAAGCTCATTGTCATGTTGTGACCTCTTAGAGATGGAGGTTGGATTTAACATTCAGCTATTGGTGTCTAGTGGTGATAGAGCTGGTGACTGCTCACTGAAGTACGTACCCAGGTCTCTCCCACATGGGACATGGCAGCCGATGTCCTTCAAGAGAGGAATCCCGAGCCACCTGGAGAGCCTGGGGGATCTCCATGGACAGCCTGTGCCTAGCGTGGGAAGAGAATGGAGCTCCCCAAAGTGAGAGCGTGTCCAGGATAGTGTCACCCAAAGGTAAAGTGTAAAGTGCTCAGAGCACTGCAGCACTCTGCGGTCAGCACTGCCATGGGGCTAGGGGAGTGGGGAGAGCTGGGGAGGGATTGGGCTGGGCTGGAGTGTGCTCAGGAGAGGACAATGCCGGTGTAGAGCTAAGCTGTGTGAGTGTGCAGGGTGGGGCACAGAGCAGGGTGCTCATGGTGCAGAGCAAGGTGACACGGTGAAGGAAGCAAGGCACCATAGGTGCAAAAGAGAGGGTCCCCATCGGTGTCAAGTTCCCTGGACACCCCAGGGAAGCTGCCCCAGGGAAATTGTCCCAGACCAGACCCACACACTGGTCATTTCCATCATTTCCATCTCTGGCCATACACGCTAGCCCTGAGGAGGGGACCTTTGCTTCATGGTCACCTCTGTCCTCCTTCGGGGCTCAGTGATACCCAACTCAACCACCATTATTAGGAAAAAGGAAACTGGTTTCCTACTGACTCTCATTACATGCCAAGTCCCAGAGCTCGTGCCACAGCTGGTCTCTCAGCCAAGCCCATTCCCAGAGAGCTCCAGCTAGATCAGGTGCTCATGCCTTGTCTCTACGAATTTTGAAAAACTCCATTGACTGAGATCCCACCAATCGTCCTCAGTCTTTGCTCCAGTGTTTGGCTCTGAGGGATTTCTCAAAACCCCAGCTCTCTCAGCCTCTCCTTGCACATAATGTGCTCCAGGCCCCAATCACCCTTCTGGCCTCTGCAGGACTCGCCCCAGTCTGTCAGGGTCTTTTTTGTGCCAGAGAGCTCCCTACTTGATACAGCAGTCCCAATCCTGTCCTGTAGTGGGTTAACTTTGGCCAGCAGCCAGACACCCACCTGGCTGCTCACCCACTCTTCGTACTCAAAGGGAGAAGGGGAGCAAATAAGACAGAAAACATCATGGGCCAAGGTCAAAAAGGGAGTTCACTTAGTCATTACTATCATGGGCAAAGAAGAGTTGACTTGGGGAAGGTCAATTTAATTTACTGACAATTAAAAAAGATTTAGTGAGTTAGAAACTATGACAAAAATCTTAAAGACCATTCCTCCAGACCACTCCTTTTTCCCAGGCTCAAATTATTCCATTATTCCCAATTCTTCTACCCACCCCAACCCAAAGAGGAGCAGTGGGGATGGTGAATGGAGGGGTTACGGTCAGTACGTAACATCTCTGCCATTCCATCCTTCTCACAATTCTCCTCTGCTCCAGCGTGGGTCCTCTCCATGGGATCCCATGGCATTTCTGTTCAGGACTATGTGTTGTTCATTTCTTTCAGTCTTACTATTCTCCTCCATACTCAAAGAGTCACAGAATCATTGTGGTTGGAAGGGACCTCTGGAGATCATCTAGTTCTGAGGCAGGGTCAGTGATGGCAAATTGCTCGGGACCTTGTCTAGGTGGTTTTGGAATATCTCCATGGATGGAGACTCCACCACCCCTCTGGACAACCTGTTCCAGTGTTTGACCACCCTCACAGTCAAAAAGTGTTTTCTTGCATTCAGATGGAATTTTGTGTAGTTTTAGCTGTGTCCGTTCCCCCTTGTCTTGCCACTGGGATCTACTGAGAAGACTTTGGCTCCCTCATCTTCATGCTCTCCCGGGTATTTATACACATTAATAACCCCTCCCCTTAGCTTTTTCTTCTCCAGAATGAATATTCCCAGATCTCTCAGCCTTTCCTCCTGTGAAGGATGCTAGAGTCCCTTACACCAGCTTTGGGGTCCTTTGATGGACTTGCTTTATCAGGTCAAACGACTTTCTTGTACTTGGGGGCCCAGCACTGGACACAGCACTCCAGGTATGGCCTCACCAGTGCTGAGGAGAAGGCGAGGGTCACCTCCCTCAATATGTCAGCAATGCTTTTCCTGATGCAGCCCAGGAGGCTGTTGGCCTTTGCTGTGGGGGTGCATTGATGGCTCATGCTCAGATTGTTGTCCTCTGGGACCCCAGGTTTCTTCTCTGCAGAGCTGCTCTCTAACCAGTCAGCCCCCAGCATGACGTCCTCCCCAGTGACTTTCTCAGCAGCAGCCGCTTGTCGTTGGAGATGGGCTTCGCCTCCGTCACAGCCCCCACGGTGCTGCAGAGTCACCTGGGACAGCAAAGCCCTCTCCTGCCAGGGCTGCACAGCCCAGGCCTGTTTCTCCCTGGCCTTGGGGACTGCAGATTTGCTCTCTCTGTGGGAACCTCATTCCTCATTAAGTTGCCACCTGCCGTCCACTCCGGCATGCCTCTGCTCTGAAGCAAAGCTTTGCCACACAAGGAGCCCAATCTCTTGGTACCAGCTTTCCATGTGACAAATCTGCCCTTGGCGCTGATGCCACATCTGAGGTACCGCAGCCCAAATGGGCACCAGAGCCCGCAGCCAGGGGCACAGACAGCAGGAGCCCCGTGTGCCATAACAAAGCTGTGGTGTTGGTGGAATAAGAGCTGAGGTGGGAAGGACAGCTCACACAGCTTTTGTGGTGGGTAGAGATGCAGCATCTTTTGGAGAGACCAACAGGGAGGACAAGGAGGGCGGGATGTCCTGGGTGACGACAGGGCAGCTCAGATATATGGAGCTCCTCTGTGGGACAGGCAACAGGTTAAGGGGGAACTTCTGTGGGTGGGTGTGACTGTTCACTCCACTCCTGCTTAGACTGTGGCTAACCCAGCTCGTGCTAAGGCCTGATGTATGCTGGGAGCAGCGCCATTAGGTCAAAGCGAGAGCACCACGGAGGCAGGACAGGTGGCCAGAAAGAGCTAAAAGGCCACGATGCAGCCATTATCACCTGCATACTGCTGTCTCCAGCAGCCATTATCTTTTGTCTGGCAGTTTCCTCAGAATCCACTAACTTACAGAAATGTTATAGACCAAACCTCCAAGCTGGAGGGTATAAAACACCCGCTTACCCCAAAAAGGTTTTGAAGTGGATCCAACAGCAGCTGGACTGCTGAGGCTTTCATGCTTCCCGATGCAATACAGGGGACGCCCACACGGTGACAGAAAAGGAAGGATGAGCACTCTTACCATCAGCTAGGTAACTAATTCTTTTCCTTTTGCTCATAGGTGCATGATACTAAGAGTTACAGGTTATAAGTTTTATGATTTGCATGGTGAATAAGTGAACTCACGTGATAGACTAGTCTGGTTGAGAGGCGATTGAGCCCGTTTGTCACGTTTGTTTATCGTATTTCTGAATGAGCTCATGAAATAAAGTTTAAATCACAGAGGACATTGTCCTGTAAATTTGAGAGACCCAAATGGCCTGTAACAGTGGGTCAAAGGAGAGGCCAGAAAGTATGACACTGGTACGTATTCAGTTTGGTTTGAAGCCAGCCAGCAGCTAAGCACCCACAGAGTCATTTGCTCCCTCCTCCCTGCCCCCACCACCCCCAAAGGGATGGGGGAGAGAATCAGAAGCACACAAGAGAGAAAACTCATGGGTCAAGACGAAGACAGTTTAATAGATGAAGCAAAAGCTGTGTGTGCAAGCAAAGCAAAATGAGGAATTCAGGCGCTACGTCCCATCGGCAAGCAGATGTTTCGCCATTTCAAGGAGAATGGCTTCATCACAGGTATCAGCTACGTGGGAAGACAAATGCCATGACCACGACTGTCTCCCCTTTTTCATTTCTTCATTGAGGGTTGGGGTTTTTTGTGTTTTGCTGAGGCTAACATCATAGGTATGGAATATCCCTTTGGTCATTTTGTGTCAGCTATCCCAGCTGTGCCCCTGACAACTTCTTGCATACCCCCAGCCTACTTTCTGTGGGGGCAGAGTGTGAGAGAGAGAACGCCTTCACGCTCTGCAAGGACTGTTCAGCAACAGCAAAAACACTGGTGTGTTATCAGAGCTGTTTTAGTAACAAACCCAAAGCACAGCACCATATGTGCTGCGATGAAGTAAATTAACTCCCTCCCAGCCAGATCCAGGACCGAGTTACAGGTCATAGAGTCAGGGTGAGGAATGAACAGTGTCTTATTTAAATGACCTGAGGAAATCTGTGGATCGTAGAACCTGGCTTTTATGGGGGACGCAGTCTCCTTGGTAGTCACTGGTCAAGTGAGACGGCAGGATGCAAACCATCCAGGAAATTTCTTGTGGTGTTTGCAGAAACGTTCTTAGCACAGCCGCCAAACGGTCCTTTCAGTCTTCTGCTCACCGGGACCTGGTAGTCCCAAAAGAGGAAGAGATGGTCAGGGATGTGAAGAGCAGTGTTCGCCTTGACTGTGGTGACCATGAAATTGTGATCTCCCGCATCCCCGGGGATGTGGGAAGGAGAGTAACAGAGCACAGACCCTGGACATCAGGGAATGAGACCTTGGCCTATTGGGGGCACTGGAAGGTGGGATCCCGTGGGGGCAGTGCCAAGGCCCTGAGAGCATCCATAAGGCTTCATGACCCTGACCAGCCTCACCTGTGGCCTCGACCCACAACTCCGTCCATGGGCCCAGCAGACCATTTAAACCCAGGCCCGAGTTTCAGCCCCACCTTGATCTATGCTGTAGGTGTACAGACACAGCCATAGACACAGCCTTGCCAGACCATGGACCTTGTTGTTTCGGGCTTGGAGACTCACTTCCCAGCTTGGTTCTTTATGGGATGTTCAATGACATGACACCGTGGCCCTCCAAGTGCCAGACTCCAGCTGATTGGGATCCTAACATCCAGGCTCAAAGATTGTTATTATCTGAATACCAGCGACTGATTTTGTATGGTGTCCGGAATGCAATTCCAAAACCAAAGAATTGGTCTAAATTGTATCAGGTCATTCAAGGAAAGAATGAGGACCCCTCTTCTTTCTTTGAAAGATTCATGGAGGCTGCGAGAAAATATACTGATTTGAATGCAGACAATGAAGCAGATGCTGTCTCGTTGATCCGCATCTTTATGGAACAGTCTAATGCGGACATAAAACAGAAATTACAGAAACCGGAGGGGGCAGACGCTCGTTCATTGGATAAAATGTTAGAGCATGCCTGGAAAGTGTATAACAACAGGGAAAACGTGGAGGAAGTGAAGCAGAGAAAAGAAAGGCTTAAAGATAATAAGATGCTGTCATTAGCCATAGCCCAAGAAACTAGCAAATTCACAATCCCCGTAAAGGGAAAAAGATTTCCTGGTGGATTGCGGAGGGTTGAAGTACTGCTGGAGGTGGATCAGTGTGCTTACTGCAGGCAATAAGGACACTGGAAAAGGGAGTGCCCGCAGCTGAAAAGACAGAGTCATAAGGAGATGCCAAATCAGGCTGCTAAAATGATGACAATAGATTCAGACTGAGGGAGACTGCGGGAAAAATCAGAACCCGCCCCAAAAGAACACCTGGTTATAGCAAAGTTGGGGAATGAAAACGTAAAATTTTTAATAGATACAGGGGCCACTTATTCGGTATTAAATACATGTGAAGCTAATTTGAGTAATCAGAGTACTTCTATTATTGGTGCCACACGGCGGAGAGAAAATCGGCTGCTTTTCCAGCCTTTAAAGTTTAAAATTGGGAAAAGGGTGTTAACCCATCAATTTCTTTATATCACAGATTGCCTTGTGCCGCTATTAGGATGAGATTTATTAAGCAAATTAAATGTACAAATTATTACTTTCAAAGAAGGAAAAATCCGAGTTCATATTCCTGAAAGTAAAGGTTTGGATGCTCCAGTTTTTATGTTACAGAAGGAAGTTGAGAGTGTGCACATACCAGAAGAAGTTGAACAGGCTGTAACACCTCTAGTATGGGCTTCAGGAGTACCAAGATGATCCCTAGTGGCGGAACCAGTAATCATTCAGTTGAAACCAGACGCCAGACCTGTAAGACGAAAACAGTATCCAATGAAATTAGAGGCAAGAAAAGGATTAGAACCTTTAATAGAATGATTTATAAATTTTGGATAGTTAAAGGAGTGTCAGTCAGAATACAACACCCCGATTGTGCCAACTAAAAAGCCGCATTCAGAAGAATAAAGACTGGTCCAGGACCTAAGGGCTATAAACCAAATTGTACAGGATGTTCACCCAGTAGTGGCAAATCCACACACTCTCTTGACCACTTTGAAGGCAACAGACAAATGGTTCACTGTACTGGACTTAAAAGATGCTTTCTTTTGCTGTCCACTAGCAACTGCAAGTCAAGTACTGTTCCCTTTTGAGTGGGAGAGCCCTAAGGCAGGTAGAAAGACCCAGTTGTGTTGGACAGTATTACCACAAGGATTTAAGAACAGTCCTACAATCTTTGGAAATCAATTAGCCAAGGAATTAGAGGATTGGCAAAAGATGCATAAAACATCACCTTGCTACAATATGTAGATGACATACTGTTAGCCGCAAGTGACAAGAAGAATTCCATACGCATGACTATAGAGCTCCTAGACTTTTTGGGGTCAGCAGGGTACAAGGTGTCCCGGAAAAAGGCACAAATCGCCCAGCAAGAGGTAATGTATCTAGAGTACACAATTTCCCAAGGCCAACGTAGTCTTGGAACTGAAAGAAAAGAGGCCATCTGCCAAATCCCCGAACCAAGATCAAAACAAGAGCTCAGAGCATTTCTGGGAATGGCCGGATGGTGTCGCCTGTGGATAATAGACTTTGGACTCACTGCCAAACCCTTATATGAAGCTGTACAAGGGGAAAGAAATCTCCTTGTCTGGACTCAGGAGTGCAGAGATGCATTCATAAAATTGAAACAGGCCTTAATGAATGCTCCAGCTTTAGGCCTTCCGAATTTGGAAAAACCATTTGAACTGTTTGTGCATGGAAGGCTGCATATTGCCTTAGGGGTATTGGCCCAGAAGTTGGGATCATGGAAAAGACCCGTGGGGTATTTTTCAAGACAGTTAGATAATGTTAGCAGAGGATGGCCAGCATGTGTCCGAGCAGTGGCAGCTACAGTATTATTGATCCAAGAGGCCCGAAAAATTGACACTTGGGCAGAAATTAACCGTATTTGTACCCCATGCAGTTACAGCAGTACTGGAACAAAAAGGAGGACACTGGTTGTCACCAAGCCGGATGCTGAAGTATCACAGAATCACAGAATCACTAAGTTGGAAAAGACCTGTAAGATCATCAAGTCCAACCATTACACAAAAAAAAAAAAAAAAAAACCAAAATGCAAAAAACCAAAACCCCACACCCACCCACACCACACAGCACCATGCCCATCAAGCCACGTCCCACAATGCCATATCCACACGCTCCTCGAATACCTCCAGGGAGGGTGACTCCACCACCTCCCTGGGCAGCTTATTCCAGTGTCTCACCACTCTCTCAGTAAAGAAATTTTTCCTAATATCCAGCCTGAATCTCCCCTGCAGCAACTTGAGGCCATTTCCTCTTGTCCTGTCACTAGTCACTTGGGAGAAGAGACCAACACCCACCTCCCCACAACCCCCTTTCAGGTAGTTGTAGAGAGCGATAAGGTCTCCCCTCAGCCTCCTCTTCTCCAGACTGAACAACCCCAGCTCCCTCAGCCGCTCCTCATCAGATTTGTGCTCCAGACCCCTCACCAGCTTCGTTGCCCTTCTTTGGACACACTCCAGCACCTCAATGTCCTTCTTGGAGTGAGGGGCCCAAAACTGAACACAGCATTTGAGGTGCGGCCTCACCCGCGCCGAGTACAGGGGCACGATCACCTCCCTACTCCTGCTGGCCACACTCTTTCTGATACAGGCCAGGATGCCATTGGCCTTCTTGGCCACCTGGGCACACTGCTGGCTCATATTCAGCCGGCTGTCAATCAACACCCCTAGGTCCTTTTCTGCGGGGGAGCTTTCCAGCCACTCGTCTCTAAGCCTGTAGCGTTGCTTGGGGTTGTTGTGGCCAAAGTGGAGAACCCGGCACTTGGCCTTACTGAAATTCTTCCAGTTGGCGTGGGCCCATCCATCCAGCCTGTCCAGATCCCTCTGCAGAGCCTTCTGACCCTTGAGCAGATCAACACTCCCTCCCAACTTGGTGTCATCTGCAAACTTGCTGAGGGTGCACTCTATCCCCTCATCCAGATCATCAATAAAGATATTAAACAAGACCGGCCCCAAAACTGAGCCCTGGGGGACTCCGCTTGTGACCAGCCGCCAGCTGGATTTCACTCCATTCACTACAACTCTCTGGGCTCGGCCATCCAGCCAGTTTTTAACCCAGCGAAGAGTGCACCTGTCTAAGCCATGAGTCGCCAGCTTCTCCAGGAGAGTACTGTGGGGGACAGTGTCAAAGGCTTTGCTGAAGTCCAGGTAGACAACATCAACAGCCTTCCCCTCATCCACTAGGTGGGTCACCTGGTCATAGAAGGAGATCAGGTTGGTCAAGCAGGACCTGCCTTTCATGAACCCGTGCTGGCTTGGCCTGATCCCTTGGTTATCCTGCACGTGTCCCGTGAGCGCCCTCAAGATGAGCCTCTCCATAATCTTCCCCGGCAAGCTGTTCTGGAACAAGACGATGTGGAGCTGAAAGTAACCACAATTCTGAATCCAGCGACCTTCCTAACTACTGATCCTGGTGGGGAAGAATTAGCAGATGACTGTTTGCAAACTGTGGAACAGACATACTCCAGCAGACCAGACCTGAAAGACCTACCAATGGAAAATGAAGACTGGAACCTGTTCATAGAGGGTAGTAGCTTTATGCATAACGGAACACGAAAATCAGGTTATGCAGTAGTAACTGTTAAGGAAGTAACTGAGGCTAAAGCTTTGCCATCTAATACCTCAGCCCAGAAAGCAGAAGTCATAGCCTTGCTGAGAGCTTTAGAACTGTCAAGAGGCAAAAGTGTTAATGTCTGGACAGACTCAAAATTTGCCTTTGGAGTGGTTCACGCTCATGGAGCCATTTGGAAAGAAAGGGGACTTCTAACATCTCAGGGATCCCCAGTCAAATATGGGCCAACAATCCAACAATTACTGCAGGCAATTAATTTACCCGGATTTGTGGCAATTATACATTGCAAGGCACATCAAATTGGAAATAGCCCAATGCATATAGGGAAACGTATGGCAGATAAAGCTGCCAAAGAAGCAACTAAAGGTCAAATATTGCTCATTTTGCCAGAAAAAGTTCAGAACTTGGGACCTAAAAGTCCACAATATACAGCAGAAGGTAATCAATTAGCTAACCTGCTGAAGGCAACCAAAACCCAAGAAGGATGGTGGGTAACCCCTTCACACCAAGTAATAGTTACCCAAGAGACCATGCGTGAAATAGCCAATAGAAAACACCAAGAAACTCACTGGGGAATTGAAACAATGGTCAAGGCATTAAAACCACAAGTGCTAAGTGTTCAAATGACTGGAATAATTAAGGGCATTGTAAAGAAATGTGAGTTATGCTTAAGGAATAATCCTCACTTACCCCGAAGGCCTTTACCAGGGGTGACTAAAAGAGGAAACAGTCCAGGAGACTTCTGGCAAATAGACTTTTCTGAATTACCGTGGAAGAATGGGTACTGGTATCTTTTAGTAATGCTAGATACTTTTTCAGGTTGGCCAGAAGCTTTCCCTTGTCACACCAACAAGGCAAAAGAGGTAGCAAAAGTGCTACTTAAGGAAATAATACCAAGATTTGGGGTACCCATAGGACTGTCTTCAGATAGGGGCCCACACTTCATAGCAGAAGCTGTTCAAAGTCTAACTAAGGCATTGGGGATAAAATGGGATCTCCATACCCCATGGAGACCTCAATCAAGTGGAAGGGTAGAAAGAATGAACCGAAGTTTAAAAAGACAAATCAGTAAAATTTGTCAAGAGGCTCTGATAAAATGGCTCGAGGCTTTACCCTTAACTTTGCTACGGATACACATCCAGCCTAGATCTAAAGAAAAGGTCAGTCCTTTTGAGATCGTGTATGGTAAACCTTATCAAATGACTGAAACAGGAGTTAATCCTGACATTGCAGAGAGACATTATTTAAAAGGATATGTTATCTCTCTGGGAAAGGTTTTGTCCTCTCTTCACAGATACGTCTCTGTGAGGGCACCGCTATCTTTGGACGTGCCTGTGCATCACTACCAACCAGGGGACTGGGTGTAGCTGAAGACATGGTCAGACGAGCTGTTAAAAGAGAAGTGGAAAGGACCTCTTCAAGTTTTACTCACCACCTACACTGCTGTCAAGCTTGAAGGAGTCGCTCCGTGGATACATCACAGCAGGATAAAGCCAGCTGCATCACCACAATGGACAGTTACACAAAAGGGACCTTTACGTTTAAAATTAACATGGGAATCCTGAAGATCTGGGTTATACCTCTTGCAGCGATGTCAGGAAATGCAGAAATCGATATAGATGAAGAGGTGAATACGGATTCGGATGAAAACCTCGTTCTAACTTTAATACAAGGGTTTGGCAAAATGCATAATCTTGCCAGTGTTACAGCATGCATTCCGATCCCTCACTCGGCCAGTCAGCCTATTCCACGGGGCACTATACCAGTGAATTTATCCTTACTAGAAGACTATGACAATATCACAGGAGCCTTTAAACAGGCCAATGTTTCTTATTATTTGGACAAAGACAATAAATGTAGACAAAGAGGAAACGATGTTTTACAAGATGCTACTTCTTGGAGATCAGGGGACAGCAGAACAGTATTTGGGAGAGGCTCAGAAAAACAATATCACAGGAGCCTTTAAACAGGCCAATGTTTCTTATTATTTGGACAAAGACAATAAATGTAGACAAAGAGGAAACGATGTTTTACAAGATGCTACTTCTTGGGGATCAGGGGACAGCAGAACAGTATTTGGGAGAGGCTCAGAAAAACAGCGTCCCAAGGGATCACATCCCTTAGATGCCCAGTTTCTCCAAATAGCATTGGCAGCCTCTGGTGGGCAGGCTGCAGGATTACTGAAACTTTGTGTCACTAATAAGAGGGTACCCAATGTAACCACTGCTCCGGAATGCAACAACCTTAGAACAAAACTCAAAACTTGGACTAGACCTTTGGAGGGATACTGGAACTATACAGGGAGTGTGGATTGGTGCTTTAATTGGGGAACGAAAGTCACTTATGTTAGCCGAACCAATTGGATGTGCTCCAATGTTTTAAATTCTAGTAAAATATCAATCCTAAATTCTACCTTAACAATGATGAAACATTGCAAAAGTCAAAATTTTTCGATTAATGATTGCAAACAAGATATTCCTTCCCCAGGCTACACAACCTGGATTACATCAGATGGATATTGGACTACCCAATTACGACTTAGTACAACAACTAGACAAATAACTTCAGGATTACTGACTCTATGTCCCATACGGAAAAAGAGTCCAATCAAAGCTCAATATTGGGGATGAGTTAAAAGAAATACTGAGACAGAAGAAGATTCCGATATTTGGACGCAGCCTTCCACAGCAGTGCAATCTGAATGGGGACTTCAAAGTTACCAGGGCTGATGGCTTTAGAAAATCGAATGTTAATAGAAAATCTAACTTGGCAGGTGGAAGCCTTATCGAGAGCCACTCAAAAAAGATTCCAAACTGTAAACAAGCAAATTCAAACTAACACTAAAATACCACTCCAGAATAGACTGGTCTTGGATTTACTATTAGTCAAGGAACAAGGAGTATGTGGATATCTTAAGTTAGACCAAGGACACTGATGTATCCACATCCCTAATATCACTGGAAATCTGCAAGAACAAGTAGACAAAATGAGAAAGGTAGCAAGAGATAGTAGCGCAACAAGAGAAGTAGCTGAAAATAATTGGTTCAACAAAATTCTCCAAGAATTAAGTGGGTGGTCTTTGAAAGGATGGTTAGCTACATTGTTAGAAGGAGTAATACAGGTGATCATGATTGCGATTATTATAGGGATCTGCATAGGCTGTACTAAAAGGGCCATTGAAAGAAACATACGGAAATATTGAAAATTTGACTGCTTCAAAAGAGAGGACTGAAATCTAAGAAAATTTGACTAACCCAAAACATGACTACTACAAACAATCACTTTGACTGCATCGCAAAACTGATATAATAATACCAGAACGTCAAACTGAGCTAGTATTGAATCACTGAAAATTTCCATACTAACAATGTATAAGAAAGATAACTGATTTTTCCATAAAATTAGTTCTATAAGGCTCTTTAATAAGATAAGAATATTAATAAGTAATAGTATTTGACAAGTGTTAAGAAAATCGATAGTGATAGTATTAATGGTATTATTGCATGTTTAATGAATTAGGTTAAGAATTAAAGTATTTCATATTCTATTAGATTATAAGAAAATGAGATAGATCTAAGACTGTGTGGTAAGATTAATTGTCTTCTAATTGATGAAATCTAAGTAAAAAGTGAGACGTATGGAGATTATAGAATAAATCCACAAGTCTCAAAGAGGGGAATGTTACAGGACATCTTGAAAAATGAGTGTTAAAAGCAAGCAAGAACATATTGGGAGACAGTGTGAGAACGTCTTGGGAAACAAGTGTCGAAAACAAGTAAGAAGAATGTAGAGAAGATGCTTCATAACAACTGCACCTGCGATTAGAGATAAAGACTGCCTTCACTAACTCTCTGCTAACATGCAATAATGATTAACACAAGGACAAGTCTTAGAAAAATAGAATGGACTGCCAAAATAGTGCCCTTGAGTTAACTTGGTTCATTATAATCTCATTCTAATGCTAAAGAACACACCTCCTAGCTAGAAAAGCCCCCAACCCAGTTAAGCCCCCGACTCTCCGAGCATGCGTGGTGAATTAAGAGAACTGTAACTTTAAGATGAAGTAAGAAAAGTATTAACCAATAGTTAATTAAGGGGTAGAACCAGTAGGCATAACTAACTATGTTAACTGTTCTAAATACCTGTCATGATTTTACCCTGGTGTGCATGTTAGGAGGAGAAATCCCCCATGCACCCAGCGCTGCGATAAACCAATGTCAGCTTTCTAAACTGTCATTTGGCTTGGACGGTTTTCTTCGTTACGATTTTCGGTAACACCACCACACCTTGACAGTTCTTCCATCCATGTGGCACTTCTGTGATGGCACGCGGGGCTCCAGCTCCTCCTGTCTGTGCCCCAGGCTGAGGGCATTGGTGCACGTTTGGGCTGCTGCACCTCAGCTGCTGCCCGCTGGGGCCCACCTCAGACTTGTCACAAACTAAACTGGAACTGAGTCCCAAGACCCCATATAAGTAAAGGCTTTGCTACATGGCAGAGATGTGCTCGGAATGGATTGCAGATGGCAACGTAAAAGATGATATGCGATGTAGATGTAGATGTAGATGTAGATGTAGATGCAGATGCAGATGCAGATGTAGTTGTAGATGATGAGAAAGATGCCATGAGGGGTCCACAGAGTGAGCAAACCCTGCTCTCACTGAATCCAGATGGAAGAGGGCCTGGGCTGCCCAGCCCTGGCAGGAGACCATGAGACACCATAGTCCGTGGTGATCTAATACATATAGGTGATGGAGGAGAGAAAGAGAAGAACTTAGCTATCCTCATGCAAAATAACTCCACTGGGGCAGACGAATACCTCTATAGGCTGCTGTCTCCATACCGAGTGGGGACAAGTTTCATTCTCCTAAATGTGGCCATCTGCTGTCATTTCAGTTTACCAAAGGAATTTCCCAATGGCCTCCAAGATGGACACTGCCCTGTCCATGAGAATTGCTCCACTAGAGCCTGCAGTTTCCTGCACATACCTTGGGCCACCTCTGGCACCTCAAATGCCACCAGGTATTTGCATCTGAATTACTCAGTCCTGCCCTCCATCACCATTAATTAGCAGGGGATATGAGACAAAAAGCTCACATGCAAATGTCCATTTTTGCACACCTGGAGAGAGGCAAGAGAAATCCCACCTCCTGTGGGTTTGTGGCAGCCATGGAAGGGAGCTGAGTCCCCTTCCAGCCCCAGGACTACAAACCCAGGATGAGATGCCTCGATTGCCTCAGCTGAATCTCTTCCCTCAGAAGTGGTAAAGGAGATCCCTTATGTTCACTCTGTATTTTGCCTACTGATGAGACAGGGATAGGTTATATTTAGACTGAACTCTGAGCAGGAAAATGACAGTGCTGGAAAGAAGCATCCCTCCCCAGCTGAGAGAGGGAATATCCGTGATTCCTTCGGCCTGTTTCACAGCAAGTTCCCCTGGAGCCCCAGGGACACCTGGAGGGAGCCCAGAGGGGGCAGAGAAAGTGCTGCCTTGGGCTGGTCCTCTGCTGCTGAGCTGGGCTGGGCTCCTGGGGTGGAGGGACGGAGCTGATGGCAAGTGGGCAGTGCTGCAGAGAGACAGCTCTGCCCAGGAGCAGCTTTTCTTCAAAGCACAGCAGGGCTGAAGGCACTGCCTGCAGGCACCGAGGGGAGAGGATCGAGGCAGAGAGACTTCAAAGGCAGCGTGGAGTTGGAGGACAGAGGAGAGTTCACTGGAAGAGAAATCTTCACAGCCCTCTATATGGTAAGTCTCTGAGCTGCAGGGCAATAATAATGAGTATTCTGCAGGGGTCTCCTAGACCTGGTTCATCCCATAGCCTGTAGGAAATTCCAGGAGGACTCTCACAGATTCCCTAGTATGGAGGAGAAGGATGTGCTCCACAGCAGGGATTCCTCCCTGCACTGTCAGAGGGACAGGGCACGATGGCTGCCTTCTCCCGGGGATGGCTGCAGGGGTGTGAAGGTGGGTGTGCATCCAGGGGTGCCCAGGGCTGTCCTTCAGAGCAGGGTCCCTGCACCCCAGGGGACTGTGAGCCGGGGCAGGGACTCCTCTGCCTGCCAGGGTCAGCACTCAGCCTGCCCAGGGAGCTCCCCAGGGCACTGTGGGGAGAAGCTCAGGGTGGAAGGAGTGCTGCTAGCCAGGCAGGGTCCTTCTGCTGTTGAGAGGGTGCTGTGTGTGTCAGGGCCGCTCACAGCTCCACATCACCCCCAGCATATTTCTGGAGAGGATCTTTCAAAGATGACAGTCAAAGCAAGCCTTTCCTGCTTCAGCTTGTGCATTCCTGAGTCTTTGCGTTAAAGGTTATACTAGTTGGATGGGTGGGAATGGAAATGGATCTGTCAGGTGTGGACAACCCTCTGAGACACCTTAACAGTTACACTGAGAGATCCCAGGTCGAGCTCAGTTCATGTCCTGCACTGAGGGAGAGGAGAGAGGGCAGGGAGAGAGTGATGGAGGTGTTGAATTTGGAGAAGACACCGAGACTCCCGGAGCATTGCAATGAGAGATGGGTAGGTCTGCAAGGAACCTCATCTAGTCCCCTAAGGCACTGCTCAGCCTACAGACAGCAGGACAGCATCACCTCGGTGGTGTCTGTGGGACTTGTTTGAGCTGCTCCTTAGCTTCTGCACACACAGAGATGCCCCTGGGCAGTGCCCTGCTGCCAGGAGGTGTCTGCAGGGCAGAGCTGAGCACACAGTGGGTGCGTTGGGGTCTTGAGCACTGGCAGGGAGCAGACACGTGGGGACAGGGAAATAGCTCCTGGCAGGGAGAGCTCCAGGCAGCAGAGACATGGGCAGGGAGGGAGAGGGAGCTACTCTCAGAAAGACTGTGGGAGGGGGAACTGGGTACCTCCCTGCCATCCCCTGCAGTGCAGAAACCTCCCCTGGAGCACACACCACCCCCCATCAGGTCTCCTCTCCCATGTAGGTGAAGCACAGCCTGTGGCCCCAAGGCCATGGGATTTCAGGCTGAGTCACTCCTTCGCAGCAGGGCCCCTCATGAGGAGAAACTCCCAGGTACCCATTTGTCTATCCTGAGGCTCTTGACAGGAGCGTTGGGGCATTTATCCATGTTTCCTCTCCTATCCATGCTGCCTTTGTTCCCACCTCAGTTGGAAGCTCTGGGCAATGAATTTTGTGGGGCTGGGAGTGAGCCAACACTGCTTTTGATCGCCTCATCTTTAGGACGTTTGACTCTTTCCCTGGGGGTCCTGCTGGGCTGCAGGGTGCCCTCCAGAAGGGCACAGCTCACCCATGGCATCTCTGTGTTATGCAGAAGCCCCATGGAGAAGACAAGTCAGTGCTAATGCCACAGAAATGCTGCTGGGTGGCTCCACGCAGGCAGCGGCAGTGCCCCTGTGCCCTCTGTGCCCCTGGCTGGGAGGGGAGAGCTGAGCTCCTCCTTGGGTACGCTGAGGCAGGGTGAGGGGTTTGGAGGTCTGCACTTGGAAACTGGACTCCTCTGCTCTCAGAAGTGTCCAGTTTCCTTTTGGGGGGAACACTTGAGTGCTATCGTCCTCCAGCTCAAAGAGGTGCCAGCACAAGGCAGCTGAGACCAGGGCTGATGGACAGGCTGGCTGTCCTCACTCTGCACTAAGGGACGGCCCCTTTGCTTCTCAGGACCCACAAGGTTTCACTTGAAGGGCAGTACTAATGCCAAGGATTTCTGCCTTAAAAACACTCCTCGGGGGTGGTGGGACCACTAGAGCAGAATAAACAAAACAAAATCCTCACAGCTCTGCTCCAGGGTTGGGTGCCTTGGGAGAGACAGTGGGGAAAAGCTCTTTGATATCACGAGCGGATTTAACCATAGACCCTGCGTTCCTATTTCCCTATCGCTGTAGGGCAGCGCTGGCTCCCCCAGAGCCCACCGCAGAGTGCACTGCTGCCAGGGACACCCTCAGCCAGCACCAACCAGAGCTCACAAAAGGGACCTGCCAAACGTCTTCTTGATTAGGGACAAGTGATTTGGGGGTTTCTATAAGAAATGGAATAGATTTTGCTCAGAGAAATCAGTCCTAACTCATTGATGTCTTTTCCTCCATGTATAGGCTCCCACGCCATGAGGGACCAAATGTCCAATGGAAGCTCGATGACTGAGTTCCTCCTTCTGGCATTCGCAGACACCCGGGAGCTGCAGCTCTTGCACTTCTGGCTCTTCCTGGGCATCTACCTGGCTGCCCTCCTGGGCAACAGCCTCATCATCACCACCATCGCCTCTGACCACCACCTCCACACCCCCATGTACTTCTTCCTCCTCAACCTCTCTTTTCTTGACCTGGGCTGCATCTCCACCACTCTCCCCAAATCCATGGCCAATTCCCTGTGGGACACCAGGGCCATCTCCTATAAGGGATGTGCTGCTCAAGTGTTTGTTTTTTTCTTTCTGTTGTCAGCAGAGTATTTTCTTCTCACAGTCATGGCCTATGACCGCTACGTTGCCATCTGCAAACCCCTGCACTACGGGACCCTCCTGGGCAGCAGAGCTTGTGTCCACATGGCAGCAGCTGCCTGGGGCAGTGCGTTTCTCTATGCTCTGCTGCACACGGCCAATACCTTTTCACTACCCCTCTGCCAAGGCAATGCCCTGGACCAGTTCTTCTGTGAAGTCCCCCAGATCCTCAGGCTCTCCTGCTCAGACACCTACCTCAGGGAAGTTGGGCTTATCGTGGTTAGTGCTTTTATATTTTTGGGGTTTTTTGTTTTCATTGTGCTGTCCTATGGGCAGATCTTCAGGGCTGTGGTGAGGATCCCCTCTGAGCAGGGACGGCACAAAGCCTTTTCCACCTGCCTCCCTCATGTGGTCGTGGTCTCCCTGTTTATCAGCACTGCCATGGTTGCCTACCTGAAGCCGCCCTCCATCTCCTCCCCACTTCAAAATCTGCTGGTGTCATTTCTGTACTCAGTGCTGCCTCCAGCAGTGAACCCCCTCATCTACAGCATGAGGAACCAGGAGCTCAAGGATGCCCTGAGGAAACTGGTAACTGGACGTCTTTCAGCAGCCATAGGCTGCCTACCTTCCTCTGCAGCTGACTCCCAGTGTAGGTCGTGACAGGCCAAGTCTGCCTTTCCTGTTTTTTTTTTGCTTTTTCCTCTTTGGAAGTTGTTGTCTTCAAGTACGTAAAATTATTCCTCCCCTTATGATCCACTCATCTTGTGTGACCCAGAGACTTTGTATAAATGGGGAACTATTTTCTTTAAGGAAATAAAAGAACCTGCAGCAACTTCTTGGTCTACGATCCATCCTCAGCATAGCAGAAATAAATGGGAAATAGAAAGACCTTTCTGGCTGCACCAGCTTGGGGCAGGCTGTATTGTCTGGAGGGATTATGAGCTTTTGAGGATTGCAGAGACATGGGCTCTTGTGCCAGCCTGCAGAGACGGGATGGCACAGAGGGGCTGCAGATCTCTCAGGATATGTGGGACAGGTGAACAGGGGACACAGGGTGCCACTGACCTCCTAGTCCTTGAGGCCCCCCATCTCTGAGGCTGACTCCTCTCTGCCCCTCCAGGGGCTGCTGTGCCCTTCAGAGGGGCTGGGGCTCTGGGGTGAGTGCCCAGAGCTCTTCAGCACCCTGTGGCAAGTAGTGCTGTGGGGCCAGACCAGAGTGGGCTGGGTTGGAGAGAGGGCAGGGGAGGTAGGAGGTCTTGGAGGGAGCTGGGCTGAGCTGGAAAGTTCCTGCGAGAGAAAAACATCAGTGTACAGCTTGTACTGCATGACTGTGAAGGGTGAGGGCTCGCATCAGGGGGCTTGTGGTGCACAGACAGGGCTCCTGGATGGGAGCCGAGACACACAGGTGCAGGAGAGAGGAGGCCAGTCTGTGCCCTTGGTGGCACGGACAGACCGGGAAGGTGGCCCAGGGCCTTTGTCACCCTCCAGCCTATCTCACCAGCCATTTCCAGGGCTGGCCGTTCACCCAGTTTATGGGTAAGTCTGGCTGTGAGGCCATCTCCATTCTCCTGCTGGGCTCAGTGCCTGCATGGGGGGATACGGCCAGATCTGACCAGCTGCTGCTGAAGAGTGAGTGGCGCTGAGCAGCAGTGATTGGCCATGTGTAGGCCTGGGAGAGAGGGTCGGGAGATGTCCCTGAGAAACAAGGTGATGGCCGACTTCAAAGGCTTGTCCAATCTCTCAGGATCCACAGTTCAGGAACTTGGCACCAGAGGGCTCATTAACATGCAAAACTCCCTAACGAGCCAAGGCTCTGTGCATCATTTTCCTTTAGGTCTTCAATTCTTATGTGGTTAATAGGAGAGTTTTCAGGAGTGCAGTCAAAGTCAAAAGATGTCAATACCAAACGGTAAGAAAGGATTCATTTTTCCCCACACTTTTCTTCCTTTTTCTGCTTACACATTCTTTGAGATCAGAAATCCTCAATCCATACTGATCCTGAGCATCTCCAGTGGAGTTTGAATGTATACAAAAATCAGGACTCTTTATGTTGACAATCTGTGGCCATTCTTCAGCCCTACCCCCAGCCCCACCTTTTCTCTCATCAACCACCTGGCACTTAGAGCAGCCTCGTTCAAATCGGAGCTTTCTGCACTAACATCTGCAGCTGCATGTTTCAGCCCGTGAGCACCAACTCCTGCCTGCTTTGCTTGGAGAACGACTGCACGCAGACACGGAGGGTTGTGATACACTTATCAGCTGTATATTAAGTCCACGTTATCTCCTCTGAAGTCCACTTCCCACAGTGGATAGCCTTGGACCAATAGAAAACATGACAAGAAAATCATCAGGAGTAGTAAAGGCACGGGGACTTCAGTATGTCCAGTTTGCCTAAGTATTCCCTCATCTGATCCTCTTCTACCAAGGCACATCTCCATGGTCCAGACTTGCCCCCTGCTCTCTGGCAGCTGGGATTCCTGAAGGCTGGTCTTGCTGGCAGCTACTGGGACTTCCTAGGGAGATGGGTTAGTGGTGGATTTAATGGTGTTAGGTTAACAGTTGGACCTGATGATCTTAAAGGTCTTTTCCAGCCTAAATGATTCTATGATGCTACAGTGAGGCAATGAAGGCATTCAGTGCCTCAGCCCTCCCCATGTCCAGAGTCACCATGTCCCCAGTCTCCTTGAGCAATTGGTCCACATTTTCCCCAGTTTCCCTTTTGTTACCCATCTATTTACAGAAGGTCTTCTTGTTTTCTTTGACATTCCTCACCAAATCCCATTCCATTTGGGCTTTAGCTTTCCTACCTCTGTCCCTGCATGCTCAGACAACATCTCTGTCTTCCTCCCACATTACCTGTCCTTCTTCTCACCCTCTGTATGCTTCCTTTTTGTGTTTTTGTTTGGCCAGGAGCTACTTGTTCATTCAAGCAGCCCTCCTGGTGTTATGCTTGACATCATATTTGATGGGATGCACCCGTCTTGAACTTGGAGAAAGTGATCCTTGAATATTAGCCAGCATTCTTGGGCCCCCCCTTCCCTCCAGGGCCACATCCCATGGGGCTCTTCCCAGCAGATACTTGAGGAGGCCAGACTCTACTCTCCTCAAATCTGGGGTTCTGAGATTGCTTTTTACCTTCCTCCCTCCCCTCAGGATCCTGAACTCCACCATCTCGTGGTCACTACAGCCCCACCTCATGGTCACAAGGCCGCCTTTGACCTTCAAATCCCCAACAAGACCCTCCTTGTTGGTGAGGAGGAGGTCCAGCAAAGCACCTCTCCTCATTGGCTCCCCTGTGACTTGGGTGAGGCATTTATCATCAGTGCACTCCACAAAACTCTTGGACTGCTTATGCCCTGCTATGTTGTCCTTCGAGCAGATATCGGGGTAATTGATGTCTCCCATGAGGACCATGCAAATGTGAGGCTGCTCCTACCTGTCCTTTGAGGACCTCATATACTTTTTCTTCCTGTTCATGTGACCGATAGCAGACCTCCCCTATAATGCCACGCTTTCCTGTCCTCTCTTTAATCCTCACCCTTAAGCTCTCCCTTGGCTCTCTATCCATCCCCAGACAGAGCTCCATGTACTCCAGCTGTTCTCTCACGTAAAGGGCAACTCTCCATCCTTGTCTTCCCATCCTCTCCTTCCTCAAGAGCCTCTCTCTTTCCAGTGCACACCCCAGTCATTGGAGCCATCCCACCACGTCTCCATGATCGCAACAAGATTGTTGCCCTGCAGCTGCACACAGATCTCTAAATCCTCGTGGTTCTGCCCTGTACTGCACGCATTAGAGTACAGACACTTTAGAGAGGTACCCCAGTGTGTGGAGTTCTTGCAGAGGGTGTGAGAGATTTCTCCCTCATGGTGCTTTGTAGGCATTTCCTTGCTTACCTGGAAGTCCTGGAGGGGACCCCACTTGAGGCCCATTTTGTTGATTTTGTGATCCCTTCCCATCACATCACTCCACGCCCTTTGCTCATTGATCCTGTCTGTCACTCCCTTAGACGACTGCTCGTTACTCCCTCCCTCCGGCATCATTCTTAGTTTCAAGTCCTCCTTATGAGGTCAGCCAGGCTGTTGGCAGAACCAGCTTTGCCCTGCTCAGTGAGGTGGATCTCATCTCTCCCAAGCAAATGCTGGTCTGCAGACAGGGTCCCATGGTCATAGAAGACAAAACCGTGTCCCCCAGAGCAGTTCCGCAGTTAATTATTAACTTGTCCTACTAGTGCTTTTCTCCTCACACCCCTTCCCCTCACCAGCAGGATTGAGAAGAACACCATCTGCACTCCTATGCCCTTCACTACGACCCCCAGAGCTCTGTAGCCACTTCTGATCCTGTCCAGGTTTGCCCTGGCAGTGTCATTTGTGCCCACTTGGAATAAGAGCAGGGGGTAGTAGTCAGAACACAAGACGAGCTTTGAACTTTCCATCACAACACCCTGGATCCTGGTCCGCAGCAAGCAGCAAACCTCTCCAGATGGTTGGTAGGGCCAACGCATGGGTGCCTCTGTCCCCTGCATGAGGTAGTCACCCATTACAATCCAAAAACCCCTGCGCACTACATATAGTTGAGGCTTGACTGTCTGCATTGTGGAGATCGCACAGCCTTTCTGAGGGCCTCTTCCCAGTGCCTGATAGAGCTGACAGTGCAGATTCTTTCCTCTTAAGTCTAGTCAGAATTTCCTGTGTCCCAGCTTTTTCCCCATGGCTTCTCATCCTTCCACTGTGTCCACCTGGGAAGAGTCTGACTCCTCCTCTACATCATCCGATATGATAGCTGTAGACAGGGACGGTATCTCCCCTGGGATGGCCTTCCCTTCTCCAGGCTGAGCAGAGGAGAGCATGGAGGGCGCTTCTTTAGCAGAGAGAACTGATGATGCTTCCTGAGAGGTTTTCAGTGGCTTGCTTGTCAGTAGTCTCCCATGTACTGTAAGAATCATAACAACCTAGTCAGCATTTGGTGATAGAGAATGCGCAACACAATCAGAAATCAGCCATTTTTGCAATGCACTTGCATTCAGATAGACTGTGTGTTCACTCTCAGGCATCTGTTTCCTTGTGACTTATGGTACGTACAATCCAGAGCCCAACAAAGACAGCCTGGTACAAAGAGCTCTTCTGACAGCACTTAGCAAGAGAAGTCTGTCTCTGGCTATCAGTTAGTCCACTGGACTTCTTGTAGACTTTGTTATTGCAGTGAAAACACTGCCTGCCCACGACTGGCAAGAGCTGGAATTTCTGACGTCCTTCTCTTTGTCCCAGTGCTATCTGATGGTCTTTAGCAGACTCCCTCTTTCCAGCAGTTGGAGGTTGTTGGACTTCTGGGCCTAAAACTGTGTCTGTAACCACTGTGTTCATCACCACCAGCTCCCACTGAAGCCTGGGGGATAACTAGGGATGTGAAGTCAGGGGTGACCCACCCCATTCTAGGCGTCGTCATTCCAATGAGACCAACTCTGTCCTCACATCCGTGTAGCGCCTGTCCTCTTTCTGCTGTCATTCTACTACGGGGAATGGAGGTGACCAGCTTGGATGTCCATGTTCATCCCCAGAGGAAGTTCCTTTCCTGCTCTTCTCTACAGCATGAGGTGTGGCAGAGGTGCTTAGCTCTACCTTTAATTACTTCTTAGATGCCCCTATCCCCCTGGGAAGGTGTTCTCTGCAGGGGTAGAAAGCATTTCCATTGCTCTCAGTGAAAGTCGTGAGCCTTGGAGGTGTGGCTTACTGCAGTCAGGAGAGTTGATCTGCCCATGCAAGTCTTGTGCTGCCATGTGCTCTCAGCTAAAAGGCCATCATACTCGTGAGTTGCCCCCAAAAGAGAAACTGTAGTGTGCTAAAAAAGGAGATGTGCGGTTTCCAAGTGCAGATCTCCCAACTCCTCTGCCTTTCTTAGCCCAGTCTTGGAGAAAATGACAAAGAAGGAGTGATGCATAAATCTCCTGACTCGAAGGACAAGATATCACAGATACCACAGATATCACAAATACCACAGCTATTGCAAAAGGAGAGCTGTTGTTTTCTGGAGGATAACTGACAGCCTGGAAGAACTCCCACAAGAAGACAGTAGTATTGTGGACGTGGACGTGGCACTGTGGGACATGGCTCAATGGGCATGGTGGTGGGTTTTTTTTTTTGGTTGATGGTTGGACTTGAGGATCTTACAGGTCTTTTCCAACCTTAGTGATTCTGTGATTCTGTGATTGTGTGGTTTAAAGGAGACGTAGGCCTCATAGCCGTATGGTGTAGGCTATAGACATAGACCTCATGGACTGCAATGCCTGGAGGCCCACAGGTTAGAAGGGGTCTTGGGCACCTCCATGCAGACACTTCCATGGCAGGACCCACAGGGTCAAGTGTCTGAAAGGCAACTGAACGCCCCATCCCAGAGAGCCCGGGAGCTAGAACAAGAGCAGCGGACACAGGTGGGGAAAACAAGGAGCAACAGTGTCATCCTCCTGCCAAGGGAGAGACAGACGGGCACTCGGGAGGGCCTTCACCTTACCCAGCTCTGCACACCACCTTCCACAGCCACTTTCAGCCCCTTTGTCAGGCAGAGGGGAAAGGGCACAACGTGGGAGAGGTGCAGGAGATACACTCCTCTGCTTGAGGTTCTGCTGCAGAGGAGGCAGCTCTGGGCCGTGCTTGACCCCAGTATCCCTTACTGGGCCTCATCCTGACCCCAACCTGTGGATCAACTTCCTGGCATCACCTTGGACCTGCTCCCTCATCCGAACCTTGCCAGATGATCTGCACTCTGAACTGCCTCCAGCTGTGATGCCCCTTGCCTGTCCTGCTCCCTTGTTGGGAGCTCAGGCTGGTGAGACCCCCTCCCTGCTCACCTGGGGATACCCCTGGGTTCCCAACTACCTGTGCCTTCCAGAGCAGTTGTCCCTTGCTGCCCCCTGACAAACCTGAGCTCCCAGTCATGTCACCACGACCGGCATCTCCACTGCCCTCCCCCATGCTCTGGTTCACTCGATGGCCGCGTGATGCTGATGTACCTGATGGACTCTCACTTTGCTACAACTGACAGGGCCTCACAAGGAACAACCCACCGCTATCCCCTCTCCCGGACTTTTCCTCTGCCCTCTCTCCACGCTGTTGGCTCTTATTGGCAGGCGTAGTGATGAACCTGCTAAAAAAAAAGAAAAAACAAATCTAAAGAGAGAAGAAAATAAAACCCAAGAAGAACAAGTGATGCAAAAGAAAACAATTGCTCACTACCAACCAATCAATGCCCAGACAATCCCCGAGCAACAGCAGCTGGTTCGGACCTCTACCGCACCCAGTTTTATTTCTGAGCATGACAACATATGGTATGGAATATCCCTTCGGTCAGTTGGGGTCAGCTGTCATAGCTGTGTCCCCTCCCAATTTCTGGTGCACCCCCAGCCTGCCTGCTGGTGAGGAAGTCTGAGAAGCAGAAAAAGCCTTGATACTATGCAAACACTGCTCAGCAAGAACTAAATCATCAGCCAAAACCAGTACACTCACGTTGGAAGGAGGTCTCCAGCCCAGCAAGGTCAGCTCTGGGGTCAGAGCCAGTTGCTCAGGGCTTGATCCAAGTTGTGACATGAAAACTCCAAGAATGGAACATGGATTATTTCCCTGGGAAGCCACTTCCTGTGTTTGACTGTCCTCATGAGGAAAAAGATTCCCCTGGTCTCTGGTGTGAACTTTGCTTGTGTCAATCTCTTGTCCTCCTCCATGCACCACTGTGACGCTGACTGCAGGAGATGGGGAAAGGAAAAATTTATTGTCTCCATACCCCTACGCCCAAAAGGAGATCCAGCAAAGCTCAGCCAGTGCAGCAGACACTGTGCCTCATGATTGAGCTGGTGGCCATTCCTGAAGTATTTCCTTAAAACTGGAAGCTTCCTGGAAGTTCCAGCCTTTTGGACCAGGTAATTTTCTTCTCAGTTTCATGTCTGACTCTCTCCTCTTATGAAATACATTGACATTCTTCATAATTTGTTCAAAGAGGAGAAGAAATCCCAGCAGTGCACCAGGATCAAGGAGAGAACTTGACCCATAAAAATCTGTGTGTCTTCATCCCCAGCCACTGAAAGAGGATAGCGGATCATCCTGAACAGGTAACACACTGTCTGGAGGCCAGGAGTAAGTGAAGTACTGCAAGGGTCTGTCCTGGGACATGCAAGACATTGATCAGCTGGAGCAAGCTCAGAGGAGGGCTATGAGATGGTTGGGTTGGAGCAGGATGGAGCACTTGCCATCTAAGGCAAGAGTGAGGGAGCAAAGCTTGTTCAGCCTGGAGCAGAGAAGGCACCAGGGGATAAGGAGAAATGTTTTCCCCATGAGGTCAGTTGCCAAGAGAGGTTGTGCCATCCCTATTCGTGCAGGTATTCAAGTCTTCTTCCACCCTGCCTGTCATCTCCTCCCATTGACCAAAACAGTCTTGCTCCTGCAGGAATCAAGCAAGAGAGCCATGGCACCAGCACAGACTCTGCGTCCCCTGAGACCTCTCTTCCCCACGGGGAAGGAGAGAGGTCTTTCATCAGCCCCACGCTTCTTTCTCCACCCTCAGCCTTTGCAGTTGCCTGTATCTTGTCTTTGCTCTGATCACATTTGACCTGGAAGCCCACGAGACTCCTGGAACTCCTAACGTGGATCTGGCGTTCACCACAAACCTGGATCCCAACCGGTCATGGAGGCATCAGTCATGCAGTGCCCCAGCTGTGCCACCCAGGGCAGATTTTGTCACTCCACTGCCAGCACCGCTGATGCAGTGCCCATGTCCTGTCCTTCTGCCACAGAGTGCCCAGGAGCCCCAGACAGCCCCAGCTGCCTCGGGGGCTGTGATGAAACCTTTCAGCAGCAGGCTGAGGTGGGGTGGCAGGAGATGGGCCCTTGGCACTGCCTGGGCAGGGAGAAGCCAGCTCCCCTCTCTTGGGGCTGGGCACAGCTTGTTCCCGGGAACCTCCCTGAGGAGCACACATCTTCTGTATCTCTCTGTGCCCTTGCACAGGTGGCATGGGGACTAGGGCTCCTGGGGCAGAGCGGAAGAAGCTCAGCTGGGAGAGTGTAGGAGGGAAGAGCTAAAGGTCCCTGCCTCAAGCCCAGGGTCTGGCAACGTTTTCCCTTGGGCTTTTACAGAGCATCTTGCTCTTCTTCCAGCGTGCCCCTGCCTTCCCTGTGCTCAGGGCAGAGTTTGCCCAGGGCTGGGCACAGCTTTTCCCTGGGAGCTCCCTCAGGAGCTGCTCCTGGTGATCCTCCACCTCTGCCCTGTGAGGAGCAGCCAAGCTCAGGCTGCTGGGTGGATGTGCACAGGCAGTGGAAGAAGGACAGGCTGCCCAGGGGGAACACCGAGACTGTGTCTGTGCATGCAGGGGTAGAGTTAGGGCAACTCGAGTTAGAGCTGAGCTGGAGCTGGAACCAGCAAGGGCTGGGTAACCAGAACAGCTTCTCTAAGGAAAGCAATACCAAAAGCTATTGGTACCAGCTAAGGAAAATATGTAGCTGTTGCTGAGTGGGGCAGGGGACCTTGTAAGCAAGGGAATGGAATGATTTGAGGTATTCAGCACCTTTTTCCCCTCAGCTTTCACTGACAAGCTCTGCCTGAGGCTTCCCAGTTTCCCAAGCCTCCCAGCAGAAAGTGTGGGACCTGAGCACCCAGTCCCTGCACAGCCCAGCTGTGTCCCACACGGGCCCAGGAGACAGCCATCTTCCAGGACCTCTTGGGCTCTGGTCCAGAAGAGGAGCCATGCTGGGCTGGCCTTTGTTCCTTAGTCACGGTATGGAAATGTGCCGGAGGATGGAGCTGGCCATGGACCGCCCCACAGCCGGACTGAGCAGCCAGCTCTGGAAATGAGTGATGTGAGGGGCTGCCCTGGGAGAAGTGTCCCCCAGCAGCTTCCCCGCGTGTCCAGGGAGCAAGGGATCAGACCGAGCTTCTCTTCTGCACCTTCCACACCTGGTTTCTCTCCAGCAAGTCCTGGCTCTGCACTGTGAGCGCAATGCTTTTAGCCCACACACTGCCCGGTCACACTGAAGAGGTCGATGCTCAGCTCCATTTTTCAGACAAGGTCAGCCCCACTCCCACCTCTCCCCAGTACCCACCACAGGGAGCTACAGAGCTCTGCGATCTCCCACCAAAGCCCAAGGCCCTTTGAAGGGAACAGCAGTCCCAGGAAGATGGGGAGGAGGGGCATCAGGGAGGTGGGTGTCAGCCCTCCCATCAGACCCAAGACAGGAGGCCAACAATAGCATGAGGAAATGGAGACCAATGTACACAGGCTCCTTGTATCCTGGAAAATCCAAAACAAGACAACCTTTGCCTTCCCTCCATTCCCGCTGCCAGCCTTGCTCCCTAGGGCAGCACAAAAGCCGTGATCCTGGGACTCCTCCATCAGCTCCTGCTGCCCCAGCCATAGAGCAGCCAGCCCTGGACTTGCATGTGCAGAAATGGATTTCTCTTTCTTTTTTAATCCACAAGCATGAGAGGTGTTTGGGTGCTACACCAGATCCAGGCCAAAGTTTCTTTACTGAAGGTGCATGATTCACTCTCCAGCATCCCTCCCTGTGCCTGCTGGGTCCCTGTGGCCTCCCCTGGGATTGCAGAGTCCTCAATTACCTTTGCACACTTGGATTTAGTGTTTTCCCTTTTTTATGACTACGCCTTGGGTGGTCTCTCATTTTGTGAAGCTTCCTACTCACCCCTGGGCACACGCTGTCCCTTCACATCCCCTGAGCTCTCCCCATGCACCTCCAGAAAGAAGGAGTGTTGGCCATCAGCCTATAGCATGTGTGGCAGCCCAAGGCAGGCAACCATGGGACAACTCTCCAACTCTCTTTGCACTCGGCACTGACACCTGAGCCCTGGATCCAGACCTGGGTCCCCAACAGAGCACACTGGGGTGCTGAGCTCATCCTCCAGGTCAGTGGGGAACCAGACGAAAGCCAGAGGATCTTTCAGGGTGCAGTTGAATTACAGTGTCCTTTCGTGATGTTTTGACTTCTAGCCTGGTCTTCAGGACCTGCACTGAAGGTCTCTGCAGTGAGATGACTCTTTTTAAAGACATAGTATTGGGGAGCCAGCTGTGATAATGTTGTAAACATTTACCAAATGCTTCAAGGCCAGACACAGGAGGTTTAGCCACTAGCAGAGCTGGGATGGATCCAAACATTTCTGTAGGAACATAAGCATGACAGAGACCATAACCACAAGGAAAACCAAGCAGATTGCAGACCTGCCCTTAGATACCATGTGCAATGTCATGACTGCATAGGGCTGGGCAAGTTATGAGAGATGATACATGGCTACGAAATCGTTTTTCTCACTGCGTCCTTGAATTCTCTCTCCAAAGAGTGGAGGGCATCGAATTCCAAGAGCATGATTTGACAGAGAACAAGTGTCTAAAAGAGATGGAGATGTCCCCCTCTGTTAACCCCTCTTTCTGTCCCTAGGCAGGGACAGCAAGAGGTCCATTTCCCCTTCTGTAGGGCATTGACCCCACTGAGCCAGTGCAGGTATCCAAGGCCTGGTTGGAAACCCTCGGACTGGATGGGTGTTCAGCTCCCCCATGCACCCCACAGACCCACCCTCTTCCTGCAGTGCAGATGTGCACAAGAGAAGCTCCTGCCTGTGAGGTCCTGGCCTGAGCTCCTTCTCGAATCAGTGGGGATGGAGGGTGGCAGGTAGTTACTCACACAAAAGACCTGGTGGCATTTGAGGTGCCGGGGCCGTCCAAGACATGTACAAGTGTCTCAAGCCCTGACAGAGCAATTCGAAGTGACCCACAGCCTTCCTCTGCATCAACACCAGAGATGAGTGGGCCTCCACTGAATGAGGGTGACATTAATGACTCTCCAGCCTCCCTTCCCCATGCTGCCGGGTCCACGCTGTCCCTTCTGGCATTGCAGAGTCCTTGTTTCCCTGTGGACACACCAAGTCAGCACTTCACCTTTGGTGACTCCACCTTGGCTGCTCTCTCCCTTTGTGGGGCTCCATTCACTGCCCACCTTGGGCACCCTCTGCCCCCGGAGAGCCTGGGGGATCTCCAGGCAGCTCCAGTTTCCCCTTGGGAACGATGGTGTTTCTTGCTGCTAAATAGGACTCCATGGAATCAGTTTCCTAATACCGTCCTTGAGCTCCTGGTTCCTCATGCTGTAGATGAGGGGGTTCACTGCTGGAGGCACCACTGAGTACAGAAATGACACAACCAGATTGAGAAGTGGGGAGGAGATGGAGGGGGGCTTCAGGTAGGCAAACATGTCAGTGCTAAGAAACATGGAGACGACGAGCCCAGGAGGGAGGCAGGTGGAAAAGACTTTGTGCCGTCCCTGCTCAGAGGACATCCTCAGCACCACCCTGAAGATCTGCACATAGGAGACAATGATGAAAACAAAACACCCCAAAAATGGAAAAGCACTAACCACAAGAAACCCAATTTCCCTGAGGTATGTGTCTGAGCAGGAAAGCCTGAGGATCTGGGGGATTTCACCAAAGAACTGCTCCGGGGCATTGCCTTGGCAGAGTGGTAGCACAGAGCTAGCATGATGAAGCAAGTAAGTTCAAAGTTCAAAGACGACAGAATGACTGTGATTAGTAAAATGTTGGGTAGGATTTGGTTTGAACATCTGCAATGTATAGATGTAATGGAGTAATTTCTGTTTCCTTTGTAGCCACTGGAGGACGTCTTTAAAAGTCAGATTTCTTAGACTCATCCCTCCGTACTTTTCTGAAACAAATGGACATTTCCATTGGAGAAAACCATGCTCTTGGAGATACTCTCTGCTAGAAGGGGTTATTTGTGCTGTAAATCTGTGGAAGCAGAATAAAATCTCCTGGCTGAAATGTTGGATAGCTCAAGTATTAGAAATACAAGGGTGTATCATGCACAGACAAACATTTTTCGTTTGCAGAAAAAAAAGACTATTCATGGTTTATTCACTTGCATTCGCACTCAGGAAGAGCATGGAGAGAAATCTCATGGTTGAGAAGAGTGCATGGGAAGGTAAAAAAGGACCTTGTCATGTCACTATGCTGTTTGTCTGAGAAATGGATGACTGAGTCGGACCAGGGTAGCCTTACACCACGCTATAGCCAACAGCACAGAGAACCCCTTCCAGAGGAGGTAATTTCCAGCAAGATGATTTTCTCCAATGGAAGTGTCCATTTGTTCAGCTCGTTCAGCCTGGAGAATAAAATGGTCTTGGAGTCTGTCGTGGTTTAAGCCCAGCTGGCAACTAAGCACCACACAGACACTTGCTCACTCCCCACAGGTGGTATGGGGGAGAGAATCAGAAGAGTAAAAGTGAGAAAGCTCATGGGTTGAGGTAAAGACAGTTTACTAGGTAGAGCAAAAGCTGCGCAGGCAAGCAAAGCAAAACAAGGAATTCCTTCACTACTTCCCATTGCCAGGCAGGTGTTCAGCCATCTCCAGAAAAGCAGGGCTCCAAAGAAGACAAACGCTATAAATCTGAGTATCCCCCATTTCCTTCTCCTTCCCCCAGCTGGAATTGCTGAGTGTGACGTCATGTGGTATGGACTAACCCTTTGGTCGGTTGGGGTACGCACAGTGCCTATTTACTGGCGGGGCAGCCCGAGAAGCAGAAAAGGCCGTGATGCTTTGTAAGCCCTGCTCAGCAGTAACTAAAGCATCGGTGTGTTATCGACGTGGCTTTAATCACAAATCCAAAACATAGCTCCATAAGAAATTTAACTCCATCCCATCCAAAGCCAGTACAACAGGGTATCATGAATGATGCTCCAGTGTTACAGCCCTTGCCCTTCATCTTGCTAAAGACCATTCTGGGACTGCAGAGTCAGAGGAGCTTCGCCCTCAGCTCCAGAAAATTTATCAGAAAAGGGAGCTGAGAAACTTGATTTTATGCTGGCGCCTTTCTTTTTTTTAAATTACAGAGGGAGTCTGGCTTCTCATGTGTATCAGGTCTTTGGGCAAGAAAAGAACACTGAAATGCCTAAGAAATGAGATAAGGTATAATATTACCACACATCTAACAAAGAAGGAAAGAACGAAAGGAAGGAAGGAAGGAAGCAAGGAAGGAAAAAGCTTATGAAAAAGAGATCATCCTGCTATTTTCACTGACTATGGTGGCAGTCACAGGAGAAAGACAGCTACGTCACGGATGCCGAAAGAGAGTATACTGCAATAGTTTCCTCAGGGCATCCTTGAGCTCCTGGTTCCTCATGCTGTAGATGAGGGGGTTCACTGCTGGAGGCACCACCGAGTACAGAAATGACACCACGAGATTCAGGAATGAGAAGGAGATGGAGGGGGGCTTCACGTAGGCAACCATGGCAGTGCTGATAAACAGAGAGACCACAACGAGGTGAGGGAGGCACGTGGAAAAGCCTTTGTGCCGTCCCTGCTCAGAGGGGATCCTCAGCACAGCCCTGAAGATCTGCACATAGGAGAGCACAATGAAAACAAAACATGCAAAACTAAAAGAGGCATTGAACATGAGAAGCCCAACTTCCCTGAGGTAGTCTGAGTCTGAGCAGGAGATCTTGAGGATCTGGGGGACTTCACAGAAGAACTGGTCCAGGGCATTGCCTTGGCAGAGGGGTATTGAAAATGTATTGGCCGTGTGCAGCAGAGCACAGAGAAACCCACTGCCCCAGGCAGCTGCTGCCATGTGGACACAAGCTCTGCTGCCCAGGAGGGTCCCGTAGTGCAGGGGTTTGCAGATGGCAACGTAGCGGTCGTAGGCCATGACAGTGAGAAGATAATATTCTGATGATATCAAAAACAGAAACAGAAAGACCTGGGCAGCACATCCTGAGTAGGAGATGGTCCTCCTGTCCCACAGGGAATTGGCCATGGCTTTAGGGAGAGTGGTGGAGATGCAGCCCAGGTCAAGGAGGGAGAGGTTGAGGAGGAAGAAGTACATGGGGGTGTGGAGGTGGTGGTCGCAGGCTACGGCGGTAATGATGAGGCCGTTGCCCATGAGGGCAGCCAGGTAGATGCCCAGGAAGAGCCAGAAGTGCAAGAGTTGCAGCTCCCGGGTGTCTGCGAATGCCAGGAGGAGGAACTCGGTCATGGAGCTGCTGTTGGACATCTGATCCCTTTGTTTACTGCCAAAGGAGGAAAGCACACTCACAAGTTAGGACAGCGCTGAGGAAATCTCTTCCCATTTGTGCCCTTCAAAATCCAACCCCTTAAAAAGCACAGTGACTCACTCCTTTTTTTCAATAACTTCTTGCCTTTCGCTGCCTGGAGCTCTGGTTTATGCTGGCCAAGGGTGCCGTGAGGAGAGGAGCTCTGCCTGTGGGCTCCCAAGGAGTTATCCCTGCTCCACAGCAGGGGAGACCTGGGAAAAGGAATTACAGCCTCTGAAAGTCACTGTTCACCTCATCCATAATCCACTTCACCACATATTGCTGCACAAGAACCTCAAGGAAACTCCTGCATGTCCTAAAACTGTAGTGACATGAGCAGAGCCAGCTCGCTCCCAAGCCTTCCACACTGCATTGTCCAGAGACCCACAGGTTAGGGTGGGCTGAAAGGCTTTGCTCCCATGGACACAGCTGCAAGGCAGTACCTGCAGCATCGGGGTCTGAGATGCCCCTGAACCCTCCTTGTCCCCAGAGAGTCTGAAGGGAAGAGCAAGGGCAGCACGGGCAGGAGGGGAAGGTGGAGAAATGCCCCAATGCTCCTGCTAAGGGAGGACAGCGACACCAAGATGGCACTTGGAAGTTTCTCCTCCTCAAGGGTCAGGATGCTAAGCAGGCGACTCAGCCTGAGATCCCACTCCCTTGATGGCAGAGGCTCTACTGGGCAGGAGAGGGGACCAAGGGATTGCTCTGGGGAAGGCATCTGCCTGCAGCAGCTGTCCCTGCTGGAAACTGTCCCCACCTCTCCTCCCTGCCAGCGCTCACAGACCCCGTCCCACCCGCTGTGTGCTCAGCTCTGCCCTGCAGACACCTCCTGGCAGCAGGGCACTGCCCAGGGCATCTCCGTGATGGCAGGTCCTACAGTGCAGGTCAGATCTATACTGAAGAGGACGCAAAGGTGATGTTTGAGCATTCTGCAGGCTGAGGTGGGTGAAGGGGCTTACACAAGGTTCTTTGAAGAGCTGTAGATGAAGCACTGTAATGCTGTACAAGTCTCCTACTCTGGGGCAAACCTTACACCATTTTCACCACCACCAGCACAGCAGGAAACTGAAAGCAAAGACCCTGGAAAGCACCTTCACTCCCAGGTAGCCCCTGCCTTGAGGTGCTTCTGGAAAAGTGCCCTGGGAAATGGGTTGAGGTGATCTGGAGCTGTGAGCAAACCTGACCCACGCAGCACCCTCTCGACAGCAGAAGGACCCTGCCCTGCCCTGACGTGGGTCTCTCCTTCCACCCACAGCTTATCCCCACAGTGCTGTGGGGAGCTCCCCGGGCAGGCTGAGTGCTGACCCTGGCAGGTGGAAGAGTCCCTGCTCCAGCGCACAGTGCCCTGGGGTGCAGGGACCCTGCTTGGAAGGACAGCCCTGGGCACCCCTGGATGCACACCCGCACTCACACCCCTGCAGCCCTCCCTGGGAGAAGGCAGCTGTCATGCCCTGTCCCTCTGATGGTGCAGCAGAGAATCCCTGATCTGGAGCATGTCCTCCTCCTCTACACTGAACCGACATCCCACAGGTTTTGGGCTATGACAGCTTTAGGAGTTCCCTGCAGGAACTGCAGCTGCATTGCTGTGCAGCCAGAGACTTACCGTGTCAAGGGCTGTGAAGATTTCTCCCCCAGTGAGCTCTCAGAGTCCTCCAACTCCCAGTTGCCTTTAACCTCTCTCTGCCTTGCTTGTCTCTTCTCAGTGCCCGTGGGCACTGCCGTTGCCCTGCCGTGCTTTGCAGAGGAGCTGCTCGTGGGCAGAGCTGTCTCTCTGCAACACTACCCACTTGCCATGAGCTCCCTCCATCCCAGGAGCCTGGCCCAGCTCAGCAGCAGAGGACCAGCCCAAGACATTTTAATGACCCCTCTGGTGGGTTTGGGGCTGAGTCCATGAACCTCAGACACTGAGAAGAAGTTGAAGAAACCTCTCAAGAAGGCAAAGTCAGATGTAAACTCCAGAGTTTCTCGGAGTGTTAATGGGTCCCACGGAGGATCGTTACCAACAAAGCCTCCCCAGGGGCTTGTTAACGCAGAAAACTGGAGGGAGTGATGACAGGTAGGTAAAGGCGATGTGAAGGTGACTCTGATGATGAGTAAATAATGATGTGTTACATTAAGCCAAATGGACAAGCCCTGAAAACAAGTCTCTGCGTAAGGAGATCCTGTCCTCACACATTGCTCAGGGCTTTTCCTGGGGCAGTGTGATGTGGGGATGTGCAATGCCAAGTGCAAGACTATGGCATGACCCTTCTGGTTGGGGCAAGGAGGTAATGAGGTCATCCTGAATAAGGTTAAGGTGTCTTCTGGTAGACCTTGGTTGCTGAGACAATACCCATAGTCATGGTGACAAAGAGGTCATCTCTGTTGGCGGCTTTCAGCCTGTCCACTGTCTTCAGCCATCTACAGCACAGGCTGCCCTGTCGTGCCCCACCCCTGCGCCTCTTCCTTTGAAGACTGTTGACACCCAATCCGCTTTTCAATTTCACCCCAATATCTCCCCACCCTTCCTGACATCTCCCCATCCTCCCTGGCTGTTCCTTGACAGACAAGGCCATGGGCTGGTTCAGACTCCCCCTGGGTGCCCTCTTGTACCAGTTTCAGGCTATTCCCTGAGCAGCCGGAGCCTCCCCGCCACCAGGCCAAAGAAGCCCGGGTCCCTCAGCCTGTCCACAAAGCACACGTGCACTAGGCCCTTAACTCCATCTTGGCAGACGTCCTCTGCATACTCTCCAGTTCTACACCTCTTCTCCAAAATGGGGAGCTGCACACTGGGACATGCATGGGTGTGTTGGGACACACCAGTGCTGAGTAGACGGGGATGTAACTCAAGTTGTCTGGGTGGCCACGCTCCTCCTAATGCAGCCCCATCTACAGCTGGCCTTGGTCATAGTGAGCATGAGCCACCGACTCGCTGGGCGTCCCTCATGGTGCCCAGGCCCTTCTCCTCAGGGTCTCTGCTCAGCACATCAGGTCCCAGCTGGCACTGCTGTATGGGGTTATTCTTTCCCCCAGGGCAGGACTGCCACTCCTTCTTGCAAAACTTCCAGGCGTTTCTGTCGGTCAAATCCCAGAGTTTCCCAAGGTCCCCCTGGGCTCAAGCTCCATTTGGTCAGCTCTTCATGTTTGGGTGCAGATGGCTCACCCTGATGGGGATGTCTCTCACAAGATGACAGCATGAGGTGTTGCAGGGCACTACAGACAGTAAAAGGACATATGAGTTTAGTTGCTGACCCATGTAGGAATTACCATGGCAACTGTCTCTGAAACACCGAAGGAGGGTACAAAGCCAGTGAACCTGGGACTTGGGGAGAAAAGGTAAATGAGGACTGGGCTGTTCGTGGGTTAGGCTATGTTAGTGGAAATGTATACCTATATAGACACTCAGACAATATGGATCCCTCCAGGAGCTGGTCTTAGATCCACCCTCTTACCAGGAGCTGGCCCCAGGATCCCCTCATACCCCCAGTTCCCCCACGCACACACACACACAAATGTCTCCCTCCAGCACAGAATCACAGAACCATTGAGGCTGGAGGGCAGCCAGCTTCCACCTTCCCTGTGCTTCCTTTCACGCTTGGTTTGAGGCAGGAGCTCCTTTCTCAGCCATGCCAGTCTCCTGCCAGCTTTGTGTGACTTTCTGCACGTCCAGGTGGACCATTCTTGATGTTGAAGAGGAAATCTTTGACCATCAAACAGGTCTCCGTACCCCTCTGCTCTGCAGGGCTGTATCCCATTGGATTCTTCCAAGCAGGTCCCTCAGCAGGCCAGAGCCTGCTCTCCTGAAATCCTGCTCTTTGCTGCCTTCGCTTCTCTCAGGAGCCTCAACTCGACCTTCTCATTCCTGACTTTTAGAGCCCTGACCAGCTCTTCCTTGGTGGTAAGTAGGAAGTCCTACAAGATACCTCATCTCACTGCCTCCTCAGTCACCCTGGTCACAAAGATCTCATCAAGGAGCTCCAGAAAGGTCCTGGGTGGGGTGTACCTCGCTATGGGTCCCCTTTCAGCAGGTATTCAGGTAGCCAAGTCCCCCATAAGTCCCACTGCAGTGGCTGGCACCCCATCCGTACAAAGAGCAGAGCACCTCCTCATCCCACAGGGTTTTGGGAAATGGAGTTTTTCCCTGCTTGTGGTTCTTTCCTAGACATCCCATGGAGAGTCTTGAACAATTCCCAAATGACCCCCAGAGGCGGAAACCCCCATCCTCAGTCGGCCAGGTCATCCTGGAAGGCTCTGCCATTGACTGTTACAGGGCATCTTGAGAAACAAGTGTTAAAAGTAAGAAAGAAAAATGTAGAGAAGATACTTTGTAACAACTGCACCCGGTACTTAGACATATTAGAGATAAAGACTGTCTCCACTGACTCTCTGCTTCCAAGACTTGGAAAAAAGATATTTTATCACTCGCACTCACTCCCCATATAATTGTCCTGTCTGGCCGGTAAAAAAGCCTAATGGACAGTGGTGGCTTACGATTGACTATAGCCAATTGAATGCCAATAGAGCACCTTTAACTGCTGCTGTACCAACTATTGCAGAGGTAGTGACCCAAATCCAGGGAGCATCTCACACATGGATGGCAACCCTAGATATAAAGGATGTGTTTTTAACAGTGGCAATGGTATTAACAATCCCAAAGAATCTCTATGCTTGGGAAGCAAAGGACTGTTCTGGGAAAATACACCGAATTAGTACCAGATGGGTGGTACCTACCTTTTAACTTAACTCTGTCGGTCAGAATACGACCAAGCATTCTCTTTTGTTTTTCCTTGCAGAAACATTGACAACAACAAATTACACCTGGAACCACGGTCTATCCTACATGGAGTTGGAGCGTCCTCAAGGCTTGCTAATAGCTCTAACAATCTGACTTGCTTTCATAGTATTGATGATAGTTTGGCAACTGAAAGTTTTAACCATGATGCTGGTAAAAAATAGTTTGAGTATTCTGTTGTTGACTAGCTGTGGATGGGGTTTTTCCTCAAACCTGATATTGCAATTGATCCGTGCTTTTGGGCACATACATAATGTCAGTCAAATAACTGCATGTTTGCCTCTACCCAAGTCGGCTGCTTCAGCTTTGGACTGGGGAATTTTAACCCTTGATGTGAATCGAACCTTCACAGCCATGACAAAAACTAGTGTGGGCAAGATGAAGTTTGGAAACATTACAATATATTCTCTTGGCTGGTCGTACGTTGGTCAAAAGGAGACCTGCTGGGAGGGTAAATATTCTCCTGCAACAATCAAAACCACATGTGACAAATTTCCCTGGGGAATGCACTTACCCAAAATATGGGACACACCCCAAACGGGTGACTGGCATTACATGCAGACCACTGACTGGTGCGTTGATTGGGATGGGACTATTGGACAATCAAATACCCTCATTGATGTATATACCAATTTTAAGATCTCCCGTTCAGTTAAACCAAAACACTATAATTGGAACTGTACTAAAGTTTACAATTGCAATAGCAAAAAGAGTGAAATTCAGAAATTGGGCCCGATAGCTCGAGCCCTTTGCCTGGGTTGTATTTGCCGTAACTATGCCACCTCTATCAATGACACCTGGTCACGCTTGACAGTTAATGATACCCATATAAATTGTAAGAAGCTGTCATTGCCTTCTATGGGATGCACTGTTTGGGTTAGTAGTGATGGAACATGGACTACTGATCTGCCAGTGGAAGGTCCACAACGTCAGCACACATTGGGATTGTTGACACTTTGTCCTCTCTGGCGAAAACAACCTCTTGTGCCACCCCTATGGGGGTGGATCAAATGGGAACCAGAAGACCCTTGGCAGCATCCGACCACAGGAATGGTAGTTGGATGGACTTTGGAGTCTATCTTTACACCCCAGATAACGGCTTTCCAGAATCGCATGATGCTGTATAACCTTACAGGACAAATTGAAGCATTGGCTAATGCGACTCGGGTTGGACTGGAGAAATTAAATGAACAACTGCAGGCAACGTCGAGAATGACATTGCAAAATAGACTAGCTTTGGATCTGCTATTGCTGCATGAAAATGGAGTATGCGGATATTTGGATTTAGCAAATGATACTTGTTGTGTTCATATACCAAATGTAACTAAAGATCTTGACGAACAACTAGATCACATAAAACGTGTGGCAAAGGCCAGCCGGGAATTGAGAGAAGGGATGGAAACAACCTGGTTGAATAAGCTGTTACATGGATTGGGATTTTCACTATCAGGACGGCTTGCTTCTTTATTGCAATCTGTGATTATTGTAGTTATTGTAATAATTGTTTTTTGTATGATACTGGCTTGTGCCCAACCTATGTTTACCCGGGTGTTAACTCATCAGGTGCGTATGATCTCTGACTGTACAGAATCAAAGGTGAGTCCTGGAGTGGAGGAAAAGAAGTCTAATGTGAGGGATACCCCCAAAAGCGATTTTATGCGAGTGTGATTTGGATTTCGATCCGAGTGACTATAGTCACGGGGTGGATAATGTGGAATTTGGATAATGAGGTGGGATTCCTGTGCACAGAGAACCGTTAAGACTGCCCTTGCTATCTCTTGTGCGACCCGGAGGAGTGGAGACTTGCCTGGCTAACACAGGGTGCAGATAAGGAGGGGGCCCTGTGGAGGCAGGACAGCCCTGCTTATGGTCAGCGAAGACAGTAAGATAACAGGAATGTGAGAGGTCCTTTGTTCTTCGAAAAAGCTTCGTGTCCGATAACTGACCTTTGCCTCATTACCTGTGAAATGCATATTACAACTCACACCCCTGCATATGCTAATGAAGATTATAGAGGTCATGCTAAACATATATGACTATAGCACTCGTCTCTCCACCCAAATCATGCTACACGTCACATATGGGGGGGAACCTCATAGTTTTGGGGATAAAAGACGGAGAAAATGATTATTAAGGTGGGAGAGAAGAACCTCAATACCTGACGGACCAGTCGACGGGCTGTGTTCTCCTCCTCCACCCCAGGCAGGGACGCCTCTCTGGGTAAGCGCTGTGCCTCTCACCCTCTGGGTGAAAGTTATCCCCAGGTTCTTGTATTACTATCAAGTCTGCTAGCAATATTAACCTTAATTAGTAGCACTATTATAGTTAGTGAATTTATCAACAGCAATCTCGAATCTGTTTCTGTCGCTTTCAATAAAATAACTAATTTCGATTTTTGTGCATCTGCTCAGTGAAAGTCCTTTTGTTGGGGCTCTGATAAATGGGTCAGTGAAAGTCCTGGGACTCTGACAGACAAATTTCGAAACTACATTCCTTTTAACGTGACAGTAAAAATTGGTGTCATGGGCAGGATTGCCATGGATAAACTGCTACAAAAATACAAATGTGCGCCGTCCCATTGGGGACTAGAGTGGGCCCAGAAATTCTGGAAAAATGAAAATAAAATAATAGAGCGAATTCAACAGTGCAGGAGTGAACAGAAGGTTAAAGATGGTAAGGGTAAAGGAATTGTTTGTGCTATTTTAGGAGCTTGTTTATTACTTGTTTATTACTGCATTCCTTTTAACGCAACAGGTGTCCCTGTCCAAGTTGTGGTAGCAGGGGGGCTGCAGGGCTGGCCTCTGTGAGAAGAGACCAGGGGCTGCCTCCGTCCCAGACAGAGCTGGTTCCAGCCATCTCTAAGGCAGACCCACCGCTGGCCAAAACTGAGCCCGTCAATGAAGCTGGTGGAACCTCTGTGAAAGTGTATTTAAGAAAGGACACAACAGCCAGAGTGGGAGAGGAGTGAGGGAAAAAAAGTGTGAGAACCAGCCCTGCAAACACCAAGGCTGGTGAAGAAGGAGGGAGAAGAGGTGCTCCAGGTGCCAGAGCAGATAGTCTCCTGCAGCCCCTGGAGAAGACCACAGTGGAGAAGGTAAGCCCTGCAGCCTCTGGAGGACCCAACACTGGAGATGTTGGCTATTTCCTGGAAGAATGGTGGCTTGAGGAGAGCCCATGCTGGAGCAGGTTTGTCTCAAAGGACTGTAGCGGTAAGAGGGACCCCATGGGAGAAGTGTCAGAAGGAAGGAGACGCAGAGAGGAATGGTTACGGACTGACTGCAACCCCCACTCCCCATCCCCCTGCACTGCTCAGGAAGGAGGAGGTAGAAGAGTTGGGAACGAAGGAACTAAGTTGAGCCAGGGAGAAAAGGGTGGGAGGACACCTTCCATGGGGAAGGAGACAAGGTCTTCCACCAGCCCCACGCTTCTTCCACCCTCAGCCTTTACAACTGCACATGCCCCATCTGCCTACTTGCCTTTGCCACTGTCGCGGTTGTGCAAGGCCCTCAGACATCTTGGCACACCCAGTGTAAGCTGGCCTCCACCAAACCTGGAGCCCACCTGGCCTTGGAGGCAGCGAGAGGCCAGGTCCCCTCTGCCTGGGGCTGGGCACAGCTTTTCCCTGGGAAGCCTCCTGAGGAGCGCTCCTCCTGTGTGTCAGCCTGTGGCCTGGCATGGGTGGCAGAGGGAGAAGGGCTGCTGGGGCAGGGCTGAAGTAGCTCAGCTGGGAGAGCGTTAGACTGAAGATCTAAAGGTCCCTGGTTCAACCCTGGGCTTCAGCAATGATTTTGTCCCTTAGATTTTGGCAGAGCCCATCTGCCTTCTTCCAGCCTGCCCCAGCCCTGCTTGCTCCTTCACCTCTTGCCAGAGCACAGTCCCTGCTCTGCAGCTGCAGATCTGCAGCTTAGAAGGAGCCTTCCTCCAGCAGCACAAGTCCCCAGCCTCCCCCTGGGCAGGACTCTCCAGTCAGTGCACCTTTGGGGTGGTCTCCTGCTGTCCCTACTTCCTTGCTCCAAAGTGACCGGGATCTCTCCTCTGCGGGGTCTCTGCAATGACCCTGTCTCTCTCCTCTTTGCCATTCTCGATGCTGCACTGACTGCTCCCCTCCTCACACACCTTCACCTGCTCCTCAGTTCCCAGACCAGAGGCCGCCATCCCCTGAGACCCAGGGAGAGGCACTCCCTGGAGCTGAGGCCTGAAAGGCAGCATCCTCCCTCCAGGTGTCTGTCGCAGTGAGACCTCTGATGTGCCCAGGACAGTTGACAAAGCCGTGCTGAGGATCATCCACTGTAGTGCCTGGGCACCAGTGTTGTTTAGTCACGCGCTGTCCTGGGCAGAGTTTCTTGGCCCCCATTGCCCCCTGCCGCAATGATCGGTGAAATACATATGTGCTCCTCTCTGGGCATCAGCTGGGACATACACAGCACAGGGGGATCCCTCTGGGGCCCCACATGAACATCCCTCTGCATCAGTTCCTTCCTGCTGCAAGGGCACAAGTCGGGACAGAAATGCCAGCAGTGGCTGCCTGGAGTCCTGCACAGAAGGTCACCAACGGTCACAGTGTCTTCATAACAGCCCCAGCTCAAACACTGGATGTCACTTTACCTCTCCACATTTACTTTCCTCTGCACATCCTGACATCGCACATGTGTCTGTGTTTTCCATCCCCTCAGCACCAGACCCAGGGCCCACAGCACAAGTGTCTCAGTTTTTCCCCCATTGCTTATCCCAACCTGCTCACCCACTAGACTGCACTGTCCAGCCCAGCTGCAGACCCTCAGAGCCATCAGTCCCTGCCCAGAGGAAGAAAGACCTGCTCATGAGCTCCAACAAGATGTTGGGGTCCCCTCTTGCAACCTCTTGCTGCTATGGAACCCTGCTCGACCATTAGGAACACAGTGATGATGGCAACACAGCACATCCCCCTCTGTCTCCAGTCTCAGCCTCTCCCAGGTCAGCCAGTCAGGCCAAGGAATGGCACCTCCTGGACTATAGTTCCAAAGCAATGGGCATGTCCTAGACCCCTGCAGCTCTGATGTCTCAGCCAGTTCCCCAGGGATTCTCCTTCAGAGAAGTTTGGCTTTTGTCCTGACTGAGCACAAGTGAAGGAGGGAGAAGGAGAGACCATCTGTCCAAGCAAGGTTACTGTCTTGCCAGCTTTGAGCACGAGCTTGAAAATGCTTGGCCACAGGGAAGGTGTCTGCAGAGCTATCACTGCTCCCAAAGTCCTTCGAGGTTGTTCTTGAGCTTTGGGGCCATGTGTGCAAAGCGGAACAGATGAGTAGTCCATCCCCCTCACTCCACTCAACCACTCCAGAAGTTCACAGTGACTGTGCTCTGGTTTGGATTCCCCCAAACCCTCTCTGCCAGGCAGGGCCTCCGTGGGGAAAATTCTATGGCATTGGGCAAGACAATGGTCCCAGCTGTAGCACCGTGAGGACACCATCCCTGCGTGTGCTCAATCCATCGACCTCTCAGTTAACAGCTGAACATGCGCACCCACCCTGCCCCAGAGACCCCAGCCAGGGCTGTCCCAGGGCACGGCTTTGCCCTCAGGACAGTGCTCAGTGCTGCAGGAATGGGAAGGTCCCTGAGCCCAACCCACACCCGCAGCCCCAGGGAGATGGAAGCTTGCCCTTCACCCCATCTGCAGGGGTGCTGGGGGGCAGAGGGGTGCAGGGGAGGCCTGGTGCCTGCATGAGGGGGGTGTGAGATTTCTGCCCCCATGTCCCCCTTCCGCATGCCCTGGGGTGCCATCAGAGCGTGGGGGCACCTCATCCCAGGGAGGGTCTTTCCCTCACCCTGTTGTTCTGCTCCTGATGTGGAGTTGGGGACAGTTGTGACACAGAGGGTTGTTTCTGTGGGTGGCAGAGGGGGCTCAGGGTAGGCCAGAGGGTGGGAGCGGTGCCTGCAGCAAGAGCCGCCTTCTGCCCCATCACCCTGCAGAGACGGTGAAGGAGCCATGCTCGGCAGTGCATCCCTGTGCCAGGATCAGGCCCCAGTGGGGAGGCAATCCGGACTTCCCCCATCTCAGGAGGGTTCAAATGCTGTTTTCTGCTGAGGGTCCCTGGGCACCCACGGGACAAGAGGGCTGTGCTTGTCATAGCTATGTCATGGGAGGAGAGTTTTCTGCCTCCTCGCAGGAGTCAAGGGGGTGTAGGTCAGTGGAAGAGCACCCACTTCCCATGCAAGAGGTTCCGGGTTCCATCTTCAGGGGTGTTTTTGCTCTGACTCACCAGGCTCGCTGGGCGAGGGCTGGAGCTGGGGCTCTGCTCCTCTCCAGGTGCTGTGGGCCTGCCCTGCCCTCCCAGCAACTGGTCATGGGGTAAGGAGGGCTGTGTGTGCTGCCTCTGCTGAGCCCCCTCCCAGAGGAGAGGCAGGCAGCTGTGCTGGACCTGAGTGCAGGTCACTGCCCTGCACCACAGACCCACCCCACACACCAGCCAGGGTCCCTGCTTGGCAGCACAGCCCCTGTGGGAAGGTGAGGGGTGGCCCTCAGGGAGGGGATAGACATCAGCAGCACCCTGGGTGCTGGCAATCCTTCCTGGCTGCACTCAGAGATGGGATGTGAGGGTGCTGGTCCAGCCCAGGTGTCCTTTGGCACCAGGGCCACACTTCCCCCGTGGCTTTCCAGAGGGACGGGTGTGAGATTGTCCTGTCTCCAGGTGGAGATCCCATACCACGTGGGAAGCAGCCGTCGGTGCCAGAGGGTCAGGGTGTCTGAGCTGAAGAGTGACATTTCTTACCCTGACCCTGTCTCCAGGTCCTTTTCCCTCTGCCATCACCCCCTGCTCGAGCAGAGCCTCAGCTCAGGGAACCCGGAGCTCCTGAGGTCAGGCACAGCCCTGCAGAGGTGGGACTGGTGGGCCGGTGCCCACCTCTTGTTCCTGGGGGGTTTGGTGTCGCCATCCACCCCATGCTGGTGGGAACAGGGAGGCACAAGCCAGTGCACAGCCTTGCACAGACCGGGAGGGCAAGGACATGGTGCCTCGGCTGCTTCCCTGGCAAAACCGCCTGCAACCAAAATGGGGTGTGAGCCATGGTGTTTCTCTGCAGGGTGCCCAGGCCCAGGAACGGTGGGCCCAGATTCTGAGAAATAATGTACAAAAGTGAAGCAAAGAAGAAGGGGTGTGGGGATATCTTCTGAACATGATGGTGGGTGCCAGTATGGGCACTGACCTGCGAACTCAAGCCACCCCAGGTGGGTACTGTGGAGAAGAGCCCAGCGCCTGTCCCATGCCACCTCCCTGCCGTCTCTGCCCTCCCGCAAGTGTAAGGTTTCTCCCTTACTCTGGCACCTGGCAGAGGTTTGCCTCCTCCTTGGGGAGATGAGCCACCGGCCCTCAGTGTGTGTGAGGTGGCAGCACATCTGAGCAGAAAGAACCCATTCCATGACATTTTGGGGCCTGAACAGTCTGGCCCTGCAGGCTGGGTCCATTCCCTGGAGCAATGCAGGATTATCACCATGCCCCAGACCTGTGCTTGCTCCTGCAACCCCCAAGAACCCACCCAATGTCTGTGGTGGTGAGACCTCAACCCTCTGCACTGCTGCCCCACGCTGGGCAGAGTACGGCTGTGGAAAGCCCATGGGAGAACAGCTTTGCCAGGGCGAAACCCCCAAGGTGGTGGATGACATACATGGGGACTGCAAACACAGCCTCCATCCCCTGGGAAACTCCCACTGGGGCAGGCTCCAGCCCTGCATCTCCACAGGGAGAGAAGGGCCCATGGCTGGGGATGGAGGGGCTGGCTCTGGGGCCAGGGGTTGCCAGCAGGAAAACTCTAGGGACCACTGTGGGAGGTGATGCATGGGCTGTGATCCCCCCTGGGGCTGGCTCGGGTGTTCAAGGCACCACAGCCACCTTAGGACTCCCTTCTGTGGGTCTACAGCTCACCCCAATATGGCAGCTCTGTCATGATCTCTGTGCTGTGGCACCAGTGTGGCTCAGGCAGGGCCAGGGGAAAGAGCAACTGGGGAACCCCAGGGTGAGGAAGTGGGTGCTCCCGCTGGGGTGAATTATGGGACCTTGCAGAGAGCCATTTTTGCTGGAAACTGTGGCTGCGAGGCTGAAATATCTCTATCAGTAGGAATATTCACAAGGGACCATGAGCTCTCACAGCCCCACAGCCTGACCGCAAGCCCACTGTCCCCAAGACGTGCCCCTTCCCCACTGCCATGTCTTTGTGCTCTGCTCCCCCCAGTCAGCCTCAGGGAGACACCCCGACACCTGGGCAGGCAAGCGCCAGCTCTGGCTCAAACCCCAAAGCCTTTTAATAAGAACACACATGAAGGAATCATGTAAAAGCAGGGGAATAAAAATGGAGGACATGCCCGGCTGTTTCTGCTGCCCGTGGAAAAGGGAGACAGTTCCCTGGTGCTCACGGCTCTCCCAGCTGCACAGACCTCTCCTCCCTCCCGGCTGCACCCAGCTGCACGGCAGGGACGGGCTCTCCTGGCCCGCGGCTCAGGGACTGCTGTGCACTGAGCTCTGCTCTCACAGCCTTTGTGTCCTCAGGGGGATGTGCCAGAGACACCTCTTCAGCATCGTCATAGCCCGTGCTCTCTGGGGACAGGCACCAGGCATCTCCCTCAGCTCCAGGGGCCCCAGCACTTCTCGGGGAGTGCAGGTTTGTCCCTGCAAGCAGCAAGGCAGGCCATTGCATGTTCATCCCATGGGCTGCCCCTCCTCATCAGTACATCACCTTCCTCCCTTCTCCTCAGCAGTCCTGAGATGTTCAGCTCCCTCTCCCACCCATGGTCCCCCCAGGCAAAACTCGAATGGACAGGTTCCCCCGTCCCAGGAGGTTGACCTTTCAGTATGACAGCGATTCATCTGGCACCAGGGATGGCACCCCAGGAACCGGCAGCACTATCTTTCCCTCTTACCTCCAGGTGCACCCCTGGGCCCTTCTCCCTCCTCTGGTGCCCTGGGCATTTCCCAGCCTTCCTGCCCAGGGGCAGGATCCTCCCCAGGGTCAGAAGCCTCCCTGGCATCATCGTAGCCATCCACTGGGTCACCTCCAGCCAGGACAGGGATGTCTGAAAGGAGAGGGGAGCTGGTGACAGTGAGAAGATACGTCCTGCAGAGCAATGACAGGAGGATGCACAGGGACATGGGGCTCAGGCACTGGTGTTGGCAGCACCACAGAAGACTCCCCATGTCCTCCCCAACTCTGACGGTGACACTCAGTGACACTGCTGTCCCCCTCACGTCTGCAGGGAGGAGAGATCCACCCCTTCTGGCCCCCTGTTACCTGGTGCTGACCCTGGACCATCCTCCTCCTTGCTGTCCCCAGGGTAGGGCTGCAGCTTGGTCAGGGACCTCTCTGAATAGGAGCCTGGCGAGAGGTGCAGCGGGTGTGATGGGAGTGCGCTCTGCTGACCCAGCTCATGGTCAGTGCTGCTGGGGACGGGGGACCCACAGAGCCAGGGCTGAGTGGGGAGGAGGGCTCAGGACTCACCCTGCTCCCCTGGGACAAACCCTGTCTCAAAGGGGCTCCCAGACATGCCCTGGGACAGCCCCTTCCCTCAGCCCTCAGGATGCAGGGGCAGGCAGTGAGGGGCTGTCCCCAGCTGGGACGGGCAGAGCTGGTGGGGAGGAAGCTTCTGGCCTGGGCCAAGGACCTGGCTGCTCTCCCCACAGCCCCCACAGCCCCAGCGCTGCAGGGACTGTGGGTCAGGGGGCTGCAGGGGGTCATCCCTGGGTGAGGAAGTGGGGAAAGAGCCCTGCACATGTGCCCTCCAGGAGGGACGCACACCCACCTGAGCCGCTGAACCTTGCCTGCTTCTCCAAAGCTGGGCTGTAACCAATCTCCTCATAGACGGCCTCAGGGAAGGGCTCCCAAGCTCTCTCGGAGCCTGCAGACAGAGGCAGGGCTGGCCCAGCGACACACAGGGAGGGGATGGGATCCCGCTCTGCTCCCCCAGCCCTGTTCCCCTGGGCCACCGCAGGGCTGTCGCCACAGCATATCCCCGCTGCACTGTCCAGTCCCCACTGCCACTTCTTCAGTGAGGGCAATGTCCCCATGGAGATGGTCTGGGACAGCGACACCCTCCCACCATCCCCTCAGAGATAGCCCTTGTGCCCCTCTGGCCTCTGGGTCAGGTCCGTGGTGCTGAGCTTGGAGCAGCTCCACCTTTCCTCTCCCCCTGGACCTGCCTCCTCTCTGCCCCATGGATCCATAGCACGGCCTATGCCCTGAGGAGAAGAGGTCAGGGTTGGATGGAGGAACAGCCCAGGGGCCTGAAACCATGGGGATGGACCCTGCTGCCCCACGTTCCTCCTGGCATCTCCCCTGACACAGAGCCCCCTCCAGAGATGCCCAGAGCACTTCTGGTGGCATGTCCTCCTCTGTTTCCCCTCTGTTCCCATCTCCCCCAGCCCAGCTCTGCCATTTCTCTCTTCACCCCATCCCTGGCTCCTCCCGCGTCTGCACTCTCTCTACGACGCCTTGCTGCCGACGGCCCATGGCCAGCCCATCAATGGGACATTGGGACAGCAGGCAGCACACTCTCTCCTCCCCGCAGCTTTACCTGTACCACTCACTGACACCCCACAGCACCCCTGGCCCTGCCAGGAGGCATCTTCCCCTGGGACCGTGGGGAAAGGACCCACCTCTGCGCCCAGCCCTGGCGCTTCGCACTTGCCCTGCCAGGAGGGCCAGGAGCAGGCAGAGAAGGGCTCCCAGGATGATGCAGATGATGACGGGCAATGAGACACTCCTGCTGCCGGTCGGACGGCCCCGCGTGGGATCTGCGTGGGCAGGAACACAGAAAGGGCAGCACCAGGCTCGGGAGAGGTGGGGGGCCGGGGCACCCCAGTACTGACCCCCATTACAGCGGGGGTAGGGAACCCCAGGGGTGAGTGATGGCAAAGCTCCCACCCTGATGGGAAAATGAGAGCCCTCCCCAACCCCCTCCACTGCTACCCAGTGCCTCCTCTCGGGAGCTTCACACCCCAGCAAGGATCCCCTTCCCTCTGGCTCTGGGCCACAGCCTGCGCCCGACAAGTAGCAGCGCTGGCAGGGAGGACAGGTTACCTGCTCGGGGGGTTGGTGCTGCCATCATGGGTGCAGCTGCAGAGGAGGGGAAAGAGAGCTGGGCTGAGAGGGTGGGTCTGAGGTTACCAGGGACCCTCCACTGTGACACACTGTGTGTGCATGAGTGTGTGTGTGTATGCATGCATGTGCGTGCAGACATCCCTGACATATTCCTCCCAAACTGCCTCTCCTGCGGGGCTGCTCAGGGTGGCTGGGACAGAGCCCAGGGCCCTGCTCTGGGCTGTGGGCAGGATGGCACAACCAGCCTGGAAGATGTCCCGGGGGGCTGCAGAGCCCTGTGGGCAGAAGGTGGAGGACATCCAGACCCACAGAAGCTGCTGCCCACTTGGGAACAGGCTGCCATAATCTGCAGGGATGGCTTTGTTCTCAGGATCTCTGGGCCATGATGGGACCCAGCAGGGAAAACACCTGCCCCAGATCCTTGCCAATACCCCTGTGAGGTGTCTCAGGTGGGCTTCAGTCCCATTACAGTGGCATGAGTCTCTAGACAGGGCCGGTGCCTCTCCCAAAATGCCCTCCTCCAGGAAGAGACTCAGCAAATCCACAGTTGAGGTGACGACAGAGAACATGGGCGTCCAAGAGATCCCAGCGGGAGGCACAGAGGGTGCCCCAGGTCCCCAGCACCTGAACCTCCACCCTCCCCTCACACACCGTGCTGCCGTTCACCAGCCTGAACCCTGTGTACTCTGGGAAACACAGAAAGATGAGAAAGGGTGCATTAGTGCTCTGGCACCCTCCGTAGCTGGAGGAGAGGCCAGAGGCACAGCCTTCCTTTCTGCTCCTTCTGCACTCTTTTAGGGCTGCACACAACCACATCACCCCTTCTGTCACCACACCCAGCACAGCACAGCCCCTGTCCTGCTCCCCCATCCCCAGCTCACACTCAGTGTTCAACACCCCACCCTGAGTCCTTACGTGTGCAGGTGACACCGGCATCGTTTGTGTGGGTGCAGGGCTGGTCCCTGGGGGACCCCCTGGGGCAGGAGGCGAGAAGGGGTTCATTCCCCTCACACTGCAGCTCTCTGTCGCAGATGGGACCCACACAATGACCGGCAATGACCCCAGCAGCTCCCAGGGGCTGCTCATGACCTCTGATTTCTTTCTCCTGTGTTAATTGTAGTAATAGGTACCTGCTCTGCTTCCTACCACTTCCCTAGAGGCTTCATCCTGTCCTCTCTGACCCTTTCCCAAATGCTTTGAACGCTGCATCAGATCTGGCCTCCCTGACAGCATCTCAGCAATCAAAGGGGTCTCCTGAGTGCAGGGCCTGAAGGCTGGGCTGTCCTTAAAAAGCTGCTACCAAGAACAAGCCCAAGGAATTAGACTTTAAAGAGGTCTTTTCTCATTCTTTTCTCCCTGTTTTGGGGGCAATAAGCTTGCGGCAGCTCTGAGATCTATTAGACAGCAAGTGGTGCTTTTAAAGACTCTATTCCTGGTGTCCAGTGGGGTCATTGCAGGGCTCTTTGCCTGCAGCCACCTTGGAGATGAGGTGGGGTGTGGGCATGTAACTGACAGAGAGCTCTAGAAACTAGAGAGTCCGAATGGAAGAGCAAGGGAAGCACAGACAGGAGGGGAAGGAGGAGTGCTGCAACGACCCCAGCAGCTCCCAGTGGGTGCAGATGGCACAAACACAGCAGGGACACCCTGCTGCTCCTCAGACTTCAGCACAGCACTTGTGGGTTTGCTTCTCTCCCAAACCCCCAGCCGCAGGAACTGCTCAGACAAACTGCTGCTGCCCTGGAGACCCTGGGCGGCCCAGGACTGGCCCCAGGCACTGCAGCACCCGGAGCACTTGAGCCCAAGGAGAGGGGCCCTGGAGCTGTTGGCTGCTGCAGCCTGCTCTGCCGGCCGAGCTCAGGGCCAGGCTGCAGAACCCCTTGGAGCCGCCAGAAATGCACCTCATTCCTGGGTGGTTCTCGGGCTGTTGGGGTACTGCTGTTATATGGGACATCGCTCGGGGCACAGATGCCGTGTGAGCGTACCTGCGGTTGCTGTCGCCATCAGCCCCCAGCTCCAGCACTTAGGCAGGGAGGGCTCCTCAGCCAGGGCCAGAGGGCACTGCCAGGCGTGCACAGCCCCGGCCAATGGCTGGGCAGAGGGCAGGAGAGTGGGCAGAGGAGCAGCCCTGGACTGATACAAGCTCCCAGTGCAAGGACTGGCACCAAGGAGAGCCAGAAAGTGCTGGCAAATGCCCTGTGGCACAGGGCAGCCAGCGGCTGTAGGCAGGAGAGCCTGGGCAGCAGGTCAGCACTGCCGGCACAGGGTTGTTTCCCTGGGGGCTGGCTCTCCTGGGGGGACCTTTGAAAAGGAATGAGGTAGCTATGGGCCACGCTGCTCTGCTGCCCAAGCCCAGTGCTCCTCTCCTCTGAGCAGCCCCTCTGCTTTGGGGGACTTGTGCCGGCCAGGGAACACAACCCAGAATTCCCCGGCCACCTTGGGCCCTTCCCTGGGGCTGTGGGTGGCCGTGTGAGTGGCTCTCGGTGCCTCTGCCATGGGGGGACCTACTCCTCCGTGCTGCCAGATAGCTCCTGTGTGAACGGGAGGAGAAAGCTGGGAACCAGCAGAGACTGCGGGGCAGGGCGGGCATTCATCTCCCAGCCCCAGGCACCCATGGAGGGTGGGCTGAGCCACATCGGGGGTTAGGCAGTGGTGGGTTCCCACTGGAGTGTCCTCAGGGACTGGGGAAACCAGCAATGACAGTCCCAGCTCTGCAGTGTGACCGGCCCCACCAGGCCCTTCTCCAGTACACCCTTGTCTCCCTGAGGGCACAGCCAGGTCCCTTCCCCCATCCCAGTCACAGAGGTGGGGAATGGGCTGGCCCCTTACCTGAACACCTCACTCCAGCGTCCTCACTGTGATCACAGTTGTGTTGACCCCATCCATTGTGTGTACAGTCAGACAGGGCAGACTCGGTTCCACGACAGCGAACATCATCCATCCAAATGGGGCCAGATCCCGGCCCAAAGTGTGCGTACCGCGTAGCTTCAAGAGCAGACCAACAGCCCACCTGCTTACAGACCACTGCGGCATCATCCATGTCCCAGTTGTCGCTACACACGGTCCCCCACTGGCCCTGGTGTTTCACCTCCACTCTTCCAGCACAGCGTCCGCCACCATTTTCCAGCCTCACCTCTGCAGCCCCTTCAAACATTGACATGGGACGCATCAAGAAAGTGCGGAGCAACAGACTGCAGGTCTGGAAGAACCCCCTGCCCAGGACGTGTCACAGGCAACTGGGTGGGACCCCTCCCCGTTCTGGGCTGTCCCTGGGGCTGTGTGGGCGTCTCTTTCTCCCCACAGGCTACGAAGGGCTGGGGGTGCCATCGGCAGACCTGCTGTGCCATTCACCTCTCCACAGCCTGCGGCACCTCCTCCCACCTCAACCACCCCCTGCCCATGCCCACCCGCACACCATGCCCGGCCCTGCCCAGGGCACAGTCTCCTCACCAGCCCAGCAAGCCCTGTACAGCCCCGTGCCCCCAGGCCCACAGCTCCCTCTCCCACCCAGAGAGGCAGAGGGAAAGGCAGAAGTTCGATTGACTTGAGCACCTTCTGCCCCTCATCTCACTGGCACATGCCAAGAAAACCCATTCCCAGAGCTATCCCGATGAGCCCACTGGTGCCCACTGGCCCTATCTGTGGGACAAGGAAGCCGGCACTTACCCCTGCACAGCTGCACCCACAGGAGCAACCACAGCACCCGAGGGGACAGGAGTCCTTCTGTGCCCATCCTGAGCCTCCTGCCCTGCTGGCACAGCCCTGCTGCGCCCCACTCCCTCTCACGGCTGCCGGGGACTCAGGCGATGGCAGGGGAATATATCTCTGCAGATGCTGGCCCAGCTGCAGGAGGAGCCAATCGGAGCAGCAGCACCTTTTTAGACGTTATCGGGAGCTATCTCCCCTCCGACACGGCCCAGCCCTCCAATGAACTTCTCCAGCGCCGTTCATGACCATATATGAGGCACATATATGTCCCGCTGCGGGTGTCACGGTCTCTGTGGCGGGGGATCGTCACGGGACAAGCTGGGTGTGGAGGGGAAATGGGTCTGTCACCCCTCGAACCTTGCTGTGGGGACTGGGAGCACTGAGCATCTCCTATGCTGGGCTCATCCACGGACCCAAGAGGCAAGCGTCCAGCTGCCCCCGAGATGTGGGAACCATGGAGCTGGGGCTGCACCGGGGTCTGTGTCGGGATGGGAAGGAAACAGCCCCTGCCCCTGCGACCGACCCCGCTGTGCTGGGAGCAGCAGCTGGGAAAGGTCCTTGGCCAGGGGAAGAGCTCCCTTCCAGGAGTGCTGGCTCGCCCGTCCCTCCCCAGAGAGCCCCACGGTGGGTCCCTCGCAGGAGCCAGAGCTGGGACCTGTCCCTGCCCTGGCAGCAGACATGCAGCCCAGAGCCTCAGACGTGTCCCTGACTCTCAGCCTGTCACCGAGGGGCCGTTATTCCCCATGGGCGGATCGGGAGCTGGAGCCTGCAGGTGCACAAACCACAGCCCACGTGGCCTCGCAGCGCTCGCCGCGCTCCCCCCGCAGCGCCCGGGGAAGGCAGTCTGTGGTTTCCTGCTGGCACCGTGCCCAGGCACATCCCCGCGGTGCCCCCGAGCCACCCCCACCCCGACTGCTCCAGCCAGGGCTGCGGGGGCTGCTCCTTCGGCCTCGCAGACACGGGGCCGGGCAGCTCCTGTTCCCCGTGATGCCCCTGTGATGCACATGGATGTTCTGCACCGAGACCCACGGCCATGGGGTGCCATCAGTGACGTGACATCACATCCCTCCTACTGACACTGCTGTGTACTGAGCACTTATGGTGACGGTGACCTTACACCCTCCTACTACTGCTGCTGTGAGCTCATGAGTTACAGTCACACGTGTGTGTGCTGCGTTCAGGCTTCTGCTGATGACGGTTCTTCCCAAAAGCCATATTTGGGTGAGGTCTAATTATTATTTTGATGCCATCAGAAGCACCCACACAAGCCATATGCCTGCTCTTGGCCTAAAAGCATCTCTGGCACCAGTGAAATCACAAGCTCGTACACAAGCCACGTGCATACTCCTGGCCTATCCGCCACTCAGCCGCAGGTGATGTCACAGCATCTCAACCCGCCCTGTGCCTGCTCCTGGCCTATCAGATACTGGGGCAGCACTGACTTCACAAGTACCTACACAACCCAACCCATAGGCCTCGTCCTGGCCTATCAGCTGATCAGTCATAAATGACCTTGCAAACACCTACACAAGACAAGTTCTTACTCCTGGCCTACCAGCTTCTCAGGCACCTGTGACCTCATGATATCCAACACAAGACATGTTTCTCCTGGCCTACCAGCTACTCAGGAACCACTGACGTCACAAAGACATTCCCAAGCCATGTGCCACCTCCCAGCCTATCATAAACTCAGTCCCCAGGGACCTCATAAGAACCTACACAATCCATAGGCCTGTTCCTGGCCTATCAGATATTCAACCTCGAGTGTCATCACAAAGACGTATCATCTCCATCTGCCATGTCCTTGCCATGGAGGTACTCGGGCTCCAATGACCTCACCACGGCCTATACAAGCCATGTACCTGGTCCTGGCCTATCAGCTACTCAGCCATGAGTGACATCACAAGTACATACCCAGGCCATGTCTCTCCCCTTGCCTAACAGCTACTCCGGCACCAGTGACCTGACCACCAAATATCCACCCATTGACTATCTGCTCACCTATGAGATACGAGGGAACAAGTGACTTCAACCAGCCACTCACTCACTCCCCAGCAGGACACAGGGGATGGAGAAACACTCCCTCACACCAGCAGACCAATGCCCAGGCAGTCTCTGAGCAAGGGCTACTTTGGAGAAACTTCCCTCCCACTTTTAGTGCTAAACATGATGCCACATGGCATGGAATATCTCTTTGGTCCGTTGGGGTCAGCTGTCCTGACTTTGTCCCCTCCCAACCTCTTGTCTACCTCTGGCCTCCTCGCTGTAGGGTCAGAATGAGAAACAGAGGCAACCTTGACACTATGCCAGCACTGATCAGCCATAGCTACAACATCAGGGTGTTATCAATGCTGTTTTAGCCACTGGCAGCTGCCTGGGGCAGTGGTTTTCTCCATGCTCTGCTGCACACTGCCTATACCTTTTCACTACCACTCTGCCATGGCAATGCCCTGGACAAGTTCTTCTGTGAAATCCCCCAGATCCTCAAGCTCTCCTGCTCAGACTCAGACTGTCTCCAGGAAGTTGGGGTCCTTGTGGGTGGTGCAAGCTTAGTTTCTGGGTATTTGGTTTTCATTGTGCTGTCCTATGTGCAGATCTTCAGGGCCGTGCTGAGGATGTCCTCTGAGCAGGGACAGCACAAAGCCTTTTCCACGTGCCGTCCTCACCTGGCCGTGGTCTCTGTGTTCACCAGCACTTCATTTTTTGCCTACCTGAAGCCCCCCTCCATCTCTTCCCCATCCCTCGATCTGGTGGTGGCTGTTCTGTACTCAATGGGACCTCCAACTCTGAACCCCTTCACCTACAGCATGAGGAACAGGGAGCTCAAGGACGGCGTGGAGAAATTGATCCAATGGACATTGTTCCACCAGCAGTAACCTCCCTCCCCTTCTCTGCAAGTTCTCCCAGAGCTTGGCTTAGGCCAGGCCTCTGATGTCTTTCTCCTGTGATAATTGTAGTAATAGGTACCTGCTCTGCTTCCTACCACTTCCCTAGAGGCTTCATCCTGTCCTGTCTGACCCTTTCAAAAATGCTTTGAACGCTGCATCAGATCTGGCCTCCCTGACAGCATCTGAGCAATCAAAGGGTTCTCCTGAGTGCAGGGCCTGAAGGCTGGGCTGTCCTTAAAAAGCTGCTGCCAAGAACAAGCCCAAGGAATTAGACTTTAAAAAGGTCTTTTCTGATTCTTTTCTCCCTGTGTTGGGGGCAATAAGCTTGTGGCAGCTCTGAGATCTATTAGACAGCAAGTCATGCTTTTAAAGACTCTATTCCTGGTGTCCAGGGGCCATGTGGATGCTGCATGAGCTCTCTATTACCTCTTTACATTGCCACATGTATAGCAGGGCTGATGGCCTATATTGTTCCCTGTGGAAAGGAGTCTGGAGGGGTCAGGAGAGAAAGGACACTCTCCATGTGCCCTGGGGAGGGCAGTGAATCGAGACTCAGAAGATGAAACACCCCCAAAGGTGAAGTTTTCCCAGAGTAAGGCACTAAATCCAGACACCCACAAACCATGACCCTGCAGTTCTGTGGGAGCCAGTGAAACTGCAGCAGGCACAGGGAAGGGAGACGGCAGAGATGCGGGAGCTGCCTGAGGTGCCCCAGGGAAGGGGCTCTCACGCTGTCTTGGGGAGCAGGGCTGGTGGGGAGGCAGAGGGGGACAGAGGCAGGCAGGGCTGGGCATCACTTGCAGCATGAATGCGGGAGAGACAGAGAGTGACTGGCCTGTGTCTCCTTGTGCCCTTGGGGCCAGCTCCAGCCCTGGGGCTGATGGGGAGGCTGAACAGCCTCAATGGCCCTGGAGCTGCTGTGCCCTTCAGAAGGGCTGGAGCTGTGGTGGGAGTGCCCAGAGCTCGGCAGCAGCCTGCAGCGGGAACTGCCATGGGGCCGGCCCAGACTGGGCTGCTCTGCTGCGGTGGTCTGGGGAGAGGGCAGGGGAGGTGGGGAGAGCCAGGGAGGGGCTGGGCTGGGCCGGAAGGTTTGTTGGGAGCAGAAAACAGCGCTGCTAGCTGAGCTGTGTGAGTGTGCAGGGTGGGAGCACACAGCAGTGTGATCGCGGTGCACAGCCAGGCCTTTTGGAGAAGGACGCAAGACATCAAAGGTAGAAAAGAGAGGACCTGGTCTGTGCCATGGTCCCTGGACACCCTGAGGAAGCTGCCCCATGAACACTGGCCAAAACCAGCCCTGAACTCTGGCCATTTCCACCTCTGGTAATACAAGCAGCTGTGGGCAGGGACTCTGCTGCATTGCAAACTCCATCTTCCTCCTGGGCTCATTACCTGCAGGGGCATGGCCAGCCCTGTGCAATCTCTCCTGACCCAGATGCTGCCAGACCCTGCAGCGAGGCTGTTGCAAAAGCCTACGTGGGATTCCACTAGAGTTGGGAAGGGGCAGGCAGTGGTGAGAGGCTGCCACGGCTGGAGGAAGAAGCGTGGATGGCTGTCATGGGGAGTGTTCTGGGCAGAGATTTTCCCACCCCGAATGCACCCTGGTCCATGCAGTGCCTGCACCATGAAGCTGTGGGGCCATGTGGGGCAGCAGGACTTGGCCAGTCCAGCTGAAGAGGTCTTCCCTGCTCTGCCCACAGTCACCCCACGGGCACTGCCACAGTCCCTCTGTGCTGGGTGATGAGGTATCTCTGTGTGTCCTTCTCTGAGCTCAATGGGCACCCACAGTGTGTGTCATTGCCTGGAGCTGGTCGTTGTGGCCTCTCTGCATGATCCTGACCAGGCTGTCCTTGGAGATGGGCTGTGATGCTCCTCAGTCCACAGCATGTGCCGAGTGCCAGCCCAGGAATGCCCCCTGCAGATGAGCTCGCACTGTGCTGGGGGCACGGGCAAGCCCTGCAGGATGTTCTCACACCAGGATTCTTCTTGGTACAAAGGGGGACCATTGCATCCTAAAGTAATTTCTGCTGGGTGGGAGCTGTGAGGGATGCAGAAAGGCTCACGGATAGAAAGATAATTTTAAAAAGGAAGAATAATGTATTGGGCTCTAATGACTTTGGTGCAGTGGGGGTGCATACAGGCACAACTCTGATACCCACCTCCACCACTGATATGAACAAAGAAGAAACCAGTTGCATACTGACACTCAGACTCGATGTGCCATAGCTCCTGCCTAAGTTGTTCTCCAAGCCTATTCTGAGCAGTGGGCCCACATTATTCTTTGCCTTCCGCTGGCTGCCAGCACACTTAATGAAGCCCTTCTTGCGACCCTCCGCATCACTCAAGCAGTGCCCAGCCTGGGGGAAGCTCTGCCCTGGGCATGAGGAGGGTGGAGGGACGAGGAGCAGGGAAAGCGGGAAGAAGACCGAGCAGCTCTGCAAAAGGCCAAGAGGGAACACATTGCTGAAGCTGGGGCTCCTACCTGTGGGTCGTCAGTCGAAGCCTCTCCCAGCTCAGCTACTTCTGCCCTACCCCAGGAGCCCTTGTCCTGGTGCCAGCCCTGCCTCAGTGCAGACTGGAGTGCAAGAGGTGTGCTCCTCAGGGACGTCCCTGTGAGCAGTCCCAGCCCAACCCCACAGATGGAGGCTGCCCTCTCCCTGCCCAGGCCGGCCAGCCTGGCATTGCCAAGAGCCCATCCCCTGGCACCCCACTGCAACCTGCTCCTGGAAGGCTTGGTCAGAGCCCTCCAAGGGAGCTGGAGCTGCCTCGGGCTCAGGGGAAGGCTGGTGGCAGGAGGGTGGGACATGGGCACAGCACAGCAGTGCTGGGAGCTGGGGCACCAACAGGGAAAGGGGGGTGCGACCCATGCCCTGGGCTGCACACAGGGGCACGGGGCAGCTGCTGCCTCTGGGGTTGGCCAGGCTACCAAATCAGGGGAGATGTCAGCTCGAGGGCAGGAGCGCTGGGATTTTCTTGGATTTCCAGTGCAAACGTGCCTGTGGGGAGGGCAAGTGGGCAGGATCAGGCACAGGCAACTGCAATGGCAGGGGGGGATAAGAAAGTGTGCTGACCTCCTGCCATGGCTGATCACCTTTATCCATAAAAGCCTGGAGGGGTCTTGTGTTTTCACATGGTTCTCCTTGAAGATGAAGCAGTTGTCTGAGGCCCCTTTGTCCTCCAAGGCACTTGCCCATGAAATCCCGCTTAGGAGATACTTGAACAAGACAAAAATTTCTATTGTGAACTCCAAGGCTCTGATGCTGGCATTTGCCTTGCACTCCTCTCTTGGGAATTTAGACCCCACCATCTGCTGTTCCCTGTAGACACCTGACACCGACCCTCTCTGGAAGAGCTCACGTACCCATGGTTCCAAGTGCCTATGGCTCTGTCTCAGATATTGGCTCCAGAAGGTCCACGAGAGGCCACCTCAAGCCTCTCATCTAGCTGGGCCCATTCCTGGAGGAAAAGAGAAGCGGCAGGATTTGACAGTCCTCTTCCCAGTGCTGAGGCAGGTCTGTATTCTCCACGTGTTTGCACATGGTGGCAAAATTAGCTCTTTCTCTTAGAAGTATCCTCAACTGGATGAGAAGGAAGGAGAAGGTAGAAGTAAACTGAAGGAAAAGGTAGAAGTAAACTGAAGGAGTCTGCAGATGGTATGCACATATTCTGTACATTTCAATGAATGCAGGTCCTGTATGACCTGATTCCCAGTTCCTAAGTCAGTTGGGTATTTTTGAACATAGGTCTTTTTTCTGCTCCTTTCCACTGAATTGTTCACACTCACATGTTTGCTTTTGATTTCAGAGAAGAAACAGGTTTAATTTTAGTTCACCACAAAGCAACAAGAACAACAACAACCATTTTTCATGTTCCTGGAGCAGACAGAATAGCGTTCCATTCTGCTCGTATGGAAAGAATTGCATCCTGCTTTCAACAAACAGGTTTGTTGTTTGACTGATTCCTGGGCAGGAGGAGAAGTACATGGACAAACCCTGCACTGATTTTAAGCGGATGAACTCGTTGACCTCATAGGTCCAATGTTAAATTGTTTCTGTTAGTAGCAAAGAGGCATAGGGCATATGAGCAGTATACTTAAATGGGATGCTTGTTTACTGGCAATTGTCTAATCTGCTCTTGCATGTTTCCTGTGATCAGAGCAGTATTTTGATAAAATAATCGGGCCAGTCTGGCAGAGATCTGGATTCAGGTAACACTATTTGTCTTCAGAAAGACCTGCTGTGATCCTTCAGCAGGACAGCAGCACCCTGGACATTCAGGTGCTCATCTGTGCAAAAAAGGACTTTGCAGATTGCCTTTCTTGGCAAGACTGGCTCCTTGCAAGCATTTTTGCTAAGTAGGCAAGTTTTTATGGGCCCCACTGCCCTCTGCATCTGTCACGCACATCCCCTTCAACTGGTTGGATCATTCATCCTCTGGAACCAAAAGGTTGTGAGTAACACTAATGATCCAGGCCATTTGCTAGCACACATTTCCTTCGTGTTGTCCTTTGTAGTAACACGAACTAGTCGTGAAAGAGTCAGGCTGTGCTCTGCCTGTCATGACAAGCTACTCAGCCCTTGCCACTGCCTGCCTTCAACCAAAAAGTTTTGTCAGCACACACACAACATTCTTGTCAGGGTGGCTTCTGCATCCGTGCCCCTCTGCTGCCTGCTGGCAGGAGCCTGCTGCAAGTTTTGGAAAGCACCAAATGCTGCTTTTTGTTGCTGCTGTCACCAGACTTGATCCTGTAGTTGAAAAGGGAGGAGTGGTAGTGACCATGTGAGGCACGTAGATGTAGGTCAACCTCACTGCTCGTTGTGAAGTTCCTGTGAGGTTCAGTGTGATTGAGGATTAGCTGGCTTAGTGTTACAGTGGTACTTCCCACCTTCATCATCACTTGCATTAAACTCGCATTTCTTTCTCTTACCTGTGCTGTCCCACCTCGACTCAAGTTGCTGTCGTGTTAGAGGAACCATGACTCCTCATGAGCCATCTGCACACATGCCTTGAATGCTGACGTGCTGGAGCTTCAGTGCACAGGGCCCTTGAGACACTTGGGGATTGGGCCAGCAGAAACCTCCTCAAGTTTTACAAGGAGAAGGGGCGGAGTGGGACAGGACTGGAGTCTGACCAGGAGGCCCTGGGCATTATGAGGGATGCCATATGAGCCACTGGGAAAGGCTCACCATCAATATAGGCAGCTCCTGCATACGGAGCTGCATTGTAGCATGACCACCCAGACACGGGGAGTTATCTTCCCCCTCCACCCAGCACTGGCATGGCCACCCCTGTAACAGCCTGTGGGGCTTTCCATTCTGAAGATTGTGAATGGACAGGTGATTGTCCAGAGGACACCTACAAAGGTGGATTTAAGGGGCATGAAGCACATGACTTGTGTGGAGAGGCTGAAGGACCTGGGCTTCCTTGCCCTGATGATGTGGAGGCTTGTGTGGGAGTAAGAGAGTAGCCTGAAATTAGCAGTTTCAGGTGGTTTCAGGGTGTTTTTAGAGATGATGGAGCTTTCCTCTGCAGTGGGAAACCACATGAGAAAGGAAAAGCATGACAAAGTGCAGCTTGGGAGGTTGAGGCTGGACAGGAAGAGAAAGAGATGTGCCTTGAAGGGTAGTGCTGTGGTGCCAGAGGTCACGCAGAGGAAGCCTGGATCAGCGCAATGCTTTCTGTTTCAAGGCACAGGCAGGGAGGAAGAAGAGATATCAGAAAAGGCAGGGAGATGCCACGGTGGGTGAAAGGTGACGACCTAAGTTTGGTGTCCACAGCCTGCAGGTCTTTGTCCCCTTGGCTATGGCAGCTGGCTCTGCAACCAAGGCCTGAGAGCAGACATGTTAGTCTCATGGAACTGGGGCCTCCTTACTTCCTTGCACCCCCCCAGGGAGGCTGGGAGGTGTGGTACCTTCTCTCAGCATTGCCCACCCCACATCACGTTGCTCCAGGAAGAGCCCTGAGCTCTTTGGTGAGGGACAGGATCCCCCTTCGCAGGGCTGACCACTTGCCATGATAAAACAGATCAAGTTTTACTCAGCGTCAGATCCCCCTGCCCAGTGCCTTTGCCTACCTGTCATCACAGCCTCCAATTTTCTGCTCAAACAAATGCATGGGGAGGCTTGGTCTGTAATGGCCCCCAGAGGGGCCAATTAATGCTCCAAGATGCTTTGGCTTTTGCTTCTGACTTTAACTCCTTGAGAGCTTGTTCAATCTCCTCTCAGTATCTGAGGCTCATGGACTCAGCACCAAATACCCCATGGGGCTCGTTAAAGTGCAGAAAGCCCTAACAAGGCACATCTCTTCCTTAATTTTCTTCAGGGCTTCCAGACTTGTACAGATAATTAGAAAGGTCTCAGGAGTCTAATTAAAGTGGAAGATTTCAATCAGAACTCAATAAAAAAGCAAGTTTGGGTTTTTTTTTTCACTTTTAAAGTGTTTTAAAATTATTTTTAAATCTACAGAAGAAGAGATAGCAGCTTTCTCCAATTGATATTGATGCAGAAGGTCTCCTAAGGAGGTCTGGAGAGGTAGCAGCAGCCATCTCCTCGAGGTCCCCCACTGTATGGGCACCTTTCTTCCCCACCTCCCCGGCCCCACCATTTCTCTCAGGGGCCGCCTGGCACTTGCATTCTTTTCCTACATCAGACTTCCACACTGAAGTCTGCAGCTGAGTGTTACAGCTCCTTTGCACCAATTCCCACTGGATTTACCCTGAGACTTGCCTGTAAATTGACAGAGGATTCTTATTAATTTTGAACAAACAGAAGTGAAGGGTGGAAAAAAAAAATGAAAAGACCCAATGGACTCCTCAACTGTATGCCAAGTCCAAGCCTCCAATAAGGTCCACCTTCCTCAAGCACTGAACGACCATAAAACAAATATGTTTGGCAGACAGATAAGAAATGATAAATATACACACAATTAGTGAGTTGGCTAAAGGGACAGTTTGGCAGATTCAATCAACTTTGCCTTATTCTTGGCCAAATTTCCATCCCAGAGCCTTGTCAACAACTCATGTTTCTAGAGATCTCCCTGCCCATCCCGCTGTGGTCACATCTACCTGGCTGCCTGTGCCTCCTGATCCCATGCCCACCTCCAGCAAATGAAGTTGGGGTGTTGTGTGGGAACATTTTACAGTCAATGTTCAAAGCATTCCTGAGTTAGGACTGAGAAAGAAATGAACCTGTGTGGCATCAGGTGCTTGTTAACATCATCACACTTAGCAAAAGCCTTCCTCGAAGATGGTCTCTCCTGGAAGTCCCTCTGCAAGCATGCCGAAATTGAGATGCAAGACTAAACTCCTTACAGTTGCTGCACACTAACAAGCTCCCAGGGGAGAGTCAGTGAGCGTGGAGGGCCATGGCAGGAATCAAGAGCCCTGGAGGTTTATTAGGGCCTGCTGAGGGCTGTGGGTGATGAAGCTGCTTCAGGAAATTGAAGCGTGCCTCCCTGGGGGCTGATTAGAGCAGAAAACCAGAGGCAGCAATCTCAGGATGACAAAGAAAGGAGACAGAGGCGTCCTATATCAGTTAGCCCCTTGGATGTGCCCTGTCAAGCCAAGGGGCCCCGTGCTCATCCCCAGCCCATCACAGTGATGATGCTTTTGGTCTTCAGCAGCTGAGGTTTCCCTCTGGTCTCAACAATGGCTGATACAGGCAGAGTGCCTACCCACCCTTGCCCCTCAGACGTGGCACTGTGCAGCTCACCTTAAGCCTTTGCCTGTACCCTAAGCCTAGTACCTAAGCTGGAGCTCTCATCTTTAGCCCTTCCCTCAACACGAATGCCAAAGCAGAAACACTCAGCACATGCCTGCAGCCTAAACCCAAACCCAACTCCCTAGCCCGGCCTCCAACTCAGAAAAATGTATTGGAGAGGCCAAGATCAGTGGGAGCCTGGGCTGCAGGGATCATACCCTGGTGGAATTCACTATCTGAAAAGATATATGCCAGGAGAAAATATAGTCAGGACCCTAAACCTTGGGAAAGAAACATTCAGTTGTTTAAGTAACTGGTAAATGGGACCCATGCGCCTCTCTTGAAGGTCAACAAGTCCAAGTGCAAGGCCCTGCACCTGGGTCAGGCAAAGCCCAGTATCAATACAGACTCGTTGATGACTGGATTGAGAGCAACCTGTGGAGAAGGACTTGGGCACACTGGTGCGTGATAAATTGGACAAGAGCTGGCAATGTGCACTTGCAGCTCAGAAAGCCAATCATACCCTGGGCTGCATCAAAAGAAGCATGGCCAGCAGGTGGAGGGAGGGGATTCTCCCTCTCTACTCCAATCTCATACTACTTCATCTGAAACACTGTGTCTGGTTCTAGGGGCCCCAGCACAATAAAGACATGGACCTGTTGGAGCGGGTCAAGAGGAGCATCACAAAAAATGTTTTGAGGGCTGGAAGACCTCTCCAATGAAGAAAAGCTGCGAGCGTTAGAATTCACAGAATCACAGAATCACGAAGGTTGGAAAAGACCTGTAAGATCATCAACTCCAACCATCAACTAACACCACCATGCCCACTAAACCTTGTCCCACAATGCCACGTCCACATGTTCCTTGAACATCCCCAGTGAGAGTGACTCCACCACCTCCCTGGGCAGCCTGGTCCAGTGTTTCACCACTCTCTCAGTAAAGATATTTTTCCTAATATCCAGCCTGAGCCTCCCCTGGCGCAAACTGAGGCCATTTCCTCTTGTCGTGTCATTAGCCGCTTGGGAGAAGAGACCAACACCCACCTCTCTGCAACCTCCTTTCAGGTAGTTGTAGAGAGTGATGAGGTCTCCCCTCAGCCTCCTCTTCTCCAGACTGAACAACCCCAGCTCCCTCAGCTGCTCCTCATCAGACCTGTGCTCCAGATCCCTCACCAGCTTCGTCGCCCTTCTCTGGACACACTCCAGCACCTCTATATCCTTCTCGTAGTGAGGGGCCCAAAACTGAACACAGCATTCAAGGTGCGGCCTCACCAGAGCCGAGTACAGGGGCACGATCACCTCCCTACTCCTCCTGGCCACACTGTTTCTGATACAGGCCAGGATGTCGGTGGCCTTCTTGGCCACCTGAGCACACTGCTGGCTCATCTTCAGCCGGGTGTCAATCAACAGCCACAGGTCCTTTTCTGCAGGGGAGCTTTCCAGCCACTCGTCCACAAGCCTCTGGAATTGCATGGCGTTGTGAACCAAGTGCCGGGCCCGGCACTTGGCCTTGTTGAACCTCATACAATTGGCCTCGGCCCATATATCCACCCTGTCCAGATTCCTCTGCAGAGCCTTCCTACCCTCCAGCAGATCAACACTCCCTCCCAACTTGGTGTCGTCTGCAAACTTGCTGAGGGAGCACTCAATCCCCTCATCCAGATTATGGATAAATATATTAAACAAGACCGGCCCCAAAACTGAGCCCTGGGGGACTCCGCTTGTGACCGGCCGCCAACTGGATTTCACTCCATTCACCACAACTCTCTGGGCTTGGCTGTCCAGCCAGTTTTTTACCCAGCGAAGAGTGCGCCTGTCTAAGCCACGAGTCACCAGCTTGTCCAGGAGAATACTCTGGGAGACAGTGTCAAAATCTTTACTAAAGTCCAGGAATTGTTCAGCCTAAAGACAAAAAGGCTCCAAGGAGGCCGTACTGCAGCCTTCCAATGTATGAAGGAGTCTAATAAGAGAGAGTGATATTTTAGCAGGGCCAGTAATGACAGGGGCAATGGTTTTAAACTGAAAGAGGGTAGATTTAGATTGGACATATGGAAGACATTTTTAACAATGAGGGTGGTGAGACACTGGAAAAGGATGCCCAGAGAAGTTGTGGATGCCCCATCACTGGCAGTGCTCAAGGTCAGTTCGGACGGGACTTTGAGCAATCCAACCTAGTTGAAGATGTCCCTGAAAAGAAGGGTTTGGACTAGGTGATCTTTAAAGGTCCCTTCAAACCCAAACCATTCTGTGAGACTATGATTGCAGATGTGGCCACACCAGTGCTGAGTCGAGGGTGGCCACGATGCTCCTAACACTGCCCCGTGTGCAGCTGGCCTTATTCATGCTGAGCCTTTCCCAGTGGCTCATACGGCATCCCTCATAATGCCCAGGCCCTTCTGGTCAGAGTCCAGGCCATCCAGTGCCACTTTGCCCCTTCACCCCTTCTCCTTGTAAAACTTGAGGAGGTTTCTGTTGGCCAAATCCCCAAGTGTCTCAAGGTCCCTGTGCACTGAAGCTCCAGCACATCAGCATTTAAGGTACATGTGCAGACACCTCATACTGAGTCGTGGTTCCTCCAGCACAACAACTTGAGCAGATGTAGGACAGTGCAGGTAAGAAAAAGGGGTTACTAGTGTAATGGAAGGGGTGATGAATGGAAGTTCCACTGTAACAATCTCAGAAACACCATGGCAAGAACAAAGCATCCGAATGCAGGGCCAATGAGGACACCTTATACAGGCACAGGGCCTGGGAGACCTCTGGGTAAGGTGCAACTTTATAATCAATGGAGATGAAGTAAAGACAGAGAATGGAGAAGGCAAAACTCACAAAAGGAGAGGTGGAAGTCGTTGGGGCCACGTAAGACCATGCCTGACAGCCAGGAGGTGTTGGCCACCGTGGCCAGGGCCCCACTGATCCATGGCCCAGCTGCCAGCTGCAGGCAGGATCTGGCCCTCCTCGGGGCTGCATAGAGCAGCAGTCTGCAGCCAGGCACGTGGTTACGAGAGGACATCACAGCCAGGAGTGAGCACTCTGCTCCTGTGAGAGAAGCAAAGCAGGAGAATTGCAGGATGCAGCAGCAGATGGAAACGGCCCTGTCCCCTGTCAGGACAGTAGCCTAGGCAGGGTGGTGGAGCTACAGCAGGACAAGTGTCCCAGGAAGAGGTACCTGGGGGTGTGGAGATGCCCATCAACAACCACCAGCACAATAGTGGAGAGGTTTGCAGCCAGGGTCATGGTGTGGGTCATCAGGAAGAGCAGGAGGAGAGGAACCTGCAGCCCAAGGCGACTGCTGCATCCCAGGAGCATCCTGTTACATCCAATGTTTCATCCAATCCATGCAAAGGCATCCTGCACACTGTGGGGTGTTTCACAATCACATGCAATAGTTGCATGGGAGCCTCACTATGGAGGCAGCCCAGGAAGCAGAACCAGGTGGGGAGCTGGATCTACATTTTCTGATAGTGCTCACACAGCCCTGAGTAGTACAGCAGGGAGTGAGAGTTGGCCCTTACACCAACTACCACTGTGAAGTAGCGGACCTACTGTGGGTGTGTTTGGGGCCTGGATGGTGTCACCTGTTGTCCTGAGACCTGTGTGGACACTGGTTATGGCCTCATTGAAGAGGAGCCCAAGCACCCCTCAGCACTCTGTGGATATCCAGAGGAGTGTGGGTGACAGCAATGGGCAGCCCTGAAACATGTCTGCAAATCCTAGAGGTGTTTCTTTGCACAGAGCGGCAGGGCATGAGGTAGAGACGGTTGTGTGTAGAAGTGTGCCAGGGAACTCTGCCTCTGTGTAGGAGAGTGGCCTGATCGTGCAGTGGCAGGCAGAGCACCCAGCCCAGGGGTGCAGAAGTCAGGAGGAGGCTCAGACCAGAAGTGTCTACAGGAGAGCGTCCTGCCAGCACTCAATTTGGGAGATGCTTTAGCAGGGCTTCCTAAGGGCTGATACAAAGAAGACAGTTCCTGGTGGCACAAGGTCAGTGCAACTCTTCATGACTACCTTCCCTCTCCCCTACAGCCACTGTTACAGAGGCTGTTGGTCACCTGGGAGTGGCTGTCAGGGAGGCAAGAGGCGACTCTGGAAGGAACAGAAGTTGCCAGAGGCAAGAAAGGGTGATGAAGCTGTGGTTGAGTTGAGAGCAGGTGGAGCAAGAGCCAGCAATGGCTGTTGGCTAGAAGAAGCAAGTCCCCAGAGAAGATGGGTGGCATCTGGAACTTGAGCTGGTTGCCCAGCAGATGATCTATCCCCACCTGTGAGTGAGATGAGGGTGCTGATGCAGGGGGAAGCACCATGGGAAGAGGACTGTCAAATCCTGCCACTTCTCTTTTCCTCCAGGAATGGACCCAGCTAGATGAGAGGCTTGAGGTGGCCTCTTCTGACCTTCTGGAGCCAATATCTGAGACAGAGCCATAGGCACTTGGAACCATGGGTACGTGAGCTCTTCCAGAGAGGGTCGGTGTCAGGTGGCTGCAGTGAACAGCAGATGGTGGGGTTTAAATTCCCAAGAGAGGAGTGCAAGGCAAATGCCAGCATCAGAGCTTGGACTTTGACTTATCCACTCCAATAATTAGGAAAACAGATTTAGGAGCAATGAGAAGTGGCATTAGAACTGAAGTATGGGGAAGCTTGTTGAGAATTGGCTGTGCCACAGAGGGACTTATGTTAAGGCACCTAAACTGGGCCAAGGTACCTTGATCCTGGCATTGTTCCTCTGAAGCTAAGAGAGAGGAATTTCATTCTTCAAGGCACTGGGAGTCTCATCCTTCCTGACACTGAAGAAGACTTTCCCTCTCCCCACGTACAGGCAGGCTCTTGGTCCACCTCTCTCCACAGGGCTCATGAAAGTAGGACCTCTTTTGCAGGCAGCGTTGGCAGCCCAGCCCCATCCTCTGGCACCATCCAGCACAGCACAAGTCCCCGCCCATGGACTTGTTCCTCATCTCCCGTGTTCACCGTGGACGGTATGACCCTGTGCTTATATAAGTGGGCCCAGATCCCCTCTCACTTCAACCCATTTCTCCATTTCCCAGTGCATGCAGCAAGTGGAGAGTGGGGGCTGACACAGCCCGGTGCTCCCTCCATTTCCTCACAAGTCTTCCAGGAACGATGTACCCATGTCTTTGCACTTCCAGCTGATGTATCACTTTGTGATGAGCTGGCAGACAGAGATGGTCCTCCCACATCTTGAGATGCATTCTGATCATGGCACTTTGTGTGCAAAGGATTCCTGTTAGGGGGAGGTGAAGAATGTGGAATATGTGATGGGAGTAGTTGCCCACATGAAGTGTACCCACCTGTCTCAGCGTTCTTCCGTAACTGTAAGGTGCAGCCATTCCTGGGAGGGGCCTCCCTGGTTCAATATCTGATCACACCTAGAGCCCTGCTCCAGATGTGCCCCAGCTGTGCTGCATTTGGCAGAGCTACATCCATCACCCGGGGTTCATCTTGGGGCTGCTGGGCTGTGGGGAAGCAAGTGCCCCTGGCAGCTCACAGCGTGAGCTCTGGGTGTGCAGGAGCGTGTCCAAGTGCCGATGGGAGCCCCTCCTCCTGCATGGGGCCAGACTGGGAGGATGAGGGGCCCATGAGCAGCCATGGCTCAGCAGATCCCACCACCCATCAGGCACGTGAACTGAAGAGGGGTTTAGCAGGTGGGTGGGACAAGAGAGTCTCCAGAGATCCTTCCCAAGCCCAGCTGTTGTCTGATTCTGCGATTCTGCGAGTGATCTGTTTTGATCCAGTGCACCTGAAGGAATTTTCTTTTCCTGGATAACATTCACACTCACTCTTGGCTCTAATTAAGATCTGACCCATATTTAGACTCCAAATGAACTTGCTTTTATTCTTCTTTCTGTCAAAAGCGAAGGTAATTTCTCCTTTCACGCTTGGGTTTAGTGACTCCTAGACACCTTGTTGGCCTTTTTCTGCCACAACATGCCTTGCCTGCAGAGACTGCTCCCCTGACTGAAGTAGGAGCTAGGGATCCTCACTACTGCCCACCTGATGCTGGTGGCAGCTGCAAAATGGTAACCTGATCAACCTGAGCAGGTATGGAGTGGAAAGCCAAGCCTGGCAAGGACTTAGAGCCTGCTTTGCCAAGTTGCACCCAGCTGCTCCTCCATGAGTTCCTAAGCTCTTGCAGCAAGGAGACCTATGGTTGGCAGGCCCTGTGAGTCTCGTGCTGCCGATGGGAAGCAGGAAGCCAGTCCACCTCCTCCAGCCCAGCAGCGTCTCCAGCAGAAGACCCAGGTCTGTCTTAGGCACTCACTCTACCCAGCACAGACATCCCTATGGCCATGGTCCTGCCTGTTGCATGCACCCAAACATTGGTGTCCCAGATGTTGGCAGCCCTGCTCCAGCTGCTGGAACACAGACCTGGGTGTGGGACTCCCCAGGTGGGTCAATGGCAGAGCCTTCCAGGATGACCTTGCCGACTGAGGATGGGGGTTTCTGCCTCTGGGCGTCATTTGCGAATTGTTCAAGACTCTCCATGGGATGTCTAGGAAAGAACAACAAGCAGGGAAAACCTCCATTTCCCAAAACCCTGTGGGATGAGGAGGTGCTCTGCTCTTTGTACGGATGGGGTGCCAGCCACTGCAGTGGGACTCATGGGGGACTTGGCTATCTGAATACCTGCTGAAAGGGGACCCATAGCGAGGTACACGCCACCCAGGACCTTTCTGGAGCTCCTTGATGAGATCTTTGTGACCAGGGTGACTGAGGAGGCAGTGAGATGAGGTGTCTTGTAGGACTTCCTACTTACCACCAAGGAAGAGCTGGTCAGGGCTGTAAAAGTCAGGGATGAGAAGGTCGAGCTGAGGCTCCTGAGAGAAGAGAAGGCAACAAAGAGCAGGATTTCAAGAGAGCAGGCTCTAGCATGCTGAGGGACCTGCTTGGAAGGATCCAATGGGATAGAGCCCTGCAGAGCAGAGGGGTAGAGAGACCTGACTGATGGTCAAAGATCTCCTCTTGAAGATCAAGAATGGTCCACCTGGATGTGCAGGAAGTCACACAAAGCTGGCAGGAGACTGGCATGGCTGAGAAAGGAGCTCTTGCCTCAAACCAAGCGTGAAGAGGAAGCACAGGGAAGGTGGAAGCTGTCTGCCCTCCAGCCTCAATGGTTCTGTGATTCTGTGCTGGAGGGAGACATTTGTGTGGGTGTGTGCTTGTCTGTGTGTGGGGGAACTGGGGGTATGAGGGGATCCTGGGGCCAGCTCCTGGTTAGACAGAGGGTCTAAGACCAGCTCCTGGAGAGATCCGTATTGTCTGAGTGTCTATATAGGTATACATTTCACCTAACATAGCCTAACCCACAAACAGCCCAATCTTCATTTACCTTTTCTCCCCAAGTCCCAGTTTCACTACCTTTGTACCCTCCTTTGGTGTTTCAGAGACAGTTGCCATGGTAATTCCTACCTGGGTCAGCAATTAAACTCATATCTCCTTGTATTGTCTGTAGTGCCCTGCAACACCTCATGCTGTCATCTTGTGAGAGACATCCCCATCAGGGTGAGGCATCTGCACCCAAATAGGAAGAGCTGGCCAAATGGAGCTTGAGCCCAGGGGGACCTTGGGAAAATCTGGGATTTGACCAACAGAAATGCCTTGAAGTTTTGCAAGAAGGAGTGGCAGTCCTGCCCTGGGGGAAAGAATAACCCCATACATGAGTACCAGCTGGGACCTGATGTGCTGAGCAGAGACCCTGAGGAGAAGGGCCTGGGCACCATGAGGGACGCCCAGCGAGTCGGTGGCTCATGCTCACTATGACCAAGGCCAGCTGTAGATGGGGCTGCATTAGGAGGAGCGTGGCCACCCAGACAACTTAAGTTACATCCCCGTCTACTCAGCACTGGTGTGTCCCAACACACCCAGGCGTGTCGCAGTGTGCAGCTCCCCATTTTGGAGAAGAGGTGTAGAACTGGAAAGTATGCAGAGGACGTCTGCCAAGATGGAGTTAAGGGCCTAGTGCACATGCGCTTTGTGGACAGGCTGAGGGACCCGGGTTTCTTTGGCCTGGTGGCAGGGAGGGTCCGGGTGCTCAGGGAATAGCCTCAAACTGGTACAAGAGGGCACCCAGGGGGAGTCTGAACCAGCCCATGGCCTTGTCTGTCAAGGAACAGCCAGGGAGGATGGGGAGATGTCAGGAAGGGTGGTGAGATATTGGGGTGAAATTGAAAAGAGGATTGGGTGTCAACAGTCTTCAAAGGAAGAGGCGCAGGGGTGGGGCACGGCAGGGCAGCCTGTGGTGTAGACGGCTGAGGACAGTAGCAAGGCTGAAAGCCCCCAACAGAGATGACCTCTTTGTCACCATGGCTATGGCTGTTGTCTCAGCAACCAAGGTCTACCAGAAGACACCTTAACCTTATTCAGGATGACCTCATTACCTCCTTGCCCCAACCAGGAGGGTCATGCCATAGTCTTGCACTTGGCATTGCACATCCCCACATCGCACTGCCATAGGAAAAGCCCAGAGCAATGTGTGAGGGACAGGATCTCCTTACACAGAGGCTTCTTTTCAGGGCTTGTCCGTTTGCCTTAATGTAACACATCATTATTTACTCATCATCAGAGTCACCTTTACTTCGCCTTTACCTACCTGTCATCACTCACTCCAGTTTGCTGCTTTAACAAGCCCCTGGGGAGGCTTTGTTGGTAACGATCCTCCGTGGGACCCATTAACACTCCAAGAAACTCTGGAGTTTACATCAGACTTTGACTTCTTGAGAGGTTTCTTCATCTTCTTCTCAGTGTCTGAGGTTCGTGGACTCAGCCCCAAAGCCACCAGAGGGGTCATTAAAATGTCTTGGGCTGGTCCTCTGCTGCTGCGCTGGGCCAGGCTCCTGGGATGGAGGGAGCTCATAGCAAGCAGGCAGCGCTGCAGAGAGACAGCTCTGCCCAGGAGCAGCTCCTCTGCAAAGCACGGCAGGGCTGAGGGCACTGCCTGCAGGCACCGAGAAGAGACGAGCAAGGCAGAGCAACGTTAAAGGCAACTGGGAGTGGGAGGACTCTGAGAGCTCACTGGGGGAGAAATCTTCACAGCCCTTGACACGGTAAGTCTCTGGCTGCAAGGCAATGCAGCTGCAGTTCCTGCAGGGATCTCGTAAAGCTGTCATAGGCCAAAGCCATTGGGATGTTGCTCCCGTGTAGAGGAGGAGGACATGCTCCAGAGCAGGGATTCTCTGCTGTGCCATCAGAGGGACAGGGCATGATGGCTGCCTTCTCCTGGGGAGGGCTGCAGGGGTGTGAAGGTGGGTGTGCATCCAGGGGTGCCCAGGGCTGTCCTTCCAAGCAGGGTCCCTCCACGCCAGGGCACTGTGTGCTGGAGCAGGGACTCTTCCACCTGCCAGGGTCAGCACTCAGCCTGCCCGGGGAGCTCCCCACAGTGCTGTGGGGAGAAGCTGTGGGTGGAAGGAGTGACCCACGTCAGGGCAGGGCAGGGCCCTTCTGCTGTTGAGAGGGTGTTGCGTGGGTCAGGTTTGCTCACAGCTCCACATCACTTCAACCCATTTCCCAGGGCACTTTTCCAGAGGCACCTCAAGGCAGGGGCAACCTGGGAGTAAAGGTGCTTTCCAGGGTCTTTGCTTTCAGTTTCCTGCTGTGCTGGTGGTAAAAATGGAGATGGAGCTGTAAGGTTTGCCCCAGAGTAGGAGACTTGTACAGCATTACAGTGCTTGATCTACAGCTCTTCAAAGAACCTTGTCAAGCCCCTTCACCCACCTCAGCCTGCAGAACGCCCAAACATCACCTTTGTGTCCTCTTCAGTATAGATCTGATCTGCACCGTAGGACCTGCCAACACGGAGATGCCCTGGGCAGTGCCCTGCTGCCAGGAGGTGTCTGCAGGGCAGAGCTGAGCACACAGCGGGTGGGATGGGGTCTGTGAGCGCTGGCAGGGAGGAGAGGTGGGGACAGCTTCCAGCAGGGGCAGCTGCTGCAGGCAGATGCCTTCCCCAGAGCAATCCCTTGGTCTCCTCTCCTGCCCAGTAGAGCCTCTGCCATCAAGGGAGTGGGATCTCAGGCTGAGTCGCCTGCTTAGCAGCCTGACCCTTCAGGAGGAGAAACTTGCAAGTGCTCTCTTGGTGTCGCCGAGGTGAATAAGGTGTCACCCCTTTCCCAGGTCTCCCCTGCTGTGGAGCAGGGATAACTCCTTGGGAGCCCACAGGCAGAGCTCCGCTCCTCACAACACACTTGGCCAGCATAAACCAGAGCTCCAGGCAGGGAGAGGCAAGAAGTTTCTGAAAAAAAGGAGAGAGGCACTGTGTGTTTTCAGGGGTTCGGTTTTGAAGGGCACAAATGGGAAGAGATTTGCTCAGAGCTGTCCTAAATTGTGAGTGTGCTTTTCTCCTTTGGCAGTAAACAAAGGGATCAGATGTCCAACAGCAGCTCCATGACCAAGTTCCTCCTCCTGGCATTCGCAGACACAAGGGAGCTGCAGCTCTTGCACTTCTGGCTCTTCCTGGGCATCTACCTGGCTGCCCTCCTGGGCAATGGCCTCATCATCACCACCGTAGCCTGTGACCACCACCTCCACACCCCCATGTACTTCTTCCTCCTCAACCTCTCACTCCTCGACATGGGCTGCATCTCCACCACTCTCCCTAAAGCCATGGCCAATTCCCTGTGGGACAGGAGGGACATTTCCTTCTCAGGATGTGCTGCCCAGGTCTTTCTGTTTGTCTTCTTGATGTCAGCAGAATTGTATCTCCTCAGCTTCATGGCCTACGACCGCTATGTTGCCATCTGCAAACCCCTGCACTACGAGACCCTCCTGGGCAGCAGAGCTTGTGTCCACATGGCAGCAGCTGCCTGGGGCAGTGGGTTTCTCTGTGCTCTGCTGCACACGGCCAATACCTTTTCATTACCACTCTGCCAAGGAAATGCCCTGGACCAGTTCTTCTGTGAAATCCCCCAAATCCTCAGGCTCTCCTGCTCAGACTCAGACTACCTCAGGGCAGTTGGGCTTCTCATGGTCAGTGTCTCTTTTAGTTTTGCATGTTTTGTTTTCATTGTGCTTTCCTATGTGCAGATCTTCAGGGTTGTGCTGAGGATCCCCTCTGAGCAGGGACAGCACAAAGCCTTTTCCACCTGCCTCCCTCACCTGGTCGTGGTCTCTCTGTTTATCAGCTCTGGCATGGTTGCCTACGTGAAGCCTCCCTCCATCTCCTTTTCATTCCTGAATCTAGTGGTGTCATTTCTGTACTCGGTGGTGCCTCCAGCAGTGAACCCCCTCATCTACAGCATGAGGAACCAGGAGCTCAAGGATGCCCTGAGGAAACTATTGCAATATACTATATTTCGGCATCAGTGTCGTAGCTGTCTTTCTCCTATGACTCCTACCATAGTCACAGAAAATAGCTGCATGATCTCTTGTTCATAAGCTTTTTCCTTCCTTCCTTCCTTCCTTCTTTCCTTCCTTCCTTCTTTCCTTTCCTCCTTTTTTTTCTTTGCTTCTTTCCTTCTTTGTTAGACCTGTGGTAATATTATTCCTGATCTCATTTCTTACGCATTTTAGTGTTCTTTTTATGCCTAAAGACCTGATACACATGAGAAGCCAGACTCCCTCTGTAATTTATAAAAAAAGAAAGGCAGCAGCTGAAAATCAAGTTTCTCAGCTCCCTTTTCTGATAAATTTTCTGGAGCTGAGGGCGAAGCTCCTCTGACTCTGCAGTCCCAGAATGGGCTTTAGCAAGATGAAGGGCAAGGGATGTAACACTGGAGCGTGATTCATGATACCCTGTTGTACTGGCTTTGGATGGGATGGAGTTAAATTTCTTATGGAGCTATGTTTTGGATTTGTGATGAAAGCCACGTTGATAACACACCGATGCTTTAGTTACTGCTGAGCAGGGCTTACAAAGCATCACGGCCTTTTCTGCTTCTCAGGCTGCCCCGACAGTGAATAGGAACTGCGTGTACCCCAACCGGCCAAAGGGTTAGTCCATACCAGCTGGGGGAAGGAGAAGGAAGTGGGGGTTACTTGGATTTATAGCGTTTGTCTTCCCTGGAGCCCTGCTTTCCTGGAGATGGCTGAACACCTGCCTGTCAATGGGAAGTAGTGAATGAATTCCTTATTTTGCTTTGGTGATACACACGGCTTTTGCTTTTTCTATATTAAACTGTCTTTATCTCAGCCCTCTGTTGTTGTCAATTGCATCCTTCTGCTTCTCTGCCCCATCCCACCCAGCGGGGGAGTGAGTGGGCGCCTGTGTGTTTCTTAGCTGCCTACTCGGCTTAAAGAAGACCTGTTTGAAACACCACATGCCAGATCTAGTGGAGCACCCAAATGCAGAGGCATTGGAAATGCCCCATGGCCCTATCAAGCACCTTTCTTGGCCATAGGTCCATCAGGAAGCGCAAGACGGAAAGGGGCTCATCAGCAGCTATTGCTGTCCGTCTGAGTCTGCTTCCCACCCTGAGCAGCATGGCCAGTGCAGGTCACCCCATAGCCCTGGCTGGGGAGGGGCTGGGCTGGAAATTGCCCAACACCAGTGAACAGCTCAGCTGTGTGAGTGTGCAGGCTTGGGGCACTCAGCAGTGTCCTTGCATGGCCAAGCCTCCTGGGAGAGACTTGAAGGACCATCAGAGCAGGACCTGGTCTCTGCCATGGTCCCTGGACACCCTGAGGAAGCTGCCCGAGGGCAATTGTCACAGACCAGCCCCTTGCAGCTGCCAGTGCCACCACTGGCAATGCACTCCAGCTCAGGGAGGTGGTTTGTCCCTCCAGAGAGGGACACCAAAAGACTGGTTCAAAAGTTTATTCTTGCATTACAGACTCATGCTTGCACATCTCATGCGTGCGATGAGATGAACTTGAGTGAACAAAAGTGCTATCAGCTGTTCCCAGGGGTGCCCTGAAGACGTGTGGGGCAGATGGTTTCCCAAGGCCCCTGCAGTTTGCAAGAAACATCCCCCAGGTAACCACCACAGGAATGTGCTGCTTTGCATCTAGGACCCCGTGTCCATTCCTTGTGCCGTGGGGTACCTGAGACGAGTGCAGAGCAGGATGATTCACCGCAGGGCTGAGGTGCCTCCCACCCTCTGGGAATGGCAGCAGGAAGCCAGAGAGATACTACAATTGCTGCAGTGTACTGCCTTTGCATGTGCAGGGGAAGGACTCCTGTCTCTGATCACCCCTGGGTGCATGAGGAGTGCACGAGGCCAGCTCAGTTGTGCACACCTCACAGAGCCCTGACATTTCTCTCTGTGACTCCAGATGCAAACCCCACCATCCCAGTCAGATTTATCTCACCGGCCTTGGACAGGTTGCTATCTGCTGTGTGAAGAACCTGATCTAGGTCCCGGTCAGCTAGGTCTTTTTGGGTGGTCCTATGTAACACCTAGAAAAATATTCATCTCAACTGCAAAACAAATTAATGATTTTGATTTTGATAAAAATCAAATATGAAAGTATTTGATAAAAAAAGATTCATCAACATGTGATTCCAGGCCATTTTATCCTCCATGCTGAACTAGCTGAACAAAAAGACACTTCCATTGCAGAAAATCATCTCCTTGCGAAATATCTCCTCTGGAAAGGCTTTTCTGTGCTGTTGGCTATAACATGGTGTAAGGCTACCCTGATCAGACTCAGTCATCCATTTTTCAGACAGTGGGAACCAATGATTCTTTATAAATATAGCGGTAAGCAGCAGAGTGACATGACACAGTCCTTTTTTACCTTCCCGTGCATACTTCTCAAATGTGAGATTTCACTCCAGGCTCTTTCTCAAAGTGAACCCAAGTGCAGGAAGCATGAACAAACAGACTTGCTCTTTCTGCAAATGAAAAATATTGGCTGTGTGTGACATATCCTTGTATTCCTAATATTTGAATTATCTAGCACTTCAGTTGGGTACCTTCAACAGTAGAAATAACCCCTTCCAGGGAAGAGTTATCTCCAAGGACATGATTTTCTCCAATGGAAGTGTCCATTTGTTTCAGAAAAGTCCTAAGGAGCGACGAGTCTAAGAAATTTGCTGCAACATTTTGCTAATCACAGAGTCGTTCTGTCTTCTTTGCTCTTTGAACTTATCTGTTTCATCATGCTAGCCCCATGCCGGAGCTCATGTTCATATCTAGCTCTCTCAGCCACTAAGCAGATGTTCATGTTGAGGTTTGAAGTATGAGAAAGAACATACTTGACAGAAGACGAAACAGCCCCGAGAGGCTGGATTGTGACTGAACCCCATGAGAGTAGCTAAGGAAGGATTACACTGAGCTCAGGAGAGCGGCTTGTGAAAGTAGGTGATGGCTGATATTCACTGGGTCACCAAGGAAATGTGATTCTGGGATCACTGGGTCCTGAATTTCTGAAGCTTTAATGCACATACCAGAGCAGTCCACATAACTGGACTAATACTGACAAAGCCGGGGAGAGTGAGACCTACCACAAAGGCTACTTTCCATCATGCCCACATGCCCCAGAGAAGAATAACTCCCTTTGGATTAATAAGTCACTTGTTTCTTTCTTCACTCTGCTGCTAGGCTTTAGAGGTGTTATTTCCCAATCTCTGAGAAACTAGCAGTCAAAAGAAGACCAGAAAAGTGCTTTGGGAGTGGAACAGCTAATGCATCATCTCTCTTATGTCGATAGTCTAGGACTCAATTCTCTTTTCATGAAGGTTCAAGTCTAAAAAGCTCAGGCAAGTTGTGACGTAGAAATTTGTCGTTCTTAATGGAGTGCTCTTAAAGTGACATTAAACATGGTGCTCAGCTGGAAGCGTTAGCCATCAGCACTAAGGCTGGGTGATTTGATTTTCACATGCAGACAGAAGCCAAAAACCCCATATAAATGAACAAAAGTGAGAAGGGATGTATTTTCCTGCTTCTTCCTAAAAGACGTTTTTTTCCTCTGCCTCTTGCAAGAGAATCCAGAGATCATCCTCCAAGGAAGGAACATAGCTGAAATCCCCCAGTTCCACAGGGAACAGATGCCCGATGTACTCGGTGCTTTTGTTTCCCTTTCCCCCAGGAAATGAGAGGTGTTGGTGAGTAGTTCTTCTCTGCTTTCTTCAACATTTTTTGTAGTGTTTCAGTGCCTGGAAACACAGCAGAAGCCCTCATACTTCATGTGCATGCTTCTAAAAAAGTCAGATGGGAATTATTCAATCCATCCATCTTAGAAGCACAGTTTGAACAGGGTGAGTTGTCCTAGGGAGTTGCCTAGCGCTCTGCTCTCACTAGAGAATCAAAACAAAATGCCTGACAAGGGGATACCAGGATGCTGCTTTGGCCACCCCACTTTGGCTCTGTATCCAAATTTGTTGGTTTGCTGGGTGTTTGTCATGATATTACCATGGGAATCCCAGCCTGATGTGGTGTTAATTTTGTAGTTTTACACGTGTTGGTATGTCCAGATCAATTAGGGTTAGGTTAGAGTTAGGGTTAGGGCTGGGGTTAGGTTAGGCTTAGGGTTGGCGTCAGGTTTTTCATTAGGGTTTATTGGCCCTGTGGTAGAAGATATTCATCGTCTCACTGGTCATGCCACTCGAGTGAACCTTGTTCTTGCCTGCGGATTAGGTCTCTGAGCCTCTGCTCGATCCTGTCCTTGCCCCACAAAGGACAAGGGGGAGGGCTGTGGTTAGGGTTCAGTGACACTGAGGCACTGAAGGTCAATCTGAGTCCAGTCCTGGGTTATTGTCATTCACAGATCAATACCATGCACGTGGTCAGTTCGTGTAACACCCTCATCTACAAGATTTGGGGTAACCGGGCCTTCATTTCTTCCATCAGAGGTTGGCACTACCTGGGTCCACGAACAAATCGTTGTACCTGGGCCACGGATTGAGGCCAAGGCCTGTTGGTTAAGCTAGCCCAGTGCTCTAAAGTTCCTGAGAGGTTCAGCACCCCATGCCTTATGTAGCAAATAATGCATCAGTTTTCTACAATATCCTCATACGAGGATGTCCTCATCCTGATGGACCAGCTGATGAAGTATAGACTAGACAAGTGCACGGTGAGGTGGACTGAGACGGTCTGAACTGTTGGGATCACCGGGTTGTGATTAGTGGCATGAAGTTCAGCTGGATGCCAGTCACTAGCAGCCTACCCCAAGGGTCAACAGTGAGCCCAGTCCTGTTCAACACCTCTGTTAGTGATCTGGATGATGGGGCAGAGAGTACCCTCAGCGAGTTTGCTGATGAAACAGAACTGGGAGGAGTGACCAATATGCCACATGGCTGTTCTGCTCTTTGGAGGGACCTGGACAGTCTGGAGAAGTGGGATACGAGGAACCTCAGGAAGTTCAACAAAGGGAAGTACAAAGTCCTGCTCCTGCCCCATGCACCGGTATATGTTTGGGGCTGAGTGGCTGTGGAGAAGAACCTGGGACACCGAGGTGAACATGAGCTGACAATGTGCTGCTGTGGCAAAGAATGCTAACGGTGTCCTGGGCTCCATTAGGAGGAGCGTGGCCAGCAGGTGGAGGGAGGTGATCCTTCCCCTCTGCTCAGCACTGGTGGGGCCACACCTGGAGCGCTGTGTCCAGCTCTGGTCTCCCTTGTACAAGAGAGATGTGGCCTGCTGCAGAGAGTCCAGCAAAGGGCCACGAAGATGATGAAGGGACTGGAGCATATCTCAATATGAGAAGGTCCTGAGAGAGCTGGGAGCGTTCAGCCTGGAGAAGAGAAGGCTCAGAGGGATGAAATTTAGTCTGAACATAAGAGAACACTTCTCTTTTGTTTAACAGTGAGGGTGGTTAACACTGGAACAGGTTGTTGAGGGAAGTTGTGGATTCTCCATCCTTGCAAATATTCCAAACCTGACTGGAATCCATCCTGGGCAGCCTGCTCTAGCTGCCCCATTTCATCAGGGGATTGGACAAGACAATCTACAGAGGTTCCTTTCCAACCTCAACTATCCTGTGATACTGTGAATATTCAATTCTTCATTCATTAAGGGTCTTCTCAGTGCTTCAGAGGATTGCTCTGGAAAGAAAAACACAAAAAACAACCAACCATCCAACAAAAACCCCAAATCCAACAACGCACAAAACCATAAAAAAAACGCAAATGCTCCTAATCCACCCAATAATCCTACAAAAGCATTAGGTCATGGTATTTTTATTTCTTTTCTTTAGAATTTGAGTTTTTGAGCACCTCTCTAAGCATTTCCCACTCCTTTTGCTTTTGCAATAGTGTTAGTACTTGAAGACACAGTGTCTTGGTGGCGCAGTATCTTTATCTATTTATGCTTTTTTTCTCTGCTTGGTGACTGCTTTCAGAGCTCCTGTCTGGTTTTCAGCTTTTGCGGATTTGCCTATGCAGCACGACATCCTGCACTATTGATCTTTGTGTTCACAGCTCAGAGTTCTTTCAGTTGGACATTCTCTTTTTCTTACATCTTTAGCACTTTCTCCTTTTTCTGCATTTACTTCCTGAGAATCCCCCATATCATCTGCCTCAGGTACAGCATGCACTTCCAAGACCAAGCATTATGTTGATGGAGGTGTTAGTTTCCAGCAGAAGAAAGGAGCTTTTTATTTCCCAATCCAATCCTGCATTTAAAATGTACAAGCACAGTATTCCCTCACAAAGTCTTTCAGAAGAAACCCGTAACACAAGGGTCCTGTTGAGATTTTTCCAGGCATGAATTCCTGCTGGCCAGGAGGATTCTTAATGTTTTCTCACCCACTTAATCATCCCCAGGAGTCTGCAAGAAGCATTTTTCAAGGCCTCTTTCACCTGCTCGTTCCTTAGGCTGAGTACGAAAGGATTTAAAAGAGGTGTGACAATGCTGGAAAGAACAGAGAGTATTCCGTTGAGGTGCCTGGCGTCCCTCTGGTACAGCCTGGTATAGATAAAGATGCAGATGCCAAAACCCACGGAAGCCACAGTGAAATGAGAAGCACAAGTGGCAAATGCTTTCTGTCTGCCCTGGGCTGATGGGATCCGGACCATGGTTGAAATGATCCAAGAATACAACCTTGCACTCAGTGCCAAGGAGCCCAGGAGCAGGACAAAGGACACCACAAAACTGTTCAGCTCAACAAGCCAGGTGTCGGTGCAAGCGAGGTGCAGGAGAGGTGCGTTGTCGCAGAAGTAGTGGTCAATGACATTGGGACCACAGTAGAGCAGCCTGGCTTTGAGGACCACTGACGGCAGGACCATGACCGAGCCACCCACCCACGTGCCCAGGACAAGTTGGCTACACACCCTTCCCATCATGATGGTGGGATACCTCAAGGGTTTGCTTATTGGCATGTATCGGTCACAGGACATGATGGCAAAGAGAATGAGCTCTGTTGCAGCCAGGGAGAAGTGAAAGTAGAGATGGCTGAAGCAGCCTGCAAAGGAGATGATTTTCTTCCCTGACAAGGCACTTGCCAGCATTTTTGGCACCACAAAGGAAGCCATGGAGATCTCAATGATGGAGAAGTTACCGGGGAAGTAATGCATGGGAGATTGGAGATTGCAGTCTGTATGGACAAGCACAATGATAAGAGCATTTGCCAGGGCAGTCACCACATAAATAAGCAGGAACACCACAAAGATGATCTCTACCTCACAGCTGTAAGGAAATCCCACTGGGATGAACTCTGTCACAGATGTGATATTCCCCCTCTCCAAGCATTTTCTGTCACTGGGAGAGTAACAGCAACACAATCTCCTTGAAAATTCAATTCATTGACTTCAAAGGAAGATCTTTCCTCACTAGACACATCTCCACTCCTCCCCACTCAGCAGTCACCAACTCTTGTTACAGCTCTTCACTTAAGAAAGAACAGTGAACAGGCAGGTCTTGGCTGCCCGGCTGCTTCAGTCTCTCTGCTGCCGTCAATCAAACTTTCCAACAAATCACAATGTAAGTTTCATTATTTTCATCCTACGTTTCCTACATCTGTATTTCTGAGTCACACATGCTCAAAGGGGCAAAACATTGCATTTGCAAGGGAAATATTTTTGCTCACACATCACTTTGTTCATGCTTACGTTCAGCAGTGAGGACACCCCAGGTATGTATTCTTGGTGCCTTGCTGAAGGCAGTTGTTCCTGAGTTCCTGCTGATAGTTCAGTGCTGGTGACCAAGAGGCAAACTGTGGAGAGACAGACTGAGAGAGAGAGAGAGAGAGAGGATCCCACGCTCCCAGTTTATATCATAACATCAGAAGAACTCACTCTCTCATTGAGTTACTCATTGCACAGCTCCCAGCACAGCGAATGCAACGTGAGCCACAGGGCTCGGACTATCAGAATAAAAAGGGCTTTATGCTCTTGCTGCTGCTATAACCTTGGCTGTCTTGCAGGATCTGACAAGCTGAGCTCCATGCCACGAGAACTGGCCGCTGTTCCCCATGGTCTGCGGAAGCCCTGACTGCTGATTGCCATGGGAATTAGCTAAGTCTTTGCAAAAAAGCCTACAAAATTAGTAAGTTTGAAACTTCCCAGGGAAGGAGATCCGGAAAGCAATAGTCAGCTGATGGCCGGAAACATTCTTTGTTACTATTATTGGGATTTTAATTTCTCCTTTAGTGAAGAGAGTAGATTTCACAGTGGGACAATGATACTTGACAGACCCTCTGAGAAATGCCATAGGGTATGATAGAATAGCTGGCTCCCTCACAGCAACTTGCGGCCTCAAAGCCTGGAGATTTCTGATGCAGGGGATTCTGGCAAAGAAGTTTTATGTAAAATTTATAAAAGTAGAACACTTCCCATGTGGAACTGATTTTCTTCTGCCTCCACCAAGGCTTGATGGCCTCATGAAGCACCAGACAACAAAAGCCTTTTCCGATGAATCAGATCAGGGATGAGCCTTCAAGGCTCCTATCCCTCAGAGAGCCCAACATGCAGATGGGCTCGCAAACAAGGGGTCAGCCGGACCATTGAGGCCATCTCACAGGTCACCCATGAAGTTGAAACGTGCTGCAATCAAGTGAGCCACGTGAGTGAAGTCTCCCCGGAATAGCAGGCAGTGGTTGGGTTTTCGATATGGCAAGGCCTGGCAAATTGACTGTATTGGGCCACTGCCAATGCAAGCACTACGGACTCACCCTGGTGGGAGCGACTACTGGTTGCCTAGAAACATACCCTATAGACCATGCCAGCACCCGAAGCACCATCTTGGACCTTATAAGGCAAGCTCTGTGGCGAAATGGTAAGCTAGCAAGAATTGAGTGAATGGGACTCATTTCCAGAATAACCTCATAGACTCCTGGGCCAAGAGACACAACATTCGCTGGGTGCGTCACATCTCCTATCAGCCACAAGCCTCCAGAAGGATGGAGTGATACAATGGACGGTTAAAGACTATGGTGAGGGTGTTGGGCACTGGGGCAGGGAAGCACTGAGATACAAATTTCGCAGAAGCCACTTGACTGGTTAACACCAGAGGCTCTGCTAGCCCTCCTGGTGGTGCCCAAACCAAGCCCCCCATACCGTGGGAAGAGATAAGGTCCCCATAGTACACATGGGGAAGTGGCTGGGGAAGGCAGTGTGGGTTGCTCCTCCCTTGGGAAAAGGCAAGGCCGTTCATGGGACTGTCTTCGCTCAAGGAGTTAGATGCAGTTGGTGGGTAATGCAAAAGGATGGGGAAATCTGGTGTGTGCCTCAAAGAGATTTAATCCTTGGGGGAAAATAATCCGTGCTGTGAGCTGTATGTTCGAGGAAGTAATGTAGCAGGAACCACCTGAACCGATGAAGAGTGAGCTTTGATGGGAACTGGGCTAGTGCAACGACAACCCAAACCCAGCTGGTGTTGGCACTCAACAATCCAACATGCAGCTTATCCTGTCCTGAGTGACCACCTTGATAGAGGGGGCCCAGGTCATTGCCTGTTCTTATGGACATTTTTGGGAGTGGCAGAGGCCCATGGAATGGGGAAATGACATTTATCTCTCTGACAAGGAACTGATAGTGGTTAATGAGGATGTATAAATCCTTATGTTGGATGTAAAGATGGTTTACATATGCAGTATAAGTTTTAAGTGTTGGTGAGGGGGATTTCAGGAATGAGAAATAGATACAATGGGATGGTCAGGAGATATGAAAACATATCAAGTTACGTGGGACCTGAGCATGATGCAAACGGTATGGAATAAGAGGTATAGATTGTACTGGCTCTGGCTGGGAAGGAGTAAACTTTCCTCACAGCAGCCCATGCAGTGCTGTGCTTTGCACTGGTTGCTAGAACAATGTAGATAATGAGCCAGTGTTTTGTTTATCACTGGGCAGTACTCGCACAGCATGAAGGCTGGCTCGCCTACTCTACCCCTCACCCTCCAAAGGCCAGTAGGCTGGGGGTAGGCAAGAGGTTGGGAGGGGGCACAGCCAAGAGAGCAAACCCAAACTGATCAAAGGGATATTCCATGTCTTATGATGTCATGATCAGTAATAAAAGATGAGAGAAAGGGGTTGGGCAGGGGCATTCATAAATATGGCATTTTTCTTCCAAACCAATCGCTAGGAGTGCTGAGGCCATGCTTCCCAGGAATTGGCTGGACACATGCCTGACAATGGGAAGGAGAGAATGAATCTTGTTTTCCTTTGCTTCTGCCAGAGGCCTTTGGTTTTCTCATTAAACTATCTTTGTCTCTAGCCACAAGCTTGTCCATCTTATTTTCTCCCCCTGTCTTGCTGCGGAGGGGGAGTGAGAGGGTGACTGCATGGAGGCTTAGCTGCCAGCCAGGTCTGCCCATCACTCCGTGGTATATTTCCATACATACCTGGAGATCTTAGTCTAGCTTTCCTACTACTGCAATAGTGTATGCTGGTGTTTGTGGTCTTTCCCTGTGCTTGAGTGGTATGTGATGGCGGACGGGACATCACCAACCTCCAACAGCTGTTATTTGGATTACTTTATATGGAGAAAACTCCCCAGAGTAGTGGCTTGGAAAATCACACAGCTGGATCTGGATTTCTTCTGGGATTTTCTGTCCACACCAACCTGCAGAGCTTGCGCTTCACAATTTTCCTTTTCACCTACCTCGTGGTCCTCATAGGGAATGGCCTCGTCATGCTCAGGCCTCCACAGCACCATTGACTTCTTCCTGAGGAATTTGTCCTTCCTGGAGATCGGTTCTACATCAATCACTCTGCCAAAAATGCTGGTGGGCTTCCTGAGAGAAGACAGCAGGACCTCCTTCGATGGATGTACTGCCCAGCTGTATCTCCTGGTTCCCTGGAGGCACCAAAAGCCTTCCCCTGGCTGCCGTGGCCTGCGACCCTTACGTAGCCATCTGTGACCCCCTGCACTATAACCTCATCATGAACGGGGGGGTTCTGCGTCACACTGGTAGTGGGGTCACAGCTGGCTGTCATACCAGTACAAGTAGGGCAGACCTATCAGGCATTCACTTTGCCCTTCTGGGCATCCCTTGACCTTCATCACTGCTTGTGTGACACCTCCTCTGCTAGAACTAGTCTCTGCAGACACTTTCTGGAAGCAAGTGGCACTACACACCATCGTCGTGGTATTCGCAGTCCTTCCCTTTGCCTTTCTAGTTATTCCTTACAGTACAATTATCAGGGCTATTCTGGAAATGCCTTCAGTTCTGAGCAGACATAGAGCCTTTTCTACTTGCGCCTCACACCTCGGGGTAGTGACTCTCTTCTTTGGCTTAGTCATGGCTGCGTGGTTTAAACACTAGTCAAGGCACTCTGCAGGCACTGGCAAATAATAGATTCATAGAATCACAGAATGGTTTGAGTTGGAAGGGAAGATCATCGAGTCCACCCGCCCTGTCCCAGGTAGGGACATCTTTCACTAGGTCAGGTTGCTCAATGTCCCATCCAGCCTGACTTTCAACACTTCCAGGGATGGGACATCTACAACTTCTCTGGGCAACATGTTCCAGTGTCTTGCAAACCTCATTGTACAACATTTCTTCCCTACGTCCGATTTAAACCTACTCTCTTTCAGATTAAAACCATTGCCCCTTGTCCTGACACTACAGACCTTGGTAAAAAGTCTCTCTCCATCTTTCTCATAAGTCCTCTTCATATATATATACATATATATATATATAGGGTTGACTGGACACCTCCAAAGGCCCATTCCTATTTGAATGCTTTCCTGAATGTAGGACAACTTTTGTTCTAAACTGACTTGCTGGTCATTTGGAGAAAGAAGGTCAAGACCGAGTCACTCAGCTTTTCTCAGTGTCTCCCTTAGAATGAGATGAATCATCTTCCAGCTTCTCCCTGTGTCTCTGATGGTGGCAAAGTGGGCCTGGACCATGATCTGAGGTGTTTTATGTCTTGCATGATGTGACAGCAGTTCCACTCTCTGGAGGATCACCTTCACTTTCCAAAATTGCAGCACACTGGAGAGGATCCGGAACAACTTCCAGATGACTGGATGCATCGAAGAAGTCCATAGGCATCCTACAGGTGATGTACCCTCAAACACTTTAGGATGTCTTTAATTGACTGCTGCTTGTTCATTGTGGTTTAAGCTTTGATAGAGAGTTATCACCGGCCTGGCTTCAGTTCTGTCTCTAATTCCTTTTCAGTCTTGGAGCTTGGCTGTATGACACAGCCTTTGAGGGAGGAAACACAGCAACATAGGCAGACCACAATGAAGAGGACTTACCGGGTCATCCAGACAGATGGATGTTATGGTCCTTATCATGTGTGGTCAGTGCTAGTAAATGCCTCATGTAATGAGGACCTGGTCACGGACAGGCGGGAGGCAAATAGTTTGCTCTGTTTCACACATGCCCCATGTATGCATTTTGATCTGAGCAAACGCCCAGCACTTCCATAAACATAAAGAATTGCCATTTCTAGGGCGTGAATCACCCTGTTTTCAGAGAAACAAGTAAAAACCCAAATGGAAAACCTTTCTTTCACAGACGGGGCCAAGATATTTGGGTGTAAGACTCAGCAGGTGGATCAATGGGAGAGCCTCCCAGGTTGACCTTGCACAGTGAGGGTGGGGGTTTCTGCCTCTGGGTGTCTGAGACTCATGATGGGCTGCAAGAAAGAGCATTTGGGGATTGTGCAAGACTTCCTGGGGAATGTCTAGGAAAGGACCAAAGGCAGCAAGAGAGAGGGATCATGATGGTTTGGGGAGGAACAAGCGTGGGAAAACTGAGGGAAAAGGGGATAAAAGGAGATGGTCACGTGTAAACAGGTGGCCTGTACACTTGTCTGGCCATGCCCTGCAACTAGTCAGCCCAGTCTGTCTCATGTTCTTATTCAACTCCAATTTCCCACAAGTTTCTGGGGTGTGGATAATCTCTGGGTTTGTGTATGGATGGAGGTCCAATTGCCAGCCACTGGAGTGGGAACCATAAGTCATATGGGCTCATGTTCTTTGGGAGCCCAGAAACTGGAGACATTGGAGACTGTGCATATAATGTTGTGGTGGATGTCAGTGGGTGTAAGCACTAGCAAACATCAAAACAGGGCAACCGGTGAGTAGAAGCAGCAGCCTGGGAGCCCAGCATTTAGAGACCCTAAGTCTGGACTGGACACTGGAGAACCCAGAGGGTCTGCAAGTTGGCTACTGGAAGGAGAAGGTGGCCCAAACCACCTCCTGGGAAAACTGTGAGGTATTAAGGGTCTGGTACTGATAAGGCCACAGGTCTGGACCTGGAGGGGAAGTTGCTCTTGATGGGAGAGAGCAGCAGGAAAGCGTGGAGCTCTGCCTGGGCACAAATCATGAGTCAGCTGAGAGCTGAAGGGTCAGCATGAGAGGGTAGAAAAACATGGGCAACACTGTGGTGGGTGGATGTTTGCTCCAGACCTCCTGATCAGGAAGAGGAAGTAAATGAGGCCTTCTTCAGACAACTGGAAGAAGCCTCATGTTTGCAGGCCCTGGTCCTCATGGCGGGACTTCAACTATCCCAAGTGCCTCTGCTGAAGAGGCAACATAGCGAGGTGAAAGCCATCCAGGAGGTTTTTGGAGCTCGTTGATGACATCTTCCTGACTAGGGTGACAGAGGAGGCAATGAGGTGAGGTGCCCTGCAGAACTTCATACGTTCAAAATGGAAGAACTGGTACGGGATGTAAAAGGCAGGAGTGAGAAGGTAGAGTTGAGGATCTGGAGAGAAGGGAACAAGGCAGAGAGCCTCGATGTTCAAGGATCAACTTTTGAAGCTCCAAAATGGTCCACCCAGACGTGCAGGAAGTCAAGGAAAGGTGGCAGGAGGAAGGCATGGATGAGAAAGGAGGTCCTGACAAAAAGAAATAGCATGAAGAGGAAGCACAGCGAAGGTGGAAGCTGGCTGCCTTCCAGCCTCAATGGTTCTGTGATTCTGTGCTGGAGAGAGCTATTTGTGTTTGTGTGTTTGTCTGTGTGTGGGGGAACTGGGGAGATGAGGGCGTCCCAGGGCCAGGTCCCAGATAGATGGAGGGTCTAAGATCACACAGCTGGATCGATCCATATTGTCTGAGTGTCTATATAGGTATACATTTTCCACTAACATAGCCTGACCCACAAACAGCCCAATCCTCTTTTATCCTTTCTCTTCTGACCCAGGTTTTGCTGGCTTTGTGCCCTCCTTTGGTGTTTTGGAGACTGTGTTCATGGCAATTCCTACCTGGGTCTGTAGTGCCCTGCAACACCTCATGCTGTCATCTCGTGAGACTCCACCATCAGGGTGAGGCATCCGCACACAACCCTTAACAGCTGACCAAATGGAGCTTCAATCCAGAAGGACCTTAAGAAACTCAGGGATTTGGCCAACAGAAACCTCTTGAAATTTGTAGGATAATTGGCCAGTCTGGCCTCAGGGTGAATAACAAACCTATACATCAGGGCCAGATGGAACCTGATGTGCTGAGGAGTGACTGTGAGGAGAAGGGCCTGGGAACTACAAGGGACACCATGAGAGCCAGTGGTTTACGCTCACTGTGAACAAGGGCAGTTGCATACAGGACTGCATTAGGAGGAGCATGGTCACCCAGACCAGGGTCGTCGTTATCCCCCTTGACACAGCACTGGTAGGGACCCACACACAGGGGTTTGTCCCAGTTGTTGGCTCCCTGTTTTGATGGAGTTGGGAGGAGCTGGAGAGTGCCCAGAGGAGATCTGGCAAGGTAGAGTTTGGGGCCTTAAGCAGACGCCCAGTGTGGAGGGGCTGAGAGACCTGGGCTTCTTTGGCCCTTTTGCCCAGTGGCCGAGAGGCTCAGCACAGTTTGGGAGTAGCCTGAGACTGCTTGAAAGGTGATTTCAGAGGTGGTGGAGCTTTCTGAAAATTGGGAAACACCATGAGAAAGAAAAACTGCTACAAAGTGCAGCTTGGGAGGTTGACACTGGAAACGAGGAGAAAGAAATACCACTCCAAGTGTAGTTCCGTGGTGCAGTAGGCCACCCAGAAAGAGTCTGGATTAGTCAAGGCTTTGTATTTCAATGAACAATCTGCGGGGATGGAGAGATATCAGGAAGGGTAGGAAGACGCTCAGGTGAGACCAAGGTTGGTAAGCAGGGTGGATGTCAACAGCCTTCAGGGAAAGAGATGCAGGTGTAGGACACCATAAGACATCCTGTGGTGGAGACAGCTGTGGGCACTGGCAAGGCTGAAAGCCCCAACACAGCCGAGGTCTTTGTCTGCTGGGCTGTGGCTGTTCTCTCTGCTCATGATGCCTGTCAGGAGACATCTTAGCATTATAACACCAGGACTTCATTGCCTCCTCGTCACAACGTGTGAGCCTGAGAAAGATTGTATCATAGTCCTGCTCTAGGCATTGCACATCCTCACATCACACTGCCCCAGGAAGAGCCCTGAGCAATGCGTGAGGGACAAGATCTCTCCTCCCAGGGGCTGGGGGTCAGGGCTTGGCCCATTGACTTACTATAACACATCCAGGGTTACTCAACATCAGAGCCACCTTTTCTTTCCTTTGCCTACCTGTCATGAGTACCTCCAGTTTTCTGTTCTAACCAGCCCCCGGGGAGGCTTTATCAGTAATGTCCCTCTGTGGGACCCATTAATGCTCCAAGAAACTTTGGAGTTTGAATCTGACTGACTTCCTGAGAGGTTTCTTCGACTTCCTCTCAGTGTCTGAGGTTCATGGACTCAGCATCAAACCCACCAGAGGGGTCATTAAAATGTCTTGGGCTGGTCCTCTGCTGCTGAGCTGCTGGGACAAGGGGAGCTCACAGCAAGCGGGCAGTGCTGCAGAGATACAGCTCCGCCCAGGAGCAGCTTTTCTTCAAAGCGCAGTAGGGCTGAGGGCACTGCCCGCAGGCACCAAGGGGAGAGGAGTGAGGCAGGAGTGAGAGCTTAAAGGCAGTCGGGAGTGGGAGGATGGCTAAGAGCTCTCTGGGAGACAAAGCATCAGAGCCCTTGACAGGGTAAGTCTCTGGGAGCAGGGCAATGCAGACGCAGTTCCTGGAGGCAAGTCCTAAAGCTGGCACAGTCCAGAGCTCATGGGATCTGTAAGGAGGACTCCCTGTCCAGAGGCTCTTGTTAGGTGAGTTTGAATGGCTGTGAAGCCAGGGGTGCAGCCAGGCGTGCCCAGGGCTGTCCTTCAGAGCAAGGTCCCTGTGCCCCAGGGGAACTGTGTACCAGGGCAGGGACTCTGCCACCTGCCAGGGCCAGCACTCAGCCTGCCCAGGGAGCTCACTGAGGGGAGAAGCTGTGGGTGGAAGGAGCGACCCACTGGAAGGGCAGGGCAGGGTCCTTCTGCTGTCGAGAAGGTGCTGTATGGGTCAGGGGGGTTCACAGCTCCAGATCACCCCCAGGACATTTCCCAGGGCACTTTTCAGGAAGCACAGCAAGGCAGGGGTACATGGAAAGAAAGGCACTTTCCAGGGTCGGTGCTTTCAATTTCCTGCTGTGCTGGTAGGAGGAAAGGGTAATGGAGCTGTCAGGTTTGCACGGGAGACTGAGACCCCTACAGCATTATAGTGAGTTATGAACAGGTTTTTCAAGGCACCTGATAAAGTAACTTCACACTTTCCTCTGCCTACAGAAAGCATGGACATCACCTTTTTTGTCTCTTCAGGGTTTATCTGATCTTCTCTTTAGGACTTGCCAACACGGAGATGCCCTGGGCAGTGCCCTGTTGCCAGGAGCTGTCTGCAGGGCAGAGCTGAGCGCACAGCGGGTGGGATGGGGTCTGTAGCACTGCCAGGGAGGAGACGTGGGGACAGAGAAAGAGCTGCTGGCAGGGAGAGCTCCAGGCAGCAGAGACATGGGCAGGGAGTGGGAGGAAACTGCAGACAAGCCCTGGGGTAGGCTGCCTTCAGGCAGCTCTCTTTTGTCCCTCACTGTAGATGTCTTCTGGGCATTGTCTGCTGTTCTGACCAATGGTCTGACTCTCCCTGTAGGCCATCCCATCACCAGGACATCTGACTCTGTGCTTTGCCTGTCCTGCTGGGCTTGTGAGCTGGCCGCAGAAAAGCACAGCTCTCCTGTAGGATCCTAGGGAGTGCTGAGCTTTCCCTTGGAGGTCAGTACTCTCCCCTCAGAGTCCTTTGCTTCTCTCTGTGAGGTGTCATGTCCTGCTCTCTCCATCACAACTCCACCTCTGGGCTGGGATAGAGGAGTTTGCAGATCTGCCCTTTGAAACAGGGCTCCCCTGCTCTCATCAGACTCTGATTTTGGGTTTTTTTTTAAAGGGTAATTTGTGTGTGAAGTTGTCTTCAAGGCAGCACAAGTGAAAGAACAGAGCAGCTGGGTAACAGCCTAACAGACACTGCAGTTCTCCTGACTGCACTAAGCTACAAAGACAGGAGCCCTTTTGCCTGTCCTGTCTCAAGACTCCACATTTTCAGACATAAAATAAGTATTTCTACCCCTAAAAAGAACACTGATCAGATGAGATAGTGGAAAATAGAAAACAAAGACAAAATTCTTATAAGGACATGCTGAGCCTCTCTTCTGCAGCCCACACCCTTCCAAGTCATGAGTGAGGCTATGGAACTTTTCCATTAAAGGTGGATTACATCTGGCATTGGTTGTGGACATCGGAGCTGTCACAAACCAGCTCCATGTACCCACTGCAGCAGAGAAAATATGACTCCTCAGCTCCTCACAACACACTCAGCCACTCACAAAACTGAGAAATGAAATGTCTTTCAAATGGGGAGGATTTCTATGAAAATGGAATGGCTTTGCTCAGAGGAGTCTGTCCTAATTTTTCCTTGTCCCTTCCTTTTTTGTACAGGCCTGCATGCCAAGAAACAGCAGATGTCCAACAGCAGCTCCATCACTGAGTTCCTCCTCCTGGCATTCGCAGACACACGGGAGCTGCAGCTCTTGCACTTCTGGCTCTTCCTGGGCATCTACCTGGCTGCCCTCCTGGGCAATGGCCTCATCATCACCACCATAGCCTGCGACCACCACCTCCACACCCCCATGTACTTCTTCCTCCTCAACCTCTCCCTCCTTGACCTGGGCTCCATCTCCACCACTGTGCCCAAATCCATGGCCAATTCTCTGTGGGGCACCAGGGCCATCTCCTATGGGGGATGTGTTGCCCAGGTCTTTCTGTTTGTCTTCTTGATCACAGCAGAGTATTCTCTCCTCACTGTCATGGCCTATGACCGCCACGTGGCCATCTGCAAACCCCTGCACTACGGGACCCTCCTGGGCAGCAGAGCTTGTGTCCACATGGCAGCAGCTGCCTGGGGCAGTGGGTTTCTCAATTCTGTGCTTCACACTGCCAGTACATTTTCACTACCAGTCTGCCAGGGTAATGTCCTGGACCAGTTCTTCTGTGAAATCCCCCAGATCCTCAAGCTCTCCTGCTCAGAATCCTACCTCAGGGAAGCTGGGCTTCTAATATTAAGTTGTTTTTTAGCTTTTGGCTGTTTTGTTTTCATCGTGCTGTCCTAAGAGGCAGCCTGTTCTGCGGCAGAGCAATCACAAGAACAGGAGGAGGAAGAGACTGAGATAATCAGTGAGACAGAAACCACCCACTCCCTATCCCTGAGTGAGCTGCGAGATATGCGAAAAGATTTTAGTCATCAACCAGGTGAGCTAATTCTCAGCTGGTTGCTTCAATGCTGAGATATCGGGGCCAGGAGTCAGGAATTAGAGGGTAAGGAAGCCCGGCAACTGGGATCCCTTGCTAAGGATAAGGCCGTTGACAAAGGGATTGGAAAAAAGGCAGGAGTCCTCAGTCTTTGGCGGCGACTCCTGTCAAGTGTGAAGGACAGGTATCCCTTCAAGGAAGAACTCGCAAATTCTCGAAGGAAATGGACCAACATTGAGAGGGGCATCCAGTATCTGAGGGAATTAGCCATGTTGGAGGTGATCTATAATGACCAGACATGCAAAGACCCGGATGAAATCCGGTGCACACGGTCCATGTGGCAAAAGTTTGTACGAAATGCAGTGACGTCTTACACCCACACCCTGGTGATAATGAACTGGACAGACAGTGAGGCACCAACTAGAGATGAACTGGCCAGACAGCTCCGAGAATACGAAGATAGTCTTGCTCCCTCCATGTGTGCTTGTGTCTCGGCTGTGGACAGACACAGACTGACCCAAAACCTGTTTGAGCAAGCTGAGAAGGGTAGGTTTTCCTCATGCACTCCAACCAAAGCCTCAGCTATTAAGAGTCAGCTTTTTCGTGTTCAAGCGAAAGGGTACGGGTGGTGCACACCACGTGCAGCCCTGTGGTTCTTCCTGCGTGACCAGGGGGAGAACATGAGGAAGTGGGATGGTCAACCTACCAGGAGACTAGAAGCTCGGGTGCAGGAACTGCGAGGGAAAACAACAGCCAAAAAGCATCCACCCAGGACAATTACTGCTCCAGTGTCTGTTGGGCAGAGTAGAAGGGCTGACTGTACCTTTGATCCTGAGGAAGGAACTTCGGTTTTTCACTTACAAAAACTAAGTAATGAAGACTCAGACCAGGAGCAGAGGGCCCCTGCCTTTGGTCAGGCGGATGAAAGGGACAATCGGGTTTACTGGACTGTGTGGATTCGATGGCCTGGCACATCAGCCCCACGGGAGTAGAAAGCTCTAGTGGACACCAGTGCACAGTGTACTCTAATTCCATCAGATTACAAGGGGGCAGAATCCATCTGTATTTCTGGAGTGACAGGGGGATCCCAAGAACTGTCTGTGTTGGAGGCTGAAGTAAGCCTAACTGGGAATGAGTGGCAAAAGCACCCTATTGTGACTGGTCCAGAGGCTCCATGCATCCTTGGCATAGACTGTCTCAGGAGAGGGTACTTCAGAGACCCAAAAGGGTACCGCTGGGCTTTTGGTATAGCTGCTTTGAGTACGGAGGAAATTAAAGAGCTGTCTAGCTTGCCTGGTCTCTCAGAGGATCCTTCTGTGGTGGCATTGCTGCAAGTTAAAGAAGAACAGCAGGTGCCAATTGCTACCATGACAGTGCACCGGCAACAATATCGCACCAATCGAGACTCCCTGGTTCCCATCCACAACTTGATCCGTCAACTGGAAAAGTCAAGGAGTGATCAGCAAGACACATTCACCCTTTAATAGTCCCATATGGCCCATGCAAAAATCTAATGGAGAGTGGCGGTTAACAGTGGACTATCGAGGCCTGAACGAAGTCACACCGCCGCTGAGTGCTGCCGTACCAGACGTGCGAGAACTCCAATATGAACTGGAATCAAAGGCTGCCTAATGGTATGCAACAATAGATATCGGCACTGTGTTTTTCTCCATCCCTCTGGCAGCAGAGTGCAGGCCACAGTTTGCTTTCACATGGAGGGGTATCCAGTACACCTGGAATCGACTGCCCCAGGGGTGGAAACATAGTCCTACCATTTGTCATGGATTGATACAGAGTGCACTGGAACAAGGTGAAGCTCCCGAACAACTGCAGTATTGATGACATCATTGTGTGGGGCAACACAGCGGAGGAAGTGCTTGAGAAGGGGAGAAGAATAATCCAGATTCTCCTGAAAGCTGGTTTTGCTACAAAACAAAGTAAGGTCAAAGGGCCTGTACAGGAAATTCAGTTTTTAGGAATAAAATGGCAAGACGTGCGTCGTCATATCCCAATGGATGTGATCAATAAAATAACAGCCATGTCTCCACCAACTAACAAAAAGTAAGCACAAGCTTTCTTAGGTGTTCTGGGTTTCTGGAGGATGCATATTCCAGGTTATAGTCTGATCGTAAGCCCTCTCTATTGAGTGACCTGGAAGAAGAACGGCTTTGAATGGGGCCCTGAACAGCAGCAAGCCTTTGAACAAATTAAACAGGAGATAGTTCGTGCAGTAGCGCTTGGGCCAGTCCGGACAGGACAAGATGTGAAAAATGTACTTTACACCTCAGCTGGGGATAACGGCCCCACCTGGAGCCTCTGGCAGAAAGCACCTGGGGAGACTCGAGGTCGACCTCTAGGGTTTTGGAGCCGGGGATATAGGGGATCTGAAGCCCGTTACACTCCAACTGAAAAAGAAATATTAGCAGCATATGAAGGAATTCAAGCTGCTTCAGAAGTAGTTGGTACTGAAGCACGGCTCCTTTTGGCCCCTCGATTGCCTGTGCTGGGCTGGATGTTCAAAGGCAAGAGCCCCTCTACGCATCACGCAACTGATGCTACATGGAGTAAGTATAACGCAACTGATAACGCAACAGGCTCGGATGGGAAACCCCAACTGCCTGGGAATCCTGGAAGTGATCATGGACTGGCCAGAGGGCTGAAACTTCGGACTGTCGCCAGAGGAGGTGACTCGTGCTGAAGAGGCCCCTCTGTATAATGAATTATCAGAGACTGAGAAGCAATATGCCCTGTTTACAGATGGATCCTGTTGTATTGTGGGAAAACATCGAAGGTGGAAAGCTGCTGTGTGGAGTCCTACGCGACAAGTTGCAGAAACTGCTGAAGGACAAGGTGAATCAAGTCAGTTTGCAGAGGTGAAAGCCGTTCAGCTGGCTTTAGATATTGCTGAACGAGAAAAATGGCCAGTACTTTATACAGACTCATGGATGGTGGCAAATGCCCTGTGGGGGTGGCTACAGCAATGGAAGCAGAGCAACTGGCAGCGCAGAGGTAAACCCATCTGGGCTGCTGAGTTATGGCAAGATGCTGGATGGTTGGAATCATACCCCGTGACCCACGCCACTGCCTGGAACGCTATCTTGGGCCTTGAAAAGCAGGTTTTATGGCGACACGGCACCCCTGAAAGAGTTGACTCAGACAACGGGACTTCACTTCCGAAACAATCTCATTAACACCTGGGCCAAGGAGCACGGCATTGACTGGGTGTACCACATCCCCTACCATGCACCAGCCTCCGGGAAAATGGAACGATACAACGCAATATTAAAAACTACACTGAAAGCAATGGGTGCTGGGACATTCAAGCATTGGGATACACATTTAGCAGAAGCCACTTGGCTAGTTAACACTAGAGGCTCTGCCAGTCGACCTGGCCCTGCCCAATCAAAACCCCTGTGCACTGTGGAAGGAGATAAGATCCCCATAGTACATATAATGAACTTGCTGGGAAAAACAGTCTGGGTTATTCCGTCCTCAGGAAAAGGTAAACCTATTTGTGGCGTTGTTTTTGGTCAAGGACCTGGGTGCACTTGGTGGGTAACGCAGAAGGATGGGGGAGTCCAGTGCGTACCTCAAGGTGATTTAATTCTGGGTGAAACTAATCCGTGATTTGAGTTACATGTTACAGGAATTACTATAGCAGGAACCTCCTGAACCAATGGAGGACAAGCCTTACAAGAAGCAGTGCAAGTGCAGCAGTGACCCCACCTGAGCTGGCTGTGGTGCCCAATTACTCCATACAATACAACATCTCTCCTGTCCTGAGTGACCACCATAACAGATGGAGCCCAAAGTCATGGACTAAATGAACTCAATGGACATTTTGTGAACATTTGTGGATATTTATGGACCCTTTACATACATTTCATAGGGGTGATCCACAGACTAAGGGAATGATATCTGTGTACTATATCAAAGGATGGGAAAGGTGATGGTAGGTAGAGAATGTATTGGATGGTGTGCTACCTGGGTATGATATAAATGGTATGGAATAAGGGGTGGAGAATGTGCTGGTTTTGGCTGGGATAGAGTTAATTTTCTTCATAGCAGCTAGTATGGGGCTGTGTTTTGGATTTGTGCTGAAAACACTGTGATAAAGCAGGGATGTTTCAGTAACTGCTGAGCAGGGCTTACACAGAGTTAAGGCCTTTTCTGCTCCTCACACCACCCCACCAGTGAGTGGGCTGGGGGTGCACAAGAAGTTGGGAGGGGACACAGCCAGGACTGCTGACCCCAACCGACCAAAGGGATATTCCATACCATATGATGTCATGCTCAGTATATAAATTAGCGAAAAGCTGGCCAGGGGACCGCTGCTTGGGATGGGCATCAGTTGGAGAGTGGTGAGCAATTGTTTTCATTTGCATCACTTGCCTTTCTTGTTTGTTGTTATTTTCCTTTTCATTACAATTTTTTTTATTATTATCATTATTATTATTATTTTATTTTATTTCATTTCACTTATTAAACTGTTCTTATCTCAATCCACGAGCTTTCTTGCTTTTAGTTTTCCTATTCTCTCCCCCATCCTGCTGGGGCAGGGGGTGGAGTGAGTGAGCGGCTGTGTGGTGCTTAGTTGCCAGCTGGGCTTAAACCATGACATACTCCCAATTGCCTTTAAGCTCTCTCTGCCTTGCTAATCTCCCCTCAGTGCCTGCAGGCAGTGCCCTCAGCCCTCTGCGCTTGGCAAAGGAGCTGCTCCTTGGCAGAGCTGTCCCTCTTTAGCACTGCCCAGTTGCCAGGAGCTCCCTCTGTCCCAGGAGCCCAGCCCAGCTCAGCAGCAGAGGACCAGACCAAGGCGGCACTTTCTCTGCTCCCTCTGGGCTCCAGGAGAACTTGCTGTGAAACAGGCTCAAGGAATCACTGATGATCCCTCCCTCATCTGGGGAGAGACGCTTCTTTCTAGCAGTGCCATTGCTCCTATTAGAAAAAGAGTTGAGCATAAGAATTCCTTATTTTGTCCCGTATTTAGGCAGGACACCAGGAAGGTGACAGAGAAGGATCTAATTTCTCCCAGATGGGGGGATGTCTTCACTTGAGTGAATTTAGTCATTTCATTTTGCATTTGTAGTCCTAGGGCTAGAAAGACATACAGCTCTCTCCTGTCCATGCCGTGTATCTGCTCTGAAGCAAAACCTTTGACCGTAGGGGTCTGGGACACGGTACCACGTTTCTTTGTGGCAAGTGTGAGCTTGCCTCATTCCACAGCTGAGATGCTTCAGCCCAAACATGCAGCAATGCCCTCAGCCAGGGGCACGGACTGGATGAGCTGGATGGATCCATTAATGTCGGCAACAGAGCTGTGACACTGATGGAATAAACTGCGAGGGCGCGGTGGCAGAGCTCAGTACAGCTTGTCTTCAAGGACAGCGTCCTCCAAGCACAGCAACAGTCCAGGCTGAAGGTCAGTCTAAACTTGAAAAGCAATTCAAGGGCACCATAACGCGTGTTCACTACTTCAGGAACAGTTAAGGAAGCGACATTGTGGCCACTGCTGAATTTAGTAAGAGCGAGTGTAGGTAGATCTGAGAAGCTCCATGCCCTCTTTGCCTCGGTCTTCCCCAGAAAGGTCTCCCAGAGCTCTGTGACTCAAGGCAGAACTCCAGAGGAGAACAACCAGCGGTGGATGGGGATCAAGTCAGGATTTCCTTGAGCAAACACAATCCTTTACCAGCCTATGGGACAGGGGGTGCAACATCCCAGGGAGCTGAGAGAGAGGGCCAATGTCACAGTGAGGCCACTCTCCATCATCTTTGAAAGGTGATGGAGATTGGGAGAACTCCTGGACGATTGGCAGCACCCAGATGTTCAAGGTACCTTTCAAAACTGGCCAACAGATGAGCAGGGGAAGGAAAGTCTGTGCTCCACAGCATTTCCACTCGGATCCAATTTCTGGGTGTCTGAAAGAGAAAGTGGTTGGATTTACCCAGGGGACATTGTGTCTGGCCATCCTTTTGGCTTTCTGGGATGGACGCAGGAAAGCAGCAGTGGTCTTTTACCTGGAAGTCATCAAGGCTTTCAGCATTGTCCCCCACAATTTTCTTGTGTCCAAGATAGGATATTATGGTCTGCATGGGTGGATGGGTAAAAAACAGCTGGACACTCGTCCTCGGAGTGACGCGGTTAGTTCATGGTACTCTGACTGGAGGCGTCTAGCTAGTAGCGCCCTGGAGGGGTCTATCCTGTAACTTGCCCTGTCTAACGTGTCTTTAATGACCCAGAGAAGATGAGAGAGTGCTTTTTCATAACATTTGCGGATGACATCACATTGAGGAGAGCAGACACTGCACTGGAGGGCAGGGTTGCCATCCCAAGGGACAATGATAGAGACTGCGGGAAAGGCTGTGGTGGTCCTTGGTTACATTAGGTAAAACCTGAGCCAGCAGCAAATAAGGCCGACAGCATCCTGGGCTGTATGAGCAGGAGCACAGTCAGTCTGCTCAGCCCATTTTACACCCTATCCAGAATACTTCCCTAGGTTTTGACACCCTACAATGCCAGAGAGACCTTGACAAACTGGAGCCACTTCAGTGGAAGGCCACCAAGCCCAGTGGGAGAACTTGTGCTGTGAGAAGAGGCTTAGAGAGCTGGGCTTGTTCGGACAGGAGTAGAGAAGATCTTGGGGGGAACATGTAACAGCATTGCACGGTTCCCAAGAGGGTCAAGTGATGCTTACGTCCATGGTAGAAGACACAAGGACAAGAGGCAATGGGCTGAAACAAGAGATCGTCAGGCTAGATATAGGGAGAAACTTGTCCAGCTTAAGGATAGTCAAGCACTGGAAGCTGTTTCCCAGGGAGTGTGCACCGTGTCTATCCTGGAATGTGATCGAGGCTTGTTTGAATGGAGCCCTGAGTATTCAGGTCTGACCCTGCTTTGAGCAGGTGGTTGGTGAAGACACCTACTGAGGTCCCTTCCAGCCTGAATGCCTTTAATCCAGGAATCGGTATGCCATGTCTCCTGAGATTCCTGGGAGAATCTTAGGGAGACCTAATCTTTCTGTCCAGAGAAGTGTGATTCCTCTTTAGGTGCCCGGGTCTACGTCTCCTGGCCCATGCAGTGCTTTAGGCTGTGAAGATAGTGAAACAAACCTTTTGACTAGGTTAGTTTCATTTTCCATGCTAAATGCAGGGCAGATGAAGGGAGCTCAGAGCTTCCAGGCTCTCTGCTGCAGAGCTAGCACTTCAGAGAGGGGAAATGCAGGTAATGGTGTGCACCATATGAACCACTGGGTACACCACACAAAAATTCTGGCTTCCTTTGTGCCTTTGCACTCACTTGGGATCGGTCCTTTGGTCATCTTTGGCTAAAAAAGAAACATTTCCTGTATTCCACCTCCCCCTCCTCCCAAAAATAGGGAGAAAAGACAGAACAGGGATCATGTAGGGGCCAATCTGTCTAAGAGGTGTAATCTTGAAATGATAACAAAGAGGTAGCAGTGAAAGGAAAACCACTGTTCTAAGAACTTCATGCCAGAGGCTAGCTACTGAGAACTTGTAGCTATTTTGTCAATGTAGAATAATAACTGTTGGGAAGGAAATGAAAGAGTTTTAGTTCGTCATCATCATCAACATCAAGAAAAAGAAGGCGTTCCCTTACAACACTCTCCTGTTACTGCTATTGGTGATAGTACCACTAATTCCAAAACATCCTTGAGAGTTTCTTTACTTCATCTTGGCTCCAAAGCTCAGCCCGGTCAGACCTTGAAAGCACTGCCTCAAAAGTCTCTGCAACCCAAATCTCTCCACCCTTCTGTCATCCACGCTCTTTTAACCCAGGAGACTTCTCCCCATCCCTTCAGCACACTGCCCGGTGTGCTTTTAGCTGTGTGAAGTCAGGGTACTCCCTTGCACAACCTCCCCTACAAAAGTCTTGTCTATGTGCTGATCCCACTTGTATCACCTCATCTGCTCCTTCTGCAGAGCTCCACGGGATGGGCAGTTTTCCTGTTTCTTTCACGCCCATTCACCTTCACAACCTTTTTGTGTTGTATGCATACCAAATACTGCCTGAAGCGACACAGCTTCACCCATTTCCAATTGCAGGCTGTGTTATTTCCCCTCTTGGAGCACACATTCTGAAAAGCTGCTCCATATCTGGAAACACACTTCAATACTGCCAACAGAGTTGGGTTAAAAAAGAAAAAAGCCATGCTGGGCTAGTTTTTCAAAGAGACAGTTTCAGAGCGGCAAAGCATATTCAATTCATTAATTCTGAGGGCCGAGTTACAAAGAGAGAGGAAAAAATGGTGAAGCTATATTGTCCAAACTCACAAGTTCTCTGTCTTTAAAGAGAACGTCCCACAGCCTCTGTTATGTTTTCATTAGTTGGCTCTATAGTAAGTTGGGTTTATTGGACCTCTTGGCTCGAGCCTGCTGCATTCACGTTTCTAGCAAGGGGAAAACCTCCAGTTCAGTAGTTAAACATTTTTCTTGCCCATCCCGCCTGGAGATCCAGGACGGTTGTGTCACACAATAGCCAGCGTCAGGGGGAAGATGGAGGTACTGTGAATTTAATACATTTGGCCTCAAATGGAAGCTCGAATCCTGAGCTGGCAGGACAACATTGGCTGCAGTTAGACATAACTTTCTTGACATGACTGTGAGTTCAGACCTAGTTGATGATGTTTCTCACACAGCTCAATGAGGAGGGCAGTGTGTCAGGAGACAGGGAGAAGAGTGCACGCTTCAGCTTCCCCAATCCCATGACAGTGCCCAAACCATCCTTCCCTCGGCCTCTGGCATCCCATTTGTTGAGATGCAAACCTCATGGGTCTTCTGTCCATAAGGCATCCATAATCCTTCAGGTGTTTCTGTGATTTTCCTAAGAATGGCAGTATCTATGGAAATAAAGAAAAAGTAGCAGTCTGCTTCTGTAGTAGCAACTCTGGGCAATACTGATTAAATCAGTATTTGCCATATAACCATGATAGCCCATCCTGAAGAACACAGCTAAAGCAGTTCAGATGAAGGGTGGTCTTGCAAATGTCACCCTCCTTGTCCCCACAGTGGCATGGACACTGCTGGTTTCCCTCTCCAGAGAGTGGCAGAGGCTGGATCCCCTGCTCAGGACAGAGTCCTTGCCAGGAAGACACAGCTGTGGGTGTAGCTCGTCAGGTTCTTACAACATTCCACTGGGCATCAGTTTTGATTTATTTGATGCTTTACTGTGACTACTCTTTCTGCCCAGAAGATCATCAAAAGACAACCGTTTCCTAAGAGATGGTCATAAAGGCCCTGTTATGGCCATGAAAGCTCACCATGAGCTCTGGAGCGAAGAGGAGGAGGAGGACAAAGAGGTTTGTCCCTGGAATAAGGCCAGAAGAAGAGTCCATTTTGTTCAAATCATCGATGATACAGCTGTTTCCATCGTGTGTGCATGACTCAGCCTGGCAGATGGGGAATGTCCACCGCTGGGTAAGGGTGGCTGTGCTTGGTCATACCCCATGAGCTGATGTTGCTCTCTTCCCCTCCTTCACCCCCACACTTGGATGGACCTCAGGAAACATCCCTGAGCCTGGAGGATGCACGAACCTCCTGAGTGAGGTACCATCACGTGAGAGCTTTGGCATCTCATGTAGCACTACAGGCCTGTATTTCACCAAGAAATTGAGTAGCTTCTATGAATTAGAGTAGGCAATGTGGGGATGTTCATGAAATCACCATTATTATAATCAATGGCGAACTAGTAAACCTGGCTGATGAAAAAGAGAGAAACTTTGATCTCCTTAGGGAACATGACTCCATTAAATCAATGAATCCCTGCGTAGGCTGCCCAGAACATAAAAAAATAGGTACAGGTTTAGTCATCCTAAATGTGAGCATCTGCTGTCATTTCAGTCAGCCAAAGGGATTCCCCACCAGCCTCCAAGACAGTGCCCCCAGATGCTGCCCTGTCTCTCAGCATTGCTCCACTAGAGCGTGAAGATAGCTACACATATCTTGGACCGCCTCTGGCATTTCAAATGTCACCAGGTGTTTGTGTCTGAACAGCTCACGGCTGCCATCCATCACCATTAATTCCCAGGGGAGCTGAGACAAGGAGCTCACATGCAGGTGCCTGTTTTGTGCACACCTGAAGTGAAGTGAGAGGAATCTCACCTCCTGTGGGTTTGTGGTGTGCATGGGAAGGAGCTGAGTCCCCTTCTAGCCCCAGGACTGCAAACCTGGGATGAGATGCCGCAAATGACTCAGCCGAATCCCTTCCCTCAGCAAGAGTAAAGGAGATCCCTGCCCGTCACTGTCTGGGTGTCCTGCCTAATGATGGGTTGAGGAAAGGTGATTATTAGACCTGACTGTTTTTCTGATATGAGAAGTTACATTGCTGGAATGAAGTGTCTCTCCCCAGCTGAGAGAGGGAACATCTGTGATTCCTTCAGCCTGTTTCACAGCAGGTTCCCCCAGAGCCCCAGGGACACCTGGAGGGAGCCCAGAGGGGATAGAGAGAGTGCTGCCTTGGGCTGGTCCCCTGCTGCTGAGCTGGGCTGGGCTCTTGGGACAGAGGGAGAGCTCATGGCAACCAGGCAGCTCTGCAGAGAGACAGTTCTGCCCAGGAGCAGCTCCTCTGTAAAGCACAGCAGGGCTGAAGGCACTGCCTGCAGGCAGCAAGGGGAGAGGAGTGAGGCGGAGAGAGGTTAAAGGCAGTGTGGAGTGGGAGGATGCTGAGAGTTGACTGGAAGAGAAATCTTCACAGCCCTCTACATGGTAAGTCTCTGGACGTAGGGCAAGCAGATGAGTGCACAGAGGGGTCTTCCAATGTTGGTAAATGTCACAGCTTATAGGACCTTTCAGAATTGCTCTCCCGATTTTTCTGGTGTGGAGAAGGATGACATGCTTCCTAGCCAGGCTTCCTTGCTGGACCGTCAGAGGGACAGGGCATGACGGCTGCCTTCTCCCGGGGATGGCTGCAGGGGTTTGAAGCTGGCTGTGCACCCACGGGGCTGTGTGCCGGGGCAGGGACTCTGCCGCCAGCCAGGGTCGGTGCTCAGCCTCCCTGGGGAGCTCCCCACGGCGCTGTGGGGAGAAGTTGAGTGGAAGGAGGAACCCCTGACCGAGCAGGGCAGAGCAGGGTCTCTTTGCTGTCAAGAGGGTGCTGCGTGGGTCAGGGCTGCTCACTGCTCCAGATCCCTGCCAGGACATTTCCGAGGGGACTTTTCAAGAGGAAAGTCAAGACTTGGGCTGCCTGCATCAGCGTGTGCATTCCTGAGTCTGAGCTTTCATTTTTATGGTCTTTGGAGAGGAGGGAGTGGTGATGGATCTGTCATGCTTGGAACAAGGCTCTGGGGAGCCGTCCTTCTGCGCTGTGAGATCCTCGCTCCAGCTGACCCAGCTTATGTTTCCAGAGGAGACCTTCCTAAAGGAAGGTCAATGAAGTTGCTGCTTGAGAAAAAACCTTCCTTTCGGAACCTCTGTTTTTAATTTTCTGCCCTTTGATTGGGAAGGGGGAAGTGAAAATGATTGAGACTCCTAAACCACCTCTGTAAGAGATCTATAGGTCTGCAGGGAACCTCAGCAAGTCCCTCCCCTCCCTCACATGTAGACAAACCAACCTGACCGTTCAAGCTTCAACAAGGCTGTTTCCACATACCTGCAGATTATCAAACACTGAGGTGCCTCTGGGCAGTGCCCTGCTGCTGTGGGGTTTCTGCAGGGCAGAGCTGGTCACACAGGGGCTGGGATGGGGTTTGTGAACCCTGGCATGGAGGAGACGTGGGGACAGAGAAACAGCTCCTGGCAGGGAGAGCTCCAGGCAGCAGAGACATGGGCAGGAAGGGATGAAACTGCTGAGGGAAACCCTGTTACAGGGGGGATATGGACACCTTCTGGCCATTCCCTGCAGTACGGATACGTTCCCTGAGCAATCCCCCTCATTTGTCCTCTCCCACCCAGTACAGCCCTTGGCCCACACCTCTGCAAAATCCTGGGCATGAGCTGCCTCCTGGGCAGCCAGACCCCCAGAAGAAGAAATGTGTGCTTCTGCTGCACGTGCCCGTTTCCCTCTGCCCAGCAAAGAGCTGAGAGCAACCGCTCGGCGATGTTGCTGCCTGGGAGGCAATGTGCCCAGCTGGGCAAGGTGAAATCTCTTCTGTTTGCCTGTCTGCCTCACCTCTACCCTCACCTGGCAATACGATCATGGTATTTTTACTTTTCATTCCACCTCACCGTGTTGCTCTGACTCTGAGGCTCTTGGGTATGTCATTTTGGGGGGGTGGAGGGGATGGGGTTCAGCTGAAGTTCAGACACTGACCCTGAGGGTCCTGCAGAGGTGCCCAAGACCCCTCCAAACGTGTGGGGCTCTGGGCAGTGCAGTCAGTGGTGCTGGGAAATGATCTGGCTCTCCCTTCCTCAGTCCTGATCTTTAGGGCACTTCACTAATTCCCAGAGGTGTCCTTACAGGCATGATGCTGCTGACCAGAGGGGAAAATAGGATCTGTCTCACAGGATCTTTGAGATACCCAAGAACCATTTTGAGAAGCCGCAGAGATGCTAAGGCTGTGAACAGCCTGCTGGGAAGCTTCATATGTATGCAGCTGATAGGAACCCTGCCACATCGTGAAGTCCTTGGTCTGCTCACTGGAATGAGAAGCCAGTTCCTGCCCCACCAGGAAAGGTTCATTTTCCCGTCTACAGGGTGTTGCATGGGTGATGGCTGCTCCCAGCTCCAGCTCACCCATGTCCTGAGGGGATCTTTCAAGAGGATGGAGAAGGCAGGGATTACATTAGCAGAAGGACCCTTCCAGAGGCTGTGCTTTCAGTTTCCTAATTGCTGCAGGGGAAAAAGAGAAATACATTTTTGTCTGTGAAGGAGGTGGAGACTGCAGACAGCTCCAACTTCACCTCTCCAGCCTCTCCAGGGTGGGTCTGAGCAGCTCCTGCGGTGCCTCAACCCCCGAGATGCCCTGGGACAGTGCTATTCAAGCAGGAGGTGTCTGCAGGGCAGAGCTGAGTGCTCAGTGTGTGGGATGGGGTCTGTGAGCACTGACAGGGAAGAGATGTGGGGGTAGAGGAACAGCTCCCAGGTGTGACTCCAGGCAGCAGGGATGTGGTCAGAGGGAAAGGGAACTGCTATGGTACGCTGGGGCAGGTGGGAGCATCACTTTGTCCTCTCCATTGCAGATGCATTCCACTGAGAAAACCCCCCTTATCTCTCCTCTCCCACCCAGCAACGCTCTCTACCCTCATGGCCATGGGATCTAGGGCAGCCAGACCCCACTGTTGCAGAGGTGCTTTTCTCCTGCCACGTGCCCATTTCCTGCTGCCTGACAAAGGGGCTGAGTGTAACAGCCCTTCGTTGTCACCACCTGGGAGGTGGGGGGCACAGCTGGGGAAGGTGAACACTTTCCTGAGTCCCTGGCTGTCTCTCTTCCCTTTCCTCCCTTAGGAAAAAGGGTCTTGGTATTGCTCCATGTTTCCCCACCCATCCATCCTTGTCCTTGTGTCATAGTTGTTCTTCAGAGGGATTCCAGACACCACCCCTGAGGGTCCTGCCGTGCGGGGATCTGTGTGGGAGCAAGGAGTCCAAGTCCCCTTCTAGCCTGTGAGGCTCCGAGCACGCACTGTGTGAGGGGTGGGGAACGAGATGGTTCTCCCTGGGCTATCCAGTCCAGGGGCCAGCTACCCTCCCGAAGGCCACAGCACTCCCTTGTGATATTTACTTGTAGCTGAATGTTGCAAAGATACGATGCAGAGGTGTAAAGGTCATGGAGATGCTGCCAGGCAGCTGTACGTAGGCAGCCTGAAGAAGTGCCGTGGCTCCTTGCAAGAATGTGAGTGCTGAGACCTCCCTCAGCTGTCAGCACCCACATCACAGAGCCTCCTTGGTCTAGTTGTTGGAGCCAGGAGGTGTGTCACCCTCTCTCCATCACCCTCTGCACGCGAGGGGCGAGAAAGAGGAAGGAGCTTGGGGATCTCCCTTGGAACCCACAACCTCCCACCCTCCCAAACATCCAGACAAGTCATCTCTCCAGACTCTGCAGTGAGGCGCAGGGCGTCCTTCCATCTCTTGGGACTCACTAGTGTATTCACCAGTGTTTATTCTGAGAGCAGTGGAAAAGCCAAGGCTTTCTACCCCTTCAAAAAACATGCTCCCAGTGTGATGGGAACATCTGAAACCTACGTAATTGCACCAGTATGCAATGACTGACCCGGTGTTGCAGCCCATCTTCTGAAGAATGGGCTATGAAGCTACGGAGCAGCCCTTCTGTGTGATGGGCGCACTTCACCTAGGTGAGGAGGTGTTCATAGTGACAGTGCTGTTTCCTCACCCTCCACCCCCCTCACTCATACTACTATGCCTGGAGATGCAGTACAGGTGACAGACTGAGGTGAGAAAGGGTCTTTCTCAGTCGTTACTGACTCTTGGCTGTGCGAGAGGGTGAAGGTGAAGGAGATGAATCCCTCACGGGGATCTTGTCTCTCAGGGGCAGATGAGCACAGGTCCCAATGTCATTTTTCACTATAGGGCTTGGAGAGTATTCCCAGATAGTCACTGCTACAAATCCTCTTCTCTCGCCTCAGAGCGTCCGTCTGCAGGAGCCATCCCCAAACCATGAGCTGTTTGCAGCCTCCAGGTGTCCACTTCTGTAGAGCAGGGCTGAGTCCTCAGAGTTAGTGCGCTCACCCAGCACAGAGCAGAGCTCAAGGCAGGGAGCTGCAAGTGTGTCATCCTGAGAAGGAGACACTCAATGTGTGTGCAGGCTGTCTATGAGAAATGGAGAGGGCTTTGCTCAGAGACCCTGTCCTGACTTCTCTGTGTCTTTTCCTTCTTGGACAGGCCTCCATGCACCTGTCCAAAGGCAGCTCCATCACCGAATTCCTCCTCCTGGCATTGGCGGACACACGGGAGCTGCAGCTCTTGCACTTCTGGCTCTTCCTGGGCATCTACCTGGCTGCCCTCCTGGGCAATGGCCTCATCATCACCACCATAGCCTGCGACCACCACCTCCACACCCCCATGTACTTCTTCCTCCTCAACCTCTCCCTCCTTGACCTGGGCTCCATCTCCACCACTCTCCCCAAATCCATGGCCAATTCCCTGTGGGACACCAGGGCCATCTCCTATGGGGGATGTGCTGCTCAGATCTTTTTCTTTCTCTTCTTCATTGTAGGGGAGTACTGCCTTCTTACAGTCATGTCCTACGACCGCTACGTTGCCATCTGCAAACCCCTGCACTACGGGACCCTCCTGGGCAGCAGAGCTTGTGTCCACATGGCAGCAGCTGCCTGGGGCAGTGGGTTTCTCAATGCTCTGCTGCATGTGGCCAACACATTTTCCCTACTGCTCTGCCAAGGCAATGCAGTGGACCAGTTCTTCTGTGAAATTCCCCAGATCCTCAAGCTCTCCTGCTCAGAATCCTACCTCAGGGAAGTTGGGGCTACTGTCGTTAGTGTCTTTTTTGGTTTTGGATGTTTTGTTTTCATTGTGCTGTCCTATGTGCAGATCTTCAGGGCTGTGCTGAGGATCCCCTCTGAGCAGGGACGGCACAAAGCCTTTTCCACCTGCCTCCCTCACCTGGTCGTGGTCTCCCTCCTTACCAGCACCGGCATATTTGCCTATGTGAAGCCGCCCTCCATCTCCTCCCCATCTTTGGACCTGGTGCTGGCAGTTCTCTACTCGGTGGTGCCTCCAGCAGTGAACCCCCTCATCTACAGCGTGAGGAACCAGGAGTTCAAGAATGCCATTAGGAAAGTGTTTGCATGGATGTTTTTCAATACTGATAAACTTCCAAACTCTCTTCACAAATGAATCCCAAAGTATCACATACCAGGCCCATGCTTTTGTGGTTTTTTTGGTTGTTTTTTCTTTGTATTTTTTGGTTTTTCTTATCAATAGTGATAACGTTATTTGTGAATTTAATAATCCTAGAGAAATATTTGGATTTCCTTCACTTCACCCAAAGCATGAACCTACAATATCTCACCTGGAACCCATATAAAAATGTGTCTAACACTGAGTCAGAGCTGAGACCCCCCCTAGCATCTGTGGAATTATTGCTGGAGGTGACTTCGAAATTAAATTTATATTTGCATTTTAAGGAAAGGTACAGCATTGAAGGAACTTTGGGGTGGAGTATGGCAGTTACAGAAGGGTTCCATTCCACAGAAGCTCCCCAGGCAACCTTAGGTGTTGGCAACACCAGGGGAGCTTGGTGTGCTGACTCTAAGAGAAACTGCACGGAGGGTGGAGCGGAGTGAAGACACCGCGGCCAGGCTCTGTGATAAGATGGGAACTGGAAGGTACTATGGAACATGGAGGTGGAGACTCATCCTGATAATTAGGATACGCAACTGGTCAAAGACAATGCTATTGTACAAGGACCTTTCAAGTATACAATAACCTATTTAGTGTGTGTACTGGTGTGTAGTGAACTATATTAGAATTTGATAAATGTGCATTGATTTTCCTTGAAATGGACCAACAGTCTGTCATTTTTTGACAAAATGCTATTCTTTGGGTGAACTTTGCTCATTATAATCTCATTATAATACCGAAACACACCTCCATCCCAAAAGCTACCCGCCTCCAAGGTGCGACCACCCCTCACTGAGCCTGCGCTCTGAAATTTTGCTAGTCTATACCTTTAAAAGCAAAGCAAGAAACTTTTACACCACTTACAACAAAGATACGTATGACTAGTGTCACTCAAACTCCACCTGAAATGTGAAAATAGTATAAAATGGCTTAAGAGAGGAGGGATGACCGGGACACAGACCACCTTTGACACTTGGGGTCAGTCGACAGGCTGAGCCTCTCTTAACCCGTAACAGGGACACCTTTGGGTAAGATCTGAACACTTGGTTGTTCCGAGTGCTTCCCCGGCAGACAGAAATCTCTATAGAGTTGTTCTGTAACTTAATGCATTTGTAGCCAGGCTATATTACTCATCTTCTTGGTATGTGCACATGCTTTGCGGGCAGTAATTCTATCACCGGCAATCCAAAAGAACTTGTGCATCTGTTGCTTCAATAAACTGCACTATTCATTAATCTAGCCGAGTGACTTCTCATTAAATGCAACCAAATTCCTTAAGTGTGGCTGTGCTAGTTCATGGAGTGCAACTAGACTGAAAGTGTATGGTGTTACGAGTGCATCCGTAATCGTGAGAGTTCAATATATTGAACACGACCAGGTTTGTAACACTGAATTGGGCATCACTCAGAATCTAAGCCCAGCTGCCCCCAGCCCCTCTGATACCTGAGGACAAGCTGGAACGCAGCGGGGTTTCTTTTCTGCCAAATTCCTTTGCCCTTTAACGCAACAGCATCTCGGTAATAAAAAGGGATCTCCCCATGTACTGCCTGATGGCTGGGCTCCTCCTCAAAACTTGGTGTCAGGAACAGATCCAAGGAATTGCGTCCCAGAAAGGGCCCTTTACTCTCTGGGTTCAGGGGCAAGAAGCTCATTGTCATGTTGTGACCTCTTAGAGATGGAGGTTGGATTTAACATTCAGCTATTGGTGTCTAGTGGTGATAGAGCTGGTGACTGCTCACTGAAGTACGTACCCAGGTCTCTCCCACATGGGACATGGCAGCCGATGTCCTTCAAGAGAGGAATCCCGAGCCACCTGGAGAGCCTGGGGGATCTCCATGGACAGCCTGTGCCTAGCGTGGGAAGAGAATGGAGCTCCCCAAAGTGAGAGCGTGTCCAGGATAGTGTCACCCAAAGGTAAAGTGTAAAGTGCTCAGAGCACTGCAGCACTCTGCGGTCAGCACTGCCATGGGGCTAGGGGAGTGGGGAGAGCTGGGGAGGGATTGGGCTGGGCTGGAGTGTGCTCAGGAGAGGACAATGCCGGTGTAGAGCTAAGCTGTGTGAGTGTGCAGGGTGGGGCACAGAGCAGGGTGCTCATGGTGCAGAGCAAGGTGACACGGTGAAGGAAGCAAGGCACCATAGGTGCAAAAGAGAGGGTCCCCATCGGTGTCAAGTTCCCTGGACACCCCAGGGAAGCTGCCCCAGGGAAATTGTCCCAGACCAGACCCACACACTGGTCATTTCCATCATTTCCATCTCTGGCCATACACGCTAGCCCTGAGGAGGGGACCTTTGCTTCATGGTCACCTCTGTCCTCCTTCGGGGCTCAGTGATACCCAACTCAACCACCATTATTAGGAAAAAGGAAACTGGTTTCCTACTGACTCTCATTACATGCCAAGTCCCAGAGCTCGTGCCACAGCTGGTCTCTCAGCCAAGCCCATTCCCAGAGAGCTCCAGCTAGATCAGGTGCTCATGCCTTGTCTCTACGAATTTTGAAAAACTCCATTGACTGAGATCCCACCAATCGTCCTCAGTCTTTGCTCCAGTGTTTGGCTCTGAGGGATTTCTCAAAACCCCAGCTCTCTCAGCCTCTCCTTGCACATAATGTGCTCCAGGCCCCAATCACCCTTCTGGCCTCTGCAGGACTCGCCCCAGTCTGTCAGGGTCTTTTTTGTGCCAGAGAGCTCCCTACTTGATACAGCAGTCCCAATCCTGTCCTGTAGTGGGTTAACTTTGGCCAGCAGCCAGACACCCACCTGGCTGCTCACCCACTCTTCGTACTCAAAGGGAGAAGGGGAGCAAATAAGACAGAAAACATCATGGGCCAAGGTCAAAAAGGGAGTTCACTTAGTCATTACTATCATGGGCAAAGAAGAGTTGACTTGGGGAAGGTCAATTTAATTTACTGACAATTAAAAAAGATTTAGTGAGTTAGAAACTATGACAAAAATCTTAAAGACCATTCCTCCAGACCACTCCTTTTTCCCAGGCTCAAATTATTCCATTATTCCCAATTCTTCTACCCACCCCAACCCAAAGAGGAGCAGTGGGGATGGTGAATGGAGGGGTTACGGTCAGTACGTAACATCTCTGCCATTCCATCCTTCTCACAATTCTCCTCTGCTCCAGCGTGGGTCCTCTCCATGGGATCCCATGGCATTTCTGTTCAGGACTATGTGTTGTTCATTTCTTTCAGTCTTACTATTCTCCTCCATACTCAAAGAGTCACAGAATCATTGTGGTTGGAAGGGACCTCTGGAGATCATCTAGTTCTGAGGCAGGGTCAGTGATGGCAAATTGCTCGGGACCTTGTCTAGGTGGTTTTGGAATATCTCCATGGATGGAGACTCCACCACCCCTCTGGACAACCTGTTCCAGTGTTTGACCACCCTCACAGTCAAAAAGTGTTTTCTTGCATTCAGATGGAATTTTGTGTAGTTTTAGCTGTGTCCGTTCCCCCTTGTCTTGCCACTGGGATCTACTGAGAAGACTTTGGCTCCCTCATCTTCATGCTCTCCCGGGTATTTATACACATTAATAACCCCTCCCCTTAGCTTTTTCTTCTCCAGAATGAATATTCCCAGATCTCTCAGCCTTTCCTCCTGTGAAGGATGCTAGAGTCCCTTACACCAGCTTTGGGGTCCTTTGATGGACTTGCTTTATCAGGTCAAACGACTTTCTTGTACTTGGGGGCCCAGCACTGGACACAGCACTCCAGGTATGGCCTCACCAGTGCTGAGGAGAAGGCGAGGGTCACCTCCCTCAATATGTCAGCAATGCTTTTCCTGATGCAGCCCAGGAGGCTGTTGGCCTTTGCTGTGGGGGTGCATTGATGGCTCATGCTCAGATTGTTGTCCTCTGGGACCCCAGGTTTCTTCTCTGCAGAGCTGCTCTCTAACCAGTCAGCCCCCAGCATGACGTCCTCCCCAGTGACTTTCTCAGCAGCAGCCGCTTGTCGTTGGAGATGGGCTTCGCCTCCGTCACAGCCCCCACGGTGCTGCAGAGTCACCTGGGACAGCAAAGCCCTCTCCTGCCAGGGCTGCACAGCCCAGGCCTGTTTCTCCCTGGCCTTGGGGACTGCAGATTTGCTCTCTCTGTGGGAACCTCATTCCTCATTAAGTTGCCACCTGCCGTCCACTCCGGCATGCCTCTGCTCTGAAGCAAAGCTTTGCCACACAAGGAGCCCAATCTCTTGGTACCAGCTTTCCATGTGACAAATCTGCCCTTGGCGCTGATGCCACATCTGAGGTACCGCAGCCCAAATGGGCACCAGAGCCCGCAGCCGGGGGCACAGACAGCAGGAGCCCCGTGTGCCATAACAAAGCTGTGGTGTTGGTGGAATAAGAGCTGAGGTGGGAAGGACAGCTCACACAGCTTTTGTGGTGGGTAGAGATGCAGCATCTTTTGGAGAGACCAACAGGGAGGACAAGGAGGGCGGGATGTCCTGGGTGACGACAGGGCAGCTCAGATATATGGAGCTCCTCTGTGGGACAGGCAACAGGTTAGAGGGGAACTTCTGTGGGTGGGTGTGACTGTTCACTCCACTCCTGCTTAGACTGTGGCTAACCCAGCTCGTGCTAAGGCCTGATGTATGCTGGGAGCAGCGCCATTAGGTCAAAGCGAGAGCACCACGGAGGCAGGACAGGTGGCCAGAAAGAGCTAAAAGGCCACGATGCAGCCATTATCACCTGTATACTGCTGTCTCCAGCAGCCATTATCTTTTGTCTGGCAGTTTCCTCAGAATCCACTAACTTACAGAAATGTTATAGACCAAACCTCCAAGCTGGAGGGTATAAAACACCCTCTTACCCCAAAAAGGTTTTGAAGTGGATCCAACAGCAGCTGGACTGCTGAGGCTTTCATGCTTCCCGGTGTGATACAGGGGACACCCACACCGTGACGGAAAAGGAAGGATGAGCACTCTTACCGTCAGTTAGGTAACTGATTCTTTTCCTTTTGCTCATAGGTGTATGATACTAAGAGTTACAGGTTATAAATTATATGACTTGAATGGTGAGTAAGTGAACTGACGTGATAGACTAGTCTGGTTGAGAGGCGATTGAGCCCATTTGTCATGTTTCTTTATCGTATTTCTGAATGAGCTCATGAAATAAAGTTTAAATCACAGAGGACATTGTCCTGTAAATTTGAGAGACCCAAATGGACGGTAACAGTGGGTCAAAGGAGAGGCCAGAAAGGATGACACTGTGGTACGTATTCAGTTTGGTTTGAAGCCAGCCAGCAGCTAAGCACCCACAGAGTCATTTGCTCCCTCCTCCCTGCCCCCACCACCCCCAACGGGATGGGGGAGAGAATCAGAAGCACACAAGAGAGAAAACTCATGGGTCAAGACAAAGACAGTTTAATAGATGAAGCAAAAGCTGTGTATGCAAGCAAAGCAAAATGAGGAATTCAGGCGCTACGTCCCATCGGCAAGCAGATGTTTCGCCATTTCAAGGAGAATGGCTTCATCACAGGTATCAGCTACGTGGGAAGACAAATGCCATGACCACGACTGTCTCCCCTTTTTCATTTCTTCATTGAGGGTTGGGGTTTTTTGTGTTTTGCTGAGGCTAACATCATAGGTATGGAATATCCCTTTGGTCATTTTGTGTCAGCTGTCCCAGCTGTGCCCCTGACAACTTCTTGCATAGCCCCCAGCCTACTTTCTGTGGGGGCAGAGTGTGAGAGAGAGAACGCCTTCACGCTCTGCAAGGACTGTTCAGCAACAGCAAAAACACCGGTGTGTTATCAGCACTGTTTATAGTAACAAACCCAAAGCACAGCACCATATGTCCTGCGATGAAGTAAATTAACTCCCTCCCAGCCAGATCCAGGACCGAGTTACAGCTCATAGAGTCAGGGTGAGGAATGAACAGTGTCTTATTTAAATGACCTGAGGAAATCTGTGGATCGTAGAACCTGGCTTTTATGGGGGACTCCCATTGGTAGTCACTGGTCAAGTGAGACGGCAGGATGCAAACCATCCAGGAGGTTTCTTGTGGTGTTTGCAGAAACGTTCTTAGCACAGCCGCCAAACGGTCCTTTCAGTCTTCTGCTCACCGGGACCTGGTAGTCCCAAAAGAGGAAGAGATGGTCAGGGCTGTGAAGAGCAGTGTTCGCCTTGACTGTGGTGACCATGAAATTGTGATCTCCCGCATCCCCGGGGATGTGGGAAGGAGAGTAACAGAGCAGAGACCCTGGACATCAGGGGATGAGACCTTGGCCTACTGGGGGCACTGGAAGGTGGGATCCCATGGGGGCAGTGCCAAGGCCCTGAGAGCATCCATAAGGCTTCATGACCCTGACCAGCCTCACCTGTGGCCTCGACCCACAACTCCGTCCATGGGCCCAGCAGACCATTTAAACCCAGGCCCGAGTTTCAGCCCCAGCTTGATCTATGCTGTAGGTGTACAGACACAGCCATAGACACAGCCAGACCATGGACCTTGTTGTTTTGGGCTTGGAGACTCACTTCCCAGCTTGGTTCTTTATGGGATGTTCAATGACATGACACCGTGGCCCTCCAAGTGCCAGACTCCAGCTGATTGGGATCCTAACATCCAGGCTCAAAGATTGTTATTATCTGAATACCAGCGACTGATTTTGTATGGTGTCCGGAATGCAATTCCAAAACCAAAGAATTGGTCTAAATTGTATCAGGTCATTCAAGGAAAGAATGAGGACTCCTCTTCTTTCTTTGAAAGATTCATGGAGGCTGCGAGAAAATATACTGATTTGAATGCAGACAATGAAGCAGATGCTGTCTCGTTGATCCACATCTTTATGGAACAGTCTAATGCGGACATAAAACAGAAATTACAGAAACCGGAGGGGGCAGACGCTCGTTCATTGGATAAAATGTTAGAGCATGCCTGGAAAGTGTATAACAACAGGGAAAACGTGGAGGAAGTGAAGCAGAGAAAAGAAAGGCTTAAAGATAATAAGATGCTGTCATTAGCCATAGCCCAAGAAACTAGCAAATTCACAATCCCCGTAAAGGGAAAAAGATTTCCTGGTGGATTGCGGAGGGTTGAAGTACTGCTGGAGGTGGATCAGTGTGCTTACTGCAGGCAATAAGGACACTGGAAAAGGGAGCGCCCGCAGCTGAAAAGACAGAGTCATAAGGAGATGCCAAATCAGGCCGCTAAAATGATGACAATAGATTCAGACTGAGGGAGACTGCAGGAAAAATCAGAACCCGCCCCAAAAGAACCCCTGGTTATAGCAAAGTTGGGGAATGAAAACGTAAAATTTTTAATAGATACAGGGGCCACTTATTCGGTGTTAAATACATGTGAAGCTAATTTGCGTAATCGGAGTACTTCTATTATTGGTGCCACAGGGCGGAGAGAAAATCAGCCATTTTTCTAGCTTTTAAATTTCAAAATTGGGAAAAGGGTGTTAACCCATCAATTTCTTTATATCCCAGATTGCCTTGTGCCGCTATTAGGATGAGATTTATTAAGCAAATTAAATGCACAAATTATTACTTTCAAAGAAGGAAAAATCCAAGTTCATATTCCTGAAAGTAAAGGTTTGGATGCTCCAGTTTTTATGTTACAGAAGGAAGTTGAGAGTGTGCACATACCAGAAGAAGTTGAACAGGCTGTAACACCTCTAGTATGGGCTTCAGGAGTACCAGGACGATCCCTAATGGCGGAACCAGTTATCATTCAGTTGAAACCAGACGCCAGACCGGTAAGACGAAACCAGTATCCAGTTAAATTAGAGGCAAGAAAGGTATTAGAACCTTTAATAGAATGATTTATAAATTTTGGATAGTTAAAGGAGTGTCAGTCTGAATACAACACCCCGATCGTGCCAATTAAAAAACCGCATTCAGAAGAATAAAGACTGGTCCAGGACCTAAGGGCTATAAACCAAATTGTACAGGATGTTCACCCAGTAGTGGCAAATCCATACACTCTCTTGACCACTTTGAAGGAAACAGACAAATGGTTCACTGTACTGGACTTAAAAGATGCTTTCTTTTGCCGTCCACTAGCAACCAAAAGTCAAGAACTGTTCGCTTTTGAGTGGGAGAGCCCTAAGGCAGGTAGAAAGACCCAGTTGTGTTGGACAGTATTACCACAAGGATGTAAGAACAGTCCTACAATCTTTGGAAATCAATTAGCCAAGGAATTAGAGGATTGGCAAAAGATGAATAAAAACATCAGCCCAGAAAGCAGAAGTCATAGCCTTGCTGAGAGCTTTAGAACTGTCAAGAGGCAAAAGTGTTAATGACTGGACAGACTCAAAATTTGACTTTGGAGTGGTCCATGCTCATGGAGCCATTTGGAAAGAAAGGGGACTTCTAACATCTCAGGGATCCCCAGTCAAATACGGGCCAACAATCCAACAAGTACTACAGGCAATTAATTTACCCGGATTTGTGGCAATTATGCATTGCAAGGCACATCAAATTGGAAATAGCCCAATGCATATAGGGAAACGTATGGCAGATAAAGCTGCCAAAGAAGCTAATTTTGCCAGAAAAAGTTCAGAACTTGGGACCTAAAAGTCCACAATATGCAGCAGAAGGTAATCAATTAGCTAACCTACTGAAGGCAACCAAAACCCAAGAAGGATGGTGGGTAACCCCTTCACACCAAGTAATAGTTACCCAAGAGACCATGCGTGAAATAGCCAATAGAAAACACCAAGAAACTCACTGGGGAATTGAAACAATGGTCAAGGCATTAAAACCACAAGTGCTAAGTGTTCGAATGTCTGGAATAATTAAGAGCATTGTAAAGAAATGTGAGTTATGCTTAAGGAATAATCCTCACTTACCCCGAAGGCCTTTACCAGGGGTGACTAAAAGAGGAAACAGTCCAGGAGACTTCTGGCAAATAGACTTTTCTGAATTACCGCGGCAGAATGGGTAGCCGTATCTTTTAGTAATGCTAGATACTTTTTCATGTTGGCCAGAAGCTTTCCCTTGTCACACCAACAAGGCAAAAGAGGTAGCAAAAGTGCTACTTAAGGAAATAATACCAAGATTTGGGGTACCCATAGGACTGTCTTCAGATAGGGGCCCACACTTCGTAGCAGAAGCTGTTCAAAGTCTAACTGAGGCATTGGGGATAAAATGGGATCTCCATACCCCATGGAGACCTCAATCAAGTGGAAAGGTAGAAAGAATGAACCGAAGTTTAAAAAGACAAATCAGTAAAATTTGTCAAGAGGCTCAGATAAAATGGCTCGAAGCTTTACCCTTAGCTTTGCTACGGATGCGCATCCAACCTAGATCTAAAGAAAAGGTCAGTCCTTTTGAGATCGTGTATGGTAAACCTTATCAAATGACTGAAACAGGAGTTAATCCTGACATTGCAGAGAGACATTATTTAAAAGGATATGTTATCTCTCTGGGAAAAGTTTTGTCCTCTCTTCACAGATACGTCTCTGTGAGGGCACCACTATCTTTGGACATGCCTGTGCATCACTACCAACCAGGGGACTGGGTGTAGCTGAAGACATGGTCAGACGAGCTGTTAAAAGAGAAGTGGAAAGGACCTCTTCAAGTTTTACTCACCACCTACACTGCTGTCAAGCTTGAAGGAGTCGCTCCGTGGATCCATCACAGCAGGATAAAGCCAGCTGCATCACCACAATGGACAGTTACACAAAAGGGACCTTTACGTTTAAAATTAACATGGGAATCCTGAAGTTCTGGGTTATATCTCTTGCAGCGATGTCAGGAAATGCAGAAATCGATATAGATGAAGAGGTCAATACAGATTTGGATGAAAACCTCCTTCTAACTTTAATACAAGGGTTTGGCAAAATGCATAATCTTGCCAGTGTTACAGCATGCATTCCGATCCCTCACTCGGCCAGTCAGCCTATTCCACGGGGCACTATACCAGTGAATTTATCTTTACTAGAAGACTATGACAATATCACAGGAGCCTTTAAACAGGCCAATGTTTCTTATTATTTGGACAAAGACAATAAATGTAGACAAAGAGGAAACGATGTTTTACAAGATGCTACTTCTTGGAGATCAGGGGACAGCAGAACAGTATTTGGGAGAGGCTCAGAAAAACAATATCACAGGAGCCTTTAAACAGGCCAATGTTTCTTATTATTTGGACAAAGACAATAAATGTAGACAAAGAGGAAACGATGTTTTACAACATGCTACTTCTTGGGGATCAGGGGACAGCAGAACAGTATTTGGGAGAGGCTCAGAAAAACAATGTCCCAAGGGATCGCATCCCTTAGATGCCCAGTTTCTCCAAATAGCATTGGCAGCCTCTGGTGGGCAGGCTGCAGGATTACTGAAACTTTGTGTCACTAATAAGAGGGTACCCAATGTAACCACTGTTCTGGAATGCAACAACCTTAGAACAAAACTCAAAACTTGGACTAGACCTTTGGAGGGATACTGGAACTATACAGGGAGTGTGGATTGGTGCTTTAATTGGGGAACGAAAGTCACTTATGTTAGCCGAACCAATTGGATGTGCTCCAATGTTTTAAATTCTAGTAAAATATCAATCCTAAGTTCTACCTTAACAAGGATGAAACATTGCAAAAGTCAAAATTTTTCGATTAATGATTGCAAACAAGATATTCCTTCCCCAGGCTACACAACCTGGATTACATTAGATGGATATTGGACTACCTAATTACAACTTAGTACAACAACTAGACAAATAACTTTAGGATTACTGACCCTATGTCCCATATGGAAAAAGAGTCCAATCAAAGCTCAATATTGGGGATGAGTTAAAAGAAATACTGAGACAGAAGAAGATTCCGATACTTGGACGCAGCCTTCCACAGCAGTGCAATGTGAATGGGGACTTCAAAGTTTCCTGTTACCAGGGCTGATGGCTTTAGAAAATCGAATGTTAATAGAAAATCTAACTTGGCAGGTGGAAGTCTTATCGAGAGCCACTCAAAAAGGATTCCAAACTGTAAACAAGCAAATTCAAACTAATGCTAAAATGACACTCCAGAATAGACTGGTCTTGGATTTACTATTAGTCAAGGAATAAGGAGTATGTGGATATCTTAAGTTAGACCAAGGACACTGCTGTATCCACATCCCTAATATCACTGGAAATCTGCAAGAACAATTAGACAAAATGAGAAAGGTAGCAAGAGATAGTAGAGCAACAAGAGAAGTAGCTGAAAATAATTGGTTCAACAAAATTCTCCAAGAATTAAGTGGGTGGCCTTTGAAAGGATGGTTAGCTACATTGTTAGAAGGAGTAATATAGGTGATCGTGATTGCGATTATTATAGGGATCTGCATAGGCTGTACTAAAAGGGCCATTGAAAGAAACATATGGAAATAGTGAAAATTTGACTGCTTCAAAAGAGAGGATTGAAACCTAAGAAAATTTGACTAAGCCAAAACATGACTACTACAAACAATCACTTTGACTGCATCGCAAAACTGATATAATAATACCAGAACTTCAGACTGAGCTAGTATCTGAATCACTGAAAATTTCCATACTATGTATAAGATAACTGATTTTTCCATAAAATGACTTCTACAAGGCTCTTTAATCAGATAAGAATATTGATAAGTAATAGTATTTCACAAGTGTTATTAAGAATATCGATAGTGATAGTATTAATGGTATTATTGCATGTTTAATGAATTAGGTTAAGAATGAAAGTATTTCATATTCTATTAGATTATAAGAAAATGAGATAGATCTAAGACTGTGTGGTAAGATTAATCATCTTCTAATTGATGAAATCTAAGTAAAAAGTGAGACTTATGGAGATTATAGAATATATCCACAAGTCTCAAAGGAGGAAATGTTACAGGACATCTTGAAAAATGAGTGTTAAAAGCAAGCAAGAACATCTTGGGAGAGAGTGTGAGAACGCCTTGGGAAACAAGTGTCGAAAACAAGTAAGAAGAATGTAGAGAAGATGCTTCGTAACAACTGCACCTGCCATTAGAGATAAAGACTGCCTTCACTGACTCTCTGCTAATAAGCAATAACGATTAACACAAGGACAAATCTTAGAAAAATAGAATGGACTGCCAAAATAGTGCCTAGAGTAAACGTGGTTCATTATAATCTCATTATAATGCTAAAGAACACGCCTCCTAGCTAGAAAAGCCCCCAACCCAGCTAAGCCCCCGACTCTCTGAGCATGCGTGGTGAATTAAAATGTGGCACTTGTGCGATGGCACGCGGGGCTCCAGCTCCTCCTGTCTGTGCCCAGGCTGAGGGCATTGGTGCACATGTGGGCTGCAGCACCTCAGCTGCTGCCCGCTGGGGCCCACCTCAGACTTGTCACAAACTAAACTGGAACTGAGTCCCAAGACCCCATATATGTAAAGGCTTTACTACATGGCACAGATGTGCTCGGAATGGATCGCAGATGGCAACGTGAAAGATGATATGAGATGTAGACGTAGATGTAGATGTAGATGCAGATGCAGATGCAGATGTAGTTGTAGATGATGAGAAAGATGCCATGAGGGGTCCACAGAGTGAGCAAACCCTGCTCTCACTGACTCCAGATGGAAGAGGGCCTGGGCTGTGCAGCCCTGGCAGGAGACCATGAGACACCATAGTCAATGGTGATCTAATACATATAGGTGATGGAGAAGAGAAAGAGAGGAACTTAGCTCTCCTGGTGCAAAATAACACCATTGGGGCAGACAAATACCTCTATAGGCTGCCCTGTCCATACCAAGTGGGGACAAGTTTCATTCTCCTAAATGTGGCCATCTGCTGTCATTTCAGTTGGCCAAAGGAATTTCCCAATGGCCTCCAAGATGGACACTGCCCTGTGCATGAGAAATGCTCCACTAGAGCCTGCAGTTTCCTGCACATACCTTGGGCCACCTCTGGCACCTCAGATGCCACCAGGTATTTGCATCTGAAGTACTCAGTCCTGCCCTCCATCTCCATTAATTAGCAGGGGAGCTGAGACAAAAAGCTCCCATGCAAATGTCAGTTTTTGCACACCTGGAGAGAGGCAAGAGAAATCCCACCTCCTGTGGGTTTGTGGCAGTCATGGAAGGGAGCTGAGAGCCCTTCCAGCCCCAGGACTACAAACCCAGGATGAGATGCCTCAATTGCCTCAGCTGAATCTCTTCCCTCAGAAGTGGTAAAGGAGATCCCTCACACTCACTGGGTATTCTGCCTACTTATGGGACAAGGAAAGGTGATATTTAGACTGAACTCTCTCTCTGAGCAGGAAAATGACAGTGCTGGAAAGAAGCGTCTCTGTCCAGCTGAGAGAGGGAACAGCAGTGATTCCTTCAGCCTGTTTCACAGCAGGTTCCCCCAGAGCCCCAGGGACACCTGGAGGGAGCCCAGAGGGGGCAGAGAAAGTGCTGCCTTGGGCTGGTCCTCTGCTGCTGAGCTGGGCTGGGCTCCTGGGGTGGAGGGAGGGAGCTGATGGCAAGTGGGCAGTGCTGTACAGAGAGAGCCCTGCCCAGGAGCAGCTTTTCTTCAAACCGCAGCCTGGCTGAGGGCACTGCCTGCAGGCACCGAGGGGAGAGGAGCGAGGCAGAGAGACTTTAAAGGCAGTGTGGAGTGGGAGGACAGCTGAGAGTTGACTGGAAGAGAAATCTTCACAGCCCTCTATATGGTATGTCTCTGAGCTGCAGGACAATAATAATGAGTATTCTGCAGGGGTCTCCTAGACCTGGTTCATCCCATAGCCTGTAGGAACTTCCCGGAGGACTCTCACAGATTCCCTAGTATAGAGGAGAAGGATGTGCTCCACAGCAGGGATTCGTCTCTGCACTGTCAGAGGGACAGGGCATGATGGCTGCCTTCTCCCGGGGACGGCTGAAGGGGTGTAAAGGTGGGTGTGCATCCAGGGGTGCCCAGGGCTGTCCTTCAGAGCAGGGTCCCTGCACCCCAGGGGACTGTGAGCCAGGACAGGGACTCCGCTGCCTGCCAGGGTCAGCACTCAGCCTGCCCAGGGAGCTCCCCAGGGCACTGCGGGGAGAAGCTCAGGGTGGAAGGAGTGACCGCTAGCCAGGCAGGGTCCTTCTGCTGTTGAGAGGGTGCTGTGTGTGTCAGGACTGCTCACAGCTCCACATCACCCCCAGCACATTTCTGGAGAGGATCTTTCAAAGATGACAGTCAAGGCAAGGCTTTCCTGCTTCAGCTTGTGCATTCCTGAGTCTTTGCATTAAAGATTATACTAGTTGGATGGGTGGGAATGGAAATGGATCTGTCAGGTGTGGACAACCCTCTGAGACACCTTAACTGTTACACTGAGAGATCCCAGGTCGAGCTCACCAAGTGACCCTTTCCAGAGGAGACTTTGCCATAGGAAGGTCAATGAAGTTGCTCTTTGAGACAGAGTTGCTTTCCCGACCCTCAGTTCATGTCCTGCACTGCGGGAGAGGAGAGAGGGCAGGGAAAGAGTAATGGAGGTGTTGAAGTTGGACAAGACACCGAGACTCCCGGAGCATTGCCCTGAGAGATGGGTAGGTCTGCAAGGAACCTCATCTAGTCCCCTAAGGCACTGCTCAGCCTACAGACAGCACGAGAGCATCACCTCGGTGGTGTCTGTGGGACTTGTTTGAGCTGCTCCTTAGCTTCTGCACAGACAGAGATGCCCCTGGGCAGTGCCCTGCTGCCAGGAGGTGTCTGCAGGGCAGAGCTGAGCACACAGCGGGTGCGTTGGGGTCTTGAGCACTGGCAGGGAGCAGACACATGGGGACAGGGAAATAGCTCCTGGCAGGGAGAGCTCCAGGCAGCAGAGACATGGGCAGGGAGGGAGAGGGAGCTACTCTCAGAAACACTGTGGGAGGAGGAACTGGGTACCTCCCTGCCATCCCCTGCAGTGCAGAAACCTCCCCTGGAGCACACACCACCCCCCATCAGGTCTCCTCTCCCATGTAGGTGAAGCACAGCCTGTGGCCCTAAGGCCATGGGATTTCAGGCTGAGTCACTCCTTCGCAGCAGGGCCCCTCATGAGGAGAAACCCCCAGGTACCCATTTGTCTATCCTGATGCTCTTGACAGGAGCGTTGGGACATTTATCCATGTTTCCTCTCCTGTCCATGCTGCCTTTGTTCCCACCTCAGTTGGAAGCTCTGGGCAATGAATTTTGCAGGGCTGGGAGAGAGCCAATGCTGCTTTTGATCGCCTCATCTTTAGGACGTTTGACTCTTTCCCTGGGGGGTCCTGCTGGGCTGCAGGGTGCCCTCCAGAAGGGCACAGCTCACCCATGGCATCTCTGTGTTATGCAGGAGCCCCATGGAGAAGACAACTCAGCCCTAAGGCCACAGAAATGCTGCTGGGTGGCTCCACCCAGGCAGCGGCAGTGAGCCCTCTGTGCCCCTGGCTGGGAGGGGAGAGCTGAGCTCCTCCTTGGGTACGCTGAGGCAGGGTGAGGGATTTGGAGGTCTGCACTTGGAAACTGGATTTCTTTTGCTCTCAGCAGCGTCCAGTTTCATTTGGGGAGAACACTTGAGTGCTATCGACCAGGGACACCCTCAGCCAGCACCAACCAGAGCTCACAGAAGGGACCTGCCAAACGTCTTCTTGATTAGGGACGGGTGGTTTGGGGATTTCTATAAGAAATGGAATATATTTTGCTCAGAGAAAGCTGTCCTAACTCACTGATTGATTTTCCTCCATGAACAGGCTCCCATGCCATGAAGGACCAAAAGTCCAATGGAAGCTCCATGACCGAGTTCCTCCTCCTGGCATTGGCAGACACACGGGAGCTGCAGCTCTTGCACTTCTGGCTCTTCCTGGGCATCTACCTGGCTGCCCTCCTGGGAAATGGCCTCATCATCACCACCATCGCCTGCGACCACCACCTCCACACCCCCATGTACTTCTTCCTCCTCAACCTCTCCCTCCTTGACCTGGGCTCCATCTCCACCACTGTCCCTAAATCCATGGCCAATTCCCTGTGGGACACCAGGGCCATCTCCTATAAGGGATGTGCTGCTCAAATTTTTGCCTTTTTCTTTCTGATGTCAGCAGAATATTTTTTTCTCACAGTGATGGCCTATGACCGCTACGTGGCCATCTGCAAACCCCTGCACTACGGGACCCTCCTGGGCAGCAGAGCTTGTGTCCACATGGCAGCAGCTGCCTGGGGCAGTGGGTTTCTCTATGCTGTGCTGCACACAGCCAATACATTTTCTCTACCGCTCTGCCACGGTAGTGCTGTGGACCAGTTCTTTTGTGAACTTCCCCAGATCCTCAAGCTCTCCTGCTCAGAATCCTACCTCAGGGAAGTTGGGCTTCTTATATTAAGTTCTTTTTTAGTTTTTGGCTGTTTTGTTTTCATGGTGCTCTCCTATGTGCAGATCTTCAGGGCTGTGCTGAGGATCCCCTCTGAGCAGGGGCGACACAAAGCCTTTTCCACATGCCTCCCTCACCTGGCTGTGGTCTCCCTGTTTGTCAGCACGGGCATCTTTGCCTATGTGAAGCCCCTCTCCTTCTCCTCCCCATCCCTGGACCTGGTGCTGGCAATTTTGTACTCAGTGGTGCCTCCAGCTGTGAACCCCCTCATCTACAGCATGAGGAACAAGGAAATCATAGAAGCCCGGCAGAAACTATTTGAATACGCTCGACTTCAGATTAATAAGGAGCCCATTATCCCACTAGGGCTCCCACTGTATCTTAGGAAAAGCCAGGTCTAACTTTTCTTCATATGTGTCTTTATTTTTACTTTGTGGTTGTTTTTTTTTTTTTATTTTGCATTTGATTTTTGTTTTTTACCTGTGATGTTGTTATTCTTGGCCTTCTACTTGTTTTTTCTTGACCCAAATACTGCATGTACATGTGGATCCAGGCTCTCTCTTTAGATAAGCTCAATAAAGGAAGCAGTAGAAAATTATTTGTCACAGTTCCTATCTCCCACATCTCCTCTGGAGCTGGGAGAGCAGCCCCAGTGTGCAGGAGGGGTTCAGGAGGCGAATGCCCAGCTGCCCCATGGAGGAGCAGCCCCCGTGGCCATTGGGGCTGCCCCTCTATGCCTCGGTGGGCACTCCCTCTCTGCTGCCTGTGAGTCGGGGCTGCTGCTTCCCTGGAGCCATGGCCACGGCCAACAGCGGAACACGGCCTTTCCAGTGCTGGTCTCTCCTCACTTCCACGCTGTCCTGCTGTGTCCTTGCCTTTGTGTCACCCTGAAGGTCTCGTGTAACTTGTGACAGTCCTTTTTGTTTCTACAGGGCCATCCCTGTGGCTGAAAGCACGGGTGGGCCATGGGAACCATTGTGTCAGAGCTGGCCTCTCTTCTAGCACCACCATAACCAAAAGGGCTCCTGAGGACAGGGCCAGAAGGCTGGCCAGCCCTTCCAAATCTGGTGTCAGGAATAGACCCAAGAAGCTGCCCTCTCAGAAGGACTTTAGCTCTTCTGGGTTCTTGATGGATTCTGAGGGACAAGCTCAGAGTGCCAGGGGGATCTGTTTGTGACCAAGGGCTGGATGAAGACCTCCCTTCTTGGTTGCACATGTCAACTCAGAGAGCAACGGGTCTTTGACTTATCTGCCAGGCACTGTCCCACCTGCAGTGGGGCTGATGGCAGATGCCATCCTGGAGAGGAATCGGGAGCTGCCAGGAGAAGTCAGGGCATCTCCAGGGACAGTGTGTGAGTCTGGGTGGGCAGTGAGTGGCACCTTATAGAACAAGTGACAATCCAAGGAGGAGTCTCGCAGGGGAAATGTGAACCTGAGGAGACCATAGGTTGACAAGGGCTCTGCAATGCCAGGAGAGGCTGTGAGGAGCCAGAAGGCAAAAGGATGTGCGACTAGACAGTGATTCTTCACACTCTGATGGAAAGCCTGTGGGCTGGATCTAGTGCAGCCCTCCCCTGCCCTTAGTGCCATTGGAGACGCCCCATTGTCCTACCAAGCACTGTCCTTGGCTACTGAGATGACAGGGAAGATGGAAAGGGGCTCAGAAGCAGTGACCTCCTCCGGCTGGCTCTGCTTCCCACCCTGAGCATCATGGCCAGTGCAGGGTCACCCCATGGCCCCAGGGCACCACAGCCCCCTCACTCTGCAGAGCAGCACTGCCAGCTTGGGGCCCTGCAGGGAGCATGGGGTGGGAACCAGGAACAGCCAGCCAGGCCAGTGCAGATGTGCTCACCTGGGGAAAGGCTCTCTGGAGAGCAGGGATAACTCTGGAGAAGAGCAAGGGAGCATTTCTGTACCTGCAGGGAGGAACCAGTGAGAAAGAGAAACCTCTTTCTGCAGGCACCCACTCAGGGCAGGGTGCTCTGTCCCCTGGCCAGGACTCCTGTGGTGGTTTGGGGAGAGGGGCTGACATTGGGGGTGCATGTTCATTCTGTGGTGGGGATCTTGTGGACTTGAGAGCAGGAGTCCTGCAGATTCATTAACCTCCATTTCCTCATGCCATGGTGAGCCTCCAGCCCTGGGGCTGATGGGGAGGCTGAGACCCCCCTCTGCCCCCCAGCAGCTGCTGTGCCCTTCAGAGGGGCTGGGGCTGTGGGCTTAATGCCCAGAGCTCTGCAGCAGCCTGTGGTGGGCACTGCTGTGGGGCCAGCCCAGACTGGGCTGGGGAGCAGGCAAGGGAGGTGGGAAGAGGTGGGGAGGGGCTGGGCTGAGCTGGAAAGTGCCCAGGAGATGACAGCACCAATGGTTGCTTAGATGTTTGACCATGCAGGGCGAGGACATGCTCCAGTGGGTGTGTGGTGCAGAGCCCAATCTCCTGGTAGGGAGCCAAGACATGCAGGTGCAGGAGAAAGGCGCATGGTCTGTGCCCTTGGTTGCATGAAGAGACAGAGAAGGAAGAACAATTGTCCCTTGAATTGCAGGTTCATCCTCAGTGGGTGACAGATGTCAGCCTCTGTCCATCTCTCCTCTCTGAATGCATCTCAATGACTTTCAAGGAGCCTGATGGTCCCAACAGATGAGAAGAGCAGCCCAAGAGGGCAGGATGGTGGCACAGTGGCTCTGAGCAGCCCCAGTGAGCACAGCAGGCAGCATGTCCTCAGTCATGGCCACCAGCCACAGTTTGACGCATCCCCTTGGAAATGTTCTGGGGGTGATCTGGAGCTTGGAGCAGCCCTGACCCACACAGCACCCTCTCGACAGCAGAAGGACTCTGCCCTGCTCTGCTGGGGATTGCACCTTCCACCCAGAACTTCTCCCCACATCCCCGTGGTGAACTTCCCAGAGAAGCTGAGTGCGCACCCTAGCAAGGAACAGAGTACCTGTCCCAGCTCACAGTCCCCTGGGGACCCTGCTCTGAAGGACAGCCCTGGGAACCACTGGCTGCACACCCACTTTTACACCTCTGCAGCCTGCAGCCACCCTTGGGAGAAGGCAGCCGTCACGTTCTGTCCTTCTGATGGTGCAGTGGAATGTCTCTGATTTGTAGCACATCCTCCTCCTCTGCAATAGAGAAACTGAGTCTTGTACTTCTAGATCCCATAAGCTTTGGGATGTGCCATCTTTAGGAGATCCCTTCGGGAATCACAGCTGCATTGCCCTTCAGCCAGAGACTTACCGTGTTAAGGGCTATGAAGAATTCTCTTTGAATCAGCTCTCAGCATCCTCCCACCCCAGACTACCTTTAACCTCTCTCTGACTCGCTCCTCTCCCCTCGGTGCCTGCAGGCAGTACCCTCAGCCCTGCTGCGCTTGACAGAGGAGCTGCTCTTGGGCAGAGCTGTCTCTCTGCAGCGCTTCCCGCTTGCCATCAGCTCCCTCCCTCCATCCCAGGAGCCCAGCCCAGCTCAGCAGCAGAGGACCAGCCCAAGGCAGCACTTTCTCTGCCCCCTCTGGGCTCCCTCCAGGTGTCCCTGGGGCTCTGGGGGAACCTGCTGTGAAACCTGCTGAAGGAATCACTGCAGTTCCCTTCCTCAGCTGGGGAGAGACACTTATTCCCAGCACTGTTGTTTCTCCTATGAGGAAAGGATTTGGACAAAAGAATCACCTTTCCTTGTTCCATCATTAGACAGGACACACTGACAGTGACAGGCAGGGATCTCCTTTACCCCTCTGAGCAAAGGGATTCAACTGAGTGAATCGAGGCATCTCATCAAGCACCACCAGAACCATTTCCACAGAGTGGCCAAACCCAGAGGGCTGTGGTCATGGGCACAAAGCCCACCTGGAGGCCAGTCATTAGTCCTGTGCCCCAGGAATCAATACTGCATCAAACAGAGTTTAACTTCTTCATGTCCATTGTTTCACCTTCCCTTTTCTTTTCCCCTCTTTTCACCCATCCAAGTCCTTCGCTTTGATCATCCTTGTACACACATGCAAACAGCCAGCCTCTCTTTGCTCTTTCCCCAATGGCCCTGGCTTTGCTTGCTTTGTAGCTGTTTCTGAGATCATCACCATGGTAAATCCTACTTTGGAAGGAAATTCCATTGAAGTACTACCTCCCCTGAGTATTTGTAGTTCTCTGGAACACCTCATGGCATTACCTTGTGAGAGGCGCCACAATCAGGGTAAGCCATCTGCACACTAACATTCACAGCTGACCAAATGGAGCTTCAGTCCGGGGAGACCTTAAGAAACTTTGGGGTTTGGCCAACAGAAGCGTCCTGAAGTTCACAAGGAGAACTGGCCAGTCCTGCCTCAGGGGAAAGAATAACCCCGTACACAGGAGCTGGGACCTGACGTGCTGAGTAGTGACCCTGAGGAGAAGGGCCTGTGGGCACTATGAGGGACACCATAGGAGCCAGTGGTGCCTGCTCACCATGAAGAAGGCCAGCTGCATGCAGCTGCATTAGGAGGAACGTGGCTGCCCAGACAAGAGGAGTTACCATCCCCCTTGACCCAGCATGGCTGTGGCCACAGCTAGACTAGGGTTTCTCTCTGTGGAGCTTCATGATCTAGGCAAGTGGGCGGAACCTGAGGAGTTTCCAGAGGAGATCTGCCAAGATGTGATTCAGGGACGAGTGCACGTGCGCTGTGTGGGGAGGCTGAGGAACCTGGGCTTCTTCACTCTGGTGAAGTGGACGCCCCGGGGAGGAGAGTAGTTACCTGCAACTCTTTGAAGGGTGCTTGCAGAGAGGACGGAGTTTTCGTTCTCTGTACAAAACCACGTTAGAAAGGAAGAGTGCCACAAAGTGCATTTGGGAGGTAGGGATTGGCCATGAGGAGAAGGAAATGGCCATCAAAGGGCAATGCTGTGATACAATAGGCCACCCAGCTGGAGTCTGGATCAGCCCTTCAGACTTCTTTCTCTCCATTTCTTTGTTGCTTCATTTATTTGGAAACGGTCTCAACATTTCCATCATACTGAGACCCACGGTATTGAAAAGAGAATTTTCTGCCTTTCACAGAGCCCAGTGCCCCAAAAATATCCCTGCCCAGGACTGTTCATGCCACCACTCGCTCTTGGTACAGAGCAAGTCATGCTCTTTGGTGTCCATTTCTCTTGCACGACATAGGAATGCAAGGTACAAAGCTTCAATCAAATGCACTATTTTTGAATACCCAAATTCACACTATTTTCATCAAATTTTCTACAAGAAGGACTGGAAGGAGGATCCAGGAAACTACAGGCCTGTCAGCCTGACCTCGGTGCCGGGAAAGATTATGGAGATGTTCATCCTGAGGGCGCTCACAGGGCACATGCAGGACAACCAAGGGATCAGGTCCAGCCAGCACAGGTTCGTGAAGGGCAGGTCCTGCTCGACCAACCTGATCTCCTGCTATGACCAGGTGACCCGCCTAGTGGATGAGGGAAAGGCTGTTGACGTTGTCTACCTGGATTTCAGTAAAGCTTTCGACACTGTCCCCCACAGTATTCTTCTGGAGAAGTTGGCGACTCGTGGCTTAGACAGGTGCACTCCTCGCTGGGTTAAAAACTCGGCACTGGTGAGGCCGCACCTCAAATGCTGTGTTCAGTTTTGGGCCCCTCACTACAAGAAGGAAATGGAGGTGCTGCAGCGTGTCCAGAGAAAGGCAACGAAGCTGGTGAGGGGTCTGGAGGACAAGTCTTATGAGGATCGACTGAGGGAGCTGGGGTTGTTTAGCCTGGAGAAGAAGAGGCTGAGGGGAGACCTTATGGCTCTCTACAATTACCTGAAAGGAGGTTGCAGAGACGTGGGTGCTGGTCCCTTCTCCCAAGTGACTAGTGACAGGACCAGAGGAAATGGCCTCAAGGTGCTGCAGGGGAGGTTCAGGCTGGATATTAGGAAAAATCTCTTTACTGAGAGAGTGCTGAGACACTGGAATAAGCTGCCCAGGGAAGTGGTGGAGTCACCCTCCCTGGAGGTATTCAAGGAACGTGTGGACGAGGTAATGTGGGACATGGTTTAATGGGCATGGTGGTGGTTTTTTTGGTTGATGGTTGTACTTGATGATCTTACAGGTCTTTTCCAACCTTAGTGATTCTGTGATTCTGTGAAATCTGTGCTATCTGTCCTCCTCTGTGAGTATATATACAAATTTCTCTCTGTCTCTAGGTATATCTAAATATATAAAAAAAAAAGTAGAGGTGTGTACAATTTCTCAACAAAATGCATTTCCCACCAACACTCAGAGTGGAGAAAGTCTGTCTGAGAAATTACTCTATTTATGCTGTGTTTGTCACTACATCGCATGCCTCAGTGGGCACTCGGACCATGTTTTCCTTAGCTGCCTTCCTTGTGCTGACAACAAATTTAGAGAAGCCCATCTGGGTGCCCTCACCCCCCCTCACCATTTCCAGATGAGCTTTGGCTTTCCTGGCTCCACCTCTGCACCCCCACGCCAGGTTTCTAGCTGTCTCCTGGGTAGCCTGTTCCTCCTCTACCTTCTCTGCACTTCCTTCTGGTGTGTGAAATCCCAAATCAGGGCGTCCCTGTGCATACACACCAACCTCCTGCCAAGTCCTGCTCTGCTCCCTCCACATCAGACTGATGTGTTCCCAGGCTTTGAGGATGTTGTCCCTGAGGAGCTAAAAGTGCCTCACAGCCCATTTGCCCTCCAGTCAAAGTCCAAGCAGACCCTCCGCCAACTGAAATCAGCTCTCCTGCAGTCCGGCACTGTGATTCTTCCTGCTTTGATACCATCTCACAGTCATTACAGCCATGGCTGCCCTCAGAGTTCATGTCCCCATCCAGATCCACCTTGTCTCTGAGTAAGATACCAGCCCTGGTCAGCTCATTGACCGTCTGTGCCAAAATGTTGTCTTCAACACCCTCCAGGAACCTCCTGGGTTGCTTGTGCCTGTCCTACTGCCCTTCCAGCAGGCTGTGGGGTGCTTCAGCTGCCTCTGGTTTTGAGGAGCTGTGACCATGAGGCTTCCTCCAAGGCAAGGCTCTGTGCACACCAGCCTTCCCTTTGCCCCGAGCTCACCTCCACCTCCTCACCCTCCTGCCTGCCTTCCTGACAAGCCATCACCACCCACGGCTTCCCTCCCACCACCCGAGCTGTCCACCACGACTCTGCAGTCCCTGTGGACGAGCACATTTCTGCCTGTGCAGCAGCAATGACAGCACCGGTGAGGGGAGAGGAGAGGTCGGCAAAGGGGAAGTGCCTGGGAGTTTGGCTGGAAGGTTATTTCTGTTGTGGGAACAGGGAGATGCGAGGAGAGGCAGCCACGAAATGAGTTTGAAGGCCCTTTTTTTTGCAACAACTCAATTGGTCAGGTGCTGAGGCAGGTCTAGTGATGTCACCTGGAGTATCAGAAAACCTCCCCAGCAGTGCTAAGAGCTGAGGAGAGGGGAGAGGTAGAAGAAGGTGAAGGTGACATGGCTGGAAGGTGGAGTGTGATGCCATTTCTATTGCAGTAACCTGACTGACTTGCAGGCAGGCAGATACCATGACACCATCAAGCACACCAGAAACCCCAGTGTGACCCAGATGACACCTCAGAGAGGGGAGAGGGAGAGAGGTGGCTAAAGCCAACAGAGTTGGGCTGCTGCCTGTGAGGTCATCTCATCACAGCAACATGATTGGGCAGGAGCAGTCAGGCATCATGAGGTCCTAAAGAACTCCAGAGGCGAAAGCTGCAGGCAGATGAGTAGACCCCTGGTGAGGTCCTGCCCTGGGGTGAAGCCACCTGTACACGACATGGGAACCTATGGGCCATGGCATGAGAGATTTCAGGATGTGGCAGAGAAGAGTGTGAGAAGGGACCAGAAGTACAGGCAAGACCATGTGCGCTGACTGGATCTCACATGCCGTTGAAGGGTAGAGATGTGAGAAGCAGCCAAACAGCACTGATAACTGGAGAGGAGCGTTGAGGAGCTTCTAGGCAGACAAGACTGGAAAGGCCAGCAGTGCCAAGACAACCCCTCAGTGGTGCCATTTAGAGGCCCAGATGGCCAAGGCAATGGTATATGAACCAGGAAATGAGGGTACAACTGGTGAGGGGTGTTAAATGTGGAGGAGACTGGGGCAGAGAGAGGGAGAGGTCAAGATGGACTGGGAGGAAGAAGCCTGATCACCACAGTTTTGCTTTCTTATTAAACTCTGCTCCCGGCTATTGGCTGTGTGAGTGTACTCACTGTTGGGTGCGTGTTTGGGGTGCATGTATGTACATGCTTTGCTGGCCAGCTCCAGGTGAGGGTGGCTGGAGAAGGAGGACACCAGGATCTGGAGAGACCTAGGGCTGGAGCTGCCAAGTGGGTAACAGCCCTGAGCCTGGTCAGGGCCCCTGCACAGACCCAAAGGCCAGGCCCACACTGGAGGGACTGCGGGTGTTTTTGTGCCCATGGGTAAGTTCTGCAGGGGATGCACGGACCACTTGTGACCTTCACATCAGATCTGCCTGAGAGAGGGAAAGTATGGGGCTGTTTGTGCTGCTTATGATTGTTTGAGTGCTGCTGGTTGTGTGGTAGATGTAAAGGTGCTGTTCCCTGTTGGAGTTGGTCTCTGTATGATTGGCTGTGTCCATCCTGTGTGTGTGTGCACCTGTGTATGGCTACAGGATTGTGTGTTAGATTGTTCATGTGTGTACATGTGTGTGCATTTGCCTGTTGGCATGAGGAAGTTGGGGCTTCTGGGGCAGACTCTCCTTTTTGTTCATTCACCAACCACCTGGGCTTGATCTTTGGAGTGAGGGATGCTGCTTGAAGACCCCCATTGGGGTGGTGTACAGGGCCCCAGGTTCTCCTCCACATGCTCCCTCCTCCTACGGCTCTCACAAAGACCACCAGCTCCACAGAGAAGCCAAGAAAGGGCTCATCCTCCCCATGATCACAACTGAATCCCAGACCTCCAGCTCAACCCTGTCTGAGAATCACAGAACCACAGAATTACAGAATCACAGTATCAAAGAATGGTTGAGGTTGGAAGGGACCTCTGCAAACCTCCCTGCTCAAGCAGGGCCACCTAGAGCCAGATATGCAGGATCATGCTCAGAGGCTTTAGAATATGTCCAAGGATGAAGAATCCACATCCCTGGGCCACCTCTGCTGGTGCTTGGTCACCTTCACAGTCAAACAGTGCTTCCTGATGATCAGAGAGAAGCTCCTGTGTTTTGGTTTGTGCCCATTGCCTCTTGTTCTGTCGCTGGGCACCACTGAGAAGAGCCTGGATCCACCCTCTTTCACCCTCCCTTCATGGATTTATAGCCAATCAGAAGATCCTTCCTGAGCCTTCTGTTCTCCAGGCTGAACAGTCCTGGCTCTCTCAGCCTTTCCTCATGGGGGAGATGCTCCAGTGCCTCATCACCTTGATGCCTCTTTACTGGACTCTCTCCGGTATGCCCAAGCCTCTCTTGTCCTGGAGAGCCCAGAAATGGACACAGCACTCCAGGTGTGAGCTCACCAGTGCTGAGCAGAGGGGAAGGATCCCCGCCCTCGACCTGCTGGCAATACTTCAATGCAGGCGAGGATGCTATTAGCCTCCTTTGTCACAAATGCCCATTGCTGGCTCATGGTCAGCTTCGTGTCCACCAGAAACACCCCGGGCCTTCTCTGCCAGGCTGCTTGCCTGCTGGGTGGCTCTGAGCATGGACTGGTGCCTGGGGTTACTCCTCCCCAGGGGCAGGACATTGCACTTCTCCCTGTTGACCTGCATGAGGTTCCTGTTGGTCCATTTCTTCAGCCTGTCAAGGTGCGTCTGGTTTGCAGCAGGACCCTCTGGTGTATCAGCCACTCCTTTGCCCCATCACTCAGATCATTAATGAAGATGTTAGACAGGACTGGAACCACTATTGACCCCTGGGGTGCACCACTAGTTACCGGCCTCCAACTAGACTTCATGCCACTGATCACCATGCTCTGGGCCCAGCCATTCAGCCCGTTTGCAATCCACCTCTCTGTCTGCTAATCCAGCGCACACATCAACAGCTTCTTTACCAGGACCTTAGGGCAGACAGGGTAGAAAGCCTTCCTGAAGTCCAGGTACACAATAGCCACTGTTGTCCCCTCATCTCCCCTCATCAAGATAATCACGTAGGTCAAACATGATTTCCCCTTGGTGAATCCATGCAGACTCTTCCTGATGACCTTCCTGTCCTTCATGTGCCCACAAATGGTTTCCTAGGGATTGAGGTGAGGCTGACTGGGCTGTAGTTCCCTGGGTGATCCTTCCTGCCCTTCTTGAAGATGGGGGTGACATCTCCTTTCCTTCAGTCTCCGGGGACTACTCCCAGTCTCTGGGAGACCACTCTCTGGTGTTGATCAAAGATTATCGAGCGTTGCCTCACAAAAACATCTGCCAGCTCCCGCAGCACTCGTGGGTACAGCCCATCTGGGCCCAGGGACTTATGTCTGTCCAGTTTGCCTAAGCATTCCCTGACCAGATCTACTTCCACCAAATGCACCTCTTCCTTGCTCCAGCCTTTTCCCCTGGTCTCTGGGACCTGGGATTACTGAAGGCCAGTCTTGCTAGCAAAGACTGAGGCAAAGGTGGCACCTGGTACCTCAGCCTTTGCCATGTCCTGTGTAATCAGGTCTCCTGTCTTGTTGAGCAATGGACCTACACTTTTCCCTAGTCTTCCTGTTGTCTCCCATGTCTTTACAGAAGCCCTTCTTGCTGTCTTTGACATTCCTGGCCAGATCTAATTATTGCATTCCTTTTGGGCTTTAGCTTTTCTGTGTTAGTCCCTGGATTCTCAGACAATGTCTCTATAATGATCCCAGGTTACTTGTCTGTGGTGGGTTGACCTTGGCTGGACATCAGGTGCCCACCAAGCTGCGCTATCACTGCCCTCCTCAGCAGGATGGTGGGGGAGAGAAAAGGAGATGGAAAAAACTTGTGGGTCAAGATAAAGGCAGTTTAAGCCAAGGCCATGCGAAGAAGCCAAGGAAAACAAAAGGTTTATTCTCTACTTCCCATCAGCAGGAGATGTCCAACCACTTCCTGGGAAGCAGGGCTTCAGTACGTGTGGCGGTTGCTCTGGACAAGAAACGTCATCATAACAAATGCTCCCCTCTCCTCCTTCTTCCTCTTAGCTTTCATTGCTGAGCAGACATCATACGGTGTGGAATATCCGTTTGGTCAGTTTGGATCACCTGTCCCAGCTATGTCCCCTCCCAACATCTTGCCCACCCCGAGTCGAGTAGCCTTTGGGGGTGAGGGGGGAGAATGTTGGAGAGACAGCCTTGATGCTGTGCGAGCACCACTCAGCCAAAATACTGGTGTGTTATCAACACCTTTCAAGCTATCAGAACAAAGCACAGCATTATGAGGGCTCCTATGGGGAAAGCTAACTCCATCTCAAGCAAGTAAAAAAACCCTGGAGATCTGCGCCTGCTTCGCCACCTAACGTTCCACTCACACTCTCACTCTCGCCAGAGCCCAGCTCCAAAATTGAAAACATCCAGCAACTGCTCCTACATGGAAGGTTAAAGCACTAAATGCTGTTGCTGGCCCTCACCTTCCCTTGGCAGCGCTTCTTTCCTCTACTGGGGACTGGAGGCCCCAAACTCAGTGCAGTGCTGTGTGTGTGGTCTAGTGAGGACTGGATAGAGGGGGACAATCCCTCCCCCTCATCTCCTGGCCTTGCTCCTGTTCATACAGCCAACATGCTGTTGGCCTTCTTGGCTGCCAGGCCTCACCACCTACTTATATGCACCTTCATGTTCCCCACGACCCTCAGGGCCTTTTCTGCTGAGCTGCGCCCCAGCCAGGGCTGTTGCGCAGGGTTAGGCAACCCCAGTGGCAAGACTTGGAATTTCTCCTTTCTGAAATGTAGAAGCTTCTTGTTGGCCCACTCTTCCAAGCTGTTGAAGTTCCTCCCGAAGGCAGCCTTCCAGTGTATACACTGGTCCCCTGCCTCAGTTTTGTGCCATCTGCAAATTCTGTCAGGTCCTCTAGGACATTGATAATATCATTAAGTCCCAGGAGAGAACCCAATGCATCCAATCAGTCTTTTACTCACCTTTTTGCCCAGCCTCAACTGGGCAAGGAAGACAAAATATAATGAAAGGCTCGTGGGTTGAGATAAGGACAGGGGTATCACTCAGCAATCACCGTCACAGGCAAAAGAGACTCGAATTGGGGACATTAATTTACTTCATCGCGAATCAAATCAGAGTAGCATAATGAGAAAATAAAACCAAAACTTAAAACACCTTCCCCCCACCCCTCCCTTCTTCTTGGGCTCAAGTTAGTCCTGATTTCTCTACCTCCTCCCCCAGAGTGGCACAGGGGGATGGGGAATGGGCGTTGAGTCAGATCATCACATGTTATCTCTGATGCTTCTTCATCCTCACACTCTTCCCCTGCTCCAGAGTAGGGTCCCTCCCATGGGAGACAGTCCTCCAGATACTTCTCCAGCTTGGGTCATGTCCACAGGGTGCAGTCCATCAGGAACAGACTGCTCCTGTGTGAGCTCCCCACGAGGTCACAAGTCCTGCCAGCAAACCTGCTCCAGTGTGGGCTCCTCTCCCAAGGTGTCCACAGCTGCGTCCAGGAGCCTGCTTCAGCATGGGCTCTCCACGGGGTCACAGCCTCTTTGGGTGCTTGCCCCTGCTCCGGCAAGGGGTCCTCCATGGACTGCAGGTGGATATCTGCTCCAATGTGGACCTCCATGGGCTGCAGTGGGACAGCCTGCCTCACCATGGTCTTCACCAGGGGCTGCAGGGGAATCTTTGCTCCGGTGCCTGGAGCACCTCCTCCCCCTTCTTCTTCACTGACCTTGGTGTCTGTGGAGTTCTTTCTCTCACATATTCTCACTCCTTTGAGTGACTTGATCCCCACCCACTGATAGCTGTTCTCCATGGGTTCTGCCTCAAGGCACCAGGGTCTGGGAGACCTTGCTGATGAAGGCTGAGCCAAAGACAGCATAGAGCACCTCAGACCCATTTACACCTGCTCTTGCTAAATTCTGCAGTGGCCCCACATGGTCTTGGTTTCTTCTTTGACTCTAACGTCAGTGGTAAGAGCTCGTCTTGGTGCCATTGAATTCCCTTGAGAGAGTCAACTGGATGTCCATATGGGCCATTGCAGGAGGCTGTCCTTAAAGACCGGCTGTACTGAGCTCTGCTCAGTGTGCAGTACTTGTGCTCTGCCCTTCAGTGCTCCTGCCCCTAAGTTCCCCAACTGAAAACCCCCAGAACCGGCCACAGTTTACCCCTCTGAGGTCTTGCGTCTGCACTTGTACTCTCCTTTTAACACTCTGCTCAGGAGCTGGGACCCACTGCTCTTTCATGGTTGCTACAACAGAGTGTGACGCTGGTTTTCACATCCCTGACCAGCACTTCCATGTTTGCAAGTACCAGACCCAAGCAAACATCACCTTTGTTGGGCTCCCTGGCAGCTGTGAGAAGAAGTTTTCCCAAAAACCTCCAGAAACCTCCTGCACTGTGTTCCCAATCCACTGAATTTCAGGGTCATTGAAGTTCCCAGTAAGACCCAGTGTCATTGATCCAGAGAAAGCCTCAGGTTTTCAAAGAAGGCTTTGTCCACTTCTTTGCCCTGACTGGGGTTTCCTTATGTCCTGCCACAATATCACCCTTAATGGCCTCTCCTCTGGCTCTCACCCACAAGCGCTCAGCCCACCTCTTGCCCATCCCATAGTGGAGATCCATACTTCCCAGCAGCTCCATCAAACAAGTGACGAGCGTCTCCTGAAGAGCCTGTGTCCATCCCGCACATCCCCCGAGTTCTGCGAGCTGTCCCACCACACCTTGGCAGTTCTTCCATCAATGTGGCACTTCTGTGATGTCACGCGGGGCTCCAGCTCCTCCTGTCTGTGCCCCAGGCTGAGGGCATTGGTGCCCATTTGGGCTGCTGCACCTCAGCTGCTGCCTGCTGGGGCCCACCTCAGACTTGTCACAAACTAAACTGGAACTGAGTCCCAAGACAACATATATGTAAAGGCTTTGCTACACGGCAGAGATGTGCTTGGAATGGATCGAGATGGCAACGTGAAAGATGATATGAAATGGAGATGGAGATGTAGCTGTAGATGTAATGATGAGAAAGATGCCATGAGGGGTCCACAGAGTGAGCAAACCCTGCTCTCACTGACTCCAGATGGAAGAGGGCCTGGGCTGCACAGCCCTGGTAGGAGACCATGAGACACCATAGTCAATGGTGATCTAATACATATAGGTGATGGAGAAGAGAGAGAGAGAAACTTAGCTCTCCTCATGCAAAATAACTCCACTGGGGCAGACAAATACCTCTATAGGCTGCTTTGTCCATACCGAGTGGGGACAAGTTTCATTCTCCTAAATGTGGCCATCTGCTGTCATTTCAATTGGCCAAAGGAATTTCCCAACAGCCTCCAAGATGGACACTGCCCTGTGCATGAGAAATGCTCCACTAGAGCCTGCAGTTCCCTGCACATACCTTGGGCCACCTCTGGCACCTCAGATGCCACCAGGTATTTGCATCTGAAGCACTCACTCCTGCCCTCCATCTCCATTAATTAGCAGGGGAGCTGAGACTAAAAGCTCCCATGCAAATGTCCATTTTTGCACACCTGAAGAGAGGCAAGAGAAATCCCACCTCCTGTGGGTTTGTGGCAGGCATGGGAGGGAGCTGAGACCACTTCCAGCCCCAGGATTACAAACCCAGAATAAGATGCCTCGATTGCCTCAGCTGAATCTCCTCCCTCAGAAGTGGTAAAGGAGATCCCTCACACTCACTGGGTATTCTGCCTACTGATGGGACAAGGAAAGGTGATATTTAGATTGAACTCTCCCTCTGAGCAGGAAAATGACAGTGCTGGAAAGAAGCTTCTCTGTCCAGCTGAGAGAGGGAACAGCAGTGATTCCTTCAGCCTGTTTCACAGCAGGTTCCCCTGGAGCCCCAGGGACACCTGGAGGGAGCCCAGAGGGGGCAGAGGAAGTGCTGCCTTGGGCTGGTCCTCTGCTGCTGAGCTGGGCTGGGCTCCTGGGGTGGAGGGAGGGAGCTGATGGCAAGTGGGCAGTGCTGCAGAGAGACAGCTCTGCCCAGGAGCAGCTTTTCTTCAAAGCGCAGCCTGGCTGAGGGCACTGCCTGCAGGCACCGAGGGGAGAGGAGCGAGGCAGAGAGACTTTAAAGGCAGTGTGGCGTTGGAGGACAGAGGAGAGTTCACTGGCAGAGAAATCTTCACAACCCTCTATATGGTAAGTCTCTGAGCTGCAGGGCAATAATAATGAGTATTCTGCAGGACTCTCCTAGACCTGGTTCATCCCATAGCCTGTAGGAACTTCCAGGAGGACTCTCACAGATTCCCTAGTATAGAGGAGAAGGGTGTGCTCCACAGCAGGGATTCGTCTCTGCACTGTCAGAGGGACAGGGTATGATGGCTGCCTTCTCCCGGGGACAGCTGCAGGGGTGTGAAGGTGGGTGTGCATCCAGGGGTGCCCAGGGCTGTCCTTCCGAGCAGGGTCCCTGTAGGGACAGGGACTCCGCTGCCTGCCCGGGTCAGCACTCAGCCTGCCCAGGGAGCTCCCCAGGCCACTGCGGGGAGAAGCTCAGGGTGGAAGGAGTGACCGCTAGCCAGGCAGGGTCCTTCTGCTGTCGAGAGGGTGCTGCGTGTGTCAGGGCTGCTCACAGCTCCACATCACCCCCAGCACACTTCTGGAGCGGATCTTTCAAAGATGACAGTCAAAGCAAGGCTTTCCTGCTTCAGCTTGTGCATTCCTGAGTCTTTGCATTAAAGGTTATACTAGTTGGATGGGTGGGAATGGAAATGGATCTGTCAGGTGTGGACAACTCTCTGAGACACCTTAACAGTTACACTGAGAGATCCCAGGTCAAGCTCACCAAGTGACTCTTTCCAGAGGAGACTTTGCCATAGGAAGGTCAATGAAGTTGCTCTTTGAGACAGAGTTGCTTTCCCGACCCTCAGTTCATGTCCTGCACTGAGGGAGAGGAGAGAGGGCAGGGAAAGAGTGATGGAGGTGTTGAATTTGGACAAGACACTGAGACGCCAGAAGCATTGTACTGAGAGATGGGTAGGTCTGCAAGGAACCTCATCTAGTCCCCTAAGGCACTGCTCAGCCTACAGATAGCACGAGAGCATCACCTCGGTGGTGTCTGTGGGACTTGTTTGAGCTGCTCCTTAGCTTCTGCACAGACAGAGATGCCCCTGGGCAGTGCCCTGCTGCCAGGAGGTCTCTGCAGGGCAGAGCTGAGCACACAGCGGGTGCGTTGGGGTCTTGAGCACTGGCAGGGAGCAGATACGTGGGGACAGGGAAATAGCTCCTGGCAGGGAGAGCTCCAGGCAGCAGAGACATGGGCAGGGAGGGAGAGGGAGCTGCTCTCAGAAACACTGTCGGAGGGGGAACTGGGTACCTCCCTGCCATCCCCTGCAGTGCAGAAACCTCCCCTGGAGCACACACCACCCCCCATCAGGTCTCCTCTCCTATGTAGGTGAAGCACAGCCTGTGGCCCCAAGGCCATGGGATTTCAGGCTGAGTCACTCCTTCGCAGCAGGGCCCCTCATGAGGAGAAATTCCCAGGTACCCATTTGTCTATCCTGACGCTGTTCACAGGAGCATTGGGGCATTTATCCATGTTTCCTCTCCTGTCCATGCTGCCTTTGTTCCCACCTCAGTTGGAAGGTCTGGGCAATGAATTTTGTGGGGCTGGGAGTGAGCCAACGCTGATTTTGATCACCTCATCTTTAGGACGTTTGACTCTTTCCCTGGGGGTCCTGCTGGGCTGCAGGGTGCCCTCCAGAAGGGCACAGCTCACCCATGGCATCTCTGTGTTATACAGGAGCCCCATGGAGAAGACAAGTCAGTGCTAAGGCCACAGAAATGCTGCTGGGTGGCTCCACACAGGCAGCGGCAGTGAGCCCTCTGTGCCCCTGGCTGGGAGGGGAGAGCTGAGATCTTCCTTGGGTACGCTGAGGCAGGGTGAGGGGTTTGGAGGTCTGCACTTGCACACTGGATTTCTTTTGCTCTCAGCAGTGTCCAGTTTCTTTTGGGGGGAACACTTGAGTGCTATCGTCCTCCAGCTCAAAGAGGTGCCAGCACAAGGCAGCTGAGACCAGGGCTGATGGACAGACTGGCTGTCCTCACTCTGCACTAAGGGACGGCCCCTTTGCTTCTCAGAACCCACAAGGTTTCACCTGAAGGGCAGTACTAATGCCAAGGATTTCTGCCTTAAAAACACTCCTCGGGGGTGGTGGGGACACTAGACCAGAATAAACAAAACAAAATCCTCACACCTCTGCTCTGGGGTTGGGTGACTTGGGAGAGACAGTGAGGAAAAGCTCTTTGATATCACGAGCGGGTTTAACCATAGACCCTGCTTTCCTATTTCCCTATTGCTGTAGGGCAGCGCTAGCTCCCCCAGAGCCCACCTCAGAGTGCACTGCTGCCAGGGACACCCTCAGCCAGCACCAACCAGAGCTCACAAAAGGGACCTGCCAAACATGTTCTTGATTAGGGACAGGTGGTTTGGGGTTTTCTATAAGAAATGGAATAGATTTTGCTCAGAGAAATCAGTCCTAACTCATTGATGGCTTTTCCTCCATAAATAGGCTCCCATGCCATGAGGGACCAAATGTCCAATGGAAGCTCCATGACCGAGTTCCTCCTCCTGGCATTTGCAGACACCTGGGAGCTGCAGCTCTTGCACTTCTGGCTCTTCCTGGGCATCTACCTGGCTGCCCTCCTGGGCAATGGCCTCATCATCACCACCATCACCTGCGACGACCACCTCCACACCCCCATGTACTTCTTCCTCCTCAACCTCTCCCTCCTTGACCTGGGTTTCATCTCCACCACTCTCCCAAAGTCCATGGCCAATTCCCTGTGGGACACCAGGGCCATCTCCTATGGGGGATGTGCTGCACAGGTCTTTATGTTTCTATTTTTTCTATCATCAGAATATTTTCTTCTCACTGTCATGGCTTATGACCGCTACGTTGCCATCTGCAAACCCCTGCACTACGGGACCCTCCTGGGCAGCAGAGCTTGTGTCCACATGGCAGCAGCTGCCTGGGGCAGTGGGTTTCTCAATGCTCTGCTGCACACGGCCAATACCTTTTCACTACCACTCTGCCAAGGCAATGCCCTGGACCAGTTCTTCTGTGAAATCCCCCAGATCCTCAGGCTCTCCTTCTCAGACACCTACCTCAGGGAAGTTGGGCTTATTGTGGTTAGTACATTTCTATTTTTGGTGTGTTTTGTTTTCATTGTGCTGTCCTATGTGCAGATCTTCAGGGCTGTGCTGAGGATCCCCTGTGAGCAGGGACGGCACAAAGCCTTTTCCACCTGCCTCCCTCACCTGTCTGTTGTCTCCCTCTATCTCAGTACTGGCATATTTGCCTACCTGAAGCTCCCATCCATCTCCTCCTCATCCCTGGATGTGGTGTTTGCTGTTTTGTACTCGGTGGTGCCTCCAGCTGTGAACCCCCTCATCTACAGCATGAGGAACCAGGAGCTCAAGGATGCCCTGAGGAAACTGGTAACTGGATGTCTTTCAGCAGCCATAGGCTGCCTACCTTCCTCTGCAGCTGACTCCCAGTGTACGTCGTGACAGGCCAAGTCTGACTTTCCTACATTTTTTTTTTTCCTTTTCCCTCTTTGGAAGTTGCTGTTTTCAATTAAATATAATTTTTCCTCCCCTTAATGATCCACCTATCTTGTGTGAGCCAGAGACTTTTTATAAATGGCAAACCATTTTCTTTAAGAAAAGAAATGAACCTGCAGCAACTTCTTGGTTTATGATCCATCCTCAGCAAAGCAGAAATGAATGGGAAACAGAAACACCTTTATGGCTGCACGAGCTTGGGGCAGGCTGCCTTGTGCTGGGGGGATGAGGAGCTCTTGAGGAATGCAACGAGGAGGGCTCTTGTGCCAGCCTGGGGAGACGGGATGGCACGGAGGGGCTGCAGATCTCTCAGGATATGCTGGAGAGGAGAACAGGGGACACAGGGTGTCACTGACCTCCTAGTCCTTGTGGCACCCCATCTCTGGGGCTGACTCCTCTCTGCCCCCCAGGGGCTGCTGTGCCCTTCAGAGGGGCTGGGGCTCTGGGGTGAGTGCCCAGAGCTCTTCAGCACCCTGTGGCAAGTAGTGCTGTGGGGCCAGACCAGAGTGGGCTGGGCTGGAGAGAGGGCAGGGGAGGTAGGAGGTCTTGGAGGGAGCTGGGCTGAGCTGGAAAGTTCCTGCAAGAGAAAAACTTCAGTGTACAGCTTGTACTGCATGACTGTGCAGGGTGAGTGCTCGCATCAGGGGGCTTGTGGTGCACAGACAGGGCTCCTGGATGGACCCACACTTGAATGGACCACAGGAAACATCCATGATGCTGCAAAATGCATGAGCCTCCGAGAGGGAGGTCCCATAACTGCAGGGGAAGCGGGAAAGGTTTGTGAGACCCATGGGAGTGCAGGGAGAGAGCGGAGTGTGCCCACCCATGAGTGTGTTAAAGGCAGGAAGAAGGCCTGAAGTAGTGGCGGGGCTGAAGGGGGTGTCATGCTGAAGTGAAACAGGTTGATTTTGGATTTTGAGGCAGCAGAAGAAGGAGGACATGCATTTCAGTGCTGGGATATTGTGCTGGTTTTGGCTGGGGAAGAGTTAACTTTCTTCATAGCAGCTAGTATGGAGCGATGGTGTTTTTCTTCCCAAGTAACTGTTATGCATGATGGAGCCCTGCTTTCCTGGAGATGGCTGAACACCTGCCTCTCAATGGGAAGTAGTGAATGAATTCCTTGTTTTGCTTTGCCTGCCTGCGCGGCTTTTGCTCTACCTATTAAACTGTCTTTATCTCAACCCATGAGTTTTCTCACTTTTACTCTTCCAATTCTCTCCCCCATCCCACCTGGGGCTGTGTGGTGCTTAGTTGCCAGCTGGGGTAACACCACGACAGTCCTTTTTGGTGCCCAACGTAGGGCCCGAAGGGTTCAAGATAACGACAGGTTTGATTGGAATGCGCTCGATCAAATTTATTATAGCTGTTATTGCTGTTCAGCTATTAATCGGCAGGCTCCTGGGCTTGCCATGGGGCTTGCTTGCCTCACTGTATATTAGAGTCTAGTGCTCGTTAGTGGCTGCTTTTTGCTTTCGCTGCTCTCTCTACTGCCATACTGCTGATCATCTCCCTCTGCTGTGCCTGGGAACATGTTGATAACAGCAATGGCCATGCGCCTGGGCTGGCAGATGGCCAGGGCATCGCTGCTGGTTCTGTGCTGCTGTACTGGACAGGCTGGAACTCCAGTGTGAACTGGAGTCGGAGGGACTGTGACCTGTGGATGAGTCCACGTGGGAGCAGGACACCCCAAAGCATCTGTGTCCATGAATAAGTCCATATCAGAGCAGGTACACCTCGAAGTGTCTGTGGCCGTGGTTATGTCTGTGCCGCAGCAGGTGTATCTCTGAAGGGATTGTGGCCCAAGGATAAGCCCATGCAGGAGAAGGTACACCTGGAAGCATCTGTGGCTGTGGATAAGCCCATGCTGCAGCAGGTACACCTGGAAGCATCAGTGGCTGTGCATGAGGTCATGCTGGAGCACTTGAAAGTGTGAGGTCATGCTGGAGCACTTGAAAGTGTGAGGCCATGGGGGAGCCCACGGCAGAGCAGGTACACCCCTGGAGAGACAGCAGCCGTGGGTAAGATCATGTTGGAGCAGTTTTACTTCTGAAGACATTGTGACCCATGGATAAGGCCATGGTGGAACAGGTGCACCGCAAAGTGACTGTGGCTGTGGATAGCTCTGTGCCGCAGCAGGTATACCCCTGAAGAGACTGTGGAGCACAGAATAAGTCTCCACTTGGAGCAGGTACACCCCTAAGGGACTGCAGTCTGTGGGTAAGTCCAAGCCGGAGCAGGGGCAAGGGGAGGAGTTCATTGCAATGTTAAAATCTATGGTCTATTCCAAAGGGACCAGGGGTGGAGGTTGTAATAGAAAAACCTTTAAATTGTTGTAACCTGGGATCTGAGTTGCATGTTATAGGAATTCCTATAACAAGAACCCCTTGTTGCTTGCCAGGCTAGGAGCAAGGGGAGGAGTTCATTGCAATGCTAAACCCTAAAACCTGGCCCAAAGGGACCAGGGGAGGAGATTGTCATGGAAATACCTTTAAATTGCTGTAACCCATGATAGGAGTTGCATGTTAGAGGAATTACTGTAGCAGGAACCACCTGAACCAATGGAGGACAAGCCTTACAAGAAGCAGTGCAAGTGCAGCAGTGACCCCACCTGAGCTGGCTGTGGTGCCCAATAACTCCATGCAATACAACATCTCTCCTGTCCTGAGTGACCACCATAAGAGATGGAGCCCAAAGTTATGGACTAAATGAACTCAATGGACATTTTGTGGACATTTGTGGATATTTATGGACACTTTAAAGACATTTCACAGGAGTGATCCATAGACAAAGGGAATGATATCTGTGTACTATATCAAAGGATGGGTGTCGTGGTTTAGTCCCAGCTGGCAACTAAGCACCACACAGCCGCTCACTCCCTCCCCCAATGTTGGATGGGGGAGAGAATAGGAAAAGTAAAAGCGAGAAAGCTCGTGGGTTGAGATAAAAACAGTTTAATAAGTGAAATGAAATAAAATAAAATAATAATGACAATAATAATAAAAATTGTAATGAAAAGGAAAATAACAACAACAAGCAGGAAAGGCAAGTGATGCAAATGAAAACAATTGGTCACCACCCTCCGACCGATGCCCAGCCCAAGCAGCGGTCCCCCGGACAGCTTTTCCCCTAATTTATATACTGAGAATGGCATCATATGGTATGGAATATCCCTTTGGTCAGTTGTGGCCAGCTGTCAGCCTTTGACTCCAGTTCATATTGAAGTTCTAGCATGTCTGGTATGGCAGCACTCAGCGGCGGTGTGACTTCATTCAGGCCTCGATAGTCCACTGTTAACCGCCACTCTCCGTTAGATTTTTGCACAGGCCATATGGGACTATTAAAGGGTGAATGAGTCTTACTGATCACTCCTTGACTTTCCAGTTGATGGATCAACTTATGGATGGGAACCAGGGAGTCTCGATTGGTGCGATATTGTCGCCAGTGCACTGTCATGGTAGCAATTGGCACCTGCTGTTCTTTAACTTGCAGCAACGCCACCACAGAAGGATCCTCTAAGAGACCAGGCAAGCTAGACAGCTCTTTAATTTCCTCCGTATTCAAAGCAGCTATACCAAAAGCCCATCGATACCCTTTTGGGTCTCTGAAGTACCCTCTCCTGAGACAGTCTATGCCAAGGATGCATGGAGCCTCTGGACCAGTCACAATAGGGTGCTTTTGCCACTCATTCCCAGTTAGGCACACTTCAGCCTCCAACACAGACAGTTCTTGGGATCCCCCTGTCACTCCAGAAATACAGATGGATTCCGACCCCTTGTAATCTGATGGAATTAGAGTACACTGTGCACCGGTGTCCACTAGAGCTTTCTACTCCCGTGGGGCTGATGTGCCAGGCCATCGAATCCACACAGTCCAGTAAACTCGGTTGTCCCTTTCCTCCGCCTGGCCGAAGGCAGGGCCCCTCTGCTCCTGGTCTGAGTCTTCATTACTTGGTTTTTGTACGTGCATAACAGAAGTCCCTTCATCAGGATCAAAAGTACCGTCAGCCCTTCTACTTTGTCCAACAGACACTGGAGCAGTCATTTTTCTGGACGGATGCTTTTTAGCTGTTGTTTTTCCTTGCAGTTCCTGCACCCGAGCTTCTAGTCTCCAGGGAGGTTGACCATCCCACTTCCTCATGTCCTCCCACTGCTCACACAGGAAGAACCACAGGGCTGCACGTGGTGTGCGCCACCGGTACCCTTTCGCCTGAACAGGGAAAAGCTGACTCTTAATAGCCGAGGCTCTGGTTGGAGTGGATGAGGAAAACCTACCCTTCTCAGCTTGCTCAAACATGTTTTGAGTCAGTCTGTGTCTGTCCACAGCCGAGACACAAGCACACATGGAGGGAGCAAGGTTATCTTCGTATTCTCGGAGTTGCCTGGCCAGTTCATCTATAGTTGGTGCCTCAATGTCTGTCCAGTTCATTATCGCCAGGGTGTGGGTGTACGACATTGCTGCATTCCGTACAAACTTGCGCCACATGGACTGTGTGCATTGGATTTCATCCGGGTCTTTGCATGCGTGGTCATTATAGATTACCTCCAACACGGCTAATTCCCTTAGATACTGGATGCCCCCCTCGATGTTGGTCCATTTCCTTCGAGAGTTTGCGAGTTCTTCCTTGAAGGGATACCTGTCCTTCACACTTGATAGGAGTCGCTGCCAAAGACTGAGGACCCCTGCCTTTTTTCCAATACCTTTGTCAATGGCCTTGTCCTTAGCAAGGGATCCCAGCTGCCGGGCTTCCTTACCCTCTAATTCCTGACTCCTGGCCCCAATATCCCAGCATCGAAGTAACCAGCTGAGAATTACCTCACCTGGTTGACGGCTGAAATCTTTTCTCATATCTCGCAGCTCACTTAGGGATAGGGAGCGGGTGGTTTCCATTTCATTGATTATCTCAGTCTCTTCGTCCTGTTCTTGTGGCTGCTCTGCTGCAGAACAGGCTGCCTCTTCTGATTCTTTTTCCCTCTTAGGAGAAGCTTCTTCATCCCTTACTAAACGAGCTGATTTCCGCTTCCACTGTTTCTTTTTAGTTATAGGGGCGACGGATACAGTGCCTGATTTATTTCCCCTCTCTTCTCCCTGAGGGTGCTACATAGTATCGAGCAGTGTTTGGTAGATGCTGGCCAGGGCCCAGCACAGCGCGGTAAGTTGTGCCTCTCTGGAGTAGCCATGGCATTTTTTTTTCAAATATTCTACCACTTCATCAGGATCCTGTAGTTGTTCAGGTGTGAAAGTCCAGATCATTGGAGGTGAGAAGTTCTCTAGATACCTGCCCATATTCTCCCACATGCCGTGCCACCCATGACCATACTCTCGTGGAACCTGGGTCATATTCCTAAATTGCTTGTTGACCTTAGAGAAAACTGAAGCAATATGTCTAAGGAATATCAATAGAAGTATTTTAACTGCCCAAGGATGTTCAAGGTACTGAGAGGCCATTGTCATGAGGGAGACAACATCACAGAAGAAGGAAGCAAGGGTGCTGTTCTGTACTTCCTCCACAAAAAAACTCTCAGAAGAAGGAGTATAATTGTTAAGTATCTCCACGAGATGGTACCCAAAATACAGTAATGGCTTCAGCACAGAGACCAAACACCAGATTACCCAGCTCAAGGTCAGTGTTTTAAAAACAAATCTTCCAGGCAAAATGTCACTCATTACTTCAGAGCACAGCATACTGAAAAAGCGCAGGCCAATCTTTAACAGGTATAGCAAAAAGAAGATCATGGTGCAAATTAAACAAACTAATGTTGACCTATAACTTTTAAAGGATAGAAGTTCTGTTGAATCTGTTATTATCTCGAACCCTTCGAGCCCCACGTTGGGCGCCAAAAAGGACTGTCGTGGTTTAAGCCCAGCTGGCAACTAAGCACCACACAGCTGCTCACTCACTCCCCCCAGGTGGGGTGGGGGAGAGAAACAGAAGAGTAAAAGTGAGAAAACTCGTGGGCTGAGATAAAAACAGTTTAATAGGTAGAGCAAGAAACACCGCGCGGAGAAGCAAAGCAAAAGAAGGAATTCATTCACCACTTCCCGTCGGCAGGCAGGTGTTCAGCTATCTGCAGGGAAGCAGGGCTCTATCACGCGTAGCGGTTGCTCGGGAAGACAAACGCCGTTACTCCGAATGTCCCCACCTTCCTTCTTCCTCCCCCGGCTTTATATACTGAGCATGATGTCATATGGTATGGAATATCCCTTTGGTCAGTTGGGGTCAGCTGTCCCGGCTGTGTTCCCTCCCAACTTCCCGTGCACCCCCAGCCCACTCGCTGGTGGGGTGGGGTGAGGAGCAGAAAAGGCCTTGGTGCTGTGTGAGCCCTGCTCAGCAGTAACTAAAACATCCCTGCTTTATCAACACTGTTTCCAGCCCAAATCCAAAACACAGCCCCATACAATCCAAAACACAGCCCCATACTAGCTGCTATGAAGAAAGTTAACCCCATCCCAGCCAAAACCAGCACAGGCCCCAGAGGGATCCCCCTGTGCTTTGTGTGCCCCAGCTGATGCCCAGAGAGGAGCACATATGTATTTCACCGATCATTGCGGCAGGGGGGCAACGGGGGCCAAGAAACTCTGCTCAGGACAGCGCATGACTAAACAACACTGGTGCCCAGGCACTACAGTGGATGATCCTCAGCACGGCTTTGTCAACTGTCCTGGGCACATCAGAGGTGTCGCTGCGACAGACACCTGGAGGGAGGATGCTGCCTTTCAGGCCTCAGCTCCAGGGAGTGCCTCTCCCTGGGACTCAGGGGATGGCGGCCTCTGGTCTGGGAACTGAGGAGCAGGTGAAGGTGTGTGAGGAGGGGAGCAGTCAGTGCAGCATCGAGAATGGCAAAGAGGAGAGAGACAGGGTCCTTGCAGAGACCCCGCAGAGGAGAGATCCCGGTCACTTTGGAGCAAGGAAGTAGGGACAGCAGGAGACCACCCCAACGGAGCACTGACTGGAGAGTCCTGCCCAGGGGGAGGCTGGGGACTTGTGCTGCTGGAGGAAGGCTCCTTCTAAGCTGCAGATCTGCAGCTGCAGAGCAGGGACTCTGCTCTGGCAAGAGGTGAAGGAGCAAGCAGGGCTGGGGCAGGCTGGAAGAAGGCAGATGGGCTCTGCCAAAATCTAAGGGAGAAAATCATTGCTGAAGCCCGGCGTTGAACCAGGGACCTTTAGATCTTCAGTCTAACGCTCTCCCAGCTGAGCTACTTCAGCCCTGCCCCAGCAGCCCTTCTCCCTCTGCCACCCATGCCAGGCCACAGGCTGACACACAGGAGGAGCGCTCCTCGGGAGGCTTCCCAGGGAAAAGCTGTGCCCAGCCGCGGGCAGAGGGGACCTGGCCTCTCCCTGCTCCAAGGCCAGGTGGGCTCCAGGTTTGGTGGAGGCCAGCTTACACTGGGTGTGCCAAGATGTCTGAGGGCCTTGCACAACCGCGACAGTGGCAAAGGCAAGTGGGCAGATTGGGCATGTGCAATTGCAAAGGCTGAGGGTGGAAGAAGCGTGGGGCTGGTGGAAGACCTTGTCTCCTTCCCCATGGAAGGTGTCCTCCCACCCTTTTCTTCCCAGCTCAACTTACCTCCTTCGTTCCCAACTCTTCTACCTCCTCCTCCCTGAGCAGTGCAGGGGGATGGGGAGTGGGGGTTGCAGTCAGTCCGTAACCGTTCCTCTCTGCGTCTCCTTCCTTCTGACACTTCTCCCATGGGGTCCCTCTTACCGCTACAGTCCTTTGAGACAAACCTGCTCCAGCATGGGCTCTCCTCAAGCCACCATTCTTCCAGGAAATAGCCAATGTCTCCAGTATTGGGTCCTCCAGAGGCTGCAGGGCTGACCTTCTCCACTGTGGTCTTCTCCAGGGGCTGCAGGAGACTATCTGCTCTGGCACCTGTGTGGAATCTGGATAATGAGGTGGGATTCCTGTGCACAAAGAGCTGTTAAGACTGCCCTTGCTATCTCTTGTGCGACCCGGGGGAGTGGAGACTCGCCTGGCTAACACAGGGTGCAGATAAGGAGGGGGCCCTGTGGAGGCAGGACAGCCCTGCTTATGGTCAGCGAAGACAGTAAGATAACAGGAATGTGAGAGGTCCTTTGTTCTTCGAAAAAGGCTTCGTGTCCGATAACTGACCTTTGCCCTTTGCCTCATTACCTGTGAAATGCATATTACAACTCACACCCCAGCATATGCTAATGAAGATTATAGAGGTCATGCTAAACATATATGACTATAGCACTCGTCTCTCCACCCAAATCATGCTACACGTCACATATGGGGGGGGGGAACCTCGTAGTTTTGGGGATAAAAGACAGAGAAAATGATTGTTAAGGTGGGAGAGAAGAACCTCGATACCTGACGGACCAGTCGACGGGCTGTGTTCTCTTCCTCCACCCCAGGCAGGGACGCCTCTCTGGGTAAGCGCTGCGCCTCTCACCCTCTGGGTGAAAGTTATCCCCGGGTTCTCGTATTACTATCAAGTTTGCTAGCAATATTAACCTTAATTAGTAGCACTATTGTAGTTAGTGAATTTATCAACGGCAATCTCGAATCTGTTTCTGTCGCTTTCAATAAACTGAACTAATTTCGATTTTTGTGCATCTGCTCAGTGCAAGTCCTTTTGTTGGGGCTCTGATAAATGGGTCAGTGAAAGTCCTGGGACTCTGACAGACAAATTTCGAAACTGCATTCCTTTTAACGCGACAGTAAAAATTGGCGTCACGGACAGGATTGCCATGGATAAACTGCTACAAAAATATAAATGTGCACTGTCCCAAGCGGGACTAGAATGGGCCCAGAAATTCTGGAAAAATGAAAATAAAATAATAGAGCGAATTGAACAGTGCAGGAGTGAGCAGAAGGTTAAAGATGGTAAGGGTAAAGGAATTGTTTGTGCTATTTTAGGAGCTTGTTTATCCTGTGCACAGAAGGAGGCTAAGGAATCCCCACCTCCTGAACGAATTGCAGATGTGGAATACGTTACCTTAAAGTCACACAATGATGTGTTACAGAAATCGCTAAATTTTGAACGTGAACAGTTAGGAAGGCGAGTAGATACCCTCCTAATAGAAAATGCAAATTTAAAGAAGGAAAATGAGCTGCTTAAGACGTTATTGTTGGCTGTTGGTGAAAAATCTATAGAAAGTCCATTCCGGGAAAAGTTGCGCTCTGTGCTGGAATCAATGCAGACAGCTAGCAATCCCGCAGCACAGATCCGCAAAATTGTTCGGCATACTGACCCTGAAATATGGGATGGAGATATCTGGTGTGATGATTATGATTCTGATGAACCAGAGGAGGGTTCCAATTATGATTATACCCCAGAGCCGGTATCTGTACGGCCACTTATTAAAACTGAAGTCACAAATGAGGGGAGAGATGATGTTCGTACCACTATGCGAACTGTCCCATGGTCTCCTACTGACTTAGCCAAGCTGCGGGAAAAATACTCGCGGCGCCCAGGGGAGTCCGAGACTGAGTATGTGTGGCGCGTCTCCCTCACAGGAGGGGATAACATTTTGTTAAGTGAAGAGGAAGCAAGAGGTTACTGGGGTCCTGGAGTGTTTTTAACCACCACGCCGGGTAATCATAATTATTCATTGACAACAAGGGCTGCTTATTGGGCTGGTGGTATTGACCCGCAAGATAGGGGAGACCCCCGTGTGATAAAGACTTTGGGGTTCTCTGACTTGAATGCATCTGTGCAAAAGGCAGCCTGTATACAGGCCATGTATGAGCGAAACTTGTTACGGAGCTCCCCGATGTTAGCCCCTATTGATCCAGCTAGATTAACCCCCCTTATCCGTGGACTCCCAGACAGTCTAAAGACGTATGTGGCAAATGTGCAAGATTGCTTACGGGCCACCCACAATGCTGGGCAACAGGGTGGTGCACGACAGAGAAGACAGGCAGAACAGGCTCGTGTAACTACTTGGGGGGAGTTTGTACAGGAATTGGTAGATTATGGACGCAGGATGGGCTGGGTTGATTTGAGTGTCGAGAAGCCCCACAACCACACCCCTTGCCGAATCCGTCAAGTCTATACTCCTAAGCCAAAACCTGAGGTCAAAACTAAATTTGATAAGGAGCGCAATGACCTCTGGCGACAGGCTGTGGTGATAGGAGTGCCTCGACGGTTGTTACACGGCTCATGCACTGCTGATCTCCGAGCTCTGGTAAAAGCGCTGAGCAGGAGAAGTGACTTCCTAAAGGGAGGTCTGTCACCAGGGAGACCTTTGGCCCCTGATAAACCCACACCCTCAGCACCACAGGGGGATTTGATTGGCATGAAAGATAACCTGCCAAAAAACGCATGTCCCCGGGGAGGACAGTGAGCCATCCTGCCCGGAGAGTGTTAGCTATGCAGTGGCTCTCTAGTAAATATCATGAACCAATTATTGCTATACCAGTGGGACCCCGCAGAGTTTTTGTAGATTTTCTTATTGATACTGGCGCCCAAATATCAGTGATTACTAAGGAGACGGCAGAACGCCTAAATATCAAACCTGGTCACCGCAAACTAAAGCTCACAGGGATTGATGGGATCGTAAAAGAATGCCCCACAGCAAAGATCACTTTATGGCTCCCGGGAGAAGATAAACTGACTCGAACTGAGGTATTAGTAGGTGCAGCCAATACTAACATATTGGGATTTAATTTGTTATTTGGTAGAACATGGGAACTCCCTGATGGCTCAGTTTGGAGCTTTGCTGGGCAAGTTAACACAAAAGGGGATGAGACAAAAAGCATAAATTTATTAGAGATGTCCATACCCTTGCCCCCAACAAAAATTACTAATGTGAGACAATACCCACTGCCAGCAACCGTGCAGTCGGGCATTGACGGGGTGGTAACAGACTTGGAAAAAAGAGATATTATCACTCGCACTCACTCCCCGTATAATTCTGCTGTCTGGCCAGTAAAAAAGCCAAATGGACAGTGGCGTCTTACGATTGACTATAGGCGATTGAATGCCAATACAGCACCTTTAACTGCCGCTGTACCAAATATTGCAGAGGTAGTGACCCAAATCCAGAGAGCATCTCACACATGGATGGCAACCCTAGATATAAAGGATATGTTTTTAACAGTGGCAATGGTATTAACAACCCCAAAGAATTTCTATACTTGAGAAGCAAAGAACAGTTCTGGGAAAATACACCGAATTAGTACCAGATGGGTGGTACCTACCTTTTAACTTAACTCTGCCGGTCACAATACGACCGAGCATTCTCTTTTGTTTTTCCTTGCAGAAACATTGACAACAACAAAATTACACCTGGAACCACGGTCTATCCTACATGGAGTTGGAGCGTCCTCAAGGCTTGCTAATAGCTCTAACAATCTGACTTGCTCTCATAGTATTGATGATAGTTTGGCAACTGAAAGTTTTAACCATGATGCTGGTAAAATATAGTTTGAGTATTCTGTTGTTGACTAGCTATGGATGGGGTTCTTCCTCAAATCTGATATTGCAATTGATCCGTGCTTTTGGGCACATACATAATGTCAGTCAAATAACTGCATGTTTGCCTCTACCCAAGTCGGCTGCTTCAGCTTTGGACTGGGGAATTTTAACCCTTGATCTAAATCGAACCTTCACAGCCATGACAAAAACTAGTGTGGGCAAGATGAAGTTTGGAAACATTACAATATATTCTCTCGGCTGGTCGTACATTGGTCAAAAGGAGACCTGCTGGGAGGGTAAATATTCTCCTGCAACAATCAAAACCACATGTGACAAATTTCCCTGGGGAATGCACTTACCCAAAATATGGGACGCACCCCAAACGGGTGACTGGCATTACATGCAGACCACTGACTGGTGCATTGATTGGGATGGGACTATTGGACCATCAAATACCCTCATTGATGTATATACCAATTTTAAGATTTCCCGTTCGGTTAAACCAAAACACTATAATTGGAACTGTACTAAAGTTTACAATTGCAATAGCAAAAAGAGTGAAATTCAGAAATTGGGCCCGATAGCTCGAGCCCTTCGCCTGGGTTGTATTTGCCGTAACTATGCCACCTCTATCAATGACACCTGGTCACGCTTGACAGTTAACGATACCCATATAAATTGTAAGAAGCTAACATTGCCGTCTATGGGACGCACTGTTTGGGTTAGTAGTGATGGAACATGGACTACTGATCTGCCAGTGGAAGGTCCACGACGTCAGCACACATTGGGATTGTTGACACTTTGTCCTCTCTGGCGAAAACAACCTCTTGTGCCACCCCTATGGGGGCGGATCAAACGGGAACCAGAAGACCCTTGGCAGCATCCGACCACAGGAACGGTAGTTGGATGGACTTTGGAGTCTATCTTTACACCCCAGATAATGGCTTTCCAGAATCGCATGATGCTGTATAACCTTACAGGACAAATTGAAGCATTGGCTAATGAGACTCGGGTTGGACTGGAGAAATTAAATGAACAACTGCAAGCAACGTCGAGAATGACATTGCAAAATAGACTAGCTTTGGATCTGCTATTGCTGCATGAAAATGGAGTATGCGGATATTTGGATTTAGCAAATGATACTTGTTGTGTTCATATACCAAATGTAACTAAAGATCTTGACGAACAACTAGATCACATAAAACGTGTGGCAAAGGCCAGCCGGGAATTGAGAGAAGGGATGGAAACAACCTGGTTGAATAAGCTGCTACATGGATTGGGATTTTCACTATCAGGATGGCTTGCTTCTTTATTGCAATCTGTGATTATTGTAGTTATTGTAATAATTGTTTTTTGCATGATACTGGCTTGTGCCAAATCTATGTTTACCCGGGTGTTAACTCATCAGGTGCGTATGATCTCTGACTGTACAGAATCAAAGGTGAGTCCTGGAGTGGAGGAAAAGAAGTCTAATGTGAGGGATACCCCCAAAAGTGATTTTATGCGAGTGTGATTTGGATTTCGATCCGAGTGACTATAGTCACGGGGTGGATAATGTGGAATCTGGATAATGAGGTGGGATTCCTGTGCACAAAGAGCTGTTAAGACTGCCCTTGCTATCTCTTGTGCGACCCGGGGGAGTGGAGACTCGCCTGGCTAACACAGGGTGCAGATAAGGAGGGGGCCCTGTGGAGGCAGGACAGCCCTGCTTATGGTCAGCGAAGACAGTAAGATAACAGGAATGTGAGAGGTCCTTTGTTCTTCGAAAAAGGCTTCGTGTCCGATAACTGACCTTTGCCCTTTGCCTCATTACCTGTGAAATGCATATTACAACTCACACCCCTGCATATGCTAATGAAGATTATAGAGGTCATGCTAAACATATATGACTATAGCACTCGTCTCTCCACCCAAATCATGCTACACGTCACATATGGGGGGGGGGAACCTCGTAGTTTTGGGGATAAAAGACAGAGAAAATGATTGTTAAGGTGGGAGAGAAGAACCTCGATACCTGACGGACCAGTCGACGGGCTGTGTTCTCTTCCTCCACCCCAGGCAGGGACGCCTCTCTGGGTAAGCGCTGCGCCTCTCACCCTCTGGGTGAAAGTTATCCCCGGGTTCTCGTATTACTATCAAGTTTGCTAGCAATATTAACCTTAATTAGTAGCACTATTGTAGTTAGTGAATTTATCAACGGCAATCTCGAATCTGTTTCTGTCGCTTTCAATAAACTGAACTAATTTCGATTTTTGTGCATCTGCTCAGTGCAAGTCCTTTTGTTGGGGCTCTGATAAATGGGTCAGTGAAAGTCCTGGGACTCTGACAGACAAATTTCGAAACTGCATTCCTTTTAACGCGACAACCTGGACCACCTCTTCTCCCTCCTTCTTCACCAGCCTTGGGGTTTGCAGGGCTGGTTCTCACACTTTTTTTCCCTCACTCCTCTCCCACTCTGGCTGTTGTGTCCTTTCTTAAATACGCTTTCACAGAGGTTCCACCAGCTTCATTGACGGGCTCAGTTTTGGCCAGTGGTGGGTCTGCCTTGGAGATGGCTGGAACCAGCTCTGTCTGGCACAGAGGCAGCCCCTGGTCTCTTCTCACAGAGGCCAGCCCTGCAGCCCTCCTGCTACCACAACTTGGACATGGACACCTGTTGCGTTAAAAGGAATGCAGTAATAAACAAGTAATAAACAAGCTCCTAAAATAGCACAAACAATTCCTTTACCCTTACCATCTTTAACCTTCTGTTCACTCCTGCACTGTTGAATTCGCTCTATTATTTTATTTTCATTTTTCCAGAATTTCTGGGCCCATTCTAGTCCCCGATGGGACGGCGCACATTTATTTTTTTCTAGCAGTTTATCCATGGCTATCCTGTCCGTGACGCCAATTTTTACTGTCGCATTAAAAGGAATGCAGTTTCGAAATTTGTCTGTCAGAGTCCCAGGACTTTCACTGACCCATTTACCAGAGCCCCAGCAAAAGGACTTGCACTGAGCAGATGCACAAAAATCGAAATGAGTTATTTTATTGAAGGCGACAGAAACAGATTCGAGATTGCCGTTGATAAATTCACTAACTATAATAGTGCTACTAATTAAGGTTAATATTGCTAGCAGACTTGATAATAATACAAGAACCTGGGGATAACTTTCACCCAGAGGGTGAGAGGCGCAGCGCTTACCCAGAGAGGCGTCCCTGCCTGGGGTGGAGGAAGAGAACAACGCCCGTCGACTGGTCTGTCAGGCGTTGAGGTTCTTCTCTCCCACCTTAACAATCATTTTCTCCGTCTTTTATCCCCAAAACTACGAGGTTCCCCCCCCATATGTGATGTGTAGCATGATTTGGGTGGAGAGACGAGTGCTATAGTCATATATGTTTAGCATGACCTCTATAATCTTCATTAGCATATGCAGGGGTGTGAGTTGTAATATGCATTTCACAGGTAATGAGGCAAAGGTCAGTTATCGGACATGAAGCCTTTTCAAAGAAACAAAGGACCCCTCACATTCCTGTTATTTTACTGTCTTTGCTGACCATAAGCAGGGCTGTCCTGCCTCCACAGGGCCCCCTCCTTATCTGCATCCTGTGTTAGCCGGGCAGGTCTCCACTCCCCCGGGTTGCACAAGAGATAACAAGGGCAGTCTTAACTGCTCTTTGTGCACAGGAATCCCACCTCATTATCCAAATTCCACAACACCAATGCACAGTGTAAATTGTTGCCTTGCTGAATGACGTCCCCTGCTCTTCCCTCCTCAACAAATGCAATTTCCTCGCTGGGGGGGAAGAGAGAGAACCGAGAAGGCCTTGATGCTGTGCAAACATGGTTCAGCAATAGCTACAACACTGGTGTGTTGTCAACATTGTTTTGGTCCCAAATCCCAGACACAGCACCATACGGGCTGCTATGAAGAACATTAACTCCATCGCAGCCAAAACCTGTACTGTGTGCCCGGAAATATTTTCCAGCATGAGCTGCTCGATCGTCTCTCTCTTCCCAGGGCGAGAGGTGAGGCTGACTGGCCTCTAGTTCCCTGGGTCCTCCTTCTTGCCTTTCTGGAAGATAGGAGGGACATGTGATTCCTTCCAGTCTTCAGAGGACTGTATTGTGTGCACACCTCAACTGAGGCAAGAGGAATCCCACCACCTGTGGGTTTGGGGCAGGCATGGGAGGGAGCTGAGTCCCTGTGACGGATGCACTCCACTCCCTGACCAAACCGGTGTGGTTTGGTTCAGGCTCCAAAGGAGATAAAGGCCGAGGTGCAGCCGGGCCAAGAACCTCTCTAGTTCCAATCTGATCTCTGGAAACCCACACAGGAACAGAGAGACATGGTGACCGCTGATGCATATGGGCTTGGAAATTGGAACAGCGACCATGTGATGAACACGTGAAGAGCAGGTGGTTCCTCCAAGACTCATTTATCAAGGAACAAAGTAAGTTGTGGGGACAAGGAGTCTCATGCTTGCCTTTTCCACTGCATGTTATCTGACTACAAGCCAACTACTTTATCCCGTAAATATGACAGCCTAAGTGAGCCTTCTTTGAGCTCTCCCTGCTAGGCAGCATGGCTGCATGGCAGTGATCTCCCCTTGAGCTGGGACACCTCTCACGGTTACTCCTCGAGGTTGAGAGACCTCTTAGCAAATTCAGATCTTTGGTAAGTGGCTGATATTGCGCAAAACCTTAGTGCACTAAGATTTTGTATTGGTAGCTTTGAATCATTGTTATATCCTTTGTGCAGTAAGCAATTGAGTGAGCCTGGCCATCAAACATGTTACGTTTCAAGAAAACCACTTTTGCCGATACCTTTGGCAGTGGTTCTTTAAGCGGTCTAAATTGCCCATCCACGACAAATTGGTGTAGTCAGCAGGATTCTGAATGAGGATCCGCGACAGGAGACCTTATTGCAGCCATGCAATATATAAAGGAGGCTTATGAGAAGATGGAGAGAGACATTGTTCCAGGGCCTGTAGTGATAGGACAAGGGGCAACGGTCTTAAAGTAAAAGAGGATAAATTTAGATTGGACATAAGAAGAGATTTTTGATGGTGAGAGTGGTGAGACACTGGAACATATTGCCCAGAGAAATTGTGGATGCCCCATCCCTGGGAGTGTTCAAGGTCAGGTTGGATGGGGATTTGAGGAACCTGTTCAAGGGGAAGGTGTCCCTGTCCATGGCAGGGGTGTTGGACTAGATGATCTTTAAAGGTTCCTTTCCAACCAAAACCATTCTATGCTTCTATCAGTCTATGATTCTGTGACTCTATACTTACCAGCTTCCCTCTTGTTAGCATCAGGCAGGTGAGTAGAGGTGCAGAGAGAGGAGAATAGTCAATGGCTGAGAAGACAGGTACAGGGGAGGGCACCGTGGTGAGGACCTTGCAGCAATGCCGTGGTGTTGTCATTCAGGTCTTGGCACACAGTCCCTGGGCCCCTTTGAGAGGCCCTGGGGTCTCTGCCCCACACCAGCTCTAGCAGGGCATGGCTCTCCTGGAGGTTTGCTGCTGTGTTTGCCTACTGAGTGGAGTTGTGTTTGTCACCCAGGCACCTGGCATGGCACTAGAGGCTTTTTTTCTTTTAATGGCATTAAAATGAGAGCCCTGAAATAAAAGTCTTCAGTGCAGGGATGTGGATGTGTCTTAGCTCTAGAGTGACTGGAGCTTTAGTGAGTACATTGGCAAGAGAGAGACCAGGGTCTCCTCCTGGGGCACTCCTTGGTTTGATCAGCTCAGGGGGACACTTGACAAGGCACATTCAGGTGCCCTGAACATCTGGTGTGATTGTGGGTGGCCAAGGATATCCCCCTTCCCCCTCTGGCCCTCAGCTGATGCTCAGGAAGGACCTGGGTATGCTCAGAGATTTTCCATCAGAGCTTGCAAACACTTGCACATGTCTTGGGCCACCTCTGGCACCTTGATCATCACAGAGTATCTGTATGCGAGCACCTGAGTCCGTGCTGAATAAGGGCAAGGGGCTCAGAGCAGGGGCTCACACGCTGGCAACTCTTTTGTGCACACCCAAAGTGAAGCAGGAGGATTCCCAGCTCCTCTGGGTCTGTGGGGTGCATGGGGAGAGCCGAACCGCGCTTCAACCTGAGGGCTTCCTAGTCAGGAGGAGATGCTTGCACCGCCTCAGCTGAATCCCTGCCCTGCACAAGGGAAACCAACCCCTCCCTGTCCCTGTCTGTGTCTTCTTTTTTGTTATGGGTTAAGAATGTTGGTGTCCAGAGGGGAACATTGACACCTGTCATAGAGAACCACACTCGGGTAGGAGAAACCATGCTGCTGGAATCAGTCTCTCTCCACTGTTGGTGATTACTTGAGGTGATGTTGCAGCACATTCCCCAGGGGTGACCCTGCTGCCTTTCAGGAGCTGTCAGCCCCAGAGCCACAGTGACATCTCCAGTGAGCCCAGAGGGGGCAGAGAAGGTGCCGCCTTGGTCTGGTCCTCTGCTGCTGAGCTGGGCTGGGCTCCTGGGATGGAGGGAGCTGATGGCAAGTGGGCAGTGTTGCAGAGAGACAGCTCTGCCCAGGAGCAGCTCCTGTGCAAAGCGCAGCGGGGCTGAGGGCACTGCCTGCAGGCACCGAGGGGAGGGGAGTGAGGCAGAGAGAGGTTAAAGGCAATGTGGAGTAGGAGGACGGAGGAAAGCTTGTTGTGGGACAAATCTTCAGACTCTTCACACGGTAAGTGTCTGTCCACAGGGCAATGCACAAGGGTATCCTGATGGGATCTCCAAATGCTGGCACAACACACAGCTTACAAGATCTATAAGTACAACTATCACAACATTTCTACCGTAGAGGTGAAGGATGTGCTGCAGAGCAGGGATTCCCTGCTGCACCGTCAGAAGGACTAGGCGTGATGGCTGCCTTTTCCTGGAGATGGCTGCAGGGGTGCAAAGCCATTTGTGCAGCCAGGGCTGCCCTGGGCTGTCCTTCAGAGCCGGGTCCCTGTGCCCCAGGGGACTGTGTACTGGGACACAGTAAACAGTAGGTCTGCTAGGAGCCTCTTAATATGCCTTTAGCCACTGCTCTGCCAACGGACAGCACCACCTTTTCTGGACACATCAGGGTTGTCTCTGACCTGCAAAGTTAGAGTCCATCAGGTACATCAGCATCACGCGGCCATCGAGTGAACCAGAGCATGGGGGAGGGCAGTGGAGATGCCGGTCATGGTGACATGACTGGGAGCTCAGGTTTGTCAGGGGGCAGCAAGGGACAACTGCTCTGGAAGGCACAGGTAGTTGGGAACCCAGGGGTATCCCCAGGTGAGCAGGGAGGGGGCTCACCAGCCTGAGCTCCCAACAAGGGAGCAGGACAGGCAAGGGGCCTCACAGCTGGAGGCAGTTCAGAGTCCAGATCATCTGGCAAGGTTCTGATGAGGGAGCAGGTCCAAGGTCAAGCCAGGAAGTTGATCCACAGGTTGGGGTCAGGATGAGGCCCAGTAAGGGATACTAGGGACAAGCACAGCCCAGAGCTGTGCAGCAGAACCTCAAGCAGAGGAGTGTATCTCCTGCACCTCTCCCCCGTTATGCCCCTTCCCCTCTGCCTGACAAAGGGGCTGAAAGCGACTGTGCTGTGGCTGTGGGAGGTGGTGTGCAGAGCTGGGTAAGGTGAAGGCCCTCCCGAGTGCCCGTCTGTCTCTCCCTTGGCAGGAGGATGACACTGTTGCTCCTTGTTTTCCCCACCTGTGTCCGCTGCTCTTGTTCTAGCTCCCGGGCTCTCTGGCATGGGGCGTTCAGTTGCCTTTCAGACACTTGACCCTGTGGGTCCTGCCATGGAAGTGTCGGCATGGAGGTGCCCAAGACCCCTTCTAACCTGTGGGGCTCCAGGCAATGCAGTCCATGAGGTCTACGTCTATAGCCTACAGCATACGGCTATGAGGCCTACGTCTCCTTTAAACCACACAATCACAGAATCACAGAATCACTGAGGTTGGAAAAGACCTGTAAGATCCTCAAGTCCAACCATCAACAAAAAAAAACCCACCACCATGCCCATTAAGCCATGTCCCACAATGCCACATCCACGTCCACAATGCTACTGTCTTCTTGTGGGAGTTCTTCCAGGCTGTCAGTTATCCTCCAGAAAACAACAGCTCTCCCTTTGCAATAGCTGTGATATCTGTGGTATCTGTGATATCTTGGTTTTGTCCTTTGAGTCAGGGGATTTATGCATCACTCCTTCTTGGTCACTTTCTCCATTTCTGGGCTAAGAAAGGCAGAGGAGTTGGGAGATCTGCACTTTGAAACCGCACTCGTCCATTTTTAGCACACTACAGTTTCTCTTTTGGGGGCAACTCACGAGTATGACTGCCTTTTAGCTGAGAGCACATGGCAGCACAAGACTTGCATGGGCAGATCAACTCTCCTGACTGCAGTAAGCCACACCTCCAAGGCTCACGACTTTCACTGATAGCAATGGAAATGCTTTCTACCCCTGCAGAGAACACCTTCCCAGGGGGATAGGGGCATCTAGAAAGTAATTGAAGGAAGAACTAAGCACCTCTGCCCCACCTCATGCTGTAGAGAAGAGCATGGGAGAAACTCCCTCTGGGGACGAACATGGACATCCAAGCTGGTCACCTCCATTCCCCGTAGTAGAGTGACTGCAGAAAGAGGACAGACCGTACACTGATGTGAGGACAGAGTTTGTCTCATTGGAATGACGACGCCTAGAATGGGGTGGGTCACCCCTGACTTCACATCCCTAGTTATCTCCCGAGGCTTGGGTGGGAGCTGGTGGAGATCAGCACAGTGGTTACAGACACAGTTTTAGGCCCAGAAGTCCAACAGCCTCCAACTGCTGGAAACACGGAGCCCGCTAAAGACCATCAGATAGCACTGGGCCAAAGAGGACGTCAGAAAATCCAGCTCTTGCCAGTCCTGGGCAGGCAGTGTTTTCACTGCAATAACAAAGTCTACAGGAAGTCCAGTGGACTAACTGATACCCAGAGACAGACTTCTCTTGCTAAGTGCTGTCAGAAGAGCTCTTTGTACAAGGCAGTCTTTGTTGGGCTCTGGATTGTGCCATAAGTCACAAGGAACCAGATCCCTGAGAGTGAACACACAGGATATTTGAATGCCAGAGCATGGCAAAAATGACTGATTTCTGATTGTGTTGCACATTCTCTATCACCAAATGCTGACTAGGTTATTACAATTCTTACAGTACATAGGAGACTACTGACAAGCAAGCCACTGAAAACCTCTCAGGAAGCATCATCAGTTCTCTCTGCTAAAGAACCGCCCTCCATGCTTTCTTCTGCTCAGCCTGGAGTAGGGAAGACCATCCCAGGGGAGATACCGTCCCTGTCTACAGCTATCTTATGGGATGATGCAGAGGAGAAGGAGTCAGACTCTTCCCAGGTGGGCACAGTGGAAGGATGAGAAGCCATGGGGAAAAGCTGGGACATGGGAAATTCTGACTAGACTTAAGAGGAAAGAATCTGCATGGGAAGGTCTATCAGGCACTGGGAACAGGCCCTCAGAAAGGCCGTGCAATCTCCACAATGCAGATAGTCAAGCCTCACCTAGATGTAGTGCCACAGGGGTTTTTGGATAGTAATGGGTGACTACCTCATTCGGGGGACAGAGGCACCCATCTGTCAGCCCTACCAACCATCTAGAGAGGTTTGCTGCTTGCTGGGGACCAGGATCCAGGATGTTGTGGTGGAATGTTCAAAGCTCGTCTTGCCTTCTGACTACTACCCCCTGCTCTTATTCCAAATGGGCACAAATGACACTGCCAGAGGAAACCTGGACAGGATCAGAAGTGGCTACAGAGCTCTGGGGGTGGTAGTGAAGGGCCTGGGGGCCCAGATGGTGTTCTTCTCAATCCTGTTCGTGAGGGGAAGGGGTGTGAGCAGAAAAGCTCTAGTAGGACAAGTTAATAATTAACTGCGGCACTGGTGTAGGAGACACGGTTTTGGGTTCTACGACCATGGAACCCTGTCTGCAGACCAGCGTCTGCTTGGGAGAGATGGGATCCACCTCACTAAGCAGGGCAAAGCTATTCTTGCCAACAGCCTGGCTGACCGCATAAGGAGGGCTTGAAACTGAAGGGGGGAGGAAGGGAGTTAATGAGCAGTCCTCTAAGGGAGTGACAGACAGGATCAATGAGCAAAGGGCATGGAGTGCTGTGATGGGAAGGGATCACAAAATCAACAAAATGGGCCTCAAGTGGGGTTCAGGATCCTGAGGAGAAGAAGGAAAGTAAAAAGCAATCTCAGAACCCCCGATTTAAGGACAGTGGAGTCTGGCCTCTTCAAGTATCTGCTTGGAAGAGCCCCATGGGATGTGTCCCTGGAGGGAAGGGGGGCCCAAGAAAGCTGGTTAATATTCAAGGCTCACCTCATCCAAGCTCAAGAAGGGTGCATCCCATCAAATATGATGTCAGGCAAAAATGCCAGCAGGGCAGGGTGGATGAACAAGGAGCTGTTGCGTTAAAGGACTGAGCAATTTGGCAGAAAAGAAACCCCTCTGCGTTCCAGCTTGTCCTCAGATATCAGAGGGGCTGGGGGCGGCTAGGCTTAGATTCTAAGTGATGCCCAATTTCCTGTATTACCTGTCCGGTCGTGTTCAATATATATACATATACACACATATATGTATATATATAGAATCCTAACAATTACATATGCACTTGTAACTCCATACAATTTCAGTCTAACCGTGTTGCATGAACTATCACGGCCACACTTAAGGAATTTGGTCACATTCAATGAGAACTCTTACGACTAGATTAATGAATAGTGTAGTTTATTAAAGTGACAGATGCACAAATTCTTTTGGATTGCCGGTGATAGAACTACTGCACACAAAGATGGTACACATAGCAAGAATATGAATAATACAGCCTCGCCAGAAGCACGCTAGATCACAAAACAACTCTATAGAGGTTTCTAAATCTCCTGGGGAAACACTTGGTCTAGCCAAGTGTTAATATAACAAATATAGCCAGCTACAAGCGCATTCAATCACAAAAGAACCCTATAGAGGTTTCTAAATCTCCCGGGGGGGACACTTGGTATAGCCAAGTGTCCAAATCTTACCCAAAGGCATCCCTGTTGGGGGGGAAGAGAGGTTTAGCCCATCGACTGATCCCAGGTGTCAGAGCAGGTCTGCGATGGTATCGTCCCTAACACCCCTCCTCTCTTAAGCTTTTTTATACTATTTTCACTTTACAGGTGGAGCTTGAGTGACTCTAGTCATCTATTTCTTTGTTGTAATTGGTGCAAAAGTTTCTCACTTTGCTTTTAAAGGTATAGACCAAGAAAAATTCAGAGTGCAGGCTCAGTGAGGGGTGGTCGCACCTTGGAGGTGGGTAACTTTAGGATGGAGGTGTGTCTTTTAGTATTATAATGAGATTATAATGAGTATTTTGTCAAAGGTGACAGACTGTGGGCCCATTCCCAGGTACTCCACTACCCACCATTTACACCCTAAATAGGTTATTGTCTCTTTGTACAATAGCATTGTCTTTGACCAGGTATGTTTCCCAATTATCAGGGTGGGTCTTCATCTCATTGTTCCATAGAACCTTCCAGTTCCCGTCTTATCACAGAACCTAGCCGCGGTGTCTCCACTCCGCTCCACGCTCCATACATTTTCTCTTAAAGTCAGCACACCAAGCTCCCCTGGCGTTGCCAACACTTAAGGTTGCCTAGGAAACTTTTGTGGACTGGAACTCTTGCATGACCGCCACACTCCACCCTGAAAGTTTCTTCAATGCTGTACCTTTCCAAAAAATGCAAATATAAATTTAATTTTTAAGTCACCTCCAGCACTAATTCCACAGGAGCCCCTGGCCAAACTCATACAGAGGGTGGGAACAAGGACAGGTAACATGGGAGAACACAGAGATGTTGTCTGAGCATGCAGGGACAAAGGTAGGAAAGCTAAAGCCCAAATGGAATGGGATTTGGTGAGGGATGTCAAAGAAAAGAAGAAGGGCTTCTGTAAATAGACAGGTAACAAAAGGGAAACTAGGAAAAATGTGGACCAACTGCTCAAGGAGACTGAGGACATGATGACACGGACATGCGAAGGGCTGAGGCACTGAATGCCTTCATTGCCTCACTATAGAATCATGGAATCATAGAATCATTTTGGTTGGAAAAGACCTTTAAGATAATCAAGTCCAACCGTTAACCTAACACCGCTAAGTCCACCACTATCCCATGTCCCTAACAAGTCCCAGTAGTTGCCAGCAAGACCAGCCTTCAGGAATCCCAGCTGCCAGAGAGCAGGGGGCAAGTCTGCAGCATGGAGATGTGCCTGGGTAGAAGAGGATCAGATGAGGCAATACTAAGGCAAACTGGACATACTGAAGTCCCTGGGCCTTTACTGTCACAGAATCACAGAATCACTAAGGTTGGAAAAGACCTGTAAGATCATCAAGTCCAACCATCAACCAACAAACCCCACCATGCCCATTAAACCATGTCCCACAATGCCTCGTACACACATTCCTTGAACATCTCCAGGGATGGTGACTCCACCACTTCCCTGGGAAGTTTATTCCAGTGTCTCACCACTCTCTCAGTAAAGAAATTTTTCCTAATATCCAGTCTGTATCTCCCCTGGTGCAACTTGAGGCCATTTCCTCTTGTCCTGTCACTCATCACTTGGGAGAAGAGGCCAACACCCACCTCACCACAGCCCCATTTAAGGTAGTTGTAGAGAGCGATGAGGTCTCCCCTCAGCCTCCTCCAGGCAGAACAACCCCAGCTCCCTCAGCTGCTCCTCATAAGACTACTCCTGACGGTTTTCTTGTTGTTCACGTACACTGAAATGGTTTCCGGGATCAGCTGCTCCATCACCTTCCCAGGGACAGAGATGAGTCTGACCTGCCTGTAATTCCCTGGGTCTTCCTTCTTTTCTTTCTTGAAGACAGGGTTGACATTTGCTTTCCACATCTGTTCTCTAGGGCTCTTTGTATGGCTGTGCTCTAGGCCTCTGTGTATCGATTGAGGTCTGGCATTTGGCAGGCCATGGTGTTATGCCATTGTACATCCCATAAAGATCCATTGTACATCCCATAAAGATGTGGCCAGCTCAGAAGAAGGGATGATATGATGGAAGTGATAGCAGGTGTGGCCATTTCTTGATGGCAAAGAAAGAGAGGGTGATCTATCCAACTTCTCCAACCTTCATTGCTCCGAGCTCCCTTTAGATATGAAATGTACATGCACAATACGACAATATAAATGTGTCACCAGAACACAGTTTCCCCATTTGAAGCGTTGGCAGGAAATACATTTTTGGAAATGGCTGTATAGATCACTATTTACATAGAGGAAGAGAAAGTATCATCATCTTGCTGGTCCATGTCCATGGCCTATGAAAAAATTCATGAGGATTTACAGACCAATGTGAAAGTTCTGAAAATGTAGAAGTTTTACACACTTATTACACCAAGGTCTCTTCTGCACATGGTTCAACTTTTGCATAAAATCTTCACACAGGGCTTGATGCAGTTGCCCACACAGTGGTGGCCACTGTCTCCAAGATACGTGGGGGTAGCTGAAGCCCCCACAGGGCACTGGAAAATGTGGCTCAGGACCTATGGGAGCCCTTCTGGAGCAGGGCCTGGTGGACAGGCAGGGAAGGCCAAGGCATCTCAGCTGAGACAGCTGATTTCTCTCCCTTGTCTAGAAAGGGAAGCCTGGAAAATGGCACCCACATTGTGCACATTAGAGGAGGTCACTCTCATCCCTGCCTTCACCTACAATGGAGTCACATGTAGTTTACCCTGCAGGGAATGAGAAATGGATATTTCAGAGTCTCCTGTAACCCAGATACATTGGGGTTAGTGCAGAACCCCTCAACCTGCACAGAACATTGGTTTAGAACAATGAGAATTAACACACCACTGACCATTTGTCTGTACCACCTGCACGGGACAAGCACGTGCTGATCCTGCATGGGACAAGTGCATACCCATTACACGAGCAATGGTAACTGATTAGTCCACTCCCTAACATGAGTGATTTGATCCGTCTACACAACTGTATTGTAGCGCATATAAACCCTGCTTTCCTCTGTATTGTGGTCCTGCATGCATTAGGCTGAGTTGCCACTGTATGCACAGCTAAAATAAGAGAATAAATTACCTTGGAAATGCTATGCTGAGCATCCTTGTCTCCCTCCTCAACCAGCAAATAAGTGACTTTTATGTGCCACTTTGCCCTCACTGGCTGTTCCTTCCAACACAAAGCCGTGGTTACCTGAGGATTTGCCAATGCCTGTGAGTTCCCCACAACCCATCCGGTTTCTTCCAATGCCCTGCTAATTCTCCTCTAGCACCCAAAATGTCCCGTTCCACCACTTGCTTGACTCCTGTACATATCTCCATATCCCACCACTGAAATGCATGTCCTCCTTCTTCTGCTGCCTCAAAATCCAAAATCAACCTATTTCACTTCAGCATGACACCCCCTCAGCACCGCCTCTACTTCAAGTCGTCATGCCTTTAACACACTCACGGCTGTGCACAGACCGATCTCTCCTTGCACTCCCATGGGTCTCAAAAATCATTCCCACTTCCCCTGCAGTTATGGGACCTCCCTCTGGGAGGGTCATGCATTTTCCAGCATCATGGATGGTTCTTGTGGTCCATCCGAGTGTGGGTCTATGCAGGAGCCCTGTCTCTGCACCACAAGCCCCCTGATGCGAGCCCTCACCCTGCACAGTCATGCAGTACAAGCTGTACACTGATGTTTTTCTCTCCCAGGAACTTTCCAGATCAGCCCAGCTCCCTCCAAGACCTCCTACCTCCCCTGCCCTCTCTCCAGCCCAGCCCACTCTGGTCTGGCCCCACAGCACTACTTGCCACAGGGTGCTGCAGAGCTCTGGCCACTCACCCCAGAGCCCCAGCCCCTCTGAAGGGCACAGCAGCCCCTGGGGGGCAGAGAGGATTCAGCCCTCGAGGTTGGAGACCACAAGGACAAGGAGATCAGTGGCACCCTGTGTCCCCTGTTCTCCTCTCCAGCATATCCTGAGAGCTCTGCAGCCCCTCTGGGCCATCCCGTCTCCCCAGGCTGGCACAAGAGCCCATGTCCCTGCAGTCCTCAGGAGCTCCCAATCCCTCCAGGACAGAGCAGCCTGCCCCAAGCTGGTGCAGCCAGAAAGGTGTTTCTATTTCCCATTCATTTCTGCTATGCTGAGGATGGATCATAGACCAAGAAGTTGCTGCAGGTTCTTTTATTTTCTTAAAGAAAATGGTTTCCCATTTATACAAAGTCTCCAGGTCACACAAGATGGGTGGATCACTAAGGGAAGGAATCATTTTATGTATTTGAAGATAACAACATTAAAAGTGGAAAAAGGAAAAAAAAAAAAAAAGAAGAAAAGGCAGGCTTGGCCTGTCATGACGTACACTGGGAGTCAGCTGCAGAGGAAGGTAGGCAGGCTATGGCTGCTGAAAGACGTCCAGTTACCAGTTTCCTCAGGGCATCCTTGAGCTCCCGGTTCCTCATGCTGTAGATGAGGGGGTTCACTGCTGGAGGCACCACTGAGTACAAAACAGCAACCACCACATCCAGGGATGAGGAGGAGGTGGAGGGATACTTCAGGTGGGCAAATATGCCAGTGCTGAGAAACAGGGAGACCACAACAAGGTGAGGGAGGCAGGTGGAAAAGGCTTTGTGCCGTCCCTGCTCAGAGGGGATCCTCAGCACAGCCCTGAAGATCTGCACATAGGACAGTATGATGTAAACAAAGCACCCCAAAAATATAAAAGCACTAACCACAATAAGCCCAACTTCCCTGAGGTAGGTGTCTGAGCAGGAGAGCCTGAGGATCTCGGGGATTTCACAAAAGAACTGGTCCACAGCATTGCCTTGGCAGAGTGGTAGTGAAAAGGTATTGGCTGTGTGCAGCAAAGCATTGAGAAACCCACTGCCCCAGGCAGCTGCTGCCATGCGGACACAAGCTCTGCTGCCCAGGAGGGTCCCGTAGTGCAGGGGTTTGCAGATGGCAACATAGCGGTCATAGGCCATGACTGTGAGAAGAAAATACTCTGCTGACAACAGAAAGAAAAAGGCAAAAATTTGAGCAGCACATCCCCCATAGGAGATGGCCCTGGTGTCCCACAGGGAATTGGCCATGGATTTGGGGAGAGTGGTGGAGATGCAGCCCAGATCAAGGAGGGACAGGTTGAGGAGGAAGAAGTACATGGGGGTGTGGAGGTGGTGGTTGCAGGCGATGGTGGTGATGATGAGGCCATTGCCCAGGAGGGCAGCCAGGTAGATGCCCAGGAAGAGCCAGAAGTGCAAGAGCTGCAGCTCCCGGGTGTCTGCCAATGCCAGGAGGAGGAATTCAGTCATGAAGCTTCCATTGGACTTTTGGTCCCTCATGGCATGGGAGCCTATTTATGTAGGAAAAACCATCAATGAGTTAGGAGTGATTTCTCTGAGCAAAATCTATTCCATTTCTTATAGAAACCCCCAAACCACCTGTCCCTAATCAAGAAGACGTTTGGCAGGTCCCTTTTGTGAGCTCTGGTTGGTGCTGGCTGAGGGTGTCCCTGGCAGCAGTGCACTCTGCGGTGGGCTCTGGGGGAGCCAGCGCTGCCCTACAGCAATAGGGAAATAGGAACGCAGGGTCTATGGTTAAATCCGCTCGTGATATCAAAGAGCTTTTCCCCACTGTCTCTCCCAAGTCACCCAACCCTGGAGCAGAGCTGTGAGGATTTTGTTTTGTTTATTCTGCTCTAGTGGCCCCACCACCCCTGAGGAGTGTTTTTAAGTCAGAAATCCTTGGTATTACTACTGTCCTTCAAGTGAAACCTTGTGGGTCCTGAGAAGCAAAGGGGCCGTCCCTTAGTGCAGAGTGAGGACAGCCAGTCTGTCCATCAGCCCTGGTCTCAGCTGCCTTGTGCTGGCACCTCTTTGAGCTGGAGGACGATAGCACTCAAGTGTTCCCCCCAAAAGAAACTGGACGCTGCTGAGAGCAAAAGAAATGCAGTTTCCAAGTGCAGACCTCCAAACCCCTCACCCTGCCTCAGCGTACCCAAGGAGGAGCTCAGCTCTCCCCTCCCAGCCAGGGGCACAGAGGGCTCACTGCCGCTGCCTGCGTGGAGCCACCCAGCAGCATTTCTGTGGCCTTAGTGCTGACTTGTCTTCTCCATGGGGCTCCTGTATAACACAGAGATGCCATGGGTGAGCTGTGCTTGTCTGGAGGGCACCCTGCAGCCCAGCAGGACCCCCCAGGGAAAGAGTCAAATGTCCTAAAGATGGGACATCCAAAAGGAGCATTGGCTCTCTCCCAGCACTGCAAAATGCATTGCCACCGGCTGTGCTACATCTACATGGGAGAGGAGACCTGATGGGGGGTGGTGTGTGCTCCAGGGGAGGTTTCTGCACTGCAGGGGATGGCAGGGAGGTACCCAGTTCCCCCTCCCACAGTTTTTCTGAGAGTCGCTCCCTCTCCCTTCCTGCCCATGTCTCTGCTGCCTGGAGCTCTCCCTGCCAGGAGCTATTTCCCTGTCCCCATGTGTCTGCTCCCTGCCAGTGCTCAGAGACCCCAACGCACCCGCTGTGTGCTCAGCTCTGCCCTGCAGACACCTCCTGGCAGCAGGGCACTGCCCAGGGGCATCTCTGTGTATGCAGAAGCTAAGGAGCAGCTCAAACAAGTCCCACAGACACCACCGAGGTGATGCTGTCCTGCTGTCTGTAGGCTGAGCAGTGCCTTAGGGGACTAGATGAGGTTCCTTGCAGGCCTCCCCATCTCTCAGTGCAATGCTCCTGGAGTCTCAGTGTCTTGTCCAAATTCAACACCTGCAGTACTCTTTCCCTGCCCTCTCTCCTCTCCCTCAGTGCAGGACATGAACTGAGGGTCGGGAAAGCAACTTTGTCTCAAAGAGCAACTTCATTGACCTTCCTATGGCAAAGTCTCCTCTGGAAAGAGTCACTTGGTGAGCTCGACCTGGGATCTCTCAGTGTAACAGTTAAGGTGTCTCAGAGGGTTGTCCACACCTGACAGATCCATTTCCATTCCCACCCATCCAACTAGTACAACCTTTATTGCAAACACTCAGGAATGCACAAGCTGAAGCAGGAAAGCCTTGCCTTGACGGTCATCTTTGAAAGATCCTCTCCAGAAATGTGCTGGGGGTGATGTGGAGCTGTGAGCAGCCCTGACACACACAGCACCCTCTCGACAGCACAAGGACCCTGCCTGGCTAGTGGTCACTCCTTCCACCCTGAGCTTCTCCCCGCAGTGCCCTGGGGAGCTCCCTGGGCAGGCTGAGTGCTGACCCTGGCAGGCAGTGGAGTCCCTGCCCCGGCTCACAGTCCCCTGGGGTGCAGGGACCCTGCTCTGAAGGACAGCCCTGGGCACCCCTGGATGCACACCCACCTTTACACCCCTGCAGACATCCCCGGGAGAAGGCAGCCATCATACCCTGTCCCTCTGACAGTGCAGGGAGGAATCTCTGCTGTGGAGCACATCCTTCTCCTCTATACTAGGGAATCTGTGAGAGTCCTCCGGGAAGTTCCTACAGGCTATGGGATGAACCAGGTCTAGGAGACCCCTGCAGAATACTCATTATTATTGCCCTGCAGCTCAGAGACTTACCATATAGAGGGCTGTGAGGATTTCTCTCCCAGTCAACTCTCAGCTGTCCTCCCACTCCACACTGCCTTTAAAGTCTCTCTGCCTCGATCCTCTCCCCTCGGTGCCTGCAGGCAGTGCCCTCAGCCCTGTTGCGCTTTGAAGAAAAGCTGCTCCTGGGCAGGGCTCTCTCTGTACAGCACTGCCCACTTGCCATCAGCTCCCTCCCCCTACCCCAGGAGCCCAGCCCAGCTCAGCAGCAGAGGACCAGCCCAAGGCAGCACTTTCTCTGCCCCCTCTGGGCTCCCTCCAGGTGTCCCTGGGGCTCCAGGGGAACCTGCTGTGAAACAGGCTGAAGGAATCACTGCTGTTCCCTTCCTCAGCTGGGGAGAGACACTGCTTCCCAGCACTGCCATTTTCCTGCTCAGAGACAGAGTTCAATCTAAATATCACCTTTCCTTGTCCCATCAGTATGCAGAATACCCAGTGAACGTGAGGGATCTCCTTGACCGCTTCTGAGGGAGGAGATTCAGCTGAGGCAATCGAGGCATCTCATCCTGGGTTTGTAGTCCTGGTCCTGGAAGTGGTCTCAGCTCCCTCCCATGGCTGCCACAAACCCACAGGATGTGGGATTTCTCTTGCCTCTCTTCAGGTGTGCAAAAATGGACATTTGCATGGGAGCTTTTAGTCTCAGCTCCCCTGCTAATTAATGGAGATGGAGGGCAGGAGTGAGTGCTTCAGAAGCAAATACCTGGTGGCATATGTGGTGCCAGAGGTGGCCCAAGGTATGTGCAGGAAACTGCCGGCTCTAGTGGAGCATTTCTCATGGACAGGGCAGTGTCCATCTTGGAGGCCGTTGGGAAATTCCTTTGGCCAACTGAAATGACAGCAGATTTAGGACAATGAAACTTGTCCCCGCTCAGTAAAGACATGGCAGCGTATAGAGGTATTCGTCTGCCCCAGTGGAGTTATTTTGCATGAGGAGAGCTAAGTTACTCTCTCTCTCTTCTCCATCACCTATATGTATTAGATCACCATTGACTATGGTGTCTCATGGTGTCCTGCCAGGGCTGAACAGCGCAGGCCCTCTTTCGTCTGGAGTCAGTGAGAGCAGGGTTTGCTCACTCTGTGGGCCCCACATAGCATCTTTGTCATCATCTGCAGCTACATCTCCATGTCAATCTCCATCTCATATCATCTTTTACGTTGCCATCTGCGATCCATTCCGAGCACATCTCTGCCATGTAGCAAAGCCTTTACATATATGGGGTCTTGGGACTCAGTTCCAGTTTAGTTTGTGACAAGTCTGAGGTGGGCCCCAGCGGGCAGCAGCTGAGGGGCTGCAGCCCAAATGCGCACCAATGCCCTCAGCCTGGGGCACAGACAGGAGGAGCTGGAGCCCCGCGTGCCATCACAGAAGTGCCACATTGATGGCAGAACTGCCAAGGTGTGGTGGGACAGCTCGCACAACTCGGGGGATGTGCGGGATGGACACAGGCTCTTCAGGAGACGCTCATCATCTGTTTCATGGAGCTGCTGGGAAGTATGGACCTTCACTATGGGATGGGCAAGAGGTGGGCTGAGCGCTTGTGGGTGAGAGTCAGAGGAGAGGCCATTTAGGGTGATATTGTGGCAGGACATAAGGAAACCACAGTCAGGGCAAAGAATTGGACAAAGGCTTCTTTAAAAACCTGAAGCTTTCTCTGGATCAATGACACCAGGTTTTACCAGGAACATCAGCAACCCCGACATTCACTGGACTGGGAACACAGTGCAGGATGTGTGCTGGTTTTGGCTGTGGGACAGTTAATTTCCTTCTTAGTAGCTAGTATGGGGCTGTGGTTTGGATTTGTGCTGGAAAAAGTGTTGATAAAGCAGGGATGTTTTAGTTACTGCTGAGCAGGGCTTACACACAGTCAAGGCCTTTTCTGCTTCTCACACCACCCCACCAGCGAGTAGGCTGGGGGTGCAGAAGAAGTTGGGAGGGGACACAGCCGGGACAGCTGACGCCAACTGACCAAAGGGATATTCCATACCATATGACATCATGCTAAGCATATAAAGCTGGGGGAAGAAGAAGGAAGGGGGGACATTCAGAGTAATGGCGTTTGTCTTCCCATGTAACCGTTACGCATGATAAAGCCCTGCTTTCCTGCAGATGGCTGAACACCCGCCTGCCGACAGGAAGTGGTGAATGAATTCCTTGTTTCGCTTTGCTTGCCTGCCCAGCTTTTGCTTCACCTATTAAACTGTCTTTATCTCAACCCATGAGCTTTCTCGCTTTTACTTTTCCAATTCTCTCCCCAGTCCCACCTGGGGGCAGTGAGCAAGCGGCTGTGTGGGGCTTAGTTGCCAGGTGGGCTTAAACCACGACAGGAAGTTTCTGGAGTTTTTTGGGGAAACTTCTTCTCACAGCTGCCAGGGAGCCCAACAAAGGTGATGCTTGCTTGGGTCTGGTACTTGCAAACATGGAAGAGCTGGTCAGGGATGTGAAAACCAACATCAGACTCTGTTGTAGTGACCATGAAAGAGGGGTGGGTCCCAGATCCTGAGCAGACTGTTAAAAGGAGAGTACAAGTGCAGAAACAAGACCTCAGAGTGGTTAACTGTGGCCTGTTCTGGGGGTTTTCAGTTGGGGAACTTAGGGGCAGGAGCACTGAAGGGCAGAGCACAAGTACTGCGCACTGAGCAGAGCTTTAAGGACAGCCTTCTGCAATGGCCCATATGGACAGTCAGTTGAATCTCTCAAGGGAATTCAATGGCACCAAGATGAGCTCTTACCACTGAAGTTAGAGTCAAAGAAGAAACCAAGACCATGTGGGGCCACTGCAGAATTTAGCAAGAGCAGGTGTAAACAGGCCTGAGGTGCTCTATGCTGTCTTTGGCTCAGCCTTCATCAGCAAGGTCTCCCAGACCCTGGTGCCTTGAGGCAGAACCCATGGAGAACAGCTATCAGTGGGTGGGGATCAAGTCACTCAAAGGAGTGAGAATATGTGAGAGAAAGAACTCCACAGACACCAAGGTCAGTGAAGAAAGAGGGGGAGGAGGTGCTCCAGGCACCGGAGCAGAAATTCCCCTGCAGCCCATGGTGAAGACCATGGTGAGGCAGGCTGTCCCACTGCAGCCCATGGAGGTCCACGGTGCAGCAGATATCCACCTGCAGTCCCGGAGGAACCCATGCCAGAGCAAGGGGATGCACCCAAAGGAGGCTGTGACCCCGTGGAGAGCCCATGCTGAAGCAGGCTCCTGGACGGACCTGTGGACATGTTGGGAGAGGCGCCCACACTGGAGCAGGTTTGCTGGCAGGACTTGTGACCTCGTGGGGACCTCACACGGGAGCAGTCTGTTCCTGAAGGAGTGAACTCTGTGGAGATGACCCAAGCTGGAGAAGTACCTGGAGGACTGTCTCCCATGGGAGGGACCCTAATCTGGAGCAGGAGAAGAGTGTGAGGATGAAGAAGCGTCACAGAGAACATGTGATGAACTGACTCAACCCCCGTTCCCCATCCCCCTGTGCCATTCTGGGGGAGGAGGTAGACAAATGAGGAGTAACTTGAGCCCAAGAAGAAGGGAGGAGAGGGGGGAAGGTGTTTTAAGTTTTGGTTTTATTTTCTCATTATGCTACTCTGATTTGATTCGCAATGAAGTAAATTAATGTCCCCAAGTCGAGTCTCTTTTGCCTGTGGCGGTGATTGCTGAGTGATACCCCTGTCCTTATCTCAACCCACGAGCCTTTCATTTTATTTTGTCTCCCCTGTCCAGTTGAGGCTGGGCAAAAAGGTGAGTAAAAGACTGATTGGATGCATTGGGTTCTCTCCTGGGACTTAATGGTATTATCAATGTCCCAGAGGAGCTGATAGAATTTGCAGATGACACAAAACGGAGGCAGGGGACCACTGTATACACTGGAGGGCTGCCTTCTGGAGGAACTTCAACAGCTTGGAAGAGTGGGCCAACAAGAAGTTACTACATTTCAGAAAGGAGAAATTCCAAGTCTTGCCGCTGGGGTTGCCTAACCCTGCGCAACTGCCCCGGCTGGGGCAAAGCTCAGTAGAAAAGGCCCTGAGGGTCGTGGGGAACATCAAGCTGCATATAAGTCGGTGGTGAGGCCTGGCAGCAAAGAAGGCCAACAGCATGGTGGCTGTATGAACAGGAGCAAGGCCAGGAGATGAGGGGGAGGGATTGTCCCCCTCTATCCAGTCTTCACTAGACAACACACACAGCACTGCACTGAGTTTGGGGCCTCCAGTCCCCAGTAGAGGAAAGAAGCGCTGCCAAGGGAAGGTGAGGGCCAGCAACAGCATTTAGTGCTTTAACCTTCCATGTGGGAGCGGTTGCTGGATGTTTTCAATTTTGGAGCTGGTCTCTGGCGAGAGTGAGAGTGTGAGGGGACGTTAGGTGTCGAAGGAGGTGCAGATGTCCAGGGTTTTTTACTTCCTTGAGATGGAGTTAGCTTTCCCCATAGGAGCCCTCATAACGCTGTGCTTTGTTTTGATAGCTTGAAAGGTGTTGATAACACACCAGTATTTTGGCTGAGTGGTGCTCGCACAGCATCAAGGCTGTCTCTCCAACATTCTCCCCCCTCACCCCCAAAGGCCACTCGAGTCGGGGTGGGCAAGATGTTGGGAGGGGACATAGCCAGGACAGGTGATCCAAACTGACCAAACGGATATTCCACACCGTGTGACGTCTGCTCAGGAATGAAAGCTAAGAGAAAGAAGGAGGAGAGGGGAGCATTCGTTGTGATGACGTTTCTTGTCCAGAGCAACTGCTACACGTACTGAAGCCCTGCTTCCCAGGAAGTGTCTGGACAACGCCTGTTGATGGGAAGTAGAGAATAAACCTTTTGTTTTCCTTGGCTTCTGCGCATGGCCTTGGCTTAAACTGCCTTATCTTGACCCACAAGTTTTTTCCATCTTCTTTCTCTCCCCCACCATCCTGCTGAGGAGGGCAGTGATAGAGCAGCTTGGTGGGTACCTGATGTCCAGCCAAGGTCAACCGACCGCAGACAAGTAACCTGGGATCATTATAGAGACATTGTCTGAGAATCCAGGGACTAAGACAGAAAAGCTAAAGCCCAAGAGGAATTCAATAATTAGATCTGGCCAGGAATATCAAAGACAGCAAGAAGGGCTTCTGTAAAGACACGGGAGACAACAGGAAGACTAGGGAAAAGTGTAGGTCCATTGCTCAACAAGACAGGAGACCTGATTACACAGGACATGGCAAAGGCTGAGGTACCGGGTGCCACCTTTGCCTCAGTCTTTGCTAGCAAGACTGGCCTTCAGTAATCCCAGGTCCCAGAGACCAGGGGAAAAGGCTGGAGCAAGGAAGATGTGCATTTGGTGGAAGAAGACCAGGTCAGGGAATGCTTAGACAAACTGGACAGACATAAGTCCCTGGGCCCAGATGGGCTGCATCCACGAGTGCTGCAGGAGCTGGCAGAAGTTTTTGTGAGGCAACGCTCGATAATCTTTGATCAATGCCAGAGACTGATCTCCCAGAGACTGGGAGTAGTCCCTGGAGATTGAAGGAAAGGAGATGTCACCCCCATCTACAAGAAGGGCAGGAAGATTCACCCAGGGAACTACAGCCCAGTCAGCCTCACCTTGATCCCTGGAAACCATTTCTGGGCACATGAAGGACAGGAAACTCATCAGGAAGAGTCTGCATGGATTCACCAAGGGGAAGTCATGTTTGACCTACGTGATTATCTTGATGAGGGGAGATGAGGGGAGAGCAGTGGCTACTGTCTACCTGGACTTCAGGAAGGCTTTCTACACTGTCTGCCCTAAGATCCTAGTAAAGAAGCGGTTGATGTGTGCGCTGGATTAGCAGACAGGGAGGTGGATTGAAAACGGGCTGAATGGCTGGGCCCAGAGCATGGTGATCAGTGGCATGAAGTCTAGTTGGAGGCCGGTAACTAGTGGTGCACCCCAGGGGTCAATAGTGGTTCCAGTCCTGTCTAACATCTTCATTAATGATCTGAGTGATGGGGCAGAGGAGTGGCTGATACACCAGAGGGTCGTGCTGCAAACCAGAGGCACCTTGACAGGCTGGAGAAATGGACCAACAGGAACCTCATGCAGGTCAACAAGGAGAAGTGCAATGTCCTGCCCCTGGGGAGGAGTAACCTCAGGCACCTGTCCATGCTCAGAGCCACCCAGCAGGCAAGCAGCCTGGCAGAGAAGGCCCGGGGTGTTTCTGGTGGACATCAAGCTGACCATGAGCCAGCAATGGGCATTTGTGACAAAGGAGGCTAATAGCATCCTCACCTGCATTGAAGTATTGCCAGCAGGTCGAGGGTGGGGGATCCTTCCCCTCTGCCCATCACTGGTGAGCTCACACCTGGAGTGCTGTGTGCATTTCTGGGCTCTCCAGGACAAGAGAGGCTTGGGCATACCGGAGAGAGTCCAGTAAAGAGGCACCAAGGTGATGAGGCACTGGAGCATCTCTCCTATGAGGAAAGGCTGAGAGAGCCAGGACTGTTCAGCCTGGAGAACAGAAGGCTCTGGAAGGATCTTCTGATTGGCTATAAATCCATGAAGGGAGGGTGAAAGAGGGTGGAGCCAGGCTCTTCTCAGTGGTGCCCAGTGACAGAACAAGAGGCAATGGGCACAAACCGAAACACAGAAGCTTCTCTCTGATCATCAGGAAGCACTGTTTGACTGTGAAGGTGACCGAGCACCAGCAGAGGTGGCCCAGGGATGTTGTGGATTCTTCATCCTTGGACATATTCTAAAGCCTCTGAGCATGATCCTGCATATCTGGCTCTAGGTGGCTCTGCTTGAGCAGGGACGTTTGCAGAGGTCCCTTCCAACCTCAACCATTCTTTGATACTGTGATTCCCTAATTCTGTGGTTCTGTGATTCTCAGATGGGGTTGAGCTGGAGGTCTGGGATTCAGTTGTGATCATGGGGAGGATGAGCCTTTTCTTGGCTTCTCTGTGGCAGCTGGTGGTCTTTGTGAGAGCCGTAGGAGGAGGGATCATGTGGAGGAGAACCTGGGGCCCTGTACACCACCCCGATGTGGGCCTTCAAGCAGCATCCCTCACTCCAAAGATCAAGCCCAGGTTGTTGGTGTATGAACAAAAAGGAGAGTCTGCCCCAGAAGACCCAACAAATGCACACACATGTACACACATGAACACGCAAACACACAATCCTGTAGCCATACACAGGTGCAATCATACACAGACCAACTCCAACAGGGAACAACACCTTTATATCTACCACACCACCAGCAGCACTCAAACAACCATAAGCAACACAAACAGCCCCATCCTGTTCCCTCTCTCAGGCTGATCTGATGTGAAGGTCACAAGTGGTCCATGCATCCCCTGAATGGGGTGAACTTACCCATGGGCACAAAACCACCCGCAGTCCCTCCAGTGTGGGCCTGGCCTTTGGGTCCGTGCAGGGGCTCTGACCAGGCTCAGGGCTGTTACCCACTTGGCAGCTCCAGCCCTAGGTCTCTCCAGATCCTGGTGTCCTCCTTCTCCAGCTAGCCCCACCTGGAGCTGGCCAGCAAAGCATGTACATACATGCACCCCAAACACGCGTCCAACAGTGAGTACACTCACACAGCCAATAGCCGGGAGCAGAGTTTAATAAGAAAGCAAAACTGTGGTGATCAGGCTTCTTCCTCCCAGTCCATCTTGACCTCTCCCTCTCTCTGCCCCAGTCTCCTCCACATTTAATACCCCTCACCAGTTGTACCCTCATTTGCTGGTTCAGATACCATTGCCTTGGCCATCTGGGCCTTAAATGGCACGACTGAGGGGTTGCCTTGGCACTGCTGGCCTTTTGAGTCTTGTCTGCCTAGAAGCTCCTCAACACTCCTCTCGAGTAATCAGTGCTGTTTGGCTGCTTGTCCCATCTCTACCCTTCAACGGCATGTGAGATCCAGCCGGGGCACATGGTCTTGCCTGTACTTCTGGTCCCTTCTCACACTCTTCTCTGCCACATCCTGAAATTTCTCATGCCATGGCCCATAGGTTCCCATGTCGTGTACAGGTGGCTTCACCCCAGGGCAGGTCCTCCCCAGGGACCTACTCATCTGCCTGCAGCTTTTGCCTCTGGAGTTCTTTAGGACCTCATGATGCCTGACTGCTCCTGCCCAATCACATTGCTGTGATGACATGACCTCACAGGCAACAGCCCAACTCTGTTGGCTTTAGACACCTCTCTCCCTCTCCCCTCTCTGAGGTGTCATCTGGGTCACACTGGGGTTTGTGATGTGCTTGATGATGTCACGGTATCTGCCTGCCTGCCTGCAAGTCAGTCAGGTTACTGCAATAGAAATGGCATCACACTCCACCTTCCAGCCGTGTCACCTTCACCACCTTCTACCTCTCCCCTCTCCTCAGCTCTTAGCACTGCTGGGGAGGTTTTCTGATGCTCCAGGTGACATCACTAGACCTGCCTCAGCACCTGACCAATTGAGTTGTTGCAAAAAAAAGTGCCTTCAAACCCATTTCATGGCTGCCTCTCCTCGCATCTCCCTGTTCCTGCAACGGAAGTAACCTTCCAGCCAAACTCCCAGGCACTTCCCCTTTGCCGGCCTCTCCTCTCCCCTCACCGGTGCTGTCATTGCTGCTGCACAGGCAGAAACGGGCTCGCCCACAGGGACTGCAGAGTCCTGGTGGACAGCTCGGGTGGTGGGAGGGAAGCCGTGGGTGGTGATGGCTTGTCAGGAAGGCAGGCAGGAGGGTGAGGAGGTGGAGGTGAGCTCGGGGCAAAGGGAAGGCTGGTGTGCACAGAGCCTTGCCTTGGAGGAAGCCTCATGGTCACAGCTCCTCAAAACCACAGGCAGCTGAAGCACCCCGCAGCCTGCTGGAAGGGCAGTAGGACCAGGCACAAGCAACCCAGGAGGTTCCTGGAGGGTGTTGAAGACAACATTTTGGCACAGGCGGTCAATGAGCTGAACAGGGCTGGTATCTTACTCAGAGACAAGGTGGATCTGGATGGGGACGTGAACTCTGAGGGCAGCCATGGCTGTAATGACTGTGAGATGGTATCAAAGCAGGACAACCAGAAGAATCACAGTGCCGGACTGCAGGAGAGCTGATTTCAGTTGGCGGAGGGTCTGCTTGGACTTTGACTGGAGGGTAAATGGGCTGTGAGGCCCTTTTAGCTCCTCAGGGACAACATCCTCAAAGCCTGGGAACACATCAGTCTGATGTGGAGGGAGCAGAGCAGGACCTGGCAGGAGGTTGGTGTGTATGCACAGGGACCCCCTGATTTGGGATTTCACACACCAGAAGGAAGTGCAGAGAAGGTAGAGGAGGAACAGGCTACCCAGGAGACAGATAGAAACCTGGCGTGGGGGTGCAGAGGTGGAGCCAGGAACGCTAAAGCTCATCTGGAAATGGTGAGGGGTGGGGAGGGTGACCAAAAGGGCTTCTTAAATTTGATACAGGCACAAGGAAGGCAGCTAAGGAAAACATGGTCCCAGTGCCCACTGAGGCATGGTCGAAGGCATGTGCAGGTAACTGCAAACTCAAATGGAGCAGTTCATAAAGACAGGGCAGCATCTGGAGGCATCCTCTTGGAGGCTGTTGGGAATTTCCTTTGGCCACCTGAAACGACAGCTGATGCCCAAATTAAGGGCAGCTCAACTCATTATGTTCAGGACAGCTTATAGAGTTATTCATTGGAATGCTTGGAGCCCTGAGCCATAGGGAGAGCTCAGTCTCTCTCTTTCCCTTCTCCATCAGCTCAGTTTACTAGATCTCCATTGGCTACCTTGGCATTTGCCTCATGCTCAACCCCATAGTGCCTGACAGAATTCAGGGCAGCTACTCAATTTAATACTCAGACCCAGGCCCACAGAGCTACATGAGATGCCAGGGCTTGCAGGAACTGCATAGGACTTACAGGAAAGCAGTTCCCATTCAGACACCCCAGACAGCATTGCAGGGAGTGTGATTTGCTGCCTGTGTGCCATTGACTGAAGCCGTCAGTCAGAGGCATCAGTCATCAGATGCCCTCAAAGAGGGAAGGTCTATCCCTTCTCTACACAATAGCTACAGGCACTGTGTGAACGTGAAGCACATCACACTGGGGTCTGTACTCACACCCATGAGGTTACAGTCCTGGGACATATAACCATTTTCCTAATGTACCTGGATACATCTTGTCTTCAAGGACAGCATCCTTCAGGCACAGCAACGATCCTTATAAGAACTCAATTGAAACTGAAAAGGGAATGCAACGGGAACCAAGATGAGCTGTTGCTAAATCAGGAACACTTAGAGAAGAATCAGAGATACTGTGGGACCACTGCTGAATGTGGTAAGAGTAGGTGTAGATAGATCTGAGATAGTCTATGTCCTCTTTGTCTCAGGTACCACCAGGAGATCTCCCAGGCCTTTGAGCTTTGAGGCAGGACTCTGGAGGAGAACAACCAGCAGCAGATGTGGATCAAGCCAGGAGTTACTTGAGTAAACTACACCCTCACCAGTCTGTGGGACGGGAGAGGTTGCATCCAAGGGTGCTGGTCAGCAAGATGAGCTCATGTGGATGACTGAGCACAGCCACCCCCAGCAGCTGGCATGCCCCATCTGCATGGCCGAGGCATGCACTCAAGGTGGAAATGTCTGTATCAGCCCTGACTGGCACAGGAGGGACCTTCCTTCCTGCTGGATTCTCAGGACAATCCTCTTCCTCCTCCTCTACCTGCAGACATCCACCGCTTTCCATTGCTGGGCTCAGACATGTTGTAAGGATTTGCTAAAGCCATCAGCCATCAGCTTATTTCTCACTGACATCCCCCCAAACCTCTCCCCCAGACCTACAACCAGCCAGACACTGCTGCTCAGGGCCACTCACTCTTCGGAAGAGGCCTTCCTCTGATTATTACAAGCCTCCTAGCTCCCTCCAGAGCTCATGCTGAGCTTTCTTGGCCATAACAGGGCCTTTATCACCATCTCTTATGAAATGGTTGTCTTTTGATGATCATCTGTGCAGAAAGCGTAGTCACAGAAAAGCACCAAACACATCAAAAGTGATGCCAAGTGAATTGCCAGTAAGAACCAGGGGAGCTACCTCCATGTCTGTGGCTTCCTGGCAAGGAGTCTGTCCTGAGCAGGGGATCCAGCCTCTGCCACTCTCTGGAGAGGGAAATCTGCAGTGTCCATGCCACCTGGGGACACAAAGGGTGGCTTCTGCAAGACCACCCTTCATCTGAACTGCTTCAGATATGTACTTGTCGATTGGGTATCATGCTGTATATTGCAAATACTGATTGAATTGGCATTGCCCCACGTGGCTACCACAGATGCAGATTGCTCCACTGCAGATATTGATATTTAGGCACATTAAGGCTTTTGTTGTTGTTGTTGTTGTTGTTGTAGATACTGATATTCTTAGGGAAATCACACAAACCCTTGAAGGATAACTGGAGGATTACCACTTTAGTGGCCCTCCAGTGAGCTGGTTCCTGTTTGTCAATGTCTCACTGTCATTGTGCAGGGTGTGGTGTAAAAGGTGCTGAGCAGAGGCAGATAATCACTTCTGGCTGTGCTTCTGCTCATACAGCCCAGGATGCTGTTGGCCGCCCTTTCTGCCAGCTCATGTTTTGCCTAATGTAACTCAAGCACCACCAGAGCCATTTCCACAGAGCTGCTGCCCCACCATGCAGCTCCTGGTATCTGTCACTGCAGCCTGTAATTGCCCTGCTCAGTCCTTGTGTCTTTGTAGAAGATGTATCTAAGGTTTGCTTTTTGCTTTCTCCTGTCATGATGACCTTCCAAAATGTATCAGAGCAGCCCTGCTATGACATCGGCCTGGTCTCTCAACATCCTTGGATTTGTCCCGTCTCGTCCAATGGACTACCAAGGGTTGACCTTCCCTAAGTAATCCCTGTCTTGATCTCCATCCACTCCTGGATTTCTCCTGGGGTTCTGCCTCCTAGGCACAAGGAACTGGGAGACCTTGCTGGTGAAGACAAAGGTCAAGATTACCTCACACCTATCTACACCTCCTCTTCGTAAATTCAGCAGTGGCCACACATTATCCTCATTTCTTCTTTAACTGTTCCTCAAGTCATAACAGCTCACTGTTGTGCCCTTGAACTCCCTTGCAAGCGTCAACTCTATGGGAGCTTTGGCTTTTCTCAAACCAACTGTATTTCTGAATTCCTCCTTTGTTTAATCCTTGCATCCATCTCTTGTATGCTTCCTGTTTCCTATGGAGCTTCCCCATGATTTTCCTGTTTCCCCAAACTTCTCTCCTGATTTCTCTGCTTCTTTTCCTGACTACTGGTATGGACAGTCTAGTACTTGAAAGACGCTGTCCTTGAAGACCAGATGTACTGAGCTGTGCTGCACTTCTATGTTGCTCACGTGGGCTCCCCCACTAAAAGTCGCTAGACTGGGCCAAAGTCTGCTCCTCCGAGGTCTGGCATCTGCACTTTCATATTGTCCCTATTTCATGATTGTGGCAGCTAAGGCTGACACTGGTTTTCACATTCATGTCCAGCTCTTACTTCTTTGTGAGTAACAGATTCAGATGAGCGTCACCATTGTTGGCCCATCTGGTACCTGTGCTATATAGACCTGTGTCCCAAGCTGTGTCCCAAGACCCTCCAGAAACCTCCAGGATAATTTGCATGCTGTTGTGCTCCCCCTCCAGTGACTGCCAGGGTGTTCGGTCATTAAATTCTCCAAGGGGACTTTGTCTCCCTCAACAGTGTCACCTTTACCAGTCTCTCGTCTGACCCTCACCCGCAAGGGATCACCGAACTAGTCCATCCCATAGAGGAGCTCCACACACCTAAGCAGCTCCTTCACACCGAGGACACCCACCTCCTGGTCTTCCTGTCCTGATGATCCTGATCATCCTGTACCCACCCATCCCAGCACCCCAGTCATGTGATCTATCCCAGCACCCTTGAGCTGTTATTCCCTCGAAGCGGAATGAAGAGGTGGCATGCAAGGCTCCAGCTCCTCCAGTCTGTGCCCCAGGCTGAGGCCATTGGTGCATGCCTGGCTTGGAGGTGAAGCTGATCTCAGGAAGAGATGATTTTGAAAATGTTTTTGGCTGTGGACTTCCGAAGACACAGGCACACTGTGAAAATTGTTGGCCTTAACCTAAAAGGTTAAACGATGGGGAAGAGAAGAACCAGCAGAGTTTAAGAGTGAAGGAACAGGTGTGGAGACCCCAGCGTGAGGCGTTTTCTATTCAAGTGCTGTCCTGCATCGACTGGATAGAGAAGGGACAAACCTTACATCGCTGCCATCGTGGGATTCGGTCACTGGCCCAAAGGCACTGAATTGGTTTGAGATGCCCTGGGTGGTGCCCGTCATGCAACTAGTCTGAATGGGGACAGGGTTCCTGTATAGGACCTGTGCTCTCTGTCGCTACATGCAGTTGTGCTGGAGAGCCCTGGCATCACACATAGCACTCCAGTCCTGTATTTGGACGTCAGAGTGAGATTCAGCTGCCCTGAATTAGGTTAGGCAGTGGAGGAGTGTATATGGGTAAAAAACTGGCTGGATGGCCGAGCCCAGAGAGTCATGGTGAATGGAGCGAAATCCAGTTGGCGGCTGGTCACAAGCGGAGTCCCCCAGGGCTCAGTTTTGGGACCGGTCTTGTTTAATATATTTATCAACGATCTGGATGAGGGGATTGAGTGCTCCCTCAGCTAGTTTGCAGACGACACCAAGTTGTGCGGGAGCGTTGATCTGCTTGAGGGTAGGAAGGCTCTGCAGAGGGATCTGGACAGGCTGGATCGATGGGCCCAGGTCCATTCTATGAGGCTCAATAAGGCCAAGTGACGGGTCCTGCACTTCCGTCACAACAACCCCATGCAATGCTCCAGGCTTGGGGATGAGAGGCTAGAAAGCTGCCCGGTGGAAAAGGACCTGGGGGTGTTGATTGACAGCCGGCTGAAGATGAGCCAGCAGTGTGCCCAGGTGGCCAAGAAGACCAACGGCATCCTGGCCTGTATCAGAAAGTGTGGCCAGCAGGAGTAGGGAGGTGATCGTGCCCCTGTACTTGGCGCTGGTGAGGCCACACCTCAAATCCTGTGTTCAGTTTTGGGCCCCTCACTACAAGAAGGACATAGAGGTGCTGGAGTGTGTCCAGAGAAGGGCGACGAAGCTGGTGAGGGGTCTGGAGCACAAGTCTGATGAGGAGCGGCTGAGGGAGCTGGGGTTGTTCAGTCTGGAGAAGAGGAGGCTGAGGGGAGACCTTATCGCTCTCTACAACTGCCTGAAAGGGGGTTGCAAAGAGGTGGGTGTTGGTCTCTTCTCCCAAGTGACAAGTGACAGGACAAGAGGAAATGGCCTCAAGTTGCACCAGGGTACGTTCAGGCTGGATATTAGGAAAAATTTCTTTACTGAGAGAGTGGTGAGACACTGGAATAAGCTGCCCAGGGAAGTGGTGGAGTCACCCTCCCTGGAGGTATTCAAGGAACATGTGGATGTGGTATTGTGGGACATGGTTTAATGGGCATGGTGGTGGTTTTTTTTGGTTGATGGTTGTACTTGATGATCTTACCGGTCTTTTCCAACCTTAGTGATTCTGTGATCTGTTATGAGACAACTGCCATTGTACTTAAAGGACATGAGGAAAATACAGCTGATGGTGGAGAGAAAGAGAAACGGATCTTTGCCTATGATACATGACTCCATGTGCTCAGCTAAATAGCTCTGCAATCTGCCCAGAACACAATGAGTAGGGAAAGGTTCCGTTGTCCTACATGTGGGCTTCTGCTGTCATTTAACCTGAAAGAAGGGATTCCCCACCAACCTCCAAGAAAACACGGGTGGGTGCTGCCCTGTCTCCCAGCATTGCTCCATTACAGCTTGCAGTGAGCTCCATGTATCTTGGAGCACCTCTGGCACCTCAAATATCACCAGGTGTTTGTGTCTGAACAACTCACTCCTGACCTCCATCTCCATTGCTTACCGTGGGAGCTTATACAATGGTATTTTGTGCACAACTGAGTTGAGGCAAGAGGAATCCCACCTCCTGTGTGTTTGTGTCAGGCATGGGAGGGAGCTGGTCTCTCTGCTGCTGAGCTGGGCTGGGCTCCTGGGATGGAGGGAGGGAGGGAGCTCATGGAGGACCAGCAGCGCTGCAGAGACACAGCTCTGCCCCGGAGCAGCTCCTCTGGGAAGCGCAGCAGGGCTGAGGGCACTGCCTGCAGGCACTCAGGGGAGGTAAGGGAAGAGAGAGTTGTTCCAGACAGTCTGGGGTGGGAGGATGCTGAGAGCTCATGGGGCGGGGCGGGGGGGAGTGAGACAATTATCACAGCCATCTACACAGTGAGTCTCTGGCTGCAGGGCAATGCACATGAGGATCCTGGAGAGGTCTGCAAAAGCTGGCACATCCACAGCTTACAAGGTCTGTAAGTACAATGCTCACAATTTCTCTAGTGTAGAAGAGAAGGACATGCTCCAGAGCAGGGTTTCCCTGCTGCACCATCAGATAGACAGGGCATGTTGGCTGCCTTCTCCCAAGGACAGCTGCAGGGGTGTAAAGGTGGGTGTGCAGCCGGGGGTGCCCAGGGCTGTCCTTCAGAGCAGGGACCCTGTGTCCCAGGGCTGTGTGCTGGGGCAGGGTCTCTGCCACCTTCCAGGGTCAGCTCTCAACTTGCCCAGGGAGCTCCCCATGACACTGTGGGGAGAAGCTGTGGCTGGAATGGGTGACCTCTGGCAGGGCAGGGTCCTTCTGTTGTCAAGAGGGTGCTGCGTGGGTCGGGGCTGCTCACAGCTCCACATCACCCCCAGGACATTTCCCAGGGCACTTCTCAAGAAGCACATGAAGGCAGGAGCCGCCTGGAAGGAAAGCTGCTTTCCAGGGTGTTTGCTTTCAGTTCCCTGCTGTGGTGGTGAAACGGTGATGGAGCTGGAACGTTCAGACAAAAGACCAAGACTCTTACAGCAATACAGTATGTGAACAATAGGTTCTCAAAAAGTCTGATGAAGTCCCTTCAGCCACTCCTTTGCCTACAGAAAGCACAAGAAGAGGTGGGAACAGAGGAACAGCTCCCCAGGGAGAGTTCCAGGCAGCAGAGACAGGGGTTGGGGGTGAAGTGAAAGTGCTGACAGCAAAGGCTGGGAGGGGGGATTTGGGCACCTCCCTGGCAGCCTTTCACTAAACATGTTTTTTCCACACCAAACCCTCTTAGAGTCCTCTCCCACTCTGTAGAGCCTCTGTCCTCAAGACCATGGGGGCCAGGGCAGAAGCTGCCTCCTCTACAGCCAGAGCTCCAGGATGGAGACTCTCCTGAGTTCCCATCTGTCCTTCCCTGCCCTTGCCTCCCTTGGCAGATGCACTGTGACATTTCTCCTTGTTTCTCCACCTGTCTCTGCTGTTGCTGTTCTTGTTTTCAGGCTCTCGGGATGGGGGTTTCACTCAGCAACTGCTCCTGCAAGTGCTGCCACTGCTGATGCCTCTCTCCATGGAAGCAAGGTGCCAAAGCCCCCTCCTAACATATGGGGCTCTCGGCAATGCAGTCCTTGGGGTGGGGACAAGGCTGACCCTCCATTAAGTATACTTCATTTCCAGAGCATCCAGAAGCTCACAGCTCTTCCCTGGGCAGGGGAGTGTGGAGGTCATTTGCACTTTCAGAGTGGATTCCTCTGCTCTCAGCAGTATACATTTTCCTTTCAGGCAAATATCTGAGTGTGATCACCATCCAGACCAAAGAAGCGTGAGCCAAGAACATCTGGGAGCAAGACTGACCAGCTCTCCTCCCTGTGCACTAAGGGTCTGTCCCTTTGCCTCCCAGGACTCAGTATAGCACTGGCAGAAATAGAGCATTAGCAGAAATGCAAGGGATGTCTACCTTCAAAAAACACTCCTCAGATGTAAGAGGGGAAATAGGAACAATATAAACAAGCCTCCCACCCCAGCCCTGTTCAGCAATTGGGTGAGTTGGGAGGGACAATGCTGAAAAGCTCTTTGATGTCACAAGTAGATTTAATCGGAGATCACTGCTGGTTCCTATTTTGCTGTTGCTGCACAGCAGTTCGGATTCCTCCACAGCAGTTCTGACTCCTCCACAGCAGAGGCCCCTGCTCCCCATTGCACCCAAAGCCAGCAAAACTCAGAGCTCCAGCCAGGGAGCTGCATGAAGGTCTTCCTGGAAGCACAGGGGCCATGTGGGCGTGGTCTCTGAGAAATGAAATAGATTTTGCTCAGAGAAATCCGTCCTAACTTATACCTGCTTATTATTCCTTAGGCCCCTGTTACCAGAGGGATCAAATGTCCAATGGCAGCTCCATCATGGAGTTCCTCCTCCTGGCATTGGCAGACACCCGGGAGCTGCAGCTCTTGCACTTCTGGCTCTTCCTGGGCATCTACCTGGCTGCCCTCCTGGGCAATGGCCTCATCATCACCACCATCGCCTGCGACCACCACCTCCACACCCCCATGTACTTCTTCCTCCTCAACCTCTCTTTTCTTGATCTGGGCTGCATCTCCACCACTCTCCCTAAAGCCATGGCCAGTTCCCTCTGGAACAACAGGGCCATGTCCTATGATGGATGTGCTGCCCAGGTCTTTCTGTTTATATTTTTTATATCATCAGAATATTTTCTTCTCACTGTCATGGCCTATGACCGCTACGTTGCCATCTGCAAACCCCTGCACTACGGGACCCTCCTGGGCAGCAGAACTTGTGTCCACATGGCAGCAGCTGTCTGGGGCAGTGGGTTTCTCTATGCTCTGCTGCACGCTGCCAATACATTTTCAATACCCCTCTGCCAAAGCAATGTCCTGGACCAGTTCTTCTGTGAAATCCCCCAGATCCTCAAACTTTCATGCTCAGACACCTACCTCAGGGAAGTTGGGCTTCTCATGATTAGTGGCTGTTTACTCTTTGGGCTTTTTGTTTTCATGGTGCTGTCCTATGTGCAGATCTTCAGGGCCGTGGTGAGGATCCCCTCTGAGCAGGGACGGCACAAAGCCTTTTCCACCTGCCTCCCTCACCTGGCTGTTGTCTCCCTGTTTCTTAGCACTGGCATGTTTGCCTACCTGAAGCCCCCTTCTGTTTCCTCCCCGCTTCTAAATATGGTGGTGTCATTTCTGTACTCGGTGGTGCCTCCAGCAGTGAACCCTCCCATCTACAGCATGAGGAACCAGGAGCTCAAGGATGCCCTGAGGAAACTATTCGAAAAGATGCTACTTCATCATCAATACTGTGACCATCAGTTTCATAGGACCTCTAGGGTATCTCAGGAATAGCCAGGACTATATTGTTTTCATATCTGTCTTTTTATTTTGGCTTTTTTATTTTTGTCTTTTTTTTTTTTTTTATACCTCTGACAATATTATTTCCCTTTAGATAATGTTCTTCTTGGCATCCTATCTGCCTGGATTTATTGATCAACAGACCTCATGTACATATGGAGCCAAGCTCCCTGTGTAGGTAGACACAATAAAGAAACCAGCAGAAAATTATTTGTCCAAGCTCCCATCTCTTATATGTTTTCTGGAGCTGAGAGTGCAGCCGCAGTACGCAGGAGGGGTTCAGGAGCAAGAGCGCAGATACAGCATGGAGGACCTACGCCCTTTCAATTGCCCTCCAGTGAGAGAAATGGCAGGGCTGGGGAGGTGAGGAATAAGGTTGTCCATGCAGTGCCTGACCTCAAGGGGAGCTGTTCCTGCCCATCCAGACTTCATTAGGAGACCCCCTGCATCAATAGGGATTGGCGAATTCTGCTATCGCTTCTTCTGTAAAGTGAAAAAGTAATAAAATAACAGGAGTTATTCTTCCCCTGATGTAGAACTGGCCACTTCTCCTTGTAAACATCAAGTTTGTTGGCTGAATCCCAGAATCCACATTCTCCTGGACTGAAGCTCTGTTTGGTCAGTTGTTAATGTTTGTATGCAGATGGCTTACCCTGATGGTGTCTCACAAGAAACCACAATGAGTCATGGCATGGCACTACAGACAATGAAAGAAGTTACTAGTTTAATTTCTGAACCAAGGAGGAATTACCATGACAACCATCTCTGAAACACCAGAGGAGGGTATAAAGCAAGCAATACAGGGCCAGTGGAGAAAGAGTAAATTAGGGTTGGTATGCTAGAGTGTGCTAGTGGAAAATGTATACTTACACAGAGACCCAGAAAATATGGCTCCCTCCAGGAGCTGGTCTTAGACTCTCCGTCTACCCTGGACCTGGCCCACAGTCTTCTGCCCTCTCATGCTGACCCCTCAGCTCTCATCTGACTCAGACACAAAAAGAAAGCATACAGAAGGGGTGAGCAAGGATGGGTAACCTGGGAGAAATACAGAAACATTGTCCAAGCATCCAGCAATGGAGTTAGGAAAGCTAAAGACCAAATGGAATTAAATCTGCCCATTGATGTCAATGAAAACAAGAGGGGCTTCTATAAGTACATAGGAGACAAAAGGTAGATTAGGGACAGTGTGAGTCCGTTGCTTCCATTGGAATTGGATCAGGTCAGGGAATGGTTAGGCAAACGACATACACACAGAGCTGGCAGACGTTATAGTGAGGCCACTCTCAATAATCTTTTATCAATCAAAGCAACTGGGAGAAATTCCTGAAGATGGAAGGAAAGAAAGTGTCACCCTCGTCTTCAAGGAGGGCAGGAAGGAGGACCCAGGGAACTACAGCCCAGTCAGCCTCACCTCGATCCTAGGAAGCTGATGAAACAACTAATCTTGGAAACCCTTTCTAGGCACATGAAGGACAGGAAAGTCATCAGGAAGCATCATCACGGATTCACCAAGGGGAAGTCATGCTTGACCAACCTGATTACCTTCTGTGATGAAGTGACTGACCTGGTAGATGAGGGGAGAGCAGTGGCTACTGTCTACCTGGACTTCAGGAAGGCTTTCAACACCGTCTGCCCTAAGATCCTAGTAAAGAAGCTGTTGATGTATGCGCTGGATAAGCAGACAGGGAGGTGGATTGAAAACGGGCTGAATAACAGGACCCAGCGGGTGGTGATCTGCAGTGCAACGTCTGGTTGGAAACCAGCAAATAGCTCCAGCAAATCTCTGTCTTTCTCATAGTGGGGAGCCCTGCACTGGACACAGCACTCCAGAAGTGGCTTCACCAGTGACAAATGGAGGGGAAGGTTAACCTCTCTCCACCCCCAGCAACACTCTTCCTAATGCAGCACAGGAAGGTGATGGCCGCCTTTGCCACAAGCGTGCACTGCTGGCCCATGTTCAGCTTGTTGTCCACCTGGACCACAAGGTCCTTCCTCACAAAGCTGCTTTCCAGTCAGTCAGACACCAACATGTACTGGTGGCTGGCATTATTCCTTCCCAGGGGAAGGACTTTGCATTTCTCTTTGTGGAACTCTGCGAGGTTCCTCTTGGCCCAGTTCACCAGCCTGTCCCGGTCCCTCTGAATGGCAGTGACGCTATCATCTGGGGTATCCACAACTCCTCCTTTTTTTGTGTAATCTTCAAACTTCTGGAGGGTGCACTCAGTCCAATCACCTTGGTCACATAATGAAGCAGTTCAACACTGTTTGACCCAGTGTTGATTCCTGGGGCACACCGCTAATGACTGGCCTCTAGATGGGCTTTGTGCCCATGACCACAGCCCTCTGGGTTCGGCCATTCAGCCAGTTCTTAGTCTACGTCCCTTTTGTCATGGTTTAAGCCCAGCTAGCAACTAAGCACCACACAGCCACTCACTCACTCCCCCCAGGTGGGGTGGGGGAGAGGATCAGAAGAGTAAAAGTGAGAAAACTCGTGGGCTGAGATAAAAACAGTTTAATAGGTAGAGCAAAAAACACCGCGCGGAGAAGCAAAGCAAAAGAAGGAATTCATTCACCACTTCCCGTCGGCAGGCAGGTGTTCAGCTATCTGCAGGGAAGCAGGGCTCTATCACGCGTAGCGGTTGCTCGGGAAGACAAACGCCATTACTCCGAATGTCCCCCCCTTCCTTCTTCCTCCCCCAGCTTTATATACTGAGCATGATGTCATATGGTATGGAATATCCCTTTGGTCAGTTGGGGTCAGCTGTCCTGGCTGTGTTCCCTCCCAACTTCCCGTGCACCCCCAGCCCCCTCACTGGTGGGGTGGGGTGAGGAGCAGAAAAGGCCTTGGTGCTGTGTGAGCCCTGCTCAGCAGTAACTAAAACATTCCTGCTTTATCAACATTGTTTCCAGCCCAAATCCAAAACACAGCCCCATACAATCCAAAACACAGCCCCATACTAGCTGCTATGAAGAAAGTTAACCCCATCCCAGCCAAAACCAGCACATTCTCCACCCCTTATTCCATACCATTTACATCATGCTCAGGTCTCACACCATCCAAAATGTTCTCATTCCCTATCATCGCCCTTCCCATCCTTTGATATAGTACACAGATATCATTCCCTTAGTCTATGGACCACCCCGGTGAAATATTTGTAAAATGTCCATAAATGTCCATTGAGTTCATGTAGTCCATAACTTTGGGCTCCATCTGTTATGGTGGTCACTCAGGACAGGAGAGATGTTGTATTGAATGGAGTTATTGGGCACCACAGCTAGCTCAGGTCGGGTCACTGCTGCACTTGCACTGCTTCTTGTAAGGCTTCTCCTCCATTGGTTCAGGTGGTTCCTGCTATAGTAATTCCTGTAACATATAACTCAAATTATGGATTAGTTTCACCCAGAATTAAATTACCTTGAGGTACACACTGGACTTCCCCATTCTTCTGCATTACCCACCAAGTGCACCCAGGTCCTTGAGCAAAAACAACCTGATGAATAGGTTTACCTTTTCCTGAGGAAGGAATAACCCAGACTGTTTTTCCCAGCAAGTTCCTTATATGTACTATGGGGATCTTATCTCCTTCCACAGTGCGCAGGGGTTTTGATTGGGCAGGGCCAGGTCGACTGGCAGAGCCTCTAGTGTTAACTGGCCAAGTGGCTTCTGCTAAATGTGTATCCCAATGCTTAAATGTCCCAGCACCCATTGCTTTCAGTGTAGTTTTTACCAGTGCGTTGTATCGTTCCATTTTCCCGGAGGCTGGTGCATGGTAGGGGATGTGATACACCCAGTCAATGCCGTGCTCCTTGACCCAGGTGTTAATGAGATTGTTTCGGAAATGAGTCCCATTGTCTGATTCAATTCTTTCAGGGTGCCATGTCGCCATAAAACTTGCTTTTCAAGGCCCAAAATAGTGTTCCGGGCAGCGGCGTGGGTCATGGGGTATTTTTCCATCCATCCGGTAGTTGCTTCCACCATTGTAAGCACATGCTGCTTCCCGTGGCGGGTTCGTGGTAGTGTGATATAATCAACCTGCCAGGCTTCCCCGTATTGATATTTCAGCCATCGTCCTCTATACCAAAAAGGCTTTAGCTGCCTAGCGTGTTTGACTATGGCACATGTTTGACATTCATGGATGATCTGTGCAATAGCATCAACGGTCAAGTCCACCCCTCGATCACGAGCCCATTTGTATGTTGCATCCCTTCCTAAATGTCCTGATGTGTCATGGGCCCATCGAGCTATAAATAGCTCACCCTTATGTTCCCAATCCAGATCCACCTGAGCCACTTCAATTCTAGCAGCTTGGTCCACCCGCTCATTGTTTCGATGTTCTTCAGTGGCACGACTCTTGGGTATGTGAGCATCTACATGACGTACTTTTACAACCAGGTTCTCTACCCGAGCAGCAATACCTTGCCATAATTCAGCAGCCCAGATGGGTTTACCTCTGCGCTGCCAGTTGCTCTGCTTCCATTGCTGTAGCCACCCCCACAGGGCATTTGCCACCATCCATGAGTCAACAGAGAGATAAAGTACTGGCCATTTCCCTCGTTCAGCAATATCTAAAGCCAGCTGAATGGCTTTCACCTCTGCAAACTGACTTGATTCACCTTGTCCTTCAGCAGTTTCTGCCATTTGTTGTGTAGGACTCCACGCAGCAGCTTTCCACCTTCGATGTTTTCCCACAATACAACAGGATCCATCTGTAAACAGGGCATATTGCTTCTAAGTCTCTGATAATTCATTATACAAAGGGGCCTCTTCAGAACGAGTCACCTTCTCTGGTGACACTCCGAAGTTTCGGCCCTCTGGCCAGTCCATGATCACTTCCAGGATTCCCGGGCAGTTGGGGTTTCCCATCCGAGCCTGTTGCGTTATCTGTGCAACCCACTTACTCCATGTAGCATCAGTTGCATGATGCGTAGAGGGGATCTTCCCTTTGAACATCCAGCCCAGCACAGGCAATCGAGGGGCCAAAAGGAGCTGTGCTTCAGTACCAACTACTTCCGAAGCAGCTCGAATTCCTTCATATGCTGCTAATATTTCTTTTTCAGTTGGAGTGTAACGGGCTTCAGATCCCCTATATCCCTGACCTCCAAAACCCTAGAGGTCTCTCCAGGCGCTTTCTGCCAGAGGCTCCAGGTGGGGCCGTTATCCCCAGCTGAGGTGTAAAGCACATTTTTTACATCTTGTCCTGTTCGGACTGGCCCAAGCGCTACTGCACGAACTATCTCCCGTTTAATTTGTTCAAAGGCTTGCTGCTGTTCAGGGCCCCATTCAAAGTCATTCTTCTTCCGGGTGACTCGATAGAGAGGGCTTACGATCAGATTATAACCTGGAATATGCATCCTCCAGAAACCCAGAACACCTAAGAAAGCTTGTGTTTCCTTTTTGTTAGTTGGTGGAGACATGGCTGTTATTTTATTGATCACATCCATTGGGATATGACGACGCCCATCTTGCCATTTTATTCCTAAAATCTGAATTTCCTGTGCAGGCCCTTTGACCTTACTTTGTTTTATAGCAAAACCAGCTTTCAGGAGAATCTGGATTATTCTTCTCCCCTTCTCAAACACTTCCTCCGCTGTGTTGCCCCACACAATGACATCATCAATATACTGCTGGTGTTCAGGAGCTTCACCTTGTTCCAGTGCATTCTGTATCAACCCATGACAAATGGTAGGACTATGTTTCCACTCCTGGGGCAGTTGATTCCAGGTCTCCTGGATACCCCTCAGCGGCAGTGTGACTTCATTCAGGCCTCAATAGTCCACTGTTAACCGCCACTCTCCATTAGATTTTTGCACGGGCCATATGGGACTACTAAAAGGTGAATGAGTCCTACTGATCACTCCTTGACTTCCCAGTTGACAGATCAACTTATGGATGGGAACCAGGGAGTCTCGATTGGTGCAATATTGTCATGGTAGCAATTGGCACCTGCTGTTCTTTAACTTGCAGCAACGCCACCACAGAAGGATCCTCTGAGAGACCAGGCAAGCTAGACAGCTCTTTAATTTCCTCCGTACTCAAAGCAGCTATACCAAAAGCCCAGCGGTACCCTTTTGGGTCTCTGAAGTACCCTCTCCTGAGACAGTCTATGCCAAGGATGCATGGAGCCTCTGGACCAGTCACAATAGGGTGCTTTTGCCACTCATTCCCAGTTAGGCTTACTTCAGCCTCCAACACAGACAGTTCTTGGGATCCCCCTGTGACTCCAGAAATACAGATGGATTCTGCCCCCTTGTAATCTGATGGAATTAGAGTACACTGTGCACCGGTGTCCACTAGAGCTTTCTACTCCCGTGGGGCTGATGTGCCAGGCCACCGAATCCACACAGTCCAGTAAACCCGATTGTCCCTTTCCTCCGCCTGACCAAAGGCAGGGCCCCTCTGCTCCTGGTCGGAGTCTTCATTACTTGGTTTTTGTAAGTTCAAAACAGAAGTTCCTTCCTCAGAATCAAAGTTACAGTCAGCCCTTCTACTCTGCCCCACAGACACTGGAGCAGTAATTGTCCTGGGTGGATGCTTTTTAGCTGTTGTTTTTCCTTGCAATTCCTGCACCCGAGCTTCTAGTCTCCAGGGAGGTTGACCATCCCACTTCCTCATGTCCTCCCACTGCTCACACAGGAAGAACCACAGGGCTGCACGTGGTGTGCACCACCCATACCCTTTCCCTTGAACAGGAAAAGGCTGACTCTTAATAGCTGAGGCTTTGGTTGGAGTGGATGAGGAAATCCTACCCTTCTCAGCTTGCTCAAACATGTTTTGGGTCAGTCTGTGTCTGTCCACAGCCGAGACACAAGCACACATGGAGGGAGCAAGATTATCTTCGTATTCTCGGAGCTGCCTGGCCAGTTCATCTCTAGTTGGTGCCTCAGTGCCTGTCCAGCTCATTATCGCCAGGGTGTGGGTGCATGACGTCGCTGCACCTTGTATAAACTTCCGCCACATGGACCGTGTGCACTGGATTTCATCCAGGTCTTTGGATGCCTGGTCATTATAGATCACCTCCAACACAGCTAATTCCCTCAGATACTGGATGCCCCCCAGAATGTTGGTCCATTTCCTTTGAGAATTTGCAAGTTCTTCCTTGAAGGGATACCTGTCCTTCACACTTGACAGGAGTCGCCGCCAAAGACTGAGGACTCCTGCCTTTTTTCCAGTCCCTTTGTCAATGGCCTTATCCTTAGCAAGGGATCCCAGCTGCTGGGCTTCCTTACCCTCTAATTCCTGACTACTGGCCCCAATATCCCAGCATCGAAGCAACCAGCTGAGAATTAGCTCACCTGGTTGATGGCTAATATCTTTTTGCATATTTCACAGCTCACTTAAGGATAGGGAGCGGGCGGTTTCTGTCTCACTGATTATCTCAGTCTCTTCCTCCTCCTTTTCTTGTGGAGGCTCTGCTGCAGAACAGGCTGCCTCTTCTGATTCTTTCTCCTGCTCCCTCTTAGGAGAAGCTTCTTCATCCCTTACTGAACGAGCTGACTTCCGCTTCCACTGTTTCTTTTTAGTTATAGGGGCGACTGATACAGTGCCTGGTTTATTTCCCCTCTCTTCTTCCTGGGGGTGCTGCATAGTATCGAGCAGTGTTTGGTAGATACTGGCCAGGGCCCAGCACAGCGTGGTAAGTTGTGCCTCTCTGGAGTAGCCACAGCATTTTTTTTCAAACAGTCTGCTACTTCATCAGGATCCTGTAGTTGTTCAGGGGAGAAAGTCCAGATCATTGGAGGTGAGAAGTTCTCTAGATACCTGCCCATATTCTCCCACATGCCGTGCCACCCATGACCATACTCTCACGGAGCCTGGCTCATATTCCTAAATTGCTTGTTGGCCTTAGACAAAACTGAAGCAATATCTCTAAGGAATACCAATAGAAGTATTTTAACCACCCACGGATGTTCAAGGTACTGAGAAGCCATTGTAACGAGGGAGACAACATCACAGAAGGAGGAAGCAAGGGTGCTGTTCTGTATTTCTTCCACAAAATAACTCTCAGAGGAAGGAGCACAATTGTTAAATACATCCATGAGATGGTACCCGAAGTACAGTAACAGATTCAGCGCAGAGACCAAACACCAGATTACCCAGCTCAAGGTCAGTGTTTTAAAAACAAATCTCCCAGGCAAAACATCACTCATTACTGCAGAGCACAGCAAACTGAAAAAGCGCACAGCAATCTTTAACAAGTACAGCAAAGAAAAGATCATGGTGCAGATCAAATAAACTAATGTTGACCTGTAACTTTTAACAGATAGAAGTTCTGTTGAATCTGTTATTATCTCAAACCCTTTGTGCCCCACGATGGGCGCCAAAAAGAACTGTCATGGTTTAGTCCCAGCCAGCAACTAAGCACCACACAGCCGCTCGCTCACTCCCCCCCAGGTGGGATGGGGGAGAGAATCGTAAGAGTAGAAGTAAGAAAACTCGTGGGTTGAGATAAAGGCAGTTTAATAGGTAGAGCAAAAGCTGCGCAAAGAAGCAAAGCGAAAGAAGGCATTTATTCACCACTTCCCGTCGGCAGGCAGATGTTCAGCTACCTGCAGGAAAGCAGGGTTCCATCACACGTAACGATTGCTTGGGAAGACAAACGCCATTAGTCCGAATGTCCCGCCTTTCCTTCTTCCTCCCCCAGCTTTATGTGCTGAGCATGACGTCATATGGTCTGGAATATCCCTTTGGTCAGTTGGGGTCAGCTGTCCTGGCTGTGTCCCCTCCCAACTTCCCGTGCACCCCCAGCCCACTCACTGGTGGGGTGGGGTGAGGAGCAGAAAAGGCCTTGACTCTGTGTAAGCCCTTCTCAGCAGTTACTAAAACATCCCTGTGCTATCAACACTGTTTCCAGCACAAATCCAAAACACAGCCCCATACTAGCTGCTATGAAGAAAGTTAACTCTATCCCAGCCAAAACCAGCACACCCCTTCCTCCAGACACTGCTCTTCGTCCTCTTGCTCATCATCTACACTGCGACTGTCTTTGGGAACATCCTCATCGTTGTGCTGGTGATGGCAGAACAGCACCTGCACACCCCCATGTACTTCTTCCTGGGCAATCTCTCCTGCTTGGAGACCTGCTACAGCTCCACTATCCTGCCCTGGCTGCTGGCCAGCTTCCTGACTGGGGACAAGACCATCTCTGCTCCCGGCTGCATGGCTCAGTTCCACTTCTTTTCTAGTTTTGCTGGTACTGAGTGTTACCTGCTGGCGGCCATGTCCTATGATCGGTACTTGGCCATAGGCCAGCCTCTGCTCTACGCAAGCCTCATGACCTGGAGGGTGAGTCTCCAGTTGGCAGCTGGGTCGTGGCTGGGGGGACTGCTGCTATTTGCAGCACTCACCTTCCTCTTATCTCAGTTGCAGTTCTGTGGCCCCAAGGCAATTGACCACTTCTTCTGTGATTTTAGTCCATTGCTGGAGCTCTCCTGCAGTGACACCAGGGTGCTTACACAGGTCGCTTTAACCTTTGGCTTCTCGCATGTGGTATTCCCTTTTCTGTTCACGCTGGCCTCCTACGTGTGCATCACAGCTGCCATCCTGAGAATCCCGTCCCTCACAGGCAGGCAAAAAGCCTTCTCCACTTGCTTCTCTCACCTTACTGTCGTCACTGTCTTCTATGGCACTCTCATCACTGTCTACATGCTGCCCAGAACAGCCCCCCTGAGGCAGCTCAACAAAGCCTTCTCCTTTTTCTACACCATCCTCACGCCCCTGGTCAACCCCCTCATCTACAGCTTGAGGAACAGGGAGGTCAGGGAGGCCCTCTGGAAGGTGCTCAGGAAAGCCAAGGCCTGCTCCTGGTAGGAGAGAGACAGTAGGGACAAACCACTTGCAGGTCTTTCACAAGGGCAAGCGCTGCAGCCTGAGTGCATCTCCAGAAGTGTGTGCCTCTGAGCCTGCTTCAAACTGGTATGGATGGGGATGAGAGGAGAGCTCTCAGAAAGAAAGATTCTTGTATAGGAGAGACTGTGAAAAATGTAGCGGGTTGGCTTTTCCCTTCATAATAAACGCGTTGGTGATCTTATCAATGTGAACCGTTGAAATGACAAAGTACTCCTTTACTAAGAAAGTAGAAGAAGAAATTTGGGATGACATCTGAGTATCTTCCACAGACAAGTGTCGGGGCACATCTTTCCCTGCCACAGCTGTGTTCCTCTGGCTCCAGCTGGAGCTTTGTTCCTTTCTCTTCACCTTCTGGTAGGGAAACAGGGACAGCCCCCATCCTAGCTCCTTCACCCTTGGAGGATCAGGCTTTCCTTCTCAGCCATATTTCTCTACCGGAAAGCCTTTACTCAGCCTTCCTCCAGAGCCCAGGGAGAGGAGTGGGCTTGGGGGCTGGATTCCCACAGATCTTGACTCCTTCGGTCCCCTTTGAGATGGGAGCCTTTGCCACCAGGGCACACAGCCGACTCCTCTTCAGCTTCCTCACCAAGAGCCCCATGGCCTCTTCTGCAAAGCTGTTCTCTGACCACTTGGCCCCTCTGGCTTTTTGCATGGGGCTTTTGGGTTTACTCCACCCCAATGTGCAGGACTCTGCCCCTGCCTTGGCTGGATTTCAGCATGCTCCTGAAAGTCCCATTCTGCAGCATGTTGAGAACCCCCTCAATAGTGAATCCAGAATCTCAAGCAGCAGCTAACAGAGACCAGAGCTCTTGGGTCACTGGCAGATGGGCACTGAAGGATCCTCCCCTGGTTTAACCTAGGAGAGGCTCAAGAGAGAGTCTATAACCTTGTCACAAAGGGATAAAATGATCCTCGGTCTCCTGTAAAGAGCAAACTCCTTGTGGGATATTGAACGAGGTTTGTGGAAATTTATAAAGCTTGTTTGGGGGTGTTTGAAGAGGACTGTAGGAGCACACCAAGATTATGCTAGGTGGTTCAGAAGTGCCAAAGGCAGGGAACTGGAGGGATCCAGGTCACTCAGAGAGGAGACAGCATGGGAAACCACAGTGGAGGGCCAATGAAGGGGACCAGCCCCATGTCAACAAGGTACTGATTGGTACACGTGCCTGGGTTAGCCTGGCACCTGATTCCTGCCTTGCTTGAAGGTGGGTGTGACATCGGATTTTTCCCAGTCATCAGAAACCTCCCCATCATCATGATCTTTCCACCCTGTTGGAGAACAATCCCACCTTGACATCGCCCAGCTTCCCTGGCAACCTTGAGTGCATCCCCTCTGCTCCCAGACACATGTGAGCCCAGTTTGCTTCTGTGCTCTCTACCTTGATGTTCCCCCATTGACCAGTGGGTCCCCATTTTCCTTCACCTTTTTTTTTCCCCCAAAGTGCAACAGCTTTTTTCATTGTTCATTACTTCCCCCTTTAACAATTTTGACCTCTAGCTATGCTTCAGCTTTCCTAATGCCACACATGCCAAGACTTGGACAACCTCTCCATCCAGGGTAGAAAATCCATGTCTCTATCTTCCCTGAACTTCCTACCATGCATTGAGCAGCTGGTCTGTCAGCTCTCCTGGCCCCATGGCTTCCACTGCTGTCTCCCATGGGATCCTTGCAAGGAGAGCCTTGAACAACCCAAAGTCTCTTCTCCAGCGGGCGAGGGTTTGGGTGCATCCTACATGCCTCCTACCAACATCTTTCCCCATGCAGTGGTCACACTGCTCCCACACTTAGGCACCCTTGGGTGTTTATCTGAGGTCCAGGTCATGGCGTCCATGGGTAGGACTAAAGAGAAAGGAGGCCGCTGTGTCCCAGTGGAGATCTTGGCCAGGGGTTGAGCTCTACAGGACCACATAAGGGGCAATGGGAAATGGCTCTTGCTGCTGCAGGAAATACAATAGCTTCAGCAGGACAGGGGATACAAGCCCACCAGGCAGTGATGGGGACCACACAGTATGGTGGGTGCAACACCCCCCATCCCCACCCCGACCCAGGACTGGGGTTAGGGGCCCAGGCATCTTGGCTCTGCTGGACGTCTCTCCAGTGAGCCCAGAAACCCCAACCCAAAGAAAAGAAATGCTGAGACATTTCACTGCTGAGAAGGCAAAAGCTGGCTGAAGGCTTGGGAGCACTAGTGCAGGTGTCCCACCACCTGTGGAAGAGTCCAGGGAAGGTTCCAGAAGAAGGGACCTCACAGGCACCTAACACAGCCACCAGCCTGATCCTGGACTTCAGAAAGGAATGACTTCACAAACACAGATGCCACTCATGAGCCTTCTGCTGGCCAATCAAGTGCCCAAGCATCAGTGACGCCATAAGCAACCTGTAACAGCCGTCATGTTACATACTCAGGCAGAAGTGACCTCACAAGTACCAAGCCTAGTCACCAACCCTTGCCTGGCCTAAGCGGAACTCTGCAACACATGACTTGACACACCTACGGGCTTGCTCATGGTCTCTCAGGTTCTCAGGCAGCAGCACCCTCATAAGTGGCATTCAGGCCATATGTCTGCTGCTGGCCTGTCACAGACTCAGGCAGAAGTGACCTCACAAGCACCTAGCTCATCCATGAGACTGGTGCTGGTCTATCAGGCACTCAGGCAGCGGTGACCTCCAAATCAATGTCCAAGTGGTCCGCCTGCTTCTGGCCTATCAGAGCTTCTGGCAGGACTGGCCGCAAAATTAACATCCAATCCAGGTGCCTGCTGCTGGCCTGTCCGGTACTCCTGAAGGAATGACCTCATAGGCACTGAACCCAGCCTTGAGCCTGGGGTTGGCCTGCCACCTGCAGAGACAGGGGTGAACTCCAAATGAGCATCCAAAGCGTACGCCAGCTGTGCAGGTACCTGGGACTACAGCAGCAGTGACCTCTCATGGTTTAAGCCCAGCTGGCAACTAAGCACCACACAGCCGCTCACTCACTCCCACCAGGTGGGATGGGGGAGAGAATCGGAAGAGTAAAAGTGAGAAAACTCATGGGTTGAGATAAAGACAGTTTAATAGGTGAAGCAAAAGCCGTGCAGGCAAGCAAAGCAGAGCAAGGAATTCCTTCACCACTTCCCATCGGCAGGCAGGTGTTCAGCCATCTCCAGGAAAGCAGGGCTCCATCACGCATAACGGTTACTTGGGAAGACAAACACCATCACTCCGAATGTCCCCTCCTTCCTTCTTCTTCCCCCAGCTTTATATGCTAAGCATGACATCATATGGTCTGGAATATCCCTTTGGTCAGTTGGGGTCAGCTGTCATACCTGTGTCCCCTCCCAACTTCTTGTGCACCCCCAGCCTCCTCACTGGTGGGGTGGTGTGAGGAGCAGAAAAGGCCTTGACTCTGTGTAAGCACTGCTCAGCAGTTACTAAAACATCCCTGTGCTATCAACACTGTTTCCAGCACAAATCCAAAACACAGCCCCATACTAGCTACTGTGAAGAAAATTAACTCTACCCCAGCCAAAACCAGCACAGACCTCACATTCAACATGCCAGACATTGGGCTGCTGCTGGCCTACTGGGTTCTCAAGCAGAAGTGACCTCACCAGCAGCTACCCTAGACATAAAGCCTTTTGCTGGACTTTCATGTCCGCACAGAATCATGTAGATTGAAAAGGATCTTTGGAGATCACCTAGTACAATCCCCCTGCCTAAGGGGACTCAGCTAGAGCAGGTTGCCCAGGACCATGTCCAGGCTGGTTTTGAGTATCTCCATGAATGGACACTCCACAGCCTCTCCAGGCAGCCGGTGACAGCCTCATGCACCCGTGATGCAGAAATCCGTTTGCTTGAGTTCAGGTTGAATTTCCTGGTTTTGAGGTTCGAGGCCTAAACCATGTGCCCTGGGTGGGAAGGCTGAGGGACATGGGCTTCTTCAACCTGGTGAACCTCCTCCGGTGAGGGTCGTCATCCAAAAGGGATAAACGGGAAATGTTTTAGCGAGAAAGATGGGAAATGATAGATATAGACAGAATGAAGGAGTTGGCTGAAGAGATAGTTAGCCTGCTGAAAGACAAGGGCAGGCTGCTAACTCCCTGAAGCTCAAAGCAGCACCTGGGTAGTCGAAGAGATCTGGCTGAGCAAGGAGTAAGGGGAGGGGAAAACTGGAGAGCAATGGAGGGGCATAGGTCCAGATTGCCTGCCGAGAAGACACCTTTAGACCTGGCCATTTTATCAGGACAGGTGGAAAGATTCAAGAGATTAAATACAGAGGATCATGGACAAAGTACTGGCAAAGCAAGTATGGGGGAAGGCAAGATTTCTTCTCCTGCAATTAATACTCTTCCTGGAAATTCCCATTCTTGCATGGTGGGAAAACATTGTCATTTCATAAAAAAATAGTGAGTCATCTCAGCTGGTGAAAAGGTGCTCATGTGTTTTGAAAAGTTGCAAGCAGTTCCAGGCAGAGCTCAGTTGTCTCACCATGGACCCTGAGGGACACTTGTAGAGGCCCCAGTGTGTCTGAGGTGGTTCCCCATGGCTGGTCACTGTTACACAGGACAGGAGGTCTCCTGCAGGAGACCAGAGCCCCTTGAGAGCTGCTGACAGAGGCCAGGCAGAGGGTCCCAGGACACCTGCACTGGCACCAGCCATCTCTGTCCCTGTAACTTAAGACATCTCTGTCCCTGTAGCTACATCCCACCCCAGTTCTGGAAGTCCTCGTTTCTTTCCAGATAGTAATTAAAAGAAATGTTTGTGAAATCCCCCAAAGACTGGTTTATCAAAACAAAACAAAGCTAAACTAGGAGGAAATAAACACAAAGAATCAAAAAAACCACTGAAAACTACTTTAAAAAAGGTCTTTCTTTAAGATCTTTCCTCATTTCTTCTTTGTTTCTTTTTTATTGGTATTTTCTAAACATTTCTATCACAATAAGGCCTGCAGCATTAAAAAAAAAGTTATCTCTATGTCTTGCAGAGTTCCCAGTGTGCTAAAAACCCTGCCCACCCAGGAGCATCCATGCCACTCCTCACTCTCTGCACAAAAAGAGTCACCCACCAAGGTGGCAGCCTCTCTCAGCTGACACAGGGAAGCAAGGTGACCAGCTTCAGTGAAACACCCTGGGTTTGGGTGGCCAGATTTGCAGTCATCTCAACACATGCCTTTTACATTGTTGACTTAAAGGGGTCTCTGGATCACCTATGAACACTCCCTTTTCATTCCCTCCAGGTTAATGAAAAGTGACGCCTTTTTAGGTGAAGAAAGGGAGGAGACTGATCTCCTCCAGCATCAGACACCTCAGTGCAGATGTCTGTGTCAAGTCAAGTTTTCTAGACTTCCCTTTCTAGTCAATGGAGAGAAAGAAGTTGTCTCGACTGAGGTGCCTGGAGATACTTTTCCTGGTGACCAGCTAATGCTCCAGGAGGGCTCCCGTAGGTCCTGGGTCAGGTTTCCAAGCACCCTATGGGTACTTATCCACCCCAGGGCATCTCAGAGAGCAATAGCTGACAGATGTGGGCAAAGGAACTAATGGAATTAATTTCCTCCATCACCTTCCCAGGGACTGAGATGCAGCTGACCAGCCTCTAGTTCCCTGGATGCTCCTTCTTGCCCTGCTTGAAAATGGGTGCAATGTTTGCCTTTCTCCAGTTACCAGGGAACTCCCTGTTTGCCCGGGTATTTCAAAGATGACCGAGAGCAGCCTTGCAATGACACCAGCCAGCTCCCCCAGCACCCTTGGGCACATCTCCTCTAGTCCCACGGACCTGTGTTTGCCCAGCCTGCATAAATGTCCCCCCAGACACATCTTCCCCTGCCATGAGTGCAGCCTTGCCAGCACAGATATTGGTAGGAGACTCAAGGACCAGGGAGGTCTGGGGGCAGATCCTATCAGGAGAAGAGGATGGAAAAAACCCAGTGAGTTCAGCCTTTTCCAGGTCTTATCACTCCATGTCCTGTCCTCTGAGCCATGAGACCACATTTTCCTCAGCTGACTCCTTGTGCTGCCCTTGAACTGACAGAAGGCTTTCTGGTTGCTGTCCCCATCCCTAGTACACCCAGGCCATGTGTCCATCTTCCTCCTTGACAGCTTGCTCCCTCTTCCACCCCTGTGCAATGCCTTCTGCTGTTTGAACTCTTCAGCCAGAAGATCCCTGCTCATCCCCACCAGCCTCCAGCCAGGCCCTGCTCGACTCCCAGGCTAGCAGACAGATGTGCTTCTGGGCTTTCATGCTGTGGTCCCTGAAGATCCAAGAGGGCTCCATGGACCTTGGCTCTCCAGGATTGCGCCAAGCAGGTCTTGAACAAACTGAAATCCGCTCTTCTGTACCCCAAGGCTGAGATTCTTCTGTTTGTCTTTTTTCTCTGCCATGGTCACTGCAGCCATGGCTGCCCTCAGCATTGACATCCTCATCCAGTTCTGCCTGGTTTGTGAGTAACAAAGTCCAGCCCTAGTCAGTCATCAACTGCCTGTGTCAAAAAAGAGCGGGGTGAGGCAGGTGAAAGGGACCTGTCTGTGTGCTGGCTCTGAGGACACCTCTGTTATAGCCACCCAACCTGCTGCAGCAGGCAGGAGGACAGGCCACGCTCATGGACGCCCTGCTCAGCCCTATCTCCTCTGGAGCAGACCTGACAGCAAGCAGCACGTACCTCCTTGCCCAGGTCTCCTTGAGTCCCACGTTCTGCCCCTGATGCCCAGACACAACACGGGGATCACCCGCAGGCTTGCTTTGGCCGCTCCACCTTCCCCAAAGTTGCACTTGATGTATTATAACCAGGCAGAAGGTTTTTCATAGCGTGCTGCAAGAGTCCGTAGTGCGTGCACGGAGGTACAGTCTGAAGGTGGGTGGGTGTGCACAACAGAGCAGAGCTTTCTGGGACAGCACTAGCATCCTGCAGAGGTAATTGACCCTTTCTTTGCTTTATCCCTCCTTTCAGAAGGTCCCCTTGGGCCAAAGTAGGCTCAGAACCAGATCTGGGAATTCAGCTTGGATGGGGTTCACCTGGAAAGAAGAGCCCAGGAGGGAGCTAATACCCAAGCTGTGTGGGGGCTGACCAGGTTCCTGGAGGCCAAGACAATGAAGGAAGCAAGTGATTTAAAAGTGCTGGGAGGAAAAATTACACTGAAGAAGGGTCAAGACTCCCTGTCAGCTGTAAGAGGAGCTTGTACAAGGAAGAGTGGAAAGACGCCCAAACAGCTGTTGGCTAAACAGGGAGAGCCAAATCCCAGGTGGAGTCCATGGGATGTGGGAATGCACCAGAAAGAGAAACTCCATGCTGTCCATGAACACCGGGAATGCTTTTTTAATAGTCACAGGTGGCATTCAGATTCCCTGATGCCCAAAACTGACATGTAGGAGTTTCAGGGTCCAGACCATGGCCTTTGAGGTGGTTAAAGCAGGATGCAATGAGCTTCAGGGGCGATGTAGAGCCACCTGAGGCAGTGCTCCCCTTGCAGTCAATGGGGTGGATGTTCACCTGACTTGTCTTTGCTGGTCACATAAAACACAGGAGGTTTTGTGCCCCATAAACACCTGCTGTCTCATCTGCTGATACGATACCGGACAAGAGATGCTAAGATCATTGAGGTTCAGAATAGACCTTGGGAGGTCTATAGAAAACCCCTCTGCTCAAAGCGGGGTCAGGTGTAGGTCAGACCTGGTTTCTCAGGGATTGGACCATCTGAGTCTTGAAAACCTGCAAGGACAGAGGACTTCACAGTCTCTCAGGGTGACCAATGCTTGCCTCATGGTGAAAAAGGTGAGTCCCCCACTTGCTGTGAGGTGCCCCTCAGCCATCCCTTCTCCAGGCTGAACAAGGGCAGCTTCATCAGCCTTTCCTCACAGGGGAAATGATCCCGCTCCCGGACCATCTTCGGGACCCTTCGCTAAACCCACTCCAGCTTGCCGGCCCCTTTGCAGTCCTGGGGTTCCCAAAACCGGACACAGTGGTCTGGATGTGGTCTAACAAGTGCCAAACAGAGGAGGGGAGTCCCTCCCCTCCATCTTCTGGCCATGCTCCTGGTCACACAGCCCAGGGCCCTGCTGGCCTCCCTTGCTGCCAGGGCACGTGGCTGCCTCCTGTCCAGCTCCCTGCCCACCAAGACCCTTCCCCCAGAACTGGTCCCCAGCCAGGCAGCCCCCACCCTGTGCCATCGCCAGGCTGAGTCCCCTGCAGGGGTAGAAACTGGCACTTGTGCTATTTCGTGAGGTTCCTGCCAATACGTGCTCTCCTCCTCCTTGAGCCCTTTCGCTGAGCAGAGCCCTGGGAGACCTTTTTACCAACGTCTAAGGCACTGAAGGCATTGAGTCCCTCAGCTCCGTCTGGGTCTGCTGGTATGACACACACCCCCATCATTCATCTTCCCTGTTCATCCTTTTACTGCAAACACAGGGACTGAAGCTCTCCATTTTGCTCTCGATGCTGCCTGCACTCCCCATCAGCTCCAGCTGAGCTTTGGCTTTCCTAAACACATGTCCGCATGCTCAGGCCACATTTCTAAATTCCTCCTTCCTAGCCTGTCCCTGCTTCCACCTCCTAATCTTTGTGTGGTGGCTCCCATCTGTGACCCATCCCTGCACCAGCGCAGCCCAACTGCCCAACACGTGCTCCCAGGGCCCCCATCATCAGACGCTGCACAGGATGGTGTATGTATGGGGTGGGGAAACATCCTCCACCACAAATCCCCACGCCAGACCTCCATGTCCATCCTCACCAGCTCTCCTTCTTTTGTAGCCCACCAGTGCCCAGCCCCGGCCAAGACCCTGCCGTGTCCCATACAAGGGCTCCCAGACAGCCCTGCTCTGGGGTCTGCCAAGGTCTGGGCAAGGCAGGAGGCTGGGGCAGGGCTGGCCGTTTCCCGAACACAGGCACCAAGACCAACAGCAGGAAGGAGATGGCCACAGAGTAAAACCACCAATAACTGGGTGAGTGACCAGTGCTGGAAGTGGCTGATGGGAGAGGCTGGGGGGGTGATGAATGCCCTGGAGCACCTTCTCAGTCTCTCCATGCCACCAAGGGCACAGACCAGGCTCCTTTCTCCTGCACCTGCATGTCTTGGCTCCCTACCAGGAGACTGGGCTCTGCACCACACACCCACTGGAGCATGTCCCCACCCTGCATGGTCAAATGTCTAAGCAAATAGTGGTGCTGTCATCTCCTGAGCATTTTCCAGCCCAGCCCTGCTCCTCCCCACCTCTTCCCACCTCCCTTGCCTGCTCCCCAGCCCAATCTGGGCTGGCCCCACAGCAGTGCCCACCACAGGGTGCTGCAGAGCTCTGGGCATTAAGCCCACAGCCCCAGCCCCTCTGAAGGGCACAGCAGCTGCTGGGGGGGAGAGGGGGGTCTTAGCCTCCCCATCAGCCCCCGGGCTGGAGGCTCACCATGGCATGAGGAAAGGGAGGTTAATGAAACTGCAGGACTCCCGGCCTCAAGTCCAGAAGATCCCCCCACAGCCTAACCGTGCCCTCTGGTGTCAGCCCCTCTCCCCACACCAGCACAGGAGTCCTGGCCAGGGGACAGAGCACCCTGCCCCGAGTGGGTGCCTGCAGAAAGAGGTTTCTCTTTCTCACTGGTTCCTCCCTGCAGGTACAGAAATGCTCCCTTTCTCTTCTCCAGAGTTATCCCTGCTCTCCAGAGAGCCTTTCCCCAGGTGAGCACATCTGCACTGGCCTGGCTGGCTGTTCCTTGTTCCCACCCCATGCTCCCTGCAGGGCCCCAAGCTGGCAGTGCTGCTCTGCAGAGTGAGGGGGCTGTGGTGCCCTGGGGCCATGGGGTGACCCTGCACTGGCCATGCTGCTCAGGGTGGCAAGCAGAGCCAGCCGGAGGAGGTCACTGCTTCTGAGCCCCTTTCCATCTTCCCTGGTGGCTCAGTAGCCAAGGACAGTGCTTGGTAGGACAATGGGGCATCTCCAATGGCACTAAGGGCAGGGGAGGGCTGCACTAGATCCAGCCCACAGGCTTTCCATCAGAGTGTGAAGAACCACTGTCTAGTCGTACATCCCTTTGCCTTCTGGCTCCTCACAGCCTCTCCTGGCATTGCAGAGCCCTTGTCAACCTATGGTCTCCTCAGGTTCACATTTCCTCTGCGAGACTCCTCTTTGGATTGTCATTCATTCCATGAGGTGCCACTCACTGCCCACCCAGACTCACACTGTCCCTGGAGATGCCCTGACTTCTCCTGGCAGCTCCCGATTCCTCTCCAGGATGGCATCTGCCATCAGCCCCACTGCAGGTGGGACAGTGCCTGGCAGATAAGTCAAAGACCCGTTGCTGTCTGAGTTGACATGTGCAACCAAGAAGGGAGGTCTTCATCCAGCCCTTGGTCACAAACAGATCCCCCTGGCACTCTGAGCTTGTCCCTCAGAATCCATCAAGAACCCCAGAAGAGCCAAAGTCCTTCTGAGAGAGCAGCTTCTTGGGTCTATTCCTGAGACCAGATTTGGAAGGGCTGGCCAGCCTTCTGGCCCTGTTCTCAGGAGCCCTTTTGGTTATGGTGGTGCTAGTAGAGAGGCCAGCTCTGACAGAGTGGTTCCCATGGCCCGCCCGTGCCTTCAGCCACAGGGATGGCCCTGTAGAGACAGAAGACCTGTCACAAATTACACAAGACCTTACGGGTGACACAATGGCAAGGATGGCAAGGACACAGCAGGACAGCGAGGAAGTGAGGGGAGGCCAGCACTGGAAAGGCCGTGTTCCGCTGTTGGCCGTGGTCATGGCTCCAGGGAAGCAGCAGCCCCGACTCACAGGCAGCAGAGAGGGAGTGCCCACCGAGGCATAGAGGGGCAGCCCCAATGACCACCGAGGTTGCTCCTCCATGGGGCAGCTGGGCATTCGCTTCCTGAACCTCTCCGGCACACTGGGGCTGCTCCCCCAGCTCCAGAGGAGGTGTGGGAGATAGGAACTGAGGCAAATAATTTTCGACTGCTTTCTTTATTGAGTTTATCTAAAGAGAGAGCCTGGATCACATGTACATGAGGTATTTGGGTCAAGAAAAAACAAGTAGAAAGCCAAGAATAATAACATCACAGGTACAAAACAAAAAACAAAATGCAAAAAGAAAATACCACAACAAGAAAGGAAAAACTAAACATACGAAGAAATGTTAGTTCTGGCTTTTCCTGAGATACAGTGGAAGCCCTAGTGGGATAATGGGCACCTTATTAGTCTGAAGTCGAGCATATTCAAATACTTTCCACAGGGCTTCTATGATTTCCTTGTTCCTCACGCTGTAGATGAGGGGGTTCAGTGCTGGAGGCACCACCGAGTACAGAACTGCCAGCACCAGGTCCAGGGATGGGGAGGAGAAGGAGGGGGGCTTCACATAGGCAAAGATGCCTATGCTGACAAACAGGGAGACCACAACAAGGTGAGGGAGGCATGTGGAAAAGACTTTGTGCCATCCCTGCTCAGAAGGAATCCTCAGCACGGCCCTGAAGATCTGCACATAGGACAACACAATGAAAACAAAACATCCAAAAGCTAAAAAAGAACTTAATATAAGAAGCACAACTTCCCTGAGGTAGGATTCTGAACAGAAGAGCTTGAGGATCTGGGGAAGTTCACAGAAGAACTGGTCCACTGCATTGCCTTGGCAGAACGGTGGTGAAAATGTATTGGCTGTGTGCAGTAGAGCATAGAGAAACCCACTGCCCCAGGCAGCTGCTGCCATGTGGACACAAGCTCTGCTGCCCAGGAGGGTCCCGTAGTGCAGGGGTTTGCAGATGGCAACGTAGCGGTCATAGGCCATGACAGTGAGAAGAAAATACTCTGATGATATCAAAAAGAGAAACAGAAAGACCTGTGCAGCACACCCCCCATAGGAGATGGACCAGGTGTCCCACAGGGAATTGGCCATGGCTTTGGGCATGGTGGTTGAGATGCAGCCCAGGTCGAGGAGGGAGAGGTTGAGGAGGAAGAAGTACATGGGGGTGTGGAGGTGGTGGTCGCAGGCTATGGCGGTGATGATGAGGCCATTGCCCAGGAGGGCAGCGAGGTAGATGCCCAGGAAGAGCCAGAAGTGCAAGAGCTGCAGCTCCCGGGTGTCTGCGAATGCCAGGAGGAGGAACTCGGTGATGGAGCTGCCGTTGGACATCTGATCCCTTTGTTTAGTGCCAAAGGAGGAAAGCACACTCAAAAGCTGCATTGCCTTGCTGCCAGAGACTTACCGTGTCAAGGGCTGTGAAGATTTCTCCCCCAGTGAGCTCTCAGAGTCCTCCCACTCCCAGTTGCCTTTAACCTCTCTCTGCCTTGCTCGTCTCTTCTCAGTGCCTGCAGGCAGTGCCCTCAGCCCTGCCGTGCTTTGCAGAGGAGCTGCTCCTGGGCAGAGCTGTCTCTCTGCAGCGCTGCCTGCTTGCCATGAGCTCCCTCCATCCCAGGAGCCTGGCCCAGCTCAGCAGCAGAGGACCAGCCCAAGAGATTTTAATGACCCCTCTGGTGGGTTTTGGGGCTGAGTCCATGAATCTTACACACTGAGAAGAAGATGAAGAAACCTCTCAAGAAGTCAAAGTCTGATGTAAACTCCAGAGTTTCTTGGAGTGTTAATGGGTCCCACGGAGGATCGTTACCAACAAAGCCTCCCCAGGGGCTTGTTAAAGCAGAAAACTGGAGGGAGTGATGGCAGGTAGGTAAAGGCGAAGTAATGATGTGTTACATTAAGGCAAACGGACAAGCCCTGAAAAGAAGCCTCTGCGTAAGGAGATCCTGTCCCTCGCACATTGCTCTGGGCTCTTCCTATGGCAGTGTGATGTGGGGATGTGCAATGCCAAGTGCAAGACTGCGGCATGACCCTCCTGGTTGGGGCAAGGAGGTAATGAGGTCATCCTGAATAAGGTCAAGGTGTCTTCTGGTAGACCTTGGTTGCAGAGACAACAGCCATAGCCATGGTGACAAAGAGGTCATCTCTGTTGGAGGCTTTCAGCCTTGACACTGTCCTCAGCCATCTACACCACAGGCTGCCCTGCCATGCCCCACACCTGCACCTCTTCCTTTGAAGACTGTTGACATCCAATCCTCTTTCCAATTTCACCCCAATATCTCACCACCCTTCCTGACATCTCCCCATCCTCCCTGGCTGTTCCTTGACAGACAAGGCCATGGGCTGGTTCAGACTCGCTCTGGGTGCCCTCTTGTACCAGTTTCAGGCTATTCCTAGAGCAGCCGGAGCCTCCCCACCACCAGGCCAAAGAAGCCTGGGTCCCTCAGCCTGTCCACAAAGCGCATGTGCACTAGGCCCTTAACTCCATCTTGGCAGACGTCCTCTGAACACTCTCCATTTCTACCCCTCTTCTCCAAAATGGGGAGCTGCACACTGCGACACGCCTTTGTGTGTTGAGCCACACCGCTGCTGAGTAAACAGGGATGGTAACTCAAGTTGTCTGGGTGGCCACGCTCCTCCTAATGCAGCCCCATCTACAGCTGGCCTTGGTCATAGTGAGCATGCACCACTGGCTCGCTGGGCGTCCCTCATGGTGCCCAGGCCCTTCTCCTCAGGGTCACTGCTCAGCACATCAGGTCCCAGCTGGCACTGATGTATGGGGTTATTCTTCCCCCCAGGGCAGGACTGCCACTCCTCCTTGCAAAACTTCAAGGCATTTCTGTTGGTCAAATCCCAGAGTTTCCCAAGGTCCCCCTGGGCTCAAGCTCCATTTGGTCAGCTCTTCATGTTTGGGTGCAGATGGCTCACCCTGATGGGGATGTCTCTCACAAGATGACAGCATGAGGTGTTGCAGGGCACTACAGACAGTAAAAGGAGACACAAGTTTAGTTGCTGACCCATGTAGGAATTACCATGGCAACTGTCTCTGAAACACCAAAGGAGGGTACAAAGGCAGTGAACCTGGGAGTTCGGGAGAAAAGGTAAATGAGGATTGGGCTGTTTGTGGGTTAGGCTATGTTAGTGGAAATGTATACCTATGTAGACACTCAGACAATATGGATCCCTCCAGGAGCTGGTCTTAGATCCACCCTCTTACCAGGAGCTGGCCCCAGGATCCCCTCATACCCCCAGTTCCCCTATGCACAGCAAGCACACAAATACGCAAATGTCTCCCTCCAGCACAGAATCACAGAACCATTGAGGCTGGAGGGCAGCCAGCTTCCACCTTCCCTGTGCTTCCTTTCACGCTTGGTTTGAGGCAGGAGCTCCTTTCTCAGCCATGCCAGTCTCCTGCCAGCTTTGTGTGACTTCCTGCACATCCAGGTGGACCATTCTTGATCTTGAAGAGGAGTTCTTTGACCATCAAAGAGGTCTCTGTACCCCTCTGCTCTGCAGGGCTGTATCCCATTGGATTCTTCCAAGCAGGTCCCTCAGTAGGCCAGATCCTGATCTCCTGAAATCCTGCTCTTTGCCGCCTTCTCTTCTCCCAGGAGCTTCAACTCGACCTTCTCATCCCTGACTTCTACAGCCCTGACCAGCTCTTCCTTGGTGGTAAGTAGGAAGTCCTACAAGACACCTCATGTCACTGCCTCCTCAGTCACCCTGGTCACAAAGATCTCATCAAGGAGCTCCAGAAAGGTCCTGGGTGGCGAGTACCTCGCCATGGGTCCCCTTTCAGCAGGTATTCAGGTAGCCAAGTCCCCCATGAGTCCCACTGCAGTGGCTGGCACCCCATCCATACCAAGAGCAGACCACCTCCTCATCCCACAGGGTTTTGGGAAATGGAGGTTTTCCCTGCTTGTGGTTCTTTCCTAGACATCCCATGGAGAGTCTTGAACAATGCCCAAATGACCCCGAGACATGGAAACCCCCATCCTCAGTCAGCAAGGTCATCTTGGAAGGCTCTGCCATTGACCCACCTGGGGAGTCCCACACCCAGGTCTGTGTTCCAGCAGCTGGAGCAGGGCTGCCAACATCTGGGACACCAATGTTTGGGTGCGTGCAACAGGCAGGACCATGGCCATAGGGATACCTGTGCTGGGTAGAGTGAGTGCCTAAGACAGACCTGGGTCTTCTGCTGGACACACTGCTGGGCTGGAGGAGGTGGACTGGCTTCCTGCTTCCCATCGGCAGCACGAGACTCACAGGGCCTGCCAACCATAGGTCTCACTGCTGCAAGAGCTTAGGAACTCGTGGAGGAGCAGCTGGGTGCAACTTGGCAAAGCAGGCTCTATGTCCTTGCCAGGCTTGGCTTTCCACCCCATACCTGCTCAGGTTGATCAGGTTACCATTTTGCAGCTGCCACCAGCATCAGGTGGGCAGCAGTGAGGACCCCCAGCTCCTACTTCAGTTAGGGGAGCAGTCTCTGGAGGCAAGGCATGTTGTGGCAGAAAAAGGCCAACAAGGTGTCTAGGAGTCACTAAAGCCAAGCGTGAAAGGAAAAATTGCCTTCATTTTTGACAGAAAGAAAAATAAAAGCAAGTTCATTTGGAGTTGAAGTGTGGGTGAGATCTTAACTAGAGCCAAGAGTGAGTGTGAATGTTATCCAGGAAAAGAAAATTCCTTCAGGTGCACTGGATCAAAACAGTTCACTCACAGAATCGCAGAATCAGGCGAGAGCTGGGCTTGGGAAGGATCTCTGGAGACTCTCTTGTCCCACTCACCTGCTAAACCCCTCTTCAGCTCATGTGCCTGAAGGGTGGTGGGATCTGCTGAGCTATGGCTGCTCATGGGCCCCTCATCCTCCCAGTCTGGCCTCACGCAGGAGGAGGGGCTCCCATCGGCCCTTGGACACGCTCCTGCACTCCCAGAGCTGCACGCTGTGAGCTGCCAGGGGCACTTGCTTCCCCACAGCCCAGCAGCCCCAAGATGAACCCCGGGTGATGGACGTAGCTCTGCCAAATGCACCCACAGCTGGGGCACATCTGGAGCAGGGCTCTAGGTGTGATCAGAGATTGAACCAGGGAGGCCCCTCCCAGGAATGGCTGCACGGAAGGACGCTGAGACAGATGTATACACTTCATGTGGGCAACTACTCCCATCACGCGTTCCACATTCTTCACCTACCCCTAATGGGAACCCTTTGCACACAAAGGGCCGTGATCAAAATGGATCTCTGGATGTGGGAGGACCATCTCTGTGTGCCAGCTGGTCACAAAGTGATACGTCAGCTGGAAGCGCAAAGACATGGGTACATCGTTCCTGGAAGACTTGTGAGGAAATGGAGGGAGCACCGGGCTGTGTCAGCCCCCACTCTCCACTCCCTGCATGCACTGGGAAATGGAGAAATGGGTTGAAGTGAGAAGGGATCTGGGCCCAGTTTAGACAAGCACAGGGTCATACCGTCCAGATGAACACAGGAGATCAGGAACAAGTCCATGGATGGAGACTTGTGCTGTGTTGCATGGTGCCACAGGATGGGGCTGGGATGCGAGGTCCTACTTTCATGAGCCCTGTGGAGAGAGGTGGACCAAGAGCCTGCCTGTACGTGGGGAGAGGGAAAGTCTTCTTCAATGTCAGCAAGGATGAGACTCCCAGTGCCGTGAAGAATGAAATTCTTCTCTCTTAGCTTCAGAGGAACAATGCCAGGCTCAAAACAGAGGTACTTTGGCCTATTTTAGGTGCCTTAACATAAGTCCCTCCATGGCACAGCCAATTCTCAACAAGCTTCCCCTTCCTTCTGATGCCACTTCTCATAGCTCCTAAATCTGTTTTCCTGATTATTGGAGTGGATAACTCAAACTCCAAGCTCTGATGCTGGCATTTGCCTTGCACTCCTCTCTTGGGAATTTAAACCCCACCATCTGCTGTTCACTGCAGCCACCTGACACCGACCCACTGTGGAAGAGCTCACATACCCATGGTTCCAAGTGCCTATGGCTCTGTCTCAGATATTGGCTCCAGAAGGTCACGAGAGGCCACCTCAAGCCTCTCATCTAGCTGGGTCCATTCCTGGAGGAAAAGAGAAGTGGCAGGATTTGACAGTCCTCTTCCCATGGTGCTTCCCCCTGCATCAGCACCCTCATCTCACTCACAGGTGGGGATAGATCATCTGCTGGGCAACCAGCTCAAGTTCCAGATGCCCCCCATCTTCTCTGGGAACTTGCTTCTTTTAGCCAACAGCCATTGCTGGCTCTTGCTCCACCTGCTCTCAACCCAACCACAGCTTCATCGCCCTTCTCACCATCAGCACCTTCTGTTCCTTCCAGAGTCCACTCTTGCCTCCCTGAGAGCCACTCCCAGATGATCAACAGCCTCTGTAACAGTGGCTGTAGGGGAGAGGGAAGGAAGGCATGAAGGTAGGCACTGACCTCGTGCCACCAGGAATTGTCTTCTTTGTATCAGCCCTTAGGAAGCCCTGCTAAAGCATCTCCCAAATTGAGTGCTGGCAGGACGCTCTCCTGTAGACACCTGGTTTGAGCCTCCTCCTGACTTCTGCACCCCTGGGCTGGGTGCTCTGCCTGCCACTGCACGATCAGGCCACTCTCCTACACAGAGGCAGAGTTCCCTGGCACACTTCTACACACAACCATCTCTACCTCATGCCCTGCCGCTCTTTGGAAAGAAACACCTCTAGGATTTGCAGACATGCTTCAGGCCTGCCCATTGCTGTCACCCTCACTCCTCTGGATATCCACAGAGTGCTGGGGGGTGCTTGGGCTCCTCTTCAATGAGGCCATAACCAGAGTGTCCACACAGGTCTCAGGACAACAGGTGACACCATCCAGGCCCCAAACACACCCACAGTAGGTCCTCGACTTCACAGTGGTAGTTGGTGTAAGGGCCAATTCTCACTCCCTGCTGTACTACTCAGGGCTGTGTAAGCACTATTAGAAAATGTAGCTCCAGCTCCCCACCTGGTTCTGCTTCCTGGGCTGCCTCCATAGTGAGGCTCCCATGCAACTATTGCACATGATTGTGAAACAACCCACAGCATGCAGGATGCCTTTGCATGGATTGGATGAAACATCTGTGCTCCTGGGATGCAGCAGTCACCTTGGGCTGCAGGTTCCTCTCCTCCTGCTCTTCCTGATGACCCACACCATGACCCTGGCTGCAAACCTCTCCACTATTGTGCTGGTGGTTGTTGATGGGCATCTCCACACCCCCAGGTACCTCTTCCTGGGACACTTGTCCTGCTGTAGCTCCACCACCCTGCCTAGGCTACTGTCCTGACAGGGGACAGGGCTGTTTCCATCTGCTGCTGCATCCTGCAATTCTCCTGCTTTGTTTCTCTCACAGGAGCAGAGTGCTCACTCCTGGCTGTGATGTCCTCTCATCACCACGTGCCTGGCTGCAGACTGCTGCTCTATGCAGCCCTGAGGAGGGCCAGATCCTGCCTGCAGCTGGCAGCTGGGCCATGGATCAGTGGGGCCCTGGCCATGGTGGCCAACAGCTCCTGGCTGTCAGGCATGGTCTTATGTGGCCCCACTGACTTCCACCACTCCTTTTGTGAGTTTTGCCTTCTCCATTCTCTGTATTTACTTCATTTCCATTCTTTTCAGGGACATCTTCAACTAGGTCGGATTGCTCAAAGTCCCGTCCAAACTGACCTTGAGCGCTGCCAGTGATGGGGCATCCACAACTTCTCTGGGCATCCTTTTCCAGTGTCTCACCACCCTCATTATGAAAAATGTCTTCCATATGTCCCATCTAAATCTACCCTCTTTCAGTTTAAAACCATTGCCCCTGTCATTACTGGCCCTGCTAAAATATCACTCTCTCTTATAAGACTCCTTCATATATTGAAAGGCTGCAGTAAGGCCTCCTTGGAGCCTTTTTGTCTTTAGGCTGAACAATTCCTGGACTTTAGTAAAGCTTTCGGCACTGTCTCCCAGAGTATTCTCCTGGAGAAGCTGGCGACTCATGGCTTAGACAGGCGCACTCTTCGCTGGGTAAAAAACTGGCTGGACAGCCAAGCCCAGAGAGTTGTGGTGAATGGAGTGAAATCCAGTTGGCGGCCGGTCACAAGCGGAGTCCCCCAGGGCTCAGTTTTGGGGCCGGTCTTGTTTAATATATTTATCCATAATCTGGATGAGGGGATTGAGTGCTCCCTCAGCAAGTTTGCAGACGACACCAAGTTGGGCGGGAGTGTTGATCTGCTGGAGGGTCGGAAGGTTCTGCAGAGGGATCTGGACAGGCTGGATCGATGGGCCCAGGCCAATTGTATGAGGTTCAACAAGGCCAAGTGCCGGGTTCTACATTTTGGCCACAACAACCCCAGGCAATGTTACAGGCTTGGGGACAAGTGGCTGGAAAGCTCCCCCGCAGAAAAGGACCTGGGGGTGTTGATTGACAGCCGGCTGAATATGAGCCAGCAGTGTGCCCAGGTGACCAAGAAGGCCACCGACATCCTGGCCTGTATCAGAAGCAGTGTGGCCAGGAGGAGTAGAGAGGTGATCGTGCCCCTGTATGCAGCACTGGTGAGGCCACACCTCAAATCCTGTGTTCAGTTTTGGGCCCCTCACTACAAGAAGGACATAGAGGTGCTAGAGTGTGTCCAGAGAAGGGCAACGAAGCTGGTGAGGGGTCTGGAGCATAAATCTGATGAGGAGCGGCTGAGGGAGCTGGGGTTGTTCAGTCTGGAGAAGAGGAGGCTGAGGGGAGACTTCATCACTCTCTACAACTCCCTGAAAGGGGGTTGCAGAGAGGTGGGTCCTGGTCTCTTCTCCCAAGCGGCTAATGACACGACAAGAGGAAATGGCCTCAAGTTGCGCCAGGGGAGGCTCAGGCTGGATATTAGGAAAAATTTCTTTACTGAGAGAGTGGTAAAACACTGGAACAGGCTGCCCAGGGAGGTGGTGGAGTCACTCTCACTGGGGATGTTCAAGGAACATGTGGACGTGGCATTGTGCGACATGGTTTAGTGGGCATGGTGGTGTTAGTTGATGGTTGGACTTGATGATCTTACAGGTCTTTTCCTGCCTTAGTGATTCTGTGATTCTGTGAATTCTAACGCTTGCAGCTTTTCTTCATAGGAGAGGTCTTCCAGTCCTCAAATCATTTTTTGTGATGCTGCTCTTGACCCGCTCCAACAGCTCCATGTCTTTATTGTGCTGAGGCCCCTAGAACCAGACACAGTGTTTCAGATGAAGTAGTATGAGATTGGAGTAGAGAGGGAGAATCCCCTCCCTCTACCTGCTGGCCATGCTTCTTTTGATGCAGCCCAGGGTATGATTGGCTTTCTGAGCTGCAAGTGCACATTGCCAGCTCATGTCCAATTTATCACGCACCAGCGTGCCCCAGTCCTTCTCCAGAGGTTGCTCTCAATCCAGTCATCAACGAGTCTGTATTGATACTGGGCTTTGCCCCGACCCAGGTGCAGGGCCTTGCACTTGGACTTGCACTTGCACTGTTGACCTTCACGAGGGGCGCATGGGTCCCATTTACCAATTACTTAAACAACTGAATGTTTCTTTCCCATGGTTTAGGGTCTTGACTATCATTTTTCCCCTGGCATATATCCCTTCAGATCATGAATTCCACCAGGGTATCATCCCTGCAGCCCAGGCTCCCACTAATCTTGGCCTCTCCAATACGTTTTTCTGAGTTGGTGACCGGGCTAAGGAGTTGGGTTTGGGTTTAGGCTGCAGGCATGTGCTGAGTGTTTCTGCTTTGGCATTCATGTTCAGGGAAGGGCTAAAGATGAGAGCTCCAGCTTAGGTACTAGGCTTAGGGTACAGGCAAAGGCTTAAGGTGAGCTGCACAGTGCCACGTCTGAGAGGCAAGGGTGGGTAGGCACTCTGCCTGTATCAGCCCTTGTTGAGACCAGAGGGAAACCTCAGCTGCTGAAGACCAAAAGCACCATCATTGTGATGGTCTAGGGATCAGCACGGGGCCCCTTGGCTTGACAGGGCACATCCAAGGGGCTACCTGACAAAGGACGCCTCTGTCTCCTTTCTTTGTCATCCTGAAATCCCTGCCTCTGGTTTTCTGCTCTAATCAGCCCCCAGGGAGGCACGCTTCAATTTCCTGAAGCAGCTTCATCACCCACAGCCCTCGGCAGGCCCTACTAAACCTCCAGGGCTCTTGATTCCTGCCATGGCCCTCTGCGCTCACTGACTCTCCCCTGGGAGCTTGTTAGTGTGCAGCAACTGTAAGGAGTTTAGTCTTGCATCTCAATTTCGGCATGCTTGCAGAGGGACTACCAGGAGAGACCATCTTGCAGGAAGGCTTTTGCTAAGTGTGATGATGTTAACAAGCACCTGATGCCACACAGGTTCATTTTTTTCTCAGTCCTAACTCAGGAATGCTTTGAACATTGACTGTAAAATGTTCCCACAAAGCACCCCAAATTCATTTGCCGGAGGTGGGCATGGGATGAGGAGGCACAGGCAGCCAGGTAGATGTGACCACAGGGGGAGGGGCAGGGAGATCTCTAGAAACATGAGTTGTTGACAAGGCTCTGGGATGGAAATTTGGCCAAGAATAAGGCAAAGTTGATTGAATCTGCCAAACTGTCTCTTTAGCCAACTCACTAATTGTCTGTATATTTATCATTTCTTATCTGTCTGCCAAACATATTTCTTTTATGGTCGTTCAGTGCTTGAGGAAGGTGGACCTTATTGGAGGCTTGGACTTGGCATACAGTTGAGGAGTCCATTGGGTCTTTTCATTTTTTTTTTTCCACCCTTTACTTCTGTTTGTTTAAAATTAATAAGAATCCTCTGTCAATTTACAGGCAAGTCTCAGGGTAAATCGGGTGGGAATTGGTGCAAAGGAGCTGTAACACTCAGCTGCAGACTTCAGTGTGGAAGTCTGATGTAGGAAAAGAATGCAAGTGCCAGGCGGCCCCTGAGAGAAATGGTGGGACCGGGGAGGTGGGGAGGAAAGGTGCCCGTACAGTGGGGGACCTCGGGAAGACAGCTGCTGCTACCTCTCCAGACCTCCTTAGGAAACCTTCTACATCAATATCAATTGGAGAAAGCTGCTATCACTTCTTCTGTAGATTTAAAAATAATTTTAAAACACTTTAAAAGTAAAAAAAAAAAAAAACACTTGCTTTTTTATTGAGTTCTGATTGAAATCTTCCACTTTAATTAGACTCCTGAGACCTTTCCAATTAGCTGTACAAGTCTAGAAGCTGCTATCACTTCTTCTGTAGAATGAAACAATAATTTAAAAACCCTTTAAAAGTAAAAAAATAAAAGAACCTAACCGCTTTTTTACTGAGTTCTGATTGAAATATTCCACTTTAATTAGACTCCTGAGACCTTTCCAATTAGCTGTACAAGTCTGGAAACCCTGAAGAAATTTATGGAAGTGATGTGCCTCATTAGGACTTTCTGCACTTTAACGAGCCCCATGGGGTATTTGGTGCTGAGTCCATGAGCCTCAGATACTGAGAGGAAATTGAACAACCTCTCAAGGAGTTAAAGTCAGAAGCAAAAGCCAAAGCATCTTGAAGCATTAATTGGCCCCTCTGAGGGCCATTACAGACCAAGCCTCCCATTGCATTTGTTTGAGTAGAAAATTGGAGGCTGTGATGACAGGTAGGCAAAGGCACTGTGCAGGGGGATCTGATGCTGAGTAAAACTTGATCTATTTTATCATGGCAAGTGGTCAGCCCTGCGAAGGGGGATCCTGTCCCTCGCCAAAGAGCTCAGGGCTCTTCCTGGAGCAGTGTGATGTGGGGTGGGCAATGCTGAGAGAAGGTACCACACCTCCCAGCCTCCCTGGGGGGGTGCAAGGAAGTAAGGAGGCCCCAGTTCCATGAGACTAACATGTCTGCTCTCAGGCCCTTGTAGCAGAGCCAGCTGCCATAGCCAAGGGGACAAAGACCTGCAGGCTGTGGACACCAAACTTAGGTCCTCACCTTGCACCCACCGTGGCATCTCCCTGCCTTTACTGATATCTCTTCTTCCTCCCTGCCTGTGCCTTGAAACACAAAGCATTGCGCTGATCCAGGCTCCCTCTGCATGACCTCTGGCACCACAGCACTACCCTTCAAGGCACATCTCTTTCTCTTCCTGTCCAGCCTCAGCCTCCCAGGCTGCACTTTGTCATGCTTTTCCTTTCTCATGTGGTTTCCCACTGCAAAGGAAAGCTCCATCATCTCTGAAAACACCCTGAAACCACCTGAAACTCCTAATTTCAGGCTACTTTCTTACTCACGCACGAGCCTCCACATCACCAGGGCAAGGAAGCCCAGGTCCGTCAGCCTCTCCACACAAGTCATGTGCTTCATGCCCCCTTAAACCCGCCTTTGCAGGCATCCTCTGGACACTCTCCTGTTCCTTCCCACTCTTCAGAATGGAAAGCCCCACAGACTCTTGCAGGTGTGGCCACGCCAGTGCTGGTTTGAGGGGGATGATGACTCCCCGTGTCTGGGTGGTCATGCTACAATGCAGCTCCGTATGCAGGAGCTGCCTGTATTGATGGTGAGCCTTTCCCAGTGGCTCATATGGCATCCCTCATAATGCCCAGGGCCTTCTCCTCAGAGTCCAGTCCTGTCCCACTCTGCCCCTTCTCCTTGTAAAACTTGAGGAGGTTTCTGCTGGCCCAATCCCCAAGTGTCTCAAGGGCCCTGTGCACTGAAGCTCCAGCACATCAGCATTCAAGGCATGTGTGCAGATGGCTCATGAGGAGTCATGGTTCCTCTAACACGACAGCAACTTGAGTCGAGGTGGGACAGCACAGGTAAGAGAAAGAAATGCGAGTTTAATGCAAGTGATGATGAAGGTGGGAAGTACCGCTGTAACACTAAGCCAGCTAATCCTCAATCACACTGAACCTCACAGGAACTTCACAACGAGCAGTGAGGTTGACCTAGATCTACGTGCCTCACATGGGCACTACCACTCCTCCCTTTTCAACTACACGATCAAGTTTGGGGACAGCAGCAACAAAAAGCAGCATTTGGTGCTTTCCAAAACTTGCAGCAAGCTCCTGCCAGCAGGCAGCAGAGGGGCACGGATGCAGAAGCCACCCTGACAAGAACGTTGTGTGTGCTGACAAAATTTTTTGGTTGAAGGCAGACGGTGGCAAGGGCTGAGTAGCTTGTAACGACAGGTAGAGCACAGACTGACTCTTCCAAGACTAGTTCGTGTTACTACAAAGGACAACACGAAGGAAATGTGTGCTAGCAAATGGCCTGGATCATTAGCGTTCCGAGCTTTTGGTTCCAGAGGATGAATGATCCATCCGGTTGACAGGGATGTGCGTGACAGATGCAGAGGGCAGTGGGGCCCATAAAAACTTGCCTACTTGGCAAAAATGCTTGCAAGGAGCCAGTCTTCCCAAGAAAGGCAATCTGCAAAGTCCTTTTTTGCACAGATGAGCACCTGAATGTCCAGGGTGCTGCTGTCCTGCTGAAGGATCACAGCAGGTCTTTCTGAAGACAAATAGTGTTACCTGAATCCAGATCTCTGCCAGACTGGCCCGATTATTTTATCAAAATACTGCTCTGATCACAGGAACCACCCAAGAGCAGATCAGACAATTGCCAGTAAACAAGCATCCCATTTAAGTATACTGCCCATATGCCCTACGCCTCTTTACTACTAAAGAAACAATTTAACATTGGACCTATGAGGTCAATGAGTTCATCAGCTCAAAGTCAGTGCAGAGTGTGTCCACGTACTTCTCCTCCTGCCCAGGAATCAGTCAAACAACAAACCTGTTTATTAAAAGCAGGATGCAATTTCCATATAAGCAGAACTGAACACTCTTCTGTCTGTTCCAGAAACATGAAGAATGGTGGTGGTTGTTGTTCTTGTTGCTTTGTTGTGAACTAAAACTAAATGTTTCTTCTCTGAAATCAAAAGCAAACATGTGAGTGTGACCATTTCAGTGGAAAGGAACAGAAAAAAGACCTATGTTCAAAAATACCCAACTGACTTAGGAACTGGGAATCAGGTCATACAGGACCTGCATTCATTGAAAAATACAGAATATGTGCATACCATCTGCAGACTCCTTCAGTTTACTTCTACCTTTTCCTTCAGTTTACTTCTACCTTCTCCTTTCTTCTCATCCAGTTGAGGATACTACTAAGAGAAAGAGCTAATTTTGCCACCATGCGCAAACACGTGGAGAATACACACCTGCCTCAGCACTGGGAAGAGGACTGTCAAATCCTGCCACTTCTCTTTTCCTCCAGGAATGGGCCCAACTCGATGAGAGGCTTGAGGTGGCCTGTCGTGACCTTCTGGAGCCAATATCTGAGACAGAACCACGGGCACTTGGAACCATGGGTATGTGAGCTCTTCCACAGTGGGTCAGTATCAGGTGGCTACAGGGAACAGCAGATGGTGGGGTCTAAATTCCCAAGAGAGGAGTGCAAGGCAAATGCCAGCATCAGAGCCTTGGAGTTCACGATAGAAATTTTTGTCTTGTTCAAGGATCTCCTAAGCTGGATTTCATGGGAAAGTGCCTTGGAGGACAAAGGGGCCTCAGACAACTGCTTCATCTTCAAGGAGAACCATTTGAAAACACAAGAAACTTCCAGGCTTTTATGGCTAAAGGTGATCAGCCATGGCAGGAAGCCAGCACACTTTCTTATCCCCCCGTGCCATTGCAGTTGCCTGTGCCTGAGACTGCCCACTTGCCCTCCCCACAGGCACGTTTGCACTGGAAATCCAAGAAAATCCCAGCGCTCCTGCCCTCGAGTTGACATCTCCCCTGATTTGGTAGCCTGGCCAACCCCAGAGGCAGCAGCTGCCCAGTGCCCCTGTGTGCAGCTCAGGGCATGGGTCGCACCCCCTGAAGCCCCAGCTTCAGCAATGTGTTCCCCCTTGGCCTTTTGCAGAGCTGCTCGGTCTTCTTCCCGCTTTCCCTACTCCTCATCCTTCCACCCTCCTCATGCCCAGGGCAGAGCTTCCCCCAGGCTGGGCACTGCTTGAGTGATGCGGAGGGTCACAAGAAGGGCTTCATTAAGTGTGCTGGCAGCCAGCGGAAGGCAAAGAATAATGTGGGGCCACTGCTCAGAATAGGCTTGGAGAACAACTTAGGCAGGAGTTATGGCACATCAAGTCTGAGCGTCAGTATGCAACTGGTTTCTTCTTTGTTCATATCAGTGGTGGAGGTGGGTATCAGAGTTGTGCCTGTATGCACCCCCACTGCACCGAAGTCATTAGAGCCCAATACATTATTCTTCCTTTTTAAAATTATCTTTCTATCCGTGAGCCTTTCTGCATCCCTCACAGCTCCCACCCAGCAGAAATTGCTTTAGGATGCAATGGTCCCCCTTTGTACCAAGAAGAATCCTGGTGTGAGAACATCCTGCAGGTCTTGCCCATGCCCCCAGCACAGTGCGAGCTCATCTGCAGGGGGCATTCCCGGGCTGGCACTCGGCACATGCTGTGGGCTGAGGAGCATCACAGCCCATCTCCAAGGGCAGCCTGGTCAGGATCATGCAGAGAGGCCACAATGACCAGCTCCAGGCAGAGACACACACTGTGGGTGCCCATTGAGCTCAGAGAAGGACACACAGAGATACCTCATCACCCAGCACAGAGGGACTGTGGCAGTGCCCGTGGGGTGACTGTGGGCAGAGCAGGGAAGACCTCCTCAGCTGGGCCGGCCAAGTCCTGCTGCCCCACATGGCCCCACAGACCCATGGTGCAGGCACTGCATGGACCAGGGTGCATTCGGGGTGGGAAAATCTCTGCCCAGAACACTCCCCATGACAGCCATCAATGCTTCTTCCTCCAGCCGTGGCAGCCTCTCACCACTGCCTGTCCCTTCCCAACCCCAGTTGAATCCCATGTAGGGTTTTGCAACAGCCTCGCTGCAGGGTCTGGCAGCATCTGGGTCAGGAGAGATTGCACAGGGCTGGCCATGCCCCTGCACGCACTGAGCCCAGGAGGAAGATGGAGTTTGCCCTGCAGCAGAGTCCCTGCCCACAGCTGCTTGTACTGCCAGAGGTGGAAATGGCCTGAGTTCAGGGCTGGTTTTGGCCACTGTTCATGGGACAGGGTATCCAGGGACCATGGCACAGACCAGGTCCTCTCTTTTCTGCCTTTGATGTCTTGCGTCCTTCTCCAAAAGGCCTGGCTGTGCACCGCGATCACACTGCTGTGTGCTCCCACCCTGCACACTCACACAGCTCAGCTAGCAGCGCTGTTTTCTGCTCCCAACATATCTTCCAGCCCAGCCCAGCCCCTCCCTGGCTCTCCCCACCTCCCCTGCAGCACGACTGCGGGCACAAAGAGGACGCAGGAGTCGTCTGCTCAGGTCTGTGCTGGGAGCAGGGGCGTGAGGCAGGTGCCTGGGGAGGCCGGGACGTGGGGAGAGCCGGGAACTGCCAAGGCTGTCCCTGGCTGCCCCTGAGCCACTGTCTGAGTCCGTCCTGGGAACACGCATGCACAGACTCCCTCGGTCCCACTGCGGGTCTCTGGGGAGCTCAGCCATCCCCAGCGGTTAACGGGGAGGGCAAGGATTTCTGTCCATGCTTGCAAGGGGGAGTTGTTAGCTGTGCCCCTGCCTGGCTAAGGGCCTGGGGGGTGAAGAGGCTTCTCTACGCCCACAGCCCCACACCAGCCCCTTCCCCCTCTGTGCCCTTCTTCCAGAGTTTGTGGCCCTGAGGTTGGAGAACAGCAGCAGCTGCTCCGGGCGCCTGCAGGTTTTCTACAACGGGACGTGGGGGAGCGTTTGCTCCAACTCAATGACTCCCGAAACTTGGTCGCTGGCATGCAAAGAGTTGGGCTGCGGGGATGGAGGGTACCTGCATACACCCCCGCTCTACCACAACTTCTCTGGTCCCACCTGGTTGGATCGTGTGGAGTGTGGGGAGAGAAACAGCTCCTTCTGGCAATGTCCCTCCACTCCCTGGCACCCGCAGTCGTGCGATGACCTGCGAGATGAGACCCACATCACCTGCAATGGTAATTCTGAGCTACCTGGGCACCAGCACCACCTCAGCTCCAGTTCCCTGCTAGGCACAGTCAAGCGTAGGGACAAGGCCCACAGCGGGCTTTTGCTTTGCGTGCCAGACCCTGCTGCTTCTGGGGACACAAATGGGACTTCAGCTCTCAGAGCCACTCACATTCCCCAGGTTCCCTTTGGGGCTGAGCTGTCAGGGTGCCCCACATTGCCCTCCGTGTCCCCTGAATGACCAGGGTTCAGCTGCTGCCGTGAGTGAGGTGGCACGGGGAGGCACGAGCAGAGCTCAGCCCCACTCTCTGCTGCATAACCCCCTGCAGCAGCCCCTTCAGCCCAGCATTTCCTTCTGCAGGGAGACGGCCAGAAACACCCCCGACCCTAGGGACCCTGTGCCCAAACTCCACAAGCTGCACAGGTAGCTGCTCCTCTGCATGCCCCTCTCACCTGGCAGGGCTCTGCCTGCTGTCCCGCTGCCCTGGGAGCTCTCTGCCTTCTCCAGACAGGGAGAAGATTCGTGCCGTGGGAGGCGAGAACAGCTGCTCAGGCAGAGTGGAGATCTGGCACCGCGGCTCCTGGGGGACAGTGTGCGACGACTTCTGGGACATGCGGGATGCCGAGGTGGCATGCAGGCAGCTGGGCTGTGGCCCCGCAGTGTCTGCTCTGAATGAGGCTGCATTTGGGGAGGGGACAGGCCCCATCTGGCTGGAGCAGGTGGAGTGCCGGGGGACAGAGCCGTCTCTGCAGGACTGCTGGGCCCGGCCTGGGGACAGTGGTGCCTGCCGGCATAAGGAGGATGCTGCTGTGAACTGCTCAGGTGAGCGGAGGGGCTGAGACCCCTCACAGGGGTATTGGCAAGGAGCCGGGGCAGGTGTTTACGCTGCTGGGTCCCATCATGGCCCCAGAGATCCTGAGAGCAAGGCCATCCCTGCAGATTATGGCAGCCTGTTCCCAAGTGGGCAGCAGCTTCTGTGGGGCTGGATGTCCTCCAGCGTCTGCCCAGAGGGCTCTGCAGCCCCCCGGGACATCTCCCAGGCTGGTTGTGCCATCCTGCCCACAGCCCAGAGCAGGGCCCTGGGCTCTGTCCCAGCCACCTTGAGCAGCCCGGCAGGAGAGGCAATTTGGGAGGGCTGTGTCAGGGATGTCTGCACGCGCATGCACGCGTGCACACGCACACACACGGCATGTGAGAGAGGAGGGTCCCTGGTACCCTCACACACATCCTCTCAGCCCAGCTCTCTTTCTCCTCCTCTGCAGCTGCACCCAGGACGGCAGCACCAACCCCCCGAGCAGGTAACCTGTCCTCCTCACCAGCGTTGCGACTTCTCGGGCTCAGGCTGTGACCCAGAGCCAGAGGGAAGGGGATCCTTGCTGGGGTGTGAAGCTCCCGAGAGGAGGCACTGGGTAGCAGTGGAGGGGGTTGGGGAGGGCTCTCATTTTCCCATCAGGGTGGGAGCTTTGCCATCACTCACCCCTGGGGTTCCCTACCCCCGCTGTAATGGGGGTCAGTACTGGGGTGCCCCGGCCCCCCACCTCTCCCGAGCCTGGTGCTGCCCTTTCTGTGTTCCTGCCCACGCAGATCCCACGCGGGGCCGTCCGACCGGCAGCAGGAGTGTCTCATTGCCCGTCATCATCTGCATCATCCTGGGAGCCCTTCTCTGCCTGCTCCTGGCCCTCCTGGCAGGGCAAGTGCGAAGCGCCAGGGCTGGGCGCAGAGGTGGGTCCTTTCCCCACGGTCCCAGGGGAAGATGCCTCCTGGCTGGGCCAGGGGTGCTGTGGGGTGTCAGTGAGTGGTACAGGTAAAGCTGAGGGGAGGAGAGTGTGTGCTGCCTGCTGTCCCAATGTCCCATTGATGGGCTGGCCATGGGCCGTCAGCAGCAAGGCGTCGTAGAGAGAGTGCAGACGTGGGAGGAGCCAGGGATGGGATGAAGAGAGAAATGGCAGAGCTGGGCTGGGGGAGATGGGAACAGAGGGGAAACAGAGGAGGACATGCCACCAGAAGTGCTCTGGGCATCTCTGGAGGGGGCTCTGTGTCAGGGGAGATGCCAGGAGGAACGTGGGGCAGCAGGGTCCATCCCCGTGGTTTCAGGCCCCTGGGCTGTTCCTCCATCCAACCCTGACCTCTTCTCCTCAGGGCATAGGCCGTGCTATGGATCCATGGGGCAGAGAGGGGGCAGGTCCAGGGGGAGAGGAAAGGTGGAGCTGCTCCAAACTCAGCATCACGGACCTGACCCAGAGGCCAGAGGGGCACAAGGGCTATCTCTGAGGGGATGGTGGGAGGGTGTCGCTGCCCCAGACCATCTCCATGGGGACATTGCCCTCACTGAAGAAGTGGCAGTGGGGACTGGACAGTGCAGCGGGGATATGCTGTGGCGACATCCCTGGGGTGGCCCAGGGGAACAGGGCTGGGGGAGCAGAGCGGGATCCCATCCCCTCCCTGTGTGTCCCTGGGCCAGCCCTGCCTCTGTCCGCAGGCTCCGAGAGAGCTTGGGAGCCCTTCCCTGAGGCCGTCTATGAGGAGATTGGTTACAGCCCAGCTTTGGAGAAGCAGGCAAGGTTCAGCGGCTCAGGTGGGTGTGCGTCCCTCCTGGAGGGCACATGTGCAGGGCTCTTTCCCCACTTCCTCACCCAGGGATGACCCCCTGCAGCCCCCTGACCCACAGTCCCTGCAGCGCTGGGGCTGTGGGGGCTGCGGGGAGAGCAGCCAGGTCCTTGGCCCAGGCCAGAAGCTTCCTCCCCACCAGCTCTGCCCGTCCCAGCTGGGGACAGCCCCTCACTGCCTGCCCCTGCATCCTGAGGGCTGAGGGAAGGGGCTGTCCCAGGGCATGTCTGGGAGCCCCTTTGAGACAGGGTTTGTCCCAGGGGAGCAGGGTGAGTCCTGAGCCCTCCTCCCCACTCAGCCCTGGCTCTGTGGGTCCCCCGTCCCCAGCAGCACTGACCACGAGCTGGGTCAGCAGAGCGCACTCCCATCACACCCGCTGCACCTCTCGCCAGGCTCCTATTCAGAGGGGTCCCTGACCAAGCTGCAGCCCTTCCCCGGGGACAGCAAGGAGGAGGATGGTCCAGGGTCAGCACCAGGTAACAGGGGGCCAGAAGGGGTGGATCTCTCCTCCCTGCAGACGTGTGGGGGACAGCAGTGTCACTGAGTGTCACCGTCAGAGTTGGGGAGGACATTGGGCATTGCATGTGGTGCTGCCAACACCAGTGTCTGAGCCCCATGTCCCTGTGCATCCTCCTGTCATTGCTCTGCAGGACGTAGCTTCTCACTGTCACCAGCTCCCCTCTCCTTTCAGACATCCCTGTCCTGGCCGGAGGTGACCCAGTGGATGGCTACGATGATGCCAGGGAGGCTTCTGACCCTGGGGAGGATCCTGCCCCTGGGCAGGAAGGCTGGGAAATGCCCAGGGCACCAGAGGAGGGAGCAGGGCCCAGGGATGCACCTGGAGGTGAGAGGGAAAGATAGCGCTGCCATTTCCTGGGGTGCCATCCCTGGTGCCAGATGAATTGCTGTCATACTGAGAGCTCAACCTCCTGGGACGGGGGAACCTGCCCATTCGAGTTTTGCTTGGGGGGACCATGGGTGGGAGAGGGAGCTGAACATCTCAGGACTGCTGAGGAGAAGGGAGGAAGGTGATGTACTGACGAGGAGGGGCACATCTCCCAGAGAAATGCTGGGGCCTCTGGAGCTGAGGGAGATGCCTGGTGCCTGTCCCCAGAGAGCACGGGCTATGACGATGCTGAAGAGGTGTCTCTGGCACATCCCCCTGAGGACACAAAGGCTGTGACAGCAGAGCTCAGTGCACAGCAGTCCCTGAGCCGCGGGCCAGGAGAGCCCGTCCCTGCCGTGCAGCTGGGTGCAGCCGGGAGGGAGGAGAGGTCTGTGCATCTGGGAGAGCCGTGAGCACCAGGGAACTGTCTCCCTTTTCCACGGGCAGCAGAAACAGCCGGGCATGTCCTCCATTTTTATTCCCCTGCTTTTACATGATTCCTTCATGTGTGTTCTTATTAAAAGGCTTTGGGTTTTGAGCCAGAGCTGGCGCTTGCCTGCCCAGGTGTCGGGGTGTCTCCCTGAGGCTGACTGGGGGGAGTAGAGCACAAAGACATGGCAGTGGGGAAGGGGCATGTCTTGGGGACAGTGGGCTCGGGGTCAGGCTGTGGGGCTGTGAGAGTTCATGGTCCCTGGGGAATATTCCTGCTGATAGAGACATTTCCAGCCTGACAGCCACAGTTTCCAGCAAAATGGCTCTCTGCAAGGTCCCGTGATGTACCCCAGCAGGAGCACCCACCTCCTCACCCTGGGGTTCCCCAGTTGCTCTTTCCCCTGGCCCTGCCTGGGCCACACTGGTGCCACGGCACAGAGGTCACAACAGAGCTGCCATATTGGGGTGAGCCCCACAGAAGGGAGCCCTGAGGTGGCCGTGGTGCCTTGAACACCTGAGCCAGCCCCAGGGGGGATCACAGCCCATGCATCACCTCCCACAGTGGTCCCTAGAGTTTTCCTGCTGGCAACCCCTGGCCCCAGAGCCAGCCCCTCCATCCCCAGCCATGGGCCCATGTCTCCCTGTGGAGATGCAGGGCTGGAGCCTGCCCCGGTGGGAGTTTCCCAGGGGATGGAGGCTGTGTTTGCAGTCCCCATGTATGTCATCCACCACCTTGGGGGTTTCACCCTGGCAAAGCTGTTCTCCCGTGGACTTTCCACAGCCGTACTCTGCCCAGAATGGGGCAGCATTGCAGAGGGTTGGGGTCTCACCATCATGCCACTCTGGTAGGTGCTTGGGGGTTGCAGGAGCAAGCACAGGTCTGGGGCACAGTGATGATCCTGCATTGCTCCAGGGAAAGGACCCAGCCTGCAGGGCCAGACAGTTCAGGCCCCAAAATGTCATGGAATGGGCTCTTTCTGCTCAGATGAGCTGCCACCTCACACACACCCAGGGCCAGTGGCTCATCTCCCCAAGGAGGAGGCAAACCTCTGCCAGGGCCAGAGTAAGGGAGAAACCTTACACTTGCGGGAGGGCAGAGACGGCAGGCAGGTGGCATGGGACAGGCGCTGGGCTCTTCTCCACAGTACCCACCAGGGGTGGCTTGAGTTCGCAGGTCAGTGCCCATACTGGCACCCACCGTCATGTTCAGAAGATATCCCCACACCCCTTCTTCTTTGCTTCACTTTTGTACATTATTTCTCAGAATCTGGGCCCACCGTTCCTGGGCCTGGGCACCCTGCAGAGAAACACCATGGCTCACACCCCATTTTGGTTGCAGGCGGTTTTGCCAGGGGAGCAGCCAAGGCACCATGTCCTTGCCCTCCCGGTCTGTGCACGGCTGTGCACTGGCCTGTGCCTCCCTGTTCCCACCAGCATGGGGTGGACGGTGACACCAAACCCCCCAGGAACAAGAGGTGGGCACCGGCCCCACCAGTCCCACCTCTGCAGGGCTGTGCCTGACCTCGGAAGCTCCGGGTTCCCTGAGCTGAGGCTCTGCTCGAGCAGGGGGTGATGGCAGAGGGAAAAGGACCTGGAGACAGGGTCAGGGTAAGAAATGTCACTCTTCAGCTCAGACACCCTGACCCTCTGGCACCGACGGCTGCTTCCCACGTGGTATGGGATCTCCACCTGGAGACAGGATAATCTCACACCCGTCCCTCTGGAAAGCCACAGGGGAAGTGTGGCCCTGATGCCGAAGGACACCTGGGCTGGACCAGCACCCTCACATCCCATCTCTCAGTGCAGCCAGGAAGGATTGCCAGCACCCAGGGTGCTGCTGATGTCTATCCCCTCCCTGAGGGCCACCCCTCACCTTCCCACAGGGGCTGTGCTGCCAAGCAGGGACCCTGGCTGGTGTGTGGGGTGGGTCTGTGGTGCAGGGCAGTGACCTGCACTCAGGTCCAGCACAGCTGCCTGCCTCTCCTCTGAGAGGGGGCTCAGCAGAGGCAGCACACACAGCCCTCCTTACCCCATGACCAGGCCCTGGGAGGGCAGGGCAGGCCCACAGCACCTGGAGAGGAGCAGAGCCCCAGCTCCAGCCCTTGCCCACCCGAGCCTGGCGAGTCAGAGCAAAAACACCCCTGAAGATGGAACCCGGAACCTCTTGTGTGGGAAGCGGGTGCTCTTCCACTGACCTACACCCCCTTGACACCTGCCAGCAGGCGGAAAACTCTCCTCCCATGACATATCTACGATAAGCACAGCCCTCTTGTCCCCTGGGTGCCCAGGGACCCTCAGCAGAAAACAGCATTTGAACCCTCCTGAGATGGGGGAAGTCCGGACTGCCTCCCCACTGGCGCCTGATCCTGGCACAGGGATGCACTGCCGAGCACGGCCCCTTCAACGTCTCTGCAGGGTGATGGGGCAGAAGACAGCTCTTGCTGCAGGCACCGCTCCCACCCTCTGGCCTACCCTGAGGCCCCTCTGCCACCCACGGAAACAACCCTCTGTGTCACAACTGTCCCCAACTCCACATCAGGAGCAGAACAACAGGGTGAGGGAAAGACCCTCCCTGGGATGAGGTGCCCCCATGCTCTGATGGCACCCCAGGGCATGCGGAAGGGGGACATAGGTGCAGAAATCTCACACCCCCCTCATGCAGGCACCAGGTCTCCCCTGCACCCCTCTGCCCCCCAGCACCCCTGCAGATGGGGTGAAGGGCAAGCTTCCATCTCCCTGGGGCTGCGGGTGTGGGTTGGGCTCAGGGACCTTCCCATTCCTGCAGCACTGAGCACTGTCCTGAGGGCAAAGCCGTGCCCTGGGACAGCCCTGGCTGGGGTCTCTGGGGCAGGGTGGGTGCGCATGTTCAGCTGTTAACTGAGAGGTCGATGGATTGAGCACACGCAGGGATGGTGTCCTCACGGTGCTACAGCTGGGACCATTGTCTTGCCCAATGCCATAGAATTTTCCCCACGGAGGCCCTGCCTGGCAGAGAGGGTTTGGGGGAATACAAACCAGAGCACAGTCACTGTGAACTTCTGGAGTGGTTGAGTGGAGTGAAGGGGATGGACTACTCATCTGTTCCGCTTTGCACACATGGCCCCAAAGCTCAAGAACAACCTCGAAGGACTTTTGGAGCAGTGATAGCTCTGCAGACACCTTCTCTGTGGATAAGCATTTTCAAGCTCGTGCTCAAAGCTGGCAAGACAGTAACCTTGCTTGGACAGATGGTCTCCCCTTCTCCCTCCTTCACTTGTGCTCAGTCAGGACAAAAGCCAAACTTCTCTGAAGGAGAATCCCTGGGGAACTGGCTGAGACATCAGAGCTGCAGGGGTCTAGGATATGCCCATTGCTTTGGGACTATAGTCCAGGATGTGCCATTCCTTGGCCTGACTGGCTGACCTGGAAGAGGCTGAGACTGGAGACAGAGGGGGGTGTGCTGTGTTGCCGTCATCACTGTGTTCCTAACGGTCAAGCAGGGTTCCATAGCAGCAAGAGGTTGCAAGAGGGGACCCCAGCATCTTGTTGGAGCTCATGAGCAGGTTTTTCTTCCTCTGGGCAGGGACTGATGGCTCTGAGGGTCTGCAGCTGGGCTGGACTGTGCAGTCTAGTGGGTGAGCAGGTTGGGACAAGGCAATTGGGAAAAATTGAGACACTTGTGCTGTGGGCCCTGGGTCTGGTGCTGAGGCGATGGAGGACACAGACCCATGTGCAATGCCAGGATATGCAGAGGAAAGTCAATGTGGAGAGGTAAAGTGACATCCAGTGTTTGAGCTGGGGCTGTTGTGAAGACACTGTGACAGTTGGTGACCTTCTGTGCAGGACTCCAGGCAGCCACTGATGGCATTTCTGTCCCAACTTGTGCCCTTGCAGCAGCAAGGAACTGATGTAGAGGGATATTCATGTGGGGCCCCAGAGGGATCCCCCTGTGCTTTGTGTGCCCTAGCTGATGCCCAGAGAGGAGCACATATGTATTTCACCGATCATTGCGGCAGGGGGCAACAGGGGCCAAGAAACTCTGCTCGGGACAGCGCATGACTAAACAACACTGGTGCCCAGGCACTACAGTGGATGATCCTCAGCACGGCTTTGTCAACTGTCCTGGGCACATCAGAGGTCTTGCTGCGACAGACACCTGGAGGGAGGATGCTGCCTTTCAGGCCTCAGCTGCACGGAGTGCCTCTCCCTGGGACTCAGGGGATGGCGGCCTCTGGTCTGGGAACTGAGGAGCAGGTGAAGGTGTGTGAGGAGGGGAGCAGTCAGTGCAGCATCGAGAATGGCAAAGAGGAGAGAGACAGGGTCTTTGCAGAGACCCCGCAGAGGAGAGATCCCGGTCACTTTGGAGCAAGGAAGTAGGGACAGCAGGAGACCACCCCAACGGAGCACTGACTGGAGAGTCCTGCCCAGGGGGAGGCTGGGGACTTGTGCTGCTGGAGGAAGGCTCCTTCTAAGCTGCAGATCTGCAGCTGCAGAGCAGGGACTCTGCTCTGGCAAGAGGTGAAGGAGCAAGCAGGGCTGGGGCAGGCTGGAAGAAGGCAGATGGGCTCTGCCAAAATCTAAGGGACAAAATCATTGCTGAAGCCCGGGGTTGAACCAGGGACCTTTAGATCTTCAGTCTAACGCTCTCCCAGCTGAGCTACTTCAGCCCTGCCCCAGCAGCCCTTCTCCCTCTGCCACCCATGCCAGGCCGCAGGCTGACACACAGGAGGAGCGCTCCTCAGGAGGCTTCCCAGGGAAAAGCTGTGCCCAGCCCCGGGCAGAGGGGACCTGGCCTCTCCCTGCCTCCAAGGCCAGGTGGGCTCCAGGTTTGGTGGAGGCCAGCTTACACTGGGTGTGCCAAGATGTCTGAAGGCCTTGCACAACCGTGACAGTGGCAAAGGCAAGTGGGCAGATTGGGCATGTGTAATTGCAAAGGCTAAGGGTGAAAGAAGCGTGGGGCTGGTGGAAGAACTTGTCTCCTTCCCCATGGAAGGTGTCCTCCCACCCTTTTCTCCCTGGCTCAACTTACCTCCTTCGTTCCCAACTCTTCTACCTCCTCCTCCCTGAGCAGTGCAGGGGGATGGGAAGTGGGGGTTGCAGTCAGTCCGTAACCGTTCCTCTCTGCGGCTCCTTCCTTCTGACACTTCTCCCATGGGGTCCCTCTTACCGCTACAGTCCTTTGAGACAAACCTGCTCCAGCATGGGCTCTCCTCAAGCCACCATTCTTCCAGGAAATAGCCAACATCTCCAGTGTTGGGTCCTCCACAGACTGCAGGGCTGACCTTCTCCACTGTGGTCTTCTCCAGGGGCTGCAGGAGACTATCTGCTCTGGCACCTGGAGCACCTCTTCTCCCTCCTTCTTCACCAGCCGTGGTGTTTGCAGCGCTGGTTCTCACACTTTTTTTCCCTCACTCCTCCCACTCTGGCTGTTGTGTCCTTTCTTAAATATGCTTTCACAGAGGTTCCACCAGCTTCATTGAAGGGCTCAGTTTTGGCCAGCGGTGGGTCCACCTTGGAGCTGGCTGGAACCAGCTCTGTCTGGGACGGAGGCAGCCCCTGGTCTCTTCTCACAGAGGCCAGCCCTGCAGCCCCCCTGCTACCACAACTTGGACATGGACACCAATGCACAGTGCAAATCCTTGCCTTGCTGAATGACGTCCCCTGCTCTTCCCTGGTCAACAAATGCAATTGCCTCACTGGGGAGGAAGAGAGAGAACCGAGAAGGCCTTGATGCTGTGCAAACATGGTTCAGCAATAGCTACAACACTGGTGTGTTGTCAACACTGTTTTGGTCCCAAATCCCAGACACAGCACCGTACAGGCTGCTATGAAGAACATTAACTCCATCCCAGCCAAAACCTCTACTGTGTGCCCGGAAATATTTTCCAGGATGAGCTGCTCAATCCTCTCTCTCTTCCCAGGGCAAGAGGTGAGGCTGATTGGCTTCTAGTTCCCTGGGCCCTCCTTCTTGCCTTTCTGGAAGATAGGAGGGACATGTGATTCCTCCCAGTCTTCAGAGGACTGTATTGTGTGCACACCTCAACTGAGGCAAGAGGAATCCCACCACCTGTGGGTTTGGGGCAGGCATGGGAGGGAGCTGAGTCCCTGTGACGGATGCACTCCACTCCCTGACCAAACCGGTGTGGTTTGGTTCAGGCTCCAAAGGAGGTAAAGGCCGAGGTGTAGCCCGGTCAAGAACCTCTCTAGTTCCAATCTGTTCTCTAGAAACCCACACAGGAACAGAGATACATGGTGACCGCTGATGCCTATGGACTTGGAAACTGGAACAGCGACCATGCGATTAACACGTGAAGAGCAGGTGGTTCCTCCAAGACTCATTTATCAAGGAACAAAGTAAGTTGTGGGGACAAGGAGTCTCATGCTTGCCTTTTCCACTGCATGTTATTTGACTACGAGCCAACTACTTTATCCCGTGAATATGACAGCCTAAGTGAGCCTTCTTTGAGCTCTCCCTGGTAGGCAGCATGGCTGCACGGCAGTGATCTCCTCTTGAGCTGGGACACCTCTCACGGTTACTCCTCGAGGTTGAGAGACCTCTTAGCAACTGCAGATCTTTATTAAGTGACTGATATCGCGCAAAACCTTAGTGCACTAAGATTTGGTATTGGTAGCTTTGAATCATTGTTATATCCTTTGTGCAGTAAGCAATAGAGTGAGCCTGGCCATCAAACATGTTACGTTTCAAGAAAACCACTTTTGCCGATACCTTTGGCAGTGGTTCTTTAAGCGGTCTAAATTGCCCATCCACGACAAATTGGAGTAGTCAGCAGGATTCTGAATGAGGATTCACGACAGGAGACCTTATTGCAGCCATGCAATATATAAGGGAGGCTTATGAGAAGATGGAGAGAGACTTTGTTCCAGGGCCTGTAGTGATAGGACAAGGGGCAACTGTCTTAAAGTAAAAGAGGGTAGATTTAGGTTGGACATAAGAAGAAATGTTTTATGGTGAGAGTGGTGAGACACTGGAACATATTGCCCAGAGAAATTGTGGATGCCCCATCCCTGGGAGTGTTCAAGGTCAGGTTGGATGGGGATTTGAGAAACCTGCTCTAGTGGAAGGTGTCCCTGCCCATGGCAGGGGGGTTGGACTAGATGATCTTTAAAGGTTCCTTTCCAACCAAAACCATTCTATGCTTCTATCAGTCTATGAATCTATGACACTATTATTATCAGCTTCCCTCTTCTTACCATCAGGCAGGTGAGTAGAGTTGCAGAGAGACAATAGTCAAGGGCTGAGAAGACAGGTACAGGGGAGGGCACCATGGTGAGGACCTTGCATCAAGGCCGTGGTGTTGTCATTCAGGTCGTGGCTCATGGTCACAGCGCCCCTTAGGGAGGCCCTGGGGTCTCTGCCCCACACCAGCTCTAGCAGGGCATGGCTCTCCTGGAGTTTCGGTGCTGTGTTTGCCTACTGAGTGGAGTTGTGTTTGGCACCCAGGCACCTGGCATGGCACTAGAGGCTTTTTTTCTTTCAATGGCATTAAAATGAGAGCCCTGAAATAAAAGTCTTCAGTGCAGGGATGTGGATGTGTCTTAGCTCTAGAGTGACTGGAGCTTTAGAGAGTACATTGGCGAGAGAGAGACCAGGGTTTCCTCCTGGGGCACTCCTTGGTTTGATCAGCTCAGGGGAACACTTGACAAGGCACATTCAGGTGCCCTGAATGTCTAGTGTGATTGGGGGTGGCCAGGGATATCCCCCTTCCCCCTCTGGCCCTCAGCTGATGCTCAGGAAGGACCTGGGTATGCTCAGAGATTTTCCATCAGAGCTTGCAAACACTTGCACATGTCTTGGGCCACCTCTGGCACCTTGGTCATGACAGAGTATCTATATGCACGTACCTGAGTCCCCACTGAATAAAGGCAAGGGGCTCAGAGCAGGGGCTCACACGCTGGCAACTCTTTTGTGCACACCCGAACTGAAGCAGGAGGGTTCCCAGCTCCTCTGGGTCTGTGGGGTGCATGGGGGGAGCTGAATTGTGCTTCAGCATGAGGGCTTCCTGGTCAGGCGGAGATGCCTGCACTGCCTCAGATGAATCCCTGCCCTGCACAAGGGAAACCAACCCCTCCCTGTCCCTGTCTGTGACTCCTTTTTGTTATGGGTCAATAATGTCGGTGTCCAGCAGGGAACATTGACAGCAGGATTCAGTCTCTCTCCACTGTTGAGGTGAGGTGATGTTGCAGCCTGTTTCCCAGGGGTGACCCTGCTGCCTTTCAGGAGCTGTCAGCCCCAGAGCCACAGGGACATGTCCAGTGAGCCCAGGGCGGGCAGAGAAGGTGCCGCCTTGGTCTGGTCCTCTGCTGCTGAGCTGGGCTGGGCTCCTGGGATGGAGGGAGTTGATCGCAAGTGGGCAGCACCGCAGAGAGACAGCTCTGTCCAGGAGCAGCTCCTGTGCAAAGCGTAGCAGGACTGAGGGCACTGCCTGCAGGCACCGAGGGGAGGGGAGTGAGGCAGAGAGATGTTAAAGGCAATGTGGAGTAGGAGGATGGATGAGAGCTTTTTGTGGGACAAATCTTCAGACTCACACGGTAAGTGTCTGTCTGCAGGGCCACGCACAAGAGTCTGCTGACGGCATCTCCAAAAGCTGGCACAATCCACAGCTTATGAGATCTGGAAGTACAACTCTCACTGTTTCTCTACCGTAGAGGAGAAGGACGTGCTGCCGAGCAGGGATTCCCTGCTGCACCATCAGAAGGACAGGGCATGATGGCTGCCTTTTCCCAGGGATGGCTGCAGGGGTGCAAAGCCATTTGTGCAGCCAGGGATGCCCTGGGCTGTCCTTCAGAGCAGGGTCCTTGTGCCCCAGGGGCCTGTGTACCAGGACACAGGATCAGTAGTTGTGCTAGGAGCCTCTTAAAGTGCCTTTAGCCACTGCTCTGCCAATGGACAGCACCACCTTTTCTGGACCCATCAGGGTTGCTCTGACCTGCGCTTTTCCAGCTGCAAACGGGCACATGCACCCAGGCACTGCCCTGCAAACAGGCGGGTTTCTGTAGGGCCAAGGTGAGTGCACAGAGGTTGGGATGGGGTCTGTGAGCACTGAGAAGGAAAAGACATGACACAGGGAAAGATCTTCGAGGAGAAAAATCTCCAGGCAACAGGGATATGATCCTGGAATGAGAGGAAACTGAAACCAGATATGCTGTGGGAGGGAGAACTGAGAAAACTCCTGATGATCCCCTCCAGTGCAGACCCTTTCCTCTGAGCAAGCCCCCTGGCCTCCTGTGGAATTTGGATCATGAGGTGGGATTCCTGAGCACAAAGAGCTGTTAAGACTGCCCTTGCTATCTCTTGTGCGACCCGGGCGAGTGGAGACTTCCCTGGTTAACACAGGATGCAGATAAGGAGGGGGTCCTGTGGAGGCAGGACAGCCCTGCTTATGGTCAGCAAAGACAGTAAGATAACAGGAATGTGAGAGGTCCTTTGTTTCTTTGAAAAGGCTTCGTGTCCGATAACTGACCTTTGCCTCATTACTGGTGAAATGCATATTACAACTCACACCCCTGCATATGCTAATGAAGATTATAGAGGTCATGCTAAACATATATGACTATAGCACTCGTCTCTCCACCCAAATCATGCTACGCGTCACATATTGGGGGGGAACCTCGTAGTTTTGGGGATAAAAGACGGAGAAAATGATTGTTAAGGTGGGAGAGAAGAACCTCAACGCCTGACAGACCAGTCGACGGGCTGTGTTCTCTTCCTCCACGCCAGGCAGGGACGCCTCTCTGGGTAAGCGCTGTGCCTCTCACCCTCTGGGTGAAAGTTATCCCCGGGTTCTTGTATTACTATCAAGTCTGCTAGCAATATTAACCTTAATTAGTAGCACTATTATAGTTAGTGAATTTATCAATGGCAATCTCGAATCTGTTTCTGTCGCTTTCAATAAAATAACTAATTTCGATTTTTGTGCATCTGCTCAGTGCAAGTCCTTTTGTTGGGGCTCTGATAAATGGGTCAGTGAAAGTCCTGGGACTCTGACAGACAAATTTCGAAACTGCATTCCTTTTAACACAACAACTGAGAAGACAATTACCTGGCCCAAAAGGCTGGAGCTTCCAGGAAGCTTCCAGTTTAAAGGAAATTTTTAAGTTTCCAGTTTGTAAGTTAAAAAAATCAAACTTTTTCAGTTTTCCAGTGCTAAGGAAATTTTGATAGATGGCAGCAGAGAGACTAAAGCAGCTGGGCAGCAAAGACCTGCCTTTTCACTCTTCTTTCTTAAAAAATTTCATGAATGGCCACCAGATCAATCATGATGCACAGTTATTGTCTGTTGCACTGACCGAGCTTTGCTGGAGCTCCTTTTGGGCATAGGGGAATGGAGACGAGGAATTTTTTCCTTTCCCCATCTCCTGCAGTCAGCATCACATTGGTGCATGGAGGAGGACAAGAGATTAACACAAGAAAAGTTCACACCAGGGACAAGGGAAATCTTTCTCCTCGTGAGGACAGTCAAGCACAGGGAGTGGCTACCCAGAGAAATCATCCAGGTTCCATTCTTGGAGGTTTTCAAGGAGCAACTGGGATCAATCCCTGAGCAACAAGCTCTGACCCCAGAGCTGACCCTGCTGGGCTGGAGAATTCCTTCCAACATGTACTGGTTTTGGCTGATGATTTAGTTGTTGCTGAGCAGTGTTTGCACAGCATCAAGGCTTTTTCTGCTCCTCAGACTGCCCCACCAGCAGGCAGGCTGGGGGTGCACCAGAAGTTGGGAGGGGACACACCTAGGACAGCTGACCCCATCTGACCAAAGGGATAGTCCATACCATATGATGTCATGTTCAGAAATAAAACTGGGTGGGGTAGAGGTCAGAGGCAGCTGTCATTGCTCGGGGATTGTCTGGGCATTGATTGGTTGGTGGTGAGCAATTGTTTTCTTTTGCATCACTTGTTCTTCTTGGGGTTTATTTTCCTCTCTCTTTAGATTTGTTTTTTCTTCTTTTTTAGCAGGTTCATCACTACGCCTGCCAATTAGAGCCAACAGCGTGGAGAGAGGGCAGAGGAAAAGTCCAGGAGAGGGGATAGTGGTGGGTTGTTCCTTGTGAGGCCCTGTCAGTTGTAGCAAAGTGAGAGTCCATCAGGTACATCAGCATCACACGGCCATTGAGTGAACCAGAGCATGGGGGAGGGCAGTGGAGATGCCGGTCGTGGTGACATGACTGGGAGCTCAGGTTTGTCAGGGGGCAGCAAGGGACAACTGCTCTGGAAGGCACAGGTAGTTGGGAACCCAGGGGTATCCCCAGGTGAGCAGGGAGGGGGCTCACCAGCCTGAGCTCCCAACAAGGGAGCAGGACAGGCAAGGGGCCTCACAGCTGGAGGCAGTTCAGAGTCCAGATCATCTGGCAAGGTTCTGATGAGGGAGCAGGTCCAAGGTCAAGCCAGGAAGTTGATCCACAGGTTGGGGTCAGGATGAGGCCCAGTAAGGGATACTGGGGTCAAGCACAGCCCAGAGCTGCCTCCTCCCCAGCAGGACCTCAAGCAGAGGAGTGTATCTCCTGCACCTGTCCCATGTTGTGCCCCTTCCCCTCTGCCTCACAAAGGGGCTGAAAGTGGCTGTGCTGTGGCTGTGGAAGGTGGGGTGCAGAGCTGGGTAAGGTGAAGGCCCTCCTGAGTGCCCGTCTGTCTCTCCCTTGGCAGGAGGATGACACTGTTGCTCCTTGTTTTCCCCACCTGTGTCTGCTGCTCTTGTTCCAGCTCCCGGGCTCTCTGGCATGGGGCGTTCAGTTGCCTTTCAGACACTTGACCCTGTGGGTCCTGCCATGGAAGTGTCGGCATGGAGGTGCCCAAGCCCCCTTCTAACCTGTGGGGCTCCAGGCAATGCAGTCCATGAGGTCTACGTCTATAGCCTACAGCATACGGCTATGAGGCCTACGTCTCCTTTAAACCACACAATCACAGAATCACAGAATCACTGAGGTTGGAAAAGACCTGTAAGATCCTCAAGTCCAACCATCAACCAAAAAAAAACCCACCACCATGCCCATTAAGCCACGTCCCACAATGCCACGTCCACGTCCACAATGCTACTGTCTTCTTGTGGGAGTTCTTCCAGGCTGTCAGTTATCCTCCAGAAAACAACAGCTCTCCCTTTGCAATAGCTGTGATATCTGTGATATCTGTGATATCTTGGTTTTGTCCGTTGAGTCAGGGGATTTATGCATCACTCCTTCTTGGTCACTTTCTCCATTTCTGGGCTAAGAAAGGCAGAGGAGTTGGGAGATCTGCACTTGGAAACCGCACTCATCTTTTTTAGCACACTACAGTTTCTCTTTTGGGGGCAACTCACGAGTATGATTGCCTTTTAGCTGAGAGCACATGGCAGCACAAGACTTGCATGGGCAGATCAACTCTCCTGACTGCAGTAAGCCACACCTCCAAGGCTCACAACTTTCACTGAGAGCAATGGAAATGCTTTCTACCCCTGCAGAGAACACCTTCCCAGGGGGATAGGGGCATCTAAGAAGTAGTTAAGGTAGAACTAAGAACCTCTGCCACACCTCATGCTGTAGAGAAGAGCAGGAAAGGAGCTTCCTCTGGGGATGAACATGGACATCCAAGCTGGTCACCTCCATTCCCTGTAGAGTGACTGCAGAAAGAGGACAGGCACTACACTGATGTGAGGACAGATTTTGTCTCATTGGAACAATGACCCCTAGAATGGGGTGGGTCACCCCTGACTTCACATCCTGAGATATCTCCCGAGGCTTCAGTGGGAGCTCGTGGAGATCAGCACAGCGGTTACAGATGCAGTTTTGGGCCCAGAAGTCCAACAACCTCCAACTGCTGGAAACAGGGCGTCTGCTGAAGACCACCAGATAGCACTGGGCCAAAGAGAAGGACGTCAGAAATTCCAGCTCTTGCCAGTCCTGGGCAGGCAGTGTTTTCACTGCAATAACAAAGTCTACAGGAAGTCCAGTGGACTAACTGATACCCAGAGACAGACTTCTCTTGCTAAATGCTGTCAGAAGAGCTCTTTGTACAAGACTGTCTTTGTTGGGCTCTGGATTGTGCCATAAGTCACAAGGAACCAGATCCCTGAGAGTGAACGCACGGGATATTTGAATGCAAGTGCATGGCAAACATGGCTAATTTCTGATTGTGTTGCACATTCTCTATCACCAAATGCTGACTAGGTTGTTACGATTCTTACAGTACATGGGAGACTACTGACAAGCAAGCCACTGAAAACCTCTCAGGAAGCATCATCAGTTCTCTCTGCTAAAGAAGCGCCCTCCATGCTCTCCTCTGCTCAGCCTGGAGAAGGGAAGGCCATCCCAGGGGAGATACCATCCCTGTCTACAGCTATCTTTTGGGATGATGTAGAGGAGAAGGAGTCAGACTCTTCTCAGGTGGGCACAGTAGGAGGATGAGAAGCCATGGGAAAAGCTGGGACACAGGAAATTCTGACTAGACGTAAGAGAAAAGAATCTGCACTGTGAAGTCTATCAGGCACTGGGAACAGGCCCTCAGAAAGGCTGTGCGATCTCCACAATGCAGGTAGTCAAGCCTCATCTATATGTAGTGCCATCGGGGGTTTTGGATCGTAATGGGTGACTACCTCATGCAGGGGACAGAGGCACCCATCTGTCGGCCCTACCAACCATCCAGAGAGGTTTGCTGCTTGCTGGGGACCAGGATCCAGGGTGTTGTGGTGGAATGTTCAAAGCTTATCTGTCCCTCTGACTACTATCCCCTGCTCTTATTCCAAGTGGGCACAAATGACACTGCCAGGGCAAACCTGGACAGGATCAGAGGTGGCTACAGAGCTCTGGGGGTGGTAGTGAAGGGCCTGGGGGCCCAGATGGTGTTCTTCTCAATCCTGTTGGTGAGGGGAACGGGTGTGAGCAGAAAAGCACTAGTAGGACAAGCTAATAATTAACTGCAGAACTGCTCTGGGGGACATGGTTTTGGGGTCTACGACTATGGGACCCTGTCTGCAGACCAGCGTCTGCTTGGGAGAGATGGGATCCACCTCACTAAGAGGGCAAAGCTATTCTTGCCAACAGCCTGGCTGACCTCATATGGAGGGCTTGAAACTGAAGCGGGGAGGGAAGGAGTAAAGAGCAGTCCTCTAAGGGAGTGACAGACAGGATCAATGAGCAAAGGGCGTGGAGTGATGTAATGGGAAGGGATCACAAAATCAACAAAATGGCCTCAAGTGGGGTCCCCTCCAGCACTTTCAGGTAAGCAAGGAAATGCCTACAAAGCACCATGAGGGAGAAATCTCTCACACCCTCTACAAGAACTCCACACGCTGGGGTACCTCTCTAAAGCATCTGTACTTTAACACATGTAGTACAGGGCATAACCATGAGGATTTAGAGATCTGTGTGCAGCTGCAGGACAACAATCTTGTTGCAATCATGGAGATGTGGTGGGACGGCTTCCGTGACTGCAGTGTTGCCATGGAGAGAGAGAGGCTCTGGAGGAAGGTGAGGATGGGAAGACAAGGATGGAGAGTTGCCCTTTACGTGAGAGAACAGCTGGAGTACATGGAGCTCTGTCTGGGGATGGATAGAGAGCCAAGGGAGAGCTTAAGGGTGAGGATTAAAGAGAGGACAGGGTGGCATTATAGTGGATGTCTGCTGTAAGCCACATGACCAGGAAGAAAAAGTATATGCGGTCATCAATGGATAGGCAGGAGCAGCCTCACATTCGCATGGTCCTCATGGGAGACGTCAATTACCGCGATATCTGCTCGAAGGACAACACAGCATAAGCAGTCCAGGAGGTTTGTGGAGTGCACTGATGATAAATGCCTCACCCAAGTGACAGAGGAGCCAATGAGGAGAGGTGCTTTGCTGGACCTCCTCCTCACCAGCAAGGAGGGGTTTGTTGGGGATCTGAAGGTCAAAGGCGGCCTTGTGACCATGAGATGGGGCTGTAGAGACCACGAGATGGTGGAGTTCAGGATCCTGAGGGGAGGGAGGAAGGTAAAAAGCAATCTCAGAACCCCCGATTTAATGAGAGTAGAGTTTGGCCTCTTCAAGTATTCATTGGGAAGAGCCCTATGAGATGTGGCCCTGGAGGGAAGGGGGGGCCCAGGAAAGCTGGCTAATATTCAAGGATCACCTCCTCCAAGCTCAAGAGGGGTGCATCCCATGAAACGTGATGTCAGGCAAAAATGCCAGGAGGGCTGCGTGGATGAACAAGGAGCTCTTGGCCAAACTCAAACACAAGAAAGAAGCATACAAAGGGAGGGAACAAGGACAGGTAACATGGGAGAACACAGAGATGTTGTCTAAGCATGCAGGGACAGAGGTAGGAAAGCTAAAGCCCAAATGGAATGGGATTTGGTGAGGGATGTCAAAGAAAACAAGACGACCTTCTTTAAATAGATGGGTAACAAAAGGGAAACTGGGGAAAATGTGGACCAATTGTTCAAGGAGACTGGGGACATGGTGACTCTGGACATGGGGAGGGCTGAGGCACTGAATGCCTTCATTGCCTCGCTATAGCATCATAGAATCATTTAGGTTGGAGAAGACCTTTAAGATCATCAAGTCCAACCGTTAACCTAAAACCGCTAAGTCCACCACTATCCCATGTCCCTAAAAAGTCCCAGTAGTTGCCAGCAAGACCAGCCTTCAGGAATACCAGCTGCCAGAGAGCAGGGGGCAAGTCTGGAGCATGGAGATGTGCCTTGGTAGAAGAGGATCAGATAAGGGAATATTTAGGCAAGCTGGACATACTGAAGTCCCTGGGCCTTTACTACTCCTGATGATTTTATTGTCATGTTTTCTATTGGTCCAAGGCTATCCACTGTGGGAAGTGGACTTCAGAGGAGGTAACCTGGATTTAGTATACAGCCGATAAGTGTATCACAACCCTCCGTGACTGCGTAGAGTCGTTCTCCAAGTAAAGCTGTGAGTTGGTGCCCACGGGCTGAAACATGCAGCCACAGACTTCAGTGCAGAAAGCTCTGATTTGAATGAGGCTGCTGTAAGTGCCAGGTGGTTGATGAGAGAAAAGGTGGGGCTGGGGGTAGGGCTGAAGAATGGCCACAGATTGTGAACATAAAGGGTCCTGATATTTGTATACATTCAAACTCCACTAGAGACGCTCAGGATCAATATGGATTGAGGATTTCTGATCTCACAGAATGTGTAAGCACAAAAAATGAAGAAAAGTGAGGGAAAAAATGAATCCTTTCTTACTGTTTAGTAGTGACATCTTTTGACTTTGACTGCACTCCTGAAACCTCTCGTATTAACCACATAAGAATTGAAGACCTAAAGGAAAATGATGCACAGAGCCTTGGCTCCTTAGGGAGTTTTGCATGTTAATGAGCCCTCTGGTGCCATGTTCCTGAACTGCAGATCCTGAAAGATTGAACAAGCCTTTACAGAAGTAGAAGTCAGCAGCAATTGTCCAAGTTTCTGAGACTGTTAGTGGGCTCCATTGAAGACCATCCCTGAAGTGACCATCAAGGGAACGACCATGTGGCCCACCTCCATGTGGAGATGGCTGTGAAAGCTCTAAATGCGATTCAGCAATCACGATGGCCAAGCCCTGACCCTCGTCCCCTGAGGAGGGGGATCCCTTCCCCCATGCGATGTTAATGGCTCTTCCTGGGAGCAGTGGGATATGGGGGTGCGTGATGCCGAGTGCAGGACAGCAGTAGGGCATTTCCTAGGCTCTGTGGAGTGAGGGTGAGGAGGCAATGAGGCTCTGGGCTGTATGGAACCAGTGTCTTCTCATGGCTGTCAGGGGAAGAGACAGTTGCCATAACAGGGAGGACAAAGACTTCAGTTCTGCTGAAATCAGTCCAGCCTCTCGGCCATCCCCACCACAGATGGTCCTACACTGTCCTATGCCTCTGCCTGTTTCCCTGCAGATTTTAGCCACCCCGCTGCTTCCCACCTTACTCTGACCCCATGGTATCCCAAGTTTTACTGACGGTGTTCTGTCCTCACTGGATGATGCTTCAAACACAAAGCTGAAGTTTTGCTAGTGCATGTGAGTTTCCCACAACCTATATGGTTTCTTTCAAAGCCCTCCTGATGCTCCTCTAGCTCCCAAGATGTCCCAGCCCCAAACTTGCTTGAATTTTCTATTTATATCCACATCCCAGCACTGAGATGCACTTCAATCTTCTCCTGCATCCTTTAAAGTCAACGCTCAACCTATTTCACTTCAACATGACAGCACACACACCCCCACCGCCCCACCCCCTGCTATTTCAGGTCCTTTTCCTGCCTTTAACACACTCACTGCTGGGCACACCCTGCTCTTTCCCTGCACTCCCATGAATCTCACAAACCCCTCTTGCTTCCCCCGCAGCAACAAAACTTCACTCCAGGAGTTTTGTACATGTGGGGGGCGTGATGCCGAGTGCAGGACTGTGGTAGGACACCGCCCAGGCTCTGTGGGTGTGGCTGAGGTGGCAACAAGGCCCTGGGACTGTACAGAACTGGTGCCTTCTCATGGGGTTCAGTGGGAGACACAGCAGCCACCATGGAGATAACAAGGACTTCTGTCCTGCTGCACAGCGAGGGGACAGCCTCACCAAGGCCATCAGCTATTTGCACCACAGACAGTCCAACACTGTCCTATGCCTGTGCCAGTTTCCCTGCAGACTGTTGCTACCTCCCCCTGCTTCATCATCTCGCTCTGACCTTGGGACCTTCCAAGCTTTACTATACCTGTGAAAGGCAAGATGCTAACTGCCGTACAACTTGTGTAGAAGAATGAACACTAACTGAGACTATGAGCTTTCACCTCAGGGCCAATGCAACCTGAAGACCCAAACTAAACCAGCTCTTAGCGGCTGACAACACCCCATACCGACAACAAAACCATGGAAGGTTTACCTTTCAAGAAACCAGACATATAACCATGGCCAGAATAGCAATCAACCAGTATCCAGGACAAACCCCTCCACCTGCACAGGACATTGGTTTAGAACAATGAGAATTAACACACCACTGAGCATTTGTCTGTACCACCTGCACAGGACAAGCGCATGCTGATCCTGTGTGCGTCAAGTGCATACCCATTACGCGAGCAATGGTAATTGATTAGCCCTCCCCCTAACATGAGTGATTTGATCCGTCTACACAACTGTATTGTAATGTATATAAACCCTGCTTTCCTCTGTATGGGGGTCTTCCATGCATTAGGCTGAGTCACCACTGTATGTACAGCTAAAATAAGAGAATAAATTACCTTGATAATTCTATGCTAAGCATAGGAAATGTATTTTGTTGAGAAACTGTACACACCTATACATTTTTTTTTAATACGTTTAGATATACCTATAGCTATAGAGAGATTTGTATATATACTCACAGAGGAAGACAGATAGCACAGATTTGATGAAAATGGTATGAATTTGGCTGTTCAAAAATAGTGCGTTTGATTGAAGATTTGTTCCTTGCATTCCTCTGTCGCGCAAGAGAGATGGAAACCTAAAAGAATGACTTGCTCTGTACCAAGAGGGAGTGGTGGCATGGACAGTCCTGGGCAGGGAGTTTTTTGGGGCACTGGGCTCTGTGAAAGGCAGAAGATTCTCTTTTCCAATACCATGGGCCTCAGCATGATGGAAATGATGAGACCGTTTACAAAACAATGAAGCAACAAAGAAATGGAAAGAAAGATGTCTGATGGGCTGATCCAGACTCCAGGTGGGTGGCCTATTGTACCACAGCACTGCCCTTTGACTGCCATTTCTTTCTCCTCATGTCCAATCCCTACCTCCCAAATGCACTTTGTGGCACTCTTCCTTTCTAACGTGGCTTTGCTCCATCCTCTCTGCAAGCACCCTTCAAAGAGTCTCAGGCAACTACTCTACTCCCCGGGGTCTCCACTTCACCCGAGTGAAGCAGCCCAGGTTCCTCAGCCTCCCCACACAGGGCACGTGCACTCGGCCCCAAATCACATCTTGGCAGATCTCCTCTGGAAATTCCTCAGTTTCTACCAACTTGCCTAGATCATGAAGCCCCACAATTACCTTTGCACACTTGGATTTAGTGTTTTCCCTTTTTATGACTATGCCTTGGGTGGTCTCTCATTTTGTGAAGCTTCCTACTCACCCCTGGGCACACGCTGTCCCTTCACATCCCCTGAGCTCTCCCCATGCACCTCCAGAAAGAAGGAGTGTTGGCCATCAGCCTATAGCATGTGTGGCAGCCCAAGGCAGGCAACCACGGGACAACTCTCCAACTCTCTTTGCACTCGCCACTGACACCTGAGCCCTGGATCCAGACCTGGGTCCCCAACAGAGCACACTGGGGTGCTGAGCTCATCCTCCAGGTCAGTGGGGAACCAAACGAAAGCCAGAGGATCTTTCAGGGTGCAGATGAATTACAATGTCCTTTCATGATCTTTTGACTTCTAGCCTGGTCTTCAGGACCTGCACTGAAGGTCTCTGTGGTGAGATGACTCTTTTTAAAGACATAGTATTAGGGAGCCAGCTCTGATAATGTTGTCAACATTTACCAAATGCTTCAAGGTCAGACACAGCAGGTTTAGCCATTAGCAGAGCTGGGATGGATCCAAACATTTCTGTAGGAACATAAGCATGACAGAGACCATAACCACAAGGAAAACCAAGCAGATTGCAGACCTGCCCTTAGATACCATGTGCAATGTCATGACTGCATAGGGCTGGGCAAGTTATGAGAGATGATACATGGCTACGAAATCGTTTTTCTCACTGCGTCCTTGAATTCTCTCTCCAAAGAGTGGAGGGCATCGAATTCCAAGAGCATGATTTGACAGAGAACAAGTGTCTAAAAGAGGTGGAGATCTCCCCCTCTGTTAACCCCTCTTTCTGTCCCTAGGCAGGGACAGCAAGAGGTCCATTTCCCCTTCTGTAGGGCAGTGACCCCGCTGAGCCAGTGCAGGTATCCAAGGCCTGGTTGGAAACCCTCGGACTGGATGGGTGTTCAGCTCCCCCATGCACCCCACAGACCCACCCTCTTGCTGCAGTGCAGATGTGCACAAGAGAAGCTCCTGCCTGCGAGGTCCTGGTCTGAGCTCCTTCTCGAATCAGTGGGGATGGAGGGTGGCAGGTAGTTACTCACACCTGTCGTGGTTTAAGCCCAGCTGGCAACTAAGCACCACACAGCCGCTCACTCACTCCCCTCAGGTGGGGTGGGGGAGAGAACCGGAAGAGTAAAAGTGAGAAAACTCGTGGGTTGAGATAAAAACAGTTTAATAGGTAGAGCAAAAAACACCGCGCGGAGAAGCAAAGCAAAAGAAGGAATTCATTCACCACTTCCCGTCGGCAGGCAGGTGTTCAGCTATCTGCAGGGAAGCAGGGTTCTATCACGCGTAGTGGTTGCTCGGGAAGACAAACGCCATTACTCCGAATGTCCCCCCCTTCCTTCTTCCTCCCCCAGCTTTATATACTGAGCATGATGTCATATGGTATGGAATATCCCTTTGGTCAGTTGGGGTCAGCTGTCCCGGCTGTGTCCCCTCCCAACTTCCCGTGCACCCCCAGCCTACTCGCTGGTGGGGTGGGGTGAGGAGCAGAAAAGGCCTTGGTGCTGTGTGAGCCCTGCTCAGCGGTAACTAAAACATTCCTGCTTTATCAACATTGTTTCCAGCCCAAATCCAAAACACAGCCCCATACAATCCAAAACACAGCCCCATACTAGCTGCTATGAAGAAAGTTAACTGTATCCCAGCCAAAACCAGCACAACACAAAAGACCTGTTGGCATTTGAGGTGCCGGGGCCGTCCAAGACATGTACAAGTGTCTCAAGCCCTGACAGAGCAATTTGGAGTGACCCACAGCCTTCCTCTGCATCAGCACCAGAGATGAGTGGGCCTCCACTGAATGAGGGTGACATTAATCACTCTCCAGCCTCCCTTCCCCATGCTGCCGGGTCCACGCTGTCTCTTCTGGCATTGCAGAGTCCTTGTTTCCCTGTGGACCCACCAAGTCAGCACTTCACCTTTGGTGACTCCACCTTGGCTGCTCTCTCCCTTTGTGGGGCTCCATTCACTGCCCACCTTGGGCACCCTCTGTCCCCGGAGAGCCTGGGGGATCTCCAGGCACCTCCAGTTTCCCCTTGGGAATGATGGTGTCTGTCATGTCCAAGATGTGACAGCCTTGGGTGTGTCACTCAGTGACCAGCCATGGCCTCCACTGGCACAGGGCACTGACAGGGGAGTTCTAAATCCAATCCATGATCTCCAGAAGGTCACAAGGGGATTGAGAGGCTTTTGCTCCTGCAGTCAGTCAGAACCCTGAGCAACAGACCATTTTTCCTGCCTACTCCTGACACCCGCATTGGAAAACCAATCCAGTGTTAACACAGAGCACAGAAGAGATCCCATTTTATTACAGAGCGGTCGTGACAAGGTCAGCCTCAACAATCGTTGGACACCTCTATAGAGGCTCCAGGTAAGAGAGACAGGGTTCATAACTCTGTAGAAGTAAGAAGAATCCAAACATTACTGTAGGAACAGTATAATAAAAAAATAATAATGATAGTAATAATAAATAGAACAAAGAAAAAGGTCAGGACTGGTGTAGAATACCCTGGGAGTCATTTGTGGAGAGATGGTACGTTTCACGCTGCTAAATAGGAGTCCATGGAATCAGTTTACTCAGGGCATCCTTGAGCTCCTGGTTCCTCATGCTGTAGATGAGGGGGTTCAGTGCTGGAGGCACCATGGAGTACAGAAATGACACCACCAGGTCGAGGGATGGGGAGGAGATGGAGGGGGGCTTCAGGTAGGCAATAACGGCAGTGCTGATAAACAGAGAGACCACGACCAGGTGAGGGAGGCAGGTGGAAAAGGTTTTGTACCTTCCCTGCTCAGAGGGGATCCTCATAACGGCCCTGAAGATCTGCACATAGGAGAGAACAATGAAAAAAACCCACCCCCAAAGTAGAAAAGAACTAAAAGCAAAAAGCCCAACTTCCCTGAGGTAGGTGTCTGAGCAGGAGAGCCTGAGGATCTGGGGGACTTCACAGAAGAACTGGCCCAAAGCATTGCCTTGGCAGAGTGGTAGTGAAAATGTATTGGCTGTGTGGAGCAGAGCATTGAGAAACGCACTGCCCCAGGCAGCTGCTGCCATGTGGACACAAACTCTGCTGCCCAGGAGTGTCCTGTAGTGCAGGGGTTTGCAGATGGCAACATAGCGGTCGTAGGACATGAAGGTGAGGAGGAACGATTCTGCTGACATCAAGAAGACAAACAGAAACACCTGGGCAGCACATCCTGAGTAGGAAATGGTCCTCCTGTCCCACAGGGAATTGGCCATGGATTTGGGCACAGTGGCGGAGATGGAGCCCAGGTCAAGGAGGGAGAGGTTGAGGAGGAAGAAGTACATGGGGGTGTGGAGGTGGTGGTCGCAGGCGATGGTGGTGATGATGAGGCCATTGCCCAGGAGGGCAGCCAGGTAGATGCCCAGGAAGAGCCAGAAGTGCAAGAGCTGCAGCTCCCGTGTGTCTGCCAATGCCAGGAGGAGGAATTCGGTCACTGAACTGCTGTTGCACATTTGCTTCCTCTGGACACAGGGGCCTGTCCAATGAGGAAAAGGCAGTGACAAGTTACCAGAGACATCTCTGAGCAAAACCAAAGACATTTCTCATAGACCCTCCCCCTGCCATACACCCACCCTTTTCCCTTCTTTGGGAGAAACCTTCATTCTGCCTCCTGAGTTCAGCTTCGTTTTCTGCGGCTATGTGTGCTGGAGCACGGCCTCTGCCCGTGGTCTCTTGAGGAGTCAGCCCAGCCCCACTGCAGTGGGGATATGGGACCATGGCAGGGGGGCGAGGTTTGATATTCACAGTATGTCAGATAAAATCACTCATAACGCAGAAGGGCTTGTCAGCATCTGCCCTCCCAGCATTAAAGAATGTGGGTGGCAGAAACAAGTTTTAGGGCTTTGGGGATTTTCACCTGCTTCCCCCATCATGGCCTGAGAGTGTTCTCTGATATCAGAAATCATGAGCATTTCTCCTGCACTCGGAGTGACCGGCTGTGAGACATGAGAGGCAAAGGGATTCACTGTGGCTTAGTGAAGAGTGAGGGGAGCTGGTTGGTCTGGTTCCCAACTACCCCGGGCTTCCAACTTTCTTAGATGGAGGGCGATCGCACTCCCATGATACTGATAAAAGCCACCAGATGCTGCTGAGAGCAGAGGGGTCCACTGCAGACCATTAAATGCCTCACCCTTTCTCAAGGTCTCAGCACCCCACTTCCAGCCACAGACACACATGGCTCATGTCACCAACCCAACAGCATTTCCTCAGAAGCAGCATCTCTGCACTTCTCCCTTGGAGCTTTCGGAGAACAGAAAGAGGCTGTGGGAAAGTTTTGCATGTTTGAGGGCAGCTCACAGCTTGGAAGGACACCCCAAGGAGATAGCCAATGTCCTAATTATTGTATCTAATTAAGGGAAAACCAGCTCATTCCACAGCTCCACAGGCTGCATTGCCCACAGCCCCACAGGTGAAAGGTGGGACACCTCATTTCCATGGACACACCTGCACAGGAGGACCCACAAGATCAGTGTGTGACTCTGCAGCTGGAACTCCCATCCCCACAGATCCTGGCAGCAAGAATGAAATAACAATAACACAGAGAAGAGGAGAAATGTGGGGAAATACAGTGAGGGTCTGGCTGAGAGAGGCAGGGGGAGAGGCAGCCGGGCACTCAGGAAAGCGTTACCCTTACCCAACTGCTCAGACCACCTCCCAGACACCAACACTGCTGGGCAGATGTTCTCAGCCCCTGTGCTCTGTGGAGGGAACTGGGCACAAGGCTGGAGAGCTGCACCTCGGCTCTGCTGGAGCTCTGGCTGCAGAGGAGGTGATTCATGCCTTGGAGCCCACAGCCCTGAGGGCAGAGTCTGTGCTGGGTGGGAGAGGAGGGCAGGGGGCTTGCTCAGAGGAAGGGGTCTGCACTGGAGGGGATCATCAGGGGTTTTCTCAATTCTCCTGCCCACAGCATATCTTGTTTTAGTTTCCTCTCATTCCAGGATCATATCCCTGCTGCATGGAGATTTTCCTCCTGGAAGATGATTCCCTGTGACATGTCTTTTCCTTGTCAGCGCTCACAGACCCCATCCCAACCTCTGTGCACTCACCTTGGCCCTGTTTGCAGGGCAGCACCTGGGTGCATGTGCCTGTTTGCAGGTGGAAAAGCACAGGTCAGAGCAACCCTGATGGGTCCAGAAAAGGTGGTGCTGTCCATAGGCAGAGCAGTGGCTAAAGGCACTTTAAGAGGCTCCTAGCAGACCTACTGTTTACTGTGTCCCAGTACACAGTCCCCTGGGGCGCAGGGACCCGGCTCTGAAGGACAGCCCAGGGCAGCCCTGGCTGCACAAATGGCTTTGCACCCCTGCAGCCATCTCCAGGAAAAGGCAGCCATCATGCCCTGTCCTTCTGATGGTGCATCAGGGAATCCCTGCTCTGGAGCACGTACTTCTCCTCTACGGTAGAGAATCTGTGACAATTGTACTTATAGGTCTTGTAAGCTGTGGATTGTGCCAGCTTTTGGAGATCCCATCAGGAGACTCTTGTGCATGGCCCTGCGGACAGACACTTACCGTGTGAAGAGTCTGAAGATTTGTCCCACAACAAGCTCTCCTCTGTCCTCCTACTCCACACTGCCTTTAACCTCTCTCTGCATCACTCCTCTCCCCTTGGTGCCTGCAGGCAGTGCCCTCAGCCCTGCTATGCTTTGCACAGGAGCTGCTCCTGGGCAGAGCTGTCTCTGTAGCACTGCCCGCTTGCGATCAACTCCATCCGTCCCAGGAGCCCAGCCCAGCTCAGCAGCAGAGGACCAGACCAAGGCGGCACCTCCTCCACCTGCTCTGTGCTCACTGGAGATGTCCCTGCGGCTCTGGGGCTGACAGATCCTGAAAGGCAGCAGGGTCACCCCTGGGGAATGTGCTGCAACATCACCTCAAGTAATCACCAACAGTGGAGAGAGACTGATTCCAGCAGCATGGTTTCTCCTACCCGAGTGTGGTTCTCTATGACGAGTGTCAATGTTCCCCTCTGGACACCGACATTATTGACCCATAACAAAAAGGAGTCACAGACAGGGACAGGGAGGGGTTGGTTTCCCTTGTGCAGGGCAGGGATTCATCTGAGGCGGTGCAGGCATCTCCGCCTGACCAGGAAGCCCTCGGGTTGAAGCACGATTCAGCTCTCCCCATGCACCCCACAGACCCAGAGGAGCTGGGAATCCTCCTGCTTCACTTTGGGTGTGCACAAAAGAGTTGCCAGCGTGTGAGCCCCTGCTCTGAGCTCCTTGCCTTTATTCAGCAGGGACTCAGGTGCTCGCATACAGATACTCTGTCATGACCAAGGTGCCAGAGGTGGCCCAAGACATGTGCAAGTGTTTGCAAGCTCTGATGGAATATCTCTGATGATAGCCAGGTCCTTCCTGAGGTTCAGCTGAGGGCCAGAGGGGGAAGGGGGATATCCCTGGCCACCCACAATCACACCAGACGTTCAGGACACCTGAATGTGCCTTGTCAAGTGTCCCTCTGAGCTGATCAAACCAAGGAGTGCCCCAGGAGGACATCCGGGTCTCTCTCTCTCCAATGTACTCTCTAAAGCTCCAGTCACTCTAAAGCTAAGACACATCCACATCCCTGCACTGAAGACTTTTATTTCAGGGCTCTCATTTTAATGCCATTAAAAGAAAAAAAGCCTCTAGTGCCATGCCAGGTGCCTGGATGCCAAACACAACTCCACTCAGTCAGCAAACACAGCACCGAAACTCCAGGAGAGCCAGGCCCTGCTAGAGCTGGTGTGGGGCAGAGACCCCAGGGCCTCCCAAAGGGGCCCAGTGACCGTGTGCCACAACCTGAATGACAACACCATGGCATTAATGCAAGGTCCTCACCACGGTGCCCTCCCCTGTACCTGTCTTCTCAGCCCTTGACTATTGTCCTCTGCACCTCTACTCACCTGCCTGATGGTAAGAAGAGGGAAGCTGATAATAATAGTGTCATAGATTCATAGACTGATAGAAGCATAGAATGGTTTTGGTTGGAAAGGAACCTTTAAAAATCATCTAGTCCAACCCCCCTGCCATGGGCAGGGACACCTTCCACTAGAGCAGGTTGCTCAAATCCCCATCCAACCTGACCTTGAACACTCCCAGGGATGGGGCATCCACAATTTCTCTGGGCAATATGTTCCAGTGTCTCACCACTCACCATAAAACATTTCTTCTTATGTCCGACCTAAATCTACCCTCTTTTACTTTAAGACCATTGCCCCTTGTCCTATCACTACGAGCCCTGGAACAATGTCTCTCTCCATCTTCTCATAAGCCTCCCTTATATATTGCATGGCTGCAATAAGGTCTCCTGTCACGGATCCTCATTCAGAATCCTGCTGACTACTCCAATTTGTCGTGGATGGGCAATTTAGACCGCTTAAAGAACCACTGCCAAAGGTATCAGCAAAAGTGGTTTTCTTGAAACGTAACATGTTTGATGGCCAGGCTCACTCTATTGCTTACTGCACAAAGGATACAATAAGATTGAAAGCTACCAATACCAAATCTTAGTGCACTAAGGTTTTGCACGATATCAGTCACTTACCAAAGATCTGAATTTGCTAAGAGGTCTCTCAACCTCGAGGAGTAACCGTGAGAGGTGTCCCAGCTCAAGGGGAGATCACTGCCATGCAGCCATGCTGCCTAGCAGGGAGAGCTCAAAGAAGGCTCACTTAGGCTGTCATATTCACGGGATAAAGTAGTTGGCTCGTAGTCAAATAACATGCAGTGGAAAAGGCAAGCATGAGACTCCTTGTCCCCACAACTTACTTTGTTCCTTGATAAATGAGTCTTGGAGGAACCACCTGCTCTTCACGTGTTAATCGCATGGTTGCTGTTCCAGTTTCCAAGCCCATAGGCATCAGTGGTCACCATATCTCTCTGTTCCTGTGTGGGTTTCTAGAGAACAGATTGGAAGTAGAGAGGTTCTTGGCCCGGCTACACCTCGGCCTTTACCTCCTTTGGAGTCTAAACCAAACCACACCGGTTTGGTCAGGGAGTGGAGTGCATCCGTCACAGGGACTCAGCTCCCTCCCATGCCTGCCCCAAAACCACAGGTGGTGGGATTCCTCTTGCCTCAGTTGAGGTGTGCACACAATACAGTCCTCTGAAGACTGGAAGGAATCACATGTCCCTCCTATCTTCCAGAAAGGCAAGAAGGAGGACCCAGGGAACTAGAGGCCAGTCAGCCTCACCTCTTGCCCTGGGAAGAGAGAGACGATCGAGCAGCTCATCCTGGAAAATATTTCCGGGCACACAGTAGAGGTTTTGGCTGGGATGGAGTTAATGTTCTTCATAGCAGCCCGTACGGTGCTGTGTCTGGGATTTGGGACCAAAACAATGTTGACAACACACCAATGTTGTAGCTATTGCTGAACCATGTTTGCACAGCATCAAGGCCTTCTCGGTTCTCTCTCTTCCTCCCCAGTGAGGCAATTGCATTTGTTGACGAGGGAAGAGCAGGGGACGTCATTCAGCAAGGCAAGGATTTACACTGTGCATTGGTGTCCATGTCCAAGTTGTGGTAGCAGGGGGGGGTGTTGGAGAGGGAGAACCACCCGGAGTAACGATGAAATCTCAATATGAGTATAGTCGTTCTCCCCTTTATTCAAGTTTACAGAGTATATATAGACAGATGCCAAGAACACGCGTCCGCAACAGTTGTATAATTGGCTTACAGCCTCTGTTCACGCGCCAGGGCGGCGAGTGTGATTGGTACAGTGCTCTTGTGCACGCACAGGAGCACTTCTCCTCTTCGTGGATGTAGCTCCTTCTTGTTTACCATTCCACTGTCTCTTATCACATCAGGCTTTCAAGGACAGTTAGCGGTTCCCTCTGAGCCTTTCCTCTCATCAGAGACTGAGTTGCTCATGAGAATCAGATCGTGTCCCTTGTTACTAAGCCATGCCTCCACAGGGGGGCTGCAGGGCTGGCCTCTCTGAGAAGAGACCAGGGGCTGCCTCTGTGCCAGACAGAGCTGGTTCCATCCAGCTCCAAGACGGACCCACCACTGGCCAAAACTGAGCCCATCAATGAAGCTGGTGGAACCTCTGTGAAAGCGTATTTAAGAAAGGACACAACAGCCAGAGTGGGAGAGGAGTGAGGGGAAAAAAGTGTGAGAACCAGCCCTGCAAACACCAAGGCTGGTGAAGAAGGAGGGAGAAGAGGTGCTCCAGGTGCCAGAGCAGATAGTCTCCTGCAGCCCCTGGAGAAGACCACAGTGGAGAAGGTCAGCCCTGCAGTCTGTGGAGGACCCAACACTGGAGATGTTGGCTATTTCCTGGAAGAATGGTGGCTTGAGGAGAGCCCATGCTGGAGCAGGTTTGTCTCAAAGGACTGTAGCGGTAAGAGGGACCCCATGGGAGAAGTGTCAGAAGGAAGGAGACGCAGAGAGGAACAGTTATGGACTGACTGCAACCCCCACTCCCCATCCCCCTGCACTGCTCAGGGAGGAGGAGGTAGAAGAGTTGGGAACGAAGGAGGTAAGTTGAGCCAGGAAGAAAAGGGTGGGAGGACACCTTCCGTGGGGAAGGAGACAAGGTCTTCCACCAGCCCCACGCTTCTTCCACCCTCAGCCTTTGCAACTGCACATGCCCCATCTGCCCACTTGCCTTTGCCACTGTCACGGTTGTGCAAGGCCCTCAGACATCTTGGCACACCCAGTGTAAGCTGGCCTCCACCAAACTTGGTCCCCACCTGGCCTTGGAGGCAGGGAGAGGCCAGGTCCCCTCTGCCTGGGGCTGGGCACAGCTTTTCCCTGGGAAGCTCCCTGAGGAGCGCTCCTCCTGTGTGTCAGCCTGTGGCCTGGCATGGGTGGCAGAGGGAGAAGGGCTGCTGGGGCAGGGCTGAAGTAGCTCAGCTGGGAGAGCGTTAGACTGAAGATCTAAAGGTCCCTGGTTCAACCCCGGGCTTCAGCAATGATTTTCTCCCTTAGATTTTGCCAGAGCCCGTCTGCCTTCTTCCAGCCTGCCCCAGCCCTGCTTGCTCCTTCACCTCTTGCCAGAGCAGAGTCCCTGCTCTGCAGCTGCAGATCTGCAGCTTCGAAGGAGCCTTCCTCCAGCAGCACAAGTCCCCAGCTTCCCCCTGGGCAGGACTCTCCAGTCAGTGCTCCGTTGGGGTGGTCTCCTGCTGTCCCTACTTCCTTGCTCCAAAGTGACTGGGATCTCTCCTCTGCGGGGTCTCTGCAAAGACCCTGTCTCTCTCTCCTCTTTGCCATTCTCGATGCTGCACTGACTGCTCCCCTCCTCACACACCTTCACCTGCTCCTCAGTTCCCAGACCAGAGGTCGCCATCCCCTGAGTCCCAGGGAGAGGCACTCCGTGCAGCTGAGGCCTGAAAGGCAGCATCCTCCTTCCAGGTGTCTGTCGCAGCGACACCTCTGATGTGCCCAGGACAGTTGGCAAAGCCGTGCTGAGGATCATCCACTGTAGTGCCTGGGCACCAGTGTTGTTTAGTCATGCGCTGTCCCGAGCAGAGTTTCTTGGCCCCCGTTGCCCCCTGCCGCAATGATTGGTGAAATACATATGTGCTCCTCTCTGGGCATCAGCTAGGGCACACAAAGCACAGGGGGATCCCTCTGGGGCCCCACATGAACATCCCTCTGCATCAGTTCCTTCCTGCTGCAAGGGCACAAGTCGGGACAGAAATGCCAGCAGTGGCTGCCTGGAGTCCTGCACAGAAGGTCACCAACTGTCACAGTGTCTTCACAACAGCCCCAGCTCAAACACTGGATGTCACTTTACCTCTCCACATTTACTTTCCTCTGCACATCCTGGCATTGCACATGGGTCTGTGTTTTCCATCCCCTCAGCACCAGACCCAGGGCCCACAGCACAAGTGTCTCAGTTTTTCACCAATTGCCTTATCTCAACCTGCTCACACACTAGAGTGCACTGTCTAGCCCAGATGCAGACCCTCAGAGCCATCAGTCCCTGCCCAGAGGAAGAAAAACCTGCTCATGAGCTCCAACAAGATGCTGGGGTCCCCTCTTGCAACCTCTTGCTGCTATGGAACCCTGCTCGACCATTAGGAACACAGTGATGATGGCAACACAGCACATCCCCCTCTGTCTCCAGTCTCAGCCTCTCCCAGGTCAGCCAGTCAGGCCAAGGAATGGCACCTCCTGGACTATAGTCCCAAAGCAATGGGCACGTCCTAGACCCCTGCAGCTCTGATGTCTCAGCCAGTTCGCCAGGGATTCTCCTTCAGAGAAGTTTGGCTTTTGTCCTGACTGAGCACAAGTGAAGGAGGGAGAAGGAGAGACCCTCTGTCCAAGCAAGGTTAATGTCTTGCCAGCTTTGAGCACGAGCTTGAAAATGCTTGGCCACAGGGAAGGTGTCTGCAGAGCTATCACTGCTCCAAAAGTCCTTCGAGGTTGTTCTTGAGCTTTGGGGCCATGTGTGCAAAGCAGAACAGATGAGTAGTCCATCCCCTTCACTCCACTCAAGCACTCCAGAAGTTCACAGTGACTGTGCTCTGGTTTGGATTCCCCCAAACCCTCTCTGCCAGGCAGGGGCTCCGTGGGGAAAATTCTATGGCATTGGGCAAGACAATGGTCCCAGCTGTAGCACCGCGAAGATACCATCCCTGCGTGTGCTCAATCCATCGACCTCTCAGTTAACAGCTGAACATGCGCACCCACCCTGCCCCAGAGACCCCAGCCAGGGCTGTCCCAGGGCACGGCTTTGCCCTCAGGACAGTGCTCAGTGCTGCAGGAATGGGAAGGTCCCTGAGCCCAACCCACACCCGCAGCCCCAGGGAGATGGAAGCTTGCCCTTCACCCCATCTCCAGGGGTGCTGGGGGGCAGAGGGGTACAGGGGGAGACCTGGTCCCTGCATGAGGGGGGTGTGAGATTTCTGCCCCCATGTCCCCCTTCCGCATGCCCTGGGGTGCCATCAGAGCGTGGGGGCACCTCATCCCAGAGAGGGTCTTTCCCTCACCCTGTTGTTCTGCTCCTGATGTGGAGTTGGGGACAGATGTGACACAGAGGGTTGTTTCTGTGGGTGGCAGAGGGGGCTCAGGGTAGGCCAGAGGGTGGGAGCAGTGCCTGCAGCAAGAGCCGCCTTCTGCCCCATCACCCTGCAGAGACGGTGAAGGGGCCGTGCTCGGCAGTGCATCCCTGTGCCAGGATCAGGCGCCAGTGGGGAGGCAGTCTGGACTTCCCCCATCTCAGGAGGGTTCAAATGGTTTTCTGCTGAGGGTCCCCGGGCACCAAAGTGACAAGAGGGCTGTGCTTGTCATAGATATGCCATGGGAGGAGAGTTTTCCACCTGCTGGCAGCTGTCAAGGGGGTGTAGGTCAGTGGAAGAGCACCCACTTCCCATGCAAGAGGTTCCGGGTTCCATCTTCAGGGGTGTTTTTGCTCTGACTTGCCAGGCTCGGCTGGGCAAGGGCTGGAGCTGGGGCTCTGCTCCTCTCCAGGTGCTGTGGGCCTGCCCTGCCCTCCCAGGGCCTGGTCATGGGGTAAGGAGGGCTGTGTGTGCTGCCTCTGCTGAGCCCCCTCCCAGAGGAGAGGCAGGCAGCTGTGCTGGACCTGAGTGCAGGTCACTGCCCTGCTCCACAGACCCACCCCACATACCAGCCGGGGTCCCTGCTTGGCAGCACAGCCCCTGTGGGAAGCCGAGGGGTGGCCCTCAGGGAGGGGATAGACATCAGCAGCACCCTGGGTGCTGGCAATCCTTCCTGGCTGCACTGAGAGATGGGATGTGAGGGTGCTGGTCCAGCCCAGGTGTCCTTTGGCACCAGGGCCACACTTCCCCTGTGGCTTTCCAGAGGGACGGGTGTGAGATTGTCCTGTCTCCAGGTGGAGATCCCATACCACGTGGGAAGCAGCCGTCGGTGCCAGAGGGTAGGGGTGTCTGAGCTGAAGAGTGACATTTCTTACCCTGACCCTGTCTCCAGGTCCTTTTCCCTCTGCCATCACCCCCTGCTCGAGCAGAGCCTCGGCTCAGGGAACCTGGAGCTCCCGAGGTCAGGCACAGCCCTGCAGAGGTGGGACTGTTGGGACGGTGCCCACCTCTTGTTCCTGGGGGGTTTGGTGTCACCGTCCACCCCATGCTGGTGGGAACAGGGAGGCACAGGCCAGTGCACAGCCGTGCAGAGACCGGGAGGGCAAGGACATGGTGCCTTGGCTGCTCCCCTGGCAAAACCGCCTGCAACCAAAATGGGGTGTGAGCCATGGCGTTTCATTGCAGGTTTCCCAGGCCCAGGAATGGTGGGCCCAGATTCTGAGAAATAATGTACAAAAGTGAAGTAAAGAAGAAGGAGGGTGGGGGCGGGGATATCTTCTGAACATGACGGTGGGTGCCAGTATGGGCACTGACCTGCGGACTCAAGCCACCCCAGGTGGGTACTGTGGAGAAGAGCCCAGCGCCTGTCCTGTGCCACCTCCCTGCTGGCTCTGCCCTCCCGCAAGTGTAAGGTTTCTCCCCTACTCTGGCACCTGGCAGAGGTTTGCCTCCTCCTCCTCCTCCTGAGGGAGATGAGCCACCGGCCCTCGGTGTGTGTGAGGTGGCAGCACATCTGAGCAGAAAGAGCCCATTCCATGACATTTTGGGGCCTGAACGGTCTGGCCCTGCAGGCTGGGTCCATTCCCTGGAGCAGTGCAGGATCATCACTGTGCCCCAGACCTGTCCTTACTCCTGCAACCCGCAAGCACCCACCCAATGTGTGTGGCGGTGAGACCTCAACCCTCTGCACTGCTGCCCCACGCTGGGCAGAGCACGGCTGTGGAAAGCCCACGGGAGAGCAGCATTCCCAGGTGAGACCCCCAAGGTGGTGGATGACATACATGGGGACTGCAAACACAGCCTCCATCCCCTGGGAAACTCCCACCGGGGCAGGCTCCAGCCCTGCATCTCCACAGGGAGAGAAGGGCCCATGGCTGGGGATGGAGGGGCTGCTCTGGGGCCAGGGGTTGCCAGCAGGAAAACTCTAGGGACCACTGTGGGAGGTGATGCATGGGCTGTGATCCCCCCTGGGGCTGGCTCGGGTGTTCAAGGCACCACAGCCACCTTAGGACTCCCTTCTGTGGGTCTACAGCTCACCCCAATATGGCAGCTCTGTCGTGACCTCTCTGCCGTGGCACCAGTGTGGCCCAGGCAGGGCCGGGGGAAAGAGCAACTGGGGAACTCCGGGGTGAGGGGGTGGGTGCTCCCGCTGGGGTACATCACGGGACCTTGCAGAGAGCCATTTTTGCTGGAAACTGTGGCTGTCAGGCTGGAAAAGTCTCTGTCAGCAGGAATATTCCCCAGGGACCATGAACTCTCACAGCCCCGCAGCCCGACCCCGAGCCCACTGTCCCCAAGACGTGCCCCTTCCCCACTGCCATGTCTTTGTGCTCTGCTCCCCCCAGTCAGCCTCAGGGAGACACCCCGACACCTGGGCAGGCAAGCGCCAGCTCTGGCTCAAACCCCAAAGCCTTTTAATAAGAACACACATGAAGGAATCATGTAAAAGCAGGGGAATAAAAATGGAGGACATGGCCGGCTGTTTCTGCTGCCCGTGGAAAAGGGAGACAGTTCCCTGGTGCTCACGGCTCTCCCAGATGCACAGACCTCTCCTCCCTCCCGGCTGCACCCAGCTGCACGGCAGGGACGGGCTCTCCTGGCCCGCGGCTCAGGGACTGCTGTGCACTGAGCTCTGCTGTCACAGCCTTTGTGTCCTCAGGGGGATGTGCCAGAGACACCTCTTCAGCATCGTCATAGCCCGTGCTCTCTGGGGACAGGCACCAGGCATCTCCCTCAGCTCCAGGGGCCCCAGCACTTCTCGGGGAGTGCAGGTTTGTCCCTGCAAGCAGCAAGGCAGGCCATTGCACGTTCATCCCATGGGCTGCCCCTCCTCGTCAGTACATCACCTTCCTCCCTTCTCCTCAGCAGTCCTGAGATGTTCAGCTCCCTCTCCCACCCATGGTCCCCCCAGGCAAAACTCGAATGGGCAGGTTCCCCCGTCCCAGGAGGTTGAGCTTTCAGTATGACAGTGATTCATCTGGCACCAGGGATGGCACCCCAGGAACCGGCAGCGCTATCTTTCCCTCTCACCTCCAGGTGCATCCCTGGGCCCTTCTCCCTCCTCTGGTGCTCTGGGCATTTCCCAGCCCTCCTGTCCAGGGGCAGGATCCTCCCCAGGGTCAGAAGCCTCCCTGGCATCATCGTAGCCATCCACTGGGTCATCTCCAGCCAGGACAGGGATGTCTGAAAGGAGAGGGGAGCTGGTGACAGTGAGAAGATATGTCCTGCAGAGCAATGACAGGAGGATGCACAGGGACATGGGGCTCAGGCACTGGTGTTGGCAGCACCACAGAAGACTCCCCATGTCCTCCCCAACTGTGACGGTGACACTCAGTGACACTGCTGTCCCCCACACGTCTGCAGGGAGGAGAGATCCACCCCTTCTGGCCCCCTGTTACCTGGTGCTGACCCTGGACCATCCTCCTCCTTGCTGTCCCCGGGGTAGGGCTGCAGCTTGGTCAGGGACCCCTCTGAATAGGAGCCTGGCGAGAGGTGCAGCGGGTGTGATGGGAGTGCGCTCTGCTGACCCAGCTCATGGTCAGTGCTGCTGGGGACGGGGGACCCACAGAGCCAGGGCTGAGTGGGGAGGAGGGCTCAGGACTCACCCTGCTCCCCTGGGACAAACCCTGTCTCAAAGGGGCTCCCAGACATGCCCTGGGACAGCCCCTTCCCTCAGCCCTCAGGATGCAGGGGCAGGCAGTGAGGGGCTGTCCCCAGCTGGGACGGGCAGAGCTGGTGGGGAGGAAGCTTCTGGCCTGGGCCAAGGACCTGGCTGCTCTCCCCACAGCCCCCACAGCGCCAGCGCTGCAGGGACTGTGGGTCAGGGGGCTGCAGGGGGTCATCCCTGGGTGAGGAAGTGGGGAAAGAGCCCTGCACATGTGCCCTCCAGGAGGGACGCACACCCACCTGAGCTGCTGAACCTTGCCTGCTTCTCCAAAGCTGGGCTGTAACCAATCTCCTCATAGACGGCCTCAGGGAAGGGCTCCCAAGCTCTCTCGGAGCCTGCGGACACAGGCAGGGCTGGCCCAGGGACACACAGAGAGGGGATGGGATCCCGCTCTGCTCCCCCAGCCCTGTTCCCCTGGGCCACCCCAGGGATGTCGCCACAGCATATCCCCACTGCACTGTCCAGTCACCACTGCCACTTCTTCAGTGAGGGCAATGTCCCCATGGAGACGGTCTGGGGCAGCGACACCCTCCCACCATCCCCTCAGAGACAGCCCTTGTGCCCCTCTGGCCTCTGGGTCAGGTCCCTGGTGCTGAGCTTGGAGCAGCTCCACCTTTCCTCTCCCCCTGGACCTGCCCCCTCTCTGCCCCATGGATCCATAGCACGGCCTATGCCCTGACGAGAAGAGGTAAGGTTTGGATGGAGGAACAGCCCAGGGGCCTGAAACCACGGGGATGGACCCTGCTGCCCCACGTTCCTCCTGGCATCTCCCCTGACACAGAGCCCCCTCCAGAGATGCCCAGAGCACTTCTGGTGGCATGTCCTCCTCTGTTTCCCCTCTGTTCCCATCTCCCCCAGCCCAGATCTCTCATTTCTCTCTTCACCCCATCCCTGGCTCCTCCTGCGTCTACACTCTCTCTACGACGCCTTGCTGCCGACGGCCCTTGGCCAGGCCCGTCAATGGGACATTGGGACAGCAGGCAGCACACACTCTCCTCCCTGCAGCTTTACCTGTACCACTCAGTGACACCCCACAGCACCCCTGGCCCTGCCAGGAGGCATCTTCCCCTGGTACCGTGGCGAAAGGACCCACCTCTGCGCCCAGCCCTGGCACTTCGCACTTGCCCTGCCAGGAGGGCCAGGAGCAGGCAGAGAAGGGCTCCCAGGATGATGCAGATGATGACGGGCAATGAGACACTCCTGCTGCCGGTCGGACGGCCCCGCGTGGGATCTGCGTGGGCAGGAACACAGAAAGGGCAGCACCAGGCTCGGGAGAGGTGGGGGGCCGGAGCACCCCAGTACTGACCCCCATTACAGCGGGGGTAGGGAACCCCAGGGGTGAGTGATGGCAAAGCTCCCACCCTGATGGGAAAATGAGAGCCCTCCCCAACCCCCTCCACTGCTACCCAGTGCCTCCTCTCGGGAGCTTCACACCCCAGCAAGGATCCCCTTCCCTCTGGCTCTGGGTCACAGCCTGAGCCCGAGAAGTCGCAACACTGGTGAGGAGGACAGGTTACCTGCTCGGGGGGTTGGTGCTGCCGTCCTGGGTGCAGCTGCAGAGGAGGAGAAAGAGAGCTGGGCTGAGAGGATGTGTGTGAGGGTACCAGGGACCCTCCTCTCTCACATGCCGTGTGTGTGCGTGTGCACACGTGCATATGCGTGCAGACATCCCTAACACATCCCTCCCAAATTGCCTCTCCTGCGGGGCTGCTCAGGGTGGCTGGGACAGAGCCCAGGGCCCTGCTCTGGGCTGTGGGCAGGATGGCACAACCAGCCTGGGAGATGTCCCGGGGGGCTGCAGAGCCCTGTGGGCAGACGCTGGAGGACATCCAGCCCCACAGAAGCTGCTGCCCACTTGGGAACAGGCTGCCATAATCTGCAGGGATGGCCTTGCTCTCAGGATCTCTGGGGCCATGGTGGGACCCAGCAGCGTAAACACCTGCCCCGGCTCCTTGCCAATACCCCTGTGAGGGGTCTCAGCCCCTCCACTCACCTGAGCAGTTCACAGCAGCATCCTCCTTATGCTGGCAGGCACCACTGTCCCCAGGCCGAGCCCAGCAGTCCTGCAGAGACGGCTCTGTCCCCCGGCACTCCACCTGCTCCAGCCAGATGGGGCCTGTCCCCTCCCCAAATGCAGCCTCATTCAGAGCAGACACTGCGGGGCCACAGCCCAGCTGCCTGCATGTCACCTCGGCATCCCGCATGTCCCAGGAGTCGTCACACACCGTCCCCCAGGAGCCGCGGTGCCAGATCTCCACTCTGCCTGAGCAGCCGTTCTCGCCTCCCACGGCACGAATCTTCTCCCTGTCTGGAGAAGGGAGAGAGCTCCCAGGGCAGCGGGACAGCAGGCAGAGCCCTGCCAGGTGAGAGGGACATGCAGAGGAGCAGCTACGTGTGCAGCTTGTGGAGTTAGGGCACAGGGTCCCTAGGGCCGGGGGTGTTTCTGGCCGTCTCCCTGCAGAAGGAAATGCTGGGCTGAAGGGGCTGCTGCAGGGGGTTATGCAGCAGAGAGTGGGGCTGAGCTCTGCTCGTGCCTCCCCATGCCACCTCACTCACGGCAGCAGCTGAACCCTGGTCATTCAGGGGACACGCAGGGCAATGTGGGGCACCCTGACAGCTCAGCCCCAAAGGGAACCTGGTGAATGTGAGTGGCTCTGAGAGCTGAAGTCCCATTTGTGTCCCCAGAAGCAGCAGGGTCTGGCACATAAAGCAAAAGCCCCTGTGGGCCTTGTCCCTACGCTTGACTGTGCCTAGCAGGGAACTGGAGCTGAGGTGGTGCTGGTGCCCAGGTAGCTCAGAATTACCATTGCAGGTGATGTGGGTCTCATCTCGCAGGTCATCGCACGACTGCGGGTGCCAGGGAGTGGAGGGACATTGCCAGAAGGAGCTGTTTCTCTCCCCACACTCCACACGATCCAACCAGGTGGGACCAGAGAAGTTGTGGTAGAGCGGGGGTGTATCCAGGTACCCTCCATCCCCGCAGCCCAACTCTTTGCATGCCAGCGACCAAGTTTCGGGAGTCATTGAGTTGGAGCAAACACTCCCCCATGTACCATTGTAGAAAACCTGCAGGCGCCCGGAGCAGCTGCTGCTGTTCTCCAACCTCAGGGCCACAAACTCTGGAAGAAAGGCACAGAGGGGGAAGGGGCTGGTGTGGGGCTGTGGGCGTAGAGAAGCCTTTTCACCCCCCAGGCCCTTAGCCAGGCAGGGGCACAGCTAACAACTCCCCCTTGCAAGCATGGGCAGAAACCCTTGCCCTCCCCGTTAACCGCTGGGGATGGCTCAGCTCCCCGGAGACCCGCAGTGGGACCGAGGGCGTTTGTGCATGGGTGTCCCCAGGACGGACTCAGACAGCGGCTCAGGGGCAGCCAGGGACAGCCTTGGCAGTTCCCGGCTCTCCCCATGTACCGGCCTCCCCAAGCACCTGCCTCATGCCCCTGCTCCCAGCACAGACCTGAGCAGACGACTCCTGCGTCCTCTTTGTGCCCGCAGTCGTGCTGCCCCCAGGACCCTGCCGGGCACTCCCAGAGGGTAGCTTCGGCCCCGGAGCAGTTCTGAGCAAACAGGGCAAGTTTGGGACTTGTGCTGACCAGAAGCAAGGGCAAAGCCCAGCCCTGCTCTGCGACCTACACCCCAGGTGTGCTACTGCTACTGGGGGCACCTGGACAACCCCTGCGGGTGGGGAATTGGGCTCTGTGGGACTCTCTGTGGGGCTGGGTCAGGGCTGTCTGCAGCTGGAGAGATGGAGCGAAGCCCTGCAGCCCTGTTCTTGGCCTGTCCTGCAGCAGGAGCAGAGGAGCCTGGGCCTGGCGGTGGCCCCAAGGGCCTGAGCCAGTGCCTCGGGGGGCAAAGATGCCTGTATCTGTTCCATCCTCAGCTCTCCCACAGCAGAGCAGTCATTCTAGCAGGCAAAGCTCTCCACATTGCTCCTGGTGAAACCAGGTATTCTCCAGGGAGAAATTCACCCTGGTGCTGCCATGGGGTCCCCTGCTTTGCATAGCCATGCCACACCCAGGGCACAAATGGAGTTACCTCAGTGTTCTCCCAGCACTCACCTGAGCAAATGACAGCAGCGTCATTCCCATGGGAGCACGGCGAGGCCCCCAGGGCAGTCACTGGGCACTGTCCCAGGTGGGCTTCAGTCCCATCACAGTGGAATGAGTCTCTCCAGACAGGGCCGGTGCCTCTCCCAAAATGCCCTCCTCCAGGAAGAGACTCAGCAAATCCACAGTTGAGGTGACGACAGAAAACATGGGCGTCCAAGAGATCCCAGCGGGAGGCACAGAGGGTGCCCCAGGTCCCCAGCACCTGGACCTCCACCCTCCCCTCACACGCCGTGCTGCCGTTCACCAGCCTGAACCCTGTGTACTCAGAGACAGAGAAAGATGAGAAAGGGTGCCTTGGTGCTCTGGCACCCTCCATAGCTGGAGGAGAGGCCAGAGGGCCAGAGGCACAGCCTTCCTTTCTGCTCCTTCTGCACTCTTTTAGGGCTGCAGACAACCACATCACCCCTTCTGTCACCACACCCCGCACAGCACAGCCCCTGTCCTGCTGCCCTGTCCCCAGCTCACACTCAGTGTTCAACACCCCACCCTGAGTCCTTACGTGTGCAGGTGACACTGGCATCGTTTGCGTGGGTGCAGGGCTGGTCCCTGGGGGACCCCCTGGGGCAGGAGGCGAGAAGGGGTTCATTCCCCGCACACTGCAGCTCTCTGTCCCAGATGGGACCCACACCTTCTCCAAAGTGAGCTGACCCGGGCACGGACAGGGCTGTGCCACACTTCAGCTCCCTGCAGACCACGTTGGTGGCTTTGGGACCAAAGTCTGAGTCACAGACAGTTTTCCACTGGTTCCCATCACGGATCTCCACACGTCCTGAGCAGGGGCTGTCCCCTCCGACCAGCTGGAAAAATCCTAAAGAAACCAAACTCCTGCGCATTCCTAGAGCTCCCTGGCAGTTACATGCCCACATCCCACCTCATGTCCAAGGTGGCTGCAGGTAAAGAGCCCCACAACGACCCCAGCAGCTCCCAGTGGGTGCAGATGGCACAAACACAGCAGGGACACCCTGCTGCTCCTCAGACATCAGCACTGCACTTGGGGGTTTGCTTCTCTCCCAAACCCCCAGCCGCAGGAACTGCTCAGACAAACTGCTGCTGCCCTGGAGACCCTGGGCGGCCCAGGACTGGCCCCAGGCACTGCAGCACCCGGAGCACTTGAGCCCAAGGAGAGGGGCCCTGGAGCTGTTGGCTGCTGCAGCCTGCTCTGCCGGCCGAGCTCAGGGCCAGGCTGCAGAACCCCTTGGAGCCACCAGAAATGCACCTCATTCCTGGGTGGTTCTCGGGCTGTTGGGGAACTGCTGTTATATGGGACATCGCTCAGGACACAGATGCCGTGTGAGCGTACCTGCGGTTGCTGTCGCCACCAGCCCCCAGCTCCAGCACCTACCCGGGGAGGGCTCCTCAGCCAGGACCAGAGGGCACTGCCAGGCATGCACAGCCCCGGCCAACGGCTGGGCAGAGGGCAGGAGAGTGGGCAGAGGAGCAGCTCTGGACTGATACAAGCTCCCAATGCAAGGACTGGCACCAAGGAGAGCCAGAAAGTGCTGGCAAATGCCCTGTGGCACAGGGCAGCCAGCGGCTGTAGGCAGGAGAGCCTGGGCAGCAGGTCAGCACTGCCGGCACAGGGTTGTTTCCCTGGGGGCTGGCTCTCCTGGGCTGACCCTGGAAGAGGAATGAGGTAGCTATGGGCCATGCTGCTCTGCTGCCCAAGCCCAGTGCTCTTCTCCTCTGAGCAGCCCCTCTGCTTTGGGGGACTCGTGCCGGCCAGGGAACACAACCCAGAATTCCCCGGCCACCTTGGGCCCTTCCCTGGGGCTGTGGGTGGCCGTGTGAGTGGCTCTCGGTGCCTCTGCTATGGGGGGACCTACTCCTCGGTGCTGCCAGATAGCTCCTGTGTGAACGGGAGGAGAAAGCTGGGAACCAACAGAGACTGCGGGGCAGGGCGGGCATTCATCTCCCAGCCCCAGGCACCCATGGAGGGTGGGCTGAGCCACATCGGGGGTCAGGCAGTGGTGGGTTCCCACTGGAGTGTCCTCAGGGACTGGGGAAACCAGCAATGACAGTCCCAGCTCTGCAGTGTGATGGGCCCCACCAGGCCCTTCTCCAGTACACCCTTGTTTCCCTGAGGGCACAGCCAGGTCCCTTCCCCCATCCCAGTCACAGAGGTGGGGAACGGGCTGGCCCCTTACCTGAACACCTCACTCCAGCGTCCTAACTGTGATCACAGTAGTGTTGACCCCATCCGTTGTGCGTACAGTCAGAGAGGGCAGACTCGGTGCCACGACAGCGAACATAATCCATCCAAATGGGGCCAGATCCTGGCCCAAAGTGTCCGTACTGAGGAGCTTCAAGAGCAGACCCACAGCCCAGCTGCTTACAAACCACTGCGGCATCGGCCATGTCCCAGTCGTAACCACACACGGTCCCCCACTGGCCCTGGTGTTGCACCTCCACTCTTCCAGCACAGCGTCCGCCACCATTTTCCAGCCTCACCTCCGCAGCCCCTTCAAACATTGACATGGGACCCGTCAGGAGAGTTCAGAGCCCCAAACTGTAGATCTGGAGCTCCACCCTGCCCAGGCTAAGTCACAGGGACCTGGGTGGAAGCCCTCCCCATTCTGGGCTGTCCCCAGGGCAGTGTGGGGGTCTCTTTTCTCCCCATGGGCTGCAAAGGGCTGGGGGTGCCCTTTGGCTGACCTGCTGTGCCATTCACCGCCTGTACAACCCTGTACAGCCCTGTGCCCCCAGGCCCACAGCTCCCTCTCCCACCCAGAGAGGCACAGGGAAAGGCAGAAGTTTGATTCACTTGAGCACCTTCTGCCCCTCATCTCACTGGCACATGCCAAGAAACCACATTCCCAGAGGTATCCCGATGAGCCCACTGGTGCCCGCTGGCCCTATCTGTGGGACAAGGAAGCCGGCACTTACCCCTGCACAGCTGCACCCACAGGAGCAGCCACAGCACCCGAGGGGACAGGAGTCCTTCTGTGCCCATCCTGAGCCTCCTGCCCTGCTGGCACAGCCCTGCTGCGCCCCACTCCCTCTCACGGCTGCCGGGGACTCAGGCGATGGCAGGGGACTATGTCTCTGCAGATGCTGGCCCAGCTGCAGGAGGACCCAATCGAAGCAGCAGCACCTTTTTAGACGTTATCGGGAGCTATCTCCCCTCCGACACGGCCCAGCCCTCCAATGAACTTCTCCAGCGCCGTTCATGACCATATATGAGGCATACATATGTCCCGCTGCGGGTGTCACGGTCCCTGTGGCGGAGGATCGTCACGGGACAAGCTGGGTGTGGAGGAGAAATGGGTCTGTCACCCCTTGAACCTTGCTGTGGGGACTGGGAGCACTGAGCATCTCCTATGCTGGGCTCATCCAAGAACCCAAGAGGCAAGCGTCCAGCTGCCCCTGAGATGTGGGAACCATGGAGCTGGGGCTGCACCGGGGTCTGTGTTGGGACGGGAAGGAAACAGCCCCTGCCCCTGCGACAGACCCCGCTGTGCTGGGAGCAGCAGCTGGGCAAGGTCCTTGGCCAGGGGAAGAGCTCCATTCCAGGAGTGCTGGCTTGCCCGTCCCTCCCCAGAGAGCCCCACGGTGGGTCCCTCGCAGGAGCCAGAGCTGGGACATGTCCCTGCCCTGACAGCAGACATGCAGCCCAGAGCCTCAGATGTGTCCCTAACTCTCAGCCTGTCACCGAGGGGCCGTTATTCCCCATGGGCGGATCGGGAGCTGGAGCCTGCAGGTGCACAAACCACAGCCCACGTGGCCTCGCAGCGCTCGCCGCGCTCCCCCCGCAGCGCCCGGGGAAGGCAGTCTGTGGTTTCCTGCTGGCACCGTGCCCAGGCACATCCCCGCGGTGCCCCCGAGCCACCCCCACCCCGACTGCTCCAGCCAGGGCTGCGGGGGCTGCTCCTTCGGCCTCGCAGACACGGGGCCGGGCAGCTCCTGTCCCCTGTGATGCCCCTCTGATGCACACGGATGTTCTGCACCGAGACCCACGGCCATGAAGTGCCATCAGTGACGTGACATCACACCCTCCTACTGCCACCGCTGTGTACTGAGCAGTTATGGTGACGGTGACCTCACACCCTCCTACTTCTGCTGCTGTGAGCTCATGAGTTACAGTCACATGTGTGTGTGCTGCATTCGGGCTTCTGCTGATGACGGTTCTTCCCAAAAGCCATATTTGGGTGAGGTCTAATTATTATTTTGATGCCATCAGAAGCACCCACACAAGTCATACGCCTGCTCTTGGCCTAAAAGCTTCTCCAGCACCAGTGAAATCACAAGCTCGTACACAAGCCATGTGCATACTCCTGGCCTATCCGCCACTCAGCCGCAGGTGATGTCACAACATCTCAACCCGCCCTGTGCCAGCTCCTGGCCTATCAGATAATAGGGCATCACTGACTTCACAAGCACCTACACAGTCCATGGGCCTGTTCCTGGCCTATCAGATATTCAACTGAGAGTGTCCTCACAAGTACGTATCTCTCCATCTGCCATGTACTTGCCATGGAGGTACTTGGGCTCCAGTGACCTCACCATGGCCTGTGCAAGCCATGTACCTGGTCCTGGCCTATCAGCTACTCAGCCATGAGTGATATCACAACTACATACCCAGGCCATGTCTCTCCCCTTGCCTAACAGCTACTCGGGCACCAGTGACCTGACCATCACATATCCGCCTATTGACTATCTGCTCGCCTATGAGATATGAGGGAACAAGTGACCTCACCCAGCCCCTCACTCATTCCCTGGCAGGATGGCGGAGACAAATGGAAGGGCAAAAGTGAGAGAAAACTTCATGGGTCAAGATAACGACACCTTAATAAATGGTGAAAAATAAAAAAGGAAGGACACAGGGGATGGAGAAGCACTCCCTCACACCAGCAGACCAATGCCCAGGCAGTCTCAGAGCAAGGGCTACTTTGGAGAAACTCCCCTCCCACTTTTAGTGCTGAACAAGATGCCATATGGCATGGAATATCTCTTTGGCCCGTTCGGGGCAGCTGTCCTGACTTTGTCCCCTCCCAACCTCTTGTCCACCCTCAGCCTCCTAACTGTGGGGTCAGAATGAGAAACAGAGGCGACCTTGACACTATGCAGCGCTGATCAGCCATAGCTACAACATCAGGATGTTATCAACGCTGTTTTAGCCACCGGCAGCTGCCTGGAGCAGTGGGTTTCTCCATGCTCTGCTGCACACTGCCTATACCTTTTCACTACCAGTCTGCCATGGCAATGCGCTGGACCAGTTCTTCTGTGAAATCCCCCAGATCCTCAAGCTCTCCTGCTCAGACTCAGACTGTCTCTGGGAAGTTGGGATCCTTGTGGGTGGTTAGTTTCTGGGTATTCTGTTTTCATTGTGCTGTCCTATGTGCAGATCTTCAGGGCCATGCTGAGGATGTCCTCTGAGCAGGGACAGCACAAACCTTTTTCCACGTGCCGTCCTCACCTGGCCACGGTCTCTCTGTTCATCAGCACTTCACTTTTTGCCTACCTGAAGCCCCCCTCCATCTCTTCCCCATCCCTCGATCTGGTGGTGGCTGTTCTGTACTCAATGGGACCTCCAACTCTGAACCCCTTCACCTACAGCATGAGGAACAGGGAGCTCAAGGACGGCGTGGAGAAATTGATCCAATGGATCTTGTTCCACCAGCAGTAACCTCCCTCCCCTTCTCTGCAAGTTCTCCCAGAGCTTGGCTTAGGCCAGGCCTCTGATATCTTTCTCCTGTGATAATTGTAGTCATAGGTACCTGCTCTGCTTCCTACCACTTCCCTAGAGGCTTCATCCTGTCCTGTCTGACCCTTTCACAAATGCTTTGAACGCTGCATCAGATCTGGCCTCCCTGACAGCATCTCAGCAATCAAAGGGGTCTCCTGAGTGCAGGGCCTGAAGGCTGGGCTGTCCTTAAAAAGCTGCTGCCAAGAACAAGCCCAAGGAATTAGACTTGAAAAAGGTCTTTTCTGATTCTTTTCTCCCTGTGTTGGGGGCAATAAGCTTGTGGCAGCTCTGAGATCTATTAGACAGCAAGTGGAGCAAGACTCTATTCCTGGTGTCCAGAGGCCGTGTGGATGCTGCATGAGCTCTCCATTACCTCCTTACGCTGCCACATGTATAGCAGGGCTGATGGCATATATTGTTCCCTGTGGAAAGGAGTCTGGAGGGGTCAGGAGAGAAAGGACACTCTCCATGTGCCCTGGGGAGGGCAGTGAATCGAGACTCAGAAGATGAAACACCCTCAAAGGTGAAGTTTTCATAGAAAAAAGCACTAAATCCAGATACCCACAAACCATGACCCTGCAGTTCTGTGGGAGCCAGTGAAACTGCAGCAGGCACAGGGAAGGGAGACGGCAGAGATGCGGGAGCTGCCTGAGGTGCCCCAGGGAAGGGGCTCTCACGCTGTCTTGGGGAGCAGGGCTGGTGGGGAGGCAGAGGGGGACAGAGGCAGGCAGGGCTGGGCATCACTTGCAGCATGAATGCGGGAGAGACAGAGAGTGACTGGCCTGTGTCTCCTTGTGCCCTTGGGGCCAGCTCCAGCCCTGGGGCTGATGGGGAGGCTGAACAGCCTCAATGGCCCTGGAGCTGCTGTGCCCTTCAGAAGGGCTGGAGCTGTGGTGGGAGTGCCCAGAGCTCGGCAGCAGCCTGCAGCGGGAACTGCCATGGGGCCGGCCCAGACTGGGCTGCTCTGCTGCGGTGGTCTGGGGAGAGGGCAGGGGAGGTGGGGAGAGCCAGGGAGGGGCTGGGCTGGGCTGGAAGTTTGTTGGGAGCGGAAAACAGCGCTGCTAGCTGAGCTGTGTGAGTGTGCAGGGTGGGAGCACACAGCAGTGTGATCGCGGTGCACAGCCAGGCCTTTTGGAGAAGGACGCAAGACATCAAAGGCAGAAAAGAGAACGCCTGGTCTGTGCCATGGTCCCTGGACACCCTGAGGAAGCTTCCCCATGAACACTGGCCAAAACCAGCCCTGAACTCTGGCCATTTCCACCTCTGGCAGTACAAGCAGCTGTGGGCAGGGACTCTGCTGCATGGCAAACTCCATCTTCCTCCTGGGCTCAGTGCGTGCAGGGGCATGGCCAGCCCTGTGCAGTTGCAAAAGCCTACGTGGGATTCAACTGGGGTTGGGCAGGGGTGGGCAGCGGTGAGAGGCTGCCACTGCTGGAGGAAGAAGCATGGGTGCCTGCCCAGGGTCTATGCTGGGCAGAGATTTTCCCACCCCGAATGCACCCTGGTCCATGCAGTGCCTGCACCATGGGGCTGTGGGGCCATGTGGGGCAGTGGGACTTGTCCGACCCAGCTGAGGAGGTCTTCCCTGCTCCCCCCACAGTCCCCAGCTCTGCCCACTGTCACGCCACGGGCACTGCCAAAGTCCCTCTGTGCTAAGTGATGAGGTGTCTCTGTGTGCCCTTCTCTGAGCCCATGTAGCCACCCACAGTGCTTCTCTCTGCTTGGAGCTGGTCACCGTGGGCTGCCTGCATGGTCCCAAGAGATCCTGGCCAGACTTGGCCTTGGAGATGGGCTGTGATGCTCCTCAGCCCACAGCATGTGCTGAGTGCCAACCCAGGAATGTCCCCTGCAGATGAGCTCATGCTGTGCAGGAGACATGCCTGAGCCCTGCACGATGTCCTCACCCCAGCATTCTTCTGGGTACAAAGGGGGACTGGACCATCGGATCCTGTCATGGATGAGTGGAATGCACCTCATTCCAAAGAGAGAAGCAGCAATATGTTTTACTGAGGTAAAATAAGAATTTGACAGACTTCAGTAAGTTCAATGGAATTTCACAAAGTTTTACAGTAGTTTGACAATGTTCAGTAAGTTTGATGGCAAGGTTCACCTTATTAAGTACTGCATGGAAGAAAATTGAGTTAGAATCGAGTTAGAATGATTCACACAGAGATTGGTGATGCAAAGAGTAAGGAGGAACCTCGCATTGAGTCACGGGGTTCAGAGTGGACCTCCTTGCCTTCTAAATACCTTTTGGAGCCTGGCGGTGGCTGTATCCAATCTTAGTCTCAGACCTGGTCAACGCTTTATGTCGAATGGAATCGCCCATACAATGTTTATAATAATATTGAGTAGCTACATGGATTAATAATGTTTCATAGTATTAAATCAGCACGCTGTCAGGCACTTAGTGAGGATCTGTTGCGGGTAAGGGATCTCTCTGCCTTGGGTAAGGAAGGATCTCTCAGTTTCAGGAGAGGAATCTCTAACCTTGAGAGGTGTCCCTGCTCAAGGGGAGAGTCACCGGGCATATTGTCCAGCTGCAGTTCAGGGAGAGCTCACATTGGGCCCATCCTGATGGTAATGTTTATTGGGTGAAGTGGTTGGCTGTTAGTCAACAGTGTAGACAAGATAGATGCTGTCGTTTTAGTTCTGGTATGGTGTTCTGTACTTTGGTTATCTTGCACTTTGGGGTTTTGAAACCACCTTTTTAAATAGTTTTGAAGACACTTTCACTCCCATGTATGCGAGCCAGGTGCTTTCCAGTTCTCAAGTTCTCCCCAAGGATGTGACGCCTGTTGCTCTTTAGTCAGCCGGAACCAAGGTAAGTGTGTCCATCACACATAGGAGCAACAGCACACATTACTGAGCCCACTGGGCCTCCCTCTCCTGCCTTTCCAGCCTGGGTAGAGGCAGAGGAGATGCTTCTTGCAAAGTGGAAGCCCAACGGGACTGGAAGGAGTCATGTCCACTGCTCCTCTCGGGTAGCAAAGAGCAAGGGAGGCCCCTGTGCACCTCCCGTGCTGACCCGCCTAGTGGATGAGGGGAAGGCTGTTGATGTTGTCTACCTGGACTTCAGCAAAGCCTTTGACACTGTTCCCCACAGTATTGTCCTGGAGAAGCTGGCGACTCGTGGTTTAGACAGGTGCACTCTTCGCTGGGTAAAAAAGTTGGCTGGACAGCCAAGCCCAGAGAGTTGTGGTGAATGGGGTGAAATCCAGCTGGCGGCCGGTCACAAGCGGAGTCCCCCAGGGCTCAGTTTTGGGGCCGATCTTGTTTAATATCTTTATTGATGACCTGGATGAGGGGATAGAGTGCTCCCTCAGTAAGTTTGCAGATGACACCAAGTTGGGAGGGAGTGTTGATCTGCTTGAGGGTAGGAAGGCTCTGCAGAGGGATCTGGACAGGCTGGATCGATGGGCCGAGGTCAATTGTATGAGGTTCAATAAGGCCAAGTGATGGGTTCTACATTTTGGCCACAACAACCCCAGACAATGCTACAGGCTTAGAGACGAGTGGCTGGAAAGCTCCCCCGCAGAAAAGGACCTGGGGGTGTTGATTGACAGCAGGCTGAAGATGAGCCAGCAGTGTGCCCAGGTGGCCAAGAAGGCCACCGACATCCTGGCCTGTATCAGAAATAGTGTGGCCAGCAGGAGTAGGGAGGTGATCGTGCCCCTGTACTCGGCACTGGTGAGGCCACACCTCGAGTACTGTGTTCAGTTTTGGGCCCCTCACTACAAGAAGGCCATTGAGGTGCTGGAGCGTGTCCAGAGAAGGGCAACGAAGCTGGTGAGGGGTCTGGAGCACAAGTCTGATGAGGGGCGGCTGAGGGAGATGGGGTTGTTCAGTCTGGAGAAGAGGAGACTGAGGGGAGACCTTATGGCTCTCTACAACTACCTGAAAGGAGGTTGCAGAGAAGTGGGTGCTGGTCTCTTCTCCCAAGTGACTAGTGACAGGACTAGAGGAAATGGCCTCAAGTTGCTGCAGGGGAGGTTCAGGTTGGATATTAGGAAAAAGTTCTTTACTGAGAGAGTAGTGAAACATTGGAATAGGCTGCCCAGGGAGGTGGTAGAGTCACCCTCTCTGGAGGTATCCAAGGAACATGTGGATGTGGAATTGTGGGATGTGGCTTGATGGGCATGGTGCTGTGTGGTGTGGGTGGGTTGTTTTGGTGTGGGTTGTGGTGTATTTTGTGGTTTGTGGGTGGGTGTGGTGTTGGTTTGGGTTTTTTTTTTTTTTTTATGGTTGGACTTGATGATCTTACAGGTCTTTTCCAACCTTAGTGATTCTGTGATTCTGTGATTCTGTAATTCTGTGATTCTGTGAGAGAGGAATCCTCTCTGGAAGGACATGCCGACTGCTCTGCTGCCTTCAGTTCCCAACAAGCCAGGCCCCTCTGCCTCAGAATGTCTGAGGCTTTCTGGTTTCATATGAGTTGATGAAGATGCTGTCATCTGAAGGGCAGGGAGGTGAACGCCATTTCGGGGGACTTTCCTGTCCTGCTCACCAAATTCAGAGATGTCTCTGGTTCAGTTGCCCTGCCTCGGTTTACATTGTGTTTCTGGGGGGTCAGCACTGCCTGGAGCTGTAGACACAGTCTCCACCTCCTCACAGCTTCCATCCCACCAGGGAGGCAATCAGATTGGTTTTACTCTCTGCAAATCCTCAGGAGCAGGAATCTTTAGAGACTCGTTTGTGCCATAAACCCTGGGACACCTCAGAGGGCAGGGAGCCTTGAGGTGCTGCTGGAGACTCAGCTCAGGAGCTGCTGGGAGAAGAGGGCAGAGGCAGAGTAAGGAATGAGCCCTGGTTCGGGGCTTGCAGTGAGGTCCAAGAAGTGAAGAAGTGGTAGGGAAGGGGCAGAAGGTAAGACCCTGACCTTGGATTACATTGCCATGATCCATCAGAGCAGATGTCACTGCTTCATGATGAGGACTGTGCGTTTGTGCTGGATGTGCTGAGGGTGAGTGAAGGCTGGGTCTTATTAGTCAAGCTGCTGGGTCTTTGAAGAGAAGAAATGAGAGCAGAGAGCCCTGAGTGTCAGCCTTGTCCTTTCCTTCATGTCTTCCCACCCCACCTCCCACTTTCCTCCGCACACCCCCGAGCCCCTGGCACTGCATAGTGAGATCCCAGGGACAGCCCGGGGACACTCTCCCACCTTAGCTGGGCGGGGTCGGGGGGGAGCATTTGGGCAGGCTGTGTGGGGCCAGATTGCCTGTGCCCTTCACTTCATCTTTCACAGGGCTATTTCAGTCTTGCTTTGTTTTACTTACTGCAGGTATCAGTTATTCGGACTCGCTTTTGGCAAACTCTCAGAAGAGTTCCTGCGATTATCATGCCTGGAAGAGATGCATTCCAGCCCAAGGGGTGGGTGTGAGACACTTGGAGGGAACTGCTGTTTCAGAGAGCTGTGTTTCCTGGGCATGAGCTTTCTCCAGTCATGCACCAAGGCATGTACCTGGCATGGCCCATGCCCCTGAACCTGATCCTCTCCCACTCACCCCCATGCACCCTGCAGAGTCCAGCTCAATGTCCTACTTTTTTCCGGGAGCCCCACAAGCACAGCTGCCCATGCTGAGGTCCTGCTGCTGGGCTGGGATTTGCAGGCAGGCCACCCCAAAGCCCTCAGGAACCTCTGCTGAGGAGGGAAAAATGTGAAGCAAATGGTTCTGCCCAGCAGCTTTTAATCACAGAATGATGGAGCAGCTGGGCTTGGAAGTCACCTCAGGATATCATTCAGTCCAAGCTCCCCTCCTAAAAGCAGAGTCAGCAAGAGCAGGTGGCTCAGGACCATGTCCAGTTGAGTTTTGAATATCCACAAGGATGGAGCCTCTGTAGGCTCTCTGGACAACTGTTCCAGTGCTTGACCACCCTATCTTTAAATGGAATTTCCTTATATTTCAATGTGTCCTTTCTTCCTGGCACCACTGAAGAGAGTCTGGCTTTGTCTCCTTTCTTCCTCCCATCTTTTCTTCCTGCACAACCTCTCCCATGTGGCTTGGTTGACTCCCTGCTACCCCTTCCCTATCTTTATTTGATTTCCTCCTTCCCACCTTTTGACCCACAATGTGGTTTTCAGCATGCTCTCTGGCAGTCCCGCAGCACAGTCCCTTGGCCATCTGAAGCAGTAACTCCTCATTTGCCCTTTCTCAAGGGAAGAAATTGGCCTGTTGGCTGATGGGGGAGGAGTGGGGTGGGAATCCTTCCCTTCTCATGTGAATGATTCAGCGAGCTGTGGCCACTGACCCTGCGATGTGCCCATCCCTTGCTTTGGAGGAAGGGTGGTGTCTGGCATGGCGTTTCATAAACAGGGATTTTTTGGATAGTGAGTTTTGTTTTCTCTGGCACACCTTCTCTTTCCTGAGAGCAGAAGGATGTCCATCCTCAACACCTATAACACGTCTTCCTGGGCATAACCACAGGCATATCACATTGTCTGTTTCTGCGTGAGCAAATGCACATCATGGATTTATTCTGCAGTGAGAAAGACTTTCCATTGGGCAGCTCGCCTCTCGAGTCTGCAGTGGTTCTGCTGGGATGAGTGTTCTTTACCCATCAGGAAAAACATTTATTTTGTGCTTTCACTAGTTATGAAACACAAACAGCTAATGTGAAGACAGCAATGTCCTACCGAAAAAAATGTTGAAGGTAAATGCTGAAATGAGTTTCTTTCTCATAGCCCCTCTTTGTGGCTACTGAGGAAATAAACGACAAACAAGACTGCATGGCCGACGGGGAAAGGGACAACAGGACATCATCCATGGATTTTGTGCTGCTGGGAATACGTGATGTCCCCATGCTCCAGAGCCTGCTCTTTCTCCTCTTGCTTATGATCTACTCAGTCACCATGGTTGGGAACATCCTCATCGTTGTGCTGGTGGTGGCTGACCGGCATCTGCACACCCCTATGTACTTCTTCCTGGGCCATCTGTCCTCCTTGGAGACCTGCTACAGCTCCACCATCCTGCCCCAGCTGCTGGCCAGATTCCTGACTGGGGACAGCAGTATCTCTGGTCACGGCTGCATGGCTCAGTTCTACTTCTTTGGTTCCTTTTTGACTACTGAGTGTTACCTGCTGACGGCCATGTCCTACGATCGGTACTTGGCCATATGCCAGCCCTTGCTCTATGCAAGCCTCATGACCTGGAAGGTCTCTCTACACCTGGCAGCTGCATCTTGGCTGGGGGGTTCACTGCTGCTGGTGGTAGTCACAGTCTTATTATCCCAGTTGCAGTTCTGTGGTCCCAAGGCCATTGACAACTTCTTCTGTGATTTTACCGCATTGCTGGAGCTTGCCTGCAGCGACACCAGAGCAATCACAATTGTTTCTTTCATATTTTGTATCTTTGATGTAGTTTTTCCCTTCCTGTTCACACTGGCCTCCTACATTTGCATCATAGCTGCCATCCTGAGGATCCCATCCAGCACTGGCAGGCAGAAGGCCTTCTCCACTTGCTCCTCTCACCTCACTCTTGTCACCATTTTCTATGGCACCCTTTTTGTTGTCTATATGCTGCCCAGAACAGCCCCCCTGAGACACCTCAACAAAGCTTTCTCCTTTTTCTACACTGTCCTCACACCCCTGGTCAATCCCTTCATCTACGGCCTGCGGAACAGGGAGGTCAGGGAGGCCATCAGGAAGGTGCTCAGGAAAGCCCTGCCTTGCACCCAGAGCTCACGCTACCTTGGTGACACAGGCAAAAGACACTTCTAGCTCCTTTGAAATCTCTGGATACCAGGTTGCACTTCAGAAGTGCATGCCTCTGAGATTGCTTGTGGATTGGCAAGGGCAAGAAAGCAAAAAGTCCTTGGAGGTAAATACCGTTGTTTAAAAAACAATGTTGAAAGTGTCATGGGTTTGCTTGTGCCTTGATAATAAACACCTTGTTGGTCTTATGCGTGGGAACTGTTGAAGTGTCAAGATTTTCTTTTCTAGAGGACATAAGAATGTGTATTTGGCCTAATAATTGAATCCTTGTAAGGACCATTGCGAGGGCATCTTTCTGACTCTGCGTTCCCAGTATGGGAATCATCTTCCCCTGTGATGCACATTTCCAGAGCATGAACCTCACATGTCAGCCACAAATGAAGGTCTACTCTCAGCGCATCACTTAGAAAAGCCGGCCATTTCTTAGGCATCAGTTGGGGATGCAGCAGCTCAGCAGCTGAGGAAGAAGCCTTTTCTTCTCCTGCTGCAAGGGGAGGTGGAGAGGCTGGAGTGGGGGGAGCAGTTCCTCTTTCTGAGAGCTAAAACAAGATCATCCCCTGGATCTCCCTTCCCCCACTTTTTCCTCCCCTCTTCCCAGAGAAAGGAGCAAATCCTGGCTCCAGCTGTGCTCCTCCTCTGCTACAGAGACCGGGACAGCCACTGCCTTGCCCCAGCTCCTTCATCCTTGGGGGATCAGGCTTTCCACCTCAGCCCTCCTTCCCCACTGGCTGGGGCTGCCTGCGATGGAGGTCATTTTCCTCCGAGCAGCCCATAAGGTGCAGTGTTTTGGATTGGGGACCAAAGCCATGTTGATAACACACCAATGTTTTAGCTATTGCTGAACAGTGTCTGCACAGCATCAAGACCATCTCTGTTTCTCACACTGCCTTACAGTGAGGAGGTTGAGGGGGCACAAGAACTTGGGAGGGGACACAGCCAGGACAGCTGACCCAAACACACCCAACAGGTCTTCCGTGCCATATGGCTTCATGCTCAGCAATAAAAACAGAGAAGAGGGGTGTTTTGGCTGGGTCCCCATCTGGGGACTGGTGGGGCACTAGTGTACTTGTGGGAGGTTGGTAGTGATTGTAATGTCATCACTTATTATTTTAAGGTTTCTGTGTTTTTTCTTTCTTCTTTGTTCCTCTTTCCTTCACTTATTAATCTCTTTCTGTCCTAACACATAACTTTCCTCCCTTTTGCTCTTCCTATTCTCTGCCCCCATCCTGCTGGGGTGGGGAGTGAGTGAGGCACCAGTGGGAGGAAGCCAACTAGGAGGCTGCTTGGGGAGGAAGCAGAGAGGGCTGCCACAGGGACTGTGCTGGGGAGATGATCTTGTATCCCCTAATGCACCCTGGTCCATGCAGTGCCTGCACCGCAAGGCTATGGGGCCATTGGGGCAGTGGGACTTGGCTGGCCCAGCTGAGGTCTTCTCACCCCACAGTCCCCAGCTCTGTCACCCGCAGGCACTGCCACAGTCCATCTGTGCTGGGCGGTGAGGTGTTTCTGTGTGCCCTTCTCTGAGCCCATGCAGGCACCCACAGTGCCTGCCTCTGCTTTGAGCAGTCACCATAGCTAGATTGCAGGGTCTCAGGAGATCCTGGCCAGGCTGTCCTTGGAGGTGGGCTGTGCTGCTCCTCAGCCCACAGCATGTGCTGAGTGCCAGCCCAGCAATGCTTCTTGCAGAAGAGCTGAGAGTGTGCGGGGAGCATGTGTGAGCCCTGCAGGATGTCCTCACCCGAGAATTCTTCTTGGTGTAAATGGGAACCACGGATCCCAAAGTAATTTCTGCTGAGTGAGACCTGTGAGGTCTGCACAAATGCTCACAGCTGTTTTAAAAGGAAAAAATAATGCCTCGTGCTCTAACGGCTTCAGTGCAGTGGGGGTGCACACAGGCACAACTCTGATACCCTCCTCCAACACCATCATGACCAAAGAACAAGCCACTTCCATACTGACACTCAGACCCGATATGCCACAGCTCCTGCCAAAGTTTGTCTCTACTCCAAGCCCATTTCCACACAGCTTGTGCTAGATCAGGTGCTGTTGACATTTTCTCAACAAATTCAGAATATCTCCGTTGGCTGACACACAACCTTTCCTGGGCCCTTCCTCTGCTGATTGGCTCTTGAGAGATTTCTCAAACAGCCCCTAAAAACCAGCTCTCTCAACCTCTTCTGGTGCATAATGTGCTTCAAGTCAAAACCACCTTTCTGTCCTCTGCTGGACTATCAAAAGTCTATCAGGGACTTCCTCGTGCTGGGGAGACCCACACTAGACTTGGCAGTCCTGATGTGGTCCCCAAATAGAGGGGAAGCGTCACTTCCCTTTCCCTCCTGGCTGTCATTTTGCTAATCCCACTCAGGATGCAGTTGGCGTTCCTCATCCCAAGGCCACACTGCTCCCTCCTGTCCCATTTGCTGTCCACCCGGACTCCCAGGTCCTTTTCTGCAGCGCTGCCTTCCAGCCAGTCATCCCCAGCCTGGCCTGTTGCATGGAGCTGTCCCAGAACAGAATCACAGAATCAGTACGGTTGGAAAAGACCTGTAAGATCATCGAGTCCAACCTGGAAAAAAAAAAAAAAAAAAAAAAAAAAAAAAACCCAAACCAAAAAACACAAAAAAACCCACAAAAAAACCCCACAAAACCCACGCCACACAACAACAACAACAAGCCACAACCCACCCAACACCACACAGCACCATGTCCATCAAGCTACATCCCACAATGCCACATCCACATGCTCCTTGAATACCTCCAGGGAGGGTGACTCTACCACCTCCCTGGGCAGCCTATTCCAATGTTTCACTACTCTCTCAGTAAAGAACTTTTTCCTAATATCCAGCCTGAACCTCCCCTGGCGCAACTTGAGGCCATTTCCTCTAGTCCTGTCACTAGTCACTTGGGAGAAGAGACCAGCACCCACCCCTCTGCAACCTCCTTTCAGGTAGTTGTAGAGAGCGATAAGGTCTCCCCTCAGCCTCCTCTTCTCCAGGCTAAACAACCCCAGCTCCCTCAGCCGCTCCTCATCAGACTTGTGTTCCAGACCCCTCACCAGCTTCGTCGCCCTTCTCTGGACACGCTCCAGCACCTCTATGTCCTTCTTGTAGTGAGGGGCCCAAAACTGAAACAGCAACAAGATGAATGTGACATTTGTCTTGCTTCAACTTTGTGCAGATTACAGGCAGCCCATTTTCACAAAGTTGTCAAGGACTATGTCATCCACCTCTTTCCTCATCCAAAGGGCCCATCGTGTCATCGTTCAAAGTATTCAGGTTAGTCAGGCACAATTTTCCTTCTTGAGTTCATGGTGGCAATTCCCAATCCCCTTCTTGGACTTCAGGTGCTTGGAAATGGCTTCCTGGACAATTTGCTCCATCACCTTGCCAGGGACAGATATCAAGCTGACCAGCCTGTAGTTCCCTGACCTACTTTTTGCTCTTCATGAAAATGGAACCTCCCTGACTGCCATGGCTTTCCCAGGCAGACATAAGCAGACACACAATGGCTTTAGCCAGCACCCCCTGAACCCTTGTCTGCAACTCTTCACCTCGTGTACGAGTGAGAGTCGGGTATGACCAATCACCTCACTGATACTCTCTCCACATGCTCTTGGTCACTAGGCACCCTGCCCCACTGAGCAGTCGGCCCACAATTTTCTTGGCTTTCCTTGGGCTTCCAGCACTCTTACCTTCTTGCTACCCTTTGCATCACTCAAGCAGTGCCCAGCCTGGGGGAAGCTCTGCCCTGGGCATGAGTAGGGTGGAGGGATGAAGAGCAGGGAAAGCGGGAAGAAGACAGAGCAGCTCTGCAAAAGGCCAATGGGGAACACATTGCTGAAGCTGGGGCTCCTACCTGTGGGTCGTCAGTCGAAGCCTCTCCCAGCTCAGCTACTTCTGCCCTGACCCAGGAGCCCTTGTCCTGGTGCCAGCCCTGCCTCAGTGCAGACTGGAGCGCAAGAGGTGTGCTCCTCAGGGACGTCCCTGTGAGCAGTCCCAGCCCAACCCCACAGATGGGGGCTGCCCTCTCCCTGCCCAGGCCGGCCAGCCTGGCAGTGCCAAGAGCCCATCCCCTGGCACCCCACTGCAACCTGCTCCTGGAAGGCTTGGTCAGAGCCCTCCAAGGGAGCTGGAGCTGCCTCGGGCTCAGGGGAAGGCTGGTGGCAGGAGGGTGGGACATGGGCACAGCACAGCAGTGCTGGGAGCTGGGGCACCAACAGGGAAAGGGGGGTGCGACCCATGCCCTGGGCTGCACACAGGGGCACTGGGCAGCTGCTGCCTCTGGGGTTGGCCAGGCTACCAAATCGGGGGCAGGTGCCAGATCGAGGGTAGGAGCGCTGGGATTTTCTTGGACTTGCAGTGCAAACGTGCCTGTGGGGAGGGCAAGTGGGCAGGCTCAGGCACAGGCAACTGCAGTGGCAGGGGTGGAAAGAAAGTGTGCTGGCCTCCTGCCATGCCTGATCACCTTTACCCATAAAAGCCTGGAGGGGTCTTGTGTTTTCACATGGTTCTCCTTGAAGATGAAGAAGTTTTCTGAGGCCCCTTTGTCCTCCAGGGCATTTTCCCATGAAATCCAGCACAGGAGTTTCCTGAACAAGAAAAAATTTCTATCCTGAACTCCAAGGCTCTGATGCTGGCATTTGTTTTGCAGTCCTCTCTTGGAAATTTAAACCTGCTGCAAGTTCTGGAAAGCACCAAATGCTGCTTTTTGTCACTCCTGTCACTGAACTTGACCCTGTCCTTAAAAGATGAAGAGTGGTAGTGACCATGTGAGGCACGTAGATCTAGGTCAACCTCACTGCTCGTTGTGAAGTTCCTGTGAGGTTCAGTGTGATTGAGGATTAGCTGGCTTAGTGTTACAGTGGTACTTCCCACCTTCATCATCACTTGCATTAAACTCGCATTTCTTTCTCTTACCTGTGCTGTCCCACCTCTACTCAAGTTGTCATGTTAGAGGAACCATGACTCCTCGTAAGCCATCTGCACACATGTACCTTAAATGCTGACCTGCTGGAGCTTCAGTGCACAGGGCCCTTGAGACACTTGGGGATTGGGCCAGCAGAAACCTCCTCAAGTTTTACAAGGAGAAGGGGCAGAGTGGGACTGGACTGGAGTCTGAGGAGAAGGCCCTGGGCATTATGAGGGATGCCATATGAGCCACTGGGAAAGGCTCACCATGAATATACGCAGCTCCTGCATACGGAGCTGCATTGTAGCATGAACACCCAGACACGGGGAGTTATCTTCCCCCTTGACCCAGCACTGGGTGTGACCACACCTGTAACAGTCTGTGGGGCTTTCCATTCTGAAGAGTGGGAAGGAACAGGAGAGTGTCCAGAGGATGCCTGAAAAGGTGGGTTTAACATGAAGCACATGACCTGTGTGGAGAGGCTGAAGGACCTGGGCTTCCATGCCCTGGTGATGTGGAGGCTCGTGCGCGAGTAAGAATGTAGCCTGAAATTAGGAGTTTCAGGTGGTTTCAGGGTGTTTTCAGAGATGGTGGAGCTTTCCTTTGCAGTGGGAAACCACATGAGAAAGGAAAAGCATGAAAAAGTGCAGCTTGGGAGGCTGAGGCTGGACAGGAAGAGAAAGAGATGTGCCTTGAAGGGTAGTGCTGTGGTGCCAGAGGTCACGCAGAGGGCGCCTGGATCAGCGCAATGCTTTGTGTTTCAAGGCACAGGCAGGGAGGAAGAAGAGATATCAGAAAAGACAGGGAGATGCCACGGTGGGTGCAAGGTGAGGACCTAAGTTTGGTGTCCACAGCCTGCAGGTCTTTGTCCCCTTGGCTATGGCAGCTGGCTCTGCTACAAGGGCCTGAGAGCAGACATGTTAGTCTCATGGAACTGGGGCCTCATTACTTCCTTGCACCCCCCCAGGGAGGCTGGGAGGTGTGGTACCTTCTCTCAGCATTGCCCACCCCACATCACACTGCTCCAGGAAGAGCCCTGAGCTCTTTGGTGAGGGACAGGGTCCCCCTTCGCAGGGCTGACCACTTGCCATGATAAAATAGATCAAGTTTTACTCAGCATCAGATCCCCCTGCACAGTGCCTTTGCCTACCTGTCATCACAGCCTCCGATTTTCTACTCGAACAAATGCATGGGGAGGCTTGGTCTGTAATGGCCCCCAGAGGGGCCAATTAATGCTCCAAGACACTTTGGCTTTTGCTTCTGACTTTAACTCCTTGAGAGCTTGTTCAATTTCCTCTCAGTATCTGAGGCTCATGGACTCAGCACCAAATACCCCATGGGGCTCGTTAAAGTGCAGAAAGCCCTAATAAGGCACATCTCTCCCATAAATTTCTTCAGGGCTTCCAGACTTGTACAGATAATTGGAAAGGTCTCAGGAGTCTAATTAAAGTGGAAGATTTCAATCAGAACTCAATAAAAAAGCAAGTTTGTTTTTTTTATTTTAGTTTTAAAGTGTTTTAAAATTATTTTTAAATCTACAGAAGAAGAGATAGCAGCTTTCTCCAATTGATATTGATGCAGAAGGTCTCCTAAGGAGGTCTGGAGAGGTAGCAGCAGCCGTCTCCTCGAGGTCCCCCACTGTATGGACACCTTTCCTCCCCACCTCCCCAGCCCCACCATTTCTCTCAGGGGCTGCCTGGCACTTGCATTCTTTTCCTACATCAGACTTCCACACTGAAGTCTGCAGCTGAGTGTTACAGCTCCTTTGCACCAATTCCCACCCGATTTACCCTGAGACTTCGCTGTAAATTGACAGAGGATTCTTATTAATTTTGAACAAACAGAAGTGAAGGGAGAAAAAAAGAAATGAAAAGACCCAATGGACTCCTCAACTGTATGCCAAGTCCAAGCCTCCAATAAGGTCCACCTTCCTCAAGCACTGAACAACCATAAAACAAATATGTTTGGCAGACAGATAAGAAATGATAAATATACACACAATTAGTGAGTTGGCTAAAGGGACAGTTTGGCAGATTCAATCAACTTTGCCTTATTCTTGGCCAAATTTCCATCCCAGAGCCTTGTCAACAACTCATGTCTCTAGAGATCTCCCTGCCCATCCACCTGTGGTCACATCTACCTGGCTGCCTGTGCCTCCTGATCCCATGCCCACCTCCGGCAAATGAAGTTGGGGTGTTGTGTGGGAACATTTTACAGTCAATGTTCAAAGCATTCCTGAGTTAGGAGTGAGAAAGAAATGAACCTGTGTGGCATCAGGTGCTTGTTAACATCATCACACTTAGCAAAAGCCTTCCTCGAAGATGGTCTCTCCTGGAAGTCCCTCTGCAAGCATGCCAAAATTGAGATGCAAGACTAAACTCCTTACAGTTGCTGCACACTAACAAGCTCCCAGGGGAAAGTCAGTGAGCGTGGAGGGCCATGGCAGGAATCAAGAGCCCTGGAGGTTTAGTAGGGCCTGCCGAGGGCTGTGGGTGATGAAGCTGCTTCAGGAAATTGAAGTGTGCCTCCCTGGGGGCTGATTGACACGCGGAAGCAAACTTCACAACTCACACAGAGTTAGAAAGCAGGCATGTTTATTGCGGCACCGCGTGCAAGGGGATTTCTCCACAAAGCTTGCACACAGGGTTAAAATCATGACAGGTATTTAAAACAATTAACAAAGTTAGTTGCGCCTACTGGTTCTACCCCTTAATTAACTATTGGCTAATACTTTTCTTACTTCATCTTAAAGTTACAGTTCTCTTAATTCACCACGCATGCTCAGAGAGTAGGGTGCTAAATTGGGTTGGGGCTTTTCTAGCTAGGAGGTGTGTTTTTTAGTATTAAAACGAGATTATAATGAGACAAGTTAATTCTAGGGCACTATGTTGGCAGTCTATTCTATATTTCTACGATCCGTCCTTGTGCTAATCATTATTGCTAGTCAGCAGAGAGTCAGTGGAGACAGTCTTTATCTCTAATATGTCTAAGTTCCGGGTGCAGTTGTTACAAAGTATCCTCTCTACATTTTTCTTTCTTACTTTTAACCCTTGTTTCTCAAGATGCCCTGTAACACCTGTGTGGCATCAGGTGCTTATTAACATCATCACACTTAGCAAAAGCCTTCCTGCAAGATGGTCTCTCCTGGAAGTCCCTCTGCAAGCATGCCGAAATTGAGATGCAAGACTAAACTCCTTACAGTTGCTGCACACTAACAAGCTCCCAGGGGAGAGTCAGTGAGCGCGGAGGGCCATGGCAGGAATCAAGAGCCCTGGAGGTTTAGTAGGGCCTGCCGAGGGCTGTGGGTGATGAAGCTGCTTCAGGAAATTGAAGCGTGCCTCCCTGGGGGCTGATTAGAGCAGAAAACCAGAGGCAGCAATCTCGGGATGACAAAGAAAGGAGACAGAGGCGTCCTATATCAGTTAGCCCCTTGGATGTGCCCTGTCAAGCCAAGGGGGCCCGTGCTCATCCCCAGCCCATCACAGTGATGATGCTTTTGGTCTTCAGCAGCTGAGGTTTCCCTCTGGTCTCAACAAGGGCTGATACAGGCAGAGTGCCTACCCACCCTTGCCCCTCAGACGTGGCACTGTACAGGTCACCTTAAGCCTTTGCCTGTACCCTAAGCCTAGTACCTAAGCTGGAGCTCTCATCTTTAGCCCTTCCCTCAACACGAATGCCAAAGCAGAAACACTCACCACATGTCTGCAGCCTAAACCCAAACCCAACTCCCTAGCCCAGTCTCCAACTCAGAGAAACATATTGGAAAGGCCAAGATTAGTGGGAGCCTGGGCTGCAGGGATCATACCCTGGTGGGATTCATGATCTGAAGGGATATATGCCAGGGGAAAAATATAGTCAAGACCCTAAACCTTGGGAAAGAAACATTCAGTTGTTTAAGTAACTGGTAAATGGGACACATGTGCCTGACAGTCAACAAGTCCAAGTGCAAGGCCCTGCACCTGGGTCGGGGCAAAGCCCAGTATCAATACAGACTCGTTGATGACTGGATTGAGAGCAACCTCTGGAGAAGGACTTGGGCACACTGGTGCGTGATAAATTGGACAAGAGCTGGCAATGTGCACTTGCAGCTCAGAAAGCCAATCATACCCTGGGCTGCATCAAAAGAAGCATGGCCAGCAGGTGGAGGGAGGGGATTCTCCCTCTCTACTCCAATCTCATGCTACTTCATCTGAAACACTGTGTCTGGTTCTAGGGGCCCCAGCACAATAAAGACATGGAGCTGTTGGAGCGGGTCAAGAGCAGCATCACAAAAAATTATTTGAGGGCTGGAAGACCTCTCCTATGAAGAAAAGCTGCGAGCGTTAGAATTCACAGAATCACAGAATCACTAAGGCTGGAAAAGACCTGTAAGATCATCAAGTCCAACCATCAACTAACACCACCATGCCCACTAAACCATGTCCCACAATGCCTCGTCCACATGTTCCTTGAACATCTCCAGGGATGGTGACTCCACCACCTCCCTGGGCAGCCTGTTCCAGTGTTTTACCACTCTCTCAGTAAAGAAATTTTTCCTAATATCCAGCCTGAGCCTCCCCTGCAGCAACTTGAGGCCATTTCCTCTTGTCCTGTCACTCATCACTTGGGAGAAGAGACCAACACCCACCTCTCTGCAACCCCCTTTCAGGTAGTTGTAGAGAGTGATGAGGTCTCCCCTCAGCCTCCTCTTCTGCAGACTGAACAACCCCAGCTCCCTCAGCTGCTCCTCATCAGACTTGTGGTCCAGACCCCTCACCAGCTTCGTCGCCCTTCTCTGGACACACTCCAGCACCTCTATGTCCTTCTTGGAGTGAGGGGCCCAAAACTGAACACAGGATTTGAGGTGTGGCTGCACCAGTGCTGCATACAGGGGCACGATCACCTCTCTACTCCTCCTGGCCACACTGCTTCTGATACAGGCCAGGATGTCGGTGGCCTTCTTGGCCACCTGGGCACACTGCTGGCTCATCTTCAGCCAGCTGTCAATCAACACCCCCAGGTCCTTTTCCACCGGGCAGCTTTCCAGCCACTCATCCACAAGCCTCTAGAGTTGCATGGCGTTGTGACCTAAGTGCCGGACCCGTCACTTGGCCTTGTTGAACCTCATACAATTGGCCTGGGCCCATCGATGCAGCCTGTCCAGATCCCTCTGCAGAGCCTTCCTACCCTCAAGCAGATCAACACTCCCTCCCAACTTGGTGTCGTCTGCAAACTTGCTGAGGGAGCACTCAATCCCCTCATCCAGATTATGGATAAATATATTAAACAAGACTGGCCCCAAAACTGAGCCCTGGGGGACTCTGCTTGTGACCGGTTGCCAACTGGATTTCACTCCATTCACCACAACTCTCTGGGCTTGGCTGTCCAGCCAGTTTTTTACCCAGCGAAGAGTGCGCCTGCCTAAGCCATGAGTCGCCAGCTTCTCCAGGAGAATACTCTGGGAGACAGTGTCGAAAGCTTTACTAAAGTCCAAAAATTGTTCAGCCTAAGGACAAAAAGGCTCCAAGGAGGCCTTACTGCAGCCTTTCAATATATGAAGGAGTCTTATAAGAGAGAGTGATATTTTAGCAGGGCCAGTAATGACAGGGGCAATGGTTTTAAACTGAAAGAGGGTAGATTTAGATGGGACATACAGAAGACATTTTTCATAATGAGGGTGGTGAGACACTGGAAAAGGATGCCCAGAGAAGTTGTGAATGCCCCATCACTGGCAGTGCTCAAGGTCAGTTTGGACGGGACTTTGAGCAATCCGACCTAGTTAAAGATGTCCCTGAAAAGAAGGGATTGGACTAGGTGATCTTTAAAGGTCCCTTCAAACCCAAACCATTCTGTGAGACTATGATTGCAGATGTGGCCACACCAGTGCTGAGTCGAGGGTGGCCACGATGCTCCTAACACTGCCCCGTATGCAGCTGGCCTTATTCATGCTGAGCCTTTCCCAGTGGCTCATAGGGCAAACCTCATAACGCCCAGGCCCTTCTGGTCAGAGTCCAGGCCGTCCAGTGCCACTTTGCCCCTTCACCCCTTCTCCTTGTAAAACTTGAGGAGGTTTCTGTTGGCCAAATCCCCAAGTGTCTCAAGGTCCCTGTGCACTGAAGCTCCAGCACATCTGCCTTTAAGGTACATGTACAGACACCTCATACTGAGTCGTGGTTCCTCCAGCACAACAACTTGAGCAGATGTAGGACAGTACAGGTAAGAAAAAGGGGTTACTAGTGTAATGGAAGGGGTGATGAATGGAAGTTCCACTGTAACAATCTCAGAAACACCATGGCAAGAACCAAGCATCAGAATGCAGGGCCAATGAGGACACCTTATACAGGCACAGGGCCTGGGAGACCTCCGGGTGTGGTGTGGGTCATCAGGAAGAGCAGGAGGAGAGGAACCTGCAGCCCAAGGTGACTGCTGCATCCCAGGAGCACTGTTGTTTCATCCAATCCATGCAAAGGCATCCTGCATGCTGTGGGGTGTTTCACAATCACGTGCAATAGTTGCATGGGAGCCTCACTATGGAGGCAGCCCAGGAAGCAGAACCAGGTGGGGAGCTGGAGCTACATTTTCTGATAGTGCTTACACAGCCCTGAGTATTACAGCAGGGAGTGAGAGTTGGCCCTTACACCAGCTACCACTGTGAAGTAGAGGACCTACTGTGGGTGTGTTTGGGGCCCGGATGGTGTCACCTGTTGTCCTGAGACCTGTGTGGACACTCTGGTTATGGCCTCATTGAAGAGGAGTCCAAGCACCCCCAGCACTCTGTGAATATCCAGAGGAGTGAGGGTGACAGCAATGGGCAGCCCTGAAGCATGTCTTCGAATCCTAGAGGTGTTTCTTTCCAAAGAGCGGCAGGGCATGAGGTAGAGACATTTGTGTGTAGAAGTGTGCCAGGGAACACTGCCTCTGTGTAGGAGAGTGGCCTGATCATGCAGTGGCAGGCAGAGCACCCAGCCCAGGGGTGCAGAAGTCAGGAGACTCAGACCATAAGTGTCTACAGGAGAGCATCCTGCCAGCACTCAGTTTGGGAGATGCTTTAGCAGGGCTTCCTAAGGGCTGATACAAAGAAGACAGTTCCTGGTGGCACAAGGTCAGTGCTTACCTTCATGCCTACCTTCCCTCTCCCCTACAGCCACTGTTACAGAGGCTGTTGGTCACCTGGGAGTGGCTCTCAGGGAGGCAAGAGTTGACTCTGGAAGGAACAGAAGGTGCTGATGGTGAGAAGGGCGATGAAGCTGTGGTTGGGTTGAGAGCAGGTGGAGCAAGAGCCAGCAATGGCTGTTGGCTAAAAGAAGCAAGTCCCCAGAGAAGATGGGTGGCATCTGGAACTTGAGCTGGTTGCCCACCAGATGATCTATCCCCACCTGTGAGCGAGATGAGGGTGCTGATGCAGGGGGAAGCACCATGGGAAGAGGACTGTCAAATCCTGCCACTTCTCTTTTCCTCCAGGAATGGGCCCAGCTAGATGAGAGGCTTGAGGTGGCCTCTTGTGACCTTCTGGAGCCAATATCTGAGACAGAGCCATAGGGACTTGGAACCATGGGTACGTGAGCTCTTCTGCAGAGGGTCGGTGTCAGGTGGCTGCAGTGAACTGCAGATGGTGGGGTCTAAATTCCCAAGAGAGGAGTGCAAGGCAAATGCCAGCATCAGATTTAGCAGCAATGAGACGTGGCATTAGAACTGAAGGAAGGGGAAGCTTGTTGAGAATTGGCTGTGCCATGGAGGGACTTATGTTAAGGCACCTAAACTGAGCCAAGGTACCTTAAGCCTGGCATTGTTCCTCTGAAGCTAAGAGAGAAGAATTTCATTCTTCAAGGCACTGGGAGTCTCATCCTTGCTGACACTGAAGAAGACTTTCCCTCTCCCCTCGTACAGGCAGGCTCTTGGTCCACCTCTCTCCACAGGGCTCATGAAAGTAGGACCTTTTTTGCAGGCAGCGTTGGCAGCCCAGCCCAATCCTCTGGCACCATCCAGCACAGCACAAGTCTCCACCCATGGACTTATTCCTGATCTCCCATGTTCACCGTGGATGGTATCACCCTGCGCTTGTCTAAACTGGGCCCAGATCCCTTCTCACTTCAACCCATTTCTCCATTTCCCAGTGCATGCAGCGAGTGGAGAGTGGGGGCTGACGCAGCCCGGTGCTCCCTCCATTTCCTCACAAGTCTTCCAGGAACAATGTACCCATGTCTTTGCACTTCCAGCTGACGTATCACTTTGTGACCAGCTGGCACACAGAGATGGTCCTCCCACATCCAGAGATCCATTTTGATCACGGCACTTTGTGTGCAAAGGGTTCCCGTTAGGGGGAGGTGAAGAATGTGGAACGTGTGATGGGAGTAGTTGCCCACATGAAGTGTACCCACCTGTCTCAGCGTCCTTCCGTAACTGTAAGGTGCAGCCGTTGCTGGGAGGGGCCTCCCTGGTTCAATCTCTGGTCACACCTAGAGCCCTGCTCCAGATGTGCCCCAGCTGTGGTGCATTTGGCAGAGCTACATCCATCACCCGGGGTTCATCTTGGGGCTGCTGGGCTGTGGGGAAGCAAGTGCCCCTGGCAGCTCACAGCGTGAGCTCTGGGTGTGCAGGAGCGTGTCCAAGTGCCGATGGGAGCCCCTCCTCCTGCATGGGGCCAGACTGGGAGGATGAGGGGCCCATGAGCAGCCATGGCTCAGCAGACCCCACCACCCATCAGGCACGTGAACTGAAGAGGGGTTTAGCAGGTGGGTGGGACAAGACAGTCTCCAGAGATCCTTCCCAAGCCCAGCTATTGCCTGATTCTGCGATTCGGCGAGTGATCTGTTTTGATCCAGTGCACCTGAAGGAATTTTCTTTTCCTGCATAATATTGACACTCACTCTTGGCTCTAGTTGAGATCTGACTCACATTTCAACTCCAAATGAACTTGCTTTTATTTTTCTTTCTGTCAAAAACGAAGGCAATTTTTCCTTTCACGCTTGGCTTTAGTGACTCCATGACACCTTGTTGGCCTTTTTCTGGCACAACATGCCTTGCCTCCAGAGATTGCTCCCCTGACTGAAGTAGGAGCTGGGGGTCCTCACTGCTACCCAACTGATGCTGGTGGCAGCTGCAAAATGGTAACCTGATCAACCTGAGCAGGTATGGGGTGGAAAGCCAAGCCTAGCAAGGACTTAGAGCCTGCTTTGCCAAGTTGAACCCAGCTGCTCCTCCACGAGTTCCTAAGCTCTTGCAGCAGTGAGACCTATGGTTGGCAGGCCCTGTGGGTCTCGTGCTGCCGGTGGGAAGCAGGAAGCCAGTCAACCTCCTCCAGCCCAGCAGTGTCTCCAGCAGAAGACCCAGGTCTGTCTTAGGCACTCACTCTACCCAGCACTGGCATCCCTATGGCCATGATCCTGCCTGTTGCACGCACCCAAACATTGGTGTCCCAGATGTTGGCAGCCCTGCTCCAGCTGCTGGAACACAGACCTGGGTGTGGGACTCCCCAGGTGGGTCAATGGCAGAGCCTTCCAGGATGACCTTGCCGACTGAGGATGGGGGTTTCCACGTCTGGGGTTCATTTGGGAATTGTTCAAGACTCTCCATGGGATGTCTAGGAAAGAACAACAAGCAGGGAGAAACTGCATTTCCCAAAACCCTGTGGGATGAGGAGGTGCTCTGCTCTTTGTATGGATGGGGTGCCAGCCACTGCAGTGGGACTCATGGGGGACTTGGCTATCTGAATACCTGCTGAAAGGGGACCCATGGCGAGGTACTCGCCACCCAGGACCTTTCTGGAGCTCCTTGATGAGATCTTTGTGACCAGGGTGACTGAGGAGGCAGAGAGATGAGGTGTCTTGTAGGACTTCCTACTTACCACCAAGGAAGAGCTGGTCCGGGCTGTAAAAGTCAGGGATGAGAAGGTCGAGCTGAGGCTCCTGAGAGAAGAGAAGGCAACAAAGAGCAGGATTTCAGGAGAGCAGGCTCTGGCCTGCTGAGGGACCTGCTTGGAAGAATCCAATGGGATACATCCCTGCAGAGCAGAGGGGTACAGAGACCTGACTGATGGTCAAAGATCTCCTCTTCAAGACCAAGAATGGTCCACCTGGACCTGCAGGAAGTCAAACAAAGCTGGCAGGAGACTGGCATGGCTGAGAAAGGAGCTCCTGCCTCAAACCAAGCGTGAGAGGAAGCACAGGGAAGGTGGAAGCTGGCTGCCCTCCAGCCTCAATGGTTCTGTGATTCTGTGCTGGAGGGAGACATTTGTGTGGGTGTGTGCTTGTCTGTGCGTGGGGGAACTGGGGGTATGAGGGGAACCTGGGGCCAGATCCCAGGTAGACGGAGGATCTAAGACCAGCTCCTGGAGGGATCCGTATTTTGTGAGTGTCTACATAGGTATACATTTCCACTAACATAGCCTAACCCACAAACAGCCCAATCCTCATTTACCTTTTCTCCCCAAGTCCCAGGTTCACTGCCTTTGTACCCTCCTTTGGTGTTTCAGAGACGGTTGCCACGGTAATTCCTACGTGGGTCAGCAACTAAACTCGTATCTCCTTGTACTGTCTGTAGTGCCCTGCAACACCTCATGCTATCATATTGTGAGAGACATCCCCATGAGGGTGAGCCATCTGCACCCAAACATGAAGAGCTGACCAAATGGAGCTTGAGCCCAGGGGGACCTTGGGAAACTCTGGGATTTGACCAACAGAAATGCCTGGAAGTTTTGCAAGAAGGTGTGACCAGTCCTGCCCTGGGGGGAAGAATAACCCCATACATCAGTGCCAGCTGGGACCTGATGTGCTGAGCAGTGACCCTGAGGAGAAGGGCCTGGGCACCATGAGGGACGCCCAGCGAGCTGGTGGCTCATGCTCACTATGACCAAGGCCAGCTGTAGAGGGGGCTGCATTAGGAGGAGCGTGGCCACCCAGACAACTTGAGTTACCATCCCCGTCTATTCAGCAGCGGTGCAGCTCAACACACACACAGGCGTGTCCCAACACACCCAGGCGTGTCCCAGTGTTCAGCTCCCCATTTTGGAGAAGAGGGGTAGAACTGGAGAGTGTCCAGAGGACGTCTGCCAAGATGGAGTTAAGGGCCTAGTGCACATGCGCTTTGTGGACAGGCTGAGGGACCCGGGCTTCTTTGGCCTGGTGGCGAGGAGGCTCCGGGTGCTCAGGGAATAGCCTGAAACTGGTACAAGAGGGCACCCAGAGGGAGTGTGAACCAGCCCATGGCCTTGTCTGTCAAGGAACAGCCAGGGAGGACGGGGAGATGTCAGGAAGGGTGGTGAGATATTGGGGTGAGATTGAAAAGCAGATTGGATGTCAACAGTCTTCAAAGGAAGAGGCGCAGGGGTGAGGCACAGCAGGGCAGCCTGTGGTATAGACGGCTGAGGACAGTGTCAAGGCTGAAAGCCCCCAACAGAGATGACCCCTTTGTCACCATGGCTATGGCTGTTGTCTCTGCAACCAAGGTCTACCAGAAGACACCTTAACCTTATTCAGGATGACCTTATTACCTCCTTGCCCCAACCAGAAGGGCCATGCCATAGTCTTGCACTTGGCATTGCACATCCCCACATCGCACTGCCCCAGGAAAAGCCCTGAGCAACGTGTGAGGGACAGGATCTCCTTACGCAGAGGCTTCTTTTCAGTGCTTGTCCGTTTGGCTTAATGTAACACATTCAGGTTTACTCATCGTCAGAATCACCTTTACTTCGCCTTTACCTACCTGTCATCACTCCCTCCAGTTTGCTGCTTTAACAAGCCCCTGGGGAGGCTTTGTTGGTAACGATCCTCAGTGGGACCCATTAACACTCCAAGAAACTCTGGAGTTTACATCTGACTTTGACTCCTTGAGAGGTTTCTTCAACTTCTTCTCAGTGTCTGAGGTTCATGGACTCAGCCCCAAAACCCACCAGAGGGGTCATTAAAATGTCTTGGGCTGGTCCTCTGCTGCTGCGCTGGGCCAGGCTCCTGGGATGGAGGGAGCTCATGGCAAGCAGGCAGCGCTGCAGAGAGACAGCTGTGCCCAGGAGCAGCTCCTCTGCAAAGCACAGCAGGGCTGAGGGCACTGCCCACAGGCACCGAGAAGAGACGAGCAAGGCAGAGAGAGGATAAAGGCAACTGGGAGTGGGAGGACTCTGAGAGCTCACTGGGGGAGAAATCTTCACAGCCCTTGACACGGTAAGTCTCTGGCTGCACGGCAATGCAGCTGCAGTTCCTGCAGGGATCTTGTAAAGCTGTCATAGCCCAAAACCTGTGGGATGTTGCTCCGGTGTAGAGGAGGAGGACATGCTCCAGATCAGCGATTCTCTGCTGTGCCATCAGAGGGACAGGGCATGACAGCTGCCTTCTCCCGGGAGGGCTGCAGGGGTGTGAGTGCGGGTGTGCATCCAGGGGTGCCCAGGGCTGTCCTTCCAAGCAGGGTCCCTGCACGCCAGGGCACTGTGTGCTGGAGCAGGGACTCTTCCACCTGCCAGGGTCAGCACTCAGCCTGCCCAGGGAGCTCCCCACAGTGCTGTGGGGAGAAGCTGTGGGTGGAAGGAGTGACCCCTGGCAGGGCAGGGCAGGGTTCTTCTGCTGTCGAGAAGGTGTTGCGTGGGTCAGGTTTGCTCACAGCTCCACATCACTTCAACCCATTTCCCAGGGCACTTTTCCAGAAGCACCTCAAGGCAGGGGCTACCTGGGATTAAAGGTGCTTTCCAGGGTCTTTGCTTTCAGTTTCCTGCTGTGCTGGTGGTGAAAATGGAGATGGAGCTGTAAGGTTTGCCCCAGAGTAGGAGACTTGTACAGCATTACAGTGCTTGATCTACCACTCTTCGAAGAACCTTGTCAAGCCCCTTCACCCCCCTCAGCCTGCAGAACGCCCAAACATCACCTTTGTGTCCTCTTCAGTATAGATCTGATCTGCCCTGTAGGACCTGCCAACACGGAGATGCCCTGGGCAGTGCCCTGCTGCCAGGAGGTGTCTGCAGGGCAGAGCTGAGCACACAGCGGGTGGGATAGAGTCTGTGAGCGCTGGCAGGGAGGAGAGGTGGGGACAGCTTCCAGCAGGGACAGCTGCTGCAGGCAGATGCCTTCCCCAGAGCAATCCCTTGGTCTCCTCTCCTGCCCAGTAGAGCCTCTGCCATCAAGGGAGTGGGATCTCAGGCTTAGCAGCCTGACCTTCGAGGAGGAGAAACTTGCAAGTGCTGTCTTGGTGTCACTGAGGTGAATAAGGTGTCACCCCTTTCCCAGGTCTCCCCTGCTGTGGAGCAGGGATAACTCCTTGGGAGCCCACAGGCAGAGCTCCGCTCCTCACGGCACACTTGGCCAGCATAAACCAGAGCTCCAGGCAGGGAGATGCAAGAAGTTTCTGAAAAAAAGGAGAGAGGAACTGTGTGTTTTCAGGGGTTGGGTTTTGAAGGGCACAAATGGGAAGAGATTTGCTCAGAGCGTCCTAAATTGTGAGTGTGCTTTCCTCCTTTGGCAGTAAACAAAGGGATCAGATGTCCAACAGCAGCTCCATGACCGAGTTCCTCCTCCTGGCATTCGCGGACACAAGGGAGCTGCAGCTCTTGCACTTCTGGCTCTTCCTGGGCATCTACCTGGCTGCCCTCCTGGGCAATGGCCTCATCATCACCACCATCGCCTGCAACCACCACCTCCACACCCCCATGTACTTCTTCCTCCTCAACCTCTCACTCCTCGACATGGGCTGCATCTCCACCACTCTCCCTAAAGCCATGGCCAATTCCCTGTGGGACAGGAGGGACATTTCCTTCTCAGGATGTGCTGCCCAGGTCTTTCTGTTTGTGTTCTTGATGTCAGCAGAATTCTATCTCCTCAGCTTCATGGCCTACGACCGCTATGTTGCCATCTGCAAACCCCTGCACTACGAGACCCTCCTGGGCAGCAGAGCTTGTGTCCACATGGCAGCAGCTGCCTGGGGCAGTGGGTTTCTCTATGCTGTGCTGCACACAGCCAATACATTTTCATTACCACTCTGCCAAGGAAATGCCCTGGACCAGTTCTTCTGTGAAATCCCCCAAATCCTCAGGCTCTCCTGCTCAGACTCAGACTACCTCAGTGCAGTTGGGCTTCTCATGGTCAGTGTCTCTTTTAGTTTTGCATGTTTTGTTTTCATTGTGCTGTCCTATGTGCAGATCTTCAGGGTTGTGCTGAGGATCCCCTCTGAGCAGGGACAGCACAAAGCCTTTTCCACTTGCCTCCCTCACCTGGTCGTGGTCTCTCTGTTTATCAGCACTGCCATGGTTGCCTACGTGAAGCCCCCCTCCATCTCCTTCTCATTCCTGAATCTAGTGGTCTCATTTCTGTACTCGGTGGTGCCTCCAGCAGTGAACCCCTTCATCTACAGCATGAGGAACCAGGAGCTCAAGGATGCCCTGAGGAAACTATTGCAATATACTATATTTCGGCATCAGTGTCGTAGCTGTCTTTCTCCTATGACTCCCACCATAGTCACAGAAAATAGCTGCATGATCTCTTGTTCATAAGCTTTTTCCTTCCTTCCTTCCTTCCTTCCTTCCTTCCTTCCTTCCTTCCTTCCTTCTTTCCTTCCTTCCTTCCTTCTTTCCTTTCCTCCTTTTTTTTCTTTGCTTCTTTCCTTCTTTGTTAGACCTGTGGTAATATTATTCCTGATCTCATTTCTTACGCATTTTAGTGTTCTTTTTATGCCTAAAGACCTGATACACATGAGAAGCCAGACTCCCTCTGTAATTTATAAAAAAAGAAAGGCAGCAGCTGAAAATCAAGTTTCTCAGCTCCCTTTTCTGATAAATTTTCTGGAGCTGAGGGCGAAGCTCCTCTGACTCTGCAGTCCCAGAATGGGCTTTAGCAAGATGAAGGGCAAGGGATGTAACACTGGAGCGTGATTCATGATACCCTGTTGTACTGGCTTTGGATGGGATGGAGTTAAATTTCTTATGGAGCTATGTTTTGGATTTGTGATGAAAGCCACGTTGATAACACACCGATGCTTTAGTTACTGCTGAGCAGGGCTTACAAAGCATCATGGACTTTTCTGCTTCTCGGCTTGCCCTGCCAGTGAATAGGAACTGCGTGTACCCCAACCGGCCAAAGGGTTAGTCCATACCAGCTGGGGGAAGGAGAAGGAAGTGGGGGTTACTTGGATTTATAGCGTTTGTCTTCCCTGGAGCCCTGCTTTCCTGGAGATGGCTGAACACCTGCCTGCCAATGGGAAGTAGTGAATGAATTCCTTATTTTGCTTTGGTGATACACACGGCTTTTGCTTTTTCTATATTAAACTGTCTTTATCTCAGCCCTCTGTTGTTGTCAATTGCATCCTTCCGATTCTCTGCCCCATCCCACCCAGCGGGGGAGTGAGCGGGCGCCTGTGTGTTTCTTAGCTGCCTACTCGGCTTAAAGAAGACCTGTTTGAAACACCACATGCCAGATCTAGTGGAGCACCCAAATGCAGAGGCATTGGAAATGCCCCATGGCCCTACCAAGCACCTTTCTTGGCCATAGGTCCATCAGGAAGCGCAAGACGGAAAGGGGCTCGTCAGCAGCTATTGCTGTCCGTCTGAGTCTGCTTCCCACCCTGAGCAGCATGGCCAGTGCAGGTCACCCCATAGCCCTGGCTGGGGAGGGGCTGGGCTGGAAATTGTCCAGTGAATGACAACACCAGTGAACAGCTCAGCTGTGTGAGTGTGCAGGCTTGGGGCACTCAGCAGTGTCCTTGCATGGCCAAGCCTCCTGGGAGAGACTTGAAGGACCATCAGAGCAGGACCTGGTCTCTGCCATGGTCCCTGGACACCCTGAGGAAGCTGCCCGAGGGCAATTGTCACAGGCCAGCCCCTTGCAGCCGCCAGTGCCACCACTGGCAATGCACTCCAGCTCAGGGAGGTGGTTTGTCCCTCCAGAGAGGGACACCAAAAGACTGGTTCAAAAGTTTATTCTTGCATTACAGACTCATGCTTGCACATCTCATGCGTGTGATGAGATGAACTTGAGTGAACAGAAGTGCCATCAGCTGTTCCTCGGGGTGCCCTGAAGACGTGTGGGGCAGATGGTTTCCCAAGGCCCCTGCAGTTTGCAAGAAACATCCCCCAGGTAACCACCACGGGAATGTGCTTCTTTGCATCTAGGACCCCGTGTCCATTCCTTGTGCCGTGGGGTACCTGCGACGAGTGCAGAGCAGGATGATTCACCGCAGGGCTGAGGTGCCTCCCACCCTCTGGGAATGGCAGCAGGAAGCCAGAGAGATACTACAATTGCTGCAGTGTACTGCCTTTGCATGTCTGTCGTTCTTAATGGAGTGCTCTTAAAGTGACATTAAACATGGTGCTCAGCTGGAAGCGTTAGCCATCAGCACTAAGGCTGGGTGATTTGATTTTCACATGCAGACGGAAGCCAAAAACCCCATATAAATGAACAAAAGTGATGTATTTTCCTGCTTCTTCCTAAAGGACGGTTTTTTCCTCTGCCTCTTGCAAGAGAATCCAGAGATCATCCTCCAAGGAAGGAACATAGCTGAAATCCCCCAGTTCCACAGGGAACAGATGCCCGATGTACTCGGTGCTTTTGTTTCCCTTTCCCCCAGGAAATGAGAGGTGTTGGTGAGTAGTTCTTCTCTGCTTTCTTCAACATTTTTCGTAGTGTTTCAGTGCCTGGAAACACAGCAGAAGCCCTCATACTTCATGTGCATGCTTCTAAAAAAGTCAGATGGGAATTATTCAATCCATCCATCTTAGAAGCACAGTTTGAACAGGGTGAGTTGTCCTAGGGAGTTGCCTAGCGCTCTGCTCTCACTAGAGTATCAAAACAAAATGCCTGACAAGGGGATACCAGGATGCTGCTTTGGCCACCCCACTTTGGCTCTGTATCCAAATTTGTTGGTTTGCTGAGTGTTTGTCATGATATTACCATGAGAATCCCAGCCTGATGTGGTGTTAATTTTGTAGTTTTACAGGTGTTGGTATGTCCAGATCAATTAGGGTTAGGTTAGAGTTAGGGTTACGGTTGGGGTTAGGTTAGGCTTAGGGTTGGCGTCAGGTTTTTCATTAGGGTTTATTGGCCCTGTGGTAGAAGATATTCATCGTCTCACTGGTCATGCCACTCGAGTGAACCTTGTTCTTGCCTGCGGATTAGGTCTCTGAGCCTCTGCTCGATCCTGTCCTTGCCCCACAAAGGACAAGGGGGAGGGCTGTGATTAGGGTTCAGTGACACTGAAGCACTGAAGGCCAATCTGAGTCCAGTCCTGGGTTATTGTCATTCACAGATCAATACCATGCATGTGGTCAGTTCGTGTAACACCCTCATCTACAAGATTTGGGTAACCGGGCCTTCATTTCTTCCATCAGAGGTTGGCACTACCTGTGTCCATGAACAAATCGTTGTACCTGGGCCACGGATTGAGGCCAAGGCCTGTTGGTTAAGCTAGCCCAGTGCTCTAAAGTTCCTGAGAGGTTCAGCACCCCATGCCTTATGTAGCAAATAATGCATCAGTTTTCTACAATATCCTCATACGAGGATGTCCTCATCCTGATGGACCAGCTGATGAAGTATAGACTAGACAAGTGCACGATGAGGTGGACTGAAGACGGTCTGAACTGTTGGGATCACCCGGTTGTGATTAGTGGCATGAAGTTCAGCTGGATGCCAGTCACTAGCAGCCTACCCCAAGGGTCAACAGTGAGCCCAGTCCTGTTCAACACCTCTGTTAGTGATCTGGATGATGGGGCAGAGAGTACCCTCAGCGAGTTTGCTGATGAAACAGAACTGGGAGGAGTGACCAATATGCCACATGGCTGTTCTGCTCTTTGGAGGGACCTGGACAGTCTGGAGAAGTGGGATACGAGGAATCTCAGGAAGTTCAACAAAGGGAAGTACAAAGTCCTGCTCCTGCCCCATGCACCGGTATATGTTTGGGGCTGAGTGGCTGTGGAGAAGGACCTGGGACACCGAGGTGAACATGAGCCGGCAATGTGCTGCTGTGGCAAAGAATGCTAATGGTGTCCTGGGCTCCATTAGGAGGAGCGTGGCCAGCAGGTGGAGGGAGGTGATCCTTCCCCTCTGCTCAGCACTGGTGGGGCCACACCTGGAGCGCTGTGTCCAGCTCTGGTCTCCCTTGTACAAGAGAGATGTGGCCTGCTGCAGAGAGTCCAGCAAAGGGCCACGAAGATGATGAAGGGACTGGAGCATATCTCAATATGAGAAGGTCCTGAGAGAGCTGGGAGCGTTCAGCCTGGAGAAGAGAAGGCTCAGAGGGATGAAATTTAGTCTGAACATAAGAGAACACTTCTCTTTTGTTTAACAGTGAGGGTGGTTAACACTGGAACAGGTTGTTGAGGGAAGTTGTGGATTCTCCATCCTTGCAAATATTCCAAACCTGACTGGAATCCATCCTGGGCAGCCTGCTCTAGCTGCCCCGTTTCATCAGGGGATTGGACAAGACAATCTGCAGGGGTTCCTTTCCAACCTCAAGTATCCTGTGATACTGTGAATATTCAATTCTTCATTCATTAAGGGTCTTCTCAGTGCTTCAGAGGATTGCTCTGGAAAGAAAAACACAAAAAACAACCAACCATCCAACAAAAACCCCAAATCCAACAACGCACAAAACCATAAAAAAACCGCAAATGCTCCTAATCCACCCAATAATCCTACAAAAGCATTAGGTCATGGTATTTTTATTTCTTTTCTTTAGAATTTGAGTTTTTGAGCACCTCTCTAAGCATTTCCCACTCCTTTTGCTTTTGCAATAGTGTTAGTACTTGAAGACACAGTGTCTTGGTGGCGCAGTATCTTTATCTATTTATGCTTTTTTTCTCTGCTTGGTGACTGCTTTCAGAGCTCCTGTCTGGTTTTCAGCTTTTGCGGATTTGCCTATGCAGCACGACATCCTGCACTATTGATCTTTGTGTTCACAGCTCAGAGTTCTTTCAGTTGGACATTCTCTTTTTCTTACATCTTTAGCACTTTCTCCTTTTTCTGCATTTACTTCCTGAGAATCCCCCATATCATCTGCCTCAGGTACAGCATGCACTTCCAAGACCAAGCATTATGTTGATGGAGGTGTTAGTTTCCAGCAGAAGAAAGGAGCTTTTTATTTCCCAATCCAATCCTGCATTTAAAATGTACAAGCACAGTATTCCCTCACAAAGTCTTTCAGAAGAAACCCGTAACACAAGGGTCCTGTTGTGATTTTTCCAGGCATGAATTCCTGCTGGCCAGGAGGATTCTTAATGTTTTCTCACCCACTTAATCATCCCCAGGAGTCTGCAAGAAGCATTTTTCAAGGCCTCTTTCACCTGCTCGTTCCTTAGGCTGAGTACGAAAGGATTTAAAAGAGGTGTGACAATGCTGGAAAGGACAGAGAGTATTCCGTTGAGGTGCCTGGCGTCCCTCTGGTACAGCCTGGTATAGATAAAGATGCAGATGCCAAAACCCACGGAAACCACAGTGAAATGAGAAGCACAAGTGGCAAATGCTTTCTGTCTGCCCTGGGCTGATGGGATCCGGACCATGGTTGAAATGATCCAAGAATACGACCTTGCACTCAGTGCCAAGGAGCCCAGGAGCAGGACAAAGGACACCACAAAACTGTTCAGCTCAACAAGCCAGGTGTTGGTGCAAGCGAGGTGCAGGAGAGGTGCGTTGTCGCAGAAGTAGTGGTCAATGACATTGGGACCACAGTAGAGCAGCCTGGCTTTGAGGACCACTCATGGCAGGACCATGACCAAGCCACCCACCCACGTGCCCAGGACAAGTTGGCTACACACCCTTCCCATCATGATGGTGGGATACCTCAAGGGTTTGCTTATTGGCATGTATCGGTCACAGGACATGATGGCAAAGAGAATGAGCTCTGTTGCAGCCAGGGAGAAGTGAAAGTAGAGATGGCTGAAGCAGCCTGCAAAGGAGATGATTTTCTTCCCTGACAAGGCACTTGCCAGCATTTTTGGCACCACAAAGGAAGCCATGGAGATCTCAATGATGGAGAAGTTACCGGGGAAGTAATGCATGGGAGATTGGAGATTGCAGTCTGTATGGACAAGCACAATGATAAGAGCATTTGCCAGGGCAGTCACCACATAAATAAGCAGGAACACCACAAAGATGATCTCTACCTCACAGCTGTAAGGAAATCCCACTGGGATGAACTCTGTCACAGATGTGATATTCCCCCTCTCCAAGCATTTTCTGTCACCGGGAGAGTAACAGCAACACAATCTCCTTGAAAATTCAATTCATTGACTTCAAAGGAAGATCTTTCCTCACTAGACACATCTCCACTCCTCCCCACTCAGCAGTCACCAACTCTTGTTACAGCTCTTCACTTAAGAAAGAAGAGTGAACAGGCAGGTCTTGGCTGCCCGGCTGCTTCAGTCTCTCTGCTGCCGTCAATCAAACTTTCCAACAAATCACAATGTAAGTTTCATTATTTTCATCCTACGTTTCCTACATCTGTATTTCTGAGTCACACATGCTCAAAGGGGCAAAACATTGCATTTGCAAGGGAAATATTTTTGCTCACACATCACTTTGTTCATGCTTACCTTCAGCAGTGAGGACACCCCAGGTATGTATTCTTGGTGCCTTGCTGAAGGCAGTTGTTCCTGAGTTCCTGCTGATAGTTCAGTGCTGGTGACCAAGAGGCAAACTGTGGAGAGACAGACTGAGAGAGAGAGAGAGAGAGAGGATCCCACGCTCCCAGTTTATATCATAACATCAGAAGAACTCACTCTCTCATTGAGTTACTCATTGCACAGCTCCCAGCACAGCGAATGCAACGTGAGCCACAGGGCTCGGACTATCAGAATAAAAAGGGCTTTATGCTCTTGCTGCTGCTATAACCTTGGCTGTCTTGCAGGATCTGACAAGCTGAGCTCCATGCCACGAGAACTGGCCGCTGTTCCCCATGGTCTGCGGAAGCCCTGACTGCTGATTGCCATGGGAATTAGCTAAGTCTTTGCAAAAAAGCCTACAAAATTAGTAAGTTTGAAACCTCCCAGGGAAGGAGATCCGGAAAGCAATAGTCAGCTGATGGCCGGAAACATTCTTTGTTACTATTATTGGGATTTTAATTTCTCCTTTAGTGAAGAGAGTAGATTTCACAGTGGGACAATGATACTTGACAGACCCTCTGAGAAATGCCATAGGGTATGATAGAATAGCTGGCTCCCTCACAGCAACTTGGGGCCTCAAAGCCTGGAGATTTCTGATGCAGGGGATTCTGGCAAAGAAGTTTTATGTAAAATTTATAAAAGTAGAACACTTCCCATGTGGAACTGATTTTCTTCTGCCTCCACCAAGGCTTGATGGCCTCATGAAGCACCAGACAACAAAAGCCTTTTCCAATGAATCAGATCAGGGATGAGCCTTCAAGGCTCCTATCCCTCAGAGAGCCCAACATACAGATGGGCTCGCAAACAAGGGGTCAGCCGGACCATTGAGGCCATCTCACAGGTCACCCATGAAGTTGAAACGTGCTGCAATCAAGTGAGCCACGTGAGTGAAGTCTCCCCGGAATAGCAGGCAGTGGTTGGGTTTTCGATATGGCAAGGCCTGGCAAATTGACTGTATTGGGCCACTGCCAATGCAAGCACTACGGACTCACCCTGGTGGGAGCGACTACTGGTTGCCTAGAAACATACCCTATAGACCATGCCAGCACCCGAAGCACCATCTTGGACCTTATAAGGCAAGCTCTGTGGCGAAATGGTAAGCTAGCAAGAATTGAGTGAATGGGACTCATTTCCAGAATAACCTCATAGACTCCTGGGCCAAGAGACACAACATTCGCTGGGTGCATCACATCTCCTATCAGCCACAAGTCTCCAGAAGGATGGAGTGATACAATGGACGGTTAAAGACTATGGTGAGGGTGTTGGGCACTGGGGCAGGGAAGCACTGAGATACAAATTTCGCAGAAGCCACTTGACTGGTTAACACCAGAGGCTCTGCTAGCCCTCCTGGTGGTGCCCAAACCAAGCCCCCCATACCGTGGGAAGAGATAAGGTCCCCGTAGTACACATGGGGAAGTGGCTGGGGAAGGCAGTGTGGGTTGCTCCTCCCTTGGGAAAAGGCAAGGCCGTTCATGGGATTGTCTTCGCTCAAGCAGTTGGATGCACTTGGTGGGTAATGCAAAAGGATGGGGAAATCTGGTGTGTGCCTCAAAGAGATTTAATCCTTGGGGGAAAATAATCCTTGCTGTGAGCTGTATGTTCGAGGAAGTAATGTAGCAGGAACCACCTGAACCGATGAAGAGTGAGCTTTGATGGGAACTGGGCTAGTGCAACGATGACCCAAACCCAGCTGGTGTTGGCACCCAACAATCCAACATGCAGCTTATCCTGTCCTGAGTGACCACCTTGATAGAGGGGGCCCAGGTCATTGCCTGTTCTTATGGACATTTTTGGGAGTGGCAGAGGCCCATGGAATGGGGAAATGACATTTATCTCTCTGACAAGGAACAGGGGATAGTGATTAATGAGGACGTATAAATCCTTATGTTGGATGTAAAGATGGTTTACATATGCAGTATAAGTTTTAAGTGTTGGTGAGGGGGATTTCAGGAATGAGAAATAGATACAATGGGATGGTCAGGAGATATGAAAACATATCAAGTTATGTGGGACCTGAGCATGATGCAAACGGTATGGAATAAGAGGTATAGATTGTACTGGCTCTGGCTGGGAAGGAGTAAACTTTCCTCACAGCAGCCCATGCAGTGCTGTGCTTTGCACTGGTTGCTAGAACAATGTAGATAATGAGCCAGTGTTTTGTTTATCACTGGGCAGTACTCGCATAGCATGAAGGCTGGCTCGCCTACTCTACCCCTCACCCTCCAAAGGCCAGTAGGCTGGGGGTAGGCAAGAGGTTGGGAGGGGGCACAGCCAAGAGAGCAAACCCAAACTGATCAAAGGGATATTCCATATCTAATGATGTCATGATCAGTAATAAAAGATGAGAGAAAGGGGTTGGGCAGGGGCATTCATAAATATGGCATTTTTCTTCCAAACCAATCGCTAGGAGTGCTGAGGCCATGCTTCCCAGGAATTGGCTGGACACATGCCTGACAATGGGAAGGAGAGAATGAATCTTGTTTTCCTTTGCTTCTGCCAGAGGCCTTTGGTTTTCTCATTAAACTGTCTTTGTCTCTAGCCACAAGCTTGTCCATCTTATTTTCTCCCCCTGTCTTGCTGCGGAGGGGGAGTGAGAGAGTGACTGCATGGAGGCTTAGCTGCCAGCCAGGTCTGCCCATCACTCCGTGGTATATATCCATACATACCTGGAGATCTTAGTCTAGCTTTCCTACTGCTGCAATAGTGTATGCTGGTGTTTGTGGTCTTTCCCTGTGCTTGAGTGGTATGTGATGGCGGACGGGACATCACCAACCTCCAACAGCTGTTATTTGGATTACTTTATACGGAGAAAACTCCCCGGAGTAGTGGCTTGGAAAATCACACAGCTGGATCTGGATTTCTTCTGGGATTTTCTGCCCACACCAACCTGCAGAGCTTGTGCTTCACAATTTGACTTTTCACCTACCTCGTGGTCCTCATAGGGAATGGCCTCGTCATGCTCAGGCCTCCACAGCACCATGTACTTCTTCCTGAGGAATTTGTCCTTCCTGGAGATCGGTTCTACATCAATCACTCTGCCAAAAATGCTGGTGGGCTTCCTGAGAGAAGACAGCAGGACCTCCTTCGATGGATGTACTGCCCAGCTGTATCTCCTGGTTCCCTGGAGGCACCAAAAGCCTTCCCCTGGCTGCCGTGGCCTGCGACCCTTACGTAGCCATCTGTGACCCCCTGCACTATAACCTCATCATGAACGGGGGGGTTCTGCGTCACACTGGTAGTGGGGTCACAGCTGGCTGTCATACCAGTACAAGTAGGGCAGACCTATCAGGCATTCACTTTGCCCTTCTGGGCATCCCTTGACCTTCATCACTGCTTCTGTGACACCTCCTCTGCTAGAACTAGTCTCTGCAGACACTTTCTGGAAGCAAGTGGCACTACACACCATCGTCGTGGTATTCGCAGTCCTTCCCTTTGCCTTTCTAGTTATTCCTTACAGTACAATTATCAGGGCTATTCTGAAAATGCCTTCAGTTCTGAGCAGACATAGAGCCTTTTCTACTTGCACCTCACACCTCGGGGTAGTGACTCTCTTCTTTGGCTTAGTCATGGCTGCGTGGTTTAAACACTAGTCAAGGCACTCTGCAGGCACTGGCAAATGATAGATTCATAGAATCACAGAATGGTTTGAGTTGGAAGGGAAGATCATCGAGTCCACCCGCCCTGTCCCAGGTAGGGACATCTTTCACTAGGTCAGGTTGCTCAATGTCCCATCCAGCCTGACTTTCAACACTTCCAGGGATGGGACATCTACAACTTCTCTGGGCAACCTGTTCCAGTGTCTTGCAAACCTCATTGTACAACATTTCTTCCCTACGTCCGATTTAAACCTACTCTCTTTCAGATTAAAACCATTGCCCCTTGTCCTGACACTACAGACCTTGGTAAAAAGTCTCTCTCCATCTTTCTCATAAGACCTCTTCATATATATATATATATATAGGGTTGACTGGACACCTCCAAAGGCCCATTCCTATTTGAATGCTTTCCTGAATGTAGGACAACTTTTGTTCTAAACTGACTTGCTGGTCATTTGGAGAAAGAAGGTCAAGACCGAGTCACTCAGCTTTTCTCAGTGTCTCCCTTAGAATGAGATGAATCATCTTCCAGCTTCTCCCTGTGTCTCTGACGGTGGCAAAGTGGGCCTAGACCATGATCTGAGGTGTTTTATGTCTTGCATGATGTGACAGCAGTTCCACTCTCTGGAGGATCACCTTCACTTTCCAAAATTGCAGCACACTGGAGAGGATCCGGAACAACCTCCAGATGACTGGATGCATCGAAGAAGTCCATAGGCATCCTACAGGTGATGTACCCTCAAACACTTTAGGATGTCTTTAATTGCCTGCTGCTTGTTCATTGTGGTTTAAGCTTTCATAGAGAGTTATCACCGGCCTGGCTTCAGTTCTGTCTCTAATTCCTTTTCAGTCTTGGAGCTTGGCTGTATGACACAGCCTTTGAGGGAGGAAACACAGCAACATAGGCAGACCACAATGAAGAGGACTTACCGGGTCATCCAGACAGATGGATGTTATGGTCCTTATCATGTGTGGTCAGTGCTAGTAAATGCCTCATGTAATGAGGACCTGGTCACGGACAGGCGGGAGGCAAATAGTTTGCTCTGTTTCACACATGCCCCATGTATGCATTTTGATCTGAGCAAATGCCCCGCACTTCCATAAACATAAAGAATTGCCATTTCTAGGGCATGAATCACTCTGTTTTCAGAGAAACAAGTAAAAACCCAAATGGAAAACCTTTCTTTCACAGACGGGGCCAAGATATTTGGGTGTAAGACTCAGCAGGTGGATCAATGGGAGAGCCTCCCAGGTTGACCTTGCACAGTGAGGGTGGGGGTTTCTGCCTCTGGGTGTCTGAGACTCATGATGGGCTGCAAGAAAGAGCATTTGGGGATTGTGCAAGACTTCCTGGGGAATGTCTAGGAAAGGACCAAAGGCAGCAAGAGAGAGGGATCATGATGGTTTGGGGAGGAACAAGCATGGGAAAACTGAGGGAAAAGGGGATAAAAGGAGATGGTCACGTGTAAACAGGTGGCCTGTACACTTGTCTGGCCATGCCCTGCAACTAGTCAGCCCAGTCTGTCTCATGTTCTTATTCAACTCCAATTTCCCACAAGTTTCTGGGGTGTGGATAATCTCTGGGTTTGTGTATGGATGGAGGTCCAATTGCCAGCCACTGGAGTGGGAACCATAAGTCATATGGGCTCATGTTCTTTGGGAGCCCAGAAACTGGAGACATTGGAGACTGTGCATATAATGTTGTGGTGGATGTCAGTGGGAGTAAGCACTAGCAAACATCAAAACAGGGCAGCCAGTGAGTAGAATCAGCAGCCTGGGAGCCCAGCATTTAGAGACCCTAAGTCTGGACTGGACACTGGAGAACCCAGAGGGTCTGCAAGTTGGCTACTGGAAGGAGAAGGTGGCCCAAACCACCTCCTGGGAAAACTGTGCTGTATTAAGGGTCTGGTACTGATAAGGCCACAGGTCTGGACCTGGAGGGGAAGTTGCTCTTGATGGGAGAGAGCAGCAGGAAAGTGTGGAGCTCTGCCTGGGCACAAATCATGAGTCAGCTGAGAGCTGAAGGGTCAGCATGAGAGGGTAGAAAAACATGGGCAACACTGTGGTGGGTGGATGTTTGCTCCAGACCTCCTGATCAGGAAGAGGAAGTAAATGAGGCCTTCTTCAGACAACTGGAAGAAGCCTCATGTTTGCAGGCCCTGGTCCTCATGGGGGGACTTCAACTGTCCCAAGTGCCTCTGCTGAAGAGGCAACATAGCGAGGTGAAAGCCATCCAGGAGGTTTTTGGAGCTCGTTGATGACATCTTCCTGACTAGGGTGACAGAGGAGGCAATGAGGTGAGGTGCCCTGCAGAACTTCATACGTTCAAAATGGAAGAACTGGTACGGGATGTAAAAGGCAGGAGTGAGAAGGTAGAGTTGAGGATCTGGAGAGAAGGGAACAAGGCAGAGAGCCTTGATGTTCAAGGATCTCCTTTTGAAGCTCCAAAATGGTCCACCCAGATGTGCAGGAAGTCAAGGAAAGGTGGCAGGAGGAAGGCATGGATGAGAAAGGAGGTCCTGACAAAAAAACCAGCATGAAGAGGAAGCACAGCGAAGGTGGAAGCTGGCTGCCTTCCAGCCTCAATGGTTCTGTGATTCTGTGCTGGAGAGAGCTATTTGTGTTTGTGTGTTTGTCTGTGTGTGGGGGAACTGGGGAGATGAGGGCGTCCCAGGGCCAGGTCCCAGATAGATGGAGGGTCTAAGATCACACAGCTGGATCGATCCATATTGTCTGAGTGTCTATATAGGTATACATTTTCCACTAACATAGCCTGACCCACAAACAGCCCAATCCTCTTTTATCCTTTCTCTTCTGACCCAGGTTTTGCTGGCTTTGTGCCCTCCTTTGGTGTTTTGGAGACTGTGTTCATGGCAATTCCTACCTGGGTCTGTAGTGCCCTGCAACACCTCATGCTGTCATCTCGTGAGACTCCACCATCAGGGTGAGGCATCCGCACACAACCCTTAACAGCTGACCAAATGGAGCTTCAATCCAGAAGGACCTTAAGAAACTCAGGGATTTGGCCAACAGAAACCTCTTGAAATTTGTAAGGATAATTGGCCAGTCTGGCCTCAGGGTGAATAACAAACCTATACATCAGGGCCAGATGGAACCTGATGTGCTGAGGAGTGACTGTGAGGAGAAGGGCCTGGGAACTACAAGGGACACCATGAGAGCCAGTGGTTTACGCTCACTGTGAACAAGGGCAGTTGCATACAGGGCTGCATTAGGAGGAGCATGGTCACCCAGACCAGGGTCATCATTATCCCCCTTGACACAGCACTGGTAGGGACCCCCACACAGGGGTTTGTCCCAGTTATTGGCTCCCTGTTTTGATGGAGTTGGGAGGAGCTGGAGAGTGCCCAGAGGAGATCTGGCAAGGTAGAGTTTGGGGCCTTAAGCAGACGTCCAGTGTGGAGGGGCTGAGAGACCTGGGCTTCTTTGGCCCTTTTGCCCAGTGGCCGAGAGGCTCAGCACAGTTTGGGAGTAGCCTGAGACTGCTTGAAAGGTGATTTCAGAGATGGTGGAGCTTTCTGAAAATTGGGAAACACCATGAGAAAGAAAAACTGCTACAAAGTGCAGCTTGGGAGGTTGACACTGGAAACGAGGAGAAAGAAATACCACTCCAAGTGTAGTTCCGTGGTGCAGTAGGCCACCCAGAAAGAGTCTGGATTAGTCAAGGCTTTGTATTTCAATGAACAATCTGCAGGGATGGAGAGATATCAGGAAGGGTAGGAAGACGCTCAGGTGAGACCAAGGTTGGTAAGCAGGGTGGATGTCAACAGCCTTCAGGGAAAGAGATGCAGGTGTAGGACACCATAAGACATCCTGTGGTGGAGACAGCTGTGGGCACTGGCAAGGCTGAAAGCCCCAACACAGCCGAGGTCTTTGTCTGCTGGGCTGTGGCTGTTCTCTCTGCTCATGATGCCTGTCAGGAGACATCTTAGCATTATAACACCAGGACTTCATTGCCTCCTCGTCACAACGTGTGAGCCTGAGAAAGATTGTATCATAGTCCTGCTCTAGGCATTGCACATCCTCACATCACACTGCCCCAGGAAGAGCCCTGAGCAATGTGTGAGGGACAAGATCTCTTCTCCCAGGGGCTGGGGGTCAGGGCTTGGCCCATTGACTTAGTATAACACATCCAGGGTTACTCAACATCAGAGCCACCTTTTCTTTCCTTTGCCTACCTGTCATGAGTACCTCCAGTTTTCTGTTCTAACCAGCCCCCGGGGAGGCTTTATCAGTAATGTCCCTCTGTGGGACCCATTAATGCTCCAAGAAACTTTGGAGTTTGAATCTGACTTTGACTTCCTGAGAGGTTTCTTCGACTTCCTCTCAGTGTCTGAGGTTCATGGACTCAGCATCAAACCCACCAGAGGGGTCATTAAAATGTCTTGGGCTGGTCCTCTGCTGCTGAGCTGCTGGGACAAGGGGAGCTCACAGCAAGCAGGCAGCGCTGCAGAGATACAGCTCCGCCCAGGAGCAGCTTTTCTTCAAAGCACAGTAGGGCTGAGGGCACTGCCCGCAGGCATCGAGGGGAGAGGAGTGAGGCAGAGAGAGCTTAAAGGCAGTCGGGAGTGGGACGATGGCTAAGAGCTCTCTGGGAGACAAAGCATCAGAGCCCTTGACAGGGTAAGTCTCTGGGAGCAGGGCAATGCAGATGCAGTTCCTGGAGGCAAGTCCTAAAGCTGGCACAGTCCAGAGCTCATGGGATCTGTAAGGAGGACTCCCTGTCCAGAGGCTCTTGTTAGGTGAGTTTGAATGGCTGTGAAGCCAGGGGTGCAGCCAGGCGTGCCCAGGGCTGTCCTTCAGAGCAAGGTCCCTGTGCCCCAGGGGCTGCGTACCAGGGCAGGGACTCTGCCACCTGCCAGGGTCAGCACTCAGCCTGCCCAGGGAGCTCACTGAGGGGAGAAGCTGTGGGTGGAAGGAGCGACCCCCTGGAAGGGCAGGGCAGGGCAGGGTCCTTCTGCTGTCGAGAAGGTGCTGTATGGGTCAGGGTGGTTCACAGCTCCAGATCACCCCCAGGACATTTCCCAGGGCACTTTTCAGGAAGCACAGCAAGGCAGGGGTACATGGAAAGAAAGGCGCTTTCCAGGGTCGGTGCTTTCAATTTCCTGCTGTGCTGGTAGGAGGAAAGGGTAATGGAGCTGTCAGGTTTGCACGGGAGACTGAGACCCCTACAGCATTATAGTGACTTATGAACAGGTTTTTCAAGGCACCTGATAAAGTAACTTCACACTTTCCTCTGCCTACAGAAAGCATGGACATCACCTTTTTTGTCTCTTCAGGGTTTATCTGATCTTCTCTTTAGGACTTGCCAACATAGAGATGCCCTGGGCAGTGCCCTGTTGCCAGGAGCTGTCTGCAGGGCAGAGCTCAGCGCACAGCGGGTGGGATGGGGTCTGTAGCACTGCCAGGGAGGAGACGTGGGGACAGAGAAAGAGCTGCTGGCAGGGAGAGCTCCAGGCAGCAGAGACATGGGCAGGGAGTGGGAGGAAACTGCAGACAAGCCCTGGGGTAGGCTGCCTTCAGCCAGCTCTCTTTTGTCCCTCACTGTAGATGTCTTCTGGGCATTGTCTGCTGTTCTGAGCAATGGTCTGACTCTCCCTGTAGGCCATCCCATCACCAGGACATCTGACTGTCTGCTTTGCCTGTCCTGCTGGGCTTGTGAGCTGGCCCCAGAAAAGCACAGCTCTCCTGTAGGATCCTAGGGAGTGCTGAGCTTTCCCTTGGAGGTCAGTACTCTCCCCTCAGAGTCCTTTGCTTCTCTCTGTGAGGTGTCATGTCCTGCTCTCTCCATCACAACTCCACCTCTGGGCTGGGATAGAGGAGTTTGCAGATCTGCCCTTTGAAACAGGGCTCCCCTGCTCTCATCAGAGTCTGGTTTTGGGGTTTTTTTTAAAGGGTAATTTGTGTGTGAAGTTGTCTTCAAGGCAGCACAAGTGAAAGAACAGAGCAGCTAGGTAACAGACTAACAGACACTGCAGTTCTCCTGACTGCACTAAGCTACAAAGACATGAGCCCTTTTGCCTCTCCTGTCTCAAGACTCCACATTTTCAGACATAAAATAAGTATTTCTACCCCTAAAAAGAACACTGATCAGATGAGATAGTGGAAAATAGAAAACAAAGACAAAATTCCTATAAGGACATGCTGAGCCTCTCTTCTGCAGCCCACACCCTTCCGAGTCATGAGTGAGGCTATGGATCTTTTCCGTTAAAGGTGGATTACATCTGGCATTGGTTGTGGACATCGGAGCTGTCACAAACCAGCTCCATGTACCCACTGCAGCAGAGAAAAGATGACTCCTCAGCTCCTCACAACACACTCAGCCACTCACAAAACTGAGAAATGAAATGTCTTTCAAATGGGGAGGATTTCTATGAAAATGGAATGGCTTTGCTCAGAGGAGTCTGTCCTAATTTTTCCTTGTCCCTTCCTTTTTTGTACAGGCCCGCATGCCAAGAAACAGCAGATGTCCAACAGCAGCTCCATCACTGAGTTCCTCCTCCTGGCATTGGCAGACACCCGGGAGCTGCAGCTCTTGCACTTCTGGCTCTTCCTGGGCATCTACCTGGCTGCCCTCCTGGGCAATGGCCTCATCATCACCGTCGTAGCCTGCAACCACCACCTCCACACCCCCATGTACTTCTTCCTCCTCAACCTCTCCCTCCTTGACCTGGGCTGCATCTCCACCACTGTGCCCAAATCCATGGCCAATTCTCTGTGGGGCACCAGGGCCATCTCCTATGGGGGATGTGTTGCCCAGGCCTTTCTGTTTGTCTTCTTGATCGCAGCAGAGTATTCTCTCCTCACTGTCATGGCCTATGACCGCTACGTTGCCATCTGCAAACCCCTGCACTACGGGACCCTCCTGGGCAGCAGAGCTTGTGTCCACATGGCAGCAGCTGCCTGGGGCAGTGGGTTTCTCTATGCTCTGCTCCACACAGCCAACACATTTTCACTACCAGTCTGCCAGGGTAATGTCCTGGACCAGTTCTTCTGTGAACTTCCCCAGATCCTCAAGCTCTCCTGCTCAGAATCCTACCTCAGGGAAGCTGGGCTTCTTATATTAAGTTGTTTTTTAGCTTTTGGATGTTTTGTTTTCATCGTGCTGTCCTATGTGCAGATCTTCAGGGCTGTGCTGAGGATCCCTTCTGAGCAGGGTTGGCACAAAGCTGTTTCCACGTGCCTCCCTCACCTGGTTGTGGTCTCCCTGTTTGTCAGCACAGGCATATTTGCTCACCTGAAGCCCCCCTCCATCTCCTCCCCGTCCCTGAATGTGGTAGTTACAGTTCTGTACTCGGTGGTGCCTCCAGCAGTGAACCCCCTCATCTACAGCGTGAGGAACAAGGAAATCATAGAAGCCCTGTGGAAAGTATTTGAATACGCTCGACTTCAGATTAATATAGTGCCTATTATCCCACTAGGGCTCGCACTGTACCTCAGGAAAAGTGAGGGCTAACTTTTCTTCGTATGTGTCTTTATTTTTAATTTGTGGTTGGGGTTTTTTCTTTTTGCCCTTTTTTTTTTTGTTTTGTTTTGTTTTGTTTTGTACCTGTGATATTATTGTTCTTGGCCTCCTACTTGTTTTTTCTTGACTGTGCTGGGCCCTGGCCAGTATCTACCAAACACTGCTCGATACTATGCAGCACCCACAGGAAGAAGAGAGGGGAAATAAACCAACAGACACTGTGGCTAAACCAGGCACTGTATCAGTTGCCCCTATAACTAAAAAGAAACAGTGGAAGCAGAAGTCAGCTCGTTCAGTAAGGGATGAAGAAGCTTCTCCTAAGAGGGAGCAGGAGAAAGAATCAGAAGAGGCAGCCTGTTCTGCAGCAGAGCCTCCACAAGAAAAGGAGGAGGAAGAGACTGAGATAATCAGTGAGACAGAAACCACCCACTCCCTATCCCTGAGTGAGCTGCGAGATAGCCGAAAAGATTTTAGTCATCAACCAGGTGAGCTAATTCTCAGCTGGTTGCTTCAATGCTGGGATATTGGGGCCATTAGTCAGGAATTAGAGGGTAAGGAAGCCCGGGAGCTGGGATCCCTTGCTAAGGATAAGGCCATTGACAAAGGGATTGGAAAAAAGGCAGGAGTCCTCAGTCTTTGGCGGTGACTCCTGTCAAGTGTGAAGGAGAGGTATCCCTTCAAGGAAGAACTTGCAAATTCTCAAAGGAAATGGACCAACATTCTGGGGGGCATCCAGTAACTGAGGGAATTAGCTGTGTTGGAGGTGATCTATAATGACCAGGCATCCAAAGACCCGGATGAAATCCGGTGCACACGGTCCATGTGGCGAAAGTTTGTACGAAATGCAGTGACGTCATACACCCACACCCTGGCGATAATGAGCTGGATAGACACTGAGGCACCAACTAGAGATGAACTGGCCAGACAACTCCGAGAATACGAAGATAACCTTGCTCCCTCCATGTGTGCCTGTGTCTCGGCTGTGGACAGACACAGACTGACCCAAAACCTGTTTGAGCAAGCTGAGAAGGGTAGGTTTTCCTCATGCACTCCAACCAAAGCCTCAGCTATTAAGAGTCAGCTCTTTCCTGTTCAAGCGAAAGGGTACGGGTGGTGCACACCATGTGCAACCCTGTGGTTCTTCCTGCGTGAGCAGGGGGAGGATATGAGGAAGTGGGATGATCAACCTCCCTGGAGACTAGAAACTCGGGTGCAGGAACTGCAAGGGAAAACAACAGCTAAAAAGCATCCGTCCAGGACAATTACTGCTCCAGTGTCTGTTGGGCAGAGTAGAAGGGCTGACTGTACCTTTGATCCTGAGGAAGGAACTTGTGTTTTTCACTTACAAAAACTAAGTAATGAAGACTCAGACCAGGAGTAGAGGGGTCCTGCCTTTGGTCAGGTAGAAGAAAGGGACAATCGGGTTTACTGGACTGTGTGGATTCGGTGGCCTGGCACATCAGCCCCACGGGAGTAGAAAGCTCTAGTGGACACCGGTGCACAGTGTACTCTAATTCCATCAGATTACAAGGGGGCAGAATCCATCTGTATTTCTGGAGTGACAGGGGGATCCCAAGAACTGTCTGTGTTGGAGGCTGAAGTAAGCCTAACTGGGAATGAGTGGCAAAAGCACCCTATTGTGACTGGTCCAGAGGCTCCATGCATCCTTGGCATAGACTATCTCAGGAGAGGGTACTTCAGAGACCCAAAAGGGTACTGGTGGGCTTTTGGTATAGCTGCTTTGAGTACGGAGGAAATTAAAGAGCTGTCTAGCTTGCCTGGTCTCTCAGAGGATCCTTCTGTGGTGGCGTTGCTGCAAGTTAAAGAACAGCAGGTGCCAATTGCTACCATGACAATATTGCACCAATCAAGACTCCCTGGTTCCCATCCATAAGTTGATCTGTCGACTGGAAAGTCAAGGAGTGATCAGCAAGACACATTCACCCTTTAGTAATCCCATATGGCCCGTGCAAAAATCTAATGGAGAGTGGCGGTTAACAGTGGACTATCGAGGCCTGAACGAAGTCATACCGCCACTGAGTGCTGCCGTACCAGACGTGCGAGAACTTCAATATGAACTGGAATCAAAGGCTGCCTAATGGTATGCAACAATAGATATCGGCACTGTGTTTTTCTCCATCCCTCTGGCAGCAGAGTGCAGGCCACAATTTGCTTTCACATGGAGGGGTATCCAGTACACCTGGAATCAACTGCCCCAGGGGTGGAAACATAGTGCTACCATTTGTCATGGATTGATACAGAGTGCACTGGAACAAGGTGAAGCTCCCGAACATCTGCAGTATATTGATGACATCATTGTGTGGGGCAACACAGCGGAGGAAGTGTTTGAGAAGGGGAGAAGAATAATCCAGATTCTCCTGAAAGCTGGTTTTGCTATAAAACAAAGTAAGGTCAAAGGGCCTGCACAGGAAATCCAGTTTTTAGGAATAAAATGGCAGGATGGGAGTCGTCATATCCCAATGGATGTGATCAATAAAATAACAGCCATGTCTCCACCAACTAACAAAAAGGAAATACGAGCTTTCTTAGGTGTTGTGGGTTTCTGGAGAATGCATATTCCAGGTTATAGTCTGATTGTAAGCCCTCTCTATTGAGTGACCTGGAAGAAGAATGGCTTTGAATGGGGCCCTGAGCAGCAGCAAGCCTTTGAACAAATTAAACGGGAGATAGTTCGTGCAGTAGCGCTTGGGCCAGTCCGGACAGGACAAGATGTGAAAAATGTACTTTACACCTCAGCTGGGGATAACGGCCCCACCTGGAGCCTCTGGCAGAAAGCACCTGGGGAGACTCGAGGTCGACCTCTAGGGTTTTGGAGCCGGGGATATAGGGGATCTGAAGCCCATTACACTCCAACTGAAAAAGAAATATTAGCAGCATATGAAGGAATTCGAGCTGCTTCGGAAGTAGTTGGTACTGAAGCACAGCTCCTTTTGGCCCCTCGATTGCCTGTGCTGGGGTGGATGTTCAAAGGGAAGATCCCCTCTACGCATCATGCAACTGATGCTACATGGAGTAAGTGGGTTGCACTGATAACGCAACGAGCTCGGATGGGAAACCCCGACCGCCCGGGAATCCTGGAAGTGATCATGGACTGGCCAGAGGGCCGAAACTTCGGACTGTCACCAAAGGAGGTGTCTCGTGCTGAAGAGGCCCCTCTGTATAATGAATTATCAGAGACTGAGAAGCAATATGCCATGTTTACAGATGGATCCTGTCGTATTGTGGGAAAACATTGAAGGTGGAAAGCTGCTGTGTGGAGTCCTACGCGACAAGTTGCAGAAACTGCTGAAGGACAAGGTGAATCAAGTCAGTTTGCAGAGGTGAAAGCCATTCAGCTGGCTTTAGTTATTGCTGAACGAGGGAAATGGCCAGTACTTTATTTCTATACGGACTCATGGATGGTGGCAAATGCCCTGTGGGGGTGGCTACAGCAATGGAAGCAGAGCAACTGGCAGCGCAGAGGTAAGCCCATCTGGGCTGCTGAATTATGGCAAGATATTGCTGCTCGGGTAGAGAACCTGGTTGTAAAAGTACGTCATGTAGATGCTCACATACCCAAGAGTCGTGCCACTGAAGAACATCGAAACAATGAGCGGGTGGACCAAGCTGCTAGAATTGAAGTGGCTCAGGTGGATCTGGATTGGGAACATAAGGGTGAGCTATTTATAGCTCGATGGGCCCATGACACATCAGGACATTTAGGAAGGGATGCAACATACAAATGGGCTCGTGATCGAGGGGTGGACTTGACTATTGATGCCATTGCACAGGTTATCCATGAATGTGAAACATGTGCCATAATCAAACAAGCTAAACGGCTGAAGCCTTTTTGGTATAGAGGACGATGGCTGAAATATCAATACGGGGAAGCCTGGCAGGTTGATTATATCACACTACCACGAACCCGCCACGGGAAGCAGCATGTGCTTACAATGGTGGAAACAACTACCGGATGGATGGAAACATACCCCGTGACCCATGCCACTGCCCGGAACACTATCTTGGGCCTTGAAAAGCAAATCTTATGGCGACACGGCACCCCTGAAAGAATTGAATCAGACAACGGGACTCATTTCCGAAACAACCTCATTAACACCTGGGCCAAGGAGCACGGCATTGACTGGGTGTATCACATCCCCTACCATGCACCAGCCTCCGGGAAAATTGAACGATACAACGCAATATTAAAAACTACACTGAAAGCAATGGGTGCTGGGACATTTAAGCATTGGGATACACATTTAGCAGAAGCCACTTGGCTAGTTAACACTAGAGGCTCTGCCAGTCGACCTGGCCCTGCCCAATCAAAACCCCTGCGCACTGTGGAAGGAGATAAGATTCCCGTAGTACATACAAGGAACTTGCTGGGAAAAACAGTCTGGGTTATTCCTTCCTCAGGAAAAGGTAAACCTATTCGCGGGGTTGTTTTTGCTCAAGGACCTGGGTGCACTTGGTGGGTAATGCAGAAGAATGGGGAAGTCCAGTGTGTACCTCAAGGTAATTTAATTCTGGGTGAAACTAATCCATGATTTGAGTTATATGTTACAGGAATTACTATAGCAGGAACCACCTGAACCAACTGAGGACAAGCCTTACAAGAAGCAGTGCAAGTGCAGCAGTGACCCGACCTGAGCTAGCTGTGGTGCCCAGTAACTCCATGCAATACAACACCTCTTCTCTCCTGACTGACCACCATAACAGATGGAGCCCAAAGTTATGGACTACATGAACTCAATGGACATTTATGGACATTTTACAAATATTTCACCGGGGTGGTCCATAGACTAAGGGAAGGATAGCTGTGTACTATATCAAAGGATGGGAAGGGCGATGATAGGGAATGAGAACGTTTGGGATGGTGTGAGACCTGAGCATGATGTAAATGGTATGGAATAAGGGGTGGAGAATGTGCTGGTTTTGGCTGGGATGGGGTTAACTTTCTTCATAGCAGCTAGTATGGGGCTGTGTTTTGGATTGTATGGGGCTGTGTTTTGGATTTGGGCTGGAAACAATGTTGATAAAGCAGGAATGTTTTAGTAACTGCTGAGCAGGGCTCACACAGCACCAAGGCCTTTTCTGCTCCTCACCCCACCCCACCAGTGAGGGGGCTGGGGGTGCACGGGAAGTTGGGAGGGAACACAGCCGGGACAGCTGACCCCAACTGACCAAAGGGATATTCCATACCATATGACATCATGCTCAGTATATAAAGCTGGGGGAGGAAGAAGGAAGGGGGGGACATTCGGAGTAATGGCGTTTGTCTTCCCGAGCAACCGCTACGCGTGATAGAGCCCTGCTTCCCTGCAGATAGCTGAACACCTGCCTGCCGACGGGAAGTGGTGAATTAATTCCTTCTTTCGCTTTGCTTCTCCGTGCAGTGTTCTTTTGCTCTACCTATTAAACTGTTTTTTATCTCAGCCCACGAGTTTTCTCACTTTTACTCTTCTGGTTCTCTCCCCCACCCCACCTGGGGGGAGTGAGTGAGTGGCTGTGTGGTGCTTAGTTGCCAGCTGGGCTTAAACCACGACACCACCTTAACAATCATTTTCTCCGTCTTTTATCCCCAAAACTACGAGGTTCCCCCCCATATGTGACGTGTAGCAAGATTTGGGTGGAGAGACGAGTGCTATAGTCATATTGTTGTAAATATTCTGATTTTTTAAATCAAAATATGATTATATAGAAAAGGTTAAATATAATTAATAGATAAATAAGATAGGATTGTTAAGTTAGAAACAATAACCATAGGAACCTTACCAGGGAGTCGCCGATCCATACTGAGGAACTAACAGTAATGAGATGGAACGATGAAGAATTGAATAGAAAAGTTTTGTTTGAGTCTTTTAACAGTGTGACCTGATATGCACCAGTGATGCTGCTTGAAAAATCCCCTTTACCCTCCCATCTTGATATGAATATGAAGAATGCCAATCGATAGATATTAATAGAATGCCAATCGATAGATATTAATAGAAATAAACATTGATTATTCATAGGCATGGAAATTGACAGAAACTTATAAGCTAGAAAAGTGATCATTAAAAGATTAAGATTTTTTATATATATATATATATATTTTCTGTATAAGGGTAACTAGGTATGAGCTATCCCTGATTTAATCATAAACTGGCTATGAACAATGTAGCATTGTGAAGAGGTAGAATTTGCTTGTCAAGAGAATGATAAGTTGTAGGCCTGGTCAGTAAACCCGGGAAAACTTAAGAAGATTCCAAGAATAGGATTTTGCAACCAACCTGAGCATGCGCAAAGATTGGGTTCAACTAAAGGACACCATGAGGAAGGCTATGGATGACCACCAGAGGACCTCAGACGACCACCTGTGGACCTGAAGGCGCATGCGTCACGAGCATTTACATATATTAATGAGTTCTTGGAAATCATATGAATATGTTAATTGTTTCTTGGAAAATATGATGAATATGTATAATTTGATTGTATATAACTTCGATAGAGGAGAAGCTAGGTACGCACACTAGGTGGAGCGATCCCCTGTGCGTCCAGCGCTGCAATAAAGACGTGCCTGCTCACCTACATACATTGTGTAGATGAGTTTTTATATTACAGATTTGTAACAATATATGTTTAGCATGACCTCTATAATCTTCATTAGCATATGCAGGGGTGTGAGTTGTAATATGCATTTCACCGGTAATGAGGCAAAAGTCAGTTATCGGACATGAAGCCTTTTCAAAGAAACAAAGGACCCCTCACATTCCTGTTATTTTACTGTCTTTGCTGACCATAAGCAGGGCTGTCCTGCCTCCACAGGGCCCCCTCCTTATCTGCATCCTGTGTTAGCCAGGCAGGTCTCCACTCCCCCGGGTTGCACAAGAGATAGCAAGGGCAGTCTTAACTGCTCTTTGTGCACAGGAATCCCACCTCATTATCCAAATTCCACAACACCAATGCACAGTGTAAATTGTTGCCTTGCTGAATGACGTCCCCTGCTCTTCCCTCATCAACAAATGCAATTTCCTCGCTGGGGGGGAAGAGAGAGAACTGAGAAAGCCTTGATGCTGTGCAAACATGGCTCAGCAATAGCTACAACACTGGTGTGTTGTCAACACTGTTTTGGTCCCAAATCCCAGACACAGCACCGTATGGGCTGCTATGAAGAACATTAACTCCATCGCAGCCAAAACCTGTACTGTGTGCCTGGAAATATTTTCCAGGATGAGCTGCTCGATCCTCTCTCTCTTCCCAGGGCGAGAGGTGAGGCTGACTGGCCTCTAGTTCCCTGGGTCCTCCTTCTTGCCTTTCTGGAAGATAGGAGGGACATGTGATTCCTTCCAGTCTTCAGAGGACTGTATTGTGTGCACACCTCAACTGAGGCAAGAGGAATCCCTCCACCTGTGGGTTTGGGGCAGGCATGGGAGGGAGCTGAGTCCCTGTGACGGATGCACTCCACTCCCTGACCAAACCGGTGTGGTTTGGTTCAGGCTCGAAGGGGGATAAAGGCCGAGGTGTAGCCGGGCCAAGAACCTCTCTAGTTCCAATCTGATCTCTGGAAACCCACACAGGAACAGAGAGACATGGTGACCGCTGATGCCTGTGGGCTTGGAAACTGGAACAGCGACCATGCAATTAACACGTGAAGAGCAGGTGGTTCCTCCAAGACTCATTTATCAAGGAACAAAGTAAGTTGTGGGGACAAGGAGTCTCATGCTTGCCTTTTCCACTGCATGTTATTTGACTACAAGCCAACTACTTTATCCCGTAAATATGACAGCCTAAGTGAGCCTTCTTTGAGCTCTCCCTGCTAGGCAGCGTGGCTGCATGGCAGTGATCTCCCCTTGAGCTGGGACACCTCTCACGGTTACTCCTCGAGGTTGAGAGACCTCTTAGCAAATTCAGATCTTTGGTAAGTGACTGATATCGCGCAAAACCTTAGTGCACTAAGATTTTGTATTGGTAGCTTTGAATCATTGTTATATCCTTTGTGCAGTAAGCAATTGAGTGAGCCTGGCCATCAAACATGTTACGTTTCAAGAAAACCACTTTTGCCAATACCTTTGGCAGTGGTTCTTTAAGCGGTCTAAATTGCCCATCCACGACAAATTGGCGTAGTCAGCAGGATTCTGAATGAGGATCCGTGACAGGAGACCTTATTGCAGCCATGCAATATATAAAGGAGGCTTATGAGAAGATGGAGAGAGACATTGTTCCAGGGCCTGTAGTGATAGGACAAGGGGCAACGGTCTTAAAGTAAAAGAGGGTAGATTTAGATTGGACATAAGAAGAGATTTTTGATGGTGAGAGTGGTGAGACACTGGAACATATTGCCCAGAGAAATTATGGATGCCCCATCCCTGGGAGTGTTCAAGGTCAGGTTGGATGGGGATTTGAGGAACCTGTTCAAGGGGAAGGTGTCCCTGTCCATGGCAGGGGGGTTGGACTAGATGATCTTTAAAGGTTCCTTTCCAACCAAAACCATTCTATGCTTCTATCAGTCTATGATTCTATGACTCTATACTTACCAGCTTCCCTCTTGTTAGCATTAGGCAGTTGAGTAGAGGTGCAGAGAGAGGAGAATAGTCAAGGGCTGAGAAGACAGGTACAGGGCAGGGCACTGTGGTGAGGACCTTGCAGCAATGCCGTGGTGTTGTCATTCAGGTTGTGGCACACGGTCACTGGACACCTTTGTCAGGCCCTGGGGTCTCTGCCCCACACCAGCTCTAGCAGGGCATGGCTCTCCTGGAGGTTCGGTGCTGTGTTTGCCTACTGAGTGGAGTTGTGTTTGGCACCCAGCACCTGGCATGGCACTAGAGGCTTTTTTTCTTTTAATGGCATTAAAATGAGAGCCCTGAAATAAAAGTCTTCAGTGCAGGGATGTGGATGTGTCTTAGCTCTAGAGTGACTGGAGCTTTAGAGAGTACATTGGAGAGAGAGAGACCCGGGTCTCCTCCTGGGGCACTCCTTGGTTTGATCAGCTCAGGGGGACACTTGACAAGGCACATTCAGGTGTCCTGAACATCTGGTGTGATTGCGGGTGGCCAAGGATATCCCCCTTCCCCCTCTGGCCCTCAGCTGATGCTCAGGAAGGACCTGGGTATGCTCAGAGATTTTCCATCTGAGCTTGCGAACACTTGCACATGTCTTGGGCCACCTCTGGCACCTTGATCATCACAGAGTATCTGTATGCGAGCACCTGAGTCCGTGCTGAATAAAGGCAAGGGGCTCAGAGCAGGGGCTCACACGCTGGCAAGTCTTTTGTGCACACCCAAAGTGAAGCAGGAGGGTTCCCAGCTCCTCTGGGTCTGTGGGGTGCATGGGGGGAGCCGAACCGCGCTTCAACCTGAGGGCTTCCTGGTCAGGCAGAGATGCCTGCACCGCCTCAGCTGAATCCCTGCCCTGCACAAGGGAAACCAACCCCTCCCTGTCCCTGTCTGTGACTCCTTTTTGTTATGGGTTAAGAATGTTGGTGTCCAGAGGGGAACATTGACACTCGTCATAGAGAACCACATTCGGGTAGGAGAAACCATGCTGCTGGAATCAGTCTCTCTCCACTGTTGGTGATTATTTGAGGTGATGTTGCAGCCCGTTCCCCAGGGGTGACCCTGCTGCCTTTCAGGAGCTGACAGTCCCAGAGCTGCAGGGACATCTCCAGTGAGCCCAGAGGGGGCAGAGAAGGTGCTGCCTTGGGCTGGTCGTCTGCTGCTGAGTTGGGCTGGGCTCCTGGGACGGAGGAAGCTCATGGCAAGCAGGCAGCAGTGCAGAGAGACAGCTCTGCCCAGGCAGAGCTTGTCAGTGAAAGCTGAGGGGAAAAAGGTGCTGAATATCTCAGATCTTCACAGGCCTTTGCTTACAAGGTCCCCTGCCCCACTCAGCAACAGCTACATATTTTCCTTAGCTTTTATCAATAGCTTTTGGTATTGCTTTAGAGAAGCTGTTCTGGTTACCCAGCCCTTGCTGGTTCCAGCTGCATCTGAGCTCTAGCTCGAGTTGCCCTAACTCTACCCCTGCATGCACAGTCTCAGTGTTCCCCCTGGGCAGCCTGTCCCTCTTTCACTGCCTGTGCACTTCCACCCAGCAGCCTGAGCTTGGCTGCTCCTCACAGGGCAGAGGTGGAGGATCACCAGGAGCAGCTCCTGAGGGAGCTCCCAGGGAAAAGCTGTGCCCAGCCCTGGGCAAACTCTGCCCTGAGCACAGGGAAGGCAGGGGCACGCTGAAAGAAGAGCAAGATGCTCTGTAAAAGCCCAAGGGAAAACGTTGCCAGACCCTGGGCTTGAGGCAGGGACCTTTAGCTCTTCCCTGTAACACTCTCCCAGCTGAGCTTCTTCCGCTCTGCCCCAGGAGCCCCAGTCCCCATGCCAGCTGTGCAAGGGCACAGAGAGATACAGAAGACGTGTGCTCCTCAGGGAGGTTCCTGGGAACAAGCTGTGCCCAGCCCCAAGAGAGGGGAGCTGGCTTCTCCCTGCCCAGGCAGTGCCAAGGGCCCATCTCCTGCCACCCCACCTCAGCCTGCTGCTGAAAGCTTTCATCCCAGCCCCCGAGGCAGCTGGGGCTGTCTGGGGCTCCTGGGCGCTCTGTGGCAGAAGGACGGGACATGGGCACTGCATCAGCGGTGCTGGCAGCGGAATGACAAAATCTGCCCTGGGTGGCACAGCTGGGGCACTGCATGACTGATGCCTCCATGACCGGTTGGGATCCAGGTTTGTGGTGAACGCCACATCCACGTTAGGAGTTCCAGGAGTCTCGTGGGCTTCCAGGTCAAATGTGATCAGAGCAAAGACAAGATACAAGCAACTGCAAAGGCTGAGGGTGGAGAAAGAAGCGTGGGGCTGATGAAAGACCTCTCTCCTTCCCCGTAGGGAAGAGAGGTCTCAGGGGATGCAGAGTCTGTGCTGGTGCCATGGCTCTCTTGCTTGACTCCTGCAGGAGCAAGACTGTTTTGGTCAATGGGAGGAGATGACAGGCAGGGTGGAAGAAGACTTGAATACCTCCACGAACAGGGATGGCACAACCTCTCTTGGCAACTGACCTCATGGGGAAAACATTTCTCCTTATCCCCTGGTGCCTTCTCTGCTCCAGGCTGAACAAGCTTTGCTCCCTCACTCTTGCCTTAGATGGCAAGTGCTCCAGCCTGCTCCAACCCAACCGTCTCATAGCCCTCTGCTGAGCTTGCTCCAGCTGATCAATGTCTTGCATGTCCCAGGACAGACCCTTGCAGTACTTCACTTACTCCTGGCCTCCAGGCAGTGTGTTACCTGTTCAGGATGATCCGCTGTCCTCTTTCAGTGGCTGGGGATCAAGACACACAGATTTTTACGGGTCAAGTTCTCTCCTTGATCCTTGTGCCCTGCTGGGATTTCTTCTCCTCTTTGAACAAATTAAGAAGAATATCAATGTATTTCATAAGAAGAGAGAGTCAGACATGAAACTAAGAAGAAAATTACCTGGTCCAAAAGGCTGGAGCTTCCAGGAAGCTTCCAGTTTTAAGGAAATTTTTAAGTTTCCAGTTTTTAAGTTAAAAAAATCAAACTTTTTCAGTTTTCCAGTGTTAAGGAAATTTTGATTGATGGCAGCAGAGAGATTGAAGCAGCTGGGCAGCAAAGACCTGCCTTTTCACTCTTCTTTCTTAAAAAGTTTCATGAATGGCCACCAGCTCAATCGTGAGGCACAGTTATTGTCTGTTGCACTGACCAAGCTTTGCTGGAGCTCCTTTTGGGTGTAGGGGTATGGAGATGAGGAATTTTTTCCTTTCCCCATCTCCTGCAGTCAGCGTCACATTGGTGCATGGAGGAGGACAAGAGATTGACACAAGAAAAGTTCACACCAGGGACAAGGGAAATCTTTCTCCTCGTGAGGACAGTCAAGCACAGGGAGTGGCTACCCAGAGAAATCATCCAGGTACCATTCTTGGAGGATTTCAAGGAGCAACTGGGATCAAGCCCTGAGCAACAAGCTCTGACCCCGGAGCTGACCCTGCTGGGCTGGAGACCTCCTTCCAACCTGTATGTACTGGTTTTGGCTGATGATTTAGTTGTTGCTGAGCAGTGTTTGCACAGCATCAAGGCTTTTTCTGCTCCTCAGACTGCCCCACCAGCAGGCAGGCTGGGGGTGCACCAGAAGTTGGGAGGGGACACAGCTAGGACAGCTAGCAAAGGGATAGTCCATACCGCATGATGTCATGCTCAGAAATAAAACTGGGTGCAGTAGAGGTCAGAGGCAGCTGTCATTGCTCGGGGATTGTCTGGGCATTGATTGGTTGGTGGTGAGCAATTGTTTTCTTTTGCATCACTTGTTCTTCTTGGGGTTTATTTTCCTCTCTCTTTAGATTTGTTTTTTCTTCTTTTTTAGCAGGTTCATCACTACACCTGCCAATTAGAGCCAACAGCGTGGAGAGAGGGCAGAGGAAAAGTCCAGGAGAGGGGATAGCGGTGGGTTGTTCCTTGTGAGGCCCTGTCAGTTGTAGCAAAGTGAGAGTCTATCAGGTACATCAGCATCATGCGGCCATCGAGTGAACCAGAGCATGGGGGAGGGCAGTGGAGATGCCGGTCATGGTGACATGACTGGGAGCTCAGGTTTGTCAGGGGGCAGCAAGGGACAACTGCTCTGGAAGGCACAGGAAGTTGGGAACCCAGGGGTATCCCCGGGTGAGCAGGGAGGGGGCTCACCAGCCTGAGCTCCCAGCAAGGGAGCAGGACATGCAAGGGGCCTCACAGCTGGAGGCAGTTCAGAGTCCAGATCATCTGGCAAGGTTCTGATGAGGGAGCAGGTCCAAGGTGAAGCCAGGAAGTTGATCCACAGGTTGGGGTCAGGATGAGGCCCAGTAAGGGATACTGGGGTCAAGCACAGCCCAGAGCTGCCTCCTCCCCAGCAGGACCTCAAGCAGAGGAGTGTATCTCCTGCACCTCTCCCACCTTGTGCCCTTTCCCCTCTGCCTGACAAAGGGGCTGAAAGTGGCTGTGGAAGGTGGTGTGCAGAGCTGGGTAAGGTGAAAACCCTCCTGAGTGCCCGTCTGTCTCTCCCTTGGCAGGAGGATGACACTGTTGCTCCTTGTTTTCCCCACCTGTGTCCGCTGCTCTTGTTCTAGCTCCCAGGCTCTCTGGGGTGGGGCGTTCAGTTGCCTTTCAGACACTTGACCCTGTGGGTCCTGCCATGGAAGTGTCTGCATGGAGGTGCCCAAGCCCCCTTCTAACCTGTGGGCCTCCAGGCATTGCAGTCCATGAGGTCTACGTCTATAGCCTACACCATACGGCTATGAGGCCTACGTTTCCTTTAAACCACACAATCACAGAATCACAGAATCACTAAGGTTGGAAAAGACCTGTAAGATCCTCAAGTCCAACCATCAACCAAAAAAAAAAACCCACCACCATGCCCATTGAGCCATGTCCCACAGTGCCACGTCCACGTCCACAATGCTACTGTCTTCCAGAAAACAACAGCTCTCCTTTTGCAATAGCTGTGGTATTTGTGATATCTGTGATATCTGTGATATCTTGTCCTTCGAGTCAGGAGATTTATGCATCACTCCTTCTTTGTCACTTTCTCCAAGACTGGGCTAAGAAAGGCAGAGGAGTTGGGAGATCTGCACTTGGAAACCGCACTCGTCCATTTTTAGCACACTACAGTTTCTCTTTTGGGGGCAACTCACGAGTATGATGGCCTTTTAGCTGAGAGCACATGGCAGCACAAGACTTGCATGGGCAGATCAACTCTCCTGACTGCAGTAAGCCACACCTCCAAGGCTCACAACTTTCACTGATAGCAATGGAAATGCTTTCTACCCCTGCAGAGAACACCTTCCCAGGGGGATAGGGGCATCTAAGAAGTAATTAAGGTAGAACTAAGCACCTCTGCCACACCTCATGCTGTAGAGAAGAGCAGGAAAGGAACTTCCTCTGGGGATGAACATGGACATCCAAGCTGGTCACCTCCATTCCCCATAGTAGAATGACAGCAGAAAGAGGACAGGCGCTACACGGATGTGAGGACAGAGTTGGTCTCATTGGAAAAACGACCCCTAGATTGGGGTGGGTCACCCCTGACTTCACATCCGGAGTTATCTCTCGAGGCTTGAGTGGGAGCTGGTGGAGATCAGCACAGCGGTTACAGATGCAGTTTTAGGCCCAGAAGTCCAACAACCTCCAACTGCTGGAAAGAGGGAGTCTGCTAAAGACCATCAGATAGCACTGGGCCAAAGAGAAGGACATCAGAAATTCCAGCTCTTGCCAGTCCTGGGCAGGCAGTGTTTTCACTGCAATAACAAAGTCTACAAGAAGTCCAGTGGACTAGCTGATACCCAGAGACAGACTTCTCTTGCTAAGTGCTGTCAGAAGAGCTCTTTGTACCAGGCTGTCTTTGTTGGGCTCTGGATTGTACGTACCATAAGTCACAAGGAAACAGATGCCTGAGAGTGAACACACAGTCTATCTGAATGCAAGTGCATGGCAAAAATGGCTGATTTCTGATTGTGTTGCACATTCTCTATCACCAAATGCTGACTAGGTTGTTATGATTCTTACAGTACCTGGGAGACTACTGACAAGCAAGCCACTGAAAACCTCTCAGGAAGCATCATCAGTTCTCTCTGCTAAAGAACTGCCCTCCATGCTCTCCTCTGCTCAGCCTGGAGAAGGGAAGGCCATCCCAGGGGAGATACCGTCCCTGTCTACAGCTATCATATGGGATGATGTAGAGGAGGAGTCAGACTCTTCCCAGGTGTGCACAGTGGAAGGATGAGAAGCCATGGGGAAAAAGCTGGGACACAGGAAATTCTGACTAGACTTAAGAGGAAAGAATCTGCACTGTAAGGTCTATCAGGCACTGGGAAGAGGCCCTCAGAAAGGCTGTGCGATCTCCACAATGCAGACAGTCAAGCCTCAACTATATGTAGTGCGCAGGGGTTTTTGGATTGTAATGGGTGACTACCTCATGCAGGGGACAGAGGCACCCATGTGTTGGCCCTACCAACCATCCAGAGAGGTTTGCTGCTTGCTGCGGACCAGGATCCAGGGTGTTGTGATGGAACGTTCAAAGCTCGTCTGTCCCTCTGACTACTACCCCCTGCTCTTATTCCAAGTGGGCACAAATGACACTGCCAGGGCAAACCTGGAAAGGATCAGAAGTGGCTACAGAGCTCTGGGGGTCGTAGTGAAGGGCACAGGAGTGCAGATGGTGTTCTTCTCAATCCTGCTGGTGAGGGGAAGGGGTGTGAGGAGAAAAGCACTAGTAGGACAAGTTAATAATTAACTGCGGAACTGCTCTGGGGGACACGGTTTTGTCTTCTACGACCATGGGACCCTGTCTGCAGACCAGCATTTGCTTGGGAGAGATGAGTTCCACCTCACTGAGCAGGGCAAAGCTGGTTCTGCCAACAGCCTGGCTGACCTCATAAGGAGGACTTGAAACTAAGAATGATGGAGGAGGGAGGGAGTAACGAGCAGTCCTCTAAGGGAGTGACAGACAGGATCAATGAGCAAAGGGCATGGAGTGCTGTGATGGGAAGGGATCACAAAATCAACAAAATGGGCCTCAAGTGGGGTCCCCTCCAGGACTTCCATGTAAGCAAGAAAATGCCTACAAAGCACCATGAGGGAGAAATCTCTCACACCCTCTGCAAGAACTCCACACGCTGGGGTACCTCTCTAAAGTGTCTGTACTCTAATGCGTGCAGTACAGGGCAGAACCACGAGGATTTAGAGATCTGTGTGCAGCTGCAGGGCAACAACCTTGTTGCGATCATGGAGACGTGGTGGGATGGCTCCAATGACTGGGGTGTGCACTGGAAAGAGAGAGGCTCTTGAGGAAGGAGAGGATGGGAAGACAAGGATGGAGAGTTGCCCTTTACGTGAGAGAACAGCTGGAGTACATGGAGCTCTGTCTGGGGATGGATAGAGAGCCAAGGGAGAGCTTACGGGTGAGGATTAAAGAGAGGACAGGAAAGCGTGGCATTATAGGGGAGGTCTGCTATCAGCCACATGAACAGGAAGAAAAAGTATATGAGGTCCTCAAAGGACAGGTAGGAGCAGCCTCACATTTGCATGGTCCTCATGGGAGACATCAATTACCCCGATATCTGCTCGAAGGACAACACAGCAGGGCATAAGCAGTCCAAGAGTTTTGTGGAGTGCACTGATGATAAATGCCTCACCCAAGTCACAGAGGAGCCAATGAGGAGAGGTGCTTTGCTGGACCTCCTCCTCACCAACAAGGAGGGTCTTGTTGGGGATTTGAAGGTCAAAGGCGTCCTTGTGACCATGAGGTGGGGCTGTAGTGACCACGAGATGGTGGAGTTCAGGATCCTGAGGGGAAGGAGGAAGGTAAAAAGCAATCTCAGAACCCCAGATTTGAGGAGAGTAGAGTCTGGCCTCCTCAAGTATCTGCTGGGAAAGAGCCCCATGGGATGTGGCCCTGGAGGGAAGGGGGGGCCCAAGAATGCTGGCTAATATTCAAGGATCACTTTCTCCAAGTTCAAGACGGGTGCATCCCATCAAATATGATGTCAAGCATAACACCAGGAGGGCTGCTTGAATGAACAAGTAGCTCCTGGCCAAACAAAAACACAAAAAGGAAGCATACAGAGGGTGAGAAGAAGGACAGGTAATGTGGGAGGAAGACAGAGATGTTGTCTGAGCATGCAGGGACAGAGGTAGGAAAGCTAAAGCCCAAATGGAATGGGATTTGGTGAGGAATGTCAAAGAAAACAAGAAGACCTTCTGTAAATAGATGGGTAACAAAAGGGAAACTGGGGAAAATGTGGACCAATTGCTCAAGGAGACTGGGGACATGGTGACACTGGACATGGGGAGGGCTGAGGCACTGAATGCCTTCATTGCCTCACTGTAGCATCATAGAATCATTTAGGCTGGAAAAGACCTTTAAGATCATCAGGTCCAACTGTTAACCTAACACCATTAAATCCACCACTAACCCATCTCCCTAGGAAGTCCCAGTAGCTGCCAGCAAGACCAGCCTTCAGGAATCCCAGCTGCCAGAGAGCAGGGGGCAAGTCTGGAGCATGGAGATGTGCCTTGGTAGAAGAGGATCAGATGAGGGAATACTAAGGCAAACTGGACATACTGAAGTCCCCGTGCCTTTACTACTCCTGATGATTTTCTTGTCATGTTTTCTATTGGTCCAAGGCTATCCACTGTGGGAAGTGGACTTCAGAGGAGATAACGTGGACTTAATATACAGCTGATAAGTGTATCACAACCCTCCGTGTCTGCGTGCAGTCGTTCTCCAAGCAAAGCAGGCAGGAGTTGGTGCTCACGGGCTGAAACATGCAGCTGCAGATGTTAGTGCAGAAAGCTCCGATTTGAACGAGGCTGCTGTAAGTGCCAGGTGGTTGATGAGAGAAAAGGTGGGGCTGGGGGTAGGGCTGAAGAATGGCCACAGATTGTCAACATAAAGGGTCCTGATTTTTGTATACATTCAAACTCCACTGGAGATGCTCAGGATCAATATGGATTGAGGATTTCTGATCTCAAAGAATGTGTAAGCAGAAAAAGGAAGAAAAGTGTGGGGAAAAAAGAATCCTTTCTTACCGTTTGGTATTGACATCTTTTGACTTTGACTGCACTCCTGAAAACTCTCCTATTAACCACATAAGAATTGAAGACCTAAAGGAAAATGATGCACAGAGCCTTGGCTTGTTAGGGAGTTTTGCATGTTAATGAGCCCTCTGGTGCCAAGCTCCTGAACTGTGGATCCTGAGAGATTGGACAAGCCTTTGAAGTCGGCCATCACCTTGTTTCTCAGGGACATCTCCCGACCCTCTCTCCCAGGCCTACACATGGCCAATCACTGCTGCTCAGCGCCACTCACTCTTCAGCAGCAGCTGGTCAGAGCTGGCCATTTCCCTGATGCAGGCACTGAGCCCAGCAGGAGAATGGAGATGGCCTCACAGCCAGACTTACCCATAAACTGGGTGAAAGGCCAACAATGGAAATGACTGGTGAGATAGGCTGGAGGGTGACAAAGGCCCTGGGCCACCTTCCTGGTCTGTCCGTGCCACCAAGGGCACAGACTGGCCTCCTCTCTCCTGCACCTGCGTGTCTCGGCTCCCATGCACAAGCCCTGTCTGTGCACCAGAAGCCCCCTGATGCGAGCCCTCACCCTGCACAGTCATGCAGTACAAGCTGTACACTGATGTTTTTCTCTCGCAGGAACTTTCCAGCTCAGCCCAGCTCCCTCCAAGCCCTCCTACCTCCCCTGCCCTCTCTCCAGCCCAGCCCACTCTGGTCTGGCCCCACAGCACTACTTGCCACAGGGTGCTGCAGAGCTCTGGGCACTCACCCCAGAGCCCCAGCCCCTCTGAAGGGCACAGCAGCCCCTGGAGGGGCAGAGAGGAGTCAGCCTCAGAGATGGGGTGCCACAAGGACAAGGAGGTCAGTGGCACCCTGTGTCCCCTGTTCGCCTGTCCCACATATCCTGAGAGATCTGCAGCCCCTCTGTGCCATCCCGTCTCTGCAGGCTGGCACAAGAGCCCTAGTCTCTGCAATCCTCAAAAGCTCATAATCCCTCCAGACAATACAGCCTGCCCCAAGCTGGTGCAGCCAGAAAGGTCTTTCTATTTCCCATTTATTTCTGCTATGCTGAGGATGGATCGTAGACCAAGAAGTTGCTGCAGGTTCTTTTATTTCCTTAAAGAAAATAGTTCCCCATTTATACAAAGTCTCTGGGTCACACAAGATGAGTGGATCATAAGGGGAGGAATAATTTTACGTACTTGAAGACAACAACTTCCAAAGAGGAAAAAGCAAAAAAAAAACAGGAAAGGCAGACTTGGCCTGTCACGACCTACACTGGGAGTCAGCTGCAGAGGAAGGTAGGCAGCCTATGGCTGCTGAAAGACGTCCAGTTACCAGTTTCCTCAGGGCATCCTTGAGCTCCTGGTTCCTCATGCTGTAGATGAGGGGGTTCACTGCTGGAGGCACCACTGAGTACAGAAATGACACCACCAGATTTTGAAGTGGGGAGGAGATGGAGGGCGGCTTCAGGTAGGCAACCATGGCAGTGCTGATAAACAGGGAGACCACGACCACATGAGGGAGGCAGGTGGAAAAGGCTTTGTGCCGTCCCTGCTCAGAGGGGATCCTCACCACAGCCCTGAAGATCTGCCCATAGGACAGCACAATGAAAACAAAAAACCCCAAAAATAGAAAAGCACTAACCACGATAAGCCCAACTTCCCTGAGGTAGGTGTCTGAGCAGGAGAGCCTGAGGATCTGGGGGACTTCACAGAAGAACTGGTCCAGGGCATTGCCTTGGCAGAGGGGTATTGAAAATGTATTGGCCGTGTGCAGCAGAGCATAGAGAAACCCACTGCCCCAGACAGCTGCTGCCATGTGGACACAAGCACTGCTGCCCAGGAGGGTCCCATAGTGCAGGGGTTTGCAGATGGCAACGTAGCGGTCATAGGCCATGACAGTGAGAAGAAAATATTCTGATGATAGAAAAAAGAGAAACAGAAAGACCTGTGCAGCACATCCCCCATAGGAGATGGCCCTGGTGTCCCACAGGGAATTGGCCATGGACTTTGGGAGAGTGGTGGAGATGAAACCCAGGTCAAGGAGGGAGAGGTTGAGGAGGAAGAAGTACATGGGGGTGTGGAGGTGGTGGTCGCAGGCGATGGTGGTGATGATGAGGCCATTGCCCAGGAGGGCAGCCAGGTAGATGCCCAGGAAGAGCCAGAAGTGCAAGAGCTGCAGCTCCCGGGTGTCTGCAAATACCAGGAGGAGGAACTCAGTCATGGAGCTTCCATTGGACTTTTGGTCCCTCATGGCATGGGAGCCTATTTATGGAGGAAAAGCCATCAATGAGTTAGGACTGATTTCTCTGAGCAAAATCTATTCCATTCCTTATAGAAACCCTCAAACCACCTGTCCCTAATCAAGTAGACATTTGGCAGGTCCCTTTTGTGAGCTCTGGTTGGTGCTGGCTGAGGGTGTCCCTGGCAGCAGTGCACTCTGTGGTGGGCTCTGGGGGAGCCAGCGCTGCCCTACAGTGATGGGGAAATAGGAACGCAGGGTCTATGGTTAAACCCGCTCGTGATATCAAAGAGCTTTTCCCCACTGTCTCTCCCAAGTCACCCAACCCTGGAGCAGAGCTGTGAGCATTTTGTTTTGTTTATTCTGCTCTAGTGGCCCCACCACCCCTGAGGAGTGTTTTTAAGTCAGAAATCCTTGGCATTAGTACTGCCCTCCAGGTGAAACCTTGTGGGTCCTGAGAAGCAAAGGGGCCGTCCCTTAGTGCAGAGTGAGGACAGCCAGTCTGTCCATCAGCCCTGGTCTCAGCTGCCTTGTGCTGGCACCTCTTTGAGCTGGAGGACGATAGCACTCAAGTGTTCTCCCCAAATGAAACTGGACACTGCTGAGAGCAAAAGAAATCCAGTTTCCAAGTGCAGACCTCCAAACCCCTCACCCTGCCTCAGCGTACCCAAGGAGGAGCTCAGCTCTCCCCTCCCAGCCAGGGGCACAGAGGGCTCACTGCCGCTGCCTGCGTGGAGCCACCCAGCAGCATTTCTGTGGCCTTAGCGCTGACTTGTCTTCTCCATGGGGGCTCCTGCAAAACACAGAGATGCCATGGGTGAGCTGTGCCCTTCTGGAGGGCACCCTGCAGCCCAGCAGGACCCCCAGCGAAAGAGTCCAACGTCCTAAAGATGGGACATCCAAAAGGAGCATTGGCTCTCTCCAGGCGCTGCAAAATGCATTGCCACAGGCTGTGCTACATCTACATGGGGGAAGAGACCTGATGGGGGGTGGTGTGTGCTCCAGGGGAGGTTTCTGCACTGCAGGGGATGGCAGGGAGGTACCCAGTTCCCCCTCCCCACAGTCTTTCTGAGAGTAGCTCCCTCTCCCTCCCTGCCCATGTCTCTGCTGCCTGGAGCTCTCCCTGCCAGGAGCTATTTCCCTGTCCCCATGTGTCTGCTCCCTGCCAGTGCTCAGAGACCCCAACGCACCCGCTGTGTGCTCAGCTCTGCCCTGCAGACACCTCCTGGCAGCAGGGCACTGCCCAGCGGCATCTCTGTGCGTGCAGAAGCTAAGGAGCAGCTCAAACAAGTCCCACAGACACCACCGAGGTGCTGCTGCCCTGCTGTCTGTAGGCTGAGCAGTGCCTTAGGGGACTAGATGAGGTTCCTTGCAGACCTACACATCTCTCAGTGCAATGCTCCTGGAGTCTCGGTGTCTTGTCCAAATTCAACACCTCCATCACTCTTTCCCTGCCCTCTCTCCTCTCCCTCAGTGCAGGACATAAACTGAGGGTCGGGAAAGCAACTTTGTCTCAAAGAGCAACTTCATTGACCTTCCTATGGCAAAGTCTCCTCTGGAAAGGGTCACTTGGTGAGCTCGACCTGGGATCTCTCAGTGTAACAGTTAAGGTGTCTCAGAGGGTTGTCCACACCTGACAGATCCATTTCCATTCCCACCCATCCAACTAGTATAACCTTTATTGCAAAGACTCAGGAATGCACAAGCTGAAGCAGGAAAGCCTTGCCTTGACTGTCATCTTTGAAAGATCCTCTCCAGAAATGTGCTGGGGGCAATGTGGAGCTGTGAGCAGTCCTGACACATGCAGCACCCTCTCAACAGCAGAAGGACCCTGCCTGGCTAGCGGTCACTCCTTCCACCCTGAGCTTCTCCCCGCAGTGCCCTGGGGAGCTCCCTGGGCAGGCTGAGTGCTGACCCTGGCAGGCAGCGGAGTCCCTGCCCCGGCTCACAGTGCCCTGGGGTGCAGGGACCCTGCTCGGAAGGACAGCCCTGGGCACCCCTGGATGCACACCTGGTTTCAAACCCCTACAGCCATCCCCGGGAGAAGGCAGCCATCATACCCTGTCCCTCTGACAGTGCAGGGAGGAATCCCTGCTGTGGAGCACATCCTTCTCCTCTATACTAGGGAATCTGTGAGAGTCCTCTGGGAAGTTCCTACAGGCTATGGGATGAACCAGGTCTTGGAGACCCCTGCAGAATACTTGTTATTATTGCCCTGCAGCTCAGAGACGCTTCTTCCCAGCACTGCCATTTTCCTGCTCAGAGAGAGAGTTCAATCTAAATATCACCTATCCTTGTCCCATCAGTAGCAGAATACCCAGTGAGTGTGAGGGATCTCCTTTACCACTTCTGAGGGAAGAGATTCAGCTGAGGCAATCGAGGCATCTTATTTTGGGTTTGTAGTTTTTTTGCCTGGAAGGGGTCTCAGCTCCCTCCCATGCCTGTCACAAACCCACAGGAGGTGGGATTTCTCTTGCCTCTCTTCAGGTGTGCAAAAATGGACATTTGCATGTGAGCTTTTTGTCTCAGCTCCCCTGCTAATTAATAGAGATGGAGGGCAGGAGTGAGTGCTTCAGATGTAAATACCTGGTGGCATCTGAGGTGCCAGAGGTGGCCCAAGGTATGTGCAGGAAACTGCAGGCAGGCTCTAGTGGAGCAATTCTCATGGACAGGGCAGTGTCCATCTTGGAGTCTGTTGGGAAATTCCTTTGGTAAACTGAAATGACAGCAGATGGCCACATTTAGGACAATGAAACTTGTCCCCACTCAGTATGGACAGGGTAACCTATAGAGGTATTCGTCTGCCCCAGTGGAGTTATTTTGCACCAGGAGAGCTAAGTTTCTCTCTTTCTCTTCTCCATCACCTATATGTATTAGATCACCATTGACTATGGTGTCTCATGGTGTCCTGCCAGGGCTGTACAGCCCTGGACCTCTTCAATCTGGATTCAGTGAGAGCAGGGTTTGCTCACTCTGTGGGACCCTCATGGCATCTTTCTCATCATCTACAACTACATCTACATCTGCATCTACATCTCCATCTACATCTAAAACTTATATAATCTTTTACTTTGCATCTGCTATCCATTCCGAGCACATCTCTGCCATGTAGCAAAGTATTTACATATATGGGGTCTTGGGACTCAGAGTTCCAGTTTAGTTTGTGACAAGTCTGAGGTGGGCCCCAGCGGGCAGCAGCTGAGGGGCTGCAGCCCAAACGTGCACCAATGCCCTCAGCCTGGGGCACAGACAGGAGGAGCTGGAGCCCCGCGTGCCATCACAGAAGTGCCACATGGATGGAAGAACTGCCAAGGTATGGTGGGACAACTCACACAACTCGGGGGATGTGCAGGATGGACACAGGCTCTTCAGGAGACGCTCATCATCTGTTTGATGGAGCTGCTGGGAAGTATGGATCTCCACTATGGGATGGGCAAGAGGTGGGCTGAGCGCTTGTGGGTGAGAGCCAGAGGAGAGGCCATTTAGGGTGATATTGTGGCAGGACATAAGGAAACTGCAGTCAGGGCAAAGCAGTTGTCAAAGTCTTCTTTGAAAACCTGAGGCTTTCTCTGGATCAATGACACCGGGTCTTATCAGGACCTTCAATGACCCTGACATTGACTGCATTGGGAACACAGTGCAGGAGGTTTCTGGAGGTTTGTGGGGAAACTTCTTCTCACAGCTTCCAGGGAGCCCAACAAAGGTGATGCTTGCTTGGGTCTGGTACTTGCAAACATGGAAGAGCTGGTCAGGGATGTGAAATCCAGCATCACACTCTGTTGTAGCGACCATGAAAATCAGGGTGTGTCCCAGCTCCTGAGCAGAGTGTTAAAAGGAGAGTACAAGTGCAGACACAAGACCTCAGAGGGATAAACTGTTCTGGGGGTTTTCAGTTGGGGAACTTACAGGCAGGAGCACTGAAGGGCAGAGCACAAGTACTGTGCACTGAGCAGAGCTCAGTACAGCCGGTCTTTAAGGACAGCCTCCTGCAATGGCCCATACGGACAGTAAGTTGACTGTCTCAAGGGAATTCAATGGCACCAAGATTATCGAGTATTGCCTCACAACTACATCTGACAGCTCCCGCAAGACTCGTGGGTGCAGCCCATCTGGGCCCATGGACGTATGTCTGTCCAGTTTGCCTAAGCATTCCCTGACCTGATCTCCTTCCACCAAATGCACCTCTTCCTTGCTCCAGCCTTTTCCCCTGGTCTCTGGGACCTGGGATTACTGAAGGCCAGTCTTGCTAGCAAAGACTGAGGCAAAGGTGGAACCCTGTACCTCAGCCTTTGCCATGTCCTGTGTAATCAGGCCTCCTGTCTTGATGAGCAATGGACCTACATCTTTCCCTAGTCTTCCTGTTGCTTCCCGTGTCTTTACAGAAGCCCTTCTTGCTGTCTTTGACATTCCTGGCCAGATCTAATTATTGAATTCCTTTTGGGCTTTAGCTTTTCTGTGTTAGTCCCTGGATTCTCAGACAATGTCTCTATAATGATCCCAGGTTACTTGTCTGTGGTGGGTTGACCTTGGCTGAACATCAGGTGCCCACCAAGCTGCTCTATCACTGCCCTCCTCAGCAGGATGGCGGGGGAGAGAATAGAAGATGGAAAAAACTTGTGGGTCAAGATAAAGGCAGTTTAATCCAAGGCCATGCGCAGAAGCCAAGGAAAACAAAAGGTTTATTGTCTACTTCACATCAGCAGGCGATGTCCAGCCACTTCCTGGGAAGCAGGGCTTCAGTACATGTAGCGGTTGCTCTGGACAAGAAACGTCATCATAACGAATGCTCCCCTCTCCTCCTTCTTTCTCTTAGCTTTCATTGCTGACCAGACATCATACGGTGTGGAATATCCATTTGGTCAGTTTGGATCAGCTGTCCCAGCTATGTCCCCTCCCAACATCTTGCCCACCCCCAGCCGAGTGGCCTTTGGGGATGAGGGGGGAGAATGTTGGAGAGACAGCCTGGATGCTGTGCAAGCACCGCTCAGCCAAAATACTGGTGTGTTATCAACACCTTTCAAGGTATCAAAACAAAGCATAGCGTTATGAGGGCTCCTATGGGGAAAGCTAACTCCATCTCAAGCAAGCAAAACAACCGTGGAGATCTGCACCTCCTTCGACACTTAACGTTCCCTCACATTCTCAGTCTCGCCAGAGCCCAGCTCCAAAATTGAGAACATCCAGCAGCTTCTCCCACATGGATGGTTAAAGCACTAAATGCTGTTGCTGGCCCTCGCCTTCCCTTGGCAGCGCTTCTTGCCTCTACTGGGGACTGGAGGCCCCAAACTCAGTGCAGTGCTGTGCGTGCGGTCTAGTGAGGACTGGATAGAGGGGGAGAATCCCTCCCCCTCATCTCCTGGCCTTGCTCCTGTTCATACAGCCAACATGCTGTTGGCCTTCTTGGCTGCCAGGCCTCACCACATACTTATATGCACCTTCATGTTCCCCACGACCCTCAGGGCCTTTTCTGCTGAGCTGTGCCCCAGCCAGGGCTGTTGCCCAGGGTTAGGCAACCCCAGCGGCAAGACTTGGAATTTCTCCTTTCTGAAATCTGGTAGCTTCTTGTTGGCCCACTCTTCCAAGCTGTTGAAGTTCCTCCCGAAGGCAGCCCTCCAGTGTACACAGTGGTCCCCTGCCTCAGTTTTGTGTCATCTGCAAATTCTGTCAGGTCCTCTGGGACATTGATAATATCATTAAGTCCCAGGAGAGAACCCAATGCATCCAATCAGTCTTTTACTCACCTTTTTGCCCAGCCTCAACTGGACACTGGAGACAAAATATAATGAAAGGCTCGTGGGTTGAGATAAGGACAGGGGTATCACTCAGCAATCACCGCCACAGGCAAAAGAGACTCGACTTGGGGACATTAATTGACTTCATCGTGAATCAAAGCAGTGTAGCATAATGAGAAAATAAAACTAAAACTTAAAACACCTTCCCCCCACCCCTCCCTTCTTCTTGGGCTCAAGTTACTCCTTGTTTCTCTACCTCCTCCCCCAGAGTGGCACAGGGGGATGTGGAATGGGGGTTGAGTCAGTTCATCACATGTTCTCTCTGACGCTTCTTCCTCCTCACACTCTTCCCCTGCTCCAGAGTAGGGTCCCTCCCATGGGAGACAGTCCTCCAGATACTTCTCCAGCTTGGGTCATCTCCACAGAGTTCACTCCTTCAGGAACAGACTGCTCCCATGTGAGGTTCCCATGAAGTCACAAGTCCTGCCAGCAAACCTGCTCCAGTGTGGGCTCCTCTCCCCAGGTGTCCACAGCTGCGTCCAGGAGCCTGCTTCAGCATGGGCTCTCCACGGGGTCACAGCCTCCTTTGGGTGCATCCACCTGCTCTGGCATGAGGTCCTCCCGGGACTGCAGGTGGATATCTGCTCCACTGTGGACCTCTATGGGCTGCAGTAAGACAGCCTGCCTCACCATGGTCTTCACCAAGGGCTGCAGGGGAATGTCTGCTCCGGTGCCTGGAGCACCTCCTCCCCCTCCTTCTTCACTGACCTTGGTGTCTGTAGAGTAGTTTCTCTCAGGTATTCTCACTCCTTTGAGTGACTTGATCCCCACCCACTGATAGCTGTTCTCCATGGGTTCTGCCTCAAGGCACCAGGGTCTGGGAGACCTTGCTGATGAAGGCTGAACCAAAGACAGCATAGAGCACCTCAGACCCATTTACACCTGCTCTTGCTAAATTCTGCAGTGGCCCCACATGGTCTTGGTTTCTTCTTTGACTCTAACTTCAGTGGTAAGAACTCATCTTGGTGCCATTGAATTCCCTTGAGAGAGTCAACTGGATGTCCATATGGGCCATTGCAGGAGGCTGTCCTTAAAGACCGGCTGTACTGAGCTCTGCTCAGTGCGCAGTACTTGTGCTCTGCCCTTCAGTGCTCATGCCTGTAAGTTTCCCAACTGAAAACCCCCAGAACAGGCCACAGTTTACCCCTCTGACGTCTTGCGTCTGCACTTGTACTCTCCTTTTAACACTCTGCTCAGGAGCTGGGACACACCCTGATTTTCATGGTCGCTACAACAGAGTGTGATGCTGGATTTCACATCCCTGACCAGATCTTCCATGTTTGCAAGTACCAGACCCAAGCCAGCATCACCTTTGTTGGGCTCCCTGGAAGCTGTGAGAAGTTTTCCCAAAAACCTCCAGAAACCTCCTGCACTGCGATCCCAATCCAGTGAATGTCGGGGTTGTTGATGTTCCCAGTAAGACCCGGTGTCATTGATCCAGAGAAAGCCTCAGGTTTTCAAAGAAGGCTTTGTCCATTTCTTTGCCCTGACTGCAGTTTCCTTATGTCCTGCCACAATATCACCCTAAATGGCCTCTCCTCTGGCTCTCACCCACAAGCACTAAGTCCACCTCTTGCCCATCCCATAGTGGAGGTCCATACTTCCCAGCAGCTCCATCAAACAGATGATGAGCGTCTCCTGAAGAGCCTGTGTCCATCCTGCACATCCCCTGAGTTGTGCGAGCTGTTCCACCACACCTTGGCAGTTCTTCCATCCATGTGGCACTTCTGTGAAGGCACGCGGGGCTCCAGCTCCTCCTGTCTGTGCCCCAGGCTGAGGGCATTGGTGCGCATGTGGGCTGCAGCACCTCAGCTGCTGCCCGCTGGGGCCCACCTCAGACTTGTCACAAACTAAACTGGAACTGAGTCCCAAGACCCCATATAGGTAAAGGCTTTGCTACATGGCAGAGATGTGCTCGGAATGGATTGCAGAGGTCAATGTAAAAGATTATATGAGATGTAGATGCAGATGTAGATGTAGATGTAGATGCAGATGCAGATGCAGATGTAGTTGTAGATGATGAGAAAGATGCCATGAGGGGTCCACAGAATGAGCAAACCCTGCTCTCACTGACTCCAGATGGAAGAGGGCCTGGGCTGTGCAGCCCTGACAGGAGACCATGAGACACCATAGTCAATGCTGATCTAATACATATAGGTGATGGAGAAGAGAAAGAGAGAAACTTAGCTCTCCTGGTGCAAAATAACACCACCGGGGCAGACAAATACCTCTATATGCTGCCCTGTCCATACCGAGTGGGGACAAGTTTCATTGTCCTAAATGTGGCCATCTGCTATCGTTTCAATTGGCCAAAGGAGTTTCCCAATGGCCTCCAAGATGGACACCGCCCTGTCCATGAGAATTGCTCCACTAGAGCCTGCAGTTTCCTGCACATACCTTGGGCCACCTCTGGCACCTCAAATGCCATCAGGTATTTGCTTCTGAAGCACTCACTCCTGCCCTCCATCTCCATTAATTAGCAGGGGAGCTGAGACAAAAAGCTCACATGCAAATGTCCACTTTTGCACACCTGAAGAGAGGCAAGAGAAATCCCACCTCCTGTGGGTTTGTGACAGGCATGGAAGGGAGCTGAGACCCCTTCCAGGCAAAAAAAACTACAAACCCAGAATAAGATGCCTCGATTGCCTCAGCTGAATCTCTTCCCTCAGAAGTGGTAAAGGAGATCCCTCACACTCACTGGGTATTCCGCCTACTGATGGGACAAGGAAAGGTGATATTTAGACTGAACTCTATCTCTGAGAAGGAAAATGACAGTGCTGGGAAGTAGTGTCTCTCCCCAGCTGAGGAAGGGAACAGCAGTGATTCCTTCAGCCTGTTTCACAGCAGGTTCCCCTGGAGCCCCAGGGACACCTGGAGGGAGCCCAGAGGGGGCAGAGAAAGTGCTGCCTTGGGCTGGTCCTCTGCTGCTGAGCTGGGCTGGGCTCCTGGGGTGGAGGGAGGGAGCTGATGGCAAGTGGGCAGTGCTGCAGAGAGACAGCTCTGCCCAGGAGCAGCTTTTCTTCAAAGCGCAGCAGGGCTGAGGGCACTGCCTGCAGGCACCGAGGGGAGAGGAGCGAGGCAGAGAGAGCTTAAAGGCAGCGTGGAATGGGAGGACAGCTGAGAGTTCACTGGGAAAGAAATCTTCACAGGCCTCTATATGGTAAGTCTCTGAGCTGCAGGGCAATAAAAATGAGTATTCTGCAGGGGTGTCCTAGACCTGGTTCTTCCCATAGCCTGTACAAACTTCCCGGAGGACTCTCACAGATTCCCTAGTATAGAGGAGAAGGATGTGCTCCACAGCAGAGATTCCTCCCTGCACTGTCAGAGGGACAGGGCACGATGGCTGCCTTCTCCCGGGGATGGCTGTAGGGGTTTGAAACCAGGTGTGCATCCAGGGGTGCCCAGGGCTGTCCTTCCGAGCAGGGTCCCTGCACCCCAGGGCACTGTGAGCCGGGGCAGGGACTCCGCTGCCTGCCAGGGTCAGCACTCAGCCTGCCCAGGGAGCTCCCCAGGGCACTGTGGGGAGAAGCTCAGGGTGGAAGGAGTGACCGCTAGCCAGGGGGGGTCCTTCTGCTGTCAAGAGGGTGCTGTGTGTGTCTGGGCTGCTAACAGCTCCACATCACCCCCAGCACATTTCTGGAGAGGATCTTTCAAAGATGACAGTCAAGGCAAGGCTTTCCTGCTTCAGCTTGTGCATTCCTGAGTCTTTGCAATAAAGGTTATACTAGTTGGGTGGGTGGGAATGGAAATGGATCTGTCAGGTGTGGACAACCCTCTGAGACACCTTAACTGTTACACTGAGAGATCCCAGGTCAAGCTCACCAAGTGACTCTTTCCAGAGGAGACTTTGCCATAGGAAGGTCAATGAAGTTGCTCTTTGAGACAAAGTTGCTTTCCCGACCCTCAGTTCATGTCCTGCACTGAGGGAGAGGAGAGAGGGCAGGGAAAGAGTGATGGAGGTGTTGAATTTGGACAAGACACCAAGACTCCCGGAGCATTGCAATGAGAGATGGGTAGGTCTGCAAGGAACCTCATCTAGTCCCCTAAGGCACTGCTCAGCCTACAGACAGCAGGGCAGCAGCACCTAGGTGGTCTCTGTGGGACTTGTTTGAGCTGCTCCTTAGCTTCTGCACAGACAGAGATGCCCCTGGGCAGTGCCCTGCTGCCAGGAGGTGTCTGCAGGGCAGAGCTGAGCACACAGCGGGTGCGTTGGGGTCTCTGAGCACTGGCAGGGATCAGACACATGGGGACAGAGAAATAGCTCCTGGCAGGGAGAGCTCCAGGCAGCAGAGACATGGGCAGGGAGGGAGAGGGAGCTGCTCTCAGAAAGACTGTGGGAGGGGGAACTGGGTACCTCGCTGCCATCCCCTGCAGTGCAGAAACCTCTCCTGGAGCACACACCACCCCCCATCAGGTCTCCTCTCCCATGTAGATGTAGCACAGCCTGTGGAAATGCATTTTTCAGGTCTGGGAGAGAGCCAATCCACTTTTTGGATGCCCCATTATTAGGATGTTTGACTCGTTCCCTGGGGGGTCCTGCTGGGCTGCAGGGTGCCCTCCAGAAGGGCACAGCTCACCCATGGCATCTCTGTGTTTTGCAGGAGCCCCATGGAGAAGACAAGTCAGCGCTAAGGCCACAGAAATGCTGCTGGGTGGCTCCACGCAGGCAGCGGCAGTGAGCCCTCTGTGCCCCTGGCTGGGAGGGGAGAGCTGAGCTCCTCCTTGGGTACGCTGAGGCAGGGTGAGGGGTTTGGAGATCTGCACTTGGAAACTGGATTTCTTTTGCTCTCAGCAGCGTCCAGTTTCTTTTGGGGGGAACACTTGAGTGCTATCGTCCTCCAGCTCAAAGAGGTGCCAGCACAAGGCAGCTGAGACCAGGGCTGATGGACAGACTGGCTGTCCTCACTCTGCACTAAGGGACGGCCCCTTTGCTTCTCAGGACCCACAAGGTTTCACTAGAAGGGCAGTACTAATGCCAAGGATTTCTGCCTTAAAAACACTCCTCAGGGGTGGTGGGGCCACTAGAGCAGAATAAAAAAATCAAAATCCTCCCAGCTCTGCTCCAGGGTTGGGTGACTTGGGAGAGACAGTGGGGAAAAGCTCTTTGATATCACGAGTGGATTTAACCATAGACCCCACGTTCCTATTTCCCTATTGTTGTAGGGCAGCATTGGCTCCCCCAGAGCACACCACAGAGTACACTGCTGCCAGGGACACCCTCAGCCAGCATCAACCAGAGCTCACAAAAGGGACCTGCCAAACGTCTTCTTGATTAGGGACAGGTGGTTGGGGGTTTCTGCAAGAAATGGAATAGATTTTGCTCAGAGAAATCTGTCCTAACTCATTGATGCCTTTTCCTCCAAGAATAGGTTCCCATGCCATGAGGGACCAAATGTCCAATGGAAGCTCCATGACTGAGTTCCTCCTCCTGGCATTTGCAGACACCCGGGAGCTGCAGCTCTTGCACTTCTGGCTCTTCCTGGGCATCTACCTGGCTGCCCTCCTGGGCAACGGCCTCATCATTACCGCTGTAGCCTGCGACCACCATCTGCACACTCCCATGTACTTCTTCCTCCTCAACCTCTCCCTCCTTGACCTGGGCTCCATCTCCACCACTCTCCCCAAATCCATGGCCAATTCCCTGTGGGACACCAGGGCCATCTCCTATGGGGGATGTGCTGCTCAAGTTTTTATCATTTTCTGTCTGCTGTCAGCAGACTATTTTCTTCTCACTGTCATGGCCTATGACCGCTACGTGGCCATCTGCAAACCCCTGCACTACGGGACCCTCCTGGGCAGCAGAGCTTGTGTCCACATGGCAGCAGCTGCCTGGGGCAGTGGGTTTCTCTATGCTCTGGTGCACACAGCCAATACCTTTTCACTACCACTCTGCCAAGGCAATTTTGTGGACCAGTTCTTCTGTGAAATCCCCCAGATCCTCAGGCTTTCCTGCTCAGACACCTACCTCAGGGAAATTTGGCTTATTGCTTTTAGTGCTTTTCTACTTTTGGGGTGTTTTGTTTTCATTGTGCTGTCCTATGTGCAGATCTTCAGGGCCGTGCTGAGGATCCCCTCTGAGCAGGGACGGCACAAAGCCTTTTCCACCTGCCTCCCTCACCTGGTTGTCGTCTTCCTGTTTCTTAGCACCGGCATGGTTGCCTACCTGAAGCCGCCCTCCATCTCCTCCCCACTTCTCAATCTGATGGTGTCATTTCTGTACTCAGTGGTGCCTCCAGCACTGAACCCCCTCATCTACAGCATGAGGAACCAGGAGCTCAAGGATGCCCTGAGGAAACTGATAACTGGACGTCTTTCAGCAGCCATAGGCTGCCTATCTTCCTCTGCAGCTGCCTCCCAGTGTATGTCATGACAGGCCAAGTCTGTATTTCCTGGGTTTTTTTTTCCTTTTTCCACTTTTGATGTTCTTGTCTTCAAACAAACATAATTATTCCTCCCTTTAATGATCCACCCATCTTGTGTGACCCAGAGACTTTGTATAAATAGGAAACCATTTTCTTTAAAAACATAAACGAACCTGCAGCAACTTCTTGGTCTACGATCCATCCTCAGCATAGCAGAAATAAATGGGAAATAGAAACAACCTTCTGACTGCACCAGCTTGGGGCAGGCTGCTTTGTCTCAGAGTATCATGAGTGCTTGAGGTCCGCAGGGACTAGGGCTCTTGTGCCAGCCTGGGCAGACGGGATGGCACGGAGGGACTGCGTACCTCTCAGGATATGCTGGAGAGGAGAACAGTGGACACAGTGTACCACTGACCTCCTTGTCCTTGTGGCCCCCCGTGCTGGTTTTGGCTGGGATGGGGTTAACTTTCTTCATAGCAGCTAGTATGGGGCTGTGTTTTGGATTGTATGGGGCTGTGTTTTGGATTTGGGCTGGAAACAATGTTGATTAAGCAGGAATGTTTTAGTTACTGCTGAGCAGGGCTCACACAGCACCAAGGCCTTTTCTGCTCCTCACCCCACCCCACCAGCGAGGAGGCTGGGGGTGCACGGGAAGTTGGGAGGGAACACAGCCGGGACAGCTGACCCCAACTGACCAAAGGGATATTCCATACCATATGACATCATGCTCAGCATATAAAGCCGGGGGAGGAAGAAGGAAGGTGGGGACATTCGGAGTAATGGCGTTTGTCTTCCCGAGCAACCGCTACGCGTGATAGAGCCCTGCTTCCCTGCAGATAGCTGAACACCTGCCTGCCGACGGGAAGTGGTGAATTAATTCCTTCTTTCGCTTTGCTTCTCCGCGCAGTGTTCTTTTGCTCTACCTATTAAACTGTTTTTATCTCAGCCCACGAGTTTTCTCACTTTTACTCTTCTGTTTCTCTCCCCCACCCCACCTGGGGGGAGTGAGTGAGCGGCTGTGTGGTGCTTAGTTGCCAGCTGGGCTTAAACCACGACACCCCCCATCTTTGGGACTGCCCCTCAAAGTCTGCTGTGCCCTTCAGAGGGGCTGGGGCTCTGGGGTGAGTGGCCAGAACTCTGCAGCACCCTGTGGCAAGTAGTGCTGTGGGGCCAGACCAGAGTGGGCTGGGCTGGAGAGAGGGCAGGGGAGGTAGGAGGTCTTGGAGGGAGCTGGGCTGAGCTGGAAAGTTCCTGCAAGAGAAAAACTTCAGTGTACAGCTTGTACTGCATGACTGCACAGGGTGAGGGCTCGCATCAGGGGGCTTGTGGTGCACAGACAGGGCTCCTGCATGGACCCACACTTGAATGGACCACAGGAAACATCCATGATGCTGGAAAATGCATGACCCTCCCAGAGGGAGGTCCCATAACTGCAGGGGAAGCGGGAAGGGTTTGTGAGACCCATGAAAGTGCAGGGAGAGAACAGAGTTTGCCCAGCCATGAGTGTATTAAAGGCAGGAAGAAGACCTGAAGTAGTGGCGGGGCTGAAGGAGGTGTCATGCTGAAGTGAAACAGGTTGATTTTGGATTTTGAGGCAGCAGAAGAAGGAGGGCATGCATTTCAGTGCTGGGATGTTGTGCTGGTTTTGGCTGGGGAAGAGTTAACTTTCTTCATAGCAGCTAGTATGGAGTGATGGTGTTTGTCTTCCCAAGTAACTGTTACGCATGATGGAGCCCTGCTTTCCTGGGGATGGCTGAACACCTGCCTCTCAATGGGAAGTAGTGAATGAATTCCTTGTTTTGCTTTGCTTGCATGCGCAGCTTTTGCTTCACCTATTAAACTGTCTTTATCTCAACCCATGAGTTTTCTCACTTTTACCCTTCCGATTCTCTCCCCCATCCCACCTGGGGGGAGTCAGTGAGCAGCTGTGTGGTGCTTAGTTGCCAGCTGGGCTTAAACCACGACAGCTGGTCAGGGCCAATCCCTGTGCCTGATCACCATAGTCTTGCTTTCTTATTAAACTCTGCTCCCGGCTATTGGCTGAGTAAGTGTACTCACTGTTGGGTGCCTGTTTGGGGTGCATGTATGTACATGCTTTGCTGGCCAGCTCCAGGTGAGGGTGGCTGGAGAACGAGGACACCAGGATCTGGAGAGACCTAGGGCTGGAGCTGCCAAGTGGGTAACAGCCCTGAGTCCGGTCAGGGCCCCTGCACAGACCCAAAGGCCAGGCCCACACTGGAGGGACTGTGGGTGTTTTTGTGCCCATGGGTAAGTTCTGCAGGGGATGCACGGACCACTTGTGACCTTCACATCAGATCAGCCTCAGGGAGGGAACAGGATGGGGCTGTTTGTGTTGCTTATGGTTGTTTGAGTGCTGCTGGTTGTGTGGTAGATGTAAAGGTGCAGTTCCCTGTTGGAGTTGGTCTGTGTATGATTGGCTGTTTCCATCCTGTGTGTGTGCACTTGTGTATGGCTACAGGATTGTGTGTTTGCATGATCATGTGTATGCATTTTCTGTTGGTATGAGGAAGTTGGGGCTTCTGGGGCAGACTCTCCTTTTTGTTCTTACACCAACAACCTGGGCTTGATCTTTGCAGTGAGGGACACTGCTTAAAGGCCCACATCGGGGTGGTGTACAGGGCCCCAGGTTCTCCTCCACATGCTCCCTCCTCCTGCAGGTCTCAAAAAGACCACCAGCCGCACAGAGAAGCCAAGAAAGGGCTCATCCTCCCCATGATCACAACTGAATCCCAGACCTCCAGCTCAACCCCATCTGAGAATCACAGAACCACAGAATTACGGAATCACAGTATCAAAGAATGGTTGAGGTTGGAAGGGACCTCTGCAAACCTCCCTGCTCAAGCAGGGCCACCTAGAGCCAGATATGCAGGATCATGCTCAGAGTCTTTAGAATATGTCCAAGGATGAAGAATCCACAACATCCCTGGGCCACCTCTGCCGGTGCTCGGTCACCTTCACAGCCAAACAGTGCTTCCTGATGATCAGAGAGAAGCTCCTGTGTTTCGGTTTGTGCCCATTGCCTCTTGTTCTGTTGCTAGGCACCACTGAGAAGAGCCTGGCTCCACCCTCTTTGCACCCTCCCTTCATGGATTTATAGCCAATCCTAAGATCCTTCCTGAGTCTTCTGTTTTCCAGGCTGAACAGTCCTGCCTCTCTCAGCCTTTCCTCATAGGGGAGATGCTCCAGTGCCTCATCACCTTGGTGCCTCTTTACTGGACTCTCTCCGGTATGCCCAAGCCTCTCTTGTCCTGGAGAGCCCAGAAATGGACACAGCACTCCAGGTGTGAGCTCACCAGTGCTGAGCAGAGGGGAAGGATCCCCTCCCTCGACCTGCTGGCAATACTTCAATGCAGGCGAGGATGCTATTAGCCTCCTTTGTCACAAATGCCCATTGCTGGCTCAGGGTCAGCTTGGTGTCCACCAGAAACACCCCGGGCCTTCTCTGCCAGGCTGCTTGCCTGCTGGGTGGCTCTGAGCGTGGACTGGTGCCTGAGGTTACTCCTCCCCAGGGGCAGGACATTGCACTTCTCCTTGTTGACCTGCATGAGGTTCCTGTAGGTCAAGTAGGTCAAGCATGACTTCCCCTTGGTGAATCCATGCGGACTCTTCCTGATGACTTTCCTATCCTTCATGTGCCTAGAAAGGGTTTCCAGGATTAGTTGCTCTATCAGGTTCCAAGGGATCGAGGTGAGGCTGACTGGGCTGTAGTTCCCTGGGTCCTCCTTCCTGCCCTTCTTGAAGATGGGGGTGACATTTCCTTTCCTTCCATTTTCAGGCACTTCTCCCAGTCTCTGGGAGATCAGTCTCTAGTATTGATCAAAGATTATTGAGCGTTGCCTCACAACATCTGCCAGCTCCCGCAGCCCATCTGGGCCCAGGGACTTATGTCTGTACAGTGTGCCTAAGCATTCCCTGACCTGGTCTTCTTCCACCAAATGCATGTCTTCTTGCTCCAGCCTTTTTCCCTGGTCTCTGGTACCTGGGATTACTGAAGGCCAGTCTTGCTAGCAAAGACTGAGGCAAAGGTGGCACCCAGTACCTCAGCCTTTGCCATGTCCTGTGCAATCAGGTCTCCTGTCTTGTTGAGCAATGGACCTACTTTTCCCTAGTCTTCCTGTTGTCTCCCATGTCTTTACAGAAGCCCTTCTTGCTGTCTTTGACATTCCTGGCCATATCTAATTATTGAATTCCTTTTGGGCTTTACCTTTTCGTGTTAGTCCCTGCATTCTCAGACCATGTCTCTATAATCATCCCAGGTTTCTTGTCCGTGGTGGGTTGACCTTGGCTGGACATCAGGTGCCCACCGAGCCACTCTATCAATCCCCTCCTCATCAGGATGGCGGGGGAGAGAAAAGAAGATGGAAAAAAATTGTGAGTCCAGAAATAGGCAGTTTAAGCCAAGGCCATGCGCAGAAGCAAAGGAAAACCAAAGATTTATTCTCTACTTCCCATCAGCAGGAGATGTCCAGCCACTTCCCGGGAAGCAGGGCTTCAGTAAGCATAGCGGTTGCTCTGGATGACAATCGTCTTCATAACGAATCCTTCCCTCTCCTCCTTCTTTCTCTTAGCTTTTATTGCTGAGCAGACGTCATACGGTGTGAAATATCCGTTTGGTCAGTTTGGGTCAGCTGTCCCAGCTATGTCCTCTCACAACATCTTGCCCACCCCCAGCCAAGTGGCCTTTGGGGGTGAGGGGGGAGAATGTTGGAGAGACAGCCTTGATGCTGTGCGAGCACCACTCAGCCAAAACACTGGTGTGTTATCAACACCTTTCAAGCTATCAAAACAAAGCACAGCGTTATGAGGGCTCCTATGGGGAAAGCTAACTCCATCTCAAGCAAGCAAAATACCCTGCAGATCTGTGCCTGCTTCGCCAACTAACGGTCCTCTCACACTCTCACTCTTGCCAGAGTCCAGCTCCAAAATTGAAAACATCCAGCAACTGCTCCCACATGGAAGGTTAAAGCACTAAATGTTGTTGCTGGCCCTCACCTTCCCTTGGCAGCGCTTCTTTCCTCTAGTGGGGACTGGAGGCCCCAAACTCAGTGCAGTGCTGTGCCCGTGGTCTAGTGAGGACTGGATAGAGGGGGAGAATCCCTCCCCCTCATCTCCTGGCCTTGCTCCTGTTCATACAGCCACCATGCTGTTGGCCTTCTTGGCTGACAGGCCTCACTGCCCACTCATGTGCAGCATGATTTTCACCACAACCCTCAGGGCTTTTTCTGCTGAGCTGCACCCCAGCTGGGGCTGTTGCCCATAGTTAGGCAACCCCAACAACAAGACTTGGAATTTCTCCTTTCTGAGCTGTAGTAGCTTCTTATTGGCCCACTCTTCCAAGCTGTCGAGGTTCCTCCAGAAGACAGCCCTCCAGTGTATATACTGAGATGAGGACAGGGATATCACTGAGCAATCACAGTCACAGGCAAAAGAGACTCGACTTGGGGACATTAATTTACTTCATTGTAAATCAAATCAGAGTAGGGTAATGAAAAAATAAAACCAAATCTTAAAACACCTTCCCCCCACCAGTCCCTTCTTCCTGGGCTAAAGTTACTCCTGATTTCTCTACCTCCTCCCCCAGAGTGGCACAGGGGGATGGGGAATGGGGGTTGCGGTCAGTTCAGCACATGTTCTCTCTGCCTCTTCTTCCTCCTCACACTTTTCCCCTGCTCCAGAGTACGGTCCCTCCCACAGCAGACAGTCCTCCAGAAAATTCTCCAACGTGGGTCATTTCCATAGGGTGCAGTCCTTCAGGAACAGACTGCTCCCCACGAGGTCACAAGTCCTGCCAGCAAACCTGCTCCAGTGTGGGCTCCTCTCCCCACAGGTGCACAGGTCCGTCCAGGAGCCTGCTCCAGCACGGGGTCTGCATGGGGTCACAGCCTCCTTTGGGTGCATCCACCTGCTCCGGCATTGGGTCATCCATGGGTTGCAGGTGGATATCTGCTCCGCCGTGGACCTCCATGGACTGCAGTGGGACAGCCTGCCTCACCATGGTCTTCATCACGGGCTGCAGGGGAATTTCTGCTCTGGCACCTGGAGTACGTCCTCCCCCTCCTTCTTCACTGACCTTGGTGTCTGTAGAGTAGTTTCTCTCACATATTCTCAGTCCTTTGAGTGACTTGATCCCCACCCACTGATAGCTGTTCTCCATGGGTTCTGCCTCAAGGCACCAGGGTCTGGGAGACCTTGCTGATGAAGGCTGAGCCAAAGACAGCATAGAGCATCTCAGACCTATTTACACCTGCTCTTGCTAAATTCTGCAGTGGCCCCACATGGTCTTGGTTTCTTCTTTGACTCTAACTTCAGTAGGAAGTGCTCGTCCTGGTGCCATTGAATTTCCTTGAGAGAGTCAACTGACTGTCCATATGGGCCATTGCAGGAGGCTCTCCTTAAAGATCAGCTGTACTGAGCTCTGCTCAGTGCACAGTACTTGTGCTCTGCCCTTCAGTGCTCCTGCCTGTAAGTTCCCCAACTGAAAACCCCCAGAACAGGCCACAGATTACCCCTCTGACGTCTTGCGTCTGCACTTGTACTCTCCTTTTAACACTCTGCTCAGGAGCTGGGACCCACCCCTCTTTCATGGTCGCTACGACAGTGTGATGCTGGTTTTCACATCCCTGACCAGCTCTTCCATGTTTGCAAGTACCAGACCCAAGCAAGCATCACCTTTGTTGGGCTCCCTGGCAGCTGTGAGAAGAAGTTTTCCCAAAAGCCTCCAGAAACCTCCTGCACTGCGTTCCCAATCCAGTGAAGGTCAGGGTTGTTGATGTTCCTGGTAAGACCCAGTGTCCAGAGAAAGCCTTAGGTTTTCAAAGAAGGCTTTGTCCACTTCTTTGCCCTGACTGTGGTTTCATTATGTCCTGCCACAATATCACCCTAAATGGCCTCTCCTCTGGCTCTCACCCACAAGCGCTCAGCCCACCTCTTGCCCATCCCATAGTGGAGGTCCATACTTCCCAGCATCTCCATCAAACAGATGATGACTGTCTCCTGAAGAGTCTGTGTCCATCCTGCACATCCCCCGACTTGTGCGAGCTGTCCCACTACACCTTGGCATTTCTTCCATCAATGCGGCCCTTCTGTGATGGCACGTGGGGCTCCAGCTCCTCCTGTCTGTGCCCCAGGCTGAGGGCATTGGTACACATGTGGGCTGCTGCACCTCAGCTGCTGCCCACTGGGGCCCACCTCAGACTTGTCACAAACTAAACTGGAACTGAGTCCCAAGACCCCATATATGTAAAGGCTTTGCTACATGGCAGAGATGTGCTCGGAATGGATTGCAGATGGCAGCGTAAAAGATGATATGAGATGTAGGTGCAGCTGTAGATGTAGATGTAGATGATGAGAAAAGCAACATGAGGTGCTCAGAGAGTGAGCAAACCCTGCTCTCACTGAATCCAGATGGAAGAGGGCCTGGGCTGCGCAGCCCTGGCAGGAGACCATGAGACACCATAGTCATCACCATACATCCAGGTGATGGAGAAGAGAAAGAGAGAAACTTAGCTCTCCTGGTGCAAAATAACACCACCGGGCAGATGAATACCTCTATATGCTGCCCTGTCCATACCGAGTGGGGACAAGTTTCATTCTCCTAAATGTGGCCATCTGCTCTCATTTCAGTTGGCCAAAGGAATTTCCCAATGGCCTCCAAGATGGACACTGCCCTGTGCATGAGAAATGCTCCACTAGAGCCTGCAGTTTCCTGCACATACCTTGGGCCACCTCTGGCACCTCAGATGCCACCAGGAATTTGCATCTGAATTACTCAGTCCTGCCCTCCATCTCCATTAATTAGCAGGGGAGCTGAGACTACAAGCTCACATGCAAATGTCCATTTTTGCACACCTGAAGAGAGGCAAGAGAAATCCCACCTCCTGTGGGTTTGTGGCAGGCATGGGAGGGAGCTGAGACCACTTCCAGCCCCAGGACTACACACCCAGAATAAGATGCCTCGATTGCCTCGGCTGAATCTCTTCCCTCAGAAGTGGTAAAGGAGATCCCTCACACTCACTGGGTATTCTGCCTACTGATGGGACAAGGAAAGGTGGTATTTAGATTGAACTCTCTCTCTGAGCAGGAAAATGGCAGTGCTAGAAAGAAGCGTCTCTCCCCAGCTGAGGAAGGGAACAGCAGTGATTCCTTCAGCCTGTTTCACAGCAGGTTCCCCCAGAGCCCCAGGGACACCTGGAGGGAGCCCAGAGGGGGCAGAGAAAGTGCTGCCTTGGGCTGGTCCTCTGCTGCTGAGCTGGGCTGATCTCCTGGGGTGGAGGGAGGGAGGGAGCTGATGGTAAGTGGGCAGTGCTGTACAGAGAGAGCCCTGCCCAGGAGCAGCTTTTCTTCAAAGCACAGCAGGGCTGAGGGCACTGCCCGCAGGCACTGAGGGGAGAGGAGCGAGGCAGAGAGACTTTAAAGGCAGTGTGGAGTGGGAGGACAGAGGAGAGTTGACTGGCAAAGAAATCTTCACAGCCCTCTATATGGTAAGTCTCTGAGCTGCAGGGCAATAAAAATGAGTATTCTGCAGGGGTCTCCTAGACCTGGTTCATCCCATAGCCTGTAGGAACTTCCAGGAGGACTCTCACAGATTCCCTAGTATAGAGGAGAAGGATGTGCTCCACAGCAGGGATTCCTCCCTGCACTCTCAGAGGGACAGGGTATGATGGCTGCCTTCTCCCGGGGATGTCTGCAGGGGTGTAAAGGTGGGTGTGCATCCAGGGGTGCCCAGGGCTGTCCTTCAGAGCAGGGTCCCTGCACCCCAGGGGACTGTGAGCTGGGACACGGATTCCACTGCCTGCCAGGGTCAGCACTCAGCCTGCCCAGGGAGCTCCCCAGGGCACTGCGGGGAGAAGCTCAGGGTGGAAGGAGTGACCGCTAGCCAGGCAGGGTCCTTCTGCTGTTGAGAGGGTGCTGTGTGTGTCAGGGCTGCTCACAGCTCCACATCACCCCCAGCACATTTCTGGAGAGGATCTTTCAAAGATGACAGTCAAGGCAAGGCTTTCCTGCTTCAGCTTGTGCATTCCTGAGTCTTTGCAATAAAGGTTATACTAGTTGGATGGGTGGGAATGGAAATGGATCTGTCAGGTGTGGACAACCCTCTGAGACACCTTAACAGTTACACTGAGAGATCCCAGGTCGAGCTCAGTTCATGTCCTGCACTGAGGGAGAGGAGAGAGGGCAGGGAGAGAGTGATGGAGGTGTTGAATTTGGAGAAGACACCGAGACTCCCGGAGCATTGCAATGAGAGATGGGTAGGTCTGCAAGGAACCTCATCTAGTCCCCTAAGGCACTGCTCAGCCTACAGACAGCAGGGCAGCAGCACCTCGGTGGTGTCTGTGGGACTTGTTTGAGCTGCTCCTTAGCTTCTGCACAGACAGAGATGCCCCTGGGCAGTGCCCTGCTGCCAGGAGGTGTCTGCAGGGCAGAGCTGAGCACACAGCGGGTGCGTTGGGGTCTCTGAGCACTGGCAGGGAGCAGACACGTGGGGACAGAGAAATAGCTCCTGGCAGGGAGAGCTCCAGGCAGCAGAGACACAGGCAGGGAGGGAGAGGGAGCTACTCTCAGAAAGACTGTGGGAGGGGGAACTGGGTACCTCCCTGCCATCCCCTGCAGTGCAGAAACCTCCCCTGGAGCACACACCACCCCCCATCAGGTCTCCTCTCCCATGTAGGTCTATCACAGCCCGTGGCAATGCATTTTGCAGCACTGGGAGAGAGCCAATGCTCCTTTTGGACGCCCCATCTTTAGGACGTTTGACTCTTTCGCTGGGGGTCCTGCTGGGCTGCAGTTTGCCCTCCAGAAGGGCACAGCTCACCCATGGCATCTCTGTGTTGTGCAGGAGCCCCATGGAGAAGACAACTCAGCACTAAGGCCACAGAAATGCTGCTGGGTGGCTCCACGCAGGCAGCGGCAGTGAGCCCTCTGTGCCCCTGGCTGGGAGGGGAGAGCTGAGCTCCTCCTTGGGTACGCTGAGGCAGGGTGAGGGGTTTGGAGGTCTGCACTTGGAAAATGGATTTCTTTTGCTCTCAGCAGCGTCCAGTTTCATTTGGGGGAACACTTGAGTGCTATCGTCCTCCAGCTCAAAGAGGTGCCAGCACAAGGCAGCTGAGACCAGGGCTGATGGACAGACTGGCTGTCCTCACTCTGCACTAAGGGATGGCCCCTCTGCTTCTCAGGACCCACAAGGTTTCACTTGAACGGCACTACTAATGCCAAGGATTTCTACCTTAAAAACACTCCTCGGGGTTGGTGGGGCCACTAGAGCAGAATAAACAAAACAAAATCCTCACAGCTCTGCTCCAGGGTTGGGTGACTTGGGAGCGACGGTGGGGAAAAGCTCTTTGATATCACAAGCAGATTTAACCATAGACCCCAGGTTCCTATTTCCCTATTGCTGTAGGGCAGCGCTGGCTCCCCCAGAGCCCACCTCAGAGTGCACTGAAATGGAATAGTTTTTGCTCAGAGAAATCTGTCCTAACTCATTGACGGCTTTTCCTCCATGAATAGGCTCCCATGCCATGAGGGACCAAATGTCCAATGGAAGCTTCATTACTGAGTTCCTCCTCCTGGCATTGGCAGACACCCAGGAGCTGCAGCTCTTGCACTTCTGGCTCTTCCTGGGCATCTACCTGGCTGCCCTCCTGGGAAATGGCCTCATAATGACCACCATAGCCTGCGACCACCACCTCCACACCCCCATGTACTTCTTCCTCCTCAACCTCTCTTTTCTCGACCTGGGCTCCATCTCCACCACTCTCCCTAAAGCCATGGCCAATTCCCTGTGGGACTGGAGGGCCATTTCCTACTCAGGATGTGCTGCCCAGGTCTTTCTGTTTCTATTTTTTGTATCATCAGAATATTTTCTTCTCACTGTCATGGCCTACGACCGCTATGTTGCCATCTGCAGACCCCTGCACTACGGGACCCTCCTGGGCAGCAGAGCTTGTGTCCACATGGCAGCAGCTGCCTGGGGCAGTGGGTTTCTCTGTGCTCTGCTGCACACAGCCAATACTTTTTCAATACCCCTCTGCCAAGGCAATGCCCTGGACCAGTTCTTCTGTGAAATCCCCCAGATCCTCAAGCTCTCCTGCTCAGACACCTACCTCAGGGAAGTTGGGCTTATTGTGGTTAGTGCTTTTCTGTTTTGGGGGTGTTTTGTTTTCATTGTGTTGTCCTATGTGCAGAGCTTCAGGGCTGTGCTGAGGATCCCCTCTGAGCAGGGACGGCACAAAGCCTTTTCCACGTGCCTCCCTCACCTGGTCGTGGTCTCCCTGTTTCTTAGTACTGCCATGGTTGCCTACCTGAAGCCGCCCTCCATCTCCTCCCCACTTCTCAATCTGATGGTGTCATTTCTGTACTCGGTGGTGCCTCCAGCAGTGAACCCCCTCATCTACAGCATGAGGAACCAGGAGCTCAAGGATGCCCTGAGGAAACTGGTAACTGGATGTCTTTCAGCAGCCATAGGCTGCCTATCTTCCTCTGCAGCTGACTCCCAGTGTATGTTGTGACAGGCCAAGTCTGCCTTTCCTGTGGTTTTTTTCCTTTTTCCACTTTTCATGTTATTGTCTTCAAATACATAAAATTATTCCTCCCCTTAGTGATCCACCCATCTTGTGTAACCCAGAGACTTTGTATAAATGGGAAAACATTTTCTTTAAGAGAATAAAAGAACCTGCAGCAACTTCTTGGTCTATGATCCATCCTCAGCATAGCACAAATTAATCGGGAACAGAAACACCTTTCTGGCTGCACCAGCTTGGGGCAGGCTGCTTTGTGCTGAATCAGGTCTTGGAGGGAGTTGGGCTGAGCTGGAAAGTTCCTGCGAGAGAAAAACTTCAGTGCACAACTTGTACTGCATGACTGCGCAGGGTGAGGGCTCACATTGGGCAGCTAGTGGTTCACAGATATGTGAACCACTCGGCTCGGATGGGAGCCGAGACGCGCAGGTGCAGGAGAGAGGAGGCCAGTCTGTGCCCTTGGTGGCACGCACAGACCAGGAAGGTGGCCCAGGGCCTTTTTCACCTCCCAGCCTCTCTCACCAGTCATTTCCAGCACTGGCTGTTCACCCAGTTTATGGGTAAGTCTGGCTGTGAGGCCATCTCCATTCTCCTGCTGGGCTCAGTGCCTGCATCGGGGAAATGGCCAGCTCTGACCAGCTGCTTCTGAAGAGTGAGTGGCCCTGAGCAGCAGTGATTGGCCATGTGTAGGCCTGGGAGAGAGGTTCGGGAGATGTCCCTGAGAAACAGGGTGATGACCGATGGCTTTAGCAAATCCTTCCAGCCATGCCTGAGCCCAGAAATGGAAAGCAGTCGATCTGTGAGGGTGGAGGAGGAGAAGGAGGAGGAGTTTTTTCCTGGGAAGGTGTCATGAAGAAAGTCCCCTCTTGTGCACAGCAAAGATAAGGAAGATGTCTCCATGTTGTGTGCATGCCTCACCCTGGCAGAGAGGGAATGCCCACTGCTGGGGGTGGCTGTGTTCAGTTCGCCTCATGAGCTGGCCTTGCTCTCTTCCCCTCCTTCACTGCCCACCTTGGATGGACCACAAGAACCATCCATGATGCTGGAAAATGCATGACCCTCCCAGAGGGAGGTCCCATAACTGCAGGGGAAGCGGGAAGGGTTTGTGAGACCCATGGGAGTGCAGGGAGAGAGCGGGGTGTGCCCAGCAGTGAGTGTGTTAAAGGCAGGAAGAGGACCTGAAATAGCAGGGGGGGTGTGTGGGTGTGTGTGCTGTCATGCTGAAGTGAAATAGGTTGAGCATTAACTTTAAAGGATGCAAGAGAAGATCGATGTGCATCTCAGTGCTGGGATGTGGATATAAGTACAGGATTCAAGCAAGTGTGGGGCTGGGACATCTTGGGAGCTAGAGGAGCATCAGGAAGGCTTTGAAAGAAACCGGATAGATTGTGGGGAACTCACAGGCACTGGCAAATCTTCAGCTTTGTGTTTGAAGCATCAGCCAGTAAGGACAGAACGCCATCAGTAAAACTTGGGGTATCGTGGGGTCAGAGCAAGGTGGGAAGCAGCTGGGTGGCTAAAATGTGCAGGGAAACAGGCAGAGGCATAGGACAGTGTAGGACTGCCTGTGATGGGGATGTCCAAAATGCTGGACCGGGGTCAACAGAACTGAAGTCTTTGTCCTCCCTGTTATGGCAACTGTCTCTTCCACTGACACCCGTGAGAAAACAGTGATTCCATACAGCCCAGAGCCTCATTGCCTCCTCACCCTCACTCCACAGAGCCTAGGAAATGGCCTACCGCTCTCCTGTACTCAGCATCACACACCCCCATTATCACACTGTTCCCAGGAAGAGCCATTAGCATTACATCATGGGGAAAAGGCAGGGGATGAAGGTCAGGGCTTGGCCATCCTGATTGCTGAAAGACATTTAGGGCTTTCACAGCCACCTCCACAGTTGATTTTCCACCTGTAACCAGGGCCTCTGACTTTCTGCTTCATCAGTCCTCAGGGACCACCTCCTTGTCTGGTCGTTCCCTCCATGCTCTCTTCAGTGATGGTCCTTAGTGGGGCCCACTAACAGTCTCAGAAACTTGGACGTTTGCTGCTGACGTTGACTTCTTCAGACGCTTGTCCAATCTTCCAGGATCCGCAATTCAGGAACTTGGCACCAGAGGGCTCATTAACATGCAAAACTCCCTAAGGAGCCAAGGCTCTGTGAATCGTTTTCCTTTAGGTCTTCAATTCTTATGTGGTTAATAGGAGAGGTTTCAGGAGTGCAGTCAAAAGATGTCACTACTAAACAGTAAGAAAGGATTCATTTTTCCCCCCACTTTTCTTCCTTTTACTGCTTACACATTCTGTGAGATCAGAAAACCTCAATCCATATTGATCCTGAGCGTCTCCAATGAAGTTTGAATGTATACAAATATCAGGACCTTTTATGTTGACAATCTATGGCCATTCTTCACGCCTTTTCTCTCATCAACCACCTGGCACTTACAGCAGCCTCGTTCAAATCGGAGCTTTCTGCACTGAAGTCTGTAGCTGCATGTTTCAGCCCGTGGGCACCAACTCCCACCTGCTTTGCTTGGAGAATGACTGCACACAAACACGGAGGGATGTGATACGCTCATCGGCTGTATATGAAGTCCACGTTACCCCCTCTGAAGTCCACTTCCCACAGTGGATAGCCTTGGACCAATAGAAAACACACTTCTGTGTCAAGGAGAGATCCCAAGATCCCCCCAAACACTCCCTCTCCCGGCTTCTTTTGGTCCATATTCACTCTTTGCACACAGCGAGTCACATGCTGAGGTCACGAGCTCCCTCAATTCACAGAGGGAAAAAAGAGACAAAGTGAAGGACATGCTCTCTTTTGGACAGCCAGATCTGCACTAACCCCAATGTATCTGGGTTACAGGAGACTCTGCAATATCCAGACCCCCGCATTTTTCATTCCCTGCAGGGTAAAGTACATGTGACTCCATTGTAGGTGAAGGCAGGGATGAGAGTGACCTCCTCTAATGTGCACAATGTGGGTGCCATTTTCCAGGCTTCCCTTTCTAGACAAGGGAGAGAAATCAGCTGTCTCAGCTGAGATGCCTTGGCCTTCCCTGCCTGTCCACCAGGCCCTGCTCCAGAAGGGCTCCCATAGGTCCTGAGCCACATTTTCCAGTGCCCTGTGGGGGCTTCAGCTACCCCCACGTATCTTGGAGACAGTGGCCACCACTGTGTGGGCAACTGCATCAAGCCCTGTGTGAAGATTTTATGCAAAAGTTGAACCATGTGCAGAAGAGACCTTGGTGTAATAAGTGTGTAAAACTTCTACATTTTCAGAACTTTCACATTGGTCTGTAAATCCTCATGAATTTTTTCATAGGCCATGGACATGGACCAGCAAGATGATGATACTTTCTCTCCCTCTATGTAAATAGCGATCTATACAGCCATTTCCAAAAATGTATTTTCTGCCAATGCTTCAAATGGGGAAACTGTGTTCTGGTGACACATTTAAATTGTCATATTGTGCATGTACATTTCATATCTAAAGGGAGCTCGGAGCAATGAAGGTTGGAGAAGTTGGATAGATCACCCTCTCTTTCTTTGCCATCAAGAAATGGCCACACCTGCTATCACTTCCATCATATCATCCCTTCTTCTGAGCTGGCCACGTCTTTATGGGATGTACAATGGATCTTTATGAGATGTACAATGGCATAACACCATGGCCTGCCAAATGCCAGACCTCAATTGATACACAGAGGCCTAGAGCACAGCCACATAAAGAATCCCAGAGAACAGATGGGGAAAGCAAATATCACTCCTGTCTTCCCGAAAGAAAAGAAAAAAGACCCAGGGAACTACAGGTGAGTCAGACTCATCTCTGTCCCTGGGAAGGTGATGGAGCAGCTGATCCTGGAAACCATTTCCAGGTACATGAACAACATGAAACCATCAGGAGTAGTAAAGGCCCAGGGACTTCAGTATGTCCAGTTTGCCTAAGTATTCCCTCATCTGATCCTCTTCTACCAAGGCACATCTCCATGCTCCAGACTTGCCCCCTGTCTCTCTGGCAGCTGGGATTCCTGAAGGCTGGTCTTGCTGGCAGCTACTGGGACTTCTAAGGGACCTTCCACCCTCCCCTCAGGATCCTGAACTCCACCATCTCCTGGTCACCTCCTTGTTGGTGAGGAGGAGGTCCAGCAAAGCACATCTGATTGTCTCCTCTGTCACTTGGATGAGGATTTTATCACCAATGCGCTCCACAAACGTTCTGGATTGCTGATCACAGAATCACAGAATCACTAAGGTTGGAAAAGACCCGTAAGATCATCAAGTCCAACCATCAACCCAACACCACCATGTCCACTAAACCATGTCCTGCAATGCCACGTCCACACGGTCCTTGAACACCTCCAGTGAGGGTGACTCCACCACTTCCCTGGGCAGGTTATTCCAGTGTCTCACCACTCTCTTAGTGTCGTGGTTGAAGCCCAGCTGGCAACTTAGCACCACACGGCCGCTCGCTCACTGCCCCCAGGTGGGATAGGGGAGAGAATCAGAAGAGTAAAAGTGAGAAAAGTTGTGGGTTGAGATAAAGTCAGATTAATAGGTAAAGCAAAAGCTGTGCAGGCAGGTGTTCAGCCATCCCCAGGAAAGTAGGGCTCCATCACACATAACAGTTACTTGGGAAGACAAACACCATCACTCCGAATGTCCCCCCTATCCCTCTTCTTCCCCCAGCTTTATATGCTGAGCATGATGTCATATGGTATGGAATATCCCTTTGGTCAGTTGGGGTCAGCTGTCCCACCTGTGTCCCCTCCCAACTTCTTGTGCACCCCCAGCCTACTCGCTGGTGGGGCAGTGTGAGAAGCAGAAAAGGCCTTGACTCTGTGTAAGCCCTGCTCAGCAGTAACTAAAACATCCCTGTGCTATCAACACTGTTTCCAGCACAAATCCAAAACACAGCCCCATACTACACTGCCCCATACTAGCTACTATGAAGAAAATTAACTCTATCCCAGCCAAAACCAGCACACTCAGTAAAGAAATTTTTCCTAACATCCAGACTGAGCCTCCCCTGGAACAACTTGAGGCCATTTCCTCTTGTCCTGTTGCTAGCCACTTGGGAGAAGAGACCAGCACCCACCTCTCTGCAACCCCCTTTCAGGTAATTGTAGAGAGCAATGAGGTCTCCCCTCAGCCTCCTCTTCTCCAGGCTAAACAACCCAGGCTCCCTCAGCCGCTCCTCATCAGACTTGTGTTCCAGACCCCTCACCAGCTTCATTGCCCTTCTCTGGACACGCTCCAGCACCTCAATGTCCTTCTTGTAGTGAGGGGCCCAAAACTGAACACAAGATTCGAGATGCGGCCTCACAGCGCCGAGTACAGGGGCATGATCACCTCCCTACTCCTGCTGGCCACACTGTTTCTGATACAGGCCAGGATGCTGTTGGCCTTCTTGGCCACCTGGGCACACTGCTGGCTCATCTTCAGCCGGCTGTCAATCAACAACCCCAGGTCCTTTTCCGCCGGGCAGCTTTCCAGCCACTTGTCCCCAAGCCTGGAGCGTTGCATGGGGTTGTTGTGACGAAAGTGCAGGACCCGTCACTTGGCCTTGTTGAACTTCATACAATTGGCCTTGGACATTCGATGCAGCCTATCCAGATCCCTCTGCAGAGCCTTCTGACCCTTGAGCAGATCAACACTCCCTCCCAGCTTGATGTCATCTGCAAACTTACTGAGGGAGTACTCAACCCCCTCATCCAGATCATCGATAAAGACCAGCCCCAAAACTGATCCCTGGGGGACTCGGCTTGTGACCGGCCGCCAACTGGATTTCACTCCATTCACCACAATTCTCTGGGCTCGGCCATCCAGCCAGCAAGAGCAGCAGACACAGGTGGGGAAAACAAGGAGCAACAGTGTCATCCTCCTGCCAAGGGAGAGACAGATGGGCACTCAGGGGGGTTTTCACCTTACCCAGCTCTGCACACCACCTTCCACAGCCACAGCACAGTCGCTTTCAGCCCCTTTGTCAGGCAGAGGAGAAGGGGCACAACATGGGAGAGGTGCAGGTGATACACTCCTCTGCTTGAGGTCCTGCTGGGGAGGAGGCAGCTCTGGGCTGTGCTTGACCCCAGTATCCCTTACTGGGCCTCATCCTGACCCCAACCTGTGGATCAACTTCCTGGCTTCACCTTGGACCTGCTCCCTCATCAGAACCTTGCCAGATGATCTGGACTCTGAACTGCCTCCGGCTGTGAGGCCCCTTGCCTGTCCTGCTCCCTTGTTGGGAGCTCAGGCTGGTGAGCCCCCTCCCTGCTCACCTGGGGATACCCCTGGGTTCCCAACTACCTGTGCCTTCCAGAGCAGTTGTCCCTTGCTGCCCCCTGACAAACCTGAGCTCCCAGTCATGTCACCACGACCGGCATCTCCACTGCCCTCCCCCATGCTCTGGTTCACTCGATGGCCGCATGATGCTGATGTACCTGATAGACTCTCACTTTGCTACAACTGACAGGGCCTCACAAGGAACAACCCACAGCTATCCCCTCTCCTGGACTTTTCCTCTGCCCTCTCTCCATGATGTTGTCTCTACTTGGCAGACGTAGTGATGAACCTGCTATAAAAAAATAAAAAACAAATCTAAAGAGAGAGGAAAATAAAACCCAAGAAGAACAAGTGATGCAAAAGAAAACAATTGCTCACCACCAACCAATCAATGCCCAGACAATCCCCCAGCAATGACAGCTGCCTCTGACCTCTACCCCACCCAGTTTTATTTCTGAGCATGACATCATATGGTATGGACTATCCCTTTGGTCAGATGGGGTCAGCTGTCCTAGCTGTGTCCCCTCCCAACTTCTGGTGCACCCCCAGCCTGCCTGCTGGTGGGGCAGTCTGAGGAGCAGAAAAAGCCTTGATGCTGTGCAAACACTGCTCAGCAACAACTAAATCATCAGCCAAAACCAGTACATACAGGTTGGAAGGAGGTCTCCAGCCCAGCAGGGTCAGCTCCGGGGTCAGAGCTTGTTGCTCAGGGCTTGATCCCAGTTGCTCCTTGAAAACCTCCAAGAATGGAACCTGGATGATTTCTCTGGGTAGCCACTTCCTGTGCTTGACTGTCCTCACGAGGAGAAAGATTTCCCTTGTTCCTGGTGTGAACTTTTCTTGTGTTAATCTCTTGTCCTCCTCCATGCACCACTGTGATGTTGACTGCAGGAGATGGGGAAAGGAAAAAATTCCTCATCTCCATACCCCTACACCCAAAAGGAGCTCCAGCAAAGCTCAGTCAGTGCAACAGACAATAACTGTGCCTCACGATTGAGTTGGTGGCCATTCATGAAATTTTTTAAGAAAGAAGAGTGAAAAGGCAGGTCTTTGCTGCCCAGCTGCTTCAATCTCTCTGCTGCCATCAATCCAAATTTCCTTAACACTGGAAAACTGAAAAAGTTTGATTTTTTTAACTTAAAAACTGGAAACTTAAAAATTTCCTTAAAACTGGAAGCTTCCTGGAAGCTCCAGCGTTTTGGACCAGGTAATTTTCTTCTCAGTTTCATGTCTGACTCTCTCCTCTTATGAAATACATTGATATTCTTCTTAATTTGTTCAAAGAGGAGAAGAAAACCCAGCAGTGCACCAGGATCAAGGAGAGAACTTGACCCATACAAATCTGTGGGGCTTCATCCCCATCTGCTGAGACAGGACAGAGGATCATCCTGAACAGGTAAGACTCTGCCTGGAGGCCAGGAGTAAGTGAAGCACTGCAAAGGTCTGTCCTGGGACATGCAAGACATTGATCAGCTGGAGCAAGCTCAGTGGAGGGCTATGAGATGGTTGGGTTGGGGGCAGGCTGGAGCACTTGCCATCTAAGGCAAGAGTGAGGGAGCAAAGCTTGTTCAGCCTGGAGCAGAGAAGGCACCAGGGGATAAGGAGAAATGTTTTCCCCATGAGGTCAGTTGCCAAGAGAGGTTGTGCCATCCCTATTCATGGAGGTATTCAAGTCTTCTTCCACCCTGCCTGTCATCTCCTCCCATTGACCAAAACAGTCTTGCTCCAGCAGGAGTCAAGCAAGAGAGCCATGGCACCAGCACAGATTCTGCATTCCCTGAGACCTCTCTTCCCTACGGGGAAGGAGAGAGGTCTTTCATCAGCCCCACCCTTCTTTCTCCACCCTCAGCCTTTGCAGTTGCTTGTATCTTGTCTTTGCTCTGATCACATTTGAACTGGAAGCCCATGAGACTCCTGGAACTCCTAACGTGGATCTGGCGTTCACCACAAACCTGGATCCCAACCGGTCATGGAGGCATCAGTCATGCAGTGCCCCAGCTGTGCCACCCAGGGCAGATTTTGTCATTCTGCTGCAGCACTGCTGATGCAGTGCCCATGTCCCGTCCTTCTGCCACAGAGCGCCCAGGAGCCCCAGACAGCCCCAGCTGCCTCGGGGGCTGTGATGAAACCTTTCAGCAGCAGGCTGAGGTGGGGTGGCAGGAGATGGGCCCTTGGCACTGCCTGGGCAGGGAGAAGCCAGCTCCCCTCTCTTGGGGCTGGGCATAGCTTGTTCCCGGGAACCTCCCTGAGGAGCACACGTCTTCTGTATCTTTCTGTGCCCTTGCACAGGTGGCATGGGGACTAGGGCTCCTGGGGCAGAGCGGAAGAAGCTCAGCTGGGAGAGTGTTAGAGGGAAGAGCTAAAGTTCCCAGGCTCAAGTATGGGCTTTGGCAATGTTTTGCCTTGGGCTTTTGCAGAGCCTCTTGCTCTTCTCCCAGCCTACCCCTGCCTTCCCTGTGCTCAGGGCAGAGTTTGCTCAGGGCAGAGTTTGCCCAGGGCTGGGCAAAGCTTTTCCCTGGGAGCTCCCTCAGGAGCTGCTCCTGGTGATCCTCCACCTCTGCCCTGTCAGGAGCAGCCAAGCTCAGGCTGCTGGGTGGATGTGCACAGGCAGGGGAAGAAGGACAGGCTGCCCAGGGGGAACACCGAGACTGTGTCTGTGCATGCAGGGGTAGAGTTAGGGCAACTCGAGTTAGAGCTGAGCTGGAGCTGGAACCAGCAAGGGCTGGGTATCCAGAACAGCTTGTCTAAGGAAAGCAATACCAAAAGCTATTGGTACCAGCTAAGGAAAATATGTAGCTGTTGCTGAGTGGGGCAGGGGACCTTGTAAGCAAGGGAATGGAATGATTTGAGGTATTCAGCACCTTTTTCCCCTCAGCTTTCACTGACAAGCTCTGCCTGAGGCTTCCCAGTTTCCCAAGCCTCCCAGCAGAAAGTGTGGGACCTGAGCACCCAGTCCCTGCACAGCCCAGCTGTGTCCCACACGGGCCCAGGAGACAGCCATCTTCCAGGACCTCTTGGGCTCTGGTCCAGAAGAGGAGCCATGCTGGGTTGGCCTTTGTTCCTTAGTCACGGTATGGAAATGTGCCGGAGGATGGAGCTGGCCATGGACCGCCCCACAGCCGGACTGAGCAGCCAGCTCTGGAAATGAGTGATGTGAGGGGCTGCCCTGGGAGAAGTGTCCCCCAGCAGCTTCCCCGCGTGTCCAGGGAGCAAGGGATCAGACCGAGCTTCTCTTCTGCACCTTCCACACCTGGTTTCTCTCCAGCAAGTCCTGGCTCTGCACTGTGAGCGCAATGCTTTTAGCCCACACACTGCCCGGTCACACTGAAGAGGTCGATGCTCAGCTCCATTTTTCAGACAAGGTCAGCCCCACTCCCACCTCTCCCCAGTACCCACCACAGGGAGCTACAGAGCTCTGCGATCTCCCACCAAAGCCCAAGGCCCTTTGAAGGGAACAGCAGTCCCAGGAAGATGGGGAGGAGGGGCATCAGGGAGGTGGGTGTCAGCCCTCCCATCAGACCCAAGACAGGAGGCCAACAATAGCATGAGGAAATGGAGGCCAATGTACACAGGCTCCTTGTATCCTGGAAAATCCAAAACAAGACAACCTTTGCCTTCCCTCCATTCCCGCTGCCAGCCTTGCTCCCTAGGGCAGCACAAAAGCCGTGATCCTGGGACTCCTCCATCAGCTCCTGCTGCCCCAGCCATAGAGCAGCCAGCCCTGGACTTGCATGTGCAGAAATGGATTTCTCTTTCTTTTTTAATCCACAAGCATGAGAGGTGTTTGGGTGCTACACCAGATCCAGGCCAAAGTTTCTTTACTGAAGGTGCATGATTCACTCTCCAGCATCCCTCCCTGTGCCTGCTGGGTCCCTGTGGCCTCCCCTGGGATTGCAGAGTCCTCAATTACCTTTGCACACTTGGATTTAGTGTTTTCCCTTTTTTATGACTACGCCTTGGGTGGTCTCTCATTTTGTGAAGCTTCCTACTCACCCCTGGGCACACGCTGTCCCTTCACATCCCCTGAGCTCTCCCCATGCACCTCCAGAAAGAAGGAGTGTTGGCCATCAGCCTATAGCATGTGTGGCAGCCCAAGGCAGGCAACCATGGGACAACTCTCCAACTCTCTTTGCACTCGGCACTGACACCTGAGCCCTGGATCCAGACCTGGGTCCCCAACAGAGCACACTGGGGTGCTGAGCTCATCCTCCAGGTCAGTGGGGAACCAGACGAAAGCCAGAGGATCTTTCAGGGTGCAGTTGAATTACAGTGTCCTTTCGTGATGTTTTGACTTCTAGCCTGGTCTTCAGGACCTGCACTGAAGGTCTCTGCAGTGAGATGACTCTTTTTAAAGAGACAATATTGGGGAGCCAGCTGTGATAATGTTGTAAACATTTACCAAATGCTTCAAGGCCAGACACAGGAGGTTTAGCCACTAGCAGAGCTGGGATGGATCCAAACATTTCTGTAGGAACATAAGCATGACAGAGACCATAACCACAAGGAAAACCAAGCAGATTGCAGACCTGCCCTTAGATACCATGTGCAATGTCATGACTGCATAGGGCTGGGCAAGTTATGAGAGATGATACATGGCTACGAAATCGTTTTTCTCACTGCGTCCTTGAATTCTCTCTCCAAAGAGTGGAGGGCATCGAATTCCAAGAGCATGATTTGACAGAGAACAAGTGTCTAAAAGAGATGGAGATGTCCCCCTCTGTTAACCCCTCTTTCTGTCCCTAGGCAGGGACAGCAAGAGGTCCATTTCCCCTTCTGTAGAGCAGTGACCCCGCTGAGCCAGTGCAGGTATCCAAGGCCTGGTTGGAAACCCTCGGACTGGATGGGTGTTCAGCTCCCCCATGCACCCCACAGACCCACCCTCTTCCTGCAGTGCAGATGTGCACAAGAGAAGCTCCTGCCTGTGAGGTCCTGGCCTGAGCTCCTTCTCAAATCAGTGGGGATGGAGGGTGGCAGGTAGTTACTCACACAAAAGACCTGGTGGCATTTGAGGTGCCGGGGCCGTCCAAGACATGTACAAGTGTCTCAAGCCCTGACAGAGCAATTCGAAGTGACCCACAGCCTTCCTCTGCATCAACACCAGAGATGAGTGGGCCTCCACTGAATGAGGGTGACATTAATGACTCTCCAGCCTCCCTTCCCCATGCTGCCGGGTCCACGCTGTCCCTTCTGGCATTGCAGAGTCCTTGTTTCCCTGTGGACACACCAAGTCAGCACTTCACCTTTGGTGACTCCACCTTGGCTGCTCTCTCCCTTTGTGGGGCTCCATTCACTGCCCACCTTGGGCACCCTCTGCCCCCGGAGAGCCTGGGGGATCTCCAGGCAGCTCCAGTTTCCCCTTGGGAACGATGGTGTTTCTTGCTGCTAAATAGGACTCCATGGAATCAGTTTCCTAATACCGTCCTTGAGCTCCTGGTTCCTCATGCTGTAGATGAGGGGGTTCACTGCTGGAGGCACCACTGAGTACAGAAATGACACAACCAGATTGAGAAGTGGGGAGGAGATGGAGGGGGGCTTCAGGTAGGCAAACATGTCAGTGCTAAGAAACATGGAGACGACGAGCCCAGGAGGGAGGCAGGTGGAAAAGACTTTGTGCCGTCCCTGCTCAGAGGACATCCTCAGCACCACCCTGAAGATCTGCACATAGGAGACAATGATGAAAACAAAACACCCCAAAAATGGAAAAGCACTAACCACAAGAAACCCAATTTCCCTGAGGTATGTGTCTGAGCAGGAAAGCCTGAGGATCTGGGGGATTTCACCAAAGAACTGCTCCGGGGCATTGCCTTGGCAGAGTGGTAGCACAGAGCTAGCATGATGAAGCAAGTAAGTTCAAAGTTCAAAGACGACAGAATGACTGTGATTAGTAAAATGTTGGGTAGGATTTGGTTTGAACATCTGCAATGTATAGATGTAATGGAGTAATTTCTGTTTCCTTTGTAGCCACTGGAGGACGTCTTTAAAAGTCAGATTTCTTAGACTCATCCCTCTGTACTTTTCTGAAACAAATGGACATTTCCATTGGAGAAAACCATGCTCTTGGAGATACTCTCTGCTAGAAGGGGTTATTTGTGCTGTAAATCTGTGGAAGCAGAATAAAATCTCCTGGCTGAAATGTTGGATAGCTCAAGTATTAGAAATACAAGGGTGTATCATGCACAGACAAACATTTTTCGTTTGCAGAAAAAAAAGACTATTCATGGTTTATTCACTTGCATTCGCACTCAGGAAGAGCATGGAGAGAAATCTCATGGTTGAGAAGAGTGCATGGGAAGGTAAAAAAGGACCTTGTCATGTCACTATGCTGTTTGTCTGAGAAATGGATGACTGAGTCGGACCAGGGTAGCCTTACACCACGCTATAGCCAACAGCACAGAGAACCCCTTCCAGAGGAGGTAATTTCCAGCAAGATGATTTTCTCCAATGGAAGTGTCCATTTGTTCAGCTCGTTCAGCCTGGAGAATAAAATGGTCTTGGAGTCTGTCGTGGTTTAAGCCCAGCTGGCAACTAAGCACCACACAGACACTTGCTCACTCCCCACAGGTGGTATGGGGGAGAGAATCAGAAGAGTAAAAGTGAGAAAGCTCATGGGTTGAGGTAAAGACAGTTTACTAGGTAGAGCAAAAGCTGCGCAGGCAAGCAAAGCAAAACAAGGAATTCCTTCACTACTTCCCATTGCCAGGCAGGTGTTCAGCCATCTCCAGAAAAGCAGGGCTCCAAAGAAGACAAACGCTATAAATCTGAGTATCCCCCATTTCCTTCTCCTTCCCCCAGCTGGAATTGCTGAGTGTGACGTCATGTGGTATGGACTAACCCTTTGGTCGGTTGGGGTACGCACAGTGCCTATTTACTGGCGGGGCAGCCCGAGAAGCAGAAAAGGCCGTGATGCTTTGTAAGCCCTGCTCAGCAGTAACTAAAGCATCGGTGTGTTATCGACGTGGCTTTAATCACAAATCCAAAACATAGCTCCATAAGAAATTTAACTCCATCCCATCCAAAGCCAGTACAACAGGGTATCATGAATGATGCTCCAGTGTTACAGCCCTTGCCCTTCATCTTGCTAAAGACCATTCTGGGACTGCAGAGTCAGAGGAGCTTCGCCCTCAGCTCCAGAAAATTTATCAGAAAAGGGAGCTGAGAAACTTGATTTTATGCTGGCGCCTTTCTTTTTTTTAAATTACAGAGGGAGTCTGGCTTCTCATGTGTATCAGGTCTTTGGGCAAGAAAAGAACACTGAAATGCCTAAGAAATGAGATAAGGTATAATATTACCACACATCTAACAAAGAAGGAAAGAACGAAAGGAAGGAAGGAAGGAAGCAAGGAAGGAAAAAGCTTATGAAAAAGAGATCATCCTGCTATTTTCACTGACTATGGTGGCAGTCACAGGAGAAAGACAGCTACGTCACGGATGCCGAAAGAGAGTATACTGCAATAGTTTCCTCAGGGCATCCTTGAGCTCCTGGTTCCTCATGCTGTAGATGAGGGGGTTCACTGCTGGAGGCACCACCGAGTACAGAAATGACACCACGAGATTCAGGAATGAGAAGGAGATGGAGGGGGGCTTCACGTAGGCAACCATGGCAGTGCTGATAAACAGAGAGACCACAACGAGGTGAGGGAGGCACGTGGAAAAGCCTTTGTGCCGTCCCTGCTCAGAGGGGATCCTCAGCACAGCCCTGAAGATCTGCACATAGGAGAGCACAATGAAAACAAAACATGCAAAACTAAAAGAGGCATTGAACATGAGAAGCCCAACTTCCCTGAGGTAGTCTGAGTCTGAGCAGGAGATCTTGAGGATCTGGGGGACTTCACAGAAGAACTGGTCCAGGGCATTGCCTTGGCAGAGGGGTATTGAAAATGTATTGGCCGTGTGCAGCAGAGCACAGAGAAACCCACTGCCCCAGGCAGCTGCTGCCATGTGGACACAAGCTCTGCTGCCCAGGAGGGTCCCGTAGTGCAGGGGTTTGCAGATGGCAACGTAGCGGTCGTAGGCCATGACAGTGAGAAGATAATATTCTGATGATATCAAAAACAGAAACAGAAAGACCTGGGCAGCACATCCTGAGTAGGAGATGGTCCTCCTGTCCCACAGGGAATTGGCCATGGCTTTAGGGAGAGTGGTGGAGATGCAGCCCAGGTCAAGGAGGGAGAGGTTGAGGAGGAAGAAGTACATGGGGGTGTGGAGGTGGTGGTCGCAGGCTACGGCGGTAATGATGAGGCCGTTGCCCATGAGGGCAGCCAGGTAGATGCCCAGGAAGAGCCAGAAGTGCAAGAGTTGCAGCTCCCGTGTGTCTGCGAATGCCAGGAGGAGGAACTCGGTCATGGAGCTGCTGTTGGACATCTGATCCCTTTGTTTACTGCCAAAGGAGGAAAGCACACTCACAAGTTAGGACAGCGCTGAGGAAATCTCTTCCCATTTGTGCCCTTCAAAATCCAACCCCTTAAAAAGCACAGTGACTCACTCCTTTTTTTCAATAACTTCTTGCCTTTCGCTGCCTGGAGCTCTGGTTTATGCTGGCCAAGGGTGCCGTGAGGAGAGGAGCTCTGCCTGTGGGCTCCCAAGGAGTTATCCCTGCTCCACAGCAGGGGAGACCTGGGAAAAGGAATTACAGCCTCTGAAAGTCACTGTTCACCTCATCCATAATCCACTTCACCACATATTGCTGCACAAGAACCTCAAGGAAACTCCTGCATGTCCTAAAACTGTAGTGACATGAGCAGAGCCAGCTCGCTCCCAAGCCTTCCACACTGCATTGTCCAGAGACCCACAGGTTAGGGTGGGCTGAAAGGCTTTGCTCCCATGGACACAGCTGCATGGCAGTACCTGCAGTGTCGGGGTGTGAGCTGCCCATGAATCCCCCTTGTCCCCAGAGAGTCTGAAGGGAAGAGCAAGGGCAGCACGGGCAGGAGGGGAAGGTGGAGAAATGCCCCAATGCTCCTGCTAAGGGAGGACAGCGACACCAAGATGGCACTTGGAAGTTTCTCCTCCTCAAGGGTCAGGATGCTAAGCAGGCGACTCAGCCTGAGATCCCACTCCCTTGATGGCAGAGGCTCTACTGGGCAGGAGAGGGGACCAAGGGATTGCTCTGGGGAAGGCATCTGCCTGCAGCAGCTGTCCCTGCTGGAAACTGTCCCCACCTCTCCTCCCTGCCAGCGCTCACAGACCCCATCCCACCCGCTGTGTGCTCAGCTCTGCCCTGCAGACACCTCCTGGCAGCAGGGCACTGCCCAGGGCATCTCCGTGATGGCAGGTCCTACAGTGCAGGTCAGATCTATACTGAAGAGGACGCAAAGGTGATGTTTGAGCATTCTGCAGGCTGAGGTGGGTGAAGGGGCTTACACAAGGTTCTTTGAAGAGCTGTAGATGAAGCACTGTAATGCTGTACAAGTCTCCTACTCTGGGGCAAACCTTACACCATTTTCACCACCACCAGCACAGCAGGAAACTGAAAGCAAAGACCCTGGAAAGCACCTTCACTCCCAGGTAGCCCCTGCCTTGAGGTGCTTCTGGAAAAGTGCCCTGGGAAATGGGTTGAGGTGATCTGGAGCTGTGAGCAAACCTGACCCACGCAGCACCCTCTCGACAGCAGAAGGACCCTGCCCTGCCCTGACGTGGGTCTCTCCTTCCACCCACAGCTTATCCCCACAGTGCTGTGGGGAGCTCCCCGGGCAGGCTGAGTGCTGACCCTGGCAGGTGGAAGAGTCCCTGCTCCAGCACACAGTGCCCCGGGGTGCAGGGACCCTGCTTGGAAGGACAGCCCTGGGCACCCCTGGATGCACACCCGCACTCACACCCCTGCAGCCCTCCCTGGGAGAAGGCAGCTGTCATGCCCTGTCCCTCTGATGGTGCAGCAGAGAATCCCTGCTCTGGAGCATGTCCTCCTCCTCTACACTGAACCGACATCCCACAGGTTTTGGGCTATGACAGCTTTAGGAGTTCCCTGCAGGAACTGCAGCTGCATTGCTGTGCAGCCAGAGACTTACCGTGTCAAGGGCTGTGAAGATTTCTCCCCCAGTGAGCTCTCAGAGTCCTCCCACTCCCAGTTGCCTTTAACCTCTCTCTGCCTTGCTTGTCTCTTCTCAGTGCCCGTGGGCACTGCCGTTGCCCTGCCGTGCTTTGCAGAGGAGCTGCTCGTGGGCAGAGCTGTCTCTCTGCAACACTACCCACTTGCCATGAGCTCCCTCCATCCCAGGAGCCTGGCCCAGCTCAGCAGCAGAGGACCAGCCCAAGACATTTTAATGACCCCTCTGGTGGGTTTGGGGCTGAGTCCATGAACCTCAGACACTGAGAAGAAGTTGAAGAAACCTCTCAAGAAGGCAAAGTCAGATGTAAACTCCAGAGTTTCTCGGAGTGTTAATGGGTCCCACTGAGGATCGTTACCAACAAAGCCTCCCCAGGGGCTTGTTAACGCAGAAAACTGGAGGGAGTGATGACAGGTAGGTAAAGGCGATGTGAAGGTGACTCTGATGATGAGTAAATAATGATGTGTTACATTAAGCCAAATGGACAAGCCCTGAAAACAAGTCTCTGCGTAAGGAGATCCTGTCCTCACACATTGCTCAGGGCTTTTCCTGGGGCAGTGTGATGTGGGGATGTGCAATGCCAAGTGCAAGACTATGGCATGACCCTTCTGGTTGGGGCAAGGAGGTAATGAGGTCATCCTGAATAAGGTTAAGGTGTCTTCTGGTAGACCTTGGTTGCTGAGACAATACCCATAGTCATGGTGACGAAGAGGTCATCTCTGTTGGCAGCTTTCAGCCTGTCCACTGTCTTCAGCCATCTACAGCACAGGCTGCCCTGTCGTGCCCCACCCCTGCGCCTCTTCCTTTGAAGACTGTTGACACCCAATCCGCTTTTCAATTTCACCCCAATATCTCCCCACCCTTCCTGACATCTCCCCATCCTCCCTGGCTGTTCCTTGACAGACAAGGCCATGGGCTGGTTCAGACTCCCCCTGGGTGCCCTCTTGTACCAGTTTCAGGCTATTCCCTGAGCAGCCGTAGCCTCCCCGCCACCAGGCCAAAGAAGCCCGGGTCCCTCAGCCTGTCCACAAAGCACACGTGCACTAGGCCCTTAACTCCATCTTGGCAGACGTCCTCTGCATACTCTCCAGTTCTACACCTCTTCTCCAAAATGGGGAGCTGCACACTGGGACATGCATGGGTGTGTTGGGACACACCAGTGCTGAGTAGACGGGGATGTAACTCAAGTTGTCTGGGTGGCCACGCTCCTCCTAATGCAGCCCCATCTACAGCTGGCCTTGGTCATAGTGAGCATGAGCCACCGACTCGCTGGGCGTCCCTCATGGTGCCCAGGCCCTTCTCCTCAGGGTCTCTGCTCAGCACATCAGGTCCCAGCTGGCACTGCTGTATGGGGTTATTCTTTCCCCCAGGGCAGGACTGCCACTCCTTCTTGCAAAACTTCCAGGCGTTTCTGTCGGTCAAATCCCAGAGTTTCCCAAGGTCCCCCTGGGCTCAAGCTCCATTTGGTCAGCTCTTCATGTTTGGGTGCAGATGGCTCACCCTGATGGGGATGTCTCTCACAAGATGACAGCATGAGGTGTTGCAGGGCACTACAGACAGTAAAAGGACATATGAGTTTAGTTGCTGACCCATGTAGGAATTACCATGGCAACTGTCTCTGAAACACCGAAGGAGGGTACAAAGCCAGTGAACCTGGGACTTGGGGAGAAAAGGTAAATGAGGACTGGGCTGTTCGTGGGTTAGGCTATGTTAGTGGAAATGTATACCTATATAGACACTCAGACAATACGGATCCCTCCAGGAGCTGGTCTTAGATCCACCCTCTTACCAGGAGCTGGCCCCAGGATCCCCTCATACCCCCAGTTCCCCCACGCACACACACACACAAATGTCTCCCTCCAGCACAGAATCACAGAACCATTGAGGCTGGAGGGCAGACAGCTTCCACCTTCCCTGTGCTTCCTTTCACGCTTGGTTTGAGGCAGGAGCTCCTTTCTCAGCCATGCCAGTCTCCTGCCAGCTTTGTGTGACTTTCTGCACGTCCAGGTGGACCATTCTTGATGTTGAAGAGGAAATCTTTGACCATCAAACAGGTCTCCGTACCCCTCTGCTCTGCAGGGCTGTATCCCATTGGATTCTTCCAAGCAGGTCCCTCAGCAGGCCAGAGCCTGCTCTCCTGAAATCCTGCTCTTTGCTGCCTTCGCTTCTCTCAGGAGCCTCAACTCGACCTTCTCATTCCTGACTTTTAGAGCCCTGACCAGCTCTTCCTTGGTGGTAAGTAGGAAGTCCTACAAGATACCTCATCTCACTGCCTCCTCAGTCACCCTGGTCACAAAGATCTCATCAAGGAGCTCCAGAAAGGTCCTGGGTGGGGTGTACCTCGCTATGGGTCCCCTTTCAGCAGGTATTCAGGTAGCCAAGTCCCCCATAAGTCCCACTGCAGTGGCTGGCACCCCATCCGTACAAAGAGCAGAGCACCTCCTCATCCCACAGGGTTTTGGGAAATGGAGTTTTTCCCTGCTTGTGGTTCTTTCCTAGACATCCCATGGAGAGTCTTGAACAATTCCCAAATGACCCCCAGAGGCGGAAACCCCCATCCTCAGTCGGCCAGGTCATCCTGGAAGGCTCTGCCATTGACTGTTACAGGGCATCTTGAGAAACAAGTGTTAAAAGTAAGAAAGAAAAATGTAGAGAAGATACTTTGTAACAACTGCACCCGGTACTTAGACATATTAGAGATAAAGACTGTCTCCACTGACTCTCTGCTTCCAAGACTTGGAAAAAAGATATTTTATCACTCGCACTCACTCCCCATATAATTGTCCTGTCTGGCCGGTAAAAAAGCCTAATGGACAGTGGTGGCTTACGATTGACTATAGCCAATTGAATGCCAATAGAGCACCTTTAACTGCTGCTGTACCAACTATTGCAGAGGTAGTGACCCAAATCCAGGGAGCATCTCACACATGGATGGCAACCCTAGATATAAAGGATGTGTTTTTAACAGTGGCAATGGTATTAACAATCCCAAAGAATCTCTATGCTTGGGAAGCAAAGGACTGTTCTGGGAAAATACACCGAATTAGTACCAGATGGGTGGTACCTACCTTTTAACTTAACTCTGTCGGTCAGAATACGACCGAGCATTCTCTTTTGTTTTTCCTTGCAGAAACATTGACAACAACAAATTACACCTGGAACCACGGTCTATCCTACATGGAGTTGGAGCGTCCTCAAGGCTTGCTAATAGCTCTAACAATCTGACTTGCTTTCATAGTATTGATGATAGTTTGGCAACTGAAAGTTTTAACCATGATGCTGGTAAAAAATAGTTTGAGTATTCTGTTGTTGACTAGCTGTGGATGGGGTTTTTCCTCAAACCTGATATTGCAATTGATCCGTGCTTTTGGGCACATACATAATGTCAGTCAAATAACTGCATGTTTGCCTCTACCCAAGTCGGCTGCTTCAGCTTTGGACTGGGGAATTTTAACCCTTGATGTGAATCGAACCTTCACAGCCATGACAAAAACTAGTGTGGGCAAGATGAAGTTTGGAAACATTACAATATATTCTCTTGGCTGGTCGTACGTTGGTCAAAAGGAGACCTGCTGGGAGGGTAAATATTCTCCTGCAACAATCAAAACCACATGTGACAAATTTCCCTGGGGAATGCACTTACCCAAAATATGGGACACACCCCAAACGGGTGACTGGCATTACATGCAGACCACTGACTGGTGCGTTGATTGGGATGGGACTATTGGACAATCAAATACCCTCATTGATGTATATACCAATTTTAAGATCTCCCGTTCAGTTAAACCAAAACACTATAATTGGAACTGTACTAAAGTTTACAATTGCAATAGCAAAAAGAGTGAAATTCAGAAATTGGGCCCGATAGCTCGAGCCCTTTGCCTGGGTTGTATTTGCCGTAACTATGCCACCTCTATCAATGACACCTGGTCACGCTTGACAGTTAATGATACCCATATAAATTGTAAGAAGCTGTCATTGCCTTCTATGGGATGCACTGTTTGGGTTAGTAGTGATGGAACATGGACTACTGATCTGCCAGTGGAAGGTCCACGACGTCAGCACACATTGGGATTGTTGACACTTTGTCCTCTCTGGCGAAAACAACCTCTTGTGCCACCCCTATGGGGGTGGATCAAATGGGAACCAGAAGACCCTTGGCAGCATCCGACCACAGGAATGGTAGTTGGATGGACTTTGGAGTCTATCTTTACACCCCAGATAACGGCTTTCCAGAATCGCATGATGCTGTATAACCTTACAGGACAAATTGAAGCATTGGCTAATGCGACTCGGGTTGGACTGGAGAAATTAAATGAACAACTGCAGGCAACGTCGAGAATGACATTGCAAAATAGACTAGCTTTGGATCTGCTATTGCTGCATGAAAATGGAGTATGCGGATATTTGGATTTAGCAAATGATACTTGTTGTGTTCATATACCAAATGTAACTAAAGATCTTGACGAACAACTAGATCACATAAAACGTGTGGCAAAGGCCAGCCGGGAATTGAGAGAAGGGATGGAAACAACCTGGTTGAATAAGCTGTTACATGGATTGGGATTTTCACTATCAGGACGGCTTGCTTCTTTATTGCAATCTGTGATTATTGTAGTTATTGTAATAATTGTTTTTTGTATGATACTGGCTTGTGCCCAACCTATGTTTACCCGGGTGTTAACTCATCAGGTGCGTATGATCTCTGACTGTACAGAATCAAAGGTGAGTCCTGGAGTGGAGGAAAAGAAGTCTAATGTGAGGGATACCCCCAAAAGCGATTTTATGCGAGTGTGATTTGGATTTCGATCCGAGTGACTATAGTCACGGGGTGGATAATGTGGAATTTGGATAATGAGGTGGGATTCCTGTGCACAGAGAACCGTTAAGACTGCCCTTGCTATCTCTTGTGCGACCCGGAGGAGTGGAGACTTGCCTGGCTAACACAGGGTGCAGATAAGGAGGGGGCCCTGTGGAGGCAGGACAGCCCTGCTTATGGTCAGCGAAGACAGTAAGATAACAGGAATGTGAGAGGTCCTTTGTTCTTCGAAAAAGCTTCGTGTCCGATAACTGACCTTTGCCTCATTACCTGTGAAATGCATATTACAACTCACACCCCTGCATATGCTAATGAAGATTATAGAGGTCATGCTAAACATATATGACTATAGCACTCGTCTCTCCACCCAAATCATGCTACACGTCACATATGGGGGGGAACCTCATAGTTTTGGGGATAAAAGACGGAGAAAATGATTATTAAGGTGGGAGAGAAGAACCTCAATACCTGACGGACCAGTCGACGGGCTGTGTTCTCCTCCTCCACCCCAGGCAGGGACGCCTCTCTGGGTAAGCGCTGTGCCTCTCACCCTCTGGGTGAAAGTTATCCCCAGGTTCTTGTATTACTATCAAGTCTGCTAGCAATATTAACCTTAATTAGTAGCACTATTATAGTTAGTGAATTTATCAACAGCAATCTCGAATCTGTTTCTGTCGCTTTCAATAAAATAACTAATTTCGATTTTTGTGCATCTGCTCAGTGAAAGTCCTTTTGTTGGGGCTCTGATAAATGGGTCAGTGAAAGTCCTGGGACTCTGACAGACAAATTTCGAAACTACATTCCTTTTAACGTGACAGTAAAAATTGGTGTCATGGGCAGGATTGCCATGGATAAACTGCTACAAAAATACAAATGTGCGCCGTCCCATTGGGGACTAGAGTGGGCCCAGAAATTCTGGAAAAATGAAAATAAAATAATAGAGCGAATTCAACAGTGCAGGAGTGAACAGAAGGTTAAAGATGGTAAGGGTAAAGGAATTGTTTGTGCTATTTTAGGAGCTTGTTTATTACTTGTTTATTACTGCATTCCTTTTAACGCAACAGGTGTCCCTGTCCAAGTTGTGGTAGCAGGGGGGCTGCAGGGCTGGCCTCTGTGAGAAGAGACCAGGGGCTGCCTCCGTCCCAGACAGAGCTGGTTCCAGCCATCTCTAAGGCAGACCCACCGCTGGCCAAAACTGAGCCCGTCAATGAAGCTGGTGGAACCTCTGTGAAAGTGTATTTAAGAAAGGACACAACAGCCAGAGTGGGAGAGGAGTGAGGGAAAAAAAGTGTGAGAACCAGCGCTGCAAACACCAAGGCTGGTGAAGAAGGAGGGAGAAGAGGTGCTCCAGGTGCCAGAGCAGATAGTCTCCTGTAGCCCCTGGAGAAGACCACAGTGGAGAAGGTCAGCCCTGCAGCCTCTGGAGGACCCAACACTGGAGATGTTGGCTATTTCCTGGAAGAATGGTGGCTTGAGGAGAGCCCATGCTGGAGCAGGTTTGTCTCAAAGGACTGTAGCGGTAAGAGGGACCCCATGGGAGAAGTGTCAGAAGGAAGGAGACGCAGAGAGGAATGGTTACGGACTGACTGCAACCCCCACTCCCCATCCCCCTGCACTGCTCAGGAAGGAGGAGGTAGAAGAGTTGGGAACGAAGGAACTAAGTTGAGCCAGGGAGAAAAGGGTGGGAGGACACCTTCCGTGGGGAAGGAGACAAGGTCTTCCACCAGCCCCACGCTTCTTCCACCCTCAGCCTTTACAACTGCACATGCCCCATCTGCCTACTTGCCTTTGCCACTGTCGCGGTTGTGCAAGGCCCTCAGACATCTTGGCACACCCAGTGTAAGCTGGCCTCCACCAAACCTGGAGCCCACCTGGCCTTGGAGGCAGCGAGAGGCCAGGTCCCCTCTGCCTGGGGCTGGGCACAGCTTTTCCCTGGGAAGCCTCCTGAGGAGCGCTCCTCCTGTGTGTCAGCCTGTGGCCTGGCATGGGTGGCAGAGGGAGAAGGGCTGCTGGGGCAGGGCTGAAGTAGCTCAGCTGGGAGAGCGTTAGACTGAAGATCTAAAGGTCCCTGGTTCAACCCTGGGCTTCAGCAATGATTTTGTCCCTTAGATTTTGGCAGAGCCCATCCGCCTTCTTCCAGCCTGCCCCAGCCCTGCTTGCTCCTTCACCTCTTGCCAGAGCACAGTCCCTGCTCTGCAGCTGCAGATCTGCAGCTTAGAAGGAGCCTTCCTCCAGCAGCACAAGTCCCCAGCCTCCCCCTGGGCAGGACTCTCCAGTCAGTGCACCTTTGGGGTGGTCTCCTGCTGTCCCTACTTCCTTGCTCCAAAGTGACCGGGATGTCTCCTCTGCGGGGTCTCTGCAATGACCCTGTCTCTCTCCTCTTTGCCATTCTCGATGCTGCACTGACTGCTCCCCTCCTCACACACCTTCACCTGCTCCTCAGTTCCCAGACCAGAGGCCGCCATCCCCTGAGACCCAGGGAGAGGCACTCCCTGGAGCTGAGGCCTGAAAGGCAGCATCCTCCCTCCAGGTGTCTGTCGCAGTGAGACCTCTGATGTGCCCAGGACAGTTGACAAAGCCGTGCTGAGGATCATCCACTGTAGTGCCTGGGCACCAGTGTTGTTTAGTCACGCGCTGTCCTGGGCAGAGTTTCTTGGCCCCCGTTGCCCCCTGCCGCAATGATCGGTGAAATACATATGTGCTCCTCTCTGGGCATCAGCTGGGACATACACAGCACAGGGGGATCCCTCTGGGGCCCCACATGAACATCCCTCTGCATCAGTTCCTTCCTGCTGCAAGGGCACAAGTCGGGACAGAAATGCCAGCAGTGGCTGCCTGGAGTCCTGCACAGAAGGTCACCAACGGTCACAGTGTCTTCATAACAGCCCCAGCTCAAACACTGGATGTCACTTTACCTCTCCACATTTACTTTCCTCTGCACATCCTGACATCGCACATGTGTCTGTGTTTTCCATCCCCTCAGCACCAGACCCAGGGCCCACAGCACAAGTGTCTCAGTTTTTCCCCCATTGCTTATCCCAACCTGCTCACCCACTAGACTGCACTGTCCAGCCCAGCTGCAGACCCTCAGAGCCATCAGTCCCTGCCCAGAGGAAGAAAGACCTGCTCATGAGCTCCAACAAGATGTTGGGGTCCCCTCTTGCAACCTCTTGCTGCTATGGAACCCTGCTCGACCATTAGGAACACAGTGATGATGGCAACACAGCACATCCCCCTCTGTCTCCAGTCTCAGCCTCTCCCAGGTCAGCCAGTCAGGCCAAGGAATGGCACCTCCTGGACTATAGTTCCAAAGCAATGGGCATGTCCTAGACCCCTGCAGCTCTGATGTCTCAGCCAGTTCCCCAGGGATTCTCCTTCAGAGAAGTTTGGCTTTTGTCCTGACTGAGCACAAGTGAAGGAGGGAGAAGGAGAGACCATCTGTCCAAGCAAGGTTACTGTCTTGCCAGCTTTGAGCACGAGCTTGAAAATGCTTGGCCACAGGGAAGGTGTCTGCAGAGCTATCACTGCTCCCAAAGTCCTTCGAGGTTGTTCTTGAGCTTTGGGGCCATGTGTGCAAAGCGGAACAGATGAGTAGTCCATCCCCCTCACTCCACTCAACCACTCCAGAAGTTCACAGTGACTGTGCTCTGGTTTGGATTCCCCCAAACCCTCTCTGCCAGGCAGGGCCTCCGTGGGGAAAATTCTATGGCATTGGGCAAGACAATGGTCCCAGCTGTAGCACCGTGAGGACACCATCCCTGCGTGTGCTCAATCCATCGACCTCTCAGTTAACAGCTGAACATGCGCACCCACCCTGCCCCAGAGACCCCAGCCAGGGCTGTCCCAGGGCACGGCTTTGCCCTCAGGACAGTGCTCAGTGCTGCAGGAATGGGAAGGTCCCTGAGCCCAACCCACACCCGCAGCCCCAGGGAGATGGAAGCTTGCCCTTCACCCCATCTCCAGGGGTGCTGGGGGGCAGAGGGGTGCAGGGGAGGCCCGGTGCCTGCATGAGGGGGGTGTGAGATTTCTGCCCCCATGTCCCCCTTCCGCATGCCCTGGGGTGCCATCAGAGTGTGGGGGCACCTCATCCCAGGGAGGGTCTTTCCCTCACCCTGTTGTTCTGCTCCTGATGTGGAGTTGGGGACAGTTGTGACACAGAGGGTTGTTTCTGTGGGTGGCAGAGGGGGCTCAGGGTAGGCCAGAGGGTGGGAGCGGTGCCTGCAGCAAGAGCCGCCTTCTGCCCCATCACCCTGCAGAGATGTTGAAGGGGCCGTGCTCGGCAGTGCATCCCTGTGCCAGGATCAGGCCCCAGTGGGGAGGCAATCCGGACTTCCCCCATCTCAGGAGGGTTCAAATGCTGTTTTCTGCTGAGGGTCCCTGGGCACCCACGGGACAAGAGGGCTGTGCTTGTCATAGCTATGTCATGGGAGGAGAGTTTTCTGCCTCCTCGCAGGAGTCAAGGGGGTGTAGGTCAGTGGAAGAGCACCCACTTCCCATGCAAGAGGTTCCGGGTTCCATCTTCAGGGGTGTTTTTGCTCTGACTCACCAGGCTCGCTGGGCGAGGGCTGGAGCTGGGGCTCTGCTCCTCTCCAGGTGCTGTGGGCCTGCCCTGCCCTCCCAGGGCCTGGTCATGGGGTAAGGAGGGCTGTGTGTGCTGCCTCTGCTGAGCCCCCTCCCAGAGGAGAGGCAGGCAGCTGTGCTGGACCTGAGTGCAGGTCACTGCCCTGCACCACAGACCCACCCCACACACCAGCCAGGGTCCCTGCTTGGCAGCACAGCCCCTGTGGGAAGGTGAGGGGTGGCCCTCAGGGAGGGGATAGACATCAGCAGCACCCTGGGTGCTGGCAATCCTTCCTGGCTGCACTCAGAGATGGGATGTGAGGGTGCTGGTCCAGCCCAGGTGTCCTTTGGCACCAGGGCCACACTTCCCCCGTGGCTTTCCAGAGGGACGGGTGTGAGATTGTCCTGTCTCCAGGTGGAGATCCCATACCACGTGGGAAGCAGCCGTCGGTGCCAGAGGGTCAGGGTGTCTGAGCTGAAGAGTGACATTTCTTACCCTGACCCTGTCTCCAGGTCCTTTTCCCTCTGCCATCACCCCCTGCTTGAGCAGAGCCTCAGCTCAGGGAACCCGGAGCTCCCGAGGTCAGGCACAGCCCTGCAGAGGTGGGACTGGTGGGGCCGGTGCCCACCTCTTGTTCCTGGGGGGTTTGGTGTCGCCATCCACCCCATGCTGGTGGGAACAGGGAGGCACAAGCCAGTGCACAGCCTTGCACAGACCGGGAGGGCAAGGACATGGTGCCTCGGCTGCTTCCCTGGCAAAACCGCCTGCAACCAAAATGGGGTGTGAGCCATGGTGTTTCTCTGCAGGGTGCCCAGGCCCAGGAACGGTGGGCCCAGATTCTGAGAAATAATGTACAAAAGTGAAGCAAAGAAGAAGGGGTGTGGGGATATCTTCTGAACATGATGGTGGGTGCCAGTATGGGCACTGACCTGCGAACTCAAGCCACCCCAGGTGGGTACTGTGGAGAAGAGCCCAGCGCCTGTCCCATGCCACCTCCCTGCCGTCTCTGCCCTCCCGCAAGTGTAAGGTTTCTCCCTTACTCTGGCACCTGGCAGAGGTTTGCCTCCTCCTTGGGGAGATGAGCCACCGGCCCTCAGTGTGTGTGAGGTGGCAGCACATCTGAGCAGAAAGAACCCATTCCATGACATTTTGGGGCCTGAACGGTCTGGCCCTGCAGGCTGGGTCCATTCCCTGGAGCAATGCAGGATTATCACCATGCCCCAGACCTGTGCTTGCTCCTGCAACCCCCAAGAACCCACCCAATGTCTGTGGTGGTGAGACCTCAACCCTCTGCACTGCTGCCCCACGCTGGGCAGAGTACGGCTGTGGAAAGCCCATGGGAGAACAGCTTTGCCAGGGCGAAACCCCCAAGGTGGTGGATGACATACATGGGGACTGCAAACACAGCCTCCATCCCCTGGGAAACTCCCACTGGGGCAGGCTCCAGCCCTGCATCTCCACAGGGAGAGAAGGGCCCATGGCTGGGGATGGAGGGGCTGGCTCTGGGGCCAGGGGTTGCCAGCAGGAAAACTCTAGGGACCACTGTGGGAGGTGATGCATGGGCTGTGATCCCCCCTGGGGCTGGCTCGGGTGTTCAAGGCACCACAGCCACCTTAGGACTCCCTTCTGTGGGTCTACAGCTCACCCCAATATGGCAGCTCTGTCATGATCTCTGTGCTGTGGCACCAGTGTGGCTCAGGCAGGGCCAGGGGAAAGAGCAACTGGGGAACCCCAGGGTGAGGAAGTGGGTGCTCCCGCTGGGGTGAATTATGGGACCTTGCAGAGAGCCATTTTTGCTGGAAACTGTGGCTGCGAGGCTGAAATATCTCTATCAGTAGGAATATTCACAAGGGACCATGAGCTCTCACAGCCCCACAGCCTGACCGCAAGCCCACTGTCCCCAAGACGTGCCCCTTCCCCACTGCCATGTCTTGGTGCTCTGCTCCCCCCAGTCAGCCTCAGGGAGACACCCCGACACCTGGGCAGGCAAGCGCCAGCTCTGGCTCTAACCCCAAAGGCTTTTAATAAGAACACACATGAAGGAATCATGTAAAAGCAGGGGAATAAAAATGGAGGACATGGCCGGCTGTTTCTGCTGCCCGTGGAAAAGGGAGACAGTTCCCTGGTGCTCACGGCTCTCCCAGCTGCACAGACCTCTCCTCCCTCCCGGCTGCACCCAGCTGCACGGCAGGGACGGGCTCTCCTGGCCCGCGGCTCAGGGACTGCTGTGCACTGAGCTCTGCTGTCACAGCCTTTGTGTCCTCAGGGGGATGTGCCAGAGACACCTCTTCAGCATCGTCATAGCCCGTGCTCTCTGGGGACAGGCACCAGGCATCTCCCTCAGCTCCAGGGGCCCCAGCACTTCTCGGGGAGTGCAGGTTTGTCCCTGCAAGCAGCAAGGCAGGCCATTGCATGTTCATCCCATGGGCTGCCCCTCCTCATCAGTACATCACCTTCCTCCCTTCTCCTCAGCAGTCCTGAGATGTTCAGCTCCCTCTCCCACCCATGGTCCCCCCAGGCAAAACTCGAATGGACAGGTTCCCCCGTCCCAGGAGGTTGACCTTTCAGTATGACAGCGATTCATCTGGCACCAGGGATGGCACCCCAGGAACCGGCAGCACTATCTTTCCCTCTTACCTCCAGGTGCACCCCTGGGCCCTTCTCCCTCCTCTGGTGCCCTGGGCATTTCCCAGCCTTCCTGCCCAGGGGCAGGATCCTCCCCAGGGTCAGAAGCCTCCCTGGCATCATCGTAGCCATCCACTGGGTCACCTCCAGCCAGGACAGGGATGTCTGAAAGGAGAGGGGAGCTGGTGACAGTGAGAAGATACGTCCTGCAGAGCAATGACAGGAGGATGCACAGGGACATGGGGCTCAGGCACTGGTGTTGGCAGCACCACAGAAGACTCCCCATGTCCTCCCCAACTCTGACGGTGACACTCAGTGACACTGCTGTCCCCCTCACGTCTGCAGGGAGGAGAGATCCACCCCTTCTGGCCCCCTGTTACCTGGTGCTGACCCTGGACCATCCTCCTCCTTGCTGTCCCCAGGGTAGGGCTGCAGCTTGGTCAGGGACCTCTCTGAATAGGAGCCTGGCGAGAGGTGCAGCGGGTGTGATGGGAGTGCGCTCTGCTGACCCAGCTCATGGTCAGTGCTGCTGGGGACGGGGGACCCACAGAGCCAGGGCTGAGTGGGGAGGAGGGCTCAGGACTCACCCTGCTCCCCTGGGACAAACCCTGTCTCAAAGGGGCTCCCAGACATGCCCTGGGACAGCCCCTTCCCTCAGCCCTCAGGATGCAGGGGCAGGCAGTGAGGGGCTGTCCCCAGCTGGGACGGGCAGAGCTGGTGGGGAGGAAGCTTCTGGCCTGGGCCAAGGACCTGGCTGCTCTCCCCACAGCCCCCACAGCCCCAGCGCTGCAGGGACTGTGGGTCAGGGGGCTGCAGGGGGTCATCCCTGGGTGAGGAAGTGGGGAAAGAGCCCTGCACATGTGCCCTCCAGGAGGGACGCACACCCACCTGAGCCGCTGAACCTTGCCTGCTTCTCCAAAGCTGGGCTGTAACCAATCTCCTCATAGACGGCCTCAGGGAAGGGCTCCCAAGCTCTCTCGGAGCCTGCAGACAGAGGCAGGGCTGGCCCAGCGACACACAGGGAGGGGATGGGATCCCGCTCTGCTCCCCCAGCCCTGTTCCCCTGGGCCACCCCAGGGCTGTCGCCACAGCATATCCCCGCTGCACTGTCCAGTCCCCACTGCCACTTCTTCAGTGAGGGCAATGTCCCCATGGAGATGGTCTGGGACAGCGACACCCTCCCACCATCCCCTCAGAGATAGCCCTTGTGCCCCTCTGGCCTCTGGGTCAGGTCCGTGGTGCTGAGCTTGGAGCAGCTCCACCTTTCCTCTCCCCCTGGACCTGCCTCCTCTCTGCCCCATGGATCCATAGCACGGCCTATGCCCTGAGGAGAAGAGGTCAGGGTTGGATGGAGGAACAGCCCAGGGGCCTGAAACCATGGGGATGGACCCTGCTGCCCCACGTTCCTCCTGGCATCTCCCCTGACACAGAGCCCCCTCCAGAGATGCCCAGAGCACTTCTGGTGGCATGTCCTCCTCTGTTTCCCCTCTGTTCCCATCTCCCCCAGCCCAGCTCTGCCATTTCTCTCTTCACCCCATCCCTGGCTCCTCCCGCGTCTGCACTCTCTCTACGACGCCTTGCTGCCGACGGCCCATGGCCAGCCCATCAATGGGACATTGGGACAGCAGGCAGCACACTCTCTCCTCCCCGCAGCTTTACCTGTACCACTCACTGACACCCCACAGCACCCCTGGCCCTGCCAGGAGGCATCTTCCCCTGGGACCGTGGGGAAAGGACCCACCTCTGCGCCCAGCCCTGGCGCTTCGCACTTGCCCTGCCAGGAGGGCCAGGAGCAGGCAGAGAAGGGCTCCCAGGATGATGCAGATGATGACGGGCAATGAGACACTCCTGCTGCCGGTCGGACGGCCCCACGTGGGATCTGCGTGGGCAGGAACACAGAAAGGGCAGCACCAGGCTCGGGAGAGGTGGGGGGCCGGGGCACCCCAGTACTGACCCCCATTACAGCGGGGGTAGGGAACCCCAGGGGTGAGTGATGGCAAAGCTCCCACCCTGATGGGAAAATGAGAGCCCTCCCCAACCCCCTCCACTGCTACCCAGTGCCTCCTCTCGGGAGCTTCACACCCCAGCAAGGATCCCCTTCCCTCTGGCTCTGGGCCACAGCCTGCGCCCGACAAGTAGCAGCGCTGGCAGGGAGGACAGGTTACCTGCTCGGGGGGTTGGTGCTGCCATCATGGGTGCAGCTGCAGAGGAGGGGAAAGAGAGCTGGGCTGAGAGGGTGGGTCTGAGGTTACCAGGGACCCTCCACTGTGACACACTGTGTGTGCATGAGTGTGTGTGTGTATGCATGCATGTGCGTGCAGACATCCCTGACATATTCCTCCCAAACTGCCTCTCCTGCGGGGCTGCTCAGGGTGGCTGGGACAGAGCCCAGGGCCCTGCTCTGGGCTGTGGGCAGGATGGCACAACCAGCCTGGGAGATGTCCCGGGGGGCTGCAGAGCCCTGTGGGCAGAAGGTGGAGGACATCCAGACCCACAGAAGCTGCTGCCCACTTGGGAACAGGCTGCCATAATCTGCAGGGATGGCTTTGTTCTCAGGATCTCTGGGCCATGATGGGACCCAGCAGGGAAAACACCTGCCCCAGATCCTTGCCAATACCCCTGTGAGGTGTCTCAGGTGGGCTTCAGTCCCATTACAGTGGCATGAGTCTCTAGACAGGGCCGGTGCCTCTCCCAAAATGCCCTCCTCCAGGAAGAGACTCAGCAAATCCACAGTTGAGGTGACGACAGAGAACATGGGCGTCCAAGAGATCCCAGCGGGAGGCACAGAGGGTGCCCCAGGTCCCCAGCACCTGAACCTCCACCCTCCCCTCACACACCGTGCTGCCGTTCACCAGCCTGAACCCTGTGTACTCTGGGAAACACAGAAAGATGAGAAAGGGTGCATTAGTGCTCTGGCACCCTCCGTAGCTGGAGGAGAGGCCAGAGGCACAGCCTTCCTTTCTGCTCCTTCTGCACTCTTTTAGGGCTGCACACAACCACATCACCCCTTCTGTCACCACACCCAGCACAGCACAGCCCCTGTCCTGCTCCCCCATCCCCAGCTCACACTCAGTGTTCAACACCCCACCCTGAGTCCTTACGTGTGCAGGTGACACCGGCATCGTTTGTGTGGGTGCAGGGCTGGTCCCTGGGGGACCCCCTGGGGCAGGAGGCGAGAAGGGGTTCATTCCCCTCACACTGCAGCTCTCTGTCGCAGATGGGACCCACACAATGACCGGCAATGACCCCAGCAGCTCCCAGGGGCTGCTCATGACCTCTGATTTCTTTCTCCTGTGTTAATTGTAGTAATAGGTACCTGCTCTGCTTCCTACCACTTCCCTAGAGGCTTCATCCTGTCCTCTCTGACCCTTTCCCAAATGCTTTGAACGCTGCATCAGATCTGGCCTCCCTGACAGCATCTCAGCAATCAAAGGGGTCTCCTGAGTGCAGGGCCTGAAGGCTGGGCTGTCCTTAAAAAGCTGCTACCAAGAACAAGCCCAAGGAATTAGACTTTAAAGAGGTCTTTTCTCATTCTTTTCTCCCTGTTTTGGGGGCAATAAGCTTGCGGCAGCTCTGAGATCTATTAGACAGCAAGTGGTGCTTTTAAAGACTCTATTCCTGGTGTCCAGTGGGGTCATTGCAGGGCTCTTTGCCTGCAGCCACCTTGGAGATGAGGTGGGGTGTGGGCATGTAACTGACAGAGAGCTCTAGAAACTAGAGAGTCCGAATGGAAGAGCAAGGGAAGCACAGACAGGAGGGGAAGGAGGAGTGCTGCAACGACCCCAGCAGCTCCCAGTGGGTGCAGATGGCACAAACACAGCAGGGACACCCTGCTGCTCCTCAGACTTCAGCACAGCACTTGGGGGTTTGCTTCTCTCCCAAACCCCCAGCCGCAGGAACTGTTCAGACAAACTGCTGCTGCCCTGGAGACCCTGGGCGGCCCAGGACTGGCCCCAGGCACTGCAGCACCCGGAGCACTTGAGCCCAAGGAGAGGGGCCCCGGAGCTGTTGGCTGCTGCAGCCTGCTCTGCCAGCTGAGCTCAGGGCCAGGCTGCGGAACCCCTTGGAGCCGCCAGAAATGCACCTCATTCCCAGGTGGTTCTTGGGCTGTTGGGGAACTGCTGTTATATGGGACATCGCTCAGGGCACAGATGCAGTGTGAGCGTACCTGTGGTTGCTGTCGCCACCAGCCCCCAGCTCCAGCACCTACCCGGGGAGGGCTCCTCAGCCAGGGCCAGAGGGCACTGCCAGGCGTGCACAGCCCTGGCCAATGGCTGGGCAGAGGGCAGGAGAGTGGGCAGAGGAGCAGCTCTGGACTGATACAAGCTCCCAGTGCAAGGACTGGCACCAAGGAGAGCCAGAAAGTGCTGGCAAATGCCCTGTGGCACAGGGCAGCCAGGGGCTGTAGGCAGGAGAGCCTGGGCAGCAGGTCAGCACTGCCTGCACAGGGCTGTTTCCCTGGGGGCTGGCTCTCCTGGGCTGACCCTGGAAGAGGAATGAGGTAGCTACAGGCCACGCTGCTCTGCTGCCCAAGCCCAGTGCTTCTCTCCTCTGAGCAGCCCCTCTGCTTTGGGGGACTCATGCTGGCCAGGGAACACAACCCAGAATTCCCCGGCCACCTTGGGCCCTTCCCTGGGGCTGTGGGTGGCCGTGTGAGTGGCTCTCGATGCCTCTGCCATGGGGGGACCTACTCCTCGGTGCTGCCAGATTGCTCCTGTGTGAACGGGAGGAGAAAGCTGGGAACCAACAGAGACTGCGGGGCAGGGCGGGCATTCATCTCCCAGCCCCAGGCACCCATGGAGGGTGGGCTGAGCCACATCGGGGGTCAGGCAGTGGTGGGTTCCCACTGGAGTGTCCTCAGGGACTGGGGAAACCAGCAACGACAGTCCCAGCTCTGCAGTGTGACCGGCCCCACCAGGCCCTTCTCCAGTACACCCTTGTTTCCCTGAGGGCACAGCCAGGTCCCTTCCCCCATCCCAGTCACAGAGGTGGGGAACGGGCTGGCCCCTTACCTGAACACCTCACTCCAGCGTCCCAACTGTGATCACAGTAGTGTTGACCCCATCCGTTGTGCGTACAGTCAGAGAGGGCAGACTCGGTGCCACGACATTGAACATCATCCATCCAAATGGGGCCAGATCCTGGCCCAAAGTGTCCGTACTGAGGAGCTTCAAGAGCAGACCCACAGCCCAGCTGCTTACAAACCACTGCGGCATCGGCCATGTCCCAGTCGTAACCACACACAGTCCCCCACTGGCCCTGGTGTTGCACCTCCACTCTTCCAGCACAGCGTCCGCCACCATTTTCCAGCCTCACCTCCGCAGCCCCTTCAAACATTGACATGGGACCCGTCAGGAGAGTTCAGAGCCCCAAACTGTAGATCTGGAGCTCCACCCTGCCCAGGCTAAGTCACAGGGACCTGGGTGGAAGCCCTCCCTATTCTGGGCTGTCCCCAGGGCAGTGTGGTGGTCTCTTTTCTCCCCATGGGCTGCAAAGTGCTGGGGGTGCCCTTTGGCTGACCTGCTGTGCCATTCACCGCCTGTACAACCCTGTACAGCCCCATGCCCCCTGACCCACAGCTCCCTCTCCCACCCAGAGAGGCAGAGGGAAAGGCAGAAGTTTGATTGACTTGAGCACCTTCTGCCCCTCATCTCACTGGCACATGCCAAGAAACCCCATTCCCAGAGGTATCCCGATGAGCCCACTGGTGCCCGCTGGCCCTATCTGTGGGACAAGGAAGCCGGCACTTACCCCTGCACAGCTGCACCCACAGGAGCAGCCACAGCACCCGAGGGGACAGGAGTCCTTCTGTGCCCATCCTGAGCCCTGCTGTGCCCCACTCCCTCTCACGGCTGCCGGGGACTCAGGCAATGGCAGGGGACTATATCTCTGCAGATGCTGGCCCAGCTGCAGGAGGAGCCAATCGGAGCAGCAGCACCTTTTTAGACGTTATCGGGAGCTATCTCCCCTCCGACACGGCCCAGCCCTCCAATGAACTTCTCCAGCGCCGTTCATGACCATATATGAGGCACATATATGTCCCGCTGCGGGTGTCACGGTCCCTGTGGCGGGGGATCGTCACGGGACAAGCTGGGTGTGGAGGAGAAATGGGTCTGTCACCCCTTGAACCTTGCTGTGGGGACTGGGAGCAATGAGCATCTCCTATGCTGGGCTCATCCAAGAACCCAAGAGGCAAGCGCCTAGCGGCCCCCGAGATGTGGGAACCATGGAGCTGGGGCTGCACCGGGGTCTGTGTCGGGATGGGAAGGAAACAGCCCCTGCCCCTGCGACAGACCCCGCTGTGCTGGGAGCAGCAGCTGGGCAAGGTCCTTGGCCAGGGGAAGAGCTCCCTTCCAGGAGTGCTGGCTCGCCCGTCCCTCCCCAGAGAGCCCCACGGTGGCTCCCTCGCAGGAGCCAGAGCTGGGACATGTCCCTGCCCTGGCAGCAGACATGCAGCCCAGAGCCTCAGACATGTCCCTGACTCTCAGCCTGTCACCGAGGGGCCGTTATTCCCCACGGGCAGATCGGGAGCTGGAGCCTGCAGGTGCACAAACCACAGCCCACGTGGCCTCGCAGCGCTCGCCGCGCTCCCCCCGCAGCGCCCGGGGAAGGCAGTCTGTGGTTTCCTGCTGGCACCGTGCCCAGGCACATCCCCGCGGTGCCCCTGAGCCACCCCCACCCCGACTGCTCCAGCCAGGGCTGCGGGGGCTGCTCCTTCGGCCTCGCAGACACGGGGCCGGGCAGCTCCTGTTCCCCGTGATGCCCCTCTGATGCACACAGACGTTCTGCACCGAGACCCATGGCCATGAGGTGCCATCGGTGACGTGACATCACATCCCTCCTACTGACACTGCTGTGTACTGAGCAGTTATGGTGACGGTGACGTCACACCCTCCTACTTCTGCTGCTGTGAGCTCATGAGTTACAGTCACACATGTGTGTGCTGCGTTTGGGCTTCTGCTGATGACGGTTCTTCCCAAAAGCCGTATTTGGGTGGGGTCTAAGTATTATTTTGATGCCATCAGAATCTGCTCGCCTATGACTTTTCAGGGAACAAGTGACCTCAACCAGCCACTCACTCACTCCCCAGCAGGATGGTGGAGACAACTGGAAGGGCAAAAGTGAGAGAAAACCTCATGGGTCAAAATAATGACACCTTAATAAATGGTGAAAAATAAAAAGGGAAGGACACAGGGGATGGAGAAGCAATCCCTCACACCAGCAGACCAATGCCCAGGCAGTCTCTGAGCAAGGGCTACTTTGGAGAAACTCCCCTCCCACTTTTAGTGCTGAACAAGATGCCATATGGCATGGAATATCTCTTTGGCCCGTTCGGGTCACCTGTCCTGACTTTGTCCCCTCCCAACCTCTTGTCCACCCTCAGCCTCCTAACTGTGGGGTCAGAATGAGAAACAGAGGCGTCCTTGACACTATGCCAGCACTGATCAGCCATAGGTACAACATCAGGGTGTTATCAATGCTGTTTTAGCCACCAGCAGCTGCCTGGGGCAGTGGGTTTCTCCATGCTCTGCTGCACACTGCCAATACCTTTTCACTACCACTCTGCCATGGCAATGCCCTGGACCAGATCTTCTGTGAAATCCCCCAGATCCTCAAGCTCTCCTGCTCAGACTCAGACTGTCTCCAGGAAATTGGGGTCCTTGCTGCATGAGCTCTCTATTACCTCTTTACTTTGCCACATGTATAGCAGGGCTGATGGCATATATTGTTCCCTGTGGAAAGGAGTCTGGAGGGGTCAGGAGAGAAAGGACACTCTCCGTGTGCCCTGGGGAGGGCAGTGAATGGAGACTCAGAAGATGAAACACCCCCAAAGGTGAAGTTTTCCCAGAGTAAGGCACTAAATCCAGATACCCACAAACCATGACCCTGCAGTTCTGTGGAGCCAGTGAAACTGCAGCAGGCACAGGGAAGGGAGACGGCAGAGATGCGGGAGGTGCCCCAGGGAAGGGGCTCTCACGCTGTCCTGGGGAGCAGGGCTGGTGGGGAGGCAGAGGGGGACAGAGGCAGGCAGGGCTGGGCATCACTTGCAGCATGAATGCGGGAGAGACAGAGGGTGACTGGCCTGTGTCTCCTTGTGCCCTTGGGGCCAGCTCCAGCCCTGGGGCTGATGGGGAGGCTGAACAGCCTCAATGGCCCTGGAGCTGCTGTGCCCTTCAGAAGGGCTGGAGCTGTGGTGGGAGTGCCCAGAGCTCGGCAGCAGCCTGCAGCAGGAACTGCCATGGGGCCGGCCCAGACTGGGCTGCTCTGCTGCGGTGGTCTGGGGAGAGGGCAGGGGAGGTGGGGAGAGCCAGGGAGGGGCTGGGCTGGGCTGGAAGGTTTTGTTGGTGGAGGAAAACAGCGCTGCTAGCTGAGCTGTGTGAGTGTGCAGGGTGGGAGCACACAGCAGTGTGATCGCGGTGCACAGCCAGGCCTTTTGGAGAAGGATGCAAGATATCAAAGGCAGAAAAGAGAGGACCTGGTCTGTGCCATGGTCCCTGGACACCCTGAGGAAGCTGCCCCATGAACACTGGCCAAAACCAGCCCTGAACTCTGGCCATTTCCATCTCTGGCAGTACAAGCAGCTGTGGGCAGGGACTCTGCTGCACGGCAAACTCCATCTTCCTCCTGGGCTCATTACCTGCAGGGGCATGGCCAGCCCTGTGCAATCTCTCCTGACCCAGATGCTGCCAGACCCTGCAGCGAGGCTATTGCAAAACCCTACATGGGATTCCACTGGGGTTGGGCAGGGGCAGGCAGTGGTGAGAGGCTGCCACGGCTGGAGGAAGAAGCATGGATGGCTGCCATGGGGACTGTGCTGGGCAGAGATTTTCCCACCCCGAATGCACCCTGGTCCATGCAGTGCCTGCACCATGGGTCTGTGGGGCCATGTGGGGCAGCAGGACTTGGCCGGCCCAGCTGAGAAGGTCTTCCCTGCTCTGCCCACAGTCACCCTATGGGCACTGCCACAGTCCCTCTGTGCTGGGTGATGAGGTATCTCTGTGTGCCCTTCTCTGAGCTCAATGGGCACCCACAGTGTGTGTCATTGCCTGGAGCTGGTCGTTGTGGCCTCTCTGCATGATCCTGACCAGGCTGCCCTTGAAGATGGGCTGTGATGGTCCTCAGCCCACAGCATGTGCTGAGTGCCAGCCCGGGAATGCCCCCTGCAGATGAGCTCGCACTGTGCTGGGGGCATGGGCAAGCCCTGCAGGATGTTCTCACACCAGGATTCTTCTTGGTACAAAGGGGGACCATTACATCCTAAAGTAATTTCTGCTGGGTGGGAGCTGTGAGGGATGCAGAAAGGCTCACGGATAGAAAGATAATTTTAAAAAGGAAGAATAATGTATTGCACTCTAAAGACTTCGGTGCAGTGGGGCTGTATACAGGCACAACTCTGATACCCACCTCCACCACTGATATGAACAAAGAAGAAACCAGTTGCACGCTGGCACTCAGACTCGATGTGCCATAGCTCCTGCCTAAGTTGTTCTCCAAGCCTATTCTGAGCAGTGGGCCCACATTATTCTTTGCCTTCCGCTGGCTGCCAGCACACTTAATGAAGCCCTTCTTGCGACCCTCCGCATCACTCAAGCAGTGCCCAGCCTGGGGGAAGCTCTGCCCTGGGCATGAGGAGGGTGGAGGGACGAGGAGCAGGGAAAGCGGGAAGAAGACCGAGCAGCTCTGCAAAAGGCCAAGGGGGAACACATTGCTGAAGCTGGGGCTTCAGGGGGGTGCGACCCATGCCCTGAGCTGCACACAGGGGCACTGGGCAGCTGCTGCCTCTGGGGTTGGCCAGGCTACCAAATCGGGGCAGATGCCAGCTCGAGGGCAGGAGCGCTGGGATTTTCTTGGATTTCCAGTGCAAACGTGCCTGTGGGGAGGGCAAGTGGGCAGGCTCAGGCACAGGCAACTGCAATGGCACGGGGGGATAAGAAAGTGTGCTGGCTTCCTGCCATGGCTGATCACCTTTACCCATAAAAGCCTGGAGGGGTCTTGTGTTTTCACATGGTTCTCCTTGAAGATGAAGCAGTTGTCTGAGGCCCCTTTGTCCTCCAAGGCACTTTCCCATGAAATCCAGCTTAGGAGATCCTTGAACAAGACAAAAATTTCTATCGTGAACTCCAAGGCTCTGATGCTGGCATTTGCCTTGCACTCCTCTCTTGGGAATTTAGACCCCACCATCTGCTGTTCCCTGTAGCCACCTGATACCGACCCACTGTGGAAGAGCTCACATACCCATGGTTCCAAGTGCCCGTGGTTCTGTCTCAGATATTGGCTCCAGAAGGTCACGACAGGCCACCTCAAGCCTCTCATCGAGTTGGGCCCATTCCTGGAGGAAAAGAGAAGTGGCAGGATTTGACAGTCCTCTTCCCAGTGCTGAGGCAGGTGTGTATTCTCCACGTGTTTGTGCATGGTGGCAAAATTAGCTCTTTCTCTTAGTAGTATCCTCAACTGGATGAGAAGGAAGGAGAAGGTAGAAGTAAACTGAAGGAAAAGGTAGAAGTAAACTGAAGGAGTCTGCAGATGGTATGCACATATTCTGTACATTTCAATGAATGCAGGTCCTGTATGACCTGATTCCCAGTTCCTAAGTCAGTTGGGTATTTTTGAACATAGGTCTTTTTTCTGTTCCTTTCCACTGAAATGTTCACACTCACATGTTTGCTTTTGATTTCAGAGAAGAAACATTTAGTTTTAGTTCACAACAAAGCAACAAGAACAACAACCACCACCATTCTTCATGTTTCTGGAACAGACAGAAAAGTGTTCAGTTCTGCTTATATGGAAATTGCATCCTGCTTTTAATAAACAGGTTTGTTGTTTGACTGATTCCTTGGTAGGAGGAGAAGTACGTGGACACACTCTGCACTGACTTTGAGCTGATGAACTCTTTGACCTCATAGGTCCAATGTTAAATTGTTTCTTTAGTAGTAAAGAGGCGTAGGGCATATGGGCAGTATACTTAAATGGGATGCTTGTTTACTGGCAATTGTCTGATCTGCTCTTGGGTGGTTCCTGTGATCAGAGCAGTATTTTGATAAAATAATCGGGCCAGTCTGGAAGAGATCTGGATTCAGGTAACACTATTTGTCTTCAGAAAGACCTGCTGTGATCCTTCAGCAGGACAGCAGCACCCTGGACATTCAGGTGCTCATCTGTGCAAAAAAGGACTTTTCAGATTGCCTTTCTTGGGAAGACTGGCTCCTTGCAAGCATTTTTGCCAAGTAGGCAAGTTTTTATGGGCCCCACTGCCCTCTGCATCTGTCACACACATCCCCGTCAACCGGATGGATCATTCATCCTCTGGAACCAAAAGCTCGTAACGCTAATGATCCAGGCCATTTGCTAGCACACATTTCCTTCGTGTTGTCCTTTGTAGTAACACGAACTAGTCTTGGAAGAGTCAGTCTGTGCTCTACCTGTCGTGACAAGCTACTCAGCCCTTGCCACCGCCTGCCTTCAACCAAAAAATTTTGTCAGCACACACAACGTTCTTGTCAGGGTGGCTTCTGCATCCGTGCCCCTCTGCTGCCTGCTGGCAGGAGCTTGCTGCAAGTTTTGGAAAGCACCAAATGCTGCTTTTTGTTGCTGCTGTCACTGAACTTGATCCTGTAGTTGAAAAGGGAGGAGTGGTAGTGCCCATGTGAGGCACGTAGATCTAGGTCAACCTCACTGCTCGTTGTGAAGTTCCTGTGAGGTTCAGTGTGATTGAGGATTAGCTGGCTTAGTGTTACAGTGGTACTTCCCACCTTCATCATCACTTGCATTAAACTCGCATTTCTTTCTCTTACCTGTGCTGTCCCACCTCGACTCAAGTTGCTGTCGTGTTATAGGAACCATGACTCCTCATGAGCCATCTGCACACATGCCTTGAATGCTGACGTGCTGGAGCTTCAGTGCACAGGGCCCTTGAGACACTTGGGGATTGGGCCAGCAGAAACCTCCTCAAGTTTTAGAAGGAGAAGGGGCAGAGTGGGACAGGACTGGAGTCTGAGGAGAAGGCCCTGGGCATTATGAGGGATGCCATATGAGCCACTGGGAAAGGCTCACCATCAATACAGGCAGCTCCTGCATACGGAGCTGCATTGTAGCATGACCACCCAGACACGGGGAGTCATCATCCCCCTCGACCCAGCACTGGTGTGGCCACACCTGCAAGAGTCTGTGGGGCTTTCCATTCTGAAGAGTGGGAAGGAACAGGAGAGTGTCCAGAGGATGCCTGCAAAGGTGGGTTTAAGGGAGCATGAAGCACATGACTTGTGTGGAGAGGCTGAGGGACCTGGGCTTCCTTGCCCTGGTGATGTGGAGGCTCGTGCGCGAGTAAGAAAGTAGCCTGAAATTTGGAGTTTCAGGTGGTTTCAGGGTGTTTTCAGAGATGGTGGAGCTTTCCTCTGCAGTGGGAAACCACATGAGAAAGGAAAAGCATGACAAAGTGCAGCCTGGGAGGCTGAGGCTGGACAGGAAGAGAAAGAGATGTGCCTTGAAGGGTAGTGCTGTGGTGCCAGAGGTCACGCAGAGGGAGCCTGGATCAGCGCAATGCTTTGTGTTTCAAGGCACAGGCAGGGAGGAAGAAGAGATATCAGTAAAGGCAGGGAGATGCCACGGTGGGTGCAAGGTGAGGACCTAAGTTTGGTGTCCACAGCCTGCAGGTCTTTGTCCCCTTGGCTATGGCAGCTGGCTCTGCTACAAGGGCCTGAGAGCAGACATGTTAGTCTCATGGAACTGGGGCCTCCGTGCTTCCTTGCACCCCCCAGGGAGGCTGGGAGGTGTGGTACCTTCTCTCAGCATTGCCCACCCCACATCACACTGCTCCAGGAAGAGCCCTGAGCTCTTTGGTGAGGGACAGGATCCCCCTTCGCAGGGCTGACCACTTGCCATGATAAAATAGATCAAGTTTTACTCAGCATCAGATCCCCCTGCACAGTGCCTTTGCCTACCTGTCATCACAGCCTCCGATTTTCTACTCAAATAAATGCATGGGGAGGCTTGGTCTGTAATGGCCCTCAAAGGGGCCAATTAATGCTCCAAGACACTTTGGCTTTTGCTTCTGACTTTAACTCCTTGAGAGCTTCTTCAATCTCCTCTCAGTATCTGAGGCTCATGGACTCAGCACCAAATACCCCATGGGGCTCGTTAAAGTGCAGAAAGTCCTAATGAGGCACATCACTTCCATAAATTTCTTCAGGGTTTCCAGACTTGTACAGCTAATTGGAAAGGTCTCAGGAGTCTAATTAAAGTGGAATATTTCAATCAGAACTCAGTAAAAAAGCGGTTAGGTTCTTTTATTTTTTTACTTTTAAAGGGTTTTTAAATTATTGTTTCATTCTACAGAAGAAGTGATAGCAGCTTCTAGACTTGTACAGCTAATTGGAAAGGTCTCAGGAGTCTAATTAAAGTGGAAGATTTCAATCAGAACTCAATAAAAAAGCAAGTTTGGTTTTTTTTTTTTACTTTTAAAGTGTTTTAAAATTATTTTTAAATCTACAGAAGAAGTGATAGCAGCTTTCTCCAATTGATATTGATGTAGAAGGTTTCCTAAGGAGGTCTGGAGAGGTAGCAGCAGCCGTCTCCTCGAGGTCCCCCACTGTACGGGCACCTTTCCTCCCCACCTCCCCGGCCCCACCATTTCTCTCAGGGGCCGCCTGGCACTTGCATTCTTTTCCTACATCAGACTTCCACACTGAAGTCTGCAGCTGAGTGTTACAGCTCCTTTGCACCAATTCCCACTGGATTTACCCTGAGACTTGCCTGTAAATTGACAGAGGATTCTTATTAATTTTGAACAAACAGAAGTAAAGGGTGAAAAAAATAAATGAAAAGACCCAATGGACTCCTCAACTGTATGCCAGGTCCAAGCCTCCAATAAGGTCGACCTTCCTCAAGCACTGAACGACCATAAAAGAAATATGTTTGGCAGACAGATAAGAAATGATAAATATACACACAATTAGTGAGTTGGCTAAAGAGACAGTTTGGCAGATTCAATCAACTTTGCCTTATTCTTGGCCAAATTTCCATCCCAGAGCCTTGTCAACAACTCAGGTCTCTAGAGATCTCCCTGCCCATCCACCTGTGGTCACATCTACCTGGCTGCCTGTGCCTCCTCATCCCATGCCCACCTCTAGCAAATGAATTTGGGGTGCTTTGTGGGAACATTTTACAGTCAATGTTCAAAGCATTCCTGAGTTAGTACTGAGAAAGAAATGAACCTGTGTGGCATCAGGTGCTTGTTAACATCATCACACTTAGCAAAAGCCTTCCTAGAAGATGGTCTCTCCTGGAAGTCCCTCTGCAAGCATGCCGAAATTGAGATGCAAGACTAAACTCCTTACAGTTGCTGCACACTAACAAGCTCCCAGGGGAGAGTCAGTGAGCGCGGAGGGCCATGGCAGGAGTCAAGAGCCCTGGAGGTTTATTAGGGCCTGCCGAGGGCTGTGGATGATGAAGCTGCTTCAGGAAATTGAAGCGTGCCTCCCTGGGGGCTGATTAGAGCAGAAAATCAGAGGCAGGGATTTCAGGATGACAAAGAAAGGAGACGTCCTTTGTCAGGTAGCCCCTTGGATATGACCTGTCAAGCCAAGGGGCCCCGTGCTGATCCCTAGACCATCACAATGATGGTGCTTTTGGTCTTCAGCAGCTGAGGTTTCCCTCTGGTCTCAACAAGGACTGATACACGCAGAGTGCCTACCCACCCTTGCCCCTCAGATGTGGCACTGTGCAGCTCACCTTAAGCCTTTACCTGTACCCTAAGCCTAGTACCTAAGCTGGAGCTCTCATCTTTAGCCCTTCCCTCAACATGAATGCCAAAGCAGAAACACTCACCACATGCCTGCAGCCTAAACCCAAACCCAACTCCCTAGCCCGGTCACCAACTCAGAGAAACGTATTGGAGAGGCCAAGATTAGTGGGAGCCTGGGCTGCAGGGACCATACCCTGGTGGGATTCATGATCTGAAGGGATATATGCCAGGGGAAAAATGATAGTCAGGACCCTAAACCATGGGAAAGAAACATTCAGTTGTTTAAGTAACTGGTAAATGGGACCCATGCGCCCCTCATGAAGGTCAACAAGTCCAAGTGCAAGGCCCTGCACCTGGGTCGGGGCAAAGCCCAGTATCAATACAGACTCGTTGATGACTGGATTGAGAGCAACCTGTGGAGAAGGACTTGGGCACACTGGTGCGTGAAAAATTGGACATGAGCTGGCGATGTGCACTTGTAGCTCAGAAAGCCAATCATACCCTGGGCTGCATCAAAAGAAGCGTGGCCAGCAGGTAGAGGGAGGGGATTCTCCCTCTCTACTCCAATCTCATACTATTTCATCTGAAACACTGTGTCTGGTTCTAGGGGCCTCAGCACAATAAAGACATGGAGCTGTTGGAGCGGGTCAAGAGCAGCATCACAAAAAATGTTTTGAGGGCTGGAAGACCTCTCCTATGAAGAAAAGCTGCGAGCGTTAGAATTCACAGAATCACAGAATCACTAAGGTTGGAAAAGACCTGTAAGATCATCAAGTCCAACCATCACCCAACACCAACATACCCACTAAACCATGTCCCACAATGCCACGTCCACATGTTCCTTGAACACCTCCAGGGATGGTGGCTCCACCACTTCCCTGGGCAGCCTGTTCCAGTGTCTCACCACTCTCTCAGTAAAGACATTTTTCCTAATATCCAGCCTGAACCTCCCCTGCAGCAATTTGAGGCCATTTCCTCTGGTCGTGTCACTTGTCACTTGGGAGAAGAGACCAACACCCACCTCTCTGCAACCTCCTTTCAGGTAATTGTAGAGAGCGATAAGGTCTCCCCTCAGCCTCCTCTTCTCCAGACTGAACAACCCCAGTTCCCTCAGCCGCCCCTCATCAGACTTGTGTTCCAGACCCCTCACCAGCTTCGTTGCCCTTCTCTGGACACACTCCAGCACCTCAATGTCCTTCCTGTAATGAGGGGCCCAAAACTGAACACAGCATTCGAGGTGCGGCCTCACCAGAGCCGAGTACAGAGGCATGATCACCTCCCTACTCCTGCTGGCCACACTATTTCTGATACAGGCCAGGATGCCATTGGCCTTCTTGGCCACCTGGGCACACTGCTGGCTCATCTTCAGCCGGGTGTCGATCAACACCCCCAGGTCCTTTTCTGCGGGGGAGCTTTCCAGCCACTCTTCCCCAAGCCTCTAGCATTGCATGGGGTTGTTGTGGCCAAAGTAGGGAATTCGGCACTTGGCCTTGTTGAACCTCATACAATTGACCTCGGCCCATCAATCCAGCCTGCCCAGATCCCTCTGCAGAGCCTTCCAACCCTCGAGCAGATCAACACTCCCTCCCAACTTGGTGTCATCTGCAAACTTGCTGAGGGCACACTCAATCCCCTCATCCAGATCATTGATAAATATATTAAACAAGACCGTCTTCAAAACTGAGCCCTGGGGGACTCCGCTTGTGACCGGCCGCCAACTGGATTTCTCTCCTTTCACCACGACTCTCTGGGCTTGGCTGTCCAGCCAACTTTTTTCCCAGCGAAGAGTACACCTGTCTAAGCCATGAGCTGCCAGCTTCTCCTGGAGAATACTCTGGGAGACGGTGTCGAAGGCTTTGCTAAAGTCCAGGAATTGTTCAGCCTAAAGACAAAAAGGCTCCAAGGAGGCCTTCTTGCGGCTTTTCCATATATGAAGGAGGCTTATAAGACAGACAGAGAGATATTTTAGCAGGGCCAGTAATGAGAGGACAAGGGGCAACGGTTTTAAACTGAAAGAGGGTACATTTAGATTGGACATATGGAAGACATTTTTTACAATGAGAGTGGTGAGACACTGGAAAAGGTTGCCCAGAGAAGTTGTGGATGACCTATCACTGGCAGTGCTCAGGGTGAGGACATCATTGCAGAGGGCTTTGAGCAACCCGATCTAGTCAAAGATGTCCCTGAAAAGAAGGGATTGGACTAGGTGATCTTTAAAGTTCCCTTCAAACCCAAACCATTTTGTGAGACTATGATTGCAGATGTGGCCACACCAGTGCTGGGTCGAGGGGGACAATAACTCCCCTTGTCTGGGTGGCTACGGTCCTCCTAACACTGACCCGTATGCAGCTGGCCTTATTCATGCTGAGCCTTTCCCAGTGGCTCATAGGGCATCCCTCATAACGCCCAGGCCCTTCTGGTCAGAGTCCAGGCCGTCCAGTGCCAATTTGCCCCTTCACCCCTTCCCCTTGTAAAACTTGAGGAGGTTTCTGTTGGCCAAATCCCCAAGTGTCTCAAGGTCCCTGTGCACTGAAGCTCCAGCATGTCACTGTTTAAGGTACATATGCAGATGGCTCATGGTGAGTCATGGTTCCTCTAACAGGACAACAACTTCAGCAAATATAGGACAGTACAGGTAAGAAAAAGGGGTTACTAGTGTAATGGAAGGGGTGATGAATGGAAGTTCCACTGTAACAATCTCAGAAACACCATGGCAAGAACAAAGCATCAGAATGCAGGGCCAATGAGGACACCTTATACAGGCACAGGGCCTGGGAGACACCCGTATGCTGTCCCATTTGTCAATGACCTCCAGGTAAGGTGCAACTTTATAATCAATGGAGATGAAGTAAATACAGAGAATGGAGAAGGCAAAACTCACAAAAGGAGAGGTGGAAGTCAGTGGGGCCACGTAAGACAATGCCTGACAGCCAGGAGGTGTTGGCCAGCATGGCCAGGGCCCCACTGATCCATGGCCCAGCTGCCAGCTGCAGGCAGGATGTGGCCCTCCTCAGGGCTGCATAGAGCAGCAGTCTGCAGCCAGGCACTTGGTGATGGGAGGACATCACAGCCAGGAGTGAGCACTCTGCTCCTGTGAGAGAAGCAAAGCAGGAGAATTGCAGGATGCAGCAGCAGATGGAAACGGCCCTGTCCCCTGTCAGGACAGTAGCCTAGGCAGGGTGGTGGAGCTACAGCAGGACAAGTGTCCCAGGAAGAGGTACCTGGGGGTGTGGAGATGCCCATCAACAACCACCAGCACAATAGTGGAGAGGTTTGCAGCCAGGGTCATGGTGTGGGTCATCAGGAAGAGCAGGAGGAGAGGAACCTGCAGCCCAAGGTGACTGCTGCATCCCAGGAGCACAGATGTTTCATCCAGGCTGTGCAAAGGCATCCTGCACACTGTGGGGTGTTTCACAATCACGCGCAATAGTTGCATGGGAGCCTCACTATGGAGGCAGCCGAGGAAGCAGAACCAGGTGGGGAGCTGGAGCTACATTTTCTGATAGTGCTTACACAGCCCTGAGTAGTACAGCAGGGAGTGAGAGTTGGGCCTTACACCAACTACCACTGTGAAGTAGAGGACCTTCTGTGGGTGTCTTTGGGGCCTGGATGGTGTCACCTGTTGTCCTGAGACCTGTGTGGACACTGGTTATGGCCTCATTGAAGAGGAGCCCAAGCACCCCCCAGCACTCTGTGGATATCCAGAGGAGTGAGGGTGACAGCAATGGGCAGCCCTGAAGCATGTCTTCAAATCCTAGAGGTATTTCTTTCCAAAGAGCGGCAGGGCATGAGGTAGAGACGGTTGTGTGTAGAATTGTGCCAGGGAACTCTGCCTCTGTGTAGCAGTGTGGCCTGATCGTGCAGTGGCAGGCAGAGCACCCAGCCCAGGGGTGCAGAAGTCAGGAGGAGGCTCAGACCAGAAGTGTCTGCAGGAGAGCGTCCTGCCAGCACTCAATTTGGGAGATGCTTTAGCAGGGCTTCCTAAGGGCTGATACAAAGAAGACAGTTCCTGGTGGTACAAGGTCAGTGCAACTCTTCATGCCTTCCTTCCCTCTCCCCTACAGCCACTGTTACAGAGGCTGTTGATGACCTGGGAGTGGCTCTCAGCGAGGCAAAAGTGGACTCCGGAAGGAACAGAAGGTGCCAGAGGCAAGAAAGGGTGATGAAGCTGTGGTTGGGTTGAGAGCAGGTGGAGCAAGAGCCAGCAATGGCTGTTGGCTAGAAGAAGCAAGTCCCCAGAGAAGATGGGTGGCATCTGGAACTTGAGCTGGTTGCCCAGCAGATGATCTATCCCCACCTGTGAGTGAGATGAGGGTGCTGATGCAGGGGGAAGCACCATGCTGTCCCTAAGCCTGCCTCAGCACTGGGAAGAGGACTGTCAAATCCTGCTGCTTCTCTTTTCCTCCAGGAATGGGCCCAGCTACATGAGAGGCTTGAGGTGGCCTCTTGTGACCTTCTGGAGCCAATATCTGAGACAGAGCCATAGGCACTTGGAACCATGGGTATGTGAGCTCTTCCACAGTGGGTCGGTATCAGGTGGCTGCAGTGAACAGCAGATGGTGGGGTCTAAATTCCCAAGAGAGGAGTGCAAGGCAAATGCCAGCATCAGAGCTTGGAGTTTGAGTTATCCACTCCAATAATCAGCAAAACAGCTTTAGGAGCAATGAGAAGTGGCATCAGAAGGAAGGGGAAGCTTGTTGAGAATTGGCTGTGCCATGGAGGGACTTATGTTAAGGCACCTAAAATAGGCCGAGGTACCTCTGTTTTGAGCCTGGCATTGTTCCTCTGAAGCTAAGAGAGAGGAATTTCATTCTTCAAGGCACTGGGAGTCTCATCCTTGCTGACACTGAAGAAGACTTTCCCTTTCCCCACGTACAGGCAGGCTCTTGGTCCACCTCTCTCCACAGGGCTCATGAAAGTAGGACCTCTTTTGCAGGCAGCTTTGGCAGCCCAGCCCAATCCTCTGGCACCATCCAGCACAGCACAAGTCCCCGCCCATGGACTTGTTCCTCATCTCCCGTGTTCACCGTGGACGGTATCACCCTGCGCTTGTCTAAACTGGGCCCACATCTCTTCTCACTTCAACCCATTTCTCCATTTCCCAGTGCATGCATCAAGTGGAGAGTGGGGGCTGACGCAGCCTGGTGCTCCCTCCATTTCCTCACAAGTCTTCCAGGAACGATGTACCCATGTCGTTGTGCTTCCAGCTGACGTATCACTTTGAGTAGAGCTGGCACACAGAGATGGTCCTCCCACATCCAGAGATCCATTTTGATCACGGCACTTTGTGTGCAAAGGGTTCCCGTTAGGGGGAGGTGAAGAATGTGGAACGTGTGATGGGAGTAGTTGCCCACATGAAGTGTACCCACCTGTCTCAGCGTCCTTCTGTAACTGTAAGGTGCAGCCATTCCTGGGAGGGGCCTCCCTGGTTCAATCTCTGATCACACCTAGAGCCCTGCTCCAGATGTGCCCCAGCTGTGGTGCATTTGGCAGAGCTACATCCATCACCCGGGGTTCATCTTGGGGCTGCTGGGCTGTGGGGAAGCAAGTGCCCCTGGTAGCTCACAGGGTGAGCTCTGGGTGTGCAGGAGCGTGTCCAAGTGCCGATGGGAGCCCCTCCTCCTGCATGAGGCCAGACTAGGAGGATGAGGGGCCCATAAGCAGCCATGGCTCAGCAGATCCCACCACCCATCAGGCACCTGAGCTGAAGAGGGGTTTAGCAGGTGGGTGGAACAAGACAGTCTCCAGAGATCCTTCCCAAGCCCAGCTGTTGCCTGATTCTGCAATTCTGCGAGTGATCTGTTTTGATCCAGTGCACCTGAAGGAATTTTCTTTTCCTGGATAACATTCACACTCACTCTTGGCTCTAGTTAAGATTTCACCCACACTTCAACTCCAAATGAACTTGCTTTTATTTTTCTTTCTGTCAAAAATGAAGGTAATATTTCCTTTTACACTTGGGTTTAGTGACTCCATGACACCTTGTTGGTCTTCTTCTGGCACAACATGCCTTGCCTCCAGAGACTGCTCCCCTGACTGAAGTAGGAGCTGGGGGTCCTCATTGCTGCCCACCTGATGCTGGTGGCAGCTGCAAAATGGTAACCTGATCAACCTGAGCAGGTATGGGGTGGAAAGCCAAGCCTGGCAAGGACTTAGAGCCTGCTTTGCCAAGTTGAACCCAGCTGCTCCTCCACGAGTTCCTAACCTCTTGCAGCAGTGAGACCTATGGTTGGCAGGCCCTGTGAGTCTCGTGCTGACGGTGGGAAGCAGGAAGCCAGTCCACCTCCTCCAGCCCAGCAGCGTCTCCAGCAGAAGACCCAGGTCTGTCTTAGGCACTCACTCTACCCAGCACAGGCATCCCTATGGCCATGGTCCTGCCTGTTGCACGCACCCAAACATTGGTGTCCCAGATGTTGGCAGCCCTGCTCCCGCTGCTAGAACACAGACCTGGGTGTGGGACTCCCCAGGTGGGTCAATGGGAGAGCCTTCCAAGATGACCTTGCCGACTGAGGATGGGGGTTTCCGCCTCTGGGGGTCATTTGGGAATTGTTCAAGACTCTGCATGGGATGTCTAGGAAGGAACCACAAGCAGGGAAAACCTCCATTTCCCAAAACCCTGTGGGATGAGGAGGTGCTCTGCTCTTTGTACGGATGGGGTGCCAACAGCTGCAGTGGGACTCATGGGGGACTTGGCTATCTGAATACCTGCTGAAAGGCTTGGGGACGACTGGCTGGAAAGCTCCCCCGCAGAAAAGGACCTGGGGGTGTTGATCGACACCCGGCTGAAGATGAGCCAGCAGTGTGTCCAGGTGGCCAAGAAGGCCAACGGCATCCTGGCTTGTATCAGAAATGGTGTGGCCAGCAGGAGCAGGGAGGTGATCATGCCTCTGTACTCGGCGCTGGTGAGGCCGCACCTCGAATCCTGTGTTCAGTTTTGGGCCCCTCACTACAAGAAAGACATTGAGGTGCTGGAGCGTGTCCAGAGAAGGGCGACAAAGCTGGTGAGGGGTCTGGAGCACAAGTCTGATGAGGAGCAGCTGAGGGAGCTGGGGTTGTTTAGCCTGGAGAAGAGGAGGCTGAGGGGAGACCTTATCGCTCTCTACAACTACCTGAAAGGAAGTTGCAGAGAGGTGGGTGTTGGTCTCTTCTCCCAAGTGACTAGTTACAGGACAAGAGGAAATGGCCTCAAGTTGTTCCAGGGGAGGTTCAGGCTGGATATAAGGAAAAAGTTCTTTACTGAAAGAGTAGTGAAACATTGGAATAGGCTGCCCAGGGAGGTGGTAGAGTCACCCTCCCTGGAGGTATTCAAGGAGCCTGTGGATGTGGCATTGTGGGATGTGGCTTGATGGGCATGGTGCTGTGTGGTGTTGGGTGGGTTGGTTTTTGGGTTTTTTTTGTTTGTTTGTTTGTTTGTTGTTTTTTTTAGGTTGGACTTGATGATCTTACAGGTCTTTTCCAACCTTAGTGATTCTGTGATTCTGTGAAAGGGGACCCATGGCGAGGTACACACCACCCAGTCCTTTTCTGGAGCTCCTTGATGAGATCTTTGTGACGAGGGTGACTGAGGAGGCAGTGAGATGAGGTGTCTTGTAGGACTTCCTACTTACCACCAAGGAAGAGCTGGTCAGGGCTGTAAAAATCAGGGATGAGAAGGTCGAGTTGAGGCTCCTGAGAGAAGAGAAGGCAACAAAGAGCAGGATTTCAGGAGAGCAGGCTCTGGCCTACTGAGGGACCTGCTTGGAAGAATCCAATGGGATAGAGCCCTGCAGTGCAGAGGGGTACAGAGACCTCTTTGATGGTCAAAGATCTCCTCTTCAAGACCAAGAATGGTCCACCTGGACCTGCAGGAAGTCAAACAAAGCTGGCAAGGGACTGGCATGGCTGAGAAAGGAGCTCCTGCCTCAAACCAAGCGTGAAGACGTAGCACAGGGAAGGTGGAAGCTGTCTGCCCTCCAGCCTCAATGGTTCTGTGATTCTGTGCTGGAGGGAGATATTTGTGTGTGTGTGTGTGTGCTTGTGCTTGTCTGTGTGTGTGGGAACTGGGGGTATGAGGGGAACCTGGGGCCAGCTCCCAGGTAGACAGAGGTTCTAAGACCAGCTCCTGGAGGGATCCATATTGTCTGAGAGTCTATATAGGTATACATTTCCACTAACATAGCCTAACCCACAAACAGCCCAATCCTCATTTACCTTTTCTCCCCAAGTCCCAGTTTCACGGCCTTTGTACCCTCCTTTGGTGTTTCAGAGACGGTTGACATGGTAATTCCTACCTGGGTCAGCAACTAAACTCGTATGTCCTTTTACTGTCTGTAGTGCCCTGCAACACCTCATGCTGTCATCTTGTGAGAGACATCCCCATCAGGGTGAGCCATCTGCACCCAAACATGAAGAGCTGACCAAATGGAGCTTGAGCCCAGGGGGACCTTGGGCAACTCTGGGATTTGACCAACAGAAACGCCTTGAAGTTTTGCAAGGAGGAGTGGCAGTCCTGCCCTGGGGGAAAGAATAACCCCATACAGCAGTGCCAGCCGGGAACTGATGTGCTGAGCAGAGACCCTGAGGAGAAGGGCCTGGGCACCATGAGGGACGCCCAGCGAGCCAGTGGCGCATGCTCACTATGACCAAGGCCAGCTGTAGATGGGGCTGCATTAGGAGGAGCGTGGCCACCCAGACAACTTGAGTTACATCCCCGTCTACTCAGCACTGGTGTGTCCCAACACACCCAGGCGTGTCCCAGTGTGCAGCTACCCAGGGGTAGAACTGGAGAGTATGCAGAGGACGTCTGCCAAGATGGAGTTAAGGGCCTAGTGCACATGCACTTTGTGGACAGGCTGAGGGACCTGGACTTCTTTGGCCTGGTGGCAGGGAGGGTCCGGGTGCTCTAGGAATAGCCTGAAACTGGTACAAGAGGGCACCCAGAGGGAGTCTGAACCAGCCCATGGCCTTGTCTGTCAAGGAACAGCCAGGGAGGATGGGGAGATGTCAGGAAGGGTGGTGAGATATTGGGGTGAAATTGGAAAGAGGATTGGGTGTCAACAGTCTTCAAAGGAAGAGGTGCAGGTGTGGGGCATGGCAGGGCAGCCTGTGCTGTAGACGGCTGAGGACAGTGTCAAGGCTGAAAGCCTCCAACAGAGATGACCTCTTTGTCACCATGACTATGGCTATTGTCTCTGCAACCAAGGTCTACCAGAAGACACCTTAACCTTATTCAGGATGACCTCATTACCTCCTTGCCCCAACCAGGAGGGTCATGCCGTAGTCTTGCACTTGGCATTGCACATCCCCACATCGCACTGCCCCAGGAAAAGCCCTGAGCAACGTGTGAGGGACAGGATCTCCTTACACAGAGGCTTCTTTTCAGGGCTTGTCCGTTTGGCTTAATGTAACACATCCAGGTTTACTCATCATCAGAGTCACCTTCACATCGCCTTTACCTACCTGCTATCACTCCCTCCAGTTTTCTGCTTTAACAAGCCCCTGGGGAGGCTTTGTTGGTAACGATCCTCAGTGGGACCCATTAACACTCCAAGAAACTCTGGAGTTTACATCTGACTTTGACTTCTTGAGAGGTTTCTTCATCTTATTCTCAGTGTCTGAGGTTTGTGGACTCGGCCCCAAACCCACCAGAGGGGTCATTAAAATGTCTTGGGCTGGTCCTCTGCTGCTGAGCTGGGCCAGGCTCCTGGGATGGAGGGAGCTCATAGCAAGCAGGCAGCGCTGCAGAGAGACAGCTCTGCCCAGGAGCAGCTCCTCTGCAAAGCACGGCAGTGCTGAGGGCACTGCCTGCAGGCACCGAGAAGAGACGAGCAAGGCAGCGAGAGGATAAAGGCAACTGGGAGTGGGAGGACTCTGAGAGCTCACTGGGGGAGAAATCTTCACAGCCCTTGACACGGTAAGTCTCTGGCTGCAAGGCAATGCAGCTGCAGTTCCTGCAGGGATCTCCTAAAGCTGTCATAGGCCAAAGCCGTTGGGATGTTGCTCCTGTGTAGAGGAGGAGGACATGGTCCAGATCAGGGATTCTCTGCTGTGCCATCAGAGGGACAGGGCATGACGGCTGCCTTCTCCCGGGGATGGTTGCGGGGGTGTGAGTGTGGGTGTGCATCCAGGGGTGCCCAGGGCTGTCCTTCCGAGCAGGGTCCCTGCACCCCAGGCCACTGTGAGCTGGAGCAGGGACTCTTCCACCTGCCAGGGTCAGCACTCAGCCTGCCCAGGGAGCTCCCCACAATGCTGTGGAGAGAAGCTGTGGGTGGAAGGAGTGACCCACGTCAGGGCAGGGCAGGGTTCTTCTGCTGTCGAGAGGGTGTTGCGTGGGTCAGGTTTGCTCACAGCTCCACATCACTTCAACCCATTTCCCAGGGCACTTTTCCAGAGGCACCTCAAGGCAGGGGCTACCTGGGAGTAAAGGTGCTTTCCAGGGTCTTTGCTTTCAGTTTCCTGCTGTGCTGGTGGTGTTGAAAATGGTGATGGAGCTGTAAGGTTTGCCCCAGAGTAGGAGACTTGTACAGCATTACAGTGCTTCATCTACAGCTCTTCAAAGAACCTTGTCAAGCCCCTTCACCCCCCTCAGCCTGCAGAACGCCCAAACATCACCTTTGTGTCCTCTTCAGTATAGATCTGATCTGCACTGTAGGACCTGCCAACACGGAGATGCCCTGGGCAGTGCCCTGCTGCCAGGAGGTGTCTGCAGGGCAGAGCTGAGCACACAGCGGGTGGGATGGGGTCTGTGAGCGCTGGCAGGGAGGAGAGGTGGGGACAGCTTCCAGCAGGGACAGCTGCTGCAGGCAGATGCCTTCCCCAGAGCAATCCCTTGGTCTCCTCTCCTGCCCAGTAGAGCCTCTGCCATCAAGGGAGTGGGATCTCAGGCTTAGCAGCCTGACCCTCGAGGAGGAGAAACTTGCAAGTGCTGTCTTGGTGTCACTGAGGTGAATAAGGTGTCACCCCTTTCCCAGGTCTCCCCTGCTGTGGAGCAGGGATAACTCCTTGGGAGCCCACAGGCAGAGCTCCGCTCCTCACAACACACTTGGCCAGCATAAACCAGAGCTCCAGGCAGGGAGAGGCAAGAAGTTTCTGAAAAAAAGGAGAGAGGACCTGTGTGTTTTCAGGGGTTGGGTTTTGAAGGGCACAAATGGGAAGAGATTTGCTCAGAGCTGTCCTAAATTGTGAGTGTGCTTTCCTCCTTTGGCAGTAAACAAAGGGATCAGATGTCCAACAGCAGCTCCATGACCAAGTTCCTCCTCCTGGCATTCGCAGACACAAGGGAGCTGCAGCTCTTGCACTTCTGGCTCTTCCTGGGCATCTACCTGGCTGTCCTCCTGGGAAATGGCCTCATCATCACCACCGTAGCCTGCAACCACCACCTCCACACCCCCATGTACTTCTTCCTCCTCAACCTCTCACTCCTCGACATGGGCTGCATCTCTACCACTCTCCCTAAAGCCATGGCCAATTCCCTGTGGGACAGGAGGGACATTTCCTTCTCAGGATGTGCTGCCCAGGTCTTTCTGTTTGTGTTCTTGATGTCAGCAGAATTGTATCTCCTCAGCTTCATGGCCTACGACCGCTATGTTGCCATCTGCAAACCCCTGCACTACGAGACCCTCCTGGGCAGCAGAGCTTGTGTCCACATGGCAGCAGCTGCCTGGGGCAGTGGGTTTCTCAATGCTCTGCTGCACACGGCCAATACCTTTTCACTACCCCTCTGCCAAGGCAATGCCCTGGACCAGTTCTTCTGTGAAATCCCCCAAATCCTCAGGCTCTCCTGCTCAGACTCAGACTACCTCAGGGCAGTTGGGCTTCTCATGTTCAGTGCCTCTTTTAGTTTTGCATGTTTTGTTTTCATTGTGCTTTCCTATGTGCAGATCTTCAGGGTTGTGCTGAGGATCCCCTCTGAGCAGGGACAGCACAAAGCCTTTTCCACCTGCCTCCCTCACCTGGTCGTGGTCTCTCTGTTTATCAGCTCTGGCATGGTTGCCTACATGAAGCCTCCCTCCATCTCCTTTTCATTCCTGAATCTAGTGGTCTCATTTCTGTACTCGGTGGTGCCTCCAGCAGTGAACCCCCTTATCTACAGCATGAGGAACCAGGAGCTCAAGGATGCCCTGAGGAAACTATTTCCATATACTATATTTCAGCATCAGTGACGTAGCTGTCTTTCTCCTATGACTCCCACCATAGTCACAGAAAATAGCTGCATGATCTCTTGTTCATAAGCTTTTTCCTTCCTTCCTTCCTTCCTTCTTTCCTTCCTTCCTTCTTTCCTTTCCTCCTTTTTTTTCTTTGCTTCTTTCCTTCTTTGTTAGACCTGTGGTAATATTATTCCTGATCTCATTTCTTACGCATTTTAGTGTTCTTTTTATGCCTAAATACCTGATACACATGAGAAGCCAGACCCCCTCTGTAATTTATAAAAAAAGAAAGGCAGCAGCTGAAAATCAAGTTTCTCAGCTCCCTTTTCTGATAAATTTTCTGGAGCTGAGGGCGAAGCTCCTCTGACTCTGCAGTCCCAGGATGGGCTTTAGCAAGATGAAGGGCAAGGGATGTAACACTGGAGCGTGATTCATGATACCCTGTTGTACTGGCTTTGGATGGGATGGAGTTAAATTTCTTATGGAGCTATGTTTTGGATTTGTGATTAAAGCCGCGTTGATAACACACCGATGCTTTAGTTACTGCTGAGCAGGGCTTACAAAGCATCATGGACTTTTCTGCTTCTCGGGTTGCCCTGCCAGTGAATAGGAACTGCGTGTACCCCAACCGGCCAAAGGGTTAGTCCATACCAGCTGGGGGAAGGAGAAGGAAGTGGGGGTTACTTGGATTTATAGCGTTTGTCTTCCCTGGAGCCCTGCTTTCCTGGAGATGGCTGAACACCTGCCTGCCAATGGGAAGTAGTGAATGAATTCCTTATTTTGCTTTGGTGATACACACGGCTTTTGCTTTTTCTATATTAAACTGTCTTTATCTCAGCCCTCTGTTGTTGTCAATTGCATCCTTCCGATTCTCTGCCCCATCCCACCCAGCTGGGGAGTGAGTGGGCCCCTGTGTGTTTCTTAGCTGCCTACTCGGCTTAAAGAAGACCTGTTTGAAACACCACATGCCAGATCTAGTGGAGCACCCAAATGCAGAGGCATTGGAAATGCCCCATGGCCCTACCAAGCACCTTTCTTGGCCATAGGTCCATCAGGAAGCGCAAGACGGAAAGGGGCTCATCAGCAGCGATCGCTGTCCATCTGAGTCTGCTTCCCACCCTGAGCAGCATGGCCAGTGCAGGTCACCCCATAGCCCTGGCTGGGGAGGGGCTGGGCTGGAAATTGCCCAATGAATGACAACACCAGTGAACAGCTCAGCTGTGTGAGTGTGCAGGCTTGGGGCACTCAGCAGTGTCCTTGCATGGCCAAGCCTCCTGCGAGAGACTTGAAGGACCAGCAGAGCAGGACCTGGTCTCTGCCATGGTCCCTGGACACCCTGAGGAAGCTGCCCGAGGGCAATCGTCACAGACCAGCCCCTTGCAGCTGCCAGTGCCACCACTGGCAATGCACTCCGGCTCAGGGAGGTGGTTTGTCCCTCCAGAGAGGGACACCGAAAGACTGGTTCAAAAGTTTATTCTTGCATTACAGACTCATGCTTGCACATCTCATGCGTGCGATGAGATGAACTTGAGGGAACAGAAGTGCCATCAGCTGTTCCTCGGGGTGCGCTGAAGACATGTGGGGCAGATGGTTTCCCAAGGCCCCTGCAGTTTGCAAGAAACATCCCCCAGGTAACCACCACGGGAATGTGCTTCTTTGCATCTAGGACCCCGTGTCCATTCCTTGTGCCATGGGGTACCTGAGATGCGTGCAGAGCAGGATGATTCACCGCAGGGCTGAGGTGCCTCCCACCCTCTGGGAATGGCAGCAGGAAGCCAGAGAGACACTACAATTGCTGCAGTGTACTGCCTTTGCATGTGCAGGGGAAGGACTCCTGTCTCTGATCACCCCTGGGTGCATGAGGAGTGCACGAGGCCAGCTCAGATGTGCACACTTCACAGAGCCCTGACATTTCTCTCTGTGACTCCAGAAGCAAACCCCACCATCCCAGTCAGATTTATCTCACCGGCCTTGGACAGGTTGCTATCTGCTGTGTGAAGAACCTGATCTAGGTCCCGGTCAGCTAGGTCTTTTTGGGTGGTCCTATGTAACACCTAGAAAAATATTCATCTCAACCCCAGATCAATTAATGATTTTGATTTTGATAAAAATCAAATATGAAAGTATTTGATAAAAAAAGATTCATCAACATGTGATTCCAAGGCCATTTTATCCTCCATGCTGAACTAGCTGAACAAAAAGACACTTCCATTGCAGAAAATCATCTCCTTGTGAAATATCTCCTCTGGAAAGGCTTTTCTATGCTGTTGGCTATAACGTGGTGTAAGGCTACCCTGGTCAGACTCAGTCATCCATTTTTCAGACAGTGGGAACCAATGATTCTTTATAAATATAGCCGTAAGCAGCAGAGTGACATGACACAGTCCTTTTTTACCTTCCCGTGCATACTTCTCAAATGTGAGATTTCACTCCAGGCTCTTTCTCAAAGTGAACCCAAGTGCAGGAAGCATGAACAAACAGACTTGCTCTTTCTGCAAATGAAAAATATTGGCTGTGTGTGACATATCCTTGTATTCCTAGTATTTGAGCTATCTAGCACTTCAGTTGGGTACCTTCAACAGTGGAAATAACCCCTTCCAGGGAAGAGTTATCTCCAAGGACATGATTTTCTCCAATGGAAGTGTCCATTTGTTTCAGAAAAGTCCTAAGGAGCGACGAGTCTAAGAAATTTGCTGCAACATTTTGCTAATCACAGAGTCGTTCTGTCTTCTTTGCTCTTTGAACTTAGATCTGTTTCATCATGCTAGCCCCATGCCGGAGCTCATGTTCATATCTAGCTCTCTCAGACACTAAGCAGGTGTTCACGTTGGGGTTTGAAGTATGAGAAAGACAGCATACTTGACAGAGGATGAAACAGGCCTGAGAGGCTGGATTGTGACTGAACCCCATGAGAGTAGCTAAGGAAGGATTACACTGAGCTCAGGAGAGCAGCTTGTGAAAGTAGGTGATGGCTGATATTCACTGGGTCACCAAGGAAATGTGATTCTGGGATCACTGGGTCCTGAATTTCTGAAGCTTTAATGCACATACCAGAGCCGTCCACATAACTGGACTAATACTGACAAAGCCGGGGAGAGTGAGACCTACCACAAAGGCTGCCTTCCATCATGCTCGCATGTCCCAGAGAAGAATAACTCCCTTTGGATTAATAAGTCACTTGTTTCTTTCTTCACTCTGCTGCTAGGCTTTAGAGGTGTTATTTCCCAATCTCTGAGAAACTAGCAGTCAAAAGAAGACCAGAAAAGTGCTTTGGGAGTGGAACAGCTAATGCATCATCTCTCTTATGTCGATAGTTTAGGACTCAATTCTCTTTTCATGAAGGTTCAAGTCTAAAAAGCTCAGGCAAGTTGTGACGTAGAAATTTGTCGTTCTTAATGGAGTGCTCTTAAAGTGACATTAAACATGGTGCTCAGCCAAAAACCCCATATAAATGAACAAAAGTGAGAAGGGTGTTGTAGAGGGAGAACCACCCAGAGTAACGATGAAATCTCAATATGAGTATAGTCGTTCTCCCCTTTATTCAAGCTTACAGAGTATATATAGACAGATGCCAAGAACACGCGTCCGCAACAGTTGTATAATTGGCTTACAGCCTCTGTTCACGCGCCAGGGCGGCGAGTGTGATTGGTACAGTGCTCTTGTGCATGCACAGGAGCACTTCTCCTCTTCGTGGATGTAGCTCCTTCTTCTTGTTTACCATTCCACTGTCTCTTATCACAACAGGCTTTCAAGGACAGTTAACGGTTTCCTCCGAGCCTTCCCTCTCATCAGAGACTGGGTTGCTCATGGGAATCAGATCGTGTCCCTTGTTACTAAGCCATTCCTCCACAGAAGGGATGTATTTTCCTGCTTCTTCCTAAAAGACGTTTTTTTCCTCTGCCTCTTGCAAGAGAATCCAGAGATCATCCTCCAAGGAAGGAACATAGCTGAAATCCCCCAGTTCCACAGGGAACAGATGCCCGATGTACTCGGTGCTTTTGTTTCCCTTTCCCCTAGGAAATGAGAGGTGTTGGTGAGTAGTTCTTCTCTGCTTTCTTCAACATTTTTCGTAGTGTTTCAGTGCCTGGAAACACAGCAGAAGCCCTCATACTTCATGTGCATGCTTCTAAAAAAGTCAGATGGGAATTATTCAATCCATCCATCTTAGAAGCACAGTTTGAACAGGGTGAGTTGTCCTAGGGAGTTGCCTAGCGCTCTGCTCTCACTAGAGTATCAAAACAAAATGCCTGACAAGGGGATACCAGGATGCTGCTTTGGCCACCCCACTTTGGCTCTGTATCCAAATTTGTTGGTTTGCTGGGTGTTTGTCATGATATTACCATGGGAATCCCAGCCTGATGTGGTGTTAATTTTGTAGTTTTACAGGTGTTGGTATGTCCAGATCAATTAGGGTTAGGTTAGAGTTAGGGTTAGGGCTGGGGTTAGGTTAGGCTTAGGGTTGGCGTCAGGTTTTTCATTAGGGTTTATTGGCCCTGTGGTGGAAGATATTCGTCGTCTCACTGGTCATGCCACTCGAGTGAACCTTGTTCTTGCCTGCGGATTAGGTCTCTGAGCCTCTGCTCGATCCTGTCCTTGCCCCACAAAGGACAAGGGGGAGGGCTGTGATTAGGGTTCAGTGACACTGAGGCACTGAAGGCCAATCTGAGTCCAGTCCTGGGTTATTGTCATTCACAGATCAATACCATGCATGTGGTCAGTTCATGTAACACCCTCATCTACAAGATTTGAGGTAACCGGGCCTTCATTTCTTCCATCAGAGGTTGGCACTACCTGGGTCCACGAACAAATCGTTGTACCTGGGCCACGGATTGAGGCCAAGGCCTGTTGGTTAAGCTAGCCCAGTGCTCTAAAGTTCCTGAGAGGTTCAGCACGCCATGCCTTATGTAGCAAATAATGCATCAGTTTTCTACAATATCCTCATACGAGGATGTCCTCATCCTGATGGACCAGCTGATGAAGTGTAGACTAGACAAGTGCACGGTGAGGTGGACTGAAGACGGTCTGAACTGTTGGGATCACCCGGTTGTGATTAGTGGCATGAAGTTCAGCTGGATGCCAGTCACTAGCAGCCTACCCCAAGGGTCAACAGTGAGCCCAGTCCTGTTCAACACCTCTGTTAGTGATCTGGATGATGGGGCAGAGAGTACCCTCAGCGAGTTTGCTGATGAAACAGAACTGGGAGGAGTGACCAATATGCCACATGGCTGTTCTGCTCTTTGGAGGGACCTGGACAGTCTGGAGAAGTGGGATACGAGGAATCTCAGGAAGTTCAACAAAGGGAAGTACAAAGTCCTGCTCCTGCCCCATGCACCGGTATATGTTTGGGGCTGAGTGGCTGTGGAGAAGGACCTGGGACACCGAGGTGAACATGAGCCGGCAATGTGCTGCTGTGGCAAAGAATGCTAATGGTGTCCTGGGCTCCATTAGGAGGAGCGTGGCCAGCAGGTGGAGGGAGGTGATCCTTCCCCTCTGCTCAGCACTGGTGGGGCCACACCTGGAGCGCTGTGTCCAGCTCTGGTCTCCCTTGTACAAGAGAGATGTGGCCTGCTGCAGAGAGTCCAGCAAAGGGCCACGAAGATGATGAAGGGACTGGAGCATATCTCAATATGAGAAGGTCCTGAGAGAGCTGGGAGCGTTCAGCCTGGAGAAGAGAAGGCTCAGAGGGATGAAATTTAGTCTGAACATAAGAGAACACTTCTCTTTTGTTTAACAGTGAGGGTGGTTAACACCAGAACAGGTTGTCAAGGGAAGTTGTGGATTCTCCATCCTTGGAGATATTCCGAACCTGACTGGAATCCATCCTGGGCAGCCTGCTCTAGCTGCCCCGTTTCATCAGGGGATTGGACAAGACAATCTACAGAGGTTCCTTTCCAACCTCAAGTATCCTGTGATACTGTGAATATTCAATTCTTCATTCATTAAGGGTCTTCTCAGTGCTTCAGAGGATTGCTCTGGAAAGAAAAACACAAAAAACAACCAACCATCCAACAAAAACCCCAAATCCAACAATGCACAAAACCATAAAAAAACCGCAAATGCTCCTAATCCACCCAATAATCCTACAAAAGCATTAGGTCATGGTATTTTTATTTCTTTTCTTTAGAATTTGAGTTTTTGAGCACCTCTCTAAGCATTTCCCACTCCTTTTGCTTTTGCAATAGTGTTAGTACTTGAAGACACAGTGTCTTGGTGGTGAAGTATCTTTACCTATTTATGCTTTTTTTCTCTGCTTGGTGACTGTGCTTTCAGAGCTCCTGTCTGGTTTTCAGCTTTTGCGGATTTGCCTATGCAGCACGACATCCTGCACTATTGATCTTTGTGTTCACAGCTCAGAGTTCTTTCAGTTGTACATTCTCTTTTTCTTACATCTTTAGCACTTTCTCCTTTTTCTGCATTTACTTCCTGAGAATCCCCCATCTCATCTGCCTCAGGTACAGCATGCACTTCCAAGACCAAGCATTATGTTGATGGAGGTGTTAGTTTCCAGCAGAAGAAAGGAGCTTTTTATTTCCCAATCCAATCCTGCATTTAAAATGTACAAGCACAGTATTCCCTCACAAAGTCTTTCAGAAGAAACCCGTAACACAAGGGTCCTGTTGAGATTTTTCCAGGCGTGAATTCCTGCTGGCCAGGAGGATTCTTAATGTTTTCTCACCCACTTAATCATCCCCAGGAGTCTGCAAGAAGCATTTTTCAAGGCCTCTTTCACCTGCTCGTTCCTTAGGCTGAGTACGAAAGGATTTAAAAGAGGTGTGACAATGCTGGAAAGGACAGAGAGTATTCCGTTGAGGTGCCTGGCGTCCCTCTGGTACAGCCTGGTGTAGATAAAGATGCAGATGCCAAAACCCACGGAAACCACAGTGAAATGAGAAGCACAAGTGGCAAATGCTTTCTGTCTGCCCTGGGCTGATGGGATCCGGACCATGGTTGAAATGATCCAAGAATACGACCTTGCACTCAGTGCCAAGGAGCCCAGGAGCAGGACAAAGGACACCACAAAACTGTTCAGCTCAACAAGCCAGGTGTCGGTGCAAGCGAGGTGCAGGAGAGGTGCGTTGTCGCAGAAGTAGTGGTCAATGACATTGGGACCACAGTAGAGCAGCCTGGCTTTGAGGACCACTGACGGCAAGGACCATGACCAAGCCACCCACCCATGTGCCCAGGACAAGTTGGCTACACACCCTTCCCATCATGATGGTGGGATACCTCAAGGGTTTGCTTATTGGCATGTATCGGTCACAGGACATGATGGCAAAGAGAATGAGCTCTGTTGCAGCCAGGGAGAAGTGAAAGTAGAGATGGCTGAAGCAGCCTGCAAAGGAGATGATTTTCTTCCCTGACAAGGCACTTGCCAGCATTTTTGGCACCACAAAGGAAGCCATGGAGATCTCAATGATGGAGAAGTTACAGGGGAAGTAATGCATGGGAGATTGGAGATTGCAGTCTGTATGGACAAGCACAATGATAAGAGCATTTGCCAGGGCAGTCACCACATAAATAAGCAGGAACACCACAAAGATGATCTCTACCTCACAGCTGTAAGGAAATCCCACTGGGATGAACTCTGTCACAGATGTGATATCCCCCCTCTCCAAGCATTTTCTGTCACCGGGAGAGTAACAGCAACACAATCTCCTTGAAAATTCAATTCATTGACTTCAAAGGAAGATCTTTCCTCACTAGACACATCTCCACTCCTCCCCACTCAGCAGTCACCAACTCTTGTTACAGCTCTTCACTTAAGAAAGAAGAGTGAACAGGCAGGTCTTGGCTGCCCGGCTGCTTCAGTCTCTCTGCTGCCGTCAATCAAACTTTCCAACAAATCACAATGTAAGTTTCATTATTTTCATCCTACGTTTCCTACATCTGTATTTCTGAGTCACACATGCTCAAAGGGGCAAAACATTGCATTTGCAAGGGAAATATTTTTGCTCACACATCACTTTGTTCATGCTTACGTTCAGCAGTGAGGACACCCCAGGTATGTATTCTTGGTGCCTTGCTGAAGGCAGTTGTTCCTGAGTTCCTGCTGATAGTTCAGTGCTGGTGACCAAGAGGCAAACTGTGGAGAGACAGACTGAGAGAGAGAGAGAGAGAGAGGATCCCACGCTCCCAGTTTATATCATAACATCAGAAGAACTCACTCTCTCATTGAGTTACTCATTGCACAGCTCCCAGCACAGCGAATGCAACGTGAGCCACAGGGCTCGGACTATCAGAATAAAAAGGGCTTTATGCTCTTGCTGCTGCTATAACCTTGGCTGTCTTGCAGGATCTGACAAGCTGAGCTCCATGCCACGAGAACTGGCCGCTGTTCCCCATGGTCTGCGGAAGCCCTGACTGCTGATTGCCATGGGAATTAGCTAAGTCTTTGCAAAAAAGCCTACAAAATTAGTAAGTTTGAAACTTCCCAGGGAAGGAGATCCGGAAAGCAATAGTCAGCTGATGGCCGGAAACATTCTTTGTTACTATTATTGGGATTTTAATTTCTCCTTTAGTGAAGAGAGTAGATTTCACAGTGGGACAATGATACTTGACAGACCCTCTGAGAAATGCCATAGGGTATGATAGAATAGCTGGCTCCCTCACAGCAACTTGCGGCCTCAAAGCCTGGAGATTTCTGATGCAGGGGATTCTGGCAAAGAAGTTTTATGTAAAATTTATAAAAGTAGAACACTTCCCATGTGGAACTGATTTTCTTCTGCCTCCACCAAGGCTTGATGGCCTCATGAAGCACCAGACAACAAAAGCCTTTTCCAATGAATCAGATCAGGGATGAGCCTTCAAGGCTCCTATCCCTCAGAGAGCCCAACATGCAGATGGGCTCGCAAACAAGGGGTCAGCCGGACCATTGAGGCCATCTCACAGGTCACCCATGAAGTTGAAACGTGCTGCAATCAAGTGAGCCACGTGAGTGAAGTCTCCCCGGAATAGCAGGCAGTGGTTGGGTTTTCGATATGGCAAGGCCTGGCAAATTGACTGTATTGGGCCACTGCCAATGCAAGCACTACGGACTCACCCTGGTGGGAGCGACTACTGGTTGCCTAGAAACATACCCTATAGACCATGCCAGCACCCGAAGCACCATCTTGGACCTTATAAGGCAAGCTCTGTGGCGAAATGGTAAGCTAGCAAGAATTGAGTGAATGGGACTCATTTCCAGAATAACCTCATAGACTCCTGGGCCAAGAGACACAACATTCGCTGGGTGCGTCACATCTCCTATCAGCCACAAGCCTCCAGAAGGATGGAGTGATACAATGGACGGTTAAAGACTATGGTGAGGGTGTTGGGCACTGGGGCAGGGAAGCACTGAGATACAAATTTCGCAGAAGCCACTTGACTGGTTAACACCAGAGGCTCTGCTAGCCCTCCTGGTGGTGCCCAAACCAAGCCCCCCATACCGTGGGAAGAGATAAGGTCCCCGTAGTACACATGGGGAAGTGGCTGGGGAAGGCAGTGTGGGTTGCTCCTCCCTTGGGAAAAGGCAAGGCCGTTCATGGGATTGTCTTCGCTCAAGCAGTTGGATGCACTTGGTGGGTAATGCAAAAGGATGGGGAAATCTGGTGTGTGCCTCAAAGAGATTTAATCCTTGGGGGAAAATAATCCGTGCTGTGAGCTGTATGTTCGAGGAAGTAATGTAGCAGGAACCACCTGAACCGATGAAGAGTGAGCTTTGATGGGAACTGAGCTAGTGCAACGACAACCCAAACCCAGCTGGTGTTGGCACTCAACAATCCAACATGCAGCTTATCCTGTCCTGAGTGACCACCTTGATAGAGGGGGCCCAGGTCATTACCTGTTCTTATGGACATTTTTGGGAGTGGCAGAGGCCCATGGAATGGGGAAATGACATTTATCTCTCTGACAAGGAACTGATAGTGGTTAATGAGGATGTATAAATCCTTATGTTGGATGTAAAGATGGTTTACATATGCAGTATAAGTTTTAAGTGTTGGTGAGGGGGATTTCAGGAATGAGAAATAGATACAATGGGATGGTCAGGAGATATGAAAACATATCAAGTTACGTGGGACCTGAGCATGATGCAAACGGTATGGAATAAGAGGTATAGATTGTACTGGCTCTGGCTGGGAAGGAGTAAACTTTCCTCACAGCAGCCCATGCAGTGCTGTGCTTTGCACTGGTTGCTAGAACAATGTAGATAATGAGCCAGTGTTTTGTTTATCACTGGGCAGTACTCGCACAGCATGAAGGCTGGCTCGCCTACTCTACCCCTCACCCTCCAAAGGCCAGTAGGCTGGGGGTAGGCAAGAGGTTGGGAGGGGGCACAGCCAAGAGAGCAAACCCAAACTGATCAAAGGGGTATTCCATGTCTTATGATGTCATGATCAGTAATAAAAGATGAGAGAAAGGGGTTGGGCAGGGGCATTCATAAATATGGCATTTTTCTTCCAAACCAATCGCTAGGAGTGCTGAGGCCATGCTTCCCAGGAATTGGCTGGACACATGCCTGACAATGGGAAGGAGAGAATGAATCTTGTTTTCCTTTGCTTCTGCCAGAGGCCTTTGGTTTTCTCATTAAACTATCTTTGTCTCTAGCCACAAGCTTGTCCATCTTATTTTCTCCCCCTGTCTTGCTGCGGAGGGGGAGTGAGAGAGTGACTGCATGGAGGCTTAGCTGCCAGCCAGGTCTGCCCATCACTCCGTGGTATATTTCCATACATACCTGGAGATCTTAGTCTAGCTTTCCTACTACTGCAATAGTGTATGCTGGTGTTTGTGGTCTTTCCCTGTGCTTGAGTGGTATGTGATGGCGGACGGGACATCACCAACCTCCAACAGCTGTTATTTGGATTACTTTATATGGAGAAAACTCCCCAGAGTAGTGGCTTGGAAAATCACACAGCTGGATCTGGATTTCTTCTGGGATTTTCTGTCCACACCAACCTGCAGAGCTTGCGCTTCACAATTTTCCTTTTCACCTACCTCGTGGTCCTCATAGGGAATGGCCTCGTCATGCTCAGGCCGCCACAGCACCATGTACTTCTTCCTGAGGAATTTGTCCTTCCTGGAGATCGGTTCTACATCAATCACTCTGCCAAAAATGCTGGTGGGCTTCCTGAGAGAAGACAGCAGGACCTCCTTCGATGGATGTACTGCCCAGCTGTATCTCCCTGTTCCCTGGAGGCACCAAAAGCCTTCCCCTGGCTGCCGTGGCCTGTGACCCTTACGTAGCCATCTGTGACCCCCTGCACTATAACCTCATCATGAACGGGGGGGTTCTGCGTCACACTGGTAGTGGGGTCACAGCTGGCTGTCATACCAGTACAAGTAGGGCAGACCTATCAGGCATTCACTTTGCCCTTCTGGGCATCCCTTGACCTTCATCACTGCTTCTGTGACACCTCCTCTGCTAGAACTAGTCTCTGCAGACACTTTCTGGAAGCAAGTGGCACTACACACCATCGTCGTGGTATTCGCAGTCCTTCCCTTTGCCTTTCTAGTTATTCCTTACAGTACAATTATCAGGGCTATTCTGAAAATGCCTTCAGTTCTGAGCAGACATAGAGCCTTTTCTACTTGCGCCTCACACCTCGGGGTAGTGACTCTCTTCTTTGGCTTAGTCATGGCTGCGTGGTTTAAACACTAGTCAAGGCACTCTGCAGGCACTGGCAAATAATAGATTCATAGAATCACAGAATGGTTTGAGTTGGAAGGGAAGATCATCGAGTCCACCCGCCCTGTCCCAGGTAGGGACATCTTTCACTAGGTCAGGTTGCTCAATGTCCCATCCAGCCTGACTTTCAACACTTCCAGGGATGGGACATCTACAACTTCTCTGGGCAACCTGTTCCAGTGTCTTGCAAACCTCATTGTACAACATTTCTTCCCTACGTCCGATTTAAACCTACTCTCTTTCAGATTAAAACCATTGCCCCTTGTCCTGACACTACAGACCTTGGTAAAAAGTCTCTCTCCATCTTTCTCATAAGTCCTCTTCATATATATATACATATATATATATATAGGGTTGACTGGACACCTCCAAAGGCCCATTCCTATTTGAATGCTTTCCTGAATGTAGGACAACTTTTGTTCTAAACTGACTTGCTGGTCATTTGGAGAAAGAAGGTCAAGACCGAGTCACTCAGCTTTTCTCAGTGTCTCCCTTAGAATGAGATGAATCATCTTCCAGCTTCTCCCTGTGTCTCTGATGGTGGCAAAGTGGGCCTAGACCATGATCTGAGGTGTTTTATGTCTTGCATGATGTGACAGCAGTTCCACTCTCTGGAGGATCACCTTCACTTTCCAAAATTGCAGCACACTGGAGAGGATCCGGAACAACCTCCAGATGACTGGATGCATCGAAGAAGTCCATAGGCATCCTACAGGTGATGTACCCTTAAACACCTTAGGATGTCTTTAATTGCCTGCTGCTTGTTCATTGTGGTTTAAGCTTTGATAGAGAGTTATCACTGGCCTGGCTTCAGTTCTGTCTCTAATTCCTTTTCAGTCTTGGAGCTTGGCTGTATGACACAGCCTTTGAGGGCGGAAACACAGCAACATAGGCAGACCACAATGAAGAGGACTTACCGGGTCATCCAGACAGATGGATGTTATGGTCCTTATCATGTGTGGTCAGTGCTAGTAAATGCCTCATGTAATGAGGACCTGGTCACGGACAGGCGGGAGGCAAATAGTTTGCTCTGTTTCACACATGCCCCATGTATGCATTTTGATCTGAGCAAATGCCCCGCACTTCCATAAACATAAAGAATTGCCATTTCTAGGGCGTGAATCACCCTGTTTTCAGAGAAACAAGTAAAAACCCAAATGGAAAACCTTTCTTTCACAGACGGGGCCAAGATATTTGGGTGTAAGACTCAGCAGGTGGATCAATGGGAGAGCCTCCCAGGTTGACCTTGCACAGTGAGGGTGGGGGTTTCTGCCTCTGGGTGTCTGAGACTCATGATGGGCTGCAAGAAAGAGCATTTGGGGATTGTGCAAGACTTCTTGGGGAATGTCTAGGAAAGGACCAAAGGCAGCAAGAGAGAGGGATCATGATGGTTTGGGGAGGAACAAGCGTGGGAAAACTGAGGGAAAAGGGGATAAAAGGAGATGGTCACGTGTAAACAGGTGGCCGGTCAGTACACTTGTCTGGCCATGCCCTGCAACTAGTCAGCCCAGTCTGTCTCATGTTCTTATTCAACTCCAATTTCCCACAAGTTTCTGGGGTGTGGATAATCTCTGGGTTTGTGTATGGATGGAGGTCCAATTGCCAGCCACTGGAGTGGGAACCATAAGTCATATGGGCTCATGTTCTTTGGGAGCCCAGAAACTGGAGACATTGGAGACTGTGCATATAATGTTGTGGTGGATGTCAGTGGGTGTAAGCACTAGCAAACATCAAAACAGGGCAGCCGGTGAGTACAAGCAGCAGCCTGGGAGCCCAGCATTTAGAGACCCTAAGTCTGGACTGGACACTGGAGAACCCAGAGGGTCTGCAAGTTGGCTACTGGAAGGAGAAGGTGGCCCAAACCACCTCCTGGGAAAACTGTGCGGTATTAAGGGTCTGGTACTGATAAGGCCACAGGTCTGGACCTGGAGGGGAAGTTGCTCTTGATGGGAGAGAGCAGCAGGAAAGCGTGGAGCTCTGCCTGGGCACAAATCATGAGTCAGCTGAGAGCTGAAGGGTCAGCATGAGAGGGTAGAAAAACATGGGCAACACTGTGGTGGGTGGATGTTTGCTCCAGACCTCCTGATCAGGAAGAGGAAGTAAATGAGGCCTTCTTCAGACAACTGGAAGAAGCCTCATGTTTGCAGGCCCTGGTCCTCATGGGGGGACTTCAACTGTCCCAAGTGCCTCTGCTGAAGAGGCAACATAGCGAGGTGAAAGCCATCCAGGAGGTTTTTGGAGCTCGTTGATGACATCTTCCTGACTAGGGTGACAGAGGAGGCAATGAGGTGAGGTGCCCTGCAGAACTTCATACGTTCAAAATGGAAGAACTGGTACGGGATGTAAAAGGCAGGAGTGAGAAGGTAGAGTTGAGGATCTGGAGAGAAGGGAACAAGGCAGAGAGCCTTGATGTTCAAGGATCTCCTTTTGAAGCTCCAAAATGGTCCACCCAGACGTGCAGGAAGTCAAGGAAAGGTGGCAGGAGGAAGGCATGGATGAGAAAGGAGGTCCTGACAAAAAAACCAGCATGAAGAGGAAGCACAGCGAAGGTGGAAGCTGGCTGCCTTCCAGCCTCAATGGTTCTGTGATTCTGTGCTGGAGAGAGCTATTTGTGTTTGTGTGTTTGTCTGTGTGTGGGGGAACTGGGGAGATGAGGGCGTCCCAGGGCCAGGTCCCAGATAGATGGAGGGTCTAAGATCAACTCCTGGAGGCATCCATATTGTCTGAGTGTCTATATAGGTATACATTTTCCACTAACATAGCCTGACCCACAAACAGCCCAATCCTCTTTTATCCTTTCTCTTCTGACCCAGGTTTTGCTGGCTTTGTGCCCTCCTTTGGTGTTTTGGAGACTGTGTTCATGGCAATTCCTACCTGGGTCTGTAGTGCCCTGCAACACCTCATGCTGTCATCTCGTGAGACTCCACCATCAGGGTGAGGCATCCGCACACAACCCTTAACAGCTGACCAAATGGAGCTTCAATCCAGAAGGACCTTAAGAAACTCAGGGATTTGGCCAACAGAAACCTCTTGAAATTTGTAGGATAATTGGCCAGTCTGGCCTCAGGGTGAATAACAAACCTATACATCAGGGCCAGATGGAACCTGATGTGCTGAGGAGTGACTGTGAGGAGAAGGGCCTGGGAACTACAAGGGACACCATGAGAGCCAGTGGTTTACGCTCACTGTGAACAAGGGCAGTTGCATACAGGGCTGCATTAGGAGGAGCATGGTCACCCAGACCAGGGTCATCATTATCCCCCTTGACACAGCACTGGTAGGGACCCCCACACAGGGGTTTGTCCCAGTTATTGGCTCCCTGTTTTGATGGAGTTGGGAGGAGCTGGAGAGTGCCCAGAGGAGATCTGGCAAGGTAGAGTTTGGGGCCTTAAGCAGACGCCCAGTGTGGAGGGGCTGAGAGACCTGGGCTTCTTTGGCCCTTTTGCCCAGTGGCCGAGAGGCTCAGCACAGTTTGGGAGTAGCCTGAGACTGCTTGAAAGGTGATTTCAGAGATGGTGGAGCTTTCTGAAAATTGGGAAACACCATGAGAAAGAAAAACTGCTACAAAGTGCAGCTTGGGAAGTTGACACTGGAAACGAGGAGAAAGAAATACCACTCCAAGTGTAGTTCCGTGGTGCAGTAGGCCACCCAGAAAGAGTCTGGATTAGTCAAGGCTTTGTATTTCAATGAACAATCTGCGGGGATGGAGAGATATCAGGAAGGGTAGGAAGACGCTCAGGTGAGACCAAGGTTGGTAAGCAGGGTGGATGTCAACAGCCTTCAGGGAAAGAGATGCAGGTGTAGGACACCATAAGACATCCTGTGGTGGAGACAGCTGTGGGCACTGGCAAGGCTGAAAGCCCCAACACAGCCGAGGTCTTTGTCTGCTGGGCTGTGGCTGTTCTCTCTGCTCATGATGCCTGTCAGGAGACATCTTAGCATTATAACACCAGGACTTCATTGCCTCCTCGTCACAACGTGTGAGCCTGAGAAAGATTGTATCATAGTCCTGCTCTAGGCATTGCACATCCTCACATCACACTGCCCCAGGAAGAGCCCTGAGCAATGCGTGAGGGACAAGATCTCTCCTCCCAGGGGCTGGGGGTCAGGGCTTGGCCCATTGACTTACTATAACACATCCAGGGTTACTCAACATCAGAGCCACCTTTTCTTTCCTTTGCCTACCTGTCATGAGTACCTCCAGTTTTCTGTTCTAACCAGCCCCCGGGGAGGCTTTATCAGTAATGTCCCTCTGTGGGACCCATTAATGCTCCAAGAAACTTTGGAGTTTGAATCTGACTTTGACTTCCTGAGAGGTTTCTTCGACTTCCTCTCAGTGTCTGAGGTTCATGGACTCAGCATCAAACCCACCAGAGGGGTCATTAAAATGTCTTGGGCTGGTCCTCTGCTGCTGAGCTGCTGGGACAAGGGGAGCTCACAGCAAGCAGGCAGCGCTGCAGAGATACAGCTCCGCCCAGGAGCAGCTTTTCTTCAAAGCACAGTAGGGCTGAGGGCACTGCCCGCAGGCACCGAGGGGAGAGGAGTGAGGCAGAGAGAGCTTAAAGGCAGTCGGGAGTGGGAGGATGGCTAAGAGCTCTCTGGGAGACAAAGCATCAGAGCCCTTGACAGGGTAAGTCTCTGGGAGCAGGGCAATGCAGATGCAGTTCCTGGAGGCAAGTCCTAAAGCTGGCACAGTCCAGAGCTCATGGGATCTGTAAGGAGGACTCCCTGTCCAGAGGCTCTTGTTAGGTGAGTTTGAATGGCTGTGAAGCCAGGGGTGCAGCCAGGCGTGCCCAGGGCTGTCCTTCAGAACAAGGTCCCTGTGCCCCAGGGGCTGCGTACCAGGGCAGGGACTCTGCCACCTGCCAGGGCCAGCACTCAGCCTGCCCAGGGAGCTCACTGAGGGGAGAAGCTGTGGGTGGAAGGAGCGACCCACTGGAAGGGCAGGACAGGGCAGGGTCCTTCTGCTGTTGAGAAGGTGCTGTATGGGTCAGGGGGGTTCACAGCTCCAGATCACCCCCAGGACATTTCCCAGGGCACTTTTCAGGAAGCACAGCAAGGCAGGGGTACATGGAAACAAAGGCGCTTTCCAGGGTCGGTGCTTTCAATTTCCTGCTGTGCTGGTAGGAGGAAAGGGTAATGGAGCTGTCAGGTTTGCACGGGAGACTGAGACCCCTACAGCATTATAGTGAGTTATGAACAGGTTTTTCAAGGCACCTGATAAAGTAACTTCACACTTTCCTCTGCCTACAGAAAGCATGGACATCACCTTTTTTGTCTCTTCAGGGTTTATCTGATCTTCTCTTTAGGACTTGCCAACACGGAGATGCCCTGGGCAGTGCCCTGTTGCCAGGAGCTGTCTGCAGGGCAGAGCTGAGCGCACAGCGGGTGGGATGGGGTCTGTGAGCGCTGGCAGGGAGGAGACGTGGGGACAGAGAAAGAGCTGCTGGCAGGGAGAGCTCCAGGCAGCAGAGACATGGGCAGGGAGTGGGAGGAAACTGCAGACAAGCCCTGGGGTAGGCTGCCTTCAGCCAGCTCTCTTTTGTCCCTCACTGTAGATGTCTTCTGGGCGTTGTCTGCTGTTCTGACCAATGGTCTGACTCTCCCTGTAGGCCATCCCATCACCAGGACATCTGACTGTCTGCTTTGCCTGTCCTGCTGGGCTTGTGAGCTGGCCGCAGAAAAGCACAGCTCTCCTGTAGGATCCTAGGGAGTGCTGAGCTTTCCCTTGGAGGTCAGTACTCTCCCCTCAGAGTCCTTTGCTTCTCTCTGTGAGGTGTCATGTCCTGCTCTCTCCATCACAACTCCACCTCTGGGCTGGGATAGAAGAGTTTGCAGATCTGCCCTTTGAAACAGGGCTCCCCTGCTCTCATCAGAGTCTGGTTTTGGGGTTTTTTTTAAAGGGTAATTTGTGTGTGAAGTTGTCTTCAAGGCAGCACAAGTGAAAGAACAGAGCAGCTGGGTAACAGACTAACAGACACTGCAGTTCTCCTGACTGCACTAAGCTACAAAGACATGAGCCCTTTTGCCTGTCCTGTCTCAAGACTCCACATTTTCAGACATAAAATAAGTATTTCTACCCCTAAAAAGAAAACTGATCAGATGAGATAGTGGAAAATAGAAAACAAAGACAAAATTCCTATAAGGACATGCTGAGCCTCTCTTCTGCAGCCCACACCCTTCCGAGTCATGAGTGAGGCTATGGATCTTTTCCGTTAAAGGTGGATTACATCTGGCATTGGTTGTGGACATCGGAGCTGTCACAAACCAGCTCCATGTACCCACTGCAGCAGAGAAAAGATGACTCCTCAGCTCCTCACAACACACTCAGCCACTCACAAAACTGAGAAATGAAATGTCTTTCAAATGGGGAGGATTTCTATGAAAATGGAATGGCTTTGCTCAGAGGAGTCTGTCCTAATTTTTCCTTGTCCCTTCCTTTTTTGTACAGGCCCGCATGCCAAGAAACAGCAGATGTCCAACAGCAGCTCCATGACTGAGTTCCTCCTCCTGGCATTCGCAGACACACGGGAGCTGCAGCTCTTGCAGTTCTGGCTCTTCCTGGGCATCTACCTGGCTGCCCTCCTGGGCAATGGCCTCATCATCACCGTCGTAGCCTGCAACCACCACCTCCACACCCCCATGCACTTCTTCCTCCCCAACCTCTCCCTCCTTGACCTGGGCTGCATCTCCACCACTGTGCCCAAATCCATGGCCAATTCCCTGTGGGGCACCAGGGCCATCTCCTATGGGGGATGTGTTGCCCAGGCCTTTCTGTTTGTCTTCTTGATCGCAGCAGAGTATTCTCTCCTCACTGTCATGGCCTATGACCGCTACGTTGCCATCTGCAAACCCCTGCACTACGGGACCCTCCTGGGCAGCAGAGCTTGTGTCCACATGGCAGCAGCTGCCTGGGGCAGTGGGTTTCTCTATGCTCTGCTCCACACAGCCAACACATTTTCACTACCAGTCTGCCAGGGTAATGTCCTGGACCAGTTCTTCTGTGAACTTCCCCAGATCCTCAAGCTCTCCTGCTCAGAATCCTACCTCAGGGAAGCTGGGCTTCTTATATTAAGTTGTTTTTTAGCTTTTGGCTGTTTTGTTTTCATCGTGCTGTCCTATGTGCAGATCTTCAGGGCTGTGCTGAGGATCCCCTCTGAGCAGGGTTGGCACAAAGCTGTTTCCACGTGCCTCCCTCACCTGGTTGTGGTCTCCCTGTTTGTCAGCACAGGCATATTTGCTCACCTGAAGCCCCCCTCCATCTCCTCCCTGTCCCTGAATGTGGTAGTTACAGTTCTGTACTCGGTGGTGCCTCCAGCAGTGAACCCCCTCATCTACAGCGTGAGGAACAAGGAAATCATAGAAGCCCTGTGGAAAGTATTTGAATACGCTCGACTTCAGATTAATATAGTGCCTATTATCCCACTAGGGCTCGCACTGTACCTCAGGAAAAGTGAGGGCTAACTTTTCTTCGTATGTGTCTTTATTTTTAATTTGTGGTTGGGGTTTTTTCTTTTTGCCCTTTTTTTTTTTGTTTTGTTTTGTTTTGTTTTGTACCTGTGATATTATTGTTCTTGGCCTCCTACTTGTTTTTTCTTGACTGTGCTGGGCCCTGGCCAGTATCTACCAAACACTGCTCGATACTATGCAGCACCCACAGGAAGAAGAGACGGGAAATAAACCAACAGACACTGTGGCTAAACCAGGCACTGTATCAGTTGCCCCTATAACTAAAAAGAAACAGTGGAAGCAGAAGTCAGCTCGTTCAGTAAGGGATGAAGAAGCTTCTCCTAAGAGGGAGCAGGAGAAAGAATCAGAAGAGGCAGCCTGTTCTGCAGCAGAGCAGCCACAAGAACAGGAGGAGGAAGAGACTGAGATAATCAGTGAGACAGAAACCACCCACTCCCTATCCCTGAGTGAGCTGCGAGATATCCGAAAAGATTTTAGTCATCAACCAGGTGAGCTAATTCTCAGCTGGTTGCTTCAATGCTGGGATATTGGGGCCATTAGTCAGGAATTAGAGGGTAAGGAAGCCCGGGAGCTGGGATCCCTTGCTAAGGATAAGGCCATTGACAAAGGGATTGGAAAAAAGGCAGGAGTCCTCAGTCTTTGGCGGTGACTCCTGTCAAGTGTGAAGGAGAGGTATCCCTTCAAGGAAGAACTTGCAAATTCTCAAAGGAAATGGACCAACATTCTGGGGGGCATCCAGTAACTGAGGGAATTAGCCATGTTGGAGGTGATCTATAATGACCAGGCATCCAAAGACCCGGATGAAATCCAGTGCACACGGTCCATGTGGCGAAAGTTTGTACGAAATGCAGTGACGTCTTACACCCACACCCTGGCGATAATGAGCTGGATAGACACTGAGGCACCAACTAGAGATGAACTGGCCAGACAACTCCAAGAATACGAAGATAACCTTGCTCCCTCCATGTGTGCCTGTGTCTCGGCTGTGGAGAGACACAGACTGACCCAAAACCTGTTTGAGCAAGCTGAGAAGGGTAGGTTTTCCTCATGCACTCCAACCAAAGCCTCAGCTATTAAGAGTCAGCTTTTTCCTGTTCAAGCGAAAGGGTACTGGTGGTGCACACCACGTGCAACCCTGTGGTTCTTCCTGTGTGACCAGGGGGAGGACATGAGGAAGTGGGATGGTCAACCTACCTGGAGACTAAAAGCTCAGGTGCAGGAACTGCAAGGGAAAACAACAGCCAAAAAGCATCCACCCAGGACAATTACTGCTCCAGTGTCTGTTGGGCAGAGTAGAAGGGCTGACTGTACCTTTGATCCTGAGGAAGGAACTTCGGTTTTTCACTTACAAAAACCAAGTAATGAAGACTCAGACCAGGAGTAGAGGGGCCCTGCCTTCGGTCAGGCGGAGGAAAGGGACAATCGGGTTTACTGGACTGTGTGGATTCGGTGGCCTGGCACATCAGCCCCACGGGAGTAGAAAGCTCTAGTGGACACCGGTGCACAGTGTACTCTAATTCCATCAGATTACAAGGGGGCAGAATCCATCTGTATTTCTGGAGTGACAGGGGGATCCCAAGAACTGTCTGTGTTGGAGGCTGAAGTAAGCCTAACTGGGAATGAGTGGCAAAAGCACCCTATTGTGACTGGTCCAGAGGCTCCATGCATCCTTGGCATAGACTATCTCAGGAGAGGGTACTTCAGAGACCCAAAAGGGTACTGGTGGGCTTTTGGTATAGCTGCTTTGAGTACGGAGGAAATTAAAGAGCTGTCTAGCTTGCCTGGTCTCTCAGAGGATCCTTCTGTGGTGGGGTTGCTGCAAGTTAAAGAACAGCAGGTGCCAATTGCTACCATGACAATATTGCACCAATCGAGACTCCCTGGTTCCCATCCATAAGTTGATCTGTCGACTGGAAAGTCAAGGAGTGATCAGCAAGACACATTCGCCCTTTAGTAATCCCATATGGCCCGTGCAAAAATCTAATGGAGAGTGGCGGTTAACAGTGGACTATCGAGGCCTGAACGAAGTCATACCGCCACTGAGTGCTGCCGTACCAGACGTGCGAGAACTTCAATATGAACTGGAATCAAAGGCTGCCTAATGGTATGCAACAATAGATATCGGCACTGTGTTTTTCTCCATCCCTCTGGCAGCAGAGTGCAGGCCACAATTTGCTTTCACATGGAGGGGTATCCAGTACACCTGGAATCGACTGCCCCAGGGGTGGAAACATAGTCCTACCATTTGTCATGGATTGATACAGAGTGCACTGGAACAAGGTGAAGCTCCCGAACATCTGCAGTATATTGATGACATCATTGTGTGGGGCAACACAGCGGAGGAAGTGTTTGAGAAGGGGAGAAGAATAATCCAGATTCTCCTGAAAGCTGGTTTTGCTATAAAACAAAGTAAGGTCAAAGGGCCTGCACAGGAAATCCAGTTTTTAGGAATAAAATGGCAGGATGGGAGTCGTCATATCCCAATGGATGTGATCAATAAAATAACAGCCATGTCTCCACCAACTAACAAAAAGGAAATACGAGCTTTCTTAGGTGTTGTGGGTTTCTGGAGAATGCATATTCCAGGTTATAGTCTGATTGTAAGCCCTCTCTATTGAGTGACCTGGAAGAAGAATGGCTTTGAATGGGGCCCTGAGCAGCAGCAAGCCTTTGAACAAATTAAACGGGAGATAGTTCGTGCAGTAGCGCTTGGGCCGGTCCGGACAGGACAAGATGTGAAAAATGTGCTTTACACCTCAGCCGGGGATAACGGACCCACCTGAAGCCTCTGGCAGAAAGCGCCTGGAGAGACTCGAGGTCGACCTCTAGGGTTTTGGAGCCGGGGATATAGGGGATCTGAAGCCCGTTACACTCCAACTGAAAAAGAAATATTAGCAGCATATGAAGGAATTCAAGCTGCTTCAGAAGTAGTTGGTACTGAAGCACGGCTCCTTTTGGCCCCTCGATTGCCTGTGCTGGGCTGGATGTTCAAAGGGAAGATCCCCTCTACGCATCACGCAACTGATGCTACATGGAGTAAGTATAACGCAACTGATAACGCAACAGGCTCGGATGGGAAACCCCAACTGCCTGGGAATCCTGGAAGTGATCATGGACTGGCCAGAGGGCCGAAACTTCAGAGTGTCGCCAGAGGAGGTGACTCGTGCTGAAGAGGCCCCTCTGTATAATGAATTATCAGAGACTGAGAAGCAATATGCCCTGTTTACAGATGGATCCTGTTGTATTGTGGGAAAACATCGAAGGTGGAAAGCTGCTGTGTGGAGTCCTACGGGACAAGTTGCAGAAACTGCTGAAGGACAAGGTGAATCAAGTCAGTTTGCAGAGGTGAAAGCCGTTCAGCTGGCTTTAGATATTGCTGAACGAGAAAAACGGCCAGTACTTTATCTCTATACGGATTCATGGATGGTGGCAAATGCCCTGTGGGGGTGGCTACAGCAATGGAAGCAGAGCAACTGGCAGCGCAGAGGTAAACCCATCTGGGCTGCTGAGTTATGGCAAGATGCTGGATGATTGGAATCATACCCTGTGACCCACGCCACTGCCTGGAACGCTATCTTGGGCCTTGAAAAGCAGGTTTTATGGCGACACGGCACCCCTGAAAGAGTTGACTCAGACAACGGGACTCACTTCCGAAACAATCTCATTAACACCTGGGCCAAGGAGCACGGCATTGACTGGGTGTACCACATCCCCTACCATGCACCAGCCTCCGGGAAAATTGAACGATACAACGCACTGGTAAAAACTACACGGAAAGCAATGGGTGCTGGGACATTCAAGCATTGGGATACACATTTAGCAGAAGCCACTTGGCCAGTTAACACTAGAGGCTCTGCCAGTCGACCTGGCCCTGCCCAATCAAAACCCCTGTGCACTGTGGAAGGAGATAAGATCCCCATAGTACATATAAGGAACTTGCTGGGAAAAACAGTCTGGGTTATTCCGTCCTCAGGAAAAGGTAAACCTATTTGTGGGGTTGTTTTTGGTCAAGGACCTGGGTGCACTTGGTGGGTAACGCAGAAGGATGGGGGAGTCCAGTGCGTACCTCAAGGTGATTTAATTCTGGGTGAAACTAATCCGTGATTTGAGTTACATGTTACAGGAATTACTATAGCAGGAATCTCCTGAACCAATGGAGGACAAGCCTTACAAGAAGAAGTGCAAGTGCAGCAGTGACCTGACCTGAGCTGGCTGTGGTGCCCAATTACTCCATACAATACAACATCTCTCCTGTCCTGAGTGACCACCATAACAGATGGAGCCCAAAGTCATGGACTAAATGAACTCAATGGACATTTTGTGAACATTTGTGGATATTTATGGACCCTTTACATACATTTCATAGGGGTGATCCACAGACTAAGGGAATGATATCTGTGTACTATATCAAAGGATGGGAAAGGTGATGGTAGGTAGAGAATGTATTGGATGGTGTGCTACCTGAGTATGATATAAATGGTATGGAATAAGGGGTGGAGAATGTGCTGGTTTTGGCTGGGATGGGGTTAACTTTCTTCATAGCAGCTAGTATGGGGCTGTCTTTTGGATTTGTGCTGAAAACACTGTGATAAAGCAGGGATGTTTCAGTAACTGCTGAGCAGGGCTTACACAGAGTTAAGGCCTTTTCTGCTCCTCACACCACCCCACCAGTGAGTGGGCTGGGGGTGCACAAGAAGTTGGGAGGGGACACAGCCAGGACTGCTGACCCCAACCGACCAAAGGGATATTCCATACCATATGATGTCATGCTCAGTATATAAATTAGCGAAAAGCTGGCCAGGGGACCGCTGCTTGGGATGGGCATCAGTTGGAGAGTGGTGAGCAATTGTTTTCATTTGCATCACTTGCCTTTCTTGTTTGTTGTTATTTTCCTTTTCATTACAATTTTTTTTATTATTATCATTATTATTATTATTTTATTTTATTTCATTTCACTTATTAAACTGTTCTTATCTCAATCCACGAGCTTTCTTGCTTTTAGTTTTCCTATTCTCTCCCCCATCCTGCTGGGGCAGGGGGTGGAGTGAGTGAGCGGCTGTGTGGTGCTTAGTTGCCAGCTGGGCTTAAACCATGACATACTCCCAATTGCCTTTAAGCTCTCTCTGCCTTGCTAATCTCCCCTCAGTGCCTGCAGGCAGTGCCCTCAGCCCTCTGTGCTTGGCAAAGGAGCTGCTCCTTGGCAGAGCTGTCCCTCTTTAGCACTGCCCAGTTGCCAGGAGCTCCCTCTGTCCCAGGAGCCCAGCCCAGCTCAGCAGCAGAGGACCAGACCAAGGCGGCACTTTCTCTGCTCCCTCTGGGCTCCAGGAGAACTTGCTGTGAAACAGGCTCAAGGAATCACTGATGATCCCTCCCTCATCTGGGGAGAGACGCTTCTTTCTAGCAGTGCCATTGCTCCTATTATAAAAAGAGTTGAGCATAAGAATTCCTTATTTTGTCCCATATTTAGGCAGGACACCAGGAAGGTGACAGAGAAGGATCTAATTTCTCCCAGATGGGGGGATGTCTTCACTTGAGTGAATTTAGTCATTTCATTTTGCATTTGTAGTCCTAGGGCTAGAAAGACATACAGCTCTCTCCTGTCCATGCCATGTCTCTGCTCTGAAGCAAAACCTTTGACCGTAGGGGTCTGGGACACGGTACCACGTTTCTTTGTGGCAAGTGTGAGCTTGCCTCATTCCACAGCTGAGATGCTTCAGCCCAAACATGCAGCAATGCCCTCAGCCAGGGGCACGGACTGGATGAGCTGGATGGATCCATTAATGTCGGCAACAGAGCTGTGACACTGATGGAATAAACTGCCAGGGCGCGGTGGCAGAGCTCAGTACAGCTTGTCTTCAAGGACAGCATCCTCCAAGCACAGCAACAGTCCAGGCTGAAGGTCAGTCTAAACTTGAAAAGCAATTCAAGGGCACCATAACTTCAGGAACAGTTAAGGAAGCGACATTGCGGCCACTGCTGAATTTAGTAAGAGCGAGTGTAGGTAGATCTGAGAAGCTCCATGCCCTCTTTGCCTCGGTCTTCCCCAGAAAGGTCTCCCAGAGCTCTGTGACTCAAGGCAGAACTCCAGAGGAGAACAACCAGCGGTGGATGGGGATCAAGTCAGGGGTTCCTTGAGCAAACACAATCCTTTACAGCCTATGGGACAGGGGGTGCAACATCCTAGGGAGCTGAGAGAGAGGGCCAATGTCACAGTGAAGCCACTCTCCATCATCTTTGAAAGGTGATGGAGATTGGGAGAACTCCTGGACGACTGGCAGCACCCAGATGTTCAAGGTTGTTTCAAAATTGGCCAACAGATGAGCAGGGGAAGGAAAGTCTGTGCTCCACAGCATTTCCACTGGGATGCAATTTCTGGGTGTCTGAAAGAGAAAGTGGTTGGATTTACCCAGGGGACATTGTGTCTGGCCATCCTTTTTGCTTTCTGGGATGGACACAGGAAAGCAGCAGTGGTCTTTTACCTGGAAGTCATCAAGGCTTTCAACATCGTCCCCCACAATTTTCTTGTGTCCAAGATAGGATATTATGGTCTGCATGGGTGGATGGGTAAAAAACAGCTGGACACTCAGCCTCGGAGTGACGTGGTTAGTTCATGGTACTCTGGCTGGAGGCATCTAGCTAGTAGCGCCCTGGAGGGGTCTATCCTGTAACTTGCACTGTCTAACGTGTCTTTAATGACCCAGAGAAGACGAGAGAGTGCTTTTTCATAACATTTGTGGATGACATGACATTGAGGAGAGCAGACACTGCACTGGAGGGCAGGGTTGCCATCCCAAGGGACCTACCCAGGCTGGAGGGATGGACCAATAGGCACCTCAGGAGAACCGATGAGTCCTGACCTTGAGGTGGACTAGGCTCACGCAATGATAGAGACTGCGGGAAAGGCTGTGGTGGTCCTTGGTTACATTAGGTAAAACCTGAGCCAGCAGCAAATAAGGCCAACAGCATCCTGGGCTGTATGAGCAGGAGCACAGTCAGTCTGCTCAGCCCATTTTGCACCATATCCAGAATACTTCCCTAGGTTTTGACACCCTACAATGCCAGAGAGACCTTGACAAACTGGAGCCACTTCAGTGGAAGGCCACCAAGCCCAGTGGGAGAACTTGTGCTGTGAGAAGAGGCTTAGAGAGCTGGGCTTGTTCGGACAGGAGTAGAGAAGATCTTGGGGGGAACATGTAACAGCATTGCACGGTTCCCAAGAGGGTCAAGTGATGCTTACGTCCATGGTGGAAGGCACAAGGACAAGAGGCAATGGGCTGAAGCAAGAGATCGTCAGCCTAGATATAGGGAGAAACTTGTCCAGCTTAAGGATAGTCAAGCACTGGAAGCTGTTTCCCAGGGAGTGTGCACCGTGTCTATCCTGGAATGTGATCGAGGCTTGTTTGAATGGAGCCCTGAGTATTCAGGTCTGACCCTGCTTTGAGCAGGTGGTTGGTGAAGACACCTACTGAGGTCCCTTCCAGCCTGAATGCCTTTAATCCAGGAATCGGTATGCCATGTCTCCTGAGATTCCTGGGAGAATCTTAGGGAGACCTAATCTTTCTGTCCAGAGAAGTGTGATTCCTCTTTAGGTGCCTGGGTCTATGTCTCCTGGCCCATGCGATGCTTTAGGCTGTGAAGATAGTGAAACGAACCTTTTGACTAGGTTAGTTTCATTTTCCATGCTAAATGCAGGGCAGATAAAGGGAGCTCAGAGCTTCCAGGCTCTCTGCTGCAGCACTACCACTTCAGAGAGTGGAAATGCAGGTAATGGTGTGCACCATATGAACCACTGGGTACACCACACAGAAATTCTGGCTTCCTTTGTGCCTTTGCACTCACTTGGGATCGGTCCTTTGGTCATCTTTGGCTAAAAAAGAAACATTTCTTGTATTCCACCTCCCCCTCCTCCCAAAAATAGGGAGAAAAGACAGAACAGGGATCATGTAGGGGCCAATCTGTCTAAGAGGTGTAATCTTGAAATGATAACAAAGAGGTAGCAGTGAAAGGAAAACCACTGTTCTAAGAACTTCATGCCAGAGGCTAGCTACTGAGAACTTGTAGCTATTTTGTCAATGTAGAATAATAACTGTTGGGAAGGAAATGAAAGAGTTTTAGTTCGTCATCATCATCAACATCAAGAAAAAGAAGGCGTTCCCTTACAACACTCTCCTGTTACTGCTATTGGTGATAGTACCACTAATTCCAAAACATCCTTGAGAGTTTCTTTACTTCATCTTGGTTCCAAAGCTCAGCCCGGTCAGACCTTGAAAGCACTGCCTCAAAAGTCTCTGCAACCCAAATCTCTCCACCCTTCTGTCATCCACGCTCTTTTAACCCAGGAGACTTCTCCCCATCCCTTCAGCACACTGCCCGGTCTGCTTTTAGCTGTGTGAAGTCAGGGTACTCCCTTGCACAACCTCCCCTACAAAAGTCTTGTCTATGTGCTGATCCCACTTGTATCACCTCATCTGCTCCTTCTGCAGAGCTCCACGGGATGGGCAGTTTTCCTGTTTCTTTCACGCCCATTCACCTTCACAACCTTTTTGTGTTGTATGCATACCAAATACTGTCTGAAGCGACACAGCTTCACCCATTTCCAATTGCAGGCTGTGTTATTTCCCCTCTTGGAGCACACATTCTGAAAAGCTGCTCCATATCTGGAAACACACTTCAATACTGCCAACACAGTTGGGTTAAAAAAGAAAAAAGCCATGCTGGGCTAGTTTTTCAAAGAGACAGTTTCAGAGCGGCAAAGCAGATTCAATTCATTAATTCTGAGGGCCGAGTTACAAAGAGAGAGGAAAAAATGGTGAAGCTGTATTGTCCAAACTCACAAGTTCTCTGTCTTTAAAGAGAACGTCCCACAGCCTCTGTTATGTTTTCATTAGTTGGCCCTATAGTAAGTTGGGTTTATTGGACATCTTGGCTTGAACCTGCTGCATTCACGTTTCTAGCAAGGGGAAAACCTCCAGTTCAGTAGTTAAACATTTTTCTTGCCCATCCCGCCTGGAGATCCAGGGCAGTTGTGTCACATAATAGCCAGTGTCAGGGGGAAGATGGAGGTACTGTGAACTTAATTCATTTGGCCTCAAATGGAAGCTCAAATCCTGAGCTGGCAGGACAACATTGGCTGCAGTTAGACATAACTTTCTTGACATGACTGTGAGTTCAGACCTAGTTGATGGTTTTTCTCGCACATATCAATGAGGAGGGCAGTGTGTCAGGAGACAGGGAGAAGAGTGCACGCTTCAGCTTCCCCAATCCCATGACAGTGCCCAAACCATCCTTCCCTCAGCCTCTGGCATCTCATTTCTTGAGATGCAAACCTCGTGGGTCTTCTGTCGATAAGGCATCCATAATCCTTCAGGTGTTTCTGTGATTTTCCTAAGAATGGCAGTATCTATGGAAAAAAAGAAAAAGTAGCAGTCTGCTTCTGTAGTAGCAACTCTGGGCAATGCCAATTAAATCAGTATTTGCCATATAAAGCATGATAGCCCATCCTGAAGATCACAGCTAAAGCAGTTCAGATGAAGGGTGGTCTTGCAAATGTCACCCTCCTTGTCCCCACGGTGGCATGGATACTGCTGGTTTCCCTCTCCAGAGAGTGGCAGAGGCTGGATCCCCTGCTCAGGACAGAGTCCTTGCCAGGAAGACACAGCTGTGGGTGTAGCTCATCAGGTTCTTACAACATTCCACTGGGCATCAGTTTTGATTTATTTGGTGCTTTACTGTGACTACTCTTTCTGCCCAGAAGATCATCAAAAGACAACCGTTTCCTAAGAGATGGTCATAAAGGCCCTGTTATGGCCATGAAAGCTCACCATGAGCTCTGGAGCGAAGAGGAGGAGGAGGACAAAGAGGTTTGTCCCTGGAATAAGGCCAGAAGAAGAGCCCGTTTTGTTCAAATCATCGATGGTACAACTGTTTCCATCTTGTGTGCATGACTCAGCCTGGCAGACGGGGAATGCCCACTGCTGGGGGTGGCTGTGCTTGGTCATACCCCATGAGCTGATGTTGCTCTCTTCCCCTCCTTCACCCCCACACTTGGATGGACCTCAGGAAACATCCCTGAGCCTGGAGGATGCACAAACCTCCTGAGTGAGGTACCATCATGTGAGAGCTTTGGCATCTCATGTAGCACTACAGGCCTGTATTTCACCAAGAAATTGAGTAGCTTCTATGAATTAGAGTAGGCAATGTGGGGATGTTCATGAAATCACCATTATTATAATCAATGGCGAACTAGTAAACCTGACTGATGAAAAAGAGAGAAACTTTGATCTCCTTAGGGAACATGACTCCATTAAATCAATGAATCCCTGCGTAGGCTGCCCAGAACATAAAAAAATAGGTACAGGTTCAGTCATCCTAAATGTGGGCATCTGCTGTCATTTCAGTCAGCCAAAGGGATTCCCCACCAGCCTCCAAGACAGTGCCCCCAGATGCTGCCCTGTCTCTCAGCACTGCTCCACTAGAGCTTGAAGATAGCTACACATATCTTGGACCACCTCTGGCATTTCAAATGTCACCAGGTGTTTGTGTCTGAACAGCTCACGGCTGCCATCCATCACCATTAATTCCCAGGGGAGCTGAGACAAGGAGCTCACATGCAGGTGCCTGTTTTGTGCACACCTGAAGTGAAGCGAGAGGAATCTCACCTCCTGTGGGTTTGTGGTGTGCATGGGAAGGAGCTGAGTCCCCTTCTAGCCCCAGGACTGCAAACCTGGGATGTGATGCCGCGAATGAGACAGACGAATCCTTTCCCTCAGCAAGAGTAAAGGAGATCCCTGCCCGTCACTGTCTGGGTGTCCTGCCTAATGGTGGGTTGAGGAAAGGTGATTATTAGACCTGACTGTTTTTCTGATATGAGAAGTTACATTGCTGGAATGAAGTGTCTCTCCCCAGCTGAGGAAGGGAACAGCAGTGATTCCTTCAGCCTGTTTCACAGCAGGTTCCCCTGGAGCCCCAGGGACACCTGGAGGGAGCCCAGAGGGGACAGAGAGAGTCACAACTTGGGCTGGTCCTCTGCTGCTGAGCTGGGCTGGGCTCTTGGGATGGAGGGAGGGAGCTGATGGCAAGCAGGCAGCTCTGCAGAGAGACAGTTCTGCCCAAGAGCAGCTCCTCTGTAAAGCACAGCAGGGCTGAAGGCACTGCCTGCAGGCAGCAAGGGGAGAGGAGCGAGGCGGAGAGGGCTTAAAGGCAGTGTGGAGTGGGAGGATGCTGAGAGTTGACTGGAAGAGAAATCTTCACAGCCCTCTACATGGTAAGTCTCTGGACGTAGGGCAAGCAGATGAGTGCACAGAGGGGTCTTCCAATGTTGGTAAATGTCACAGCTTATAGGACCTTTCAGAACTGCTCTCCCGATTTTTCTGGTGTGGAGAAGGATGACATGCTTCCTAGCCAGGCTTCCTTGCTGGACCGTCAGAGGGACAGGGCATGACTGCTGCCTTCTCCCGGGGATGGCTGCAGGGGTTTGAAGCTGGCTGTGCACCCACGGGGCTGTGTGCCGGGGCAGGGACTCTGCCGCCAGCCAGGGTCGGTGCTCAGCCTCCCTGGGGAGCTCCCCACGGCGCTGTGGGGAGAAGTTGAGTGGAAGGAGCAACCCCTGACCGAGCAGGGCAGAGCAGGGTCTTTTTGCTGTCAAGAGGGTGCTGCGTGGGTCAGGGCTGCTCACTGCTCCAGATCACTGCCAGGACATTTCCGAGGGGACTTTTCAAGAGGAAAGTCAAGACTTGGGCTGCCTGCATCAGCGTGTGCATTCCTGAGTCTGAGCTTTCATTTTTATGGTCTTTGGAGAGGAGGGAGTGGTGATGGATCTGTCATGCTTGGAACAAGGCTCTGGGGAGCCGTCCTTCTGCGCTGTGAGATCCTCGCTCCAGCTGACCCAGCTTATGTTTCCAGAGGAGACCTTCCTAAAGGAAGGTCAATGAAGTTGCTGCTTGAGAAAAAACCTTCCTTTCGGAACCTCTGTTTTTAATTTTCTGCTGTTTGATTGGGAAGGGGGAAGTGAAAATGATTGAGACTCCTAAACCATCTCTGTAAGAGATCTATAGGTCTGCAGGGAACCTCAGCAAGTCCCTCCCCTCCCTCACATGTAGACAAACCAACCTGACCGTTCAAGCTTCAACAAGGCTGTTTCCACACACCCCACAGATTTATCAAATGCCGAGGTGCCTCTGGGCAGTGCCCTGCTGCTGTGGGGTTTCTGCAGGGCAGAGCTGGTCACACAGGGGCTGGGATGGGGTTTGTGAGCTCTGGCATGGAGGAGACGTGGGGACAGAGAAACAGCTCCTGGCAGGGAGAGCTCCAGGCAGCAGAGACATGGGCAGGAAGGGATGAAACTGCTGAGGGAAACCCTGTTACAGGGGAAATACGAACACCTCCTCGCCACTCCCTGCAGTACGGATACGTTCCCTGAGCAATCCCCCTCATTTGTCCTCTCCCACCCAGTACAGCCCTTGGCCCACACCTCTGCAAAATCCTGGGCATGAGCTGCCTCCTGGGCAGCCAGACCCCCAGAAGAAGAAATGTGTGCTTCTGCTGCACGTGCCCGTTTCCCTCTGCCCAGCAAAGGGCTGAGAGCAACCGCTCGGCGATGTCGCTGCCTGGGAGGCAATGTGCACAGCTGGGCAAGGTGAAATCTCTTCTGTTTGCCTGTCTGCCTCACCTCTACCCTCACCTGGCAATACAATCATGGTATTTTTACTTTTCATTCCACCTCACCGTGTTGCTCTGACTCTGAGGCTCTTGGGTATGTCAGTGTGGGGGGGTGGAGGGGATGGGGTTCAGCTGAAGTTCAGACACTGACCCTGAGGGTCCTGCAGAGGTGCCCAAGACCCCTCCAAACGTGTGGGGCTCTGGGCAGCGCAGTCAGTGGTGCTGGGAAATGATCTGTCTCTCCCTTCCTCAGTCCTGATCTTTAGGGCACTTCACTATCTCCCAGAGGTGTCCTTACAGGCATGATGCTGCTGACCAGAGGGGAACATAGGATCTGTCTCACAGGATCTTTGAGATACCCAAGAACCATTTTGAGAAGCCGCAGAGATGCTAAGGCTGTGAACAGCCTGCTGGGAAGCTTCATATGTATGCAGCTGATAGGAACCCTGGCACATCGTGAAGTCCTTGGTCTGCTCACTGGAATGAGAAGCCAGTTCCTGCCCCACCAGGAAAGGTTCATTTTCCCGTCTACAGGGTGTTGCATGGGTGATGGCTGCTCCCAGCTCCAGCTCACCCATGTCCTGAGGGGATCTTTCAAGAGGATGGAGAAGGCAGGGATTACATTAGCAGAAGGATCCTTCCAGAGGCTGTGCTTTCAGTTTCCTAATTGCTGCAGGGGAAAAAGAGAAATACATTTTTGTCTGTGAAGGAGGTGGAGACTGCAGACAGCTCCAACTTCACCTCTCCAGCCTCTCCAGGGTGGGTCTGAGCAGCTCCTGCGGTGCTGCAACCCCCGAGATGCCCTGGGACAGTGCTATTCAACCAGGAGGTGTCTGCAGGGCAGAGCTGAGTGCTCAGTGTGTGGGATGGGGTCTGTGAGCACTGACAGGGAAGAGACGTGGGGGTAGAGGAACAGCTCCCAGGTGTGACTCCAGGCAGCAGGGATGTGGTCAGAGGGAAGGGGAACTGCTATGGTATGCTGGGGCAGGTGGGAGCATCACTTTGTCCTCTCCATTGCAGATGCCTTCCACTGAGAAAACCCCCCTTATCTCTCCTCTCCCACCCAGCAACGCTCTCTACCCCCATGGCCATGGGATCCAGGGCAGCCAGACCCCAGTGTTGCAGAGGTGCTTTTCTCCTGCCACGTGCCCATTTCCTGCTGCCCGACAAAGGGGCTGAGTGTAACAGCCCTGCGTTGTCACCACCTGGGAGGTGGGGGGCACAGCTGGGGAAGGTGAACACTTTCCTGAGTCCCTGGCTGTCTCTCTTCCCTTCCCTCCCTTAGGAAAAAGGGTCTTGGTATTGCTCCATGTTTCCCCACCCATCCATCCTTGTCCTTGTGTCATAGTTGTTCTTCAGAGGGATTCCAGACACCACCCCTGAGGGTCCTGCCGTGCGGGGATCTGTGTGGGAGCAAGGAGTCCAAGTCCCCTTCTAGCCTGTGAGGCTCCGAGCACGCACTGTGTGAGGGGTGGGGAACGAGATGGTTCTCCCTGGGCTATCCAGTCCAGGGACCAGCTACCCTCCCGAAGGCCACAGCACTCCCTTGTGATATTTACTTGTAGCTGAATGTTGCAAAGATATGATGCAGAGGTGTAAAGGTCATGGAGATGCTGCCAGGCAGCTGTACGTAGGCAGCCTGAAGAAGTGCCGTGGCTCCTTGCAAGAATGTGAGTGCTGAGACCTCCCTCAGCTGTCAGCACCCACATCACAGAGCCTCCTTGGTCTAGTCGTTGGAGCCAGGAGGTGTGTCACCCTCTCTCCATCACCCTCTGCACGCGAGGGGCGAGAAAGAGGAAGGAGCCTGGGGATCTCCCTTGGAAACCACAACCTCCCACCCTCCCAAACATCCAGACAAGTCATCTCTCCAGACTCTGCAGTGAGGCGCAGAGCATCCTTCCATCTCTTGGGACTCACTAGTGTATTCACCAGCGTTTATTCTGAGAGCAGTGGAAAAGCCAAGGCTTTCTACCCCTTCAAAAAACATGCTCCCGGTGTGATGGGAACATCTGAAACCTACGTAATTGCACCAGTATGCAATGACTGACCCGGTGTTGCAGCCCATCTTCTGAAGAATGGGGTATGAAGCTGCGGAGCAGCCCTTCTGTGTGATGGGTGCACTTCACCTAGGCGAGGAGGTGTTCATAGTGACAGTGCTGTTTCCTCACCCTTCACCCCCCTCACTCATACTACTATGCCTGGAGATGCAGTACAGGTGACAGACTGAGGTGAGAAAGGGTCTTTCTCAGTCGTTACTGACTCTTGGCTGTGCGAGAGGGTGAAGGTGAAGGAGATGAATCCCTCACGGGGATCTTGTCTCTCAGGGGCAGATGAGCACAGGTCCTAATGTCATTTTTCACTATAGGGCTTGGAGAGTATTCCCAGATAGTCACTGCTACAAATCCTCTTCTCTCGCCTCAGAGCGTCCATCTGCAGGAGCCATCCCCAAACCATGAGCAGTTTGCAGCCTCCAGGTGTCCACTTCTGTAGAGCAGGGCTGAGTCCTCAGAGTTAGTGCGCTCACCCAGCACAGAGCAGAGCTCAAGGCAGGGAGCTGCAAGTGTGTCGTCCTGAGAAGGAGACACTCAATGCGTGTGCAGGCTGTCTATGAGAAATGGAGAGGGCTTTGCTCAGAGACCCTGTCCTGACTTCTCTGTGTCTTTTCCTTCTTGGACAGGCCTCCATGCACCTGTCCAACGGCAGCTCCATCACCGAATTCCTCCTCCTGGCATTGGCGGACACACGGGAGCTGCAGCTCTTGCACTTCTGGCTCTTCCTGGGCATCTACCTGGCTGCCCTCCTGGGCAATGGGATCATCATCACCACCATTGCCTGTGACCACCACCTCCACACCCCCATGTACTTCTTCCTCCTCAACCTCTCCCTCCTCGACCTGGGCTCCATCTCCACCACTCTCCCCAAATCCATGGCCAATTCCCTGTGGGACACCAGGGCCATCTCCTATGGGGGATGTGCTGCTCAGATCTTTTTCTTTCTCTTCTTCATTGTAGGGGAGTACTGCCTTCTTACAGTCATGTCCTACGACCGCTACGTTGCCATCTGCAAACCCCTGCACTACGGGACCCTCCTGGGCAGCAGAGCTTGTGTCCACATGGCAGCAGCTGCCTGGGGCAGTGGGTTTCTCAATGCTATGCTGCATGTGGCCAACACATTTTCCCTACTGCTCTGCCAAGGCAATGCAGTGGACCAGTTCTTCTGTGAAATTCCCCAGATCCTCAAGCTCTCCTGCTCAGAATCCTACCTCAGGGAAGTTGGGGCTACTGTCGTTAGTGTCTTTTTTGGTTTTGGATGTTTTGTTTTCATTGTGCTGTCCTATGTGCAGATCTTCAGGGCTGTGCTGAGGATCCCCTCTGAGCAGGGACGGCACAAAGCCTTTTCCACCTGCCTCCCTCACCTGGTCGTGGTCTCCCTCCTTACCAGCACCGGCATATTTGCCTATGTGAAGCCGCCCTCCATCTCCTCCCCATCTTTGGACCTGGTGCTGGCAGTTCTCTACTCATTGCTGCCTCCAGCAGTGAACCCCCTCATCTACAGCATGAGGAACCAGGAGTTCAAGAATGCCATTAGGAAAGTGGTTGCATGGATGTTTTTCAATACTGATAAACTTCCAAACTCTCTTCACAAATGAATCCCAAAGTATCACATACCAGGCCCATGCTTTTGTGGTTTTTTTGGCTGTTTTTTCTTTGTATTTTTTGGTTTTTCTTGTCAATAGTGATAATGTTATTTGTGAATTTAATAATCCTAGAGAAATATTTGGATTTCCTTCACTTCACCTGAAGCATGAACCTACAATATCTCACCTAGAACCCATATAAAAATGTGTCTAACACTGAGTCAGAGCTGAGACCCCCCCTAGCATCTGTGGAATTATTGCTGGAGGTGACTTTGAAATTAAATTTATATTTGCATTTTAAGGAAAGGTACAGCATTGAAGGAACTTTGGGGTGGAGTATGGCAGTTACAGAAGGGTTCCATCCCAGAGAAGCTCCCCAAGCAACCTTAGGTGTTGGCAACACCAGGGGAGCTTGGTGTGCTGACTCTAAGAGAAACTGCACGGAGGGTGGAGCGGAGTGAAGACACCGCGGCCAGGCTCTGTGATAAGATGGGAACTGGAAGGTACTATGGAACATGGAGGTGGAGACTCATCCTGATAATTAGGATACGTACCTGGTCAAAGACAATGCTACTGTACAAGGACCTTTCGAGTATACAATAACCTATTTAGTGTGTGTAATGGTGTGTAGTGAACTATATTAGAATTTGATAAATGTGCATTGATTTTCCTGGAAATGGGCCAACAGTCTGTCATTTTTTGACAAAATACTATTCTTTGGGTGAATTTGGCTCATTATAATCTTATTATAATACTGAAACACACCTCCATCCCAAAAGCTACCCGCCTCCAAGGTGCGACCACCCCTCACTGAGCCTGTGCTCTAAAAGTTTCTTAGTCAATACCTTTAAAAGCAAAGCAAGAAACTTTTACACCAATTACAACAAAGATACGTATGACTAGCGTCACTCAAACTCCACCTGAAATGTGAAAATAGTATAAAATGGCTTAAGAGAGGAGGGATGACCGGGACACAGACCACCTTTGACACTTGGGATCAGTCGACAGGCTGAGCCTCTCTTAACCCGTAACAGGGACACCTTTGGGTAAGATCTGAACACTTGGTTATACCGAGTGCTTCCCCGGCAGACAGAAATCTCTATAGAGTTGTTCTGTAACTTAATGCATTTGTAGCCAGGCTATATTACTCATCTTCTTGGTATGTGCACATGCTTTGCGGGCAGTAATTCTATCACCGGCAATCCAAAAGAACTTGGGCATCTGTTGCTTCAATAAACTGCACTATTCATTAATCTAGCCGAGTGACTTCTCATTGAATGCAACCAAATTCCTTAAGTGTGGCTGCGCTAGTTCATGGAGTGCAACTAGACTGAAAGTGTATGGTGTTACGAGTGCATCTGTAATCGTGAGAGTTCAATATATTGAACACGACCGGGTTTGTAACACTGAATTGGGCATCACTCAGAATCTAAGCCCAGCTGCCCCCAGCCCCTCTGATACCTGAGGACAAGCTGGAACGCAGCGGGGTTTATTTTCTGCCAAATTGCTTTGCCCTTTAACGCAACAGCATCTCGGTAATAAAAAGGGATCTCCCCATGTACTGCCTGATGGCTGGGCTCCTCCTCAAAACTTGGTGTCAGGAACAGATCCAAGGAATTGCGTCCCAGAAAGGGCCCTTTACTCTCTGGGTTCAGGGGCAAGAAGCTCATTGTCATGTTGTGACCTCTTAGAGATGGAGGTTGGATTTAACATTCAGCTATTGGTGTCTAGTGGTGATAGAGCTGGTGACTGCTCACTGAAGTACATACCCAGGTCTCTCCCACATGGGACATGGCAGCCGATGTCCTTCAAGAGAGGAATCCCGAGCCACCTGGAGAGCCTGGGGGATCTCCATGGACAGCCTGTGCCTAGCGTGGGAAGAGAATGGAGCTCCCCAAAGTGAGAGCGTGTCCAGGATAGTGTCACCCAAAGGTAAAGTGTAAAGTGCTCAGAGCACTGCAGCACTCTGCGGTCAGCACTGCCATGGGGCTAGGGGAGATGGGGGAGAGCTGGGGAAGGATTGGGCTGGGCTGGAGTGTGCTCAGGAGAGGACAATGCCGGTGTAGAGCTAAGCTCTGTGAGTGTGCAGGGTGGGGCACAGAGCAGGGTGCTCATGGTGCAGAGCAAGGTGACACGGTGAAGGAAGCAAGGCACCATAGGTGCAAAAGAGAGGGTCCCCATCGGTGTCAAGTTCCCTGGACACCCCAGGGAAGCTGCCCCAGGGAAATTGTCCCAGACCAGACCCACACACTGGTCATTTCCATCATTTCCATCTCTGGCCATACACGCTAGCCCTGAGGAGGGGACCTTTGCTGCATGGTCACCTCTGTCCTCCTTCGGGGCTCAGTGATACCCAACTCAACCACCATTATTAGGAAAAAAAAACTGGTTTCCTACTGACTCTCATTACACGCCAAGTCCCAGAGCTCGTGCCACAGCTGGTCTCTCAGCCAAGCCCATTCCCAGAGAGCTCCAGCTAGATCAGGTGCTCATGCCTTGTCTCTACGAATTTTGAAAAACTCCATTGACTGAGATCCCACCAATCGTCCTCGGTCTTTGCTCCAGTGTTTGGCTCTGAGGGATTTCTCAAAACCCCAGCTCTCTCAGCCTCTCCTTGCACATAATGTGCTCCAGGCCCCAATCACCCTTCTGGCCCCTGCAGGACTCTCCCCAGTCTGTCAGGGTCTTTTTTGTGCCAGAGAGCTCCCTACTTGATACAGCAGTCCCAATCCTGTCCTGTAGTGGGTTAACGTTGGCCAGCAGCCAGACACCCACCTGGCTGCTCACCCACTCTTCGTACTCAAAGGGACAAGGGGAGCAAATAAGACAGAAAACCTCACGGGCCAAGGTCAAAAAGGGAGTTCACTTAGTCATTACTATCATGGGCAAGGAAGAGTTGACTTGGGGAAGGTCAATTTAATTTATTGCCAATTAAAAAAGATTTAGTGAGTTAGAGCTATGACAAAAATCTTAAAGACCATTCCTCCAGTCCACTCCTTTTTCCCAGGCTCAAATTATTCCATTATTCCCAATTCTTCTACCCACCCCAACCCAAAGAGGAGCAGTGGGGATGGTGAATGGGGGGTTACGGTCAGTACATAACATCTTTGCCATTCCATCCTTCTCACAATTCTCCTCTGCTCCAGCGTGGGTCCTCTCCATGGGATCCCATGGTATTTGTGTTCAGGGCTATGTGTTGTTCATTTCTTTCAGTCTTACTTTTCTCCTCCATACTCAAAGAGTCACAGAATCATTGTGGTTGGAAGGGACCTCTGGAGATCACCTAGTCATCCCCGCCTTCTGAGGCAGGGTCAGTGATGGCAAATTGCTCGGGACCTTGTCCAGGTGGTTTTGGAATATCTCCATGGATGGAGACTCCACCACCTCTCTGGACAACCTGTTCCAGTGTTTGACCACCCTCGCAGTCAAAAAGTGTTTTCTTGCATTCAGATGGAATTTCATGTATTTTTAGCTGTGCCCGTTCCCCCTTGTCTTGCCACTGGGATCTACTGAGAAGACTTTGGCTCCCTCATCTTCATGCCCTCCCGGGTATTTATACACATTAATAACCCCTCCCCTTAGCTTTTTCTTCTCCAGACTGAATAGTCCCAGATCTCTCAGCCTTTCCTCCTGTGAAGGATGCTAGAGTCCCTTAAACCAGCTTTGGGGTCCTTTGATGGACTTGCTTTATCAGGTCAAACGACTTTCTTGTACTGGGGGGCCCAGCACTGGACACAGCACTCCAGATATGGCCTCACCAGTGCTGAGGAGAAGGCAAGGGTCACTCCCTCAATATGTCAGCAATGCTTTTCCTGATGCAGCCCAGGAGGCTGTTGGCCTTTGCCTGGGGGTGCATTGATGGCTCATGCTCAGATTGTTGTCCTCTGGGACCCCAGGTTTCTTCTCTGCAGAGCTGCTGTCTAACAAGTCAGCCCCCAGCATGACGTCCTCCCCAGTGACTTTCTCAGCAGCAGCCGCTTGTCATTGAGGGTTGGGGTTTTTTGTGTTTTGCTGCGCCTAACATCATAGGTATGGAATATCCCTTTGGTCATTTTGTGTCAGCTGTCCCAGCTGTGCCCCTGACAACTTCTTGCATACCCCCAACCTACTTTCTGTGGGGGCAGAGTGTGAGAGAGAGAACGCCTTCACGCTCTGCAAGGACTGTTCAGCAATAGCAAAAACACTGGTGTGTTATCAGCACTGTTTTAGTAACAAACCCAAAGCACAGCACCATATGTGCTGCGATGAAGTAAATTAACTCCCTCCCAGCCAGATCCAGGACCGAGTCACAGCTCATAGAGTCAGGGTGAGGAATGAACAATGTCTTATTTAAATGACCTGAGGAAATCTGTGGATCACAGAACCTGGCTTTTATGGGGGACTCCCATTGGTAGTCACTGGTCAAGTGAGACGGCAGGATGCAAACCATCCAGGAGGTTTCTTGAGGTGTTTGCAGAAATGTTCTTAGCACAGCTGCCAAATGGTCCTTTCAGTCTTCTGCTCACCGGGACCTGGTAGTCCCAAAAGAGGAAGAGATGGTCAGGGCTGTGAAGACCAGTATTCACCTTGACTGTGGTGACCATGAAATTGTGATCTCCCACATCCCCGGGGATGTGGGAAGAAGAGTAACAGAGCAGAGACCCTGGACATCAGGGGATGAGACCTTGGCCTATGGGGGGCACTGGCAGGTGGGATCCCGTGGGGGCAGTGCCAAGGCCCTGAGAGCATCCATAAGGCTTCATGACCCTGACCAGCCTCACCTGTGGCCTCGACCCACAACTCCGTCCATGGGCCCAGCAGACCATTTAAACCCAGGCCCGAGTTTCAGCCCCAGCTTGATCTATGCTGTAGGTGTACAGACACAGCCATAGACACAGCCTTGCCAGTCCATGCACCTTGCTGTTTCGGGCTTAGAGACTCACTTCCCAGCTTGGTTCTTTATGGGATGTTCAATGACATGACACCGTGGCCCTCCAAGTGCCAGACTCCAGCTGATTCACAGAGGCCTCGGGCCTTTCTGCTTCCTTTCTGCCCATCCCTTGGTCAGGTTTGGGGAGGAGAGGAAGGAAAAGCAGGTGAGGTTCCTGGGTGCCAATGATTGAAAGGGGGAGCAGAGCCCCCACATGTGAAATGATCTAAAGGCTATGCTAGTTCAAAACTGTTATCTTCAGCTCCTTTCTCAGAGGCCTTAAGTCTTCATCAGGAACCTGGAAGTGCTGAGGTCGCTCCAGCTCCCTCTCTTTTAGCTAGTAAGTTGGCAGTACCCAAGCCAGAGGCTTTGTTTCAATTCTGTTTGCAGCCTAGAGCGCCCCACGGTCTGCAGATATGCCAGGAAACTTGCATAAGGAACCCGCTTCTCTGGACAAGAAGGTGGCTGTTCCCAGGAATCTCAGGCGGCATGGCATACCCATAGCTGTGTTCAGGGAGCTGGTCAAATGCCTCATCTCCATGTTTGCAGCAGTGGCTTAGCTGCCCGGTTCATGTGTCAACTCTCTCTGTGGATGCTGACGTTTACTCAGCTACCTGGTCTGACCTCAGAGCTGGCCCTGCTTGGAGCTGGGCGTTGGACTAGAGACCACCTGAGCTCCCTTCCACCCTGAATTGTCCTGTGATGTGGTGTGAGAGACTGAACTGTGAAACATGTGTCTCACAGATTGCTTGCTTAAGGTGAATGAAGATTGGTTGTTTAAGCTGGCCGCAGAATGCGGGAAGGACAGCTGCAGCGACACCGAGGCCTCTGGTTTGTGAAACATCATCCTGCCCAGTCAAGCAATAGTGTGAGATGTGTGTGCATGTGCAGGAACGCGAAGACTTGCAAGTACCTACAATTGTCGTGGAAACCGCAGCCCCTGAATGGGGGGATAAAAGGAACTGTGGAAGTTAACTTTGTGCGGTTGCCCACTGCGAAACCACGGAGAGGCTCAGACCCCCGGGATGCCGTGGATTCATGGTGGTGACTATTCTCGCAACTCTATCCTGACTGCTTGTTTGATTTCTACCTTTTCCTTCAACTCTACCCTATTGATACTATTTTCCACTTTTGATAATAAAAAGCTGTTTTAGGCGAACCACAGAAGGAGAGAGGAGAGAGATAATGATTCTGACAGTTCCAGCGAGGAGGATTTTAGTCCGGTGGCAGGGAGAACTAGGAGAGGAAATGCTCGGAATGTGCAGGCTAATGGACAAGCCCCCCTCAGGCAAGTCGTAGGACTGGATGAGCCACCAGTTTGGGTAAAAGTGCCATTTTCAGTGTCAGATTTGAAGGCGTTGAAAGAAATGGCAGGTGTATATAGGGAGGATCCCGAGCGGGTGGCAAAGGTTATGGAGACTATAATCAAAAATCAGGATCCGGATTGGAAAGATCTGCAAGTCATTTTGAATAATTTAGTGTCCTATGATGAGAAAAGATTGATTCTGGCTAAAGCTAAGGAAGAAGCAGAATGGGTGCATGTCCAAGCTGTAATAGCAGGATGGATAGAGGATCATTTCCCTTCTAATAATCCCAGTTGGGATCCTAACATCCAGGCTCAAAGATTATTATTATCTGAATACCAGCGACTGATTTTGTATGGTGTCCGGAATGCAATTCCAAAACCAAAGAATTGGTCTAAATTGTATCAGGTCATTCAAGGAAAGAATGAGGACTCCTCTTCTTTCTTTGAAAGATTCATGGAGGCTGCGAGAAAATATACTGATTTGAATGCAGACAATGAAGCAGATGCTGTCTCGTTGATCCGCATCTTTATGGAACAGTCTAATGCGGACATAAAATGGAAATTACAGAAACTAGAGGGAGCAGACGCTCGTTCATTGGATAAAATGTTAGAGCATGCCTGGAAAGTGTATAACAACAGGGAAAACGTGGAGGAAGTGAAGCAGAGAAAAGAAAGGCTTAAAGATAATAAGATGCTGGCAGTAGCCATAGCCCAAGAAACTAGCAAATTCACAGTCCCCGTAAAGGGAAAAAGATTTCCTGATGGATTGCGGAGGGTTGAAGTACTGCTGGAGGTGGATCAGTGTGCTTACTGCAGGCAAAAAGGATGCTGGAAAAGGGAGTGCCCGCAGCTGAAAAGACAGAGTCATAAGGAGATGCCAAATCAGGCTGCTAAAATGATGACAATAGATTCAGACTGAGGGAGACTGTGGGAAAAATTGGAACCCACCCCAAAAGAACACCTGGTTATAGCAAAGTTGGGGAATGAAAACGTAAAATTTTTAATAGATACGGGTGCCACTTATTCGGTATTAAATACATGTGAAGCTAATTTGAGTAATCAGAGTACTTCTATTATTGGTGCCACACGGCGGAGAGAAAATCAGCCATTTTTCTAGCTTTTAAATTTTAAAATTGGGAAAAGGGTGTTAACCCATCAATTTCTTTATATCCCACATTGCCTTGTGCCGCTATTAGGATGAGATTTATTAAGCAAATTAAATGCACAAATTATTACTTTCAAAGGAGGAAAAATCCAAGTTCATATTCCTGAAAGTAAAGGTTTGGATGCTCCAGTTTTTATGTTACAGAAGGAAGTTGAGATTGTGCACATACCAGAAGAAGTTGAACAGGCTGTAACACCTCTAGTATGGGCTTCAGGAGTACCAGGACGATCCCTAATGGCGGAACCAGTTATCATTCAGTTGAAACCAGACGCCAGACCGGTAAGACGAAAACAGTATCCAGTTAAATTAGAGGCAAGAAAGGTATTAGAAACTTTAATAGAATGATTTATAAATTTTGGATAGTTAAAGGAGTGTCAGTCTGAATACAACACCCCGATCGTGCCAATTAAAAAACCGCATTCAGAAGAATAAAGACTGGTCCAGGACCTAAGGGCTATAAACCAAATTGTACAGGATGTTCACCCAGTAGTGGCAAATCCATACACTCTCTTGACCACTTTGAAGGAAACAGACAAATGGTTCACTGTACTGGACTTAAAAGATGCTTTCTTTTGCCGTCCACTAGCAACCAAAAGTCAAGAACTGTTCGCTTTTGAGTGGGAGAGCCCTAAGGCAGGTAGAAAGACCCAATTGTGTTGGACAGTATTACCACAACGATGTAAGAACAGTCCTACAATCTTTGGAAATCAATTAGCCAAGGAATTAGAGGATTGGCAAAAGATGAATAAAAACATCAGCCCAGAAAGCAGAAGTCATAGCCTTGCTGAGAGCTTTAGAACTGTCAAGAGGCAAAAGTGTTAATGACTGGACAGACTCAAAATTTGACTTTGGAGTGGTCCATGCTCATGGAGCCATTTGGAAAGAAAGGGGACTTCTAACATCTCAGGGATCCCCAGTCAAATACGGGCCAACAATCCAACAAGTACTACAGGCAATTAATTTACCCGGATTTGTGGCAATTATGCATTGCAAGGCACATCAAACTGGAAATAGCCCAATGCATATAGGGAAACGTATGGCAGATAAAGCTGCCAAAGAAGCTAATTTTGCCAGAAAAAGTTCAGAACTTGGGACCTAAAAGTCCACAATATGCAGCAGAAGGTAATCAATTAGCTAACCTACTGAAGGCAACCAAAACCCAAGAAGGATGGTGGGTAACCCCTTCACACCAAGTAATAGTTACCCAAGAGACCATGCGTGAAATAGCCAATAGAAAACACCAAGAAACTCACTGGGGAATTGAAACAATGGTCAAGGCATTAAAACCACAAGTGCTAAGTGTTCGAATGTCTGGAATAATTAAGAGCATTGTAAAGAAATGTGAGTTATGCTTAAGGAATAATCCTCACTTACCCCGAAGGCCTTTACCAGGGGTGACTAAAAGAGGAAACAGTCCAGGAGACTTCTGGCAAATAGACTTTTCTGAATTACCGCGGCAGAATGGGTAGCCGTATCTTTTAGTAATGCTAGATACTTTTTCATGTTGGCCAGAAGCTTTCCCTTGTCACACCAACAAGGCAAAAGAGGTAGCAAAAGTGCTACTTAAGGAAATAATACCAAGATTTGGGGTACCCATAGGACTGTCTTCAGATAGGGGCCCACACTTCGTAGCAGAAGCTGGTCAAAGTCTAACTAAGGCATTGGGGATAAAATGGGATCTCCATACCCCATGGAGACCTCAATCAAGTGGAAAGGTAGGAAGAATGAACCAAAGTTTAAAAAGACAAATCAGTAAAATTTGTCAAGAGGCTCAGATAAAATGGCTCGAGGCTTTACCCTTAGCTTTGCTACGGATACACATCCAGCCTAGATCTAAAGAAAAGGTCAGTCCTTTTGAGATCGTGTATGGTAAACCTTATCAAATGACTGAAACAGGAGTTAATCCTGACATTGCAGAGAGACATTATTTAAAAGGATATGTTATCTCTCTGGAAAAGGTTTTGTCCTCTCTTCACAGATACGTCTCTGTGAGGGCACCGCTATCTTTGGACGTGCCTGTGCATCACTACCAACCAGGGGACTGGGTGTAGCTGAAGACATGGTCAGACGAGCTGTTAAAAGAGAAGTGGAAAGGACCTCTTCAAGTTTTACTCACCACCTACACTGCTGTCAAGCTTGAAGGAGTCGCTCCGTGGATACATCACAGCAGGATAAAGCCAGCTGCATCACCACAATGGACAGTTACACAAAAGGGACCTTTACGTTTAAAATTAACATGGGAATCCTGAAGTTCTGGGTTATATCTCTTGCAGCGATGTCAGGAAATGCAGAAATCGATATAGATGAAGAGGTCAATACAGATTTGGATGAAAACCTCGTTCTAACTTTAATACAAGGGTTTGGCAAAATGCATAATCTTGCCAGTGTTACAGCATGCATTCCGATCCCTCACTCGGCCAGTCAGCCTATTCCACGGGGCACTATACCAGTGAATTTATCTTTACTAGAAGGCTATGACAATATCACAGGAGCCTTTAAACAGGCCAATGTTTCTTATTATTTGGACAAAGACAATAAATGTAGACAAAGAGGAAACGATGTTTTACAAGATGCTACTTCTTGGAGATCAGGGGACAGCAGAACAGTATTTGGGAGAGGCTCAGAAAAACAGTGTCCCAAGGGATCACATCCCTTAGATGCCCAGTTTCTCCAAATAGCATTGGCAGCCTCTGGTGGGCAGGCTGCAGGATTACTGAAACTTTGTGTCACTAATAAGACGGTACCCAATGTAACCACTGCTCCGGAATGCAACAACCTTAGAACAAAACTCAAAACTTGGACTAGACCTTTGGAGGGATACTGGAACTATACAGGGAGTGTGGATTGGTGCTTTAATTGGGGAACGAAAGTCACTTATGTTAGCCGAACCAATTGGATGTGCTCCAATGTTTTAAATTCTAGTAAAATATCAATCCTAAGTTCTACCTTAACAATGATGAAACATTGCAAAAGTCAAAATTTTTTGATTAATGATTGCAAACATGATATGCCTTCCCCAGGCTACACAACCTGGATTACATCAGATGGATATTGGACTACCTAATTACGACTTAGTACAACAACTAGACAAATAACTTTAGGATTACTGACCCTATGTCCCATATGGAAAGAGTCCAATCAAAGCTCAATATTGGGGATGAGTTAAAAGAAATACTGAGACAGAAGAAGATTCCGATACTTGGACGCAGCCTTCCGCAGCAGTGCAATGTGAATGGGGACTTCAAAGTTTCCTGTTACCAGGGCTGATGGCTTTAGAAAATCGAATGTTAATAGAAAATCTAACTTGGCAGGTGGAAGCCTTATCGAGAGCCACTCAAAAAGGATTCCAAATTGTAAACAAGCAAATTCAAACTAACGCTAAAATGATACTCCAGAATAGACTGGTCTTGGATTTACTATTAGTCAAGGAACAAGGAGTATGTGGATATCTTAAGTTAGACCAAGGACACTGCTGTATCCACATCCCTAATATCACTGGAAATCTGCAAGAACAATTAGACAAAATGAGAAAGGTAGCAAGAGATAGTAGCGCAACAAGAGAAGTAGCTGAAAATAATTGGTTCAACAAAATTCTCCAAGAATTAAGTGGGTGGTCTTTGAAAGGATGGTTAGCTACATTGTTAGAAGGAGTAATATAGGTGATCGTGATTGCGATTATTATAGGGATCTGCATAGGCTGTACTAAAAGGGCCATTGAAAGAAACATATGGAAATAGTGAAAATTTGACTGCTTCAAAAGAGAGACTGAAATCTAAGAAAATTTGACTAACCCAAAACATGACTACTACAAACAATCACTTTGACTGCATCTCAAAACTGATATAATAATACCAGAACTTCAGACTGAGCTAGTATCTGAATCACTGAAAATTTCCATACTATGTATAAGATAACTGATTTTTCCATAAAATTACTTCCATAAGGCTCTTTAATCAGATAAGAATATTGATAAGTAATAGTATTTGACAAGTGTTATTAAGAATATCGATAGTGATAGTATCAATGGTATTATTGCATGTTTAATGAGTTAGGTTAAGAATGAAAGTATTTCATATTCTATTAGATTATAAGAAAATGAGATAGATCTAAGACTGTGTGGTAAGATTAATCATCTTCTAATTGATGAAATCTAAGTAAAAAGTGAGACTTATGGAGATTATAGAATATATCCACAAGTCTCAAAGGAGGAAATGTTACAGGACATCTTGAAAAATGAGTGTTAAAAGCAAGCAAGAACATCTTGGGAGAGAGTGTGAGAACGCCTTGGGAAACAAGTGTCGAAAACAAGTAAGAAGAATGTAGAGAAGATGCTTCGTAACAACTGCACCTGACATTAGAGATAAAGACTGCCTTCACTGACTCTCTGCTAATAAGCAATAACGATTAACACAAGGACAAATCTTAGAAAAATAGAATGGACTGCCAAAAAAGTGCCTAGAGTAAACGTGGTTCATTATAATCTCATTATAATGCTAAAGAACACGCCTCCTAGCTAGAAAAGCCCCCAACCCAGTTAAGCCCCCTACTCTCTGAGCATGCGTGGTGAATTAAAATGTGGCACTTGTGAGATGGCACGCGGGGCTCCAGCTCCTCCTGTCTGTGCCCCAGGCTGAGGGCATTGGTGCACATGTGGGCTGCAGCATCTCAGCTGCTGCCCGCTGGGGCCCACCTCAGACTTGTCACAAACTAAACTGGAACTGAGTCCCAAGACCCCATATATGTAAAGGCTTTACTACATGGCACAGATGTGCTCGGAATGGATCGCAGATGGCAACGTAAAAGATGATATGAGATGTAGACGTAGATGTAGATGTAGATGCAGATGCAGATGCAGATGTAGTTGTAGATGATGAGAAAGATGCCATGAGGGGTCCACAGAGTGAGCAAACCCTGCTCTCACTGACTCCAGATGGAAGAGGGCCTGGGCTGCACAGCCCTGGCAGGAGACCATGAGACACCATAGTCAATGCTGATCTAATACATATAGGTGATGGAGAAGCGAAAGAGAGGAACTTAGCTCTCCTGGTGCAAAATAACTCCACTGGGGCAGACAAATACCTTGATAGGCTGCCCTGTCCATACCAAGTGGGGACAAGTTTCATTCTCCTAAATGTGGCCATCTGCTGTCATTTCAGTTGGCCAAAGGAATTTCCCAATGGCCTCCAAGATGGACACTGCCCTGTGCATGAGAAATGCTCCACTAGAGCCTGCAGTTTCCTGCACATATCTTGGGCCACCTCTGGCACCTCAGGTGCCACCAGGTATTTGCATCTGAAGTACTCACTCCTGCCCTCCATCTCCATTAATTAGCAGGGGAGCTGAGACTAAAAGCTCCCATGCAAATGTCCATTTTTGCACACCTGAAGAGAGGCAAGAGAAATCCCACCTCCTGTGGGTTTGTGGCAGTCATGGAAGGGAGCTGAGAGCCCTTCCAGCCCCAGGACTACAAACCCAGGATGAGATGCCTCGATTGCCTCGGCTGAATCTCTTCCCTCAGAAGTGGTAAAGGAGATCCCTCACACTCACTGGGTATTCTGCCTACTGATGGGACAAGGAAAGGTGGTATTTAGACTGAACTCTCTCTCTGAGCAGGAAAATGACAGTGCTGGAGAGAAGCATCTCTCCCCAGCTGAGGAAGGGAACAGCAGTGATTCCTTCAGCCTGTTTCACATCAGGTTCCCCTCGAGCCCCAGGGACACCTGGAGGGAGCCCAGAGGGGGCAGAGAAAGTGCTGCCTTGGGCTGGTCCTCTGCTGCTGAGCTGGGCTGGGCTCCTGGGGTGGAGGGAGGGAGCTGAGGGCAAGTGGGCAGTGCTGCAGAGATACAGCTCTGCCCAGGAGCAGCTTTTCTTCAAAGCGCAGCCTGGCTGAGGGCACTGCCTGCAGGCACCGAGGGGAGAGGAGCGAGGCAGAGAGAGCTTAAAGGCAGTGTGGAGTGGGAGGACAGCTGAGAGTTGACTGGAAGAGAAATCTTCACAGCCCTCTATATGGTATGTCTCTTAGCTGCAGGGCAATAATACTGAGTATTCTGCAGGACTCTCCTAGACCTGGTTCATCCCATAGCCTGTGCGAACTCTCAGGAGGACTCTCACAGATTCCCTAGTATAGAGGAGAAGGATGTGCTCCACAGCAGGGATTCCTCCCTGCACTGTCAGAGGGACAGGACACGAAGGCTGCCTTCTCCCGGGGACAGCTGCAGGGGTGTGAAGGTGGGTGTGCATCCAGGGGTGCCCAGGGCTGTCCTTCAGAGCAGGGTCCCTGCACCCCAGGGGACTGTGAGCCGGGGCAGGGACTCTGCTGCCTGCCAGGGTCAGCACTCAGCCTGCCCAGGGAGCTCCCCAGGGCACTGTGGGGAGAAGCTCAGGATGGAAGAAGTGACCGCTAGCCAGGCAGGGTCCTTCTGCTGTTGAGAGGGTGCTGTGTGTGTCAGGGCTGCTCACAGCTCCACATCACCCCCAGCACATTTCTGGAGAGGATCTTTCAAAGATGACAGTCAAGGCAAGGCTTTCCTGCTTCAGCTTCCTGAATCTTTGCAATAAAGTTTATACTAGTTGGATGGGTGGGAATGGAAATGGATCTGTCAGGTGTGGACAACCCTCTGAGACACCTTAACTGTTACACTGAGAGATCCCAGGTCGAGCTCACCAAGTGACCCTTTCCAGAGGAGACTTTGCCATAGGAAGGTCAATGAAGTTGCTCTTTGAGACAAAGTTGCTTTCCCGACCCTCAGTTCATGTCCTGCACTGAGGGAGAGGAGAGAGGGCAGGGAAAGAGTGATGGAGGTGTTGAATTTGGACAAGGCACTGAGACTCCAGGAGCATTGCCCTGAGAGATGGGTAGGTCTGCAAGGAACCTCATCTAGTCCCCTAAGGCACTGCTCAGCCTACAGACAGCACGAGAGCATCACCTCGGTGGTCTCTGTGGGACTTGTTTGAGCTGCTCCTTAGCTTCTGCGCAGACAGAGATGCCCCTGGGCAGTGCCCTGCTGCCAGGAGGTGTCTGCAGGGCAGAGCTGAGCACACAGCGGGTGCGTTGGGGTCTCTGAGCACTGGCAGGGAGCAGACATGTGGGGACAGGGAAATAGCTCCTGGCAGGGAGAGCTCCAGGCAGCAGAGACATGGGCAGGGAGGGAGAGGGAGCTGCTCTCAGAAACACTGTGGGAGGGGGAACTGGGTACCTCCCTGCCATCCCCTGCAGTGCAGAAACCTCCCCTGGAGCACACACCACCCCCCATCAGGTCTCCTCTCCCATGTAGGTGAAGCACAGCCTGTGGCCCCAAGGCCATGGGATTTCAGGCTGAGTCACTCCTTCGCAGCAGGGCCCCTCATGAGGAGAAATTCCCAGGTACCCATTTGTCTATCGTGACGCTCTTGACAGGAGCGTTGGGGCATTTATCCATGTTTCCTCTCCTGTCCATGCTGCCTTTGTTCCCACCTCAGTTGGAAGGTCTGGGCAATGAATTTTGTGGGGCTGGGAGTGAGCCAACGCTGCTTTTGATCGCCACATCTTTAGGACGTTTGACTCTTTCCCTGGGGGTCCTGCTGGGCTGCAGGGTGCCCTCCAGAAGGGCACAGCTCACCCATGGCATCTCTGTGTTATACAGGAGCCCCATGGAGAAGACAAGTCAGCACTAAGGCCACAGAAATGCTGCTGGGTGGCTCCACGCAGGCAGCGGCAGTGAGCCCTCTGTGCCCCTGGCTGGGAGGGGAGAGCTGAGATCTTCCTTGGGTATGCTGAGGCAGGGTGAGGGGTTTGGAGGTCTGCACTTGGAAACTGGAGTTCTTTTGCTCTTTGCAGTGTCCAGTTTCTTTTGGGGAGAACACTTGAGTGGTATTGTCCTCCAGCTCAAAGAGGTGCCAGCACAAGGCAGCTGAGACCAGGGCTGATGGACAGACTGGCTGTCCTCACTCTGCACTAAGGGACGGCCCCTTTGCTTCTCAGGACCCACAAGGTTTCACCTGGAGGGCAATACTAATGCCAAGGATTTCTGCCTTAAAAACACTCCTCGGGGTTGGTGGGGCCACTAGAGCAGAATAAACAAAACAAAATCCTCCCAGCTCTGCTCCAGGGTTGGGTGACTTGGGAGAGACAGTGGGGAAAAGCTCTTTGATATCACGAGCGGATTTAACCATAGACCCCACGTTCCTATTTCCCTATCGCTGTAGGGCAGCGCTGGCTCCCTCAGAGCCCACCTCAGAGTGCACTGCTGCCAGGGACACCCTCAGCCAGCACCAACCAGAGCTCACAAAAGGGACCTGCCAAACGTCTTCTTGATTAGGGACAGGTGGTTTGGGGGTTTCTATAAGAAATGGAATAGATTTTGCTCAGAGAAATCTGTCCTAATGCTTTGATGCCTTTTCCTCCATGAATAGGCTCCCATGCCATGAGGGACCAAAAGTCCAATGGAAGCTCCATGACTGAGTTCCTCCTCCTGGCATTCGCAGACACCCGGGAGCTGCAGCTCTTGCACTTCTGGCTCTTCCTGGGCATCTACCTGGCTGCCCTCCTGGGCAATGGCCTCATCATCACCGCCATCGCCTGTGACCACCACCTCCACACCCCCATGTACTTCTTCCTCCTCAACCTCTCTTTTCTTGACTTGGGGTCCGTCTCCACCACTCTCCCCAAATCCATGGCCAATTCCCTGTGGGACACCAGGGCCATCTCCTATAAGGGATGTGCTGCTCAAGTGTTTGGTTTTTTCTTTCTGTTGTCAGCAGAGTATTTTCTTCTCACAGTCATGTCCTATGACCGCTACGTGGCCATCTGCAAACCCCTGCACTACGGGACCCTCCTGGGCAGCAGAGCTTGTGTCCACATGGCAGCAGCTGCCTGGGGCAGTGGGTTTCTCAATGCTCTGCTGCACACGGCCAATACCTTTTCACTACCACTCTGCCAAGGCAATGCCCTGGACCAGTTCTTCTGTGAAATCCCCCAGATCCTCAGGCTCTCCTGCTCAGACTCAGACTACCACAGGGAAGTTTGGCTTATTGCTTTTAGTTCTTTTCTACTTTTGGGGTGTTTTGTTTTCATTGTGCTGTCTTATGTGCAGATCTTCAGGGCTGTGCTAAGCTTCCCCTCTGAGCAGGGACGGCACAAAGCCTTTTCCACCTGCCTCCCTCACCTGGTCGTGGTCTCCCTCTTTATCAGTACTGCCATGGTTGCCTACCTGAAGCCGCCCTCCATCTCCTCCCCACTTCTCAATCTGATGGTGTCACTTCTGTACTCAGTGGTGCCTCCAGCAGTGAACCCCCTCATCTACAGCATGAGGAACCAGGAGCTCAAGGATGCCCTGAGGAAACCGGTAACTGGGTGTCTTTCAGCAGCCATAGGCTGCCTACCTTCCTCTGCAGCTGACTCCCAGCGTCTGTCGTGACAGGCCAAGTCTGCCTTTCCTGTATTTTTTTTTTCCTTTTTCCACTTTGGAAGTTGCTTTTTTCAAGTAAATATAATTATCCCTCCCCTTAATGATCCACCCATCTTGTGTGAGCCAGAGACTTTGTCTAAATGGGAAACCATTTCATTTAAGAAAATAAATGAAACTGCAGCAACTTTTTGGTCTATGATCCATCCTCATCATAGCAGAAATTAATTGGAAACAGAAACACCTTTCTGGCTGCACCAGCTTGGGGCAGGCTGCTTTGTGATGGAGGGATTGGGAGCTCTTGAGGTCCGCAGGGACATGGGCTCTTGTGCCAGCCTGGGGAGATGGGATGGCACGGAGGGGATGCGGACCTCTCAGCGTATGCTGGCGAGGAGAACAGGGGACACTGATCTCCTTGTCCTTGTGGCCCCCCATCTCTGGGTCTGACTCCTCTCTGCCCCCCCAGGGTCTGCTGTGCCCTTCAGAGGGGCTGGGGCTCTGGGGTGAGTGCCCAGAGCTCTGCAGCACACTGTGGCAAGTAGTGCTGTGGGGCCAGACCAGAGTGGGCTGGGCTGGAGAGAGGGCAGGGGAGGTAGGAGGTCTTGGAGGGAGCTGGGCTGAGCTGGAAAGTTCCTGCGAGAGAAAAACATCAGTGTACAGCTTGTACTGCATGACCGTGCAGGGTGAGGGCTCGCATCAGGGGGCTTGTGTGCAGAGACAAGGCTCCTGCATGGACCCACACTTGGATGGACCACAGGAAACATCCATGATGCTGGAAAATGCATGACCCTCCCAGAGGGAGGTCCCATAACTGAAGGGGAAGCGGGAAGGGTTTGTGAGACCCATGGGAGTGCAGGGAGAGAGCGGAGTGTGCCCAGAAATGAGTGTGTTAAAGGCAGAAAGAAGACCTGAAGTAGTGGCGGGGGTGAGGGGCTGTCATGCTGAAGTGAAATAGGTTGAATTTTGATGCTGAGGCAGCAGAACAAGGAGGACATGCATTTCAGTGCTAGGATACGGAGGGAAGTACAGGAGTCAAGCAAGTTGGGGACTGGGACATTTTCGGTGCTAGAGGAGCACTAGCAGGACATTGGAAGAAGCCAGACGGGTTGTGGGGAACTCACAGGCATTGGCAAATCCTCAGGCAACCACAGCTTTGTGTTGGAAGGAACAGCCAGTGAGGACAAAGTGGCATATAAAAGTCACTTATTTGCTGGCTGAGGAGGGAGACAAGGATGCTTAGCATAGAATTACCAAGGTAAATTATTCTCTTATTTTAGCTGTGCATACAGTGGCGACTCAGCCTAATGCATGGAGGACCCCAGTACAGAGGAAAGCAGGGTTTATATGCGCTACAATACAGTTGTGTAGACGGATCAAATCACTCATGTTAGGGGGTGGGCTAATCAGTTACCATTACTTGAGTAATGGGTATGCACGTGTCCCATGCAGGATCAGCACGTGCTTGTCCCGTGGAGGTGGTACAGACAAATGGTCAGTGGTGTGTTAATTCTCATTATTCTAAACCAATGTTCCGTGCAGGTGGAAGGATTTATCCTGGGTACTGGTTGATTGCTGTTCTGGCCATGGTTATATGCCTGGTTTCTTCAAAGGTAAACTTTCCATGGTTTAGTTGTCGGTATGTGGTGTTGTCAACCACTAAGAGCTGGTTTAGTTTGGGTCTTCAGGTTGCATCGGCCCTGAGGTGAAAGCTCATAGTCTCAGTTAGTGTTCATTGTGCTACGCAAGGTGTACTGCAGTTAGCATCTTGCCTTTCACAGGCATCAGTAAAGCTTGGGACGTCCCAAGGTCAGAGTGAGATGAGGAAGCAGGGGGAGGTAGTGACAGTCTGCAGGGAAACTGGCACAGGCATTGGACAGTGTAGGACTGTCTGCGGTGGGATGATGGAGAGGCTGGACTGAGGTCAACAGAACTGAAGTCTTTGTCCTCCCTTTTATTGCAGCTGTCTCTTCCCGTGACAGCTGTGAGAAGACACTGGTTCCATACAGCCCAGAGCCTCATTGCTTCCTCACCCACACTCCACAGAGCCTAGGAAATGGCCTACCTCTCTCCTGCACTTGGCATCACACACCGCCATATCCCACTACTCCCAGGAATAGCCATTCGCATCCCATGAGGGGAAGGATCCCCCTCCTCAGGGGATGAGGGTCAGGGCTTGGCCATCCTGATGGGTGAAAGACATTTAGGGCTTTCACAGCCACCTCCACAGCTGATTTTCCATCTGTAACCAGTGCCTCTGATGTTCTGTTTCACCAGCCCCCAGGGACCATCTCCTTTTCTTGTTGTTTCATCCATGCTCTCTTCAGTGATGGTGAAGGGGACCACTAAAGGTCTCCGAAACTTGGGCGTTTGCTGCTGACTTGCAAAACTCCCTAACGAGCCAAGGCTCTGTGCATCATTTTCCTTTACATCTTCAATTCTTAGGTGGTTAATAGGAGAGGTTTCAGGAGTGCAGTCAAAGTCAAAAGATGTCACTACTAAACGGTAAGAAAGGATTCATTTTTCCCCCACTTTTCTTCATTTTTCTGCTTACACATTCTGTGAGATCAGAAATCCTCAATCCATATTGAACCTGAGCGTCTTCAGTGGAATTTGAATGTATACAAAAATCAGGACCCTTTATGTTGACAACCTGTGGCCATTCTTCAGCCCTACCCCCAGCCCCACCTTTTCTCTCATCAACCACCTGGCACTTAGAGCAGCCTCGTTCAAATCAGAGCTTTCTGCACTAACGTCTGCAGCTGCATGTTTCAGCCCGTGAGCACCAACTCCTGCCTGCTTTGCTTGGAGAACGACTGCACACAGACACGGAGGGTTGTGATACACTTATCAGCTGTATATTAAGTCCACGTTATCTCCTCTGAAGTCCACTTCCCACAGTGGATAACCTTGGACCAATAGAAAACATGACAAGGAAGTCATCAGGAGTAGTAAAGGCCCAGGGACTTCAGTATGTCCAGTTTGCCTAAGTATACCCTCATCTGATCCTCTTCTACCAAGGCACATCTCCATGCTCCAGACTTGCCCCCTGCTCTCTGGCAGCTGGGATTCCTGAAGGCTGGTCTTGCTGGCAGCTACTGGGACTTCCTAGGGAGATGGGTTAGTGGTGGATTTCACGGTGTTAGGTTAACAGTTGGACCTGATGATCTTAAAGGTCTTTTCCAACCTAAACATTTCTGTGATTCTATAGTGAGGCAGTGAAGGCATTCAGTGCCTCAGCCCTTCCCATGTCCAGTGTCACCATGTCCCCAGTCTCCTTGAGCAATTCGTCCACATTTTCCCCAGTTGCCCTTTTGTTACCCGCCTATTTACAGAAGCCCTTCTTCTTTTCTTTGACATCCCTCACCAAATCCCATTCATTTGGGCTTTAGCTTTCCTACCTTTGTCTCTGCATGCTCAGACAACATCTCTGTGTTCCTCCCATGCGTCCCTGTCTTTCTTCCCACCCTCTCTATGCTTCCTTTTTGTGTTTGAGATTGCTTTTTACCTTCCTCCCTCCCCTCAGGATCCTGAACTCCACCATCTCGTGGTCACTACAGACCCATCTCATGGTCACAAGGACGCCTTTGACCTTCAAATCCCTAGCAAGTCTATCCTTGTTGGTGAGGAGGAGGTCCGGCAAAGCACCTCTCCTCATTGGCTCCTCTGTCACTTGGGTGAGGCATTTATCATCAGTGCACTCCACAAACCCCCTGGACTGCTTATGCCCTGCTGTGTTGTCCTTCGAGCAGATATCAGAGGGGTTGACGTCTCCTGTGAGGACAATGTGAATGTGAGGCCTCTCCTACCTGTCCATTGAGGACCTCATATAATTTTTATTCCTGGTTGTGTGGCCGATAGCAGACCTCCACTGTAATGCCCCCCTTTCCTGTCCTCTCTTTAATCCTCACCTGTAAGCTCTCCCTTCGCTCTCTATCCATCCCCAGACAGAGCTCCATGTACTCCAGCTGTTCTCTCACGTAAAGGGCAACTCTCCGTCCTTGTCTTCCCATCCTCTCCTTCCTCAAGAGCCTCCCTTCTCCAAGCGCAACACTCCAGTCATGGGAGCCATCCCATCACGTCTCCAGGATTGCAACAAGGTTGTTGCCCTGCAGCTGCACACAGATCTCTAAATCCTCGTGGTTCTGCCCTGTACTGCACGCATTAGAGTACAGACACTTTAGAGAGGTACCCCAGTGTGTGGAGTTCTTGCAGACGGTGTGAGAGATTTCTCCCTCACAGTGCTTTGTAGGCATTTTCTTGCTTACCTGAAAGTGCTGGAGGGGACCCCACTTGAGGCCCATTTTGTTCATTTTGTGATCCCTTCCCATCACATCACTCCACGCCCTTTGCTCATTGATCCTCTCTGTCACTCCCTTAGAGGACTGCTCGTTGCTCCCTCCCTCCCGCGTCATTCATAGTTTCAAGCCCTCCTTGTAAGGTCAGCCAGGCTGTTGGCAAAACCATCTTTGCCCTGCTTAGTGAGGTGGATCCCATCTCTCCCAAGCAGGTGCTGGTCTGCAGACAGGGTCCCATGGTCATAGAAGCCAAAACCATGTCCCCTACGCCAGATGCACAGTTAATTATTAGCTTGTCCTACTAGTGCTTTTCTCCTCACACCCCTTCCCCTCACCAACAGGATTGAGAACACCACCATCTGGGCCCCCAGGCCCTTCACTACCACCCCCAGAGCTCTGTAGCCACTTCTGATCCTGTCCAGGTTTTCCCTGGCAGCGTCATTTGTGCCCACTTGGAATAAGAGCAGGGGGTAGTAGTCAGAGGGAGAGACAAGATTTGAATGTACCACTACAACATCCTCGATCCTGGTCCCCAGCAAGCAGCAAACCTCTCTAGATGGTTGGTAGGGCCGACAGATGGGTGCCTTTGTCTCCTGCATGAGGTAGTCACCCATTACGATCCAAAAACCCCTGTGGCACTACATCTAGTTGAGGCTTGACAATATCTCCACTGTGGAGATTGCACGGCCTTTCTGAGGGCCTCTTCCCAGTGCCTGATAGACCTTATAGTGCAGATCCTTTTCTCTTAAGTCTAGTCAGAATTTCCTGTGTCCCAAATTTTTCCCATGGCTTCTCATCCATCAGCTGTGCACACCTGGGAAGAGTCTGCCTCATTCTCCTCTACATCATCCCATAAGATAGCTGTAGACAGGGATGGTATCTCCCCTGGGACGGCCTTCCCTTCTCCAGGCTGAGCAGAGGAGAGCATGCAGGGCGGTTCTTTAGCAGAGAGAACTGATGATGCTTCCTGAGATGTTTTCAGTGGCTTGCTTGCCAGTAGTCTCCTATGTACTGTAAGAATCGTAACAACCTAGTCAGCATTTGGTGATAGAGAATGTGCAACACAATCAGAAATCAGCCATTTTGCCATGCTCTGGCATTCAAATATCCTGTGTGTCCACTCTCAGGGATCTGGTTCCTTGTGACTTATGGCACAATCCAGAGCCCAACAAAGACTGCCTTGTACAAAGAGCTCTTCTGACAGCACTGAGCAAGAGAAGTCTGTCTCTGGGTATCAGTTAGTCCACTGGACTTCCTGTAAACTTTGTTATTGCAGTGAAAACACTGCCTGCCCAGGACTGGCAAGAGCTGGAATTTCTGATGTCCTTCTCTTTGGCCCAGTGCTATCTGATGGTCTTTAGCAGACTCCCTCTTTCCAGCAGTTGGAGGTTGTTGGACTTCTGGGCCTAAAACTGTGTCTGTAACCACTGTGTTGATCACCACCAGCTCCCACTCAAGCCTCGAGAGATAACTAGGGATGTGAAGTCAGGGGCGTCCCACCCCATTCTAGGCGTCGTTGTTCCAATGAGACAAACTCTGTCCTCCCGCCAGTGTACGATCTGATCTCTTTCTGCAGTCACTCTACGGAGAATGGAGGTGACCAGTTTGGATGTCCATGTTCATCCCCAGAGGAAGTTCCTCCCATGCTGGTCTCTACAGCATGAGGTGTGGCAGAGGTGCTTAGTTCTACCTTAATTACTTCTTAAATGCCCCTATCCCCCTGGGAAGGTGTTCTCTACAGGGGTAGAAAGCATTTCCATTGCTATCAGTGAAAGTCGTGAGCCTTGGAGGTGTGGCTTCCTGCAGTCAGGAGAGTTGATCTGCCCATAAGTCTTGTTCTGTGCTGCCATATCCACTCAGCTAAAAGGCCGTCATACTCGTGAGTTCCCCCAAAAAAGAGAAACTCTAGTGTGCTAGAAAAGGAGGAATGCGGTTTCAAAGTGCACATCTCCCAACTCCTCTGCCTTTCTTAGCCCATCCATGGAGAAAGTGACCAAGAAGGAGTGATGCATAAATCCCCTGACTCAGATGACCAAACCAAGGACTCTCCGATATCACAAACATGTCACAAAGGGAGAGCTGTGCCTTTCTGGAGGGCAACAGACAGCCTGGAAGAACTCCAACAAGAAGACAATAACATCGTGTTGCTTTAAAGGAGACGTAGGCCTCATAGCCGTATGGTGTAGGCTATAGACATAGACCTCATGGACTGCAATGCCTGGAGCCCCACAGGTTAGAAGGGGGCTTGGGCATCTCCACGCAGACACTTCCATGGCAGGACCCACAGGGTCAAGTGTCTGAAAGGCAACTGAACGCCCCATGCCACAGAGCCCGGGAGCTAGAACAAGAGCAGCAGACACAGGTGGGGAAAACAAGGAGCAACAGTGTCATTCTCCTTCCAAGGGAGAGACAGACGGGCACTCAGGAGGGCCTTCAACTTACCCAGCTCTGCACACCACCTTCCACAGCCACTTTCAGCCCCTTTGTCAGGCAGAGGAGAAGGGGCAAAATGTGGGAGAGGTGCAGGAGATACACTCCTCTGCTTGAGGTCCTGCTGCAGAGGAGGCAGCTCTGGGCTGTGCTTGACCCCAGTATCCCTTACTGGGCCTCATCCTGACCCCAACCTGTGGATCAACTTCCTGGCTTCACCTTGGACCTGCTCCCTCATCAGAACCTTGCCAGATGATCTGGACTCTGAACTGCCTCCAGCTGTGAGGCCCCTTGCCTGTCCTGCTCCCTTGTTGGGAGCTCAGGCTGGTGAGCCCCCTCCCTGCTCACCTGGGGATACCCCTGGGTTCCCAACTACCTGTGCCTTCCAGAGCAGTTGTCCCTTGCTGCCCCCTGACAAACCTGAGCTCCCAGTCATGTCACCACGACCGGCATCTCCACTGCCCTCCCCCATGCTCTGGTTCACTCGATGGCCGCGTGATGCTGATGTACCTGATGGACTCTCACTTTGCTACAACTGACAGGGCCTCACAAGGAACAACCCACCGCTATCCCCTCTACTGGACTTTTCCTTCACCCTGTCTCCACACTGTTGTCTCTAATTGGCAGGCGTAGTGATGAACCTGCTAAAAAAAAAGAAAAAACAAATCTAAAGAAAGAGGAAAATAAACCCCAAGAAGAACAAGTGATGCAAAAGAAAACAATTGCTCACCACCAACCAATCAATGCCCAGACAATCCCCGAGCAATGACAGCTGCCTCTGGCCTCTACCCCACCCAGTTTTATTTCTGAGCATGACATCATATGGTATGGACTATCCCTTTGGTCAGATGGGGTCAGCTGTCCTAGGTGTGTCCCCTCCCAACTTCTGGTGCACCTCCAGCCTGCCTGCTGGTGGGGCAGTCTGAGGAGCAGAAAAAGCCTTGATGCTGTGCAAACACTGCTCAGCAACAACTAAATCATCAGCCAAAACCAGTACATACAGGTTGGAAGGAGGTCTCCAGCCCAGCAGGGTCAGCTCTGGGGTCAGAGCTTGTTGCTCAGGGCTTGATCCCCGTTGCTCCTTGAAATCCTCCAAGAATGGAACCTGGATGATTTCTCTGGGTAGCCACTCCCTGTGCTTGACTGTCCTCACGAGGAGAAAGATTTCCCTTGTCCTTGGTGTGAACTTTTCTTGTGTCAATCTCTTGTCCTCCTCCATGCACCACTGTGACGCTGACTGCAGGAGATGGGGAAAGGAAAAAATTCCTCATCTCCATACCCCTACACCCAAAAGGAGCTCCAGCAAAGCTCAGTCAGTGCAACAGACAATAACTGTGCCTCACGATTGAGCTGGTGGCCATTCATGAAATTTTTTAAGAAAGAAGAGTGAAAAGGCAGGTCTTTGCTGCCCCACTGCTTCAATCTCTCTGCTGACATCAATCCAAATTTCCTTAACACTGGAAAACTGAAAAAGTTTGATTTTTTTAACTTAAAAACTGGAAACTTAAAAATTTCCTTAAAACTGGAAGCTTCCTGGAAGCTCCAGCGTTTTGGACCAGGTAATTTTCTTCTCAGTTTCATGTCTGACTCTCTCCTCTTATGAAATACATTGACATTCTTCTTAATTTGTTCAAAGAGGTGAAGAAATCCCAGCAGGGCACAAGGATCAAGGAGAGAACTTGACCCGTAAAAATCTGTGTGTCTTGATCCCCAGCCACTGAAAGAGGACAGGGGATCATACTGAACAGGTAACACACTGCCTGGAGGCCAGGAGTAAGTGAAGTACTGCAAGGGTCTGTCCTGGGACATGCAAGACATTGATCAGCTGGAGCAAGCTCAGCGGAGGGCTATGAGATGGTTGGGTTGGGGGCAGGCTGGAGCACTTGCCATCTAAGGCAAGAGTGAGGGAGCAAAGCTTGTTCAGCCTGGAGCAAAGAAGGCACCAGGGGATAAGGAGAAATGTTTTCCCCATGAGGTCAGTTGCCAAGAGAGGTTGTGCCATCCCTATTCGTGGATGTATTCAAGTCTTCTTCCACCCTGCCTGTCATCTCCTCCCATTGACCAAAACAGTCTTGCTCCTGCAGGAGTCAAGCAAGAGAGCCATGGCACCAGCACAGACTCTGCATCCCCTGAGACCTCTCTTCCCTACGGGGAAGGAGAGAGGTCTTTCATCAGCCCCACGCTTCTTTCTCCACCCTCAGCCTTTGCAGTTCCCTCTATCTTGTCTTTGCTCTGATCACATTTGAACTGGAAGCCCACAAGACTCCTGGAACTCCTAACGTGGATCTGGCGTTCACCACAAACCTGGATCCCAACCGGTCATGGAGGCATCAGTCATGCAGTGCTCCAGCTGTGCCACCCAGGGCAGATTTTGTCATTCCGCTGCCAGCACCGCTGATGCGGTGCCCATGTCCTGTCCTTCTGCCACAGAGTGCCCAGGAGCCCCAGACAGCCCCAGCTGCCTCACAGGCTCTGATGAAAACTTTCAGCAGCAGGCTGAGGTGGGGTGGCAGGAGATGGGCCCTTGGCACTGCCTGGGCAGGGAGAAGCCAGCTCCCCTCTCTTGGGGCTGGCCACAGATTGTTCCCGGGAACCTTCCTGAGGAGCAAACATCTTCTGTATCTCTCTGTGCCCTTGCACAGGTGGCATGGGGACTGGGGCTCCTGGGGCAGAGTGGAAGAAGCTCAGCTGGGAGAGTGTTAGAGGGAAGAGCTAAAGGTCCCTGCCTCAAGCCCAGGGTCTGGCAACGTCTTCCCTTGGGCTTTTACAGAGCATCTTGCTCTTCTTCCAGCCTGCCCCTACCTTCCCTGTGCTCAGGGCAGAGTTTGCCCAGGGCTGTGCACAGCTTTTCCCTGGGAGCTCCCTCAGGAGCTGCTCCTGGTGATCCTCCACCTCTGCCCTGTGAGGAGCAGCCAAGCTCAGGCTGCTGGGTGGATGTGCACAGGCAGTGAAAGAGGGACAGGCTGCCCACGGGGAACACCGAGACTGTGTCTGAGCATGCAGGGGTAGAGTTAGGGCAACTCGAGTTAGAGCTCAGCTGGAGCTGGAACCAGCAAGGGCTGGGTAACCAGAACAGCTTCTCTAAAGCAATACCAAAAGCTATCAACAGCAGCTAAGGAAAATATGTAGCTGTTGCTGAGTGGGGCAGGGGACCTTGTAAGCAAAGGCCTGTAAAGATTTGAGATATTCAGCACCTTTTTCCCCTCAGCTTTCACTGACAAGCTCTGCCTGGGCAGAGCTGTCTCTGTGCACTGCTGCCCGCTTGCCATGAGCTTCCTCCGTCCCAGGAGCCCAGCCCAGCTCAGCAGCAGAGGACCAGACCAAGGCAGCACCTTCTCTGCCCCCTCTGGGCTCACTGGAGATGTCCCTGCAGCTCTGGGACTGTCAGCTCCTGAAAGGCAGCAGGGTCACCCCTGGGGAACGGGCTGCAACATCACCTCAAGTAATCACCAACAGTGGAGAGAGACTGATTCCAGCAGCATGGTTTCTCCTACCCGAGTGTGGTTCTCTATGACAGGTGTCAATGTTCCCCTCTGGACACCGACATTCTTAACCCATAACAAAAAGGAGTCACAGACAGGGACAGGGAGGGGTTGGTTTCCCTTGTGCAGGGCAGGGATTCAGCTGAGGCGGTGCAGGCATCTCCTCCTGACTAGGAAGCCCTCAGGCTGAAGCACGGTTCGGCTCCCCCCATGCACCCCACAGACCCAGAGGAGCTGGGAATCCTCCTGCTTCACTTTGGGTGTGCACAAAAGAGTTGCCAGCGTGTGAGCCCCTGCTCTGAGCCCCTTGCCCTTATTCAGCGGGGACTCAGGTGCTCACATACAGATACTCTGTGATGATCAAGGTGCCAGAGGTGGCCCAAGACATGTGCAAGTGTTCGCAAGCTCTGATGGAAAATCTCTGAGCATACCCAGGTCCTTCCTGAGGTTCAGCTGAGGGCCAGAGGGGGAAGGGGGATATCCCTGGACACCCGCAATCACACCAGACATTCAGGGCACCTGAATGTGCCTTGTCAAGTGTCCCCCTGAGCTGATCAAACCAAGGAGTGCCCCAGGAGGAGACCCTGGTCTCTCTCTTGCCAATGTACTCTCTAAAGCTCCAGTCACTCTAGAGCTAAGACACATCCACATCCCTGCACTGAAGACTTTTATTTCAGGGCTCTCATTTTAATGCCATTAAAAGAAAAAAAGCCTCTAGTGCCAAGCTAGGTGCCTGGGTGCCAAACACAACTCCACTCAGTAGGCAAACACAGCAGCGAACCTCCAGGAGAGCCATGCCCTGCTAGAGCTGGTGTGGGGCAGAGACCCCAGGGCCTCCCAAAGGGGCCCAGTGACCATGTGCCACAACCTGAATGACAACACCACAGCATTGCTGCAAGGTCCTCACCACAGTGCCCTCCCCTGTACCTGTCTTCTCAGCCCTTGACTATTCTCCTCTCTCTGCACCTCTACTCACTTGCCTGATGCTAACAAGAGGGAAGCTGATAAGTATAGAGCCATAGAATCATAGACTGATAGAAGCATAGAATGGTTTTGGTTGGAAAGGAACCTTTAAAGATCATCTAGTCCAACCCCGCTGCCACTAGACCAGGTTCCTCAAATCCCCATCCAACCTGACCTTGAACACTCCCAGGGATGGAGAATCCACAATTTCTCTGGGCAATATGTTCCAGTGTGTCGTGGTTTAAGCCCAGCTGGCAACTAAGCACCACACAGCCGCTCACTCACTCCCCCCAGGTGGGGTGGGGGAGAGAACCAGAAGAGTAAAAGTGAGAAAACTCGTGGGCTGAGATAAAAACAGTTTAATAGGTAGAGCAAAAGAACACTGCGCGGAGAAGCAAAGCGAAAGAAGGAATTAATTCACCACTTCCCGTCGGCAGGCAGGTGTTCAGCTATCTGCAGGGAAGCAGGGCTCTATCACGCGTAGCGGTTGCTCGGGAAGACAAACGCCATTACTCCGAATGTCCCCACCTTCCTTCTTCCTCCCCCGGCTTTATATACTGAGCATGATGTCATATGGTATGGAATATCCCTTTGGTCAGTTGGGGTCAGCTGTCCCGGCTGTGTCCCCTCCCAACTTCCCGTGCACCCCCAGCCCCCTCACTGGTGGGGTGGGGTGAGGAGCAGAAAAGGCCTTGGTGCTGTGTGAGCCCTGCTCAGCAGTAACTAAAACATTCCTGCTTTATCAACATTGTTTCCAGCCCAAATCCAAAACACAGCCCCATACTAGCTGCTATGAAGAAAGTTAACCCCATCCCAGCCAAAACCAGCACACAGTGTCTCACCACTATCACCATAAAACATTTCTTCTTATGTCCAACCTAAATCTACCCTCTTTTACTTTAAGACCATTGCCCCTTGTCCTATCACTGCAGGCCCTGGAACAATGTCTCTCTCCATTTTCTCATAAGCCTCCCTTATATATTGCATGGCTGCAATAAGGTCTCCTGTCGCGGATCCTCATTCAGAATCCTGCTGACTACACCAATTTGTCGTGGATGGGCAATTTAGACCACTTAAAGAACCACTGCCAAAGGTATTGGCAAAAGTAGTTTTCTTGAAACGTAACATGTTTGATGGCCAGGCTCACTCTATTGCTTACTGCACAAAGGATATAACAATGATTCAAAGCTACCAAAACCAAATCTTAGTGCACTAAGGTTTTGCGCGATATCAGTCACTTACCAAAGATCTGAATTTGCTAAGAGGTCTCTCAACCTCGAGGAGTAACCGTGAGAGGTGTCCCAGCTCAAGGGGAGATCACTGCCATGCCGCCACACTGCCTAGTTATTCCCCATCGGGAGCTGGAGCCTGCAGGTGCACAAACCACAGCCCACGTGGCCTCGCAGCGCTCGCCGTGCTCCCCCCGCAGCGCCCGGGGAAGGCAGTCTGTGGTTTCCTGCTGGCACCGTGCCCAGGCACATCCCCGCGGTGCCCCCGAGCCACCCCCACCCCGACTGCTCCAGCCAGGGCTGCGGGGGCTGCTCCTTTGGCCTCGCAGACACGGGGCCGGGCAGCTCCTGTCCCCCGTGATGCCCCTCTGATGCACACGGACGTTCTGCACCGAGACCCACAGCCATGGGGTGCCATCAGTGACGTGACATCACATCGCTCCTACTGCCACCGCTGTGTACTGAGCAGTTATGGTGACGGTGATGTCACACCCTCCTACTTCTGCTGCTGTGAGCTCATGAGTTAGAGTCACACGTGTGTGTGCTGCGTTCGGGCTTCTGCTGATGACGGTTCTTCCCAAAAGCCATATTTGGGTGGGATCTAAGTATTATTTTGATGCCATCAGAAGCACCCACACAAGCCATACGCCTGCTCTTGGCCTAAAAGCTTCTCCGGCACCAGTGAAATCACAAGCTCCTACACAAGCCATGTGCATACTCCTGGCCTATCCGCCACTCAGCTGCAGGTGATGACACAGCATCTCAACCCGCCCTGTGCCTGCTCCTGGCCTGTCAGATAATAGGGCAGCACTGACTTCACAAGTACCTACACAACCCTTAGGCCTCGTCCTGGCCTATCAGCTAATCAGTCACAGATGACCTTGCAAACACCTACACAAGACAAGTTCTTACTCCTGGCCTACCACCTTCTCAGGCACCTGTGACCTCATAATATCCAACACAAGACATGTTTCTCCTGGCCTACCAGCTACTCAGGAACCACTGACATCACAAAGACATTCCCAAGCCATGTGCCACCTCCCAGCCTATCATCTACTCAGGCCCCAGTGACCTCATAAGAACCTACACAATCCATAGGCCTGTTCCTGGCCTATCAGATACTCAACTGATAGTGACATCACAAGTACGTATCTCTCCATTTGCCATGTACTTGCCATGGAGGTACTCGGGCTCCAATGACCTCGCCATGGCCTATACAAGCCATGTACCTGGTCCTGGCCTATCAGCTGCTCAGCCATGAGTGACATCACAAGTACATACCCAGGACATGTGTCTCCCCTTGCCTAACAGCTACTCGGGCACCAGTGACCTGACCACCACATATCTGCCTATTGACTATCTGCTCGCCTATGAAATATGAGGGAACAAGTGACCTCACCCAGCCACTCACTCACTCCCTGGCAGGATGGTGGAGACAAATGGAAGGGCAAAAGTGAGAGAAAACCTCATGGGTCAAAATAATGACACCTTAATAAATGGTGAAAAATAAAAAGGGAAGGACACAGGGGATGGAGAAGCACTCCCTCACACCAGCAGACCAATGCCCAGGCAGTCTCTGAGCACGGGCTACTTCTGAGAAACTCCCCTCCCACTTTTAGTGCTGAACAAGATGCCATATGGCATGGAATATCTCTTTGGCCCGTTCGGGTCAGCTGTCCTGACTTTGTCCCCTCCCAACCTCTTGTCCACCCTCAGCCTCCTAACTGTGGGGTCAGAATGAGAAACAGAGGCGACCTTGACACTATGCCAGCACTGATCAGCCATAGGTACAACATCAGGGTGTTATCAACGCTGTTTTAGCCACCGGCAGCTGCCTGGAGCAGTGGGTTTCTCCATGCTCTGCTGCACACTGCCTATACCTTTTCACTACCACTCTGCCATAGCAATGCCCTGGACCAGTTCTTCTGTGAAATCCCCCAGATCCTCAAGCTCTCCTGCTCAGATTCAAACTGTCTCCGGGAAGTTGGGGTCCTTGTGGGTGGTACATGCTTAGTTTCTGGGTATTCTGTTTTCATTGTGCTGTCCTATGTGCAGACCTTTAGGGCCGTGCTGAGGATGTCCTCTGAGCAGGGACGGCACAAACCTTTTTCCACGTGCCGTCCTCACCTGGCCACAGTCTCTCTGTTCATCAGCACTTCATTTTTTGCCTACCTGAAGCCCCCCTCCATCTCTTCCCCATCCCTCGATCTGGTGGTGGCTTTTCTGTACTCAATGGGACCTCCAACTCTGAACCCCTTCACCTACAGCATGAGGAACAGGGAGCTCAAGGACGGCGTGGAGAAATTGATCCAATGGACCTTGTTCCACCAGCAGTAACCTCCCTCCCCTTCTCTGCAAGTTCTCCCAGAGCTTGGCTTAGGCCAGGCCTCTGATGTCTTTCTCCTGTGATAATTGTCGTAATAGGTAACTGCTCTGCTTCCTACCACTTCCGTAGAGGCTTCATCCTGTCCTGTCTGACCCTTTCACAAATGCTTTGAATAATGCATCAGATATGGCCTCCCTGACAGCATCTCAGCAATCAAAGGGGTCTCCTGAGTGCAGGGCCTGAAGGCTGGGCTGTCCTTATAAAGCTGCTGCCAAGAACAAGCCCAAGGAATTAGACTTGAAAAAGGTCTTTTCTGATTCTTTTCTCCCTGTGTTGGGGGCAGTAAGCTTGTGGCAGCTCTGAGATCTATTAGACAGCAAGTCATGCTTTTAAAGACTATTTGTGGTGTCCAGGGGCCGTGTGGATGCTGCATGAGCTCTCCATTACCTCTTTACGCTGCCACATGTATAGCAGGGCTGATGGCCTATATTGTTCCCTGTGGAAAGGAGTCTGGAGGGATCAGGAGAGAAAGGACACTCTCCGTGTGTCTTGGGGAGGGCAGTGAATGGAGACTCAGAAGATGAAACACCCTTAAAGGTGAAGTTTCCCCAGAATAAAGTACTAAATCCAGACACCCACAAACCATGACCCTGCAGTTCTGTGGGAGCCAGTGAAACTGCAGCAGGCACAGGGAAGGGAGACGGCAGAGATGCGGGAGCTGCCTGAGGTGCCCCAGGGAAGGGGCTCTCACGCTGTCTTGGGGAGCAGGGCTGGTGGGGAGGCAGAGGGGGACAGAGGCAGGCAGGGCTGGGCATCACTTGCAGCATGAATGCGGGAGAGACAGAGAGTGACTGGCCTGTGTCTCCTTGTGCCCTTGGGGCCAGCTCCAGCCCTGGGGCTGATGGGGATGCTGAACAGCCTCAATGGCCCTGGAGCTGCTGTGCCCTTCAGAAGGGCTGGAGCTCTGGTGGGAGTGCCCAGAGCTCGGCAGCAGCCTGCAGCGGGAACTGCCATGGGGCCGGCCCAGACTGGGCTGCTCTGCTGCGGTGGTCTGGGGAGAGGGCAGGGGAGGTGGGGAGAGCCAGGGAGGGGCTGGGCTGGGCTGGAAGATTTTGTTGGTGGAGGAAAACAGGGCTGCTAGCTGAGCTGTGTGAGTGTGCAGGGTGGGAGCACACAGCAGTGTGATCGCGGTGCACAGCCAGGCCTTTTGGAGAAGGATGCAAGATATCAAAGGCAGAAAAGAGAGGACCTGGTCTGTGCCATGGTCCCTGGACATCCTGAGGAAGCTGCCCCATGAACACTGGCCAAAACCAGCCCTGAACTCTGGCCATTTCCACCTCTGGCAGTACAAGCATCTGTGGGCAGGGACTCTGCTGCATGGCAAACTCCATCTTCCTCCTGGGCTCAGTGCGTGCAGGGGCATGGCCAGCCCTGTGCAATCTCTCCTGACCCAGATGCTGCCAGACCCTGCAGCGAGGCTGTTGCAAAAGCCTACGTGGGATTCAACTGGGGTTGGGCAGGGGCAGGCAGTGGTGAGAGGCTGCCACTGCTGGAGGAAGAAGCATGGATGGCTGCCATGGGGACTGTGCTGGGCAGAGATTTTCCCACCCCGAATGCACCCTGGTCCATGCAGTGCCTGCACCACGGGGCTGTGGGTCATGTGGGGCAGTGGGACTTGTCCGACCCACCTGAGGAGGTCTTCCCTGCTCCCCCCACGGTCCCCAGCTCTGCCCACTGACACCCCACGGGCACTGCCACAGTCCCTCTGTGCTGAGTGATGAGGTGTCTCTGTGTGCCCTTCTCTGAGCCATGTAGCCACCCACAGTGCTTCTCTCTGCTTGGAGCTGGTCACCGTGGGCTGCCTGCATGGTCCCAAGAGATCCTGGCCAGACTTGGCCTTGGAGATGGGCTGTGATGCTCCTCAGCCCACAGCATGTGCTGAGTGCCAACCCAGGAATGTCCCCTGCAGATGAGCTCATGCTGTGCAGGAGACATGCCTGAGCCCTGCACGATGTCCTCACCCCAGCATTCTTCTGGGTACAAAGGGGGACTGGACCATCGGATCCTGTCACGGATGAGTGGAATGCACCTCATTCCAAAGAGAGAAGCAGCAATACGTTTTATTGAGGTAAAATAAGAATTTGACAGACTTCAGTAAGTTCAATGGAATTTCACAAAGTTTGACAGTGGTTTGACAAGGTTCAGTAAGTTTGATGGCAAGTTTCACCTTATTAATTACTGCATGGAAGAAAATTGAGGTAGAATCGAGTTAGAATGATTCACACAGAGATCGGAGACACAAAGAGTAAGGAGGAACCTCCCATTGAGTCACGGGGTTCAGAGCAGACCCCCTTGCCTTCTAAATACCTTTTGGAACCTGGCAGTGGCTGGATCCAATCTTAGTCTCAGACTTGGTCAACACTTTATGTCGAATGGAATTGTCCATACAATGTTTATAATAATATTGAGTAGCTACATGGATTAATAATGTTTCATAGTATTAATTCAGCACGCTGTCAGGCACTTAGTGAGGATCTGTTGCGGGTAAGGGATCTCTCTGCCTTGGGTAAGGAAGGATCTCTCAGTCTCAGGAGAGGAATCTCTAACCTCGAGAGGCGTCCCTGCTCAAGGGGAGAGTCACAGGGCATGTTGTCCAGCTTTAATTCAGGGAGAGCTCACATTGGGCCCATCCTGATGGTAATGTTTATAGGGTGAAGTGGTTGGCTGTTAGTCAACAGTGTAGACAAGATAGATGCTCTCATTTTAGTTCCGGTATGGTGTTCTGTACTTTGGTTATCTTGCACTTTTGGGTTTTGAAACCACCTTTTTAAATAGTTCTGAAGACACCTTCACTCCCATGTATGCGAGCCAGGTGCTTTCCAGTTCTCAAGTTCTCCCCAAGGATGTGACACCTGTTGCTCTTTAGTCAGCCGGAACCAAGGTAAGTGTGTCCATCACACATAGGAGCAACAGCACAAATGCCTGTGTCCACTGGGCCTCCCTCACCTGCCTTTCCAGCCTGGGCAGAGGCAGAGGAGATGCTTCTTGCAAAGTGGAAGCCCAACGGGACTGGAAGGAGTCATGCCCACTGCTCCCCTTAGCTAGCAAAGAGCAAGGGAGGCCCCTGTGCACCTCCCGTGCTGGAGAGAGGAATCCTCTCTGGAAGGACATGCCAACTGCTCTGCTGCCTTCAGCTCCCAACAAGCCAGGCCCCTCTGCCTCAGAACGTCTGAGGCTTTCTGATTTCATATGAGTTGATGAAGATGCTGTCATCTGAAGGGCAGGGAGGTGAATGCCATTTCTGGGGACTTTGCTGTCCTGCTCACCAAATTCAGAGATGTCTCTGGTTCAGTTGCCCTGCCTCGGTTTACATTGTGTTTCTGGGGGGTCAGCACTGCCTGGAGCTGTAGACACAGTCTCCACCTCCTCACAGCTTCCATCCCACCAGGGAGGCAATCAGATTGGTTTTACTCTCTGCAAATCCTCAGGAGCAGGAATCTTTAGAGACTCGTTTGTGCCATAAACCCTGGGACACCTCAGAGGGCAGGGAGCCTTGAGGTGCTGCTGGAGACTCAGCTCAGGAGCTGCTGGGAGAAGAGGGCAGAGGCAGAGTAAGGAATGAGCCCTGGTTCGGGGCTTGCAGTGAGGTCCAAGAAGTGAAGAAGTGGTAGGGAAGGGGCAGAAGGTAAGACCCTGACCTTGGACTTCTTTGCCATGATCCATCAGAGCAGATGACACGGCTTCATGATGAGGACTGCGCGTTTATGCTGGATGTGCTGAGGGTGAGTGAAGGCTGGGTCTTATTAGTCAAGCTGCTGGGTCTTTGAAGAGAAGAAATGAGAGCAGAGAGCCCTGAGTCTCAGCCTTGTCCTTTCCTTCATGTCTTCCCACCCCACCTCCCGCTTTCCTCCGCACACCCCCGAGCCCCTGGCACTGCACAGTGAGATCCCAGGGACAGCCCGGGGACACTCTCCCACCTTAGCTGGGCGGGGTCAGGGGGGAGCATTTGGGCAGGCTGTGTGGGGCCAGATTGCCTGTGCCCTTCACTTCATCTTTCACAGGGCTATTTCAGTCTTGCTTTGTTTTACTTACTGCAGGTATCAGTTATTCGGACTCACTTTTGGCAAACTCTCAGAAGAGTTCCTGCGATTATCATGCCTGGAAGAGATGCATTCCAGCCCAAGGGGTGGGTGTGAGACACTTGGAGGGAACTGCTGTTTCAGAGAGCTGTGTTTCCTGGGCATGAGCTTTCTCCAGTCATGCACCAAGGCATGTACCTGGCATGGCCCATGCCCCTGAACCTGATCCTCTCCCACTCACCCCCAGGCACCCTGCAGAGTCCAGCTCAATGTCCTACTTTTTTCCGGGAGCCCCACAAGCACAGCTGGCCATGCTGTGGTCCTGCTGCTGGGCTGGGATTTGCAACAAGGCCACCCCAAAGCCCCCAGGAACCTCTGCTGAGGAGGGAAAAATGTGAAGCAAATGGTTCTGCCCAGCAGCTTTTAATCACAGAATGATGGAGCAGCTGGGCTTGGAAGTCACCTCAGGATATCATTCAGTCCAAGCTCCCCTCCTAAAAGCAGAGTCAGCAAGAGCAGGTGGCTCAGGACCATGTCCAGTTGAGTTTTGAATATCCACAAGGATGGAGCCTCTGTAGGCTCTCTGGACAACTGTTCCAGTGCTTGACCACCCTATCTTTAAATGGAATTTCCTTATATTTCAATGTGTCCTTTCTTCCTGGCACCACTGAAGAGAGTCTGGCTTTGTCTCCTTTCTTCCTCCCATCTGTTCTTCCTGCACAACCTCTCCCATGGGGCTTGGTTGACTCCCTGTTACCCCTTCCCTATCTTTATTTGATTTCCTCCTTCCCACCTTTTGACCCACAATGTGGTTTTTAGCATGCTCTCTGGCAGTCCCGCAGCACAGTCCCTTGGCCATCTGAAGCAGTAACTCCTCATTTGCCCTTTCTCAAGGGAAGAAATTGGCCTGTTGGGTGATGGGGGAGGAGTGGGGTGGGAATCCTTCCCTTCTCATGTGAATGATTCAGCGAGCTGTGGCCACTGACCCTGCGATGTGCCCATCCCTTGCTTTGGAGGAAGGGTGGTGTCTGGCATGGCATTTCATAAACAGGGATTTTTTGGATAGTGAGTTTTGTTTTCTCTGGCACACCTTCTCTTTCCTGAGAGCAGAAGGATGTCCATCCTCAACACCTATAACACGTCTTCCTGGGCATAACCACAGGCATATCACATTGTCTGTTTCTGCGTGAGCAAATGCACATCATGGATTTATTCTGCAGTGAGAAAGACTTTCCATTGGGCAGCTCGCCTCTCGAGTCTGCAGTGGTTCTGCTGGGATGAGTGTTCTTTACCCATCAGGAAAAACATTTATTTTGTGCTTTCACTAGTTATGAAACACAAACAGCTAATGTGAAGAGAGCAATGTCCTACCCAAATAAATGTTGAAGGTAAATGCTGAAATGAGTCTCTTTCTCATAGCCCCTCTCTGTGGCTACTGAGGAAATAAACGACAAACAAGACTGCATGGCCGACGGGGAAAGGGACAACAGGACATCATCCATGGATTTTGTGCTGCTGGGAATACGTGATGTCCTCATGCTCCAGAGCCTGCTCTTTCTCCTCTTGCTTATTATCTACTCAGTCACCATGGTTGGGAACATCCTCATCGTTGTGCTGGTGGTGGCTGACCGGCATCTGCACACCCCCATGTACTTCTTCCTGGGCCATCTGTCCTCCTTGGAGACCTGCTACAGCTCCACCATCCTGCCCCAGCTGCTGGCCAGATTCCTGACTGGGGACAGCAGTATCTCTGCTCACGGCTGCATGGCTCAGTTCTACTTCTTTGGTTCCTTTTTGACTACTGAGTGTTACCTGCTGACGGCCATGTCCTACGATCGGTACTTGGCCATATGCCAGCCCTTGCTCTATGCAAGCCTCATGACCTGGAAGGTCTCTCTACACCTGGCAGCTGCATCTTGGCTGGGGGGTTCACTGCTGCTGGTGGTAGTCACAGTCTTGTTATCCCAGTTGCAGTTCTGTGGTCCCAAGGCCATTGACCACTTCTTCTGTGATTTTACCGCATTGCTGGAGCTTGCCTGCAGCGACACCAGAGCAATCACAATTGTTTCTTTCATATTTGGTATCTTCGATGTAGTTTTTCCCTTCCTGTTCACACTGGCCTCCTACATTTGCATCATAGCTGCCATCCTGAGGATCCCATCCAGCACTGGCAGGCAGAAGGCCTTCTCCACTTGCTCCTCTCACCTCACTCTTGTCACCACTTTCTATGGCACCCTTTTTGTTGTCTATATGCTGCCCAGAACAGCCTCCCTGAGACAGCTCAACAAAGCTTTCTCCTTTTTCTACACTGTCCTCACACCCCTGGTCAATCCCTTCATCTACAGCCTGCGGAACAGGGAGGTCAGGGAGGCCATCAGGAAGGTGCTCAGGAAAGCCCTGCCTTGCACCCAGAGCTCACACTACCTTGGTGACACAGGCAAAAGACACTTCTAGCTCCTTTGAAATCTCTGGATACCAGCTGACACTTCAGAAGTGCATGCCTCTGAGATTGCTTGTGGATTGGCAAGGGCAAGAAAGCAAAAGGTCCTTGGAGGTAAATACCGTTGTTTAAAAAACAATGTTGAAAGTGTCATGGGTTTGCTTGTGCCTTGATAATAAACACCTTGTTGGTCTTATGCGTGGGAACTGTTGAAGTGTCAAGATTTTCTTTTCTAGAGGACATAAGAATGTGTATTTGGCCTAATAATTGAATACTTGTAAGGACCATCGCACGGGCATCTTTCTGACTCTGCGTTCCCAGGACGGGAATCATCTTCCCCTGTGATGCACATTTCCAGAGCATGAACATCACATGTCAGCCACAAATGAAGGCCTACTGTCACCGTATCACTAAGAAAAGCAGGCCATTTCTTAGGCATGTCTTAGGAATCAGTTGGGGATGCAGCAGGTGAGCAGCTGAGGAAGAAGCCTTTGCTTCTCCTGCTGCAAGGGGAGGTGGAGAGGCTGGAGTGGGGGGAGCAGTTCCTCTTTCTGAGAGCTAAAACAAGATCATCCCCTGGATCTCCCTTCCCCCAATTTTTCCTCCCCGCTTCCCAGAGAAAGGAGCAAGTCCTGGCTCCAGCTGTGCTTGTCTGGCTCAGGCTCAAGCTCCTCTCTTCACCCTACATCTTCTTGGACAGAGACAGGGACAGCCACTGCCCTGCTACAGCTCCTTCATCCTTGGGGGATCAGGCTTTCCAACTCGCCCTCCTTCCCCACTGGCTGGGGCTGCCTGCGATGGAGGTCATTTTCCTCCCAGCAGCCCATAAGGTGCAGTGTTTTGGATTGGGGACTAAAGCCATGTTGATAACACACCAATGTTTTAGCTATTGCTGAACAGTGTCTGCACAGCATCAAGACCGTCTCTGTTTCTCACGCTGCCCTTACAGTGAGGAGGTTGAGGGGGCACAAGAACTTGGGAGGGGACACAGCCAGGACAGCTGACCCAAATGGACCCAACAGGTCTTCTGTGCCATATGGCATCATGCTCAGCAATAAAAAGGGAGGGATGGGGTGTTTTGGCTGGGTCCCCATCTGGGGACTGGTGGGGCACTAGTGTACTTGTGGGAGGTGGTGACTGATTGCCATTTCATCATTTATTATTTTAAGGTTTCTGTGTTTTTTCTTTCTTCTTTGTTCCTCTTTCTTTCACTTATTAATCTCTTTCTGTCCTAACACATAACTTTCCTCCCTTTTGTTCTTCCTATTCTCTGCCCCCATCCTGCTGGGGTGGGGAGTGAGTGAGGCACTGGTGGGAGGAAGCCAACTAGGAGGCTGCTTGGGGAGGAAGCAGAGAGGGCTGCCACAGGGACTGTGCTGGGGAGATGTTTTTACAACCCCTAATGCACCCTGGTCCACGCAGTGCCTGCACCGCAAGGCTGTGGGGCCATTGGGGCAGGGGCACTTGGCTGGCGCAGCTGAGGAGGTCTCACCCCACAGTCCCCAGCTCTGTCACCCACAGGCACTGCCACAGTCCCTCTGTGCTGGGCAATGAGGTGTCTCTGTGTGCCCTTCTCTGAGTCCATGCAGGCACCCACACTGCCTGCCTCTGCTTTGAGCAGTCACCATAGCTAGATGGCAGGGTCTCAGGAGACCCTGGCCAGGCTGTCCTTGGAGGTGGGCTGTGGTGCTCCTCAGCCCACAGCATGTGCTGACTGCCAGCCCAGCAATGCTTCTTGCAGAAGAGCTGAGACTGTCCTGGGAGCATCTGTGAGCCCTGCAGGATGTCCTCACCCCAGGATTCTTCTTGGTTTAATTGCAACCATTGTATCCCAAAGTAATTTCTGCAGAGTGAGACCTGTGAGGTCTGCACAAATTCTCATAGCTGTTCTAAAAGAAAAAATAATGCCTTGGGCTCTAAAGGCTTCAGTGCAGTGGGGGTGCACACAGGCACTACTCTGATACCCTCCTCCACCACCATCATGACCAACGAACAGGCCACTTCCATACTGACACTCGGACCCGATATGCCACAGCTCCTGCCAAAGTTTGTCTCTACTCCAAGCCCATTTCCACACAGCTTGTGCTAGATCAGGTGCTCTCGACATTTTCTCAACAAATTCAGAATATCTCCATTGGCTGACCTCCCACAACCTTTCCTGGGCCCTTCCTCTTTTGATTGGCTCTTGAAAGATTTCTCAAAAAGCCCCTAAAAACCAGCTCTCTCAACCTCTTCTGGTACATAATGTGCTTCAAGTCAAAACCACCTTTCTGTCCTTTGCTGGACTATCCAAAGTCTATCAGGGACTTCCTCGTGCTGGGGAACCCCACACTGGACTTGGCAGTCCTGATGCGGTCCCCAAGTAGGGGGGAAGCGTCACTTCCCTTTCCCTCCTGGCTGTGATTTTGCTAATCCCACCCAGGATGCAGTTGGCATTCCTCATCCCAAGGACACATTACTCACTCCTGTCCCACTTGCTGTCCACCCAGACTCCCAGGTCCTTTTCTGCAGCGCTGCCTTCCAGCCAGTCATCCCCAGCCTGGCCTGTTGCACAGAGCTGTCCCAGCACAGCGACAAGATGAACGTGACGTTTGTCTTGCTTCAACTTTGTGCAGGTTACAGGCAGCCCATTTTCACAAAGTTGTCAAGGGCTATGATATCCACATTTTTCCTCATTCAGAGGGCCCATCATGTCATCTTTCAAAGAATTCAGGTTAGTCAGGCACAATTTTCCTTCTTGAGTTCATGGTGGCAATTCCCAATCCCCTTCTTGGACTTCAGGTGCTTGGAAAAGGCTTCCTGGAGGATTTGCTCCATCACCTTGCCAGGGACGGATATCAAGCTGACCAGCCTGTAGTTCCCTGACCTACTTTTTGCTCTTCATGAAGATGGGTGGGATGTTTGCCTTTTCCCAAGCATCAGGAACCTCCCTCACTGTCATGGTTTTCCCAGAATGACAGAAGCAGACACACAATGACATCAGACAGCACCCCCTGATCCCTTGGCTGCAACTCTTCACCTCGTGTATGACTGAGACTCGTGTATGACCAATCAGCTCACTGATGCTCTCTCCACATGCTCTTGGTCACTAGGCACCCTGCCCCACTGAGTAGTGGGCCCACATTTTTCTTGGCTTTCCTTGGGCTTCCAGCACACTTACCTTCTTGCTACCCTTTGCATCACTCAAGCAGTGCCCAGCCTGGGGGAAGCTCTGCCCTGGGCATGAGGAGGGTGGAGGGACGAGGAGCAGGGAAGGTTGGAAGAAGACAGAGCAGCTCTGCAAAAGACCAAGGGGGAACACATTGCTGAAGCTGGGGCTCCTACCTGTGAGTCGTCAGTCGAAGCCTCTCCCAGCTCAGCTACTTCTGCCCTTCCCCAGGAGCCCTTGTCCTGGTGCCAGCCCTGCCTCAGTGCAGACTGGAGCGCAAGAGGTGTGCTCCTCAGGGATGTCCCTGTGAGCGGTCCCAGCCCAACCCCACAGATGGGGGCTGCCCTCTCCCTGCCCAGGCTGGCCAGCCTGGCAGTGCCAAGAGCCCATCCCCTGGCATCCCACTGCAACCTGCTCCTGGAAGGCTTGGTCAGAGCCCTCCAAGGGAGCTGGAGCTGCCTCGGGCTCAGGGGAAGGCTGGTGGCAGGAGGGTGGGACATGGGCACAGCACAGCAGTGCTGGGAGCTGGGGCACCAACAGGGAAAGGGGGGGTGCGACCCATGCCCTGGGCTGCACACAGGGGCACTGGGCAGCTGCTGCCTCTGGGGTTGGCCAGGCTACCAAATCGGGGCAGGTGCCAGCTCGAGGGTAGGAGCGCTGGGATTTTCTTGGACTTGCAGTGCAAACGTGCCTGTGGGGAGGGCAAGTGGGCAGTCTCAGGCACAGGCAAATGCAGTGACAGGGGTGGAAAGAAAGTGTGCTGGCCTCCTGCCATGGCTGATCACCTTTAGCCATAAAAGCCTGGAGGGGTCTTGCGTTTTCACATGGTTCTCCTTGAAGATGAAGCAGTTGCCTGAGGCCCCTTTGTCCTCCAAGGCACTTTCCCATGAAATCCAGCTTAGGAGCTCCTTGAACAAGACAAGAATTTCTATCCTGAACTCCAAGGCTCTGATGCTGGCATTTGCCTTGCACTCCTCTCTTGGGAATTTAAACCCCACCATCTGCTGTTCACTGCAGCCATCTGACACAGACCCTCTCTGGAAGAGCTCACGTACCCATGGTTCCAAGTGCCTATGGCTCTGTCTCAGATATTGGCTCCAGAAGGTCAGAAGAGGCCACCTCAAACCTCTCATCTAGCTGGGCCCATTCCTGGAGGAAAAGAGAAGTGGCAGGATTTGACAGTCCTCTTCCCAGTGCTGAGGCAGGTCTGTATTCACCTCACCTTTCTGCATGGTGGCAAAATTAGCTCTTTCTCTTAGAAGTGTCCTCAACTGGATGAGAAGGAAGGAGAAGGTAGAAGTCAACTGAAGGAGTCTGCAGATGGTATGCGCATATTCTGTACTTTTCAATGAATGCAGGTCCTGTATGACCTGATTCCCGGTTCCTAAGTCAGTTTGGTATTTTTGAACATAGGTCTTTTTTCTGTTCCTTTCCACTGAATTGGTCACACTCACATGTTTGCTTTTGATTTCAGAGAAGAAACAGGTTTAATTTTAGTTCACCACAAAGCAACAAGAACAACAACAACCACCATTTTTCATGTTCCTGGAGCAGACAGAATAGTGTTCCGTTCTGCTCATATGGGAGGAATTGCATCCTGCTTTCAACAAACAGGTTTGTTGTTTGACTGATTCCTTGGCAGGAGGAGAAGTACATGGACAAACCCTGCACTGATTTTGAGCGGATGAACTCGTTGACCTCATAGGTCCAATGTTAAATTGTTTCTGTTAGTAGCAAAGAGGCGTAGGGCATATGGGCAGTATACTTAAATGGGATGCTTGTTTACTGGCAATTGTCTGATCTGCTCTTGGGTGGTTCCTGTGATCAGAGCAGTATTTTGATAAAATAATCGGGCCAGTCTGGAAGACATCTGGATTCAGGTAACACTATTTGACTTCAGAAAGACCTGCTGTGATCCTTCAGCAGGACAGCAGCACCCTGGACATTCAGGTGCTCATCTGTGCAAAAAAGGACTTTGCAGATTGCCTTTCTTGGGAAGACTGGCTCCTCGCAAGCATTTTTGCCAAGTAGGCAAGTACTTATGGGCCCCACTGCCCTCTGCATCTATCACGCACATCCCCGTCAACCGGATGGATCATTCATCCTCTGGAACCAAAAGGTCGCGAGTAACGCTAATGATCCAGGCCATTTGCTAGCACACATTTCCTTCGTGTTGTCCTTTGTTGTAACACGAACTAGTCTTGGAAGAGTCAGGCTGTGCTCTGCCTGTCGTGACAAACTACTCAGCCCTTGCCACCGCCTGCCTTCAACCAAAAAGTTTTGTCAGCACACACAAAATGTTCTTGTCAGGGTGCCTTCTGCATCCGTGCCCCTCTGCTGCCTGCTGGCAGGAGCCTGCTGCAAGATTTGGAAAGCACCAAATGCTGCTTTTTGTTGCTGCTGTCACTGAACTTGATCCTGTAGTTGAAAAGGGAGGAGTGGTAGTGACCATGTGAGGCACGTAGATGTAGGTCAACCTCACTGCTCGTTGTGAAGTTCCTGTGAGGTTCAGTGTGACTGAGGATTAGCTGGCTTAGTGTTACAGTGGTACTTCCCACCTTCATCATCACTTGCATTAAACTAGCTTTTTTTTTTTTCTTACCTGTACTGTCCCACCTCTACTCAAGTTGCTGTCGTGTTATAGGAACCATGACTCCTCATGAGCCATCTGCACACATGCCTTAAATGCTGACGTGCTGGAGCTTCAGTGCACAGGGCCCTTGAGACACTTGGGGATTGGGCCAGCAGAAACCTTCTCAAGTTTTAGAAGGAGAAGGGGCAGAGTGGGACAGGACTGGACTCTGACCAGGAGGCCCTGGGCATTATGAGGGATGCCATATGAGCCACTGGGAAATGCTCACCATCAATATAGGCAGCTCCTGCATACGGAGCTGCATTGTAGCATGACCACCCAGACACGGGGTGTCACCATCCCCCTCGACCCAGCACTGGTGTGGCCACACCTGCAAGAGGCTGTGGGGCTTTCCATTCTGAAGAGTGGGAAGGAACAGGAGAGTGTCCAGAGGATGTCTGCAAAGGTGGGTTTAGGGGGCATGAAGCACATGAATTGTGTGGAGAGGCTTAAGGAGCTGGACTTCCATGCCCTGATGATGTGGAGGCTTGTGTGGGAGTAAGAGAGTAGCCTGAAATTTGGAGTTTCAGGTGGTTTCAGGGTGTTTTCAGAGATGATGGAGCTTTCCTCTGCAGTGGGAAACCACATGAGAAAGGAAAAGCATGACAAAGTGCAGCCTGGGAGGCTGAGGCTGGACAAGAAGAGAAAGAGATGTGCCTTGAAGGGTAGTGCTGTGGTGCCAGAGGTCATGCAGAGGGAGCCTGGATCAGCGCAATGCTTTGTGTTTCAAGGCACAGGCAGGGAGGAAGAAGAGATATCAGTAAAGGCAGGGAGATGCCACGGTGGGTGCAAGGTGAGGACCTAAGTTTGGTGTCCACAGCCTGCAGGTCTTTGTCCCCTTGGCTATGGCAGCTGGCTCTGCTACAAGGGCCTGAGAGCAGACATGTTAGTCTCATGGAACTGGGGCCTCCGTGCTTCCTTGCACCCCCCAGGGAGGCTGGGAGGTGTGGTACCTTCTCTCAGCATTGCCCACCCCACATCACACTGCTCCAGGAAGAGCCCTGAGCTCTTTGGTGAGGGACAGGATCCCCCTTCGCAGGGCTGACCACTTGCCATGATAAAATAGATCAAGTTTTACTCAGCGTCAGATCCCCCTGCACAGTGCCTTTGCCTACCTGTCATCACAGCCTCCGATTTTCTACTCAAATAAATGCATGGGGAGGCTTGGTCTGTAATGGCCCTCAGAGGGGCCAATTAATGCTCCAAGACACTTTGGCTTTTGCTTCTGACTTTAACTCCTTGAGAGCTTGTTCAATCTCCTCTCAGTATCTGAGGCTCATGGACTCAGCACCAAATACCCCATGGGGCTCGTTAAAGTGCAGAAAGTCCTAATGAGGCACATCACTTCCATAAATTTCTTCAGGGTTTCCAGACTTGTACAGCTAATTGGAAAGGTCTCAGGAGTCTAATTAAAGTGGAATATTTCAATCAGAACTCAGTAAAAAAGCGGTTAGGTTCTTTTATTTTTTTACTTTTAAAGGGTTTTTAAATTATTGTTTCATTCTACAGAAGAAGTGATAGCAGCTTCTAGACTTGTACAGCTAATTGGAAAGGTCTCAGGAGTCTAATTAAAGTGGAAGATTTCAGTCAGAACTCAATAAAAAAGCAAGTTTGTTTTTTTTTTTTTACTTTTAAAGTGTTTTAAAATTATTTTTAAATCTACAGAAGAAGTGATAGCAGCTTTCTCCAATTGATATTGATGTAGAAGGTTTCCTAAGGAGGTCTGGAGAGGTAGCAGCAGCCATCTCCTCGAGGTCCCCCACTGTACGGGCACCTTTCCTCCCCACCTCCCCGGCCCCACCATTTCTCTCAGGGGCCGCCTGGCACTTGCATTCTTTTCCTACATCAGACTTCCACACTGAAGTCTGCAGCTGAGTGTTACAGCTCCTTTGCACCAATTCCCACCCGATTTACCCTGAGACTTGCCTGTAAATGCACAGAGGATTCTTATTAATTTTGAACAAACAGAAGTAAAGGGTGAAAAAAATAAATGAAAAGACCCAATGGACTCCTCAACTGTATGCCAAGTCCAAGCCTCCAATAAGGTCGACCTTCCTCAAGCACTGAACGACCATAAAATAAATATGTTTGGCAGACAGATAAGAAATGATAAATAGACACACAATTAGTGAGTTGGCTAAAGGGACAGTTTGGCAGATTCAATCAACTTTGCCTTATTCTTGGCCAAATTTCCATCCCAGAGCCTTGTCACCAGCTCAGGTCTCTAGAGATCTCCCTGCCCATCCCCCTGTGGTCACATCTACCTGGCTGCCTGTGCCTCCTGATCCCATGCCCACCTCCAGCAAATGAAGTTGGGGTGCTTTGTGGGAACATTTTACAGTCAATGTTCAAAGCATTCCTGAGTTAGGAGTGAGAAAGAAATGAACCTGTGTTGCATCAGGTGCTTGTTAACATCGTCACACTTAGCAAAAGCCTTCCTCGAAGATGGTCTCTCCTGGAAGTCCCTCTGCAAGCATGCCGAAATTGAGATGCAAGACTAAACTCCTTACAGTTGCTGCACACTAACAAGCTCCCAGGGGAAAGACAGTGAGCGCGGAGGGCCATGGCAGGAGTCAAGAGCCCTGGAGGTTTAGTAGGGCCTGCCGAGGGCTGTGGGTGATGAAGCGGCTTCAGGAAATTGAAGTGTGCCTCCCTGGGGGCTGATTAGAGCAATCTCAGGATGACAAAGAAAGGAGACAGAGGCATCCTGTATCAGTTAGCCCCTTGGATATGACCTGTCAAGCCAAGGGGCCCCATGCTCATCCCCAGCCCATCACAGTGATGATGCTTTTTGTCTTCAGCAGCTGAGGTTTCCCTCTGGTCTCAACAAGGGCTGATACACGCAGAGTGCCTACCCACCCTTGCCTCTCAGACGTGGCACTGTGCAGCTCACCTTAAGCCTTTGGCTGTACCCTAAGCCTAGTACCTAAGCTGGAGCTCTCATCTTTAGCCCTTCCCTCAACACGAATGCCAAAGCAGAAACACTCACCACATGTCTACAGCCTAAACCCAAACCCAACTCCCTAGCCCGGTCACCAACTCAGAGAAACGTATTGGAGAGGCCAAGATTAGTGGGAGCCTGGGCGGCAGGGATCATACCCTGGTGGGATTCGTGATCTGAAGGGATATACGCCAGGGGAAAAATATAGTCAGGACCCTAAACCTTGGGAAAGAAACATTCAGTTGTTTAAGTAACTGGTAAATGGGACCCATGCGCCCCTCCTGAAGGTCAACAAGTCCAAGTGCAAGGCCCTGCACCTGGGTCGGGGCAAAGCCCAGTATCAATACAGACTCGTTGATGACTGGATTGAGAGCAACCTGTGGAGAAGGACTTGGGCACACTGGTGCGTGAAAAATTGGACAAGAGCTGGCGATGTGCACTTGCAGCTCAGAAAGCCGATGATACCCTGGGCTGCATCAAAAGAAGTGTGGCCAGCAGGTGGAGGGAGGGGATTCTCCCTCTCTACTCCAATCTCATGCTACTTCATCTGAAACACTGTGTCTGGTTCTAGGGGCCCCAGCACAATAAAGACATGGACCTGTTGGAGCGGGTCAAGAGCAGCATCACAAAAAATGATTTGAGGGCTGGAAGACCTCTCCTATGAAGAAAAGCTGCGAGCGTTAGAATTCACAGAATCACAGAATCACTAAGGCTGGAAAAGACCTGTAAGATCATCAAGTCCAACCATCAACTAACCCCACCATGCCCACTAAACCATGTCCCACAATGCCACGTCCACATGTTCCTTGAACATCCCCAGTGAGAGTGACTCCACCACCTCCCTGGGCAGCCTGTTCCAGTGTTTTATCACTCTCTCAGTAAAGAAATTTTTCCTAATATCCAGCCTGAGCCTCCCCTGGCGCAAACTGAGGCCATTTCCTCTTGTCGTATCATTAGCCGCTTGGGAGAAGAGACCAACACCCACCTCTCTGCAACCCCCTTTCAGGTAGTTGTAGAGAGTGATGAGGTCTCCCCTCAGCCTCCTCTTCTCCAGACTGAACAACCCCAGCTCCCTCAACTGCTCCTCATCAGACTTGTGCTCCAGACCCTCACCAGCTTCGTTGCCCTTCTTTGGACACGCTCCAGCACCTCAATGTCCTTCTTGGAGTGAGGGGCCCAAAACTGAACACAGGATTAGAGGTGCGGCCGCACCAGTGCTGCATACAGGGGCACGATCACCTGCCTGCTCCTGCTGGCCACACCATTTCTGATACAAGCCAGGATGCCGGTGGCCTTATTGGCCACCTGGGCACACTGCTGGCTCATCTTCAGCCAGCTGTCAATCAACATCCCCAGGTCGTTTTCCACCGGGCAGCTTTCCAGCCACTCGTCCACAAGCCTCTAGAGTTGCATGGCGTTGTGAACCAAGTGCCGGACCCGGCACTTGGCCTTGTAGAACCTCATACAATTGGCCTGGGCCCATCAATCCAGCCTGTCCAGATTCCTCTGCAGAGCCTTCCGACCCTCCAGCAGATCAACACTCCCTCCCAACTTGGTGTCGTCTGCAAACTTGCTGAGGGAGCACTCAATCCCCTCATCCAGATTATCGTTAAATATATTAAACAAGACCGGCCCCAAAACTGAGCCCTGGGGGACTCCGCTTGTGCCCGGTTGCCAACTGGATTTCACTCCATTCACCACAACTCTCTGGGCTTGGCTGTCCAGCCAGTTTTTAACCCAGAGAAGAGTGCGCCTGTCTAAGCCACGAGTCGCCAGCTTCTCCAGGAGAATACTGTGGGAGACAGTGTCGAAAGCTTTACTAAAGTCCAGGAATTGTTCAGCCTAAGGACAAAAAGGCTCCAAGGAGGCCTTACTGCAGCCTTCCAATGTATGAAGGAGTCTAATAAGAGAGAGTGATATTTTAGCAGGGCCAGTAATGAGAGGACAAGGGGCAATGGTTTTAAACTGAAAGAGTGTAGATTTAGATTGGACATATGGAAGACATTTTTCATAATGAGGGTGGTGAGACACTGGAAAAGGATGCCCAGAGAAGTTGTGGATGCCCCATCACTGGCAGTGCTCAAGGTCAGTTTGGACGGGACTCTGAGCAATCTGACCTAGTTGAAGATGTCCCTGAAAAGAAGGGATTGGACTAGGTGATCTTTAAAGGTCCCTTCAAACCCAAACCATCCTGTGAGACTATGATTGCAGGTGTGACCACACCAGTGCTGAGTCGAGGGGGATGATAACTCCCCTTGTCTGGGTGGCCACGCTCCTCCTAAGACTGCCCCGTATGCAGCTGGCCTTATTCATGCTGAGCCTTTCCCAGTGGCTCATAGGGCATCCCTCATAATGCCCAGGCCCTTCTTCTGGTCAGAGTCCAGGCTGTCCAGTGCCACTTTGCCCCTTCACCCCTTCTCCTTGTAAAACCTGAGGAGGTTTCTGTTGGCCAAATCCCCAAGTGTCTCAAGGTCCCTGTGCACTGAAGCTCCAGCACATCAGCATTTAAGGTACATGTGCAGACACCTCATACTGAGTCGTGGTTCCTCCAGCACAACAACTTGAGCAGATGTAGGACAATACAGGTAAGAAAAAGGGGTTACTAGTGTAATGGAAGGGGTGATGAATGGAAGTTCCACTGTAACAATCTCAGAAACACCATGGCAAGAACAAAGCATCCGAATGCAGGGCCAATGAGGACACCTTATACAGGCACAGGGCCTAGGAGACCTCCGGGTAAGGTGAACTTTATAATCAATGGAAATGAAGTAAATACAGAGAATGGAGAAGGCAAAACTCACAAAAGGAGAGGTGGAAGTCGGTGAGGCCACATAAGACCATGCCTGACAGCCAGGAGGTGTTGGCCACCGTGGCCAGGGCCCCACTGATCCATGGCCCAGCTGCCAGCTGCAGGCAGGATCTGGCCCTCCTCAGGGCTGCATAGAGCAGCATTCTGCAGCCAGGCACGTGGTGATGAGAGGACATCACAGCCAGGAGTGAGCACTCTGCTCCTGTGAGAGAAGCAAAGCAGGAGAATTGCAGGATGCAGCAGCAGATGGAAACGGCCCTGTCCCCTGTCAGGACAGTAGCCTAGGCAGGGTGGTGGAGCTACAGCAGGACAAGTGTCCCAGGAAGAGGTACCTGGGGGTGTGGAGATGCCCATCAACAACCACCAGCACAATAGTGGAGAGGTTTGCAGCCAGGGTCATGGTGTGGGTCATCAGGAAGAGCAGGAGGAGAGGAACCTGCAGCCCAGGGTGACTGCTGCATCCCAGGAGCACAGATGTTTCATCCAGGCCGTGCAAAGGCATCCTGCATGCTGTGGGGTGTTTCACAATCACGTGCAATAGTTGCATGGGAGCCTCACTATGGAGGCAGCCCAGGAAGCAAGAACCAGGTGGGGAGCTGGAGCTACATTTTCTGATAGTGCTCACACAGCCCTGAGTAGTACAGCAGGGAGCGAGAGTTGGCCCTTACACCAACTACCACTGTGAAGTAGAGGACCTACTGTAGGTGTGTTTGGGGCTTGGATGGTGTCACCTGTTGTCCTGAGACCTGTGTGGACACTCTGGTTATGGCCTCATTGAAGAGGAGCCCAAGCACCCCCCAGCACTCTGTGGATATCCAGAGGAGTGAGGGTGACAGCAATGGACAGCCCTGAAGCATGTCTTCGAATCCTAGAGGTTTTTCTTTCCAAAGAGCGGCAGGGCATGAGGTAGAGATGGTTGTGTGTAGAAGTGTGCCAGGGAACTCTGCCTCTGTGTAGGAGAGTGGCCTGTCGTGCAGTGGCAGGCAGAGCACCCAGCCCAGGGGTGCAGAAGTCAGGAGGAGGCTCAGACCATAAGTGTCTACAGGAGAGCATCCTGTCAGCACTCAATTTGGGAGATGCTTTAGCAAGGCTTCCTAAGGGCTGATAAAAAGAAGACAATTCCTGGTGGCACAAGGTCAATGCAAATCTTCATGCCTACCTTCCCTCTCCCCTACAGCCACTGTTACAGAGGCTGTTGATGACCTGGGAGTGGCTCTCAGTGAGGCAAGAGTTGACTCTGGAAGGAACAGAAGGTGCTGATGGTGAGAAGGGCGATGAAGCTGTGGTTGGGTTGAGAGCAGGTGGAGCAAGAGCCAGCAATGGCTGTTGGTTAAAAGAAGCAAGTCCCCAGAGAAGATGGGTGGCATCTGGAACCTGAGCTGGTTGCCCAGCAGATGATCTATCCCCACCTGTGAGCGAGATGAGGGTGCTGATGCAGGGGGAAGCACCATGGGAAGAGGACTGTCAAATCCTGCCACTTCTCTTTTCCTCCAGGAATGGACCCAGCTTGATGAGAGGCTTGAGGTGGCCTGTCGTGACCTTCTGGAGCCAATATCTGAGACAGAGCCATAGGCACTTGGAACCATGGGTACGTGAGCTCTTCCAGAGAGGGTCGGTGTCAGGTGGCTGCAGTGAACAGCAGATGGTGGGGTTTAAATTCCCAAGAGAGGAGTGCAAGGCAAATGCCAGCATCAGAGCTTGGAGTTTGAGTTATCCACTCAAATAATCAGGAAAACAGATTTAGGAGCAATGAGAAGTGGCATCAGATCTGAAGGAAGGGGAAGCTTGTTGAGAATTGGCTCTGCCATGGAGGGACTTATGTTAAGGCACCTAAAATAGGCCAAGGTACCTTGATCCTGGCATTGTTCCTCTGAAGCTAAGAGAGAGGAATTTCATTCTTCAAGGCACTGGGAGTCTCATCCTTGCTGACACTGAAGAAGACTTTCCCTCTCCCCACGTACAGGCAGGCTCTTGGTCCACCTCTCTCCACAGGGCTCATGAAAGTAGGACCTCTTTTGCAGGCAGCTTTGGCAGCCCAGCCCCGTCCTCTGGCACCATCCAGCACAGCACAAGTCTCTGTCCATGGACTTGTTCCTGATCTCCCGTGTTCACCATGGATGGTATCACCCTGCGCTTGTCTAAACTGGGCCCAGATCCCCTCTCACTTCAACCCATTTCTCCATTTCCCAGTGCATGCAGCGAGTAGAGAGTGGGGGCTGACACAGCCCGGTGCTCCCTCCATTTCCTCACAAGTCTTCCAGGAAAGATATATCCATGTCTTTGCGCTTCCAGCTGACGTATCACTTTGTGATGAGCTGGCAGACAGAGATGGTCCTCCCACATCTTGAGATGCATTCTGATCATGGCACTTTGTGTGCAAAGGGTTCCCGTTAGGGGGAGGTGAAGAATGTGGAACGTGTGATGGGAGTAGTTGCCCACATGAAGTGTATCCACCTGTCTCAGCGTTCTTCCGTAACTGTAAGGTGCAGCCGTTCCTGGGAGGGGCCTCCCTGGTTCAATCTCTGATCACACCTAGAGCCCTGCTCCAGATGTGCCCCAGCTGTGGTGCATTTGGCAGAGCTACATCCATCACCCGGGGTTCATCTTGGGGCTGCTGGGCTGTGGGGAAGCAAGTGCCCCCGGCAGCTCACAGCGTGAGCTCTGGGTGTGCAGGAGCGTCTCCAAGTGACGATGGGAGCCCCTCCTCCTGCGTGAGGCCAGACTGGGAGGATGAGGGGCCCATGAGCAGCCATGGCTCAGCAGACCCCACCACCCATCAGGCACGTGAACTGAAGAGGGGTTTAGCAGGTGGGTGGGACAAGAGAGTCTCCAGAGATCCTTCCCAAGCCCAGCTATTGCCTGATTCTCCAATTCTGCAAGTGATCTGTTTTGATCCAGTGCACCTGAAGGAATTTTCTTTTCCTGGATAACATTCACACTCACTCTTGGCTCTAGTTAAGATCTGACCCATATTTAGACTCCAAATGAACTTGCTTTTATTCTTCTTTCTGTCAAAAGCGAAGGTAATTTCTCCTTTCACGCTTGGGTTTAGTGACTCCTTGACACCTTGTTGGCCTTTTTCTGCCACAACATGCCTTGCCTCCAGAGACTGCTCCCCTGACTGAAGTAGGAGCTGGGGGTCCTCACTGCTGCCCACCTGATGTTGGTGGCAGCTGGAAAATGGTAACCTGATCAACCTGAGCAGGTATGGGGTGGAAAGCCAAGCCTGGCAAGGACTTAGAGCCTGCTTTGCCAAGTTGCACCCAGCTGCTCCTCCACGAGTTCCTAAGCTCTTGCAGCAGTGAGACCTATGGTTGGCAGGCCCTGTGAGTCTCGTGCTGCCCGTGGGAAGCAGGAAGCCAGTCAACCTCCTCCAGCCCAGCAGTGTCTCCAGCAGAAGACCCAGGTCTGTCTTAGGCACTCACTCTACCCAGCACAGGCATCCCTATGGCCATGGTCCTGCCTGTTGCACGCACCCAAACATTGGTGCCCCAGATGTTGGCAGCCCTGCTCCAGCTGCTGGAACACAGACCTGGGTGTGGGACTCCCCAGGTGGGTCAAAGGCAGAGCCTTCCAAGATGACCTTGCCGACTGAGGATGGGGGTTTCTGCCTCTGGGGGTCATCTGGAAATTGTTCAAGACTCTCCATGGGATGTCTAGGAAAGAACCACAAGCAGGGAAAACCTCCATTTCCCAAAATCCTGTGGGATGAGGAGGTGCTCTGCTCTTGGTATGGATGGGGTGCCAGCCACAGCAGTGGGACTCATGGGGGACATGGCTACCTGAATACCTGCTGAAAGGGGACCCATAGCGAGGTACACCCCACCCAGGACCTTTCTGGAGCTCCTTGATGAGATCTTTGTGACCAGGGTGACTGAGGAGGCAGTGAGATGAGGTGTCTTGTAGGACTTGCTACTTACCACCAAGGAAGAGCTGGTCTGGGCTGTAAAAGTCAGGGATGAGAAGGTCGAGTTGAGGTTCCTGAAAGAAGAGAAGGCAACAAAGAGCAGGATTTCAGGAGAGCAGGCTCTGGCCTTCTGAGGGACCTGCTTGGAAGAATCCAATGGGATACATCCCTGCAGAGCAGAGGGGTAGAGAGACCTGACTGATGGTCAAAGATCTCCTCTTCAAGACCAAGAATGGTCCACCTGGACGTGCAGGAAGTCACACAAAGCTGCCAGGAGACTGGCATGGCTGAGAAAGGAGCTCCTGCCTCAAACCAAGCGTGAAAGGAAGCACAGGGAAGGTGGAAGCTGTCTGCCCTCCAGCCTCAATGGTTCTGTGATTCTGTGCTGGAGGGACACATTTGTGTGTGTGTCTGTGCTTGTCTGTGCGTCGATGAACTAGGGGTGTGAGGAGATACTGGGGCCAGCTCCTGGTAAGAGGGCGGATCTAAGACCAGCTCCTGGAGGGATCCATATTGTCTGAGTGTCTATATAGGTATACATTTCCACTAACATAGCCTAACCCACAAACAGCCCAATCCTCATTTACCTTTTCTCCCCAAGTCCCAGTTTCACTGCCTTTGTACCCTCCTTTGCTGTTTCAGAGACGGTTGCCATGGTAATTCCTACGTGGGTCAGCAATTAAACCCGTATCTCCTTGTATTGTCTGTAGTGCCCTGCAACACCCCAGGCTGTCATCTTGTGAGAGACATCCCCATCAGGGTGAGCCATCTGCACCCAAACATGAAGAGCTGACCAAATGGAGCTTGAGCCCAGGGGGCCTTGGGAAACTCTGGGATTTGAGCAACAGAAACACCTTGAAGTTTTGCAAGGAGGAGTGACCAGTCCTGCCCTGGGGGGAAGAATAACCCCATACAGCAGTGCCAGCTGGGACCTGATGTGCTGAGCAGGGACCCTGAGGAGAAGGGCCTGGGCACCATGAGGGACGCCCAGCGAGCCAGTGGCACATGCTCACTATGACCAAGGCCAGCTGTAGATGGGGCTGCATTAGGAGGAGCGTGGCCACCCAGACAACTTGAGTTACATCCCCGTCTACTCAGCACTGGTGTGTCCCAACACACCCAGGCGTGTCCCAGTGTGCAGCTCCCCATTTTGGAGAAGAGGGGTAGAACTGGAGAGGGTCCAGAGGACGTCTGCCAAGATGGAGTTAAGGGCCTAGTGCACATGTGCTTTGTGGACAGGCTGAGGGACCCGGGCTTCTTTGGCCTGGTGGCGAGGAGGCTCCGGGTGCTCTAGGAATAGCCTGAAACTGGTACAAGAGGGCACCCAGAGGGAGTGTGAACCAGCCCATGGCCTTGTCTGTCAAGGAACAGCCAGGGAGGATGGGGAGATGTCAGGAAGGGTGGTGAGATATTGTGGTGAAATTGAAAAGATGATTGGGTGTCAACAGTCTTCAAAGGAAGAGGCGCAGGGGTGGGGCACGACAGGGCAGCCTGTGGTGTAGATGGCTGAGGACAGTGGTCATGCTGAAAGCCCCCAACAGAGATGACCTCTTCGTCACCATGGCTATGGCTATTGTCTCTGCAACCAAGGTCTACCAGAAGACACCTTAACCTTATTCAGGATGACCTCATTACCTCCTTGCCCCAACCAGGAGGGTCATGCCGCAGTCTTGCACTTGGCATTGCACATCCCCACATCACACTGCCCCAGGAAGAGCCCTGAGCAATAACAGGATCTTCTTATGCAGAGGCTTCTTTTCAGGGCTTGTTCGTTTTGCTTAATGTAACACATCATTAATTACTCATCATCAGATTCACCTTTACTTCGCCTTTACCTACCTGTCATCACTCCCTCCAGTTTTCTGCTTTAACAAGCCCCTGGGGAGGCTTTGTTGGTAACGATCCTCAGTGGGACCCATTAACACTCCAAGAAACTCTGGAGTTTACATCTGACTTTGACTTCTTGAGAGGTTTCTTCAACTTCTTCTTAGTGTCTGAGGTTCATGGACTCGGCCCCAAAACCCACCAGAGGGGTCATTAAAATGTCTTGGGCTGGTCCTCTGCTGCTGAGCTGGGCCAGGCTCCTGGGATGGAGGGAGCTCATAGCAAGCAGGCAGTGCTGCAGAGAGACAGCTCTGCCCAGGAGCAGCTCCTCTGCATAGCACGGCAGGGCTGAGGGCACTGCCCACAGGCACCGAGAAGAGACGAGCAAGGCAGAGAGGTTGAAGGCAACTGGGAGTATGAGGACTCTGAGAGCTCACTGGGGGAGAAATCTTCACAGCCCTTGACACGGTAAGTCTCTGGCTGCACGGCAATGCAGCTGCAGTTCCTGCAGGGATCTCGTAAAGCTGTCATAGCCCAAAACCTGTGGGATGTCGCTCCGGTGTAGAGGAGGAGGACATGGTCCAGAGCAGGGATTCTCTGCTGCACCATCAGAGGGACAGGGCATGACGGCTGCCTTCTCCTGGGGAGGGCTGCATGGGTGTGAGTGCGGGTGTGCATCCAGGGGTGCCCAGGGCTGTCCTTCCAAGCAGGGTCCCTGCACGCCAGGCCACTGTGTGCTGGAGCAGGGACTCTTCCACCTGCCAGGGTCAGCACTCAGCCTGCTCGGGGAGCTCCCCACAGTGCTGTGGGGAGAAGCTGTGGGTGGAAGGAATGACCCCCGGCAGGGCAGGGCAGGGTTCTTCTCCTGTCGAGAGGGTGCTGCGTGGGTCAGGTTTGCTCACAGCTCCGGATCACCTCAACCCATTTCCTAGGGCACTTTTCCAGAAGCACCTCAAGGCAGGGGCTACCTGGGAGTGAAGGTGCTTTCCAGGGTCTTTACCTTCAGTTTCCTGCTGTGCTGGTGGTGGTGAAAATGGTGTAAGGTTTGCCCCAGAGTAGGAGACTTGTACAGCATTACAGTGCTTGATCTACAGCTCTTCAAAGAACCTTGTCAAGCCCCTTCACCCCCCTCAGCCTGCAGAACGCCCAAACATCACCTTTGTGTCCTCTTCAGTATAGATCTGATCTGCACTGTAGGACCTGCCAACACGGAGATGCCCTGGGCAGTGCCCTGCTGCCAGGAGGTGTCTGCAGGGCAGAGCTGAGCACACAGCGGGTGGGATGGGGTCTGTGAGCGCTGGCAGGGAGGAGAGGTGGGGACAGCTTCCAGCAGGGACAGCTGCTGCAGGCAGATGCCTTCCCCAGAGCAATCCCTTGGTCTCCTCTCCTGCCCAGTAGAGACTCTGCCATCAAGGGAGTGGGATCTCAGGCTGAGCCTGACCCTCGAGGAGGAGAAACTTCCAAGTGCCATCTCGGTGTCACCGTCCTCCCTCAGCAGAGGCATTGGGGCATTTCTCCACCTTCCCATCCTGCCCATGCTGCCTTTGCTCTTCCCTTCAGACTCTCTGGGGACAAGGGGACTTCAGGGGCAGCTCACACCCCAACGCTGCAGGTACTGCCATGCAGCTGTGACCATGGGAGCAAAGCCTTTCAGCCCACCCTAACCTCTGGGTCTCTGGACAATGCAGTGTGGAGGGCTCAGGAGCGAGCTGGCTCTGCTCATGTCAATACAGTTTTAGGACATCCAAGATTTTCCTTTATGTTCTTGCGCAGGAATATGCTGAAGTGGATTACAGATGAGGTGAACAGTGACTTTCAGAAGCTGTCACCCCCTTTCCCAGGTCCCCCCTGCTGTGGAGCAGGGATAACTCCTTGGGAGCCCACAGGCAGAGCTCCACTCCTCACGGCACCCTTGGCCAGCATACACCAGAGCTCCAGGCAGCGAAAGGGAAGAAGTTTCTGAAAGAAAGGAGAGAGGCACTGTGTGTTTTCAGGGGTTGGGTTTTGAAGGGCACAAATGGGAAGCGATTTGCTCAGAGCTGTCCTAACTTGTGAGTGTGCTTTCCTCCTTTGGCAGTAAAGAAAGGGATTAGATGTCCAATGGCAGCTGCATCACCGAGTTCCTCCTCCTGTCATTTGCAGACACACGGGAGCTGCAGCTCTTGCACTTCTGGCTCTTCCTGGGCATCTACCTGGCTGCCCTCCTGGGCAATGGCCTCATCATCACCGCCATAGCCTGCGACCACCACCTCCACACCCCCATGTACTTCTTCCTCCTCAATCTCTCTCTCCTCGACCTGGGCTGCATCTCCACCACTGTGCCCAAATCCATGGCCAATTCTCTGTTGGCCACCAGGGCCATCTCCTATGGGGGATGTGCTGCACAGGGCTTTATGTTTCTATTTTTTATATCATCAGAATATTATCTTCTCACTGTCATGGCCTACGACCGCTACGTTGCCATCTGCAAACCCCTGCACTACGGGACCCTCCTGGGCAGCAGAGCTTGTGTCCACATGGCAGCAGCTGCCTGGGGCAGTGGGTTTCTCTGTGCTGTGCTGTACACGGCCAATACCTTTTCACTACCACTCTGCCAAGGCAATGCTGTGGAGCAGTTCTTCTGTGAAATCCCCCAGATCCTCAAGCTCTCCTGCTCAGACTCAGACTACCTCAGGGCAGTTGGGCTTCTCATGTTCAATGCCTCTTTTAGTTTTGCATGTTTTGTTTTCATTGTGCTGTCCTATGTGCAGATCTTCAGGGTTGTGCTGAGGATCCCCTCTGAGCAGGGATGGCACAAAGCCTTTTCCACATGCCTCTCTCACCTGGTCGTGGTCTCTCTGTTTATCAGCACTGGCATGGTTGCCTACGTGAAGCCCCCCTCCATCTCCTTCTCATTCCTGAATCTAGTGGTGTCATTTCTGTACTCGGTGGTGCCTCCAGCAGTGACCCCCCTCATCTACAGCATGAGGAACCAGGAGCTCAAGGATGCCTTGAGGAAACTATTTCCATATACTATATTTCAACATCAGTGATGTAGCTGTCTTTCTCCTATGACTCCCACCATAGTCACAGAAAAGAGCAGGATGATCCAAGGAGGAGTCTCGCAGAGGAAATGTGAACCTGAGGAGACCATAGGTTGGCAAGGGCTCTGCAATGCCAGGAGAGGCTGTGAGGAGCCAGAAGGCAAAGGGATGTACGACTAGACAGTGGTTCTTCACACTCTGATGGAAAGCCTGTGGGCTGGATCTAGTGCAGCCCTCCCCTGCCCTTAGTGCCACTGGAGATGCCCCATTGTCCTACCAAGCACTGTCCTTGGCTACTGAGCCACCAGGGAAGATGGAAAGGGGCTCAGAAGCAGTGACCTCCTCCGGCTGGCTCTGCTTGCCACCCTGAGCAGCATGGCCAGTGCACCGTCACCCCATGGTCCCAGGGCACCACAGCCCCCTCACTCTGCAGAGCAGCACTGCCAGCTTGGGGCCCTGCAGGGAGCATGGTGAGGGAACAAGGAACAGCCAGCCAGGCCAGTGCAGACGTGCTCACCTGGGGAAAGGCTCTCTGGAGAGCAGGGATAACTCTGGAGAAGAGCAAGGGATCATTTCTGTACCTGCAGGGAGGAACCAGTGAGAAAGAGAAACCTCTTTCTGCAGGCACCCACTCGGGGCAGGGTGCTCTGTCCCCTGGCCAGGACTCCTGTGTTGGCGTGGGGAGAGGGGCTGACACCAGAGGGCACGGTTAGGCTGTGGGGGGATCTTCTGGACTTGAGGCCGGGAGTCCTGCAGTTTCATTAACCTCCATTTCCTCATGCCATGGTGAGCCTCCAGCCCGGGGGCTGATGGGGAGGCTAAGACCCCCCTCTCCCCCCCAGCAGCTGCTGTGCCCTTCAGAGGGGCTGGGGCTGTGGGCTTAATGCCCAGAGCTCTGCAGCACCCTGTGGTGGGCACTGCTGTGGGGCCAGCCCAGATTGGGCTGGGGAGCAGGCAAGGGAGGTGGGAAGAGGTGGGGAGGAGCAGGGCTGGGCTGGAAAATGCTCAGGAGATGACAGCACCACTATTTGCTTAGACATTTGACCATGCAGGGTGGGGACATGCTCCAGTGGGTGTGTGGTGCAGAGCCCAGTCTCCTGGTAGGGAGCCAAGACATGCAGGTGCAGGAGAAAGGAGCCTGGTCTGTGCCCTTGGTGGCATGGAGAGACTGAGAAGGTGCTCCAGGGCATTCATCACCCCCCCAACCTCTCCCATCAGCCACTTCCAGCACTGGTCACTCACCCAGTTATTGGTGGTTTTGCTCTGTGGCCATCTCCTTCCTGCTGTTGGTCTTGGTGCCTGTGTTCAGGAAATGGCCAGCCCTGCCCCAGCCTCCTGCCTTGCCCAGACCTTGGCAGACCCCAGAGCAGGGCTGTCTGGGAGCCCTTGTATGGGACATGGCAGGGTCTTGGCCGGGGCTGGGCACTGGTGGGCTACAAAAGAAGGAGAGCTGGTGAGGATGGACATGGAGGTCTGGCGGGGGGATTTGTCGTGGAGGATGTTTCCCCACCCCATACATACACCATCCTGTGCAGCGTCTGATGATGGGGGCCCTGGGAGCACGTGTTGGGCAGTTGGGCTGCGCTGGTGCAGGGATGGGTCACAGATGGGAGCCACCACACAAAGATTAGGAGGTGGAAGCAGGGACAGGCTAGGAAGGAGGAATTTAGAAATGTGGCCTGAGCATGCGGACATGTGTTTAGGAAAGCCAAAGCTCAGCTGGAGCTGATGGGGAGTGCAGGCAGCATCGAGAGCAAAATGGAGAGTTCAGTCCCTGTGTTTGCAGTAAAAGGATGAACAGGGAAGATGAATGATGGGGGTGTGTGTCATACCAGCAGACCCAGACGGAGCTGAGGGACTCAATGCCTTCAGTGCCTTAGACGTTGGTAAAAAGGTCTCCCAGGGCTCTGCTCAGCGAAAGAGCTCAAGGAGGAGGAGAGCACGTATTGGCAGGAACCTCACGAAAATCCACAAGGACAAGTGCCAGTTTCTGCCCCTGCAGGGGACTCAGCCTGGCGATGGCACAGGGTGGGGACTGCCTGGCTGGGGACCAGCTCTGGGGGAAGGGTCTCAGTGGGCAGGGAGCTGGACAGGAGGCAGCCACGTGCCCTGGCAGCAAGGGAGGCCAGCAGGGCCCTGGGCTGTGTGACCAGGAGCATGGCCAGAAGATGGAGGGGAGGGACTCCCCTCCTCTGTTTGGCACTTGTGAGACCACATCCAGACCACTGTGTCCGGTTTTGGGAACCCCAGGACTGCAAAGGGGACGGCAAGCTGGAGTGGGTTTAGCGAAGGGCCCCGAAGATGGTCCGGGGGTGGGATCATTTTCCCTGTGAGGAAAGGCTGATGAAGCTGGTGTTGTTCAGCCTGGAGAAGGGATGGCTGAGGGGCACCTCACAGCAAGCGGGGGGCTCACCTTTTTTACCATGAGGCAAGCACTGGTCACCCTGAGAGACTGTGAAGTCCTCTGTCCTTGCAGGTTTTCAAGACTCAGATGGTCCAAGCCCTGAGAAACCAGGTCTGACCTACACCTGACCCCGCTTTGAGCAGAGGGGTTTTTTATAGACCTCCCAAGGTCTATTCTGAACCTCAATGATCTTAGCATCTCTTGTCCGGTATCGTATCAGCAGATGAGACAGCAGGTGTTTATGGGGCACAAAACCTCCTGTGTTTTATTTGACCAGCAAAGACAAGTCAGGTGAACATCCACCCCATTGCCTGCAAGGGGAGCACTGCCTCAGGTGGCTCTACATCGCCCCTGAAGCTCATTGCATCCTGCTTTAACCACCTCAAAGGCCATGGTCTGGACCCTGAAACTCCTACATGTCAGTTTTGGGCATCAGGGAAGCTGAATGCCACCTGTGACTATTAAAAGCATTCCCGGTGTTCATGGACAGCAAGGAGTTTCTCTTTCTGGTGCATTCCCACATCCCATGGACTCCACCTGGGATTTGGCTCTCCCTGTTTAGCCAACAGCTGTTTGGGCATCTTTCCACTCTTCCTTGTACAAGCTCCTCTTACAGCTGACAGGGAGTCTTGACCCTTCTTCAGTGTAATTTTTCCTCCCAGCACTTTTAAATCACTTGCTTCCTTCATTGTCTTGGCCTCCAGGAACCTGGTCAGCCCCCACACAGCTTGGGTATTAGCTCCCTCCTGGGCTCTTCTTTCCAGGTGAACCCCATCCAAGCTGAATTCCCAGATCTGCTTCTGAGCCTACTTTGGCCCAAGGGGACCTTCTGAAAGGATGGATAAAGCCAAGCAAGGGTCAATTACCTCTGCAGGATGCTAGTGCTGTCCCAGAAAGCTCTGCTCTGTTGTGCACACCCACCCACCTTCAGACTACCTCCGTGCACGCACTACGGACTCTTGCAGCATGCCTTGAAAAAACTTCTGCCTGGTTATAATACATCACGTGCAACTTTGGGGAAGGTGGAGCGGCCAAAGCAAGCCTGCGGGTGATCCCCGTGTTGTGTCTGGGCATCAGGGGCAGAACGTGGGACTCAAGGAGACCTGGGCAAGGAGGTACGTGCTGCTTGCTGTCAGGTCTGCTCCGGAGGAGATAGGGCTGAGCAGGGCGTCCATGAGCGTGGCCTGTCCTCCTGCCTGCTGCAGCAGGTTGGGTGGCTATAACAGAGGTCTCCTCAGAGCCAGCACACAGACAGGTCCCTTTCACCTGCCTCACCCCGCTCTTTTTTGACACAGGCAGTCGATGACTGACTAGGGCTGGACTTTGTTTCTCACAAACCAGGCAGAACTGGATGAGGATGTCAATGCTGAGGGCAGCCATAGCTGCAGTGACCATGGCAGAGAAAAAAGACAAACAGAAGAATCTCAGCCTTGGGGTACAGAAGAGCGGATTTCAGTTTGTTCAAGACCTGCTTGGCGCAATCCTGGAGAGCCAAGGTCCATGGAGCCCTCTTGGATCTTCAGGGACAACAGCATGAAAGCCCAGAAGCACATCTGTCTGCTAGCCTGGGAGTCGAGCAGGGCCTGGCTGGAGGCTGGTGGGGATGAGCAGGGATCTTCTGGCTGAAGAGTTCAAACAGCAGAAGGCATTGCACAGGGGTGGAAGAGGGAGCAAGCTGTCAAGGAGGAAGATGGACACATGGCCTGGGTGTACTGGGGGTAGGGACAGCAACCAGAAAGCCTTCTGTCAGTTCAAGGGCAGCACAAGGAGTCAGCTGAGGAAAATGTGGTCTCATGGCTCAGAGGACAGGACATGGAGTGATAAGACCTGGAAAAGGCTGTATTCACTGGGTTTTTTCCATCCTCTTCTCCTGATAGGATCTGCCCCCAGACCTCCCTGGTCCTTGAGTCTCCTACCAATATCTGTGCTGGCAAGGCTGCACTCATGGCAGGGGAAGATGTGTCTGGGGGGGCATTTATGCCAGCTGGGCAAACACAGGTCCGTGGGACTAGAGGAGATGTGCCCAAGGGTGCTGGGGGAGCTGGCTGGTGTCATTGCAAGGCTGCTCTCGGTCATCTTTGAAATGCCCGGGCAAACAGGGAGTTCCCTGGTGACTGGAGAAAGGCAAACATTGCACCCATTTTCAAGCAGGGCAAGAAGGAGCATCCAGGGAACTAGAGGCTGGTCAGCTGCATCTCAGTCCCTGGGAAGGTGATGGAGAAAATTAATTCCATTAGTTCCTTTGCCCACATCTGTCAGCTATTGCTCTCTGAGATGCCCTGGGGTGGATAAGTACCCATAGGGTGCTTGGAAACCTGACCCAGGACCTACCGGAGCCCTCCTGGAGCATTAGCTGGTCACCAGGAAAAGTATCTCCAGGCACCTCAGTCGAGACAACTTCTTTCTCTCCATTGACTAGAAAGGGAAGTCTAGAAAACTTGACTTGCCACAGACATCTGCACTGAGGTGTCTGTTGCTGGAGGAGATCAGTCTCCTCCCTTTCTTCACCTAAAAAGGCGTCACTTTTCATTAACCTGGAGGGAATGAAAAGGGAGTGTTCATAGGTGATCCAGAGACCCCTTTAAGTCAACAATGTAAAAGGCATGTGTTGAGATGACTGCAAATCTGGCCACCCAAACCCAGGGTGTTTCACTGAAGCTGGTCACCCTGCTTCCCTGTGTCAGCTGAGAGAGGCTGCCACCTTGGTGGGTGACTCTTTTTGTGCAGAGAGTGAGGAGTGGCATGGATGCTCCTGGGTGGGCAGGGTTTTTAGCACACTGGGAACTCTGCAAGACATAGAGATAACTTTTTTTTTAATGCTGCAGACCTTATTGTGATAGAAATGTTTAGAAAATACCAATAAAAAAGAAACAAAGAAGAAATGAGGAAAGAGCTTAAAGAAAGACCTTTTTTAAAGTAGTTTTCAGTGGTTTTTTTGATTCTTTGTGTTTATTTCCTCCTAGTTTAGCTTTGTTTTATTTTGATAAACCAGTCTTCAGGGGATTTCACAAACATTTCTTTTAATTACTATCTGGAAAGAAACGAGGACTTCCAGAACTGGGGTGGGATGTAGCTACAGGGACAGAGATGTCTTAAGTTACAGGGACAGAGATGGCTGGTGCCAGTGCAGGTGTCCTGGGACCCTCTGCCTGGCCTCTGTCAGCAGCTCTCAAGGGGCTCTGGTCTCCTGCAGGAGACCTCCTGTCCTGTGTAACAGTGACCAGCCATGGGGAACCACCTCAGACACACTGGGGCCTCTACAAGTGTCCCTCAGTGTCCATGGTGAGACAAATGAGCTCTGCCTGGAACTGCTTGCAACTTTTCAAAACACATGAGCACCTTTTCACCAGCTGAGATGACTCACTATTTTTTTATGAAATGACAATGTTTTCCCACCATGCAAGAATGGGAATTTCCAGGAAGAGTATTAATTGCAGGAGAAGAAATCTTGCCTTCCCCTCTACTTGTGTTGCCAGTTCTTTGTCCATGATCCTCTGTATTTAACCTCTTGAATCTTTCCACCTGTCCTGACAAAATGGCCAGGTCTAAAGGTGTCTTCTCGGCAGGCAATCTGGACCTATGCCCCTTCCCATTGCTCTCCAGTTTTCCCCTCCCCTTACTCCTTGCTCAGCCAGATCTCTTCAACTGGTGCTGCTTTGAGCTTCAGGGAGTTAGCAGCCTGCCCTTGTCTTTAAGCAGGCTAACTATCTCTTCAGCCAACTCCTTCATTCTGTCTATATCTATCATTTCCCATCTTTCTTGCTAAAACATTTCCAGTGAGTTTATCCCTTTTGGATGATGACCCTCACCGGAGGAGGTTCACCAGGTTGAAGAAGCCCGTGTCCCTCAGCCTTCCCACTCAGGGCACATGGTTTAGGCCCCGAACCTCAAAACCAGGAAATTCAACCTGAACTCAAGCAAACGGATTTCTGCATCACGGGTGCATGAGGCTGTCACCGGCTGCCTGGAGAGGCTGTGGAGTGTCCATTCATGGAGATACTCAAAACCAGCCTGGACATGGTCCTGGGCAACCTGCTCTAGCTGAGTCCCCTTAGGCAGGGGGATTGTACTAGATGATCTCCAAAGATCGTTTTCAATGTACATGATTCTGTGCGGACATGAAAGTCCAGCAAAAGTCTTTATGTCTAGGGTAGCTGCTGGTGAGGTCACTTCTGCTTGAGAACCCAGTAGGCCAGCAGCAGCCCAATGTCTGGCATGTTGAATGTGAGGTCTGTGCTGGTTTTGGCTGGGGTAGAGTTATTTTTCTTCACAGCAGCTAGTATGGGGCTGTGGTTTGGATTTGTGCTGGAAACAGTGTTGATAGCACAGGGATGTTTTAGTAACTGCTGAGCAGTGCTTACACAGAGTCAAGGCCTTTTCTGCTCCTCACACCACCCCACCAGTGAGGAGGCTGGGGGTGCACAAGAAGTTGGGAGGGGACACAGCTGGGACAGCTGACCCCAACTGACCAAAGGGATATTCCATACCATATGATGTCATGCTCAGCAATTAAAGCTGGGGGAAGAAGAAGGAAGGGGGGGACATTCGGAGAGATGGCATTTGTCTTCCCAAGTAACCGTTACGCATGATGGAGCCCGGCTTTCCTGGAGATGGCTGAACACCTGCCTGCCGATGGGAAGTGGGGAAGGAATTCCTTGCTTTGCTTTGCTTGCCTGTGCGGCTTTTGCTTCACCTATTAAACTGTCTTTATCTCAACCCAGGAGTTTTCTCACATTTACCCTTCTGATTCTCTCCCCCATCCCACCTGGGGGGGAGTGAGTGAGCGGCTGTGTGGTGCTTAGTTGCCAGCTGGGCTTCAACCACGACAGGTCACTGCTGCTGTAGTCCCAGGTACCTGCACAGCTGGCGTACGCTTTGGATGCTCATTTGGAGTTCACCCCTGTCTCTGCAGGTGGCAGGCCAACCCCAGGCTCAAGGCTGGGTTCAGTGCCTATGAGGTCATTCCTTCAGGAGTACCGGACAGGCCAGCAGCAGGCACCTGGATTGGATGTTAATTTTGCGGCCAGTGCTGCCAGAAGCTCTGATAGGCCAGAAGCAGGCGGACCACTTGGACATTGATTTGGAGGTCACTGCTGCCTGAGTGCCTGATAGGCCAGCACCAGTCTCATGGATGAGCTAGGTGCTTGTGAGGTCACTTCTGCCTGAGTCTTTGACAGGCCAACAGCAGACATATGGCCTGAATGCCACTTATGAGGGTGCTGCTGCCTGAGAACCTGAGAGACCATGAGCAAGCTCGTAGGTGTGTCAAGTCATGTGTTGCAGAGTTCCGCTTAGGCCAGGCAAGGGTTGGTGACTAGGCTTGGTACTTGTGAGGTCACTTCTGCCTGAGTATGTAACATGCCAGCAGCTAGAGGTTGCGTATGGCGTCACTGATGCTTGGGCACTTGATTGGCCAGCAGAAGGCTCATGACTGGCATCTGTGTTTGTGAAGTCATTCCTTTCTGAAGGCCAGGATCAGGCTGGTGGCTGTGTTAGGTGCCTGTGAGGTCTCTTCTTCTGGAACCTTCCCTGGACTCTTCCATAGGTGGTGGGACACCTGCACTAGTGCTCCCAAGCCTTCAGCCAGCTTTTGCCTTCTCAGCAGTGAAATGTCTCGGCATTTCTTTTCCCAGGGTTGGGGTTTCTGGGCTCACTGGAGAGACATCCAGCAGAGCCAAGATGCCTGGGCCCCTAACCCCAGTCCTGGGTCGGGGTGGGGATGGGGGGTGTTGCACACCACCATACTGTGTGGTCCCCATCACTGCCTGGTGGGCTTGTATCCCCCATCCTGCTGAAGCTATTGTATTTCCCTGCAGCAGCAAGAGCCATTTCCCATTGCCCCTTATGTAGTCCTGTAGAGCTCAACCCCTGGACAAGATCTCCACTGGGACACAGCGGCCTCCTTTCTCTTTAGTCCCACCCATGGACGCCATGACCTGGACCTCAGATAAACACCCAAAGGTGTGGGAGCAGTGTGACCACTGCATGGGGAAAGATGTTGGTAGGAGGCATGTAGGATGCACCCAAACCCTGGCCCACAGAGAACAGACTTTGGGTTGTTCAAGGCTCTGCTTGAAAGGATCCCATGGGAGACAGCAGTGGAAGCCATGGGCCAGGAGAGCTGACAGACCAGCTGCTCAATGCATGGTAGGAAGTTCAGGGAAGATAGAGACATGGATTTTCTACCCTGGATGGAGACATTGTCCAAGTCTTGGCATGTGTGGCATTAGGAAAGCTGAAGCATAGCTAGAGGTCAAAATTGTTAAAGGAGGAAGTAATGAACAAAGAAAAAATCTCTTGCACTTTGGGGGAAAAAAAACAGGTGACGGAAAATGGGGACCCACTGGTCAATGGAGGAATATCAAGGTAGAGAGCACAGAAGCAAACTGGACACACATGTGTCTGGGAGCAGAGGGGATGCACTCAAGGTTGCCAGGGAAGCTGGGCGATGTCAAGGTGGGATTGTTCTCCAACAGGGTGGAAAGATCACGATGACAGGGAGGTTTCTGATGACTGGGAAAAATCCGATGTCACACCCACCTTCAAGCAAGGCAGGAATCAGGTGCCAGGCTAACCCAGGCACGTGTACCGATCAGTACCTTGTTGGCATGGGGCTGGTCCCTTTCATTGGCCCTCCACTGTGGTTTCCCATGCTGTCTCCTCTCTGAGTGACCTGGATCTCTCCAGTTCCCTGCCTTTGGCCCTTCTGAACAACCTAGCATAATCTAGGTGTGCTCCTACAGTCCTCTTCAAACACCCCAAACAAGCTTTATACACTCCCACAAACCCCATTCAATATCCCACAAGGAGTTTGCTCTTTACAGGAGACTGAGGATCATTTTATCCCTTTGTGACAAGGTTACAGACTCTCTCTTGAGCCTCTCCTAGGTTAAACCAGGGGAGGATCCTTCAGTGCCCATCTACCAGTGACCCAAGAGCTCTGGTCTCTGTTAGCTGCTGCTTGAGATTCTGGATTCGCTATTGAGGGGGATCTCGACATGCTGCAGAATGGGACTTTCAGGAGCATGCTGAAATCCAGCCAAGGCAGGGGCAGAGTCCTGCACATCGAGGTGGAGTAAACCCAAAAGCCCCATGCAAAAAGCCAGAGGGGCCGAGTGGTCAGAGAACAGCTTTGCAGAAGAGGCCACGGGGCTCTTGGTGAGGAAGCTGAAGAGGAGTCGGCTGTGTGCCCTGGTGGCAAAGGGGACCGAAGGAGTCAAGATCTGTGGGAATCCAGCCCCCAAGCCCACTCCTCTCCCTGGGCTCTGGAGGAAGGCTGAGTAAAGGCTTTCCGGTGGAGAAATATGGCTGAGAAGGAAAGCCTGATCCTCCAAGGGTGAAGGAGCTAGGATGGGGGCTGTCCCTGTTTCCCTACCAGAAGGTGAAGAGAAAGGAACAAAGCTGCAGCTGGAGACAGAGAAGCACACCTGTGGCAGGGAAAGATGTGCGCCCACACTTGTCTGTGGAAGATACTCAGATGTCATCCCAAATCTCTTCTTCTACTTTCTTAGTAAAGGAGTACTTTGTCATTTCAACAGTTCACGCAAATAAGATCACCAACGTGTTTATTATGAAGGGAAAAGCCAACCCGCTACATTTTTCACAGTCTCTCCTATACAAGAATCTTTCTTTCTGAGAGCCCTCCTCTCATCCCCATACCAGTTTGAAGCAGGCTCAGAGGCACACACTTCTGGAGATGCACCCAGGCTGCAGCGATTGCCCTTCTGAAAGACCTGCAAGTGGTTTGTCCCTACTGTCTCTCTCCTGCCAGGAGCTCTGGGTGCAGGCCTTGGCTTTCCTGAGCACCTTCCAGAGGGCCTCCCTAACCTCCCTGTTCCTCAAACTGTAGATGAGGGGGTTGACCAGGGGCGTGAGGATGGTGCAGAAAAAGGAGAAGGCTTTGTTGAGCTGCCTCAGGGGGGCTGTTCTGGGCAGCATGTAGACAGTGATGAGAGTGCCATAGAAGACAGTGACAACAGTAAGGTGAGAGAAGCAAGTGGAGAAGGCTTTTTGCCTGTCTGCGCGGGACGGGATCCTCAGGATGGCAGCTATGATGCACATGTAGGAGGCCAGCGTGAACAGAAAAGGGAATACCACATGCGAGAAGCCAAAGGTTAAAGCGACCTGTGTAAGCACCCTGGTGTCACTGCAGGAGAGCTCCAGCAATGGACTAAAATCACAGAAGAAGTGGTCAATTGCCTTGGGGCCACAGAACTGCAACTGAGATAAGAGGAAGGTGAGTGCCGCAAATAGCAGCAGTCCCCCCAGCCAAGGCCCAGCTGCCAACTGGAGACTCACCCTCCAGGTCATGAGGCTTGCATAGAGCAGAGGCTGGCCTATGGCCAAGTACCGATCATAGGACATGGCCGCCAGCAGGTAACACCAAGTACCTGCAAAACTAGAAAAGAAGTAGAACTGAGCCATGCAGCCGGGAGCAGAGATGGTCTTGTCCCCAGTCAGGAAGCTGGCCAGCAGCCGGGGCAGGATGTTGGAGCTGTAGCAGGTCTCCAAGCAGGAGAGATTGCCCAGGAAGAAGTACATGGGGGTGTGCAGGTGCTCATCTGCCATCACCAGCACAACGATGAGGATGTTCCCAAAGACAGTCGCAGGGTAGATGATGAGCAAGAGGACGAAGAGCAGTGTCTGGAGGGAGGGGTGTGCTGGTTTTGGCTGGGACAGAGTTAACTTTCTTCATAGCAGCTAGTATGGGGCTGTGTTTTGGATTTGGGCTGGAAACAGTGTTGATAAAGCAGGGATGTTTTAGTTACTGCTGAGCAGGGCTTACACAGAGTCAAGGCCTTTTCTGCTCCTCACACCACCCCACAGGTGAGTAGGCTGGGGGTGCATGGGAAGTTGGGAGGGGATACAGCTGGGACAGCTGACCACAACTGACCAAAAGGATATTCCATACCATATGACATCATGCTCAGTATATAAACTAGGGGGAAAGCTGGCCATGGGACCGCTGCTTGGGCTGGGCATCGGTCGGAGGGTGGTGAGCAATTGTTTTCATTTGCATCACTTGCCTTTCTTGTTTGTTGCTGTTTTCATTACAATTTTTATTACCATTATTATTATTATTTTACTTAATTTCATTTATTAAACTGTTTTTATCTCAACCCACGAGCTTTCTTGCTTTTACTTTTCCTATTCTCTCCCCCATCCCACTGGGGCAGGGGGGGAGTGAGCGAGCGGCTGTGTGGTGCTTAGTTGCCAGCTGGGCGTAAACCACGACAACCTGCTAAAAAAAAAAAAGCCAAATCTAAAGAGAGAGGAAAATAAAACCCAAGAAAAACAAGTGATCCAAAAGAAAACAATTGCTCACCACCAACCAATCAATGCCCAGACAATCCCCCAGCAATGACAGCTGCCTCTGACCTCTACCCCACCCAGTATTATTTCTGAGCATGACATCGTATGGTATGGACTATCCCTTTGGTCACTTGGGGTCCGCTGTCCTACCTGTGTCCCTTCCTAACTTCTGGTGCACCCCCCGCCTGCCTGCTGGTGGGGCAGTCTGAGGAGCAGAAAAAGCCTTGATGCTGTGCAAACACTGCTCAGCAACAACTAAATCATCAGCCAAAACCAGTACATACAGGTTGGAAGGAATTCTCCAGCCCAGCAGGGTCAGCTCTGGGGTCAGAGCTTGTTGCTCAGGGCTTGATCCAAGTTGCTCCTTGAAATCCTCCATGAATGGAACCTGGATGATTTCTCTGGGTAGCCACTCCCTGTGCTTGACTGTCCTCACGAGGGAAAAGATTTCCCTTGTCCCTGGTGTGAACTTTTCTTGTGTCAATCTCTTGTCCTCCTCCATGCTGACTGCAGGAGATGGAGAAAGGAAAAAATTCCTCGTCTCCATTCCCCTATGCCAAAAGGAGGTCCAGCAAAGGTCGGTCAGTGCAACAGACAATAACTGTACATCATGATTGAACTGGTGGCCATTCATGAAATTTTTTAAGAAAGAAGAATTAAAAGGCAGGTCTTTGCTGCCCAGCTGCTTCAATCTCTCTGCTGCCATCAATCAAAATTTCCTTAACACTGGAAAACTGAAAAAGTTTGATTTTTTTAACTTACAAACTGGAAACTGAAAAATTTCCTTTAAACTGGAAGCTTCCTGGAAGCTCCAGCATTTTGGACCAGGTAATTGTCTTCTCAGTTTCATGTCTGACTCTCTCCTCTTAAGAAATACATTGACATTCTTCATAATTTGTTCAAAGAGGAGAAGAAATCCCAGCAGGGCACAAGGATCAAGGAGAGAACTTGACCCGTACAAAGCTGTGGGGTTTGATCCACAGCTGCTGAAAGAGGACAGCGGATCATCCTGAACAGGTAACACTCTGCCTGGAGGCCAGGTGGATGTGGACAGGCTGCCCAGGGGGAACACCAAGACTGTGTCTGTGCGTGCAGGGGTAGAGTTAGGGCAACTCGAGTTAGAGCTCAGCTGGAGCTGGAACCAGCAAGGGCTGGGTAACCAGAACAGCTTCTCTAAAGCAATACCAAAAGCTATCAACAGCAGCTAAGGAAAATATGTAGCTGTTGCTGAGTGGGGCAGGGGACCTTGTAAGCAAGGGCATGTAAAGATTTGAGGTATTCAGCAGCTTTTTCCCCTCAGCTTTCACTGACAAGCTCTGCCTGAGGCTTCCCAGTTTCCCAAGCCTCCTAGCAGAAAGTGTGGGACCTGAGCACCCAGTCCCTGCACAGCCCAGCTGCGTCCCAGACGGGCCCAGGAGGCAGCCATCTTCCAGACTTCTTGGGCTCTGGTCCAGAAGAGGAGCCATGCTGGGCTGGCCTTTGTTCCTTAGTCAGGATATGGAGATGTGCTGGAGGATGGAGCTGGCCATGGACTGCCCCACAGCTGGACTGAGCAGCCAGCACTGGAAATGAGTGATGTGAGGGGCTGCCCTGGGACAAGTGTCCCCCAGCAGCTTCCCCGCATGTCCAGGGAGCAAGGGATCAGACCGAGCTTCTCTTCTGCACCTTCCACACCTGGTTTCTCTCCAGCAAGTCCTGGCTCTGCACTGTGAGCGCAATGCTTTTAGCCCACACAGTGCCCGGTCACACTGAAGAGCTCAATGCTCAGATCCATTTTCCAGACAAGGTCAGCCCCACTCCCACCTCTCCCCAGTACCCACCACAGGAAGCTGCAGAGCTCTGCGATCTCCCACCAAAGCCCAAGGCCCTTTGAAGGGAACAGCAGTCCCAGGAAGATGGGGAAGAGGGACATCAGGGAAGGGGTGTCAGCCCTCCCATCATCCCTAAGACTGGACACCAGCAACAGCATGAGGAAATGAAGGCCAATGACTCCCTTGTACCCAGGAAAATCCTAAACAAGACATCCGTTGCCTTCCCTCCATTCCCGCTGCCAGCCTTGCTCCCCAGGACAGCACAAAAGCCCTGATCCTGGGACTCCTCAGAATCACAGAATCACAGAATAATTGAGATTGGAAAAGACCTGTAAGATCATCAAGTCCAACCATCAAACCAACATCACCATGCCCAGTAATCCAGGTCTCGCAGTTCCATGTCTAAAGGTTTTTTGAACACCTCCAGTGATGGTTACTCCACCACTTCCCTGGAAAGCCTGTTCCAATGTTTCACCACTCTCTCAGTAAAGAATTTTTTGCTAATATCCAGCCTAAACCTCCCCTGGTGCAACTTAAGGCCATTCCCTCTCCTCCTATCACTAGTCCTCCATCAGCTCCTGCTGCCCCAGCCATAGAGCAGCCAGCCCTGGACTTGCATGTGCAGAAATGGATTTCTCCTTCTTCTTTAATCCACAAGCATGAGAGGTCTTTGGGTGCTACACCAGATCCAGGGCAAGGTTTCTTTACTGAAGATGCATGATTCACTCTCCAGCATCCCTCCCTGTGCCTGCTGGGTCCCTGTGGCCTGCCCTGGGATTGCGGAGTCCTCAATTACCTTTGCACACTTGGATTTAGTGTTTCCCTTATTTATGACTATGCCTTGGGTGGTCTCTCATTTTGTGAAGCTTCCTACTCACCCCTGGGCACACGCTGTCCCTTCACATCCCCTGAGCTCTCCCCATGCACCTCCAGAAAGAAGGAGTGTTGGCCATCAGCCTATAGCATGTGTGGCAGCCCAAGGCAGGCAACCACGGGACAACTCTCCAACTCTCTTTGCACTCGCCACTGACACCTGAGCCCTGGATCCAGACCTGGGTCCCCAACAGAGCACACTGGGGTGCTGAGCTCATCCTACAGGTCAGTGGGGAACCAAACGAAAGCCAGAGGATCTTTCAGGGTGCAGTTGAATTACAATGTCCTTTCATGATCTTTTGACTTCTAGTCTGGTCTTCAGGACCTGCACTGAAGGTCTCTGCAGTGAGATGACTCTTTTTAAAGACATAGTATTGGGGAGCCAGCTCTGATAATGTTGTAAACATTTACCAGATGCTTCAAGGCCAGACACAGCAGGTTTAGCCAATACCAGAGCTGGGATGGATCCAAACATTTCTGTAGGAACACAAGGATGACAGAGACAGTAACAACAAGAAAAACCAAGCAGATTGCAGACCTGCCCTTAGATACCATGTGCAATGTCATGACTGCACAGGGCTGGGTAAGTTTTTATAGATGAAAAATGGCTATGAAATCAATTTTCCTACTGTGTCCTTGAATTCTCTCTCCAAAGAGTGGAGGGCATCGAATTCCAAGAGCATGATTTGACAGAGAGCAAGTGTCTAGAAGAGGTGGAGATCTCCCCCTCTGTTAACCCCTCTTTCTGTCCCTAGGCAGGGACAGCAAGAGGTCCATTTCCCCTTCTGTAGGGCATTGACCCCACTGAGCCAGTGCAGGTGTCCAAGGCCTGGTTAGAAACCCTCGGACTGGATGGGTGTTCAGCTCCCCCATGCACCCCACAGACCCACCCTCTTGCTGCAGTGCAGATGTGCACAAGAGAAACTCCTGCCTGCGAGGTCCTGGCCTGAGCTCCTTCTCGAATCAGTGGGGATGGAGGGTGGCAGGTAGTTACTCACACAAAAGTCCTGGTGGCATTCGAGGTGCCGGGGCCATCCAAGACATGTACAAGTGTCTCAAGCCCTGACAGAGCAATTCAGAGTGACCCACAGCCTTCCTCTGCATCAACACCAGAGATGAGTGGGCCTCCACTGAATGAGGGTGACATTAATCACTCTCCAGCCTCCCTTCCCCATGCTGCCGGGTCCACGCTGTCCCTTCTGGCATTGCAGAGTCCTTGTTTCCCTGTGGACACACCAAGTCAGCACTTCACCTTTGGTGACTCCACCTTGGCTGCTCTCTCCCTTTGTGGGGCTCCATTCACTGCCCACCTTGGGCACCCACTGTCCCCAGAGAGCCTGGGGGATCTCCAGGCAGCTCCAGTTTCCCCTTGGGAATGATGGTGTCTGCCATGTCCAAAATGTGACAGCCTTGGGTGTGTCACTCACTGACCAGCCATGGCCTCCACTGGCACAGGGCACTGACAGGGGAGTCCTAAATCCAATCCGTGATCTCCAGAAGCTCACAAGGGGACTGAGAGGCTTTTGCTCCTGCAGTCATGCAGAACCCTGAGCAACAGCCCTTTTTCATGCCTACTCCTGACACCAGCATTGGAAGACAAGTCCAGTGATCACACGCAGCACAGAAGAAAGCCCATTTTATTACAGAGATGTTGTGACAGGTTCAGCTCTCAGCAAGCGTTAGACACCTTTATAGAGGCTCCAGGTAAGAGTGAGGGGGTTCATCCCTCTGTAGAAGTAAGAAGAATCCAAACATTACTGTAGGAACATTATAACAACAAAATAATAATGATGATAATAATAGAGAGAACAAAGAAAAAGGTCAGGACTGGTGTAGAATACCCTGGGAGTCATTTGTGGAGAGTTGGGACGTTTCTTGCTGCTAAATAGGAGCCCATGGAATCAGTTTCCTAATACCATCCTTGAGCTCCTGGTTCCTCATGCTGTAGATGAGAGGGTTCACTGCTGGAGGCACCACTGAGTACAGAAATGACAAAACCAGATTTAGAAGTGGGGAGGAGATGGAGGGGGGCTTCAGGTAGGCAAACATGCCAGTGCTAAGAAACACGGAGACGACGACCACATGAGGGAGGCAGGTGGAAAAGGCTTTGTGCCGTCCCTGCTCAGAGGGGATCCTCAGCACAACCCTGAAGATCTGCACATAGGACAGCACAATGAAAACAAAACACCCCAAAAACAGAAAAGCACTAACCACAAGAATCCCAATTTCCCTGAGGTAGGTGTCTGAGCAGGAAAGCTTGAGGATCTGGGGGATTTCACAAAAGAACTGGTCCAGGGCATTGCCTTGGCAGAGTGGTAGTGAAAATGTGTTAGCTGTGTGCAGCAGAGCATGGAGAAACCCACTGCCCCAGGCAGCTGCTGCCATGTGGACACAAGCTCTGCTGCCCAGGAGGGTCCCGTAGTGCAGGGGTTTGCAGATGGCCACGTAGCGGTCATAGGCCATGAAGGTGAGGAGATACACTTCTGCTGACATCAAGAACACAATTAGAAAGACCTGGGCAGCACATCCTGAGAAGGAAATGTCCCTCCTGTCCCAGAGGGAATTGGCCATGGCTTTAGGGATAGTGGTAGAAATGGAGCCCAAGTCAAGGAGGGAGAGGTTGAGGAGGAAGAAGTACATGGGGGTGTAGAGGTGGTGGTCACAGGCTACGGTGGTGACGATGAGGACATTGCCCAGGAGGGTAGCCAGATAGATGCCCAGGAAGAGCCAGAAGTGCAAGAGCTGCAGCTCCCGTGTGTCTGCCAATGCCAGGAGGAGGAATTCGGTCATTGAACTGCTGTTGGACATTTGCTTCCTCTGGACATAGGGGCCTGTCTAAGGAGGAAAAGGCAGTGACAAGTTACCAGAGACATCTCTGAGCAAAACCAAAGACATTTCTCATAAACCCTCTCCCTGCCATACACCCACCCTTTTCCCTTCTTTGGGAGAAACCTTCATTCTGCCTCCTGACTTCAGCTTCGTTTTCTGCAGCTATGTGTGCTGGAGCAGGGCCTCTGCCCATGGTCTCTTGAGGAGTCAGCCGAGCTCCACTGCAGTGGGGATATGGGACCATGGCAGGGGGGCGAGGTTTGATATTCACAGTATGTCAGATAAAATCACTCATAACGCAGAAGGGCTTCTCAGCATCTGCACTCCCAGCACTAAAGAATGTGGTGGCAGAAAGAAGTTTCAGGGCTTTGGGGATTTTCACCTGCTTCCCTCATCATTCCCTGTGAGTGTTCTCTGAAATCAGAAATCATGAGCATTTCTCCTGCACTCGGAGTGATCGGTTGTGAGACATGAGAGGCAAAAGGATTCACTGTGGCTTAGTGAAGAGTGAGGGGAGCTGGTTGGTCTGGTTCCCAACTACCCCGGGCTTCCAACTTTCTCAGATGGAGGGCGATTGCACGCCCATGATACTGGTAAAAGCCACCAGATGATGCTGAGAGCAGAAGGATCCACTGCAGACCACTAAATGCCTCACCCTTTCTCAAGGTCTCAGCACCCCACTTCCAGCCACAGACACACATGGCTCATGTCACCAACCCAACAGCATTTCCTCAGAAGCAGCATATCTGTGCTGCTCCCTTGGAGCTTTCAGACAACAGAAAGAGGCTGTGGGAAAGTTTTGTATGTTTGAGGGCAGCTCACAGCTTGGAAGGGCACCCCAAGGAGATAGCCAATGTCCTAATTATTGTATCTATTTAAGGGGAAACCAGCTCATTCCACAGCTCCACAGGCTGCATTGCCCACAGCCCCACAGGTGAAAGGTGGGACACCTCATTTCCATGGACACACCTGCACAGGAGGACCCACAAGATCAGTGTGTGACTCTGCAGCTGGAACTCCCATCCCCACAGAGCCTGGCAGCAAGAATGAAATAACAATAACACAGAGAAGAGGAGAAACATGGGGAAATACAGTGAGGGTCTGGCTGAGAGAGGCAGGGGGAGAGGCAGCCGGGCACTCAGGAAAGCGTTACCCTTTCTTAACTGCTCAGACCACCTCCCAGACACCAACACTGCTGGGCAGATGTTCTCAGCCCCTGTGCTATGCGGAGGGGAACTGGGCACGTGCTGGAGAGCTGCACCTCGGCTCTGCTGGAGCTCCGGCTGCAGAGGAGGTGGTTCATGCCTTGGAGCCCACAGCCCTGAGGGCAGAGGCTGTGCTGGGTGGGAGAGGAGGCCAGGGGGCTTGCTCAGAGGAAGGGGTCTGCACTGGAGGGGATCATCAGGGGTTTTCTCAATTCTCCTGCCCACAGCATATCTTGTTTTAGTTTCCTCTCATTCCAGGATCATATCCCTGCTGCATGGAGATTTTCCTCCTCGGAGATGTTTCCCTGTGCCATGTCTTTTCCTTGTCAGTGCTCCCAGACCTCATCCCAACCTCTGTGCACTCACCTTGGTCCTACAGAAACCTGCCTGTTTGCAGGGCAGTGCCTGGGTGCATGTGCCTGTTTGCAGGTGGAAAAGGACAGGTCTGAGCAACCCTGATGGGTCCAGCAGAGGTGATTCTGGTGTTGTCCCTAGGCAGAGGAGTGGCTGAAGGCACTTTAGGAGGCTCTTGGCAGACCTCCTGATCACTCAAAGTTGCAGTTCAGGAGTCTCAGTGACTTGTTAAAAATCGACACCTTCTTTTCCATTTATTGTTTTCTCTCCTCCCCACAACCCCTCTGGAATAGGAAACTGAGAAGACAGGCTGAGGAAAGCTCCTTATCTTTATCGTAATCCCAGCCTTGATCTTCCCATTGAAACATCCCATTTGAAATAGTCTGGGTGTGATGTGGAGCTGTGAGGAACCCTGACCCATGCAGCACCCTCTCGACAGCACAAGGACCCTGCCCTGCCCTGCCAAGGGTCATTCCTTCAACCCACAGCTTCTCCCCACAGCACCCTGGGGAGCTCTCTGGGCAGGCTGAGTGCTGACCCTGGCAGGCAGCAGAGTCCCTGCCCAAACACACAGCCCCTGGGGCACAGGGACTCTGCTCTGAAGGACAGCCCTGGGCAACCGTGGATGCATACCCACCTTTACACCCCTGCAGCCGTCCTTGGGATAAGGCAGCTGTCATGTTCTTTATCTCTGATGGTGCAGCGGAATGTCCCTAATCTGCAGCACATCCCCCACCTCTACAACAGAGACCCTGAAAGAGTTGTACTTCCAGATCCCATAAGCTGTGGGATGTGCCACCTTTAGGAGATCCCTCCAGAAACCACAGCTGCTTTTCCCTGCAGCCAGAGACTTACTGTGTTAAGGGCTATGAAGATTTCCCTTCAAATCAGCTCTCTGCATCCTCCCGCCCCAGACTGCCTTTAACCTCTCTCTGCCTCCTCTCTTCTCAGTGCCTGCAGGCACTGCCCTCAGCCCTGCTGTGCTTTGAAGAAAAGCTGCTCTTGGGCAGAGCTGTCTCTCTGCAGCACTGCCCACTTGCCATCAGTACCCTCCCTCCATCCCAGGAGCCCAGCCCAGCTCAGCAGCAGAGGACCAGCCCAAGGCAGCACTTTCTCTGCCCCCTCTGGGCTCCCTCCAGGTGTCCCTGGGGCTCTGGGGGAACCTGCTGTGAAACAGGCTGAAGGAATCACTGATGTTCCCTTCCTCAGCTGGGGAGAGATGCTTCTTTCCAGCACTGTCATTTTCCTGCTCAGAGATAGATTTCAATCTAAATATCACCTTTCCTCATCCCATCAGTAGGCAGAATACCCAGTGAGCATGAGGGATCTCCTTTACCACTTCTGAGGGAGGAGATTCAGCTGAGGCAATCGAGGCATCCCATCCTGGGTGTGTAGTCCTGGTCCTGGAAGGGGTCTTAGCTCCCTTCCATGACTGCCACAAATCCACAGGAGGATGGATCCCTCTTGCCTCAGTTCAGTGGTGCACAAAATAGGCACCTGCATGTGAGCTCCTTGTCTCAGCTCCCCTGCTCATAGATGCACAGGGATGCTAGGAATGAGATGCAATGTCTGGTTACATTTGAGGTGCCAGAGGTGGTTGAAGATATGTGCAGGTAACTGCAAACTCAAATGGAGTAGTTCATAGAGGCAGAGCAGCATCTGGAGGCATCTTCTTGGAAGCTGTTGGGAATTTCCTTTGGCCATCTGAAATGACAGCTGATGCCCAAATTTAGGGCAGATCAACTCATTATGTTCAGGGCAGCTTATTCATCGGAATGATTGGAGCCCTGTGCCATAGGGAGAGCTCAGTCTCTCTCTTTCCCCTTCTGCATCAGCTCGGTTTCCTAGACCCCCACTGACTACCTTGGCATTTGCCTCATGCTCAACCCCATAATGCCTGACAGAATTTAGGGCAGCTACTCAATTTAATGCTCAAACCTAGCCCCACAGAGCTACATGAGGTGCCAGGGCTTGCAGGAACCGTAGAGGACTTTCAGGAAAGCAGTTTCCATTCACAGCGGTTGCATGACAGACACCCCGGACAGCATTGCAGGGAGTGCGATTTGCTGCCTGTGTGCTGTTGACTGTTGCCATCAGTCAGGGGCATCAGTCATCAGATGCCTTCAGAGAGGCCCTCCTCTACCCAATAGCTGCAGGCATTGCATGTACAGAAAGCACGTCACACTGGGGTCTTTGCCCACACCCATGGTGATACAGTCAAGGAACACACCAATCACCTTCACAATGTGCCTCGATACATCTTCAAGGACAGCAGTAATCCTCATAAGAACTCAATTGAAACTGAAAAGGCAATGCAAAAGGAACCAAGATAAGCTCTTGCTGCATCAGCAACAGTTGAAGAAGAAACAGAGAGAATGTGTGACCCTGCTGAATGTGGTAAGAGTAGGTGTAGATAGATCTGAGATAGTCTATGTCCTCTTTGCCTCAGGTACTACCAGCGACGTCTCCCAGGACTTTGAGCTTTGAGGCAGGACTTGGGAAAGGAACAGCCAGTGGAGGATGGGGATCAAGCCAGCGGTTGCTTGAGCAAACTACACCCTCACCAGTCCATGGCACTGGAGAAGTTGCATCCAAGGGTGCTGGTCAGCAAGGTGAGCTCATGTGGATGACTGAGCACAGCCACCCCCAGCAGCGGGCATGCCCCATCTGCATGGCCGAGGCATGCACGCAAGGTGGAAATGTCTGTATCAGCCCTGACTGGCACAGGAGGGACCTTCCTTCCTGCTGGATTCTCAGGACAATCCTCTTCCTCCTCCTCTACCTGCAGACATCCACTGCTTTCCACTTCTGGGCTCAGACATGTTGTAAGGATTTGCTAAAGCCATCAGCCATCAGCTTATTTCTCATTGACATCCCCCCAAACCTCTCCCACAGACCTACAACCAGCCAGACACTGCTGCTCAGGGCCACTCACTCTTCAGAAGAAGCCTTCCTCTGATTATTACAAGCCTCCTAGCTCCCTCCAGAGCTCATGCTGAGCTTTCTTGGCCATAACAGGGCCTTTATCACCATCTCTTATGAAATGGTTGTCTTTTGATAATCATCTGTGCAGAAAAAGTAGTCACAGAAAAGCACCAAACACATCAAAAGTGATGCCGAGTGAATTGCCAGTAAGAACCAGTGGAGCTACCTCCATGCCTGTGGCTTCCTGGCAAGGAGTCTGTCCTGAGCAGGGGATCCAGCCTCTGCCACTCTCTGGAGAGGGAAATCCGCAGTGTCCATGCCACCTGGGGACACAAAGGCTGGTTTCTGCAAGTCCACCCTTCATCTGAACTGCTTCAGATATGTACTTGTCCGTTGGGTATCATGCTGTATATTGCAAATACTGATTGAATTGGCATTGCCCCACGTGGCTACCACAGATGCAGATTGCTCCGATGCAGATATTGATATTTAGGCACATTAAGGCTTTTGTTGTTGTTGTTGTTGTACTGATATTCTTAGGGAAATCACACAAACCCTTGAAGGATAATTGGAGGATTCCCACTACAGTGGCCCTGTAGTTAACTGGTTCCTGTTTGTCAATGTCTCACTGTCACTGTGCAGGGTGTGGTGTAAAAGGTGCTGAGCACAGGCAGATAACCACTTCTGGCTGTGCTCCTGCTCATACAGCCCAGGATGCTGTTGTCCAAATTTTCCGCTGGCTTACGTTTTGCCTAACGAAACTCAAGCACCACCAGAGCCATTTCCACAGAGTGGCCAAACGCAGAGGGCTGTGGTCATGGGCACAAAGCCCATCTGGAGGCCAGTCATTAGTGCTGTGCCCCAGGAATCAATACTGCATTAAACAGAGGTTAACTTCTTCATGTCCATTGTTTCACCTTCCATTATCTTTTCCCCTCTTTTCACCCATCCAAGTCCTTCGCTTTGATCATCCTTGTACATCCATGCAAACAGCCAGCCTCTGTTTGCCCTTTCCCCAATGGCCCTGGCTTTGCTTGCTTTGTAGCTGTTTCTGAGATCATCACCATGGTAAATCCTACTTTGGAAGGAAATTCCATTGAAGTACTACCTCCTCTTAGTATTTGTAGTTCTCTGGAACACCTCATGGCATTACCTTGTGACAGATGCCACAATCAGGGTAAGCCATCTGCACGCTAACATTCACAGCTGACCAAATGGAGGTTCAGTCCGGGGAGACCTTGAGAAACTTTGGGCTTTGGCCAACAGAAGTGTCCTGAAGTTCACAAGGAGAACTGGCCAGTCCTGCCTCAGGGGAAAGAATAACCCCGTACATCAGGAGCTGGGACCTGACGTGCTGAGTAGTGACCCTGAGGAGAAGGGCCTGTGGGCACTATGAGGGACACCATAGGAGCCAGTGGTGCCTGCTCACCATGAAGAAGGCCAGCTGCATACAGGGCTGCATTAGGAGGAACGTGGCTGCCCAGACAAGAGGAGTTACCATCCCCCTTGACCCAGCACGGCTGTGGCCACAGCTAGACTAGGGTTTCTCTCTGGGGGGCTTCATGATCTAGGCAAGTGGGCGGAACCTGAGGAGTTTCCAGAGGAGATCTGCCAAGATGTGATTCGGGGACGAGCGCACATGCCCTGTGTGGGGAGGCTGAGGGACCTGGGCTGCTTCACTCTGGTGAAGTGGAGGCCCCGGGGAGGAGAGTAGTTACCTGTAACTCTTTGAAGGGTGCTTGCAGAGAGGACGGAGCTTTCGTTCTCAGTGCAAAACCACGTTAGAAAGGAATAGTTCCACAAAGTGCATTTGGGAGGTAGGGACTGGCCATGAGAAGAAAGAAAGAAATGGCTGTCAAAGGGCAGTGCTGTGATACAATAGGCCACCCAGCTGGAGTCTGGATCAGCCCATCAGGCATCTTTCTCTCCATTTCTTTGTTTCTTCATTTTTTTGGAAACGGTCTCAACATTTCCATCATACTGAGGCCCAAGTATTGAAAAAGAGAATCTTCTGCCTTTCACAGAGCCCAGTGCCCTAAAAAACTCCCTGCCAGGGCTGTTCATGCCACCACTTGCTCTTGGTACAGAGCAAGTCATGCTCTTAGGTGCCCATCTCTCTTGCGCGACAGAGGAATGCAAGGTACAAAGCTTCAATCAAGCTTTGGCTTTCCTGGCTCCACCTCTGCACCCCCACGCCAGGTTTCTATCTGTCTCCTGGGTAGCCTGTTCCTCCTCTACCTTCTCTGCACTTCCTTCTGGTGTGTGAAATCCCAAATCAGGGCATCCCTGTTCATACACACCGATCTCCTGCTGGGTGCTGCTCTGCTCCCTCCACATCAGACTGATGTGTTCCCAGGCTTTGAGGACGTTGTCCCTGAAGAGCTAAAAGGGCCTCACAGCCCATTTACCCTCCAGTCAAAGTCCAAGCAGACCCTCCGCCAACTGAAATCAGCTCTCCTGCAGTCCGGCACTGTGATTCTTCTGGTTGTCCTGCTTTGATACCATCTCACAGTCATTACAGCCATGGCTGCCCTCAGAGTTCACATCCCCATCCAGATCCACCTTGTCTCTGAGTAAGATACCAACTCTAATCAGCTCATTGACCGCCTGTGCCAAAATGTTGCCTTCAACACCCTCCAGGAACCTCCTGGGTTGCTTGTGCCTGGTCCTACTGCCCTTCCAGCAGTCTGTGGGGTGCTTCAGCTGCCTGTGGTTTTGAGGAGCTGTGACCATGAGGCTTCCTCCAAGGCAAGGCTCTGTGCACACCAGCCTTCCCTTTGCCCCGAGCTCACCTCCACCTCCTCACCCTCCTGCCTGCCTTCCTGACAAGCCATCACCACCCACGGCTTCCCTCCCACCACCCGAGCTGTCCACCACGACTCTGCAGTCCCTGTGGATGAGCCCATTTCTGCCTGTGCAGCAGCAATGACAGCACCGGTGAGGGGAGAGGAGAGGCCGGCAAAGGGGAAGTGCCTGGGAGTTTGGCTGGAAGGTTACTTCTGTTGTGGGAACAGGGAGATGCGAGGAGAGGCAGCCATGAAATGGGTTTGAAGGCACTTTTTTTTGCAACAACTCAATTGGTCAGGTGCTGAGGCAGGTCTAGTGATGTCACCTGGAGTATCAGAAAACCTCCCCAGCAGTGCTAAGAGCTGAGGAGAGGGGAAAGGTAGAAGAAGGTGAAGGTGACACGGCTGGAAGGTGGAGTGTGATGCCATTTCTATTGCAGTAACCTGCAGGCAGGCAGGCAGATACCATGACACCATCAATCACATCACAAACCCCAGTGTGACACAGATGACACCTCAGAGAGGGGAGAGGGAGAGAGGTGGCTAAAGCCAACAGAGTTGGGCTGTTGCTTGTGAGGTCATCTCATCACAGCAATGTGATTGGGCAGGAGCAGTCAGGCATAATGAGGTCCTAAAGAACTCCAGAGGCAAAAGCTGCAGGCAGATGAGTAGGCCCCTGGTGAGGTCCTGCCCTGGGGTGAAGCCACCTGTACACGACATGGGAACCTATGGGCAGTGGCATGAGAAATTTCAGGATGTGGCAGAGGAGAGTGTGAGAAGGGTCCAGAAGTACAGGCAAGACCATGTGCCCTGACTGGATCTCACATGCCGTTGAAGGGTAGAGTTGTGAGAAGCAGCCAAACATCACTGATTACGCGAGAGGAGCGTTGAGGAGCATCTAGGCAGACAAGACTCGAAAGGACAGCAGTGCCAAGGCAACCCGATCAGTGGTGCCATTGAAGGCCCAGATGGCCAAGGCAATGGTATCTGAACCAGCAAATGAGGGTACAACTGGTGAGGGGTATTAAATGTGGAGGAGACTGGGGCAGAGAGAGGGAGAGGTCAAGATGGACTGGGAGGAAGAAGCCCATGGATGGGGAGAGGAGGGGGAGGCAAGGGGCCAGATGCATACAGTTAGGGGCTGGTCAGTGCCGGTCAGGGCCAATCCCTGTGCCTCATCACCATAGTCTTGCTTTCTTATTAAACTCTGCTCCCGGCTATTGGCTGAGTGAGTCTACTCACTGTTGGGTGCATGTTTGGGGTGCATGTATGTACATGCTTTGCTGGCCAGCTCCAGGTGAGGGTGGCTGGAGAAGGAGGACACCAGAATCTGGAGAGACCTAGGGCTGGAGCTGCCAAGTGGGTAACAGCCCTGAGCCTGGTCAGGGCCCCTGCACAGACCCAAAGGCCAGGCCCACACTGGAGGGACTGCGGGTGTTTTTGTGCCCATGGGTAAGTTCTGCAGGGGATGCACGGACCACTTGTGACCTTCACATCAGATCAGCCTGAGAGAGGGAACAGGATGGGGCTGTTTGTGTTGCTTATGGTTGTTTGAGTGCTGCTGGTGGTGTGGTAGATATAAAGGTGCTGTTCCCTGTTGGAGTTGGTCTGTGTATGATTGGCTGTGTCTACCTTGTGTGTGTGCGCACCTGCATATGGCTACAGGATTGTGTGTTTGCATGTTCATGTGTGTGCATTTTCTGTTGGCCTGAGGAAGTTGGGGCTTCTGGGGCAGGCTCTCCTTTTTGTTCATACACCAACAACCTGGGCTTGATCTTTGGAGTGAGGTGACACGCGGAAACGAACTTCACAACTCACACAGAGTTATAAAGCAGGCATGTTTATTGCGGAGCCGGGTGCAAGGGGATTTCTCCACAAAGCTTGCACACCGGGTTAAAATCATGACAGGTATTTAAAACAGTTAACAAAGTTAGTTACGCCTACTGGTGCTACTCCTTAATTAACTATTGGTTAATACTTTTCTTACTTCATCTTAAAGTTGCAGTTCTCTTTTAATTCACCACGCATGCTCAGAGAGTAGGGGGCTAAATTGGGTTGGGGCTTCTCTAGGTGGGAGGTGTGTTTTTTAGTATTAAAATGAGATTAAAATTAGACAAGTTAACTCTAGGGCACTATTTTGGCAGTCTTTTCTATTTTTCTACGATTCGTCCTTGCGCTAATCATTATTGCTAGTTAGCAGAGAGTCAGTGAAGACAAACTTTATCAGCAGAGACTCAGTGGAGACAGTCTTTATCTCTAATATGTCTAAGTACCGGGTGCAGTTGTTACAAAGTATCTTCTCTACACTTTTCTTTCTTACTTTTAACCCTTGTTTCTCACGATGCCCTGTAACATTCCCCCCTTTTCTTTCCCTTAAGCAAATTCTTTTGCTCTTAAAAGTGGTTCATTATGTTTCATCATTACTTTTAGTGTCCATACTTGCCCAATAATTCCCTTTAGTTTACACAAAAGGATAAGATTCACTATTGTTAATGTTGAGGTGGCTATTAGTAACACCAATATTGGGTGGGTCATTATGTTCAAGATTTTGGTAGCTGACGGGGAATAACCCCTAAACACATCCCACCAATTGTGCTCTCCGTCTGCCTTCACTCGTTCCACTACTTGGTGTATTTCCTCTGTATTATGATGGACAGTAATTAAAGTCTTTCTTCCACTTTCTTGAACTTGCTTTAACAACCTTTTTAGATTTTCATGATGCAATAGTTTTCTTATTAGAGTGAGATTCATTCCAATAGGGGTGGGCTGTATATCCTGAATCAACGTATAATTAAATTGTAGCAATTGATAAGTAGTAACAGGAGCCGTGTAGTTAAAATCACATCCTGTAAGACTAACAAAGTTGCAAATGCAAATATTTGAATGGTTGCTCATGTCCACCATTTGATCATCTACTTGTACAAAATCACATTGAGATCTCAGACAAACACATCCCATACCCCTGTAAATTATGATGGTTCTTAGGGTCTCGTTGGGATGCACCTCAAAGTGACAAACATTTTTTTCGGTGTCAAGACAAATATCTTGCCCTTTGATGGTGTTTCCTTCACAAATAAATCCTTGCTGGTCTCATACGATACAGACCTCGACATCAATAGTTTGCCACTTATTCCTGTTTTTCATCGCCGATACCCTATGTCCTAGGGGATAAAGTACAGTTCCGTGGTAGTTTAATCCTAGTGCAACAATCGGGTATATGTTATACACTAAAGCTTTATATATTGTTAGTACAAAAGCTGTAGCTGTGTTGTTAGTAGGGTCAAAGGTAAAATTAACCAAATGCCACCAAGATTGGAATCTCCTTTCAAATTTCGTTGCGTTATTCCAAATCACCTTTCGGATTTCTTTTGGTAGGATTCCGTCTTCACCTTCCCTAATGATTGCAGCTGCTATTGTCTGTAACCATAATTGAGCTTGGATACAACTGAGTGCTGTAGAAACGTTAGTCTGAGCCACGTCTAATGCATTTATAATCAGTTCATTATCTTTTTCATTAAGCTTTTCCCACTGTGGTAACATATTTGCTGTAAGCCATTGGCTGGTTCCTAAAGTTAGGAGGGAAGGTCTTAAACGGTTCTGTATTTTGTTTAGATCGCTGGTCACCGTTGCGAGTTTGTTCCTTATATCTCAGTATCTATACTATTTAAAACTCCCAGTCCTGTTCCTACTGCACCAATCACATCTCCTTTTTTCTCATTCGGGAAGGAAGGGTCCTCTTATGTAACCATGACGTCCACCCTATGTGTAAGGGTCTTATAAATGATGAACAAGCTGGTTGAATGGTGGAAATATCGTTCTGTATTAATAATTCCACTCGCTTAAGAGACCATATTGGATTACACATTACCTGTTGCTGACCGACATACTTAATTACGTATGGTCCTGTCGGATACACATATGGTCCTATTTGCTCAGGCTCTGTGGGACTTGATTTAATAGCCTGAGTCGAGGTAGTGTAGGCAGGGGGAGTAGTGGTTTCCTCTGGTGTCTGCAACTGAAATCTAAAAGTTAGAGCTTGGGCCCCCTCTTGAGTTGCCCCCAGACATATTATGGTCACCGTTTGAGTTATATTGAAGGGATACCGACAAACGTCCTTTCTTTTACATACTGTGCTACCTGTTCTATTGACAGAGTCCCAGATAGAATCATTTTTGACAGTAATTTGGGTCTGGAGAGGAGGCGGGTTACTTACTTTAAGGAGTCTACAAACTATCTGGACCTCCTTTCCTTTCTCAATCATCCAGGTATAGACCAATTCTATTCTTTCCCATACAGTTGGTCGCAGTGTCATGTTATTATTACATATTGCCACAGTTGCCAAATTCAACCCTTTCCCGAGCTTCCCGTATACCCAAAATAAGTGTTTGTCCAAGGCCACTCCCAACAGTGGTTACAGTTCAGCAGAGTCATAAGAATCCATATCACCGCTTTTGAATGCGAAGCTTCAATGGTCCCATAGGTGTCGATTCCCATCGTGGCTTAGGGGCTTTCTTCACTGTGGTGTGATGTACCCACGAGGTCTGCTCTTTAATCTTGACTGCTGTATGGGTTGTCAGCAGCACCTGGAAGGGGCCTTCCCATTCCGGTTTCAGAGGTCAATCTATAAAGGACTTCACCTACACATAATCACCAGGCTTAACATTATGCACCAGCCCATCAAGACCTCGGGCTCTGGTTCCTAAGACAAGTTTCTCTATCTCCCGAAGTTGTTTTTGCAGGTTTACAATATAATCAGATAACATTTCATCTCCAATCTGAGTTGATATTCCCGCCTGTACAATATAGGGCCTCCCGTACAGTATTTCAAAAGGGCCCAACTCCTCTTTAGTTCTGGGCTTAGTTCTAATTCTCAGGAGTGCCAGAGATTGTGGCAATCCGGCCTCCTCCTGCCCAATTTTACAATCTGTAACTTAATTAAGTGGTTCATCTTTTCCACTTGACCACTTGCTTGTGGCCTATATGAGGTATGTAACTGCCAATCCCAAGAGTTTACTAACTTGCTGAACAGTTTCTTGCAATGAAATGTGATCCTCTATCCGAGGAGATTGTTGCAGGAATTCCAAATCTTGGTATTATTTCTTGTAATAGTGCTTTAGTTACTTCCCTAGCCTTATTAGTTCGGCAAGGGAATGCTTCTGGCCAGCCTGAAAAGGTGTCTGTTAGAACCAGCAGATACCGAAACCCCCCTTTTCTTGGAAGTTCTGAGAAATCAATTTGCCACTGCTGTCCTGAATAGTTTCCTTTCCCTATCTGTCCAAGTTGGACTTTAGGGCTTACCTTAGGATTACTTTTCAAAGATATTTCACACTGCTGTGTCACTTGTTTAACAGTGGTGTAGACGTTCCGGGCAACTATACACTGACTCAAATGCTTATACAAGCCCTCAGCTCCCCAATGGGATTTCCTGTGTTCTGCTGTAACTATGGCCCACAGTAACACAAATGGGATTATTATTTTGCCCTGCGGAGTCTTTGCCCACTTACCTTTCTCTACTTCTCCCCCTACGTCTTCAACTAATTTCTGATCTTCTTTGGAATACCTGGGTTCACAATCAATTTGTATTTTACCATCTGGGACCAAAGACTGCACCTCTAATTCACCTTTCTCAGCTGCTCTTTTGGCTTCTCGGTCTGCCATAGCATTGCCCCATTCTTGAGCAGTACCTCCTTTCTGATGAGCCTTGCAATGCATGATAGCCACTTTTTCGGGTTGCTGTACTGCTTCCAGGATCCTAAGAATTTCTTCAGCATGTTTTATATGTTTCCCTTGGGTGGATAGGAGTCCTCTTTCTTTCCATATGGCTCCATGGGCATGGACTACCCCAAAAGCATATTTGGAGTCTGTCCAGATATTAATCTTTTTGTCTTTGGCTAGCTCCAACGCTCGGGTTAAAGCGATTATTTCTGCTTTTTGTGCTGAAGTATTTGGGGCAAGGGCTGTGGATTCTATTACCTGATTCACGGTGGTTATTGCATACCCTGCTCTGCGGATGCCTTGTCGAACAAACCTACTTCCATCTGTGTACCAGGAATCCTCAGCGTCTTCCAGTGGCTCCTCCTTTAGATCTGGTCGGCTGGAATAGACCGCTTCAATCGTTTCCAGGCAGTCATGTGATACCGGTTCTCCCGTGGTTCCACTGAGGAAAGTTGCTGGATTGACAATGTTAGTAACAATTATTTCCACATCATCCTGTTCCACCAGAACAGCCTGATATTTAAGGAATCTCTGTGGTAAGAGCCAATGCCCCCCTTTCATCTCTAATACTGTGGATACAGTATGAGATGTCAGCACTGTAATCTTTTGGCCCGATGTAAATTTACGTGCTTCTTGAATATTTAGCACCAATGCTGCTACTGCCCTTAAGCAGCTAGGCCAACCTTTACTTTCTTCATCAAGTTGTTTGGAGAAATACGCCACTGCTCTTCTATATCGTCCCAAGTTTTGGGCTAGGATTCCCAGGGCTATTCTCTGTTTCTCATGGGAGAACAACCAGAACATCTTAGTAATATCTGGTAACCCCAAGGCAGGGGCTTCCATTAATTTCCTTTCAGTTGCTGGAATGCTCTTTCTGCTTCCCCATTCCAGGTGAGGTCTTACCGAGAGTCCGTAGTTATAGATCCATAGACAACACCATCCCGTCATCCCTAAAAATGTACGGAGTTCTTTAGTTGTCTGTGGTCGAGGAGTTTGGCAGATGGCCTCCTTTCTTGCTGTTCCCAGGGTCCTTTGGCCAGCAGCTATCTCGTACCTGAGGTAAGTTACCTGCTGCTGAGCTATTTGGGCTTTCTGTGGAGACACTCAATAGCCATTAAGTCCAAGGAAATTCAGCAGACTGACTGTCCATAGTATACATAGTTCTTTTGTTTTAGTGGTTATCAATAGATCATCTACGTATTGTAACATTATTCCATCTCCATGTGGTCGCTCCCACTGTTCCAAGTCTTTGGCTAGTTGGTTCCCAAAAAGAGTGGGGCTGTTTTTAAACCCCTGTGGTAACACAGTCCACGTTAATTGTGTCTTTCTCCCAGAGTCCGGGTTTTCCCACTTGAATGCAAACAGCAACTGGCTCTCTGGAGTCAAAGGTAGGCAAAAGAAGTCATCTTTCAGGTCCAATACGGTAAACCAAGCCAATTCAAGTGTCAGCTTAGTTAATAATGTATATGGGTTTGCCACGACAGGATGCAAATCCTCAACAATTTTATTAATAGCTCTGAGGTCCTGTACCATTCGATAATTACCATCTGGCTTTTTGATAGGTAGAATGGGAGTGTTATATTCCGATTCACACTCTGTTAGTAGCCCATATTTGATAAATCGGTTGATTATTGGTCGGATTCCTTCCCTATCTTCAGTTCTGAGGGGATATTGCTTAATTCTTACAGGCCGCGCCCCTGATTTGAGCCTGACCATTATTGGGAGGCATTTTTCTCTTTTCCTGGTATTTCTGAGGCCCATACCCCTGGATGTACTTGGTTCTGGATTTCATCAGGTAATTCTGAGCTAACAGGAGTATCTATGAGAGCCAGACTCAGAAGTTCAATTAGCTGGTCATCCCCCACTTGAAGCTCTATTTTTGCTTTCTCAAATTTTATTTCCGCTTTTAGTTGTTCCAGTAAGTCTTGCCCCAATAGAGGTTTTGGTGAGTTGGGCATATATAAGAATTTGTGTATTCCCAATTGTTTTCCCAACCTAAATTTAAGAGGCTTTGAAAAGTACGCCTTTTCACTTTGACCAGTAGCTCCTTTACCGTTACAAAATCATCATCCGTAGGTGTTAAAGCTTGGTTAATAGCTTTCATCTTGAGAAAAAAAAATAAAATCAAGGACAGGGTCTGCCCTTTCTCTGTGATTCTGAGCAGCTGGGCTGCTGCCTCTGAGAAGCACCTTTGAGGTGGGAGGGGCCCCCTTGGGCACACACCACGCAGCACCGAGCTTGGGCCTCGTCACAGCGGTTTTACTGGGCTCCAGCTCCCTCCCCAGCCGGGGGAGGCTGCGGGACTGTTTCCCTGCTTCCACCCCATCTGGGAAATGCGGTACCGGCTCCCCCTCAAAAACAACATCAGTTGCAACAAGGTATTATAATTCAAGGTTCCCTTAAAGGGCCATTTCTCCTCATCATTTTTATTAAAGTCTTTCTGCTCACGCTTCCTCCTGGCAGCTCTCCTATCTCCTTCCAGTGAGCTAAAATACAGCCTAGAAGGCTCCTTTTCAATATTCCACCACTTTGTTTACCTCCCATAATGAACACCCTGCCCGCAGGGGCTTATTCCTCAGCCTAAGAATACAACCTGATTGAATTGACAACAATAATACCTTGTCCAAGGCAAAAGATGCAAGAGCGTACTCGCCCCACAGCGAATGCACCTAAATTGAAGACAATTGTCAAAAAGGAAATACTGTACTTATGACACTCCAAACACAGCACAAACAAACAAGCAACACCAATGGCAAATCAGACAGGCACTCCACGCCAAATAAACCCGTCACTATTCTGTTCTACATTTCCCCCCCACACATACCAGCAACATTCTTACTGATTCCTTATACCTTTTATATTTCCACAAAGCACCTGCTTCCTTGACACTCACTATGCCAAAAATCATCTCGTCTCCAAACCGTACTCAAACGTTCTGTTTACAACCAAAACATTCAAAAACATATTCGGTTGCATGAAAAAATCCTGATATCTGTGTATAAGACAATAAGGGTTAACAATCAGGTCGATTAACACAGTCTGTCGTACGCTTCGTCCGTCTCCGGCCGCTCTCCTCGCGGAGAACACGGAACCGCGGATCCGGACTCCACACTCACCCCGCAGTCCGACAGCGTCTCACTCACTCAAACACTCTCCCAACTTACAACAACTTACAACAACATTAATTGTATATAATGAAGCACTTTTCACAGAAAACACGGTACCGGGAACAAAACTTCTTAAGTATATAGATTATAATGACTATCATAAAATACCAATTATAGCCACAATAATATAAATTTCAGTTCCCATGGGTTATAATAGTTGATCCAAACGATAGCAGCCCCGCGTACTTCCCTTAATCAGGGATTCCCGCGTTCAGGTAGCTATCCGATACTCCCCGCAATTTCAGGAAAGAGCACCCCCGCGCGTACTTCCCTATCCAGGGATTCGCGTGCTCGCATACTTCCCTATCCAGGGATTCCCGCGACCTCACTACTGGATTCGAATCCCTCCTGGGGCGAGCACCAATGCTCTTTACCTCGCATAGGACGTCTCCTCATGACTTACAGGTTCCCCTTCCTTAACATACCTGGTCCGCTGATGGTCCTTGTCTGTCCCTGCAGTGATCGGGTGAGCGAGGGAGGTCCTCCGAGAAATCTCGGGGCGCGCCAAGGATGTCCCCCTCTCAGCCGGTCCTGCAGCCAGGCAGAGAGGGTCCCATCTGGGGTGCCAAAATTGACATGCGGAAACGAACTTCACAACTCACACAGAGTTATAAAGAAGGCATGTTTATTGCGGAGCCGGGTGCAAGGGGATTTCTCCACAAAGCTTGCACACAGGGTTAAAATCATGACAGGTATTTAAAACAGTTAACAAAGTTAGTTACGCCTACTGGTGCTACTCCTTAATTAACTATTGGTTAATACTTTTCTTACTTCATCTTAAAGTTGCAGTTCTCTTTTAATTCACCACGCATGCTCAGAGAGTAGGGGGCTAAACTGGGTTGGGGCTTCTCTAGCTAGGAGGTGTGTTTTTTAGTATTAAAATGAGATTATAATGAGACAGGTTAACTCTAGGGCACTATGTTGGCAGTCTTTTCTATTTTTCTACGATTCGTCCTTGCGCTAATCATTATTGCTAGTTAGCAGAGAGTCAGTGAAGACAAACTTTATCAGCAGAGAGTCAGTGGAGACAGTCTTTATCTCTAATATGTCTAAGTACCAGGTGCAGTTGTTACAAAGCATCTTCTCTACACTTTTCTTTCTTACTTTTAACCCTTGTTTCTCACGATGCCCTATAACAGAGGGACACTGCTTGAAGGCCCCAATTGGGGTGGTGTACAGGGCCCCAGGTTCTCCTCCACATGCTCCCTCCTCCTACGGCTCTCACAAAGACCACCACCCCCACAGAGAAGCCAAGAAAGGGCTCATCCTCCCCATGATCACAGCTGAATCCCAGACCTCCAGCTCAACCCTGTCTGAGAATCACAGAACCACAGAATTACAGAATCACAGTATCAAAGAATGGTTGAGGTTGGAAGGGACCTCTGCAAACGTCCCTGCTCAAGCAGAGCCACCTAGAGCCAGATATGCAGGATCATGCCCAGAGGCTTTAGAATATGTCCAAGGATAAAGAATCCGCAACACCCCTGGGCCACCTCTGCTGGTGCTCCTATGTTTCATTTTGTGCCCATTACCTCTTGTTCTGTTGCTGGGCACGACTGAGAAGAGCCTGGCTCCACCCTCTTTGCACCCTCCCTTCATGGATTTATAGCCAATCAGAAGATCCTTCCTGAGCCTTCTGTTCTCCAGGCTGAACAGTCCTGCCTCTCTCAGCCTTTCCTCATAGGAGAGATGCTACAGTGCCTCCCGCGACCCATCCCCTCCCTCGACCTGCTGGCAATACTTCAATGCAGGCGAGGATGCTATTAGCCTCCTTTGTCACAAATGCCCATTGATGGCTCAGGTCAGCTTGATGTCCACCAGAAACACCCCGGGCCTTCTCTGCCAGGCTGCTTGCCTGCTGGGTATCTCTGAGCGTGGACTGGTGCCTGGGGTTATTCCTCCCATTGCACTTCTCCTTCTTGACTGCATGAGGTTCCTGCTGGTCCATTTCTCCAGCCTGTCAAGGTGCGTCTGGTTTGCAGCACGACCCTCTGGTGTTTTAGCCACTCCTCTGCCCCATCACTCAGATCATTAATGAAGATGTTAGACAGGACTGGAACCACTATTGACCCCTGGGGTGCACCACTAGTTACCGGCCTCCAACTAGACTTCATGTCACTGATCACCATGCTCTGGGCCCAGCCATTCAGCCCGTTTTCAATCCACCTCCCTGTCTGCTTATCCAGCGCATACATCAACAGCTTCTTTACCAGGATCTTAGGGCAGACAGTGTAGAAAGCCTTCCTGAAGTCCAGGTAGACAGTAGCCACTGCTCTCCCCTCATCTCCCCTCATCAAGATTATCAAGTAGGTCAAGCATGACTTCCCCTTGGTGAATCCATGCAGACTCTTCCTGATGTCTTTCCTGTCCTTCATGTGCCTAGAAAGGGTTTCCAGGATTAGTTGCTCTATCAGCTTCCTAGGGATCAAGGTGAGGCTGACTGGGCTATAGTTCACTAGGTCCTCCTTCCTGCCCTTCTTGAAGACAGGGGTGACATTTCCTTTCCTTCCATCTTCAGGCACTTCTCCCAGTTTCTGGGAGATCAGTCTCTAGGATTGATCAAAGATTATCGAGCGTTGCCTGACAGCAACATCTGCCAGCTCCCGCAGCACTCGTGGGTACAGCCCATCTGGGCCCATGGACCTATGTCTGTCCAGTTTGCCTAAGCATTCCCTGACCTGGTCTTCTTCCACCAAATGCACGTCTTCCTTGCTCCAGCCTTTTCCCCTGGTCTCTGGGACCTGGGATTACTGAAGGCCAGTCTTGCTAGCAAAGACTGAGGCAAAGGTGGCACCTGGTACCTCAGCCTTTGCCATGTCCTGTGTAATCAGGTCTCCTGTCTTGTTGAGCAATGGACCTACACTTTTCCCTAGTCTTCCTGCTGTCTTCCATGTCTTTACAGAAGCCCTTCTTGTAGTCTTTGACATTCCTGGCCAGATTTAATTATTGAATTCCTTTTGGGCTTTAGCTTTTCTGTGTTAGTCCCTGGATTCTCAGACAATGTCTCTGTAATCATCCCAGGTTACTTGTCTGTGGTGGGTTGACCTTGGCAGGACATCAGGTGCCCACCAAGCTGCTCTATCACTCCCTTCCTCAGCAGGATGGTGGGGGAGAGAAAAGAAGATGGAAAAAACTTGTGAGTCCAGAAATAGGCAGTTTAAGCCAAGGCCATGCGAAGAAGCCAAGGAAAACAAAAGGTTTATTCTCTACTTCCCATCAGCAGGCGATGTCCAGCCACCTCCTGGGAAGCAGGGCTTCAGTACGTGTGGAGGTTGCTCTGGATGACAAACGTCATCATAACAAATGCTCCCCTCTCCTCCTTCTTTCTCTTAGCTTTCATTGCTGAGCAGACATCATATGGTGTGGAATTGCTGTTTGGTCAGTTTGGGTCACCTGTCCCAGCTATGTCCCCTCCCAACATCTTGCCCACCCCCAGCCGAGTGGCCTTTGGGGGTGAGGGGGGAGAATGTTGGAGAGACAGCCTTGATGCTGTGCGAGCACCACTCAGCCAAAATACTGGTGTGTTATCAACACCTTTCAAGCTATCAAAACAAAGCACAGCGTTATGAGGGCTCCTATGGGGAAAGCTAACTCCATCTCAAGCAAGCAAAAAAAATCTAGAGATCTGCGCCTCCTTCGCCAGCTAACATCCCCTCACACTCTCACTCTCGCCAAAGCCCAGCTCCAAAATTGAAAACATCCAGCAAACACTCCCACATGGAAGGTTAAAGCACTAAATGCTGTTGCTGACCTTCACCTTCCCATGGCAGCGCTTCTTTCCTCTACGGGGGACTGGAGGTCCCAAACTCAGTGCAGTGCTGTGCGTGCAGTCTAGTGAGGACTGGACAGAGGGGGAGAATCCCTCTCCCTCATCTCCTGGCCTTGCTCCTGTTCATACAGCCACCATGCTGTTGGCCTTCTTGGCTGCCAGGCCTCACCACCTACTTATATGCAGCTTGATGTTCCCCACGACCCTCCGGGCCTTTTCTGCTGAACTGCGCCCCAGCTGGGGCTGTTGCCCAGGGTTAGGCAACCCCAGCGGGGAGATTTGGAATGTCTTCTTTCTGAACTGTAGTAGCTTCTTGTTGGCCCACTCTTCCAAGCTGTCGAGGTTCCTCCCGAAGGCAGCCCTCCAGTGTATACACTGGTCCCCTGCCTTAGTTTTGTGTCATCTGCAAACTCTGTCAGGTCCTCGGGGACATTGATAACATCATTAAGTCCCAGGAGAGACCTTAATGCATCCAGTCAGTCTTTTACTCACCTCTTTGCCCATCTATCAAGACTGTCACTTCCTTGGTTTGATACACAAGTATTGTGGGAGGCAGTGTGAGGTGGGTTGACCATGATCTAAAAGCAGGGATGTCACTTACCAATGACCGTCATGAGCAAAGCAGACTCAGCTTGGGGAAATCTACTTAATTTTTTACTAATTCAAATAGATTTATATAGTGAGAAGAAAAGAGAAATATTGAAACAGCACCTCCCTTTTCCCCCTTTTTCCCAGGCTCAACTTCATTCCTTCATTGTGGACTCCTCTACCTCCTCTCCCCATGAGTGGTAAAACGGGGAACGGGGAATGGGGGTTGTAATGGGTTGACCTTGGCTGGATGCTAGGTGCCCACCAAGCTGCTCTATCACTTCCCCTCCTCAACTGGACAGGGGAGATAAAATATAATGAAAGGCTTGTGGGTTGAGATAAGGACAGGGATCACAATCACAATCAAAAGCAAAACAGATTCGACTCAGGGAAATTAATTTATTTAATTGTGAATCAAATTGGAGTAGGGTAATGAGGAAATAAAACCAAATCTTAAAACACCTTCCCCCCACCCCTCCTTTCTTCCCAGGTGCAACTTACTCCTCATTTCTCCACCTCCTGCCCCCGAGTGGCACAGGGGGATGGGGAATGGGAGTTGTGGTCAGTTCATCACATGTTCTCTTTGCTGCTTCTTCCTCCTCACACTCTTCCCCTGCTCTAATGTAGGGTTCCTCCCACAGGAGACATTCCTCCATGAACTTCTCCATCGTGGGTCCTACCCAGAGGCTGCAGTTCTTCACAAACTGCTCCATCGTGGGTCCTTTCTACGTGTCATTTCCACAGGGTGCAGTCCTTTGGGAACAGACTGCTCCAGCGTGGGCTTCCCACAGGGTCACAGCCTCCTTTGGGTGTATCTCCCTGCTCCGGCATGGGGTCCTCCAGGGGCTGCAGGTGGATATCTGCTCCACCATGGACCTCCATGGGCTGCAGTGGGACAGCCTGCCTCACCGTGGTCTTAACCATGGGCTGCAGGGGAATCTCTTCTCTGGCACCGGGAGCACGTCCTCCCCCTCCTTCTTCACTGCCCTTGGTGTCTGCAGGGTTGTTTCTCTCACATATTCTCACTCCTTTGAGTGACTTCATCCCCACCCACAGATAGCTGTTCTCCATGGGTTCTGCCTCAAGGCACTGAAAACCCCCAGAACCAGCCACAGTTTACCCCTCTGAGGTCTTGTGTCTGCACTTGTACTCTCCTTTTAACACTCTGCTCAGGAGCTGGGACGCACTTCTCTTTCATGGTTGATTGTAATAACGTGTGTGTGAGTGTGACGTTGGTTTTCACATCCCTGACCAGCTCTTCCATATTTTCAAGTACAAGACCCAAGCAAACATCACATTTTTTGGGCTCCCTGGCAGCTGTGAGAAGAAGTTTTCCCAAAAACCTCCAGAAACCTCCTGCACTGTGTTCCCAATGCAGTCAATGTCAGGGTCATTGAAGGTCCTGGTAAGACACGGTGTCATTGATCCAGAGAAAGCCTCAGGTTTTCAAAGAAGGCTTTGTCCACTTCCTTGAACTGACTGTGGTTTCATTATGTCCTGCCAAAATATCAAGATAAATGGCCTCTCCTCTGGGTCTCACCCACAAGCGCTCAGCCCACCTATTGCCCATCCCATAATGGAGGTCCATACTTCCCAGCAGCTCCATCAAACAGATGATGACCGTCTCCTGAAGAGCCTGTGTCCATCCTGCACATCCCGCGAGTTGTGCAAGCTGTCCCACCACACATTGGCAGTTCTTCCATCAATGTGGCCCTTCTGTGATGGCACGTGGGGCTCCAGCTCCTCCTGTCTGTGCCCCAGGCTGAGGGCATTGGTGCCCATTTGGGCTGCAGCACCTCAGCTGCTGCCCGCTGGGGCCCACCTCAGACTTGTCACAAACTAAACTGGAACTGAGTCCCAAGACCCCATATATGTAAAGGCTTTGCTACATGGCAGAGATGTGCTCGGAATGGATTGCAGATGGCAACGTAAAAGATATGAGATGTAGATGTAGATGTAGATGTAGATGTAGATGCAGATGCAGATGTAGTTGTAGATGATGAGAAAGATGCCATGAGGGGTCCACAGAGTGAGCAAACCCTGCTCTCACTGACTCCAGATGGAAGAGGGCCTGGGCTGTGCAGCCCTGACAGGAGACCATGAGACACCATAGTCAATGCTGATCTAATACATATAGGTGATGGAGAAGAGAAAGAGAGAAACTTAGCTCTCCTCATGCAAATAGCTCCACTGGGGCAGACGACTACCTCTATACGCTGCCCTGTCCATACCGAGTGGGGACAAATTTCATTCTCCTAAAAGTGGCCATCTGCTGTCATTTCAGTTGGCCAAAGGAATTTCCCAATGGCCTCCAAGATGGACATTGCCCTGTCCATGAGAATTGCTCCACTAGAGCCTGCAGTTTCCTGCACATACCTTGGGCCACCTCTGGCACCTCAAATGCCACCAGGTATTTGCATCTGAAGCACTCACTCCTGCCCTCCATCTCCATTAATTAGCAGGGGAGCTGAGACAAAAAGCTCACATGCAAATGTCCATTTTTGCACACCTGAAGAGAGGCAAGAGAAATCCCACCTCCTGTGGGTTTGTGGCAGTCATGAAAGGGAGCTGAGACCCCTTCCAGGCAAAAATACTACAAACCCAGGATGAGATGCCTCGATTGCCTCAACTGAATCTCCTCCCTCAGAAGTGGTAAAGGAGATCCCTCACGTTCACTGGGTATTCTGCCTACTGATGGGACAGGGAAAGGTGGTATTTAGACTCAACACTCTCTCTGAGCAGGAAAATGACAGTGCTGGGAAGTAGTGTCTCTCCCCAGCTGAGGAAGGGAACAGCAGTGATTCTTTCAGCCTGTTTCACAGCAGGTTCCCCTGGAGCCCCAGGGACACCTGGAGGGAGCCCAGAGGGGGCAGAGAAAGTGCTGCCTTGGGCTGGTCCTCTGCTGCTGAGCTGGGCTGGGCTCCTGGGGTGGAGGGAGGGAGCTGATGGCAAGTGGGCAGTGCTGCAGAGAGACAGCTCTGCCCAGGAGCAGCTTTTCTTCAAAGCACAGCCTGGCTGAGGGCACTACCTGCAGGCACCGAGGGGAGAGGATCGAGGCAGAGAGACTTTAAAGGCAGTGTGGAGTGGGAGGACAGAGGAGAGTTGACTGGAAGAGAAATCTTCACAGCCCTCTATATGGTAAGTCTCTGAGCTGCAGGGCAATAAAAATGAGTATTCTGCAGGGGTCTCCTAGCCCTGGTTCATCCCATAGCCTGTAGGAACTTCCAGGAGGACTCTCACAGATTCCCTAGTATGGAGGAGAAGGATGTGCGCTACAATAGGGATTCCTCCCTGCACTGTCAGAGGGACAGGGCATGATGGCTGCCTTCTCCCGGGGATGGCTGCAGGGGTGTAAAGGTGGGTGTGCATCCAGGGGTGCCCAGGGCTGTCCTTCCGAGCAGGGTCCCTGCACCCCAGGGCACTGTGAGCCGGGACAGGGACTCCACTGCCTGCCAGGGTCAGCACTCAGTCTGCCCAGGGAGCTCCCCAGGGCACTGCAGGGAGAAGCTCAGGATGGAAGGAGTGACCGCTAGCCAGGCAGGGTCCTTCTGCTGTTGAGAGGGTGCTGTGTGTGTCAGGGCTGCTCACAGCTCCACATCACCCCCAGCACATTTCTGGAGAGGATCTTTCAAAGATGACAATCAAGGCAAGGCTTTCCTGCTTCAGCTTGTGCATTCCTGAGTCTTTGCATTAAAGATTATACTAGTTGGATGGGTGGGAATGGAAATGGATCTGTCAGGTGTGGACAACCCTCTGAGACACCTTAACTGTTACACTGAGAGATCCCAGGTCGAGCTCACCAAGTGACTCTTTCCAGAGGAGACTTTGCCATAGGAAGGTCAATGAAGTTGCTCTTTGAGACAGAGTTGCTTTCCCGACCCTCAGTTCATGTCCTGCACTGAGGGAGAGGAGAGAGGGCAGGGAAAGAGTACTGGAGGTGTTGAATTTGGACAAGACACTGAGACTCCAGGAGCATTGCACTGAGAGATGGGTAGGTCTGCAAGGAACCTCATCTAGTCCCCTAAGGCACTGCTCAGCCTACAGACAGCACGACAGCATCACCTCGGTGGTCTCTGTGGGACTTGTTTGAGCTGCTCCTTAGCTTCTGCACAGACAGAGATCCCCCTGGGCAGTGCCCTGCTGCCAGGAGGTGTCTGCAGGGCAGAGCTGACCACACAGCGGGTGCGTTGGGGTCTTGAGCACTGGCAGGGAGCAGATACGTGGGAACAAATAGCTCCTGGCAGGGAGAGCTCCAGGCAGCAGAGACATGGGCAGGGAGGGAGAGGGAGCTACTCTCAGAAACACTGTGGGAGGGGGAACTGGGTACCTCCCTGCCATCCCCTGCAGTGCAGAAACCTCTCCTGGAGCACACACCACCCCCCATCAGGTCTCCTCTCCCATGTAGATGTAGCACAGCCTGTGGCCCCAAGGCCATGGGATTTCAGGCTGAGTCACTCCTTCGCAGCAGGGCCCCTCATGAGGAGAAACCCCCAGGTACCCATTTGTCAATCTGATGCTGTTGACAGGAGCTTTGGGGCATTTATCCATGTTTCCTCTCCTGTCCATGCTGCCTTTGTTCCCACCTCAGTTGGAAGCTCTGGGCAATGAATTTTGTGGGGCTGGGAGTGAGCCAATGCTGCTTTTGATTTCCTCATCTTTAGGACGTTTGACTCTTTCCCTGGGGGGTCCTGCTGGGCTGCAGGGTGCCCTCCAGAAGGGCACAGCTCACCCATGGCATCTCTGTGTTATGCAGGAGCCCCACGGAGAAGAGAACTCAGCACTAAGGCCACAGAAATGCTGCTGGGTGGCTCCACGCAGGCAGCGGCAGTGAGCCCTCTGTGCCCCTGGCTGGGAGGGGAGAGCTGAGCTCCTCCTTGGGTACACTGAGGCAGGGTGAGGGATTTGGAGGTCTGCACTTGCAAACTGGATTTCTTTTGCTCTCAGCAGTGTCCAGTTTCTTTTGGGGAGAACACTTGAGTGCTATCGTCCTCCAGCTCAAAGAGGTGCCAGCACAAGGCAGCTGAGACCAGGGCTGATGGACAGACTGGCTGTCCTCACTCTGCACTAAGGGATGGCCCCTTTGCTTCTCAGGATCCACAAGGTTTCACTTGAAGGGCAGTACTAATGCCAAGGATTTCTGCCTTAAAAACACTCCTCAGGGGTGGTGGGGCCACTAGAGCAGAATAAACAAAACAAAATCCTCACAGCTCTGCTCCAGGGTTGGGTGACTTGGGAGCGACAGTGAGGAAAAGCTCTTTGATATCACGAGCGGATTTAACCATAGACCCTGTGTTCCTATTTCCCTGTTGCTGTAGGGCAGCGCTGGCTCCCCCAGAGCCCACCGCAGAGTGCACTGCTGCCAGGGACACCCTCAGCCAGCACCAACCAGAGCTCACAAAAGGGACCTGCCAAACGTCTTCTTGATTAGGGACAGGTGGTTTGGGGGTTTCTATAAGAAATGGAATAGATTTTGCTCAGAGAAAGCTGTCCTAACTCACTGATTGATTTTCCTCCATGAATAGGCTCCCACGCCATGAGGGACCAAAAGTCCAATGGAAGCTCCATGACTGAATTCCTCCTCCTGGCATTCTCAGACACACGGGAGCTGCAGCTCTTGCACTTCTGGCTCTTCCTGGGCATCTACCTGGCTGCCCTCCTGGGCAATGGGATCATCATCACCACCATCGCCTGCGACCACCACCTCCACACCCCCATGTACTTCTTCCTCCTCAACCTCTCCCTCCTTGACCTGGGCTCCATCTCCACCACTGTCCCTAAATCCATGGCCAATTCCCTGTGGGACACCAGGGCCATCTCCTATAAGGGATGTGCTGCTCAAATTTTTGCCTTTTTCTTTCTGATGTCAGCAGAGTATTTTTTTCTCACAGTGATGGCCTATGACCGCTACGTGGCCATCTGCAAACCCCTGCACTACGGGACCCTCCTGGGCAGCAGAGCTTGTGTCCACATGGCAGCAGCTGCCTGGGGCAGTGGGTTTCTCTATGCTGTGCTGCACACAGCCAATACATTTTCTCTACCGTTCTGCCTGGGTAGTGCTGTGGACCAGTTCTTTTGTGAACTTCCCCAGATCCTCAAGCTCTCCTGCTCAGAATCCTACCTCAGGGAAGTTGGGCTTCTTATATTAAGTTCTTTTTTAGTTTTTGGCTGTTTTGTTTTCATGGTGCTGTCCTATGTGCAGATCTTCAGGGTGGTGCTGAGGATCCCCTCTCAGCAGGGGCGTCAAAAAGCTTTTTCCACCTGCCTCCCTCACCTGGCTGTGGTCTCCCTGTTTGTCAGCACGGGCATCTTTGCCTATGTGAAGCCCCCCTCCTTCTCCTCCCCATCCCTGGACCTGGTGCTGGCAGTTTTGTACTCAGTGGTGCCTCCAGCTGTGAACCCCCTCATCTACAGCATGAGGAACAAGGAAATCATAGAAGCCCGGCAGAAACTATTTGAATACGCTCGACTTCAGATTAATAAGGAGCCCATTATCCCACTAGGGCTCCCACTGTATCTTAGGAAAAGCCAGGTCTAACTTTTCTTCATATGTGTCTTTATTTTTACTTTGTGGTTGTTTTTTTTTTTTTTTATTTTGCATTTGATTTTTGTTTTGTACCTGTGATGTTATTATTCTTGGCCTTCTACTTGTTTTTTCTTGACTCAAATACTGCATGTACATGTGGATCCAGGCTCTCTCTTTAGATAAGCTCAATAAAGGAAGCAGTAGAAAATTATTTGTCACAGTTCCTATCTCCCACATCTCCTCTGGAGCTGGGAGAGCAGCCCCAGTGTGCAGGAGGGGTTCAGGAGGCGAATGCTCAGCTGCCCCATGGAGGAGCAGCCCCCGTGGCCATTGGGGCTGCCCCTCGCTGCCTCGGTGGGCACTCCCTCTCTGCTGCCTGTGAGTCGGGGCTGCTGCTTCCCTGGAGCCATGGCCACGGCCAACAGCGGAACACGGCCTTTCCAGTGCTGGTCTCTCCTCACTTCCACACTGTCCTGCTGTGTCCTTGCCTTTGTGTCTCCCTGAAGGTCTCGTGTAACTTGTGACAGTCCTTTTGTCTCTACAGGGCCATCCCTGTGGCTGAAGGCACGGGTGGGCCATGGGAACCACTCTGTCAGAGCTGGCCTCTCTTCTAGCACCACCATAACCAAAAGGGCTCCTGAGGACAGGGCCAGAAGGCTGGCCAGCCCTTCCAAATCTGGTGTCAGGAATAGACCCAAGAAGCTGCTCTCTCAAAAGGACCTTAGCTCTTCTGGGGTTCTTGATGGATTCTGAGGGACAAGCTCAGAGTGCCAGGGGGATCTGTTTGTGACCAAGGGCTGGATGAAGACCTCCCTTCTTGGTTGCACATGTCAACTCAGAGAGCAACGGGTCTTTGACTTATCTGCCAGGCACTGTCCCACCTGCAGTGGGGCTGATGGCAGATGCCATCCTGGAGAGGAATCGGGAGCTGCCAGGAGAAGTCAGGGCATCTCCAGGGACAGTGTGTGAGTCTGGGTGGGCAGTGAGTGGCACCTCATGGAACGAATGACAATCCAAGGAGGAGTCTCGCAGAGGAAATGTGAACCTGAGGAGACCATAGGTTGACAAGGGCTCTGCAATGCCAGGAGAGGCTGTGAGGAGCCAGAAGGCAAAAGGATGTGCGACTAGACAGTGATTCTTCACACTCTGATGGAAAGCCTGTGGGCTGGATCTAGTGCAGCCCTCCCCTGCCCTTAGTGCCATTGGAGACGCCCCATTGTCCTACCAAGCACTGCCCTTGGCTACTGAGCCGACAGGGAAGATGGAAAGGGGCTCAGAAGCAGTGACCTCCTCCGGCTGGCTCTGCTTCCCACCCTGAGCATCATGGCCAGTGCAGGGTCACTCCATGGCCCCAGGGCACCACAGCCCCCTCACTCTGCAGAGCAGCACTGCCAGCTTGGGGCCCTGCAGGGAGCATGGGGTGGGAACCAGGAACAGCCAGCCAGGCCAGCACAGATGTGCTCACCTGGGGAAAGGCTCTCTGGAGAGCAGGGATAACTCTGGAGAAGAGCAAGGGAGCATTTCTGTACTTGCAGGGAGGAACCAGTGAGAAAGAGAAACCTCTTTCTGCAGGCACCCACTCAGGGCAGCCTGCTCTGTCCCCTGGCCAGGACTCCTGTGGTGGTTTGGGGAGAGGGGCTGACATTGGGGGTGCATGTTCATTCTGTGGTGGGGATCTTCTGGACTTGAGAGCAGGAGTCCTGCAGTTTCATTAACCTCCCTTTCCTCATGCCATGGTGAGCCTCCAGCCCGGGGGCTGATGGGGAGGCTGAGATCCCTCTCTGCCCCCCAGCAGCTGCTGTGCCCTTCAGAGGGGCTGGGGCTGTGGGCTTAATGCCCAGAGCTCTGCGGCACCCTGTGGTGGGCACTGCTGTGGGGCCAGCCCAGACTGGGCTGGGGAGCAGGCAAGGGAGGTGGGAAGAGGTGGGGAGGGGCTGGGCTGAGCTGGAAAGTGCCCAGGAGATGACAGCACCAATGGTTGCTTAGATGTTTGACCATGCAGGGCGAGGACATGCTCCAGCGGGTGTGTGGTGCAGAGCCCGATCTGCTGGTAGGGAGCCAAGACATGCAGGTGCAGGAGAAAGGAGCCTGGTCTGTGCCCTTGGTTGCATGAAGAGACAGAGAAGGAAGAACAATTGTCCCTTGAATTGCAGGTTCATCCTCAGTGTGTGACAGATGTCAGCCTCTGTCCATCTCTTCTCTCTGAATGCATCTCAATGACTTTCAAGGAGCCTGATGGTCCCAACAGATGAGAAGAGCAGCCCAAGAGGGCAGGATGGTGGCACAGTGGCTCTGAGCAGCCCCAGTGAGCACAGCAGGCAGCATGTCCTCAGTCATGGCCACCAGCCACAGTTTGACATATCCCCTTGGAAATGTTCTGGGGGTGATCTGGAGCTTGGAGCAGCCCTGACCCACACAGCACCCTCTCGACAGCAGAAGGACTCTGCCCTGCTCTGCTGGGGATTGCACCTTCCACCCAGAACTTCTCCCCACATCCCCATGGTGAACTTCCCAGAGAAGCTGAGTGCGCACCCTAGCAAGGAACAGTGTCCCTGTCCCAGCTCACAGCCCCCTGGGGACCCTGCTCTGAAGGACAGCCCTGGGAACCACTGGCTGCACACCCACTTTTACACCTCTGCAGCCTGCAGCCACCCTTGGGAGAAGGCAGCCGTCACATTCTGTCCTTCTGATGGTGCAGTGGAATGTCTCTGATCTGTAGCACATCCTCCTCCTCTACAATAGAGAAACTGAGTCTTGTACTTCTAGATCCCATAAGCTTTGGGATGTGCCATCTTTAGGAGATCCCTCCGGGAATCACAGCTGCATTGCCCTTCAGCCAGAGACTTACCGTGTTAAGGGCTGTGAAGAATTCTCTTTGAATCAGCTCTCAGCATCCTCCCACCCCAGACTGCCTTTAACCTCTCTCTGACTCGCTCCTCTCCCCTCGGTGCCTGCAGGCAGTACCCTCAGCCCTGCTGCGCTTGACAGAGGAGCTGCTCTTGGGCAGAGCTGTCTCTCTGCAGCGCTTCCCGCTTGCCATCAGCTCCCTCCCTCCATCCCAGGAGCCCAGCCCAGCTCAGCAGCAGAGGACCAACCCAAGGTGTCACTTTCTCTGCCCCCTCTGGGCTCCCTCCAGGTGTCCCTGGGGCTCTGGGGGAACCTGCTGTGAAACCTGCTGAAGGAATCACTGCTGTTCCCTTCCTCAGCTGGGGAGAGACACTTATTCCCAGCACTGTTGTTTCTCCTATGAGGAAAGGATTTGGACAAAAGAATCACCTTTCCTTGTTCCATCATTAGACAGGACACACTGACAGTGACAGGCAGGGATCTCCTTTACCCCTCTGAGCAAAGGGATTTAACTGAGTGAATCGAGGCATCTCATCAAGCACCACCAGAGCCGTTTCCACAGAGTGGCCAAACCCAGAGGGCTGTGGTCATGGGCACAAAGCCCATCTGGAGGCCAGTCATTAGTCCTGTGCCCCAGGAATCAATACTGCATCAAACAGAGTTTAACTTCTTCATGTCCATTGTTTCACCTTCCCTTTTCTTTTCCCCTCTTTTCACCCATCCAAGTCCTTCGCTTTGATCATCCTTGTACACACATGCAAACAGCCAGCCTCTCTTTGCTCTTTCCCCAATGGCCCTGGCTTTGCTTGCTTTGTAGCTGTTTCTGAGATCATCACCATGGTAAATCCTACTTTGGAAGGAAACTCCATTGAAGTACTACCTCCCCTGAGTATTTGTAGTTCTCTGGAACACCTCATGGCATTACCTTGTGAGAGGCGCCACAATCAGGGTAAGCCATCTGCACACTAACATTCACAGCTGACCAAATGGAGGTTCAGTCCGGGGAGACCTTAAGAAACTTTGGGCTTTGGCCAACAGAAGTGTCCTGAAGTTCACAAGGAGAACTGGCCAGTCCTGCCTCAGGGGAAAGAATAACCCCGTACATCAGGAGCTGGGACCTGACGTGCTGAGTAGTGACCCTGAGGAGAACGGCCTGTGGGCACTATGATGGACACCACAGGAGCCAGTGGTGCCTGCTCACCATGAAGAAGGCCAGCTGCATACAGGGCTGCATTAGGAGGAACGTGGCTGCCCAGACAAGAGGAGTTACCATCCCCCTTGACCCAGCACGGCTGTGGCCACAGCTAGACTAGGGTTTCTCTCTGGGGGGCTTCATGATCTAGGCAAGTGGGCGGAACCTGAGGAGTTTCCAGAGGAGATCTGCCAAGATGTGATTCAGGGACGAGTGCACGTGCCCTGTGTGGGGAGGCTGAGGGACCTGGGCTTCTTCACTCTGGTGAAGTGGAGGCTCCGGGGAGGAGAGTAGTTACCTGCAACTCTTTGAAGGGTGCTTGCAGAGAGGACGGAGTTTTCGTTCTCTGTACAAAACCACGTTAGAAAGGAAGAGTGCCACAAAGTGCATTTGGGAGGTAGGGATTGGCCATGAGGAGAAGGAAATGGCCATCAAAGGGCAATGCTGTGATACAACAGGCCACCCACCTGGAGTCTGGATCAGCCCTTCAGACTTCTTTCTCTCCATTTCTTTGTTGCTTCATTTATTTGGAAACGGTCTCAACATTTCCATCATACTGAGACCCACGGTATTGAAAAGAGAATTTTCTGCCTTTCACAGAGCCCAGTGCCCCAAAAATATCCCTGCCTAAGGACTGTCCATGCCACCACTCGCTCTTGGTACAGAGCAAGTCATGCTCTTTGGTGTCCATTTCTCTTGCACGACATAGGAATGCAAGGTACAAAGCTTCAATCAAATGCACTATTTTTGAATACCCAAATTCACACTATTTTCATCAAATTTTCTACAAGAAGGACTGGAAGGAGGATCCAGGAAACTACAGGCCTGTCAGCCTGACCTCGGTGCCGGGAAAGATTATGGAGATGTTCATCCTGAGGGCGCTCACAGGGCACATGCAGGACAACCAAGGGATCAGGTCCAGCCAGCACAGGTTCGTGAAGGGCAGGTCCTGCTCGACCAACCTCATCTCCTGCTATGACCAGGTGACCCGCCTAGTGGATGAGGGAAAGGCTGTTGACGTTGTCTACCTGGATTTCAGTAAAGCTTTCGACACTGTCTCCCACAGTATTCTCCTGGAGAAGTTGGCGACTCGTGGCTTAGACAGGTGCACTCCTCGCTGGGTTAAAAACTCGGCACTGGTGAGGCCGCACCTCAAATGCTGTGTTCAGTTTTGGGCCCCTCACTACAAGAAGGAAATTGAGGTGCTGAAGCGTGTCCAGAGAAAGGCAACGAAGCTGGTGAGGGGTCTGGAGGACAAGTCTTATGAGGATCGACTGAGGGAGCTGGGGTTGTTCAGTCTGGAGAAGAGGAGGCTGAGGGGAGACCTTATGGCTCTCTACAATTACCTGAAAGGAGGTTGCAGAGACGTGGGTGCTGGTCCCTTCTCCCAAGTGACTAGTGACAGGACCAGAGGAAATGGCCTCAAGGTGCTGCAGGGGAGGTTCAGGCTGGATATTAGGAAAAATCTCTTTACTGAGAGAGTGCTGAGACACTGGAATAAGCTGCCCAGGGAAGTGGTGGAGTCACCCTCCCTGGAGGTATTCAAGGAACGTGTGGACGTGGTAATGTGGGACATGGTTTAATGGGCATGGTGGTGGTTTTTTTGGTTGATGGTTGTACTTGATGATCTTACAGGTCTTTTCCAACCTTAGTGATTCTGTGATTCTGTGAAATCTGTGCTATCTGTCCTCCTCTGTGAGTATATATACAAATTTCTCTCTGTCTCTAGGTATATCTAAATGTATAAAAAAAAAGTAGAGGTGTGTACAATTTCTCAACAAAATGCATTTCCCACCAACACTCAGAGTGGAGAAAGTCTGTCTGAGAAATTACTCTATTTATGCTGTGTTTGTCACTACATCGCAAGCCTCAGTGGGCACTCGGACCATGTTTTCCTTAGCTGCCTTCCTTGTGCCGACAACAAATTTAGAGAAGCCCATCTGGGTGCCCTCACCCCCCCTCACCATTTCCAGATGACCTTTGGCTTTCCTGGCTCCACCTCTGCACCCCCACGCCAGGTTTCTAGCTGTCTCCTGGGTAGCCTGTTCCTCCTCTACCTTCTCTGCACTTCCTTCTGGTGTGTGAAATCCCAAATCAGGGCGTCCCTGTGCATACACACCAACCTCCTGCCAAGTCCTGCTCTGCTCCCTCCACATCAGACTGATGTGTTCCCAGGCTTTGAGGATGTTGTCCCTGAGGAGCTAAAAGGGCCTCACAGCCCATTTGCCCTCCAGTCAAAGTCCAAGCAGACCCTCCGCCAACTGAAATCAGCTCTCCTGCAGTCCGGCACTGTGATTCTTCTGGTTGTCCTGCTTTGATACCATCTCACAGTCATTACAGCCATGGCTGCCCTCAGAGTTCACGTCCCCATCCAGACCCACCTTGTCTCTGAGTAAGGTACCAGCCCTGGTCAGCTCATTGACCACCTGTGCCAAAATGTTGTCTTCAACACCCTCCAGGAACCTCCTGGGTTACTTGTGCGTGGTCCTACTGCCCTTCCAGCAGGCTGTGGGGTGCTTCAGCTGCCTGTGGTTTTGAGGAGCTGTGGCCATGAAGCTTCCTCCAAGGCAAGGCTCTGTGCACACCAGCCTTCCCTTTGCCCCGAGCTCACCTCCACCTCCTCACCCTCCTGCCTGCCTTCCTGACAAGCCATCACCACCCACGGCTTCCCTCCCACCACCCGAGCTGTCCACCATGACTCTGCAGTCCCTGTGGGCGAGCCCGTTTCTGCCTGTGCAGCAGCAATGACAGCACCGGTGAGGGGAGAGGAGAGGCCGGCAAAGGGGAAGTGCCTGGGAGTTTGGCTGGAAGGTTACTTCTGTTGCAGGAACAGGGAGATGCGAGGAGAGGCAGCCATGAAATGGGTTTGAAGGCACTTTTTTTTGCAACAACTCAATTGGTCAGGTGCTGAGGCAGGTCTAGTGATGTCACCTGGAGTATTAGAAAACCTCCCCAGCAGTGCTAAGAGCTGAGGAGAGGGGAGAGGTAGAAGAAGGTGAAGGTGACATGGCTGGAAGGTGGAGTGTGATGCCATTTCTATTGCAGTAACCTGACTGACTTGCAGGGAGATACCGTGACACCATCAAGCACACCAGAAACCCCAGTATGACCCAGATGACAGCTCAGAGAGGGGAGAGGGAGAGAGGTGGCTAAAGCCAACATAGTTGGGCTGTTGCCTGTGAGGTCATCTCATCACAGCAATGTGATTGGGCAGGAGCAGTCAGGCATCATGAGGTCCTAAAGACCTCCAGAGCTGAAAGCTGCAAGCAGATGAGTAGGCCCCTGGGGTGGTCCTGCCCTGGGGTGAAGCCACCTGTACACGACATGGGAACCTATGGGCCATGGCATGAGAAATTTCAGGATGTGGCAGAGAAGAGTGTGAGAAGGGTCCAGAAGTACAGGCAAGACCATGTGCCCCGGCTGGATCTCACATTCCATTCATTGAACTGTAGAGATGTGAGAGGCAGCCAAACAGCACTGACAACTGGAGAGGAGTGTTGAGGAGCTTCTAGGCAGACAAGACTCAAAAGGCCAGCAGTGCCAAGGCAACCCCTCAGTGGTGCCATTTAAGGCCCAGATGGCCAAGGCAATGGTATCTGAACCAGCAAAGGAGGGTACAACTGGTGAGGGGTATTAAATGTGGAGGAGACTGGGGCAGAGAGAGGGAGAGGTCAAGATGGACTGGGAGGAAGAAGCCTGATCACCATAGTCTTGCTTTCTTATTAAACTCTGCTCCCGGCTATTGGTTGAGTGAGTGTAGTCACTGTTGGGTGTGTGTTTGGGGTGCATGTATGTACATGTTTTTCTGGCCAGCTCCAGGTGGGGCTGGCTGGAGAACAAGGACACCAGGAACTGGAGAGACCTAGGGCTGGAGCTGCCAAGTGAGGAACAGCCCTGAGCCTGGTCAGGGCTGCTTGAAGGCCCCTATCGGGGTGGTGTACAGGGCCCCAGGTTTTCCTCCACATGCTCCCTCCTCCTACGGCTCTCACAAAGTCCACCAGCCCCACAGAGAAGCCAAGAAAGGGCTCATCCTCCCCATGATCACAACTGAATCCCAGACCTCTAGCTCAACCCCGTCTGAGAATCACAGAACCACGGAATTACAGAATCACAGTATCAAAGAATGGTTGAGGTTGGAAGGGACCTCTGCAAACCTCCCTGCTCAAGCACAGCCACCTAGAGCCAGATATGCAGGATCATGCCCAGAGGCTTTAGAATATGTCCAAGAATAAAGAATCCGCAACATCCCTGGGCCACCTCTGCTGGTGCTCCTATGTTTCTTTTTGTGCCCATTACCTCTTGTTCTGTCGCTGGGCACCACTGAGAAGAGCTTGGCTCCACCCTCTTTGCACCCGCCCTTCATGTATTTATAGCCAATCATAAGATCCTTCCTGAGCCTTCTGTTCTCCAGACTGAACAGTCCTGCCTCTCTCAGCCTTTCCTCATAGGAGAGATGCTACAGTGCCTCCCGCGACCCATCCCCTTCCTCGACCTGCTGGCAATACTTCAATGCAGGCGAGGATGCTATTAGCCTCCTTTGTCACAAATGCCCATTGCTGGCTCAGGGTCTGCTTGGTGTCCACCAGAAACACCCCGGGCCTTCTCTGCCAGGCTGCTTGCCTGCTGGGTGGCTCTGAGCATGGACTGGTACCTGGGGTTACTCCTCCCCAGGGGCAGGACATTGCACTTCTCCTTGTTGACCTGCATGAGGTTCCTGTTGGTCCATTTCTCCAGCCTGTCAAGGTGCCTCTGGTTTGCAGCACGACCCTCTGGTGTATCAGCCACTCCTCTGCCCCATCACTCAGATCATTGCCTGGAACCACTATTGACCCCTGGGGTGCACCACTAGTTACTGGCCTCCAACTAGACTACATGCCACTGATCACCACGCTCTGGGCCCAGCCATTCAGCCCATTTTCAATCCACCTCCCCGTCTGCTAATCCAGCGCACACACTAACAGCTTCTTTATTAGGATCTTAAGGCAGACAGTGTAGAAAGCCTTCATGAAGCCCAGGTAGACAATAGCCACTGTTCTCCCCTCATAAGATTATCAAGTAGGTCAAGCATGACTTCCCCTTGATGAATCCGTGCAGACTCTTCCTGATGACCTTCCTGTCCTTCATGTGCCCAGAAATGGTTTCCAGGATTAGTTGCTCTATCAGGTTCCTAGGGATCGAGGTGAGGTTGACTGGGCTGTAGTTCCCTGGGTCCTCCTTCCTGCCCTTCTTGTAGATGGGGGTAACATCTCCTTTCCTTCAATCTCCGGGGACTTCTCTCAGTCTCTGGGAAATCAGTCTCTGGCATTGATCAAAGATTATCGAGTATTGCCTCACAAAAACTTCTGCGAGGTCTCGCAAGACTCGTGGGTGCAGCCCATCTGGGCCCAGGGACTTATGTCTGTCCAGTTTGCCTAAGAATTCCCAGACCGGTTCTCCTTCCACCAAATGCACATCGTCCTTGCTCCAACGTTTTCCCCTGGTCTCTGGGACCTGGGATTACTGAAGGCCAGTCTTGCTAGCAAAGACTGAGGCAAAGGTGGCACCCAGTACCGCAGCCTTTGCCATGTCCTGTGTAATCAGGTCTCCTGTCTTGTTGAGCAATGGACCTACATCTTTCCCTAGTCTTCCTGTTGTCTCCCGTGTCTTTACAGAAGCCCTTCTTGCTGTCTTTGATATTCCTGGCCATATCTAATTATTGAATTCCTTTGGGGTTTCAGCTTTTCTGTGTTACTCCCTGGATTCTCAGACAATGTCTCTATAATCATCCCAGGTTACTTGTCTGTGGTGGGTTGACCTTGGCAGGACATCAGGTGCCCACCAAACTGCTCTATCACTCCCTTCCTCAGCAGGATGGCGGGGGAGAGAAAAGAAGATGGAAAAAAAATGTGAGTCCAGAAATAGGCAGTTTAAGCCAAGGCCATGTGCAGAAGCCAAGAAAAACAAAAGGTTTATTCTCTACTTCCCATCAGCAGGAGATGTCCAGCCACTTCCCGGGAAGCAGGGCTTCAGTACGTGTAGCAGTTGCTCTTGACGACAAACGTCATAATAATGAATACTCCCCTCTCCTCCCTCTTAGCTTTCATTGCTGAGCAGACATCATATGGTGTGGAATATCCGTTTGGTCAGTTTGGGTCAGCTGTCCCAGCTATGTTCCCTCCCAACATCTTGCCCACCCCGAGTCGAGTGGCCTTTGGGGATGAGGGGGGAGAATGTTGGAGAGACAGCCTTGATGCTGTGCGAGCACCACTCAGCCAAAATACTGGTGTGTTATCAACACCTTTCAAGCTATCAGAACAAAGCACAGCATTATGAGGGCTCCTATGGGGAAAGCTAACTCCATCTCAAGCAAGCAAAAAAACCCTGCAGATCTGCACCTCCTTCGTCACCTAACGTCCCCTCACACTCTCAGTCTCGCCAGAGCCCAGCTCCAAAATTGAAAACCTCCAGCAACCGCTCCCACATGGAAGGTTAAAGCACTAAATGCTGTTGCTGGTCCTCACCTTCCCTTGGCAGCGCTTCTTTCCTCTACTGGGGACTGGATGCCCCAAAGTCAGTGCAGTGCTCTGTGTGTGGTCTAGTGAAGACTGGATAGAGGGGGAGAATCCCTCCCCCTCATCTCCTGGCCTTGCTCCTGTTCATACAGCCACCATGCTGTTGGCCTTTTTGGCTGCCAGGCCTCACCACCGACTTATATGCAGCTTCATGTTCCACACGACCCTCAGGGCCTTTTCTGCTGAGCTGTGCCCCAGCCAGGGCTGTTGCCCAGGGTTAGGCAACCCCAGCGGGGAGACTTCGAATGTCTCCTTTCTGAAATGTAGTAGCTTCTTGTTGGCCCACTCTTCCAAGCTGTTGAGATTCCTCCCGAAGGCAGCCCTCCAGTGTACACAGTGGTCCCCTGCCTCAGTTTTGTGTCATCTGCAAACTCTGTCAGCTCCTCGGGGACATTGATAATGTCATTAAGTTGCAGGAGAGACCCCAATGCATCCAATCAGTCTTTTACTCGCCTTTTTGCCCAGCCTCAACTGGACAGGGAAGACAAAATATAATGAAAGGTTCGTGGGTTGAGATAAGGACAGGGGTATCACCCAGCAATCACCATCACAGGCAAAAGAGACTCGACATGGGGACATTAATTTACTTCATTGCGAATCAAAACAATTAAAGTAATGAGAAAATAAAACCAAAAATTAAAACACTTTCCCCCCACCCCTCCCTTCTTCTTGGGCTCAAGTTACTCCTGATTTGTCTACCTCGTCCCCCAGAATGGCACAGGGGGATGGGGAATGGGGGTTGAGTCAGATCATCACATGTTCTCTCTGACACTTCTTCATTCTCACACTCTTCCCATGCTCCAGAGTAGGGTACCTCCCATGGGAGACAGTCCTTCAGAAACTTCAATGCGGGTCATGTCCACAGGGTGCAGTCCTTCAGGAACAGACTGCTCCCGTGTGAGCTCCCCATGAGGTCACAAGTCCTGCCAGCAAACCTGCTCCAGTGTGGGCTCCTCTCCCAAGGTGTCCACAGCTGTGTCCAGGAGCCTGCTTCAGCATGGGTTCTCCACGGGGTCACAGCCTCTTTGGGTGCATGCCCCTGCTCTGGCATGGGGTCCTCCAGGGACTGCAGGTGGATATCTGCTCCACCATGGACCTCCATGGGCTGCAGTGGGACAGCCTGCCTCACCATGGTCTTCACCAGGGGCTGCAGGGGAATTTCTGCTCCGGTGCCTGGAGCACCTCCTCCCCCTCCTTCTTCACTGCCCTCAGTGTCTGTGGAGTTCTTTCTCTCACATATTCTCACTCCTTTGAGTGACTTGATCCCCACCCACTGATAGCTGTTCTCCATGGGTTCTGCCTCAAGGCACCAGGGTCTGGGAGACCTTGCTGATGAAGGCTGAGCCAAAGACAACATAGAGCACCTCAGACCCATTTACACCTGCTCTTGCTAAATTCTGCAGTGGCCCCACATGGTCTTGGTTTCTTCTTTGACTCTAACGTCAGTGGTAAGAGCTCGTCTTGGTGCCATTGAATTCCCTTGAGAGATTCAACTGACTGTCCATACGGGCCATTGCAGGAGGCTGTCCTTAAAGCTCTGCTCAGTGCGCAGTACTTGTACTCTGCCCTTCAGTGCTCCTGCCTGTAAGTTCCCTAACTGAAAACCCCCGGACCCGGCCACAATTTACCCCTCTGAGGTCTTGCGTCTGCACTTGTACTCTCCTTTTAACAGTCTGCTCAGGAGCTGGGACCCACCCCTCTTTCATGGTCGCTACAACAGAGTGTGACTTTGGTTTTCACATCCCTGACCAGCTCTTCCATGTTTGCAAGTACCAGACCCAAGCAAGCATCACCTTTGTTGGGCTCCCTGGCAGCTGTGAGAAGAAGTTTTCCCAAAAACCTCCAGAAACCTCCTGCACTGTGTTCCCAATCAAATGAATTTCAGGGTCATTGAAGTTCCCAGTAAGACCCAGTGTCACTGATCCAGAGAAAGCCTCAGGTTTTCAAAGAAGGCTTTGTCCACTTCCTTGACCTGACTGTAGTTTCTTTATGTCCTGCCACAATATCACCCTAAATTGCCTCTCCTCTGGCTCTCACCCACAAGCGCTAAGTCCACCTCTTGCCCATCCCATAGTGGAGGTCCATACTTCCCAGCAGCTCCATCAAACACATGACGTGTGTCTCCTGAAGAGCCTATGTCCATCCTGCACGCCCCCCGAGTTGTGCGAGCTGTCCCACCACACCTTGGCAGTTCTTCCATCAATGTGGCACTTCTGTGATGGCACGCGGGGCTCCAGCTCCTCCTGTCTGTGCCCCAGGCTGAGGGCATTGGTGCACATGTGGGCTGCAGCACCTCAGCTGCTGCCCGCTGGGGCCCACCTCAGACTTGTCACAAACTAAACTGGAACTGAGTCCCAAGACCCCATATAGGTAAAGGCTTTGCTACATGGCAAAGATATGCTCGGAATGGATCGCAGATGGCAACGTAAAAGATGATATGCGATCTAGGTGCAGCTGTAGATGTAGATGTAGATGATGAGAAAAGCGACATGAGGTGCTCAGAGAGTGAGCAAACCCTGCTGCCACTGAATCCAGATGGAAGAGGGCCTGGGCTGCGCAGCCCTGGCAGGAGACCATGATACACCATAGTCAATGCTGATCTAATACATATAGGTGATGGAGAAGAGAAAGAGAGAAACTTAGCTCTTCTGGTGCAAAATAACACCATTGGGGCAGACAAATACCTCTATAGGCTGCCCTGTCCATACCGAGTGGGGACAAGTTTCATTCTCCTAAATGTGGCCATCTGCTGTCATTTCAGTTGGCCAAAGGAATTTCCCAATGGCCTCCAAGATGGACACTGCCCTGTCCCTAAGAATTGCTCCACTAGAGCCTGCAGTTTCCTGCACATACCTTGGGCCACCTCTGGCACCTCAGATGCCACCAGGTATTTACATCTGAAGCACTCACTCCTGCCCTCCATCTCCATTAATTAGCAGGGGAGCTGAGACAAAAAGCTCCCATGCAAATGTCCACTTTTGCACACCCGAAGAGAGGCAAGAGAAATCCCACCTCCTGTGGGTTTGTGACAGGCATGGGAGGGAGCTGAGAGCCCTTCCAGGACCAGGACTACAAACCCAGAATAAGATGCCTCGATTGCCTCAGCTGAATCTCTTCCCTCAGAAGTGGTAAAGGAGATCCCTCACGTTCACTGGGTATTCTGCCTACTGATGGGACAAGGAAAGGTGATATTTACATCTCACTCTATCTCTGAGCAGGAAAATGGCAGTGCTGGAAAGAAGCATCTCTCCCCAGCTGAGGAAGGGATCAGCAGTGATTCCTTCAGCCTGTTTCACAGCAGGTTCCCCCAGAGCCCCAGGGACACCTGGAGGGAGCCCAGAGGGGGCAGAGAAAGTGCTGCCTTGGGCTGGTCCTCTGCTGCTGAGCTGGGCTGGGCTCCTGGGGTGGAGGGAGGGAGCTGAGGGCAAGTGGGCAGTGCTGCAGAGAGGCAGCTCTGCCCAGGAGCAGCTTTTCTTCAAAGTGCAGCAGGGCTGAGGGCACTGCCTGCAGGCACCGAGGGGAGAGGATCGAGGCGGAGAGACCTTAAAGGCAGTGTGGCGTTGGAGGACAGAGGAGAGTTGACTGGAAGAGAAATCTTCACAGCCCTCTATATGGTAAGTCTCTGAGCTGCAGGGCAATAATAATGAGTATTCTGCAGGGGTCTCCTAGACCTGGTTCATCCCATAGCCTGTAGGAACTTCCCGGAGGACTCTCACAGATTCCCTAGTATAGAGGAGAAGGATGTGCTCCACAGCAGGGATTCCTCCCTGCACCCTCAGAGGGACAGGGTATGATGGCTGCCTTCTCCCGGGGATGGCTGCAGGGGTGTAAAGGTGGGTGTGCGTCCAGGGGTGCCCAGGGCTGTCCTTCCGAGCAGGGTCCCTGCACCCCAGGGCACTGTGAGCCGGGGCAGGGACTCTGCTGCCTGCCAGGGTCAGCACTCAGCCTGCCCAGGGAGCTCCCCAGGGCACTGCGGGGAGAAGCTCAGGGTGGAAGGAGTGACCGCTAGCCAGGCAGGGTCCTTCTGCTGTTGAAAGGGTGCCGTGTGTGTCTGGGCTGCTCACAGCTCCACATCACCCCCAGCACATTTCTAGAGAGGATGTTTCTAAAATGACAGTCAAGGCAAGGCTTTCCTGCTTCAGCTTGTGCATTCCTGAGTCTTTGCAATAAAGATTATACTAGTTGGATGGGTGGGAACGGAAATGGATCTGTCAGGTGTGGACAACTCTGAGACACCTTATCTGTTACACTGAGAGATCCCAGGTCGAGCTCACCAAGTGACCCTTTCCAGAGGAGACTTTGCCATAGGAAGGTCAATGAAGTTGCTCTTTGAGACAGAGTTGCTTTCCCGACCCTCAGTTCATGTCCTGCACTGAGGGAGAGGAGAGAGGGCAGGGAAAGAGTAATGGAGGTGTTGAAGTTGGACAAGACACTGAGACTCCAGGAGCACTGCCCTGAGAGATGGGTAGGTCTGCAAGGAACCTCATCTAGTCCCCTAAGGCACTGCTCAGACTACAGACAGCATGAGAGCATCACCTTGGTGGTGTCTGTGGGACTTGTTTGAGCTGCTCCTTAGCTTCTGCACAGACAGAGATGCCCCTGGGCAGTGCCCTGCTGCCAGGAGGTGTCTGCAGGGCAGAGCTGAGAACACAGCGGGTGCGTTGGGGTCTTGAGCACTGGCAGGGAGCAGATACGTGGGAACAAATAGCTCCTGGCAGGGAGAGCTCCAGGCAGCAGAGACATGGGCAGGGAGGGAGAGGGAGCTACTCTCAGAAACACTGTGGGAGGGGGAACTGGGTACCTCCCTGCCACCCCATGCAGTGCAGAAACCTCCCCTGGAGCACACACCACCACCACCCCCATCAGGTCTCATCCCCCATGTAGATGTAGCACAGCCTGTGGCCCCAAGGCCATGGGATATCAGGCTGAGTCACTCCTTCACAGCAGGGTCCCTCATGAGGAGAAAGACCTGAGTACCCATCTGTCTATCCTGCCTCTGTTGACAGGAGCGTTGGGGCATTTATGCATGTTTCCTCTCCTGCCCATGCTGCTGTAGTTCCCACCTAAATCGGAAGCTCTGGGCAATGCATTTTGCAGGGCTGGGAGAGAGCCAATGCTCCTTATGGATGCTCCATTTTTAGGACATTTGACTCTTTCCCTGGGGTGTTCTGCTGGGCTGCAGGGTGCCCTCCAGAAGGGCACAGCTCACCCATGGCATCTCTGTGTTATGCAGGAGCCCCATGGAGAGACAAGTCAGCGCTAAGGCCACAGAAATGCTGCTGGGTGGCTCCACGCAGGCAGCGGCAGTGAGCCCTCTGTGCCCCTGGCTGGGAGGGGAGAGCTGAGCTCCTCCTTGGGTACGCTGAGGCAGGGTGAGGGGTTTGGAGGTCTGCACTTGGAAACTACATTTCTTTTGCTCTCAGCAGCGTCCAGTTTCTTTTGGGGGGAACACTTGAGTGCTATCATCCTCCAGCTCAAAGAGGTGCCAGCACAAGGCAGCTGAGACCAGGGCTGATGGACAGACTGGCTGTCCTCACTCTGCACTAAGGGACGGCCCCTTTGCTTCTCAGGACCCACAAGGTTTCACTTGAAGGGCAGTACTAATGCCAAGGCTTTCTGCCTTAAAAACACTCCTCGGGGGTGGTGGGGCCACTAGAGCAGAATAAACAAAACAAAATCCTCACAGCTCTGCTCCAGGGTTGGGTGACTTGGGAGAGACAGTGGGGAAAAGCTCTTTGATATCACGAGCAGATTTAACCATAGACCCTGTGTTCCCATTTCCCTATTGCTGTAGGGCAGCGCTGGCTCCCCCAGAGCCCACCGCAGAGTGCACTGCTGCCAGGGACACCCTCAGCCAGCACCAACCAGAGCTCACAAAAGGGACCTGCCAAACGTCTTCTTGATTAGGGACAAGTGATTTGGGGGTTTCTATAAGAAATGGAATAGATTTTGCTCAGAGAAATTCTCTCCTAACTCATTGATGTCTTTTCCTCCATGAATAGGCTCCCATGCCATGAGGGACCAAATGTCCAATGGAAGCTCGATGACTGAGTTCCTCCTCCTGGCATTCGCAGACACCCGGGAGCTGCAGCTCTTGCACTTCTGGCTCTTCCTGGGCATCTACCTGGCTGCCCTCCTGGGCAACGGCCTCATAATGACCACCATAGCCTGCAACCACCACCTCCACACCCCCATGTACTTCTTCCTCCTCAACCTCTCTTTTCTTGACCTGGGCTGCATCTCCACCACTCTCCCCAAATCCATGGCCAATTCCCTGTGGGACACCAGGGCCATCTCCTATAAGGGATGTGCTGCTCAAGTGTTTGTTTTTTTTTTCTGTTGTCAGCAGAGTATTTTCTTCTCACAGTCATGGCCTATGACCGCTACGTTGCCATCTGCAAACCCCTGCACTACGGGACCCTCCTGGGCAGCAGTGCTTGTGTCCACATGGCAGCAGCTGCCTGGGGTAGTGCGTTTCTCTATGCTCTGCTGCACACAGCCAATACCTTTTCACTACCACTCTGCCAAGGCAATTTTGTGGACCAGTTCTTCTGTGAAGTCCCCCAGATCCTCAGGCTGTCCTGCTCAGACACCTACCTCAGGGAAGTTGGGCTTATCGTGGTTAGTGCTTTTCTATTTTTGGGGTTTTTTGTTTTCATTGTGCTGTCCTATGGGCAGATCTTCAGGGCTGTGGTGAGGATCCCCTCTGAGCAGGGACGGCACAAAGCCTTTTCCACCTGCCTCCCTCATGTGGTCGTGGTCTCCCTGTTTATCAGCACTGCCATGGTTGCCTACCTGAAGCCGCCCTCCATCTCCTCCCCACTTCTCAATCTGGTGGTGTCATTTCTGTACTCGGTGGTGCCTCCAGCAGTGAACCCCCTCATCTACAGCATGAGGAACCAGGAGCTCAAGGATGCCCTGAGGAAACTGGTAACTGGATGTCTTTCAGCAGCCGTAGGCTGCCTACCTTCCTCTGCAGCTGACTCCCAGTGTAGGTCGTGACAGGCCAAGTCTGCCTTTCCTGTTTTTTTTTTTTTGCTTTTTCCTCTTTGGAAGTTGTTGTCTTCAAGTACGTAAAATTATTCCTCCCCTTATGATCCACTCATCTTGTGTGACCCAGAGACTTTGTATAAATGGGGAACTATTTTCTTTAAGGAAATAAAAGAACCTGCAGCAACTTCTTGGTCTACGATCCATCCTCAGCATAGCAGAAATAAATGGGAAATAGAAAGACCTTTCTGGCTGCACCAGCTTGGGGCAGGCTGTATTGTCTGGAGGGATTATGAGCTTTTGAGGACTGCAGAGACTAGGGCTCTTGTGCCAGCCTGCAGAGACGGGATGGCACAGAGGGGCTGCAGATCTCTCAGGATATGTGGGACAGGCGAACAGGGGACACAGGGTGCCACTGACCTCCTAGTCCTTGTGGCCCCCCATCTCTGAGGCTGACTCCTCTCTGCCCCCCCAGGGTCTGCTGTGCCCTTCAGAGGGGCTGGGGCTCTGGGGTGAGTGCCCAGAGCTCTTCAGCACCCTGTGGCAAGTAGTGCTGTGGGGCCAGACCAGAGTGGGCTGGGTTGGAGAGAGGGCAGGGGAGGTAGGAGGTCTTGGAGGGAGCTGGGCTGAGCTGGAAAGTTCCTGCGAGAGAAAAACATCAGTGTACAGCTTGTACTGCATGACTGTGCCGGGTGAGGGCTCGCATCAGGGGGCTTGTGGTGCACAGACAGGGCTCCTGGATGGGAGCCGAGACACACAGGTGCAGGAGAGAGGAGGCCAGTCTGTGCCCTTGGTGGCACGGACAGACCGGGAAGGTGGCCCAGGGCCTTTGTCACCCTCCAGCCTATCTCACCAGCCATTTCCAGGGCTGGCCGTTCACCCAGTTTATGGGTAAGTCTGGCTGTGAGGCCATCTCCATTCTCCTGCTGGGCTCAATTCCTGCATGGGGGGATACGGCCAGATCTGACCAGCTGCTGCTGAAGAGTGAGTGGCCCTGAGCAGCAGTGATTGGCCATGTGTAGGCCTGGGAGAGAGTGTTGGGAGATGTCCCTGAGAAACAAGGTGATGGCTGACTTCAAAGGCTTGTCCAATCTCTCAGGATCCACAGTTCAGGAACTTGGCACCAGAGGGCTCATTAACATGCAAAACTCCCTAACAAGCCAAGGCTCTGTGCATCATTTTCCTTTAGGTCTTCAATTCTTATGTGGTTAATAGGAGAGTTTTCAGGAGTACAGTCAAAGTCAAAAGATGTCAATACCAAACGGTAAGAAAGGATTCATTTTTCCCCACACTTTTCTTCCTTTTTCTGCTTACACATTCTTTGAGATCAGAAATCCTCAATCCATATTGATCCTGAGCATCTCCAGTGGAGTTTGAATGTATACAAAAATCAGGACCCTTTATGTTGACAATCTGTGGCCATTCTTCAGCCCTACCCCCAGCCCCACCTTTTCTCTCATCAACCACCTGGCACTTAGATCAGCCTCGTTCAAATCGGAGCTTTCTGCACTAACATCTGCAGCTGCATGTTTCAGCCCGTGGGCACCAACTCCTGCCTGCTTTGCTTGGAGAACGACTGCACGCAGACACGGAGGGTTGTGATACACTTATCAGCTGTATATTAAGTCCACGTTATCTCCTCTGAAGTCCACTTCCCACAGTGGATAGCCTTGGACCAATAGAAAACATGACAAGAAAATCATCAGGAGTAGTAAAGGCACGGGGACTTCAGTATGTCCAGTTTGCCTAAGTATACCCTCATCTGATCCTCTTCTACCAAGGCACATCTCCATGGTCCAGACTTGCCCCCTGCTCTCTGGCAGCTGGGATTCCTGAAGGCTGATCTTGCTGGCAGCTACTGGGACTTCCTAGGGAGATGGGTTAGTGGTGGATTTAATGGTGTTAGGTTAACAGTTGGACCTGATGATCTTAAAGGTCTTTTCCAGCCTAAATGATTCTATGATGCTACAGCGAGGCAATGAAGGCATTCAGTGCCTCAGCCCTCCCCATGTCCAGAGTCACCATGTCCCCAGTCTCCTTGAGCAATTGGTCCACATTTTCCCCAGTTTCCCTTTTGTTACCCATCTATTTACAGAAGGTCTTCTTGTTTTCTTTGACATTCCTCACCAAATCCCATTCCATTTGGGCTTTAGCTTTCCTACCTCTGTCCCTGCATGCTCAGACAACATCTCTGTCTTCCTCCCACATTACCTGTCCTTCTTCTCACCCTCTGTATGCTTCCTTTTTGTGTTTTTGTTTGGCCAGGAGCTACTTGTTCATTCAAGCAGCCCTCCTGGTGTTATGCTTGACATCATATTTGATGGGATGCACCCGTCTTGAACTTGGAGAAAGTGATCCTTGAATATTAGCCAGCATTCTTGGGCCCCCCCTTCCCTCCAGGGCCACATCCCATGGGGCTCTTCCCAGCAGATACTTGAGGAGGCCAGACTCTACTCTCCTCAAATCTGGGGTTCTGAGATTGCTTTTTACCTTCCTCCCTCCCCTCAGGATCCTGAACTCCACCATCTCGTGGTCACTACAGCCCCACCTCATGGTCACAAGGCCGCCTTTGACCTTCAAATCCCCAACAAGACCCTCCTTGTTGGTGAGGAGGAGGTCCAGCAAAGCACCTCTCCTCATTGGCTCCCCTGTGACTTGGGTGAGGCATTTATCATCAGTGCACTCCACAAAACTCTTGGACTGCTTATGCCCTGCTGTGTTGTCCTTCGAGCAGATATCGGGGTAATTGATGTCTCCCATGAGGACCATGCAAATGTGAGGCTGCTCCTACCTGTCCTTTGAGGACCTCATATACTTTTTCTTCCTGTTCATGTGACCGATAGCAGACCTCCCCTATAATGCCACGCTTTCCTGTCCTCTCTTTAATCCTCACCCTTAAGCTCTCCCTTGGCTCTCTATCCATCCCCAGACAGAGCTCCATGTACTCCAGCTGTTCTCTCACGTAAAGGGCAACTCTCCATCCTTGTCTTCCCATCCTCTCCTTCCTCAAGAGCCTCTCTCTTTCCAGTGCACACCCCAGTCATTGGAGCCATCCCACCACGTCTCCATGATCGCAACAAGATTGTTGCCCTGCAGCTGCACACAGATCTCTAAATCCTCGTGGTTCTGCCCTGTACTGCACGCATTAGAGTACAGACACTTTAGAGAGGTACCCCAGTGTGTGGAGTTCTTGCAGAGGGTGTGAGAGATTTCTCCCTCATGGTGCTTTGTAGGCATTTCCTTGCTTACCTGGAAGTCCTGGAGGGGACCCCACTTGAGGCCCATTTTGTTGATTTTGTGATCCCTTCCCATCACATCACTCCACGCCCTTTGCTCATTGATCCTGTCTGTCACTCCCTTAGACGACTGCTCGTTACTCCCTCCCTCCGGCATCATTCTTAGTTTCAAGTCCTCCTTATGAGGTCAGCCAGGCTGTTGGCAGAACCAGCTTTGCCCTGCTTAGTGAGGTGGATCTCATCTCTCCCAAGCAAATGCTGGTCTGCAGACAGGGTCCCATGGTCATAGAAGACAAAACCGTGTCCCCCAGAGCAGTTCCGCAGTTAATTATTAACTTGTCCTACTAGTGCTTTTCTCCTCACACCCCTTCCCCTCACCAGCAGGATTGAGAAGAACACCATCTGCACTCCTATGCCCTTCACTACGACCCCCAGAGCTCTGTAGCCACTTCTGATCCTGTCCAGGTTTGCCCTGGCAGTGTCATTTGTGCCCACTTGGAATAAGAGCAGGGGGTAGTAGTCAGAACACAAGACGAGCTTTGAACTTTCCATCACAACACCCTGGATCCTGGTCCGCAGCAAGCAGCAAACCTCTCCAGATGGTTGGTAGGGCCAACACATGGGTGCCTCTGTCCCCTGCATGAGGTAGTCACCCATTACAATCCAAAAACCCCTGCGCACTACATATAGTTGAGGCTTGACTGTCTGCATTGTGGAGATCGCACAGCCTTTCTGAGGGCCTCTTCCCAGTGCCTGATAGACCTTACAGTGCAGATTCTTTCCTCTTAAGTCTAGTCAGAATTTCCTGTGTCCCAGCTTTTTCCCCATGGCTTCTCATCCTTCCACTGTGTCCACCTGGGAAGAGTCTGACTCCTCCTCTACATCATCCGATATGATAGCTGTAGACAGGGACGGTATCTCCCCTGGGATGGCCTTCCCTTCTCCAGGCTGAGCAGAGGAGAGCATGGAGGGCGCTTCTTTAGCAGAGAGAACTGATGATGCTTCCTGAGAGGTTTTCAGTGGCTTGCTTGTCAGTAGTCTCCCATGTACTGTAAGAATCATAACAACCTAGTCAGCATTTGGTGATAGAGAATGCGCAACACAATCAGAAATCAGCCATTTTTGCAATGCACTTGCATTCAGATAGACTGTGTGTTCACTCTCAGGCATCTGTTTCCTTGTGACTTATGGTACGTACAATCCAGAGCCCAACAAAGACAGCCTGGTACAAAGAGCTCTTCTGACAGCACTTAGCAAGAGAAGTCTGTCTCTGGCTATCAGTTAGTCCACTGGACTTCTTGTAGACTTTGTTATTGCAGTGAAAACACTGCCTGCCCACGACTGGCAAGAGCTGGAATTTCTGACGTCCTTCTCTTTGTCCCAGTGCTATCTGATGGTCTTTAGCAGACTCCCTCTTTCCAGCAGTTGGAGGTTGTTGGACTTCTGGGCCTAAAACTGTGTCTGTAACCACTGTGTTCATCACCACCAGCTCCCACTGAAGCCTCGGGAGATAACTCGGGATGTGAAGTCAGGGGTGACCCACCCCATTCTAGGCGTCGTCATTCCAATGAGACCAACTCTGTCCTCACATCCGTGTAGTGCCTGTCCTCTTTCTGCTGTCATTCTACTACGGGGAATGGAGGTGACCAGCTTGGATGTCCATGTTCATCCCCAGAGGAAGTTCCTTTCCTGCTCTTCTCTACAGCATGAGGTGTGGCAGAGGTGCTTAGTTCTACCTTAATTACTTCTTAGATGCCCCTATCCCCCTGGGAAGGTGTTCTCTGCAGGGGTAGAAAGCATTTCCATTGCTCTCAGTGAAAGTCGTGAGCCTTGGAGGTGTGGCTTACTGCAGTCAGGAGAGTTGATCTGCCCATGCAAGTCTTGTGCTGCCATGTGCTCTCAGCTAAAAGGCCATCATACTCGTGAGTTGCCCCCAAAAGAGAAACTGTAGTGTGCTAAAAAAGGAGATGTGCGGTTTCCAAGTGCAGATCTCCCAACTCCTCTGCCTTTCTTAGCCCAGAAATGGAGAAAATGACCAAGAAGGAGTGATGCATAAATCTCCTGACTCGAAGGACAAGATATCACAGATATCACAGATATCACAAATACCACAGCTATTGCAAAAGGAGAGCTGTTGTTTTCTGGAAGACAGTAGCATTGTGGACGTGGACGTGGCACTGTGGGACATGGCTCAATGGGCATGGTGGTGGGTTTTTTTTTTTGGTTGATGGTTGGACTTGAGGATCTTACAGGTCTTTTCCAACCTTAGTGATTCTGTGATTCTGTGATTGTGTGGTTTAAAGGAGACGTAGGCCTCATAGCCGTATGGTGTAGGCTATAGACATAGACCTCATGGACTGCAATGCCTGGAGGCCCACAGGTTAGAAGGGGTCTTGGGCACCTCCATGCAGACACTTCCATGGCAGGACCCACAGGGTCAAGTGTCTGAAAGGCAACTGAACGCCCCACCCCAGAGAGCCCGGGAGCTAGAACAAGAGCAGCAGACACAGGTGGGGAAAACAAGGAGCAACAGTGTCATCCTCCTGCCAAGGGAGAGACAGACGGGCACTCGGGAGGGCCTTCACCTTACCCAGCTCTGCACACCACCTTCCACAGCCACTTTCAGCCCCTTTGTCAGGCAGAGGGGAAAGGGCACAACGTGGGAGAGCTGCAGGAGATATGCTCCTCTGCTTGAGGTTCTGCTGCAGAGGAGGCAGCTCTGGGCCGTGCTTGACCCCAGTATCCCTTACTGGGCCTCATCCTGACCCCAACCTGTGGATCAACTTCCTGGCTTCACCTTGGACCTGCTCCCTCATCCGAACCTTGCCAGATGATCTGCACTCTGAACTGCCTCCAGCTGTGATGCCCCTTGCCTGTCCTGCTCCCTTGTTGGGAGCTCAGGCTGGTGAGACCCCTCCCTGCTCACCTGGGGATAACCCTGGGTTCCCAACTACCTGTGCCTTCCAGAGCAGTTGTCCCTTGCTGCCCCCTGACAAACCTGAGCTCCCAGTCATGTCACCATGACCGGCATCTCCACTGCCCTCCCCCATGCTCTGGTTCACTCGATGGCCGCGTGATGCTGATGTACCTGATGGACTCTCACTTTGCTACAACTGACAGGGCCTCACAAGGAACAACCCACCGCTATCCCCTCTCCCGGACTTTTCCTCTGCCCTCTCTCCATGCTGTTGTCTCTACTTGGCAGGCGTAGTGATGAACCTGCTAAAAAAAAAGAAAAAACAAATCTAAAGAGAGAGGAAAATAAAACCCAAGAAAAAACAAGTGATGCAAAAGAAAACAATTGCTCACCACCAACCAATCAATGCCCAGACAATCCCCGAGCAATGACAGCTGCCTCTGACCTCTACCCCACCCAGTTTTATTTCTGAGCATGACATCATATGGTATGGAATATCCCTTTTGTCATTTGGGGTCAGCTGTCCTAGCTGTGTCCCCTCCCAGTTTCTGGTGCACCCCCCACCTGCCTGCTGGTGAAGAAGTCTGAGAAGCAGAAAAAGCCTTGATGCTGTGCAAACACTGCTCAGCAAGAACTAAATCATCAGCCAAAGCCAGTACACTCACGTTGGAAGGAGGTCTCCAGCCCAGCAAGGTCAGCTCTGGGGTCAGAGCCGGTTGCTCAGGGCTTGATCCAAGTCGTGACATGAAAACTCCAAGAATGGAAGATGGATTATTTCCCTGGGAAGCCACTTCCTGTGTTTGACTGTCCTCATGAGGAAAAAGATTCCCCTGGTCTCTGGTGTAAACTTTTCTTGTGTCAATCTCTTGTCCTCCTCCATGCACCACTGTGATGCTGACTGCAGGAGATGGGGAAAGGAAAAATTCATTGTCTCCATACCCCTACGCCCAAAAGGAGATCCAGCAAAGCTCAGCCAGTGCAGCAGACACTAACTGTGCCTCATGATTGAGCTGGTGGCCATTCCTGAAGTATTTCCTTAAAACTGGAAGCTTCCTGGAAGCTCCAGCCTATTGGACAAGGTAATTTTCTTCTCAGTTTCATGTCTGACTCTCTCCTCTTATGAAATACATTGACATTCTTCATAATTTGTTCAAAGAGGAGAAGAAATCCCAGCAGGGCACCAGGATCAAGGAGAGAACTTGACCCATACAAATCTGTGGGGCTTCATCCCCATCTGCTGAGACAGGACAGAGGATCATCCTGAACAGGTAACACACTGCCTGGAGGCCAGGAGTAAGTGAAGTACTGCAAGGGTCTGTCCTGGGACATGCAAGACATTGATCAGCTGGAGCAAGCTCAGCGGAGGGCTATGAGACGGTTGGGTTGGGGGCAGGCTGGAGCACTTGCCATCTAAGGCAAGAGTGAGGGAGCAAAGCTTGTTCAGCCTGGAGCAGAGAAGGCACCAGGGGATAAGGAGAAATGTTTTCCCCATGAGGTCAGTTGCCAAGAGAGGTTGTGCCATCCCTATTCGTGGATGTATTCAAGTCTTCTTCCACCCTGCCTGTCATCTCCTCCCATTGACCAAAACAGTCTTGCTCCAGCAGGAGTCAAGCAAGAAAGCCATGGCACCAGCACAGACTCTGCATCCCCTGAGACCTCTCTTCCCTACGGGGAAGGAGAGAGGTCTTTCATCAGCCCCACGCTTCTTTCTCCACCCTCAGCCTTTGCAGTTGCTTGTATCTTGTCTTTGCTCTGATCACATTTGACCTGGAAGCCCATGAGACTCCTGGAACTCCTAACGTGGATCTGGCGTTCACCACAAACCTGGATCCCAACCGGTCATGGAGGCATCAGCCATGCAGTGCCCCAGCTGTGCCACCCAGGGCAGATTTTGTCATTCCACTGCCAGCACCGCTGATGCGGTGCCCATGTCCCGTCCTTCTGCCACAGAGTGCCCAGGAGCCCCAGACAGCCCCAGCTGCCTCACGGGCTCTGATGAAACCTTTCAGCAGCAGGCTGAGGTGGGGTGGCAGGAGATGGGCCCTTGGCACTGCCTGGGCAGGGAGAAGCCAGCTCCCCTCTCTTGGGGCTGGCCACAGATTGTTCCCGGGAACCTTCCTGAGGAGCAAACATCTTCTGTATCTCTCTGTGCCCTTGCACAGGTGGCATGGGGACTGGGGCTCCTGGGGCAGAGCGGAAGAAGCTCAGCTGGGATAGTGTTAGAGGGAAGAGCTAAAGGTCCCTGCCTCAAGCCCAGGGTCTGGCAACGTCTTCCCTTGGGCTTTTACAGAGCATCTTGCTCTTCTTCCAGCCTGCCCCTACCTTCCCTGTGCTCAGGGCAGAGTTTGCCCAGGGCTGTGCACAGCTTTTCCCTGGGAGCTCCCTCAGGAGCTGCTCCTGGTGATCCTCCACCTCTGCCCTGTGAGGAGCAGCCAAGCTCAGGCTGCTGGGTGGATGTGCACAGGCAGTGAAAGAGGGACAGGCTGCCCAGGGGGAACACCGAGACTGTGTCTGTGCGTGCAGGGGTAGAGTTAGGGCAACTCGAGTTAGAGCTCAGCTGGAGCTGGAACCAGCAAGGGCTGGGTAACCAGAACAGCTTCTCTAAAGCAATACCAAAAGCTATCAACAGCAGCTAAGGAAAATATGTAGCTGTTGCTGAGTGGGGCAGGGGACCTTGTAAGCAAAGGCCTGTAAAGATTTGAGATATTCAGCACCTTTTTCCCCTCAGCTTTCACTGACAAGCTCTGCCTGGGCAGAGCTGTCTCTCTGCACTGCTGCCCACTTGCCATGAGCTTCCTCCGTCCCAGGAGCCCAGCCCAGCTCAGCAGCAGAGGACCAGACCAAGGCAGCACCTTCTCTGCTCACTCTGGGCTCACTGGAGATGTCCCTGCAGCTCTGGGACTGTCAGCTCCTGAAAGGCAGCAGGGTCACCCCTGGGGAACTGGCTGCAACATCACCTCAAGTAATCACCAACAGTGGAGAGAGACTGATTCCAGCAGCATGGTTTCTCCTACCCGAGTGTGGTTCTCTATGACAGGTGTCAATGTTCCCCTCTGGACACCAACATTCTTAACCCATAACAAAAAGGAGTCACAGACAGGGACAGGGAGGGGTTGGTTTCCCTTGTGCAGGGCAGGGATTCAGCTGAGGCGGTGCAGGCATCTCCTCCTGACTAGGAAGCCCTCAGGCTGAAGCACGGTTCGGCTCCCCCCATGCACCCCACAGACCCAGAGGAGCTGGGAATCCTCCTGCTTCACTTTGGGTGTGCACAAAAGAGTTGCCAGCGTGTGAGCCCCTGCTCTGAGCCCCTTGCCTTTATTCAGCGGGGACTCAGGTGCTCACATACAGATACTCTGTGATGATCAAGGTGCCAGAGGTGGCCCAAGACATGTGCAAGTGTTCGCAAGCTCTGATGGAAAATCTCTGAGCATACCCAGGTCCTTCCTGAGGTTCAGCTGAGGGCCAGAGGGGGAAGGGGGATATCCCTGGACACCCACAATCACACCAGACATTCAGGGCACCTGAATGTGCCTTGTCAAGTGTCCCCCTGAGCTGATCAAACCAAGGAGTGCCCCAGGAGGAGACCCTGGTCTCTCTCTTGCCAATGTACTCTCTAAAGCTCCAGTCACTCTAGAGCTAAGACACATCCACATCCCTGCACTGAAGACTTTTATTTCAGGGCTCTCATTTTAATGCCATTAAAAGAAAAAAAGCCTCTAGTGCCAAGCTAGGTGCCTGGGTGCCAAACACAACTCCACTCAGTAGGCAAACACAGCAGCGAACCTCCAGGAGAGCCATGCCCTGCTAGAGCTGGTGTGGGGCAGAGACCCCAGGGCCTCCCAAAGGGGCCCAGTGACCATGTGCCACAACCTGAATGACAACACCACAGCATTGCTGCAAGGTCCTCACCACAGTGCCCTCCCCTGTACCTGTCTTCTCAGCCCTTGACTATTCTCCTCTCTCTGCACCTCTACTCACTTGCCTGATGCTAACAAGAGGGAAGCTGATAAGTATAGAGCCATAGAATCATAGACTGATAGAAGCATAGAATGGTTTTGGTTGGAAAGGAACCTTTAAAGATCATCTAGTCCAACCCCGCTGCCACTAGACCAGGTTCCTCAAATCCCCATCCAACCTGACCTTGAACACTCCCAGGGATGGAGAATCCACAATTTCTCTGGGCAATATGTTCCAGTGTGTCGTGGTTTAAGCCCAGCTGGCAACTAAGCACCACACAGCCGCTCACTCACTCCCCCCAGGTGGGGTGGGGGAGAGAACCAGAAGAGTAAAAGTGAGAAAACTCGTGGGCTGAGATAAAAACAGTTTAATAGGTAGAGCAAAAGAACACTGCGCGGAGAAGCAAAGCGAAAGAAGGAATTAATTCACCACTTCCCGTCGGCAGGCAGGTGTTCAGCTATCTGCAGGGAAGCAGGGCTCTATCACGCGTAGCGGTTGCTCGGGAAGACAAACGCCATTACTCCGAATGTCCCCACCTTCCTTCTTCCTCCCCCGGCTTTATATACTGAGCATGATGTCATATGGTATGGAATATCCCTTTGGTCAGTTGGGGTCAGCTGTCCCGGCTGTGTCCCCTCCCAACTTCCCGTGCACCCCCAGCCCCCTCACTGGTGGGGTGGGGTGAGGAGCAGAAAAGGCCTTGGTGCTGTGTGAGCCCTGCTCAGCAGTAACTAAAACATTCCTGCTTTATCAACATTGTTTCCAGCCCAAATCCAAAACACAGCCCCATACTAGCTGCTATGAAGAAAGTTAACCCCATCCCAGCCAAAACCAGCACACAGTGTCTCACCACTATCACCATAAAACATTTCTTCTTATGTCCAACCTAAATCTACCCTCTTTTACTTTAAGACCATTGCCCCTTGTCCTATCACTGCAGGCCCTGGAACAATGTCTCTCTCCATTTTCTCATAAGCCTCCCTTATATATTGCATGGCTGCAATAAGGTCTCCTGTCGCGGATCCTCATTCAGAATCCTGCTGACTACACCAATTTGTCGTGGATGGGCAATTTAGACCACTTAAAGAACCACTGCCAAAGGTATTGGCAAAAGTAGTTTTCTTGAAACGTAACATGTTTGATGGCCAGGCTCACTCTATTGCTTACTGCACAAAGGATATAACAATGATTCAAAGCTACCAAAACCAAATCTTAGTGCACTAAGGTTTTGCGCGATATCAGTCACTTACCAAAGATCTGAATTTGCTAAGAGGTCTCTCAACCTCGAGGAGTAACCGTGAGAGGTGTCCCAGCTCAAGGGGAGATCACTGCCATGCCGCCACACTGCCTAGTTATTCCCCATCGGGAGCTGGAGCCTGCAGGTGCACAAACCACAGCCCACGTGGCCTCGCAGCGCTCGCCGCGCTCCCCCCGCAGCGCCCGGGGAAGGCAGTCTGTGGTTTCCTGCTGGCACCGTGCCCAGGCACATCCCCGCGGTGCCCCCGAGCCATCCCCACCCCGACTGCTCCAGCCAGGGCTGCGGGGGCTGCTCCTTTGGCCTCGCAGACACGGGGCCGGGCAGCTCCTGTCCCCCGTGATGCCCCTCTGATGCACACGGACGTTCTGCACCGAGACCCACAGCCATGGGGTGCCATCAGTGACGTGACATCACATCGCTCCTACTGCCACCGCTGTGTACTGAGCAGTTATGGTGACGGTGATGTCACACCCTCCTACTTCTGCTGCTGTGAGCTCATGAGTTAGAGTCACACGTGTGTGTGCTGCGTTCGGGCTTCTGCTGATGACGGTTCTTCCCAAAAGCCATATTTGGGTGGGATCTAAGTATTATTTTGATGCCATCAGAAGCACCCACACAAGCCATACGCCTGCTCTTGGCCTAAAAGATTCTCCGGCACCAGTGAAATCACAAGCTCCTACACAAGCCATGTGCATACTCCTGGCCTATCCGCCACTCAGCTGCAGGTGATGACACAGCATCTCAACCCGCCCTGTGCCTGCTCCTGGCCTGTCAGATAATAGGGCAGCACTGACTTCACAAGTACCTACACAACCCATAGGCCTGGTCCTGGCCTATCAGCTAATCAGTCACAGATGACCTTGCAAACACCTACACAAGACAAGTTCTTACTCCTGGCCTACCACCTTCTCAGGCACCTGTGACCTCATAATATCCAACACAAGACATGTTTCTCCTGGCCTACCAGCTACTCAGGAACCACTGACATCACAAAGACATTCCCAAGCCATGTGCCACCTCCCAGCCTATCATCTACTCAGGCCCCAGTGACCTCATAAGAACCTACACAATCCATAGGCCTGTTCCTGGCCTATCAGATACTCAACTGATAGTGACATCACAAGTACGTATCTCTCCATTTGCCATGTACTTGCCATGGAGGTACTCGGGCTCCAATGACCTCGCCATGGCCTATACAAGCCATGTACCTGGTCCTGGCCTATCAGCTGCTCAGCCATGAGTGACATCACAAGTACATACCCAGGACATGTGTCTCCCCTTGCCTAACAGCTACTCGGGCACCAGTGACCTGACCACAACATAGCCGCCTATTGACTGTCTGCTGGCCTATGAGATTCCAGGGAACAAGTGACCTCACCCAGCCACTCACTCACTCCCCAGCAGGATGGCGGAGACAAATGGAAGGGCAAAAGTGAGAGAAAACCTCATGGGTCAAAATAATGACACCTTAATAAATGGTGAAAAATAAAAAGGGAAGGACACAGGGGATGGAGAAGCAATCCCTCACACCAGCAGACCAATGCCCAGGCAGTCTCTGAGCAAGGGCTACTTTGGAGAAACTCCCCTCCCACTTTTAGTGCTGAACAAGGTACCATATGGCATGGAATATCTCTTTGGCCCATTCGGGTCATCTGTCCTGACTTTGTCCCCTCCCAACCTCTTGTCCACCCTCAGCCTCCTAACTGTGGGGTCAGAATGAGAAACAGAGGCGACCTTGACACTATGCCAGCACTAATCAGCCATAGCTACAACATCAGGGTGTTATCAACACTGTTTTAGCCACCGGCAACTGCCTGGAGCAGTGGGTTTCTCCATGCTCTGCTGCACACTGCCAATACCTTTTCACTACCACTCTGCCATGGCAATGCCCTGGACCAGTTCTTCTGTGAAATCCCCCAGATCCTCAAGCTCTCCTGCTCAGATTCAGACTGTCTCCGGGAAGTTGGGATCCTTGTGGGTGGTTAGTTTCTGGGTATTCTGTTTTCATTGTGCTCTCCTATGTGCAGACCGTCAGGGCCATGCTGAGGATGCCCTCTGAGCAGGGATGGCACAAACCTTTTTACACGTGCCTCCCTCACCTGGCCACAGTCTCTCTGTTCATCAGCACTTCATTTTTTGCCTACCTGAAGCCCCCCTCCATCTCTTCCCCATCCCTCGATCTGGTGGTGGCTGTTCTGTACTCAGTGGGACCTCCAACTCTGAACACCTTCACCTACAGCATGAGGAACAGGGAGCTCAAGGACGCCATGGAGAAATTGATCCCATGGACCTTGTTCCACCAGCAGTAACCTCCCTCCCCTTCTCTGCAAGTTCTCCCAGAGCTTGGCTTAGGCCAGGCCTCTGATGTCTTTCTCCTGTGATAATTGTCGTAATAGGTACCTGCTCTGCTTCCTACCACTTCTCTAGAGGCTTCATCCTGTCCTGTCTGAGCCTTTCACAAATGCTTTGAACGCTGCATCAGATCTGGCCTCCCTGACAGCATCTCAGCCATCAAAGGGGTCTCCTGAGTGCAGGGCCTGAAGGCTGGGCTGTCCTTAAAAAGCTGCTGCCAAGAACAAGCCCAAGGAATTAGACTTTAAAGAGGTCTTTTCTCATTCTTTTCTCCCTGTGTTGGGGGCAATAAGCTTGTGGCAGCTCTGAGATCTATTAGACAGCAAGTGGAGCAAGACTCTATTCCTGGTGTCCAGAGGCCGTGTGGATGCTGCAGAGGCTCTCCATTACCTCTTTACGCTGCCACATGTATAGGAGGGCTGATGGCATATATTGTTCCCTGTGGAAAGGAGTCTGGAGGGGTCAAGAGAAAAAGGACACTCTCCGTGTGTCTTGGGGAGGGCAGTGAATGGAGACTCAGAAGATGAAACACCCCCAAAGGTGAATTTTTCCCAGAATAAAGCACTAAATCCAGACACCCACAAACCATGACCCTGCAGTTCTGTGGGAGCCAGTGAAACTGCAGCAGGCACAGGGAAGGGAGACGGCAGAGATGCGGGAGCTGCCTGAGGTGCCCCAGGGAAGGGGCTCTCACGCTGTCTTGGGGAGCAGGGCTGGTGGGGAGGCAGAGGGGGACAGAGGCAGGCAGGGCTGGGCATCACTTGCAGCATGAATGCGGGAGAGACAGAGAGTGACTGGCCTGTGTCTCCTTGTGCCCTTGGGGCCAGCTCCAGCCCTGGGGCTGATGGGGAGGCTGAACAGCCTCAATGGCCCTGGAGCTGCTGTGCCCTTCAGAAGGGCTGGAGCTGTGGTGGGAGTGCCCAGAGCTCGGCAGCAGCCTGCAGCGGGAACTGCCATGGGGCCGGCCCAGACTGGGCTGCTCTGCTGCGGTGGTCTGGGGAGAGGGCAGGGGAGGTGGGGAGAGCCAGGGAGGGGCTGGGCTGGGCCGGAAGGTTTGTTGGGAGCAGAAAACAGCGCTGCTAGCTGAGCTGTGTGAGTGTGCAGGGTGGGAGCACACAGCAGTGTGATCACGGTGCACAGCCAGGCCTTTTGGAGAAGGATGCAAGATATCAAAGGTAGAAAAGAGAGGACCTGGTCTGTGCCATGGTCCCTGGACACCCTGAGGAAGCTGCCCCATGAACACTGGCCAAAACCAGCCCTGAACTCTGGCCATTTCCACCTCTGGTAATACAAGCAGCTGTGGGCAGGGACTCTGCTGCATTGCAAACTCCATCTTCCTCCTGGGCTCATTACCTGCAGGGGCATGGCCAGCCCTGTGCAATCTCTCCTGACCCAGATGCTGCCAGACCCTGCAGCGAGGCTGTTGCAAAAGCCTACGTGGGATTCCACTAGAGTTGGGAAGGGGCAGGCAGTGGTGAGAGGCTGCCACGGCTGGAGGAAGAAGCGTGGATGGCTGTCATGGGGAGTGTTCTGGGCAGAGATTTTCCCACCCCGAATGCACCCTGGTCCATGCAGTGCCTGCACCATGAAGCTGTGGGGCCATGTGGGGCAGCAGGACTTGGCCAGTCCAGCTGAAGAGGTCTTCCCTGCTCTGCCCACAGTCACCCCACGGGCACTGCCACAGTCCCTCTGTGCTGGGTGATGAGGTATCTCTGTGTGTCCTTCTCTGAGCTCAATGGGCACCCACAGTGTGTGTCATTGCCTGGAGCTGGTCGTTGTGGCCTCTCTGCATGATCCTGACCAGGCTGTCCTTGGAGATGGGCTGTGATGCTCCTCAGTCCACAGCATGTGCCGAGTGCCAGCCCGGGAATGCCCCCTGCAGATGAGCTCGCACTGTGCTGGGGGCATGGGCAAGCCCTGCAGGATGTTCTCACACCAGGATTCTTCTTGGTACAAAGGGGGACCATTGCATCCTAAAGTAATTTCTGCTGGGTGGGAGCTGTGAGGGATGCAGAAAGGCTCACGGATAGAAAGATAATTTTAAAAAGGAAGAATAATGTATTGGGCTCTAATGACTTTGGTGCAGTGGGGGTGCATACAGGCACAACTCTGATACCCACCTCCACCACTGATATGAACAAAGAAGAAACCAGTTGCATACTGACACTCAGACTCGATGTGCCATAGCTCCTGCCTAAGTTGTTCTCCAAGCCTATTCTGAGCAGTGGGCCCACATTATTCTTTGCCTTCCGCTGGCTGCCAGCACACTTAATGAAGCCCTTCTTGCGACCCTCCGCATCACTCAAGCAGTGCCCAGCCTGGGGGAAGCTCTGCCCTGGGCATGAGGAGGGTGGAGGGACGAGGAGCAGGGAAAGCGGGAAGAAGACCGAGCAGCTCTGCAAAAGGCCAAGGGGGAACACATTGCTGAAGCTGGGGCTCCTACCTGTGGGTCGTCAGTCGAAGCCTCTCCCAGCTCAGCTACTTCTGCTCTACCCCAGGAGCACTTGTCCTGGTGCCAGCCCTGCCTCAGTGCAGACTGGAGTGCAAGAGGTGTGCTCCTGAGGGACGTCCCTCTAACCAGTCCCAGCCCATCCCCACAGATGGAGGCTGCCCTCTCCCTGCCCAGGCCGGCCAGCCTGGCATTGCCAAGAGCCCATCCCCTGGCACCCCACTGCAACCTGCTCCTGGAAGGCTTGGTCAGAGCCCTCCAAGGGAGCTGGAGCTGCCTCGGGCTCAGGGGAAGGCTGGTGGCAGGAGGGTGGGACATGGGCACAGCACAGCAGTGCTGGGAGCTGGGGCACCAACAGGGAAAGGGGGGTGCGACCCATGCCCTGGGCTGCACACAGGGGCACGGGGCAGCTGCTGCCTCTGGGGTTGGCCAGGCTACCAAATCAGGGGAGATGTCAGCTCGAGGGCAGGAGCGCTGGGATTTTCTTGGATTTCCAGTGCAAACGTGCCTGTGGGGAGGGCAAGTGGGCAGGATCAGGCACAGGCAACTGCAATGGCAGGGGGGGATAAGAAAGTGTGCTGGCCTCCTGCCATGGCTGATCACCTTTATCCATAAAAGCCTGGAGGGGTCTTGTGTTTTCACATGGTTCTCCTTGAAGATGAAGCAGTTGCCTGAGGCCCCTTTGTCCTCCAAGGCACTTGCCCATGAAATCCCGCTTAGGAGCTCCTTGAACAAGACAAAAATTTCTATTGTGAACTCCAAGGCTCTGATGCTGGCATTTGCCTTGCACTCCTCTCTTGGGAATTTAGACCCCACCATCTGCTGTCCCCTGTAGACACCTGACACCGACCCTCTCTGGAAGAGCTCACGTACCCATGGTTCCAAGTGCCTATGGCTCTGTCTCAGATATTGGCTCCAGAAGGTCCACGAGAGGCCACCTCAAGCCTCTCATCTAGCTGGGCCCATTCCTGGAGGAAAAGAGAAGCGGCAGGATTTGACAGTCCTCTTCCCAGTGCTGAGGCAGGTCTGTATTCTCCACGTGTTTGCACATGGTGGCAAAATTAGCTCTTTCTCTTAGAAGTATCCTCAACTGGATGAGAAGGAAGGAGAAGGTAGAAGTAAACTGAAGGAAAAGGTAGAAGTAAACTGAAGGAGTCTGCAGATGGTATGCACATATTCTGTACATTTCAATGAATGCAGGTCCTGTATGACCTGATTCCCAGTTCCTAAGTCAGTTGGGTATTTTTGAACATAGGTCTTTTTTCTGCTCCTTTCCACTGAATTGTTCACACTCACATGTTTGCTTTTGATTTCAGAGAAGAAACAGGTTTAATTTTAGTTCACCACAAAGCAACAAGAACAACAACAACCATTTTTCATGTTCCTGGAGCAGACAGAATAGCGTTCCGTTCTGCTCGTATGGAAAGAATTGCATCCTGCTTTCAACAAACAGGTTTGTTGTTTGACTGATTCCTGGGCAGGAGGAGAAGTACATGGACAAACCCTGCACTGATTTTAAGCGGATGAACTCGTTGACCTCATAGGTCCAATGTTAAATTGTTTCTGTTAGTAGCAAAGAGGCATAGGGCATATGAGCAGTATACTTAAATGGGATGCTTGTTTACTGGCAATTGTCTAATCTGCTCTTGCGTGTTTCCTGTGATCAGAGCAGTATTTTGATAAAATAATTGGGCCAGTCTGGCAGAGATCTGGATTCAGGTAACACTATTTGTCTTCAGAAAGACCTGCTGTGATCCTTCAGCAGGACAGCAGCACCCTGGACATTCAGGTGCTCATCTGTGCAAAAAAGGACTTTGCAGATTGCCTTTCTTGGGAAGACTGGCTCCTTGCAAGCATTTTTGCCAAGTAGGCAAGTTTTTATGGGCCCCACTGCCCTCTGCATCTGTCACGCACATCCCCTTCAACTGGTTGGATCATTCATCCTCTGGAACCAAAAGCTCGTGAGTAACACTAATGATCCAGGCCATTTGCTAGCACACATTTCCTTCGTGTTGTCCTTTGTAGTAACACGAACTAGTCGTGAAAGAGTCAGGCTGTGCTCTGCCTGTCATGACAAGCTACTCAGCCCTTGCCACTGCCTGCCTTCAACCAAAAAGTTTTGTCAACACACACAACGTTCTTGTCAGGGTGGCTTCTGCATCCATGCCCCTCTGCTGCCTGCTGGCAGGAGCCTGCTGCAAGTTTTGGAAAGCACCAAATGCTGCTTTTTGTTGCTGCTGTCACCAGACTTGATCCTGTAGTTGAAAAGGGAGGAGTGGTAGTGACCATGTGAGGCACGTAGATGTAGGTCAACCTCACTGCTCGTTGTGAAGTTCCTGTGAGGTTCAGTGTGATTGAGGATTAGCTGGCTTAGTGTTACAGTGGTACTTCCCACCTTCATCATCACTTGCATTAAACTCGCATTTCTTTCTCTTACCTGTGCTGTCCCACCTCGACTCAAGTTGCTGTCGTGTTAGAGGAACCATGACTCCTCATGAGCCATCTGCACACATGCCTTGAATGCTGACGTGCTGGAGCTTCAGTGCACAGGGCCCTTGAGACACTTGGGGATTGGGCCAGCAGAAACCTCCTCAAGTTTTAGAAGGAGAAGGGGCGGAGTGGGACAGGACTGGAGTCTGACCAGGAGGCCCTGGGCATTATGAGGGATGCCATATGAGCCACTGGGAAAGGCTCACCATGAATATAGGCAGCTCCTGCATACGGAGCTGCATTGTAGCATGACCACCCAGACACGGGGAGTTATCTTCCCCCTCCACCCAGCACTGGCATGGCCACCCCTGTAACAGCCTGTGGGGCTTTCCATTCTGAAGATTGTGAATGGACAGGTGATTGTCCAGAGGACACCTGCAAAGGTGGATTTAAGGGGCATGAAGCACATGACTTGTGTGGAGAGGCTGAAGGACCTGGGCTTCCTTGCCCTGATGATGTGGAGGCTTGTGTGGGAGTAAGAGAGTAGCCTGAAATTAGCAGTTTCAGGTGGTTTCAGGGTGTTTTCAGAGATGATGGAGCTTTCCTCTGCAGTGGGAAACCACATGAGAAAGGAAAAGCATGACAAAGTGCAGCTTGGGAGGTTGAGGCTGGACAGGAAGAGAAAGAGATGTGCCTTGAAGGGTAGTGCTGTGGTGCCAGAGGTCACGCAGAGGGAGCCTGGATCAGCGCAATGCTTTCTGTTTCAAGGCACAGGCAGGGAGGAAGAAGAGATATCAGAAAAGGCAGGGAGATGCCACGGTGGGTGCAAGGTGACGACCTAAGTTTGGTGTCCACAGCCTGCAGGTCTTTGTCCCCTTGGCTATGGCAGCTGGCTCTGCAACCAAGGCCTGAGAGCAGACATGTTAGTCTCATGGAACTGGGGCCTCCTTACTTCCTTGCACCCCCCCAGGGAGGCTGGGAGGTGTGGTACCTTCTCTCAGCATTGCCCACCCCACATCACGTTGCTCCAGGAAGAGCCCTGAGCTCTTTGGTGAGGGACAGGATCCCCCTTCGCAGGGCTGACCACTTGCCATGATAAAACAGATCAAGTTTTACTCAGCATCAGATCCCCCTGCACAGTGCCTTTGCCTACCTGTCATCACAGCCTCCAATTTTCTGCTCAAACAAATGCATGGGGAGGCTTGGTCTGTAATGGCCCTCAGAGGGGCCAATTAATGCTGCAAGATGCTTTGGCTTTTGCTTCTGACTTTAACTCCTTGAGAGCTTGTTCAATCTCCTCTCAGTATCTGAGGCTCATGGACTCAGCACCAGATACCCCATGGGGCTCGTTAAAGTGCAGAAAGCCCTAACAAGGCACATCTCTTCCTTAATTTTCTTCAGGGCTTCCAGACTTGTACAGATAATTAGAAAGGTCTCAGGAGTCTAATTAAAGTGGAAGATTTCAATCAGAACTCAATAAAAAAGCAAGTTTGGGTTTTTTTTTTCACTTTTAAAGTGTTTTAAAATTATTTTTAAATCTACAGAAGAAGAGATAGCAGCTTTCTCCAATTGATATTGATGCAGAAGGTCTCCTAAGGAGGTCTGGAGAGGTAGCAGCAGCCATCTCCTCGAGGTCCCCCACTGTATGGGCACCTTTCTTCCCCACCTCCCCGGCCCCACCATTTCTCTCAGGGGCCGCCTGGCACTTGCATTCTTTTCCTACATCAGACTTCCACACTGAAGTCTGCAGCTGAGTGTTACAGCTCCTTTGCACCAATTCCCACTGGATTTACCCTGAGACTTGCCTGTAAATTGACAGAGGATTCTTATTAATTTTGAACAAACAGAAGTGAAGGGTGGAAAAAAAAAATGAAAAGACCCAATGGACTCCTCAACTGTATGCCAAGTCCAAGCCTCCAATAAGGTCCACCTTCCTCAAGCACTGAACGACCATAAAACAAATATGTTTGGCAGACAGATAAGAAATGATAAATATACACACAATTAGTGAATTGGCTAAAGGGACAGTTTGGCAGATTCAATCAACTTTGCCTTATTCTTGGCCAAAGTTCCATCCCAGAGCCTTGTCAACAACTCATGTTTCTAGAGATCTCCCTGCCCATCCCGCTGTGGTCACATCTACCTGGCTGCCTGTGCCTCCTGATCCCATGCCCACCTCCAGCAAATGAAGTTGGGGTGTTGTGTGGGAACATTTTACAGTCAATGTTCAAAGCATTCCTGAGTTAGGACTGAGAAAGAAATGAACCTGTGTGGCATCAGGTGCTTGTTAACATCATCACACTTAGCAAAAGCCTTCCTCGAAGATGGTCTCTCCTGGAAGTCCCTCTGCAAGCATGCCGAAATTGAGATGCAAGACTAAACTCCTTACAGTTGCTGCACACTAACAAGCTCCCAGGGGAAAGTCACTGAGCGCGGAGGGCCATGGCAGGAATCAAGAGCCCTGGAGGTTTATTAGGGCCTGCTGAGGGCTGTGGGTGATGAAGCTGCTTCAGGAAATTGAAGCGTGCCTCCCTGGGGGCTGATTAGAGCAGAAAACCAGAGGCAGCAATCTCAGGATGACAAAGAAAGGAGACAGAGGCGTCCTATATCAGTTAGCCCCTTGGATGTGCCCTGTCAAGCCAAGGGGCCCCGTGCTCATCCCCAGCCCATCACAGTGATGATGCTTTTGGTCTTCAGCAGCTGAGGTTTCCCTCTGGTCTCAACAATGGCTGATACAGGCAGAGTGCCTACCCACCCTTGCCCCTCAGACGTGGCACTGTGCAGCTCACCTTAAGCCTTTGCCTGTACCCTAAGCCTAGTACCTAAGCTGGAGCTCTCATCTTTAGCCCTTCCCTCAACACGAATGCCAAAGCAGAAACACTCAGCACATGCCTGCAGCCTAAACCCAAACCCAACTCCCTAGCCCGGCCTCCAACTCAGAAAAATGTATTGGAGAGGCCAAGATCAGTGGGAGCCTGGGCTGCAGGGATCATACCCTGGTGGAATTCACTATCTGAAAAGATATATGCCAGGAGAAAATATAGTCAGGACCCTAAACCTTGGGAAAGAAACATTCAGTTGTTTAAGTAACTGGTAAATGGGACCCATGCGCCTCTCTTGAAGGTCAACAAGTCCAAGTGCAAGGCCCTGTACCTGGGTCAGGCAAAGCCCAGTATCAATACAGACTCGTTGATGACTGGATTGAGAGCAACCTGTGGAGAAGGACTTGGGCACACTGGTGCGTCAAAAATTGGACAAGAGCTGGCAATGTGCACTTGCAGCTCAGAAAGCCAATCATACCCTGGGCTGCATCAAAAGAAGCATGGCCAGCAGGTGGAGGGAGGGGATTCTCCCTCTCTACTCCAATCTCATACTACTTCATCTGAAACACTGTGTCTGGTTCTAGGGGCCCCAGCACAATAAAGACATGGACCTGTTGGAGCGGGTCAAGAGCAGCATCACAAAAAATGTTTTGAGGGCTGGAAGACCTCTCCGATGAAGAAAAGCTGCGAGCGTTAGAATTCACAGAATCACAGAATCACGAAGGTTGGAAAAGACCTGTAAGATCATCAACTCCAACCATCAACTAACACCACCATGCCCACTAAACCTTGTCCCACAATGCCACATCCACATGTTCCTTGAACATCCCCAGTGAGAGTGACTCCACCACCTCCCTGGGCAGCCTGGTCCAGTGTTTCACCACTCTCTCAGTAAAGATATTTTTCCTAATATCCAGCCTGAGCCTCCCCTGGCGCAAACTGAGGCCATTTCCTCTTGTCGTGTCATTAGCCGCTTGGGAGAAGAGACCAACACCCACCTCTCTGCAACCTCCTTTCAGGTAGTTGTAGAGAGTGATGAGGTCTCCCCTCAGCCTCCTCTTCTCCAGACTGAACAACCCCAGCTCCCTCAGCTGCTCCTCATCAGACCTGTGCTCCAGATCCCTCACCAGCTTCGTCGCCCTTCTCTGGACACACTCCAGCACCTCTATATCCTTCTCGTAGTGAGGGGCCCAAAACTGAACACAGCATTCAAGGTGCGGCCTCACCAGAGCCGAGTACAGGGGCACGATCACCTCCCTACTCCTCCTGGCCACACTGTTTCTGATACAGGCCAGGATGTCGGTGGCCTTCTTGGCCACCTGAGCACACTGCTGGCTCATCTTCAGCCGGGTGTCAATCAACAGCCACAGGTCCTTTTCTGCAGGGGAGCTTTCCAGCCACTCGTCCACAAGCCTCTGGAATTGCATGGCGTTGTGAACCAAGTGCCGGGCCCGGCACTTGGCCTTGTTGAACCTCATACAATTGGCCTCGGCCCATATATCCACCCTGTCCAGATTCCTCTGCAGAGCCTTCCTACCCTCCAGCAGATCAACACTCCCTCCCAACTTGGTGTCGTCTGCAAACTTGCTGAGGGAGCACTCAATCCCCTCATCCAGATTATGGATAAATATATTAAACAAGACCGGCCCCAAAACTGAGCCCTGGGGGACTCCGCTTGTGACCGGCCGCCAACTGGATTTCACTCCATTCACCACAACTCTCTGGCCTTGGCTGTCCAGCCAGTTTTTTACCCAGCGAAGAGTGCGCCTGTCTAAGCCACGAGTCACCAGCTTGTCCAGGAGAATACTCTGGGAGACAGTGTCAAAATCTTTACTAAAGTCCAGGAATTGTTCAGCCTAAAGACAAAAAGGCTCCAAGGAGGCCTTACTGCAGCCTTCCAATGTATGAAGGAGTCTAATGAGAGAGAGTGATATTTTAGCAGGGCCAGTAATGACAGGGGCAATGGTTTTAAACTGAAAGAGGGTAGATTTAGATTGGACATATGGAAGACATTTTTAACAATGAGGGTGGTGAGACACTGGAAAAGGATGCCCAGAGAAGTTGTGGATGCCCCATCACTGGCAGTACTCAAGGTCAGTTCGGACGGGACTTTGAGCAATCCAACCTAGTTGAAGATGTCCCTGAAAAGAAGGGTTTGGACTAGGTGATCTTTAAAGGTCCCTTCAAACCCAAACCATTCTGTGAGACTATGATTGCAGATGTGGCCACACCAGTGCTGAGTCGAGGGTGGCCACGATGCTCCTAACACTGCCCCGTGTGCAGCTGGCCTTATTCATGCTGAGCCTTTCCCAGTGGCTCATAGGGCATCCCTCATAACGCCCAGGCCCTTCTGGTCAGAGTCCAGGCCATCCAGTGCCACTTTGCCCCTTCACCCCTTCTCCTTGTAAAACTTGAGGAGGTTTCTGTTGGCCAAATCCCCAAGTGTCTCAAGGTCCCTGTGCACTGAAGCTCCAGCACATCAGCATTTAAGGTACATGTGCAGACACCTCATACTGAGTCGTGGTTCCTCCAGCACAACAACTTGAGCAGATGTAGGACAGTGCAGGTAAGAAAAAGGGGTTACTAGTGTAATGGAAGGGATGATGAATGGAAGTTCCACTGTAACAATCTCAGAAACACCATGGCAAGAACAAAGCATCAGAATGCAGGGACAATGAGGACACCTTATACAGGCACAGGGCCTGGGAGACCTCTGGGTAAGGTGCAACTTTATAATCAATGGAGATGAAGTAAAGACAGAGAATGGAGAAGGCAAAACTCACAAAAGGAGAGGTGGAAGTCGGTGGGGCCACGTAAGACCATGCCTGACAGCCAGGAGGTGTTGGCCACCGTGGCCAGGGCCCCACTGATCCATGGCCCAGCTGCCAGCTGCAGGCAGGATCTGGCCCTCCTCGGGGCTGCATAGAGCAGCATTCTGCAGCCAGGCACGTGGTTACGAGAGGACATCACAGCCAGGAGTGAGCACTCTGCTCCTGTGAGAGAAGCAAAGCAGGAGAATTGCAGGATGCAGCAGCAGATGGAAACGGCCCTGTCCCCTGTCAGGACAGTAGCCTAGGCAGGGTGGTGGAGCTACAGCAGGACAAGTGTCCCAGGAAGAGGTACCTGGGGGTGTGGAGATGCCCATCAACAACCACCAGCACAATAGTGGAGAGGTTTGCAGCCAGGGTCATGGTGTGGGTCATCAGGAAGAGCAGGAGGAGAGGAACCTGCAGCCCAAGGCGACTGCTGCATCCCAGGAGCATCCTGTTACATCCAATGTTTCATCCAATCCATGCAAAGGCATCCTGCACACTGTGGGTTGTTTCACAGTCACATGCAATAGTTGCATGGGAGCCTCACTATGGAGGCAGCCCAGGAAGCAGGAACCAGGTGGGGAGCTGGATCTACATTTTCTGATAGTGCTCACACAGCCCTGAGTAGTACAGCAGGGAGTGAGAGCTGGCCCTTACACCAACTACCACTGTGAAGTAGCGGACCTACTGTGGGTGTGTTTGGGGCCTGGATGGTGTCACCTGTTGTCCTGAGACCTGTGTGGACACTGGTTATGGCCTCATTGAAGAGGAGCCCAAGCACCCCTCAGCACTCTGTGGATATCCAGAGGAGTGTGGGTGACAGCAATGGGCAGCCCTGAAACATGTCTGCAAATCCTAGAGGTGTTTCTTTGCACAGAGCGGCAGGGCATGAGGTAGAGACGGTTGTGTGTAGAAGTGTGCCAGGGAACTCTGCCTCTGTGTAGGAGAGTGGCCTGATCGTGCAGTGGCAGGCAGAGCACCCAGCCCAGGGGTGCAGAAGTCAGGAGGAGGCTCAGACCAGAAGTGTCTACAGGAGAGCGTCCTGCCAGCACTCAATTTGGGAGATGCTTTAGCAGGGCTTCCTAAGGGCTGATACAAAGAAGACAGTTCCTGGTGGCACAAGGTCAGTGCAACTCTTCATGACTACCTTCCCTCTCCCCTACAGCCACTGTTACAGAGGCTGTTGGTCACCTGGGAGTGGCTGTCAGGGAGGCAAGAGGCGACTCTGGAAGGAACAGAAGTTGCCAGAGGCAAGAAAGGGTGATGAAGCTGTGGTTGAGTTGAGAGCAGGTGGAGCAAGAGCCAGCAATGGCTGTTGGCTAGAAGAAGCAAGTCCCCAGAGAAGATGGGTGGCATCTGGAACTTGAGCTGGTTGCCCAGCAGATGATCTATCCCCACCTGTGAGTGAGATGAGGGTGCTGATGCAGGGGGAAGCACCATGGGAAGAGGACTGTCAAATCCTGCCACTTCTCTTTTCCTCCAGGAATGGACCCAGCTAGATGAGAGGCTTGAGGTGGCCTCTTCTGACCTTCTGGAGCCAATATCTGAGACAGAGCCATAGGCACTTGGAACCATGGGTACGTGAGCTCTTCCAGAGAGGGTCGGTGTCAGGTGGCTGCAGTGAACAGCAGATGGTGGGGTTTAAATTCCCAAGAGAGGAGTGCAAGGCAAATGCCAGCATCAGAGCTTGGACTTTGACTTATCCACTCCAATAATTAGGAAAACAGATTTAGGAGCAATGAGAAGTGGCATTAGAACTGAAGTATGGGGAAGCTTATTGATAATTGGCTGTGCCACAGAGGGACTTATGTTAAGGCACCTAAACTGGGCCAAGGTACCTTGAGCCTGGCATTGTTCCTCTGAAGCTAAGAGAGAGGAATTTCATTCTTCAAGGCACTGGGAGTCTCATCCTTGCTGACATTGAAGAAGACTTTCCCTCTCCCCACGTACAGGCAGGCTCTTGGTCCACCTCTCTCCACAGGGCTCATGAAAGTAGGACCTCTTTTGCAGGCAGCGTTGGCAGCCCAGCCCCATCCTCTGGCACCATCCAGCACAGCACAAGTCCCCGCCCATGGACTTGTTCCTCATCTCCCATGTTCACCGTGGACGGTATCACCCTGTGCTTATATAAGTGGGCCCAGATCCCCTCTCACTTCAACCCATTTCTCCATTTCCCAGTGCATGCAGCAAGTGGAGAGTGGGGGCTGACACAGCCCGGTGCTCCCTCCATTTCCTCACAAGTCTTCCAGGAACGATGTACCCATGTCTTTGCGCTTCCAGCTGACGTATCACTTTGTGATGAGCTGGCAGACAGAGATGGTCCTCCCACATCTTGAGATGCATTCTGATCATGGCACTTTGTGTGCAAAGGATTCCTGTTAGGGGGAGGTGAAGAATGTGGAATATGTGATGGGAGTAGTTGCCCACATGAAGTGTACCCACCTGTCTCAGCGTTCTTCCGTAACTGTAAGGTGCAGCCATTCCTGGGAGGGGCCTCCCTGGTTCAATATCTGATCACACCTAGAGCCCTGCTCCAGATGTGCCCCAGCTGTGCTGCATTTGGCAGAGCTACATCCATCACCCGGGGTTCATCTTGGGGCTGCTGGGCTGTGGGGAAGCAAGTGCCCCTGGCAGCTCACAGGGTGAGCTCTGGGTGTGCAGGAGCGTGTCCAAGTGCCGATGGGAGCCCCTCCTCCTGCATGGGGCCAGACTGGGAGGATGAGGGGCCCATGAGCAGCCATGGCTCAGCAGATCCCACCACCCATCAGGCACGTGAACTGAAGAGGGGTTTAGCAGGTGGGTGGGACAAGAGAGTCTCCAGAGATCCTTCCCAAGCCCAGCTGTTGTCTGATTCTGCGATTCTGCGAGTGATCTGTTTTGATCCAGTGCACCTGAAGGAATTTTCTTTTCCTGGATAACATTCACACTCACTCTTGGCTCTAATTAAGATCTGACCCATATTTAGACTCCAAATGAACTTGCTTTTATTCTTCTTTCTGTCAAAAGCGAAGGTAATTTCTCCTTTCACGCTTGGGTTTAGTGACTCCTAGACACCTTGTTGGCCTTTTTCTGCCACAACATGCCTTGCCTGCAGAGACTGCTCCCCTGACTGAAGTAGGAGCTAGGGATCCTCACTACTGCCCACCTGATGCTGGTGGCAGCTGCAAAATGGTAACCTGATCAACCTGAGCAGGTATGGAGTGGAAAGCCAAGCCTGGCAAGGACTTAGAGCCTGCTTTGCCAAGTTGCACCCAGCTGCTCCTCCATGAGTTCCTAAGCTCTTGCAGCAGTGAGACCTATGGTTGGCAGGCCCTGTGAGTCTCGTGCTGACGGTGGGAAGCAGGAAGCCAGTCCACCTCCTCCAGCCCAGCAGCGTCTCCAGCAGAAGACCCAGGTCTGTCTTAGGCACTCACTCTACCCAGCACAGACATCCCTATGGCCATGGTCCTGCCTGTTGCATGCACCCAAACATTGGTGTCCCAGATGTTGGCAGCCCTGCTCCAGCTGCTGGAACACAGACCTGGGTGTGGGACTCCCCAGGTGGGTCAATGGCAGAGCCTTCCAGGATGACCTTGCCGACTGAGGATGGGGGTTTCTGCCTCTGGGCGTCATTTGCGAATTGTTCAAGACTCTCCATGGGATGTCTAGGAAAGAACAACAAGCAGGGAAAAACTGCATTTCCCAAAACCCTGTGGGGTGAGGAGGTGCTCTGCTCTTTGTACGGGTGGGGTGCCAGCCACTGCAGTGGGACTCATGGGGGACTTGGCTATCTGAATACCTGCTGAAAGGGGACCCATAGCGAGGTACACGCCACCCAGGACCTTTCTGGAGCTCCTTGATGAGATCTTTGTGACCAGGGTGACTGAGGAGGCAGTGAGATGAGGTGTCTTGTAGGACTTGCTACTTACGACCAAGGAAGAGCTGGTGAGGGCTGTAAAAGTCAGGGATGAGAAGGTCGAGCTGAGGCTCCTGAGAGAAGAGAAGGCAACAAAGAGCAGGATTTCAAGAGAGCAGGCTCTAGCATGCTGAGGGACCTGCTTGGAAGGATCCAATGGGATAGAGCCCTGCAGAGCAGAGGGGTAGAGAGACCTGACTGATGGTCAAAGATCTCCTCTTGAAGATCAAGAATGGTCCACCTGGATGTGCAGGAAGTCACACAAAGCTGGCAGGAGACTGGCATGGCTGAGAAAGGAGCTCTTGCCTCAAACCAAGCGTGAAGAGGAAGCACAGGGAAGGTGGAAGCTGTCTGCCCTCCAGCCTCAATGGTTCTGTGATTCTGTGCTGGAGGGAGACATTTGTGTGGGTGTGTGCTTGTCTGTGTGTGGGGGAACTGGGGGTATGAGGGGATCCTGGGGCCAGCTCCTGGTTAGACAGAGGGTCTAAGACCAGCTCCTGGAGAGATCCGTATTGTCTGAGTGTCTATATAGGTATACATTTCACCTAACATAGCCTAACCCACAAACAGCCCAATCTTCATTTACCTTTTCTCCCCAAGTCCCAGTTTCACTACCTTTGTACCCTCCTTTGGTGTTTCAGAGACAGTTGCCATGGTAATTCCTACATCGGTCAGCAATTAAACTCATATCTCCTTGTATTCTCTGTAGTGCCCTGCAACACCTCATGCTGTCATCTTGTGAGAGACATCCCCATCAGGGTGAGGCATCTGCACCCAAATAGGAAGAGCTGGCCAAATGGAGCTTGAGCCCAGGGGGACCTTGGGAAAATCTGGGATTTGACCAACAGAAATGCCTTGAAGTTTTGCAAGAAGGAGTGGCAGTCCTGCCCTGGGGGAAAGAATAACCCCATACATGAGTACCAGCTGGGACCTGATGTGCTGAGCAGAGACCCTGAGGAGAAGGGCCTGGGCACCATGAGGGACGCCCAGCGAGTCAGTGGCGCATGCTCACTATGACCAAGGCCAGCTGTAGAGGGGGCTGCATTAGGAGGAGCGTGGCCACCCAGACAACTTAAGTTACATCCCCGTCTACTCAGCACTGGTGTGTCCCAACACACCCAGGCGTGTCGCAGTGTGCAGCTCCCCATTTTGGAGAAGAGGTGTAGAACTGGAGAGTATGCAGAGGACGTCTGCCAAGATGGAGTTAAGGGCCTAGTGCACATGCGCTTTGTGGACAGGCTGAGGGACCCGGGTTTCTTTGGCCTGGTGGCAGGGAGGGTCCGGCTGCTCAGGGAATAGCCTCAAACTGGTACAAGAGGGCACCCAGGGGGAGTCTGAACCAGCCCATGGCCTTGTCTGTCAAGGAACAGCCAGGGAGGATGGGGAGATGTCAGGAAGGGTGGTGAGATATTGGGGTGAAATTGAAAAGAGGATTGGGTGTCAACAGTCTTCAAAGGAAGAGGCGCAGGGGTGGGGCACGGCAGGGCAGCCTGTGGTGTAGACGGCTGAGGACAGTAGCAAGGCTGAAAGCCCCCAACAGAGATGACCTCTTTGTCACCATGGCTATGGCTGTTGTCTCAGCAACCAAGGTCTACCAGAAGACACCTTAACCTTATTCAGGATGACCTCATTACCTCCTTGCCCCAACCAGGAGGGTCATGCCATAGTCTTGCACTTGGCATTGCACATCCCCACATCGCACTGCCATAGGAAAAGCCCAGAGCAATGTGTGAGGGACAGGATCTCCTTACACAGAGGCTTCTTTTCAGGGCTTGTCCGTTTGCCTTAATGTAACACATCATTATTTACTCATCATCAGAGTCACCTTTACTTCGCCTTTACCTACCTGTCATCACTCACTCCAGTTTGCTGCTTTAACAAGCCCCTGGGGAGGCTTTGTTGGTAACGATCCTCCGTGGGACCCATTAACACTCCAAGAAACTCTGGAGTTTACATCTGACTTTGACTTCTTGAGAGGTTTCTTCATCTTCTTCTCAGTGTCTGAGGTTCGTGGACTCAGCCCCAAACCCACCAGAGGGGTCATTAAAATGTCTTGGGCTGGTCCTCTGCTGCTGCGCTGGGCCAGGCTCCTGGGATGGAGGGAGCTCATAGCAAGCAGGCAGCGCTGCAGAGAGACAGCTCTGCCCAGGAGCAGCTCCTCTGCAAAGCACGGCAGGGCTGAGGGCACTGCCTGCAGCCACCGAGAAGAGACGAGCAAGGCAGAGCAACGTTAAAGGCAACTGGGAGTGGGAGGACTCTGAGAGCTCACTGGGGGAGAAATCTTCACAGCCCTTGACACGGTAAGTCTCTGGCTGCAAGGCAATGCAGCTGCAGTTCCTGCAGGGATCTCGTAAAGCTGTCATAGGCCAAAGCCATTGGGATGTTGCTCCGGTGTAGAGGAGGAGGACATGCTCCAGATCAGGGATTCTCTGCTGTGCCATCAGAGGGACAGGGCATGATGGCTGCCTTCTCCTGGGGAGGGCTGCAGGGGTGTGAAGGTGGGTGTGCATCCAGGGGTGCCCAGGGCTGTCCTTCCAAGCAGGGTCCCTGCACCCCAGGCCACTGTGTGCTGGAGCAGGGACTCTTCCACCTGCCAGGGTCAGCACTCAGCCTGCCCGGGGAGCTCCCCACAGTGCTGTGGGGAGAAGCTGTGGGTGGAAGGAGTGACCCCTGGCAGGGCAGGGCAGGGCCCTTCTGCTGTTGAGAGGGTGTTGCGTGGGTCAGGTTTGCTCACAGCTCCACATCACTTCAACCCATTTCCCAGGGCACTTTTCCAGAGGCACCTCAAGGCAGGGGCAACCTGGGAGTAAAGGTGCTTTCCAGGGTCTTTGCTTTCAGTTTCCTGCTGTGCTGGTGGTAAAAATGGAGATGGAGCTGTAAGGTTTGCCCCAGAGTAGGAGACTTGTACAGCATTACAGTGCTTCATCTACAGCTCTTCAAAGAACCTTGTCAAGCCCCTTCACCCACCTCAGCCTGCAGAACGCCCAAACATCACCTTTGTGTCCTCTTCAGTATAGATCTGATCTGCACCGTAGGACCTGCCAACACGGAGACGCCCTGGGCAGTGCCCTGCTGCCAGGAGGTGTCTGCAGGGCAGAGCTGAGCACACAGCGGGTGGGATGGGGTCTGTGAGCGCTGGCAGGGAGGAGAGGTGGGGACAGCTTCCAGCAGGGACAGCTGCTGCAGGCAGATGCCTTCCCCAGAGCAATCCCTTGGTCTCCTCTCCTGCCCAGTAGAGCCTCTGCCATCAAGGGAGTGGGATCTCAGGCTGAGTCGCCTGCTTAGCAGCCTGACCCTTCAGGAGGAGAAACTTGCAAGTGCTCTCTTGGTGTCACTGAGGTGAATAAGGTGTCACCCCTTTCCCAGGTCTCCCCTGCTGTGGAGCAGGGATAACTCCTTGGGAGCCCACAGGCAGAGCTCCGCTCCTCACAACACACTTGGCCAGCATAAACCAGAGCTCCAGGCAGGGAGAGGCAAGAAGTTTCTGAAAAAAAGGAGAGAGGCACTGTGTGTTTTCAGGGGTTCGGTTTTGAAGGGCACAAATGGGAAGAGATTTGCTCAGAGCTGTCCTAAATTGTGAGTGTGCTTTCCTCCTTTGGCAGTAAACAAAGGGATCAGATGTCCAACAGCAGCTCCATGACCAAGTTCCTCCTCCTGGCATTCGCAGACACAAGGGAGCTGCAGCTCTTGCACTTCTGGCTCTTCCTGGGCATCTACCTGGCTGCCCTCCTGGGCAATGGCCTCATCATCACCACCGTAGCCTGTGACCACCACCTCCACACCCCCATGTACTTCTTCCTCCTCAACCTCTCACTCCTCGACATGGGCTGCATCTCCACCACTCTCCCTAAAGCCATGGCCAATTCCCTGTGGGACAGGAGGGACATTTCCTTCTCAGGATGTGCTGCCCAGGTCTTTCTGTTTGTCTTCTTGATGTCAGCAGAATTGTATCTCCTCAGCTTCATGGCCTACGACCGCTATGTTGCCATCTGCAAACCCCTGCACTACGAGACCCTCCTGGGCAGCAGAGCTTGTGTCCACATGGCAGCAGCTGCCTGGGGCAGTGGGTTTCTCTGTGCTCTGCTGCACACGGCCAATACCTTTTCATTACCACTCTGCCAAGGAAATGCCCTGGACCAGTTCTTCTGTGAAATCCCCCAAATCCTCAGGCTCTCCTGCTCAGACTCAGACTACCTCAGGGCAGTTGGGCTTCTCATGGTCAGTGTCTCTTTTAGTTTTGCATGTTTTGTTTTCATTGTGCTTTCCTATGTGCAGATCTTCAGGGTTGTGCTGAGGATCCCCTCTGAGCAGGGACAGCACAAAGCCTTTTCCACCTGCCTCCCTCACCTGGTCGTGGTCTCTCTGTTTATCAGCTCTGGCATGGTTGCCTACGTGAAGCCTCCCTCCATCTCCTTTTCATTCCTGAATCTAGTGGTCTCATTTCTGTACTCGGTGGTGCCTCCAGCAGTGAACCCCCTCATCTACAGCATGAGGAACCAGGAGCTCAAGGATGCCCTGAGGAAACTATTGCAATATACTATATTTCGGCATCAGTGTCGTAGCTGTCTTTCTCCTATGACTCCTACCATAGTCACAGAAAATAGCTGCATGATCTCTTGTTCATAAGCTTTTTCCTTCCTTCCTTCCTTCCTTCCTTCCTTCCTTCTTTCCTTCCTTCCTTCTTTCCTTTCCTCCTTTTTTTTCTTTGCTTCTTTCCTTCTTTGTTAGACCTGTGGTAATATTATTCCTGATCTCATTTCTTACGCATTTTAGTGTTCTTTTTATGCCTAAAGACCTGATACACATGAGAAGCCAGACTCCCTCTGTAATTTATAAAAAAAGAAAGGCAGCAGCTGAAAATCAAGTTTCTCAGCTCCCTTTTCTGATAAATTTTCTGGAGCTGAGGGCGAAGCTCCTCTGACTCTGCAGTCCCAGAATGGGCTTTAGCAAGATGAAGGGCAAGGGATGTAACACTGGAGCGTGATTCATGATACCCTGTTGTACTGGCTTTGGATGGGATGGAGTTAAATTTCTTATGGAGCTATGTTTTGGATTTGTGATGAAAGCCACGTTGATAACACACCGATGCTTTAGTTACTGCTGAGCAGGGCTTACAAAGCATCACGGCCTTTTCTGCTTCTCAGGCTGCCCCGACAGTGAATAGGAACTGCGTGTACCCCAACCGGCCAAAGGGTTAGTCCATACCAGCTGGGGGAAGGAGAAGGAAGTGGGGGTTACTTGGATTTATAGCGTTTGTCTTCCCTGGAGCCCTGCTTTCCTGGAGATGGCTGAACACCTGCCTGTCAATGGGAAGTAGTGAATGAATTCCTTATTTTGCTTTGGTGATACACACGGCTTTTGCTTTTTCTATATTAAACTGTCTTTATCTCAGCCCTCTGTTGTTGTCAATTGCATCCTTCTGCTTCTCTGCCCCATCCCACCCAGCGGGGGAGTGAGCGGGCGCCTGTGTGTTTCTTAGCTGCCTACTCGGCTTAAAGAAGACCTGTTTGAAACACCACATGCCAGATCTAGTGGAGCACCCAAATGCAGAGGCATTGGAAATGCCCCATGGCCCTATCAAGCACCTTTCTTGGCCATAGGTCCATCAGGAAGCGCAAGACGGAAAGGGGCTCATCAGCAGCTATTGCTGTCCGTCTGAGTCTGCTTCCCACCCTGAGCAGCATGGCCAGTGCAGGTCACCCCATAGCCCTGGCTGGGGAGGGGCTGGGCTGGAAATTGCCCAACACCAGTGAACAGCTCAGCTGTGTGAGTGTGCAGGCTTGGGGCACTCAGCAGTGTCCTTGCATGGCCAAGCCTCCTGGGAGAGACTTGAAGGACCATCAGAGCAGGACCTGGTCTCTGCCATGGTCCCTGGACACCCTGAGGAAGCTGCCCGAGGGCAATTGTCACAGACCAGCCCCTTGCAGCTGCCAGTGCCACCACTGGCAATGCACTCCAGCTCAGGGAGGTGGTTTGTCCCTCCAGAGAGGGACACCAAAAGACTGGTTCAAAAGTTTATTCTTGCATTACAGACTCATGCTTGCACATCTCATGCGTGCGATGAGATGAACTTGAGTGAACAAAAGTGCTATCAGCTGTTCCCAGGGGTGCCCTGAAGACGTGTGGGGCAGATGGTTTCCCAAGGCCCCTGCAGTTTGCAAGAAACATCCCCCAGGTAACCACCACAGGAATGTGCTGCTTTGCATCTAGGACCCCGTGTCCATTCCTTGTGCCGTGGGGTACCTGAGACGAGTGCAGAGCAGGATGATTCACCGCAGGGCTGAGGTGCCTCCCACCCTCTGGGAATGGCAGCAGGAAGCCAGAGAGATACTACAATTGCTGCAGTGTACTGCCTTTGCATGTGCAGGGGAAGGACTCCTGTCTCTGATCACCCCTGGGTGCATGAGGAGTGCACGAGGCCAGCTCAGATGTGCACACCTCACAGAGCCCTGACATTTCTCTCTGTGACTCCAGAAGCAAACCCCACCATCCCAGTCAGATTTATCTCACCGGCCTTGGACAGGTTGCTATCTGCTGTGTGAAGAACCTGATCTAGGTCCCGGTCAGCTAGGTCTTTTTGGGTGGTCCTATGTAACACCTAGAAAAATATTCATCTCAACTGCAAAACAAATTAATGATTTTGATTTTGATAAAAATCAAATATGAAAGTATTTGATAAAAAAAGATTCATCAACATGTGATTCCAGGCCATTTTATCCTCCATGCTGAACTAGCTGAACAAAAAGACACTTCCATTGCAGAAAATCATCTCCTTGCGAAATATCTCCTCTGGAAAGGCTTTTCTGTGCTGTTGGCTATAACATGGTGTAAGGCTACCCTGATCAGACTCAGTCATCCATTTTTCAGACAGTGGGAACCAATGATTCTTTATAAATATAGCGGTAAGCAGCAGAGTGACATGACACAGTCCTTTTTTACCTTCCCGTGCATACTTCTCAAATGTGAGATTTCACTCCAGGCTCTTTCTCAAAGTGAACCCAAGTGCAGGAAGCATGAACAAACAGACTTGCTCTTTCTGCAAATGAAAAATATTGGCTGTGTGTGACATATCCTTGTATTCCTAATATTTGAATTATCTAGCACTTCAACAGTAGAAATAACCCCTTCCAGGGAAGAGTTATCTCCAAGGACATGATTTTCTCCAATGGAAGTGTCCATTTGTTTCAGAAAAGTCCTAAGGAGCGACGAGTCTAAGAAATTTGCTGCAACATTTTGCTAATCACAGAGTCGTTCTGTCTTCTTTGCTCTTTGAACTTATCTGTTTCATCATGCTAGCCCCATGCCGGAGCTCATGTTCATATCTAGCTCTCTCAGCCACTAAGCAGATGTTCATGTTGAGGTTTGAAGTATGAGAAAGAACATACTTGACAGAAGACGAAACAGCCCCGAGAGGCTGGATTGTGACTGAACCCCATGAGAGTAGCTAAGGAAGGATTACACTGAGCTCAGGAGAGCGGCTTGTGAAAGTAGGTGATGGCTGATATTCACTGGGTCACCAAGGAAATGTGATTCTGGGATCACTGGGTCCTGAATTTCTGAAGCTTTAATGCACATACCAGAGCAGTCCACATAACTGGACTAATACTGACAAAGCCGGGGAGAGTGAGACCTACCACAAAGGCTACCTTCCATCATGCTCGCATGTCCCAGAGAAGAATAACTCCCTTTGGATTAATAAGTCACTTGTTTCTTTCTTCACTCTGCTGCTAGGCTTTAGAGGTGTTATTTCCCAATCTCTGAGAAACTAGCAGTCAAAAGAAGACCAGAAAAGTGCTTTGGGAGTGGAACAGCTAATGCATCATCTCTCTTATGTCGATAGTCTAGGACTCAATTCTCTTTTCATGAAGGTTCAAGTCTAAAAAGCTCAGGCAAGTTGTGACGTAGAAATTTGTCGTTCTTAATGGAGTGCTCTTAAAGTGACATTAAACATGGTGCTCAGCTGGAAGCGTTAGCCATCAGCACTAAGGCTGGGTGATTTGATTTTCACATGCAGACAGAAGCCAAAAACCCCATATAAATGAACAAAAGTGAGAAGGGATGTATTTTCCTGCTTCTTCCTAAAAGACGTTTTTTTCCTCTGCCTCTTGCAAGAGAATCCAGAGATCATCCTCCAAGGAAGGAACATAGCTGAAATCCCCCAGTTCCACAGGGAAGAGATGCCCGATGTACTCGGTGCTTTTGTTTCCCTTTCCCCCAGGAAATGAGAGGTGTTGGTGAGTAGTTCTTCTCTGCTTTCTTCAACATTTTTTGTAGTGTTTCAGTGCCTGGAAACACAGCAGAAGCCCTCATACTTCATGTGCATGCTTCTAAAAAAGTCAGATGGGAATTATTCAATCCATCCATCTTAGAAGCACAGTTTGAACAGGGTGAGTTGTCCTAGGGAGTTGCCTAGCGCTCTGCTCTCACTAGAGAATCAAAACAAAATGCCTGACAAGGGGATACCAGGATGCTGCTTTGGCCACCCCACTTTGGCTCTGTATCCAAATTTGTTGGTTTGCTGGGTGTTTGTCATGATATTACCATGGGAATCCCAGCCTGATGTGGTGTTAATTTTGTAGTTTTACACGTGTTGGTATGTCCAGATCAATTAGGGTTAGGTTAGAGTTAGGGTTAGGGCTGGGGTTAGGTTAGGCTTAGGGTTGGCGTCAGGTTTTTCATTAGGGTTTATTGGCCCTGTGGTAGAAGATATTCATCGTCTCACTGGTCATGCCACTCGAGTGAACCTTGTTCTTGCCTGCGGATTAGGTCTCTGAGCCTCTGCTCGATCCTGTCCTTGCCCCACAAAGGACAAGGGGGAGGGCTGTGGTTAGGGTTCAGTGACACTGAGGCACTGAAGGTCAATCTGAGTCCAGTCCTGGGTTATTGTCATTCACAGATCAATACCATGCACGTGGTCAGTTCGTGTAACACCCTCATCTACAAGATTTGGGGTAACCGGGCCTTCATTTCTTCCATCAGAGGTTGGCACTACCTGGGTCCACGAACAAATCGTTGTACCTGGGCCACGGATTGAGGCCAAGGCCTGTTGGTTAAGCTAGCCCAGTGCTCTAAAGTTCCTGAGAGGTTCAGCACCCCATGCCTTATGTAGCAAATAATGCATCAGTTTTCTACAATATCCTCATACGAGGATGTCCTCATCCTGATGGACCAGCTGATGAAGTATAGACTAGACAAGTGCACGGTGAGGTGGACTGAGACGGTCTGAACTGTTGGGATCACCGGGTTGTGATTAGTGGCATGAAGTTCAGCTGGATGCCAGTCACTAGCAGCCTACCCCAAGGGTCAACAGTGAGCCCAGTCCTGTTCAACACCTCTGTTAGTGATCTGGATGATGGGGCAGAGAGTACCCTCAGCGAGTTTGCTGATGAAACAGAACTGGGAGGAGTGACCAATATGCCACATGGCTGTTCTGCTCTTTGGAAGGACCTGGACAGTCTGGAGAAGTGGGATACGAGGAACCTCAGGAAGTTCAACAAAGGGAATTACAAAGTCCTGCTCCTGCCCCATGCACCGGTATATGTTTGGGGCTGAGTGGCTGTGGAGAAGAACCTGGGACACCGAGGTGAACATGAGCTGACAATGTGCTGCTGTGGCAAAGAATGCTAATGGTGTCCTGGGCTCCATTAGGAGGAGCGTGGCCAGCAGGTGGAGGGAGGTGATCCTTCCCCTCTGCTCAGCACTGGTGGGGCCACACCTGGAGCGCTGTGTCCAGCTCTGGTCTCCCTTGTACAAGAGAGATGTGGCCTGCTGCAGAGAGTCCAGCAAAGGGCCACGAAGATGATGAAGGGACTGGAGCATATCTCAATATGAGAAGGTCCTGAGAGAGCTGGGAGCGTTCAGCCTGGAGAAGAGAAGGCTCAGAGGGATGAAATTTAGTCTGAACATAAGAGAACACTTCTCTTTTGTTTAACAGTGAGGGTGGTTAACACTGGAACAGGTTGTTGAGGGAAGTTGTGGATTCTCCATCCTTGCAAATATTCCAAACCTGACTGGAATCCATCCTGGGCAGCCTGCTCTAGCTGCCCCATTTCATCAGGGGATTGGACAAGACAATCTACAGAGGTTCCTTTCCAACCTCAACTATCCTGTGATACTGTGAATATTCAATTCTTCATTCATTAAGGGTCTTCTCAGTGCTTCAGAGGATTGCTCTGGAAAGAAAAACACAAAAAACAACCAACCATCCAACAAAAACCCCAAATCCAACAACGCACAAAACCATAAAAAAAACGCAAATGCTCCTAATCCACCCAATAATCCTACAAAAGCATTAGGTCATGGTATTTTTATTTCTTTTCTTTAGAATTTGAGTTTTTGAGCACCTCTCTAAGCATTTCCCACTCCTTTTGCTTTTGCAATAGTGTTAGTACTTGAAGACACAGTGTCTTGGTGGCGCAGTATCTTTATCTATTTATGCTTTTTTTCTCTGCTTGGTGACTGCTTTCAGAGCTCCTGTCTGGTTTTCAGCTTTTGCGGATTTGCCTATGCAGCACGACATCCTGCACTATTGATCTTTGTGTTCACAGCTCAGAGTTCTTTCAGTTGGACATTCTCTTTTTCTTACATCTTTAGCACTTTCTCCTTTTTCTGCATTTACTTCCTGAGAATCCCCCATATCATCTGCCTCAGGTACAGCATGCACTTCCAAGACCAAGCATTATGTTGATGGAGGTGTTAGTTTCCAGCAGAAGAAAGGAGCTTTTTATTTCCCAATCCAATCCTGCATTTAAAATGTACAAGCACAGTATTCCCTCACAAAGTCTTTCAGAAGAAACCCGTAACACAAGGGTCCTGTTGTGATTTTTCCAGGCATGAATTCCTGCTGGCCAGGAGGATTCTTAATGTTTTCTCACCCACTTAATCATCCCCAGGAGTCTGCAAGAAGCATTTTTCAAGGCCTCTTTCACCTGCTCGTTCCTTAGGCTGAGTACGAAAGGATTTAAAAGAGGTGTGACAATGCTGGAAAGAACAGAGAGTATTCCGTTGAGGTGCCTGGCGTCCCTCTGGTACAGCCTGGTATAGATAAAGATGCAGATGCCAAAACCCACGGAAGCCACAGTGAAATGAGAAGCACAAGTGGCAAATGCTTTCTGTCTGCCCTGGGCTGATGGGATCCGGACCATGGTTGAAATGATCCAAGAATACAACCTTGCACTCAGTGCCAAGGAGCCCAGGAGCAGGACAAAGGACACCACAAAACTGTTCAGCTCAACAAGCCAGGTGTTGGTGCAAGCGAGGTGCAGGAGAGGTGCGTTGTCGCAGAAGTAGTGGTCAATGACATTGGGACCACAGTAGAGCAGCCTGGCTTTGAGGACCACTGACGGCAGGACCATGACCGAGCCACCCACCCACGTGCCCAGGACAAGTTGGCTACACACCCTTCCCATCATGATGGTGGGATACCTCAAGGGTTTGCTTATTGGCATGTATCGGTCACAGGACATGATGGCAAAGAGAATGAGCTCTGTTGCAGCCAGGGAGAAGTGAAAGTAGAGATGGCTGAAGCAGCCTGCAAAGGAGATGATTTTCTTCCCTGACAAGGCACTTGCCAGCATTTTTGGCACCACAAAGGAAGCCATGGAGATCTCAATGATGGAGAAGTTACCGGGGAAGTAATGCATGGGAGATTGGAGATTGCAGTCTGTATGGACAAGCACAATGATAAGAGCATTTGCCAGGGCAGTCACCACATAAATAAGCAGGAACACCACAAAGATGATCTCTACCTCACAGCTGTAAGGAAATCCCACTGGGATGAACTCTGTCACAGATGTGATATTCCCCCTCTCCAAGCATTTTCTGTCACTGGGAGAGTAACAGCAACACAATCTCCTTGAAAATTCAATTCATTGACTTCAAAGGAAGATCTTTCCTCACTAGACACATCTCCACTCCTCCCCACTCAGCAGTCACCAACTCTTGTTACAGCTCTTCACTTAAGAAAGAAGAGTGAACAGGCAGGTCTTGGCTGCCCGGCTGCTTCAGTCTCTCTGCTGCCGTCAATCAAACTTTCCAACAAATCACAATGTAAGTTTCATTATTTTCATCCTACGTTTCCTACATCTGTATTTCTGAGTCACACATGCTCAAAGGGGCAAAACATTGCATTTGCAAGGGAAATATTTTTGCTCACACATCACTTTGTTCATGCTTACGTTCAGCAGTGAGGACACCCCAGGTATGTATTCTTGGTGCCTTGCTGAAGGCAGTTGTTCCTGAGTTCCTGCTGATAGTTCAGTGCTGGTGACCAAGAGGCAAACTGTGGAGAGACAGACTGAGAGAGAGAGAGAGAGAGAGGATCCCACGCTCCCAGTTTATATCATAACATCAGAAGAACTCACTCTCTCATTGAGTTACTCATTGCACAGCTCCCAGCACAGCGAATGCAACGTGAGCCACAGGGCTCGGACTATCAGAATAAAAAGGGCTTTATGCTCTTGCTGCTGCTATAACCTTGGCTGTCTTGCAGGATCTGACAAGCTGAGCTCCATGCCACGAGAACTGGCCGCTGTTCCCCATGGTCTGCGGAAGCCCTGACTGCTGATTGCCATGGGAATTAGCTAAGTCTTTGCAAAAAAGCCTACAAAATTAGTAAGTTTGAAACCTCCCAGGGAAGGAGATCCGGAAAGCAATAGTCAGCTGATGGCCGGAAACATTCTTTGTTACTATTATTGGGATTTTAATTTCTCCTTTAGTGAAGAGAGTAGATTTCACAGTGGGACAATGATACTTGACAGACCCTCTGAGAAATGCCATAGGGTATGATAGAATAGCTGGCTCCCTCACAGCAACTTGCGGCCTCAAAGCCTGGAGATTTCTGATGCAGGGGATTCTGGCAAAGAAGTTTTATGTAAAATTTATAAAAGTAGAACACTTCCCATGTGGAACTGATTTTCTTCTGCCTCCACCAAGGCTTGATGGCCTCATGAAGCACCAGACAACAAAAGCCTTTTCCGATGAATCAGATCAGGGATGAGCCTTCAAGGCTCCTATCCCTCAGAGAGCCCAACATGCAGATGGGCTCGCAAACAAGGGGTCAGCCGGACCATTGAGGCCATCTCACAGGTCACCCATGAAGTTGAAACGTGCTGCAATCAAGTGAGCCACGTGAGTGAAGTCTCCCCAGAATAGCAGGCAGTGGTTGGGTTTTCGATATGGCAAGGCCTGGCAAATTGACTGTATTGGGCCACTGCCAATGCAAGCACTACGGACTCACCCTGGTGGGAGCGACTACTGGTTGCCTAGAAACATACCCTATAGACCATGCCAGCACCCGAAGCACCATCTTGGACCTTATAAGGCAAGCTCTGTGGCGAAATGGTAAGCTAGCAAGAATTGAGTGAATGGGACTCATTTCCAGAATAACCTCATAGACTCCTGGGCCAAGAGACACAACATTCGCTGGGTGCATCACATCTCCTATCAGCCACAAGCCTCCAGAAGGATGGAGTGATACAATGGACGGTTAAAGACTATGGTGAGGGTGTTGGGCACTGGGGCAGGGAAGCACTGAGATACAAATTTCGCAGAAGCCACTTGACTGGTTAACACCAGAGGCTCTGCTAGCCCTCCTGGTGGTGCCCAAACCAAGCCCCCCATACCGTGGGAAGAGATAAGGTCCCCATAGTACACATGGGGAAGTGGCTGGGGAAGGCAGTGTGGGTTGCTCCTCCCTTGGGAAAAGGCAAGGCCGTTCATGGGACTGTCTTCGCTCAAGGAGTTAGATGCAGTTGGTGGGTAATGCAAAAGGATGGGGAAATCTGGTGTGTGCCTCAAAGAGATTTAATCCTTGGGGGAAAATAATCCGTGCTGTGAGCTGTATGTTCGAGGAAGTAATGTAGCAGGAACCACCTGAACCGATGAAGAGTGAGCTTTGATGGGAACTGGGCTAGTGCAACGACAACCCAAACCCAGCTGGTGTTGGCACTCAACAATCCAACATGCAGCTTATCCTGTCCTGAGTGACCACCTTGATAGAGGGGGCCCAGGTCATTGCCTGTTCTTATGGACATTTTTGGGAGTGGCAGAGGCCCATGGAATGGGGAAATGACATTTATCTCTCTGACAAGGAACTGATAGTGGTTAATGAGGATGTATAAATCCTTATGTTGGATGTAAAGATGGTTTACATATGCAGTATAAGTTTTAAGTGTTGGTGAGGGGGATTTCAGGAATGAGAAATAGATACAATGGGATGGTCAGGAGATATGAAAACATATCAAGTTACGTGGGACCTGAGCATGATGCAAACGGTATGGAATAAGAGGTATAGATTGTACTGGCTCTGGCTGGGAAGGAGTAAACTTTCCTCACAGCAGCCCATGCAGTGCTGTGCTTTGCACTGGTTGCTAGAACAATGTAGATAATGAGCCAGTGTTTTGTTTATCACTGGGCAGTACTCGCACAGCATGAAGGCTGGCTCGCCTACTCTACCCCTCACCCTCCAAAGGCCAGTAGGCTGGGGGTAGGCAAGAGGTTGGGAGGGGGCACAGCCAAGAGAGCAAACCCAAACTGATCAAAGGGATATTCCATGTCTTATGATGTCATGATCAGTAATAAAAGATGAGAGAAAGGGGTTGGGCAGGGGCATTCATAAATATGGCATTTTTCTTCCAAACCAATCGCTAGGAGTGCTGAGGCCATGCTTCCCAGGAATTGGCTGGACACATGCCTGACAATGGGAAGGAGAGAATGAATCTTGTTTTCCTTTGCTTCTGCCAGAGGCCTTTGGTTTTCTCATTAAACTATCTTTGTCTCTAGCCACAAGCTTGTCCATCTTATTTTCTCCCCCTGTCTTGCTGCGGAGGGGGAGTGAGAGAGTGACTGCATGGAGGCTTAGCTGCCAGCCAGGTCTGCCCATCACTCCGTGGTATATTTCCATACATACCTGGAGATCTTAGTCTAGCTTTCCTACTACTGCAATAGTGTATGCTGGTGTTTGTGGTCTTTCCCTGTGCTTGAGTGGTATGTGATGGCGGACGGGACATCACCAACCTCCAACAGCTGTTATTTGGATTACTTTATATGGAGAAAACTCCCCAGAGTAGTGGCTTGGAAAATCACACAGCTGGATCTGGATTTCTTCTGGGATTTTCTGTCCACACCAACCTGCAGAGCTTGCGCTTCACAATTTTCCTTTTCACCTACCTCGTGGTCCTCATAGGGAATGGCCTCGTCATGCTCAGGCCTCCACAGCACCATTGACTTCTTCCTGAGGAATTTGTCCTTCCTGGAGATCGGTTCTACATCAATCACTCTGCCAAAAATGCTGGTGGGCTTCCTGAGAGAAGACAGCAGGACCTCCTTCGATGGATGTACTGCCCAGCTGTATCTCCTGGTTCCCTGGAGGCACCAAAAGCCTTCCCCTGGCTGCCGTGGCCTGCGACCCTTACGTAGCCATCTGTGACCCCCTGCACTATAACCTCATCATGAACGGGGGGGTTCTGCGTCACACTGGTAGTGGGGTCACAGCTGGCTGTCATACCAGTACAAGTAGGGCAGACCTATCAGGCATTCACTTTGCCCTTCTGGGCATCCCTTGACCTTCATCACTGCTTGTGTGACACCTCCTCTGCTAGAACTAGTCTCTGCAGACACTTTCTGGAAGCAAGTGGCACTACACACCATCGTCGTGGTATTCGCAGTCCTTCCCTTTGCCTTTCTAGTTATTCCTTACAGTACAATTATCAGGGCTATTCTGGAAATGCCTTCAGTTCTGAGCAGACATAGAGCCTTTTCTACTTGCGCCTCACACCTCGGGGTAGTGACTCTCTTCTTTGGCTTAGTCATGGCTGCGTGGTTTAAACACTAGTCAAGGCACTCTGCAGGCACTGGCAAATAATAGATTCATAGAATCACAGAATGGTTTGAGTTGGAAGGGAAGATCATCGAGTCCACCCGCCCTGTCCCAGGTAGGGACATCTTTCACTAGGTCAGGTTGCTCAATGTCCCATCCAGCCTGACTTTCAACACTTCCAGGGATGGGACATCTACAACTTCTCTGGGCAACATGTTCCAGTGTCTTGCAAACCTCATTGTACAACATTTCTTCCCTACGTCCGATTTAAACCTACTCTCTTTCAGATTAAAACCATTGCCCCTTGTCCTGACACTACAGACCTTGGTAAAAAGTCTCTCTCCATCTTTCTCATAAGTCCTCTTCATATATATATACATATATATATATATAGGGTTGACTGGACACCTCCAAAGGCCCATTCCTATTTGAATGCTTTCCTGAATGTAGGACAACTTTTGTTCTAAACTGACTTGCTGGTCATTTGGAGAAAGAAGGTCAAGACCGAGTCACTCAGCTTTTCTCAGTGTCTCCCTTAGAATGAGATGAATCATCTTCCAGCTTCTCCCTGTGTCTCTGATGGTGGCAAAGTGGGCCTGGACCATGATCTGAGGTGTTTTATGTCTTGCATGATGTGACAGCAGTTCCACTCTCTGGAGGATCACCTTCACTTTCCAAAATTGCAGCACACTGGAGAGGATCCGGAACAACTTCCAGATGACTGGATGCATCGAAGAAGTCCATAGGCATCCTACAGGTGATGTACCCTCAAACACTTTAGGATGTCTTTAATTGACTGCTGCTTGTTCATTGTGGTTTAAGCTTTGATAGAGAGTTATCACCGGCCTGGCTTCAGTTCTGTCTCTAATTCCTTTTCAGTCTTGGAGCTTGGCTGTATGACACAGCCTTTGAGGGAGGAAACACAGCAACATAGGCAGACCACAATGAAGAGGACTTACCGGGTCATCCAGACAGATGGATGTTATGGTCCTTATCATGTGTGGTCAGTGCTAGTAAATGCCTCATGTAATGAGGACCTGGTCACGGACAGGCGGGAGGCAAATAGTTTGCTCTGTTTCACACATGCCCCATGTATGCATTTTGATCTGAGCAAACGCCCAGCACTTCCATAAACATAAAGAATTGCCATTTCTAGGGCGTGAATCACCCTGTTTTCAGAGAAACAAGTAAAAACCCAAATGGAAAACCTTTCTTTCACAGACGGGGCCAAGATATTTGGGTGTAAGACTCAGCAGGTGGATCAATGGGAGAGCCTCCCAGGTTGACCTTGCACAGTGAGGGTGGGGGTTTCTGCCTCTGGGTGTCTGAGACTCATGATGGGCTGCAAGAAAGAGCATTTGGGGATTGTGCAAGACTTCCTGGGGAATGTCTAGGAAAGGACCAAAGGCAGCAAGAGAGAGGGATCATGATGGTTTGGGGAGGAACAAGCGTGGGAAAACTGAGGGAAAAGGGGATAAAAGGAGATGGTCACGTGTAAACAGGTGGCCGGTCAGTACACTTGTCTGGCCATGCCCTGCAACTAGTCAGCCCAGTCTGTCTCATGTTCTTATTCAACTCCAATTTCCCACAAGTTTCTGGGGTGTGGATAATCTCTGGGTTTGTGTATGGATGGAGGTCCAATTGCCAGCCACTGGAGTGGGAACCATAAGTCATATGGGCTCATGTTCATATGGGAGCCCAGAAACTGGAGACATTGGAGACTGTGCATATAATGTTGTGGTGGATGTCAGTGGGTGTAAGCACTAGCAAACATCAAAACAGGGCAACCGGTGAGTAGAAGCAGCAGCCTGGGAGCCCAGCATTTAGAGACCCTAAGTCTGGACTGGACACTGGAGAACCCAGAGGGTCTGCAAGTTGGCTACTGGAAGGAGAAGGTGGCCCAAACCACCTCCTGGGAAAACTGTGAGGTATTAAGGGTCTGGTACTGATAAGGCCACAGGTCTGGACCTGGAGGGGAAGTTGCTCTTGATGGGAGAGAGCAGCAGGAAAGCGTGGAGCTCTGCCTGGGCACAAATCATGAGTCAGCTGAGAGCTGAAGGGTCAGCATGAGAGGGTAGAACAACATGGGAAACACTGTGGTGGGTGGATGTTTGCTCCAGACCTCCTGATCAGGAAGAGGAAGTAAATGAGGCCTTCTTCAGACAACTGGAAGAAGCCTCATGTTTGCAGGCCCTGGTCCTCATGGGGGGACTTCAACTGTCCCAAGTGCCTCTGCTGAAGAGGCAACATAGCGAGGTGAAAGCCATCCAGGAGGTTTTTGGAGCTCGTTGATGACATCTTCCTGACTAGGGTGACAGAGGAGGCAATGAGGTGAGGTGCCCTGCAGAACTTCATACGTTCAAAATGGAAGAACTGGTACGGGATGTAAAAGGCAGGAGTGAGAAGGTAGAGTTGAGGATCTGGAGAGAAGGGAACAAGGCAGAGAGCCTCGATGTTCAAGGATCAACTTTTGAAGCTCCAAAATGGTCCACCCAGACGTGCAGGAAGTCAAGGAAAGGTGGCAGGAGGAAGGCATGGATGAGAAAGGAGGTCCTGACAAAAAGAAATAGCATGAAGAGGAAGCACAGCGAAGGTGGAAGCTGGCTGCCTTCCAGCCTCAATGGTTCTGTGATTCTGTGCTGGAGAGAGCTATTTGTGTTTGTGTGTTTGTCTGTGTGTGGGGGAACTGGGGAGATGAGGGCGTCCCAGGGCCAGGTCCCAGATAGATGGAGGGTCTAAGATCACACAGCTGGATCGATCCATATTGTCTGAGTGTCTATATAGGTATACATTTTCCACTAACATAGCCTGACCCACAAACAGCCCAATCCTCTTTTATCCTTTCTCTTCTGACCCAGGTTTTGCTGGCTTTGTGCCCTCCTTTGGTGTTTTGGAGACTGTGTTCATGGCAATTCCTACCTGGGTCTGTAGTGCCCTGCAACACCTCATGCTGTCATCTCGTGAGACTCCACCATCAGGGTGAGGCATCCGCACACAACCCTTAACAGCTGACCAAATGGAGCTTCAATCCAGAAGGACCTTAAGAAACTCAGGGATTTGGCCAACAGAAACCTCTTGAAATTTGTAGGATAATTGGCCAGTCTGGCCTCAGGGTGAATAACAAACCTATACATCAGGGCCAGATGGAACCTGATGTGCTGAGGAGTGACTGTGAGGAGAAGGGCCTGGGAACTACAAGGGACACCATGAGAGCCAGTGGTTTACGCTCACTGTGAACAAGGGCAGTTGCATACAGGGCTGCATTAGGAGGAGCATGGTCACCCAGACCAGGGTCGTCGTTATCCCCCTTGACACAGCACTGGTAGGGACCCACACACAGGGGTTTGTCCCAGTTGTTGGCTCCCTGTTTTGATGGAGTTGGGAGGAGCTGGAGAGTGCCCAGAGGAGATCTGGCAAGGTAGAGTTTGGGGCCTTAAGCAGACGCCCAGTGTGGAGGGGCTGAGAGACCTGGGCTTCTTTGGCCCTTTTGCCCAGTGGCCGAGAGGCTCAGCACAGTTTGGGAGTAGCCTGAGACTGCTTGAAAGGTGATTTCAGAGATGGTGGAGCTTTCTGAAAATTGGGAAACACCATGAGAAAGAAAAACTGCTACAAAGTGCAGCTTGGGAGGTTGACACTGGAAACGAGGAGAAAGAAATACCACTCCAAGTGTAGTTCCGTGGTGCAGTAGGCCACCCAGAAAGAGTCTGGATTAGTCAAGGCTTTGTATTTCAATGAACAATCTGCGGGGATGGAGAGATATCAGGAAGGGTAGGAAGACGCTCAGGTGAGACCAAGGTTGGTAAGCAGGGTGGATGTCAACAGCCTTCAGGGAAAGAGATGCAGGTGTAGGACACCATAAGACATCCTGTGGTGGAGACAGCTGTGGGCACTGGCAAGGCTGAAAGCCCCAACACAGCCGAGGTCTTTGTCTGCTGGGCTGTGGCTGTTCTCTCTGCTCATGATGCCTGTCAGGAGACATCTTAGCATTATAACACCAGGACTTCATTGCCTCCTCGTCACAACGTGTGAGCCTGAGAAAGATTGTATCATAGTCCTGCTCTAGGCATTGCACATCCTCACATCACACTGCCCCAGGAAGAGCCCTGAGCAATGCGTGAGGGACAAGATCTCTCCTCCCAGGGGCTGGGGGTCAGGGCTTGGCCCATTGACTTACTATAACACATCCAGGGTTACTCAACATCAGAGCCACCTTTTCTTTCCTTTGCCTACCTGTCATGAGTACCTCCAGTTTTCTGTTCTAACCAGCCCCCGGGGAGGCTTTATCAGTAATGTCCCTCTGTGGGACCCATTAATGCTCCAAGAAACTTTGGAGTTTGAATCTGACTGACTTCCTGAGAGGTTTCTTCGACTTCCTCTCAGTGTCTGAGGTTCATGGACTCAGCATCAAACCCACCAGAGGGGTCATTAAAATGTCTTGGGCTGGTCCTCTGCTGCTGAGCTGCTGGGACAAGGGGAGCTCACAGCAAGCGGGCAGTGCTGCAGAGATACAGCTCCGCCCAGGAGCAGCTTTTCTTCAAAGCGCAGTAGGGCTGAGGGCACTGCCCGCAGGCACCAAGGGGAGAGGAGTGAGGCAGGAGTGAGAGCTTAAAGGCAGTCGGGAGTGGGAGGATGGCTAAGAGCTCTCTGGGAGACAAAGCATCAGAGCCCTTGACAGGGTAAGTCTCTGGGAGCAGGGCAATGCAGACGCAGTTCCTGGAGGCAAGTCCTAAAGCTGGCACAGTCCAGAGCTCATGGGATCTGTAAGGAGGACTCCCTGTCCAGAGGCTCTTGTTAGGTGAGTTTGAATGGCTGTGAAGCCAGGGGTGCAGCCAGGCGTGCCCAGGGCTGTCCTTCAGAACAAGGTCCCTGTGCCCCAGGGGAACTGTGTACCAGGGCAGGGACTCTGCCACCTGCCAGGGCCAGCACTCAGCCTGCCCAGGGAGCTCACTGAGGGGAGAAGCTGTGGGTGGAAGGAGCGACCCACTGGAAGGGCAGGGCAGGGTCCTTCTGCTGTCGAGAAGGTGCTGTATGGGTCAGGGGGGTTCACAGCTCCAGATCACCCCCAGGACATTTCCCAGGGCACTTTTCAGGAAGCACAGCAAGGCAGGGGTACATGGAAAGAAAGGCACTTTCCAGGGTCGGTGCTTTCAATTTCCTGCTGTGCTGGTAGGAGGAAAGGGTAATGGAGCTGTCAGGTTTGCATGGGAGACTGAGACCCCTACAGCATTATAGTGAGTTATGAACAGGTTTTTCAAGGCACCTGATAAAGTAACTTCACACTTTCCTCTGCCTACAGAAAGCATGGACATCACCTTTTTTGTCTCTTCAGGGTTTATCTGATCTTCTCTTTAGGACTTGCCAACACGGAGATGCCCTGGGCAGTGCCCTGTTGCCAGGAGCTGTCTGCAGGGCAGAGCTGAGCGCACAGCGGGTGGGATGGGGTCTGTAGCACTGCCAGGGAGGAGACGTGGGGACAGAGAAAGAGCTGCTGGCAGGGAGAGCTCCAGGCAGCAGAGACATGGGCAGGGAGTGGGAGGAAACTGCAGACAAGCCCTGGGGTAGGCTGCCTTCAGGCAGCTCTCTTTTGTCCCTCACTGTAGATGTCTTCTGGGCATTGTCTGCTGTTCTGACCAATGGTCTGACTCTCCCTGTAGGCCATCCCATCACCAGGACATCTGACTCTGTGCTTTGCCTGTCCTGCTGGGCTTGTGAGCTGGCCGCAGAAAAGCACAGCTCTCCTGTAGGATCCTAGGGAGTGCTGAGCTTTCCCTTGGAGGTCAGTACTCTCCCCTCAGAGTCCTTTGCTTCTCTCTGTGAGGTGTCATGTCCTGCTCTCTCCATCACAACTCCACCTCTGGGCTGGGATAGAGGAGTTTGCAGATCTGCCCTTTGAAACAGGGCTCCCCTGCTCTCATCAGACTCTGATTTTGGGTTTTTTTTTAAAGGGTAATTTGTGTGTGAAGTTGTCTTCAAGGCAGCACAAGTGAAAGAACAGAGCAGCTGGGTAACAGCCTAACAGACACTGCAGTTCTCCTGACTGCACTAAGCTACAAAGACAGGAGCCCTTTTGCCTGTCCTGTCTCAAGACTCCACATTTTCAGACATAAAATAAGTATTTCTACCCCTAAAAAGAACACTGATCAGATGAGATAGTGGAAAATAGAAAACAAAGACAAAATTCTTATAAGGACATGCTGAGCCTCTCTTCTGCAGCCCACACCCTTCCAAGTCATGAGTGAGGCTATGGAACTTTTCCATTAAAGGTGGATTACATCTGGCATTGGTTGTGGACATCGGAGCTGTCACAAACCAGCTCCATGTACCCACTGCAGCAGAGAAAATATGACTCCTCAGCTCCTCACAACACACTCAGCCACTCACAAAACTGAGAAATGAAATGTCTTTCAAATGGGGAGGATTTCTATGAAAATGGAATGGCTTTGCTCAGAGGAGTCTGTCCTAATTTTTCCTTGTCCCTTCCTTTTTTGTACAGGCCTGCATGCCAAGAAACAGCAGATGTCCAACAGCAGCTCCATCACTGAGTTCCTCCTCCTGGCATTCGCAGACACACGGGAGCTGCAGCTCTTGCACTTCTGGCTCTTCCTGGGCATCTACCTGGCTGCCCTCCTGGGCAATGGCCTCATCATCACCACCATAGCCTGCGACCACCACCTCCACACCCCCATGTACTTCTTCCTCCTCAACCTCTCCCTCCTTGACCTGGGCTCCATCTCCACCACTGTGCCCAAATCCATGGCCAATTCTCTGTGGGGCACCAGGGCCATCTCCTATGGGGGATGTGTTGCCCAGGTCTTTCTGTTTGTCTTCTTGATCACAGCAGAGTATTCTCTCCTCACTGTCATGGCCTATGACCGCCACGTGGCCATCTGCAAACCCCTGCACTACGGGACCCTCCTGGGCAGCAGAGCTTGTGTCCACATGGCAGCAGCTGCCTGGGGCAGTGGGTTTCTCAATTCTGTGCTTCACACTGCCAGTACATTTTCACTACCAGTCTGCCAGGGTAATGTCCTGGACCAGTTCTTCTGTGAAATCCCCCAGATCCTCAAGCTCTCCTGCTCAGAATCCTACCTCAGGGAAGCTGGGCTTCTAATATTAAGTTGTTTTTTAGCTTTTGGCTGTTTTGTTTTCATCGTGCTGTCCTAAGAGGCAGCCTGTTCTGCGGCAGAGCAATCACAAGAACAGGAGGAGGAAGAGACTGAGATAATCAGTGAGACAGAAACCACCCACTCCCTATCCCTGAGTGAGCTGCGAGATATGCGAAAAGATTTTAGTCATCAACCAGGTGAGCTAATTCTCAGCTGGTTGCTTCAATGCTGAGATATCGGGGCCAGGAGTCAGGAATTAGAGGGTAAGGAAGCCCGGCAACTGGGATCCCTTGCTAAGGATAAGGCCGTTGACAAAGGGATTGGAAAAAAGGCAGGAGTCCTCAGTCTTTGGCGGCGACTCCTGTCAAGTGTGAAGGACAGGTATCCCTTCAAGGAAGAACTCGCAAATTCTCGAAGGAAATGGACCAACATTGAGAGGGGCATCCAGTATCTGAGGGAATTAGCCATGTTGGAGGTGATCTATAATGACCAGACATGCAAAGACCCGGATGAAATCCGGTGCACACGGTCCATGTGGCAAAAGTTTGTACGAAATGCAGTGACGTCTTACACCCACACCCTGGTGATAATGAACTGGACAGACAGTGAGGCACCAACTAGAGATGAACTGGCCAGACAGCTCCGAGAATACGAAGATAGTCTTGCTCCCTCCATGTGTGCTTGTGTCTCGGCTGTGGACAGACACAGACTGACCCAAAACCTGTTTGAGCAAGCTGAGAAGGGTAGGTTTTCCTCATGCACTCCAACCAAAGCCTCAGCTATTAAGAGTCAGCTTTTTCGTGTTCAAGCGAAAGGGTACGGGTGGTGCACACCACGTGCAGCCCTGTGGTTCTTCCTGCGTGACCAGGGGGAGAACATGAGGAAGTGGGATGGTCAACCTACCAGGAGACTAGAAGCTCGGGTGCAGGAACTGCGAGGGAAAACAACAGCCAAAAAGCATCCACCCAGGACAATTACTGCTCCAGTGTCTGTTGGGCAGAGTAGAAGGGCTGACTGTACCTTTGATCCTGAGGAAGGAACTTCGGTTTTTCACTTACAAAAACTAAGTAATGAAGACTCAGACCAGGAGCAGAGGGCCCCTGCCTTTGGTCAGGCGGATGAAAGGGACAATCGGGTTTACTGGACTGTGTGGATTCGATGGCCTGGCACATCAGCCCCACGGGAGTAGAAAGCTCTAGTGGACACCAGTGCACAGTGTACTCTAATTCCATCAGATTACAAGGGGGCAGAATCCATCTGTATTTCTGGAGTGACAGGGGGATCCCAAGAACTGTCTGTGTTGGAGGCTGAAGTAAGCCTAACTGGGAATGAGTGGCAAAAGCACCCTATTGTGACTGGTCCAGAGGCTCCATGCATCCTTGGCATAGACTGTCTCAGGAGAGGGTACTTCAGAGACCCAAAAGGGTACCGCTGGGCTTTTGGTATAGCTGCTTTGAGTACGGAGGAAATTAAAGAGCTGTCTAGCTTGCCTGGTCTCTCAGAGGATCCTTCTGTGGTGGCATTGCTGCAAGTTAAAGAAGAACAGCAGGTGCCAATTGCTACCATGACAGTGCACCGGCAACAATATCGCACCAATCGAGACTCCCTGGTTCCCATCCACAACTTGATCCGTCAACTGGAAAAGTCAAGGAGTGATCAGCAAGACACATCCACAACTTGATCCGTCAACTGGAAAAGTCAAGGAGTGATCAGCAAGACACATTCACCCTTTAATAGTCCCATATGGCCTGTGCAAAAATCTAATGGAGAGTGGCGGTTAACAGTGGACTATCGAGGCCTGAACGAAGTCACACCGCCGCTGAGTGCTGCCGTACCAGACGTGCGAGAACTCCAATATGAACTGGAATCAAAGGCTGCCTAATGGTATGCAACAATAGATATCGGCACTGTGTTTTTCTCCATCCCTCTGGCAGCAGAGTGCAGGCCACAGTTTGCTTTCACATGGAGGGGTATCCAGTACACCTGGAATCAACTGCCCCAGGGGTGGAAACATAGTCCTACCATTTGTCATGGATTGATACAGAGTGCACTGGAACAAGGTGAAGCTCCCGAACAACTGCAGTATTGATGACATCATTGTGTGCGGCAACACAGCGGAGGAAGTGCTTGAGAAGGGGAGAAGAATAATCCAGATTCTCCTGAAAGCTGGTTTTGCTACAAAACAAAGTAAGGTCAAAGGGCCTGTACAGGAAATTCAGTTTTTAGGAATAAAATGGCAAGACGTGCGTCGTCATATCCCAATGGATGTGATCAATAAAATAACAGCCATGTCTCCACCAACTAACAAAAAGTAAGCACAAGCTTTCTTAGGTGTTCTGGGTTTCTGGAGGATGCATATTCCAGGTTATAGTCTGATCGTAAGCCCTCTCTATTGAGTGACCTGGAAGAAGAACGGCTTTGAATGGGGCCCTGAACAGCAGCAAGCCTTTGAACAAATTAAACGGGAGATAGTTCGTGCAGTAGCGCTTGGGCCAGTCCGGACAGGACAAGATGTGAAAAATGTACTTTACACCTCAGCTGGGGATAACGGCCCCACCTGGAGCCTCTGGCAGAAAGCACCTGGGGAGACTCGAGGTCGACCTCTAGGGTTTTGGAGCCGGGGATATAGGGGATCTGAAGCCCGTTACACTCCAACTGAAAAAGAAATATTAGCAGCATATGAAGGAATTCAAGCTGCTTCAGAAGTAGTTGGTACTGAAGCACAGCTCCTTTTGGCCCCTCGATTGCCTGTGCTGGGCTGGATGTTCAAAGGGAAGAGCCCCTCTACGCATCACGCAACTGATGCTACATGGAGTAAGTATAACGCAACTGATAACGCAACAGGCTCGGATGGGAAACCCCAACTGCCTGGGAATCCTGGAAGTGATCATGGACTGGCCAGAGGGCTGAAACTTCGGACTGTCGCCAGAGGAGGTGACTCGTGCTGAAGAGGCCCCTCTGTATAATGAATTATCAGAGACTGAGAAGCAATATGCCCTGTTTACAGATGGATCCTGTTGTATTGTGGGAAAACATCGAAGGTGGAAAGCTGCTGTGTGGAGTCCTACGCGACAAGTTGCAGAAACTGCTGAAGGACAAGGTGAATCAAGTCAGTTTGCAGAGGTGAAAGCCGTTCAGCTGGCTTTAGATATTGCTGAACGAGAAAAATGGCCAGTACTTTATACAGACTCATGGATGGTGGCAAATGCCCTGTGGGGGTGGCTACAGCAATGGAAGCAGAGCAACTGGCAGCGCAGAGGTAAACCCATCTGGGCTGCTGAGTTATGGCAAGATGCTGGATGGTTGGAATCATACCCCGTGACCCACGCCACTGCCTGGAACGCTATCTTGGGCCTTGAAAAGCAGGTTTTATGGCGACACGGCACCCCTGAAAGAGTTGACTCAGACAACGGGACTCACTTCCGAAACAATCTCATTAACACCTGGGCCAAGGAGCACGGCATTGACTGGGTGTACCACATCCCCTACCATGCACCAGCCTCCGGGAAAATGGAACGATACAACGCAATATTAAAAACTACACTGAAAGCAATGGGTGCTGGGACATTCAAGCATTGGGATACACATTTAGCAGAAGCCACTTGGCTAGTTAACACTAGAGGCTCTGCCAGTCGACCTGGCCCTGCCCAATCAAAACCCCTGTGCACTGTGGAAGGAGATAAGATCCCCATAGTACATATAATGAACTTGCTGGGAAAAACAGTCTGGGTTATTCCGTCCTCAGGAAAAGGTAAACCTATTTGTGGGGTTGTTTTTGGTCAAGGACCTGGGTGCACTTGGTGGGTAACGCAGAAGGATGGGGGAGTCCAGTGCGTACCTCAAGGTGATTTAATTCTGGGTGAAACTAATCCGTGTTTTGAGTTACATGTTACAGGAATTACTATAGCAGGAACCTCCTGAACCAATGGAGGACAAGCCTTACAAGAAGCAGTGCAAGTGCAGCAGTGACCTGACCTGAGCTGGCTGTGGTGCCCAATTACTCCATACAATACAACATCTCTCCTGTCCTGAGTGACCACCATAACAGATGGAGCCCAAAGTCATGGACTAAATGAACTCAATGGACATTTTGTGAACATTTGTGGATATTTATGGACCCTTTACATACATTTCATAGGGGTGATCCACAGACTAAGGGAATGATATCTGTGTACTATATCAAAGGATGGGAAAGGTGATGGTAGGTAGAGAATGTATTGGATGGTGTGCTACCTGGGTATGATATAAATGGTATGGAATAAGGGGTGGAGAATGTGCTGGTTTTGGCTGGGATAGAGTTAATTTTCTTCATAGCAGCTAGTATGGGGCTGTGTTTTGGATTTGTGCTGAAAACACTGTGATAAAGCAGGGATGTTTCAGTAACTGCTGAGCAGGGCTTACACAGAGTTAAGGCCTTTTCTGCTCCTCACACCACCCCACCAGTGAGTGGGCTGGGGGTGCACAAGAAGTTGGGAGGGGACACAGCCAGGACTGCTGACCCCAACCGACCAAAGGGATATTCCATACCATATGATGTCATGCTCAGTATATAAATTAGCGAAAAGCTGGCCAGGGGACCGCTGCTTGGGATGGGCATCAGTTGGAGAGTGGTGAGCAATTGTTTTCATTTGCATCACTTGCCTTTCTTGTTTGTTTTTATTTTCCTTTTCATTACAATTTTTTTTATTATTATCATTATTATTATTATTTTATTTTATTTCATTTCACTTATTAAACTGTTCTTATCTCAATCCACGAGCTTTCTTGCTTTTAGTTTTCCTATTCTCTCCCCCATCCTGCTGGGGCAGGGGGTGGAGTGAGTGAGCGGCTGTGTGGTGCTTAGTTGCCAGCTGGGCTTAAACCATGACATACTCCCAATTGCCTTTAAGCTCTCTCTGCCTTGCTAATCTCCCCTCAGTGCCTGCAGGCAGTGCCCTCAGCCCTCTGCGCTTGGCAAAGGAGCTGCTCCTTGGCAGAGCTGTCCCTCTTTAGCACTGCCCAGTTGCCAGGAGCTCCCTCTGTCCCAGGAGCCCAGCCCAGCTCAGCAGCAGAGGACCAGACCAAGGCGGCACTTTCTCTGCTCCCTCTGGGCTCCAGGAGAACTTGCTGTGAAACAGGCTCAAGGAATCACTGATGATCCCTCCCTCATCTGGGGAGAGACGCTTCTTTCTAGCAGTGCCATTGCTCCTATTAGAAAAAGAGTTGAGCATAAGAATTCCTTATTTTGTCCCGTATTTAGGCAGGACACCAGGAAGGTGACAGAGAAGGATCTAATTTCTCCCAGATGGGGGGATGTCTTCACTTGAGTGAATTTAGTCATTTCATTTTGCATTTGTAGTCCTAGGGCTAGAAAGACATACAGCTCTCTCCTGTCCATGCCGTGTATCTGCTCTGAAGCAAAACCTTTGACCGTAGGGGTCTGGGACACGGTACCACGTTTCTTTGTGGCAAGTGTGAGCTTGCCTCATTCCACAGCTGAGATGCTTCAGCCCAAACATGCAGCAATGCCCCCAGCCAGGGACACGGACTGGATGAGCTGGATGGATCCATTAATGTCGGCAACAGAGCTGTGACACTGATGGAATAAACTGCGAGGGCGCGGTGGCAGAGCTCAGTACAGCTTGTCTTCAAGGACAGCGTCCTCCAAGCACAGCAACAGTCCAGGCTGAAGGTCAGTCTAAACTTGAAAAGCAATTCAAGGGCACCATAACGCGTGTTCACTACTTCAGGAACAGTTAAGGAAGCGACATTGTGGCCACTGCTGAATTTAGTAAGAGCGAGTGTAGGTAGATCTGAGAAGCTCCATGCCCTCTTTGCCTCGGTCTTCCCCAGAAAGGTCTCCCAGAGCTCTGTGACTCAAGGCAGAACTCCAGAGGAGAACAACCAGTGGTGGATGGGGATCAAGTCAGGATTTCCTTGAGCAAACACAATCCTTTACCAGCCTATGGGACAGGGGGTGCAACATCCTAGGGAGCTGAGAGAGAGGGCCAATGTCACAGTGAGGCCACTCTCCATCATCTTTGAAAGGTGATGGAGATTGGGAGAACTCCTGGACGATTGGCAGCACCCAGATGTTCAAGGTACCTTTCAAAACTGGCCAACAGATGAGCAGGGGAAGGAAAGTCTGTGCTCCACAGCATTTCCACTCGGATCCAATTTCTGGGTGTCTGAAAGAGAAAGTGGTTGGATTTACCCAGGGGACATTGTGGCTGGCCATCCTTTTTGCTTTCTGGGATGGACGCAGGAAAGCAGCAGTGGTCTTTTACCTGGAAGTCATCAAGGCTTTCAGCATTGTCCCCCACAATTTTCTTGTGTCCAAGATAGGATATTATGGTCTGCATGGGTGGATGGGTAAAAAACAGCTGGACACTCGTCCTCGGAGTGACGCGGTTAGTTCATGGTACTCTGACTGGAGGCGTCTAGCTAGTAGCGCCCTGGAGGGGTCTATCCTGTAACTTGCCCTGTCTAACGTGTCTTTAATGACCCAGAGAAGATGAGAGAGTGCTTTTTCATAACATTTGCGGATGACATCACATTGAGGAGAGCAGACACTGCACTGGAGGGCAGGGTTGCCATCCCAAGGGACAATGATAGAGACTGCGGGAAAGGCTGTGGTGGTCCTTGGTTACATTAGGTAAAACCTGAGCCAGCAGCAAATAAGGCCAACAGCATCCTGGGCTGTATGAGCAGGAGCACAGTCAGTCTGCTCAGCCCATTTTACACCCTATCCAGAATACTTCCCTAGGTTTTGACACCCTACAATGCCAGAGAGACCTTGACAAACTGGAGCCACTTCAGTGGAAGGCCACCAAGCCCAGTGGGAGAACTTGTGCTGTGAGAAGAGGCTTAGAGAGCTGGGCTTGTTCGGACAGGAGTAGAGAAGATCTTGGGGGGAACACGTAGCAGCATTGCACGGTTCCCAAGAGGGTCAAGTGACGCTTACGTCCATGGTGGAAGGCACAAGGACAAGAGGCAATGGGCTGAAACAAGAGATCGTCAGGCTAGATATAGGGAGAAACTTGTCCAGCTTAAGGATAGTCAAGCACTGGAAGCTATTTCCCAGGGAGTGTGCACCGTGTCTATCCTGGAATGTGATCGAGGCGTGTTTGAATGGAGCCCTGAGTATTCAGGTCTGACCCTGCTTTGAGCAGGTGGTTAGTGAAGACACCTACTGAGGTCCCTCCCAGCCTGAATGCCTTTAATCCAGGAATCCGTATGCCGTGTCTCCTGAGATTCCTGGGAGGATCTTAGGGAGACCTAATCTTTCTGTCCAGAGAAGTGTGATTCCTCTTTAGGTGCCCGGGTCTACGTCTCCTGGCCCATGCAGTGCTTTAGGCTGTGAAGATAGTGAAACGAACCTTTTGACTAGGTTAGTTTCATTTTCCATGCTAAATGCAGGGCAGATGAAGGGAGCTCAGAGCTTCCAGGCTCTCTGCTGCAGAGCTAGCACTTCAGAGAGGGGAAATGCAGGTAATGGTGTGCACCATATGAACCACTGGGTACACCACACAAAAATTCTGGCTTCCTTTGTGCCTTTGCACTCACTTGGGATCGGTCCTTTGGTCATCTTTGGCTAAAAAAGAAACATTTCCTGTATTCCACCTCCCCCTCCTCCCAAAAATAGGGAGAAAAGACAGAACAGGGATCACGTAGGGGCCAATCTGTCTAAGAGGTGTAATCTTGAAATGATAACAAAGAGGTAGCAGTGAAAGGAAAACCACTGTTCTAAGAACTTCATGCCAGAGGCTAGCTACTGAGAACTTGTAGCTATTTTGTCAATGTAGAATAATAACTGTTGGGAAGGAAATGAAAGAGTTTTAGTTCATCATCATCATCAACATCAAGAAAAAGAAGGCGTTCCCTTACAACACTCTCCTGTTACTGCTATTGGTGATAGTACCACTAATTCCAAAACGTCCTTGAGAGTTTCTTTACTTCATCTTGGTTCCAAAGCTCAGCCTGGTCAGACCTTGAAAGGACTGCCTCAAAAATCTCTGCAACCCAAATCTCTCCACCCTTCTGTCAGCCACGCTCTTTTAACCCAGGAGACTTCTCCCCATCCCTTCAGCACACTGCCCGGTCTGCTTTTAGCTGTGTGAAGTCAGGGTACTCCCTTGCACAACCTCCCCTACAAAAGTCTTGTCTATGTGCTGATCCCACTTGTATCACCTCATCTGCTCCTTCTGCAGAGCTCCACGGGATGGGCAGTTTTCCTGTTTCTTTCACGCCCATTCACCTTCACAACCTTTTTGTGTTGTATGCATACCAAATACTGTCTGAAGCGACACAGCTTCACCCATTTCCAATTGCAGGCTGTGTTATTTCCCCTCTTGGAGCACACATTCTGAAAAGCTGCTCCATATCTGGAAACACACTTCAATACTGCCAACACAGTTGGTTTAAAAAAGAAAAAAGCCATGCTGGGCTAGTTTTTCAAAGAGACAGTTTCAGAGTGGCAAAGCAGATTCAATTCATTAATTCTGAGGGCCGAGTTACAAAGAGAGAGGAAAAAATGGTGAAGCTGTATTGTCCAAACTCACAAGTTCTCTGTCTTTAAAGAGAACGTCCCACAGCCTCTGTTATGTTTTCATTAGTTGGCCCTATAGTAAGTTGGGTTTATTGGACCTCTTGGCTCAAGCCTGCTGCATTCACGTTTCTAGCAAGGGGAAAACCTCCAGTTCAGTAGTTAAACATTTTTCTTACCCATCCCGCCTGGAGATCCAGGATGGTTGTGTCACACAATAGCCAGCGTCAGGGGGAAGATGGAGGTACTGTGAACTTAATTCATTTGGCCTCAAATGGAAGCTCAAATCCTGAGCTGGCAGGACAACATTGGCTGCAGTTAGACATAACTTTCTTGACACGACTGTGAGTTCAGACCTAGTTGATGGTGTTTCTCGCACATATCAATGAGGAGGGCAGTGCGTCAGGTAACAGGGAGAAGAGTGCACGCTTCAGCTTCCCCAATCCCATGGCAGTGCCCAAACCATCCTTCCCTCGGCCTTTGGCATCCCATTTCTTGAGATGCAAACCTCGTGGGTCTTCTGTCCATAAGGCATCCATAATCCTTCAGGTGTTTCTGTGATTTCCCTAAGAATGGCAGTATCTATGGAAAAAAAGAAAAAGTAGCAGTCTGCTTCTGTAGTAGCAACTCTGGGCAATGCCAATTAAATCAGTATTTGCCATATAAAGCATGATAGCCCATCCTGAAGATCACAGCTAAAGCAGTTCAGATGAAGGGTGGTCTTGCAAATGTCACCCTCTTTGTCCCCACGGTGGCATGGATACTGCTGGTTTCCCTCTCCAGAGAGTGGCAGAGGCTGGATCCCCTGCTCAGGACAGAGTCCTTGCCAGGAAGACACACCTGTGGGTGTAGCTCGTCAGGTTCTTAGAACATTCCACTGGGCATCAGTTCTGATTTATTTGGTGCTTTACTGTGACTACTCTTTCTGCCCAGAAGATCATCAAAAGACAACCGTTTCCTAAGAGATGGTCATAAAGGCCCTGTTATGGCCATGAAAGCTCACCATGAGCTCTGGAGCGAAGAGGAGGAGGAGGACAAAGAGGTTTGTCCCTGGAATAAGGCCAGAAGAAGAGCCCCTCTTGTTCAAATCATGGATGGTACAGCTGTTTCCATCTTGTGTGCATGACTCAGCCTGGCAGACGGGGAATGCCCACTGCTGGGGGTGGCTGTGCTTGGTCATACCCCATGAGCTGATGTTGCTCTCTTCCCCTCCTTCACCCCCACACTTGGATGGACCTCAGGAAACATCCCTGAGCCTGGAGGGTGCACAAACCTCCTGAGTGAGGTACCATCATGTGAGAACCTTGGCATCTCATGTAGCACTACAGGGCTGTATTTCACCAAGAAATTGAGTAGCTTCTATGAATTTGATTAGGCAATGTGGGGATGTTCATGAAATCACCATTATTATAATCAATGGCGAACTACTAAACCCGGCTGGTGAAAAAGAGAGAAACTTTGATCTCCTTAGGGAACATGACTCCATTAAATCAACTGAATCCCTGCGTAGGCTGCCCAGGACATAAAAAAATAGGTACAGGTTCAGTCATCCTAAATGTGGGCATCTGCTGTCATTTCAGTCAGCCAAAGGGATTCCCCACCAGCCTCCAAGACAGTGCCCCCAGATGCTGCCCTGTCTCTCAGCACTGCTCTACTAGAGCATGAAGATAGCTACACATATCTTGGACCGCCTCTGGCATTTCAAATGTCACCAGGTGTTTGTGTCTGAACAGCTCACGGCTGCCATCCATCACCATTAATTCCCAGGGGAGCTGAGACAAGGAGCTCACATGCAGGTGCCTGTTTTGTGCACACCTGAAGTGAAGTGAGAGGAATCTCACCTCCTGTGGGTTTGTGGTGTGCATGGGAAGGAGCTGAGTCCCCTTCTAGCCCCAGGACTGCAAACCTGGGATGTGATGCCGCGAATGAGTCAGCCGAATCCTTTCCCTCAGCAAGGGTAAAGGAGATCCCTGCCCGTCACTGTCTGGGTGTCCTGCCTAATGGTGGGTTGAGGAAAGGTGATTATTAGACCTGACTGTTTTTCTGATATGAGAAGTTACATTGCTGGAATGAAGTGTCTCTCCCCAGCTGAGAGAGGGAACAGCAGTGATTCCTTCAGCCTGTTTCACAGCAGGTTCCCCCAGAGCCCCAGGGACACCTGGAGGGAGCCCAGAGGGGACAGAGAGAGTCACAACTTGGGCTGGTCCTCTGCTGCTGAGCTGGGCTGGGCTCTTGGGACAGAGGGAGAGCTCATGGCAACCAGGCAGCTCTGCAAAGAGACAGTTCTGCCCAGGAGCAGTTCCCCTGTAAAGCACAGCAGGGCTGAAGGCACTGCCTGCAGGCAGCAAGGGGAGAGGAGTGAGGCGGAGAGAGGTTAAAGGCAGTGTGGAGTGGGAGGATGCTGAGAGCTCACTGGGGGAGAAATCTTCACAGCGCTCTACATGGTAAGTCTCTGGACGTAGGGCAAGCAGATGAGTGCACAGAGGGGTCTTCCAATGTTGGTAAATGTCACAGCTTATAGGACCTTTCAGAATTGCTCTCCCGATTTTTCTGGTGTGGAGAAGGATGACATGCTTCATAGCCAGGCTTCCTTGCTGGACCATCAGAGGGACAGGGCATGACGGCTGCCTTCTCCCGGGGATGGCTGCAGGGGTTTGAAGCTGGCTGTGCACCCACGGGGCTGTGTGCCGGGGCAGGGACTCTGCCGCCAGCCAGGGTCGGTGCTCAGCCTCCCTGGGGAGCTCCCCACGGCGCTGTGGGGAGAAGTTGAGTGGAAGGAGGAACCCCTGACCGAGCAGGGCAGAGCAGGGTCTCTTTGCTGTCAAGAGGGTGCTGCGTGGGTCAGGGCTGCTCACTGCTCCAGATCACTGCCAGGACATTTCCGAGGGGACTTTTCAAGAGGAAAGTCAAGACTTGGGCTGCCTGCATCAGCGTGTGCATTCCTGAGTCTGAGCTTTCATTTTTATGGTCTTTGGAGAGGAGGGAGTGGTGATGGATCTGTCATGCTTGGAACAAGGCTCTGGGGAGCCGTCCTTCTGCGCTGTGAGATCCTCGCTCCAGCTGACCCAGCTTATGTTTCCAGAGGAGACCTTCCTAAAGGAAGGTCAATGAAGTTGCTGCTTGAGAAAAAAACTTCCTTTCGGAACCTCTGTTTTTAATTTTCTGCTGTTTGATTGGGAAGGGGGAAGTGAAAATGATTGAGACTCCTAAACCATCTCTGTAAGAGATCTATAGGTCTGCAGGGAACCTCGGCAAGTCCCTCCCCTCCCTCATATGTAGACAAACCAACCTGACCTTTCAAGCTTCAACAAGGCTGTTTCCACATACCTGCAGATTATCAAACACTGAGGTGCCTCTGGGCAGTGCCCTGCTGCTGTGGGGTTTCTGCAGGGCAGAGCTGGTCACACAGGGGCTGGGATGGGGTTTGTGAGCCCTGGCATGGAGGAGATGTGGGGACAGAGAAACAGCTCCTGGCAGGGAGAGCTCCAGGCAGCAGAGACATGGGCAGGAAGGGATGAAACTGCTGAGGAAACCCTGTTACAGGGGGGATATGGACACCTTCTGGCCATTCCCTGCAATACAGATACGTTCCCTGAGCAACCCCCCTCATTTGTCCTCTCCCAGCCAGTACAGCCCTTGGCCCACACATCTGCAAAATCCTGGGCATGAGCTGCCTCCTGGGCAGCCAGACCCCCAGAAGAAATGTGTGCTTCTCCTGCCATGTGCCCGTTTCCCTCTGCCCAGCAAAGGGCTGAAAGCAACCGCTCGGCGATGTCGCTGCCTGGGAGGCAATGTGCACAGCTGGGCAAGGTGAAATCTCTTCTGTTTGCCTGTCTGCCTCACCTCTACCCTCACCTGGCAATACGATCATGGTATTTTTACTTTTCATTCCACCTCACCGTGTTGCTCTGACTCTGAGGCTCTTGGGTATGTCAGTGTGGGGGGGTGGAGGGGATGGGGTTCAGCTGAAGTTCAGACACTGACCCTGAGGGTCCTGCAGAGGTGCCCAAGACCCCTCCAAACGTGTGGGGCTCTGGGCAGCGCAGTCAGTGGTGCTGGGAAATGATCTGTCTCTCCCTTCCTCAGTCCTGATCTTTAGGGCACTTCACTAACTCCCAGAGGTGTCCTTACAGGCATGATGCTGCTGACCAGAGGGGAACATAGGATCTCTCTCACAGGATCTTTGAGATACCCAAGAACCATTTTGAGAAGCCGCAGAGATGCTAAAGCTGTGAACAGCCTGCTGGGAAGCTTCATATGTATGCAGCTGATAGGAACCCTGGCACATCGTGAAGTCCTTGGTCTGCTCACTGGAATGAGAAGCCAGTTCCTGCCCCACCAGGAAAGGTTCATTTTCCCATCTACAGGGTGTTGCATGGGTGATGGCTGCTCCCAGCTCCAGCTCACCCATGTCCTGAGGGGATCTTTCAAGAGGATGGAGAAGGCAGGGATTACATTAGCAGAAGGATCCTTCCAGAGGCTGTGCTTTCAGTTTCCTAATTGCTGCAGGGGAAAAAGAGAAATACATTTTTGTCTGTGAAGGAGGTGGAGACTGCAGACAGCTCCAACTTCACCTCTCCAGCCTCTCCAGGGTGGGTCTGAGCAGCTCCTGCGGTGCCTCAACCCCCGAGATGCCCTGGGACAGTGCTATTCAAGCAGGAGGTGTCTGCAGGGCAGAGCTGAGTGCTCAGTGTGTGGGATGGGGTCTGTGAGCACTGACAGGGAAGAGACGTGGGGGTAGAGGAACAGCTCCCAGGTGTGACTCCAGGCAGCAGGGATGTGGTCAGAGGGAAAGGGAACTGCTATGGTATGCTGGGGCAGGTGGGAGCATCACTTTGTCCTCTCCATTGCAGATGCCTTTCACTGAGCAAACCCCCCTTATCTCTCCTCTCCCACCCAGCAACGCTCTCTACCCTCATGGCCATGGGATCCAGGGCAGCCAGACCCCACTGTTGCAGAGGTGCTTTTCTCCTGCCACGTGCCCATTTCCTGCTGCCCGACAAAGGGGCTGAGTGTAACAGCCCTGCGTTGTCACCACCTGGGAGGTGGGGGGCACAGCTGGGGAAGGTGAACACTTTCCTGAGTCCCTGGCTGTCTCTCTTCCCTTTCCTCCCTTAGGAAAAAGGGTCTTGGTATTGCTCCATGTTTCCCCACCCATCCATCCTTGTCCTTGTGTCATAGTTGTTCTTCAGAGGGATTCCAGACACCACCCCTGAGGGTCCTGCCGTGCGGGGATCTGTGTGGGAGCAAGGAGTCCAAGTCCCCTTCTAGCCTGTGAGGCTCCGAGCACGCACTGTGTGAGGGGTGGGGAACGAGATGGTTCTCCCTGGGCTATCCAGTCCAGGGGCCAGCTACCCTCCCGAAGGCCACAGCACTCCCTTGTGATATTTACTTGTAGCTGAATGTTGCAAAGATATGATGCAGAGGTGTAAAGGTCATGGAGATGCTGCCAGGCAGCTGTACGTAGGCAGCCTGAAGAAGTGCCGTGGCTCCTTGCAAGAATGTGAGTGCTGAGACCTCCCTCAGCTGTCAGCACCCACATCCCAGAGCCTCCTTGGTCTAGTCGTTGGAGCCAGCAGGTGTGTCACCCTCTCTCCATTACCCTCTGCACGCGAGGGGCGAGAAAGAGGAAGGAGCTTGGGGATCTCCCTTGGAAATCACAACCTCCCACCCTCCCAAACATCCGGACAAGTCATCTCTCCAGACTCTGCAGTGAGGCGCAGAGCATCCTTCCATCTCTCGGGACTCACTAGTGTATTCACCAGCGTTTATTCTGAGAGCAGTGGAAAAGCCAAGGCTTTCTACCCCTTCAAAAAACATGCTCCCGGTGTGATGGGAACATCTGAAACCTACGTAATTGCACCAGTATGCAATGACTGACCCGGTGTTGCAGCCCATCTTCTGAAGAATGGGCTATGAAGCTACGGAGCAGCCCTTCTGTGTGATGGGCGCGCTTCACCTAGGCGAGGAGGTGTTCATAGTGACAGTGCTGTTTCCTCACCCTCCACCCCCCTCACTCATATTACTATGCCTGGAGATGCAGTACAGGTGACAGACTGAGGTGAGAAAGGGTCTTTCTCAGTCGTTACTGACTCTTGGCTGTGCGAGAGGGTGAAGGTGAAGGAGATGAATCCCTCACGGGGATCTTGTCTCTCAGGGGCAGATGAGCACAGGTCCTAATGTCATTTTTCACTATAGGGCTTGGAGAGTATTCCCAGATAGTCACTGCTACAAATCCTCTTCTCTCGCCTCAGAGCGTCCATCTGCAGGAGCCGTCCCCAAACCATGAGCTGTTTGCAGCCTCCAGGTGTCCACTTCTGTAGAGCAGGGCTGAGTCCTCAGAGTTAGTGCGCTCACCCAGCACAGAGCAGAGCTCAAGGCAGGGAGCTGCAAGTGTGTCATCCTGAGAAGGAGACACTCAATGTGTGTGCAGGCTGTCTATGAGAAATGGAGAGGGCTTTGCTCAGAGACCCTGTCCTGACTTCTCTGTGTCTTTTCCTTCTTGGACAGGCCTCCATGCACATGTCCAATGGCAGCTTCATCACCGAGTTCCTCCTCCTGGCATTGGCGGACACACGGGAGCTGCAGCTCTTGCACTTCTGGCTCTTCCTGGGCATCTACCTGGCTGCCCTCCTGGGAAATGGCCTCATCATCACCACCATCGCCTGCGACCACCACCTCCACACCCCCATGTACTTCTTCCTCCTCAACCTCTCCCTCCTTGACCTGGGTTTCATCTCCACCACTCTCCCAAAGTCCATGGCCAATTCCCTGTGGAACACCAGGGCCATCTCCTATGGGGGATGTGCTGCTCAGATCTTTTTCTTTCTCTTCTTCATTGTAGGGGAGTACTGCATTCTTACAGTCATGGCCTACGACCGCTACGTTGCCATCTGCAAACCCCTGCACTACGGGACCCTCCTGGGCAGCAGAGCTTGTGTCCACATGGCAGCAGCTGCCTGGGGCAGTGGGTTTCTCAATGCTATGCTGCATGTGGCCAACACATTTTCCCTACTGCTCTGCCAAGGCAATGCAGTGGACCAGTTCTTCTGTGAACTTCCCCAGATCCTCAAGCTCTCCTGCTCAGAATCCTACCTCAGGGAAGTTGGGGCTACTGTCGTTAGTGTCTTTTTTGGTTTTGATGTTTTGTTTTCATTGTGCTGTCCTATGTGCAGATCTTCAGGGCTGTGGTGAGGATCCCCTCTGAGCAGGGACAGCACAAAGCCTTTTCCACCTGCCTCCCTCACCTGGTCGTGGTCTCCCTCCTTACCAGCACCGGCATATTTGCCTATGTGAAGCCGCCCTCCATCTCCTCCCCATCTTTGGACCTGGTGCTGGCAGTTCGCTACTCGGTGGTGCCTCCAGCAGTGAACCCCCTCATCTACAGCATGAGGAACCAGGAGCTCAAGAATGCCATTAGGAAAGTGGTTGCATGGATGTTTTTCAATACTGATAAACTTCCAAACTCTCTTCACAAATGAATCCCAAAGTATCACATACCAGGCCCATGCTTTTGTGGTATTTTTGGCTGTTTTTTCTTTGTATTTTTTGGTTTTTCTTGTCAATAGTGATAATGTTATTTGTGAATTTAATAATCCTAGAGAAATATTTGGATTTCCTTCACTTCACCCGAAGCATGAACCTACAATATCTCACCTGGAACCCATATAAAAATGTGTCTAACACTGAGTCAGAGCTGAGACCCCCCCCCTAGCATCTGTGGAATTATTGCTGGAGGTGACTTCGAAATTAAATTTATATTTGCATTTTAAGGAAGCTACAGCATTGAAGGAACTTTGGGGTGGAGTATGGCAGTTACAGAAGGGTTCCATCCCACAGAAGCTCCCCAGGCAACCTTAGGTGTTGGCAACACCAGGGGAGCTTGGTGTGCTGACTCTAAGAGAAACTGCACGGAGGGTGGAGTGGAGTGAAGACACCGCAGCCAGGCTCTGTGATAAGACAGGAACTGGAAGGTACTATGGAACATGGAGGTGGAGACTCATCCTGATAATTAGGATACGCACCTGGTCAAAGACAATGCTACTGTAAAAGGACCTTTCGAGTATACAATAACCTATTTAGCATGTGTACTGGTGTGTAGTGAACTATATTAGAATTTGATAAACGTGCATTGATTTTCCTGGAAATGGGCCAACAGTCTGTCATTTTTTGACAAAATACTATTCTTTGGGTGAACTTGGCTCATTATAATCTCATAATACCGAAACACACCTCCATCCCAAAAGCTACACGCCTCCAAGGTGCGACCACCCCTCACTGAGCCTGCGCTCTGAAATTTTGCTAGTCAATACCTTTAAAAGCAAAGCAAGAAACTTTTACACCAATTACAACAAAGATATGTATGACTAGAGTCACTCAAACTCCACCTGAAATGTGAAAATGTATAAAATGGCTTAAGAGAGGAGGGATGACCGGGACACAGACCACCTTTGACACATGGGATCAGTCGACAGGCTGAGCCTCTCTTAACCCGTAACAGGGACACCTTTGGGTAAGATCTGAACACTTGGTTATACCGAGTGCTTCCCCGGCAGACAGAAATCTCTATAGAGTTGTTCTGTAACTTAATGCATTTGTAGCCAGGCTATATTACTCATATTCTTGGTATGTGCACATGCTTTGCGGGCAGTAATTCTATCACCGGCAATCCAAAAGAACTTGTGCATCTGTTGCTTCAATAAACTGCACTATTCATTAATCTAGCCGAGTGACTTCTCATTAAATGCAACCAAATTCCTTAAGTGTGGCTGTGCTAGTTCATGGAGTGCAACTAGACTGAAAGTGTATGCTGTTACGAGTGCATCCGTAATCATGAGAGTTCAATATATTGAACACGACCGGGATTGTAACACTGAATTGGGCATCACTCAGAATCTAAGCCCAGCTGCCCCCAGCCCCTCTGATACCTGAGGACAAGCTGGAACGCAGCGGGGTTTCTTTTCTGCCAAATTGCTTTGCCCTTTAACGCAACAGCATCTCAGTAATAAAAAGGGATCTCCCCATGCACTGCCTGATGGCTGGGCTCCTCCTCAAAACTTGGTGTCAGGAACAGATTCAAGGAATTGCATCCCAGAAAGGGCCCTTTGCTCTCTGGGTTCAGGGGCAAGAAACTCATTGTCATGTTGTGACCTCTTAGAGATGGAGGTTGGATTTAACATTCAGCTGTTGGTGTCTAGTGGCGATAGAGCTGGTGACTGCTCACTGAAGTACCTACCCAGGTCTCTCCCACATGGGACATGGCAGCCGATGTCCTTCAAGAGAGGAATCCCGAGCCACCTGGAGAGCCTGGGGGATCTCCATGGACAGCCTGTGCCTAGCGTGGGAAGAGAATGGAGCTCCCCAAAGTGAGAGCGTGTCCAGGATAGTGTCACCCAAAGGTAAAGTGTAAAGTGCTCAGAGCACTGCAGCACTCTGCGGTCAGCACTGCCATGGGGCTAGGGGAGTGGGGAGAGCTGGGGAGGGATTGGGCTGGGCTGGAGTGTGCTCAGGAGAGGACAATGCCGGTGTAGAGCTAAGCTCTGTGAGTGTGCAGGGTGGGGCACAGAGCAGGGTGCTCACGGTGCAGAGCAAGGTGACACGGTGAAGGAAGCAAGGCACCATAGGTGCAAAAGAGAGGGTCCCCGTCGGTGTCAAGTTCCCTGGACACCCCAGGGAATCTGCCCCAGGGAAATTGTCCCAGACCAGACCCACACACTGGTCATTTCCATCATTTCCATCTCTGACCATACACACTAGCCCTGAGGAGGGGACCTTTGCTGCATGGTCACCTCTGTCCTCCTTCGGGGCTCAGTGATACCCAACTCAACCACCATTATTAGGAAAAAGGAAACTGGTTTCCTACTGACTCTCATTACACGCCAAGTCCCAGAGCTCGTGCCACAGCTGGTCTCTCAGCCAAGCCCACTCCCAGAGAGCTCCAGCTAGATCAGGTGCTCATGCCTTGTCTCTACGAATTTTGAAAAACTCCATTGACTGAGATCCCACCAATCGTCCTCGGTCTTTGCTCCAGTGTTTGGCTCTGAGGGATTTCTCAAAACCCCAGCTCTCTCAGCCTCTCCTTGCACATAATGTGCTCCAGGCCCCAATCACCCTTCTGGCCTCTGCAGGACTCGCCCCACTCTGTCAGGGTCTTTTTTGTGCTCCCTACTTGATACAGCAGTCCCAGTGCTGTCCTGTAGTGGCTTAACTTTGGCCAGCAGCCAGACACCCACCTGGCTGCTCACCCACTCTTCGTACTCAAAGGGACAAGGGGAGCAAATAAGACAGAAAACCTCATAGGCCAAGGTCAAAAAGGGAGTTCACTTAGTCATTACTATCATGGGCAAGGAAGAGTTGACTTGGGGAAGGTCAATTTAATTTATTGCCAATTAAAAAAGATTTAGTGAGTTAGAACTATGACAAAAATCTTAAAGACCATTCCCCCAGCCCACTCCTTTTGCCCAGGCTCAAATTATTCCATTATTCCCAATTCTACCCATCCCAACCCAAAGAGGAGCAGTGGGGATGGTGAATGGGGGGTTACGGTCAGTATATAACATCTCTGCCATTCCATCCTTCTCACAATTCTCCTCTGCTCCAGCGTGGGTCCTCTCCATGGGATCCCATGGCATTTGTGTTCAGGACTATGTGTTGTTCATTTCTTTCAGTCTTACTATTCTCCTCCATACTCAAAGAGTCACAGAATCATTGTGGTTGGAAGGGACCTCTGGAGATCATCTAGTTCTGAGGCAGGGTCAGTGATGGCAAATTGCTCGGGACCTTGTCCAGGTGGTTTTGGAATATCTCCATGGATGGAGACTCCACCACCCCTCTGGACAACCTGTTCCAGTGTTTGACCACCCTCACAGTCAAAAAGTGTTTTCTTGCATTCAGATGGAATTTTGTGTAGTTTTAGCTGTGTCCGTTCCCCCTTGTCTTGCCACTGGGATCTACTGAGAAGACTTTGGCTCCCTCATCTTCATGCTCTCCCGGGTATTTATACACATTAATAACCCCTCCCCTTAGCTTTTTCTTCTCCAGAATGAATAGTCCCAGATCTCTCAGCCTTTCCTCCTGTGAAGGATGCTAGAGTCCCTTACACCAGCTTTGGGGTCCTTTGATGGACTTGCTTTATCAGGTCAAACGACTTTCTTGTACTGGGGGGCCCAGCACTGGACACAGCACTCCAGATATGGCCTCACCAGTGCTGAGGAGAAGGCGAGGGTCACCTCCCTCAATATGTCAGCAATGCTTTTCCTGATGAAGCCCAGGAGGCTGTTGGCCTTTGCCGTGGGGGTGCATTGATGGCTCATGCTCAGATTGTTGTCCTCTGGGACCCCAGGTTTCTTCTCTGCAGAGCTGCTCTCTAACCAGTCAGCCCCCAGCATGACGTCCTCCCCAGTGACTTTCTCAGCAGCAGCCGCTTGTCGTTGGAGATGGGCTTTGCCTCTGTCACAGCCCCCACGGTGCTGCAGAGTCACCTGGGACAGCAAAGCTGTCTCCTGCCAGGGCTGCACAGCCCAGGCCTGTTTCTCCCTGGCCTTGGGGACTGCAGATTTGTTCTCTCTGTGGGAACCTCATTCCTCATTAAGTTGCCACCTGCCGTCCACTCCGGCATGCCTCTGCTCTGAAGCAAAGCTTTGCCACACAAGGAGCCCAATCTCTTGGTACCAGCTTTCCATGTGACAAATCTGCCCTTGGCGCTGATGCCACATCTGAGGTACTGCAGCCCAAATGGGCACCAGAGCCCGCAGCCAGGGGCACAGACAGCAGGAGCCCTGTGTGCCATAACAAAGCTGTGGTGTGGGTGGAATAAGAGCTGAGGTGGGAAGGACAGCTCACACAGCTTTTGTGGTGGGTAGAGATGCAGCATCTTTTGGAGAGACCAACAGGGAGGACAAGGAGGGCGGGATGTCCTGGGTGACGACAGGGCAGCTCAGATATATGGAGCTCCTCTGTGGGACAGGCAACAGGTTAGAGGGGAACTTCTGTGGGTGGGTGTGACTGTTCACTCCACTCCCGCTTAGACTGTGGCTAACCCAGCTCGTGCTAAGGCCTGATGTATGCTGGGAGCAGTGCCATTAGGTCAAAGCGAGAGCACCACGGAGGCAGGACAGGTGGCCAGAAAGAGCTAAAAGACCACGATGCAGCCATTATCACCTGCATACTGCTGTCTCCAGCAGCCATTATCTTTTGTCTGGCAGTTTCCTCAGAATCCACTAACTTATAGAAATGTTATAGACCAAACCTCCAAGCTGGAGGGTATAAAACACCCTCTTACCCCAAAAAGGTTTTGAAGTGGATCCAACAGCAGCTGGACTGCTGAGGCTTTCATGCTTCCCGGTGTGATACAGGGGACACCCACACCGTGACGGAAAAGGAAGGATGAGCACTCTTACCGTCAGTTAGGTAACTGATTCTTTTCCTTTTGCTCATAGGTGTATGATACTAAGAGTTACAGGTTATAAATTATATGACTTGAATGGTGAGTAAGTGAACTGACGTGATAGACTAGTCTGGTTGAGAGGCGATTGAGCCCATTTGTCATGTTTCTTTATCGTATTTCTGAATGAGCTCATGAAATAAAGTTTAAATCACAGAGGACATTGTCCTGTAAATTTGAGAGACCCAAATGGACGGTAACAGTGGGTCAAAGGAGAGGCCAGAAAGGATGACACTGTGGTACGTATTCAGTTTGGTTTGAAGCCAGCCAGCAGCTAAGCACCCACAGAGTCATTTGCTCCCTCCTTCCTGCCCTCACCACCCCCAACGGGATGGGGGAGAGAATCAGAAGCACACAAGAGAGAAAACTCATGGGTCAAGACAAAGACAGTTTAATAGATGAAGCAAAAGCTGTGTGTGCAAGCAAAGCAAAATGAGGAATTCAGGCGCTACGTCCCATCGGCAAGCAGATGTTTCGCCATTTCAAGGAGAATGGCTTCATCACAGGTATCAGCTACGTGGGAAGACAAATGCCATGACCACGACTGTCTCCCCTTTTTCATTTCTTCATTGAGGGTTGGGGTTTTTTGTGTTTTGCTGAGGCTAACATCATAGGTATGGAATATCCCTTTGGTCATTTTGTGTCAGCTGTCCCAGCTGTGCCCCTGACAACTTCTTGCATAGCCCCAGCCTACTTTCTGTGGGGGCAGAGTGTGAGAGAGAGAAAGCCTTCACGCTCTGCAAGGACTGTTCAGCAACAGCAAAAACACTGGTGTGTTATCAGCACTGTTTATAGTAACAAACCCAAAGCACAGCACCATATGTGCTGCGATGAAGTAAATTAACTCCCTCCCAGCCAGATCCAGGACCGAGTTACAGCTCATAGAGTCAGGGTGAGGAATGAACAGTGTCTTATTTAAATGACCTGAGGAAATCTGTGGATCGCAGAACATGGCTTTTATGGGGGACTCCCATTGGTAGTCACTGGTCAAGTGAGACGGCAGGATGCAAACCATCCAGGAGGTTTCTTGTGGTGTTTGCAGAAACGTTCTTAGCACAGCCGCCAAATGGTCCTTTCAGTCTTCTGCTCACCGGGACCTGGTAGTCCCAACAGAGGAAGAGATGGTCAGGGACGTGAAGACCAGTGGTCACCTTGACTGTGGTGACCATGAAATTGTGATCTCCCGCATCCCCAGGGATGTGGGAAGGAGAGTAACAGAGCACAGACCCTGGACATCAGGGAATGAGACCTTGGCCTATTGGGGGCACTGGAAGGTGGGATCCCGTGGGGGCAGTGCCAAGGCCCTGAGAGCATCCATAAGGCTTCATGACCCTGACCAGCCTCACCTGTGGCCTCGACCCACAACTCCGTCCATGGGCCCAGCAGACCATTTAAACCCAGGCCCGAGTTTCAGCCCCAGCTTGTTCTATGCTGTAGGTGTACAGACACAGCCATAGACACAGCCTTCCCAGTCCATGCACCTTGCTGTTTCGGGCTTGGAGACTCACTTCCCAGCTTGGTTCTTTATGGGATGTTCAACGACATGACACCGTGGCCCTCCAAGTGCCAGACTCCGGCTGATTCACAGAGGCCTCGGGCCTTTCTGCTTCCTTTCTGCCCATCCCTTGGTCAGGTTTGGGGAGGAGAGGAAGGAAAAGCAGGTGAGGTTCCTGGGTGCCAATGATTGAAAAGGGGGAGCAGAGCCCCCACATGTGAAATGATCTAAAGGCTATGCCAGTTCAAAATTGTTATCTTCAGCTCCTTTCTCAGAGGCCTTAAGTCTTCATCAGGAACCTGGAAGTGCTGAGGTCGCTCCAGCTCCCTCTCTTTTAGCTAGTAAGTTGGCAGTACCCAAGCCAGAGGCTTTGTTTCAATTCTGTTTGCAGCCTAGAGCGCCCCACGGTCTGCAGATATGCCAGGAAACTTGCATAAGGAACCCGCTTCTCTGGACAAGAAGGTGGCTGTTCCCAGGAATCTCAGGCGGCATGGCATACCCATAGCTGTGTTCAGGGAGCTGGTCAAATGCCTCATCTCCATGTTTGCAGCAGTGGCTTAGCTGCCCGGTTCATGTGTCAACTCTCTCTGTGGATGCTGACGTTTACTCAGCTACCTGGTCTGACCTCAGAGCTGGCCCTGCTTGGAGCTGGGTGTTGGACTAGAGACCACCTGAGCTCCCTTCCACCCTGAATTGTCCTGTGATGTAGTGTGAGAGACTGAACTGTGAAACATGTGTCTCACAGATTGCTTGCTTAAGGTGAATGAAGATTGGTTGTTTAAGCTGGCCGCAGAATGCGGGAAGGACAGCTGCAACAACACCGAGTCCTCTGGTTTGTGAAACATCATCCTGCCCAGTCAAGCAATAGTGTGAGATGTGTGTGCATGTGCAGGAACGCGAAGACTTGCAAGTACCTACAATTGTCGTGGAAACCGCAGCCCCTGAATGGGGGGATAAAAGGAACTGTGGAAGTTAACTTTGTGCGGTTGCCCACTGCGAAACCACGGAGAGGCTCAGACCCCCAGGATGCCATGGATTCATGGTGGTGACTATTCTTGCGACTTTATTCTGACTGCTTGCTTGATTTCTACCTTTTCCTTCAACTCTATCCTATTGCTACTATTTTCCACTTTTGATAATAAAAAGCTGTTTTAGGCGAACCACAGAAGGAGAGAGGAGAGAGATAATGATTCTGACAGTTCCAGCGAGGAGGATTTTAGTCCGGTGGCAGGGAGAACTAGGAGAGGAAATGCTCGGAATGTGCAGGCTAAGGGACAAGCCCCCCTCAGGCAAGTCGTAGGACTGGATGAGCCACCAGTTTGGGTAAAAGTGCCATTTTCAGTGTCAGATTTGAAGGCGTTGAAAGAAATGGCAGGTGAATATAGGGAGGATCCCGAGCGGGTGGCAAAGGTTATGGAGACTATAATCAAAAATCAGGATCCGGACTGGAAAGATCTGCAAGTCATTTTGAATAATTTAGTGTCCTATGATGAGAAAAGATTGATTCTGGCTAAAGCTAAGGAAGAAGCAGAATGGGTGCATGTCCAAGCTGTAATAGCAGGATGGATAGAGGATCATTTCCCTTCTAATAATCCCAGTTGGGATCCTAACATCCAGGCTCAAAGATTGTTATTATCTGAATACCAGCGACTGATTTTGTATGGTGTCCGGAATGCAATTCCAAAACCAAAGAATTGGTCTAAATTGTATCAGGTCATTCAAGGAAAGAATGAGGACTCCTCTTCTTTCTTTGAAAGATTCATGGAGGCTGCGAGAAAATATACTGATTTGAATGCAGACAATGAAGCAGATGCTGTCTCGTTGATCCGCATCTTTATGGAACAGTCTAATGCGGACATAAAATGGAAATTACAGAAACTAGAGGGGACAGACGCTCGTTCATTGGATAAAATGTTAGAGCATGCCTGGAAAGTGTATAACAACAGGGAAAACGTGGAGGAAGTGAAGCAGAGAAAGGAAAGGCTTAAAGATAATAAGATGCTGTCAGTAGCCATAGCCCAAGAAACTAGCAAATTCACAGTCCCCGTAAAGGGAAAAAGATTTCCTGATGGATTGCGGAGGGTTGAAGTACTGCTGGAGGTGGATCAGTGTGCTTACTGCAGGCAATAAGGACACTGGAAAAGGGAGTGCCCGCAGCTGAAAAGACAGAGTCATAAGGAGATGCCAAATCAGGCTGCTAAAATGATGACAATAGGTTCAGACTGAGGGAGACTGTGGGAAAAATCGGAACCCGCCCCAACAGAACCCCTGGTTATAGCAAAGTTGGGGAATGAAAACGTAAAATTTTTAATAGATACAGGAGCCACTTATTCGGTATTAAATACATGTGAAGCTAATTTGCGTAATCGGAGTACTTCTATTATTGGTGCCACAGGGCGGAGAGAAAATCAGCCATTTTTCTAGCTTTTAAATTTCAAAATTGGGAAAAGGGTGTTAACCCATCAATTTCTTTATATCCCAGATTGCCCTGTGCCGCTATTAGGATGAGATTTATTAAGCAAATTAAATGCACAAATTATTACTTTCAAAGAAGGAAAAATCCAAGTTCATATTCCTGAAAGTAAAGGTTTGGATGCTCCAGTTTTTATGTTACAGGAGGAAGTTGAGAGTGTGCACATACCAGAAGAAGTTGAACAGGCTGTAACACCTCTAGTATGGGCTTCAGGAGTACCAGGACGATCCCTAATGGCGGAACCAGTTATCATTCAGTTGAAACCAGACGCCAGACCGGTAAGACGAAAACAGTATCCAGTTAAATTAGAGGCAAGAAAAGTATTAGAACCTTTAATAGAATGTTTTATAAATTTTGGATAGTTAAAGGAGTGTCAGTCTGAATACAACACCCCGATCGTGCCAATTAAAAAACCGCATTCAGAAGAATAAAGACTGATCCAGGACCTAAGGGCTATAAACCAAATTGTACAGGATGTTCACCCAGTAGTGGCAAATCCATACACTATCTTGACCACTTTGAAGGAAAAAGACAAATGGTTCACTGTACTGGACTTAAAAGATGCTTTCTTTTGCCGTCCACTAGCAACCAACAATCAAGAACTGTTCGCTTTTGAGTGGGAGAGCCCTAAGGCAGGTAGAAAGACCCAATTGTGTTGGACAGTATTACCACAAGGATGTAAGAACAGTCCTACAATCTTTAGAAATCAATTAGCCAAGGAATTAGAGGATTGGCAAAAGATGAATAAAAACATCAGCCCAGAAAGCAGAAGTCATAGCCTTGCTGAGAGCTTTAGAACTGTCAAGAGGCAAAAGTGTTAATATCTGGACAGACTCAAAATTTGCCTTTGGAGTGGTCCATGCTCATGGAGCCATTTGGAAAGAAAGGGGACTTCTAACATCTCAGGGATCCCCAGTCAAATATGGGCCAACAATCCAACAAGTACTACAGGCAATTAATTTACCCGGATTTGTGGCAATTATGCATTGCAAGGCACATCAAATTGGAAATAGCCCAATGCATATAGGGAAACGTATGGCAGATAAAGCTGCCAAAGAAGCAACTAAAGGTGAAATATTGCTCATTTTGCCAGAAAAAGTTCAGAACTTGGGACCTAAAAGTCCACAATATACACCAGAAGGTAATCAATTACCTGACCTACTGAAGGCAACCAAAACCCAAGAAGGATGGTGGGTAACCCCTTCACACCAAGTAATAGTTACCCAAGAGATCATGCGTGAAATAGCCAATAGAAAACACCAAGAAACTCACTGGGGAATTGAAACAATGGTCAAGGCATTAAAACCACAAGTGCTAAGTGTTCAAATGACTGCAATAATTAAGAGCATTGTAAAGAAATGTGAGTTATGCTTAAGGAATAATCCTCACTTACCCTGAAGGCCTTTACCAGGGGTGACTAAAAGAGGAAACAGTCCAGGAGACTTCTGGCAAATAGACTTTTCTGAATTACCGCGGCAGAATGGGTACCGGTATGTTTTAGTAATGCTAGATACTTTTTCATGTTGGCCAGAAGCTTTCCCTTGTCACACCAACAAGGCAAAAGAGGAAGCAAAAGTGCTACTTAAAGAAATAATACCAAGATTTGGGGTACCCATAGGACTGTCTTCAGATAGGGGCCCACACTTCATAGCAGAAGCTGTTCAAAGTCTAACTGAGGCATTGGGGATAAAATGGGATCTCCATACCCCATGGAGACCTCAATCAAGTGGAAAGGTAGAAAGAATGAACCGAAGTTTAAAAAGACAAATCAGTAAAATTTGTCAAGAGGCTCAGATAAAATGGCTCGAGGCTTTACCCTTAACTTTGCTACGGATACACATCCAGCCTAGATCTAAAGAAAAGGTCAGTCCTTTTGAGATCGTGTATGGTAAACTTTATCAAATGACTGAAACAGGAGTTAATCCTGACATTGCAGAGAGACATTATTTAAAAGGATATGTTATCTCTCTGGGAAAGGTTTTGTCCTCTCTTCACAGATACGTCTCTGTGAGGGCACCGCTATCTTTGGACGTGCCTGTGCATCACTACCAACTAGGGGACTGGGTGTAGCTGAAGACATGGTCAGACGAGCTGTTAAAAGAGAAGTGGAAAGGACCTCTTCAAGTTTTACTCACCACCTACACTGCTGTCAAGCTTGAAGGAGTCACTCCGTGGATACATCACAGCAGGATAAAGCCAGCTGCATCACCACAATGGACAGTTACACAAAAGGGACCTTTACGTTTAAAATTAACATGGGAATCCTGAAGATCTGGGTTATATCTCTTGCAGCGATGTCAGGAAATGCAGAAATCGATATAGATGAAGAGGTGAATACGGATTCGGATGAAAACCTCATTCTAACTTTAATACAAGGGTTTGGCAAAATGCATAATCTTGCCAGTGTTACAGCATGCATTCCGATCCCTCACTCGGCCAGTCAGCCTATTCCACGGGGCACTATACCAGTGAATTTATCTTTACTAGAAGACTATGACAATATCACAGGAGCCTTTAAACAGGCCAATGTTTCTTATTATTTCGACAAAGACAATAAATGTAGACAAAGAGGAAACGATGTTTTACAAGATGCTACTTCTTGGAGATCAGGGGACAGCAGAACAGTATTTGGGAGAGGCTCAGAAAAACAATGTCCCAAGGGATCACATCCCTTAGATGCCCAGTTTCTCCAAATAGCATTGGCAGCCTCTGGTGGGCAGGCTGCAGGATTACTGAAACTTTGTGTCACTAATAAGAGGGTACCCAATGTAACCACTGCTCCGGAATGCAACAACCTTAGAACAAAACTCAAAACTTGGACTAGACCTTTGGAGGGATACTGGAACTATACAGGGAGTGTGGATTGGTGCTTTAATTGGGGAACGAAAGTCACTTATGTTAGCCGAACTAATTGGATGTGCTCCATTGTTTTAAATTCTAGTAAAATATCAATCCTAAGTTCTACCTTAACAAGGATGAAACATTGCAAAAGTCAGAAGTTTTCGATTAATGATTGCAAACATGATACTCCTTCCCCAGGCTACACAACCTGGATTACATCAGATGGATATTGGACTACCCGATTACCACTTAGTACAACAACTAGACAAATAACTTTAGGATTACTGACTCTATGTCCCATATGGAAAGAGTCCAATCAAAGCTCAATATTGGGGACGAGTTAAAAGAAATACTGAGACAGAAGAAGATTCCGATATTTGGACGCAGCCTTCCGCAGCAGTGCAATGTGAATGGGGACTTCAAAGTTTCCTGTTACCAGGGCTGATGGCTTTAGAAAATCGAATGTTAATAGAAAATCTAACTTGGCAGGTGGAAGCCTTATCGAGAGCCACACAAAAAAGATTCCAAACTGTAAACAAGCAAATTCAAACTAACGCTAAAATGACACTCCAGAATAGACTGGTCTTGGATTTACTATGAGTCAAGGAACAAGGAGTATGTGGATATCTTAAGTTAGACCAAGGACACTGCTGTATCTACATCCCTAATATCACTGGAAATCTGCAAGAACGATTAGACAAAATGAGAAAGGTAGCAAGAGATAGTAGCGCAACAAGAGAAGTAGCTGAAAATAATTGGTTTAACAAAATTCTCCAAGAATTAAGTGGGTGGTCTTTGAAAGGATGGTTAGCTACATTGTTAGAAGGAGTAATACAGGTGATCATGATTGCGATTATTATAGGGATCTGCATAGGCTGTACTAAAAGGGCCATTGAAAGAAACATATGGAAATAGTGAAAATTTCACTGCTTCAAAAGAGAGGACTGAAACCTAAGAAAATTTGACTAACCCAAAACATGACTACTACAAACAATCACTTTGACTGCATCTCAAAACTGATATAATAATACCAGAACTTCAGACTGAGCTAGTATCTGAATCACTGAAAATTTCCATACTATGTATAAGATAACTGATTTTTCCATAAAATGACTTCTACAAGGCTCTTTAATCAGATAAGAATATTGATAAGTAATAGTATTTGACAAGTGTTATTAAGAATATCGATAGTGATAGTATCAATGGTGTTATTGCATGTTTAATGAGTTAGGTTAAGAATGAAAGTATTTCATATTCTATTAGATTATAAGAAAATGAGATAGATCTAAGACTGTGTGGTAAGATTAATCATCTTTTAATTGATGAAATCTAAGTAAAAAGTGAGACTTATGGAGATTATAGAATATATCCACAAGTCTCAAAGGAGGAAATGTTACAGGACATCTTGAAAAATGAGTGTTAAAAGCAAGCAAGAACATCTTGGGAGAGAGTGTGAGAACGCCTTGGGAAACAAGTGTCGAAAACAAGTAAGAAGAATGTAGAGAAGATGCTTCATAACAACTGCACCTGCGATTAGAGATAAAGACTGCATTCACTAACTCTCTGCTAACATGCAATAATGATTAACACAAGGACAAGTCTTAGAAAAATAGAATGGACTGCCAAAATAGTGCCCTTGAGTTAACTTGGTTCATTATAATCTCATTCTAATGCTAAAGAACACACCTCCTAGCTAGAAAAGCCCCCAACCCAGTTAAGCCCCCGACTCTCTGAGCATGCGTGGTGAATTAAAAGAGAACTGTAACTTTAAGATGAAGTAAGAGAAGTATTAACCAATAGTTAATTAAGGGGTAGAACCAGTAGGCATAACTAACTTTGTTAATTGTTTAAATACCTGTCATGATTTTACCCTGGTGTGCATGTTAGGAGGAGAAATCCCCCATGCACCCAGCGCTGCGATAAACTAATGTCGGCTTTCTAAACTATCATTTGGCTTGGACGGTTTTCTTCGTTACGATTTTCGGTAACACCACCACACCTTGGCAGTTCTGCCATCCATGTTGCACTTCTGTGATGGCACGCGGGGCTCCAGCTCCTCCTGCCTGTGCCCCAGCCTGAGGGCATTGGTGCACATGTGGGCTGCAGCACCTCAGCTGCTGCCCGCTGGGGCCCACCTCAGACTTGTCACAAACTAAACTGGAACTGAGTCCCAAGACCCCATATAGGTAAAGGCTTTGCTACATGGCAGAGATGTGCTCGGAATGGATCGCAGATGGCAACGTAAAAGATGATATGAGATGATGTAGATGTAGATGTAGATGTAGATGTAGATGTGGATGTAGATGTAGATGTAGATGTAGATGCAGATGATGAGAAAGATTCTGTGAGGCGACCACAGAGTGAGCAAACCCTGCTCTCACTGAATCCAGATGGAAGAGGGCCTGGGCTGTGCAGCCCTGGCAGGAGACCATGAGACACCATAGTCCGTGGTGATTTAATACATATAGGTGATGGAGGAGAGAAAGAGAAGAACTTAGCTCTCCTCATGCAAAATAACTCCACTGGGGCAGACAAATACCTCTATAGGCTGCCCTGTCCTTACCGAGTGTGGACAAGTTTCATTCTCCTAAATGTGGCCATCTGCTGTCATTTCAGTTGGCCAAAGGCATTTCCCAACAGCCTCCAAGATGGACACTGCCCTGTCCATAAGAATTGCTCCACTAGAGCCTGCAGTTTCCTGCACATACCTTGGGCCACCTCTGGCACCTCAAATGCCACCAGGTATTTGCATCTGAAGCACTCACTCCTGCCCTCCATCTCCATTAATTAGCAGGGGAGCTGAGACAAAAAGCTCACATGCAAATGTCCATTTTTGCACACCTGAAGAGAGGCAAGAGAAATCCCACCTCCTGTGGGTTTGTGGCAGTCATGAAAGGGAGCTGAGACCCCTTCCAGGCAAAAATACTACAAACCCAGGATGAGATGCCTCGATTGCCTCAGCTGAATCTCTTCCCTCACAAGTGGTAAATGAGATCCCTCACGTTCACTGGGTATTCTGCCTACTGATGGGACAGGGAAAGGTGGTATTTAGACTCAACACTCTCTCTGAGCAGGAAAATGACAGTGCTGGGAAGTAGTGTCTCTCCTCAGCTGAGGAAGGGAACAGCAGTGATTCTTTCAGCCTGTTTCACAGCAGGTTCCCCTGGAGCCCCAGGGACACCTGGAGGGAGCCCAGAGGGGGCAGAGAAAGTGCTGCCTTGGGCTGGTCCTCTGCTGCTGAGCTGGGCTGGGCTCCTGGGGTGGAGGGAGGGAGCTGATGGCAAGTGGGCAGTGCTGCAGAGAGACAGCTCTGCCCAAGAGCAGCTTTTCTTCAAAGCACAGCCTGGCTGAGGGCACTACCTGCAGGCACCGAGGGGAGAGGAGCGAGGCAGAGAGACTTTAAAGGCAGTGTGGAGTGGGAGGACAGAGGAGAGTTGACTGGGAGAGAAATCTTCACAGCCCTCTATATGGTAAGTCTCTGAGCTGCAGGGCAATAATAATGAGTATTCTGCAGGGGTCTCCTAGACCTGGTTCATCCCATAGCCTGTAGAAACTTCCAGGAGGACTCTCACAGATTCCCTAGTATGGAGGAGAAGGATGTGCTCTACAACAGGGATTCCTCCCTGCGCTGTCCGAGGTACAGGGCATGATGGCTGCCTTCTCCCGGGGATGGCTGCAGGGGTGTAAAGGTGGGTGTGCATCCAGGGGTGCCCAGGGCTGTCCTTCCGAGCAGGGTCCCTGCACCCCAGGGCACTGTGAGCTGGGACAGGGACTCCACTGCCTGCCAGGGTCAGCACTCAGCCTGCCCAGGGAGCTCCCCAGGGCACTGCGGGGAGAAGCTCAGGATGGAAGGAGTGACCGCTAGCCAGGCAGGGTCCTTCTGCTGTTGAGAGGGTGCTGTGTGTGTCAGGGCTGCTCACAGCTCCACATCACCCCCAGCACATTTCTGGAGAGGATCTTTCAAAGATGACAATCAAGGCAAGGCTTTCCTGCTTCAGCTTGTGCATTCCTGAGTCTTTGCATTAAAGATTATACTAGTTGGATGGGTGGGAATGGAAATGGATCTGTCAGGTGTGGACAACCCTCTGAGACACCTTAACTGTTAGACTGAGAGATCCCAGGTCGAGCTCACCAAGTGACTCTTTCCAGAGGAGACTTTGCCATAGGAAGGTCAATGAAGTTGCTCTTTGAGACAGAGTTGCTTTCCCGACCCTCAGTTCATGTCCTGCACTGAGGGAGAGGAGAGAGGGCAGGGAAAGAGTACTGGAGGTGTTGAATTTGGACAAGACACCGAGACTCCAGGAGCATTGCACTGAGAGATGGCTAGGTCTGCAAGGAACCTCATCTAGTCCCCTAAGGCACTGCTCAGCCTACAGACAGCACGATAGCATCACCTCGGTGGTCTCTGTGGGACTTGTTTGAGCTGCTCCTTAGCTTCTGCACACACAGAGATGCCCCTGGGCAGTGCCCTGCTGCCAGGAGGTGTCTGCAGGGCAGAGCTGAGCACACAGCGGGTGCGTTGGGGTCTTGAGCACTGGCAGGGAGCAGATACGTGGGGACAGAGAAATACCTCCTGGCAGGGAGAGCTCCAGGCAGCAGAGACATGGGCAGGGAGGGAGAGGGAGCTACTCTCAGAAAGACTGTGGGAGGGGGAACTGGGTACCTCCCTGCCATCCCCTGCAGTGCAGAAACCTCCCCTGGAGCACACACCACCCCCCATCAGGTCTCCTCTCCCATGTAGGTGAAGCACAGCCTGTGGCCCCAAGGCCATGGGATTTCAGGCTGAGTCACTCCTTCGCAGCAGGGCCCCTCATGAGGAGAAACCCCCAGGTACCCATTTGTCAATCTGATGCTGTTGACAGGAGCGTTGGGGCATTTATCCATGTTTCCTCTCCTGTCCATGCTGCCTTTGTTCCCACCTCAGTTGGAAGCTCTGGGCAATGAATTTTGTGGGGCTGGGAGTGAGCCAATGCTGCTTTTGATCGCCTCATCTTTAGGACGTTTGACTCTTTCCCTGGGGGTCCTGCTGGGCTGCAGGGTGCCCTCCAGAAGGGCACAGCTCACCCATGGCATCTCTGTGTTATGCAGGAGCCCCACGGAGAAGAGAACTCAGCACTAAGGCCACAGAAATGCTGCTGGGTGACTCCACGCAGGCAGAGGCAGTGAGCCCTCTGTGCCCCTGGCTGGGAGGGGAGAGCTGAGATCCTCCTTGGGTACACTGAGGCAGGGTGAGGGGTTTGGAGGTCTGCACTTGCAAACTGGATTTCTTTTGCTCTCAGCAGCGTCCAGTTTCATTTGGGGAGAACACTTGAGTGCTATCGTCCTCCAGCTCAAAGAGGTGCCAGCACAAGGCAGCTGAGACCAGGGCTGATGGACAGACTGGCTGTCCTCACTCTGCACTAAGGGACGGCCCCTTTGCTTCTAAGGACCCACAAGGTTTCACTTGAAGGGCAGTACTAATGCCAAGGATTTCTGCCTTAAAAACACTCCTCGGGGGTGGTGGGGCCACTAGAGCAGAATAAACAAAACAAAATCCTCACAGCTCTGCTCCAGGGTTGGGTGACTTGGGAGCGACAGTGAGGAAAAGCTCTTTGATATCACAAGCGGATTTAACCATAGACCCTGTGTTCCTATTTCCCTGTTGCTGTAGGGCAGCGCTGGCTCCCCCAGAGCCCACCGCAGAGTGCACTGCTGCCAGGGACACCCTCAGCCAGCACCAACCAGAGCTCACAAAAGGGACCTGCCAAACGTCTTCTTGATTAGGGACAGGTGATTTGGGGATTTCTATAAGAAATGGAATATATTTTGCTCAGAGAAAGCTGTCCTAACTCACTGATTGATTTTCCTCCATGAATAGGCTCCCACGCCATGAGGGACCAAAAGTCCAATGGAAGCTCCATGACTGAATTCCTCCTCCTAGCATTCTCAGACACACGGGAGCTGCAGCTCTTGCACTTCTGGCTCTTCCTGGGCATCTACCTGGCTGCCCTCCTGGGCAATGGGATCATCATCACCACCATCGCCTGCGACCACCACCTCCACACCCCCATGTACTTCTTCCTCCTCAACCTCTCCCTCCTTGACCTGGGCTCCATCTCCACCACTGTCCCTAAATCCATGGCCAATTCCCTGTGGGACACCAGGGCCATCTCCTATAAGGGATGTGCTGCTCAAATTTTTGCCTTTTTCTTTCTGATGTCAGCAGAGTACTCTCTCCTCACTGTCATGGCCTATGACCGCTACGTTGCCATCTGCAAACCCCTGCACTACGGGACCCTCCTGGGCAGCAGAGCTTGTGTCCACATGGCAGCAGCTGCCTGGGGCAGTGGGTTTCTCTATGCTGTGCTGCACACAGCCAATACATTTTCTCTACCGTTCTGCCTGGGTAGTGCTGTGGACCAGTTCTTTTGTGAACTTCCCCAGATCCTCAAGCTCTCCTGCTCAGAATCCTACCTCAGGGAAGTTGGGCTTCTTATATTAAGTTCTTTTTTAGTTTTTGGCTGTTTTGTTTTCATGGTGCTCTCCTATGTGCAGATCTTCAGGGTGGTGCTGAGGATCCCCTCTCAGCAGGGGCGTCAAAAAGCTTTTTCCACCTGCCTCCCTCACCTGGCTGTGGTCTCCCTGTTTGTCAGCACGGGCATCTTTGCCTATGTGAAGCCCCCCTCCTTCTCCTCCCCATCCCTGGACCTGGTGCTGGCAGTTTTGTACTCAGTGGTGCCTCCAGCAGTGAACCCCCTCATCTACAGCATGAGGAACAAGGAAATCATAGAAGCCCGGCAGAAACTATTTGAATACGCTCGACTTCAGATTAATAAGGAGCCCATTATCCCACTAGGGCTCCCACTGTATCTTAGGAAAAGCCAGGTCTAACTTTTCTTCATATGTGTCTTTATTTTTACTTTGTGGTTGTTTTTTTTTTTTTTATTTTGCATTTGATTTTTGTTTTTTACCTGTGATGTTATTATTCTTGGCCTTCTACTTGTTTTTTCTTGACTCAAATACTGCATGTACATGTGGATCCAGGCTCTCTCTTTAGATAAGCTCAATAAAGGAAGCAGTAGAAAATTATTTGTCACAGTTCCTATCTCCCACATCTCCTCTGGAGCTGGGAGAGCAGCCCCAGTGTGCAGGAGGGGTTCAGGAGGCGAATGCCCAGCTGCCCCATGGAGGAGCAGCCCCCGTGGCCATTGGGGCTGCCCCTCGCTGCCTCGGTGGGCACTCCCTCTCTGCTGCCTGTGATTCGGGGCTGCTGCTTCCCTGGAGCCATGGCCACGGCCAACAGCGGAACACGGCCTTTCCAGTGCTGGTCTCTCCTCACTTCCACACTGTCCTGCTGTGTCCTTGCCTTTGTGTCACCCTGAAGGTCTCCTGTAACTTGTGACAGTCCTTTTGTCTCTACAGGGCCATCCCTGTGGCTGAAGGCACGGGTGGGCCATGGGAACCATTGTGTCAGAGCTGGCCTCTCTTCTAGCACCACCATAACCAAAAGGGCTCCTGAGGACAGGGCCAGAAGGCTGGCCAGCCCTTCCAAATCTGGTGTCAGGAATAGACCCAAGAAGCTGCTCTCTCAAAAGGACTTTAGCTCTTCTGGGTTCTTGATGGATTCTGAGGGACAAGCTCAGAGTGCCAGGGGGATCTGTTTGTGACCAAGGGCTGGATGAAGACCTCCCTTCTTGGTTGCACATGTCAACTCAGACAGCCATGGGTCTTTGACTTATCTGCCAGGCACTGTCCCACCTGCAGTGGGGCTGATAGCAGATGCCATCCTGGAGAGGAATCGGGAGCTGCCAGGAGAAGTCAGGGCATCTCCAGGGACAGTGTGTGAGTGTGGGTGGGCAGTGAGTGGCACCTCATAGAATGAGTGACAATTCAAGGAGGAGTCTCGCAGAGGAAATGTGAACCTGAGGAGACCATAGGTTGACAAGGGCTCTGCAATGCCAGGAGAGGCTGTGAGGAGCCAGAAGGCAAAAGGATGTGCGACTAGACAGTGATTCTTCACACTCTGATGGAAAGCCTGTGGGCTGGATCTAGTGCAGCCCTCCCCTGCCCTTAGTGCCATTGGAGACGCCCCATTGTCCTACCAAGCACTGTCCTTGGCTACTGAGATGACAGGGAAGATGGAAAGGGGCTCAGAAGCAGTGACCTCCTCCGGCTGGGTCTGCTTCCCACCCTGAGCAGCATGGCCAGTGCACGGTCACCCCATGGCCCCAGGGCACCACAGCCCCCTCACTCTGCAGAGCAGCACTGCCAGCTTGGGGCCCTGCAGGGAGCATGGGGTGGGAACCAGGAACAGCCAGCCAGGCCAGTGCAGATGTGCTCACCTGGGGAAAGGCTCTCTGGAGAGCAGGGATAACTCTGGAGAAGAGCAAGGGAGCGTTTCTGGACTTGAAGGAAGGAACCAGTGAGCAAGAGAAACCTCTTTCTGCAGGCACCCACTCAGGGCAGGGTGCTCTGTCCCCTGGCCAGGACTCCTGTGGTGGTTTGGGGAGAGGGGCTGACATTGGGGGTGCATGTTCATTCTGTGGTGGGGATCTTCTGGACTTGAGAGCAGGAGTCCTGCAGTTTCATTAACCTCCCTTTCCTCATGCCATGGTGAGCCTCCAGCCCGGGGGCTGATGGGGAGGCTGAGATCCCTCTCTGCCCCCCAGCAGCTGCTGTGCCCTTCAGAGGGGCTGGGGTTGTGGGCTTAATGCCCAGAGCTCTGCAGCAGCCTGTGGTGGGCACAGCTGTGGGGCCAGCCCAGACTGGGCTGGGGAGCAGGCAAGGGAGGTGGGAAGAGGTGGGGAGGGGCTGGGCTGAGCTGGAAAGTGCCCAGGAGATGACAGCACCAATGGTTGCTTAGATGTTTGACCATGCAGGGCGAGGACATGCTCCAGCGGGTGTATGGTGCAGAGCCCGATCTGCTGGTAGGGAGCCAAGACATGCAGGTGCAGGAGAAAGGAGCCTGGTCTGTGCCCTTGGTTGCATGAAGAGACAGAGAAGGAAGAACAATTGTCCCTTGAATTGCAGGTTCATCCTCAGTGGGTGACAGATGTCAGCCTCTGTCCATCTCTTCTCTCTGAATGTATCTCAATGACTTTCAAGGAGCCTGATGGTCCCAACAGATGAGAAGAGCAGCCCAAGAGGGCAGGATGGTGGCACAGTGGCTCTGAGCAGCCCCAGTGAGCACAGCAGGCAGCATGTCCTCAGTCATGGCCACCAGCCACAGTTTGACATATCCCCTTGGAAATGTTCTGGGGGTGATCTGGAGCTTGGAGCAGCCCTGACCCACACAGCACCCTCTCGACAGCAGAAGGACTCTGCCCTGCTCTGCTGGGGATTGCACCTTCCACCCAGAACTTCTCCCCACATCCCCATGGTGAACTTCCCAGAGAAGCTGAGTGCGCACCCTAGCAAGGAACAGTGTACCTGTCCCAGCTCACAGCCCCCTGGGGACCCTGCTCTGAAGGACTGCCCTGGGAACTGCTGGCTGCACACCCACTTTTACACCTCTGCAGCCTGCAGCCACCCTTGGGAGAAGGCAGCCGTCACATTCTGTCCTTCTGATGGTGCAGTGGAATGTCTCTGATCTGTAGCACATCCTCCTCCTCTACAATAGAGAAACTGAGTCTTGTACTTCTAGATCCCATAAGCTTTGGGATGTGCCATCTTTAGGAGATCCCTCCGGGAATCACAGCTGCATTGCCCTTCAGCCAGAGACTTACCGTGTTAAGGGCTGTGAAGAATTCTCTTTGAATCAGCTCTCAGCATCCTCCCACCCCAGACTGCCTTTAACCTCTCTCTGACTCGCTCCTCTCCCCTCGGTGCCTGCAGGCAGTACCCTCAGCCCTGCTGCGCTTGACAGAGGAGCGGCTCTTGGGCAGAGCTGTCTGCAGCGCTTCCTGCTTGCCATCAGCTCCCTCCCTCCATCCCAGGAGCCCAGCCCAGCTCAGCAGCAGAGGACCAACCCAAGGTGTCACTTTCTCTGCCCCCTCTGGGCTCCCTCCAGGTGTCCCTGGGGCTCCAGGGGAACCTGCTGTGAAACCTGCTGAAGGAATCACTGCAGTTCCCTTCCTCAGCTGGGGAGAGACACTTATTCCCAGCACTGTTGTTTCTCCTATGAGGAAAGGATTTGGACAAAAGAATCACCTTTCCTTGTTCCATCATTAGACAGGACACACTGACAGTGACAGGCAGGGATCTCCTTTACCCCTCTGAGCAAAGAGATTCAACTGAGTGAATCGAGGCATCTCATCAAGCACCACCAGAACCATTTCCACAGAGTGGCCAAACCCAGAGGGCTGTGGTCATGGGCACAAAGCCCACCTGGAGGCCAGTCATTAGTCCTGTGCCCCAGGAATCAATACTGCATCAAACAGAGTTTAACTTCTTCATGTCCATTGTTTCACCTTCCCTTTTCTTTTCCCCTCTTTTCACCCATCCAAGTCCTTCGCTTTGATCATCCTTGTACACACATGCAAACAGCCAGCCTCTCTTTGCTCTTTCCCCAATGGCCCTGGCTTTGCTTGCTTTGTAGCTGTTTCTGAGATCATCACCATGGTAAATCCTACTTTGGAAGGAAACTCCATTGACGTACTACCTCCCCTGAGTATTTGTAGTTCTCTGGAACACCTCATGGCATTACCTTGTGACAGATGCCACAATCAGGGTAAGCCATCTGCACACTAACATTCACAGCTGACCAAATGGAGCTTCAGTCCGGGGAGACCTTAAGAAACTTTGGGGTTTGGCCAACAGAAGCGTCCTGAAGTTCACAAGGAGAACTGGCCAGTCCTGCCTCAGGGGAAAGAATAACCCCGTACATCAGGAGCTGGGACCTGACGTGCTGAGTAGTGACCCTGAGGAGAAGGGCCTGTGGGCACTATGAGGGACACCATAGGAGCCAGAGGTGCCTGCTCACCATGAAGAAGGCCAGCTGCATGCAGCTGCATTAGGAGGAACGTGGCTGCCCAGACAAGAGGAGTTACCATCCCCCTTGACCCAGCACGGCTCTGGCCACAGCTAGACTAGGGTTTCTCTCTGTGGGGCTTCATGATCTAGGCAAGTGGGCAGAACCTGAGGAGTTTCCAGAGGAGATCTGCCAAGATGTGATTCAGGGACGAGTGCACGTGCCCTGTGTGGGGAGGCTGAGGGACCTGGGCTTCTTCACTCTGGTGAAGTGGAGGCCCTGGGGAGGAGAGTAGTTACCTGCAACTCTTTGAAGGGTGCTTGCAGAGAGGACGGAGTTTTCGTTCTCTGTACAAAACCACGTTAGAAAGGAAGAGTGCCACAAAGTGCATTTGGGAGGTAGGGATTGGCCATGAGGAGAAGGAAATGGCCATTAAAGGGCAGTACTGTGGTACAATAGGCCACCCAGCTGGAGTCTGGATCAGCCCATCAGATGTCTTTCTCTCCATTTCTTTGTTGCTTCATTTATTTGGAAACGGTCTCAACATTTCCATCATACTGAGACCCACGGTATTGAAAAGAGAATTTTCTGCCTTTCACAGAGCCCAGTGCCCCAAAAATATCCCTGCCCAGGACTGTCCATGCCACTACTCGCTCTTGGTACAGAGCAAGTCATGCTCTTTGGTGTCCATTTCTCTTGCACGACATAGGAATGCAAGGTACAAAGCTTCAATCAAATGCACTATTTTTGAATACCCAAATTCACACTATTTTCATCAAATTTTCTACAAGAAGGACTGGAAGGAGGATCCAGGAAACTACAGGCCTGTCAGCCTGACCTCGGTGCCGGGAAAGATTATGGAGATGTTCATCCTGAGGGCGCTCACAGGGCACATGCAGGACAACCAAGGGATCAGGTCCAGCCAGCACAGGTTCGTGAAGGGCAGGTCCTGCTCGACCAACCTGATCTCCTGCTATGACCAGGTGACCCGCCTAGTGGATGAGGGAAAGGCTGTTGACGTTGTCTACCTGGATTTCAGTAAAGCTTTCGACACTGTCCCCCGCAGTATTCTCCTGGAGAAGTTGGCGACTCGTGGCTTAGACAGGTGCACTCCTCGCTGGGTTAAAAACTCGGCACTGGTGAGGCCGCACCTCAAATGCTGTGTTCAGTTTTGGGCCCCTCACTACAAGAAGGAAATTGAGGTGCTGCAGCGTGTCCAGAGAAAGGCAACGAAGCTGGTGAGGGGTCTGGAGGACAAGTCTTATGAGGATCGACTGAGGGAGCTGGGGTTGTTTAGCCTGGAGAAGAAGAGGCTGAGGGGAGACCTTATGGCTCTCTACAATTACCTGAAAGGAGGTTGCAGAGACGTGGGTGCTGGTCCCTTCTCCCAAGTGACTAGTGACAGGACCAGAGGAAATGGCCTCAAGGTGCTGCAGGGGAGGTTCAGGCTGGATATTAGGAAAAATCTCTTTACTGAGAGAGTGCTGAGACACTGGAATAAGCTGCCCAGGGAAGTGGTGGAGTCACCCTCCCTGGAGGTATTCAAGGAACGTGTGGACGTGGTAATGTGGGACATGGTTTAATGGGCATGGTGGTGGTTTTTTTGGTTGATGGTTGTACTTGATGATCTTACAGGTCTTTTCCAACCTTAGTGATTCTGTGATTCTGTGAAATCTGTGCTATCTGTCCTCCTCTGTGAGTATATATACAAATTTCTCTCTGTCTCTAGGTATATCTAAATGTATAAAAAAAAAGTAGAGGTGTGTACAATTTCTCAACAAAATGCATTTCCCACCAACACTCAGAGTGGAGAAAGTCTGTCTGAGAAATTACTCTATTTATGCTGTGTTTGTCACTACATCCCAATCCTCAGTGGGCACTGGGACCATGTTTTCCTTAGCTGCCTTCCTTGTGCCGACAACAAATTTAGAGAAGCCCATCTGGGTGCCCTCACCCCCCCTCACCATTTCCAGATGAGCTTTGGCTTTCCTGGCTCCACCTCTGCACCCCCACACTAGGTTTCTATCTGTCTCCTGGGTAGCCTGTTCCTCCTCTACCTTCTCTGCACTTCCTTCTGGTGTGTGAAATCCCATATCAGGGGGTCCCTGTTCATACACACCGACCTCCTGCCAGGTCCTGCTCTGCTCCCTCCACATCAGACTGATGTGTTCCCAGGCTTTGAGGATGTTGTCCCTGAGGAGCTAAAAGGGCCTCACAGCCCATTTGCCCTCCAGTCAAAGTCCAAGCAGACCCTCCGCCAACTGAAATCAGCTCTCCTGCAGTCCTGCACTGTGATTCTTCTGGTTGTCCTGCTTTGATACCATCTCACAGTCATTACAGCCATGGCTGCCCTCAGAGTTCACGTCCCCATACAGATCCACCTTGTGACTGAGTAAGATACCAACTCTAATCAGCTCATTGACCACCTGTGCCAAAATGTTGCCTTCAACACCCTCCAGGAACCTCCTGGGTTGCTTGTGCCTGTCCTACTGCCCTTCCAGCAGGCTGTGGGGTGCTTCAGCTGCCTGTGGTTTTGAGGAGCTGTGACCATGAGGCTTCCTCCAAGGCAAGGCTCTGTGCACACCAGCCTTCCCTTTGCCCCGAGCTCACCTCCACCTCCTCACCCTCCTGCCTGCCTTCCTGACAAGCCATCACCACCCACGGCTTCCCTCCCACCACCCGAGCTGTCCACCACGACTCTGCAGTCCCTGTGGGCGAGCCCGTTTCTGCCTGTGCAGCAGCAATGACAGCACCGGTGAGGGGAGAGGAGAGGCCGGCAAAGGGGAAGTGCCTGGGAGTTTGGCTGGAAGGTTACTTCTGTTGTGGGAACAGGGAGATGCGAGGAGAGGCAGCCATGAAGTGGGTTTGAAGGCACTTTTTTGGCAACAACTCGATTCGTCAGGTGCTGAGGCAGGTCTAGTGATGTCACCTGGTATCAGAAAACCTCCCCAGCAGTGCTAAGAGCTGAGGAGAGGGGAGAGGTAGAAGAAGGTGAAGGTGACATGGCTGGAAGGTGGAGTGTGATGCCATTTCTATTGCAGTAACCTGGGTGACTTGCAGGCAGGCAGATACAGTGACATCATCAAGCACATCACAAACCCCAGTGTGACCCAGATGACACCTCAGAGAGGGGAGAGGGAGAGAGGTGGCTAAAGCCAACAGAGTTGGGCTGTTGCCTGTGAGGTCATCTCATCACAGCAATGTGATTGGGCAGGAGCAGTCTGGCATCATGAGGTCCTAAAGAACTCCAGAGGCAAAAGCTGCAGGCAGATGAGTAGGTCCCTGGTGAGGTCCTGCCCTGGGGTGAAGCCACCTGTACACGACATGGGAACCTATGGGCCATGGCATGAGAAATTTCAGGATGTGGCAGAGAAGAGTGTGAGAAGGGACCAGAAGTACAGGCAAGACCATGTGTCCCGGCTGGATCTCACATGTTGTTCATTGAAGGGTAGAGGTGTGAGAAGCAGCCAAACAGCACTGACAACTGGAGAGGAGTGTTGAGGAGCTTCTAGGTAGACAAGACTCAAAAGGTCAGCAGTGCCAAGACAACCCCTCAGTGGTGCCATTGAAGGCCCAGATGGCCAAGGCAATGGTATCTGAACCAGCAAATGAGGGTACAACTGGTGAGGGGTATTAAATGTGGAGGAGACTGGGGCAGAGAGAGGGAGAGGTCAAGATGGACTGTGAGGAAGAAGCCTGATCACCATAGTCTTGCTTTCTTATTAAACTCTGCTCCCGGCTATTTGCTGCGTGAGTGTACTCTACTGTTGGGTGCATGTTTGGGGTGCATGTATGTGCATTCTTTGCTGGCCAGCTCCAGGTGAGGGTGGCTGGAGAAGGAGGACACCAGGATCTGGAGAGACCTAGGGCTGGAGCTGCCAAGTGGGCAACAGCCCTGAGCCTGCTCAGGGCCCCTGCACAGACCCAAAGGGCAGGCCCACACTGGAGGGACTGCGGGTGTTTTTTTGCCCATGGGTAAGTTCTACAGGGGATGCATGGACCGCTTGTGACCTTCACATCAGATCAGCCTGAGAGAGGGAAAGTATGGGGCTGTTTGTGTTGCTTATGGTTGTTTGAGTGCTGCTGGTGGTGTGGTAGATGTAAAGGTGCAGTTCCCTGTTGGAGTTGGTCTGTGTATGATTGGCTGTGTCCATCCTGTGTGTGTGCACCTGTGTATGGCTACAGGATTGTGTGTTTGCTTGTTCATGTGTGTACATGTGTGTGCATTTGCCTGTTGGCATGAGGAAGTTGGGGCTTCTGGGGCAGACTCTCCTTTTTGTTCATACACCAACCACCTGGGCTTGATCTTTGCAGTGAGGGATGCTCCTTGAAGGCCCCTATCGGGGTGGTGTACAGGGCCCCAGGTTCTCCTCCACATGCTCCCTCCTCCTACGGCTCTCACAAAGACCAGCAGCCGCACAGAGAAGCCAAGAAAGGGCTCATCCTCCCCATGATCACAACTGAATCCCAGACCTCCAGCTCAACCCTGTCTGAGAATCACAGAACCACAGAATTACAGAATCACAGTATCAAAGAATGGTTGAGGTTGGAAGGGACCACTGCAAACGTCCCTGCTCAAGCAGGGCAACCTAGAGCCAGATATGCAGGATCATGCTCAGAGGCTTTAGAATATGTCCAAGGATGAAGAATCCACAATATCCCTGGACCAACTCTGCTGGTGCTCGGTCACCTTCACAGTCAAACAGTGCTTCCTGATGATCAGAGAGAAGCTCCTGTGTTTCGGTTTGTGCCCATTGCCTCTTGTTCTGTTGCTGGGCACCACTGAGAAGAGCCTGGCTCCACCCTCTTTCACCCTCCCTTCATGGATTTATAGCCAATCCTAAGATCCTTCCTAAGCCTTCTGTTCTCCAGGCTGAACAGTCCTGGCTCTCTCAGCCTTTCCTCATAGGGGAGATGCTCCAGTGCCTCATCACCTTGGTGCCTCTTTACTGGACTCTCTCCGGTATGCCCAAGCCTCTCTTGTCCTGGAGAGCCCAGAAATGGACACAGCACTCCAGGTGTGAGCTCACCAGTGCTGAGCAGAGGGGAAGGATCCCCACCCTCGACCTGCTGGCAATACTTCAATGCAGGCGAGGACACTATTAGCCTCCTTTGTCACAAATGCCCATTGCTGGCTCAGGGTCAGCTTGGTGTCCACCAGAAACACCCCGGGCCTTCTCTGCCAGGCTGCTTGCCTGCTGGGTGGCTCTGAGCGTGGACTGGTGCCTGGGGTTACTCCTCCCCAGGGGCAGGACATTGCACTTCTCCCTGTTTACCTGCATGAGGTTCCTGTTGGTCCATTTCTCCAGCCTGTCAAGGTGCCTCTGGTTTGCAGCACGACCCTCTGGTGTATCAGCCACTCCTCTGCCCCATCACTCAGATCATTAATGAAGATGTTAGACAGTACTGGAACCAGTATTGAAGATGAACCAGTAATGAAGATGTTAGACAATACTGCAACCAGTATTGACCCCTGGGGTGCACCACTAGTTACCGGCCTCCAATTAGACTTCATTCCGCTGATCACCATGCTCTGGGCCCAGCCATTCAGCCCGTTTGCAATCCACCTCCCTGTCTGCTAATCCAGCGCACACATCAACCGCTTCTTTACCAGGATCTTAGGGCAGACAGTGTAGAAAGCCTTCCTGAAGTCCAGGTACACAATAGCCACTGTTGTCCCCTCATCTCCCCTCATCAAGATAATCACGTAGGTCAAACATGACTTCCCCTTGATGAATCCATGCAGACTCTTCCTGATGACCTTCCTGTCCTTCAGGTGCCCAGAAATGGTTTCCTAGGGATCGAGGTGAGGCTGACTGGGCTGTAGTTCCCTGGGTGATCCTTCCTGACCTTCTTGAAGATGGGGGTGACATCTCCTTTCCTTCAGTCTCCAGGGACTACTCCCAGTCTCTGGGAGATCACTCTCTGGCGTTGATCAAAGATTATCGAGCGTTGCCTCACAAAAACATCTGCCAGCTCCCGCAGCACTCGTGGGTACAGCCCATCTGGGCCCATGGACGTATGTCTGTTCAGCTTGCCTAAGCATTCCCTGACCTGACCTCCTTCCACCAAATGCACCTCTTCCTTGCTCCAGCCTTTTCCCCTGGTCTCTGGGACCTGGGATTACTGTAGGCCAGTCTTGCTAGCAAAGACTGAGGCAAAGGTGGCACCCAGTACCTCAGCCTTTGCCATGTCCTGTGTAATCAGGTCTCCTGTCTTGTTGAGCAATGGACCTACACTTTTCCCTAGTCTTCCTGTTGTCTCCCATGTCTTTACAGAAGCCCTTCTTGCTGTCTTTGACATTCCTGGCCAGATCTAATTATTGCATTCCTTTTGGGCTTTAGCTTTTCTGTGTTAGTCCCTGGATTCTCAGACAATGTCTCTATAATGATCCCAGGTTACTTGTCTGTGGTGGGTTGACTTTGGCTGGACATCAGGTGCCCACCAAGCTGCTCTATCACTGCCCTCCTCAGCAGGATGGCGGGGGAGACAAAAGAAGATGGAAAAAACTTGTGGGTGAAGATAAAGGCAGTTTAAGCCAAGGCCATGCGCAGAAGCCAAGGAAAACAAAAGGTTTATTCTCTACTTCCCATCAGCAGGCGATGTCTAGCCACTATCCGGGAAGCAGGGCTTCAGTACGTGTGGCGGTTGCTCTGGACAAGAAACGTCATCATAACGAATGCTCCCCTCTCCTCCTTCTTTCTCTTAGCTTTCATTGCTGAGCAGACATCATACGGTGTGGAATATCCGTTTGGTCAGTCTGGATCACCTGTCCTGGCTATGTCCCCTCCCAACATCTTGCCCACCCCGAGTCGAGTGGCCTTTGGGGGTGAGGGGGGAGAATGTTGGAGAGACAGCCTTGATGCTGTGCGAGCACCACTCAGCCAAAATACTGGTGTGTTATCAACACCTTTCAAGGTATCAAAACAAAGCACAGCATTATGAGGGCTCCTATGGGGAAAGCTAACTCCATCTCAAGCAAGCAAAAAACCCCGGAGATCTGCGCCTGCTTTGCCACCTAACGTTCCACTCACACTCTCACTCTCGCCAGAGCCCAGCTCCAAAATTGAAAACATCCAGCAACTGCTCCCACATGGAAGGTTAAAGCACTAAATGCTGTTGCTGGCCCTCACCTTCCCTTGGCAGCGCTTCTTTCCTCTACTGGGGACTGGAGGCCCCAAACTCAGTGCAGTGCTGTGCGTGCAGTCTAGTGAGGACTGGATAGAGGGGGAGAATCCCTCCCCCTCATCTCCTGGCCTTGCTCCTGTTCATACAGCCACCATGCTGTTGGCCTTCTTGGCTGCCAGGCCTCACCACCGACTTATATGCAGCTTGATGTTCATCACGACCCTCAGGGCCTTTTCTGCTGAGCTGCGCCCCAGCCGGGGCTGTTGCCCAGGGTTAGGCAACCCCAGCGGGGAGACTTGGAATTAATCCTTTCTGAAATGTAGAAGCTTCTTGTTGGCCCATTCTTCCAAGCTTTTGAAGTTCCTCCCGAAGGCAGCCTTCCAGTGTATACACTGGTCCCCTGCCTCAGTTTTGTGCCATCTGCAAATTCTGTCAGGTCCTCGGGGACATTGATAATATCATTAAGTCCCAGGAGAGACCCAATGCATCCAATCAGTCTTTTACTCACCTTTTTGCCCAGCCTCAACTGGACAGAGGAGACAAAATATAATGAAAGGCTCCTGGGTTGAGATGAGGACAGGGGTATCACTCAGCAATCACCGCCACAGGCAAAAGAGACTCGACTTGGGGACATTAATTTACTTCATCGCGAATCAAATCAGAGTAGCATAATGAGAAAATAAAACCAAAACTTAAAACACCTTCCCCCCACCCCTCCCTTCTTCTTGGGCTCAAGTTAGTCCTGATTTCTCTACCTCCTCCCCCAGAATGGCACAGGGGGATGGGGAATGGGGGTTGAGTCAGATCATCACATGTTCTCTCTGATGCTTCTTCCTCCTCACACTCTTCCCCTGCTCCAGAGTAGGGTCCCTCCCATGGGAGACAGTCCTCCAGATACTTCTCCAGCTTGGGTCATCTCCACAGAGTTCACTCCTTCAGGAACAGACTGCTCCCGTGTGAGCTCCCCACGAGGCCACAAGTCCTGCCAGCAAACCTGCTCCAGTGTGGGCTCCTCTCCCCAGGTGTCCACAGCTGCGTCCAGGAGCCTGCTTCAGCATGGGCTCTCCACGGGTTCACAGCCTCCTTTGGGTGCATCCACCTGCTCTGGCATGGGGTCCTCCAGGGACTGCAAGTGGATATCTGCTCCACTGTGGACCTCTATGGGCTGCAGTAAGACAGCCTGCCTCACCATGGTCTTCACCAGGGGCTGCAGGGGAATCTTTGCTCCGGTGCCTGGAGTACCTCCTCCCCCTCCTTCTTCACTGACCTTGGTGTCTGTGGAGTTCTTTCTCTCACATATTCTCACTCCTTTGAGTGACTTGATCCCCACCCACTGATAGCTGTTCTCCATAGGTTCTGCTTCAAGGCACCAGGGTCTGGGAGACCTTGCTGATGAAGGCTGAGCCAAAGACAGCATAGAGCGTCTCAGACCTATTTACACCTGCTCTTGCTAAATTCTGCAGTGGCCCCACATGGTCTTGGTTTCTTCTTTGACTCTAACGTCAGTGGTAAGAGCTCGTCTTGGTGCCATTGAATTCCCTTGAGAGAGTCAACTGGATGTCCATATGGGCCATTGCAGGAGGCTGTCCTTAAAGACCGGCTGTACTGAGCTCTGCTCAGTGCGCAGTACTTGTGCTCTGCCCGTCAGTGCTCCTGCCCGTAAGTTCCCCAACTGAAAACCCCCAGAACAGGCCACAGTTTACCCCTCTGAGGTCTTGCGTCTGCACTTGTACTCTCCTTTTAACACTCTGCTCAGGAGCTGGGACCCACTGCTCTTTCACGGTTGCTACAACAGAGTGTGACGCTGGTTTTCACATCCCTGACCAGCACTTCCATGTTTGCAAGTACCAGAACCAAGCAAGCATCACCTTTGTTGGGCTCCCTGGCAGCTGTGAGAAGAAGTTTTCCCAAAAACCTCCAGAAACCTCCTGCACTGTGTTCCCAATCCACTGAATGTCAGGGTCATTGAAGTTCCCGGTAAGACCCAATGTCATTGATCCAGAGAAAGCCTCAGGTTTTCAAAGAAGGCTTTGTCCACTTCTTTTCCCTGACTGTAGTTTCCTTTTGTCCTGCCACAATATCACCCTTAATGGCCTCTCCTCTGGGTTTCACCCAGAAGCGCTCAGCCCACCTCTTGCCCATCAGATGGTGGAGGTCCATACTTCCCAGCAGCTCCATCAAACAGGTGACGAGTGTCTCCTGAAGAGCCTGTGTCCATCCTGCACATCCCCTGATTTGTGCGAGCTGTCCCATCACACCTTGGCAGTTCTTCCATCAATGTGGCACTTCTGTGATGGCACGTGGGGCTCCAGCTCCTCCTGTCTGTGCCCCAGGCTGAGGGCATTGGTGCACATGTGGGCTGCAGCCCCTCAGCTGCTGCCCGCTGGGGCCCACCTCAGACATGTCACAAACTAAAGTGGAACTGAGTCCCAAGACCCCATATATGTAAAGGCTTTGCTACATGGCAGAGATGTGCTCGGAATGGATTGCAGATGGCAACGTAAAAGATGATATGATATGTAGATGTAGATGTAGATGTAGATGTAGATGTAGATGTAGATGTAGATGCAGATGCAGATATAGTTGTAGATGATGAGAAAGATGCCATGAGGGGTCCACAGAGTGAGCAAACCCTGCTCTCACTGAATCCAGATGGAAGAGGGCCTGGGCTGCGCAGCCCTGGCAGGAGACCATGAGACACCATAGTCAATGCTGATCTAATACATATAGGTGATGGAGAAGAGAAAGAGAGGAACTTAGCTCTCCTGGTGCAAAATAACACCACCGGGGCAGATGAATACCTCTCTATGCTGCCCTGTCCATACCGAGTGGGGACAAGTTTCATTGTCCTAAATGTGGCCATCTGCTGTCATTTCAGTTGGCCAAAGGAATTTCCCAATGGCCTCCAAGATGGACACTGCCCTGTCCATGAGAATTGCTCCACTAGAGCCTGCAGTTTCCTGCACATACCTTGGGCCACCTCTGGCACCTCAGATGCCACCAGGTATTTGCACGTGAAGCACTCACTCCTGCCCTCCATCTCCATTAATTAGCAGGGGAGCTGAGACTAAAAGCTCACATCCAAATGTCCACTTTTGCACACCTGAAGAGAGGCAAGAGAAATCCCACCTCCTGTGGGTTTGTGGCAGCCATGGAAGGGAGCTGAGACCCCTTCCAGGCAAAAAAACTACAAACCCAGAATAAGATGCCTCGATTGCCTCAGCTGAATGTCTTCCCTCAGAAGTGGTAAAGGAGATCTCTCATGCTCTCTGGGTATTCTTCCTACTGATGGCACAAGGAAAGGTGGTATTTAGATTGAACTCTATCTCTGAGAAGGAAAATGACAGTGCTGGGAAGTAGTGTCTCTCCCCAGCTGAGGAAGGGAACAGCAGTGATTCCTTCAGCCTGTTTCACAGCAGATTCCCCTGGAGCCCCAGGGACACCTGGAGGGAGCCCAGAGGGGGCAGAGAAAGTGCTGCCTTGGGCTGGTCCTCTGCTGCTGAGCTGGGCTGGGCTCCTGGGGTGGAGGGAGGGAGCTGATGGCAAGTGGGCAGTGCTGCAGAGAGACAGCCCTGCCCAGGAGCAGCTTTTCTTCAAAGCGCAACAGGGCTGAGGGCACTGCCTGCAGGCACCGAGGGGAGAGGATCGAGGCAGAGAGAGATTAAAGGCAGTGTGGAGTGGGACGACAGCTGAGAGTTCACTGGGAGATAAATCTTCACAGCCCTCTATATGGTAAGTCTCTGAGCTGCAGGGCAATAATAATGAGTATTCTGCAGGGGTCTCCTAGACCTGGTTCATCCCATAGCCTGTAGGAACTTCCCGGAGGACTCTCACAGATTCCCTAGTATAGAGGAGAAGGATGTGCTCCACAGCAGGGATTCCTCCCTGCACTGTCAGAGGGACAGGGTATGATGGCTGCCTTCTCCCGGGGACGCCTGCAGGGGTGTAAAGGTGGGTGTGCATCCAGGGGTGCCCAGGGCTGTCCTTCAGAGCATGGTCCCTGCACCCCAGGGCACTGTGAGCCGGGACAGGGACTCCACTGCCTGCCAGGGTCAGCACTCAGCCTGCCCAGGGAGCTCCCCAGGGCACTGTGGGGAGAAGCTCAGGGTGGAAGGAGTGACCGCTAGCCAGGGGGGGTCCATCTGCTGTTGAGAGGGTGCTGTGTGTGTCAGGGCTGCTCACAGCTCCACATCACCCCCAGCACATTTCTGGAGAGGATCTTTCAAAGATGACAGTCAAAGCAAGGCTTTCCTGCTTCAGCTTGTGCATTCCTGAGTCTTTGCACTGAAGATTATACTAGTTGGATGGGTGGGAACGGAAATGGATCTGTCAGGTGTGGACAACCCTCTGAGACACCTTAACAGTTACACTGAGAGATCCCAGGTCGAGCTCAGTTCATGTCCTGCACTGAGGGAGAGGAGAGAGGGCAGGGAGAGAGTGATGGAGGTGTTGAAGTTGGACAAGACACCGAGACTCCAGGAGCATTGCACTGAGAGATGGATAGGTCTGCAAGGAACCTCATCTAGTCCCCCTAAGGCACTGCTCAGCCTACAGACAGCACGAGAGCATCACCTCGGTGGTCTCTGTGGGACTTGTTTGAGCTGCTCCTTAGCTTCTGCACACACAGAGATGCCGCTGGGCAGTGCCCTGCTGCCAGGAGGTGTCTGCAGGGCAGAGCTGAGCACACAGCGGGTGCGTTGGGGTCTCTGAGCACTGGCAGGGAGCAGACACATGGGGACAGAGAAATAGCTCCTTTCGGGGAGAACTCCAGGCAGCAGAGACACAGGCAGGGAGGGAGAGGGAGCTACTCTCAGAAAGACTGTGGGAGGGGGAACTGGGTACCTCCCTGCCATCCCCTGCAGTGCAGAAACCTCCCCTGGAGCTCACACCACCCCTCATCAGGTCTCCTCTGCCATGTAGGTGAAGCACAGCCTGTGGCCCCAAGGCCATGGGATTTCAGGCTGAGTCACTCCTTCTCAACAGGGCCCCTCATGAGGAGAAACTCCGGAGTACCCATTTGTCTATCCTGCTGCTGTTGACAGTAGCATTAGGGCATTTATCCATGTTTCCTCTCCTGTCCATGCTGCTGTAGTTCCCACCAGAGTTGGAAGCTCTGGGCAATGCATTTTGCAGGGCTGGGAGAGAGCCAACACTCCTTATGGATGCCCCATGTTTAGGACATTTGACTCTTTCCCTGGGGGGCCCTGCTGGGCTGCAGGGTGCCCTCCAGAAGGGCACAGCTCACCCATGGCATCTCTGTGTTATGCAGGAGCCCCATGGAGAAGACAAGTCAGCGCTAAGGCCACAGAAATGCTGCTGGGTGGCTCCACGCAGGCAGCGGCAGTGAGCCCTCTGTGCCCCTGGCTGGGAGGGGAGAGCTGAGCTCCTCCTTGGGTACGCTGAGGCAGGGTGAGGGGTTTGGAGGTCTGCACTTGGAAACTGCATTTCTTTTGCTCTCAGCAGCGTCCAGTTTCTTTTGGGGGGAACACTTGAGTGCCATCGTCCTCCAGCTCAAAGAGGTGCCAGCACAAGGCAGCTGAGACCAGGGCTGATGGACAGACTGTCTGTCCTCACTCTGCACTAAGGGACGGTCCCTTTGCTGCTCAGGACCCACAAGGTTTCACTTGGAGGGCAGTACTAATGCCAAGGATTTCTGCCTTAAAAACACTCCTCAGGGGTGGTGGGGCCACTAGAGCAGAATAAACAAAACGAAATCCTCCCAGCTCTGCTCCAGGGTTGGGTGACTTGGGAGAGACAGTGGGGAAAAGCTCTTTGATATCACAAGTGGATTTAACCATAGACCCTGCGTTCCCATTTCCCTATTGCTGTAGGGCAGCGCTGGCTCCCCCAGAGCCCACTGCTGCAGAGTGCACTGCTGCCAGGGACACCCTCAGCCAGCACCAACCAGAGCTCACAAAAGGGACCTGCCAAACGTCTTCTTGATTAGGGACAGGTGGTTTGGGGGTTTCTATAAGAAATGGAATAGATTTTGCTCAGAGAAATCATTCCTAACTCATTGATGTCTTTTCCTCCATGAACAGGCTCCCATGCCATGAGAGACCAAATGTCCAATGGAAGCTCCATGACTGAGTTCCTCCTCCTGGCATTCGCAGACACACGGGAGCTGCAGCTCTTGCACTTCTGGCTCTTCCTGGGCATCTACCTGGCTGCCCTCCTGGGCAACGGCCTCATCATCACCACCATCGCCTCTGACCACCACCTCCACACCCCCATGTACTTCTTCCTCCTCAACCTCTCTTTTCTTGACCTGGGCTGCATCTCCACCACTCCCCCCAAATGCATGGCCAATTCCCTCTGGGACACCAGGGCCATCTCCTATAAGGGATGTGCTGCTCAAGTGTTTGTTTTTTTCTTTCTGTTGTCAGCAGAGTATTTTTTTTCTCACTGTCATGGCCTATGACCGCTACGTTGCCATCTGCAAACCCCTGCACTACGGGACCCTCCTGGGCAGCAGAGCTTGTGTCCACATGGCAGCAGCTGCCTGGGGCAGTGGGTTTCTCAATTCTGTGCTTCACACTGCCAGTACATTTTCACTACCAGTCTGCCAGGGTAATGTCCTGGACCAATTCTTCTGTGAAATCCCCCAGATCCTCAGGCTCTCCTGCTCAGACACCTACCTCAGGGAAGTTGGGCTTATCGTGGTTAGTGCTTTTCTGGTTTTGGGGTGTTTTGTTTTCATTGTGCTGTCCTATGTGCAGATCTTCAGGGCTGTGGTGAGGATCCCCTCTGAGCAGGGACGGCACAAAGCCTTTTCCACCTGCCTCCCTCATGTGGTCGTGGTCTCCCTGTTTATCAGCACTGCCATGGTTGCCTACCTGAAGCCGCCCTCCATCTCCTCCCCACTTCTCAATCTGGTGGTGTCATTTCTGTACTCAGTGGTGCCTCCAGCACTGAACCCCCTCATCTACAGCATGAGGAACCAGGAGCTCAAGGATGCCCTGAGCAAACTGGTAACTGGACATCTTTCAGCAGCCATAGGCTGCCTACCTTCCTCTGCAGCTGACTCCCAGTGTAGGTCGTGACAGGCCAAGTCTGCCTTTCCTGTTTTTTTTTTGCTTTTTCCTCTTTGGAAGTTGTTGTCTTCAAGTACGTAAAATTATTCCTCCCCTTATGATCCACTCATCTTGTGTGACCCAGAGACTTTGTATAAATGGGGAACTATTTTCTTTAAGAAAATAAAAGAACCTGCAGCAACTTCTTGGTCTATGATCCATCCTCAGCATAGCAGAAATAAATGGGAAATAGAAAGACCTTTCTGGCTGCACCAGCTTGGGGCAGGCTGCTTTGTGCTGGGGGAATCAGGAGCTCTTGAGGACCACAAGGACTAGGGCTCTTGTGCCAGCCTGCAGAGACGGGATGGCACAGAGGGGCTGCAGATCTCTCAGGATATGTGGGACAGGCAAACAGGGGACACAGGGTGCCACTGACCTCCTTGTCCTTGTGGCCCCCCATGTCTGAGGCTGACTCCTCTCTGCCCCCCCAGGGTCTGCTGTGCCCTTCAGAGGGGCTGGGGCTCTGGGGTGAGTGCCCAGAGCTCTGCAGCACCCTGTGGCAAGTAGTGCTGTGGGGCCAGACCAGAGTGGGCTGGGCTGGAGAGAGGGCAGGGGAGGTAGGAGGTCTTGGAGGGAGCTGGGCTGAGCTGGAAAGTTCCTGCGAGAGAAAAACATCAGTGTACAGCTTGTACTGCATGACCGTGCAGGATGAGGGCTCGCATCAGGCGGCTTGTGGTGCACAGACAGGGCTCCTGGATGGGAGCCAAGACACGCAGGTGCAGGAGAGAGGAGGCCAGTCTGTGTCCTTGGTGGCATGGACAGACCGGGAAGGTGTCCCAGGGCCTTTTTCACCTCCCAGCCTCTCTCACCAGTCATTTCCAGCGCTGGCCGTTCACCCAGTTTATGGGTAAGTCTGGCTGTGAGGCCATCTCCATTCTCCTGCTGGGCTCAGTGCCTGCATCGGGGAAATGGCCAGCTCTGACCAGCTGCTGCTGAAGAGTGAGTGGCCCTGAGCAGCAGTGATTGGCCATGTGTAGGCCTGGGAGAGAGGGTCGGGAGATGTCCCTGAGAAAAAAAGTGATGGCTCATGGCATTAGCAAATCCTTCCAGCCATGCCTGAGCCCAGAAATGGAAAGCAGTGGATCTGTGCGGGTGGAGGAGGAAGAGGAGGTTTTTCCTGGGAAGGTGTCAGGAAGAAAGTCCCCTCTTGTGCACAGCAAAGATAAGGAAGATGTCTCCATGTTGTGTGCATGCCTCACCCTGGCAGAGAGGGAATGCCCGCTTCTGGGGGTGGCTGTGTTCAGTTCGCCTCATGAGCTGGCGTTGCTCTCTTCCCCTCCTTAACTGCCCACACTTGGATGGACCACAAGAACCATCCATGATGCTGGAAAATGCATGACCCTCCCAGAGGGAGGTCCCATAACTGCAGGGGAAGCGGGAAGGGTTTGTGAGACCCATGGGAGTGCAGGGAGAGAGCGGGGTGTGCACAGCAGTGTGTGTAAAAAGCAGGAAAAGGACCTGAAATAGCAGGGGCGTATGGGGGGGGGGGGGGGCGGGGGGTGAGTGCTGTCATGCTGAGGTGAAATAGGTTGAGCGTTGACTTTAAAAGGATGCAGGAGAAGATCGATGTGCATCTCAGTGCTGGGATGTGGATATACATAGAGGATTCAAGCAAGTGTGGGGCTGGGACATCTTGGGAGCTAGAGGAGCATCAGGAGGGCTTTGAAGGAAACCGGATAGGTTGTGGGGAACTCAGAGGCACTGGCAAATCTTCAGCTTTGTGTTTGAAGCAACAGCCAGTGAGGACAGAATGACATCAGTAAAACTTGGGATACCATGGGGTCAGAGCAAGGTGGGAAGCTGTGGGGTGGCTAAAATCTGCAGGGAAAGAGGCAGAGGCATAGGACAGTGTAGGACTGTCTGTGGTGGGGATGTCCAAAATGCTGGACCAGGGTCAACAGAACTGAAGTCTTTGTCCTCCCTGTTATGGCAACTGTCTCTTCCCCTGACACCCATGAGAAAACAGTGATTCCATACAGCCCAGAGCCTCATTGCCTCCTCACCCTCACTCCACAGAGCCTAGGAAATGGCCTACCGCTCTCCTGCACTCAGCATCACACACCTCCATATCCCACTGCTCCCAGGAAGAGCCATTAGCATTACATCATGGGGGAAAGGCAGGGGATGAGGGTCAGGGCTTGGCCATCCTGATTGCTGAAAGACATTTAGGGCTTTCACAGCCACCTCCACAGTTGATTTTCCACCTGTAACCAGGGCCTCTGACTTTCTGTTTCATCAGTCCTCAGGGACCACCTCCTTGACTGGTTGTTCCCTCCATGCTCTCTTCAATGATGGTCCTTAGTGGGGCCAACTAACAGTCTCAGAAACTTGGACGTTTGCTGCTGACTTCTACTTCTTCAGAGGCTTGTCCAATCTTCCAGGATCCGCAATACAGGAACTTGGCAGCAGTGGGTTCATTAACATGCAAAATTCCCTAACGAGCCAAGGCTCTGTGCATCGTTTTTTTTTAGGTCTTCAAATTTTATGTGGTTAATAGGAGAGGTTTCAGGAGTGCAGTCAAAAGATGTCACTACTAAACAGTAAGAAAGGATTCATTTTTTCCTCACTTTTCTTCCTTTTTCTGCTTACACATTCTGTGAGATCAGAAAGCCTCAATCCATATTGATCCTGAGCGTCTGCAGTGGAGTTTGATTGTATACAAAATCAGGACCCTTTATCTTGACAATCTACAACCATTCTTCAGCCCTGCCCCCAACCCCACCTTTTCTCTCATCAACCACCTGGCACTTACAACAGCCTCGTTCAAATCGGAGCTTTCTGCACTGAAGTCTGTAGCTGCATGTTTCAGCCCGTGGGCACCAACTCCCGCCTGCTTTACTTTTAGAACGACTGCACGCAGACACGGAGGGATGTGATTCACTTATCGGCTGTATACTAAATCTGTTTTACTTCCTCTGAAGTCCACTTCCCACAGTGGATAGCCTTGGACCAATAGAAAACACACTTTTGTGTCAAGGAGAGATCCCAACACCCCCCAAACACTCCCTACCCCGGCCTCTGTTGGTCCATATTCACTCTTTGCACACAGCGAGTCACACGCTGAGGTCACGAGCTCCCTCAATTCACAGAGGGAAAAAAGAGACAAAGTGAAGGAAACGCTCTCTTTTGGACAGCCAGATCTGCATTAACCCCAATGTATCTGGGTTACAGGAGACTCTGCAATATCCAGACCCCCGCATTTTTCATTCCCTGCAGGGTAAAGTACATGTGACTCCATTGTAGGTGAAGGCAGGGATGAGAGTGACCTCCTCTAACGTTGCACAACGTGAGGGCCATTTTCCAGGCTTCCCTTTCTAGACAAGGGAGAGAAATCAGCTGTCTCAGCTGAGATGCCTTGGCCTTCCCTGCCTGTCCACCAGGCCCTGCTCCAGAAGGGCTCCCATAGGTCCTGAGCCACATTTTCCAGTGCCCTGTGGGGTTTTCAGCTACCCCCATGTATCTTGGAGACAGTGGCCACCACTGTGTGGGCAACTGCATCAAGCCCTGTGTGAAGATTTTCTGCAAAAGTTGAACCATGTGCAGAAAAGACCTTGGTGTAATAAGCGTGTAAAAATTCTACATTTTCAGAACTTTGACATTGGTCTGTAAATCCTCATGAATTTTTCCATAGACCATGGACATGGACCAGCAAGATGATGATACTTTCTCTCCCTCTATGTAAATAGAGATTTATACAACCATTTCCAAAAACGTATTTCGTGACAACGCTTCAAATGGGGAAACTGTGTTCTGGTGACACATTTATATTGTCATATTGTACATATACATTTCATATCTGAAGGGAGCTTGGAGCAATGAAGGTTGGAGAAGTTGGATAGATCACCCTCTCTTTCTTTGCCATCAAGAAATGGCCACACCTGCTATCACTTCCATCATATCATCCCTTCTTCCCTTTTGTTACCTGGTTATTTACAGAAGACCTTCTTCTTTTTTTTGACATCCCTCACCAAATCCCATTCCATTTGGGCTTTAGCTTTCCTATCTTTCTCCCTCCATGCTCAGACAACATCTCTGTGTTCCTCCCAGCTTACCTGTCCTTGTTCCCACCATCGGAATGGTTCCTTTTTGTGTTTGAGTTTGGCCAGGAACGCTTTGTTCATCCACGCAGCCCTCCTGGCATTTTTGCCTGACATCACGTTTCGTGGGATGCACCCTTCTTGAGCTTGGAGGAGGTGATCCTTGAATATTAGCCAGCTTTCCTGGGCCCCGCCTTCCCTCCAGGGCCAAATCTCATAGGGGTCTTCCAAGTGAATACTTGAATAGGCCAAACTCTACTCTCCTTAAACCGGGGGTTCTGAGATTGCTTTTTACCTTCCTCCCTCCCCTCAGGATCCTGAACTCCACCATCTCGTGGTCACTACAGCCCTATCTCATGGTCACAAGGCTGCCTTTGACCTTCAGATCCCCAACAAGCCCCTCCTTGTTGGTGAGGAGTAGGTCCAGCAAAGCACCTCTCCTCATTGGCTCCTCTGTCACTTGGGTGAGGCATTTATCATCAGTGCACTCCACAAACCTCCAGGATTGCTTATGCCCTGCTGTGTTGTCCTTCGAGCAGATATCGCGGTAATTGACGTCTCCCATGAGGACCATGCGAATGTGAGGCTGCTCCTGCCTATCCATTGAGGACCTCATATACTTTTTCTTCCTGGTTGTGTGGCTTACAGCAGACCTCCACTATAATGCCACCCTGTCCTCTCTTTAATCCTCACCCTTAAGCTCTCCCTTGGCTCTCTATCCATCCCCAGAGCTCCATGTACTCCAGCTGTTCTTACATGTAAAGGGCAACTCTCCACCCTTGTCTTCCCATCCTCACCTTCCTCCAGAGCCTCTCTCTCTCCATGGCAACACTGCAGTCACGGAAGCCGTCCCACCACATCTCCATGATCGCAACAAGATTGTTGTCCTGCAGCTGCACACAGATCTCTAAATCCTCATGGTTATGCCCTGTACTACATGCGTTAAAGTACAGATGCTTTAGAGAGGTAACCCAGCGTGTGGAGTTCTTGGAGAGGGTGTGAGAGATTTCTCCCTCATGGTGCTTTGTAGGCATTTCCTTGCTTACATGAAAGTGCTGGAGATGACCTCACTTGAGGCCCATTTTGTTGATTTTGTGATCCCTTCCCATCACAGCACTCCATGCCCTTTGCTCATTGATCCTGTCTGTCACTCCCTTAGAGGACTGATCGTTACTCCCTCCCTCTTACATCATTCTTAGTTTCAAGCTCTCCTTATGAGGTCAGCCAGGCTGTTGGCAAAAACAGCTTTGCCCTGCTTAGTGAGGTGGATCCCATCTCTCCCAAGCAGATGCCGGTCTGCAGACAGGGGCCCATGGTTGTAGCACCCAAAACCATGTCCCCTACACCAGTGCCGCAGTTAATTATTAAATTGTCCTACTAGAGCTTTTCTGCTCGCACCCCTTCCCCTCACCAACAGGATTGAGAAGAACACCATCTGGGCCCCCAGGCCCTTCACTACCACCCCCAGAGTTGTAGCCACTTCTGATCCTGTCCAGGTTTCCCCTGGCAGTGTCATTTGTGCCCACCTGGAATAAGAGCAGGGGGTAGTAGTCAGAGGGACAGACGAGCTTTGAACGTTCCACCACAACACCCTGGATCCTGGTCCCCAGCAAGCAGCAAACCTCTCTGGAGGGTTGGTAGGGCCGACAGATGAGTGCCTCTATCCCCTGCATGAGGTAGTCACCCATTATGATCCAAAAACCCCCATGGCACTACATCTAGTTGAGCCGAATGGTCTTCAGCAGACTCCCTCTTTCCAGCAGCTGGAGGTTGTTGGACTTCTGGGCCTAAAACTGTGTCTGTAACCACTGTGTTCATCACCACCAGCTCCCACCCAAGCCTCGGGAGATAACTCGGGATGTGAAGTCAGGGGTGACCCACCCCGTTCTAGGGGTCGTTGTTCCAATGAGACAAACTCTGTCCTCACGTCAGTGTACCGTCTGTCCTCTTTCTGCAGTCACTCTACTACGGGGAATGGAGGTGACCAGCTTGGATGTCCATGTTCATCCCCAGAGGAAGTTCCTTTCCTGCTCTTCTCTACAGCATGAGGTGTGGCAGAGGGGCTTAGCTCTACCTTGAATTACTTCTTAGATGCCCCTATCCCCCTGGGAAGGTGTTCTCTGCAGGGGTAGAAAGCATTTCCATTGCTATCAGTGAAAGTCGTGAGCCTTGGAGGTGTGGCTTACTGCAGTCAGGAGAGTTGATCTGCCCATGCAAGTCTTGTGCTGCCATGTGCTCTCAGCTAAAAGGCAGTCATACTCGTGAGTTGCCCCCAAAAGAGAAACTGTAGTGTGCTAAAAATGGACGAGTGCGGTTTCCAAGTGCAGATCTCCCAACTCCTCTGCCTTTCTTAGCCCAGCCATGGAGAAAGTGACCAAGAAGGAGTGATGCATAAATCTCCTGACTCGAAGGACAAAACCAAGATATCACAGATACCACAGATATCACAGCTATTGCAAAGGGAGAGCTGTTGTTTTCTGGAGGATAACTGACAGCCTGGAAGAACTCCCACAAGAAGACAGTAGCATTGTGGACGTGGACGCGGCATTGTGGGATATGGCTTAATGGGCATGGTGGTGGGTTTTTTTTTTGGTTGATGGTTGGATTTGAGGATCTTACAGGTCTTTTCCAACCTTAGTGATTCTGTGATTCTGTGATTGTGTAGTTTAAAGGAGACGTAGGCCTCATAGCCGTATGCTGTAGGCTACAGACGTAGACCTCATGGACTGCATTGCCTGGAGCCCCACAGGTTAGAAGGGGGCTTGGGCACCTCCACGCAGACACTTCCATGGCAGGACCCACAGGGTCAAGTGTCTGAAAGGCAACTGAACGCCCCATGCCAGAGAGCCCGGGAGCTAGAACAAGAGCAGCGGACACAGGTGGGGAAAACAAGGAGCAACAGTGTCATCCTCCTGCCAAGGGACAGATGGGCACTCGGGAGGGCCTTCACCTTACCCAGCTCGGCACACCACCTCCCACAGCCACTTTCAGCCCCTTTGTCAGGCAGAGGGGAAGGGGCACAATGGGGGAGAGGTGCAGGATATACGCTCCTCTGCTTGAGGTCCTGCTGGGGAGGAGGCAGCTCTGGGCTGTGCTTGACCCCAGTATCCCTTACTGGGCCTCATCCTGACCCCAACCTGTGGATCAACTTCCTGGCTTCACCTTGGACCTGCTCCCTCACCCGAACCTTGCCAGATGATCTGGACTCTGAACTGCCTCCAGCTGTGAGGCCCCTGCTCCCTTGTTGGGAGCTCAGGCTGGTGAGCCCCCTCCCTGCTCACCTGGGGATACCCCTGGGTTCCCAACTACCTGTGCCTTCCAGAGCAGTTGTCCCTTGCTGCCCCCTGACAAACCTGTCACCATGACTGGCATCTCCACTGCCCTCCCCCATGCTCTGGTTCACTCGATGGCCGCGTGATGCTGATGTACCTGATGGACTCTCACTTTGCTACAACTGACAGGGCCTCACAAGGAACAACCCACCGCTATCCCCTCTCCTGGACTTTTCCTCTGCCCTTTCTCCACGCTGTTGGCTCTAATTGGCAGGTGTAGTGATGAACCTGCTAAAAAAGAAGAAAAAACAAATCTAATGAGAGAGGAAAATAAACCCCAAGAAGAACAAGTGATGCAAAAGAAAACAATTGCCACCACCAACAAATCAATGCCCAGACAATCCCCCAGCAATGACAGCTGCCTCTGACCTCTACCCCACCCAGTTTTATTTCTGAGCATGACATCATATGGTATGGACTATCCCTTTGGTCAGATGGGGTCAGCTGTCCTAGCTGTGTCCCCTCCCAACTTCTGGTGCACCCCCAGCCTGCCTGCTGGTGGGGCAGTCTGAGGAGCAGAAAAAGCCTTGATGCTGTGCAAACACTGCTCAGCAACAACTAAATCATCAGCCAAAACCAGTACATACAGGTTGGAAGGAGGTCTCCAGCCCAGCAGGGTCAGCTCCGGGGTCAGAGCTTGTTGCTCAGGGCTTGATCCCCGTTGCTCCTTGAAAACCTCCAAGAATGGTACCTGGATGATTTCTCTGGGTAGCCACTTCCTGTGCTTGACTGTCCTCACGAGGAGAAAGATTTCCCTTGTCCCTGGTGTGAACTTTTCTTGTGTCAATCTCTTGTCCTCCTCCATGCACCAATGTGACGCTGACTGCAGGAGATGGGGAAAGGAAAAAATTCCTCATCTCCATACGCCTACACCCAAAAGGAGCTCCAGCAAAGCTCAGTCAGTGCAACAGACAATAACTGTGCCTCACGATTGAGCTGGTGGCCATTCATGAAATTTTTTAAGAAAGAAGAGTGAAAAGGCAGGTCTTTGCTGCCCCACTGCTTCAATCTCTCTGCTGACATCAATCCAAATTTCCTTAACACTGGAAAACTGAAAAAGTTTGATTTTTTTAACTTAAAAACTGGAAACTGAAAAATTTCCTTAAAACTGGAAGCTTCCTGGAAGCTCCAGCGTTTTGGACCAGGTAATTTTCTTCTCAGTTTCATGTCTGACTCTCTCCTCTTATGAAATACATTGACATTCTTCTTAATTTGTTCAAAGAGGTGAAGAAATCCCAGCAGGGCACAAGGGTCAAGGAGAGAACTTGACCCGTAAAAATCTGTGTGTCTTGATCCCCAGCCACTGAAAGAGGACAGCGGATCATCCTGAACAGGTAACACACTGCCTGGAGGCCAGGAGTAAGTGAAGTACTGCAAGGGTCTGTCCTGGGACATGCAAGACATTGATCAGCTGGAGCAAGCTCAGAGGAGGGCTATGAGATGGTTGGGTTGGGGGCAGGCTGGAGCACTTGCCATCTAAGGCAAGAGTGAGGGAGCAAAGCTTGTTCAGCCTGGAGCAGAGAAGGCACCAGGGGATAAGGAGAAATGTTTTCCCCATGAGGTCAGTTGCCAAGAGAGGTTGTGCCATCCCTATTCATGGAGGTATTCAAGTCTTCTTCCACACTGCCTGTCATCTCCTCCCATTGACCAAAACAGTCTTGCTCCAGCAGGAGCCAAGCAAGAGAGCCATGGCACCAGCACAGACTCTGCATCCCCTGAGACCTCTCTTCCCCACGGGGAAGGAGAGAGGTCTTTCATCAGCCCCACGCTTCTTTCTCCACCCTCAGCCTTTGCAGTTGCCTGTATCTTGTCTTTGCTCTGATCACATTTGAACTGGAAGCCCACAAGACTCCTGGAACTCCTAACGTGGATCTGGCATTCACCACAAACCTGGATCCCAACCGGTCATGGAGGCATCAGTCATGCAGTGCCCCAGCTGTGCCACCCAAGGCAGATTTTGTCATTCCGCTGCCAGCACCGCTGATGCAGTGCCCATGTCCTGTCCTTCTGCCACAGAGTGCCCAGGAGCCCCAGACAGCCCCAGCTGCCTCGGGGGCTGTGATGAAACCTTTCAGCAGCAGGCTGAGGTGGGGTGGCAGGAGATGGGCGCTTGGCACTGCCTGGGCAGGGAGAAGCCAGCTCCCCTCTCTTGGGGCTGGGCATAGCTTGTTCCCGGGAACCTCCCTGAGCAGCACACGTCTTCTGTATCTTTCTGTGCCCTTGCACAGGTGGCATGGGGACTAGGGCTCCTGGGGCAGAGCAGAAGAAGCTCAGCTGGGAGAGTGTTAGAGGGAAGAGCTAAAGTTCCCAGGCTCAAGTATGGGCTTTGGCAATGTTTTGCCTTGGGCTTTTGCAGAGCCTCTTGCTCTTCTCCCAGCCTGCCCCTGCCTTCCCTGTGCTCAGGGCAGAGTTTGCCCAGGGCTGGGCACAGCTTTTCCTTGGAGAGCTCCCTCAGGAGCTGCTCCTGGTGATCCTCCACCTCTGCCCTGTCAGGAGCAGCCAAGCTCAGGCTGCTGGGTGGAAGTGCACAGGCAGTGAAAGAGGGACAGGCTGCCCAGGGGGAACACCGAGACTGTGTCTGTGCATGCAGGGGTAGAGTTAGGGCAGCTATAGTTAGAGCTCAGCTGGAGCTGGAACCAGCAAGGGCTGGGTAACCAGAACAGCTATCAACGGCAGCTAAGGAAGATATGTAGCTGTTGCTGAGTGGGGCAGGGGACCTTGTAAGCAAGGGCCTGGAAAGATTTGGGATATTCAGCACCTTTTTCCCCTCAGCTTTCACTGACAAGCTCTGCCTGAGGCTTCCCAGTTTCCCAAGCCTCCTAGCAGAAAGTGTGGGACCTGAGCACCCAGTCCCTGCACAGCCCAGCTGCATCCCACATGGGCACAGGAGACAGCCATCTTCCAGGACCTCTTGGGCTCTGGTCCAGAAGAGGAGCCATGCTGGGCTGGCCTTTGTTCCTTAGTCAGGATATGGAGATGTGCTGGAGGATGGAGCTGGCCATGGACTGCCCCACAGCCGGACTGAGCAGCCAGCACTGGAAACGAGTGATGTGAGGGGCTGCCCTGGGACAAGTGTCCCCTGGCAGCTTCCCCGCGTGTCCAGGGAGCAGGGGATCAGACCGAGCTTCTCTTCTGCACCTTCCACACTTGGTTTCTCTGCAGCAAGTCCTGGCTCTGCACTGTGAGCACAATGCTGTTAGCCAACACACTCCCTGGTCACACTGAAGAGCTCGATGCTCAGCTCCATTGTTCAGACAAGGTCAGCCCCACTCCCACCTCTCCCCAGTACCCACCACAGGGTGCTACAGAGCTCTGGGATCTCCCACCAAAACGTGGCCTCCTTTGAAGGGAACAGCAGTCCCAGGAAGATGGGGAGGAGGGGCATCAGGGTGGCGGGTGTCAGCCCTCCCATCAGCCCCAAGACAGGAGGCCAACAATGGCATGAGGAAATGGAGGCCAATGTACCCAGGCTCCTTGTATCCTGGAAAATCCAAAACAAGACAACCTTTGCCTTCCCCCCATTCCCACTGCCATCCCCTCTCCCCAGGGCAGCAGAAAAGCCGTGATCCTGGGTCTCCTCCATCAGCACCTGCTGCCCCAGCCATAGAGCAGCCAGCCCTGGACTTGCATGTGCAGAAATGGATTTCTCTTTCTTCTTTAATCCACAAGCATGAGAGGTGTTTGGGTGCTACACCAGATCCAGGCCAAGGTTTCTTTACTGAAGATGCATGATTCACTCTCCAGCATCCCTCCCTGTGCCTGCTGGGTCCCTGTGGCCTCCCCTGGGATTGCAGAGTCCTCAATTACCTTTGCACACTTGGATTTAGTGTTTTCCCTTTTTATGACTACGCCTTGGGTGGTCTCTCATTTTGTGAAGCTTCCTACTCACCCCTGGGCACACGCTGTCCCTTCACATCCCCTGAGCTCTCCCCATGCACCTCCAGAAAGAAGGAGTGTTGGCCATCAGCCTATAGCATGTGTGGCAGCCCAAGGCAGGCAACCAGGGGACAACTCTCCAACTCTCTTTGCACTCGGCACTGACACCTGAGCCCTGGATCCAGACCTGGGTCCCCAACAGAGCACACTGGGGTGCTGAGCTCATCCTCCAGGTCAGTGGGGAACCAGACGAAAGCCAGAGGATCTTTCAGGGTGCAGATGAATTACAGTGTCCTTTCGTGATCTTTTGACTTCTAGCCTGGTCTTCAGGACCTGCACTGAAGGTCTCTGCAGTGACATGACTCTTTTTAAAGACATAGTATTAGGGAGCCAGCTGTGATAATGTTGTAAACATTTACCAAATGTTTCAAGGTCAGACACAGGAGGTTTAGCCACTAGCAGAGCTGGGATGGATCCAAACATTTCTGTAGGAACATAAGCATGACAGAGACCATAACCACAAGGAAAACCAAGCAGATTGCAGACCTGCCCTTAGATACCATGTGCAGTGTCATGACTGCATAGGGCTGGGCAAGTTATTAGAGATGATACATGGCTACAAAATCGTTTTTCTCACTGCGTCCTTGAATTCTCTCTCCAAAGAGTGGAGGGCATCGAATTCCAAGAGCATGATTTGACAGAGAGCAAGTGTCTAAAAGAGATGGAGATCTCCCCCTCTGTTAACCCCTCTTTCTGTCCCTAGGCAGGGACAGCAAGAGGTCCATTTCCCCTTCTGTAGGGCAGTGACCCCGCTGAGCCAGTGCAGGTATCCAAAGCCTGGTTGGAAACCCTCGGACTGGATGGGTGTTCAGCTCCCCCATGCACCCCACAGACCCACCCTCTTGCTGCAGTGCAGATGTGCACAAGAGAAGCTCCTGCCTGCGAGGTCCTGGCCTGAGCTCCTTCTCGAATCAGTGGGGATGGAGGGTGGCAGGTAGTTCCTCACACAAAAGACCTGGTGGCATTTGAGGTGCCGGGGCTGTCCAAGACATGTAGAAGTGTCTCAAGCCGTGACAGAGCAATTCGAAGTGACCCACAGCCTTCCTCTGCATCAACACCAGAGATGAGTGGGCCTCCACTGAATGAGGGTGACATTAATCACTCTCCAGCCTCCCTTCCCAATGCTGCTGGGTCCACGCTGTCCCTTCTGGCATTGCAGAGTCCTTGTTTCCCTGTGGACACACCAAGTCAGCACTTCACCTTTGGTGACTCCACCTTGGCTGCTCTCTCCCTTTGTGGGGCTCCATTCACTGCCCACCTTGGGCACCCTCTGTCCCCAGAGAGCCTGGGGGATCTCCAGGCAGCTCCAGTTTCCCCTTGGGAACAATGGTGTCTGCCATGTCCGAGATGTGACAGCCTTGGGTATGTCACTCAGTGACCAGCCATGGCCTCCACTGGCACAGGGCACTGACAGGGGAGTCCTAAATCCAATCCATGATCTCCAGAAGGTCACAAGGGGACTGAGAGGCTTTTGCTCCTGCAGTCGTGCAGAACCCTGAGCAACAGCCCTTTTTCCTGCCTACTCCTGACACCAGCATTGGAAAACCAATCCAGTGTTAACACACAGCACAGAAGAGATCCCATTTTATTACAGAGCGGTCGTGACAGGTTCAGACTCAACAAGCATTGGACACCTCTATAGAGGCTCCAGGTAAGAGAGAGGGGGTTCATCCCTCTGTAGAAGTAAGAAGAATCCAAACATTACTGTAGAAGCATTATAACAACAAAATAATAATGATGATAATAATAGAGAGAATAAAGAAGAAAGTCAGGACTGGTGTAGAATACCCTGGGAGTCACTTGTGGAGAGATGGGATGTTTCTTGCTGCTAAATAGGAGCCCATGGAATCAGTTTCCTAATACCGTCCTTGAGTTCCTGGTTCCTCATGCTGTAGATGTGGGGGTTCACTGCTGGAGGCATCACTGAGTACAGAAATGACACCACCAGATTGAGAAGTGGGGAGGAGATGGAGTTGGGCTTCAGGTAGGCAAACATGCCAGTTCTAAGAAACACGGAGTCGATGAGCACAGGAGGGAGGCAGGTAGAAAAGGCTTTGTGCCGTCCCTGCTCAGAGGGGATCCTCACCACAGCCCTGAAGATCTGCCCATAGGACAGCACAATGAAAACAAAACATCCAAAACCAAAAACGACACTAACGACAGTAGCCCCAACTTCCCTGAGGTAGGATTCTGATCAGGAAAGCCTGAGGATCTGGGGGATTTCACAAAAGAACTGCTTCCAGGGCATTGCCTTGGCAGAATGGTAGCACAGAGCTAGCATGATGAAGCAAGTAAGTTCAAAGTTCAAAGACGACAGAATGACTGTGATTAGTAAAATGTTGGGTAGGATTTGGTTTGAACATCTGCAATGTATAGATATAATGGAGTAATTTCTGTTTCCTTTGTAGCCACTGGAGGACGTCTTTAAAAGTCAGATTTCTTAGACTCACCCCTCCATGCTTTTCTGAAACAAATGGACATTTCCATTGGAGAAAACCATGCTCTTGGAGATACTCTCTGCTAGAAGGGGTTATTTGTGCTGTGAATCTGTGGAAGCAGAATAAAATCTCCTGGCTGAAATGTTGGATAGCTCAAGTATTAGAAATACAAGGGTGTATCATGCACAGACAAACATTTTTCATTTGCAGAAAAAAAAGACTGTTCATGGTTTATTCACTTGCATTCGCACTCAGGAAGAGCGTGGAGAGAAATCTCATGTTTGAGAAGAGTGCATGGGAAGGTAAAAAAGGACCTTGTCATGTCACTATGCTGTTTGTCTGAGAAATGGATGACTGAGTCGGACCAGGGTAGCCTTACACCGCGCTATAGCCAACAGCACAGAGAAGCCCTTCCAGAGGAGGTAATTTCCAGCAAGATGATTTTCTCCAATGGAAGTGTCCATTTGTTCAGCTCATTCAGCCTGGAGAATAGAATGCCCTTGGAGTCTGTCGTAGTTTAAGCCCAGCTGGCAACTAAGCACCACACAGCCACTTGCTCACTCCCCCCAGGTGGGATGGGGGAGAGAATCAGAAGAGTAAAAGTGAGAAAGCTCATGGGTTGAGGTAAAGACAGTTTAATAGGTAGAGCAAAAGCTGCGCAGGCAAGGAAAGCAAAACAAGGAATTCCTTCACTACTTCCCATTGGCAGGCAGGTGTTCAGCCATGTCCAGGAAAGCAGGGCTCCAGGGAAGACAAACGCTATAAATCCGAGTATCCCCCACTTCCTTCTCCTTCCCCCAGCTGGAATTGCTGAACGTGACGTCATGTGGTATGGACTAACCCTTTGGCCGGTTGGGGTATGCGCAGTGCCTATTTGCTGGCAGGGCAGCCCGAGGAGCAGAAAAGGCCGTGATGCTTTGTAAGCCCTGCTCAGCAGTAACTAAAGCATCGGTGTGTTATCAACACAGCTTTAATCACAAATCCAAAACATAGCTCCATAAGAAATTTAACTCCATCCCATCCAAAGCCAGTACAACAGGGCATCATGAATCACGTTCCAGTATTACATCCCTTGCCCTTCGGCTTGCTAAAGCCCATTCTGGGACTGCAGAGTCAGAGGAGCTTCACCCTCAGCTCCAGAAAATTTATCAGGAAAAGGAGCTGAGAAACTGGATTTTCTGCTGGTGCCTTTCTTTTTTTTAAATTACAGAGGGAGTCTGGCTTCTCATGTACATCAGGTCTTTGGGCAAGAACAGAACACTGAAATGCTTAAGAATCGAGATTAGGAATAATATTACCACAGGTCTAACAAGGAAGGAAGGAGGGAGGGAGGGAGGGAGGGAAGGAAGGAAGTAGGGAAGGAAGGAAGGAAGGAAGTAGGGAAGGAAGGAAGGAAGGAAGGAAGGAAGGAAGGAAGGAAGGAAGGAAGGAAGGAAAAAGCTTATGAACAAGAGATCATCCTGCTCTTTTCTGTGACTATGGTGGGAGTCATAGGAGAAAGACAGCTACATCACTGATGTCGAAATATAGTATATGGAAATAGTTTCCTCAGGGCATCCTTGAGCTCCTGGTTCCTCATGCTGTAGATGAGGGGGTTCACTGCTGGAGGCACCACCGAGTACAGAAATGACACCACTAGATTCAGGAATGAGAAGGAGATGGAGGGGGGCTTCATGTAGGCAACCATGCCAGTGCTGATAAACAGAGAGACCACGACCAGGTGAGGGAGGCATGTGGAAAAGGCTTTGTGCCATCCCTGCTCAGAGGGGATCCTCAGCACAACCCTGAAGATCTGCACATAGGACAGCACAATGAAAACAAAACATGCAAAACTAAAAGAGGCATTGAACATGAGAAGCCCAACTGCCCTGAGGTAGTCTGAGTCTGAGCAGGAGAGCTTGAGGATCTGGGGGATTTCACAGAAGAACTGCTCCACAGCATTTCCTTGGCAGAGTGGTAGTGAAAAGGTATTGGCCGTGTGCAGCAGAGCACAGAGAAACCCACTGCCCCAGGCAGCTGCTGCCATGTGGACACAAGCTCTGCTGCCCAGGAGGGTCCCGTAGTGCAGGGGTTTGCAGATGGCAACGTAGCGGTCGTAGGCCATGACAGTGAGAAGATAATATTCTGATGATATAAAAAATAGAAACATAAAGCCCTGTGCAGCACATCCCCCATAGGAGATGGCCCTGGTGGCCAACAGAGAATTGGCCATGGATTTGGGCACAGTGGTGGAGATGCAGCCCAGGTCGAGGAGAGAGAGATTGAGGAGGAAGAAGTACATGGGGGTGTGGAGGTGGTGGTTGCAGGCTATGGCGGTGATGATGAGGCCATTGCCCAGGAGGGCAGCCACGTAGATGCCCAGGAAGAGCCAGAAGTGCAAGAGCTGCAGCTCCCGTGTGTCTGCAAATGCCAGGAGGAGGAACTCGGTGATGCAGCTGCCATTGGACATCTAATCCCTTTGTTTACTGCCAAAGAAGGAAAGCACACTCACAAGTTAGGACAGCTCTGAGCAAATCGCTTCCCATTTGTGCCCTTCAAAACCCAACCCCTGAAAACACACAGTGCCTCTCTCCTTTCTTTCAGAAACTTCTTCCCTTTCGCTGCCTGGAGCTCTGGTTTATGCTGGCCAAGGGTGCCGTGAGGAGTGGAGCTCTGCCTGTGGGCTCCCAAGGAGTTATCCCTGCTCCACAGCAGGGGGGACCTGGGAAAGGGGGTGACAGCTTCTGAAAGTCACTGTTCACCTCATCTGTAATCCACTTCAGCATATTCCTGCACAAGAACATAAAGGAAAATCTTGGATGTCCTAAAACTGTAGTGACATGAGCAGAGCCAGCTCGCTCCTGAGCCCTCCACACTGCATTGTCCAGAGACCCACAGGTTAGGGTGGGCTGAAAGGCTTTGCTCCCATGGTCACAGCTGCATGGCAGTACCTGCAGCGCTGGGGTGTGAGCTGCCCCTGAAGCCCCCTTGTCCCCAGAGAGTCTGAAAGGAAGAGCAAAGGCAGCATGGGCAGGAGGGGAAGGTGGAGAAATGCCCCAATGCCTCTGCTGAGGGAGGACGGTGACACCGAGATGGCACTTGGAAGTTTCTCCTCCTCGAGGGTCAGGCTCAGCCTGAGATCCCACTCCCTTGATGGCAGAGGCTCTACTGGGCAGGAGAGGAGACCAAGGGATTGCTCTGGGGAAGGGAACTGCCTGCAGCTGTCCCTGCTGGAAGCTGTCCCCACCTTTCCTCCCTGCCAGCGCTCACAGACCCCATCCCACCCGCTGTGTGCTCAGCTCTGCCCTGCAGACACCTCCTGGCAGCAGGGCACTGCCCAGGGCATCTCCGTGTTGGCAGGTCCTACGGTGCAGATCAGATCTATACTGAAGAGGACACAAAGGTGATGTTTGGGTGTTCTGCAGGCTGAGGTGGGTGAAGGGGCTTGACAAGGTTCTTTGAAGAGCTGTAGATCAAGCACTATAATGCTGTACAAGTCTCCTACTCTGGGGCAAACCTTACACCATTTTCACCACCACCAGCACAGCAGGAAACTGAAAGCAAAGAACCTGGAAAGCACCTTCACTCCCAGGTAGCCCCTGCCTTGAGGTGCTTCTGGAAAAGTGCCCTGGGAAATGGGTTGAGGTGATCCGGAGCTGTGAGCAAACGTGACCCACGCAGCACCCTCTCAACAGGAGAAGAACCCTGCCCTGCCCTGCAGGGGGTCATTCCTTCCCCCCACAGCTTCTCCCCACAGCACTGTGGGGAGCTCCCCGAGCAGGCTGAGTGCTGACCCTGGCAGGTGGAAGAGTCCCTGCTCCAGCGCACAGTGCCCTGGGGTGCAGGGACCCTGCTTGGAAGGACAGCCCTGGGCACCCCTGGATGCACACCCGCACTCACACCCATGCAGCCCTCCCCAGGAGAAGGCAGCCGTCATGCCCTGTCCCTCTGATGGTGCAGCAGAGACTCCCTGATCTGGAGCATGTCCTCCTCCTCTACACCGGAGCGACATCCCACAGGTTTTGGGCTATGACAGCTTTAGGAGTTCCCTGCAGGAACTGCAGCTGCATTGCCTTGCTGCCAGAGACTTACCGTGTCAAGGGCTGTGAAGATTTCTCCCCCAGTGAGCTCTCAGAGTCCTCGCACTCCCAGTTGCCTTCAACCTCTCTGCCTTGCTCGTCTCTTCTCGGTGCCTGTGGGCAGTGCCCTCAGCCCTGCCGTGCTTTGCAGAGGAGCTGCTCCTGGGCACAGCTGTCTCTCTGCAGCGCTGCCTGCTTGCTATGAGCTCCCTCCATCCCAGGAGCCTGGCCCAGCGCAGCAGCAGAGGACCAGCCCAAGACATTTTAATGACCCCTCTGGTGGGTTTTGGGGCCGAGTCCATGAACCTCAGACACTGAGAAGAAGTTGAAGAAACCTCTCAAGAAGTCAAAGTCAGATGTAAACTCCAGAGTTTCTTGGAGTGTTAATGGGTCCCACTGAGGATCGTTACCAACAAAGCCTCCCCAGGGGCTTGTTAAAGCAGAAAACTGGAGGGAGTGATGGCAGGTAGGTAAAGGCGAAGTAAAGGTGAATCTGATGATGAGTAATTAATGATGTGTTACATTAAGCAAAACGAACAAGCCCTGAAAAGAAGCCTCTGCATAAGAAGATCCTGTTATTGCTCAGGGCTCTTCCTGGGGCAGTGTGATGTGGGGATGTGCAATGCCAAATGCAAGACTATGGCATGACCCTCCTGGTTGGGGCAAGGAGGTAATGAGGTCATCCTGAATAAGGTTAAGGTGTCTTCTGGTAGACCTTGGTTGCAGAGACAATAGCCATAGTCATGGTGACGAAGAGGTCATCTCTGTTGGCGGCTTTCAGCCTGTCCACTGTCTTCAGCCATCTACAGCACAGGCTGCCCTGTCGTGCCCCACCCCTGCGCCTCTTCCTTTGAAGACTGTTGACACCCAATCCTCTTTCCAATTTCACCCCAATATCTCACCACCCTTCCTGACATCTCCCCATCCTCCCTGGCTGTTCCTTGACAGACAAGGCCATGGGCTGGTTCACACTCCCTCTGGGTGCCCTCTTGTACCAGTTTCAGGCTATTCCCTGAGCAGCCGGAGCCTCCCTGCCACCAGGCCACAAAAGCCCGGGTCCCTCAGCCTGTCCACAAAGCGCATGTGCACTAGGCCCTTAACTCCATCTTGGCAGATGTCCTCTGAACACTCTCCAGTTCTACCCCTCTTCTCCAAAATGGGGAGCTGCACACTGGGACATGCATGGGTGTGTTGGGTCACACCAGTGCTGAGTAGGCGGGGATGGTAACTCAAGTTGTCTGGGTGGCCACGCTCCTCCTAATGTAGCCCCCTCTACAGCTGGCCTTGGTCATAGTGAGCATGCGCCACTGGCTCGCTGGGAGTCCCTCATGATGCCCAGGCCCTTCTCCTCAGGGTCTCTGCTCAGCACTTCAGGTCCCAGCTGGTACTCATGTATGGGGTTATTCTTCCCCCCAGGGCAGGACTGGTCACTCCTCCTTGCAAAACTTCAAGGCGTTTCTGTTGCTCAAATCCCAGAGTTTCCCAAGGTCCCCTGGGCTCAAGCTCCATTTGGTCAGCTCTTCATGTTTGGGTGCAGATGGCTCACCCTGATGGGGATGTCTCTCACAAGATGACAGCATGAGGTGTTGCAGGGCACTACAGACAATACAAGGAGATACGGGTTTAATTGCTGACCCACGTAGGAATTACCATGGCAACCGTCTCTGAAACACCAAAGGAGGGTACAAAGGCAGTGAAACTGGGACTTGGGGAGAAAAGGTAAACGAGGATTGGGCTGTTTGTGGGTTAGACTATGTTAGTGGGAATGTATACCTATATAGACACTCAGACAATACGGATCCCTCCAGGAGCTGATCTTAGACCCTCCGTCTAACCAGGAGCTGGCCCCAGGTTCCCCTCATACCCCCAGTTCCCCCACACACAGACAAGCACACACACACACAAATATCTCCCTCCAGCACAGAATCACAGAACCATTGAGGCTGGAGGGCAGACAGCTTCCCCCTTCCCTGTGCTTCCTTTCACGCTTGGTTTGAGGCAGGAGCTCCTTTCTCAGCCATGCCACTCTCCTGCCAGCTTTGTGTGACTTCTTGCACGTCCACATGGACCATTCTTGATCTTGAAGAGGAGATCTTTGACCATCAAACAGGTCTCCATACCCTTCTGCTCTGCAGGGCTGTATCCCATTGGATTCTTCCAAGCAGGTCCCTCAGCAGGCCAGAGCCTGATTCCCTGAAATCCTGCTCTTTGTTGCCCTCTCTTCTCTCAGGAGCCTCAACTCGACCTTCTCATCCCTGACTTTTACAGCCCTGACCAGCTCTTCCTTGGTGGTAAGTAGGAAGTCCTACAAGACACCTCATCTCACTGCCTCCAGAGTCACCCTGGTCACAAAGATCTCATCAAGGAGCTCCAGAAAGGTCCTGGGTGGCGAGTACCTCGCTATGGGTCCCCTTTCAGCAGGTATTCAGGTAGCCAAGTCCCCCATGAGTCCCACTGCAGTGGCTGGCACCCCATCCGTACAAAGAGAGAGCACCTCCTCATCCCACAGGGTTTTGGGAAATGGAGTTTTTCCCTGCATTTGGTTCTTTCCTAGACATCCCATGGAGAGTCGTGAACAATTCCCAAATGACCCCCAGAGGCGGAAACCCCATCCTCAGTCGGCAAGGTCATCCTGGAAGGCTCTGCCATTGACCCACCTGGGGAGTCCCCCACCCAGGTCTGTGTTCCAGCAGCTGGAGCAGGGCTGCCAACATCTGGGGCACCAATGTTTGGGTGCGTGCAACAGGCAGGACCATGGCCATAGGGATCCCTGTGCTGGGTAGAGTGAGTGCCTAAGACAGACCTGGGTCTTCTGCTGGAGACGCAGCTGGGCTGGAGGAAGTTGATTGGCTTCCTGCTTCCCACCAGCAGCACGAGACCCACAGGGCCTGCCAACCATAGGTCTCACTGCTGCAAGAGCTTAGGAACTCATGGTGGGAAACAAGTACAAGGGGTGGTAATTTGCAGAGGGGAGGGACTCTTGCTCAGCAGGGTTCAGCGTTTCAAGCCACAAGGTTTACAGCTGGACTGTTAGGTCTCTCCAAAATTCAACAGCAACATCTCGTCTTCCATAATCTCTGTCACAGTGTTGTTGATTTTTAATTTTTTGGAAGATTTTTCACACATTGCTTGCAAGAAAAATGTTCTCTTTTGGAAAGAGAATCAAAACCATGACTTGCTCCTTCACTTGCATGAAAGCATGGGATTGTCATTCTATGTGAGATATTTTTTGCATTTGAACTGAGAGGGTTTATTTGCATTGTTTAAATAACTTCCCTCCCAAGCCATGAAAACACTGAGATATAGAGATGATTGCATCCCGCTGGCACACATATTAATAGTACTGAAAACTAAGATGAATGGCTGTATCTCAGATGCCTGAGTCAGTAGGATGAGTCCTATCCCATCCAAGCTGGCAAAGAGTGCCACCAGGGCTTCTTCAGTGAAAAGATTTTGGAATCACAGGTGAGGGTTTAGCTTAGCTATGCTCAGGCATGTTATCATGACAAATCCTACCCAAAGTCGCTTGTGCACTAATGGCTCTGATATTTTTACATAGATAGCTTAGGCTTGGCTGAATCTCCACTGGTGCCTCTACACAGCAAGTTCCTGAGGTCCTTGTGTACATGTTCTCCAGACTCTTCACCTTATTCACCTCATTCACACCAGGGAGAAGTCCGGGTGCCGTTGTGGGCGTAGTTCATTGGGGAAAGGGCTCCCTCAAGTGAAGGCACAGATCTCTCCAAGAGCTGCCACTCCAAGAGCTGCTCCTTATAACGCGCATCACCAAGACTGTGCCAGGCGCTGATTCTTTTCTCTCACCAGATGCCAAACTGTATTTGATGCCAAACATGTGTGCAGAACATCCTTGCTGTCATCCTACGAAACAAAACAAAGCACGCGTTACAGCCATCATGTACTTTGGGTGGGAGAAACAGAGAAATACAGGACTATGTTTCTGGGCTGTAGGGGATCCTCATGGAGCCAGACTAGACCCAGGAGACGTGGAAATTATGCACTATGAACAGCACGGTCTGAGGACCAGGGTCTCCTCCTTGTAATGGATGTGGACGGTAAATACCACATTTCCTTCTGTGGGTAAGAGTCCCCAAAATAACCATCTACTTCCCTGGCACCTGAGCTCCATGAATAATGGAGGAGTTTTTTCAGGGGCTAAATTGAACATGCACACAACTAAAGAAACTAAGCATCCGGGTTCACTTTGAGGACTTTAGTAATGAACACAGAACTATTCGGATCCATTTCGAAGCAATTCTTCCTTTGGTACAGGCAGAGGGCTAGTGCATGTTTTGGGGGCTTCTCTGTGGGTTGCTGTACAGAAATATCCTTTTGTGGCAGACAATACCCGAGGGTTAAACTTGCTCTGCCTCCATATGGATCTTGCACAGCACCGGCTGGTTGGAGACTTTCTGGTTCCATTATTGCTCCGTGCTCCAGCCAGAAGTAATAATAATCCTGTTGTTGCCGAGATGTATGGTAAGTCTCAGAATGTGCAAGTGAACTGAAGGTAAAACCAGTCTCAGTCAGCTCAGGACACATTTTACCTTGAAAGTCCCTCTCTCTTTTGATTTATGAGACGGACTCATTGCAAATGGCTTCTGAGGAGACATTTACAACTATCTGAGATGAGTCCCCCCCAAATCACCTTCTCTGCGTCATTCCTCCTGGTTCCTTCTGCTACTTATGGGAAGAGAAACATTTCCCGTTCATGATTCATCACGTCCTATGGTGGGGGACTATATGCTCACCACTTCACAGATTTGCCTCTACTGACCACAGAAAAGGGCCGCAGACCAGATGCCAAATTTAGAGATTAGATGTGATCTTAGAACTTAACACAGATTAAGTTCAGAACTAAGACTTTGACCTTAATTTAGACTGGATCATCTGAGAGCTGAAATGAGGCAGAAGAAATCCACATTCATATCCCTGTGTTCCTATGCTGGCATCTGCTGGTGGTATGAGAACCTCAATATCCAACCACCGGGAACTTTGGACTTCCAAGTATTTAGAACGCAGCAGTTTCAGGCATCTTCTGTGTGTCCAGAACTGACGCATGAGACAACAGTAAGTTACCTGCCAAGGCCGATGCTGTGTTGCAAGCAGAAGGCAGAGGCAAGACCTATCATCACCTTCTGGAGTTGCATTATTGTTCTTCAAGAGCCCTGTGTGAAGAGAGAGAAGTATGACTCTTGGGCAAGCACATGAAACCCTACTGAGATCAACCTCCCAACAGCACACAGAGGAAAATGTGAATATTCTTCTGCTTGTCTTTGTTTCATCCAGTCATTGCATGAAGGCAAGCTCCTGATGATTTATTGTGGGTGAACACACAGTGAGCCCCATTTATAGAGCTAGGAAGGCAGTGGTGAGGGGGAATGAGAAACAGAAGTGATATCTGCACAGAGCTAGAGAACGGAAGGGGTGCAATTAGTCTCAGGCAATTTTACACACCTTGGAGACAGTTGCAAAGTCCGAGCTGTTCTACACTTCTGCTGTAATCAGCAGAGGGAGACTTCCTGAAGGTAATCCATTGCTTTTGGCTTCATCTGTGCAGAGCACCTCTGATAAGTCACGCTCTTCCCAATTATTCTTTTCCATTGGCCAAGGGGACCATGTGTTCATCTGGAGGAAAGAAGATGGTCCATAAAGGGAAGCATATGCTTCTCGAGTGGTTCGAGTCATCCACATTAAGTGGGATGAGTTGTGCTTCCTAGATACCTTGGAGGGTATTTTCTTCGTGGTGAATGAGAAGCGAGGCTAGATGATGAGGTCAGGTGCAGGTATTATATTGACAATGTCTCTGCTTGGACAGGAGACAGTCTTGCCCTGTCAGGGAGCAGCAAGAGCAAGGTTGCTCCCTAAATCAAGGTGAGCTGGGAGCCGAGGGAAGCACCATGGATGGCAACGCAGGTGGTGCGTCCCCAGCCAGGGCCCAGCCCCACAGTATCTGAGCAAGGCAAGCAGGACAAGCCTGGGGATGGGGGCTTGAGTGCGGTTAAGCCAGGAAGTCAATCCACTGATTAGGACGAGTGAGGTCGAGGAGTTAACTTTCCTCATAGCAGCCCTCCTAGTGCTGTGCTTTGTATTTGTAGCTAGAAGGGTGTTCGGAAGCAAGCGCTGTGTGAACTGAGGTCCTACTTCCCAGGAAGGGAAGTGGCTGGACATCACCTGCTGATGGGAAATAGAGAATGAATTTTTGGGTGTTTCTTTTCCTTTGCTTCTGTGCGGTGCCTTTTCTTTTCTTTATTAATCTGCCTTTATCTTGACCCACAAGTTTTTAATCTTATATTTCTCCCTGTCCTGCTGAGGAAGAGAAGGACTTCTTGAGCGGCTTAGTGGGCACCTGGCCACCAGCCAAGGTCAGGCCAGCACACCGAACTTGGCAGATGCTGTCCTTGAAGAGTGGCTGCACTGACCTCTGCTGCCCTTCAGTGCTGCTGACAATGAGATCCACACAAAAACTCCCCAGAACAGGCCAAGGTGTACTCCTCTGGTGTCCAACTTCTGTAGTATTCTATTCTCCTTCCTCATGCCCCTCAGGAGCTGGGAATCCAGTGGGTAGCCAGTCACAAGTGCTGTTCCCCAGGACTCAGTATTGGGGCCAGTTCTCTTCAATAGCTTTATCAGAGATCTGGACGAGGGGATTGAGTGCGCCCTCAGTAAGTTTGCAGATGACACCAAGCTGGGAGGGAGTGTTGATGTGTTTGAGGGTCGGAAGGCACTGCAGAAGGATCTGGACAGGCTGGATCGATGGACCCAGGCCAATTGTATAAGGTTCAACAAGGCCAAGTGCCGGGTCCTGCACTTGGGTCACAACAACCCCATGCAACACTACAGGCTTGGGGACGAGTGGCTGGAAAGCTCCCCCGCAGAAAAGGATCTCTGGGTGTTGATTGACACCCGGCTGAAGATGAGCCAGCAGTGTGCCCAGGTGGCCAAGAAGACCAACGACATCCTGGCCTGTGTCAGAAAGAGTGTGGCCAGCAGGAGGAGGGAACTGATCGTGCCCCTGTACTTGGCGCTGTGAGGCCGCACCTTGAATCTTGTGTTCAGTTTTGGGCCCCTCACTACAATAAGGACATTGAGGAGCTGGAGCGTGTCCAGAGAAGGGCAACGAAGCTGGTGAGGGGTCTGGAGCACAAGTCTGATGAGGGGCGGCTGAGGGAACTGGGGTTGTAAAGTCTGGAGAAGAGGAGGCTGAGGGGAGACCTTATCGCTCTCTACATTTACCTCAGAGGGGGTTGCAGAGAGGTGGGTGCTGGTCTCTTCTCCCAAGTGACTAGCGACAGGACAAGAGGAAATGGCCTCAATTTGCACCAGGGGACGTTCAGGCTGGATATTAGGAAAAATTTCTTTACTGAGAGAGTGGTGAAACATTGGCACAAACTGCCCAGGGAAGTGGTGGAGTCACCATCCCTGGAGGTCTTCAAGGAACATTTGGACGTGGCATCGTGGGACAAGGTTTAGTGGGCATGGTGGTGTTGGGTTGATGGTTGGACTTGATGATCTTACAGGTCTTTTCCAACCTTAGATTCTGTGATTCTGTGAATCTGTGAATTCCAGCTCTGTCGGCTTTTCTTCATAGGAGAGGTCTTCCAGCTCTGAAATCAATTTTCGTGATGCTTTTCTTGACCCGCTCCAACAGGTCCATGTCTTTATTGTCCTGGGGCCCCTAGAACCAGACACAGTGTTTCAGATGAAGTAGCATGAGATTGGAGTAGAGAGGGAGAATCCCCTCCCTCCACTGGCTGGCCATGCTTCTTTTGATGCAGCCCAGGGTATGATTGGCTTTCTGAGCTGCAAGTGCACATCGCCAGCTCTTGTCCAATTTTTCACACACCAGTGTGCCCCAGTCCTTCTCCACAGGTTGCTCTCAATCCAGTGATCAACAAGTCTGTATTGATACTGGGCTTTGCCCCGACCCAGGTGCAGGGCCTTGCACTTGGACTTGTTGACCTTCAGGAGGGGGGTTGACCTTCAGGGGCGCATGGGTCCCATTTACCAGTTACTTAAACAACTGAATGTTTCTTTCCCAAGGTTTAGGGTCCTGACTATATTTTTCCCCTGGCATATATCTTTTCAGATAGTGAATTCCACCAGGGTATGATCCCTGCAGCCCAGGCTCCCACTAATCTTGGCCTCTCCAATACGTTTCTCTGCGTTGGTGACCGGGCTAGGGAGTTGGGTTTGGGTTTAGGCTGCAGGCATGTGGTGAGTGTTTCTGCTTTGGCATTCGTGTTGAGGGAAGGGCTGAAGATGAGAGCTCCAGCTTAGGTACTAGGGTTAGGGTACAGGCAAAGGCTTAAGGTGAGCTGCACAGTGCCACGTCTGAGGGGCAAGGGTGGGTAGGCACTCTGTGTGTATCAGCCCTTGTTGAGACCACAACGGAAACCTCAGCTGCTGAAGACCAAAAGCATCATCATTGTGATGGGCTGGGGATCAGCACGGGCACATCCAAGGGGCTACCTGACACAGGACACCTCTGTCTCCTTGCTTTGTCATCCTGAGATTGCTGCCTCTGATTTTCTGCTCTAATCAGCCCCCAGAGAGGCACGCTTCAATTTCCTGAAGCAGCTTCATCACCCACAGCCCTCGGCAGGCCCTACTAAACCTCCAGGGCTCTTGACTCCTGCCATGGCCCTCCGCGCTCACTGACTCTCCCCTGGGAGCTTGTTAGTGTGCAGCAACTGTAAGGAGTTTAGTCTTGCATCTCAATTTCGGCATGCTTGCAGAGGGACTTCCAGGAGAGACCATCTTGCAGGAAGGCTTTTGCTAAGTGTGATGATGTTAACGAGCACCTGATGCCACACAAGTTCATTTCTTTCTCAGTCCTAACTCAGGAATGCTTTGAACATTGACTGTAAAATGTTCCCACAAAGCACCCCAACTTCATTTGCTAGAGGTGGGCATGGGATGAGGAGGCACAGGCAGCCAGGTAGATGTGACCACAGGGGGAGGGGCAGGGAGATCTCTAGAGACATGAGTTGTTGACAAGGCTCTGGGATGGAAATTTGGCCAAGAATAAGGCAAAGTTGATTGAATCTGCCAAACTGTCCCTTTAGCCAACTCACTAATTGTCTGTATATTTATCATTTCTTATCTGTCTGTCAAACATATTTCTTTTATGGTCGTTCATCGCTTGAGGAAGGTGGACCTTATTGGAGTCTTAGACTTGGCATACAGTTGATGAGTCCGTTGAGTCTTTTCATTTATTTTTTTCACCCTTTACTTCTGTTTGTTCAAAATTAATAAGAATCCTGCTTGTATTTACAGCGAAGTCTCAGGGTAAATCCGGTGGGAATTGGTGCAAAGGAGCTGTAACACTCAGCTGCAGACTTCAGTGTGGAAGTCTGATGTAGGAAAAGAATGCAAGTGCCAGGCGGTCCCTGAGAGAAATGGTGGGGCTGGGGAGGTAAGGAGGAAAGGTGCCCATCCAGTGGGGAACCTCGAGGAGACGGCTGCTGCTACCTCTCCAGACCTCCTTAGGAGACCTTCTGCATCAATATCAATTGGAGAAAGCTGCTATCACTTCTTCTGTAGAATGAAACTATAATTTAAAACCCCTTTAAAAGTAAAAAAAAAAGAACAGCCCGCTTTTTTATTGAGTTCTGATTGAAATCTTCCACTTTAATTAGACTCCTGAGACCTTTCCAATTAGCTGTACAACTCTGGAAGCCCTGAAGAAAATTAAGGAAGAGATGTGCCTTATTAGGGCTTTCTGCACTTTAATGAGCCCCATGGGGTATTTGGTGCTGAGTCCATGAGCCTCAGATACTGAGAGGAGATTGAAAAAGCTCTCAAGGAGTTAAAGTCAGAAGCAAAACCCAAAGTTTCTTGGAGCATTAATTGGCCCCTCTGAGGGCCATTACAGACCAAGGCTCCACATGCATTTGTTTGAGCAGAAAATTGGAGGCTGTGATGACAGGTAGGCAAAGGCACTGTGCAGGGGGATCTGACGCTGAGTAAAACTTGATCTGTTTTATCATGGCAAGCGGTTAGCCCTGCGAAGGGGGATCCTGTCCCTCACCAAAGAGCTCAGGGCTCTTCCTGGAGCAGTGTGATGTGGGGTGGGCAATGCTGAGAGAAGGGCAGCGGTACCACACCTCCCAGCCTCCCTGGGGGGTGCAAGGAAGTAAGGAGGCCCCAGTTCCATGAGACTAACGTGTCTGCTTTCAGGCCCTTGTAGCAGAGCCAGCTGCCATAGCCAAGGGGACAAAGACCTGCAGGCTGTGGACACCAAACTTAGGTCCTCACCTTGCACCCACCATGGCATCTCCCTGCCTTTTCTGATATCTCTTCTTCCTCCCTGCCTGTGACTTGAAACACAACGCATTGCGCTGATCCAGGCTCCCTCTGCGTGACCTCTGGCACCACAGCACTACCCTTCAAGGCACATCTCTTTCTCTTCCTGTCCAGCCTCAGCCTCCCAAGCTGCATATTGTCATGCTTTTCCTCATGTGGTTTCCCACTGCAGAGGAAAGCTCCATCATCTCTGAAAACACCCTGAAACCACCAGAAACTCCTAATTTCAGGCTACTCTCTTACTCCCACACAAGCCTCCACATCATCAGGACAAGGAAGCCCAGGTCCTTCAGCCTCTCCACACAAGTCATATGCTTCATGCCTCTTAAACCCACCTTTTCAGGCATCCTCTGGACGCTCTCCTGTTCCTTCCCACTCTTCAGAATGGAAAGCCCCACAGGCTTTTACAGGTGTGGCCACACCAGTGCTGGGTCGAAGGGGATGATGACTCCCCGTGTCTGGGTGGTCATGCTACAATGCAGCTCCGTATGCAGGAGCTGCCTGTATTGATGGTGAGCCTTTCCCAGTGGTTCATATGGCATCCCTCATAATGCCCAGGGCCTTCTGGTCAGAGTCCAGTCCTGTCCCACTCTGCCCCTTCTCCTTCTAAAACTTGAGGAGGTTTCTGCTGGCCCAATCCCCAAGTGTCTCAAGGGCCCTGTGCACTGAAGCTCCAGCACGTCAGCATTCAAGGCATGTGTGCAGATGGCTCATGAGGAGTCATGGTTCCTCTAACACGACAGCAACTTGAGTAGAGGTGGGACAGTGCACGTAAGAAAAAGAAATGCGAGTTTAATGCAAGTGATGATGAAGGTGGGAAGTACCACTGTAACACTAAGCCAGCTAATCCTCAATCACACTGAACCTCACAGGAACTTCACAACGAGCAGTGAGGTTGACTTAGGTCTACGTGCCTCACATGGTCACTACCACTCCTCCCTTTTCAACTACAGGATCAAGTTTGGTGACAGGAGTGACAAAAGCAGCATTTGGTGCTTTCCAAAAGTTGCAGCAGGCTCCTGCCAACAGGCAGCAGAGGGGCACGGATGCAGAAGCCACACTGAGAAGAACATTGTGTACGCTGAAAAAAATTTTTGGTTGAAGGCAGGCGGTGGCAAGGGCTCAGTAGCTTGTCACGACAGGCGGAGCACAGCCTGACTCTTTCAAGACTAGTTCGTTGTGCTGGTTTTGGCTGGGGTAGAGGTAACTTTCTTCATAGCAGCTAGTATGGGGCTGTGTTTTGGATTTGTGCTGGAAACAGTGTTGATAAAGCAGGGATGTTTTAGTTACTGCTGAGCAGTGCTTACACAGAGTCAAGGCCTTTTCTGCTTCTCACCACCAGCGAGTAGGCTGGGGGTGCACAAGAAGTTGGGAGGGGACACAGCCGGGACAGCTGACCCCAACTGACCAAAGGGATATTCCAGACCATATGACGTCATGCTCAGCATATAAAGCTGGGGAAAGAAGAAGGAAGGGGGGGACATTTGGAGTAATGGCGTTTGTCTTCCCAAGTAACCGTTACGCGTGATGGAGCCCTGCTTTCCTGGAGATGGCTGAACACCTGCCTGCCGATGGGAAGTGGTGAATGAATTCCTTGTTTTGCTTTGCTTGCGTGTGCGGCTTTTGCTTTACCTATTAAACTGTCTTTATCTCAACCCACGAGCTTTCTCACTTTTTACTCTTCCGATTCTCTCCCCCATCCCACCTGGGGGGAGTGAGCGAGCGGCTGTGTGGTGCTTGGTTGCCAGCTGGGCTTAAACCACGACATTCGTATTACTACAAAGGACAACACGAAGGAAATATGTGCTAGCAAATGGCCTGGATCATTAGCGTTACTCACGACCTTTTGGTCCTAGAGATCGAACGATCCAACCGGTTGAAGGGGATATGTGTGACAGATGCAGAGGGCAGTGGGGCCCATAAGAACCTGCCTACTTGGCAAAAATGCTTGCAAGGAGACAGTCTTCCCAAGAAAGGCAATCTGCAAAGTCTTTTTTTCCACAGATGAACACTTGAAAATCCAGGGTGTTGCTGTCCTGCTGAAGGATCACAGCAGGTCTTTCTGAAGACAAATAGTGTTACCTGAATCCAGATCTCTGCCAGACTGGCCCGATTATTTTATCAAAATACTGCTCTGATCACAGGAACCATGTAAGAGCAGATCAGACAATTGCCAGTAAACAAGCATCCCCTTTAAGTATACTGCTCATATGGCCTATGACTCTTTGCTACTAACAGAAACCTATGTTCAAAAATACCCAACTGACTTAGGAACTGGGAATCAGGTCATACAGGACCTGCATTCATTGAAAAATACAGAATATGTGCATATCATCTGCAGACGCCTTCAGTTTACTTCTACCTTCTCCTTCCTTCTCACCCAGTTGAGGATACTACTAAGAGAAAGAGCTAATTTTACCACCACGCACAAACGTGTTGAGAATACAGACCTGCCTCAGCACTGGGAAGAGGACTGTCAAATCCTGTCACTTCTCTTTTCCTCCAGGAATGGGCCCAACTCGATGAGAGGCTTGAGGTGGCCTGTCGTGACCTTCTGGAGCCAATATCTGAGACAGATCCATGGGCACTTGGAACCATGGGTACGTGAGCTCTTCCACAGGGGGTCAGTGTCACGTGGCTGCAGTGAACAGTAGATGGTGGGGTTTAAATTCCCAAGAGAGAAGTGCAAAACAAATCCCAGCATCAGAGCTTGGAGTTCAGGATAGAAATCTTTTCTTGTTCAGGGAACTCCTGTGCTGGATTTCATGGAAAATTGCCCTGGAGGACAAAGGGGCCTCAGACAACTGCTTCATCTTCAAGGAGAACCATGTGAAAACACAAGAACCTTCCAGGCTTTTATGGGTAAAGGTGATCAGCCATGGCAGGAGGCCAGCACACTTTCTTTCCACCCCTGCCACTGCAGTTGCCTGTGCCTGAGCCTGCCCACTTGCCCTCCCCACAGGCACGTTTGCACTGCAAGTCCAAGAAAATCCCAGCGCTCCTACCCTCGAGCTGGCACCTGCCCCGATTTGGTAGCCTGGCCAACCCCAGAGGCAGCAGCTGCCCAGTGCCCCTGTGTGCAGCCCAGGGCATGGGTCGCACCCGCCTTTCCCTGTTGGTGCCCCAGCTCCCAGCACTGCTGTGCTGTGCCCATGTCCCACCCTCCTGCCACCAGCCTTCCCCTGAGCCCGAGGCAGCTCCAGCTCCCTTGGAGGGCTCTGACCAAGCCTTCCAGGAGCAGGTTGCAGTGGGGTGCCAGGGGATGGGCTCTTGGCACTGCCAGGCTGGCCAGCCTGGGCAGGGAGAGGGCAGCCCCCATCTGTGGGGTTGGGCTGGGACTGCTCACAGGGACGTCCCTGAGGAACACTCCTCTTGCGCTCCAGTCTGCACTGAGGCAGGGCTGGCACCAGGACAAGGGCTCCTGGGGAAGGGCAGAAGTAGCTGAGCTGGGAGAGGCTTCGACTGACGACCCACAGGTAGGAGCCCCAGCTTCAGCAATGTGTTCCCCCTCAGCATTTAGCAGCGCTGCTCTGTCTTCTTCCCGCTTTCCCTGCTCCTCATCCCTCCACCCTCCTCATGCCCAGGGCAGAGCTTCCCCCAGGCTGGGCACTGCTTGAGTGATGCGGAAGGTCGCAAGAAGGGCTTCAGTAAGTGTGTTAGCAGCCAGCGGAAGGCAACGAAAGATGTGGGCCCACTGCTCAGTGGGGCAGGGTGCCTAGTGACCAAGAGCATGTGGAGAGAGTGTCAGCGAGCTGACTGGCCATACACGGGTCTGTGGAATAATTGCTGGAGGTAACTTAGGAATTAAATTTATATTAAAGGTACAGCATTGAAGAAATCTTCAGGGTGGAGTGTGGCGAATATGCAAGGAATCCATCCCACAGAAGTTCCCTAGGCAACCTTAGATGTTGGCAACACCAGGGGAGCTTGGTGTGCTGACTCTAAGAGAAACTACACAGCGGGTGGAGCGGAGTGAAGACACCGTGGCCAGGCTCTGTTATAATAGATGTATATATGACTAGAGTCACTCAAGCTCCACCTGTAAGGACAAATGATATAAAAATGGCTTAAGAGAGGAAGGATGCCAGGGAAGATACCACCGCAGACCACCTCTGACATCTGGGATCAGTCAATGGGCTGAGCCTCTCTTCTCCCCGACAGGGATGCCTTTGGGTAAGATTCAAACACCTGGTTATACCGAATGCTTCCCCAGGAAACTTAGAAATCTCTATACAGTTGCTTTATAACTTAACGTGTTTGTAGGCAGGCTGTATTACTCATATTCTTGGTATTTACACATGCTTTGCAAGCAGTAATTTTATCACCGGCAATCCAAAAGAACTTGTGCATCTGTTGCTTCAATAAACTGCACTATTCACTAATCTAGCCGTGAGAGTTCTCACGGAACGTCACCAAATCCCTTAAGTGTGGCCTGCTAGTTCATGAAACGCGACTGGACTGAAAGTGTATGGTGTTACGAGTGTATCCGTAATCATGAGAGTTCAATACATTGAACGCGACCGGACTTGTAACACAGAGAACTGGGCATCACTCAGATTCTAAGCCCAGCCACCCCCAGCCCCTCTGATACCTGAGGACAAGCTGGAACGCAACAGGGTTTATTTTCTGCCAAATTGCCTTGCCCTTTAATGTGACAGACTCTCACTCATAAACGATGTGAAGTGTTGCAGCCAAGGGTTCAGGGGGTGCTGTCTCAAGTCATTGTGTGGCTGCTTCTGTCATCCTGGAAAGGCTGTGGCAGTCAGGGAGGTTCCTGATGCTTTTCCAACCTTAGTGATTCTGTGATTCTGTGATTCTGAAATTCTGCCTGACTAACCTGAATACTTTTTATTATTACATGACGGGCCCTTTGGATGAGGAGAGAGATGGATGCAGTAGTTCTCGGCAGCTTAGTGAAAAGGGCTGCCTGGAACCCTACAAAGTTGAAGGAAGACAAATGTCGCATTCATCCTGGCACTGCACTGGGAGAACTCCATGCAACAGGCAGGCTGGGGACAATTGGCTGGAAGGCAGCTCTGCAGAAAAGGTCCTGGGAGTCCGGGTGGACAGCAAGTGGGACAGGAGGGAGCAGTGTGCCCTTGGGAAGAGGTAGGCCAACAGCATCCGGGGCTGGCTTAGCAAAATCACAGCCAGGAGGGAAAGGGAAGTGATTCTTCACCCCTGTTCATGGACCCCGTTAGGATTGCTGTGTCCAGTGTGGGTCTTCCCAGAACAAGAAAGACCTTGACAGGCTGTGGCAAGTCCAGCAGAGGCTGGACAGATGGTTGGGGCCTGGAGCACATTAGCTACCACTGGAGGCTGAGAGTGCTGTTTGGTTTTTAGGCTTGGTTTATTTTGAGAAATCCCTCAGAACCACACACCGGAGCAAGGGCCCAGTGGAAATGGTTGGATCTCAGTCAACAGAGATATTCCAAACTTGTTGTGACAAGGGCCAATGCACTTGACCTAGCATGAGTTGTCAGAGAATAGGCTTGGAGAACAACTTAGGCAGAAGTTACGGCACATCAAGTCTGAGTGTCAGTATGAAACTGGTTACTTCTTTGTTCATATCAGTGGTGGAGGTGGGTATCAGAGTTGTGCATGTATGCACCCCCACTGCACCGAAGTCATTAGGACCCAATATATTATTCTTCCTTTTCAAAATAATCTTTCTATCTGTGAGCATTTGGGCAGCCCTCACAGCTCCCACCTAGCAGAAATTACTTCAGGATGCAATGGTCCCCCTTTGTACCAAGACGAATCCTGGTGTGAGAACATCCTGCAGGGCTTGCCCATGCCCCCAGCACAGTGTGAGCTCATCTGCAGGGGGCATTCCCGGGCTGGCACTCAGCACATGCTGTGGGCTGAGGACCATCACAGACCATCTCCAAGGACAGCCTGGTCAGGATCATGCAGAGAGGCCACAATGACCAGCTCCAGGCAATGACACACACTGTGGGTGCCCATTGAGCTCAGAGAAGGGTACGCAGAGACACCTCATAGCCCAGCACAGAGGGACTGTGGCAGTGCCTGTGGGGTGACTGTGGGCAGAGCAGGGAAGACCTCCTCAGCTGGGCTGGCCAAGTCCTGCTGCCCCATATGGCCCCACAGCCCCGTGGTGCAGGCACTGCATGGGTGGTGCATTCGGGGTGGGAAAATCTCTGCCCAGAACACTCCCCATGACAGCCATCAATGCTTCTTCCTCCAGCAGTGGCAGCCTCTCACCACTGCCTGCCCCTGCGCAACCCCAGTGGAATCCCACGTAGGCTTTTGCAACAGCCTCGCTGCAGGGTCTGGCAGCATCTGGGTCAGGAGAGATTGCACAGGGCTGGCCATGCCCCTGCAGGTAATGAGCCCAGGAGGAAGATGGAGTTTGCCATGCAGCAGAGTCCCTGCCCACAGCTGCTTGTATTACCAGAGGTGGAAATGGCCTGAGTTCAGGGCTGGTTTTGGCCAGTGTTCATGGGGCAGCTTCCTCAGGGTGTCCAGGGACCATGGCACAGACCAGGTCCTCCTTTTCTGCCTTTGATGTCTTGCATCCTTCTCCAAAAGGCCTGGCTGTGCACCGCGATCACACTGCTGTGTGCTCCCACCCTGCACACTCACACAGCTCAGCTAGCAGCGCTGTTTTCTGCTCCCAACAAACCTTCCAGCCCAGCCCAGCCCCTCCCTGGCTCTCCCCACCTCCCCTGCCCTCTCCCCAGACCACCGCAGCAGAGCAGCGCAGTCTGGGCCGGCCCCATGGCAGTTCCCGCTGCAGGCTGCTGCCGAGCTCTGGGCACTGCCACCACAGCTCCAGCCCTTCTGAAGGGCACAGCAGCTCCAGGGCCATTGAGGCTGTTCAGCCTCCCCATCAGCCCCAGGGCTGGAGCTGGCTCCAAGGGCACAAGGGTCTCCTTGTCACTCTCTGTCTCTCCCGCATTCATGCTGCAAGTGATGCCCAGCCCTGCCTGCCTCTGTCCCCCTCTGCCTCCCCACCAGCCCTGCTCCCCAAGACAGCGTGAGAGCCCCTTCCCTGGGGCACCTCAGGCAGCTCCCGCATCTCTGCCGTCTCCCTTCCCTGTGCCTGCTGCAGTTTCACTGGCTCCCACAGAACTGCAGGGTCATGGTTTGTGGGTGTCTGGATTTAGTGCTTTGCTCTGGGAAAACTTCACCTTTGAGGGTGTTTCATCTTCTGAGTCTCCATTCACTGCCCTCCCCAAGACACACGGAGAGTGTCCTTTCTCTCCTGACCCCTCCAGACTCCTTTCCACAGGGAACAATATATGCCATCAGCCCTGCTATACATGTGGCAAAGTAAAGAGGTAATAGAGAGCTCATGCAGCAAGGACCCCAATTTCCTGGAGACAGTCTGAGTCTGAGCAGGAGAGCTTGAGGGTCTGGGGGATTTCACAGAAGAACTGGTCCAGGGCATTGCCATGGCAGAGTGGTAGTGAAAAGGTATTGGCAGTGTGCAGCAGAGCATGGAGAAACCCACTGCCCCAGGCAGCTGCCGGTGGCTAAAACAGCATTGATAACACCCTGATGTTGTAGCTATGGCTGATGAGTGCTGGCATAGTGTCAAGGACGCCTCTGTTTCTCATTCTGACCCCACAGTTAGGAGGCTGAGGGTGGACAAGAGGTTGGGAGGGGACAAAGTCAGGACAGCTGACCCGAACGGGCCAAAGAGATATTCCATGCCATGTGGCATCTTGTTCAGCACTAAAAGTGGGAGGGGAGTTTCTCCAAAGTAGCCGTCTCAGAGACTGCCTGGGCATTGGTCTGCTGGTGTGAGGGATTGCTTCTCCATCCCCTGTGTCCTTCCCTTTTTATTTTTCACCATTTATTAAGGTGTCATTATTTTGACCCATGAGGTTTTCTCTCACTTTTGCCCTTCCAGTTGTCTCCACCACCCTGCCGGGGAGTGAGTGAGTGGCTGGTTGAGGTCACTTGTTCCCTGGAATGTCATAGGCGAGCAGATTCTGATGGCATCAAAATAATACTTAGACCCCACCCAAATACGGCTTTTGGGAAGAACCGTCATCAGCAGAAGCCCGAACGCAGCACACACATGTGTGACTGTAACTCATGAGCTCACAGCAGCAGAAGTAGGAGGGTGTGAGGCCCCTCGGTGACAGGCTGAGAGTCAGGGACACGTCTGAGGCTCTGGGCTGCATGTCTGCTGCCAGGGCAGGGACATGCCCCAGCTCTAGCTCCTGTGAGGGACCCACCGTGGGGCTCTCTGGGGAGGGACGGGCGAGCCAGCACTCCTGGAAGGGAGCTCTTCCCCTGGCCAAGGACCTTGCCCAGCTGCTGCTCCCAGCACAGCGGGGTCTGTCGCAGGGGCAGGGGCTGTTTCCTTCCCATCCCAACACAGACCCCGGTGCAGCCCCAGCTCCATGGTTCCCACATCTCGGGGGCAGCTGGATGCTTGCCTCTTGGGTTCTTGGATGAGCCCAGCATAGGAGATGCTCAGTGCTCCCAGTCCCCACAGCAAGGTTCAAGGGGTGACAGACCCATTTCCCCTCCATACCCAGCTTGTCCCGTGACGATCCCCTGCCACAGGGACCATGACACCCGCAGCGGGACATATATGTGCCTCATATATGGTCATGAACAGCGCTGGAGAAGTTCATTGGAGGGCTGGGCCGTGTCGGAGGGGAGATAGCTCCCGATAACGTCTAAAAAGGTGCTGCTGCTTCGATTGGCTCCTCCTGCAGCTGGGCCAGCATCTGCAGAGATATAGTCCCCTGCCATCGCCTGAGTCCCCGGCAGCCGTGAGAGGGAGTGGGGCACAGCAGGGCTGTGCCAGCAGGGCAGGAGGCTCAGGATGGGCACAGAAGGACTCCTGTCCCCTCGGGTGCTGTGGCTGCTCCTCTGGGTGCAGCTGTGCAGGGATAAGTGCCGGCTTCCTTGTCCCACAGATAGGGCCAGTGGGTTTCTTGGGGTTTCTTGGCATGTGCCAGTGAGATGAGGGGCAGAAGGTGCTCAAGTCAATCAAACTTCTGCCTTTCCCTGTGCCTCTCTGGGTGGGAGAGGGAGCTGTGGGCCTGGGGGCACGGGGCTGTAGAGGGTTGTACAGGCGGTGAATGGCACAACAGGTCAGCCGAAGGGCACCTCCAGCCCTTTGCAGCCCATGGGGAGAAAATGGACCCCCACACTGCCCTGGGGACAGCCCAGAATGGGGAGGGCTTCCACCCAGGTCCCTGTGACTTAGCCTGGGCAGGGTGGAGCTCCAGATCTACAGTTTGGGGCTCTGAACTCTCCTGACGGGTCCCATGTCAATGTTTGAAGGGGCTGCAGAGGTGAGGCTGGAAAATGGTGGCGGACGCTGTGCTGGAAGAGTGGAGGTGCAACACCAGGGCCAGTGGGGGACTGTCTGTAGTGACAGATGGGACATGGCCAATGCCGCAGTGGTTTGTAAGCAGCTGGGCTGTGGGTCTGCTCTTGAAGCTCCTCAGTACGCAACCTTTGGGCCAGGATCTGGCCCCATTTGGATGGATGATGTTCAATGTCGTGGCACCGAGTCTGCCCTGTCTGACTGTACACACAATGGATGGGGTCAACACAACTGTGATCACAGTGAGGACGCTGGAGTGAGGTGTTCAGGTAAGGGGCCAGCCCATTCCCCACCTCTGTGACTGGGATGGGGGAAGGGACCTGGCTGTGCCCTCAGGGAAATAAGGGTGTACTGGAGAAGGGCCTGGTGGGGCCGGTCACACTGCAGAGCTGGGACTGTCATTGCTGGTTTCCCCAGTCCCTGAGGACACTCCAGTGGGAACCCACCACTGCCTGACCCCTGATGCGGCTCAGCCCACCCTCCATGGGTGCCTGGGGCTGGGAGATGAATGCCCACCCTGCCCCGCAGCCTCTGTTGGTTCCCAGCTTTCTCCTCCCGTTCACGCAGGAGCTATATGGCAGCACCGAGGAGCAGGTCCCCCCATGGCAGAGGCACTGAGAGCATCTCACGTGTCAACTCAAATGCCCAGGGAAGGGCCCAAGGTGGCTAGGGAATTCTGCATTGTGTTCCCTGGCCGGCACGAGTCCCCCAGTGCAGAGGGGCTGCTCAGAGGAGAAGAGCACTGGGCTTGGGCAGCAGAGCAGCGTGTCCTGTAGCTACCTCATTCCTCTTCCAGGGTCACCCCAGGAGAGCCAGCCCCCAGGGAAACAACCCTGTGCCGGCAGTGCTGACCTGCTGACCAGGCTCTCCTGCCTACCCCAGCCCCTGGCTGCCCTGTGCCACAGGGCATTTGCCAGCACTTTCTGGCTCTCCTTGGTGCCTATCCTTGCATTGGGAGCTTGTATCAGTCCAGGGCTGCTCCTCTGCTCACTCTCCTGCCTTCTGCCCAGCCGTTGGCCAGGGCTGTGCACATCTGGCAGTGCCCTCTGGCCCTGGCTGAGGCACCCTTTCTCATCTTTCTCTGTCTCTGAGTACACAGGGTTCAGGCTGGTGAACGGCAGCGCGGCGTGTGAGGGGAGGGTGGAGGTTCAGGTGCTGGGGACCTGGGGCACCCTCTGTGCCTCCCGCTGGGATCTCTTGGACGCCCACGTTCTCTGTCGTCACCTCGACTGTGGATTTGCTGAGTCTCTTCCTGGAGGAGGGCATTTTGGGAGAGGCACCGGCCCTGTCTGGAGAGACTCATTCCACTGTGATGGGACTGAAGCCCACCTGGGACAGTGCCCAGTGACTGCCCTGGGGGCCTCGCCATGCTCCCATGAGAACAACGCTGCTGTCATTTGCTCAGGTGAGTGCTGGGAGAACACTGCAGTAACTCCATTTGCGCCCTGGGTGTGGCATGGCCATGCAAAGCAGGGGACCCCATGGCAGCACCAGGGTGAATTTCTCCCTGGAGAATACCTGGTTTCACCAGGAGCAATGTGGAGAGCTTTGCCTGCTAGAATGACTGCTCTGCTGTGGGAGAGCTGAGGACAGAACAGAGACAGGCATCTTTGACCCCGAGGCGGCGGCTCAGGCCCTGGGGCCACCGCCAGGCCCAGGCTCCTCTGCTCCTGCTGCAGGACAGGCCAAGAACAGGGCTGCAGGGCTTTGCTCCATCTCTCCAGCTGCAGACAGCCCTGACCCAGCCCCACAGAGAGCCCCACAGAGCCCAATTCCCCACCCACAGGGGTTGGCCAGGTGCCCCCAGTAGCAGTAGCACACCTGGGGTGTAAGTCGCAGAGCAGGGCTGGGCTTTGCCCTTGCTTCTGGTCAGCACAAGTCCCAAACTGACCCCCCTCGCTCTGCTCCCTGCCAGGGACAGAGGATCCCAGTCCCCGATCCCCAGGGGTGCAGAGGGGCAGAGACGTGTGGGCTCTGCCTGGTGTCTCAGTGGTGCCAGTGCCAGTGCTGAGGTTGGGCAAGGCTTGTCCCAGCGCTGCCTGTCCCCGGGTAACTGCACCGGCTGCTGCTCCTTCCTGTGGCAGCTGCTCCATCTGGCGCAGCAGGGACCTGTTGGGTGGCTCTGCCCCACCAAGAGCAAAGAGAGTGTCTTGCTCCGGAAGGCTCAGGGACTGGGAAACAAATCCTGTGGAAACGTGCTCCTGAAGCTCCCTGCAGAGGGCTGGGGGCAGGTGGGTGAGCTCCAGGGTGTTGTGAGGGTTCCAGAGCCTGGAGAGGTGCTGCAGATTTGTGGGCTCTCTGGTGCCGCCAAGGGCTGGGGCCTGGCTGCTCTCCGCAGGCTCAGCCGGCTCCATGTCCCTGCGGCTGGTGGGTGGAGGGAGCCGGTGCGACGGACGAGTGGAGATCTTCCAGCACGGGACGTGGGGCAGAGTCCTGGATGAGCAGTGGGACGTGCAGGAGGCCAGCGTGGTGTGCCGGCAACTGCAGTGCGGAGAGGCAGAGACAGCCTACAATCCCCCGAAGGCTGAGAGAGGGACGGGTCCCGTGGGGCTGCGAGGGGTCCGGTGCGCAGGGCACGAGGCCAACCTGACCCTCTGCAACACCTCCCTGCCTGAGAGTGCACCAGGAGCAGGGATTGCAGAGGACGTGGGGGTCGTTTGCTTGGGTGAGTGGCACTGCACGGGCCCCCCAGGCTCTGAGCTGGGTGGGCACCAGCCCCTGATGGCAGATGGGGTTTCTTCCCGCTGCAGGGAGCCGGCAGGTCCGGCTGGTGAATGCGACTGGGCGCTGTGCGGGAAGAGTGGAGATCTACTACCAGGGCAGCTGGGGGACCATCTGCGATGATGGCTGGGACCTGTCTGATGCCGCAGTCGTTTGCCACCAGCTGGGCTGCGGAGGGGCGGTGGAGGTGGTTGGCTCTGCTAAGTTCGGGGAAGGCTCTGGTCAGATCTGGCTGGACGGTGTGAACTGCTCCGGGGCCGAAGCTACCCTCTGGGACTGCCCGGCAGGGTCCTGGGGGCAGCACGACTGCGGGCACAAAGAGGACGCAGGAGTCGTCTGCTCAGGTCTGTGCTGGGAGCAGGGGCATGAGGCAGGTGCCTGGGGAGGCCGGGACGTGGGGAGAGCCGGGAACTGCCAAGGCTGTCCCTGGCTGCCCCTGAGCCGCTGTCTGAGTCCGTCCTGGTGACACCCATGCACAGACGCCCTCGGTCCCACTGCGGGTCTCTGGGGAGCTCAGCCATCCCCAGCGGTTAACGGGGAGGGCAAGGATTTCTATCCTTCAGGGACTTCTCTCTGCCCATGCTTGCAAGGAGGAGTTGTTAGCTGTGCCCCTGCCTGGCTAAGGGCCTGGGGGGTGAAGAGGCTTCTCTACGCCCACAGCCCCACACCAGCCCCTTCCCCCTCTGTGCCTTTCTTCCAGAGTTTGTGGCCCTGAGGTTGGAGAACAGCAGCAGCTGCTCCGGGCGCCTGCAGGTTTTCTACAACGGGACATGGGGGAGCATTTGCTCCAACTCAATGACTCCCGAAACTTGGTCGCTGGCATGCAAAGAGTTGGGCTGCGGGGATGGAGGGTACCTGGCTACACCCCCACTCTACCACAACTTCTCTGGTCCCACCTGGTTGGATCGTGTGGAGTGTGGGGAGAGAAACAGCTCCTTCTGGCAATGTCCCTCCGCTCCCTGGCACCCGCAGTCATGCGATGACCTGCGAGATGAGACCCACATCACCTGCAATGGTAATTCTGAGCTACCTGGGCACCAGCACCACCCCAGCTCCAGTTCCCTGCTAGGCACAGTCAAGCGTAGGGACAAGGCCCACAGGGGCTTTTGCTTTGCGTGCCAGACCCTGCTGCTTCTGGGGACACAAATGGGACTTCAGCTCTCAGAGCCACTCACATTCACCAGGTTCCCTTTGGGGCTGAGCTGTCAGGGTGCCCCACATTGCCCTGCGTGTCCCCTGAATGACCAGGGTTCAGCTGCTGCCGTGAGTGAGGTGGCACGGGGAGGCACGAGCAGAGCTCAGCCCCACTCTCTGCTGCATAACCCCCTGCAGCAGCCCCTTCAGCCCAGCATTTCCTTCTGCAGGGAGACAGCCAGAAACACCCCCGGCCCTAGGGACCCTGTGCCCAAACTCCACAAGCTGCACAGGTAGCTGCTCCTCTGCATGCCCCTCTCACCTGGCAGGGCTCTGCCTGCTGTCCCGCTGCCCTGGGAGCCATCTGCCTTCTCCAGACAGGGAGAAGATTCATGCCATGGGAGGCGAGAACGGCTGCTCAGGCACAGTGGAGATCTGGCACCGCGGCTCCTGGGGGACGGTGTGCGACGACTCCTGGGACATGCGGGATGCCGAGGTGGAGGAACGTGGGGCAGCAGGGTCCATCCCCGTGGTTTCAGGCCCCTGGGCTGTTCCTCCATCCAACCCTGACATCTTCTCGTCAGGGCATACACCATGCTATGGATCCATGGGGCAGAGAGGGGGCAGGTCCAGCGGGAGAGGAAAGGTGGAGCTGCTCCAAGCTCAGCACCACGGACCTGACCCAGAGGCCAGAGGGGCACAAGGGCTATCTCTGAGGGGATGGTGGGAGGGTGTCGCTGCCCCAGACCATCTCCATGGGGACATTGCCCTCACTGAAGAAGTGGCAGTGGGGACTGGACAGTGCAGCGGGGATATGCTGTGTCGACAGCCCTGGGGTGGCCCAGGGGAACAGGGCTGGGGGAGCAGAGCGGGATCCCATCCCCTCTCTGTGTGTCACTGGGCCAGCCCTGCCTCTGTCCGCAGGCTCCGAGAGAGCTTGGGAGCCCTTCCCTGAGGCCGTCTATGAGGAGATTGGTTACAGCCCAGCTTTGGAGAAGCAGGCAAGGTTCAGCAGCTCAGGTGGGTGTGCGTCCCTCCTGGAGGGCACATGTGCAGGGCTCTTTCCCCACTTCCTCACCCAGGGATGACCCCCTGCAGCCCCCTGACCCACAGTCCCTGCAGCGCTGGGGCTGTGGGGGCTGTGGGGAGAGCAGCCAGGTCCTTGGCCCAGGCCAGAAGCTTCCTCCCCACCAGCTCTGCCCATCCCAGCTGGGGACAGCCCCTCACTGCCTGCCCCTGCATCCTGAGGGCTGAGGGAAGGGGCTGTCCCAGGGCATGTCTGGGAGCCCCTTTGAGACAGGGTTTGTCCCAGGGGAGCAGGGTGAGTCCTGAGCCCTCCTCCCCACTCAGCCCTGGATCTGTGGGTCCCCCGACCCCAGCAGCACTGACCACGAGCTGGGTCAGAAGAGCGCACTCCCATCACACCCGCTGCACCTCTCGCCAGGCTCCTATTCAGAGGGGTCCCTCACCAAGCTGCAGCCCTACCCTGGGGACAGCAAGGAGGAGGATGGTCCAGGGTCAGCACCAGGTAACAGGGGGCCAGAAGGGGTGGATCTCTCCTCCCTGCAGACGTGTGGGGGACAGCAGTGTCACTGAGTGTCACCGTCAGAGTTGGGGAGGACATGGGGAGTCTTCTGTGGTGCTGCCAACACCAGTGCCTGAGCCCCATGTCCCTGTGCATCCTCCTGTCATTGCTCTGCAGGACGTAGCTTCTCACTGTCACCAGCTCCCCTCTCCTTTCAGACATCCCTGTCCTGGCTGGAGGTGACCCAGTGGATGGCTACGATGATGCCAGGGAGGCTTCTGACCCTGGGGAGCATCCTGCCCCTGGACAGGAAGGCTGGGAAATGCCCAGGGCACCAGAGGAGGGAGCAGAGCCCAGGGGTGAACCTGGAGGTGAGAGGGAAAGATAGCGCTGCCGGTTCCTGGGGTGCCATCCCTGGTGCTGGATGAATCGCTGTCATACTGAGAGCTCAACCTCCTGGGACGCGGGAATCTGTCCATTCGAGTTTTGCTTGGGGGGACCATGGGTGGGAGAGGGAGCTGAACATCTCAGGACTGCTGAGGAGAAGGGAGGAAGGTGATGTACTGACGAGGAGGGGCAGCCCATGGGATGAACGTGCAATGGCCTGCCTTGCTGCTTGCAGGGACAAACCTGCACTCCCCGAGAAGTGCTGGGGCCCCTGGAGCTGAGGGAGATGCCTGGTGCCTGTCCCCAGAGAGCACGGGCTATGACGATGCTGAAGAGGTGTCTCTGGCACATCCCCCTGAGGACACAAAGGCTGTGACAGCAGAGCTCAGTGCACAGCAGTCCCTGAGCCGCGGGCCAGGAGAGGCCGTCCCGGCTGTGCAGCTGGGTGCAGCCGGGAGGGAGGAGAGGTCTGTGCATCTGGGAGAGCCGTGAGCACCAGGGAACTGTCTCCCTTTTCCATGGGCAGCAGAAACAGCCGGGCATGTCCTCCATTTTTATTCCCCTGCTTTTACATATTTCCTTCATGTGTGTTCTTATTAAAAGGCTTTGGGGTTTGAGCCAGAGCTGGCGCTTGCCTGCCCAGGTGTCGGGGTGTCTCCCTGAGGCTGACTGGGGGGAGCAGAGCACAAAGACATGGCAGTGGGAAAGGGGCACGTCTTGGGGACAGTGGGCTCGGGGTCAGGCTGTGGGGCTGTGAGAGCTCATGGTCCCTGGGGCATATTCCTGCTGATAGAGACATTTCCAGCCTGACAGCCACAGTTTCCAGCAAAAATGGCTCTCTGCAAGGTCGGGAGCACCCACCTCCTCACCCCGGGGTTCCCCAGTTGCTCTTTCCCCTGGCCTTTCCTGTGCCACACTGGTGCCACAGACCAGAGGTCATGACAGAGCTGCCATATTGCGGTGAGCTGTGGCCCCACAGAAGGGAGCCCTGAGGTGGCCGTGGTGCCTTGAACACCCGAGCCAGCCCCAGGGGGGATCACAGCCCATGCATTACCTCACACAGTGGTCCCTAGAGCTTTCCTGCTGGCAACCCCTGGCCCCAGAGCCAGCCCCTCCATCCCCAGCCCTGGGCCCATCTCTCCCTGTGGAGATGCAGGGCTGGAGCCTGCCCCGGTGGGAGTTTCCCAGGGGATGGAGGCTGTGTTTGCAGTCCCCATGTATGTCATCCACCACCTTGGGGGTCTCACCTGGGAACGCTGCTCTCCTGGGGGCTTTCCACAGCCGTGCTCTGCCCAGCGTGGGGCAGCAGTGCAGAGGGTTGAGGTCTCACCACCACAGACATTGGGTGGGTTCTTGGGGGTTGCAGGAGCAAGGACAGGTCTGGGGCACAGTGATGATCCTGCATTGCTCCAGGGGATGGACCCAGCGTGCAGGGCCAGGCTGTTCAGACCCCAAAATGTCATGGAATGGGCTCTTTCTGCTCAGATGTGCTGCCACCTCACACACACTGAGGGCCGGTGGCTCATCTCCCTGAAGAGGAGGAGAAGGAGGCAAACCTCTGCCAGGTTCCAGAGTAAGGGAGAAACCTTACACCTGCGGGAGGGCAGAGCCAGCAGGGAGGTGGCATGGGACAGGCGCTGGGCTCTTCTCCACAGTACCCACCTGGGGTGGCTTGAGTTCGCAGGTCAGTGCCCATACTGGCACCCACCGTCATGTTCAGAAGATATCCCCACCCCCACCCTCCTTCTTCTTTACTTCACCTTTATACCTTATTTCTCAGAATCTGGGCCCACCGTTCCTGGGCCTGGGCACCCCTGCAGTGAAATACCATGGCTCACCACCCCGTTTTTGTTGCAGGCGGTTTTGCCAGGGGAGCAGCCAAGGCACCATGTCCTTGCCCTCCCGGTCTGTGCACGGCTGTGCACTGGCCTGTGCCTCCCTGTTCCCACCAGCATGGGGTGGACGGTGACACCAAACCCCCCAGGAACAAGAGGTGGGCACTGGCCCCACCAGTCCCACCTCTGCAGGGCTGTGCCTGACTTCGGGGTCTCCGAGTTCCCTGAGCCAAGGCTCTGCTCGAGCAGGGGGTGATGGCAGAGGGAAAAGGACCTGGAGACAGGGTCAGGGTAAGAAATGTCACTCTTCAGCTCAGACACCCCGACCCTCTGGTACCAACAGCTGCTTCCCACGTGGTATGGGATCTCCACCTGGAGACAGGATAATCTCACACCTGTCCCTCTGGAAAGCCACGAGGGAAGTGTGGCCCTGGTGCCAAAGGACACCTGGGCTGGACCAGCACCCTCACATCCCATCTCTGAGTGCAGCCAGGAAGGATTGCCAGCACCCAGGGTGCTGCTGATGTCTATCCCCTCCCTGAGGGCCACCCCTCGCCTTCCCACAGGGGCTGTGCTGCCAAGCAGGGACCCCGGCTGGTGTGTGGGGTGGGTCTGTGGTGCAGGGCAGTGACCTGCACTCAGGTCCAGCACAGCTGCCTGCCTCTCCTCTGGGAGGGGGCTCAGCAGAGGCAGCACACACAGCCCTCCTTACCCCATGACCAGGCCCTGGGAGGGCAGGGCAGGCCCACAGCACCTGGAGAGGAGCAGAGCCCCAGCTCCAGCCCTTGCCCACCCGAGCCTGGCGAATCAGAGCAAAAACACCCCTGAAGATCGAACCCGGGACCTCTTGCATGGGAAGTGGGTGCTCTTCCACTGACCTACACCCCCTTGACACCTGCCAGCAGGCAGAAAACTCTCCTCCCATGACATATCTACGATAAGCACAGCCCTCTTGTCCCGTGGGTGCCTAGGGACCTGTGGAGGAATGGCTTAGTAACAAGGGACACGATCTGATTCCCATGAGCAACCCAGTCTCTGATGAGGGGGAAGGCTCGGAGGAAACCGTTAACTGTCCTTGAAAGCCTGTTGTGATAAGAGACAGTGGAATGGTAAACAAGAAGAAGGAGCTACATCCACGAAGAGGAGAAGTGCTCCTGTGCGTGCACAAGAGCACTGTACCAATCACACTCGCCGCCCTGGCGCGTGAACAGAGGCTGTAAGCCAATCATACAACTGTTGCGGACGCGTGTTCTTGGCATCTGTCTATATATACTCTGTAAGCTTGAATAAAGGGGAGAACGACTATACTCATATTGAGATTTCATCGTTACTCCGGGTGGTTCTCCCACTCCAACATCTGGTAGCAGAGGATGGTTCAGTTCGACTGAGGTCTCTGAGACTGCGGTAAGCAGCTAGAGGAGGGGAGTGGGAAACCACGGCTGAGGGAGGTGCTGCTCGGGCACAAGAATTGCGGCAGACACCGGTGTGTGAGGTCGCTCCTCACCCCTCAGGCGCAGCAATGGAAATAGAAGCTGCGGCCACCTTGCTTGCAGGAATCCTCTCTAAGAGAGGGATTGAAGCACCTGTAAAGCTGCTGGTTAAGTTAATTAGGTTGGAACAGCGATGGGGTCATTTTTCTGACACGCACATGCTGTTTTCTGTCTCGGAATGGTGGGACTTTGGAGGGACAATGTGGCAAAAAACGATCGAGGGGAATGAAAAAGATGAGAAAGAAATAAGGATGGTCCGATGAGCAGTCGGCGAAAAGAGGCGGCAGTGCTCAAGTTTCTCCGACATATACTCTCTACGAGAGGACTGGGTTATGACCTGTCTACCTCAAAGGCGCTGGAAGGGATCCAGGGAGGCGGTCAAATTCTCCACTGCGTGGAGGTTAAGAGGTGGCAGTGCCCACGTTTCTCCGACATATACTCTCTACGAGAGAACTTAGTTATGACCTGTCTACCTCGAAGGCGCTGGAAGGGATCCAAGGAGCCGGTCAAATTCTCCACTGCATGGAGGTTAATCTCAGAGACTTTGACGGAAATGCAGCAGAGCAACGTGCTGCTGCTGCGGTGTTCATGACTACCAACCCTACAGGACTGTCTTGTGGTGCGCCGCCCGCGGCACCCGCCAGCCAAACCCAGCTGGACAGACGTGGCCTCCGGCAGCGCGGCGGTGCCGGTGCGGGTGCGGGGCCGGCATGGACCCGCCCCTCCCCGCTGGTGCGTGGCCCCGCCGCCCAGGGATGCACAATCAAACCCGCAGCACATCGATCCGCCGGCGCTTGCTGAACTGAGCGCGGCGTCTCAAAAAAAAGAGAGAGAGAGAAAAAAAAAAAGGAAAAAAAAAAGAAAAAGAAAGAAAAAAAGGAGAGAGAAAAACAAAAGAGAGGAAAAAAGAGAGAGAGAAAAAAGAGAAAGAGAGGGGAAAAAAAAAAAGTCTGCGCGGAACCCCTTGCAGGACGTGGAAAAAGCGGAAGTGAGCGGTTCTAAGCCAAAACGGAGTGCCTCCTCAGAAAACTCTAACGGAGGAGGGACCTGGGCCACCTACTGAGCTCATCGATTTGGGACAAGCAAATGTTGCTCGGTCCCTCACAAAGACTTCGCAAATGTTGATGGGCTCTGGTCCTTTTGTGCGTCCAACAGCTAGCGCAAAAGGCTTTATTAGGCATTCGGGAAGAAAAAATCCGCGCCAGCACGTGGCGCGAAGTGGGGGGCAAGGAGGGGGTGAACATCTGTCTGCCGCAGCCCGGGCCCGGCTGTGCCGCCGCCGCCGCCGCGCGTGCGCCCGTGCTGCGTGCGCCCGGCGCCCCCCCCCCCCGCCCTCCCTCCCTCCCTCCCTCCTCCCGGCCCCCGCCCTCCCTCCCCCGAAAAAAACCCTCAATTCAGAAGTTGCAGCATTCTCAACCCCCCCCAGTCTCTTCCGCACTCAAGTAAAGCATCACCTTAGTGCTTCTGAACACAAACAGGCAGAAGCAATAGATAAAGTTAGTTATAAAGAGTTTACCGCTCAAAATTTTATTTGACAAAATAGACTTCTAGAAAGCAATTTGTATTAAGAGGTTTGAAGAGCAACTGAAGTGTTTTCTCCAGGAGAAATTAAGAACAAATCTATCAGAAAGCACGTCACACTGGGGTCTTTGCCCACACCCATGGTGATACAGTCAAGGAACACACCAATCACCTTCACAGTGTGCCTCGATACATCTTCAAGGACAGCAGTAATCCTCATAAGAACTCAATTGAAACTGAAAAGGCAATGCAAAAGGAACCAAGATAAGCTCTTGCTGCATCAGCAACAGTTGAAGAAGAAACAGAGAGAATGTGGGACCACTGCTGAATGTGGTAAGAGTAGGTGTAGATAGATCTGAGATAGTCTATGTCCTCTTTGCCTCAGGTACTACCAGCGACGTCTCCCAGGACTTTGAGCTTTGAGGCAGGACTTGGGAAAGGAACAGCCAGTGGAGGATGGGGATCAAGCCAGCGGTTGCTTGAGCAAACTACACCCTCACCAGTCCATGGCACTGGAGAAGTTGCATCCAAGGGTGCTGGTCAGCAAGGTGAGCTCATGTGGATGACTGAGCACAGCCACCCCCAGGAGCGGACATGCCCCATCTGCCAGGCCGAGGCATGCACGCAAGGTGGAAATGTCTGTATCAGCCCTGACAGGCACAGGAGGGACCTTCCTTCCTGCTGGATTCTCAGGACAACCATCTTCCTCCTCCCCTACCTGCAGACATCCACTGCTTTCCATTTCCGGGCTCAGACATGTTGTAATGATTTGCTAAAGCCATCAGCCATCAGCTTATTTCTCACTGACATCCCCCCAAACCTCTCCCCCAGACCTACAACCAGCCAGACACTGCTGCTCAGGGCCACTCACTCTTCGGAAGAGGCCTTCCTCTGATTATTACAAGCCTCCTAGCTCCCTCCAGAGCTCATGCTGAGCTTTCTTGGCCATAACAGGGCCTTTATCACCATCTCTTATGAAATGGTTGTCTTTTGATAATCATCTGTGCAGAAAGCGTAGTCACAGAAAAGCACCAAACACATCAAAAGTGATGCCGAGTGAATTGCCAGTAAGAACCAGGGGAGCTACCTCCATGCCTGTGGCTTCCTGGCAAGGAGTCTGTCCTGAGCAGGGGATCCAGCCTCTACCACTCTCTGAAGAGGGAAATCCGCAGTGTCCATGCCACCTGGGGACACAAAGGGTGGCTTCTGCAAGTCCACCCTTCATCTGAACTGCTTCAGGTATGTACTTGTCGATTGGGTATCATGCTATATATTGCAAATACTGATGGAATTGGCATTGCCCCACGTGGCTACCACAGATGCAGATTGCTCCGCTGCAGATATTGATATTTAGGCACATTAAGGCTTTTGTTGTTGTTGTTGTTGTTGTAGATACTGATATTCTTAGGGAAATTACACAAACCCTTGAAGGATAACTGGAGGATTACCACTTTAGTGGCCCTCCAGTGAGCTGGTTCCTGTTTGTCAATGTCTCACTGTCATTGTGCAGGGTGTGGTGTAAAAGGTGCTGAGCAGACGCAGATACCACTTATGGCTGTGCTCCTGCTCATACAGCCCAGGATGCTGTTGTCCAAATTTTCCGCTGGCTTATGTTTTGCCTAACGAAACTCAAGCACCACCAGAGCCATTTCCACAGAGTGGCCAAACCCAGAGGGCTGTGGTCATTGGCACAAAGCCCTTCTGGAGGCCAATCATTAGTGCTGTGCCCCAGGAATCAATACCGGGTCAGAGTTTAACTTCTTCATGTCCATTGTTTCACCTTCCCTTTTCTTTTCCCCTCTTTTCACCCACCCAAGTCCTTTGCTTTGATCATCCTTGTACATCCATGCAAACAGCCAACCTCTGTTTGCCCTTTCCCCAATGGCCCTGGCTTTGCTTGCTTTGTAGCTGTTTCTGAGATGGTCACCATGGTTCATCCTACTTTGGAAGGAAATTCCGTTGAAGCACTACCTCCTCTTAGTATTTGTAGTTCTCTGGAACACTCATGGCATTACCTTGTGAGAGATGCCACAGTCAGGGTAAGCCATCTGCACACTAACATTCACAGCTGACCAAATGGAGCTTCAGTCCGGGGATACCTTGAGAAACGTTGGGGTTTGGCCAACAGAAGTGTCCTGAAGTTCACAAGGAGAACTGGCCAGTCCTGCCTCAGGGGAAAGAATGACCCCATACATCAGGAGCTGGGACCTGGCGTGCTGAGTAGTGACCCTGAGGAGAAGGGCCTGTGGGCACTAGGAGGGACACCACAGGAGCCAGTGGTGCCTGCTCACCATGAAGAAGGCCAGCTGCATGCAGGGCTGCATGAGGAGGAACGTGGCTGCCCAGACAGGAGGAGTTATCATCCCCCTTGACCCAGCATGGCTGTGGCCACAGCTAGACTAGGGTTTCTCTCTGGGGGGCTTCATGATCTAGGCAAGTGGGCAGAACCTGAGGAGTTTCCAGAGGAGATCTGCCAAGATGTGATTCGGGGGATGAGCGCACATGCCCTGTGTGGGGAGGCTGAGGGACCTGGGCTGCTTCACTCTGGTGAAGTGGAGGCCCCGGGGAGGAGAGTAGTTACCTGTGACTCTTTGAAGGGTGCTTGCAGAGAGGACGGAGCTTTCGTTCTCAGTGCAAAACCACGTTAGAAAGGAAGAGTGCCACAAAGTGCATTTGGGAGGTAGGGATTGGCCATGAGAAGAAAGAAAGGAATGGCTGTCAAAGGGCAGTGCTGTGGTACAATACGCCACCCAGCTGGAGTCTGGATCAGCCCATCAGGCATCTTTCTCTCCATTTCTTTGTTGCTTCATTTTTTTGGAAACGGCCTCAGAATTTCCATCATACTGAGGCCCACAGTATTGAAAAAGAGAATCTTCTGCCTTTCACAGAGCCCAGTGCCCTAAAAAACTCCCTGCCCAGGACTGTTCATGCCGCCACTTGCTCTTGGTGCAGAGCAAGTCATGCTCTTAGGTGTCCATCTCTCTTGCGCGACAGAGGAATGCAAGGTACAAAGCTTCAATCAAATACACATTTTTGAATAGCCAAATTCACACCATTTTCATCAAATCTGTGTTATCTGTCTTCTGCTGTGAGTATATATATAAATCTTTCTATAGGTGTAGGTATATGTAAATGTATAGAAAAACGTTTAGTTGTGTACAGTTTCCCAACACAATGCATTTCCTACCAAAATTCTGAGTGGAGAATGTCTGTCTGAGAAGTTACTCTACTTACACTGTGTTTGTCACTATGTCCCATGCCTCATTGGGCACTGGGACCATGTTTTCCTTAGCTGCCTTCCTTGTGACGACAACAAATTTAGAGAAGCACTTCCGGGAACCCTCCCCACCCCTCACCATTTCCAGATGAGCTTTGGCTTTCCTGGCTCCACCTCTGCACCCCCACGCCAGGTTTCTAGCTGTCTCCAGGGTAGCCTGTTCCTCCTCTACCTTCTCTGCACTTCCTTCTGGTGTGTGAAATCCCAAATCAGGGGGTCCCTGTGCATACACACCAACCTCCTGCCAGGTCCTGCTCTGCTCCCTCCACATCAGACTGATGTGTTCCCAGGCTTTGAGGATGTTGTCCCTGAGGAGCTAAAAGTGCCTCATAGTCCATTTGCCCTCCAGTCACAGTCCAAGCACACCCTCTGCCAAATGAAATCAGCTCTCCTGCAGTCTGGCACTGTGATTCTTCTGGTTGTCCTGCTTTGATACCATTCACAGTCATTACAGCCATGGCTGCCCTCAGAGTTCACATCCCCATCCAGATCCACCTTGTCTCTGAGTAAGATACCAGCCCTGGTCAGCTCATTGACCACCTGTGCCAAAATGTTGTCTTCAACACCCTCCAGGAACCTCCTGGGTTGCTTGTGCCTGTCCTACTGCCCTTCCAGCAGGCTGTGGGGTGCTTCAGCTGCCTGTGGTTTTGAGGAGCTGTGACCATGAAGCTTCCTCCAAGGCAAGGCTCTGTGCACACCAGCCTTCCCTTTGCCCCGAGCTCACCTCCACCTCCTCACCCTCCTACCTGCCTTCCTGACAAGCCATCACCACCCACGGCTTCCCTCCCACCACCCGAGCTGTCCACCACGACTCTGCAGTCCCTGTGGACGAGCCCATTTCTGCCTGTGCAGCAGCAATGACAGCACCGGTGAGGGGAGAGGAGAGGCCGGCAAAGGGGAAGTGCCTGGGAGTTTGTCTGAAAGGTTATTTCCGTTGTGGGAACAGGGAGATGCGAGGAGAGGCAGCCATGAAATGGGTTTGAAGGCACGTTTTTTTGCAACAACTCAATTGGTCAGGTGCTGAGGCAGGTCTAGTGATGTCACCTGGAGTACCAGAAAACCTCCCCAGCAGTGCTAAGAGCTGAGGAGAGGGGAGAGGTAGAAGAAGGTGAAGGTGACATGGCTGGAAGGTGGAGTGTGATGCCATTTCTATTGCAGTAACCTGGGTGACTTGCAGGGAGATACCATGACACCATCAAGCACACCAGAAACCCCAGTGTGACCCAGATGACACCTCAGAGAGGGGAGAGGGAGAGAGGTGGCTAAAGCCAACAGAGTTGGGCTGTTGCCTGTGAGGTCATCTCATCACAGCAATGTGATTGGGCAGGAGCAGTCAGGCATCATGAGGTCCTAAAGAACTCCAGAGGCAAAAGCTGCAGGCAGATGAGTAGGTCCCTGGTGAGGTCCTGCCCTGGGGTGAAGCCACCTGTACAGGACATGGGAACCTCTGGGCCATGGCATGAGAAATTTCAGGATGTGGCAGAGAAGAGCATGAGAAGGGACCAGAAGTACAGGCAAGACCATGTGCCCCGGCTGGATCTCACATGCCATTCATTGAAGGGTAGAGATGTGAGAAGCAGCCAAACAGCACTGACAACTGGAGAGGAGTGTTGAGGAGCTTCTAGGCAGACAAGACTCGAAAGGCCAGCAGTGCCAAGGCAACCCATCAGTGGTGCCATTTAAGGCCCAGATGGCCAAGGCAATGGTATCTGAACCAGCAAATGAGGGTACAACTGGTGAGGGGTATTAAATGTGGAGGAGACTGGGGCAGAGAGAGGGAGAGGTCAAGATGGACTGGGAGGAAGAAGCCTGATCACCATAGTCTTGCTTTCTTATTAAACTCTGCTCCCGGCTATTGGTTGAGTGAGTGTAGTCACTGTTGGGTGTGTGTTTGGGGTGCATGTATGTACATGTTTTTCTGGCCAGCTCCAGGTGGGGCTGGCTGGAGAACAAGGACACCAGGAACTGGAGAGACCTAGGGCTGGAGCTGCCAAGTGAGAAACAGCCCTGAGCCTGGTCAGGGCTGCTTGAAGGCCCCTATCGGGGTGGTGTACAGGGCCCCAGGTTTTCCTCCACATGCTCCCTCCTCCTACGGCTCTCACAAAGACCACCAGCCCCACAGAGAAGCCAAGAAAAGGCTCATCCTCCCCATGATCACAGCTGAATCCCAGACCTCTAGCTCAACCCCGTCTGAGAATCACAGAATCACAGCATTACAGAATCACAGTATCAAAGAATGGTTGAGGTTGGAAGGGACCTCTGCAAACCTCCCTGCTCAAGCACGGCCACCTAGAGCCAGATATGCAGGATCATGCCCAGAGGCTTTAGAATATGTCCAAGAATAAAGAATCCTCAACATCCCAGGGCCACCTCTGCTGGTGCTCCTATGTTTCTTTTTGTGCCCATTACCTCTTGTTCTGTTGCTGGGCACCACTGAGAAGAGCTTGGCTCCACCCTCTTTGCACCCTCCCTTCATGTATTTATAGCCAATCATAAGATCCTTCCAGAGCCTTCTGTTCTCCAGACTGAACAGTCCTGCCTCTCTCAGCCTTTCCTCATAGGAGAGATGCTACAGTGCCTCCCGTGACCCATCCCCTTCCTCGACCTGCTGGCAATACTTCAATGCAGGCGAGGATGCTATTAGCCTCCTTTGTCACAAATGCCCATTGCTGGCTCAGGGTCTGCTTGGTGTCCACCAGAAACACCCCGGGCCTTCTCTGCCAGGCTGCTTGCCTGCTGGGTGGCTCTGAGCATGGACTGGTACCTGGGGTTACTCCTCCCCAGGGGCAGGACATTGCACTTCTCCTTGTTGACCTGCATGAGGTTCCTGTTGGTCCATTTCTCCAGCCTGTCAAGGTGCCTCTGGTTTGCAGCACGACCCTCTGGTGTATCAGCCACTCCTCTGCCCCATCACTCAGATCGTTGACTGGAACCAGTATTGACCCCTGGGGTGAACCACTAGTTACTGGCCTCCAACTAGACTACATGCCGCTGATCACCACGCTCTGGGCCCAGCCATTCAGCCCATTTTCAATCCACCCCGTCTGCTAATCCAGCGCACACATCAACTGCTTCTTTACTAGGATCTTAGGGCAGACAGTGTAGAAAGCCTTCCTGAAGCCCAGGTAGACAATAGCCACTGTTCTCCCCCTCATAAGATTATCAAGTAGGTCAAGCATGACTTCCCCTTGATGAATCCGTGCAGACTCTTCCTGATGACCTTCCTGTCCTTCATGTGCCCAGAAATGGTTTCCAGGATTAGTTGCTCTATCAGGTTCCTAGGGATCAAGGTGAGGCTGACTGGGCTATAGTTCCCTGGGTCCTCCTTCCTGCCCTTCTTGTAGATGGGGGTAACATTTCCTTTCCTTCAATCTCCGGGGACTTCTCTCAGTCTCTGGGAGATCAGTCTCTGGCATTGATCAAAGATTATCGACTATTGCCTCAGAACAACATCTGCGAGGTCCCGCAAGACTCGTGGGTGCAGCCCATCTGGGCCCATGGACTTATGTCTGTCCAGTTTGCCTAAGCATTCGCTGACCTGATCTCCTTCCACCAAATGCACATCTTCCTTGCTCCAACGTTTTCCCCTGGTCTCTGGGACCTGGGATTACTGAAGGCCAGTCTTGCTAGCAAAGACTGAGGCAAAGGTGGCACCCAGTACCTCAGCCTTTGCCATGTCCTGTGTAATCAGGTCTCCTGTCTTGTTGAGCAATGGACCTACACTTTTCCCTAGTCTTCCTGTTGTCTCCCATGTCTTTACAGAAGCCCTTCTTGCTGTCTTTGATATTCCTGGCCAGATCTAATTATTGAATTCCTTCGGGGTTTCAGCTTTTCTGTGTTAGTCCCTGGATTCTCAGACAAAGTCACTGTAATCATCCCAGGTTACTTGTCTGTGGTGGGTTGACCTTGGCAGGACATCAGGTGCCCACCAAACTGCTCTATCACTCCCTTCCTCAGCAGGATGGCGGGGGAGAGAAAAGAAGATGGAAAAAAATTGTGAGTCCAGAAATAGGCAGTTTAAGCCAAGGCCATGCGCAGAAGCCAAGGAAAACCAAAGGTTTATTCTCTACTTCCCATCAGCAGGAGATGTCCAGCCACTTCCTGGGAAGCAGGGCTTCAATACGTGTGGCGGTTGCTCTGGACAAGAAACGTCATCATAACAAATGCTCCCCTCTCCTCCTTCTTTCTCTTAGCTTTCATTGCTGAGCAGACATCATACGGTATGGAATATCCGTTTGGTCAGTTTGGGTCAGCTGTCCCAGCTATGTCCCCTCCCAACATCTTGCCCACCCCCAGCCGAGTGGCCTTTGGGGGTGAGGGGGGAGAATGTTGGAGAGACAGCCTTGATGCTGTGCAAGCACCACCCAGCCAAAATACTGGTGTGTTATCAACACCTTTCAAGCTATCAAAACAAAGCACAGCGTTATGAGGGCTCCTATGGGGAAAGCTAACTCCATCTCAAGCAAGCAAAAAAAAACCTGCAGATCTGCACCTCCTTCGTCACCTAACGTCCCCTCCCACTCTCACTCTCGCCAGAGCCCAGCTCCAAAATTGAAAACATCCAGCAACCGCTCCCACATGGAAGGTTAAAGCACTAAATGCTGTTGCTGGTCCTCACCTTCCCTTGGCAGTGCTTCTTTCCTCTAGTGGGGACTGGAGGCCCCAAACTCAATGCAGTGCTGTGTGTGTGGTCTAGTGAGGACTGGATAGAGGGGGAGAATCCCTCCCCCTCATCTCCTGGCCTTGCTCCTGTTCATACAGCCACCATGCTTTTGGCCTTCTTGGCTGACAGGTCTCACCACCTACTTATATGCAGCTTGATGTTCCCCACGACCCTCAGGGCCTTTTCTGCTGAGCTGTGCCCCAGCCGGGGCTGTTGCCCAGGGTTAGGCAACCCCAGCGGGGAGACTTCGAATGTCTCCTTTCTGAAATGTAGTAGCTTCTTGTTGGCCCACTCTTCCAAGCTGTTGAAGTTCCTCCAGAAGGCAGCCCTCCAGTGTACACAGTGGTCCCCTGCCTCAGTTTTGTGTCATCTGCAAACTCTGTCAGCTCCTCGGGGACATTGATAATGTCATTAAGTCGCAGGAGAGAACCCAATGCATTCAGTCAGTCTTTTACTCGCCTTTTTGCCCAGCCTCAACTGGACAGGGGAGACAAAATATAATGAAAGGCTCGTGGGTTGAGATAAGGACAGGGGTATCACCCAGCAATCACCATCACAGGCAAAAGAGACTCAACTTGGGGACATTAATTCACATCATTGCGAATCAAAACAATTAAAGTAATGAGAAAATAAAACCAAAAATTAAAACACCTTCCCCCCCACCCCTCCCTTCTTCTTGGGCTCAAGTTACTCCTGATTTGTCTACCTCGTCCCCCAGAGTGGCACAGGGGGATGGGGAATGGGGGTTGCGGTCAGTTCATCACATGTTCTCTCTGACGCTTCTTCCTCCTCACACTTTTCCCCTGCTCCAGAGTATGGTCCCTCCCACAGCAGACAGTCCTCCAGAAAATTCTCCAACGTGGGTCATTTCCATAGGGTGCAGTCCTTCAGGAACAGTCTGCTCCCATGTGAGCTCCCTGTGAGATCACAAGTCCTGCCAGCAAACCTGCTCCAGTGTGGGCTCCTCTCCCCAGGTGTCCACAGCTGCGTCCAGGAGCCTGCTTCAGCATGGGCTCTCCACGGGGTCACAGCCTCTTTGGGTGCATGCCCCTGCTCTGGCATGAGATCCTCCATGGACTGCAGGTGGATATCTGCTCCACCGTGGACCTCCATGGGCTGCAGTGGGACAGCCTGCCTCACCATGGTCTTCACCAGGGGCTGCACGGGAATTTCTGCTCCGGTGCCTGGAGCACCTCCTCCCCCTCCTTCTTCACTGCCCTCAGTGTCTGTGGAGTTCTTTCTCTCACATATTCTCACTCCTTTGAGTGACTTGATCCCCACCCACTGATAGCTGTTCTCCATGGGTTCTGCCTCAAGGCACCAGGGTCTGGGAGACCTTGCTGATGAAGGCTGAGCCAAAGACAACATAGAGCGTCTCAGACCCATTTACACCTGCTCTTGCTAAATTCTGCAGTGGCCCCACATGGTCTTGGTTTCTTCTTTGACTCTAACTTCAGTGGTAAGAGCTCGTCTTGGTGCCATTGAATTTCCTTGAGAGAGTCAACTGACTGTCCGTATGGGCCATTGCAGGAGGCTGTTCTTAAAGCTCTGCTCAGTGCGCAGTACTTGTGCTCTGCCCTTCAGTGCTCCTGCCCCTAAGTTCCCCAACTGAAAACCCCCAGAACAGGCCACAGTTTACCCCTCTGAGGTCTTGCGTCTGCACTTGTACTCTCCTTTTAAGACTCTGCTCAGGAGCTGGGACCCACTGCTCTTTCACGGTTGCTACAACAGAGTGTGACTTTGGTTTTCACATCCCTGACCAGCTCTTCCATGTTTGCAAGTACCAGACCCAAGCAAGCATCACCTTTGTTGGGCTCCCTGGCAGCTGTGAGAAGAAGTTTCCCCAAAAACCTCCAGAAACCTCCTGCACAGTGTTCCCAATCAAATGAATTTCAGGGTCATTGAAGTTCCCAGTAAGACCCAGTGTCATTGATCCAGAGAAATGCTCAGGTTTTCAAAGAAGGCGTTGTCCACTTCCTTGACCTGACTGAAGTTTCCTTATGTCCTGCCACAATATCACCATAAATTGCCTCTCCTCTGACTCTCACCCACAAGCACTCAGCCCACCTCTTGCCCATCCCATAGTGGAGGTCCATACTTCCCAGCAGCTCCATCAAACAGATGATGACTGTCTCCTGAAGAGCCTGTGTCCATCCTGCACACCCCCCGAGTTGTGCGAGCTGTCCCACCACACCTTGGCAGTTCTTCCATCAATGTGGCACTTCTGTGATGGCACGCGGGGCTCCAGCTCCTCCTGTCTGTGCCCCAGCCTGAGGGCATTGGTGCGTGTTTGGGCTGCAGCACCTCAGCTGCTGCCCGCTGGGGCCCACCTCAGACTTGTCACAAACTAAACTGGAACTGAGTCCCAAGACCCCATATATGTAAAGGCTTTGCTACATGGCAGAGATATGCTCGAAATGGATTGCAGATGGCAACGTAAAAGATGATATGCGATGTAGGTGCAGCTGTAGATGTAGATGTAGATGATGAGAAAAGCAACATGAGGTGCTCAGAGAGTGAGCAAACCCTGCTGCCACTGAATCCAGATGGAAGAGGGCCTGGGCTGTGCAGCCCTGGCAGGACACCATGAGACACCATAGTCAATGCTGATCTAATACATATAGGTGATGGAGAAGCGAAAGAGAGAAACTTAGCTCTTCTGGTGCAAAATAACACCATTGGGGCAGACAAATACCTCTATAGGCTGCCCTGTCCATACCGAGTGGGGACAAGTTCATTCTCCTAAATGTGGCCATCTGCTGTCATTTCAGTTGGCCAAAGGAATTTCCCAATGGCCTCCAAGATGGACACTGCCCTGTCCATGAGAAATGCTCCACTAGAGCTTGCAGTTTCCTGCACATACCTTGGGCCACCTCTGGCACCTCAGATGCCACCAGGTATTTGCATCTGAAGCACTCACTCCTGCCCTCCATCACCATTAATTAGCAGGGGAGCTGAGACAAAAAGCTCACATGGAAATGTCAGTTTTTGCACACCTGAAGAGAGGCAAGAGAAATCCCACCTCCTGTGGGTTTGTGGCAGGCATGGGAGGGAGCTGAGACCACTTCCAGCCCCAGGACTACAAACCCAGGATGAGATGCCTCGATTGCCTCAGCTGAATCTCTTCCCTCAGAAGTGGTAAAGGAGATCCCTCACACTCACTGGCTATTCTGCCTACTGATGGGACAAGGAAAGGTGATATTTAGATTGAACTCTCTCTCTGAGCAGGAAAATGACAGTGCTGGAAAGAAGCGTCTCTCCCCAGCTGAGGAAGGGAACAGCAGTGATTCCTTCAGCCTGTTTCACAGCAGGTTCCCCTGGAGCCCCAGGGACACCTGGAGGGAGCCCAGAGAGGGCAGAGAAAGTGCTGCCTTGGGCTGGTCCTCTGCTGCTGAGCTGGGCTGGGTTCCTGGGATGGAGGGAGGGAGCTGATGGCAAGTGGGCAGTGCTGCAGAGAGACAGCTCTGCCCAGGAGCAGCTTTTCTTCAAAGTGCAGTAGGGCTGAGGGCACTGCCTGCAGGCACCGAGGGGAGAGGATGGAGGCAGAGAGAGCTTAAAGCCAGTGTGGAGTGGGAGGACAGCTGAGAGTTGACTGGAAGAGAAATCTTCACAGCCCTCTATATGGTAAGTCTCTGAGCTGCATGGCAATAATAACAAGTATTCTGCAGGACTCTCCTAGACCTGGTTCATCCCATAGCCTGTAGAAACTTCCAGGAGGACTCTCACAGATTCCCTAGTATAGAGGAGAAGGATGTGCTCTACAACAGGGATTTCTCGCTGCACTGTCAGAGGGACAGGGCATGATGGCTGCCTTCTCCCGGGGATGGCTGCAGGGGTGTAAAGGTGCGTGTGCATCCAGGGGTGCCCAGGGCTGTCCTTCAGAGCAGGGTCCCTGCACCCCAGGGGACTGTGAGCCAGGACAGGGACTCCGCTGCCTGCCAGGGTCAGCACTCAGCCTGCCCAGGGAGCTCCCCAGGGCACTGCGGGGAGAAGCTCAGGGTGGAAGGAGTGACCGCTAGCCAGGCAGGGTCCTTCTGCTGTTGAAAGGGTGCCGTGTGTGTCTGGGCTGCTCACAGCTCCACATCACCCCCAGCACATTTCTGGAGAGGATCTTTCTAAAATGACAGTCAAGGCAAGGCTTTCCTGCTTCAGCTTGTGCATTCCTGAGTCTTTGCAATAAAGATTATACTAGTTGGATGGGTGGGAACGGAAATGGATCTGTCAGGTGTGGACAACTCTGAGACACCTTATCTGTTACACTGAGAGATCCCAGGTCAAGCTCACCAAGTGACCCTTTCCAGAGGAGACTTTGCCATAGGAAGGTCAATGAAGTTGCTCTTTGAGACAGAGTTCCTTTCCCGACCCTCAGTTCATGTCCTGCACTGAGGGAGAGGAGAGAGGGCAGGGAAAGAGTAATGGAGGTGTTGAAGTTGGACAAGACACTGAGACTCCAGGAGCATTGCCCTGAGAGATGGGTAGGTCTGCAAGGAACCTCATCTAGTCCCCTAAGGCACTGCTCAGCCTACAGACAGCACGACAGCATCACCTCGGTGGTCTCTGTGGGACCTGTTTGAGCTGCTCCTTAGCTTCTGCACACACAGAGATGCCCCTGGGCAGTGCCCTGCTGCCAGGAGGTGTCTGCAGGGCAGAGCTGAGCACACAGCGGGTGCGCTGGGGTCTTGAGCACTGGCGGGGAGCAGATACGTGGGGACAGAGAAATAGCTCCTGGCAGGGAGAGCTCCAGGCAGCACAGACATGGGCAGGGAGGGAGAGGGAGCTACTCTCAGAAAGACTGTGGGAGGGGGAACTGGGTACCTCCCTGCCACCCCATGCAGTGCAGAAACCTCCCCTGGAGCACACACCACCACCCCCCCCATCAGGTCTCATCCCCCATGTAGATGTAGCACAGCCTGTGGCCCCAAGGCCATGGGATATCAGGCTGAGTCACTCCTTCGCAGCAGGGTCCCTCATGAGGAGAAAGACCTGAGTACCCATCTGTCTATCCTGCCTCTGTTGACAGGAGCGTTGGGGCATTTATGCATGTTTCCTCTCCTGCCCATGCTGCTGTAGTTCCCACCTAAATCGGAAGCTCTGGGCAATGCATTTTAAGGGCTGGGAGAGAGCCAATGCTCCTTATGGATGCTCCATTTTTAGGACGTTTGACTCTTTCCCTGGGGTGTTCTGCTGGGCTGCAGGGTGCCCTCCAGAAGGGCACAGGTCACCCATGGCATCTCTGTGTTATGCAGGAGCCCCATGGAGAAGACAAGTCAGCGCTAAGGCCACAGAAATGCTGCTGGGTGGCTCCACACAGGCAGCGGCAGTGAGCCCTCTGTGCCCCTGGCTGGGAGGGGAGAGCTGAGCTCCTCCTTGGGTACGCTGAGGCAGGGTGAGGGGTTTGGAGGTCTGCACTTGGAAACTGCATTTCTTTTGCTCTCAGCAGCGTCCAGTTTCTTTTGGGGGGAACACTTGAGTGCTATCGTCCTCCAGCTCAAAGAGGTGCCAGCACAAGGCAGCTGAGACCAGGGCTGATGGACAGACTGGCTGTCCTCACTCTGCACTAAGGGATGGCCCCTTTGCTTCTCAGGACCCACAAGGTTTCACCTGAAGGGCACTACTAATGCCAAGGATTTCTGCCTTAAAAACACTCCTCGGGGGTGGTGGGACCACTAGAGCAGAATAAACAAAACAAAATCCTCCCAGCTCTGCTCCAGGGTTGGGTGACTTGGGAGAGACAGTGGGGAAAAGCTCTTTGATATCACGAGCGGATTTAACCATAGACCCTGCGTTCCTATTTCCCTATTGCTGTAGGGCAGCGCTGGCTCCCCCAGAGCCCACTGCAGAGTGCACTGCTGCCAGGGACACCCTCAGCCAGCACCAACCAGAGCTCACAAAAGGGACCTGCCAAACGTCTTCTTGATTAGGGACAAGTTATTTGGGGATTTCTACAAGAAATTAAATAGATTTTGCTCAGAGAAATCTCTCCTAACTTATTGATTCCTTTTCCTCCATGAACAGGCTCCCATGCCATGAGGGACGAAATGTCCAATGGAAGCTCCATGACTGAGTTCCTCCTCCTGGCATTTGCAGACACCCGGGAGCTGCAGCTCTTGCACTTCTGGCTCTTCCTGGGCATCTACCTGGCTGCCCTCCTGGGCAACGGCCTCATCGTCACCGCCATCGCCTGCAACCACCACCTCCACACCCCCATGTACTTCTTCCTCCTCAACCTCTCTTTTCTTGACCTGGGCTGCATCTCCACCACTCTCCCCAAATCCATGGCCAATTCCCTCTGGGACACCAACTCCATCTCCTATCGGGGATGTGCTGCTCAAGTTTTTTTCTTTTCCTTTCTGCTGTCAGCAGAGTATTTTTTTCTCACAGTCATGGCCTATGACCGCTACATGGCCATCTGCAAACCCCTGCACTACGGGACCCTCCTGGGCAGCAGAGCTTGTGTCCACATGGCAGCAGCTGCCTGGGGCAGTGGGTTTCTCCATGCTCTGCTGCACACGGCCAATACCTTTTCACTACCCCTCTGCCAAGGCAATGCCCTGGACCAGTTCTTCTGTGAAATCCCCCAGATCCTCAAGCTCTCCTGCTCAGACACCTACCTCAGGGAAGTTCGGCTTATTGTGGTTAGTGCTTTTCTGGTTTTGGGGTGTTTTGTTTTCATTGTGCTGTCCTATGTGCAGATCTTCAGGGTTGTGCTGAGGATCCCCTCTGAGCAGGGAAGGTACAAAGCTTTTTCCACCTGCCTCCCTCACCTGGCTGTTGTTACCATGTTTCTTAGCACCAGCATGGTTGCCTACCTGAAGCCCCCCTCCATCGCCTCCCCACTTCTCAATCTGATGGTGTCATTTTTGTACTCGGTGGTGCCTCCAGCAGTGAACCCCCTCATCTACAGCATGAGGAACCAGGAGCTCAAGGATGCCCTCAGCAAACTGGTAACTGGACATCTTTCAGCAGCCATAGGCTGCCTATCTTCCTCTGCAGCTGACTCCCTGTGTAGGTCATGACAGGCCAAGTCTGCCTTTCCTGTATTTTTTTTTTTACTTTTTCCACTTTTGATGTTCTTGTCTTCAAATAAATATAATTATTCCTCCCCTTAGTGATCCATCCATCTTATGTGAGCCAGAGACATTGTATAAATGGGAAACCATTTTCTTTAAGAAAATAAAAGAACCTGCAGCAACTTCTTGGTCTACAATCCATCCTCAGCATAACAGAAATGAATGGGAAATAGAAACACCTTTCTGGCTGCATCACCTTGGGGCAGGCTGCTTTGTGCTGGGGTGATTACGAGCTCTTGAGGACTGCAGGGACATGGGCTCTTGTGCCATCCTGGGGAGACGGGATGGCACGGAGGGGATGCGGATCTCTTGGGATATGTGGGAAAGGAGAACAGTGGACACAGGGTACCACTGACCTCCTTGTCCTTGTGGCCTCCAACCTCTGGGGCTGACTCCTCTCTGCCCCCCAGGGGCTGCTGTGCCCTTCAGAGGGGCTGGGGCTCTGGGGTGAGTGCCCAGAGCTCTGCAGCACCCTGTGGCAAGTAGTGCTGTGGGGCCAGACCAGAGTGGGCTGGGCTGGAGAGAGGGCAGGGGAGGTAGGAGGTCTTGGAGGGAGCTGGGCTGAGCTGGAAAGTTCCTGCGAGAGAAAAACATCAGTGTACAACTTGTACTGCATGACCATGCAGGGTGAGTGCTCGCATCAGGGGGCTTGTGTGCAGAGACAGGGCTCCTGCATGGACCCACACTCGGATGGACCACAGGAAACATCCATGATGCTGGAAAATGCATGACCCTCCCAGAGGGAGGTCCCATAACTGCAGGGGAAGCGGGAATGATTTGTGAGACCCATGGGAGTGCAGGGAGAGATCATTCTGTGCACAGCCGAGAGTGTGTTAAAGGCAGGAAGAAGACTTGAAGTAGAGGCGGTGGTAAGGAGGTGTCATGCTGAAGTGAAATAGGTTGACTTTGGGTTTTGAGGCAACAGAAGAAGGAGGACATGCATTTCAGTGGTGGGATATGGAGATACGTACAGGAGTCAAGCAAGTCGGGGACCGAGAAATTTTGTGTGCTAGAGGAGAATTAGCAGGGCATTGAAAGAAACCAGATGGGTTGTGGGGAACTCACAGGCATTGGCAAATCCTCAGATAACCAGGGCTTTGTGTTGGAAGGAACAGCCAGTGACAACAAAGTGGCACATAAAAGTCACTTATTTGCTGGTTGAGGAGGGAGACAAGGATGCTCAGCATAGAATTACCAAGGTAATTTATTCTCTTATTTTAGCTGTGCATACAGTGGCAACTCAGCCTAATGCATGGAGGACCCCAGTACAGAGGAAAGCAGGGTTTATATATGTTACAATACAGTTGTGTAGACGGATCAAATCACTCATGTTAGGGGGTGGGCTAATCAGTTACCATTACTTGAGTAGTGGGTATGCACATGTCCCATGCAGGATCAGCACGTGCTTGTCCCGTGGAGGTGGTACAGACAAATGGTCAGTGGTGTGTTAATTCTCATTGTTCTAAACCAATGTTCCGTGTAGGTGGAAGGATTGGGTACCGGTTGATTGTTCTTCTGGCCATGGTTATATGCCTGGTTTCTTGAAAGGTAAACCTTCCATGGTTTTGTTGTCGGTATGGGGTGTTGTCAGCCGCTAAGAGCTGGTTTAGTTTGGGTCTTCAGGTTGCATTGGCCCTGAGGTGAAAGCTCATAGTCTCAGTTAGTGTTCATTCTTCTACGCAAGTTGGACTGCAGTTAGCATCTTGCCTTTCACAGGCATCATTAAAGCTTGGGAGGTCCCAAGGTCAGAGTGAGATGATGAAGCAGGGGGAGGTAGTGACAGTCTGCAGGGAAACTGGCACAGGCATAGGACAGTGTTGGACTGTCTGTGGTGCAAACACCTGACGGCCTTGGTGTGGCTGGCCCCTCGCTCCGCAGCAGGACAGGTCTCTTGCACTGAGTCCCATGAGAAGGCACCAGTTCCTTCCAGTCCCAGGGCCTTGTTGCCTCCTCACCCACCCCCCACAGAGCCTGGGCGGTGTCCTGCCACTGTCCTGCACTTGGCATCACACCCCCCACGTGTACAAACCTCCTGGAGTGAAGTTTTGTTGCTGCGGGGGAAGCAAGAGGGGTTTGTGAGATACATGGGAGCGCAGGGAGAGAGCGGGGTGTGCCCAGCAGTGAGTGTGTTAAAGGCAGGAAGAGGACCTGAAATAGCAGGGGTGGGTGTAGGGGGGTGCGTGCTGTCATGCTGAAGTGAAATAGGTTGAGCGTTGACTTTAAAAGAATGCAGGAGAAGATCAATGTGCATCTCAGTGCTGGGATATACATAAAGGATTCAAGCAAGTTTGGGGCTGGGACATCTTGGGAGCTAGAGGAGCATCAGGAAGGCTTTGAAGGAAACCAGACAGGTTGTGGGGAATTCACATGCACTGGCAAAACTTCAGCTTTGTGTTTGAAGCAACAGCCAGTGAGGACAGAATGACATCAGTAAAACTTGGGATACCATGGGGTCAGAGCAAGGTGGGAAGCAGCGGGGTGGCTAAAATCTGCAGGGAAAGATATCCCATATCCCGCTGCTCCCAGGAAGAGCCATTAGCACCACATGGGGGAAGGGATTCCCCTCCTCAGGGGACGAGGGTCAGGGCTTGGCCATCGTGATTGCTGAAACATATTTAGGGCTTTCACAGCCACCTCCACATAAAGGTGGTCCACATGGTCGTTCCATTGATGGTCTCGTCAGTGATGGTCTTCAGTGGAGACCAATAACAGTCTCAGAAACTTGGACGTTTGCTGCTGACTTTTACTTCTTCAGAGGCTTGTTCAATCTTTCAGGATCCGCAGTTCAGGAACTTGGCACCAGAGGGCTCATTAACATGCAAAACTCCCTAAGGAGCCAAGGCTCTGTGCATCGTTTTCCTTTAGGTCTTCAATTCTCATGTGGTTAATAGGAGAGGTTTCAGGAGTGCAGTCAAAAGATGTCACTACTAAACAGTAAGAAAGGATTCATTTTTCCCCCCACTTTTCTTCCTTTTTCTGCTTACACATTCTGTGAGATCAGAAATCCTCAATCCATATTGATCCTGAGTGTCTCCAGTGGAGTTTGAATGTATACAAATATCAGGACCTTTTATGTTGACAATCTATGGCCATTCTTCACGCCTTTTCTCTCATCAACCACCTGGCACTTACAGCAGCCTCGTTCAAATCGGAGCTTTCTGCACTGAAGTCTGTAGCTGCATGTTTCAGCCCGTGGGCACCAACTCCCACCTGCTTTGCTTGGAGAATGACTGCACGCAAACACAGAGGGATATGATACGCTCATGGGCTGTATATGAAGTCCACGTTACCCCCTCTGAAGTCCACTTCCCACAGTGGATAGCCTTGGACCAATAGAAAACACACTTTTGTGTCAAGGAGAGATCCCAAGATCCCCCCAAACACTCCCTCTCCCGGCTTCTTTTGGTCCATATTCACTCTTTGCACACAGCGAGTCACACGCTGAGGTCACGAGCTCCCTCAATTCACAGAGGGAAAAAAGAGACAAAGTGAAGGAAACGCTCTCTTTTGGACAGCCAGATCTGCACTAACCCCAATGTATCTGGGTTACAGGAGACTCTGCAATATCCAGACCCCCGCATTTTTCATTCCCTGCAGGGTAAAGTACATGTGACTCCATTGTAGGTGAAGGCAGGGATGAGAGTGACCTCCTCTAACGTTGCACAACGTGAGGGCCATTTTCCAGGCTTCCCTTTCTAGACAAGGGAGAGAAATCAGCTGTCTCAGCTGAGATGCCTTGGCCTTCCCTGCCTGTCCACCAGGCCCTGCTCCAGAAGGGCTCCCATAGGTCCTGAGCCACATTTTCCAGTGCCCTGTGGGGTTTTCAGCTACCCCCATGTATCTTGGAGACAGTGGCCACCACTGTGTGGGCAACTGCATCAAGCCCTGTGTGAAGATTTTATGCAAAAGTTGAACCATGTGCAGAAAAGACCTTGGTGTAATAAGTGTGTAAAACTTCTACATTTTCAGAACTTTGACATTGGTCTGTAAATCCTCATGAATTTTTCTATAGACCATGGACATGGACCAGCAAGATGATGATACTTTCTCTCCCTCTATGTAAATAGAGATTTATATAACCATTTCCAAAAATGTATTTCCTGCCAACGCTTCAAATGGGGAAACTGTGTTCTGGTGACACATTTATATTGTCATATTGTACATATACGTTTCATATCTGAAGGGAGCTTGGAGCAATGAAGGTTGGAGAAGTTGGATAGATCACGCTCTCTTTCTTTGCCATCAAGAAATGGCCACACCTGCTATCACTTCCATCATATCATCCCTTCTTCCCTTTTGTTACCTGGTTATTTACAAAAGCCCTTCTTCTTTTTTTTGACATCCCTCACCAAATCCCATTCCATTTGGGCATTAGCTTTCCTATCTTTCTCCCTCCATGCTCAGACAACATCTCTGTGTTCCTCCCAGCTTACCTGTCCTTGTTCCCACCATCGGGATGGTTCCTTTTTGTGTTTGAGTTTGGCCAGGAACTCTTTGTTCATCCACGCAGCCTTCCTGGCATTTTTGCCTGACATCTTATTTGATGGGACGCACCCTTCTTGAGCTTGGAGGAGGTGATCCTTGAATATTAACCAGCTTTCTTAGGCCCCCCTTTCCCTCCAGGGCCACATCCCATGGGGCTCTTCCAAGTGAATACTTGAAGAGGCCAGGCTGTACTCTCCTTAAACCGGGGGTTCTGAGATTGCTTTTTACCTTCCTCCCTCCCCTCAGGATCCTGAACTCCACCACTTTGTGGTCTCTACAGCCCCACCTCATGGTCACAAGGCCGCCTTTGACCTTCAGATCCCCAACAAGCCCTTCCTTGTTGGTGAGGAGGAGGTCCAGCAAAGCACCTCTCCTCATTGGCTCCTCTGTCACTTGGGTGAGGCATTTATCATCAGTGCACTCCACAAACCTCCTGGACTGCTTATGCCCTGCTGTGTTGTCCTTCGAGCAGGTATCAGCGTGATTGACGTCTCCCATGAGGACCAAGGCCTGCGAATGTAAGGCTGCTCCTGCTTATCCGTTGAGGACATCATATGCTTTTTCTTCCTGGTCATGTGGCCTATAGCAGACATCCATTATAACGCCACCCTTTCCTGTCCTCTCTTTAATCCTCACCCGTAAGCTCTCCCTTGGCTCTCTATCCATCCTCAGACAGAGCTCCATGTACTCCAGCTGTTCTCTTACGTAAAGGGCAACTCTCCATCCTTGTCTTCCCATCCTCTCCTTCCTCAAGAGCCTCTCTCTCACCATTGCAACACTCCAGATGTGGGAGCCATCCCACCACGTCTCCATGACACAAGAAGATTGTTGCACTGCAGCTGCACACAGATCTCGAAACCCTCATGGTTATGCCCTGTACTGTACGCATTAGAGTACAGACACTTTAGAGAGGCACCCCAGCGTGTGGAGTTCTTGCAGATTTCTCTCTCATGGTGCTTTGTAGGCATTTCCTTGCTTACCTGAAAGTCCTGGAGGTGACCTCACTTGAGGCCCATTTTGTTGATTTTGTGATCCCTTCCCATCACAGCACTCCATGCCCTTTGCTCATTGATCCTGTCTGTCACTCCCTTAGAGGACTGCTCTTTACTCCTTCCCTCCCTGCTTCAGTTTCAAGCCCTCCTTATGAGGTCAGCCAGGCTGTTGGCAAGAATAGCTTTGCCCTGCTTAGTGAGGTGGATCCCATCTCTCCCAAGCAGGCGCTGGTCTGCAGACAAGGTCCCATGGTTGTAGCACCCAAAACCATGTCCCTTACACCAGTGCCGCAATTAATTATTAACTTGTCCTACTAGAGCTTTTCTGCTCGCACCCCTTCCCCTCACCAACAGGATTGAGAAGAACACCATCTGGGCCCCCAGGCCCTTCACTACCACCCCCAGAGCTCTGTAGCCACTTCTGATCCTGTCCAGGTTTCCCCTGGCAGTGTCATTTGTGCCCACCTGGAATAAGAGCAAGGGGGTAGGAGTCAGAGGGACAGACGAGCTTTGAACGTTCCACCACAACACCCTGGATCCTGGTCCCCAGCAAGCAGCAAACCTCTCTGGAGGGTTGGTAGGGCCGACAGATGACTGCCTCTGTCCCCTGCATGAGGTAGTCACCCATTATGATCCAAAAACCCCTGTGGCACTACATCTAGTTGAGCCGGATGGTCTTCAGCAGACTCCCTCTTTCCAGCAGCTGGAGGCCGTTGGACTTCCTGGCCTAAAACTGTGTCTGTAACCGCTGTGCTTATCACCACCAGCTCCCACCCAAGCCTCGGGAGATAACTCGGGATGTGAAGTCAGGGGTGACCCACCCCATTCTAGGGGTCATTGTTCCAATGAGACAAACTCTGTCCTCACATCCGTGTAGTGCCTGTCCTCTTTCTGCAGTCACTCTACTACGGGGAATGGAGGTGACCAGCTTGGATGTCCATGTTCATCCCCAGAGGAAGTTCCTTTCCTGCTCTCCTCTACAGCATGAGGTGTGGCAGAGGTGCTTAGCTCTACCTTTAATTACTTCTTAGATGCCCCTATCCCCCTGGGAAGGTGTTCTCTGCAGGGGTAGAAAGCATTTCCATTACTATCAGTGAAAGTTGTGAGCCTTGGAGGTGTGGCTTACTGCAGTCAGGAGAGTTGATCTGCCCATGCAAGTCTTGTGCTGCCATGTGCTCTCAGCTAAAAGGCAGTCATACTCGTGAGTTGCCCTCAAAAGAGAAACTGTAGTGTGCTGAAAAAGGAAGTGTGCGGTTTCAAAGTGCAGATCTCCCAACTCCTCTGCCTTTCTTAGCCCAGAAATGGAGAAAGTGACCAAGAAGGAGTGATGCATAAATCCCCTGACTCAAAGGACAAAACCAAGATATCACAGATATCACAGATATCACAGCTATTGCAAAGGGAGAGCTGTTGTTTTCTGGAGGATAACTGACAGCCTGGAAGAACTCCCACAAGAAGACAGTAGCATTGTGGATGTGGACGTGGCATTGTGGGACGTGGCTTAATGGGCATGGTGGTGGGTTTGTTTTTTGGTTGATGGTTGGACTTGAGGATCTTACAGGTCTTTTCCAACCTTAGTGATTCTGTGATTCTGTGATTGTGTGGTTTAAAGGAAACGTAGGCCTCATAGCTGTATGGTGTAGGCTATAGACGTAGACCTCATGGACTGCAATGCCTGGAGCCCCAGAGGTTAGAAGGGGGCTTGGGCACCTCCATGCAGACACTTCCATGGCAGGACCCACAGGGTCAAGTGTCTGAAAGGCAACTGAACGCCCCATGCCACAGAGCCCGGGAGCTAGAACAAGAGCAGCGGACACAGGTGGGGAAAACAAGGAGCAACAGTGTCATCCTCCTGCCAAGGGAGAGACAGATGGGCACTCAGGAGGGCCTTCACCTTACCCAGCTCTGCACACCACCTTCCACAGCCACTTTCAGCCCCTTTGTGAGGCAGAGGGGAAGGGGCACAACATGGGACAGGTGCAGGAGATACACTCCTCTGCTTGAGGTCCTGCTGGGGAGGAGGCAGCTCTGGGCTGTGCTTGACCCCAGTATCCCTTACTGGGCCTCATCCTGACCCCAACCTGTGGATCAACTTCCTGGCTTCACCTTGGACCTGCTCCCTCATCAGAACCTTGCCAGATGATCTGGACTCTGAACTGCCTCCAGCTGTGAGGCCCCTTGCCTGTCCTGCTCCCTTGTTGGGAGCTCAGGCTGGTGAGCCTGCTCCCTGCTCACCTGGGGATACCCCTGGGTCCCCAACTACCTGTGCCTTCCAGAGCAGTTGTCCCTTGCTGCCCCCTGACAAACCTGAGCTCCCAGTCATGTCACCATGACCGGCATCTCCACTGCCCTCCCCCATGCTCTGGTTCACTCGATGGCCGCGTGATGCTGATGTACCTGATGGACTCTCACTTTGCTACAACTGACAGGGCCTCACAAGGAACAACCCACCGCTATCCCCTCTCCTGGACTTTTCCTCTGCCCTCTCTCCATGATGTTGTCTCTACTTGGCAGGCGTAGTGATGAACCTGCTAAAAAAAAAGAAAAAACAAATCTAAAGAGAGAAGAAAATAAAACCCAAGAAGAACAAGTGATGCAAAAGAAAACAATTGCTCACTACCAACCAATCAATGCCCAGACAATCCCCGAGCAACAGCAGCTGGTTCGGACCTCTACCGCACCCAGTTTTATTTCTGAGCATGACAACATATGGTATGGAATATCCCTTCGGTCAGTTGGGGTCAGCTGTCATAGCTGTGTCCCCTCCCAATTTCTGGTGCACCCCCAGCCTGCCTGCTGGTGAGGAAGTCTGAGAAGCAGAAAAAGCCTTGATACTATGCAAACACTGCTCAGCAAGAACTAAATCATCAGCCAAAACCAGTACACTCACGTTGGAAGGAGGTCTCCAGCCCAGCAAGGTCAGCTCTGGGGTCAGAGCCAGTTGCTCAGGGCTTGATCCAAGTCGTGACATGAAAACTCCAAGAATGGAACATGGATTATTTCCCTGGGAAGCCACTTCCTGTGTTTGACTGTCCTCATGAGGAAAAAGATTCCCCTGGTCTCTGGTGTGAACTTTGCTTGTGTCAATCTCTTGTCCTCCTCCATGCACCACTGTGACGCTGACTGCAGGAGATGGGGAAAGGAAAAATTTATTGTCTCCATACCCCTACGCCCAAAAGGAGATCCAGCAAAGCTCAGCCAGTGCAGCAGACACTGTGCCTCATGATTGAGCTGGTGGCCATTCCTGAAGTATTTCCTTAAAACTGGAAGCTTCCTGGAAGTTCCAGCCTTTTGGACCAGGTAATTTTCTTCTCAGTTTCATGTCTGACTCTCTCCTCTTATGAAATACATTGACATTCTTCATAATTTGTTCAAAGAGGAGAAGAAATCCCAGCAGTGCACCAGGATCAAGGAGAGAACTTGACCTGTAAAAATCTGTGTGTCTTCATCCCCAGCCACTGAAAGAGGATAGCGGATCATCCTGAACAGGTAACACACTGTCTGGAGGCCAGGAGTAAGTGAAGTACTGCAAGGGTCTGTCCTGGGACATGCAAGACATTGATCAGCTGGAGCAAGCTCAGAGGAGGGCTATGAGATGGTTGGGTTGGAGCAGGATGGAGCACTTGCCATCTAAGGCAAGAGTGAGGGAGCAAAGCTTGTTCAGCCTGGAGCAGAGAAGGCACCAGGGGATAAGGAGAAATGTTTTCCCCATGAGGTCAGTTGCCAAGAGAGGTTGTGCCATCCCTATTCGTGGAGGTATTCAAGTCTTCTTCCACCCTGCCTGTCATCTCCTCCCATTGACCAAAACAGTCTTGCTCCAGCAGGAGCCAAGCAAGAGAGCCATGGCACCAGCACAGACTCTGCGTCCCCTGAGACCTCTCTTCCCCACGGGGAAGGAGAGAGGTCTTTCATCAGCCCCACGCTTCTTTCTCCACCCTCAGCCTTTGCAGTTGCCTCTATCTTGTCTTTGCTCTGATCACATTTGACCTGGAAGCCCAAGAGACTCCTGGAACTCCTAACGTCGATCTGGCGTTCACCACAAACCTGGATCCCAACCGGTCATGGAGGCATCAGTCATGCAGTGCCCCAGCTGTGCCACCAGGGCAGATTTTGTCACTCCACTGCCAGCACCGCTGATGCAGTGCCCATGTCCTGTCCTTCTGCCACAGAGTGCCCAGGAGCCCCAGACAGCCCCAGCTGCCTCGGGGGCTGTGATGAAACCTTTCAGCAGCAGGCTGAGGTGGGGTGGCAGGAGATGGGCGCTTGGCACTGCCTGGGCAGGGAGAAGCCAGCTCCCCTCTCTTGGGGCTGGGCACAGCTTGTTCCCGGGAACCTCCCTGAGGAGCACACATCTTCTGTATCTCTCTGTGCCCTTGCACAGGTGGCATGGGGACTAGGGCTCCTGGGGCAGAGCGGAAGAAGCTCAGCTGGGAGAGTGTAGGAGGGAAGAGCTAAAGGTCCCTGCCTCAAGCCCAGGGTCTGGCAACGTTTTCCCTTGGGCTTTTACAGAGCATCTTGCTCTTCTTCCAGCGTGCCCCTGCCTTCCCTGTGCTCAGGGCAGAGTTTGCCCAGGGCTGGGCACAGCTTTTCCCTGGGAGCTCCCTCAGGAGCTGCTCCTGGTGACCCTCCACCTCTGCCCTGTCAGGAGCAGCCAAGCTCAGGCTGCTGGGTGGATGTGCACAGGCAGTGGAAGAAGGACAGGCTGCCCAGGGGGAACACCGAGACTGTGTCTGTGCATGCAGGGGTAGAGTTAGGGCAACTCGAGTTAGAGCTCAGCTGGAGCTGGAACCAGCAAGGGCTGGGTAACCAGAACAGCTTCTCTAAGGAAAGCAATACCAAAAGCTATTGGTACCAGCTAAGGAAAATATGTAGCTGTTGCTGAGTGGGGCAGGGGACCTTGTAAGCAAGGGAATGGAATGATTTGAGGTATTCAGCACCTTTTTCCCCTCAGCTTTCACTGACAAGCTCTGCCTGAGGCTTCCCAGTTTCCCAAGCCTCCCAGCAGAAAGTGTGGGACCTGAGCACCCAGTCCCTGCACAGCCCAGCTGTGTCCCACACGGGCCCAGGAGACAGCCATCTTCCAGGACCTCTTGGGCTCTGGTCCAGAAGAGGAGCCATGCTGGGTTGGCCTTTGTTCCTTAGTCACGGTATGGAAATGTGCCGGAGGATGGAGCTGGCCATGGACCGCCCCACAGCCGGACTGAGCAGCCAGCTCTGGAAATGAGTGATGTGAGGGGCTGCCCTGGGAGAAGTGTCCCCCAGCAGCTTCCCCGCGTGTCCAGGGAGCAAGGGATCAGACCGAGCTTCTCTTCTGCACCTTCCACACCTGGTTTCTCTCCAGCAAGTCCTGGCTCTGCACTGTGAGCGCAATGCTTTTAGCCCACACACTGCCCGGTCACACTGAAGAGGTCGATGCTCAGCTCCATTGTTCAGACAAGGTCAGCCCCACTCCCACCTCTCCCCAGTACCCACCACAGGGAGCTACAGAGCTCTGCGATCTCCCACCAAAGCCCAAGGCCCTTTGAAGGGAACAGCAGTCCCAGGAAGATGGGGAGGAGGGGCATCAGGGAGGTGGGTGTCAGCCCTCCCATCAGACCCAAGACAGGAGGCCAACAATAGCATGAGGAAATGGAGGCCAATGTACACAGGCTCCTTGTATCCTGGAAAATCCAAAACAAGACAACCTTTGCCTTCCCTCCATTCCCGCTGCCAGCCTTGCTCCCTAGGGCAGCACAAAAGCCGTGATCCTGGGACTCCTCCATCAGCTCCTGCTGCCCCAGCCATAGAGCAGCCAGCCCTGGACTTGCATGTGCAGAAATGGATTTCTCTTTCTTTTTTAATCCACAAGCATGAGAGGTGTTTGGGTGCTACACCAGATCCAGGCCAAAGTTTCTTTACTGAAGGTGCATGATTCACTCTCCAGCATCCCTCCCTGTGCCTGCTGGGTCCCTGTGGCCTCCCCTGGGATTGCAGAGTCCTCAATTACCTTTGCACACTTGGATTTAGTGTTTTCCCTTTTTTATGACTACGCCTTGGGTGGTCTCTCATTTTGTGAAGCTTCCTACTCACCCCTGGGCACACGCTGTCCCTTCACATCCCCTGAGCTCTCCCCATGCACCTCCAGAAAGAAGGAGTGTTGGCCATCAGCCTATAGCATGTGTGGCAGCCCAAGGCAGGCAACCATGGGACAACTCTCCAACTCTCTTTGCACTCGCCACTGACACCTGAGCCCTGGATCCAGACCTGGGTCCCCAACAGAGCACACTGGGGTGCTGAGCTCATCCTCCAGGTCAGTGGGGAACCAGACGAAAGCCAGAGGATCTTTCAGGGTGCAGTTGAATTACAGTGTCCTTTCGTGATGTTTTGACTTCTAGCCTGGTCTTCAGGACCTGCACTGAAGGTCTCTGCAGTGAGATGACTCTTTTTAAAGACATAGTATTGGGGAGCCAGCTGTGATAATGTTGTAAACATTTACCAAATGCTTCAAGGCCAGACACAGGAGGTTTAGCCACTAGCAGAGCTGGGATGGATCCAAACATTTCTGTAGGAACATAAGCATGACAGAGACCATAACCACAAGGAAAACCAAGCAGATTGCAGACCTGCCCTTAGATACCATGTGCAATGTCATGACTGCATAGGGCTGGGCAAGTTATGAGAGATGATACATGGCTACGAAATCGTTTTTCTCACTGCGTCCTTGAATTCTCTCTCCAAAGAGTGGAGGGCATCGAATTCCAAGAGCATGATTTGACAGAGAACAAGTGTCTAAAAGAGATGGAGATGTCCCCCTCTGTTAACCCCTCTTTCTGTCCCTAGGCAGGGACAGCAAGAGGTCCATTTCCCCTTCTGTAGAGCAGTGACCCCGCTGAGCCAGTGCAGGTATCCAAGGCCTGGTTGGAAACCCTCGGACTGGATGGGTGTTCAGCTCCCCCATGCACCCCACAGACCCACCCTCTTGCTGCAGTGCAGATGTGCACAAGAGAAGCTCCTGCCTGTGAGGTCCTGGCCTGAGCTCCTTCTCAAATCAGTGGGGATGGAGGGTGGCAGGTAGTTACTCACACAAAAGACCTGGTGGCATTTGAGGTGCCGGGGCCGTCCAAGACATGTACAAGTGTCTCAAGCCCTGACAGAGCAATTCGAAGTGACCCACAGCCTTCCTCTGCATCAACACCAGAGATGAGTGGGCCTCCACTGAATGAGGGTGACATTAATGACTCTCCAGCCTCCCTTCCCCATGCTGCCGGGTCCACGCTGTCCCTTCTGGCATTGCAGAGTCCTTGTTTCCCTGTGGACACACCAAGTCAGCACTTCACCTTTGGTGACTCCACCTTGGCTGCTCTCTCCCTTTGTGGGGCTCCATTCACTGCCCACCTTGGGCACCCTCTGCCCCCGGAGAGCCTGGGGGATCTCCAGGCAGCTCCAGTTTCCCCTTGGGAACGATGGTGTTTCTTGCTGCTAAATAGGACTCCATGGAATCAGTTTCCTAATACCGTCCTTGAGCTCCTGGTTCCTCATGCTGTAGATGAGGGGGTTCACTGCTGGAGGCACCACTGAGTACAGAAATGACACAACCAGATTGAGAAGTGGGGAGGAGATGGAGGGGGGCTTCAGGTAGGCAAACATGTCAGTGCTAAGAAACATGGAGACGACGAGCCCAGGAGGGAGGCAGGTGGAAAAGACTTTGTGCCGTCCCTGCTCAGAGGACATCCTCAGCACCACCCTGAAGATCTGCACATAGGAGACAATGATGAAAACAAAACACCCCAAAAATGGAAAAGCACTAACCACAAGAAACCCAATTTCCCTGAGGTATGTGTCTGAGCAGGAAAGCCTGAGGATCTGGGGGATTTCACCAAAGAACTGCTCCGGGGCATTGCCTTGGCAGAGTGGTAGCACAGAGCTAGCATGATGAAGCAAGTAAGTTCAAAGTTCAAAGACGACAGAATGACTGTGATTAGTAAAATGTTGGGTAGGATTTGGTTTGAACATCTGCAATGTATAGATGTAATGGAGTAATTTCTGTTTCCTTTGTAGCCACTGGAGGACGTCTTTAAAAGTCAGATTTCTTAGACTCATCCCTCCGTACTTTTCTGAAACAAATGGACATTTCCATTGGAGAAAACCATGCTCTTGGAGATACTCTCTGCTAGAAGGGGTTATTTGTGCTGTAAATCTGTGGAAGCAGAATAAAATCTCCTGGCTGAAATGTTGGATAGCTCAAGTATTAGAAATACAAGGGTGTATCATGCACAGACAAACATTTTTCGTTTGCAGAAAAAAAAGACTATTCATGGTTTATTCACTTGCATTCGCACTCAGGAAGAGCATGGAGAGAAATCTCATGGTTGAGAAGAGTGCATGGGAAGGTAAAAAAGGACCTTGTCATGTCACTATGCTGTTTGTCTGAGAAATGGATGACTGAGTCGGACCAGGGTAGCCTTACACCACGCTATAGCCAACAGCACAGAGAACCCCTTCCAGAGGAGGTAATTTCCAGCAAGATGATTTTCTCCAATGGAAGTGTCCATTTGTTCAGCTCGTTCAGCCTGGAGAATAAAATGGTCTTGGAGTCTGTCGTGGTTTAAGCCCAGCTGGCAACTAAGCACCACACAGACACTTGCTCACTCCCCACAGGTGGTATGGGGGAGAGAATCAGAAGAGTAAAAGTGAGAAAGCTCATGGGTTGAGGTAAAGACAGTTTACTAGGTAGAGCAAAAGCTGCGCAGGCAAGCAAAGCAAAACAAGGAATTCCTTCACTACTTCCCATTGCCAGGCAGGTGTTCAGCCATCTCCAGAAAAGCAGGGCTCCAAAGAAGACAAACGCTATAAATCTGAGTATCCCCCATTTCCTTCTCCTTCCCCCAGCTGGAATTGCTGAGTGTGACGTCATGTGGTATGGACTAACCCTTTGGTCGGTTGGGGTACGCACAGTGCCTATTTACTGGCGGGGCAGCCCGAGAAGCAGAAGAGGCCGTGATGCTTTGTAAGCCCTGCTCAGCAGTAACTAAAGCATCGGTGTGTTATCGACGTGGCTTTAATCACAAATCCAAAACATAGCTCCATAAGAAATTTAACTCCATCCCATCCAAAGCCAGTACAACAGGGTATCATGAATGATGCTCCAGTGTTACAGCCCTTGCCCTTCATCTTGCTAAAGACCATTCTGGGACTGCAGAGTCAGAGGAGCTTCGCCCTCAGCTCCAGAAAATTTATCAGAAAAGGGAGCTGAGAAACTTGATTTTATGCTGGCGCCTTTCTTTTTTTTAAATTACAGAGGGAGTCTGGCTTCTCATGTGTATCAGGTCTTTGGGCAAGAAAAGAACACTGAAATGCCTAAGAAATGAGATAAGGTATAATATTACCACACATCTAACAAAGAAGGAAAGAACGAAAGGAAGGAAGGAAGGAAGCAAGGAAGGAAAAAGCTTATGAAAAAGAGATCATCCTGCTATTTTCACTGACTATGGTGGCAGTCACAGGAGAAAGACAGCTACGTCACGGATGCCGAAAGAGAGTATACTGCAATAGTTTCCTCAGGGCATCCTTGAGCTCCTGGTTCCTCATGCTGTAGATGAGGGGGTTCACTGCTGGAGGCACCACCGAGTACAGAAATGACACCACGAGATTCAGGAATGAGAAGGAGATGGAGGGGGGCTTCACGTAGGCAACCATGGCAGTGCTGATAAACAGAGAGACCACAACGAGGTGAGGGAGGCACGTGGAAAAGCCTTTGTGCCGTCCCTGCTCAGAGGGGATCCTCAGCACAGCCCTGAAGATCTGCACATAGGAGAGCACAATGAAAACAAAACATGCAAAACTAAAAGAGGCATTGAACATGAGAAGCCCAACTTCCCTGAGGTAGTCTGAGTCTGAGCAGGAGATCTTGAGGATCTGGGGGACTTCACAGAAGAACTGGTCCAGGGCATTGCCTTGGCAGAGGGGTATTGAAAATGTATTGGCCGTGTGCAGCAGAGCACAGAGAAACCCACTGCCCCAGGCAGCTGCTGCCATGTGGACACAAGCTCTGCTGCCCAGGAGGGTCCCGTAGTGCAGGGGTTTGCAGATGGCAACGTAGCGGTCGTAGGCCATGACAGTGAGAAGATAATATTCTGATGATATCAAAAACAGAAACAGAAAGACCTGGGCAGCACATCCTGAGTAGGAGATGGTCCTCCTGTCCCACAGGGAATTGGCCATGGCTTTAGGGAGAGTGGTGGAGATGCAGCCCAGGTCAAGGAGGGAGAGGTTGAGGAGGAAGAAGTACATGGGGGTGTGGAGGTGGTGGTCGCAGGCTACGGCGGTAATGATGAGGCTGTTGCCCATGAGGGCAGCCAGGTAGATGCCCAGGAAGAGCCAGAAGTGCAAGAGTTGCAGCTCCCGTGTGTCTGCGAATGCCAGGAGGAGGAACTCGGTCATGGAGCTGCTGTTGGACATCTGATCCCTTTGTTTACTGCCAAAGGAGGAAAGCACACTCACAAGTTAGGACAGCGCTGAGGAAATCTCTTCCCATTTGTGCCCTTCAAAATCCAACCCCTTAAAAAGCACAGTGACTCACTCCTTTTTTTCAATAACTTCTTGCCTTTCGCTGCCTGGAGCTCTGGTTTATGCTGGCCAAGGGTGCCGTGAGGAGAGGAGCTCTGCCTGTGGGCTCCCAAGGAGTTATCCCTGCTCCACAGCAGGGGAGACCTGGGAAAAGGAATTACAGCCTCTGAAAGTCACTGTTCACCTCATCCATAATCCACTTCACCACATATTGCTGCACAAGAACCTCAAGGAAACTCCTGCATGTCCTAAAACTGTAGTGACATGAGCAGAGCCAGCTCGCTCCCAAGCCTTCCACACTGCATTGTCCAGAGACCCACAGGTTAGGGTGGGCTGAAAGGCTTTGCTCCCATGGACACAGCTGCAAGGCAGTACCTGCAGCATCGGGGTCTGAGATGCCCCTGAACCCTCCTTGTCCCCAGAGAGTCTGAAGGGAAGAGCAAGGGCAGCACGGGCAGGAGGGGAAGGTGGAGAAATGCCCCAATGCTCCTGCTAAGGGAGGACAGCGACACCAAGATGGCACTTGGAAGTTTCTCCTCCTCAAGGGTCAGGATGCTAAGCAGGCGACTCAGCCTGAGATCCCACTCCCTTGATGGCAGAGGCTCTACTGGGCAGGAGAGGGGACCAAGGGATTGCTCTGGGGAAGGCATCTGCCTGCAGCAGCTGTCCCTGCTGGAAACTGTCCCCACCTCTCCTCCCTGCCAGCGCTCACAGACCCCATCCCACCCGCTGTGTGCTCAGCTCTGCCCTGCAGACACCTCCTGGCAGCAGGGCACTGCCCAGGGCATCTCCGTGATGGCAGGTCCTACAGTGCAGGTCAGATCTATACTGAAGAGGACGCAAAGGTGATGTTTGAGCATTCTGCAGGCTGAGGTGGGTGAAGGGGCTTACACAAGGTTCTTTGAAGAGCTGTAGATGAAGCACTGTAATGCTGTACAAGTCTCCTACTCTGGGGCAAACCTTACACCATTTTCACCACCACCAGCACAGCAGGAAACTGAAAGCAAAGACCCTGGAAAGCACCTTCACTCCCAGGTAGCCCCTGCCTTGAGGTGCTTCTGGAAAAGTGCCCTGGGAAATGGGTTGAGGTGATCTGGAGCTGTGAGCAAACCTGACCCACGCAGCACCCTCTCGACAGCAGAAGGACCCTGCCCTGCCCTGACGTGGGTCTCTCCTTCCACCCACAGCTTATCCCCACAGTGCTGTGGGGAGCTCCCCGGGCAGGCTGAGTGCTGACCCTGGCAGGTGGAAGAGTCCCTGCTCCAGCACACAGTGGCCTGGGGTGCAGGGACCCTGCTTGGAAGGACAGCCCTGGGCACCCCTGGATGCACACCCGCACTCACACCCCTGCAGCCCTCCCTGGGAGAAGGCAGCTGTCATGCCCTGTCCCTCTGATGGTGCAGCAGAGAATCCCTGATCTGGAGCATGTCCTCCTCCTCTACACTGAACCGACATCCCACAGGTTTTGGGCTATGACAGCTTTAGGAGTTCCCTGCAGGAACTGCAGCTGCATTGCTGTGCAGCCAGAGACTTACCGTGTCAAGGGCTGTGAAGATTTCTCCCCCAGTGAGCTCTCAGAGTCCTCCAACTCCCAGTTGCCTTTAACCTCTCTCTGCCTTGCTTGTCTCTTCTCAGTGCCCGTGGGCACTGCCGTTGCCCTGCCGTGCTTTGCAGAGGAGCTGCTCGTGGGCAGAGCTGTCTCTCTGCAACACTACCCACTTGCCATGAGCTCCCTCCATCCCAGGAGCCTGGCCCAGCTCAGCAGCAGAGGACCAGCCCAAGACATTTTAATGACCCCTCTGGTGGGTTTGGGGCTGAGTCCATGAACCTCAGACACTGAGAAGAAGTTGAAGAAACCTCTCAAGAAGGCAAAGTCAGATGTAAACTCCAGAGTTTCTCGGAGTGTTAATGGGTCCCACGGAGGATCGTTACCAACAAAGCCTCCCCAGGGGCTTGTTAACGCAGAAAACTGGAGGGAGTGATGACAGGTAGGTAAAGGCGATGTGAAGGTGACTCTGATGATGAGTAAATAATGATGTGTTACATTAAGCCAAATGGACAAGCCCTGAAAACAAGTCTCTGCGTAAGGAGATCCTGTCCTCACACATTGCTCAGGGCTTTTCCTGGGGCAGTGTGATGTGGGGATGTGCAATGCCAAGTGCAAGACTATGGCATGACCCTTCTGGTTGGGGCAAGGAGGTAATGAGGTCATCCTGAATAAGGTTAAGGTGTCTTCTGGTAGACCTTGGTTGCTGAGACAATACCCATAGTCATGGTGACGAAGAGGTCATCTCTGTTGGCGGCTTTCAGCCTGTCCACTGTCTTCAGCCATCTACAGCACAGGCTGCCCTGTCGTGCCCCACCCCTGCGCCTCTTCCTTTGAAGACTGTTGACACCCAATCCGCTTTTCAATTTCACCCCAATATCTCCCCACCCTTCCTGACATCTCCCCATCCTCCCTGGCTGTTCCTTGACAGACAAGGCCATGGGCTGGTTCAGACTCCCCCTGGGTGCCCTCTTGTACCAGTTTCAGGCTATTCCCTGAGCAGCCGTAGCCTCCCCGCCACCAGGCCAAAGAAGCCCGGGTCCCTCAGCCTGTCCACAAAGCACACGTGCACTAGGCCCTTAACTCCATCTTGGCAGACGTCCTCTGCATACTCTCCAGTTCTACACCTCTTCTCCAAAATGGGGAGCTGCACACTGGGACATGCATGGGTGTGTTGGGACACACCAGTGCTGAGTAGACGGGGATGTAACTCAAGTTGTCTGGGTGGCCACGCTCCTCCTAATGCAGCCCCATCTACAGCTGGCCTTGGTCATAGTGAGCATGAGCCACCGACTCGCTGGGCGTCCCTCATGGTGCCCAGGCCCTTCTCCTCAGGGTCTCTGCTCAGCACATCAGGTCCCAGCTGGCACTGCTGTATGGGGTTATTCTTTCCCCCAGGGCAGGACTGCCACTCCTTCTTGCAAAACTTCCAGGCGTTTCTGTCGGTCAAATCCCAGAGTTTCCCAAGGTCCCCCTGGGCTCAAGCTCCATTTGGTCAGCTCTTCATGTTTGGGTGCAGATGGCTCACCCTGATGGGGATGTCTCTCACAAGATGACAGCATGAGGTGTTGCAGGGCACTACAGACAGTAAAAGGACATATGAGTTTAGTTGCTGACCCATGTAGGAATTACCATGGCAACTGTCTCTGAAACACCGAAGGAGGGTACAAAGCCAGTGAACCTGGGACTTGGGGAGAAAAGGTAAATGAGGACTGGGCTGTTCGTGGGTTAGGCTATGTTAGTGGAAATGTATACCTATATAGACACTCAGACAATATGGATCCCTCCAGGAGCTGGTCTTAGATCCACCCTCTTACCAGGAGCTGGCCCCAGGATCCCCTCATACCCCCAGTTCCCCCACGCACACACACACACAAATGTCTCCCTCCAGCACAGAATCACAGAACCATTGAGGCTGGAGGGCAGCCAGCTTCCACCTTCCCTGTGCTTCCTTTCACGCTTGGTTTGAGGCAGGAGCTCCTTTCTCAGCCATGCCAGTCTCCTGCCAGCTTTGTGTGACTTTCTGCACGTCCAGGTGGACCATTCTTGATGTTGAAGAGGAAATCTTTGACCATCAAACAGGTCTCCGTACCCCTCTGCTCTGCAGGGCTGTATCCCATTGGATTCTTCCAAGCAGGTCCCTCAGCAGGCCAGAGCCTGCTCTCCTGAAATCCTGCTCTTTGCTGCCTTCGCTTCTCTCAGGAGCCTCAACTCGACCTTCTCATTCCTGACTTTTAGAGCCCTGACCAGCTCTTCCTTGGTGGTAAGTAGGAAGTCCTACAAGATACCTCATCTCACTGCCTCCTCAGTCACCCTGGTCACAAAGATCTCATCAAGGAGCTCCAGAAAGGTCCTGGGTGGGGTGTACCTCGCTATGGGTCCCCTTTCAGCAGGTATTCAGGTAGCCAAGTCCCCCATAAGTCCCACTGCAGTGGCTGGCACCCCATCCGTACAAAGAGCAGAGCACCTCCTCATCCCACAGGGTTTTGGGAAATGGAGTTTTTCCCTGCTTGTGGTTCTTTCCTAGACATCCCATGGAGAGTCTTGAACAATTCCCAAATGACCCCCAGAGGCGGAAACCCCCATCCTCAGTCGGCCAGGTCATCCTGGAAGGCTCTGCCATTGACTGTTACAGGGCATCTTGAGAAACAAGTGTTAAAAGTAAGAAAGAAAAATGTAGAGAAGATACTTTGTAACAACTGCACCCGGTACTTAGACATATTAGAGATAAAGACTGTCTCCACTGACTCTCTGCTTCCAAGACTTGGAAAAAAGATATTTTATCACTCGCACTCACTCCCCATATAATTGTCCTGTCTGGCCGGTAAAAAAGCCTAATGGACAGTGGTGGCTTACGATTGACTATAGCCAATTGAATGCCAATAGAGCACCTTTAACTGCTGCTGTACCAACTATTGCAGAGGTAGTGACCCAAATCCAGGGAGCATCTCACACATGGATGGCAACCCTAGATATAAAGGATGTGTTTTTAACAGTGGCAATGGTATTAACAATCCCAAAGAATCTCTATGCTTGGGAAGCAAAGGACTGTTCTGGGAAAATACACCGAATTAGTACCAGATGGGTGGTACCTACCTTTTAACTTAACTCTGTCGGTCAGAATACGACCGAGCATTCTCTTTTGTTTTTCCTTGCAGAAACATTGACAACAACAAATTACACCTGGAACCACGGTCTATCCTACATGGAGTTGGAGCGTCCTCAAGGCTTGCTAATAGCTCTAACAATCTGACTTGCTTTCATAGTATTGATGATAGTTTGGCAACTGAAAGTTTTAACCATGATGCTGGTAAAAAATAGTTTGAGTATTCTGTTGTTGACTAGCTGTGGATGGGGTTTTTCCTCAAACCTGATATTGCAATTGATCCGTGCTTTTGGGCACATACATAATGTCAGTCAAATAACTGCATGTTTGCCTCTACCCAAGTCGGCTGCTTCAGCTTTGGACTGGGGAATTTTAACCCTTGATGTGAATCGAACCTTCACAGCCATGACAAAAACTAGTGTGGGCAAGATGAAGTTTGGAAACATTACAATATATTCTCTTGGCTGGTCGTACGTTGGTCAAAAGGAGACCTGCTGGGAGGGTAAATATTCTCCTGCAACAATCAAAACCACATGTGACAAATTTCCCTGGGGAATGCACTTACCCAAAATATGGGACACACCCCAAATGGGTGACTGGCATTACATGCAGACCACTGACTGGTGCGTTGATTGGGATGGGACTATTGGACAATCAAATACCCTCATTGATGTATATACCAATTTTAAGATCTCCCGTTCAGTTAAACCAAAACACTATAATTGGAACTGTACTAAAGTTTACAATTGCAATAGCAAAAAGAGTGAAATTCAGAAATTGGGCCCGATAGCTCGAGCCCTTTGCCTGGGTTGTATTTGCCGTAACTATGCCACCTCTATCAATGACACCTGGTCACGCTTGACAGTTAATGATACCCATATAAATTGTAAGAAGCTGTCATTGCCTTCTATGGGATGCACTGTTTGGGTTAGTAGTGATGGAACATGGACTACTGATCTGCCAGTGGAAGGTCCACGACGTCAGCACACATTGGGATTGTTGACACTTTGTCCTCTCTGGCGAAAACAACCTCTTGTGCCACCCCTATGGGGGTGGATCAAATGGGAACCAGAAGACCCTTGGCAGCATCCGACCACAGGAATGGTAGTTGGATGGACTTTGGAGTCTATCTTTACACCCCAGATAACGGCTTTCCAGAATCGCATGATGCTGTATAACCTTACAGGACAAATTGAAGCATTGGCTAATGCGACTCGGGTTGGACTGGAGAAATTAAATGAACAACTGCAGGCAACGTCGAGAATGACATTGCAAAATAGACTAGCTTTGGATCTGCTATTGCTGCATGAAAATGGAGTATGCGGATATTTGGATTTAGCAAATGATACTTGTTGTGTTCATATACCAAATGTAACTAAAGATCTTGACGAACAACTAGATCACATAAAACGTGTGGCAAAGGCCAGCCGGGAATTGAGAGAAGGGATGGAAACAACCTGGTTGAATAAGCTGTTACATGGATTGGGATTTTCACTATCAGGACGGCTTGCTTCTTTATTGCAATCTGTGATTATTGTAGTTATTGTAATAATTGTTTTTTGTATGATACTGGCTTGTGCCCAACCTATGTTTACCCGGGTGTTAACTCATCAGGTGCGTATGATCTCTGACTGTACAGAATCAAAGGTGAGTCCTGGAGTGGAGGAAAAGAAGTCTAATGTGAGGGATACCCCCAAAAGCGATTTTATGCGAGTGTGATTTGGATTTCGATCCGAGTGACTATAGTCACGGGGTGGATAATGTGGAATTTGGATAATGAGGTGGGATTCCTGTGCACAGAGAACCGTTAAGACTGCCCTTGCTATCTCTTGTGCGACCCGGAGGAGTGGAGACTTGCCTGGCTAACACAGGGTGCAGATAAGGAGGGGGCCCTGTGGAGGCAGGACAGCCCTGCTTATGGTCAGCGAAGACAGTAAGATAACAGGAATGTGAGAGGTCCTTTGTTCTTCGAAAAAGCTTCGTGTCCGATAACTGACCTTTGCCTCATTACCTGTGAAATGCATATTACAACTCACACCCCTGCATATGCTAATGAAGATTATAGAGGTCATGCTAAACATATATGACTATAGCACTCGTCTCTCCACCCAAATCATGCTACACGTCACATATGGGGGGGAACCTCATAGTTTTGGGGATAAAAGACGGAGAAAATGATTATTAAGGTGGGAGAGAAGAACCTCAATACCTGACGGACCAGTCGACGGGCTGTGTTCTCCTCCTCCACCCCAGGCAGGGACGCCTCTCTGGGTAAGCGCTGTGCCTCTCACCCTCTGGGTGAAAGTTATCCCCAGGTTCTTGTATTACTATCAAGTCTGCTAGCAATATTAACCTTAATTAGTAGCACTATTATAGTTAGTGAATTTATCAACAGCAATCTCGAATCTGTTTCTGTCGCTTTCAATAAAATAACTAATTTCGATTTTTGTGCATCTGCTCAGTGAAAGTCCTTTTGTTGGGGCTCTGATAAATGGGTCAGTGAAAGTCCTGGGACTCTGACAGACAAATTTCGAAACTACATTCCTTTTAACGTGACAGTAAAAATTGGTGTCATGGGCAGGATTGCCATGGATAAACTGCTACAAAAATACAAATGTGCGCCGTCCCATTGGGGACTAGAGTGGGCCCAGAAATTCTGGAAAAATGAAAATAAAATAATAGAGCGAATTCAACAGTGCAGGAGTGAACAGAAGGTTAAAGATGGTAAGGGTAAAGGAATTGTTTGTGCTATTTTAGGAGCTTGTTTATTACTTGTTTATTACTGCATTCCTTTTAACGCAACAGGTGTCCCTGTCCAAGTTGTGGTAGCAGGGGGGCTGCAGGGCTGGCCTCTGTGAGAAGAGACCAGGGGCTGCCTCCGTCCCAGACAGAGCTGGTTCCAGCCATCTCTAAGGCAGACCCACCGCTGGCCAAAACTGAGCCCGTCAATGAAGCTGGTGGAACCTCTGTGAAAGTGTATTTAAGAAAGGACACAACAGCCAGAGTGGGAGAGGAGTGAGGGAAAAAAAGTGTGAGAACCAGCCCTGCAAACACCAAGGCTGGTGAAGAAGGAGGGAGAAGAGGTGCTCCAGGTGCCAGAGCAGATAGTCTCCTGCAGCCCCTGGAGAAGACCACAGTGGAGAAGGTAAGCCCTGCAGCCTCTGGAGGACCCAACACTGGAGATGTTGGCTATTTCCTGGAAGAATGGTGGCTTGAGGAGAGCCCATGCTGGAGCAGGTTTGTCTCAAAGGACTGTAGCGGTAAGAGGGACCCCATGGGAGAAGTGTCAGAAGGAAGGAGACGCAGAGAGGAATGGTTACGGACTGACTGCAACCCCCACTCCCCATCCCCCTGCACTGCTCAGGAAGGAGGAGGTAGAAGAGTTGGGAACGAAGGAACTAAGTTGAGCCAGGGAGAAAAGGGTGGGAGGACACCTTCCATGGGGAAGGAGACAAGGTCTTCCACCAGCCCCACGCTTCTTCCACCCTCAGCCTTTACAACTGCACATGCCCCATCTGCCTACTTGCCTTTGCCACTGTCGCGGTTGTGCAAGGCCCTCAGACATCTTGGCACACCCAGTGTAAGCTGGCCTCCACCAAACCTGGAGCCCACCTGGCCTTGGAGGCAGGGAGAGGCCAGGTCCCCTCTGCCTGGGGCTGGGCACAGCTTTTCCCTGGGAAGCCTCCTGAGGAGCGCTCCTCCTGTGTGTCAGCCTGTGGCCTGGCATGGGTGGCAGAGGGAGAAGGGCTGCTGGGGCAGGGCTGAAGTAGCTCAGCTGGGAGAGCGTTAGACTGAAGATCTAAAGGTCCCTGGTTCAACCCTGGGCTTCAGCAATGATTTTGTCCCTTAGATTTTGGCAGAGCCCATCTGCCTTCTTCCAGCCTGCCCCAGCCCTGCTTGCTCCTTCACCTCTTGCCAGAGCACAGTCCCTGCTCTGCAGCTGCAGATCTGCAGCTTAGAAGGAGCCTTCCTCCAGCAGCACAAGTCCCCAGCCTCCCCCTGGGCAGGACTCTCCAGTCAGTGCACCTTTGGGGTGGTCTCCTGCTGTCCCTACTTCCTTGATCCAAAGTGACCGGGATCTCTCCTCTGCGGGGTCTCTGCAAGGACCCTGTCTCTCTCCTCTTTGCCATTCTCGATGCTGCACTGACTGCTCCCCTCCTCACACACCTTCACCTGCTCCTCAGTTCCCAGACCAGAGGCCGCCATCCCCTGAGACCCAGGGAGAGGCACTCCCTGGAGCTGAGGCCTGAAAGGCAGCATCCTCCCTCCAGGTGTCTGTCGCAGTGAGACCTCTGATGTGCCCAGGACAGTTGACAAAGCCGTGCTGAGGATCATCCACTGTAGTGCCTGGGCACCAGTGTTGTTTAGTCACGCGCTGTCCTGGGCAGAGTTTCTTGGCCCCCATTGCCCCCTGCCGCAATGATCGGTGAAATACATATGTGCTCCTCTCTGGGCATCAGCTGGGACATACACAGCACAGGGGGATCCCTCTGGGGCCCCACATGAACATCCCTCTGCATCAGTTCCTTCCTGCTGCAAGGGCACAAGTCGGGACAGAAATGCCAGCAGTGGCTGCCTGGAGTCCTGCACAGAAGGTCACCAACGGTCACAGTGTCTTCATAACAGCCCCAGCTCAAACACTGGATGTCACTTTACCTCTCCACATTTACTTTCCTCTGCACATCCTGACATCGCACATGTGTCTGTGTTTTCCATCCCCTCAGCACCAGACCCAGGGCCCACAGCACAAGTGTCTCAGTTTTTCCCCCATTGCTTATCCCAACCTGCTCACCCACTAGACTGCACTGTCCAGCCCAGCTGCAGACCCTCAGAGCCATCAGTCCCTGCCCAGAGGAAGAAAGACCTGCTCATGAGCTCCAACAAGATGTTGGGGTCCCCTCTTGCAACCTCTTGCTGCTATGGAACCCTGCTCGACCATTAGGAACACAGTGATGATGGCAACACAGCACATCCCCCTCTGTCTCCAGTCTCAGCCTCTCCCAGGTCAGCCAGTCAGGCCAAGGAATGGCACCTCCTGGACTATAGTTCCAAAGCAATGGGCATGTCCTAGACCCCTGCAGCTCTGATGTCTCAGCCAGTTCCCCAGGGATTCTCCTTCAGAGAAGTTTGGCTTTTGTCCTGACTGAGCACAAGTGAAGGAGGGAGAAGGAGAGACCATCTGTCCAAGCAAGGTTACTGTCTTGCCAGCTTTGAGCACGAGCTTGAAAATGCTTGGCCACAGGGAAGGTGTCTGCAGAGCTATCACTGCTCCCAAAGTCCTTCGAGGTTGTTCTTGAGCTTTGGGGCCATGTGTGCAAAGCGGAACAGATGAGTAGTCCATCCCCCTCACTCCACTCAACCACTCCAGAAGTTCACAGTGACTGTGCTCTGGTTTGGATTCCCCCAAACCCTCTCTGCCAGGCAGGGCCTCCGTGGGGAAAATTCTATGGCATTGGGCAAGACAATGGTCCCAGCTGTAGCACCGTGAGGACACCATCCCTGCGTGTGCTCAATCCATCGACCTCTCAGTTAACAGCTGAACATGCGCACCCACCCTGCCCCAGAGACCCCAGCCAGGGCTGTCCCAGGGCACGGCTTTGCCCTCAGGACAGTGCTCAGTGCTGCAGGAATGGGAAGGTCCCTGAGCCCAACCCACACCCGCAGCCCCAGGGAGATGGAAGCTTGCCCTTCACCCCATCTCCAGGGGTGCTGGGGGGCAGAGGGGTGCAGGGGAGGCCTGGTGCCTGCATGAGGGGGGTGTGAGATTTCTGCCCCCATGTCCCCCTTCCGCATGCCCTGGGGTGCCATCAGAGCGTGGGGGCACCTCATCCCAGGGAGGGTCTTTCCCTCACCCTGTTGTTCTGCTCCTGATGTGGAGTTGGGGACAGTTGTGACACAGAGGGTTGTTTCTGTGGGTGGCAGAGGGGGCTCAGGGTAGGCCAGAGGGTGGGAGCGGTGCCTGCAGCAAGAGCCGCCTTCTGCCCCATCACCCTGCAGAGACGGTGAAGGAGCCATGCTCGGCAGTGCATCCCTGTGCCAGGATCAGGCCCCAGTGGGGAGGCAATCCGGACTTCCCCCATCTCAGGAGGGTTCAAATGCTGTTTTCTGCTGAGGGTCCCTGGGCACCCACGGGACAAGAGGGCTGTGCTTGTCATAGCTATGTCATGGGAGGAGAGTTTTCTGCCTCCTCGCAGGAGTCAAGGGGGTGTAGGTCAGTGGAAGAGCACCCACTTCCCATGCAAGAGGTTCCGGGTTCCATCTTCAGGGGTGTTTTTGCTCTGACTCACCAGGCTCGCTGGGCGAGGGCTGGAGCTGGGGCTCTGCTCCTCTCCAGGTGCTGTGGGCCTGCCCTGCCCTCCCAGCAACTGGTCATGGGGTAAGGAGGGCTGTGTGTGCTGCCTCTGCTGAGCCCCCTCCCAGAGGAGAGGCAGGCAGCTGTGCTGGACCTGAGTGCAGGTCACTGCCCTGCACCACAGACCCACCCCACACACCAGCCAGGGTCCCTGCTTGGCAGCACAGCCCCTGTGGGAAGGTGAGGGGTGGCCCTCAGGGAGGGGATAGACATCAGCAGCACCCTGGGTGCTGGCAATCCTTCCTGGCTGCACTCAGAGATGGGATGTGAGGGTGCTGGTCCAGCCCAGGTGTCCTTTGGCACCAGGGCCACACTTCCCCCGTGGCTTTCCAGAGGGACGGGTGTGAGATTGTCCTGTCTCCAGGTGGAGATCCCATACCACGTGGGAAGCAGCCGTCGGTGCCAGAGGGTCAGGGTGTCTGAGCTGAAGAGTGACATTTCTTACCCTGACCCTGTCTCCAGGTCCTTTTCCCTCTGCCATCACCCCCTGCTTGAGCAGAGCCTCAGCTCAGGGAACCCGGAGCTCCCGAGGTCAGGCACAGCCCTGCAGAGGTGGGACTGGTGGGGCCGGTGCCCACCTCTTGTTCCTGGGGGGTTTGGTGTCGCCATCCACCCCATGCTGGTGGGAACAGGGAGGCACAAGCCAGTGCACAGCCTTGCACAGACCGGGAGGGCAAGGACATGGTGCCTCGGCTGCTTCCCTGGCAAAACCGCCTGCAACCAAAATGGGGTGTGAGCCATGGTGTTTCTCTGCAGGGTGCCCAGGCCCAGGAACGGTGGGCCCAGATTCTGAGAAATAATGTACAAAAGTGAAGCAAAGAAGAAGGGGTGTGGGGATATCTTCTGAACATGATGGTGGGTGCCAGTATGGGCACTGACCTGCGAACTCAAGCCACCCCAGGTGGGTACTGTGGAGAAGAGCCCAGCGCCTGTCCCATGCCACCTCCCTGCCGTCTCTGCCCTCCCGCAAGTGTAAGGTTTCTCCCTTACTCTGGCACCTGGCAGAGGTTTGCCTCCTCCTTGGGGAGATGAGCCACCGGCCCTCAGTGTGTGTGAGGTGGCAGCACATCTGAGCAGAAAGAGCCCATTCCATGACATTTTGGGGCCTGAACAGTCTGGCCCTGCAGGCTGGGTCCATTCCCTGGAGCAATGCAGGATTATCACCATGCCCCAGACCTGTGCTTGCTCCTGCAACCCCCAAGAACCCACCCAATGTCTGTGGTGGTGAGACCTCAACCCTCTGCACTGCTGCCCCACGCTGGGCAGAGTACGGCTGTGGAAAGCCCATGGGAGAACAGCTTTGCCAGGGCGAAACCCCCAAGGTGGTGGATGACATACATGGGGACTGCAAACACAGCCTCCATCCCCTGGGAAACTCCCACTGGGGCAGGCTCCAGCCCTGCATCTCCACAGGGAGAGAAGGGCCCATGGCTGGGGATGGAGGGGCTGGCTCTGGGGCCAGGGGTTGCCAGCAGGAAAACTCTAGGGACCACTGTGGGAGGTGATGCATGGGCTGTGATCCCCCCTGGGGCTGGCTCGGGTGTTCAAGGCACCACAGCCACCTTAGGACTCCCTTCTGTGGGTCTACAGCTCACCCCAATATGGCAGCTCTGTCATGATCTCTGTGCTGTGGCACCAGTGTGGCTCAGGCAGGGCCAGGGGAAAGAGCAACTGGGGAACCCCAGGGTGAGGAAGTGGGTGCTCCCGCTGGGGTGAATTATGGGACCTTGCAGAGAGCCATTTTTGCTGGAAACTGTGGCTGCGAGGCTGAAATATCTCTATCAGTAGGAATATTCACAAGGGACCATGAGCTCTCACAGCCCCACAGCCTGACCGCAAGCCCACTGTCCCCAAGACGTGCCCCTTCCCCACTGCCATGTCTTGGTGCTCTGCTCCCCCCAGTCAGCCTCAGGGAGACACCCCGACACCTGGGCAGGCAAGCGCCAGCTCTGGCTCTAACCCCAAAGCCTTTTAATAAGAACACACATGAAGGAATCATGTAAAAGCAGGGGAATAAAAATGGAGGACATGCCCGGCTGTTTCTGCTGCCCGTGGAAAAGGGAGACAGTTCCCTGGTGCTCACGGCTCTCCCAGCTGCACAGACCTCTCCTCCCTCCCGGCTGCACCCAGCTGCACGGCAGGGACGGGCTCTCCTGGCCCGCGGCTCAGGGACTGCTGTGCACTGAGCTCTGCTCTCACAGCCTTTGTGTCCTCAGGGGGATGTGCCAGAGACGCCTCTTCAGCATCGTCATAGCCCGTGCTCTCTGGGGACAGGCACCAGGCATCTCCCTCAGCTCCAGGGGCCCCAGCACTTCTCGGGGAGTGCAGGTTTGTCCCTGCAAGCAGCAAGGCAGGCCATTGCACGTTCATCCCATGGGCTGCCCCTCCTCATCAGTACATCACCTTCCTCCCTTCTCCTCAGCAGTCCTGAGATGTTCAGCTCCCTCTCCCACCCATGGTCCCCCCAAGCAAAACTCGAATGGACAGGTTCCCCCGTCCCAGGAGGTTGAGCTTTCAGTACGACAGCAATTCTTCTGGCACCAGGGATGGCACCCCAGGAACCAGCAGCGCTATCTTTCCCTCTTACCTCCAGGTGCACCCCTGGGCCCTTCTCCCTCCTTTGGTGCCCTGGGCATTTCCCAGCCTTCCTGCCCAGGGGCAGGATCCTCCCCAGGGTCAGAAGCCTCCCTGGCATCATCGTAGCCATCCACTGGGTCACCTCCAGCCAGGACAGGGATGTCTGAAAGGACAGGGGAGCTGGTGACAGTGAGAAGATACGTCCTGCAGAGCAATGACAGGAGGATGCACAGGGACATGGGGCTCAGGCACTGGTGTTGGCAGCACCACAGAAGACTCCCCATGTCCTCCCCAACTCTGACGGTGACACTCAGTGACACTGCTGTCCCCCACACGTCTGCAGGGAGGAGAGATCCACCCCTTCTGGCCCCCTGTTACCGGGTGCTGACCCTGGACCATCCTCCTCCTTGCTGTCCCCAGGGTAGGGCTGCAGCTTGGTCAAGGACCCCTCTGAATAGGAGCCTGGCGAGAGGTGCAGCGGGTGTGATGGGAGTGCACTCTTCTGACCCAGCTCGTGGTCAGTGCTGCTGGGGACGGGGGACCCACAGAGCCAGGGCTGAGTGGGGAGGAGGGCTCAGGACTCACCCTGCTCCCCTGGGACAAACCCTGTCTCAAAGGGGCTCCCAGACATGCCCTGGGACAGCCCCTTCCCTCAGCCCTCAGGATGCAGGGGCAGGCAGTGAGGGGCTGTCCCCAGCTGGGACGGGCAGAGCTGGTGGGGAGGAAGCTTCTGGCCTGGGCCAAGGACCTGGCTGCTCTCCCCACAGCCCCCACAGCCCCAGCGCTGCAGGGACTGTGGGTCAGGGGGCTGCAGGGGGTCATCCCTGGGTGAGGAAGTGGGGAAAGAGCCCTGCACATGTGCCCTCCAGGAGGGACGCACACCCACCTGAGCCGCTGAACCTTGCCTGCTTCTCCAAAGCTGGGCTGTAACCAATCTCCTCATAGACGGCCTCAGGGAAGGGCTCCCAAGCTCTCTCGGAGCCTGCGGACACAGGCAGGGCTGGCCCAGGGACACACAGAGAGGGGATGGGATCCCGCTCTGCTCCCCCAGCCCTGTTCCCCTGGGCCACCCCAGGGCTGTCGCCACAGCATATGCCCGCTGCACTGTCCAGTCCCCACTGCCACTTCTTCAGTGAGGGCAATGTCCCCATGGAGATGGTCTGGGACAGCGACACCCTCCCACCATCCCCTCAGAGATAGCCCTTGTGCCCCTCTGGCCTCTGGGTCAGGTCCCTGGTGCTGAGCTTGGAGCAGCTCCACCTTTCCTCTCCCCCTGGACCTGCCCCCTCTCTGCCCCATGGATCCATAGCACGGCCCATACCCTGATGAGAAGAGGTCAGGGTTGGATGGAGGAACAGCCCAGGGGCCTGAAACCACGGGGATGGACCCTGCTGCCCCACGTTCCTCCTGGCATCTCCCCTGACACAGAGCCCCCTCCAGAGCTGTCCAGAGCACTTCTGGTGGCATGTCCTCCTCTGTTTCCCCTCTGTTCCCATCTCCCCCAGCCCAGCTCTGCCATTTCTCTCTTCACCCCATCCCTGGCTCCTCCCGCGTTTGCACTCTCTCTACGACGCCTTGCTGCCGACGGCCCATGGCCAGCCCATCAATGGGACATTGGGACAGCAGGCAGCACACTCTCTCCTCCCCGCAGCTTTACCTGTACCACTCACTGACACCCCACAGCACCCCTGGCCCTGCCAGGAGGCATCTTCCCCTGGGACCGTGGGGAAAGGACCCACCTCTGCGCCCAGCCCTGGCGCTCCGCACTTGCCCTGCCAGGAGGGCCAGGAGCAGGCAGAGAAGGGCTCCCAGGATGATGCAGATGATGACGGGCAATGAGACACTCCTGCTGCCAGTCGGACGGCCCCACGTGGGATCTGCGTGGGCAGGAACACAGAAAGGGCAGCACCAGGCTCGGGAGAGGTGGGGGGCCGGGGCACCCCAGTACTGACCCCCATTACAGCGGGGGTAGGGAACCCCAGGGGTGAGTGATGGCAAAGCTCCCACCCTGATGGGAAAATGAGAGCCCTCCCCAACCCCCTCCACTGCTACCCAGTGCCTCCTCTCAGGAGCTTCACACCCCAGCAAGGATCCCCTTCCCTCTGGCTCTGGGCCACAGCCTGCGCCCGACAAGTCGCAGCGCTGGCAGGGAGGACAGGTTACCTGCTCGGGGGGTTGGTGCTGCCATCATGGGTGCAGCTGCAGAGGAGGGGAAAGAGAGCTGGGCTGAGAGGGTGGGTCTGAGGTTACCAGGGACCCTCCACTGTGACACACCGTGTGTGCATGTGTGTGTGTGTGTATGCATGCATGTGCGTGCAGACATCCCTGACACATTCCTCCCAAACTGCCTCTCCTGTGTGGCTGCTCAGGGTGGCTGGGACAGAGCCCAAGGCCCTGCTCTGGGCTGTGGGCAGGATGGCACAACCAGCCTGGAAGATGTCCCGGGGGGCTGCAGAGCCCTGTGGGCAGAAGGTGGAGGACATCCAGCCCCACAGAAGCTGCTTCCCACTTGGGAACAGGCTGCCATAATCTGCAGGGATGGCTTTGTTCTCAGGATCTCTGGGCCATGATGGGACCCAGCAGGGAAAACACCTGCCCCAGATCCTTGCCAATACCCCTGTGAGGTGTCTCAGGTGGGCTTCAGTCCCATTACAGTGGCATGAGTCTCTCCAGACAGGGCCGGTGCCTCTCCCAAAATGCCCTCCTCCAGGAAGAGACTCAGCAAATCCACAGTCGAGGTGACGACAGAGAACATGGGCGTCCAAGAGATCCCAGCGGGAGGCACAGAGGGTGCCCCAGGTCCCCAGCACCTGGACCTCCACCCTCCCCTCACACACCGTGCTGCCGTTCACCAGCCTGAACCCTGTGTACTCTGGGAAACACAGAAAGATGAGAAAGGGTGCATTGGTGCTCTGGCACCCTCCGTAGCTAGAGGAGAGGCCAGAGGCACAGCCTTCCTTTCTGCTCCTTCTGCACTCTTTTAGGGCTGCACACAACCACATCACCCCTTCTGTCATCACACCCCGCACAGCACAGCCCCTGTCCTGTTCCCCCATCCCCAGCTCACACTCAGTGTTCAACACCCCACCCTGAGTCCTTACGTGTGCAGGTGACACCGGCATCGTTTGCGTGGGTGCAGGGCTGGTCCCTGGGGGACCCCCTGGGGCAGGAGGCAAGAAGGGGTTCATTCCCCGCACACTGCAGCTCTCTGTCGCAGATGGGACCCACACAATGACCGGCAATGACCCCAGCAGCTCCCAGGGGCTGCTCATGACCTCTGATGTCTTTCTCCTGTGTTAATTGTAGTAATAGGTACCTGCTCTGCTTCCTACCACTTCCCTAGAGGCTTCATCCTGTCCTCTCTGACCCTTTCCCAAATGCTTTGAACGCTGCATCAGATCTGGCCTCCCTGACAGCATCTCAGCAATCAAAGGGGTCTCCTGAGTGCAGGGCCTGAAGGCTGGGCTGTCCTTAAAAAGCTGCTACCAAGAACAAGCCCAAGGAATTAGACTTTAAAGAGGTCTTTTCTCATTCTTTTCTCCCTGTTTTGGGGGCAATAAGCTTGCGGCAGCTCTGAGATCTATTAGACAGCAAGTGGTGCTTTTAAAGACTCTATTCCTGATGTCCAGTGGGGTCATTGCAGGGCTCTTTGCCTGCAGCCACCTTGGAGATGAGGTGGGGTGTGGGCATGTAACTGACAGAGAGCTCTAGAAACTAGAGAGTCCGAATGGAAGAGCAAGGGCAGCACAGACAGGAGGGGAAGGAGGAGTGCTGCAACGACCCCAGCAGCTCCCAGTGGGTGCAGATGGCACAAACACAGCAGGGACACCCTGCTGCTCCTCAGACTTCAGCACAGCACTTGTGCATTTGCTTCTCTCCCAAACCCCCAGCCGCAGGAACTGCTCAGACAAACTGCTGCTGCCCTGGAGACCCTGGGCGGCCCAGGACTGGCCCCAGGCACTGCAGCACCCGGAGCACTTGAGCCCAAGGAGAGGGGCCCTGGAGCTGTTGGCTGCTGCAGCCTGCTCTGCCAGCTGAGCTCAGGGCCAGGCTGCGGAACCCCTTGGAGCCGCCAGAAATGCACCTCATTCCCGGGTGGTTCTTGGGCTGTTGGGGTACTGCTGTTATATGGGACATCGCTCGGGGCACAGATGCCGTGTGAGCGTACCTGCGGTTGCTGTCGCCATCAGCCCCCAGCTCCAGCACTTAGGCAGGGAGGGCTCCTCAGCCAGGGCCAGAGGGCACTGCCAGGCGTGCACAGCCCCGGCCAATGGCTGGGCAGAGGGCAGGAGAGTGGGCAGAGGAGCAGCCCTGGACTGATACAAGCTCCCAGTGCAAGGACTGGCACCAAGGAGAGCCAGAAAGTGCTGGCAAATGCCCTGTGGCACAGGGCAGCCAGCGGCTGTAGGCAGGAGAGCCTGGGCAGCAGGTCAGCACTGCCGGCACAGGGTTGTTTCCCTGGGGGCTGGCTCTCCTGGGGTGACCTTTGAAAAGGAATGAGGTAGCTACGGGCCACGCTGCTCTGCTGCCCAAGCCCAGTGCTCCTCTCCTCTGAGCAGCCCCTCTGCTTTGGGGGACTTGTGCCGGCCAGGGAACACAACCCAGAATTCCCCGGCCACCTTGGGCCCTTCCCTGGGGCTGTGGGTGGCCGTGTGAGTGGCTCTCGGTGCCTCTGCCATGGGGGGACCTACTCCTCCGTGCTGCCAGATAGCTCCTGTGTGAACGGGAGGAGAAAGCTGGGAACCAACAGAGACTGCGGGGCAGGGTGGGCATTCATCTCCCAGCCCCAGGCACCCATGGAGGGTGGGCTGAGCCGCATTGCGGGTCAGGCAGTGGTGGGTTCCCACTGGAGTGTCCTCAGGGACTGGGGAAACCAGCAATGACAGTCCCAGCTCTGCAGTGTGACCGGCCCCACCAGGCCCTTCTCCAGTACACCCTTATTTCCCTGAGGGCACAGCCAGGTCCCTTCCCCCATCCCAGTCACAGAGGTGGGGAATGGGCTGGCCCCTTACCTGAACACCTCACTCCAGCGTCCTCACTGTGATCACAGTTGTGTTGACCCCATCCATTGTGTGTACAGTCAGACAGGGCAGACTCGGTTCCACGACAGCGAACATCATCCATCCAAATGGGGCCAGATCCCGGCCCAAAGTGTGCGTACCGCGTAGCTTCAAGAGCAGACCAACAGCCCACCTGCTTACAGACCACTGCGGCATCATCCATGTCCCAGTTGTCGCTACACACGGTCCCCCACTGGCCCTGGTGTTTCACCTCCACTCTTCCAGCACAGCGTCCGCCACCATTTTCCAGCCTCACCTCTGCAGCCCCTTCAAACATTGACATGGGACGCATCAAGAAAGTGCGGAGCAACAGACTGCAGGTCTGGAAGAACCCCCTGCCCAGGACGTGTCACAGGCACCTGGGTGGGACCCCTCCCCGTTCTGGGCTGTCCCTGGGGCTGTGTGGGCGTCTCTTTCTCCCCACAGGCTACGAAGGGCTGGGGGTGCCATCGGCAGACCTGCTGTGCCATTCACCTCTCCACAGCCTGCGGCACCTCCTCCCACCTCAACCACCCCCTGCCCATGCCCACCCGCACACCGTGCCCGGCCCTGCCCAGGGCACAGTCTCCTCACCAGCCCAGCAAGCCCTGTACAGCCCCGTGCCCCCAGGCCCACAGCTCCCTCTCCCACCCAGAGAGGCAGAGGGAAAGGCAGAAGTTCGATTGACTTGAGCACCTTCTGCCCCTCATCTCACTGGCACATGCCAAGAAAACCCATTCCCAGAGCTATCCCGATGAGCCCACTGGTGCCCACTGGCCCTATCTGTGGGACAAGGAAGCCGGCACTTACCCCTGCACAGCTGCACCCAGAGGAGCAGCCACAGCACCCGAGGGGACAGGAGTCCTTCTGTGCCCATCCTGAGCCTCCTGCCCTCCTGGCACAGCCCTGCTGTGCCCCACTCCCTCTCACGGCTGCCGGGGACTCAGGCGATGGCAGGGGAATATATCTCTGCAGATGCTGGCCCAGCTGCAGGAGGAGCCAATCGAAGCAGCAGCAGCACCTTTTTAGACGTTATCGGGAGCTATCTCCCCTCCGACACGGCCCAGCCCTCCAATGAACTTCTCCAGCGCTGTTCATGACCATATATGAGGCACATATATGTCCCGCTGCGGGTGTCACGGTCTCTGTGGCGGGGGATCGTCACGGGACAAGCTGGGTGTGGAGGGGAAATGGGTCTGTCACCCCTCGAACCTTGCTGTGGGGACTGGGAGCACTGAGCATCTCCTATGCTGGGCTCATCCACGGACCCAAGAGGCAAGCGTCCAGCTGCCCCCGAGATGTGGGAACCATGGAGCTGGGGCTGCACCGGGGTCTGTGTCGGGATGGGAAGGAAACAGCCCCTGCCCCTGCGACCGACCCCGCTGTGCTGGGAGCAGCAGCTGGGAAAGGTCCTTGGCCAGGGGAAGAGCTCCCTTCCAGGAGTGCTGGCTCGCCCGTCCCTCCCCAGAGAGCCCCACGGTGGGTCCCTCGCAGGAGCCAGAGCTGGGACATGTCCCTGCCCTGGCAGCAGACATGCAGCCCAGAGCCTCAGACGTGTCCCTGACTCTCAGCCTGTCACCGAGGGGCCGTTATTCCCCACGGGCGGATCGGGAGCTGGAGCCTGCAGGTGCACAAACCACAGCCCACGTGGCCTCGCAGCGCTCGCCGCGCTCCCCCCGCAGCGCCCGGGGAAGGCAGTCTGTGGTTTCCTGCTGGCACCGTGCCCAGGCACATCCCCGCGGTGCCCCCGAGCCACCCCCACCCCGACTGCTCCAGCCACGGCTGCGGGGGCTGCTCCTTCGGCCTCGCAGACACGGGGCCGGGCAGCTCCTGTTCCCCGTGATGCCCCTGTGATGCACATGGATGTTCTGCACCGAGACCCACGGCCATGGGGTGCCATCAGTGACGTGACATCACATCACTCCTACTGACACTGCTGTGTACTGAGCAGTTATGGTGACGGTGACCTCACACCCTCCTACTTCTGCTGCTGTGAGCTCATGAGTTACAGTCACACGTGTGTGTGCTGCGTTCAGGCTTCTGCTGATGACGGTTCTTCCCAAAAGCCATATTTGGGTGGGGTCTAATTATTATTTTGATGCCATCAGAAGCACCCACACAAGCCATATGCCTGCTCTTGGCCTAAAAGCATCTCTGGCACCAGTGAAATCACAAGCTCGTACACAAGCCACGTGCATACTCCTGGCCTATCCGCCACTCAGCTGCAGGTGATGTCACAGCATCTCAACCCGCCCTGTGCCTGCTCCTGGCCTATCAGATACTGGGGCAGCACTGACTTCACAAGTACCTACACAACCCAACCCATAGGCCTCGTCCTGGCCTATCAGCTGATCAGTCATAAATGACCTTGCAAACACCTACACAAGACAAGTTCTTACTCCTGGCCTACCACCTTCTCAGGCACCTGTGACCTCATGATATCCAACACAAGACATGTTTCTCCTGGCCTACCAGCTACTCAGGAACCACTGTCGTCACAAAGACATTCCCAAGCCATGTGCCACCTCCCAGCCTATCATAAACTCAGTCCCCAGGGACCTCATAAGAACCTACACAATCCATAGGCCTGTTCCTGGCCTATCAGATATTCAACCTCGAGTGTCATCACAAAGACGTATCATCTCCATCTGCCATGTCCTTGCCATGGAGGTACTCGGGCTCCAATGACCTCACCACGGCCTATACAAGCCATGTACCTGGTCCTGGCCTATCAGCTACTCAGCCATGAGTGACATCACAAGTACATACCCAGGCCATGTCTCTCCCCTTGCCTAACAGCTACTCCGGCACCAGTGACCTGACCACCAAATATCCACCCATTGACTATCTGCTCACCTATGAGATACGAGGGAACAAGTGACTTCAACCAGCCACTCACTCACTCCCCAGCAGGACACAGGGGATGGAGAAACACTCCCTCACACCAGCAGACCAATGCCCAGGCAGTCTCTGAGCAAGGGCTACTTTGGAGAAACTTCCCTCCCACTTTTAGTGCTAAACATGATGCCACATGGCATGGAATATCTCTTTGGTCCGTTGGGGTCAGCTGTCCTGACTTTGTCCCCTCCCAACCTCTTGTCTACCTCTGGCCTCCTCGCTGTAGGGTCAGAATGAGAAACAGAGGCAACCTTGACACTATGCCAGCACTGATCAGCCATAGCTACAACATCAGGGTGTTATCAACGCTGTTTTAGCCACTGGCAGCTGCCTGGGGCAGTGGTTTTCTCCATGCTCTGCTGCACACTGCCTATACCTTTTCACTACCACTCTGCCATGGCAATGCCCTGGACAAGTTCTTCTGTGAAATCCCCCAGATCCTCAAGCTCTCCTGCTCAGACTCAGACTGTCTCCAGGAAGTTGGGGTCCTTGTGGGTGGTGCAAGCTTAGTTTCTGGGTATTTGGTTTTCATTGTGCTGTCCTATGTGCAGATCTTCAGGGCCGTGCTGAGGATGTCCTCTGAGCAGGGACAGCACAAAGCGTTTTCCACGTGCCGTCCTCACCTGGCCGTGGTCTCTGTGTTCACCAGCACTTCATTTTTTGCCTACCTGAAGCCCCCCTCCATCTCTTCCCCATCCCTCGATCTGGTGGTGGCTGTTCTGTACTCAATGGGACCTCCAACTCTGAACCCCTTCACCTACAGCATGAGGAACAGGGAGCTCAAGGACGGCGTGGAGAAATTGATCCAATGGACATTGTTCCACCAGCAGTAACCTCCCTCCCCTTCTCTGCAAGTTCTCCCAGAGCTTGGCTTAGGCCAGGCCTCTGATGTCTTTCTCCTGTGATAATTGTAGTAATAGGTACCTGCTCTGCTTCCTACCACTTCTCTAGAGGCTTCATCCTGTCCTGTCTGACCCTTTCAAAAATGCTTTGAATAATGCATCAGATCTGGCCTCCCTGACAGCATCTCAGCAATTAAAGGGGTCTCCTGAGTGCAGGGCCTGAAGGCTGGGCTGTCCTTAAAAAGCTGCTGCCAAGAACAAGCCCAAGGAATTAGACTTTAAAAAGGTCTTTTCTGATTCTTTTCTCCCTGTGTTGGGGGCAATAAGCTTGTGGCAGCTCTGAGATCTATTAGACAGCAAGTCATGCTTTTAAAGACTCTATTCCTGGTGTCCAGGGGCCATGTGGATGCTGCATGAGCTCTCTATTACCTCTTTACATTGCCACATGTATAGCAGGGCTGATGGCCTATATTGTTCCCTGTGGAAAGGAGTCTGGAGGGGTCAGGAGAGAAAGGACACTCTCCATGTGCCCTGGGGAGGGCAGTGAATCGAGACTCAGAAGATGAAACACCCCCAAAGGTGAAGTTTTCCCAGAGTAAGGCACTAAATCCAGATACCCACAAACCATGACCCTGCAGTTCTGTGGGAGCCAGTGAAACTGCAGCAGGCACAGGGAAGGGAGACGGCAGAGATGCGGGAGCTGCCTGAGGTGCCCCAGGGAAGGGGCTCTCACGCTGTCTTGGGGAGCAGGGCTGGTGGGGAGGCAGAGGGGGACAGAGGCAGGCAGGGCTGGGCATCACTTGCAGCATGAATGCGGGAGAGACAGAGGGTGACTGGCCTGTGTCTCCTTGTGCCCTTGGGGCCAGCTCCAGCCCTGGGGCTGATGGGGAGGCTGAACAGCCTCAATGGCCCTGGAGCTGCTGTGCCCTTCAGAAGGGCTGGAGCTGTGGTGGGAGTGCCCAGAGCTCGGCAGCAGCCTGCAGCGGGAACTGCCATGGGGCCGGCCCAGACTGGGCTGCTCTGCTGAGGTGGTCTGGGGAGAGGGCAGGGGAGGTGGGGAGAGCCAGGGAGGGGCTGGGCTGGGCTGGAAGGTTTGTTGGGAGCAGAAAACAGCGCTGCTAGCTGAGCTGTGTGAGTGTGCAGGGTGGGAGCACACAGCCGTGTGATCGCGGTGCACAGCCAGGCCTTTTGGAGAAGGACGCAAGACATCAAAGGCAGAAAAGAGAGCGCCTGGACTGTGCCATGGTCCCTGGACACCCTGAGGAAGCTGCCCCATGAACACTGGCCAAAACCAGCCCTGAACTCTGGCCATTTCCACCTCTGGCAGTACAAGCAGCTGTGGGCAGGGACTCTGCTGCATGGCAAACTCCATCTTCCTCCTAGGCTCAGTGCGTGCAGGGGCATGGCCAGCCCTGTGCAATCTCTCCTGACCCAGATGCTGCCAGACCCTGCAGCAGGGTTGTTGCAAAACCCTGTGTGGGATTCAACTGGGGTTGCGCAGGGGTAGGCAGCGGTGAGAGGCTGCCACTGCTGGAGGAAGAAGCATGGATGGCTGCCATGGGGACTGTGCTGGGCAGAGGTTTTCCCACCCCGAATGCACCCTGGTCCATGCAGTGCCTGCACCATGGGGCTGTGGGGCTATGTGGGGCAGTGGGACTTGTCCGACCCAGCTGAGGAGGTCTTCCCTGCTCCCTCCACGGTCCCCAGCTCTGCCCACTGTCACCCCATGGGCACTGCCACAGTCCCTCTGTGCTGAGTGATGAGGTGTCTCTGTGTGCCCTTCTCTGAGCCCATGTAGCCACCCACAGTGCCTCTCTCTGCTTGGAGCTGGTCACGGTGGGCTGCCTGCATGGTCCCAAGAGATCCTGGCCAGACTTGGCCTTGGAGACAGGCTGTGATGCTCCTCAGCCCACAGCATGTGCTGAGTGCCAGCCCAGGAATGTCCCCTGCAGATGAGCTCATGCTGTGCAGGAGACATGCCTGAGGCCTGCAGGATGTCCTCACCCCACGATTCTTCTTCGTACAAAGGGGGACCATCGGATCCTGTCATGGATGAGTGGAATGCACCTCATTCCAAAGAGAGAAGCAGCAATACGTTTTATTGAGGTAAAATAAGAATTTGTCAGACTTCAGTATGTTCAATGGAATTTCACGAAGTTTGACAGTGGTTTGACAAGGTTCAGTAAGTTTGATGGCAAGGTTCACCTTATTAAGTACTGCATGGAAGAAAATTGAGTTAGAATCGAGTTAGAGTGATTCACACGGAGATCGGAGACACAAAGAGTAAGGAGGAACCTTCCGTTGAGTCACGGGCTACAGAGTGGACCCGCTTGCCTTCTAAATGTTTTTTGGAGCCTTGGGCCAGCCATACCAACCTTAGTCTCAGACTTGGTCAATAGTTTATGTCTAATGGAATCGTCCATACAATGTTTATAATAATATTGAGTAGCTACATGGATTAATAAAGTTTCATAGTATTAATTCAGCATGCTGTCAGTTACTTAGTGAGGATCTGTTGCAGGTAAGGCATCTCTCCACCTTGGGTAAGGAAGGATCTCTCAGTCTCAGGAGAGGAATTTCTAACCTTAAGAAACGTTCCTGCTCAAGGGGAGAGTCAGCGTGCGTGTTGCCCATCTGTAATTCAAGGGAGAGCTCACATTGGCCCCATCCTGATGGTAATATTTATAGGGTGAAGTAGTTGGCTTGAAGTCAACAGTATAGACAAGATAGATGCTCTTGTTTTAATTCTGGTATGGTGTTCTGTACTTTGATTATCTTGCACTTTTTGGTTTTGAAACCACCTTTCGAAATAGTTTTGAAGACTCATTCACTCCCATGTATGCGAGCCAGGTGCTTTCCAGTTCTCAAGTTCCCCCCAAGGACGTGATGCCCATTGCTCTTTAGTCAGCCAAACCAAAGTCTGGCTAGGAGTCAAGTGTGTCCATCAGACGTAGGAGCAACAGCACACATTACTGAGCCCACTGGGCCTCCCTCTCCTGCCTTTCCAGCCTGGGCAGAGGCACAGGAAATGCTTCTCGCAAGTTGGAAGCCCAACGGGACTGGAGGGAGTCATGCCCACTTGCTCCCCTTGGCTAGCAAAGGAGGAAGGGAGGCCCCTGTGCACCTCCCGTGCTGGAGAGAGGAATCCTCTCTGGAAGGACATGCCGACTGCTCTGCTGCCTTCAGCTCCCAACAAGCCAGGACCCTCTGCCTCAGAACGTCTGAGGCTTTCTGATTTGATATGAGTTGATGAAGATGCAGTTGTCTGAAGGGCAGGGAGGGGAATGCCATTTCTGGGGACTTTGCTGTCCTGCTCACCAAATTCAGAGATGTCTCTGGTTCAGTTGCCCTGCCTCGGTTTACATTGTGTTTCTGGGGGGTCAGCACTGCCTGGAGCTGTAGACACAGTCTCCACCTCCTCAGAGCTTCCATCCCACCAGGGAGGCAATCAGATTGGTTTTACTCTCTGCAAATCCTCAGGAGCAGGAATCTTTAGAGACTCGTTTGTGCCATAAACCCTGGGACACCTCAGAGGGCAGGGAGCCTTGAGGTGCTGCTGGAGACTCAGCTCAGGAGCTGCTGGGAGAAGAGGGCAGAGGCAGAGTAAGGAATGAGCCCTGGTTCGGGGCTTGCAGTGAGGTCCAAGAAGTGAAGAAGTGGTAGGGAAGGGGCAGAAGGTAAGACCCTGACCTTGGACTTCTTTGCCATGATCCATCAGAGCAGATGACACGGCTTCATGATGAGGACTGTGCGTTTGTGCTGGATGTGCTGAGGGTGAGTGAAGGCTGGGTCTTATTAGTCAAGCTGCTGGGTCTTTGAAGAGAAGAAATGAGAGCAGAGAGCCCTGAGTCTCAGCCTTGTCCTTTCCTTCATGTCTTCCCACCCCACCTCCCGCTTTCCTCCGCACACCCCCGAGCCCCTGGCACTGCACAGTGAGATCCCAGGGACAGCCCGGGGACACTCTCCCACCTTAGCTGGGCGGGGTCGGGGGGGAGCATTTGGGCAGGCTGTGTGGGGCCAGATTGCCTGTGCCCTTCACTTCATCTTTCACAGGGCTATTTCAGTCTTGCTTTGTTTTACTTACTGCAGGTATCAGTTATTCGGACTCACTTTTGGCAAACTCTCAGAAGAGTTCCTGCGATTATCACGGCTGGAAGAGATGCATTCCAGCCCAAGGGGTGGGTGTGAGACACTTGGAGGGAACTGCTGTTTCAGAGAGCTGTGTTTCCTGGGCATGAGCTTTCTCCAGTCATGCACCAAGGCATGTACCTGGCATGGCCCATGCCCCTGAACCTGATCCTCTCCCACTCACCCCCAGGCACCCTGCAGAGTCCAGCTCAATATCCTACTTTTTTCCGGGAGCCCCACAAGCACAGCTGGCCATGCTGTGGTCCTGCTGCTGGGCTGGGATTTGCAGGCAGGCCACCCCAAAGCCCTCAGGAACCTCTGCTGAGGAGGGAAAAATGTGAAGCAAATGGTTCTGCCCAGCAGCTTTTAATCACAGAATGATGGAGCAGCTGGGCTTGGAAGTCACCTCAGGATATCATTCAGTCCAAGCTCCCCTCCTAAAAGCAGAGTCAGCAAGAGCAGGTGGCTCAGGACCATGTCCAGTTGAGTTTTGAATATCCACAAGGATGGAGCCTCTGTAGGCTCTCTGGACAACTGTTCCAGTGCTTGACCACCCTATCTTTAAATGGAATTTCCTTATATTTCAATGTGTCCTTTCTTCCTGGCACCACTGAAGAGAGTCTGGCTTTGTCTCCTTTCTTCCTCCCATCTGTTCTTCCTGCACAACCTCTCCCATGGGGCTTGGTTGACTCCCTGTTACCCCTTCCCTATCTTTATTTGATTTCCTCCTTCCCACCTTTTGACCCACAATGTGGTTTTTAGCATGCTCTCTGGCAGTCCCGCAGCACAGTCCCTTGGCCATCTGAAGCAGTAACTCCTCATTTGCCCTTTCTCAAGGGAAGAAATTGGCCTGTTGGCTGATGGGGGAGGAGTGGGGTGGGAATCCTTCCCTTCTCATGTGAATGATTCAGCGAGCTGTGGCCACTGACCCTGCGATGTGCCCATCCCTTGCTTTGGAGGAAGGGTGGTGTCTGGCATGGCATTTCATAAACAGGGATTTTTTGGATAGTGAGTTTTGTTTTCTCTGGCACACCTTCTCTTTCCTGAGAGCAGAAGGATGTCCATCCTCAACACCTATAACACGTCTTCCTGGGCATAACCACAGGCATATCACATTGTCTGTTTCTGTATGAGCAAATGCACATCATGGATTTATTCTACAGTGAGAAAGACTTTCCATTGGGCAGCTCGCCTCTCGAGTCTGCAGTGGTTCTGCTGGGATGAGTGTTCTTTACCCATCAGGAAAAACATTTATTTTGTGCTTTCACTAGTTATGAAACACAAACAGCTAATGTGAAGAGAGCAATGTCCTACCCAAATAAATGTTGAAGGTAAATGCTGAAATGAGTCTCTTTCTCATAGCCCCTCTCTGTGGCTACTGAGGAAATAAACGACAAACAAGACTGCATGGCCGACGGGGAAAGGGACAACAGGACATCATCCATGGATTTTGTGCTGCTGGGAATACGTGATGTCCTCATGCTCCAGAGCCTGCTCTTTCTCCTCTTGCTTATTATCTACTCAGTCACCATGGTTGGGAACATCCTCATCGTTGTGCTGGTGGTGGCTGACCGGCATCTGCACACCCCCATGTACTTCTTCCTGGGCCATCTGTCCTCCTTGGAGACCTGCTACAGCTCCACCATCCTGCCCCAGCTGCTGGCCAGATTCCTGACTGGGGACAGCAGTATCTCTGCTCACGGCTGCATGGCTCAGTTCTACTTCTTTGGTTCCTTTTTGACTACTGAGTGTTACCTGCTGACGGCCATGTCCTACGATCGGTACTTGGCCATATGCCAGCCCTTGCTCTATGCAAGCCTCATGACCTGGAAGGTCTCTCTACACCTGGCAGCTGCATCTTTGCTGGGGGGTTCACTGCTGCTGGTGGTAGTCACAGTCTTGTTATCCCAGTTGCAGTTCTGTGGTCCCAAGGCCATTGACCACTTCTTCTGTGATTTTACCGCATTGCTGGAGCTTGCCTGCAGCGACACCAGAGCAATCACAATTGTTTCTTTCATATTTGGTATCTTCGATGTAGTTTTTCCCTTCCTGTTCACACTGGCCTCCTACATTTGCATCATAACTGCCATCCTGAGGATCCCATCCAGCACTGGCAGGCAGAAGGCCTTCTCCACTTGCTCCTCTCACCTCACTCTTGTCACCACTTTCTATGGCACCCTTTTTGTTGTCTATATGCTGCCCAGAACAGCCCCCCTGAGACAGCTCAACAAAGCTTTCTCCTTTTTCTACACTGTCCTCACACCCCTGGTCAATCCCTTCATCTACAGCCTGCGGAACAGGGAGGTCAGGGAGGCCATCAGGAAGGTGCTCAGGAAAGCCCTGCCTTGCACCCAGAGCTCACACTACCTTGGTGACACAGGCAAAAGACACTTCTAGCTCCTTTGAAATCTCTGGATACCAGCTGACACTTCAGAAGTGCAAGCCTCTGAGATTGCTTGTGGATTGGCAAGGGCAAGAAAGCAAAAGGTCCTTGGAGGTAAATACCGTTGTTTAAAAAACAATGTTGAAAGTGTCATGGGTTTGCTTGTGCCTTGATAATAAACACCTTGTTGGTCTTATGCGTGGGAACTGTTGAAGTGTCAAGATTTTCTTTTCTAGAGGACATAAGAATGTGTATTTGGCCTAATAATTGAATACTTGTAAGGACCATCGCACGGGCATCTTTCTGACTCTGCGTTCCCAGGACGGGAATCATCTTCCCCTGTGATGCACATTTCCAGAGCATGAACATCACATGTCAGCCACAAATGAAGGTCTACTGTCGCCGTATCACTAAGAAAAGCAGGCCTTTTCTTAGGCATGTCTTAGGAATCAGTTGGGGATGCAGCAGGTGAGCAGCTGAGGAAGAAGCCTTTGCTTCTCCTGCTGCAAGGGGAGGTGGAGAGGCTGGAGTGGGGGGAGCAGTTCCTCTTTCTGAGAGCTAAAACAAGATCATCCCCTGGATCTCCCTTCCCCCACTTTTTCCTCCCTTCTTCCCAGAGAAAGGAGCAAGTCCTGGCTCCAGCTGTGCTCGTCTGGCTCAGGCTCAAGCTCCTCTCTTCACCCTACATCTTCTTGGACAGAGACAGGGACAGCCACTGCCCTGCTACAGCTCCTTCATCCTTGGGGGATCAGGCTTTCCAACTCGCCCTCCTTCCCCACTGGCTGGGGCTGCCTGCGGTGGAGCTCATTTTCCTCCGAGCAGCCCATAAGGTGCAGTGTTTTGGATTGGGGACTAAAGCCATGTTGATAACACACCAATGTTTTAGCTATTGCTGAACAGTGTCTGCACAGCATCAAGACCGTCTCTGTTTCTCACACTGCCCTTACAGTGAGGAGGTTGAGGGGGCACAAGAACTTGGGAGGGGACACAGCCAGGACAGCTGACCCAAAGAGACCCAACAGGTCCTCTGTTCCATATGGCATCATGCTCAGCAATAAAAAGGGAAGGATGGGGTGTTTTGGCTGGGTCCCCATCTGGGGACTGGTGGGGCACTAGTGTACTTGTGGGAGGTTGGTAGTGATTGCAATGTCATCACTTATTATTTTAAGGTTTCTGTGTTTTTTCTTTCTTCTTTGTTCCTCTTTCCTTCACTTATTAATCTCTTTCTGTCCTAACACATAACTTTCCTCAATTTTGCTCTTCCTATTCTCTGCCCCCATCTTGCTGGGGTGGGGAGTGAGTGAGGCACTGGTGGGAGGAAGCCAAATAGGAGGCTGCTTGGGGAGGAAGCAGAGAGGGCTGCCATGGGGACTATGCTGGGGAGATGATCTTGGAACCCCTAATGCACCCTGGTCCACGCAGTGCCTGCACCGCAAGGCTATGGGGCCATTGGGGCAGGGGGACTTGGCTGGCGCAGCTGAGGAGGTCTCACCCCACAGTCCCCAGCTCTGTCACCCACGGGCACTGCCACAGTCCCTCTGTGCTGGGCGATGAGGTGTCTCTGTGTGCCCTTTTCTGAGCCCATGCAGGCACCCACACTGCCTGCCTCTGCTTTGAGCAGTCACCATAGCTAGATGGCAGGGTCTCAGGAGATCCTGGCCAGGCTGTCCTTGGAGGTGGGCTGTGGTGCTCCTCAGCCCACAGCATGTGCTGAGTGCCAGCCCAGCAATGCTTCTTGCAGAAGAGCTGAGAGTGTGCGGGGAGCATGTGTGAGCCCTGCAGGATGTCCTCACCCGAGAATTCTTCTTGGTGTAAATGGGAACCACGGATCCCAAAGTAATTTCTGCTGAGTGAGACCTGTGAGGTCTGCACAAATGCTCACAGCTGTTTTAAAAGGAAAAAATAATGCCTCGTGCTCTAACGGCTTCAGTGCAGTGGGGGTGCACACAGGCACAACTCTGATACCCTCCTCCACCACCATCATGACCAAAGAACAAGCCACTTCCATACTGACACTCAGACCCGATATGCCACAGCTCCTGCCAAAGTTTGTCTCTACTCCAAGCCCATTTCCACACAGCTTGTGCTAGATCAGGTGCTGTTGACATTTTCTCAACAAATTCAGAATATCTCCGTTGGCTGACACACAACCTTTCCTGGGCCCTTCCTCTGCTGATTGGCTCTTGAGAGATTTCTCAAACAGCCCCTAAAAACCAGCTCTCTCAACCTCTTCTGGTGCATAATGTGCTTCAAGTCAAAACCACCTTTCTATCCTCTGCTGGACTATCCAAAGTCTATCAGGGACTTCCTCGTGCTGGGGAGACCCACACTAGACTTGGCAGTCCTGATGTGGTCCCCAAATAGAGGGGAAGCGTCACTTCCCTTTCCCTCCTGGCTGTGATTTTGCTAATCCCACCCAGGACGCAGTTGGCATTCCTCATCCCAAGGACACACTGCTCCCTCCTGTCCCGCCTGCTGTCCACCCGGACTCCCAGGTCCTTTTCTGCAGCGCTGCCTTCCAGCCAGTCATCCCCAGCCTGGCCTGTTGCACGGAGCTGTCCCAGCACAGCGACAAGATGAACGTGACATTTGTCTTGCTTCAACTTTGTGCAGGTTACAGGCAGCCCATTTTCACAAAGTTGTCAAGGGCTATGATATCCACATTTTTCCTCATTCAGAGGGCCCATCATGTCATCTTTCAAAGAATTCAGGTTAGTCAGGCACAATTTTTCTTCTTGAGATCATGCTGCCAATTCCCAATCCCCTTCGTGGACTTCAGGTGTTTGGAAATGGCTTCCTGAAGGATTTGCTCCATCACCTTGCCAGGGATGGACATCAAGCTGACCAGCCTGTAGTTCCCTGACCTACTTTTTGCTCTTCATGAAGATGGGTGGGATGTTTGCCTTTTCCCAAGCATCAGGAACCTCCCTCACTGCCATGGTTTTCCCAGAATGACAGAAGCAGACACACAATGACCTCAGACAGCACCCCCTGAACCCTTGGCTGCAACTCTTCACCTCATGTATGAGTGAGAGTTGGGTATGACCAAGTGAGTATGAGTTGGGTCACTCAAGCAGTGCCCAGCCTGGGGGAAGCTCTGCCTTGGGCATGAGGAGGGTGGAGGGACAAGGAGCAGGGAAGGTTGGAAGAAGACAGAGCAGCTCTGCTAAATGCTGAGGGGGAACACATTGCTGAAGCTGGGGCTCCTATCTGTGGGTCGTCAGTCAAAGCCTCTCTCAGCTCAGCTACTTCTGCCCTGCCCCAGGGGCCCTTGTCCTGGTGCCAGCCCTGCCTCAGTGAAGACTGGAGCGCAAGAGGAGTGCTCCTCAGGGACGTCCCTGTGACCAGTCCCAGCCCAACCCCACAGATGGGGGCTGCCCTCTCCCTGCCCAGGCCGGCCAGCCTGGCAGTGCCAAGAGCCCATCCCCTGGCACCCCACTGCAACCTGCTCCAGGAAGGCTTGGTCAGAGCCCTCCAAGGGAGCTGGAGCTGCCTCGGGCTCAGGGGAAGGCTGGTGGCAGGAGGGTGGGACATGGGCACAGCACAGCAGTGCTGGGAGCTGGGGCACCAACAGGGAAAGGCGGGTGCGACCCATGCCCTGGGCTGCACACAGGGGCACTGGGCAGCTGCTGCCTCTGGGGTTGGCCAGGCTACCAAATCGGGGCAGGTGCCAGCTCGAGGGTAGGAGCGCTGGGATTTTCTTGGACTTGCAGTGCAAACGTGCCTGTGGGGAGGGCAAGTGGGCAGTCTCAGGCACAGGCAACTGCAGTGGCAGGGGTGGAAAGAAAGTGTGCTGACCTCCTGCCATGGCTGATCACCTTTATCCATAAAAGCCTGGAGGGGTCTTGTGTTTTCACATGGTTCTCCTTGAAGATGAAGCAGTTGTCTGAGGTCCCTTTGTCCTCCAGGGCACTTTCCCATGAAATCCAGCACAGGAGTTTCCTGAACAAGAAAAAATTTCTATCCTGAACTCCAAGGCTCTGATGCTGGCATTTGTTTTGCACTCCTCTCTTGGAAATTTAAACCCCACCATCTGCTGTTCACTGCAGCCACCTGACACCGACCCTCTCTGGAAGAGCTCACGTACCCATGGTTCCAAGTGCCTATGGCTCTGTCTCAGGTATTGGCTCCAGAAGGTCACGACAGGCCACCTCAAGCCTCTCATCGAGTTGGGCCCATTCCTGGAGGAAAAGAGAAGTGACAGGATTTGACAGTTCTCTTCCCAGTGCTGAGGCAGGACTGTATTCTCCACGCCTTTGTGCGTGGTGGCAAAATTTGCTCTTTCTCTTAGAAGTATCCTCAACTGGATGAGAAGGAAGGAGAAGGTAGAAGTAAACTGAAGGCGTCTGCAGATGGTATGCGCATATCCTGTACTTTTCAATGAGTGCAGGTCCTGTATGACCTGATTCCCAGTTCCTAAGTCAGTTGGGTATTTTTGAACATAGATTTCTGTTAGTACTAAAGAGGGGTAGGCCATATGGGCAGTATACTTAAATGGGATGCTTGTTTACTGGCAATTGTCTGATCCACTTTTACGCAGTTCCTGTGATCAGAGCAGTATTTTGATAAAATAATTGGGCCAAACTGGCAGAGATCTGGATCCAGGTAACACTATTTGTCTTCAGAAAACCTGCTGTGATCCTTCAGGAGGACAGCAGCACCCTGGATTTCCAAGTGCTCATCTGTGCAAAAGAGGACTTCACAGATTGCCTTTCTTGGCAAGACTGGCTCCTTGCAAGCATTTTTGCCAAGTAGGCAAGTTCTTATGGGCCCCACTGCCCTCTGCATCTGTCACGCTTATCCCATTCAACCGGTTGGATCGTTCGATCTCTAGGACCAAAAGGTCGTGAGTAACGCTAATGATCCAGGCCATTTGCTAGCACACATTTCCTTTGTGTTGTCCTTTGTAGTAACACGAACTAGTCTTGAAAGAGTCAGGCTGTGCTCTGCCTGTTGTGACAAACTACTCAGCCCTTCCCACCGTCTGTCTTCAACCAAAAAGGTTTGTCAGCACACACAAAATGTTCTTGTCAGGGTGGCTTCTGTATCTGTGCCCCTCTGCTGCCTGCTGGCAGGAGCCTGCTGCAAGTTCTGGAAAGCACCAAATGCTGCTTTTTGTCACTCCTGTCACTGAACTTGACCCTGTCCTTAAAAGATGAAGAGTGGTAGTGACCATGTGAGGCACGTAGATGTAGGTCAACCTCACTGCTCGTTGTGAAGTTCCTGTGAGGTTCAGTGTGATTGAGGATTAGCTGGCTTAGTGTTACAGTGGTACTTCCCACCTTCATCATCACTTGCATTAAACTCGCATTTCTTTCTCTTACCTGTGCTGTCCCACCTCTACTCAAGTTGTCATGTTAGAGGAACCATGACTTCTCATGAGCCATCTGCACACATGTACCTTAAATGCTGACGTGCTGGAGCTTCAGTGCACAGGGCCCTTGAGACACTTGGAGATTGGGCCAGCAGAAACCTCCTCAAGTTTTACAAGGAGAAGGGGCAGAGTGGGACAGGACTGGAGTCTAAGGAGAAGGCCCTGGGCATTATGAGGGATGCCATATGAGCCACTGGGAAAGGCTCACCATGAATATGGGCAGCTCCTGCATACGGAGCTGCATTGTAGCATGACCACCCAGACACGGGGAGTCATCATCTCCCTTGACCCAGCACGGGTGTGACCACACCTGTAACAGTCTGTGTGGCTTTCCATTCTGAAGAGTGGGAAGGAACAGGAGAGTGTCCAGAGGATGCCTGCAAAGGTGGGTTTAAGGAGGCATGAAGCACATAACTTGTGTGGAGAGGCTGAGGGACCTGGGCTTCCTTGCCCTGGTGATGTGGAGGCTTGTGCGGGAGTAAGAAAGTAGCCTGAAATTAGGAGTTTCAGGTGGTTTCAGGGTGTTTTCAGAGATGATGGAGCTTTCCTCTGCAGTGGGAAACCACATGAGAAAGGAAAAGCATGACAAAGTGCAGCTTGGGAGGTTGAGGCTGGACAGGAAGAGAAAGAGATGTGCCTTGAAGGGTAGTGCTGTGGTGCCAGAGGTCACGCAGAGGGAGCCTGGATCAGCGCAATGCTTTGTGTTTCAAGGCACAGGCAGGGAGGAAGAAGAGATATCAGAAAAGGCAGGGAGATGCCACGGTGGGTGCAAGGTGAGGACCTAAGTTTGGTGTCCACAGCCTGCAGGTCTTTGTCCCCTTGGCTATGGCAGCTGGCTCTGCTACAAGGGCCTGAGAGCAGACATGTTAGTCTCATGGAACTGGGGCCTCCTTACTTCCTTGCACCCCCCAGGGAGGCTGGGAGGTGTGGTACCTTCTCTCAGCATTGCCCACCCCACATCACACTGCTCCAGGAAGAGCCCTGAGCTCTTTGGCAAGGGACAGGGTCCCCCTTCGCAGGGCTGACCACTTGCCATGATAAAACAGATCAAGTTTTACTCAGCGTCAGATCCCCCTGCACAGTGCCTTTGCCTCCCTGTCATCACAGCCTCCGATTTTCTACTCGAACAAATGCATGGGGAGGCTTGGTCTGTAATGGCCCTCAGAGGGGCCAGTTAATGCTCCAAGACACTTTGGCTTTTGCTTCTGACTTTAACTCCTTGAGAGCTTCTTCAATCATCTCCTCTCAGTATCTGAGGCTCATGGACTCAGCACCAAATACCCCATGGGGCTCCTTAAGGTGCAGAAAGCCCTAAGGAGGCACATCTCTTCCGTAATTTTCTTCAGGGCTTCCAGACTTGTTCAGCTAATTGGAAAGGTCTCAGGAGTCTAATTAAAGTGGAAGATTTCAATCAGAACTCAATTAAAAAGCAGGCTGTTCTTTTTTTTTTACTTTTAAAGGGTTTTAAAATTATTGTTTCATTCTACAGAAGAAGTGATAGCAGCTTTCTCCAATTGATATTGATGCAGAAGGTCTCCTAAGGAGGTCTGGAGAGGCAGCAGCAGCCGTCTCCTCAAGGTCCCCCACTGTATGGGCACCTTTCCTCCCCACCTCCCCGGCCCCACCATTTCTCTCAGGGGCTGCCTGGCACTTGCATTCTTTTCCTACATCAGACTTCCACACTGAAGTCTGCAGCTGATTGTACAGTTCCTTTGCACCAATTCCCACCTGATTTACCCTGAGACTTGCCTGTAAATTGACAGAGGATTCTTATTAATTTTGAACAAACAGAAGTAAAGGGTGAAAAAAAAAAATGAAAAGACCCAATGGACTCCTCAACTGTATGCCAAGTCCAAGCCTCCAATAAGGTCGACCTTCCTCAAGCAACAAACCACCATAAAAGAAATATGTTTGGCAGACAGATAAGAAATGATAAATATACGCACAATTAGTGAGTTGGCTAAAGAGACAGTTTGGCAGATTCAATCAACTTTGCCTTATTCTTGGCCAAATTTCCATCCCAGAGCCTTGGCAACAACTCATGTCTTTAGTGACCTGTGGTCACATCTACCTGGCTGCCTGTGCTTCCTCATCCCATGCCCACCTCCAGCAAATGAAGTTGGGGTGTTGTGTGGGAACATTTTACAGTCAATGTTCAAAGCATTCCTGAGTTAGGACTGAGAAAGAAATGAACCTGTGTGGCATCAGGTGCTTGTTAACATCATCACACTTAGCAAAAGCCTTCCTCGAAGATGGTCTCTCCTGGAAGTCCCTCTGCAAGCGTGCCAAAATTGAGATGCAACACTAAACTCCTTACAGTTGCTGCACACTAACAAGCTCCCAGGGGAAAGTCAGTGAGCGTGGAGGGCCATGGCAGGAGTCAAGAGCCCTGGAGGTTTAGTAGGGCCTGCCGAGGGCTGTGGGTGATGAAGCTGCTTCAGGAAATTGAAGCGTGCCTCCCTGGGGGCTGATTAGAGCAGAAAATCAGAGGCAGAGATTTCAGGATGACAAAGAAAGGAGACAGAGGCGTCCTTTGTCAGGTAGCCCCTTGGATGTGCCCATGCCGATCCCCAGCCCATCTCAATGATGATGCTTTTGGTCTTCAGCAGCTGAGGTTTGCCTCTGATCTCCACAAGGGTTGATACACGCATAGTGCCTACCCACCCTTGCCCCTCAGACGTGGCACTGTGCAGCTCACCTTAAGCCTTTGCCTGTACCCTAAGCCTAGTACCTAAGCTGGAGCTCTCATCTTCAGCCCTTCCCTCAACACGAATGCCAAAGCAGAAACACTCAGCACATGCCTGCAGCCTAAACCCAAACCCAACTCCCTAGCCCAGTCACCAACTCAGAGAAACGTATTGGAGAGGCCAAGATTAGTGGGAGCCTGGGCTGCAGGGATCATACCCTGGTGGGATTCATGATCTGAAGGGATATATGCCAAGGGAAAAATATAGTCAAGACCCTAAACCTTGGGAAAGAAACATTCAGTTGTTTAAGTAATTGGTAAATGGGACCCATGCGCCCCTCTTGAAGGTCAACAAGTCCAAGTGCAAGGCCCTGCACCTGGGTCGGGGCAAAGCCCAGTATCAATACAGACTCGTTGATGACTGGATTGAGAGCAGCCTGTGGAGAAGGACTGGGGCACACTGGTGCGTGAAAAATTGGACAAGAGCTGGCGATGTGCACTTGCAGCTCAGAAAGCCAATCATACCCTTGGCTGCATCAAAAGAAGCATGGCCAGCCAGTGGAGGGAGGGGATTCTCCCTCTCTACTCCAAAGTCATACTACTTCATCTGAAACACTGTGTCTGGTTCTAGGGGCCCCAGCACAATAAAGACATGGACCTGTTGGAGCGGGTCAAGAAAAGCATCACGAAAATTGATTTCAGAGCTGGAAGACCTCTCCTATGAAGAAAAGCCGACAGAGCTGGAATTCACAGATTCACAGAATCACAGAATCTAAGGTTGGAAAAGACCTGTAAGATCATCAAGTCCAACCATCAACCCAACACCACCATGCCCACTAAACCTTGTCCCACGATGCCACGTCCAAATGTTCCTTGAAGACCTCCAGGGATGGTGACTCCACCACTTCCCTGGGCAGTTTGTGCCAATGTTTCACCACTCTCTCAGTAAAGAAATTTTTCCTAATATCCAGCCTGAACGTCCCCTGGTGCAAATTGAGGCCATTTCCTCTTGTCCTGTCGCTAGTCACTTGGGAGAAGAGACCAGCACCCACCTCTCTGCAACCCCCTCTGAGGTAAATGTAGAGAGCGATAAGGTCTCCCCTCAGCCTCCTCTTCTCCAGACTGAACAACCCCAGTTCCCTCAGCCGCTCCTCATCAGACTTGTGCTCCAGACCCCTCACCAGCTTCGTTGCCCTTCTCTGGACACGCTCCAGCTCCTCAATGTCCTTCTTGTAGTGAGGGGCCCAAAACTGAACACAAGATTCGAGGTGCGGCCTCACAGCGCCAAGTACAGGGGCATGATCAGTTCCCTCCTCCTGCTGGCCACACTCTTTCTGACACAGGCCAGGATGTCGTTGGCCTTCTTGGCCACCTGAGCACACTGCTGGCTCATCTTCAGCCGGGTGTCGATCAACACCCAGAGATCCTTTTCTGCAGGGGAGCTTTCCAGCCACTCGTCCCCAAGCCTGTAGTGTTGCATGGGGTTGTTGTGACCCAAGTGCAGGACCCGGCACTTGGCCTTGTTGAACCTTATACAATTGGCCTGGGTCCATCGATCCAGCCTGTCCAGATCCTTCTGCAGTGCCTTCCGACCCTCAAACACATCAACACTCCCTCCCAGCTTGGTGTCATCTGCAAACTTACTGAGGGCGCACTCGATCCCCTCGTCCAGATCTCTGATAAAGCTATTGAAGAGAACTGGCCCCAATACTGAGTCCTGGGGAACAGCACTTGTGACTGGCCACCCACTGGATTCCCAGCTCCTGAGGGGCATGAGGAAGGAGAATAGAATACTACAGAAGTTGGACACCAGAGGAGTACACCTTGGCCTGTTCTGGGGAGTTTTTGTGTGGATCTCATTGTCAGCAGCACTGAAGGGCAGCAGAGGTCAGTGCAGCCACTCTTCAAGGACAGCATCTGCCAAGTTTGGTGTGCTGGCCTGACCTTGGCTGGTGGCCAGGTGCCCACTAAGCCGCTCAAGAAGTCCTTCTCTTCCTCAGCAGGACAGGGAGAAATATAAGATTAAAAACTTGTGGGTCAAGATAAAGGCAGATTAATAAAGAAAAGAAAAGGCCCCGCACAGAAGCAAAGGAAAAGAAACACCCAAAAATTCATTCTCTACTTCCCATCAGCAGGTGATGTCCAGCCACTTCCCTTCCTGGGAAGTAGGACCTCAGTTCACACAGCGCTTGCTTCCAAACACCCTTCTAGCCACAAATACAAAGCACAGCACTAGGAGGGCTGCTATGAGGAAAGTTAACTCCTCGACCTCACTCGTCCTAATCAGTGGATTGACCTCCTGGCTTAACCGCACTCAAGCCCCCATCCCCAGGCTTGTCCTGCTTGCCTCGCTCAGATACTGTGGGGCTGGGCCCTGGCTGGGGATGCACCACCTGCGTTGCCATCCATGGTGCTTCCCTCGGCTCCCAGCTCACCTTGATTTAGGGAGCAACCTTGCTCTTGCTGCTCCCTGACAGGGCAAGACTGTCTCCTGTCCAAGCAGAGACATAGTCAATATAATACCTGCACCTGACCTCATCATCTAGCCTCGCTTCTCATTCACCACGAAGAAAATACCCTCCAAGGTATCTAGGAAGCACAACTCATCCCACTTAATGTGGATGACTCGAATCATTCGAGAAGCATATGCTTCCCTTTATGGACCATCTTCTTTCCTCCAGATGAACACATGGTCCCCTTGGCCAATGGAAAAAAATAATTGGAAAGAGCGTGACTTATCAGAGGTGCTCTGCACAGATGAAGCCAAAAGCAATGGATTACCTTCAGGAAGTCTCCCTCCGCTGATTACAGCAGAAGTGTAGAACAGCTCGGACTTTGCAACTGTCTCCAAGGTGTGTAAAATTGCCTGAGACTAATTGCACCCCTTCCGTTCTCTAGCTCTGTGCAGATATCACTTCTGTTTCTCATTCCCCCTCACCACTGCCTTCCTAGCTCTATAAATGGGGCTCACCGTGCGTTCACCCACAATAAATCATCAGGAGCTTGCCTTCATGCAATGACTGGATGAAACAAAGACAAGCAGAAGAATATTCACATTTTCCTCTGTGTGCCGTTGGGAGGTTGATCTCAGTAGGGTTTCATGTGCTTGCCCAAGAGTCATATTGCTCTCTCTTCACACAGGGCTCTTGAAGAACAGTAATACCACTCCAGAAGGGGCTGATAGGTCTTGCCTCTGCCTTCTGCTTGCAACACAGCATCGGCCTTGGCAGGTAACTTACTGTTGTCTCATGCGTCAGTTCTGGACACACAGAAGATGCCTGAAACTGCTGCGTTCTAAATACTTGGAAGTCCAAAGTTCCCGGTGGTTGGATATTGAGGTTCTCATACCACCAGCAGATGCCAGCATAGGAACACAGAGATATGAATGTGGATTTCTTCTGCCTCATTTCAGCTCTCAGATGATCCAGTCTAAATTAAGGTCAAAGTCTTGGTTCTGAACTTAATCTGTGTTAAGTTCTAAGATCACATCTAATCTCTAAATTTGGCATCTGGTCTGTGGCCCTTTTCTGTGCTCAGTAGAGGCAAATCTGCGTCAGTTTGCATAGGCAGGGCGAGCAGGGTAGGCGAGCGGGCAGGGCGCGGTACTGCCCTCCTGGCTCTGAAGGCTCTCCGGACGAGTGGTCACTGCCCCCCCAGAAGAGGCCCAGCCATGGTCTCCACTCGGCCGAAAGCCATTGCCAGAAGGAATGTGGCGACCCAGATGGAGCTCCCGCCCAAGCACGCGGCTGTCCAGGTCTCCGGCTGCCAGGAGTGCCTGAGCCTGTTGCTGGCGCCAGAGGACCAGGGAGACAATGCCTGCGTGCGGTGCGACCAGGTGAATGATCTGCTCAGCCTGGTGGCAGAGCTGAAGGAGGAGGTGGAGAGGCTGAGGAGTATCAGGGAGTGCGAGAGGGAGATAGACTGGTGGAGCCACGCCCTACCGTCCCTGAGGCAAAGACAGCAGATGGAGGCTCCACAAGAAACAGAGGCCCCCTTACCCTCTTGCCGCCAGGCAGAAGGAGGGGACCTAGGAGGCGAAGGGGAATGGAAAAAGGTCCCTGCTCGGGGCCGCAGGCGAATCCCCTCCCGGCCTCCCTCACCCTCACCTTCTCAGCTGCCCCTACATAACAGATATGGGGCTCTGGAACTTGAGGGCCAGGCTAACGAGGACATGGACGAAAGTCCATCTGCGGGGCTGCCTAGGGCGAGACAGCCTGCCCCACGCATCACAACCACCTCTACCAAGGCAAAAAGGAGGGTGGTTGTTGTAGGTGATTCCCTCCTGAGGGGAACGGAGGGCCCAATATGCCGGCCTGACCCAACCCACAGGGAAGTCTGCTGCCTCCCTGGGGCCCGGGTGAGAGAGGTCATGAGGAAACTCCCCAGTCTGGTACGGCCCACCGATTACTACCCGCTGGTAGTTTTGCAGGTTGGCAGCGAGGAGATTGAGCAAAGAAGCGTGAAAGGGATGAAGAAGGACTTTAAGGCGCTGGGGAGAATGATTGAGGGATCGGGTGCGCAGGTGGTGTTTTCTGCAATCCCTTCAGTGGCGGGGAGGAACACTGAAAGGAATAAGAAAGCAAACATGGTCAACGCGTGGCTCAGAGACTGGTGCCACCAGAGGAATTTTGGATTCTTTGACCATGGGGTGGTCTCCATGGCACCGGGCCTGCTGAGTGCAGACGGTGTTCAGCTGTCCCCAAGGGGGAAAAGGATCCTTGCCCGTAAGTTGGCAAACCTCATCAGGAGGGCTTTAAACTAGACTCGAAGGGGGAAGGGGATGAAGCCAGGCTACCCAGAGGTGAGCCTAGGGGTGACATGCCATTGTCGGGGGCAAGACCGATAGCCCAGCTCAAGTGCATCTACTCCAATGCACGCAGCATGGGCGGCAAACAGGAGGAGCTGGAAGCCATCGTGCGGCGGGGCAGCTATGACGTGGTCGCCATCACAGAAACGTGGTGGGACGACTCGCATGGCTGGAGTGCTGTGATGGAGGGCTATAAGCTCTTCAGGAGGGATAGGCAAGGAAGGAGAGGCGGTGGGGTGGCTCTGTACGTCAAGGAGTGCTTTGATTGTATAGAGCTGGATGATTGTCACGATGGGGTTGAATGCTTATGGGTAAGAATGAGGGGGAAGGCAAACAAGGCGGATATCCTGCTGGGGGTCTGTTATAGACCACCCGACCAGGGCGTAGAGGCCGATGAAGCATTCTACAAGCGACTGGCAGAAGTCTCACAGTCACAAGCCCTTGCTCTTGTGGGGGACTTCAACTTACCAGATGTCTGCTGGAAGTACAACACAGCTAAGAGGAAACAGTCCCAGAGGTTCCTCGAGTGTGTGGAAGATAACTTCCTCACGCAGCTGGTAAGCGAGCCTACAAGGGAAGGTGCCCTGCTTGACCTGCTGTTTACAAACAGAGAGGGTCTGGTGGGAGAAGTGAAGGTTGGAGGCTGTCTTGGGCTTAGCGACCATGAAATGATAGAGTTTTCAATTTTTAGCCAAGTAAGGAGGCGGGTGAGCAATATCGCTACCATGGACTTCCGGAGAGCAGACTTTGGCCTGTTCAGGACACTGGTTGGGAGGGTCCCTTGGGAGACGGTCCTGAAGGGCAAAGGGGCCCAGGAAGGCTGGACCCTCTTCAAGAAGGAAATCTTGAAGGCGCAGGAGCAGGCAGTGCCCATGTGCCGTAAGAAGAGCCGGCGGGGAAGACGGCCGGCCTGGCTGAACAAGGAGCTTATGCTGAGGCTCGGGGAAAAAAAGATAACTTACCACCTCTGGAAAAAGGGGCAGGCAAGTGAAGAAGAATACAAGGACCTCGTTAGGTCATGCAGGGAGGGAATTAGGAAGGCGAAAGCCCAGCTAGAGCTCAACCTGGCCACAGTCATGAGGGACAACAAAAAAAGCTTCTATAAATACATTAACAAAAAGAGAGCCAAGGAGGATCTCCATCCTCTACTGGATGCGGCGGGGAACATTGTCACGAAGGATGAGGAAAAGGCTGAGGTACTTAATGCCTTCTTTGCCTCAGTCTTTAACAGCCACACCAGGTAACCTCAGGGTATCCGTCTCCCTGAGCTGGATGACAGGGATGGAGAGCAAAATAGGCTCCCCATGATCCAGGAGGAAGCAGTTAACGACCTGCTATGCCACCTGGACACTCATAAGTCTATGGGGCCTGATGGCATCCACCCAAGGGTGCTGAGGGAGCTGGCGGAGGAGCTTGCCAAGCCGCTCTCCATCATTTATCAACAGTCCTGGTCAATGGGGGAGGTCCCGGACGACTGGAGGCTTGCCAACGTGACGCCCATCTACAAGAAGGGTCGGAAGGAGGATGTGGGGAACTACAGGCCTGTCAGCCTGACCTCGGTGCCGGGGAAGGTTATGGAGGGGCTCATCTTGAGGGCGCTCACGGGACACGTGCAGGTTACCCAAGGGATCAGGCCCAGCCAGCACGGGTTCATGAAGGGCAGGTCCTGTTTGACCAACCTGATCTCCTTCTATGACCAGGTGACTCGCCTAGTGGATGAGGGGAAGGCTGTTGATGTTGTCTACCTGGACTTCAGCAAAGCCTTTGACACTGTTCCCCACAGTATTCTCCTAGAGAAGCTGGCGGCCCGTGGTTTAGACAGGTACACTCTTCGCTGGGTTAAAAACTGGCTGGATGGCCGAGCCCAGAGAGTTGTAGTGAATGGGGTGAAATCCAGCTGGCGGCCGGTCACAAGCGAAGTCCCCCAGGGCTCAGTTTTGGGACCGGTCTTGTTTAATATCTTTATTGATGATCTGGATGAGGGGATGGAGTGCACCCTCAGCAGGTTTGCAGACGACACCAAGTTGGGAGGGAGTGTTGATCTGCTTGAGGGTAGGAAGGCTCTGCAGAGGGATCTGGACAGGCTGGATCGATGGGCTGAGGCCAACCGGATGAAGTTCAATAAGGCCAAGTGCCGGGTTCTACACTGCGGCCACAACAACCCCAGGCAACGCTACAGGCTTGGGGATGAGTGGCTGGAAAGCTCCCCTGCAGAAAAGGACCTGGGGGTGTTGATCGACAGCCGGCTGAAGATGAGCCAGCAGTGTGCCCAGGTGGCCAAGAAGGCCAACGGCATCCTGGCTTGTATCAGAAATGGTGTGGCCAGCAGGAGCAGGGAGGTGATCGTGCCTCTGTACTCGGCTCTGGTAAGGCCGCACCTCGAATCCTGTGTTCAGTTTTGGGCCCCTCACTACAAGAAAGACATTGAGGTGCTGGAGCGTGTCCAGAGAAGGACGATGAAGCTGGTGAGGGGTCTGGAACACAAGTCTTATGAGGAGCGGCTGAGGGAGCTGGGGTTGTTTAGCCTGGAGAAGAGGAGGCTGAGGGGAGACCTCATCGCTTTCTACAACTACCTGAAAGGGGGTTGCAGAGAGGTGGGTGTTGGTCTCTTCTCCCAAGTGACTAGTGACAGGACTAGAGGAAATGGCCTCAAGTTGCACCAGGGGAGGTTCAGGCTGGATATTAGGAAAAAGTTCTTTACTGAGAGAGTAGTGAAACATTGGAATAGGCTGCCCAGGGAGGTGGTAGAGTCACCCTCCCTGGAGGTATTCAAGGAGCGTGTGGATGTGGCATTGTGGGGTGTTGCTTGATGGGCATGGAGCTGCGTTGTGTCGGGTGGGTTGGTTTTTGGTGTGTTGTGGTTTGTTGTTGTTGTGTGGTGTGGTTTGTTTTTTTGGGGTTTTTTTGGTTTGTTTGTTTGTTTGTTTGTTTTTTATTTTTTTTTTTTTTTATTGGTTGGACTTTATGATCTTGCAGGTCTTTTCCAACCTTAGTGATTCTGTGATTCTGTGATTCTGTGAAGTGGTGAGCATATAGTCCCGCACCTTAGGACGTGATGAATCATGAATGGGAAATGTTTCTCTTCCCATAAGTAGCAGAAGGAACCAGGAGGAATGACGCAGAGAAGGTGATTTGGGAGGGATTCATCTCAGATAGTTGTAAATGTCTCCTCAGAAGCCATTTGCAATGAGTCCGTCTCATAAATCAAAAGAGATAGGGACTTTCAAGGTAAAATGTGTTCTGAGCTGACTGAGACTGGTTTTACCTTCAGTTCACTCGCACATTCTGAGACTTACCATACATCTCGGCAACAACAGGATTATTATTACTTCTGGCTGGAGCATGGAGCAATAATGGAACCAGAAAGTCTCCAACCAGCCGGTGCTGTGCAAGATCCATATGGAGGCAGAGCAAGTTTAACCCTCGGGTATTGTCTGCCACAAAAGGATATTTCTTTACAGCAACCCACAGAGAAGCCCCCAAAACATGCACTAGCTCTCTGCCTGTACCAAAGGAAGAATTGCTTCGAAATGGATCCAAATAGTTCTGTGTTCATTAATAAAGTCCTCAAAGTGAACCCGGATGCTTAGTTTCTTTAGTTGTGTGCATGTTCAATTTAGCCCCTGAAAAAACTCCTCCATTATTCATGGAGCTCAGGTGCCAGGGAAGTAGATGGTTATTTTGGGGACTCTTACCCACAGAAGGAAGTGTGGTATTTACCATCCACATCCATTACAAGGAGGAGACCCTGGTCCTCAGACCGTGCTGTTCATAGTGCATAATTTCCACGTCTCCTGGGTCTAGTCTGGCTCCATGAGGATCCCCTACAGCCCAGAAACATAGTCCTGTATTTCTCTGTTTCTCCCACCCAAAGTACATGATGGCTGTAACGCGTGCTTTGTTTTATTTCGTAGGATGACAGCAAGGATGTTCTGCACACATGTTTGGCATCAAATACAGTTTGGCATCTGGTGAGAGAAAAGAATCAGCACCTGGCACAGTCTTCCTGTTGTCTCCCATGTCTTTACAGAGGCCCTTCTTGCTGTCTTTGATATTCCTGGCCAGATCTAATTATTGAATTCCTTTTGGGCTTTAGCTTTTCTGTGTTAGTCCCTGGATTCTCAGACAATGTCTCTATAATGATCCCAGGTTACTTGTCTGTGGTGGGTTGACCTTGGCTGGACATCAGGTGCCCACCAAGCTGTTCTATCACTGCCCTCCCCAGCAGGATGGCAGGGGAGAGAAAAGAAGATGCAAAAAACTTGTGGGTCAAGATAAAGGCAGTTTAAGCCAAGGCCATGCGCAGAAGCCAAGGAAAACAAAAGGTTTATTCTCTACTTCCCATCAGCAGGCGATGTCCAGCCACTTCCTGGGAAGCAGGGCTTCAGTACGTGTGGCGGTTGCTCTGGACAAGAAACATCATCATAACAAATGCTCCCCTCTCCTCCTTCTTTCTCTTAGCTTTCATTGCTGAGCAGACATCATACGGTGTGGAATATCCGTTCGGTCAGTTTGGATCACCTGTCCTGGCTATGTCCCCTCCCAACATCTTGCCCACGCCGACTCGAGTGGCCTTTGGGGGTGAGGGGGGAGAATGTTGGAGAGACAGCCTTGATGCTGTGCGAGCACCACTCAGCCAAAATACTGGTGTGTTATCAACACCTTTCAAGGTATCAAAACAAAGCACAGCATTATGAGGGCTCCTATGGGGAAAGCTAACTCCATCTCAAGCAAGCAAAAAAACCCCGGAGATCTGCGCCTGCTTCGCCACCTAACGTTCCCTCACACTCTCACTCTCGCCAGACCCCAGCTCCAAAATTGAAAACATCCAGCAACTGCTCCCACATGGAAGGTTAAAGCACTAAATGCTGTTGCTGACCTTCACCTTCCCTTGGCAGCGCTTCTTTCCTCTACTGGGGACTGGAGGCCCCAAACTCAGTGCAGTGCTGTGTGTGTGGTTTAGTGAGGACTGGATAGAGGGGGAGAATCCCTCCCCCTCATCTCCTGGCCTTGCTCCTGTTCATACAGCCAACATGCTGTTGGCCTTCTTGGCTGCCAGGCCTCACCACCTACTTATATGCAGCTTGATGTTCCCCACGACCCTCAGGGCCTTTTCTGCTGAGCTGCGCCCCAGCCAGGGCTGTTGCGCAGGGTTATGCAACACCAGTGGTAAGACTTGGAATTTCTCCTTTCTGAAATGTAGAAGCTTCTTGTTGGCCCACTCTTCCAAGCTGTTGAACTTCCTCCCGAAGGCAGCCCTCCAGTGTACACAGTGGTCCCCTGCCTCAGTTTTGTGCCATCTGCAAATTCTGTCAGGTCCTCTGGGACATTGATAATATCATTAAGTCCCAGGAGAGAACCCAATGCATCCAATCAGTCTTTTACTCACCTTTTTGCCCAGCCTCAACTGGACAGGGAAGACAAAATATAATGAAAGGCTCGTGGGTTGAGATAAGGACAGGGGTATCACTCAGCAATCACCGCCACAGGCAAAAGAGACTCGACTTGGGGACATTAATTGACTTCATCGTGAATCAAAGCAGTGTAGCATAATGAGAAAATAAAACTAAAACTTAAAACACCTTCCCCCCACCCCTCCCTTCTTCTTGGGCTCAAGTTAGTCCTGATTTCTCTACCTCCTCCCCCAGAATGGCACAGGGGGATGGGGAATGGGGGTTGAGTCAGATCATCACATGTTCTCTCTGACGCTTCTTCCTCCTCACACTCTTCCCCTGCTCCAGAGTAGGGTCCCTTCCATGGGAGACAGTCCTCCAGATACTTCTCCAGCTTGGGTCATCTCCACAGAGTTCACTCCTTCAGGAACAGACTGCTCCCGTGTGAGCTCCCCACGAGGTCACAAGTCCTGCCAGCAAACCTGCTCCAGTGTGGGCTCCTCTCCCCACGGGTCCACAGCTGCGTCCAGGAGCCTGCTTCAGCATGGGCTCTCCATGGGGTCACAGCCTCCTTTGGGGGCATCCACCTGCTCTGGCATGGGGTCCTCCAGGGACTGCAAGTGGATATCTGCTCCACTGTGGACCTCTATGGGCTGCAGTAAGACAGCCTGCCTCACCATGGTCTTCACCAGGGGCTGCAGGGGAATATCTGCTCTGGTGCCTGGAGCACCTCCTCCCCCTCCTTCTTCACTGATCTTGGTGTCTGTGGAGTTCTTTCTCTCACATATTCTCACTCCTTTGAGTGACTTGATCCCCACCCACTGATAGCTGTTCTCCATGGGTTCTGCCTCAAGGCACAAGAGTCTGGGAGACCTTGCTGATGAAGGCTGAGCCAAAGACAGCATAGAGCGTCTCAGACCCATTTACACCTGCTCTTGCTAAATTCTGCAGTGGCCCCACATGGTCTTGGTTTCTTCTTTGACTCTAACTTCAGTGGTAAGAGCTCATCTTGGTGCCGTTGAATTCCCTTGAGAGAGTCAACTGACTGTCCGTATGGGCCATTGCAGGAGGCTGTCCTTAAAGACCAGCTGTACTGAGCTCTGCTTAGTGCGCAGTACTTGTGCTCTGCCCTTCAGTGCTCCTGCCCCTAAGTTCCCCAACTGAAAACCCCCAGAACAGGCCACAGTTTACCCCTCTGAGGTCTTGCGTCTGCACTTGTACTCTCCTTTTAACACTCTGCTCAGGAGCTGGGACACACCCTGATTTTCATGGTTGCTAAAACAGAGTGTGACGCTGGTTTTCACATCCCTGACCAGCTCTTCCATGTTTGCAAGTACCAGACCCAAGCAAGCATCACCTTTGTTGGGCTCCCTGGCAGCTGTGAGAAGAAGTTTTCCCAAAAACCTCCAGAAACCTCCTGCACTGTGTTCCCAATGCAGTCAATGTCAGGGTCATTGAAGTTCCTGGTAAGACCCGGTGTCATTGATCCAGAGAAAGCCTCAGGTTTCCAAAGAAGGCTTTGTCCATTTCTTTGCCCTGACTGCAGTTTCCTTATGTCCTGCCACAATATCACCCTAAATGGCCTCTCCTCTGGCTCTCACCCACAAGCGCTCAGCCCACCTCTTGCCTGTCCCATAGTGGAGGTCCATACTTCCCAGCAGCTCCATCAAACAGATGATGAGCGTCTCCTGAAGAGCCTGTGTCCATCCTGCACATCCCCCGAGTTGTGCGAGCTGTCCCACCACACCTTGGCAGTTCTTCCACCAATGTGACACTTCTGTGATGGCACGCGGGGCTCCAGCTCCTCCTGTCTGTGCCCCAGGCTGAGGGCATTGGTGCCCATTTGGGCTGCAGCCCCTCAGCTGCTGCCCGCTGGGGCCCACCTCAGACATGTCACAAACTAAACTGGAACTGAGTCCCAAGACCCCATATATGTAAATACTTTGCTACATGGCAGAGATGTGCTCGGAATGGATCACAGATGGCAATGTAAAAGATGATATGAGATGTAGATGTAGATGTAGATGTAGATGCAGATGCAGATGCAGATATAGTTGTAGATGATGAGAAAGATGCCATGAGGGGTCCACACAGTGAGCAAACCCTGCTCTCACTGACTCCAGATGGAAGAGGGCCTGGGCTGTGCAGCCCTGGCAGGAGACCATGAGACACCATAGTCAATGCTGATCTAATACATATAGGTGATGGAGAAGAAAAAGAGAGGAACTTAGCTCTCCTGGTGCAAAATAACACCACCGGGGCAGATGAATACCTCTCTATGCTGCCCTGTCCATACCGAGTGGGGACAAGTTTCATTGTCCTAAATGTGGCCATCTGCTGTCATTTCAGTTGGCCAAAGGAATTTCCCAATGGCCTCCAAGATGGACACTGCCCTGTCCATGAGAAATGCTACACTAGAGCTTGCAGTTTCCTGCACATACCTTGGGCCACCTCTGGCACCTCAGATGCCACCAGGTATTTGCGTCTGAAGCACTCACTCCTGCCCTCCATCTCCATTAATTAGCAGGGGATCTGAGACAAAAAGCTCACATGCAAATGTCAGTTTTTGCACACCTGAAGAGAGGCAAGAGGGATCCCACCTCCTGTGGGTTTGTGGCAGTCATGGAAGGGAGCTGAGAGCCCTTCCAGCCCCAGGACTACAAACCCAGAATAAGATGCCTCGATTGCCTCAGCTGAATCTCTTCCCTCAGAAGTGGTCAAGGAGATCCCTCACGCTCACTGGGTATTCTGCCTACTTATGGGACAAGGAAAGGTGATATTTAGACTGAACACTCTCTCTGAGCAGGAAAATGACAGTGCTGGAAAGAAGCGTCTCTCCCCAGCTGAGGAAGGGAACAGCAGTGATTCCTTCAGCCTGTTTCACAGCAGGTTCCCCTGGAGCCCCAGGGACACCTGGAGGGAGCCCAGAGGGGGCAGAGAAAGTGCTGCCTTGGGCTGGTCCTCTGCTGCTGAGCTGGGCTGGGCTCCTGGGATGGAGGGAGGGAGCTGATGGCAAGTGGGCAGTGCTGCAGAGAGATAGCTCTGCCCAGGAGCAGCTTTTCTTCAAAGCGCAGCAGGGCTGAGGGCACTGCCTGCAGGCACCGAGGGGAGAGGAGCAAGGCAGAGAGACTTTAAAGGCAGTGTGGAGTGTGAGGACAGAGGAGAGCTGACTGGAAGAGAAATCTTCACAGCCCTCTATATGGTAAGTCTCTGAGCTACAGGGCAATAAAAATGAGTATTCTGCAGGGGTCTCCTAGACCTGGTTCATCCCATAGCCTGTAGGAACTTCCCGGAGGACTCTCACAGATTCCCTAGTATGGAGGAGAAGGATGTGCTCTACAACAGGGATTCCTCCCTGCATTGTCAGAGGGACAGGGCATGATGGCTGCCTTCTCCCGGGGATGGCTGCAGGGGTGTAAAGGTGGGTGTGCATCCAGGGGTGCCCAGGGCTGTCCTTCAGAGCAGGGTCCCTGCACCCCAGGGCACTGTGAGCCAGGACAGGGACTGCCAGGGTCAGCACTGCGCCTGCCCAGGGAGCTCCCCAGGGCACTGCGGGGAGAAGCTCAGGATGGAAGGAGTGACCGCTAGCCAGGCAGGGTCCTTCTGCTGTTGAGAGGGTGCTGTGTGTGTCAGGGCTGCTCACAGCTCCACATCACCCCCAGCACATTTCTGGAGAGGATCTTTCAAAGATGACAGTCAAGGCAAGGCTTTCCTGCTTCAGCTTGTGCATTCCTGAGTCTTTGCATTAAAGATTATACTAGTTGGATGGGTAGGAATGGAAATGGATCCGTCAGGTGTGGACAACCCTCTGAGACACCTTAACTGTTACACTGAGAGATCCCAGGTCAAGCTCACCAAGTGACCCTTTCCAGAGGAGACTTTGCCATAGGAAGGTCAATGAAGTTGCTCTTTGAGACAGAGTTGCTTTCCCGACCCTCAGTTCATGTCCTGCACTGAGGGAGAGGATAGAGGGCAGGGAAAGAGTAATGGAGGTGTTGAATTTGGACAAGACACTGAGACTCCAGGAGCATTGCACTGAGAGATGGGTAGGTCTGCAAGGAACCTCATCTAGTCCCCTAAGGCACTGCTCAGCCTACAGACAACACGACAGCATCACCTCGGTGGTGCCTGTGGGACTTGTTTGAGCTGCTCCTTAGCTTCTGCACACACAGAGATGCCCCTGGGCAGTGCCCTGCTGCCAGGAGGTGTCTGCAGGGCAGAGCTGAGCACACAGCGGGTGCGTTGGGGTCTTGAGCACTGGCAGGGAGCAGATACGTGGGGACAGAGAAATAGCTCCTGGCAGGGAGAGCTCCAGGCAGCAGAGACATGGGCAGGGAGGGAGAGGGAGTTACTCTCAGAAACACTGTGGGAGGGGGAACTGGGTACCTCCCTGCCATCCCCTGCAGTGCAGAAACCTCCCCTGGAGCACACACCACCCCCCATCAGGTCTCCTCTCCTATGTAGGTGAAGCACAGCCTGTGGCCCCAAGGCCATGGGATTTCAGGCTGAGTCACTCCTTCGCAGCAGGGCCCCTCATGAGGAGAAACCCCCAGGTACCCATTTGTCTATCCTGACGCTCTTGACAGGAGCGTTGGGGCATTTATCCATGTTTCCTCTCCTGTCCATGCTGCCTTTGTTCCCACCTCAGTTGGAAGCTCTGGGCAATGAATTTTTTTGGGGCTGGGAGAGAGCCAATGCTCCTTTTGGTTGCCCCATCTTTAGGACGTTTGACTCTTTCCCTGGGGGGTCCTGCTGGGCTGCAGGGTGCCCTCCAGAAGGGCACAGCTCACCCATGGCATCTCTGTGTTATGCAGGAGCCCCACGGAGAAGACAAATCAGCGCTAAGGCCACAGAAATGCTGCTGGGTGGCTCCACGCAGGCAGCGGCAGTGAGCCCTCTGTGCCCCTGGCTGGGAGGGGAGAGCTGAGCTCCTCCTTGGGTACGCTGAGGCAGGGTGAGGGATTTGGAGGTCTGCACTTGGAAAGTGGATTTCTTTTGCTCTCAGCAGCGTCTAGTTTCATTTGGGGAGAACACTTGAGTGCTATCGTCCAGGGACACCCTCAGCCAGCACCAACCACAGCTCACAAAAGGGACCTGCCAAACGTCTTCTTGATTAGGGACAGGTGGTTTGGGGATTTCTATAAGAAATGGAATAGATTTTGCTCAGAGAAAGCTGTCCTAACTCACTGATTGATTTTCCTCCATGAATAGGCTCCCACGCCATGAGGGACCAAAAGTCCAATGGAAGCTCCATGACTGAATTCCTCCTCCTGGCATTCTCAGACACACGGGAGCTGCAGCTCTTGCACTTCTGGCTCTTCCTGGGCATCTACCTGGCTGCCCTCCTGGGAAATGGCCTCATCATCACCACCATCGCCTGCGACCACAACCTCCACACCCCCATGTACTTCTTCCTCCTCAACCTCTCCCTCCTTGACCTGGGCTGCATCTCCACCACTGTCCCTAAATCCATGGCCAATTCCCTGTGGGACACCAGGGCCATCTCCTATAAGGGATGTGCTGCTCAAATTTTTGCCTTTTTCTTTCTGATGTCAGCAGAATATTTTTTTCTCACAGTGATGTCCTATGACCGCTACGTGGCCATCTGCAAACCCCTGCACTACGGGACCCTCCTGGGCAGCAGAGCTTGTGTCCACATGGCAGCAGCTGCCTGGGGCAGTGGGTTTCTCTATGCTGTGCTGCACACAGCCAATACATTTTCTCTACCGCTCTGCCTGGGTAGTGCTGTGGACCAGTTCTTTTGTGAACTTCCCCAGATCCTCAAGCTCTCCTGCTCAGAATCCTACCTCAGGGAAGTTGGGCTTCTTATATTAAGTTCTTTTTTAGTTTTTGGCTGTTTTGTTTTCATGGTGCTGTCCTATGTGCAGATCTTCAGGGTGGTGCTGAGGATCCCCTCTCAGCAGGGGCGGCACAAAGCCTTTTCCACATGCCTCCCTCACCTGGCTGTGGTCTCCCTGTTTGTCAGCACGGGCATCTTTGCCTATGTGAAGCCCCCCTCCTTCTCCTCCCCATCCCTGGACCTGGTGCTGGCAGTTTTGTACTCAGTGGTGCCTCCAGCTGTGAACCCCCTCATCTACAGCATGAGGAACAAGGAAATCATAGAAGCCCGGCAGAAACTATTTGAATACGCTCGACTTCAGATTAATAAGGAGCCCATTATCCCACTAGGGCTCCCACTGTATCTTAGGAAAAGCCAGGTCTAACTTTTCTTCATATGTGTCTTTATTTTTACTTTGTGGTTGTTGTTTTTTTTTTTTTTATTTTGCATTTGATTTTTGTTTTGTACCGGTGATGTTATTATTCTTGGCCTTCTACTTGTTTTTTCTTGACCCAAATACTGCATGTACATGTGGATCCAGGCTCTCTCTTTAGATAAGCTCAATAAAGGAAGCAGTAGAAAATTACTTGTCACAGTTCCTATCTCCCACATCTCCTCTGGAGCTGGGAGAGCAGCCCCAGTGTGCAGGAGGGGTTCAGGAGGCGAATGCCCAGCTGCCCCATGGAGGAGCAGCCCCCGTGGCCATTGGGGCTGCCCCTCGCTGCCTCGGGGGGCACTCCCTCTCTGCTGCCTGTGATTCAGGACTGCTGCTTCCCTGGAGCCATGACCACGGCCAACAGCGGAACATGGCCTTTCCAGTGCTGGTCTCTCCTCACTTCCACACTGTCGTGCTGTGTCCTTGCCTTTGTGTCACCCTGAAGGTCTCGTGCAACTTGTGACAGTCCTTTTGTCTCTACAGGGGCATCCCTGTGGCTGAAGGCACGGGTGGGCCATGGGAACCATTGTGTCAGAGCTGGCCTCTCTTCTAGCACCACCATAAGCAAAAGGGCTCCTGAGGACAGGGCCAGAAGGCTGGCCAGCCCTTCCAAATCTGGTGTCAGGAATAGACCCAAGAAGCTGCTCTCTCAAAAGGACTTTAGCTCTTCTGGGTTCTTGATGGATTCTGAGGGACAAGCTCAGAGTGCCAGGGGGATCTGTTTGTGACCAAGGGCTGGATGAAGACCTCCCTTCTTGGTTGCACATGTCAACTCAGACAGCAACGGGTCTTTGACTTATCTGCCAGGCACTGTCCCACCTGCAGTGGGGATGATAGCAGATGCCATCCTGGAGAGGAATCGGGAGCTGCCAGGAGAAGTCAGGGCATCTCCAGGGACAGTGTGTGAGTCTGGGTGGGCAGTGAGTGGCACCTTATAGAACAAGTGACAATTCAAGGAGGAGTCTCGCAGAGGAAATGTGAACCTGAGGAGACCATAGGTTGACAAGGGCTCTGCAATGCCAGGAGAGGCTGTGAGGAGCCAGAAGGCAAAAGGATGTGCGACTAGACAGTGATTCTTCACACTCTGATGGAAAGCCTGTGGGCTGGATCTAGTGCAGCCCTCCCCTGCCCTTAGTGCCATTGGAGACGCCCCATTGTCCTACCAAGCACTGTCCTTGGCTACTGAGATGACAGGGAAGATGGAAAGGGGCTCAGAAGCAGTGACCTCCTCCGGCTGGGTCTGCTTCCCACCCTGAGCAGCATGGCCAGTGCACGGTCACCCCATGGCCCCAGGGCACCACAGCCCCCTCACTCTGCAGAGCAGCACTGCCAGCTTGGGGCCCTGCAGGGAGCATGGGGTGGGAACCAGGAACAGCCAGCCAGGCCAGTGCAGATGTGCTCACCTGGGGAAAGGCTCTCTGGAGAGCAGGGATAACTCTGGAGAAGAGCAAGGGAGCGTTTCTGGACTTGAAGGAAGGAACCAGTGAGCAAGAGAAACCTCTTTCTGCAGGCACCCACTCAGGGCAGGGTGCTCTGTCCCCTGGCCAGGACTCCTGTGGTGGTTTGGGGAGAGGGGCTGACATTGGGGGTGCATGTTCATTCTGTGGTGGGGATCTTCTGGACTTGAGGCCAGGAGTCCTGCAGTTTCATTAACCTCCCTTTCCTCATGCCATGGTGAGCCTCCAGCCCGGGGGCTGATGGGGAGGCTGAGATCCCCCTCTGCCTCCCAGCAGCTGCTGTGCCCTTCAGAGGGGCTGGGGCTGTCGGCTTAATGCCCAGAGCTCTGCAGCACCCTGTGGTGGGCACAGCTGTGGGGCCAGCCCAGACTGGGCTGGGGAGCCGGCAAGGGAGGTGGGAAGAGGTGGGGAGGGGCTGGGCTGAGCTGGAAAGTGCCCAGGAGATGACAGCACCAATGGTTGCTTAGATGTTTGACCATGCAGGGCGAGGACATGCTCCAGTGGGTGTGTGGTGCAGAGCCCGATCTCCTGGTAGGGAGCCAAGACATGCAGGTGCAGGAGAAAGGAGCCTGGTCTGTGCTCTTGGTTGCATGAAGAGACAGAGAAGGAAGAACAATTGTCCCTTGAATTGCAGGTTCATCCTCAGTGTGTGACAGATGTCAGCCTCTGTCCATCTCTTCTCTCTGAATGTATCTCCATGACTTTCAAGGAGCCTGATGGTCCCAACAGATGAGAAGAGCAGCCCAAGAGGGCAGGATGGTGGCACAGTGGCTCTGAGCAGCCCCAGTGAGCACAGCAGGCAGCATGTCCTCAGTCATGGCCACCAGCCACAGTTTGACGCATCCCCTTGGAAATGTTCTGGGGGTGATCTGGAGCTTGGAGCAGCCCTGACCCACACAGCACCCTCTCGACAGCAGAAGGACTCTGCCCTGCTCTGCTGGGGATTGCACCTTCCACCCAGAACTTCTCCCCACATCCCCGTGGTGAACTTCCCAGAGAAGCTGAGTGCGCACCCTAGCAAGGAACAGTGTCCCTGTCCCAGCTCACAGTCCCCTGGGGACCCTGCTCTGAAGGACTGCCCTGGGAACCGCTGGCTGCACACCCACTTTTACACCTCTGCAGCCTGCAGCCACCCTTGGGAGAAGGCAGCCGTCACATTCTGTCCTTCTGATGGTGCAGTGGAATGTCTCTGATCTGTAGCACATCCTCCTCCTCTACAATAGAGAAACTGAGTCTTGTACTTCTAGATCCCATAAGCTTTGGGATGTGCCATCTTTAGGAGATCCCTCCGGGAATCACAGCTGCATTGCCCTTCAGCCAGAGACTTACCGTGTTAAGGGCTGTGAAGAATTCTCTTTGAATCAGCTCTCAGCATCCTCCCACCCCAGACTGCCTTTAACCTCTCTCTGACTCGCTCCTCTCCCCTCGGTGCCTGCAGGCAGTACCCTCAGCCCTGCTGCGCTTGACAGAGGAGCGGCTCTTGGGCAGAGCTGTCTGCAGCGCTTCCTGCTTGCCATCAGCTCCCTCCCTCCACCCCAGGAGCCCAGCCCAGCTCAGCAGCAGAGGACCAACCCAAGGTGTCACTTTCTCTGCCCCCTCTGGGCTCCCTCCAGGTGTCCCTGGGGCTCTGGGGGAACCTGCTGTGAAACCTGCTGAAGGAATCACTGCAGTTCCCTTCCTCAGCTGGGGAGAGACACTTATTCCCAGCACTGTTGTTTCTCCTATGAGGAAAGGATTTGGACAAAAGAATCACCTTTCCTTGTTCCATCATTAGACAGGACACACTGACAGTGACAGGCAGGGATCTCCTTTACCCCTCTGAGCAAAGGGATTCAACTGAGTGAATCGAGGCATCTCATCAAGCACCACCAGAACCATTTCCACAGAGTGGCCAAACCCAGAGGGCTGTGGTCATGGGCACAAAGCCCACCTGGAGGCCAGTCATTAGTCCTGTGCCCCAGGAATCAATACTGCATCAAACAGAGTTTAACTTCTTCATGTCCATTGTTTCACCTTCCCTTTTCTTTTCCCCTCTTTTCACCCATCCAAGTCCTTCGCTTTGATCATCCTTGTACACACATGCAAACAGCCAGCCTCTCTTTGCTCTTTCCCCAATGGCCCTGGCTTTGCTTGCTTTGTAGCTGTTTCTGAGATCATCACCATGGTAAATCCTACTTTGGAAGGAAACTCCATTGAAGTACTACCTCCCCTGAGTATTTGTAGTTCTCTGGAACACCTCATGGCATTACCTTGTGACAGATGCCACAATCAGGGTAAGCCATCTGCACACTAACATTCACAGCTGACCAAATGGAGCTTCAGTCCGGGGAGACCTTAAGAAACTTTGGGGTTTGGCCAACAGAAGCGTCCTGAAGTTCACAAGGAGAACTGGCCAGTCCTGCCTCAGGGGAAAGAATAACCCCGTACATCAGGAGCTGGGACCTGACGTGCTGAGTAGTGACCCTGAGGAGAAGGGCCTGTGGGCACTATGAGGGACACCATAGGAGCCAGAGGTGCCTGCTCACCATGAAGAAGGCCAGCTGCATGCAGCTGCATTAGGAGGAACGTGGCTGCCCAGACAAGAGGAGTTACCATTCCCCTTGACCCAGCACGGCTCTGGCCACAGCTAGACTAGGGTTTCTCTCTGTGGGGCTTCATGATCTAGGCAAGTGGGCAGAACCTGAGGAGTTTCCAGAGGAGATCTGCCAAGATGTGATTCAGGGACGAGTGCACGTGCCCTGTGTGGGGAGGCTGAGGGACCTGGGCTTCTTCACTCTGGTGAAGTGGAGGCCCTGGGGAGGAGAGTAGTTACCTGCAACTCTTTGAAGGGTGCTTGCAGAGAGGACGGAGTTTTCGTTCTCTGTACAAAACCACGTTAGAAAGGAAGAGTGCCACAAAGTGCATTTGGGAGGTAGGGATTGGCCATGAGGAGAAGGAAATGGCCATTAAAGGGCAGTACTGTGGTACAATAGGCCACCCAGCTGGAGTCTGGATCAGCCCATCAGATGTCTTTCTCTCCATTTCTTTGTTGCTTCATTTATTTGGAAACGGTCTCAACATTTCCATCATACTGAGACCCACGGTATTGAAAAGAGAATTTTCTGCCTTTCACAGAGCCCAGTGCCCCAAAAATATCCCTGCCCAGGACTGTCCATGCCACCACTCGCTCTTGGTACAGAGCAAGTCATGCTCTTTGGTGTCCATTTCTCTTGCACGACATAGGAATGCAAGGTACAAAGCTTCAATCAAATGCACTATTTTTGAATACCCAAATTCACACTATTTTCATCAAATTTTCTACAAGAAGGACTGGAAGGAGGATCCAGGAAACTACAGGCCTGTCAGCCTGACCTCGGTGCCGGGAAAGATTATGGAGATGTTCATCCTGAGGGCGCTCACAGGGCACATGCAGGACAACCAAGGGATCAGGTCCAGCCAGCACAGGTTCGTGAAGGGCAGGTCCTGCTCGACCAACCTGATCTCCTGCTATGACCAGGTGACCCGCCTAGTGGATGAGGGAAAGGCTGTTGACGTTGTCTACCTGGATTTCAGTAAAGCTTTCGACACTGTCCCCCACAGTATTCTCCTGGAGAAGTTGGCGACTCGTGGCTTAGACAGGTGCACTCCTCGCTGGGTTAAAAACTCGGCACTGGTGAGGCCGCACCTCAAATGCTGTGTTCAGTTTTGGGCCCCTCACTACAAGAAGGAAATTGAGGTGCTGCAGCGTGTCCAGAGAAAGGCAACGAAGCTGGTGAGGGGTCTGGAACACAAGTCTTATGAGGATCGACTGAGGGAGCTGGGGTTGTTTAGCCTGGAGAAGAAGAGGCTGAGGGGAGACCTTATGGCTCTCTACAATTACCTGAAAGGAGGTTGCAGAGACGTGGGTGCTGGTCCCTTCTCCCAAGTGACTAGTGACAGGACCAGAGGAAATGGCCTCAAGGTGCTGCAGGGGAGGTTCAGGCTGGATATTAGGAAAAATCTCTTTACTGAGAGAGTGGTGAGACACTGGAATAAGCTGCCCAGGGAAGTGGTGGAGTCACCCTCCCTGGAGGTATTCAAGGAACGTGTGGATGTGGTAATGTGGGACATGGTTTAATGGGCATGGTGGTGGTTTTTTTGGTTGATGGTTGTACTTGATGATCTTACAGGTCTTTTCCAACCTTAGTGATTCTGTGATTCTGTGAAATCTGTGCTATCTGTCCTCCTCTGTGAGTATATATACAAATTTCTCTCTGTCTCTAGGTATATCTAAATGTATAAAAAAAAAGTAGAGGTGTGTACAATTTCTCAACAAAATGCATTTCCCACCAACACTCAGAGTGGAGAAAGTCTGTCTGAGAAATTACTCTATTTATGCTGTGTTTGTCACTACATCGCAAGCCTCAGTGGGCACTCGGACCATGTTTTCCTTAGCTGCCTTCCTTGTGCCGACAACAAATTTAGAGAAGCCCATCTGGGTGCCCTCACCCCCCCTCACCATTTCCAGATGACCTTTGGCTTTCCTGGCTCCACCTCTGCACCCCCACGCAAGGTTTCTAGCTGTCTCCTGGGTAGCCTGTTCCTCCTCTACCTTCTCTGCACTTCCTTCTGGTGTGTGAAATCCCAAATCAGGGCGTCCCTGTGCATACACACCAACCTCCTGCCAAGTCCTGCTCTGCTCCCTCCACATCAGACTGATGTGTTCCCAGGCTTTGAGGATGTTGTCCCTGAGGAGCTAAAAGGGCCTCACAGCCCATTTGCCCTCCAGTCAAAGTCCAAGCAGACCCTCCGCCAACTGAAATCAGCTCTCCTGCAGTCCGGCACTGTGATTCTTCTGGTTGTCCTGCTTTGATACCATCTCACAGTCATTACAGCCATGGCTGCCCTCAGAGTTCACGTCCCCATCCAGACCCACCTTGTCTCTGAGTAAGATACCAGCCCTGGTCAGCTCATTGAGTGCCTGTGCCAAAATGTTGTCTTCAACACCCTCCAGGAACCTCCTGGGTTGCTTGTGCCTGGTCCTACTGCCCTTCCAGCAGGCTGTGGGGTGCTTCAGCTGCCTGTGGTTTTGAGGAGCTGTGACCATGAGGCTTCCTCCAAGGCAAGGCTCTGTGCACACCAGCCTTCCCTTTGCCCCGAGCTCACCTCCACCTCCTCACCCTCCTGCCTGCCTTCCTGACAAGCCATCACCACCCACGGCTTCCCTCCCACCACCCGAGCTGTCCACCACGACTCTGCAGTCCCTGTGGGCGAGCCCGTTTCTGCCTGTGCAGCAGCAATGACAGCACCGGTGAGGGGAGAGGAGAGGCCGGCAAAGGGGAAGTGCCTGGGAGTTTGGCTGGAAGGTTACTTCTGTTGCTTGAACAGGGAGATGCGAGGAGAGGCAGCCATGAAATGGGTTTGAAGGCACTTTTTTTTGCAACAACTCAATTGGTCAGGTGCTGAGGCAGGTCTAGTGTTGTCACCTGGAGTATCAGAAAACCTCCCCAGCAGTGCTAAGAGCTGAGGAGAGGGGAGAGGTAGAAGAAGGTGAAGGTGACACGGCTGGAAGGTGGAGTGTGATGCCATTTCTATTGCAGTAACCTGACTGATTTGCAGGGAGATACCGTGACACCATCAAGCACACCAGAAACCCCAGTGTGACCCAGATGACAGCTCAGAGAGGGGAGAGGGAGAGAGGTGGCTAAAGCCAACATAGTTGGGCTGTTGCCTGTGAGGTCATCTCATCACAGCAATGTGATTGGGCAGGAGCAGTCAGGCATCATGAGGTCCTAAAGAACTCCAGAGGCAAAAGCTGCAGGCAGATGAGTAGACCCCTGGTGACGTCCTGCCCTGGGGTGAAGCCACCTGTACACGACATGGGAACCTATGGGCCATGGCATGAGAAATTTCAGGATGTGGCAGAGAAGAGTGTGAGAAGGGTCCAGAAGTACAGGCAAGACCATGTGCCCCGGCTGGATCTCACATTCCATTCATTGAACTGTAGAGATGTGAGAGGCAGCCAAACAGCACTGACAACTGGAGAGGAGTGTTGAGGAGCTTCTAGGCAGACAAGACTAGAAAGGCCAGCAGTGCCAAGGCAACCCCTCAGTGGTGCCATTTAAGGCCCAGATGGCCAAGGCAATGGTATCTGAACCAGCAAAGGAGGGTACAACTGGTGAGGGGTATTAAATGTGGAGGAGACTGGGGCAGAGAGAGGGAGAGGTCAAGATGGACTGGGAGGAAGAAGCCTGATCACCATAGTCTTGCTTTCTTATTAAACTCTGCTCCCGGCTATTGGTTGAGTGAGTGTAGTCACTGTTGGGTGTGTGTTTGGGGTGCATGTATGTACATGTTTTTCTGTCCAGCTCCAGGTGGGGCTGGCTGGAGAACGAGGACACCAGGAACTGGAGAGACCTAGGGCTGGAGCTGCCAAGTGAGAAATAGCCCTGAGCCTGGTCAGGGCTGCTTGAAGGCCCCTATCGGGGTGGTGTACAGGGCCCCAGGTTTTCCTCCACATGCTCCCTCCTCCTACGGCTCTCACAAAGACCACCACCCCCACAGAGAAGCCAAGAAAGGGCTCATCCTCCCCATGATCACAGCTGAATCCCAGACCTCTAGCTCAACCCCGTCTGAGAATCACAGAACTACGGAATTACAGAATCACAGTATCAAAGAATGGTTGAGGTTGGAAGGGAGCTCTGCAAACCTCCCTGCTCAAGCACGGCCACCTAGAGCCAGATATGCAGGATCATGCCCAGAGGCTTTAGAATATGTCCAAGAATAAAGAATCCTCAACATCCCAGGGCCACCTCTGCTGGTGCTCCTATGTTTCTTTTTGTGCCCATTACCTCTTGTTCTGTCGCTGGGCACCACTGAGAAGAGCTTGGCTCCACCCTCTTTGCACCCTCCCTTCATGTATTTATAGCCAATCAAAAGATCCTTCCTGAGCTTTCTGTTCTCCAGACTGAACAGTCCTGCCTCTCTCAGCCTTTCCTCATAGGAGAGATGCTACAGTGCCTCCTGCGACCCATCCCCTTCCTCGACCTGCTGGCAATACTTCAATGCAGGCGAGGATGCTATTAGCCTCCTTTGTCACAAATGCCCATTGCTGGCTCAGGGTCTGCTTGGTGTCCACCAGAAACACCCTGGGCCTTCTCTGCCAGGCTGCTTGCCTGCTGGGTGGCTCTGAGCATGGACTGGTACCTGGGGTTACTCCTCCCCAGGGGCAGGACATTGCACTTCTCCTTGTTGACCTGCATGAGGTTCCTGTTGGTCCATTTCTCCAGCCTGTCAAGGTGCCTCTGGTTTGCAGCACGACCCTCTGGTGTATCAGCCACTCCTCTGCCCCATCACTCAGATCATTGCCTGGAACCAGTATTGACCCCTGGGGTGCACCACTAGTTACTGGCCTCCAACTAGACTACATGCCGCTGATCACCACGCTCTGGGCCCAGCCATTCAGCCCATTTTCAATCCACCTCCCCGTCTGCTAATCCAGCGCACACACTAACAGCTTCTTTACTAGGATCTTAGGGCAGACAGTGTAGAAAGCCTTCCTGAAGCCCAGGTAGACAATAGCCACTGTTCTCCCCTCATAAGATTATCAAGTAGGTCAAGCATGACTTCCCCTTGATGAATCCGTGCAGACTCTTCCTGATGACCTTCCTGTCCTTCATGTGCCCAGAAATGGTTTCCGGGATTAGTTGCTCTATCAGGTTCCTAGGGATCGAGGCGAGGCTGACTGGGCTGTAGTTCCCTGGGTCCTCGTTCCTGCCCTTCTTGAAGATGGGGGTGACATCTCCTTTCCTTCAATCTCCGGGGACTTCTCTCAGTCTCTGGGAAATCAGTCTCTGGCATTGATCAAAGATTATCAAGCGTTGCCTCACAACAACATCTGCGAGGTCCCGCAGCACTCGTGGGTGCAGCCCATCTGGGCCCAGGGACTTATGTCTGTCCAGTTTGCCTAAGCATTCCCAGACCGGATCTCCTTCCACCAAATGCACATCTTCCTTGCTCCAACGTTTTCCCCTGGTCTCTGGGACCTGGGATTACTGAAGGCCAGTCTTGCTAGCAAAGACTGAGGCAAAGGTGGCACCCAGTACCTCAGCCTTTGCCATGTCCTGTGTAATCAGGTCTCCTGTCTTGTTGAGCAATGGACCTACACTTTTCCCTAGTCTTCCTGTTGTCTCCCGTGTCTTTACAGAAGCCCTTCTTGCTGTCTTTGATATTCCTGGCCAGATCTAATTATTGAATTCCTTCGGGGTTTCAGCTTTTCTGTGTTAGTCCCTGGATTCTCAGACAATGTCTCTATAATCATCCCAGGTTACTTGTCTGTGGTGGGTTGACCTTGGCAGGACATCAGGTACCCACCAAACTGCTCTATCACTCCCTTCCTCAGCAGGATGGCGGGGGAGAGAAAAGAAGATGGAAAAAAATTGTGAGTCCAGAAATAGGCAGTTTAAGCCAAGGCCATGCGCAGAAGCCAAGGAAAACCAAAGGTTTATTCTCTACTTCCCATCAGCAGGCGATGTCCAGCCACTTCCTGGGAAGCAGGGCTTCAGTACGTGTGGCGGTTGCTCTGGACAAGAAACGTCATCATAACAAATGCTCCCCTCTCCTCCTTCTTTCTCTTAGCTTTCATTGCTGAGCAGACATCATACGGTATGGAATATCCGTTTGGTCAGTTTGGGTCAGCTGTCCCAGCTATGTCCCCTTCCAACATCTTGCCCACCCCCAGCCGAGTGGCCTTTGGGGGTGAGGGGGGAGAATGTTGGAGAGACAGCCTTGATGCTGTGCGAGCACCACTCAGCCAAAATACTGGTGTGTTATCAACACCTTTCAAGCTATCAAAACAAAGCACAGCGTTATGAGGGCTCCTATGGGGAAAGCTAACTCCATCTCAAGCAAGCAAAAAAAACCTGCAGATCTGCACCTCCTTCGTCTCCTAACGTCCCCTCATGCTTTCACTCTCGCCAGACCCCAGCTCCAAAATTGAAAACATCCAGCAACCGCTCCCACATGGAAGGTTAAAGCACTAAATGCTGTTGCTGGTCCTCACCTTCCCTTGGCAGCGCTTCTTTCCTCTAGTGGGGACTGGAGGCCCCAAACTCAGTGCAGTGCTGTGCGTGTGGTCTAGTGAGGACTGGATAGAGGGGGAGAATCCCTCCCCCTCATCTCCTGGCCTTGCTCCTGTTCATACAGCCAACATGCTGTTGGCCTTCTTGGCTGCCAGGCCTCACCACCTACTTATATGCAGCTTGATGTTCCCCACGACCCTCAGGGCCTTTTCTGCTGAGCTGTGCCCCAGCCGGGGCTGTTGCCCAGGGTTAGGCAACCCCAGCGGGGAGACTTCGAATGTCTCCTTTCTGAAATGTAGTAGCTTCTTGTTGGCCCACTCTTCCAAGCTGTTGAAGTCCCTCCAGAAGGCAGCCCTCCAGTGTACACAGTGGTCCCCTGCCTCAGTTTTGTGTCATCTGCAAACTCTGTCAGCTCCTCGGGGACATTGATAATGTCATTAAGTCACAGGAGAGAACCCAATGCATTCAGTCAGTCTTTTACTCGCCTTTTTGCCCAGCCTCAACTGGACAGGGGAGACAAAATATAATGAAAGGCTCGTGGGTTGAGATAAGGACAGGGGTATCACCCAGCAATCACCATCACAGGCAAAAGAGACTCGACTTGTGGACATTAATTCACATCATTGCGAATCAAAACAATTAAAGTAATGAGAAAATAAAACCAAAAATTAAAACACCTTCCCCCCACCCCTCCCTTCTTCTTGGGCTCAAGTTACTCCTGATTTGTCTACCTCGTCCCCCAGAGTGGCACAGGGGGATGGGGAATGGGGGTTGAATCAGATCATCACATGTTCTCTCTGACGCTTCTTCATCCTCACACTCTTCCCCTGCTCCAGAGTAGGGTACCTCCCATCGGAGACAGTCCTTCAGAAACTTCAATGCGGGTCATGTCCACAGGGTGCAGTCCTTCAGGAACAGACTGCTCCCGTGTGAGGTCCCCATGAGGTCACAAGTCCTGCCAGCAAACCTGCTCCAGTGTGGGCTCCTCTCCCCAGGTGTCCACAGCTGCGTCCAGGAGCCTGCTTCAGCATGGGCTCTCCACGGGGTCACAGCCTCTTTGGGTGCATGCCCCTGCTCTGGCATGAGATCCTCCATGGACTGCAGGTGGATATCTGCTCCACCGTGGACCTCCATGGGCTGCAGTGGGACAGCCTGCCTCACCATGGTCTTCACCAGGGGCTGCACGGGAATTTCTGCTCTGGTGCCTGGAGCACCTCCTCCCCCTCCTTCTTCACTGCCCTCAGTGTCTGTGGAGTTCTTTCTCTCACATATTCTCACTCCTTTGAGTGACTTGATCCCCACCCACTGATAGCTGTTCTCCATGGGTTCTGCCTCAAGGCACCAGGGTCTGGGAGACCTTGCTGATGAAGGCTGAGCCAAAGACAACATAGAGCACCTCAGACCCATTTACACCTGCTCTTGCTAAATTCTTCAGTGGCCCCACATGGTCTTGGTTTCTTCTTTGACTCTAACTTCAGTGGTAAGAGCTCGTCTTGGTGCCATTGAATTGCCTTGAGAGAGTCAACTGACTGTCCGTATGGGCCATTGCAGGAGGCTGTCCTTAAAGACCGGCTGTACTGAGCTCTGCTCAGTGCGCAGTACTTGTGCTCTGCCCTTCAGTGCTCCTGCCCCTAAGTTCCCCAACTGAAAACCCCCAGAACAGGCCACAGTTTACCCCTCTGAGGTCTTGCATCTGCACTTGTACTCTCCGTTTAACACTCTGCTCAGGAGCTGGGACCCACTGCTCTTTCACGGTTGCTACAACAGAGTGTGACTTTGGTTTTCACATCCCTGACCAGCTCTTCCATGTTTGCAAGTACCAGACCCAAGCAAGCATCACCTTTGTTGGGCTCCCTGGCAGCTGTGAGAAGAAGTTTCCCCAAAAACCTCCAGAAACCTCCTGCACAGTGTTCCCAATCAAATGAATTTCAGGGTCATTGAAGTTCCCAGTAAGACCCAGTGTCATTGATCCAGAGAAATGCTCAGGTTTTCAAAGAAGGCGTTGTCCACTTCCTTGACCTGACTGAAGTTTCTTTATGTCCTGCCACAATATCACCCTAAATTGCCTATCCTCTGGCTCTCACCCACAAGCACTCAGCCCACCTCTTGCCCATCCCATAGTGAAGGTCCATACTTCCCAGCAGCTCCATCAAACAGATGATGACTGTCTCCTGAAGAGCCTGTGTCCATCCTGCACACCCCCCGAGTTGTGCGAGCTGTCCCACCACACCTTGGCAGTTCTTCCATCAATGTGGCACTTCTGTGATGGCACGCGGGGCTCCAGCTCCTCCTGTCTGTGCCCCAGGCTGAGGGCATTGGTGCCCATTTGGGCTGCAGCACCTCAGCTGCTGCCCGCTGGGGCCCACCTCAGACTTGTCACAAACTAAACTGGAACTGAGTCCCAAGACCCCATATATGTAAAGGCTTTGCTACATGGCAGAGATATGCTCGAAATGGATTGCAGATGGCAACGTAAAAGATGATATGCAATGTAGGTGCAGCTGTAGATGTAGATGTAGATGATGAGAAAAGCAACATGAGGTGCTCAGAGAGTGAGCAAACCCTGCTGCCACTGAATCCAGATGGAAGAGGGCCTGGGCTGTGCAGCCCTGGCAGGACACCATGAGACACCATAGTCAATGGTGATCTAATACATATAGGTGATGGAGAAGCGAAAGAGAGAAACTTAGCTCTCCTGGTGCAAAATAACACCATTGGGGCAGATGAATACCTCTATACGCTGCCCTGTCCATACCGAGTGGGGACAAGTTCATTCTCCTAAATGTGGCCATCTGCTGTCATTTCAGTTGGCCAAAGGAATTTCCCAATGGCCTCCAAGATGGACACTGCCCTGTCCATGAGAAATGCTCCACTAGAGCTTGCAGTTTCCTGCACATACCTTGGGCCACCTCTGGCACCTCAGATGCCACCAGGTATTTGCATCTGAAGCACTCACTCCTGCCCTCCATCACCATTAATTAGCAGGGGAGCTGAGACAAAAAGCTCACATGGAAACGTCAGTTTTTGCACACCTGAAGAGAGGCAAGAGAAATCCCACCTCCTGTGGGTTTGTGGCAGGCATGGGAGGGAGTTGAGACCACTTCCAGCCCCAGGACTACAAACCCAGGATGAGATGCCTCGATTGCCTCAGCTGAATCTCTTCCCTCAGAAGTGGTAAAGGAGATCCCTCACGCTCACTGGGTATTCTGCATACTTATGGGACAAGGAAAGGTGATATTTAGACTGAACTCTCTCTCTGAGCAGGAAAATGACAGTGCTGGAGAGAAGCGTCTCTCCCCAGCTGAGGAAGGGAACAGCAGTGATTCCTTCAGCCTGTTTCACAGCAGGTTCCCCCAGAGCCCCAGGGACACCTGGAGGGAGCCCAGAGGGGGCAGAGAAAGTGCTGCCTTGGGCTGGTCCTCTGCTGCTGAGCTGGGCTGGGCTCCTGGGGTGGAGGGAGGGAGCTGATGGCAAGTGGGCAGTGCTGCAGAGAGGCAGCTCTGCCCAGGAGCAGCTTTTCTTCAAAGCGCAGCAGGGCTGAGGGCACTGCCTGCAGGCACCGAGGGGAGAGGATCGAGGCAGAGAGACTTTAAAGGCAGTGTGGAGTGGGAGGACAGCTGAGAGTTGACTGGAAGAGAAATCTTCACAGCCCTCTATATGGTAAGTCTCTGAGCTGCATGGCAATAATAACAAGTATTCTGCAGGGGTCTCCTAGACCTGGTTCTTCCCATAGCCTGTAGAAACTTCCAGGAGGACTCTCACAGATTCCCTAGTATAGAGGAGAAGGATGTGCTCTACAACAGGGATTTCTCGCTGCACTGTCAGATGGACAGGGCATGACCGCTGCCTTCTCCCGGGGATGGCTGCAGGGGTGTAAAGGTGGGTGTGCATCCAGGGGTGCCCAGGGCTGTCCTTCAGAGCAGGGTCCCTGCACCCCAGGGCACTGTGAGCCGGGGCAGGGACTCCGCTGCCTGCCAGGGTCAGCACTCAGCCTGCCCAGGGAGCTCCCCAGGGCACTTCGGGGAGAAGCTCAGGGTGGAAGGAGTGACCGCTAGCCAGGCAGGGTCCTTCTTCTGTTGAAAGGGTGCCGTGTGTGTCTGGGCTGCTCACAGCTCCACATCACCCCCAGCACATTTCTGGAGAGGATCTTTCTAAAATGACAGTCAAGGCAAGGCTTTCCTGCTTCAGCTTGTGCATTCCTGAGTCTTTGCAATAAAGATTATACTAGTTGGATGGGTGGGAACGGAAATGGATCTGTCAGGTGTGGACAACTCTGAGACACCTTATCTGTTACACTGAGAGATCCCAGGTCAAGCTCACCAAGTGACCCTTTCCAGAGGAGACTTTGCCATAGGAAGGTCAATGAAGGTGCTCTTTGAGACAAAGTTGCTTTCCCGACCCTCAGTTCATGTCCTGCACTGCGGGAGAGGAGAGAGGGCAGGGAAAGAGTACTGGAGGTGTTGAATTTGGACAAGACACTGAGACTCCAGGAGCATTGCCCTGAGAGATGGGTAGGTCTGCAAGGAACCTCATCTAGTCCCCTAAGGCACTGCTCAGCCTACAGACAGCACGAGAGCATCACCTTGGTGGTGTCTGTGGGACTTGTTTGAGCTGCTCCTTAGCTTCTGCACACACAGAGATGCCCCTGGGCAGTGCCCTGCTGCCAGGAGGTGTCTGCAGGGCAGAGCTGAGCACACAGCGGGTGCGTTGGGGTCTCTGAGCACTGGCAGGGAGCAGACACATGGGGACAGAGAAATAGCTCCTGGCAGGGAGAGCTCCAGGCAGCAGAGACATGGGCAGGGAGGGAGAGGGAGCTACTCTCAGAAACACTGTGGGAGGGGGAACTGGGTACCTCCCTGCCACCCCATGCAGTGCAGAAACCTCCCCTGGAGCACACACCACCACCACCCCCATCAGGTCTCATCCCCCATGTAGATGTAGCACAGCCTGTGGCCCCAAGGCCATGGGATATCAGGCTGAGTCACTCCTTCGCAGCAGGGTCCCTCATGAGGAGAAAGACCTGAGTACTCATCTGTCTATCCTGCCTCTGTTGACAGGAGCGTTGGGGCATTTATGCATGTTTCCTCTCCTGCCCATGCTGCTGTAGTTCCCACCTAAATCAGAAGCTCTGGGCAATGCATTTTGCAGGGCTGGGAGAGAGCCAATGCTCCTTATGGATGCTCCATTTTTAGGACATTTGACTCTTTCCCTGGGGTGTTCTGCTGGGCTGCAGGGTGCCCTCCAGACAAGCACAGCTCACCCATGGCATCTCTGTGTTATGCAGGAGCCCCATGGAGAAGACAAGTCAGCGCTAAGGCCACAGAAATGCTGCTGGGTGGCTCCACGCAGGCAGCGGCAGTGAGCCCTCTGTGCCCCTGGCTGGGAGGGGAGAGCTGAGCTCCTCCTTGGGTACGCTGAGGCAGGGTGAGGGGTTTGGAGGTCTGCACTTGGAAACTACATTTCTTTTGCTCTCAGCAGCGTCCAGTTTCTTTTGGGGGGAACACTTGAGTGCTATCATCCTCCAGCTCAAAGAGGTGCCAGCACAAGGCAGCTGAGACCAGGGCTGATGGACAGACTGGCTGTCCTCACTCTGCACTAAGGGACGGTCCCTTTGCTTCTCAGGACCCACAAGGTTTCACTTGAAGGGCAGTACTAATGCCAAGGATTTCTGCCTTAAAAACACTCCTCGGGGGTGGTGGGGCCACTAGAGCAGAATAAACAAAACAAAATCCTCACAGCTCTGCTCCAGGGTTGGGTGCCTTGGGAGAGACAGTGGGGAAAAGCTCTTTGATATCACAAGCAGATTTAACCATAGACCCTGTGTTCCCATTTCCCTATCGCTGTAGGGCAGCGCTGGCTCCCCCAGAGCCCACCGCAGAGTGCACTGCTGCCAGGGACACCCTCAGCCAGCACCAACCAGAGCTCACAAAAGGGACCTGCCAAACGTCTTCTTGATTAGGGACAAGTGATTTGGGGGTTTCTATAAGAAATGGAATAGATTTTGCTCAGAGAAATTCTCTCCTAACTCATTGATGTCTTTTCCTCCATGAATAGGCTCCCATGCCATGAGGGACGAAATGTCCAATGGAAGCTCGATGACTGAGTTCCTCCTCCTGGCATTCGCAGACACCCGGGAGCTGCAGCTCTTGCACTTCTGGCTCTTCCTGGGCATCTACCTGGCTGCCCTCCTGGGCAACGGCCTCATAATGACCACCATAGCCTGCAACCACCACCTCCACACCCCCATGTACTTCTTCCTCCTCAACCTCTCTTTTCTTGACCTGGGCTGCATCTCCACCACTCTCCCCAAATCCATGGCCAATTCCCTGTGGGACACCAGGGCCATCTCCTATGGGGGATGTGCTGCTCAAGTGTTTGGTTTTTTCTTTCTGTTGTCAGCAGAGTATTTTCTTCTCACAGTCATGGCCTATGACCGCTACGTTGCCATCTGCAAACCCCTGCACTACGGGACCCTCCTGGGCAGCAGTGCTTGTGTCCACATGGCAGCAGCTGCCTGGGGCAGTGCGTTTCTCTATGCTCTGCTGCACACAGCCAATACCTTTTCACTACCACTCTGCCAAGGCAATGCCCTGGACCAGTTCTTCTGTGAAGTCCCCCAGATCCTCAGGCTCTCCTGCTCAGACACCTACCTCAGGGAAGTTGGGCTTATCGTGGTTAGTGCTTTTCTATTTTTGGGGTTTTTTGTTTTCATTGTGCTGTCCTATGGGCAGATCTTCAGGGCTGTGGTGAGGATCCCCTCTGAGCAGGGACGGCACAAAGCCTTTTCCACCTGCCTCCCTCATGTGGTCGTGGTTTCCCTGTTTATCAGCACTGCCATGGTTGCCTACCTGAAGCCGCCCTCCATCTCCTCCCCACTTCAAAATCTGGTGGTGTCATTTCTGTACTCAGTGGTGCCTCCAGCAGTGAACCCCCTCATCTACAGCATGAGGAACCAGGAGCTCAAGGATGCCCTGAGCAAACTGGTAACTGGATGTCTTTCAGCAGCCGTAGGCTGCCTACCTTCCTCTGCAGCTGACTCCCAGTGTAGGTCGTGACAGGCCAAGTCTGCCTTTCCTGTTTTTTTTTTTGCTTTTTCCTCTTTGGAAGTTGTTGTCTTCAAGTACGTAAAATTATTCCTCCCCTTATGATCCACTCATCTTGTGTGACCCAGAGACTTTGTATAAATGGGGAACTATTTTCTTTAAGGAAATAAAAGAACCTGCAGCAACTTCTTGGTCTACGATCCATCCTCAGCATAGCAGAAATAAATCACAGAATCACACAGAATCACAGAATCAGTACGGTTGGAAAAGACCTGTAAGATCATCGAGTCCAACCTGGGGGGGGGGGGGGGGGGGGGGGGGAACCCACAACACACAACATCAAAAAACCCACAAAAAACAAAAAAAAAAAAAAAACCACAACACAACCACAAAACCCACGCCACACAACAACAATAACAAGCCACAACCCACCCAACACCACACAGCACCATGTCCATCAAGCTACATCCCACAATGCCACATCCACACGCTCCTTGAATACCTCCAGGGAGGGTGACTCTACCACCTCCCTGGGCAGCCTATTCCAGTGTCTCACCACTCTCTCAGTGAAGAACTTTTTCCTAATGTCTAGCCTGAAGCTCCCCTGTCGCAACTTGAGGCCATTTCCTCTAGTCCTGTCACTATTCACTTGGGAGAAGAGACCAACACCCACCTCTCTGCAACCTCCTTTCAGGTAGTTGTAGAGAGCGATGAGGTCTCCCCTCAGCCTCCTCTTCTCCAGGCTAAACAACCCCAGCTCGCTCAGCCGCTCCTCATAAGACTTGTGTTCCAGACCCCTCACCAGCTTCGTCGCCCTTCTCTGGACACGCTCCAGCACCTCAATGTCCTTCTTGTAGTGAGGGGCCCAAAACTGAACACAGTATTCGAGGTGTGGCCTCACCAGAGCCGAGTACAGAGGCATGATCACCTCCCTGCTCCTGCTGGCCACACCATTTCTGATGCAAGCCAGGATGCCGTTGGCCTTCTTGGCCACCTGGGCACACTGCTGGCTCATATTCAGCCGGGTGTCGATCAACACCCCCAGGTCCTTTTCTGCAGGGGAACTTTCCAGCCACTCATCCCCAAGCCTGTAGCGTTGCCTGGGGTTGTTGTGGCCGCAGTGTAGAACCCGGCACTTGGCCTTATTGAACTTCATCCGGTTGGCCTCAGCCCATCGATCCAGCCTGTCCAGATCCCTCTGCAGAGCCTTCCTACCCTCAAGCAGATCAACACTCCCTCCCAACTTGGTGTCATCTGCAAACTTGCTGAGGGAGCACTCTATCCCCTCATCCAGATCATCAATGAAGATATTAAACAAGACCGGTCCCAAAACTGAGCCCTGGGGGACTCCGCTTGTGACCGGCCGCCAGCTGGATTTCACCCCATTCACCACAACCCTCTGGGCTCGGCCATCCAGCCAGTTTTTTACCCAGCGAAGAGTGTACCTGTCTAAACCACAGGCCGCCAGCTTCTCTAGGAGAATACTGTGGGGAACAGTGTCAAAGGCTTTGCTGAAGTCCAGGTAGACAACATCAACAGCCTTCCCCTCATCCACTAGGCGGGTCACCTGGTCATAGAAGGAGATCAGGTTGGTCAAGCAGGACCTGCCTTTCATGAACCCGTGCTGGCTTGGCCTGATCCCTTGGGTAACCTGCACGTGTCCCGTGAGCGCCCTCAAGATGAGCCTCTCCATAACCTTCCCCGGCACCGAGGTCAGGCTGACAGGCCTGTAGTTCCCCGGATCCTCCTTCCGACCCTTCTTGTAGATGGGCGTCACGTTGGCAAGCCTCCAGTCATCCGGGACCTCCCCCGTTGACCAGGACTGTTGATAAATGATGGAGAGCGGCTTGGCAAGCTCTTCCGCCAGTTCCCTCAGCACCCTTGGGTGGATGCCATCAGGCCCCATAGACTTATGAGTGTCCAGGTGGCATAGCAGGTCGTTAACTGCTTCCTCCTGGATCATGGGGAGCCTATTTTGCCCTCCATCCCTGTCATCCAGCTCAGGGGGACGGATACCCTGAGGATACCCGGTGTGGCTGTTAAAGACTGAGGCAAAGAAGGCATTAAGTACCTCAGCCTTTTCCTCATCCTTCGTGACAAGGTTCCCCGCCGCATCCAGTAGAGGATGGAGATCCTCCTTGGCCCTCTTTTTGCTGTTAATGTATTTATAGAAGCTTTTTTTGTTGTCCCTCACGACCGTGGCCAGGTTGAGCTCTAGCTGGGCTTTCGCCTTCCTAATTCCCTCCCTGCATGACCTAACGAGGTCCTTGTACTCTTCTTCACTTGCCTGCCCCTTTTTCCAGAGGTGGTAAGTTCTCTTTTTTTCCCCAAGCCTCAGCATAAGCTCCTTGTTGAGCCAGGCCGGCCGTCTTCCCCGCCGGCTCTTCTTACGGCACACGGGCACTGCCTGCTCCTGCGCCTTCAAGATTTCCTTCTTGAAGAACATCCATCCTTCCTGGGCCCCTTTGCCCTTCAGGACCGTCTCCCAAGGGACTCTCCCGACCAGTGTCCTGAACAGGGCAAAGTCTGCCCTCCGGAAGTCCATGGTAACGGTGTTGCTCACCCGCCTCCTTACTTGGCTAAATATTGAAAACTCTATCATATCATGGTCGCTAAGCCCAAGACGGCCTCCGACCTTCACTTCACCCACCAGACCCTCTCTGTTCGTAAACAGCAGGTCAAGCAGGGCACCTTCCCTTGTAGGCTCGCTTACCAGCTGCGTGAGGAAGTTATCTTCCACACACTCGAGGAACCTCTGGGACTGTTTCCTCTTAGCTGTGTTGTACTTCCAGCAGACATCCGGTAAGTTGAAGTCCCCCACAAGAACAAGGGCTTGCGACTGCGAGACTTCTGCCAGTCGCTTGAAGAACACTTCATCAGCTTCTACGCCCTGGTCGGGTGGTCTATAACAGACCCCCAGCAGGATATCCGGCTTGTTGGCCTTCCCCCTCATCCTTGCCCATAAGCATTCAACCCCCGTCGTGACAATCATCCAGCTCTACACAATCAAAGCACTCCTTGACGTACAGAGCCACCCCACCGCCTCTCCTTCCTTGCCTGTCCCTCCTGAAGAGCTTATAGCCCTCCATTGCAGCACTCCAGCCATGCGAGTCGTCCCACCATGTTTCTGTGATGGCGACCACGTCATAGCTGCCCTGCTGCACGATGGGAAATAGAAAGACCTTTCTGGCTGCACCAGCTTGGGGCAGGCTGTATTGTCTGGAGGGATTATGAGCTTTTGAGGACTGCAGAGACTAGGGCTCTTGTGCCAGCCTGCAGAGACGGGATGGCACAGAGGGGCTGCAGATCTCTCAGGATATGTGGGACAGGCGAACAGGGGACACAGGGTGCCACTGACCTCCTAGTCCTTGTGGCCCCCCATCTCTGAGGCTGACTCCTCTCTGCCCCCCCAGGGTCTGCTGTGCCCTTCAGAGGGGCTGGGGCTCTGGGGTGAGTGCCCAGAGCTCTGCAGCACCCTGTGGCAAGTAGTGCTGTGGGGCCAGACCAGAGTGGGCTGGGCTGGAGAGAGGGCAGGGGAGGTAGGAGGGCTTGGAGGGAGCTGGGCTGAGCTGGAAAGTTCCTGCGAGAGAAAAACATCAGTGTACAGCTTGTACTGCATGACTGTGCCGGGTGAGGGCTCGCATCAGAGGGCTTGTGGTGCACAGACAGGGCTCCTGGATGGGAGCCGAGACACACAGGTGCAGGAGAGAGGAGGCCAGTCTGTGCCCTTGGTGGCACGGACAGACCGGGAAGGTGGCCCAGGGCCTTTGTCACCCTCCAGCCTATCTCACCAGCCATTTCCAGGGCTGGCCGTTCACCCAGTTTATGGGTAAGTCTGGCTGTGAGGCCATCTCCATTCTCCTGCTGGGCTCAATTCCTGCATGGGGGGATACGGCCAGATCTGACCAGCTGCTGCTGAAGAGTGAGTGGCCCTGAGCAGCAGTGATTGGCCATGTGTAGGCCTGGGAGAGAGTGTTGGGAGATGTCCCTGAGAAACAAGGTGATGGCTGACTTCAAAGGCTTGTCCAATCTCTCAGGATCCACAGTTCAGGAACTTGGCACCAGAGGGCTCATTAACATGCAAAACTCCCTAACGAGCCAAGGCTCTGTGCATCATTTTCCTTTAGGTCTTCAATTCTCATGTAGTTAATAGGAGAGTTTTCAGGAGTACAGTCAAAGTCAAAAGATGTCAATACCAAACGGTAAGAAAGGATTCATTTTTCCCCACACTTTTCTTCCTTTTTCTGCTTACACATTCTTTGAGATCAGAAATCCTCAATCCATATTGATCCTGAGCATCTCCAGTGGAGTTTGAATGTATACAAAAATCAGGACCCTTTATGTTGACAATCTGTGGCCATTCTTCAGCCCTACCCCCAGCCCCACCTTTTCTCTCATCAACCACCTGGCACTTAGAGCAGCCTCGTTCAAATCGGAGCTTTCTGCACTAACATCTGCAGCTGCATGTTTCAGCCCGTGAGCACCAACTCCTGCCTGCTTTGCTTGGAGAACGACTGCACGCAGACACGGAGGGTTGTGATACACTTATCAGCTGTATATTAAGTCCACGTTATCTCCTCTGAAGTCCACTTCCCACAGTGGATAGCCTTGGACCAATAGAAAACATGACAAGAAAATCATCAGGAGTAGTAAAGGCACGGGGACTTCAGTATGTCCAGTTTGCCTTAGTATTCCCTCATCTGATCCTCTTCTACCAAGGCACATCTCCATGCTCCAGACTTGCCCCCTGCTCTCTGGCAGCTGGGATTCCTGAAGGCTGGTCTTGCTGGCAGCTACTGGGACTTCCTAGGGAGATGGGTTAGTGGTGGATTTAATGGTGTTAGGTTAACAGTTGGACCTGATGATCCTAAAGGTCTTTTCCAGCCTAAATGATTCTATGATGCTACAGTGAGGCAATGAAGGCATTCAGTGCCTCAGCCCTCCCCATGTCCAGAGTCACCATGTCCCCAGTCTCCTTGAGCAATTGGTCCACATTTTCCCCAGTTTCCCTTTTGTTACCCATCTATTTACAGAAGGTCTTCTTGTTTTCTTTGACATTCCTCACCAAATCCCATTCCATTTGGGCTTTAGCTTTCCTACCTCTGTCCCTGCATGCTCAGACAACATCTCTGTCTTCCTTCCACATTACCTGTCCTTCTTCTCACCCTCTGTATGCTTCCTTTTTGTGTTTTTGTTTGGCCAGGAGCTACTTGTTCATTCAAGCAGCCCTCCTGGTGTTATGCTTGACATCATATTTGATGGGATGCACCCGTCTTGAACTTGGAGAAAGTGATCCTTGAATATTAGCCAGCATTCTTGGGCCCCCCCTTCCCTCCAGGGCCACATCCCATGGGGCTCTTTCCCAGCAGATACTTGAGGAGGCCAGACTCTACTCTCCTCAAATCTGGGGTTCTGAGATTGCTTTTTACCTTCCTCCTTCCCCTCAGGATCCTGAACTCCACCATCTCGTGGTCACTACAGCCCCACCTCATGGTCACAAGGATGCCTTTGACCTTCAAATCCCCAACAAGACCCTCCATGATGGTGAGGAGGAGGTCCAGCAAAGCACCTCTCCTCATTGGCTCCTCTGTGACTTGGGTGAGGCATTTATCATCAGTGCACTCCACAAAACTCTTGGACTGCTTATGCCCTGCTGTGTTGTCCTTCGAGCAGATATCGGGGTAATTGATGTCTCCCATGAGGACCATGCGAATGTGAGGCTGCTCCTACCTGTCCTTTGAGGACCTCATATACTTTTTCTTCCTGTTCATGTGGCTAATAGCAGACCTCCCCTATAATGCCACGCTTTCCTGTCCTCTCTTTAATCCTCAACCTTAAGCTCTCCCTTGGCTCTCTATCCATCCCCAGACAGAGCTCCATGTACTCCAGCTGTTCTCTCACGTAAAGGGCAACTCTCCATCCTTGTCTTCCCATCCTCTCCTTCCTCAAGAGCCTCTCTCTTTCCAGTGCACACTCCAGTCACTGGAGCCATCCCACCACGTCTCCATGATCGCAACAAGGTTGTTGCCCTGCAGCTGCACACAGATCTCTAAACCCTCATGGTTCTGCCCTGTACTGCACACATTAGAGTACACACACTTTAGAGAGGTACCCCAGTGTGGAGTTCTTGCAGAGGGTGTGAGAGATTTCTCCCTCACAGTGCTTTGTAGGCGTTTCCTTGCTTACCTGAAAGTGCTGGAGGGGACCCCACTTGAGGCCCATTTTGTTGATTTTGTGATCCCTTCCCATCACATCACTCCATGCCCTTTGCTCATTGATCCTGTCTGTCACTCCCTTACAGGACTGCTCATTAACTCCCTCCCTCCAGCATCATTCTTAGTTTCAAGTCCTCCTTATGAGGTCAGCCAGGCTGTTGCAGAACCAGCTTTGCCCTGCTTAGTGAGGTGGATCTCATCTCTCCCAAGCAGGTGCTGGTCTGCAGACAGGGTCCCATGGTTGTAGAAGCCAAAACCATGTCCCCCAGAGCAGATCTGCAGTTAATTATTAACTTGTCCTACTAGTGCTTTTCTGCTCACACCCCTTCCCCTCACCAACAGGATTGAGAAGAACACCATCTACACTCCTATGCCCTTCACTACGACCCCCAGAGCTCTGTAGCCACTTCTGATCCTGTCCAGGTTTTCCCTGGCAGTGTCATTTATGCCCACTTGGAATAAGAGCAGGGGGTAGTAGTCAGAGGGACAGACGAGCTTTGAACGTTCCATCACAACACCCTGGATCCTGGTCCCCAGCAAGCAGCAAACCGCTCTGGAGGGTTGGTAGGGCCAACACATGGGTGCCTCTGTCCCCTGCATGAGGTAGTCACCCATTACAATCCAAAAACCCCTGCGCACTACATATAGTTGAGGCTTGACTGTCTGCATTGTGGAGATTGCACGGCCTTTCTGAGGGCCTGTTCCCAGTGCCTGATAGACCTTACAGTGCAGATTCTTTCCTCTTAAGTCTAGTCAGAATTTCCTGTGTCCCAGCTTTTTCCCATGGCTTCTCATCCTTCCACTGTGTCCACCTGGGAAGAGTCTGACTCCTCCTCTACATCATCCCATATGATAGCTGTAGACAGGGATGGTATCTCCCCTGGGACAGCCTTCCCTTCTCCAGGCTGAGCAAAGGAGAGCATGGAGGGCGGTTCTTTAGCAGAGAGAACTGATGATGCTTCCTGAGAGGTTTTCAGTGGCTTGCTTGTCAGTAGTCTCCCATGTACTGTAAGAATCATAACAACCTAGTCAGCATTTGGTGATAGAGAATGCGCAACAGAATCAGAAATCAGCCATTTTTGCCATGCACTTGCATTCAGATAGACTGTGTGTTCACTCTCAGGCATCTGTTTCCTTGTGACTTATGGTACGTACAATCCAGAGCCCAACAAAGACAGCCTGGTACAAAGAGCTCTTCTGACAGCACTTAGCAAGAGAAGTCTGTCTCTGGGTATCAGTTAGTCCACTGGACTTCTTGTAGACTTTGTTATTGCAGTGAAAACACTGCCTGCCCAGGACTGGCAAGAGCTGGAATTTCTGACGTCCTTCTCTTTGTCCCAGTGCTATCTGATGGTCTTTAGCAGACTGCCTCTTTCCAGCAGTTGGAGGTTGTTGGACTTCTGGGCCTAAAACTGTGTCTGTAACCACTGTGTTGATCACCACCAGCTCCCACTGAAGCCTGGGGGATAACTAGGGGTGTGAAGTCAGGGGTGACCCACCCCAATCTAGGGGTCGTTTTTCCAATGAGACCAACTCTGTCCTCACATCCGTGTAGCGCCTGTCCTCTTTCTGCTGTCATTCTACTACGGGGAATGGAGGTGACCAGCTTGGATGTCCATGTTCATCCCCAGAGGAAGTTCCTTTCCTGCTCTTCTCTACAGCATGAGGTGTGGCAGAGGTGCTTAGTTCTACCTTAATTACTTCTTAGATGCCCCTATCCCCCTGGGAAGGTGTTCTCTGCAGGGGTAGAAAGCATTTCCATTGCTATCAGTGAAAGTTGTGAGCCTTGGAGGTGTGGCTTCCTGCAGTCAGGAGAGTTGATCTGCCCATGCAAGTCTTGTGCTGCCATGTGCTCTCAGCTAAAAGGCAGTCATGCTCATGAGTTGCCCCCAAAAGAGAAACTGTTGTGTGCTAAAAAAGGAGATGTGCGGTTTCCAAGTGCAGATCTCCCAACCCCTCTGCCTTTCTTAGCCCAGAAATGGAGAAAGTGACAAAGAAGGAGTGATGCATAAATCTCCTGACTCGAAGGACAAAACCAAGATATCACAGATATCACAGCTATTGCAAAGGGAGAGCTGTTGTTTTCTGGAGGATAACTGACAGCCTGGAAGAACTCCCACAAGAAGACAGTAGCATTGTGGACGTGGACGTGGCATTGTGGGACATGGCTTAATGGGCATGGTGGTGGGTTTTTTTTTGGTTGATGGTTGGACTTGAGGATCTTACAGGTCTTTTCCAACCTCAGTGATTCTGTGATTCTGTGATTGTGTGGTTTAAAGGAGACGTAGGCCTCATAGCCGTATGGTGTAGGCTATAGACGTAGACCTCATGGACTGCATTGCCTGGAGCCCCACAGGTTAGAAGGGGTCTTGGGCACCTCCACGCAGACACTTCCATGGCAGGACCCACAGGGTCAAGTGTCTGAAAGGCAACTGAACGCCCCATGCCAGAGAGCCCGGGAGCTAGAACAAGAGCAGCAGACACAGGTGGGGAAAACAAGGAGCAACAGTGTCATCCTCCTGCCAAGGGAGAGACAGACGGGCACTCAGGAGGGCCTTCACCTTACCCAGCTCTGCACACCACCTCCCACAGCCACAGCACAGTTGCTTTCAGCCCCTTTGTCAGGCAGAGGGGAAGGGGCACAACGTGGGAGAGGTGCAGGAGATACACTCCTCTGCTTGAGGTCCTGCTGGGGAGGAGGCAGCTCTGGGCTGTGCTTGACCCCAGTATCCCTTACTGGGCCTCATCCTGACCCCAACCTGTGGATCAACTTCCTGGCTTCACCTTGGACCTGCTCCCTCATCAGAACCTTGCCAGATGATCTGGACTCTGAACTGCCTCCAGCTGTGAGGCCCCTTGCCTGTCCTGCTCCCTTGCTGGGAGCTCAGGTTGGTGAGCCCGCTCCCTGCTCGCCTGGGGATACCCCTGGGTTCCCAACTTCCTGTGCCTTCCAGAGCAGTTGTCCCTTTCTGCCCCCTGACAAACCTGAGCTCCCAGTCATGTCACCACGACCGGCATCTCCACTGCCCTCCCCCATGCTCTGGTTCACTCGATGGCCGCGTGATGCTGATGTACCTGATGGACTCTCACTTTGCTACAACTGACAGGGCCTCACAAGGAACAACCCACCGCTATCCCCTCTCCCGGACTTTTCCTCTGCCCTCTCTCCACGCTGTTGGCTCTACTTGGCAGGTGTAGTGATGAACCTGCTAAAAAAGAAGAAAAAACAAATCTAAAGAGAGAGGAAAATAAACCCCAAGAAGAACAAGTGATGCAAAAGAAAACAATTGCTCACCACCAACCAATCAATGCCCAGACAATCCCCGAGCAATGACAGCTGCCTCTGACCTCTACCCCACCCAGTTTTATTTCTGAGCATGACATCATATGGTATGGACTATCCCTTTGGTCACTTGGGGTCAGCTGTCCTAGCTGTGTCCCCTCCCAACTTCTGGTGCACCCCCCGCCTGCCTGCTGGTGGGGCAGTCTGAGGAGCAGAAAAAGCCTTGATGCTGTGCAAACACTGCTCAGCAACAACTAAATCATCAGCCAAAACCAGTACATACAGGTTGGAAGGAGGTCTCCAGCCCAGCAGGGTCAGCTCTGGGGTCAGAGCTTGTTGCTCAGGGCTTGATCCCCGTTGCTCCTTGAAATCCTCCAAGAATGGAACCTGGATGATTTCTCTGGGTAGCCACTCCCTGTGCTTGACTGTCCTCACAAGGAGAAAGATTTCCCTTGTCCCTGGTGTGAACTTTTCTTGTGTCAATCTCTTGTCCTCCTCCATGCACCACTGTGACGCTGACTGCAGGAGATGGGGAAAGGAAAAAATTCCTCATCTCCATACCCCTACACCCAAAAGGAGCTCCAGCAAAGCTCAGTCAGTGCAACAGACAATAATTGTGCCTCTCGATTGAGCTGGTGGCCATTCATGAAATTTTTTAAGAATGAAGAGTGAAAAGGCAGGTCTTTGCTGCCCAGCTGCTTTAGTCTCTCTGCTGCCATCAATCAAAATTTCCTTAGCACTGGAAAACTGAAAAAGTTTGATTTTTTTAACTTAAAAACTGGAAACTTAAAAATTTCCTTAAAACTGGAAGCTTCCTGGAAGCTCCAGCGTTTTGGACCAGGTAATTTTCTTCTCAGTTTCATGTCTGACTCTCTCCTCTTATGAAATACATTGACATTCTTCTTAATTTGTTCAAAGAGGTGAAGAAATCCCAGCAGGGCACAAGGATCAAGGAGAGAACTTGACCCATAAAAATCTGTGTGTCTTGATCCCCAGCCACTGAAAGAGGACAGCGGATCATACTGAACAGGTAACACACTGCCTGGAGGCCAGGAGTAAGTGAAGTACTGCAAGGGTCTGTCCTGGGACATGCAAGACATTGATCAGCTGGAGCAAGCTCAGCGGAGGGCTATGAGATGGTTGGGTTGGGGGCAGGCTGGAGCACTTGCCATCTAAGGCAAGAGTGAGGGAGCAAAGCTTGTTCAGCCTGGAGCAGAGAAGGCACCAGGGGATAAGGAGAAATGTTTTCCCCATGAGGTCAGTTGCCAAGAGAGGTTGTGCCATCCCTATTCGTGCAGGTATTCAAGTCTTCTTCCACCCTGCCTGTCATCTCCTCCCATTGACCAAAACAGTCTTGCTCCAGCAGGAGTCAAGCAAGAGAGCCATGGCACCAGCACAGACTCTGCATCCCCTGAGACCTCTCTTCCCTACGGGGAAGGAGAGAGGTCTTTCATCAGCCCCACGCTTCTTTCTCCACCCTCAGCCTTTGCAGTTCCCTCTATCTTGTCTTTGCTCTGATCACATTTGAACTGGAAGCCCACAAGACTCCTGGAACTCCTAACGTCGATCTGGCGTTCACCACAAACCTGGATCCTAACCGGTCATGGAGGCATCAGCCATGCAGTGCCCCAGCTGTGCCACCCAGGGCAGATTTTGTCATTCCACTGCCAGCACCGCTGATGCGGTGCCCATGTCCCGTCCTTCTGCCACAGAGTGCCCAGGAGCCCCAGACAGCCCCAGCTGCCTCGGGGGCTGTGATGAAACCTTTCAGCAGCAGGCTGAGGTGGGGTGGCAGGAGATGGGCCCTTGGCACTGCCTGGGCAGGGAGAAGCCAGCTCCCCTCTCTTGGGGCTGGCCACAGATTGTTCCCGGGAACCTTCCTGAGGAGCAAACATCTTCTGTATCTCTCTGTGCCCTTGCACAGGTGGCATGGGGACTGGGGCTCCTGGGGCAGAGTGGAAGAATCTCAGCTGGGAGAGTGTTAGAGGGAAGAGCTAAAGGTCCCTGCCTCAAGCCCAGGGTCTGGCAACGTCTTCCCTTGGGCTTTTACAGAGCATCTTGCTCTTCTTCCAGCCTGCCCCTACCTTCCCTGTGTTCAGGGCAGAGTTTGCCCAGGGCTGTGCACAGCTTTTCCCTGGGAGCTCCCTCAGGAGCTGCTCCTGGTGATCCTCCACCTCTGCCCTGTGAGGAGCAGCCAAGCTCAGGCTGCTGGGTGGATGTGCACAGGCAGTGAAAGAGGGACAGGCTGCCCACGGGGAACACCGAGACTGTGTCTGCGCATGCAGGGGTAGAGTTAGGGCAACTCAAGTTAGAGCTCAGCTGGAGCTGGAACCAGCAAGGGCTGGGTAACCAGAACAGCTTCTCTAAAGCAATACCAAAAGCTATCAACAGCAGCTAAGGAAAATATGTAGCTGTTGCTGAGTGGGGCAGGGGACCTTGTAAGCAAAGGCCTGTAAAGATTTGAGATATTCAGCACCTTTTTCCCCTCAGCTTTCACTGACAAGCTCTGCCTGGGCAGAGCTGTCTCTCTGCACTGCTGCCCACTTGCCATGAGCTTCCTCCGTCCCAGGAGCCCAGCCCAGCTCAGCAGCAGAGGACCAGACCAAGGCAGCACCTTCTCTGCCCCCTCTGGGCTCACTGGAGATGTCCCTGCAGCTCTGGGACTGTCAGCTCCTGAAATGCAGCAGGGTCACCCCTGGGGAACGGGCTGCAACATCACCTCAAGTAATCACCAACAGTGGAGAGAGACTGATTCCAGCAGCATGGTTTCTCCTACCCGAGCGTGGTTCTCTATGACAGGTGTCAATGTTCCCCTCTGGACACCAACATTCTTAACCCATAACAAAAAGGAGTCACAGACAGGGACAGGGAGGGGTTGGTTTCCCTTGTGCAGGGCAGGGATTCAGCTGAGGCGGTGCAGGCATCTCCTCCTGACTAGGAAGCCCTCAGGCTGAAGCACGGTTCGGCTCCCCCCATGCACCCCACAGACCCCGAGGAGCTGGGAATCCTCCTGCTTCACTTTGGGTGTGCACAAAAGAGTTGCCAGCGTGTGAGCCCCTGCTCTGAGCCCCTTGCCTTTATTCAGCACGGACTCAGGTGCTCGCATACAGATACTCTGTGATGATCAAGGTGCCAGAGGTGGCCCAAGACATGTGCAAGTGTTCGCAAGCTCTGATGGAAAATCTCTGAGCATACCCAGGTCCTTCCTGAGCATCAGCTGAGGGCCAGAGGGGGAAGGGGGATATCCCTGGACACCCACAATCACACCAGACATTCAGGGCACCTGAATGTGCCTTGTCAAGTGTCCCCCTGAGCTGATCAAACCAAGGAGTGCCCCAGGAGGAAACCCTGGTCTCTCTCTTGCCAATGTACTCTCTAAAGCTCCAGTCACTCTAGAGCTAAGACACATCCACATCCCTGCACTGAAGACTTTTATTTCAGGGCTCTCATTTTAATGCCATTAAAAGAAAAAAAGCCTCTCGTGCCAAGCCAGGTGCCTGGGTGCCAAACACAACTCCACTCAGTAGCCAAACACAGCAGCGAACCTCCAGGAGAGCCAGGCCCTGCTAGAGCTGGTGTGGGGCAGAGACCCCAGGGCCTCTCAAAGGGGCCCAGTGACCATGTGCCACAACCTGAATGACAACACCACAGCATTGCTGCAAGGTCCTCACCACAGTGCCCTCCCCTGTACCTGTCTTCTCAGCCCTTGACTATTCTCCTCTCTCTGCACCTCTACTCACTTGCCTGATGCTAACAAGAGGGAAGCTGATAAGTATAGAGCCATAGAATCATAGACTGATAGAAGCATAGAATGGTTTTGGTTGGAAAGGAACCTTTAAAGATCATCTAGTCCAACCCCGCTGCCACTAGACCACGTTCCTCAAATCCCCATCCAACCTGACCTTGAACACTCCCAGGGACGGAGAATCCACAATTTCTCTGGGCAATATGTTCCAGTGTCTCACCACTCTCACCATAAAACATTTCTTCTTATGTCCAACCTAAATCTACCCTCTTTTACTTTAAGACCATTGCCCCTTGTCCTATCACTGCAGGCCCTGGAACAATGTCTCTCTCCATCTTCTCATAAGCCTCCCTTATATATTGCATGGCTGCAATAAGGTCTCCTGTCGCGGATCCTCATTCAGAATCCTGCTGACTACACCAATTTGTCGTGGATGGGCAATTTAGACCGCTTAAAGAACCACTGCCAAAGGTATTGGCAAAAGTGGTTTTCTTGAAACGTAACATGTTTGATGGCCAGGCTCACTCAATTGCTTACTGCACAAAGGATATAACAATGATTCAAAGCTACCAATACCAAATCTTAGTGCACTAAGGTTTTGCGCGATATCAGTCACTTACCAAAGATCTGAATTTGCTAAGAGGTCTCTCAACCTCGAGGAGTAACCGTGAGAGGTGTCCCAGCTCAAGGGGAGATCACTGCCATGCAGCCACGCTGCCTAGTTATTCCCCATCGGGAGCTGGAGCCTGCAGGTGCACAAACCACAGCCCACGTGGCCTCGCAGCGCTCACCGCGCTCCCCCCGTAGCGCCCGGGGAAGGCAGTCTGTGGTTTCCTGCTGGCACCGTGCCCAGGCACATCCCCGCGGTGCCCCCGAGCCACCCCCACCCCGACTGCTCCAGCCAGGGCTGCGGGGGCTGCTCCTTCGGCCTCGCAGACACGGGGCCGGGCAGCTCCTGTCCCCCGTGATGCCCCTCTGATGCACACGGACGTTCTGCACCGAGACCCACAGCCATGGGGTGCCATCAGTGACGTGACATCACATCGCTCCTACTGCCACCGCTGTGTACTGAGCAGTTATGGTGACGGTGACGTCACACCCTCCTACTTCTGCTGCTGTGAGCTCATGAGTTACAGTCACATGTGTGTGTGCTGCGTTCGGGCTTCTGCTGATGACGGTTCTTCCCAAAAGCCATATTTGGGTGGGATCTAAGTATTATTTTGATGCCATCAGAAGCACCCACACAGGCCATACACCTGCTCTTGGCCTAAAAGATTCTCCGGCACCAGTGAAATCAGAAGCTCCTACACAAGGCATGTGCATACTCCTGGCCTATCCGCCACTCAGCTGCAGGTGATGTCACAACATCTCAACCCGCCCTGTGCCTGCTCCAGGCCTATCAGATACTGGGGCAGCACTGACTTCACAAGTACCTACACAACCCAACCCATAGGCCTGGTCCTGGCCTATCAGCTGATCAGTCACAGATGACCTTGCAAACACCTACACAAGACAAGTTCTTACTCCTGGCCTACCACCTTCTCAGGCACCTGTGACCTCATAATATCCAACACAAGACATGTTTCTCCTGGCCTGCCAGTAACTCAGGAACCACTGACATCACAAAGACATTCCCAAGCCATGTGCCACCTCCCAGCCTATCATCTACTCAGGCCCCAGTGACCTCATAAGAACCTACACAATCCATAGGCCTGTTCCTGGCCTATCAGATACTCAACTGAGAGTGACCTCACAAGTACGTATCTCTCCATTTGCCATGTACTTGCCATGGAGGTACTCGGGCTCCAATGACCTCACCATGGCCTATACAAGCCATGTACCTGGTCCTGGCCTATCAGCTGCTCAGCCATGAGTGACATCACAAGTACATACCCAGGCCATGTGTCTCCCCTTGTCTAGAAGCTACTCGGACACCAGTGACCTGACCACCACATATCCGCCTATTGACTATCTGCTCGCCTATGAGATTCCAGGGAACAAGTGACCTCAACCAGCCACTCACTCACTCCCTGGCAGGATGGTGGAGACATATGGAAGGGCAAAAGTGAGAGAAAACCTCATGGGTCAAAATAATGACACCTTAATAAATGGTGAAAAATAAAAAAGGAAGGACACAGGGGATGGAGAAGCACTCCCTCACACCAGCAGACCAATGCCCAGGCAGTCTCTGAGCAAGGGCTACTTTGGAGAAACTCCCCTCCCACTTTTAGTGCTGAACAAGATGCCATATGGCATGGAATATCTCTTCGGCCCATTCGGGTCAGCTGTCCTGACTTTGTCCCCTCCCAACCTCTTGTCCACCCTCAGCCTCCTAACTGTGGGGTCAGAATGAGAAACAGAGGCGACCTTGACACTATGCAGCGCTGATCAGCCATAGCTACAACATCAGGGTGTTATCAACGCTGTTTTAGCCACCGGCAGCTGCCTGGGGCAGTGGGTTTCTCCATGCTCTGCTGCACACTGCCTATACCTTTTCACTACCAGTCTGCCATGGCAATGCCCTGGACCAGTTCTTCTGTGAAATCCCCCAGATCCTCAAGCTCTCCTGCTCAGATTCAGACTGTCTCCGGGAAGTTGGGGTCCTTGTGGGTGGTGCATGCTTAGTTTCTGGGTATTCTGTTTTCATTGTGCTGTCCTATGTGCAGACCTTCAGGGCCGTGCTGAGGATGTCCTCTGAGCAGGGACGGCACAAACCTTTTTCCACGTGCCTCCCTCACCTGGCCACAGTCTCTCTGTTCATCAGCACTTCATTTTTTGCCTACCTGAAGCCACCCTCCATCTCTTCCCCATCCCTCGATCTGGTGGTGGCTGTTCTGTACTCAATGGGACCTCCAACTCTGAACCCCTTCACCTACAGCATGAGGAACAGGGAGCTCAAGGATGTCATGGAGAAATTGATCCACGGGGACTATGCTGAGTGCCAACCCAGGAATGACCCCTGCAGATGAGCTCATGCTGTGCAGGAGACATGCCTGAGCCCTGCACGATGTCCTCACCCCAGCATTCTTCTGGGTACAAAGGGGGACTGGACCATCGGATCCTGTCACGAATGAGTGGAATGCACCTCATTCCAAAGAGAGAAGCAGCAATATGTTTTATTGAGGTAAAATAAGAATTTGACAGACTTCAGTAAGTTCAATGGAATTTCACAAAGTTTTACAGTGGTTTGACAAGGTTCCGTAAGTTTGATGGCAAGGTTCACCTTATTAATTACTGCATGGAAAAAAATTGAGATAGAATCGAGTTAGAATGATTCACACAGAGATTGGTGATGCAAAGAGTAAGGAGGAACCTCCCACTGAGTCACGGGGTTCAGAGTGTTCCCTCTTGCCTTCTAAATACCTTTTGGAGCCTGGTGGTGGCTGTATCCAATCTTAGTCTCAGACTAGGTCAACGTTTTATGTCGAATGGAATTGTCCATACAATGTTTATAATAATATTGAGTAGCTACATGGATTAATAATGTTTCATAGTATTAATTCAGCACGCTGTTAGTGAGGATCTGTTGCGGGTAAGGGATCTCTCTGCCTTGGGTAAGGAAGGATCTCTCAGTCTCAGGAGAGGAATCTCTAACCTTGAGAGGCATCCCTGCTCAAGGGGAGGGTCACCGGGCATGTTGTCCAGCTGTAATTCAGGGAGAGCTCACATTGGGCCCATCCTGATGGTAATGTTTATAGGGTGAAGTGGTTGGCTGTTAGTCAGCGGTGTAGACAAGATAGATGCTCTCATTTTAGTTCCGGTATGGTGTTCTGTACTTTGATTATCTTGCACTTTTGGGTTTTGAAACCACCTTTTTAAATAGTTTTGAAGACACCTTCACTCCCATGTATGCGAGCCAGGTGCTTGCCAGTTCTCAAGTTCTCCCCAAGGATGTGACGCCTGTTGCTCTTTAGTCAGCCGGAACCCAGGTAAGTGTGTCCATCACACGTAGGAGCAACAGCACAAATTACTGAGCCCACTGGGCCTCCCTCTCCTGCCTTTCCAGCCTGGGCAGAGGCAGAGGAGATGCTTCTTGCAAAGTGGAAGCCCAACGGGACTGGAAGGAGTCATGCCCACTTGCTCCCCTTGGCTAGCAAAGGAGCAAAGGAGGCCCCTGTGCACCTCCCGTGCTGGAGAGAGGAATCCTCTCTGGAAGGACATGCCGACTGCTCTGCTGCCTTCAGCTCCCAACAAGCCAGGACCCTCTGCCTCAGAAGGTCTGAGGCTTTCTGATTTGATATGAGTTGATGAAGATGCAGTCGTCTGAAGGGCAGGGAGAGGAATGCCATTTCTGGGGACTTTCCTGTCCTGCTCACCAAATTCAGAGATGTCTCTGGTTCAGTAGACCTGCCTCAGTTTACATCATATTTGTGGGGGGTCAGCACTGCGTGGAGCTGTAGACACAGTCTCCACCTCCTCAGAGCTTCCATCCCACCAGGGAGGCAATCAGATTGGTTTTACTCTGCAAATCCTCAGGAGCAGGAATCTTTAGAGACTCGTTTGTGCCATAAACCCTGGGACACCTCAGAGGGCAGGGAGCCTTGAGGTGCTGCTGGAGACTCAGCTCAGGAGCTGCTGGGAGAAGAGGGCAGAGGCAGAGTAAGGAATGAGCCCTGGTTCGGGGCTTGCAGTGAGGTCCAAGAAGTGAAGAAGTGGAAGGGAAGGGGCAGAAGGTAAGACCCTGACCTTGGATTACATTGCCATGATCCATCAGAGCAGATGTCACTGCTTCATGATGAGGACTGTGCGTTTGTGCTGGATGTGCTGAGGGTGAGTGAAGGCTGGGTCTTATTAGTCAAGCTGCTGGGTCTTTGAAGAGCAGAAATGAGAGCAGAGAGCCCTGAGTGTCAGCCTTGTCCTTTCCTTCATGTCTTCCCACCCCACCTCCCACTTTCCTCCGCACACCCCTGAGCCCCTGGCACTGCACAGTGAGATCCCAGGGACAACCCGGGGACACTCTCCCACCTTTAGCTGGGCGGGGTCGGGGGGGAGCATTTGGGCAGGCTGTGTGGGGCCAGATTGCCTGTGCCCTTCACTTCATCTTTCACAGGGCTATCTCAGTCTTGCTTACCTACTTACTGCAGGTATCAGTTATTTGGACTTGCTTTTGGCAAACTCTCAGAACAGTTCCTGCGATTATCACGGCTGGAAGAGATGCATTCCAGCCCAAGGGGTGGGTGTGAGACACTTGGAGGGAACTGCTGTTTCAGAGAGCTGTGTTTCCTGGGCATGAGCTTTCTCCAGTCATGCACCAAGGCATGTACCTGGCATGGCCCATGGCCCTGAACCTGATCCTCTCCCACCTCACCTCCAGGCACCCTGCAGATGTCCAGCTCAATGTCCTACTTTTTCAGGGAGCCCCACAAGCACAGCTGGCCATGCTGAGGTTCTGCTGCTGGGCTGGGATTTGCAGGCAGGCCACCCCAAAACCCTCAGGAACCTCTGCTGAGGAGGGAAAAATGTGAAGCAAATGGTTCTGCTCAGCAGCTTTTAATCACAGAATGATGGAGCAGCTGGGCTTGGAAGTCACCTCAGGATATCATTCAGTCCAACCTCCCCTCCTAAAAGCAGGGCCAGCAAGAGCAGGTGGCTCAGGACCATGTCCAGTTGAGTTTTGAATATCCACAAGGATGGAGCCTCCATAGCCTCTCTGGACAACTGTTCCAGTGCTTGACCACCCTATCTTTAAATGGAATTTCCTTATATTTCAATGTGTCCTTTCTTCCTGGCACCACTGAAGAGAGTCTGGCTTTGTCTCCTTTCTCCCTCCCATCTTTGCTCCCTGCACAACCTCTCCCATGAGGCTTGGTTGACTCCCTGTTACCCCTTCCCTATCAGGTTTTTTTTGATCACTCCCTTTTCACATTTATGCTGCATTTTGACGCACAATGTGGTTTTTAGCATGCTTTCTGGCAGTCCCGCAGCACAGTCCCTTGGTCATCTGAAGCAGTAACTCCTCATCTGCCCTTTCTCAAGGGAAGAAATTGGCCTGTTGGGTGATGGGGGAGGAGTGGGGTGGGAATCCTTTCCTTCTCGTGTGAATGATTCAGCGAGCTGTGGCCACTGACCCTGCGATGTGCCCATCCCTTGCTTTGGAGGAAGGGTGGTGTCTGGCATGGCATTTTAAATAAGAGGGCTTTTTGGAGAGTGGGGTTTGTTTTCTCTGGCACACCTTCTCTTTCCTGACTGAAGAAGTATGCCGATCCTCGACACCTATAACACGTCTTCCTGGGCATAACCACAGGCATATGAAATTGTCTGTTTCTGTATGAGCAAATGCACATCATAGATTTATTCTGCAGTGAGAAAGACCTTCCATTGGGCAGCTCGCCTCTCGAGTCTGCAGTGGTTCTGCTGCAATGAGTGTTCTTTACCCATCAGGAAAAACATTTATTTTGTGCTTTCTCTAGGCATGAAACACAAACAGCTAATGTGAAGAGAGCAATGTCCTACCCAAAAAAATGTTGAAGGTAAATGCTGAAATGAGTCTCTTTCTCATAGCCCCTCTTTGTGGCTACTGAGGAAATAAAAAGACAAACAAGACTGCATGGCCGACGGGGAAAGTGACAACAGGACATCATCCATGGATTTTGTGCTGCTGGGAATACGTGATGTCCCCACGCTCCAGAAGCTGCTCTTTCTCCTCTTGCTTATGATCTACTCAGTCACCATGGTTGGGAACATCCTCATCGTTGTGCTGGTGGTGGCTGACCGGCATCTGCACACCCCCATGTACTTCTTCCTGGGCAATCTGTCCTCCTTGGAGACCTGCTACAGCTCCACCATCCTGCCCCAGCTGCTGGCCAGATTCCTGACTGGGGACAGCAGTATCTCTGCTCACGGCTGCATGGCTCAGTTCTACTTCTTTGGTTCCTTTTTGACTACTGAGTGTTACCTGCTGACGGCCATGTCCTACGATCGGTACTTGGCCATATGCCAGCCCTTGCTCTATGCAAGCCTCATGACCTGGAAGGTCTCTCTACACCTGGCAGCTGCATCTTGGCTGGGGGGTTCACTGCTGCTGGTGGTAGTCACAGTCTTGTTATCCCAGTTGCAGTTCTGTGGCCCCAAGGCCATTGACCACTTCTTCTGTGATTTAACACCATTGCTGGATCTTGCCTGCAGCGACACCAGAGCAATCACAATTGTTTCTTTCATATTTGGTATCTTCGATGTAGTTTTTCCCTTCCTGTTCACGCTGGCCTCCTACATTTGCATCATAGCTGCCATCCTGAGGATCCCATCCAGCACTGGCAGGCAGAAGGCCTTCTCCACTTGCTCCTCTCACCTCACTCTTGTCACCATTTTCTATGGCTCCCTTTTTGTTGTCTACACGCTGCCCAGAACAGACCCCCTGAGACACCTCAACAAAGCTTTCTCCTTTTTCTACACTGTCCTCACGCCCCTGGTCAATCCCTTCATCTACGGCCTGTGGAACAGGGAGGTCAGGGAGGCCATCAGGAAGGTGCTCAGGAAAGCCCTGGCTTGCACCCAGACCTCACACTACCTTGGTGACACAGGCAAAAGACACTTCTAGCTCCTCTGAAATCTCTGGATACCAGCTGGCACTTCAGAAGTGCACGCCACTGAGATTGCTTGTGGATTGGCAAGGGCAAGAAAGCAAAAAGTCCTTGGAGGTAAATACCATTGTTTAAAAAACAATGTTGAAAGTGTCATGGGTTTGCTTGTGCCTTGATAATAAACACCTTGTTGGTCTTATGTGTGGGAACTGTTGAAGTGTCAAGATTTTCTTTGCTGGAGGAGATAAGAAAAGTGTTTGGCCTAATATGGGAATACTTCCTAAGGACCATCGCGAGGGCATCTTTCTGACTTTGGGTTCTTAGGATGGCAATCATCTTCCCCTGTGATGCACATTTCCAGAGCATGAACCTCACATGTCAGCCCCAAATGAAGGTCTACTGTCACCGTATCACTAAGAAAAGCAGGCCATTTCTTAGGCATGTCTTAGGAATCAGTTGGGGATGCAGCAGGTGAGCAGCTGAGGAAGAAGCCTTTGCTTCTCCTGCTGCAAGGGAGGTGGAGAGGCTGGAGTGGGGGAGCAGTTCCTCTTTCTGAGAGCTAAAACAGGATCATCCCCTGGATCTCCTTTCCCCCACTTTTTCCTCCCCTCTTCCCAGAAAGGAAGAAGTCTTGGCTCCAACTGTGCTCCTCTGGCTCAGGCTCAAGCTCCTCTCTTCACCCTGCAACTTCTTGAACAGAGACAGGGACAGCCACTGCCTTGCCCCAGCTCCTTCATCCTTGGGGGATCAGGCTTTCCACCTCAGCCGTCCTTCCCCACTGGCTGGGGCTGCCTGCAATGGAGGTCATTTTCCTCCGAGCAGCCCATAAGGTGCTGTATTTTGGGAACCAAAACCATGTTAATAACACACCAATGTTTTAGCTATTGCTGAACAGTGTCTGCACAGCATCAAGACCATCTCTGTTTCTCACACTGCCCTTACAGTGAGGAGGTTGAGGGGGCACAAGAAGTTGGGAGGGGACACAGCCAGGACAGCCGACCCAAATGGACCCAACAGGTCTTCTGTGCCATATGGCATCATGCTCAGCAATAAAAAGGGAGGGGAGGGGTGTTTTGGCTGGGTCCCCATCTGGGGACTGGTGGGGCACTAGTGTACTTGTGGGAGGTGGTGACTGATTGTCATTTCATCACTTATTATTTTGGTTTTTTGTGTGTTTTTTCGTTCTTTCCTGTTCCTCTTTCCTTCACTTATTAAGCCATTTCTACCCTGACACATCACTTTCCTCAATTTTTCTCTTCCTATTCTCTGCCCCCATCCTGCTGGGATGGAGAGTGAGTGAGGCTCTGGTGGGAGGAAGCCAACTAGGAGGCTGCTTGAGGACGAAGCAGAGAGGGCTGCCATGGGGACTGTGCTGGGGAGATGTTTTTACAACCCCTAATGCACCCTGGTCCATGCAGTGCCTGTACCGCAAGGCTGTGGGGCCATTGGGGCAGTGGGACTTGGCTAGCCCAGCTGAGGTCTTCTCACCCCACAGTCCCCAGCTCTGTCACCCACAGGCACTGCCACAGTCCATCTGTGCTGGGCGATGAGGTGTCTCTGTGTGCCCTTCTCTGAGCCCGTGCAGGCACCCACACTGCCTGCCTCTGCTTTGAGCAGTCACCATAGCTAGACTGCAGGGTCTCAGGAGATCCTGGCCAGACTATCCTTGGAGGTGGACTGTGGTGCTCCTCAGCCCACAGCATGTGCTGAGTGCCAGCCCAGCAATGCTTCTTGCAGAAGAGCTGAGACTGTCCTGGGAGCATCTGTGAGCCATGCAGGATGTCCTCACCCCAGGATTCTTCTTGGTTTAATTGGAACCATTGTATCCCAAAGTAATTTCTGCAGAGTGAGACCTGTGAGGTCTGCACAAATTCTCACAGCTGTTCTAAAAGAAAAAATAATGCCTTGGGCTCTAAAGGCTTCAGTGCAGTGGGGGTGCACACAGGCACTACTCTGATACCCTCCTCCACCACCATCATGACCAACGAACAGGCCACTTCCATACTGACACTCGGACCCGATATGCCACAGCTCCTGCCAAAGTTTGTCTCTACTCCAAGCCCATTTCCACACAGCTTGTGCTAGATCAGGTGCTCTCAACATTTTCTCAACAAATTCAGAATATCTCCATTGGCTGACCTCCCACAACCTTTCCTGGGCCCTTCCTCTGCTGATTGGCTCTTGAGAGATTTCTCAAAAAGCCCCTAAAAACCAGCTCTCTCAACCTCTTCTGGTACATAATGTGCTTCAAGTCAAAACCACCTTTCTGTCCTTTGCTGGACTATCCAAAGTCTATCAGGGACTTCCTCGTGCTGGGGAACCCCACACTAGACTTGGCAGTCCTGATGCGGTCCCGAAGTAGGGGGGAAGCGTCACTTCCCTTTCCCTCCTGGCTGTGATTTTGCTAATCCCACCCAGGATGCAGTTGGCATTCCTCATCCCAAGGACACATTACTCCCTCCTGTCCCACTTGCTGTCCACCCGGACTCCCAGGTCCTTTTCTGCAGCACTGCCTTCCAGTCAGTCATCCCCAGCCTGGCCTGTTGCACAGAGCTGTCCCAGCACAGCGACAAGATGAACGTGACGTTTGTCTTGCTTCAACTTTGTGCAGGTTACAGGCAGCCCATTTTCACAAAGTTGTCAAGGGCTATGATATCCACATTTTTCCTCATTCAGAGGGCCCGTCATGTCATCATTCAAAGTATTCAGGTTAGTCAGGCACAATTTGCCCTTGTTGACTTCATGCTGCCAATTCCCAACGCCCTTCTTGGACTTCAGGTGCTTGGAAATGGCTTCCCGGAGGATTTTCTCCATCACCTTGCCAGGGACGGACATCAAGCTGACCAGCCTGTAGTTCCCTGACCTTTCTTTTTTCTCTTCATGAAGATGGGTAGGATGTTTGCCTTTCCCCAAGCATCAGGAACCTCCCTGACTGCCATGGCTTTCCCAGGATGACAGAAGCAGACAAACAATGACATCAGACAGGACCCCCTGAACCCTTGGCTGCAACCCTCCACATTGTGTATGACTGAGATTCGGGTATGACCAATCAGCTCACTGATACTCTCTCCACATGCTCTTGGTCACTAGGCACCCTGCCCCACTGAGTAGTGGGCCCACATTTTTCTTTGCTTTCCTCTGGCTGCCAGCACACTTACTGAAATCCTTCTTGCAACCCTCTGCATCACTCAAGTAGTTCCCAGCCTGGAGGAAGCTCTGCCCTGGGCATGAGGAGGGCGAAGGGATGAGGCAGCTCCAGCTCCAAGGGAGCTCCAAGGGACCTGGAGCTGCCTCGGGTTCAGGGGAAGGCTGGCGGCAGGAGGGTGGGACATGGGCACAGCACAGCAGTGCTGGGAGCTGGGGCACCAACAGGGAAAGGGGGGTGCGACCCATGCCCTGGGCTGCACACAGGGGCACTGGGCAGCTGCTGCCTCTGGGGTTGGCCAGGCTACCAAATCGGGGCAGGTGCCAGCTCGAGGATAGGAGCACTGGGGTTTTCTTGGATTTCCAGTGCAAACGTGCCTGTGGGGAGGGCGAGTGGGCAGGCTCAGGCACAGGCAACTGCAGTGCCAATGGTGGAAAAGAAAGTGTGCTGGCCTCCTGCCATGGTTGATCACCTTTATCCATAAAAGCCTGGAGGGGTCTTGTGTTTTCAAATGGTTCTCCTTGAAGATGAAGCCGTTGTCTGAGGCCCCTTTGTCCTCCAGGGCACTTGCCCATGAAATCCAGCACTGGATCTCCCTGAACAAGACAAGAATTTCCATACTGAACTCCAAGGCTCTGATGCTGGCATTTGCCTTGCACTCCTCTCTTGGGAATTTAAACCCCACCAACTGCTGTTCACTGCAGCCACCTGACACAGACCCTCTGTGGAAGAGCTCACGTACCCATGGTTCCAAGTGCCTATGGCTCTGTCTCAGATATTGGCTCCAGAAGGTCACAAGAGGCCACCTGAAGCCTCTCATCGAGTTGGGCCCATTCCTGGAGGAAAAGAGAAGTGGCAGGATTTGACAGTCCTCTTCCCATGGTGCTTCCCCCTGCATCAGCACCCTCATCTCACTCACAGGTGGGGATAGATCATTTTCTGGGCAACCAGCTCAGGTTCCAGATGCCACCCATCTTCTCTGGGGACTTGCTTCTTTTAGCCAACAGCCATTGCTGGCTCTTGCTCCACCTGCTTTCAACCCAACCACAGCTTCATCGCCGTTTCTTGCCTCTGGCACCTTCTGTTCCTTCCGGAGTCCACTTTTGCCTCGCTGAGAGCCACTCCCAGGTGATCAACAGCCTCTGTAACAGTGGCTGTAGGGGAGAGGGAAGGAAGGCATGAAGAGTTACACTGACCTTGTGCCAGTAGGAATTGTCTTCTTTGTATCAGCCCTTAGGAAGCCCTGCTAAAGCATCTCCCAAACTGAGTGCTGGCAGGACGCTCTCCTGTAGACACTTCTGGTCTGAGTCTCCTGACTTCTGCACCCCTGGGCTGGGTGCTCTGCCTGCCACTGCACGATCAGGCCACTCTCCTACACAGAGGCAGAGTTCCCTGGCACACTTCTACACACAACCGTCTCTACCTCATGCCCTGCCACTCTTTGGAAAGAAACACCTCTAGGATTCGAAGACATGTTTCAGGGCTGCCCATTGCTGTCACTCACACTCCTCTGGATATCCACAGAGTGCTGGGGGGTGCTTGGGCTCCTTTTTAATTAGGACATAAACAGAGTGTTCACACATATCTCAGGACAACAGGTGACACCATCCGGGCCCCAAACACACCCACAGTAGGTCCTCTACTTCACAGTGGTAGTTGGTGTAAGGGCCAACTCTCACTCCCTGCTGTACTACTCTGGGCTGTGTGAGCACTATCAGAAAATGTAGCTCCAGCTCCCCACCTGGTTCCTGCTTCCTGGGCTGCCTCCATAGTGAGGCTCCCATGCAACTATTGCACATGACTGTGAAACAACCCACAGTGTGCAGGATGCCTTTGCACGGCCTGGATGAAACATCTGTGCTCCTGGGATACAGCAGTCGCCTTGGGCTGCAGGTTCCTCTCCTCCTGCTCTTCCTGATGACCCACACCATGACCCTGGCTGCAAACCTCTCCACTATTGTGCTGGTGGTTGTTGATGGGCATCTCCACACCCCCAGGTACCTCTTCCTGGGGCACTTGTCCTGCTGTAGCTCCACCACCCTGCCTAGGCTACTGTCCTGACAGGGGACAGGGCCGTTTCCATCTGCTGCTGCATCCTGCAATTCTCCTGCTTTGCTTCTCTCACAGGAGCAGAGTGCTCACTCCTGGCTGTGATGTCCTCTCATCACCACGTGCCTGGCTGCAGACTGCTGCTCTATGCAGCCCTGAGGAGGGCCAGATCCTGCCTGCAGCTGGCAGCTGGGCCATGGATCAGTGGGGCCCTGGCCACGGTGGCCAACACCTCCTGGCTGTCAGGTATGGTCTTATGTGGCCCCACTGACTTCCACCTCTCCTTTTGTGAGTTTTGCCTTCTCCATTCTCTGTATTTTCATCTCCATTGATTATAAAGTTGCACCTTACCCAGAGGTCATTGACAAGTGGGACAGCATACGGGTGTCTCCCAGGCCCTGTGCCTGTATAAGGTGTCCTCATTGGCCCTGCATTCTGATGCTTTGTTCTTGCCATGGTGTTTCTGAGATTGTTACAGTGGAACTTCCATTCATCATCCCTTCCATTACACTAGTAACCCCTTTTTCTTACCTGTACTGTCCTACATCTGCTCAAGTTGTTGTGCTGGAAGAACCACGACTCAGTATGAGGTGTCTGCACATGTACCTTAAATGCTGATGTGCTGGAGCTTCAGTGCACAGGGACCTTGAGACACTTGGGGATTTGGCCAACAGAAACCTCCTCAAGTTTTACAAGGAGAAGGGGTGAAGGGGCAAAGTGGCACTGGACGGCCTGGACTCTGACCAGAAGGGCCTGGGCGTTATGAGGGATGCCCTATGAGCCACTGGGAAAGGCTCAGCATGAATAAGGCCAGCTGCATACGGGGCAGTGTTGGGAGCATCGTGGCCACCCTTGACTCAGCACTGGTGTGGCCACATCTGCAATCATAGTCTCACAGAATGGTTTGGGTTTGAAGGGACCTTTAAAGATCACCTAGTCCAATCCCTTCTTTTCAGGGACATCTTTAACTAGGTCGGATTGCTCAAAGTCCCGTCCGAACTGACCTTGAGCACTGCGAGTGATGGGGCATTCACAACTTCTCTGGGCATCCTTTTCCAGTGTCTCACCACCCTCATTATGAAAAATGTCTTCCGTATGTCCCATCTAAATCTACCCTCTTTCAGTTTAAAACCATTGCCCCTGTCATTACTGGCCCTGCTAAAATATCACTCTCTCTTATAAGACTCCTTCATATATTGAAAGGCTGCAGTAAGGCCTCCTTGGAGCCTTTTTGTCCTTAGGCTGAACAATTTTTGGACTTTAGTAAAGCTTTCGACACTGTCTCCCAGAGTATTCTCCTGGAGAAGCTGGCGACTCATGGCTTAGACAGGCGCACTCTTCACTGGGTAAAAAACTGGCTGGACAGCCAAGCCCAGAGAGTTGTGGTGAATGGAGTGAAATCCAGCTGGCGGCCGGTCACAAGCGGAGTCCCCCAGGGCTCAGTTTTGGGGCCGGTCTTGTTTAATATATTTATCCATAATCTGGATGAGGGGATTGAGTGCTCCCTCAGCAAGTTTGCAGACGACACCAAGTTGGGAGGGAGTGTTGATCTGCTTGAGGGTAGGAAGGCTCTGCAGAGGGATCTGGACAGGCTGGATCGATGGGCCCAGGCCAATTGTATGAGGTTCAACAAGGCCAAGTGCCGGGTCCGGCACTTGGGTCACAACGCCATGCAACTCTAGAGGCTTGTGGACGAGTGGCTGGAAAGCTGCCCGGTGGAAAAGGACCTGGGGGTGTTGATTGACAGCTGGCTGAAGATGAGCCAGCAGTGTGCCCAGGTGGCCAAGAAGGCCACCGACATCCTGGCCTGTATCAGAAGCAGTGTGGCCAGGAGGAGTAGAGAGGTGATCGTGCCCCTGTATGCAGCACTGGTGCAGCCACACCTCAAATCCTGTGTTCAGTTTTGGGCCCCTCACTCCAAGAAGGACATAGAGGTGCTGGAGTGTGTCCAGAGAAGGGCGACGAAGCTGGTGAGGGGTCTGGAGCACAAGTCTGATGAGGAGCAGCTGAGGGAGCTGGGGTTGTTCAGTCTGCAGAAGAGGAGGCTGAGGGGAGACCTCATCACTCTCTACAACTACCTGAAAGGGGGTTGCAGAGAGGTGGGTGTTGGTCTCTTCTCCCAAGTGATGAGTGACAGGACAAGAGGAAATGGCCTCAAGTTGCGCCAGGGGAGGCTCAGGCTGGATATTAGGAAAAATTTCTTTACTGAGAGAGTGGTAAAACACTGGAACAGGCTGCCCAGGGAGGTGGTGGAGTCACTCTCACTGGGGATGTTCAAGGAACATCAAGAGCTCAGGGCTCTTCCTGGAGCAGTGTGATGTGGGGTGGGCAATGCTGAGAGAAGGGCAGCGGTACCACACCTCCCAGCCTCCCTGGGGGGTGCAAGGAAGTAAGGAGGCTCCAGTTCCATGACACTAACATGTCTGCTCTCAGGCCCTTGTAGCAGAGCCAGCTGCCATAGCCAAGGGGACAAAGACCTGCAGGCTGTGGACACCAAACTTAGGTCCTCACCTTGCACCCACCGTGGCATCTCCCTGCCTTTACTGATATCTCTTCTTCCTCCCTGCCTGTGCCTTGAAACACAAAGCATTGCGCTGATCCAGGCTCCCTCTGCGTGACCTCTGGCACCACAGCACTACCCTTCAAGGCACATCTCTTTCTCTTCCTGTCCAGCCTCAACCTCCCAAGCTGCACTTTGTCATGCTTTTCCTTTCTCATGTGGTTTCCCACTGCAGAGGAAAGCTCCACCATCTCTGAAAACACCCTGAAACCACCTGAAACTCCTAATTTCAGGCTACTCTCTTACTCCCGCACGAGCCTCCACATCACCAGGGCATGGAAGCCCAGGTCCTTCAGCCTCTCCACACAGGACATGTGCTTCATGTTAAACCCACCTTTGCAGGCATCCTCTGGACACTCTCCTGTTCCTTCCCACTCTTCAGAATGGAAAGCCCCACAGACTGTTACAGGTGTGGTCACACCAGTGCTGGATCAAGGGGGATGATGACTCCCCGTGTCTGGGTGTTCATGCTACAATGCAGCTCCATATGCAGGAGCTGCCTATATTGATGGTGAGCCTTTCCCAGTGGCTCATATGGCATCCCTCATAATGCCCAGGGCCTCCTGGTCAGAGTCCAGTCCTGTCCCACTCTGCCCCTTCTCCTTGTAAAACTTGAGGAGGTTTCTGCTGGCCCAATCCCCAAGTGTCTCAAGGGCGCTGTGCACTGAAGCTCCAGCACGTCAGCATTCAAGGCATGTGTGCAGATGGCTTACGAGGAGTCATGGTTCCTCTAACATGACAACTTGAGTAGAGGTGGGACAGCACAGGTAAGAGAAAGAAATGCGAGTTTAATGCAAGTGATGATGAAGGTGGGAAGTACCACTGTAACACTAAGCCAGCTAATCCTCAATCACACTGAACCTCACAGGAACTTCACAACGAGCAGTGAGGTTGACCTACATCTACGTGCCTCACATGGTCACTACCACTCTTCATCTTTTAAGGACAGGGTCAAGTTCAGTGACAGGAGTGACAAAAAGCAGCATTTGGTGCTTTCCAGAACTTGCAGCAGGCTCCTGCCAGCAGGCAGCAGAGGGGCACAGATGCAGAAGCCACCCTGACAAGAACATTTTGTGTGTGCTGAAAAAACTTTTTGGTTGAAGAGAGACGGTGGGAAGGGCTGAGTAGTTTGTCACAACAGGCAGAGCACAGCCTGACTCTTTCAAGACTAGTTCGTGTTACTACAAAGGACAACACGAAGGAAATGTGTGCTAGCAAATGGCCTGGATCATTAGCGTTACTCACGAGCTTTTGGTCCTAGAGATCGAACGACCAAACCGGTTAACGGGGATGTGCGTGACAGATGCAGAGGGCAGTGGGGCCCATAAGAACTTGCCTACTTGGCAAAAATGCTTGCAAGGAGCCAGTCTTGCCAAGAAAGGCAATCTGTCAAGTCCTCTTTTGCACAGATGAGCACTTGGAAATCCAGGGTGCTGCTGTCCTCCTGAAGGATCACAGCAGGTTTTCTGAAGACAAATAGTGTTACCTGGATCCAGATCTCTGCCAGTTTGGCCCAATTATTTTATCAAAATACTGCTCTGATCACAGGAACTGCGTAAAAGTGGATCAGACAATTGCCAGTAAACAAGCATCCCATTTAAGTATACTGCCCATATGGCCTACCCCTCTTTACTACTAACAGAAATCTATGTTCAAAAATACCCAACTGACTTAGGAACTGGGAATCAGGTCATACAGGACCTGCACTCATTGAAAAGTACAGGATATGCGCATACCATCTGCAGACGCCTTCAGTTTACTTCTACCTTCTCCTTCCTTCTCATCCAGTTGAGGATACTACTAAGAGAAAGAGCTAATTTTGCCACCATGCGCAAACACGTGGAGAATACACACCTGCCTCAGCACTGGGAAGAGGACTGTCAAATCCTGCCACTTCTCTTTTCCTCCAGGAATGGGCCCAACTCGATGAGAGGCTTCAGGTGGCCTCTTGTGACCTTCTGGAGCCAATATCTGAGACAGAGCCATAGGCACTTGGAACCATGGGTACGTGAGCTCTTTCAGAGAGGGTCGGTGTCAGGTGGCTGCAGTGAACAGCAGTTGGTGGGGTTTAAATTCCCAAGAGAGGAGTGCAAAACAAATGCCAGCATCAGAGCCTTGGAGTTCAGGATAGAAATTTTTTCTTGTTCAGGAAACTCCTGTGCTGGATTTCATGGGAAAGTCCCCTGGAGGACAAAGGGACCTCAGACAACTGCTTCATCTTCAAGGAGAACCATGTGAAAACACAAGACCCCTCCAGGCTTTTATGGATAAAGGTGATCAGCCATGGCAGGAGGTCAGCACACTTTCTTTCCACCCCTGCCACTGCAGTTGCCTGTGCCTGAGAATGCCCACTTGCCCTCCCCACAGGCACGTTTGCACTGGAAATCCAAGAAAATCCCAGCACTCCTACCCTCGAGCTGGCACCTGCCCCGATTTGGTAGCCTGGCCAACCCCAGAGGCAGCAGCTGCCCAGTGCCCCTGTGTGCAGCCCAGGGCATGGGTCGCACCCGCCTTTCCCTGTTGGTGCCCCAGCTCCCAGCACTGCTGTGCTGTGCCCATGTCCCACCCTCCTGCCACCAGCCTTCCCCTGAGCCCGAGGCAGCTCCAGCTCCCTTGGAGGGCTCTGACCAAGCCTTCCAGGAGCAGGTTGCAGTGGGGTGCCAGGGGATGGGCTCTTGGCACTGCCAGGCTGGCCGGCCTGGGCAGGGAGAGGGCAGCCCCCATCTGTGGGGTTGGGCTGGGACCGCTCACAGGGACGTCCCTGAGGAGCACTCCAGTCTGCACTGAGGCAGGGCTGGCACCAGGACAAGGGCTCCTGGGGAAGGGCAGAAGTAGCTGAGCTGGGAGAGGCTTCGACTGACGACTCACAGGTAGGAGCCCCAGCTTCAGCAATGTGTTCCCCCTTGGTCTTTTGCAGAGCTGCTCTGTCTTCTTCCAACCTTCCCTGCTCCTCGTCCCTCCACCCTCCTCATGCCCAGGGCAGAGCCTCCCCCAGGCTGGGCACTGCTTGAGTGATGCAAAGGGTGGCAAGAAGGTAAGAGTGCTGGAAGCCCAAGGAAAGCCAAGAAAAATGTGGGCCCACTGCTCAGTGGGGCAGGGTGCCTAGTGACCAAGAGCATGTGGAGAGAGCATCAGTGAGCTGATTGGTCATACACGAGTCTCAGTCATGCACGAGGTGAGGAGTTGCAGCCAAGCGATCAGGGGGTGCTGGCTAAAGTCATTGTGTGTCTGCTTCTGTCATTCTGGGAAAACCATGGCAGTGAGGGAGGTTCCTGATGCTTGGGAAAAGGCAAACATCCTACCCATCTTCATGAAGAGCATGAAGCCGTGAGCAGAGATGCTGCTGTCCCCAGTCAGGAAGCTGGCCAGCAGCTGGGGCAGGATGGTGGAGCTGTAGCAGGTCTCCAAGGAGGACAGATTGCCCAGGAAGAAGTACATGGGGATGTGCAGATGCCGGTCAGCCACCACCAGCACAACGATGAGGATGTTCCCAACCATGGTGACTGAGTAGATCATAAGCAAGAGGAGAAAGAGCAGCTTCTGGAGCATGGGGACATCACGTATTCCCAGCAGCACAAAATCCATGGATGATGTCCTGTTGTCCCTTTCCCCGTCGGCCATGCAGTCTTGTTTGTCGTTTATTTCCTCAGTAGCCACAGAGAGGGGCTATGAGAAAGAAACTCATTTCAGCATTTACCTTCAACATTTTTTTGGGTAGGACATTGCTCTCTTCACATTAGCTGTTTGTGTTTCATGCCTAGAGAAAGCACAAAATAATTTTTTTTCCTGATGGGTAAAGAACACTCATCCCAGCAGAACCACTGCAGACTCGAGAGGCGAGCTGCCCAATGGAAGATCTTTCTCACTGCAGAATAAATCTATGATGTGCATTTGCTCATACAGAAACAGACAATTTCATATGCCTGTGGGCATGCCCAGGAAGACGTGTTATAGGTGTCGAGGATCGGCATACTTCTTCAGTCAGGAAAGAGAAAGTGTGCCAGAGAAAACAAACCCCACTCTCCAAAAAGCCCTCTTATTTAAAATGCCATGGCAGACACCACCCTTCCTCCAAAGCAAGGAACGGGCACATCACAGGGTCAGTGGCCACAGCTCGCTGAAGCATTCACACGAGAAGGAAAGGATTCCCACCCCACTCCTCCCCCATCACCCAACAGGCCAATTTCTTCCCTTGAGAAAGGGCAGATGAGGAGTTACTGCTTCAGATGACCAAGGGACTGTGCTGCGGGACTGCCAGAAAGCATGCTAAAAACCACATTGTGGGTCAAATTGCGGCATAAAAAGTGAAAAGGGAGTGATCAAAAAAAACCTGATAGGGAAGGGGTAACAGGGAGTCAACCAAGCCTCATGGGAGAGGTTGTGCAGGGAGCAAAGATGGGAGGGAGAAAGGAGACAAAGCCAGACTCTCTTCAGTGGTGCCAGGAAGAAAGGACACATTGAAATATAAGGAAATTCCATTTAAAGATAGGGTGGTCAAGCACTGGAACAGTTGTCCAGAGAGGCTATGGAGGCTCCATCCTTGTGGATATTCAAAACTCAACTGGACATGGTCCTGAGCCACCTGCTCTTGCTGGCCCTGCTTTTAGGAGGGGAGCTTGGACTGAATGATATCCTGAGGTGGCTTCCAAGCCCAGCTGCTCCATCATTCTGTGATTAAAAGCTGCTGGGCAGAATCATTTGCTTCACATTTTTCCCTCCTCAGCAGAGGTTCCTGAGGATTTTGGGGTGGCCTGCCTGCAAATCCCAGCCCAGCAGCAGGACCTCAGCATGGGCAGCTGTGCTTGTGGGGCTCCCGGAAAAAAGTCGGACATTGAGCTGGACTCTGCAGGGTGCCTGGGGGTGAGTGGGAGAGGATCAGGTTCAGGGCCATGGGCCATGCCAGGTACATGCCTTGGTGCATGATTGGAGAAAGCTCATGCCCAGGAAACACAGCTCTCTGAAACAGCAGTTCCCTCCAAGTGTCTCACACCCACCCCTTGGGCTGGAATGCATCTCTTCCAGCCGTGATAATCGCAGGAACTCTTCTGAGAGTTTGCCAAAAGCTACTCCGAATAACTGATAGCCCCAGTAAGTAAAACAAAGCAAGACTGAAATAGCCCTGTGAAAGATGAAGTGAAGGGCACAGGCAATCTGGCCCCACACAGCCTGCCCAAATGCTCCCCCCCGACCCCGCCCAGCTAAGGTGGGAGAGTGTCCCCGGGCTGTCCCTGGGATCTCACTATGCAGTGCCAGGGGCTCGGGGGTGTGCGGAGGAAAGTGGGAGGTGGGGTGGGAAGACATGAAGGAAAGGACAAGGCTGACACTCAGGGCTCTCTGCTCTCATTTCTGCTCTTCAAAGACCCAGCAGCTTGACTAATAAGACCCAGCCTTCACTCACCCTCAGCACATCCAGCACAAACGCACAGTCCTCATCATGAAGCAGTGACATCTGCTCTGATGGATCATGGCAATGTAATCCAAGGTCAGGGTCTTACCTTCTGCCCCTTCCCTTCCACTTCTTCACTTCTTGGACCTCACTGCAAGCCCCGAACCAGGGCTCATTCCTTACTCTGCCTCTGCCCTCTTCTCCCAGCAGCTCCTGAGCTGAGTCTCCAGCAGCACCTCAAGGCTCCCTGCCCTCTGAGGTGTCCCAGGGTTTATGGCACAAACGAGTCTCTAAAGATTCCTGCTCCTGAGGATTTGCAGAGTAAAACCAATCTGATTGCCTCCCTGGTGGGATGGAAGCTCTGAGGAGGTGGAGACTGTGTCTACAGCTCCACGCAGTGCTGACCCCCCACAAATATGATGTAAACTGAGGCAGGTCTACTGAACCAGAGACATCTCTGAATTTGGTGAGCAGGACAGGAAAGTCCCCAGAAATGGCATTCCTCTCCCTGCCCTTCAGACGACTGCATCTTCATCAACTCATATCAAATCAGAAAGCCTCAGACCTTCTGAGGCAGAGGGTCCTGGCTTGTTGGGAGCTGAAGGCAGCAGAGCAGTCGGCATGTCCTTCCAGAGAGGATTCCTCTCTCCAGCACGGGAGGTGCACAGGGGCCTCCTTTGCTCCTTTGCTAGCCAAGGGGAGCAAGTGGGCATGACTCCTTCCAGTCCCGTTGGGCTTCCACTTTGCAAGAAGCATCTCCTCTGCCTCTGCCCAGGCTGGAAAGGCAGGAGAGGGAGGCCCAGTGGGCTCAGTAATTTGTGCTGTTGCTCCTACGTGTGATGGACACACTTACCTGGGTTCCGGCTGACTAAAGAGCAACAGGCGTCACATCCTTGGGGAGAACTTGAGAACTGGCAAGCACCTGGCTCGCATACATGGGAGTGAAGGTGTCTTCAAAACTATTTAAAAAGGTGGTTTCAAAACCCAAAAGTGCAAGATAATCAAAGTACAGAACACCATACTGGAACTAAAATGAGAGCATCTATCTTGTCTACACCGCTGACTAACAGCCAACCACTTCACCCTATAAACATTACCATCAGGATGGGCCCAATGTGAGCTCTCCCTGAATTACAGCTGGACAACATGCCCGGTGACCCTCCCCTTGAGCAGGGATGCCTCTCAAGGTTAGAGATTCCTCTCCTGAGACTGAGAGATCCTTCCTTACCCAAGGCAGAGAGATCCCTTACCCGCAACAGATCCTCACTAAGTGACTGACAGCGTGCTGAATTAATACTATGAAACATTACTAATCCATGTAGCTACTCAATATTATTATAAACATTGTATGGACGATTCCATTAAACTTAAACTATTGACCAAGTCTGAGACTAAGATTGGATACAGCCACCGCCAGGCTCCAAAAGGTATTTAGAAGGCAAGGGGGTCCACTCTGAACCCCGTGACTCAATGGGAGGTTCCTCCTTACTCTTTGCGTCTCTGATCTCTGTGTGAATCATTCTAACTAACTCGATTCTAACTCAATTTTCTTCCATGCAGTAATTAATAAGGTGAACCTTGCCATCAAACTTACTGAACCTTGTCAAACCACTGAAAAACTTTGTGAAATTCCATTGAACTTACTGAAGTCTGTCAAATTCTTATTTTACCTCAATAAAACATATTGCTGCTTCTCTCTTTGGAATGAGGTGCATTCCACTAATCCGTGACAGGATCTGATGGTCCCCCTTTGTATCAAGAAGAATGCTAGGGTGAGGACATCCTGCAGGGCTCAGGCATGTCTCCTGCACAGCATGAGCTCATCTGCAGCGGACATTCCTGGGCTGGCACTCAGCACATACTGTGGGCTGAGGAGCATCACAGCCCATCTCCAAGGCCAAGTCTGGCCAGGATCTCTTGGGACCATGCAGGCAGACCACGGTGACCAGCTCCAAGCAGAGAGAGGCACTGTGGGTGGCTACATGGGCTCAGAGAAGGGCACACAGAGACACCTCATCACTTAGCACAGAGGGACTGTGGCAGTGCCCATGGGGTGACTGTGGGCAGAGCTGGGGACTGTGGGGGGAGCAAGGAAGACCTCCTCAGGTGGGTCGGACAAGTCCTGCTGCCCCACATGGCCCCACAGCTTCATGGTGCAGGCACTGCATGGACCAGGGTGCATTCGGGGTGGGAAAATCTCTGCCCAGCACAGTCCCCATGGCAGCCATCCATGCTTCTTCCTCCAGCAGTGGCAGCCTCTCACCGCTGCCCACCCCTGCCCAACCCCAGTTGAATCCCACGTAGGGTTTTGCAACAGCCTCGCTGCAGGGTCTGGCAGCATCTGGGTCAGGAGAGATTGCACAGGGCTGGCCATGCCCCTGCAGGCACTGAGCCCAGGAGGAAGATGGAGTTTGCCATGCAGCAGAGTCCCTGCCCACAGCTGCTTGTATCGCCAGAGGTGGAAATGGCCAGAGTTCAGGGCTGGTTTTGGCCAGTGTTCATGGGGCAGGCTATCCAGGGACCATGGCACAGACCAGGTCCTCTCTTTTCTGTCTTTGATGTCTTGCGTCCTTCTCCAAAAGGCCTGGCTGTGCACCGCGATCACACTGCTGTGTGCTCCCACCCTGCACACTCACACAGCTCAGCTAGCAGCGCTGTTTTCCGCTCCCAACAAACCTTCCAGCCCAGCCCAGCCCCTCCCTGGCTCTCCCCACCTCCCCTGCCCTCTCCCCAGACCACCACAGCAGAGCAGCCCAGTCTGGGCCGGCCCCATGGCAGTTCCCGCTGCAGGCTGCTGCCGAGCTCTGGGCACTCCCACCACAGCTCCAGCCCTTCTGAAGGGCACAGCAGCTCCAGGGCCATTGAGGCTGTTCAGCCTCCCCGTCAGCCCCAGGGCTGGAGCTGGCCCCAAGGGCACAAGGAGACACAGGCCAGTCACTCTCTGTCTCTCCCGCATTCATGCTGCAAGTGATGCCCAGCCCTGCCTGCCTCTGTCCCCCTCTGCCTCCCCACCAGCCCTGCTCCCCAAGACAGCGTGAGAGCCCCTTCCCTGGGGCACCTCAGGCAGCTCCCGCATCTCTGCCGTCTCCCTTCCCTGTGCCTGCTGCAGTTTCACTGGCTCCCACAGAACTGCAGGGTCATGGTTTGTGGGTGTCTGGATTTAGTACTTTATTCTGGGGAAACTTCACCTTTGAGGGTGTTTCATCTTCTGAGTCTCCATTCACTGCCCTCCCCAGGGCACATGGAGAGTGTCCTTTCTCTCTTGACCCCTCCAGACTCCTTTCCACAGGGAACAATATAGGCCATCAGCCCTCCTGTACATGTGGCAGCCTAAGGAGTTAACGGAGAGCTCGTGCAGCATCCACACGGCCCCTGGACACCAGGAATAGAGTCTTTAAAAGCACCACTTGCTGTCTAATAGATCTCAGAGCTGCCGCAAGCTTATTGCCCCCAACACAGGGAGAAAAGAATCAGAAAAGACCTCTTTAAAGTCTAATTCCTTGGGCTTGTTCTTGGCAGCAGCTTTTTAAGGACAGCCCAGCCTTCAGGCCCTGCACTCAGGAGACCCCTTTGATTGCTGAGATGCTCTCAGGGAGGCCAGATCTGATGCAGCATTCAAAGCATTTGGGAAAGGCTCAGACAGGACAGGATGAAGCCTCTAGGGAAGTGGTAGGAAGCAGAGCAGGTACCTATTACTACAATTACCACAGGAGAAAGAGATCAGAGGCCTGGCCTAAGCCAAGCTCTGGGAGAACTTGCAGAGAAGGGGAGGGAGGTTACTGCTGGTGGAACAAGATCCATTGGATCAATTTCTCCACGGCGTCCTTGAGCTCCCTGTTCCTCATGCTGTAGGTGAAGGGGTTCAGAGTTGGAGGTCCCATTGAGTACAGAACAGCCACCACCAGATCGAGGGATGGGGAAGAGATGGAGGGGGGCTTCAGGTAGGCAAAAAATGAAGTGCTGATGAACAGAGAGACTGTGGCCAGGTGAGGGAGGCACGTGGAAAAAGGTTTGTGCCATCCCTGCTCAGAGGGCATCCTCAGCATGGCCCTGAAGGTCTGCACATAGGAGAGCACAATGAAAACAGAATACCCAGAAACTAACCACCCACAAGGATCCCAACTTCCCGGAGACAGTCTGAGTCTGAGCAGGAGAGCTTGAGGATCTGGGGGATTTCACAGAAGAACTGGTCCAGAGCATTGCCATGGCAGAGTGGTAGTGAAAAGGTATAGGCAGTGTGCAGCAGAGCATGGAGAAACCCACTGCCCCAGGCAGCTGCCGGTGGCTAAAACAGTGTTGATAACACCCTGATGTTGTAGCTATGGCTGATCAGTGCTGGCATAGTGTCAAGGTTGCCTCTGTTTCTCATTCTGACCCCACAGTTAGGAGGCTGAGGGTGGACAAGAGGTTGGGAGGGGACAAAGTCAGGACAGCTGACCCGAATGGGCCAAAGAGATATTCCATGCCATATGGCATCTTGTTCAGCACTAAAAGTGGGAGGGGAGTTTCTCCAAAGTAGCCCTTGCTCAGAGACTGCCTGGGCATTGGTCTGCTGGTGTGAGGGAGTGCTTCTCCATCCCCTGTGTCCTTCCCTTTTCATTTTTCACCATTTATTAAGGTGTCATTATTTTGACCCATGAGGTTTTCTCTCACTTTTGCCCTTCCAGTTGCCTCCACCATCCTGCTGGGGAGTGAGTGAGTGGCTGGTTGAGGTCACTTGTTCCCTGGAATGTCATAGGCGAGCAGATTCTGATGGCATCAAAATAATACTTAGACCCCACCCAAATATGGCTTTTGGGAAGAACTGTCATCAGCAGAAGCCCGCAGGCAGCACACACATGTGTGACTGTAACTCATGAGCTCACAGCAGCAGAAGTAGGAGGGTGTGACGTCACCGTCACCATAACTGCTCAGTACACAGCAGTGTCAGTAGGAGGGATGTGATGTCACGTCACCAATGGCACCTCATGGCCGTTGGTCTCGGTGCAGAGTGTCTGTGTGCATCAGAGGGGCATCACGGGGAACAGGAGCTGCCCGGCCCCGTGTCTGCGAGGCCGAAGGAGCAGCCCCCGCAGCCCTGGCTGGAGCAGTTGGGGTGGGGGTGGCTCGGGGGCACCGCGGGGATGTGCCTGGGCACGGTGCCAGCAGGAAACCACAGACTGCCTTCCCCGGGCGCTGCGGGGGGAGCGCGGCGAGTGCTGCGAGGCCACGTGGGCTGTGGTTTGTGCACCTGCAGGCTCCAGCTCCCGATCCGCCCGTGGGGAATAACGGCCCCTCGGTGACAGGCTGAGAGTCAGGGACACGTCTGAGGCTCTGGGCTGCATGTCTGCTGTCAGGGCAGGGACAGGTCCCAGCTCTGGCTCCTGCAAGGGACCCACCGTGGGGCTCTCTGGGGAGGGACGGGCGAGCCAGCACTCCTGGAAGGGAGCTCTTCCCCTGGCCAAGGACCTTGCCCAGCTGCTGCTCCCAGCACAGCGGGGTCTGTCGCAGGGGCAGGGGCTGTTTCCTTCCCATCCCGACACAGACCCCGGTGCAGCCCCAGCTCCATGGTTCCCACATCTCGGGGGCAGCTGGACGCTTGCCTCTTGGGTTCTTGGATGAGCCCAGCATAGGAGATGCTCAGTGCTCCCAGTCCCCACAGCAAGGTTCAAGGGGTGACAGACCCATTTCCCCTCCATACCCAGCTTGTCCTGTGACGATCCCCCGCCACAGAGACCGTGACACCCGCAGCGGGACATATGTGTGCCTCATATATGGTCATGAAACGCGCTGGAGAAGTTCATTGGAGGGCTGGGCCGTGTCGGAGGGGAGATAGCTCCCGATAACGTCTAAAAAGGTGCTGCTGCTTCGATTGGCTCCTCCTGCAGCTGGGCCAGCATCTGCAGAGATATAGTCCCCTGCCATCGCCTGAGTCCCCGGCAGCCGTGAGAGGGAGTGGGGCGCAGCAGGGCTGTGCCAGGAGGGCAGGAGGCTCAGGATGGGCACAGAAGGACTCCTGTCCCCTCGGGTGCTGTGGCTGCTCCTGTGGGTGCAGCTGTGCAGGGGTAAGTGCCGGCTTCCTTGTCCCACAGCTAGGGCCAGCGGGCACCAGTGGGCTCATCGGGATACCTCTGGTAATGGGGTTTCTTGGCATGTGCCAGTGAGATGAGGGGCAGAAGGTGCTCAAGTCAATCGAACTTCTGCCTTTCCCTGTGCCTCTCTGGGTGGGAGAGGGAGCTGTGGGCCTGGGGGCATGGGGCTGTACAGGGCTTGCTGGGCTGGTGAGGAGACGGTGCCCTGTGCAGGGCCGGGCACGGTGTGCAGGTGGGCATGGGCAGGGGGTCGTTGAGGTGGGAGGAGGTGCCGCAGGCTGTGGCGTGGCGAATGGCACAGCAGGTCTGCCAATGGGCACCCCCAGCCCTTTGCAGCCTATGGGGAGAAAAGAGACCCCCACACTGCTCTGGGGACAGCCCAGAAGAGGAGAGGTCCCCACCCAGATGCCTGTGACACGTCCTGGGCAGGGGGTTCTTCCAGACCTGCAGTCTGTTGCTCCGCACTTTCTTGATGCGTCCCATGTCAATGTTTGAAGGGGCTGCAGAGGTGAGGCTGGAAAATGGTGGCGGACGCTGTGCTGGAAGAGTGGAGGTGCAACACCAGGGCCAGTGGGGGACCGTGTGTGGTTACGACTGGGACATGGCCGATGCCGCAGTGGTTTGTAAGCAGCTGGGCTGTGGGTCTGCTCTTGAAGCTCCTCAGTACGCAACCTTTGGGCCAGGATCTGGCCCCATTTGTTCGCTGTCGTGGCACCGAGTCTGCCCTCTCTGACTGTACACACAACGGATGGGGTCAACACGACTGTGATCACAGTGAGGACGCTGGAGTGAGGTGTTCAGGTAAGGGGCCAGCCCGTTCCCCACCTCTGTGACTGGGATGGGGGAAGGGACCTAGCTGTGCCCTCAGGGAAACAAGGGTGTACTGGAGAAGGGCCTGGTGGGGCCGGTCACACTGGCGAGCTGGGACTGTCATTGCTGGTTTCCCCAGTCCCTGAGGACACTCCAGTGGGAACCCACCACTGCCTGAGCTGTGATGCTGCTCAGCCCACCCTCCATGGGTGCCTGGGGCTGGGAGATGAATGCCCACCCTGCTCTGCAGTCTCTGTTGGTTCCCAGCTTTCTCCTCCCGTTCACACAGGAGCTATCTGGCAGCACCGAGGAGTAGGTCCCCCCATGGCAGAGGCACCGAGAGCCACTCACACGGCCACCCACAGCCCCAGGGAAGGGCCCAAGGTGGCTGGGGAATTCTGGGTTGTGTTCCCTGGCCGGCACGAGTCCCCCAAAGCAGAGGGGCTGCTCAGAGGAGAGAAGCACTGGGCTTGGGCAGCAGAGCAGTGTGGCCCATAGCTACCTCATTCCTCTTCCAGGGTCCCCCCAGGAGAGCCAGCCCCCAGGGAAACAACCCTGTGCTGGCAGTGCTGACCTGCTGCCCAGGCTCTCCTGCCTACCCCAGCCCCTGGCTGCCCTGTGCCACACAGGGCACTTGCCAGCACTTTCTGGCTCTCCTTGGTGCCTATCCTTGCATTGGGAGTTTGTATCAGTCCAGGGCTGCTCCTCTGCTCACTCTCCTGCCCTCTGCCCAGCCGTTGGCCGGGGCTGTACATGCCTGGCAGTGCCCTCTGGCCCTGGCTGAGGAGCCCTCCCCGGGTAGGTGCTGGAGCTGGGGGCTGGTGGCGACAGCAACCGCAGGTACGCTCACACGGCATCTGTGCCCTGAGAGATGTCCCATCTAAGAGCAGTACCCCAACAGCCCGAGAACCACCCGGGAATGAGGTGCATTTCTGGAGGCTCCAAGGGGTTCCGCAGCCTGGCCCTGAGCTCGGCCGGCAGAGCAGGCTGCAGCAGCCAACAGCTCCTGGGCCCCTCTCCTTGGGCTCAAGTGCTCCGGGTGCTGCAGTGCCTGGGGCCAGTCCTGGGCCGCCCAGGGTCTCCAGGGCAGCAGCAGTTTGTCTGAGCAGTTCCTGCGGCTGGGGGTTTGGGAGAGAAGCAAACCCCCAAGTGCTGTGCTGAAGTCTGAGGAGCAGCAGGGTGTCCCTGCTGTGTTTGTGCCATCTGCACCCACTGGGAGCTGCTGGGGTCGTTGCGGGGCTCTTTGCCTAAAGCCACCTTGGACATGAGGTGGGACGTGGGCATGTAACTGCCAGGGAGCTCTAGGAACGCACAGGAGTTTGGTTTCTTTAGGATTTTTCCAGCTGGTCGGAGGGGATAGTCCCTGCTCAGGACGTGTGGAGATCCGTGATGGGAACCAGTGGAAAACTGTCTGCGACTCAGACTTTGGTCCCAAAGCCGCCAACGTGGTCTGCAGGGAGCTGAAGTGTGGCACAGCCCTGTCCGTGCCCGGGTCAGCTCACTTTGGAGAAGGTGTGGGTCCCATCTGGGACAGAGAGCTGCAGTGTGAGGGGAATGAACCCCTTCTCGCCTCCTGCCCCAGGGGGTCCCCCAGGGACCAGCCCTGCACCCACGCAAACGATGCCGGTGTCACCTGCACACGTAAGGACTCAGGGTGGGGTGTTGAACACTGCGTGTGAGCTGGGGATGGGGGAGCAGGACAGGGGCTGTGCTGTGCGGGGTGTGGTGACAGAAGGGGTGGTGTGGTTGTGTGCAGCCCTAAAAGAGTGCAGAAGGAGCAGAAAGGAAGGCTGTGCCTCTGGCCTCTCCTCCAGCTACGGAGGGTGCCAGAGCACCAAGGCACCCTTTCTCATCTTTCTGTGTTTCCCAGAGTACACAGGGTTCAGGCTGGTGAACGGCAGCACGGCGTGTGAGGGGAGGGTGGAGGTTCAGGTGCTGGGGACCTGGGGCACCCTCTGTGCCTCCCGCTGGGATCTCTTGGACGCCCACGTTCTCTGTCGTCACCTCGACTGTGGATTTGCTGAGTCTCTTCCTGGAGGAGGGCATTTTGGGAGAGGCACCGGCCCTGTCTGGAGAGACTCATTCCACTGTAATGGGACTGAAGCCCACCTGGGACAGTGCCCAGTGACTGCCCTGGGGGCCTCGCCGTGCTCCCACGAGAACGATGCTGCTGTCATTTGCTCAGGTGAGTGCTGGGAAAACACTGCAGTAACTCCATTTGCGCCCTGGGTGTGGCATGGCCATGCAAAGCAGGGGACCCCATGGCAGCACCAGGGTGAATTTCTCCCTGGAGAATACCTGGTTTAACCAGGAGCAATGTGGAGAGCTTTGCCTGCTCGGACTGAATGCTCTGCTGTGGGAGAGCTGAGGACGGAACAGAGACAGGCATCTTTGACCCCGAGGTGGCGGCTCAGGCCCTGGGGCCACCGCCAGGCCCAGGCTCCTCTGCTCCTGCTGCAGGACAGGCCAAGAACAGGGCTGCAGGGCTTTGCTCCATCTCTCCGGCTGCAGACAGCCCTGACCCAGCCCCACAGAGAGCCCCACAGAGCCCAATTCCCCACCCGCAGGGGTTGTCCAGGTGCCCCCAGTAGCAGTAGCACACCTGGGGTGTAGGTCGAAGAGCAGGGCTGGGCTTTGCCCTTGCTTCTGGTCAGCACAAGTCCCAAACTGACCCCCCTCGCTCTGCTCCCTGCCAGGGACACAGGCTCCCAGTCCCCGATCCCCAGGGGTGCAGAGGGGCAGAGACGTGTGGGCTCTGCCTGGTGTCTCAGTGGTGCCTGTGCCAGCGCTGAGGTTGGGCAAGGCTTGTCCCAGCGCTGCCTGTCCCCGGGTAACTGCACTGGCTGCTGCTCCTTCCTGTGGCAGCTGCTCCATCTGGCGCAGCAGGGACCTGTTGGGTGGCTCTGCCCCACCAAGAGCAAAGAGAGTGTCTTGCTCCGGAAGGCTCAGGGACTGGGAAAGAAATCCTGTGGAAACATGCTCCTGAAGCTCCCTGCAGAGGGCTGGGGGCAGGCGGGTGAGCTCCAGGGTGTTGTGAGGGTTCCAGAGCCTACAGAGGTGCTGCAGATTTGTGGGCTCTCTGGTGCCGCCAAGGGCTGGGGCCTGGCTGCTCTCCGCAGGCTCAGCCGGCTCCATGTCCCTGCGGCTGGTGGGTGGAGGGAGCCGGTGCGACGGACGAGTGGAGATCTTCCAGCACGGGACGTGGGGCAGAGTCCTGGATGACCAGTGGGACGTGCAGGAGGCCAGCGTGGTGTGCCGGCAACTGCAGTGCGGAGAGGCAGAGACAGCCTACAATCCCCCGAAGGCTGAGAGAGGGACGGGTCCCGTGGGGCTGCGAGGGGTCCGGTGCGCAGGGCACGAGGCCAACCTGACCCTCTGCAACACCTCCCTGCCTGCGAGTGCACCAGGAGCAGGGATTGCAGAGGACGTGGGGGTCGTTTGCTGGGGTGAGTGGCACTGCACGGGCCCCCCAGGCTCTGAGCTGGGTGGGCACCAGCCCCTGATGGCAGATGGGGTTTCTTCCCGCTGCAGGGAGCCGGCAGGTCCGGCTGGTGAATGCGACTGGGCGCTGTGCGGGAAGAGTGGAGATCTACTACCAGGGCAGCTGGGGGACCATCTGCGATGATGGCTGGGACCTGTCTGATGCCGCAGTCGTTTGCCACCAGCTGGGCTGCAGAGGGGCAGTGGAGGTGGTTGGCTCTGCTAAGTTCGGGGAAGGCTCTGGTCAGATCTGGCTGGACGGTGTGAACTGCTCCGGGGCCGAAGCTACCCTCTGGGACTGCCCGGCAGGGTCCTGGGGGCAGCACGATTGCGGGCACAAAGAGGACGCAGGAGTCGTCTGCTCAGGTCTGTGCTGGGAGCAGGGGCGTGAGGCAGGTGCCTGGGGAGGCCGGGACGTGGGGAGAGCCGGGAACTGCCAAGGCTGTCCCTGGCTGCCCCTGAGCCGCTGTCTGAGTCCGTCCTGGGGACACCCATGCACGAACGCCCTCGGTCCCACTGCGGGTCTCCGGGGAGCTGAGCCATCCCCAGCGGTTAACGGGGAGGGCAAGGATTTCTATCCTTCAGGGACTTCTCTCTGCCCATGCTTGCAAGGGGGAGTTGTTAGCTGTGCTCCTGCCTAGCTAAGGGCCTGGGGGGTGAAGAGGCTTCTCTACGCCCACAGCCCCACACCAGCCCCTTCCCCCTCTGTGCCTTTCTTCCAGAGTTTGTGGCCCTGAGGCTGGAGAACAGCAGCAGCTGCTCCAGGCGCCTGCAGGTTTTCTGCAACGGGACGTGGGGGAGCGTTTGCTCCAACTCAATGACTCCCAAAACTTGGTCGCTGGCATGCAAAGAGTTGGGCTGCGGGGATGGAGGGTACCTGGATACACCCCCGCTCTACCACAACTTCTCTGGTCCCACCTGGTTGGATCGTGTGGAGTGTGGGGAGAGAAACAGCTCCTTCTGGCAATGTCCCTCCGCTCCCTGGCACCTGCAGTTGTGCGATGACCTGCGAGATGAGACCCACATCACCTGCAATGGTAATTCTGAGCTACCTGGGCACCAGCACCACCCCAGCTCCAGTTCCCTGCTAGGCAAAGTCAAGCGTAGGGACAAGGTCCACAGGGGCTTTTGCTTTACGTGCCAGACCCTGCTGCTTCTGGGGACACAAATGGGACTTCAGCTCTCAGAGCCACTCACATTCACCAGGTTCCCTTTGGGGCTGAGCTGTCAGGGTGCCCCACATTGCCCTGCGTGTCCCCTGAATGACCAGGGTTCAGCTGCTGCCGTGAGTGAGGTGGCATGAGGATGCACGAGCAGAGCTCAGCCCCACTCTCTGCTGCATAACCCCCTGCAGCAGCCCCTTCAGCCCAGCATTTCCTTCTGCAGGGAGACGGCCAGAAACACCCCCGGCCCTAGGGACCCTGTGCCCAAACTCCACAAGCTGCACAGGTAGCTGCTCCTCTGCATGCCCCTCTCACCTGGCAGGGCTCTGCCTGCTGTCCCGCTGCCCTGGGAGCTCTCTGCCTTCTCCAGACAGGGAGAAGATTCGTGCCGTGGGAGGCGAGAACGGCTGCTCGGGCAGAGTGGAGATCTGGCACCGCGGCTCCTGGGGGACGGTGTGCGACGACTCCTGGGACATGCGGGATGCCGAGGTGGCATGCAGGCAGCTCTGAATGAGGCTGAATTTGGGGAGGGGACAGGCCCCATCTGGCTGGAGCAGCTGGAGTGCCGGGGGACAGAGCCGTCTCTGCAGGACTGCTGGGCCCGGCCTGGGGACAGCGGTGCCTGCCGGCATAAGGAGGATGCTGCTGTGAACTGCTCAGGTGAGCGGAGGGGCTGAGACCCCTCACAGGGGTATTGGCAAGGAGCCGGGGCAGGTGTTTACGCTGCTGGGTCCCATCATGGCCCCAGAGATCCTGAGAGCAAGGCCATCCCTACAGATTATGGCAGCCTGTTCCCAAGTGGGCAGCAGCTTCTGTGGGGCTGGATGTCCTCCAGCGTCTGCCCACAGGGCTCTGCAGCCCCCCGGGACATCTCCCAGGCTGGTTGTGCCATCCTGCCCACAGCCCAGAGCAGGGCCCTGGGCTTTGTCCCAGCCACCCTGAGCAGCCCGGCAGGAGAGGCAATTTGTGAGGGATATGTCAGGGATGTCTGCACGTGTATGCACGCGTGCACACGCACACACATGGCATGTGAGAGAGGAGGGTCCCTGGTACCCTCACACACATCCTCTCAGCCCAGCTCTCTTTCTCCTCCTCTGCAGCTGCACCCAGGACGGCAGCACCAACCCCCCGAGCAGGTAACCTGTCCTCCTCACCAGCGTTGCGACTTCTCGGGCTCAGGCTGTGACCCACAGCCAGAGGGAAGGGGATCCTTGCTGGGGTGTGAAGCTCCCAAGAGGAGGCATGGTAGCAGTGGAGGGGGTTGGGGAGGGCTCTCATTTTCCCATCAGGGTGGGAGCTTCGCCATCACTCACCCCTGGGGTTCCCTACCCCCGCTGTAATGGGGGTCAGTACTGGGGTGCCCTGGCCCCCCACCTCTCCCGAGCCTGGTGCTGCCCTTTCTGTGTTCCTGCCCACGCAGATCCCACGCGGGGCCGTCCGACCGGCAGCAGGAGTGTCTCATTGCCCGTCATCATCTGCATCATCCTGGGAGCCCTTCTCTGCCTGCTCCTGGCCCTCCTGGCAGGGCAAGTGCGAAGCGCCAGGGCTGGGCGCAGGGGTGGGTCCTTTCCCCACGGTCCCAGGGGAAGATGCCTCCTGGCAGGGCCAGGGGTGCTGTGGGGTGTCAGTGAGTGGTACAGGTAAAGCTGCGGGGAGGAGAGTGTGTGCTGCCTGCTGTCCCAATGTCCCATTGACAGCCTGGCCATGGGCCGTCGGCAGCAAGGCGTAGAGAGAGTCCAGACACGGGAGGAGCCAGGGATGGGGTGAAGAGAGAAATGGCAGAGCTAGGCTGGGGGAGATGGGAACAGAGGGGAAACAGAGGAGGACATGCCACCAGAAGTGCTCTGGGCATCTCTGGAGGGGGCTCTGTGTCAGGGGAGATGCCAGGAGGAACGTGGGGCAGCAGGGTCCATCCCCGTGGTTTCAGGCCCCTGGGCTGTTCCTCCATCCAACCCTGACCTCTTCTCCTCAGGGCATAGGCCGTGCTATGGATCCATGGGGCAGAGAGGGGGCAGGTCCAGGGGGAGAGGAAAGGTGGAGCTGCTCCAAGCTCAGCACCAGGGACCTGACCCAGAGGCCAGAGGGGCACAAGGGCTATCTCTGAGGGGATGGTGCGAGGGTGTCGCTGTCCCAGACCGTCTCCATGGGGACATTGCCCTCACTGAAGAAGTGGCAGTGGTGACTGGACAGTGCAGCGGGGATATGCTGTGGTGACATCCCTGGGGTGGCCCAGGGGAACAGGGCTGGGGGAGCAGAGCGGGATCCCATCCCCTCTCTGTGTGTCCCTGGGCCAGCCCTGCCTCTGTCCGCAGGCTCCGAGAGAGCTTGGGAGCCCTTCCCTGAGGCCGTCTATGAGGAGATTGGTTACAGCCCAGCTTTGGAGAAGCAGGCAAGGTTCAGCGGCTCAGGTGGGTGTGCATCCCTCCTGGAGGGCACATGTGCAGGGCTCTTTCCCCACTTCCTCACCCAGGGATGACCCCCTGCAGCCCCCTGACCCACAGTCCCTGCAGCGCTGGGGCTGTGGGGGCTGTGGGGAGAGCAGCCAGGTCCTTGGCCCAGGCCAGAAGCTTCCTCCCCACCAGCTCTGCCCGTCCCAGCTGGGGACAGCCCCTCACTGCCTGCCTCTGCATCCTGAGGGCTGAGGGAAGGGGCTGTCCCAGGGCATGTCTGGGAGCCCCTTTGAGACAGGGTTTGTCCCAGGGGAGCAGGGTGAGTCCTGAGCCCTCCTCCCCACTCAGCCCTGGCTCTGTGGGTCCCCCGTCCCCAGCAGCACTGACCATGAGCTGGGTCAGCAGAGCGCACTCCCATCACACCCGCTGCACCTCTCGCCAGGCTCCTATTCAGAGGGGTCCCTGACGAAGCTGCAGCCCTACCCCGGGGACAGCAAGGAGGAGGATGGTCCAGGGTCAGCACCAGGTAACAGGGGGCCAGAAGGGGTGGATCTCTCCTCCCTGCAGACGTGTGGGGGACAGCAGTGTCACTGAGTGTCACCGTCACAGTTGGGGAGGACATGGGGAGTCTTCTGTGGTGCTGCCAACACCAGTGCCTGAGCCCCATGTCCCTGTGCATCCTCCTGTCATTGCTCTGCAGGATGTATCTTCTCACTGTCACCAGCTCCCCTCTCCTTTCAGACATCCCTGTCCTGGCTGGAGGTGACCCAGTGGATGGCTACGATGATGCCAGGGAGGCTTCCGACCCTGGGGAGCATCCTGCCCCTGGGCAGGAAGGCTGGGAAATGCCCAGGGCACCAGAGGAGGGAGAAGGGCCCAGGGATGCACCTGGAGGTAAGAGGGAAAGATAGCGCTGCCGGTTCCTGGGGTGCCATCCCTGGTGCTGGATGAATCGCTGTCATACTGAAAGCTCAACCTCCTGGGACGGGGGAACCTGCCCATTCGAGTTTTCCTTGGGGGGACCATGGGTGGGAGAGGGAGCTGAACATCTCAGGACTGCTGAGGAGAAGGGAGGAAGGTGATGTACTGACGAGGAGGGGCAGCCCATGGGATGAACGTGCAATGGCCTGCCTTGCTGCTTGCAGGGACAAACCTGCACTCCCCGAGAAGTGCTGGGGCCCCTGGAGCTGAGGGAGATGCCTGGTGCCTGTCCCCAGAGAGCATGGGCTATGACGATGCTGAAGAGGTGTCTCTGGCACATCCCCCTGAGGACACAAAGGCTGTGACAGCAGAGCTCAGTGCACAGCAGTCCCTGAGCCGTGGGCCAGGAGAGCCCGTCCCTGCCGTGCAGCTGGGTGCAGCCGGGAGGGAGGAGAGGTCTGTGCAGCTGGGAGAGCCGTGAGCACCAGGGAACTGTCTCCCTTTTCCACGGGCAGCAGAAAGAGCCGGCCATGTCCTCCATTTTTATTCCCCTGCTTTTACATGATTCCTTCATGTGTGTTCTTATTAAAAGGCTTTGGGGTTTGAGCCAGAGCTGGCGCTTGCCTGCCCAGGTGTCAGGGTGTCTCCCTGAGGCTGACTGGGGGGAGCAGAGCACAAAGACATGGCAGTGGGGAAGGGGCACGTCTTGGGGACAGTGGGCTCAGGGTCGGGCTGTGGGGCTGTGAGAGCTCATGGTCCCTGGGGAATATTCCTGCTGACAGAGACATTTCCAGCCTGCCAGCCACAGTTTCCAGCAAAAATGGCTCTCTGCAAGGTCGGGAGCACCAGCCTCCTCACCCCGGGGTTCCCCAGCGGGAGCACCCACCTCCTCACCCTGGGGTTCCCCAGTTGCTCTTTCCCCCGGCCCTGCCTGGGCCACACTGGTGCCACGGCACAGAGCTCACGACAGAGCTGCCATATTGGGGTGAGCTGTAGACCCACAGAAGGGAGTCCTAAGGTGGCTGTGGTGCCTTGAATACCCAAGCCAGCCCCAGGGGGGATCACAGCCCATGCATTACCTCCCACAGTGGTCCCTAGAGTTTTCCTGCTGGCAACCCCTGGCCCCAGAGCCAGCCCCTCCATCCCCAGCCATGGGCCCACCTCTCCCTGTGGAGATGCAGGGCTGGAGCCTGCCCCGGTGGGAGTTTCCCAGGGGATGGAGGCTGTGTTTGCAGTCCCCATGTATGTCATCCACCACCTTGGGGGTCTCACCTGGTAACGCTGCTCTCCTGGGGGCTTTCCACAGCTGTGCTGTGCCCAGCGTGGGGCAGCAGTGCAGAGGGTTGAGGTCTCACCGCAACACACCTTGGGTGGGTTCTTGGGGGTTGCAGGAGTAAGGACAGGTCTGGGGCACAGTGATGATCCTGCATTGCTCCAGGGAATGGACCCAGCCTGCAGGGCCAGGCTGTTCAGGCCCCAAAATGTCATGGAATGGGCTCTTTCTGCTCAGATGTGCTGCCACCTCACACACACCCAGGGCCGGTGGCTCATCTCCCCAAGGAGGAGGCAAACCTCTGCCAGGTGCCAGAGTAAGGGAGAAACCTTACACTTGCGGGAGGGCAGAGCCGGCAGGGAGGTGGCATGGGACAGGCGCTGGGCTCACTACAAGAAAGACATTGAGGTGCTGGAGCGTGTCCAGAGAAGGGCGACGAAGCTGGTGAGGGGTCTGGAACACAAGTCTTATGAGGAGTGGCTGAGGGAGCTGGGGTTGTTTAGCCTGGAGAAGAGGAGGCTGAGGGGAGACCTTATCGCTCTCTACAACTACCTGAAGGGGGGTTGCAGAGAGGTGGGTGCTGGTCTCTTCTCCCAGGTGACTAGTGACAGGACTAGAGGAAATGGCCTCAAGTTGCGCCAGGGGAGGTTCAGGCTAGATATTAGGAAAAAGTTCTTTACTGAGAGAGTAGTGAAACATTGGAATAGGCTGCCCGGGGAGGTGGTAGAGTCACCCTCCCTGGAGATATTCAAGGAGCGTGTGGATGTGGCATTGTGGGATGTAGCTTGATGGACATGGTGCTGTGTGGTGTTGGGTGGGTTGTGGCTTGTTGTTGTTGTGTGGTGGGGTTTTGTTTTTTTTTTTTTTTTTTTTTTCCCCCGGGTTGGACTTGATGATCTTACAGGTCTTTTACAACCATAGTGATTCTGTGATTCTGTGATTCTCTTCTCCACAGTACCCACCTGGGGTGGCTTGAGTTCGCAGGTCAGTGCCCATACTGGCACCCACCGTCATGTTCAGAAGATATCCCCACCCTCCTTCTTCTTTACTTCACTTTTATACCTTATTTCTCAGAATCTGGGCCCACCATTCCTGGGCCTGGGAAACCTGCAATGAAACGCCAGGGCTCACACCCCATTTTGGTTGCAGGCGGTTTTGCCAGGGGAGCAGCCGAGGCACCATGTCCTTGCCCTCCCGGTCTGTGCACGGCTGTGCACTGGCCTGTGCCTCCCTGTTCCCACCAGCATGGGGTGGACGGTGACACCAAACCCCCCAGGAACAAGAGGTGGGCACCGACCCCACCAGTCCCACCTCTGCAGGGCTGTGCCTGACCTCGGCTGCTCCGGGTTCCCAGAGCTGAGGCTCTGCTCGAGAAGGGGGTGATGTCAGAGGGAAAAGGACCTGGAGACAGGGTCAGGGTAAGGAATGTCACTCTTCAGCTCAGACACCCCTACCCTCTGGCACCGACGGCTGCTTCCCACGTGGTATGGGTTCTCCACCTGGAGACAGGATAATCTCACACCTGTCCCTCTGGAAAGCCACGAGGGAAGTGTGGCCCTGGTGCCGAAGGACACCTGGGCTGGACTAGCACCCTCACATCCCATCTCTCAGTGCAGCCAGGAAGGATTGCCAGCACCCAGGGTGCTGCTGATGTCTATCCCCTCCCTGAGGGCCACCCCTCGCCTTCCCACAGGGGCTGTGCTGCCAAGCAGGGACCCCGGCTGGTGTGTGGGGTGGGTCTGTGGTGCAGGGCAGTGACCTGCACTCAGGTCCAGCACAGCTGCCTGCCTCTCCTCTGGGAGGGGGCTCAGCAGAGGCAGCACACACAGCCCTCCTTACCCCATGACCAGTTGCTGGGAGGGCAGGGCAGGCCCACAGCACCTGGAGAGGAGCAGAGCCCCAGCTCCAGCCCTCGCCCACCCGAGCCTGGCGAGTCAGAGCAAAAACACCCCTGAAGATGGAACCCGGAACCTCTTGCATGGGAAGCGGGTGCTCTTCCACTGACCTACACCCCCTTGACACCTGCCAGCAGGCAGAAAACTCTCCTCCCATGACATATCTATGACAAGCACAGCCCTCTTGTCCCCTGGGTGCCCAGGGACCCTCAGCAGAAAACAGCATTTGAACCCTCCTGAGATGGGGGAAGTCCAGACTGCCTCCCCACTGGGGCCTGATCCTGGCACGGGGATGCACTGCCGAGCACGGCCCCTTCACCGTCTCTGCAGGGTGATGGGGCAGAAGGCGGCTCTTGCTGCAGGCACCGCTCCCACCCTCTGGCCTACCCTGAGCCCCCTCTGCCACCCACGGAAACAACCCTCTGTGTCACAACTGTCCCCAACTCCACATCAGGAGCAGAACAACAGGGTGAGGGAAAGACCCTCCCTGGGATGAGGTGCCCCCACGCTCTGATGGCACCCCAGGGCATGCGGAAGGGGGACATGGGGACAGAAATCTCACACCCCCCTCATGCAGGCACCAGGCCTCCCCTGCACCCCTCTGCCCCCCAGCACCCCTGCAGATGGGGTGAAGGGCAAACTTCCATCTCCCTGGGGCTGCGGGTGTGGGTTGGGCTCAGGGACCTTCCCATTCCTGCAGCACTGAGCACTGTCCTGAGGGCAAAGCCGTGCCCTGGGACAGCCCTGGCTGGGGTCTCTGGGGCAGGGTGGGTGCGCATGTTCAGCTGTTAACTGAGAGGTCGATGGATTGAGCACACGCAGGGATGGTGTCCTCACGGTGCTACAGCTGGGACCATTGTCTTGCCCAATGCCATAGAATTTTCCCCACGGAGGCCCTGCCTGGCAGAGAGGGTTTGGGGGAATCCAAACCAGAGCACAGTCACTGTGAACTTCTGGAGTGGTTGAGTGGAGTGAAGGGGATGGACTACTCATCTGTTCCGCTTTGCACACATGGCCCCAAAGCTCAAGAACAACCTCGAAGGACTTTGGGAGCAGTGATAGCTCTGCAGACACCTTCCCTGTGGCCAAGCATTTTCAAGCTCGTGCTCAAAGCTGGCAAGACAGTAACCTTGCTTGGACAGATGGTCTCTCCTTCTCCCTCCTTCACTTGTGCTCAGTCAGGACAAAAGCCAGACTTCTCTGAAGGAGAATCCCTGGCGAACTGGCTGAGACATCAGAGCTGCAGGGGTCTAGGACATGCCCATTGCTTTGGGACTATAGTCCAGGATGTGCCATTCCTTGGCCTGACTGGCTGACCTGGGAGAGGCTGAGACTGGAGACAGAGGGGGATGTGCTGTGTTGCCATCATCACTGTGTTCCTAATGGTCAAGCAGGGTTCCATAGCAGCAAGAGGTTGCAAGAGGGGACCCCAACATCTTGTTGGAGCTCATGAGCAGGCCTTTCTTCCTCTGGGCAGGGACTGATGGCTCTGAGGGTCTGCAGCTGGGCTGGACAGTGCAGTCTAGTGGGTGAGCAGGTTGGGATAAGCAATGGGGGACAACTGAGACACTTGTGCTGTAGGCCCTGGGTCTGGTGCTGAGGGGATGGAAAACACAGACACATGTGCAATGCCAGGATATGCAGAGGAAAGTCAATGTGGAGAGGTAAAGTGACATCCAGTGTTTGAGCTGGGGCTGTTATGAAGACACTGTGACAGTTAGTGACCTTCTGTGCAGGACTCCAGGCGGCCACTGCTGGCATTTCTGTCCTGACTTGTGCCCTTGCAGCAGGAAGGAACTGATGCAGAGGGATGTTCATGTGGGGCCCCAGAGGGATCCCCCTGTGCTGTGTATGTCCCAGCTGATGCCCAGAGAGGAGCACATATGTATTTCACCGATCATTGCGGCAGGAGGCAATGGGGGCCAAGAAACTCTGCTCGGGACAGCGCATGACTAAACAACACTGGTGCCCAGGCACTACAGTGGATGATCCTCAGCACGGCTTTGTCAACTGTCCTGGGCACATCAGAGGTCTCGCTGCGACAGACACCTGGAGGGAGGATGCTGCCTTTCAGGCCCCAGCTCCAGGGAGTGCCTCTCCCTGGGACTCAGGGGTTGGCAGCCTCTGGTCTGGGAACTGAGGAGCAGGTGAAGGTGTGTGAGGAGGGGAGCAGTCAGTGCAGCATCGAGAATGGCAAAGAGGAGAGAGACAGGGTCCTTGCGGAGACCCCGCAGAGGAGAGATCCCGGTCACTGTGGAGCAAGGAAGTAGGGACAGCAGGAGACCACCCCAACGGAGCACTGACTGGAGAGTCCTGCCCAGGGGGAGGCTGGGGACTTGTGCTGCTGGAGGAAGGCTCCTTCGAAGCTGCAGATCTGCAGCTGCAGAGCAGGGACTCTGCTCTGGCAAGAGGTGAAGGAGCAAGCAGGGCTGGGGCAGGCTGGAAGAAGGCAGATGGGCTCTGCCAAAATCTAAGGGAGAAAATCATTGCTGAAGCCCGGGGTTGAACCAGGGACCTTTAGATCTTCAGTCTAACGCTCTCCCTGCTGAGCTACTTCAGCCCTGCCCCAGCAGCCCTTCTCCCCCTGCCACCCATGCCAGGCCACAGGCTGACACACAGGAGGAGCGCTCCTCGGGAGGCTTCCCAGGGAAAAGCTGTGCCCAGCCCCAGGCAGAGGGGACCTGGCCTCTCCCTGCCTCCAAGGCCAGGTGGGCTCCAGGTTTGGTGGAGGCCAGCTTACACTGGGTGTGCCAAGACGTCTGAGGGCCTTGCACAACTGTGACAGTGGCAAAGGCAAGTGGGCAGATTGGGCATGTGCAATTGCAAAGGCTGAGGGTGAAAGAAGCGTGGGGCTGGTGGAAGACCTTGTCTCTTTCCCCATGGAAGGTGTCCTCCCACCCTTTTCTTCCTGGCTCAACTTACCTCCTTCGTTCCCAACTCTTCTACCTCCTCCCTGAGCAGCGGAGGGGGATGGGGAGTGGAGGTTGCAGTCAGTCCGTAACCGTTCCTCTCTGTGGCTCCTTCCTTCTGACACTTCTCCCATGGGGTCCCTCTTACCGCTACAGTCCTTTGAGACAAACCTGCTCCAGCATGGGCTCTCCTCAAGCCACCATTCTTCCAGGAAATAGCCAACATCTCCAGTGTTGGGTCCTCCACAGACTGCAGGGCTTACCTTCTCCACTGTGGTCTTCTCCAGGGGCTGCAGGAGACTATCTGCTCTGGCACCTGGAGCACCTCTTCTCCCTCCTTCTTCACCAGCCTTGGTGTTTGCAGGACTGGTTCTCACACTTTTTTTCCCTCACTCCTCTCCCACTCTGGCTGTTGTGTCCTTTCTTAAATACACTTTCACAGAGGTTCCACCAGCTTAATTGACGGGCTCAGTTTTGGCCAGCGGTGGGTCTGCCTTGGAGCTGGCTGGAACCAGCTCTGTCTGGCACAGAGGCAGCCCCTGGTCTCTTCTCACAGAGGCCAGCCCTGCAGCCCCCCTGCTACCACAACTTGGACATGGACACCAATGCACAGTGCAAATCCTTGCCTTGCTGAATGATGTCCCCTCCTCTTCCCTGGTCAACAAATGCAATTTTCTCGCTGCGGGGGAAGAGAGAGAACCGAGAAGGCCTTGATGCTGTGCAAACATGGTTCAGCAATAGCTACAACACTGGTGTGTTGTCAACACTGTTTTGGTCCCAAATCCCAGACACAGCACCGTACAGGCTGCTATGAAGAACATTAACTCCATCCCAGCCAAAACCTGTACCGTGTGCCCAGAAATATTTTCCAGGATGAGCTGCTCGATCCTCTCTCTCTTCCCAGGGCGAGAGGTGAGGCTGACTGGCCTCTAGTTCCCTGGGTCCTCCTTCTTGCCTTTCTGGAAGATAGGAGGGACATGTGATTCCTTCCAGTCTTCAGAGGACTGTATTGTGTGCACACCTCAACTGAGGCAAGAGGAATCCCACCACCTGTGGGTTTGGGGCAGGCATGGGAGGGAGCTGAGTCCCTGTGACGGATGCACTCCACTCCCTGACCAAACCGGTGTGGTTTGGTTCAGGCTCGAAAGGGGATAAAGGCCGAGGTGTAGCCGGGCCAAGAACCTCTCTAGTTCCAATCTGTTCTCTGGAAACCCACACAGGAACAGAGAGACACGGTGACTGCTGATGCCTATGGGCTTGGAAACTGGAATAGTGACCATGCGATGAACATGTGATGAGCAGGTGGTTCCTCCAAGACTCATTTATCAAGGAACAAAGTAAGTTGTGGGGACAAGGAGTCTCATGCTTGCCTTTTCCACTGCATGTTATTTGACTACGAGCCAACTACTTTATCCCGTAAATATGACAGCCTAAGTGAGCCTTCTTTGAGCTCTCCCTGCTAGGCAGCATGGCTGCACGGCAGTGATCTCCCCTTGAGCTGGAACACCTGTCACAGTTACTCCTCGAGGTTGAGAGACCTCTTAGCAAATTCAGATCTTTGGTAAGTGACTGATATCGCGCAAAACCTTAGTGCACTAAGATTTTGTATTGGTAGCTTTGAATCATTGTTATATCCTTTGTGCAGTAAGCAACAGAATGAGCCTGGCCATCAAACATGTTACGTTTCAAGAAAACCACTTTTGCCAATACCTTTGGCAGTGGTTCTTTAAGCCCATCCATGACAAATTGGAGTAGTCAGCAGGATTCTGAACGAGGATCTGTGACAGGAGACCTTATTGCAGCCATGCAATATATAAAGGAGGCTTATGAGAAGATGGAGAGAGACTTTGTTCCAGGGCCTGTAGTGATAGGACAAGGGGCAATGGTCTTAAAGTAAAAGAGGGTAGATTTAGGTTGGACATAAGAAGAAATGTTTTATGGTGACAGTGGGGAGACACTGGAACATATTGCCCAGAGAAACTGTGGATGCCCCATCCCTGGGAGTGTTCAAGGTCAGGTTGGATGGGGATTTGAGGAACCTGTTCAAGGGGAAGGTGTCCCTGTCCATGGCAGGGGTGTTGGACTAGATGATCTTTAAAGGTTCCTTTCCAACCAAAACCATTCTATGCTTCTATCAGTCTATGAATCTATGACACTATTATTATCAGCTTCCCTCTTCTTACCATCAGGCAGGTGAGTAGAGGTGCAGAGACACAATAGTCAAGGGCTGAGAAGACAGGTACAGGGGAGGGCACTGTGGTGAGGACCTTGCATCAATGCCGTGGTGTTGTCATTCCGGTCGTGGCCCATGGTCACAGCGCCCCTTGGGGAGGCCCTGAGGTCTCTGCCCCACACCAGCTCTAGCAGGGCCTGGCTCTCCTGGAGGTTCGGTGCTGTGTTTGCCTACTGAGTGGAGTTGTGTTTGGCACCCAGGCACCTGGCATGGCACTAGAGGTTTTTTTTCTTTTAATGGCATTAAAATGAGCCCTGAAATAAAAGTCTTCAGTGCAGGGATGTGGATGTGTCTTAGCTCTAGAGTGACTGGAGCTTTAGAGAGTACATTGGCAAGAGAGAGACCAGGGTTTCCTCCTGGGGCACTCCTTGGTTTGATCAGCTCAGGGGGACACTTGACAAGGCACATTCAGGTGCCCTGAACATCTGGTGTGATTGTGGGTGGCCAAGGATATCCCCCTTCCCCCTGTGGCCCTCAGCTGATGCTCAGGAAGGACCTGGGTATGCTCAGAGATTTTCCATCAGAGCTTGCGAACACTTGCACATGTCTTGGGCCACCTCTGGCACCTTGGTCATGACAGAGTATCTGTATGCGAGCACCTGAGTCCGTGCTGAATAAAGGCAAGGGGCTCAGAGCAGGGGCTCACATGCTGGCAACTCTTTTGTGCACACCCAAAGTGAAGCAGGAGGATTCCCAGCTCCTCGGGGTCTGTGGGGTGCATGGGGAGAGCTGAACTGCGCTTCAACCTGAGGGCTTCCTAGTCAGGAGGAGATGCCTGCACCGCCTCAGCTGAATCCCTGCCCTGCACAAGGGAAACCAACCCCTCCCTGTCCCTGTCTGTGACTCCTTTTTGTTATGGGTTAAGAATGTTGGTGTCCAGAGGGGAACATTGACACTCGTCATAGAGAACCACACTCGGGTAGGAGAAACCATGCTGCTGGAATCAGTCTCTCTCCACTGTTGGTGATTACTTGAGGTGATGTTGCAGCCCGTTCCCCAGGGGTGACCCTGCTGCCTTTCAGGAGCTGTCAGCCCCAGAGCCGCAGAGACATCTCCAGTGAGCCCAGGGCGGGCAGAGAAGGTGCCGCCTTGGTCTGGTCCTCTGCTATTGAGCTGGGCCAGGCTCCTGGGATGGAGGGAGTTGATCGCAAGTGGGCAGCAGTGCAGAGAGACAGCTCTGTCCAGGAGCAGCTCCTGTGCAAAGCGTAGCAGGACCGAGGGCACTGCCTGCAGGCACCAAGGGGAGGGGAGTGAGGCAGAGAGATGTTAAAGGCAATATGTGGAGTAGGAGGACGGATGAGAGCTTTTTGTGGGACAAATCTTCAGACTCACACGGTAAGTGTCTGTCTGCAGGGCCAGGCACAAGAGTATCCTTACGGGATCTCCAAAAGCTGGCACAATCCACAGCTTATGAGATCTGGAAGTACAACTCTCACTGTTTCTCTACCGTAGAGGAGAAGGACGTGCTGCAGAGCAGGGATTCCCTGCTGCACCATCAGGAGGACAGGGCGTGATGGCTGCCTTTTCCCGGGGATGGCTGCAGGGGTGCAAAGCCATTTGTGCAGCCAGGGCTGCCCTGGGCTGTCCTTCAGAGCAGGGTCCTTGTGCCCCAGGGGCCTGTGTACCAGGACACAGGATCAGTAGTTCTGCTAGGAGCCTCTTAAAGTGCCTTTAGCCACTGCTCTGCCTATGGACAGCACCACCTTTTCTGGACCCATCAGGGTTGCTCTGACCTGCGCTTTTCCAGCTGCAAACGGGCACATGCACCCAGGCACTGCCCTGCAAACAGGCGGGTTTCTGTAGGGCCAAGGTGAGTGCACAGAGGTTGGGATGGGGTCTGTGAGCACTGAGAAGGAAAAGACATGGCACAGGGAAAGATCTTCGAGGAGAAAAATCTCCAGGCTACAGGGATATGATCAGGGAATGAGAGGAAACTGAAACCAGATATGCTGTGGGAGGGAGAACTGAGAAAACTCCTGATGATCCCCTCCAGTGCAGACCCCTTCCTCTGAGCAAGCCCCCTGGCCTCCTGTGGAATTTGGATAATGAGGTGGGATTCCTGAGCACAAAGAGCTGTTAAGACTGCCCTTGTTATCTCTTGTGCGACCGGGGCGAGTGGAGACTTCCCTGGTTAACACAGGATGCAGATAAGGAGGGGGCCCCCGTGGAGGCAGGACAGCCCTGCTTATGGTCAGCAAAGACAGTAAAATAACAGGAATGTGAGGGGTCCTTTGTTTCTTTGAAAAGGCTTCATGTCCGATAACTGACCTTTGCCTCATTACCTGTGAAATGCATATTACAACTCACACCCCTGCATATGCTAATGAAGATTATAGAGGTCATGCTAAACATATATGACTATAGCACTCGTCTCTCCACCCAAATCATGCTACACGTCACATATGGGGGGGGAACCTCGTAGTTTTGGGGATAAAAGACAGAGAAAATGATTGTTAAGGTGGGAGAGAAGAACCTCAATACCTGACGCACCAGTTGACGGGCTGTGTTCTCTTCCTCCACGCCAGGCAGGGACGCCTCTCTGGGTAAGCGCTGCGCCTGTCACCCTCTGGGTGAAAGTTATCCCCGGGTTCTTGTATTACTATCAAGTCTGCTAGCAATATTAACCTTACTTAGTAGCACTATTGTAGTTAGTGAATTTATCAATGGCAATCTCGAATCTGTTTCTGTCGCTTTCAATAAAATAACTAATTTCGATTTTTGTGCATCTGCTCAGTGCAAGTCCTTTTGCTGGGGCTCTGATAAATGGGTCAGTGAAAGTCCTGGGACTCTGACAGACAAATTTCGAAAATGCATTCCTTTTAACGCAACAACTGAGAAGACAATTACCTGGCCCAAAAGGCTGGAGCTTCCAGGAAGCTTCCAGTTTAAAGGAAATTTTTAAGTTTCCAGTTTTTAAGTTAAAAAAATCAAACTTTTTCAGTTTTCCAGTGCTAAGGAAATTTTGATTGATGGCAGCAGAGAGACTAAAGCAGCTGGGCAGCAAAGACCTGCGTTTTCACGCTTCTTTCTTAAAAAATTTCATGAATGACCACCAGATCAATCATGATGCACAGTTATTGTCTGTTGCACTGACCGAGCTTTGCTGGAGCTCCTTTTGGGCATAGGGGAATGGAGACGAGGAATTTTTTCCTTTCCCCATCTCCTGCAGTCAGCGTCACAGTGGTGCATGGAGGAGGACAAGAGATTGACACAAGAAAAGTTCGCACCAGGGACAAGGGAAATCTTTCTCCTTGTGAGGACAGTCAAGCACAGGGAGTGGCTACCCAGAGAAATCATCCAGGTTCCATTCTTGGAGGTTTTCAAGTAGCAACTGGGATCAAGCCCTGAGCAACAAGTTCTGACCCCAGAGCTGACCCTGCTGGGCTGGAGACCTCCTTCCAACCTGTATGTACTGGTTTTGGCTGATGATTTAGTTGTTGCTGAGCAGTGTTTGCACAGCATCAAGGCTTTTTCTGCTCCTCAGACTGCCCCACCAGCAGGCAGGCGGGGGGTGCACCAGAAGTTGGGAGGGGACACAGCTAGGACAGCTGACCCCAAGTGACCAAAGGGATAGTCCATACCATATGATGTCATGCTCAGAAATAAAACTGGGTGGGGTAGAGGTCAGAGGCAGCTGTCATTGCTCGGGGATTGTCTGGGCATTGATTGGTTGGTGGTGAGCAATTGTTTTCTTTTGCATCACTTGTTCTTCTTGGGGTTTATTTTCCTCTCTCTTTAGATTTGTTTTTTCTTCTTTTTTAGCAGGTTCATCACTACACCTGCCAAGTAGAGCCAACAGCGTGGAGAGAGGGCAGAGGAAAAGTCCGGGAGAGGGGATAGCGGTGGGTTGTTCCTTGTGAGGCCCTGTCAGTTGTAGCAAAGTGAGAGTCCATCAGGTACATCAGCATCACGCGGCCATTGAGTGAACCAGAGCAAGGGGGAGGGCAGTGGAGATGCCGGTCATGGTGACATGACTGGGAGCTCAGGTTTGTCAGGGGGCAGCAAGGAACAACTGCTCTGGAAGGCACAGGTAGTTGGGAACCCAGGGGTATCCCCAGGTGAGCAGGGAGGGGGCTCACCAGCCTGAGCTCCCAGCAAGGGAGCAGGACAGGCAAGGGGCATCACAGCTGGAGGCAGTTCAGAGTCCAGATCATCTGGCAAGGTTTGGATGAGGGAGCAGGTCCAAGGTGAAGCCAGGAAGTTGATCCACAGGTTGGGGTCAGGATGAGGCCCAGTAAGGGATACTGGGGTCAAGCACAGCCCAGAGCTGCCTCCTCCCCAGCAGGACCTCGAGTTGAGGAACGTATCTCCTGCACCTGTCCCATGTTGTGCCCCTTCCCCTCTGCCTGACAAAGGGGCTGAAAGCGACTGTGCTGTGGCTGTGGAAGGTGGTGTGCAGAGCTGGGTAAGGTGAAGGCCCTCCTGAGTGCTCCTCTGTCTCTCCCTTGGCAGGAGGATGACACTGTTGCGCCTTGTTTTCCCCACCTGTGTCTGCTGCTCTTGTTCTAGCTCCCAGGCTCTCTGGCATGGGGCGTTCAGTTGCCTTTCAGACACTTGACCCTGTGGGTCCTGCCATGGGAGTGTCTGCATGGAGGTGCCCAAGCCCCCTTCTAACCTGTGGGGCTCCAGGCAATGCAGTCCATGAGGTCTACGTCTATAGCCTACACCATACGGCTATGAGGCCTACGTCTCCTTTAAACCAACATGATGCTATTGTCTTCTTGTGGGAGTCCTGCCAGGCTGGCCGTTGCCGTCCAGAAAGGTACAGCTCTCCCTTTGTGACATCTTTGTGATATCGGAGAGTCCTTGGTTTTGTCCTTCGAGTCAGGGGATTTATGCATCACTCCTTCTTTGTCACTTTCTCCATTTCTGGGCTAAGAAAGGCAGAGGAGTTGGGAGATCTGCACTTGGAAACCACACTCCTCCTTTTTCAGCACACTACAGTTTCTCTTTTGGGGGGGAACTCACGAGTATGACGGCCTTTTAGCTGAGAGCACATGGCAGCACAAGACTTGCATGGGCAGATCAACTCTCCTGACTGCAGGAAGCCACACCTCCAAGGCTCACGACTTTCACTGAGAGCAATGGAAATGCTTTCTACCCCTGCAGAGAACACCTTCCCAAGGGGATAGGGGCATCTAAGAAGTAATTCAAGGTAGAACTAAGCACCTCTGCCACACCTCATGCTGTAGAGAAGAGCAGGAAAGGAACTTCCTCTGGGGATGAACATGGACATCCAAGCTGGTCACCTCCATTCCCCGTAGTAGAGTGACTGCAGAAAGAGGACAGGCACTACACGGATGTGAGGACAGAGTTTGTCTCATTGGAACAATGACCCCTAGATTGGGGTGAGTCACCCCTGACTTCACATCCCGAGTTATCTCCCGAGGGTTGGGTGGGAGCTGGTGGTGATCAGCACAGTGGTTACAGACACAGTTTTAGGCCCAGAAGTCCAACAACCTCCAGCTGCTGGAAACAGGGAGTCTGCTGAAGACCATCCAGCTCAACTAGATGTAGTGCCACAGGGGTTTTTGGATCATAATGGGTGACTACCTCATGCAGGGGACAGAGGCAGTCATCTGTCGGCCCTACCAACCCTCCAGAGAGGTTTGCTGCTTGCTGGGGACCAGGATCCAGGGTGTTGTGGTGGAACGTTCAAAGCTCGTCTGTCCCTCTGACTCCTACCCCCTGCTCTTATTCCAGGGGGGCACAAATGACACTGTCAGGGGAAACCTGGACAGGATCAGAAGTGGCTACAGAGCTCTGGGGGTGGTAGTGAAGGGCCTGGGGGCCCAGACGGTGTTCTTCTCAATCCTGTTGGTGAGGGGAAGAGGTGCGAGCAGAAAAGCTCTAGTAGGACAAGTTAATAATTAACTGCGGCACTGGTGTAGGGGACATGGTTTTGGGTGCTACAACCATGGGCCCCTGTCTGCAGACCGGCATCTGCTTGGGAGAGATGGGATCCACCTCACTAAGCAGGGCAAAGCTGTTTTTGCCAACAGCCTGGCTGACCTCATAAGGAGAGCTTGAAACTAAGAATGATGGAGGAGGGAGGGAGTAACGATCAGTCCTCTAAGGGAGTGACAGACAGGATCAATGAGCAAAGGGCATGGAGTGCTGTGATGGGAAGGGATCACAAAATCAACAAAATGGTCCTCAAATGAGGTCATCTCCAGCACTTTCATGTAAGCAAGGAAATGCCTACAAAGCACCATGAGGGAGAAATCTCTCACACCCTCTCCAAGAACTCCACACACTGGGGTGCCTCTCTAAAGTGTCTGTACTCTAATGCGTGCAGTACAGGGCAGAACCATGAGGGTTTAGAGATCTGTGTGCAGCTGCAGGGCAACAATCTTCTTGCGATCCTGGAGACATGGTGGGATGGGTCCCATGACTGGAGTGTTGCAATGGTGAGAGAGAGGCTCTTGTGGAAGGAGAGGATGGGAAGACGAGGATGGAGAGTTGCCCTTTACATGTAAGAACAGCTGGAGTACATGGAGCTCTGTCTGGGGATGGATACAGAGCAAAGGGAGAGCTTAAGGGTGAGGATTAAAGAGAGGACAGGAAAGGGTGGCGTTATAGTCGATGTCTGCTATAGGCCACATGACCAGGAAGAAAAAGCATATGAGGTCCTCAATGGATAGGCAGGAGCAGCATCACATTTGCAGGCCCTGGTCCTCATGGGAGACATCAATCACCCTGATACCTGTTCGAAGGACAACACAGCAGGGCATAAGCAGTCCAGGAGGTTTGTGGAGTGCACTGATGATAAATGCCTCACCCAAGTGACAGAGGAGCCAATGAGGAGAGGTGCTTTGCTGGACCTCCTCCTCACCAACAAGGAGGGGCTTGTTGGGGATCTGAAGGTCAAAGGCGGCCTTGTGACCATGAGATGGGGCTGTAGAGACCACAAAGTGGTGGAGTTCAGGATCCTGAGGGGAGGGAGGAAGGTAAAAAGCAATCTCAGAACCCCCGGGTTAAGGAGAGTACAGCCTGGCCTCTTCAAGTATTCACTTGGAAGAGCCCCATGGGATGTGGCCATGGAGGGAAAGGGGGGCCTAAGAAAGCTGGTTAATATTCAAGGATCACCTCCTCCAAGCTCAAGAAGGGTGCATCCCATGAAACGTGATGTCAGGCAAAAAATGCCAGGAGGGCTGCGTGGATGAACAAAGAGTTCCTGGCCAAACTCAAACACAAAAAGGAACTATTCCGATGGTGGGAACAAGGACAGGTAAGCTGGGAGGAACACAGAGATGTTGTCTGAGCATGGAGGGAGAAAGGTAGGAAAGCTAATGCCCAAATGGAATGGGATTTGGTGAGGGATGTCAAAAAAAAGAAGGTGGTCTTCTGTAAATAACCAGGTAACAAAAGGGAAGAAGGGATGATATGATGGAAGTGATAGCAGGTGTGGTCATTTCTTGATGGCAAAGAAAGAGAGCGTGATCTAATCAAGTTCTCCAACCTTCATTGCTCCAAGCTCCCTTCAGATATGAAATGTATATGTACAATATGACAATATAAATGTGTCACCAGAACACAGTTTCCCCATTTGAAGCGTTGTCAGGAAATACATTTTTGGAAATGGTTGTATAAATCTCTATTTACATAGAGGGAGAGAAAGTATCATCATCTTGCTGGTCCATGTCCATGGCCTATGGAAAAATTCATGTGGATTTACAGACCAATGTCAAAGTTCTGAAAATGTAGAATTTTTACACACTTATTACACCAAGTTCTTTTCTGCACATGGTTCAACTTTTGCAGAAAATCTTCACACAGGGCTTGATGCAGTTGCCCACACAGTGGTGGCCACTGTCTCCAAGATACGTGGGGGTAGCTGAAAACCCCACAGGGCACTGGAAAATGTGGCTCAGGACCTATGGGAGCCCTTCTGGAGCAGGGCCTGGTGGACAGGCAGGGAAGGCCAAGGCATCTCAGTTGAGACAGCTGATTTCTCTCCCTTGTCTAGAAAGGGAAGCCTGGAAAATGGCCCTCACGTTGTGCAACGTTAGAGGAGGTCACTCTCATCCCTGCCTTCACCTATGATGGAGTCACATGTACTTTACCCTGCAGGGAATGAAAAATGCAGGGGTCTGGATATTGCAGAGTCTCCTGTAACCCAGATACATTGGGGTTAGTGCAGATCTGGCTGTCCAAAAGAGAGCGTGTCCTTCACTTTGTCTCTTTTTTCCCTCTGTGAATTGAGGGAGCTCGTGACCTCAGAGTGTGACTCGCTGTGTGCAAAGGGAGAATATGGACCAACAGAGGCCGGGGTAGGGAGTGTTTGGGGGGTGTTGGGATCTCTCCTTGACACAAAAGTGTGCTTTCTATTGGTCCAAGGCTATCCACTGTGGGAAGTGGACTTCAGAGGAAGTAAAACAGATTTAGTATACAGCTGATAAGTGAATCACATCCCTCCGCATCTGCGTGCAGTCGTTCTCCAAGTAAAGCAGGCGGGAGTTGGTGCCCACAGGCTGAAAGATGCAGCTACAGACTTCAGTGCAGAAAGCTCCGATTTGATCGAGGCTCCAGTAAGTGGCAGGTGATTGATGAGAGAAAAGGTGGGGTTGGGGGCAGGGCTGAAGAATGGTTGTAGATTGTCAACATAAAGGGTCCTGATTTTGTATACAATCAAACTCCACTGCAGACACTCAGGATCAATATGGATTGAGGCTTTCTGATCTCACAGAATGTGTAAGCAGAAAAAGGAAGAAAAGTGAGGAAAAAATGAATCCTTTCTTACTGTTTAGTAGTGACATCTTTTGACTGCACTCCTGAAACCTCTCGTATTAACCACATAAAATTTGAAGACCTAAAAGAAAACGATGCACAGAGCCTTGGCTCGTTAGGGAGTTTTGCATGTTAATGAGCCCACTGCTGCCAAGTTCCTGAATTGCGGATCCTGGAAGATTGGACAAGCCTCTGAAGAAGTAGAAGTCAGCAGCAAACGTCCAAGTTTCTGAGACTGTTAGTGGGCCCCACTAAGGACCATCACTGAAGAGAGCATGGAGGGAACGACCAGACAAGGAGGCGGTCCCTGAGGACTGATGAAACAGAAAGTCAGAGGCCCTGGTTACAGGTGGAAAATCAACTGTGGAGGTGGCTGTGAAAGCCCTAAATGTCTTTCAGCAATCAGGATGGCCAAGCCCTGACCCTCATCCCCTGCCTTTCTCCCATGATGTAATGCTAATGGCTCTTCCTGGGAGCAGTGGGATATGGAGGTGTGTGATGCTGAGTGCAGGAGAGCGGTAGGCCATTTCCTAGGCTCTGTGGAGTGAGGGTGAGGAGGCAATGAGGCTCTGGGCTGTATGGAATCACTGTTTTCTCATGGGTGTCAGGGGAAGAGACAGTTGCCATAACAGGGACGACAAAGACTTCAGTTCTGTTGACCCTGGTCCAGCATTTTGGACATCCCCACCACAGACAGTCCTACACTGTCCTATGCCTCTGCCTGTTTCCCTGCACATTTTAGCCACCCCACTGCTTCCCACCTTGCTCTGACCCCATGATATCCCAAGTTTTACTGATGGTGTTCTGTCCTCACTGGCTGTTGCTTCAAACACAAAGCTGAAGATTTGCCAGTGCCTGTGAGTTCCCCACAACTTATCCGGTTTCCTTCAAAGCCTTCCTGATGCTCCTCTAGCTCCCAAGATGTCCCAGCCCCACACTTGCTTGAATCCTGTACTTATATCCACATCCCAGCACTGAGATGCACATCGATCTTCTCCTGCATCCTTTTAAAGTCAACGCTCAACCTATTTCACCTCAGCATGACAGCACCCCCCCCCCCCCCATATGCCCCTGCTATTTCAGGTCCTTTTCCTGCTTTTTACACACACTGCTGTGCACACCCCGCTGTCTCCCTGCACTCCCATGGGTCTCACAAACCCTTCCCGCTTCCCCTGCAGATATGGGACCTCCCTCTGGGAGGGTCATGCATTTTCCAGTATCATGGATGGTTCTTGTGGTCCATCCAAGTGTGGGCAGTGAAGGAGGGGAAGAGAGCAAGGCCAGCTCATGAGGCGTGACTGAACACAGCCACCCCCAGCAGCGGGCATTCCCTCTCTGCCAGGGTGAGGCATGCACACAACATGGAGACATCTTCCTTATCTTTGCTGTGCACAAGAGGGGACTTTCTTCCTGACACCTTCCCAGGAAAAACCTCCTCTTCCTCCTCCACCCGCACAGATCCACTGCTTTCCATTTCTGGGCTCAGGCATGGCTGGAAGGATTTGCTAAAGCCATCAGGCATCACCTTGTTTCTCAGGGACATCTCCCGACCCTCTCTCCCAGGCCTACACATGGCCAATCACTGCTGCTCAGGGCCACTCACTCTTCAGCAGCAGCTGGTCAGAGCTGGCCATTTCCCCGATGCAGGCACTGAGCCCAGCAGGAGAATGGAGATGGCCTCACAGCCAGACTTACCCATAAACTGGGTGAACGGCCAGCGCTGGAAATGACTGGTGAGAGAGGCTGGGAGGTGAAAAAGGCCCTGGGCCACCTTCCTGGTCTGTCCGTGCCACCAAGGGCACAGACTGGCCTCCTCTCTCCTGCACCTGCGTGTCTCAGCTCCCATCCAGGAGCCCTGTCTGTGCACCACAAGCCCCCTGATGCGAGCCCTCATCCTGCACGGTGATGCAGTACAAGCTGTACACTGATGTTTTTCTCTCGCAGGAACTTTCCAGCTCAGCCCAGCTCCCTCCAAGCCCTCCTACCTCCCCTGCCCTCTCTCCAGCCCAGCCCACTCTGGTCTGGCCCCACAGCACTACTTGCCACAGGGTGCTGCAGAGCTCTGGGCACTCACCCCAGAGCCCCAGCCCCTCTGAAGGGCACAGCAGCCCCTGGGGGGCAGTCACAGAGACGGGGGGCCACAAGGACAAGGAGATCAGTGGCACCCTGTGTCCCGTGTTCTCCTCTCCAGCATATCCTGAGAGGTTTGCAGCCCCTCCGGACCATCCCGTCTCCCCAGGCTGGCACAAGAGCCCTAGTCCTTGCAGTCCTCAAGAGCTCCTCATCCCTCTAGCACAAAGCAGCCTGCCCCAAGCTGGTGCAGCCAGAAAGGTGTTTCTGTTTCCGATTTATTTCTCCTATGCTGAGGATGGATCATAGACCAAGAAGTTGCTGCAGGTACTTTTAATTTCTTAAAGAAAATGGTTTCCTATTTATACAAAGACTCTGGGTCACACAAAATGGGGTGAATCATTAAGGGGAGGAATACTTATATTTAATTGAAAACAACAACTTCCAAAGTGGGAAAAAAAAAAAATGTAGGAAAAGCAGACTTGGCCTGTCACGACAGACGCTGGGAGTCAGCTGCAGAGGAAGGTAGGCAGCCTATGGCTGCTGAAAGACGTCCAGTTACCAGTTTCCTCAGGGCATCCTTGAGCTCCTGGTTCCTCATGCTGTAGATGAGGGGGTTCACTGCTGGAGGCACCACCGAGTACAGAAATGACACCATCAGATTGAGAAGTGGGGAGGAGATGGAGGGCGGCTTCAGGTAGGCAACCATGGCAGTGCTGATAAACAGGGAGACGACGACCACGTGAGGGAGGCAGGTGGAAAAGGCTTTGTGCCGTCCCTGCTCAGAGGGGATCCTCAGCACGACCCTGAAGATCTGCACATAGGACAGCACCATGAAAACAAAACACCCGAAAACTAGAAAAGCAATAAAAGCAATAAGCCCAACCTCGCTGAGGTAGGTGTCTGAGCAGGAGAGCCTGAGGATCTGGGGGACTTCACAAAAGAATTGGTACAAGGCATTGTCTTTGCAGAGTGGCAGTGAAAAGGTATTGGCCATGTGCAGCAGAGCATTGAGAAACCCACTGCCCCAGGCAGCTGCTGCCATGTGGACACAAGCTCTGCTGCCCAGGAGGGTCCCGTAGTGCAGGGGTTTGCAGATGGCAACATAGCGGTCATAGGCCATGACAGTGAGAAGAAAATATTCTGATGATAGAAAAAATAGAAACATAAAGACCTGGAGAGCACATCCCCCATAAGAGATGGCCCTGGTGTCCCAGAGGGAATTGGCCATGGATTTGGGAAGAGTGGTAGAGATGCAGCCTAGGTCAAGGAGGGAGAGGTTGAGGAGGAAGAAGTACATGGGGGTGTGGAGGTGGTGGTTGCATGCTATGGCGGTGATGATGATCCCATTGCCCAGGAGGGCAGCCAGGTAGATGCCCAGGAAGAGCCAGAAGTGCAAGAGCTGCAGCTCCCGGGTGTCTGCGAATGCCAGGAGGAGGAATTCAGTCATGAAGCTTCCATTGGACATTTCGTCCCTCATGGCATGGGAGCCTATTCATGGAGGAAAAGACATCAATGAGTTAGGACAGATTTCTATGAGCAAAATCTATCCCATTCCTTATAGAAACCCCCAAACCACCTGTCCCTAATCAAGAAGACGTTTGGCAGGTCCCTTTTGTGAGCTCTGGTTGGTGCTGGCTGAGGGTGTCCCTGGCAGCAGTGCACTCTGCGGTGGGCTCTGGGGGAGCCAGCGCTGCCCTACAGCAATAGGGAAATAGGAACGTGGGGTCTATGGTTAAATCCGCTTGTGATATCAAAGAGCTTTTCCCCACTGTCTCTCCCAAGGCACCCAACCCTGGAGCAGAGCTGTGAGGATTTTGTTTTGTTTATTCTGCTCTACTCGTCCCACCACCCCCGAGGAGTGTTTTTAAGGCAGAAATCCTTGGCATTAGTACTGCCCTTCAAGTGAAACCTTGTGGGTCCTGAGAAGCAGAGGGGCCGTCCCTTAGTGCAGAGTGAGGACAGCCAGTCTGTCCATCAGCCCTGGTCTCAGCTGCCTTGTGCTGGCACCTCTTTGAGCTGGAGGACGATAGCACTCAAGTGTTCTCCCCAAAAGAAACTGGACGCTGCTGAGAGCAAAAGAAATCCAGTTGCCAAGTGCAGACCTCCAAACCCCTCACCCTGCCTCAGCGTACCCAAGGAGGAGCTCAGCTCTCCCCTCCCAGCCAGGGGCACAGAGGGCTCACTGCCGCTGCCTGCGTGGAGCCACCCAGCAGCATTTCTGTGGCCTTAGCGCTGACTTGTCTTCTCCATGGGGCTCCTGCATAACACAGAGATGCCATGGGTGAGCTGTGCCCTTCTGGAGGGCACCCTGCAGCCCAGCAGGACCCCCAGGGAAAGAGTCAAATGTCCTAAAGATGGAGCATCCATAAGGAGCATTGGCTCTCTCCCAGCCCTGCAAAATGCATTGCCACAGGCTGTGATAGACCTACATGGCAGAGGAGACCCGATGTGGGGGTGGTGTGTGCTCCAGGGGAGGCTTCTGCACTGCAGGGGATGGCAGGGAGGTACCCAGTTCCCCCTCCCACAGTGTTTCTGAGAGTAGCTCCCTCTCCCTCCCTGCCCATGTCTCTGCTGCCTGGAGCTCTCCCTGCCAGGAGCTATTTCCCTGTCCCCATGTGTCTGCTCCCTGCCAGTGCTCAGAGACCCCAATGCACCCGCTGTGTGCTCAGCTCTGCCCTGCAGACACCTCCTGGCAGCAGGGCACTGCCCAGGGGCATGTCTGTCTGTGCAGAAGCTAAGGAGCAGCTCAACCAAGTCCCACAGAGACCACCGAGGTGATGCTATCGTGCTGTCTGTAGGCTGAGCAGTGCCTTAGGGGACTAGATGAGGTTCCTTGCAGACCTACCCATCTCTCAGGGCAATGCTCCTGGAGTCTCGGTGTCTTGTCCAAATTCAACACCTCCATCACTCTTTCCCTGCCCTCTCTCCTCTCCCTCAGTGCAGGACATGAACTGAGGGTCGGGAAAGCAACTCTGTCTCAAAGAGCAACTTCATTGACCTTCCTATGGCAAACTCTCCTCTGGAAAGAGTCACTTGGTGAGCTCGACCTGGGATCTCTCAGTGTAACAGTTAAGGTGTCTCAGAGGGTTGTCCACACCTGACGGATCCATTTCCATTCCCACCCACGCAACTAGTATAATCTTTAATGCAAAGACTCAGGAATGCACAAGCTGAAGCAGGAAAGCCTTGCCTTGACTGTCATCTTTGAAAGATCCTCTCCAGAAATGTGCTGGGGGTGATGTGGAGCTGTGAGCAGCCCAGACACACACGGCACCCTTTCAACAGAAGAAGGACCCTGCCTGGCTAGCGGTCACTCCTTCCACCCTGAGCTTCTCCCCGCAGTGCCCTGGGGAGCTCCCTGGGCAGGCTGAGTGCTGACCCTGGCAGGCAGTGGAATCCGTGTCCCAGCTCACAGTCCCCTGGGGTGCAGGGACCCTGCTCGGAAGAACAGCCCTGGGCACCCCTGGATGCACACCCACCTTCACACCCCTGCAGCCATCCCCGGGAGAAGGCAGCAATCGTGCCCTGTCCCTCTGAGGGTGCAGGGAGGAATCCCTGCTGTGGAGCACATCCTTCTCCTCTATACTAGGGAATCTGTGAGAGTCCTCCTGGAAGTTCCTACAGGCTATGGGATGAACCAGGTCTAGGAGACCCCTGCAGAATACTCATTTTTATTGCCCTGCAGCTCAGAGACTTACCATATAGAGGGTTGTGAAGATTTCTTTCCCAGTGAACTCTCAGCTGTCCTCCCATTCCACACTGCCTTTAAGCTCTCTCTGCCTCGCTCCTCTCCCCTCGGTGCCTGCAGGCAGTGCCCTCAGCCCTGCTGCGCTTCGAAGAAAAGCTGCTCCTGGGCAGAGCTGCCTCTCTGCAGCACTGCCCACTTGCCATCAGCTCCCTCCCTCCACCCCAGGAGCCCAGCCCAGCTCAGCAGCAGAGGACCAGCCCAAGGCAGCACTTTCTCTGCCCCCTCTGGGCTCCCTCCAGGTGTCCCTGGGGCTCTGGGGGAACCTGCTGTGAAACAGGCTGAAGGAATCACTGCTGTTCCCTTCCTCAGCTGGGGAGAGACGCTTCTTTCTAGCACTGCCATTTTCCTGCTCAGAGATAGAGTTCGGTCTAAATATCACCTTTCCTTGTCCCATCAGTAGGCAGAATACCCAGTGAGTGTGAGGGATCTCATTTACCACTTGTGAGGGAAGAGATTCAGCTGAGGCAATCGAGGCATCTTATTCTGGGTTTGTAGTCCTGGGGCTGGAAGGGGTCTCAGCTCCCTTCCATGACTGGCACAAACCCACAGGAGGATGGATTTCTCTTGCCTCTCTTCAGGTGTGCAAAAATGGACATTTGCATGGGAGCTTTTAGTCTCAGCTCCCCTGCTAATTAATGGAGATGGAGGGCAGGAGTGAGTGCTTCACATGCAAATACCTGGTGGCATCTGAGGTGCCAGAGGTGGCCCAAGGTATGTGCAGGAAACTGCAGGCTCTAGTGGAGCAATTCTTATGGACAGGGCAGTGTCCATCTTGGAGGCCATTGGAAAATTCCTTTGGTAAACTGAAATGACAGCAGATGGCCACTTTTAGGAGAATGAAATTTGTCCCCACTCGGTATGGACAGGGCAGCGTATAGAGGTATTCGTCTGCCACAGTGGTGTTATTTTGCACCAGGAGAGCTAAGTTTCTCTCTTTCTCTTCTCCATCACCTATATGTATGGTGATGACTATGGTGTCTCATGATCTCCTGCCAGGGCTGCGCAGCCCAGGCCCTCTTCCATCTGGAGTCAGCGAGAGCAGGGTTTGCTCACTCTGTGGGCACCTCATGTCGCTTTTCTCATCATCTACATCTACATCTACAGCTGCACCTACATCGCATATCATTTTTTACGTTGCCATCTGCAATCCATTCCGAGCATATCTCTGCCATGTAGCAAAGCCTTTACATATATGGGGTCTTGGGACTCAGTTCCAGTTTAGTTTGTGACAAGTCTGAGGTGGGCCCCAGCGAGCAGCAGCTGAGGTGCTGCAGCCCAAGTGTGCACCAATGCCCTCAGCCTGGGGCACAGACAGGAGGAGCTGGAGCCCCGCGTGCCATCACAGAAGTGCCACATAGATGGAAGAACTGCCAAGGTGTGGTGGGACAGCTCGCACAACTCGCGGGATGTGCAGGATGGACACAGGCTCTTCAGGAGACACTCGTCTTCTGTTTGATGGAGCTGCTGGGAAGTATGGACCTCCACTATGGGATGGGCAAGAGGTGGGCTGAGTACTTGTGGGTGAGAGTCAGGGAAGAGGCCATTTAGGGTGATATTGTGGCAGGACATAAGGAAACTGCAGTCAGGGCAAAGAAGTGGACAAAGTCTTCTTTGAAAACCTGAGGCTTTCTCTGGATCAATGACACCGGGTCTTACCGGGAACTTCAATGACCCTGAAATTCATTTCACTGGGAGCACAGTGCAGGAGGTTTCTGGAGGTTTTTGGGGAAACTTCTTCTCACAGCTGCCAGGGAGCCCAACAAAGGTGATGCTTGCTTGGGTCTGGTACTTGCAAACATGGAAGAGCTGGTCAGGGATGTGAAAACCAACGTCACACTCTGTTGTATTGACCATGAAATCAGGGTGGGTCCCAGCTCCTGAGCAGAGTGTTAAAAGGAGAGTACAAGTGCAGACACAAGACCTCAGAGGGGTAAACTGTGGCCTGTTCTGGGGGGTTTTCAGTTGGGGAACTTAGGGGCAGGAGCACTGAAGGGCAGAGCACAAGTACTGCGCACTGAGCAGAGCTCAGTACAGCCGGTCTTTAAGGACAGCCTCCTGCAATGGCCCATACGGACAGTCAGTTGACTCTCTCAAGGGAATTCAGTGGCACCAAGATGAGCTCTTACCACTGAAGTTCGAGTCAAAGAAGAAACCAAGACCATGTGGGGCCACTGCAGAATTTAGCAAGAGCAGGTGTAAATGGGTCTGAGACGCTCTATGCTGTCTTTGGCTCAGCCTTCATCAGCAAGGTCTCCCAGACCCTTGTGCCTTGAGGCAGAACCCATGGAGAACAGCTATCAGTGGGTGGGGATCAAGTCACTCAAAGGACTGAGAATATGTGAGAGAAAGAACTCCACAGACACTGAGGGCAGTGAAGAAGGAGGGGGAGGAGGTGCTCCAGGCACCAGAGCAGAAATTCCCGTGCAGCCCCTGGTGAAGACCATGGTGAGGCAGGCTGTCCCACTGCAGCCCATGGAGGTCTACAGTGGAGCAGATATCCACCTGCAGTCCATGGAGGACCCCTTGCCGGAGCAGGGGCAAGCACCCAAAGGAGGCTGTGACCCCGTGGAGAGCCCATGCTGAAGCAGGGTCCTGGACGCAGCTGTGGACACCTTGGGAGAGGAGCCCACACTGGAGCAGGTTTGCTGGCAGGACTTGTGACCTCGTGGGGAGCTCACACGGGAGCAGTCTGTTCCTGATGGACTGCACCCTGTGGACATGACCCGCATTGAAGTTTCTGAAGGACTGTCTCCCATGGAGGGGACCCTACTCTGGAGCAGGGGAAGAGTGTGAGGATGAAGAAGTGTCAGAGAGAACATGTGATGATCTGACTCAACCCCCATTCCCCATCCCCCTGTGCCACTCTGGGGGTGGAGGTACAGAAATAAGGAGTAACTTGAGCCCAAGAAGAAGGCAGGGGTGGGGGGAAAGTGTTTTAAGTTTTGCTTTTATTTTCTCATTATGCTACTCTGATTTGATTCGCGATGAAGTAAATTAATGTCCCCAAGTCGAGTCTCTTTTGCCTGTGACGGTGATTGCTGAGTGATACCCCTGTCCTTATCTCAAGCCAGGAGCCTTTCATTATATTTTGTCTCCCCTGTCCAGTTGAGGCTGGGCAAAAAGGTGAGTAAAAGACTGATTGGATGCATTGGGGTCTCTTCTGGGACTTAATGATATTATCAATGTCCCAGAGGACCTGACAGAGTTTGCAGATGACACAAAACTGAGGCAGGGGACCACTGTGTACACTGGAGGGCTGCCTTCGGGAGGAACTTCAACAGCTTGGAAGAGTGGGCCAACAAGAAGCTACTAGATTTCAGAAGGGAGACATTCGAAGTCTCCCCGCTGGGGTTGCCTAACCCTGGGCAACAGCCCCGGCTGGGGCACAGCTCAGCAGAAAAGGCCCTGAGGGTCGTGGGGAACATCAAGCTGCATATAAGTAGGTGGTGAGGCCTGGCAGCCAAGAAGGCCAACAGCATGGTGGATGTATGAACAGGAGCAAGGCCAGGAGATGAGGGGGAGTCCCCCTCTGTCCAGTCCTCACTAGACTGCACGCACAGCACTGCACTGAGTTTGGGGCCTCCGGTCCCCACTAGAGGAAAGAAGCGCTGCCAAGGGAAGGTGAGGGCCAGCAACAGCATTTAGTGCTTTAACCTTCCATGTGGGAGCAGTTGCTGGATGTTTTCAATTTTGGAGCTGAACTCTGGCAAGAGTGAGAGTGTGAGAGGACCATTAGTTGGCGAAGCAGGCACAGATCTGCAGGGTTTTTTTGCTTGCTTGAGATGGAGTTAGCTTTCCCCATAGGAGCCCTCATAACGCTGTGCTTTGTTTTGATAGCTTGAAAGGCATTGATAACACACCAGCATTTTGGCTGAGTGGTGCTCGCACAGCATCAAGGCTGTCTCTCCAACATTCTCCCCTCTCACCCCCAAAGGCCACTCGGCTGGGGGTGGGCAAGATGTTGGGAGGGGAAATAGCCAGGACAGGTGACCCAAACTGACCAAACGGATATTCCACACCGTATGACGTCAGCTCAGCAATGAAAGGTAAGCGAAAGAAGGAGGAGAGGGGAGCATTCGTTATGATGACGTTTATTGTCCAGATCAACCGCTACACGTACTGAAGCCCTGCTTCCCAGGAAGTGGCTGGATATCGCCTGCTGATGGGAAGTAGAGAATAAATCTTTTGTTTTCCTTGGCTTCTGCGCATGGCCTTGGCTTAAACTGCCTTTATCTTGACCCACAAGTTTTTTCCATCTTCTTTTCTCTCCCCCGCCATCCTGCTGAGGAGGGCAGTGATAGAGCAGCTTGGTGGGCACCTGATGTCCAGCCAAGGTCAACCCACCACAGACAAGTAACCTGGGATGATTACAGCGACATTGTCTGAGAATCCAGGGACTAAGACAGAAAAGCTAAAGCCCAAGAGGAATTCAATAATTAGATCTGGCCAGGAATGTCAAAGACAGCAAGAAGGGCTTCTGTAAAGACATGGGAGACAACAGGAAGACTAGGGAAAAATGTAGGTCCATTGCTCAACAAGACAGGAGACCTGATTACACAGGACATGGCAAAGGCTGAGGTACTGGGTGCCACCTTTGCCTCAGCCTTTGCTAGCAAGACTGGCCTTCAGTAACCCCAGGTCCCAGAGACCAGGGGAAAAGGCTGGAGCAAGGAAGATGTGCATTTGGTGGAAGGAGATCCGGTCAGGGAATGCTTAGACAAACTGGACAGACATACGTCCATGGGCCCAGATGGGCTGCACCCACGAGTGCTGCGGTACCTCGCAGAAGTTTTTGTGAGGCAACACTCGATAATGTTTGATCAATGCCAGAGACTGATCTCCCAGAGACTGGGAGTAGTCCCTGGAGATTGAAGGAAAGGAGATGTCACCCCCATCTACAAGAAGGGCAGGAAGGATCACCCAGGGAACTACAGCCCAGTCAGCCTCACCTCGATCCCTGGAAACCATTTCTGGGCACATGAAGGACAGGAAGGTAATCAGGAAGAGGCAGCATGGATTCACCAAGGGGAAGTCATGCTTCACCTACTTGATTATGTTGATGAAGGGAGATGAGGGGAGAGCAGTGGCTACTGTCTACCTGGAATTCAGGAAGGCTTTCTACACTGTCTGTCCTAAGATCCTAGTAAAGAAGCAGTTGATGTGTGTGCTGGATTAGCAGACAGGGAGGTGTATTGAAAACGGGCTGAATGGCTGGGCCCAGAGCGTGGTGATCAGTGGCATGAAGTCTAATTGGACGCCAGTAACTAGTGGTACACCCCAGGGGTCAATACTGGTTCCAGTCCTGTCTAACATCTTCATTAATGATCTGAGTGAAGGGGCAGAGGAGTACCTGATACACCAGAGGGTCGTGATGCAAACCAGACGCACCTTGACAGGATGGAGAAATGGACCAACAGGAACCTCATGCAGGTCAAGAAGGAGAAGTGCAATGTCCTGCCCCTGGGGAGGAGTAACCCCAGGCACCAGTCCATGCTCAGAGCCACCCAGCAGGCAAGCAGCCTGGCAGAGAAGGCCCGGGATGTTTCTGGTGGACATCAAGCAGACCATGAGCCAGCAATGGGCATTTGTGACAAAGGAGGCTAATAGCATCCTCACCTGCATTGAAGTATTGCCAGCAGGCCGAGGGAGGGGATCCTTCCCCTCTGCTCAGCACTGGTGAGCTCACACCTGGAGTGCTGTGTCCATTTCTGGGCTCTCCAGGACAAGAGAGGCTTGGGCATACCGGAGAGAGTCCAGTAAAGAGGCACCAAGGTGACGAGGCACTGGAGCATCTCTCCTATGAGGAAAGGCTGAGTGAGCCAGGAGTGTTCAGCCAGAACAGAAGGCTCTGGAAGGATCTTCTGATTGGCTATAAATCCATGAAGGGAGGGTGAAAGAGGGTGGATCCAGGCTCTTCTCAGTCGTGCCTAGCAACAGAACAAGAGGCAATGGGCAGAAACCGAAACACAGAAGCTTCTCTCTGATCATCAGGAAGCACTGTTTGACTGTGAAGGTGACCGAGCACCAGCAGAGGTGGCCCAGGGATGTTGTGGATTCTTCATCCTTGGACATATTCTAAAGCCTCTGAGCATGATCCTGCATATCTGGCTCTAGGTGGCTCTGCTTGAGCAGGGAGGTTTGCAGAGGTCCCTTCGAACCTCAACCATTCTTTGATACTGTGATTCTGTAATTCTGTGGTTCTGTGATTCTCAGACAGGGTTGAGCTGGAGGTCTGGGATTCAGTTGTGATCATGGGGAGGATGAGCCCTTTCTTGGCTTCTCTGTGGAGCTGGTGGTATTTGTGAGACCTGCAGGAGGAGGGAGCATGTGGAGGAGAACCTGGGGCCCTGTACACCGCCCCGATGTAGGCCTTCAAGCAGCGTCCCTCACTCCAAAGATCAAGCCCAGGTTGTTGGTGTATGAACAAAAAGGAGAGTCTGCCCCAGAAGCCCCAACTTCCTCAGGCCAACAGGCAAATGCACACACATGTACACACATGAACACGAAACACACAATCCTGTAGCCATACACAGGTGCAATCATACACAGACCAACTCCAACAGGGAACAAAACCTTTACATCTACCACACAACCAGCAGCACTCAAACAATCATAAGCAGCACAAACAGCCCCATACTTTCCCTCTCTCAGGCAGATCTGATGTGAAGGTCACAAGTGGTCCGTGCATCCCCTGCAGAACTTACCCATGGGCACAAAAACACCCGCAGTCCCTCCAGTGTGGGCCTGGCCTTTGGGTCTGTGCAGGGGCCCTGACCAGGCTCAGGGCTGTTACCCACTTGGCAGCTCCAGCCCTAGGTCTTTCCAGATCCTGGTGTCCTCCTTCTCCAACCAGCCCCACTTGGAGCCGGCCAGCAAAGCATGTACATACATGCACCCTAAACACACACCCAACAGTGAGTACACTCACGCAGCAAATAGCCGGGAGCAGAGTTTAATAAGAAAGCAAGACTATGGTGGTCAGGCGCAGGGATTGGCCCTGACCAGCACTGACCAGCCCCTAACCATATGCACATGGCCCCTTGCCTCCCCCTCCTCTCCCCATCCATGGGCTTCTTCCTCCCAGTCCATCTTGACCTCTCCCTCTCTCTGCCCCAGTCTCCTCCACATTTAATACCCCTCACCAGTTGTACCCTCATTTGCTGGTTCAGATACCATTGCCTTGGCCATCTGGGCCTTCAATGGCACCACTGAGGGGTTGCCTTGGCACTGCTGGCCTTTTGAGTCTTGTCTGCCTAGAAGCTCCTCAATGCTTATCTCGAGTTATCAGTGCTGTTTGGCTGCTTCTCACATCTCTACCCTTCAACGGCATGTGAGATCCAGCCGGGGCACATGGTCTTGCCTGTACTTCTGGACCCTTCTCACACTCTTCTCTGCCACATCCTGAAATTTCTCATGCCATGGCCCATAGGTTCCCATGTCGCATACAGGTGGCTTCACCCCAGGGCAGGACGTCACCAGGGGTCTACTCATCTGCCTGCAGCTTTTGCCTCTGGAGTTCTTTAGGACCTCATGATGCCTGACTGCTCCTGACCAATCACGTTGCTGTGATGAGATGACCTCACAGGCAACAGCCCAACTCTGTTGGCTTTAGCCACCTCTCTCCCTCTCCCCTCTCTGAGGTGTCATCTGTGTCACACTGGGGTTTGTGATGTGATTGATGGTGTCATGGTATCTGCCTGCCTGCCTGCAGGTTACTGCAATAGAAATGGCATCACACTCCACCTTCCAGCCATGTCACCTTCACCTTCTTCTACCTCTCCCCTCTCCTCAGCTCTTAGCACTGCTGGGGAGGTTTTCTGATGCTCCAGGTGACATCACTAGACCTGCCTCAGCACCTGACCAATTGAGTTGTTGCAAACAAACCTGGTCTCAAACCCATTTCATGGCTGCCTCTCCTCGCATCTCCCTGTTCCCACAACAGAAATAACCTTCCAGCCAAACTCCCAGGCACTTCCCCTTTGCCAGCCTCTCCTCTCCCCTCACCGGTGCTGTCATTGCTGCTGCACAGGCAGAAACGGGCTCGCCCACAGGGACTGCAGAGTCGTGGTGGACAGCTCGGGTGGTGGGAGGGAAGCCGTGGGTGGTGATGGCTTGTCAGGAAGGCAGGCGGGAGGGTGAGGAGGTGGAGGTGAGCTCGGGGCAAAGGGAAGGCTGGTGTGCACAGAGCCTTGCCTTGGAGGAAGCCTCATGGTCACAGCTCCTCAAAACCACAGGCAGCTGAAGCACCCCACAGCCTGCTGGAAGGGCAGTAGGACCAGGCACAAGCAACCCAGGAGGTTCCTGGAGGGTGTTGAAGGCAACATTTTGGCACAGACGGTCAATGAGCTGATTAGAGTTGGTATCTTACTCAGAGACAAGGCGGGTCTGGATGGGGTTGTGAACGCTGAGGGCAGCCATGGCTGTAATGACTGTGAGATGGTATCAAAGCAGGACAACCAGAAGAATCACAGTGCCGGAAATTGGAGGTCCTGGGGCAGACTCTCCTTTTTGTTCATACACCAACAACCTGGGCTTGATCTTTGGAGTGAGGGACGCTGCTTGAAGGCCCACATCGGGGTGGTGTACAGGGCCCCAGGTTCTCCTCCACATGCTCCCTCCTCCTGCAGCTCTCACAAAGACCACCAGCCCCACAGAGAAGCCAAGAAAAGGCTCAGCCTCCCCATGATCACAACTGAATCCCAGACCTCCAGCTCAACCCTGTCTGAGAATCACAGAACCACAGAATTACGGAATCACAGTATCAAAGAATGGTTGAGGTTGGAAGGGACCTCTGCAAACCTCCCTGCTCAAGCAGAGCCACCTAGAGCCAGAAATGCAGAACCATGCCCAGAGGGTTGAGAATATGTCCAAGGATGAAGAATCCACAACATCCCTGGGCCACCTCTGCTGGTGCTCAGTCACCTTCACAGTCAAACAGTGCTTCCTGATGATCAGAGAGAAGCTCCTGTGTTTCGGTTTGTGCCCATTGCCTCTTGTTCTGTCGCTGGGCACCACTGAGAAGAGCCTGGATCCACCCTCTTTGCACCCTTCCTTCATGGATTTATAGCCAATCCTAAGATCCTTCCTGAGCCTTCTGTTCTCCAGGCTGAACAGTCCTGCCTCACTCAGCCTTTCCTCATAGGAGAGATGCTCCAGTGCCTCATCACCTTGGTGCCTCTTTACTGGACTCTCTCCGGTATGCCCAAGCCTCTCTTGTCCTGCAGAGCCCAGAAATGGACACAGCACTCCAGGTGTGAGCTCACCAGTGCTGAGCAGAGGGGAAGGATCCCCCACCCTCGACCTGCTGGCAATACTTCAATGCAGGTGAGGATGCTATTAGCCTCCTTTGTCACAAATGCCCATTGCTGGCTCAGGGTCAGCTTGATGTCCACCAGAAACACCCCGGGCCTTCTCTGCCAGGCTGCTTGCCTGCTGGGTGGCTCTGAGCATGGACTGGTGCCTGGGGTTATTCCTCCCATTGCACTTCTCCCTTTTGACCTGCATGAGGTTCCTGTTGGTCCATTTCTCCAGCCTGTCAAGGTGCGTCTGGTTTGCATCACGACCCTCTGGTGTATCAGCCACTCCTCTGCCCCATCACTCAGATCATTAATGAAGACGTTTGACAGAACTGGAACCAGTATTGACCCCTGGGGTGTACCACTAGTTACTGGCGTCCAATTAGACTTCATGCCACTGATCACCACGCTCTGGGCCCAGCCATTCAGCCCATTTGCAATCCTCCTCCCTGTCTGCTAATCCAGCGCACACATCAACAGCTTATTTACTAGAATATTAAGGCAGACAGTGTTGAAAGCATTCCTGAAATCCAGGTAGACAGTAGCCACTGCTCTCCCCTCATCTCCCCTCATCAAGATTATCAAGTAGGTCAAGCATGACTTCCCCTTGGTGAATCTATGCAGACTCTTCCTGATGACTTTCCTGTCCTTCATGTGCCTAGAAAGGGTTTCCAGGATTAGTTGCTCTATCAGCTTCCTAGGGATCAAGGTGAGGCTGACTGGTCTGTAGTTCCCTGGGTGATCCTTCCTGCCCTTCTTGAAGATGGGGGTGACATTTCCTTTCCTTTCATCTTCAGGCACTTCTCCCAGTTTCTGGGAGATCAGACTCTGGCATTGATCAAAGATTATCAATCGTTGCCTCACAACAACATCTGCCAGCTCCCGCAGCACTCGTGGGTGCAGCCCATCTGGGCCCATGGACATATTTGTGACCAGTTTGCCTAAGCATTCCCTGACCAGATCTCCTTCCACCAAATGCACATCTTCCTTGCTCCAGCCTTTTCCCCTGGTCTCTGGGACCTGGGGTTACTGAAGGCCAGTCTTGCTAGCAAAGGCTGAGGCAAAGGTGACACCCGGTACATCAGCCTTTGCCATGTCCTGTGTAATCAGGTCTCCTGTCTTGTTGAGCAATGGACCTACACTTTTCCCTAGTCTTCCTGTTGTCTCCCATGTCTTTACAGAAGCCCTTCTTGCTGTCTTTGATATTCCTGGCTAGATCTAATTATTGAATTCCTCTTGGGCTTTAGCTTTTCTGTCTTAGTCCCTGGATTCTCAGACAATGTCGCTGTAATCATCGCAGGTTTCTTGTCTGTGGTGGGTTGATCTTGGCAGGACATCAGGTGCCCACCAAGCTGCTCTATCACTCCCTTCCTCAGCAAGATGGTGGGGGAGAGAAAAGAAGATGGAAAAAACTTGTGGGTCAAGATAAAGGCAGTTTAAGCCAAGGCCATGTGAAGAAGCCAAGGAAAACAAAAGGTTTATTCTCTACTTCCCATCAGCAGGCGATGTCCAGCCACATCCCGGGAAGCAGGGCTTCAGTACGTGTGGCGGTTGCTCTGGATGACAAACGTCATCATAACAAATGCTCCCCTCTCCTCCTTCTTTCTCTTAGCTTTCATTGCTGCGCAGACATCATATGGTGTGGAATTACTGTTTGGTCAGTTTGGGTCAGCTGTCCTGGCTATGTCCCCTCCCAACATCTTGCCCACCCCCAGCCGAGTGGCCTTTGGGGGTGAGAGGGGAGAATGTTGGAGAGACAGCCTTGATGCTGTGCGAGCACCACTCAGCCAAAATACTGGTGTGTTATCAATGCCTTTCAAGCTATCAAAACAAAGCACAGCGTTATGAGGGCTCCTATGGGGAAAGCTAACTGCATCTCAAGCAAGCAAAAAACCCTGGACATCTGCACTTGCTTAGCCACCTAACGTCCCCTCACACTCTCACTCTCACCAGAGCCCAGCTCCAAAATTGAAAACATCCAGCAACTGCTCCCACATGGAAGGTTAAAGCACTAAATGCTGTTGCTGGCCCTCACCTTCTTTTGGCAGCGCTTCTTTCCTCTGCTGGGGACTGGAGGCCCCAAACTCAGTGCAGTGCTGTGCGTGCAGTCTAGTGAGGACTGAACAGAGGGGGACAATCCCTCCCCCTCATCTCCTGGCTGTTCATACAGCCACCATGCTGTTGGCCTTCTTGGCTGCCAGGCCTCACCACCTACTTATATGCAGCTTGATGTTCCCCACGACCCTCAGGGCCTTTTCTGCTGAGCTGCGCCCCAGCCAGGGCTGTTGCCCAGGGTTAGGCAACCCCAGCGGGGAGATTTGGAATGTCTCCTTTCTGAAATCTAGTAGCTTCTTGTTGGCCCACTCTTCCAAGCTGTTGAAGTTCCTCCCGAAGGCAGTGTATACACTGGTCCCCTGCCTTAGTTTTGTGTCATCTGCAAACTCTGTCAGGTCTTCTGGGACATTGATAACATCATTAAGTCCCAGGAGAGACCTTAATGCATCCAGTCAGTCTTTTACTCACCTCTTTGCCCATCTATCAAGACTGTCACTTCCTTGGTTTGATACACAAGTATTGTGGGAGGCAGTGTGAGGTGGGTTGACCATGATCTAAAAGCAGGGATGTCACTTACCAATGACCGTCATGAGCAAAGCAGACTCAGCTTGGGGAAATCTACTTAATTTTTTACTAATTCAAATAGATTTAGATAGTGAGAAGAAAAGAGAAATATTGAAACAGCACCTCCCTTTTCCCCCTTTTTCCCAGGCTCAACTTCATTCCTTCATTGTGGACTCCTCTACCTCCTCTCCCCATGAGTGGTAAAAAGGGGAACGGGGAATGGGGGTTGTAATGGGTTGACCTTGGCTGGATGCTAGGTGCTCACCAAGCTGCTCTATCACTTCCCCTCCTCAACTGGACAGGGGAGATAAAATATAATGAAAGGCTCGTGGGTTGCGATAAGGACAGGGAGATCACTCAGCAATCACAATCACAAGCAAAACAGATTCGACTCAGGGAAAATAATTTACTTAATTGTGAATCAAATTGGAGTAGGGTAATGAGGAAATAAAACCAAATCTTAAAACACCTTCCCCCCACCCCTCCTTTCTTCCCAGGCGCAACTTACTCCTCATTTCTCCACCTCCCGCCCCCGAGTGGCACAGGGGGATGGGGAATGGGAGTTGTGGTCAGTTCATCACATGTTCTCTTTGCTGCTCCTTCCTCCTCACACTCTTCCCCTGCTCTAATGTAGGGTTCCTCCCACAGGAGACATTCCTCAACGAACTTCTCCATCGTGGGTCCTTCCCAGAGGCTGCAGTTCTTCACAAACTGCTCCATCGTGGGTCCTTTCTATGTGTCATATCCACAGGGTGCAGTCCTTTTGGAACAGACTGCTCCAGCGTGGGCTTCCCACAGGGTCACAGCCTCCTTTGGGTGTATCCCCCTGCTCCAGCATGGGGTCCTCCAGGGGCTGCAGGTGGATATCTGCTCCACCATGGACCTCCATGGGCTGCAGTGGGACAGCCTGCCTCACCATGGTCTTCACCAGGGGCTGCAGGGGAATCTCTTCTCCGGCACCGGGAGCATGTCCTCCCCCTCCTTCTTCACTGCCCTTGGTGTCTTCAGGGTTGTTTCTCTCGCATATTCTCAGTCCTTTGAGTGACTTGATCCCCACCCACTGATAGCTGTTCTCCATGGGTTCTGCCTCACGGCACCAGGGTCTGGGAGACCTTGCTGATGAAGGCTGAGCCAAAGACAGCATAGAGCGTCTCAGACCCATTTACACCTGCTCTTGCTAAATTCTGCAGTGGCCCCACATGGTCTTGGTTTCTTCTTTGACTCGAACTTCAGTGGTAAGAGCTCATCTTGGTGCCATTGAATTCCCTTGAGAGAGTCAACTGACTGTCCGTATGGGCCATTGCAGGAGGCTGTCCTTAAAGACCGGCTGTACTGAGCTCTGCTCAGTGCGCAGTACTTGTGCTCTGCCCTTCAGTGCTCCTGCCCCTAAGTTGCCCAACTGAAAGACCCCCAGAACAGGCCACAGGTTACCCCTCTGAGGTCTTGCGTCTGCACTTGTACTCTCCTTTTAACACTCTGCTCAGGAGCTGGCACCCCCTCTCCCCCTTTCATGGTTGATTGTAATATCATGTGTCTGAGTGTGATGTTGGTTTTCACATCCCTGACCAGCTCTTCCATGTTTGCAAGTACCAGACCCAAGCAAGCATCACCTTTGTTGGGCTCCCTGGCAGCTGTGAGAAGAAGTTTCCCCAAAAACCTCCAGAAACCTCCTGCACTGCGATCCCAATCCAGTGAATGTCAGGGTCGTTGAAGTTCCCGGTAAGACCCGGTGTCATTGATCCATAGAAAGCCTCAGGTTTCCAAAGAAGGCTTTGTCCACTTCTTTGCCCTGACTGGGGTTTCATTATGTCCTGCCACAATATCACCCTAAATGGCCTCTTCCCTGACTCTCACCCACAAGTACTCAGCCCACCTCTTGCCCATCCCATAGTGGAGGTCCATACTTCCCAGCAGCTCCATCAAACAGATGATGAGCGTCTCCTGAAGAGCCTGTGTCCATCCTGCACATCCCGCGAGTTGTGCGAGCTGTCCCACCACACCTTGGCAGTTCTTCCATCAATGTGGCACTTCTGTGATGGCACGCGGGGCTCCAGCTCCTCCTGTCTGTGCCCCAGGCTGAGGGCATTGGTGCCCATTTGGGCTGCAGCCCCTCAGCTGCTGCCCGCTGGGGCCCACCTCAGACTTGTCACAAACTAAACTGGAACTGAGTCCCAAGACCCCATATAGGTAAAGGCTTTGCTACATGGCACAGATGTGCTTGGAATGGATTGCAGATGGCAGCGTAAAAGATGATATGAGAGGTAGATGTAGATGTAGATGTAGATGATGAGAAAGATGACATGAGCTGCCCAGAGAGCGAGCAAACCCTGCTGACACTGAATCCAGATGGAAGAGGGCCTGGGCTGTGCAGCCCTGGCAGGAGACCATGAGACACCATAGTCAAATGTGATCTAATACATATAGGTGATGGAGAAGAGAAAGAGAGGAACTTAGCTCTCCTGGTGCAAAATAACTCCACTGGGGCAGACAAATACCTCTATATGCTGCCCTGTCCATACTGAGTGGGGACAAGTTTCATTCTCCTAAATGTGGCCATTTGCTGTCATTTCAGTTGGCCAAAGGCATTTCCCAATGGCCTCCAAGATGGACACTGCCCTGTCCATGAGAATTGCTCCACTAGGGCTTGCAGTTTCCTTGGGCCACCTCTGGCACCTCAAATGCCACCAGGTATTTGCATGTGAAGCACTCACTCCTGCCCTCCATCTCCATTAATTAGCAGGGGAGCTGAGACAAAAAGCTCCCATGCAAATGTCCATTTTTGCACACCTGAAGAGAGGCAAGAGAAATCCATCCTCCTGTGGGTTTGTGCCAGTCATGGGAGGGAGCTGAGACCCCTTCCAGGCAAAAAAGCTACAAACCCAGAATAAGATGCCTCGATTGCCTCAGCTGAATCTCTTCCCTCACAAGTGGTAAATGAGATCCCTCACACTCACTGGGTATTCTGCCTACTGATGGGACAAGGAAAGGTGATATTTAGACTGAACTCTGTCTCTGAGCAGGAAAAATACAGTGCTGGGAAGAAGCATCTCTCCCCAGCTGAGGAAGGGAACAGCAGTGATTCTTTCAGCCTGTTTCACAGCAGGTTCCCCTGGAGCCCCAGGGACACCTGGAGGGAGCCCAGAGGGGGCAGAGAAAGTGCTGCCTTGGGCTGGTCCTCTGCTGCTGAGCTGGGCTGGGCTCCTGGAATGGAGGGAGGGAGCTGATGGCAAGTGGGCAGTGCTGCAGAGAGACAGCTCTGCCCAGGAGCAGCTTTTCTTCAAAGCGCAGCAGGGCTGAGGGCACTGCCTGTAAGCACCGAGGGGAAAGGAGCGAGGCAGAGAGAGCTTAAAGGCAGTGTGGAGTGGGACGACAGCTGAGAGTTCACTGGAAGAGAAATCCTCACAGCCCTCTATATGGTAAGTCTCTGAGCTGCAGGGCAATAATAATGAGTATTCTGCAGGGGTCTCCTAGACCTGGTTCATCCCATAGCCTGTAGGAACTTCCCGGAGGACTCTCACAGATTCCCTAGTATAGAGGAGAAGGATGTGCTCCACAGCAGGGATTCCTCCCTGCACTCTCAGAGGGACAGGGCACGATGGCTGCCTTCTCCCGGGGATGGCTGCAGGGGTGTAAAGGTGGGTGTGCATCCAGGGGTGCCCAGGGCTGTCCTTCAGAGCAGGGTCCCTGCACCCCAGGGCACTGTGAGCCGGGGCAGGGACTCTGCTGCCTGCCAGGGTCAGCACTCAGCCTGCCCAGGGAGCTCCCCAGGGCACTGCGGGGAGAAGCTCAGGATGGAAGAAGTGACCACTAGCCAGGGGGGGTCCTTCTGCTGTTGAGAGGGTGCCGTGTGTGTCTGGGCTGCTCACAGCTCCACATCACCCCCAGCACATTTCTGGAGAGGATCTTTCAAAGACGACAGTCAAGGCAAGGCTTTCCTGCTTCAGTTTGTGCATTCCTGAGTCTTTGCGTTAAAGGTTATACTAGTTGGATGGGTGGGAATGGAATGGATCTGTCAGGTGTGGACAACCCTCTGAGACACCTTAACTGTTACACTGAGAGATCCCAGGTCGAGCTCACCAAGGGGCTATTTCCAGAGGAGACTGCCGTAGGAAAGTCAATGAAGGTGCTCTTTGAGACAAAGTTGCTTTGCCGACCCCCAGTTCATGTCCTGCACTGAGGGAGAGGAGAGAGGGCAGGGAAAGAGTAATGGAGGTGTTGAATTTGGACAAGACACCGAGACTCCAGGATCATTGCCCTGAGAGATGGCTAGGTCTGCAAGGAACCTCATCTAGTCCCCTAAGGCACTGCTCAGCCTACAGACAGCACGAGAGCATCACCTTGGTGATGTCTGTGGGACTTGTTTGAGCTGCGCCTTAGCTTCTGCACAGACAGACATGCCCCTGGGCAGTGCCCTGCTGCCAGGAGGTGTCTGCAGGGCAGAGCTGAGCACACAGCGGGTGCATTGGGGTCTCTGAGCACTGGCAGGGAGCAGACACATGGGGACAGGGAAATAGCTCCTGGCAGGGAGAGCTCCAGGCAGCAGAGACATGGGCAGGGAGGGAGAGGGAGCTACTCTCAGAAACACTGTGGGAGGGGGAACTGGGTACCTCCCTGCCATCCCCTGCAGTGCAGAAACCTCCCCTGGAGCACACACCACCCCCCATCAGGTCTCTTCCCCCATGTAGATGTAGCACAGCCTGTGGAAATGCATTTTGCAGGGCTGGGAGAGAGCCAATGCTCCTTTTGGATGTCCCATCTTTAGGACATTTGACTCTTTCCCTGGGGGTCCTGCTGGGCTGCAGGGTGCCCTCCAGACAAGCACAGCTCACCCATGGCATCTCTGTGTTATGCAGGAGCCCCATGGAGAAGACAAGTCAGCACTAAGGCCACAGAAATGCTGCTGGGTGGCTCCACGCAGGCAGCGGCAGTGAGCCCTCTGTGCCCCTGGCTGGAAGGGGAGAGCTGAGCTCCTCCTTGGGTACGCTGAGGCAGGGTGAGGGGTTTGGAGGTCTGCACTTGGAAACTGCATTTCTTTTGCTCTCAGCAGCGTCCAGTTTCATTTGGGGAGAACACTTGAGTGCTATCGTCCTCCAGCTCAAAGAGGTGCCAGCACAAGGCAGCTGAGACCAGGGCTGATGGACAGACTGGCTGTCCTCACTCTGCACTAAGGGACGGCCCCTCTGCTTCTCAGGACCCACAAGGTTTCACCTGAAGGGCAGTACTAATGCCAAGGATTTCTGCCTTAAAAACACTCCTCGGGGGTGGTGGGGCCACTAGAGCAGAATAAACAAAACAAAATCCTCACAGCTCTGCTCCAGGGTTGGGTGCCTTGGGAGAGACAGTGGGGAAAAGCTCTTTGATATCACAAGTGGATTTAACCATAGACACTGTGTTCCTATTTCCCTATCGCTGTAGGGAAGCGCTGGCTCCCCCAGAGCCCACCGCAGAGTGCACTGCTGCCAGGGACACCCTCAGCCAGCACCAACCAGAGCTCACAAAAGGGACCTGCCAAACGTCTTCTTGATTAGGGACAGGTGGTTTGGGGGTTTCTACAAGAAATGGAATAGATTTTGCTCAGAGAAATCAGTCCTTACTCATTGATATCTTTTCCTCCATGTATAGGCTCCCATGCCATGAGGGACCAAATGTCCAATGGAAGCTTCATTACCGAGTTCCTCCTTCTGGCATTCACAGACACCCGGGAGCTGCAGCTCTTGCACTTCTGGCTCTTCCTGGGCATCTACCTGGCTGCCCTCCTGGGCAACGGCCTCATCATCACTGCCATAGCTTGCAACCACCACCTCCACACCCCCATGTACTTCTTCCTCCTCAACCTCTCCCTCCTTGACCTGGGCTCCATCTCCACCACTCTCCCCAAATCCATGGCCAATTCCCTGTGGGACACCAGGGCCATCTCCTATGGGGGATGTGCTGCTCAATTGTTTATCTTTTTCTTTCTGATGTCAGCAGAGTATTTTCTTCTCACTGTCATGGCCTATGACCGCTACGTGGCCATCTGCAAACCCCTGCACTACGGGACCCTCCTGGGCAGCAGAGCTTGTGTCCACATGGCAGCAGCTGCCTGGGGCAGTGGGTTTCTCAATGCTCTGCTGCACACGGCCAATACCTTTTCACTACCACTCTGCCAAGGCAATGCCCTGGACCAGTTCTTCTGTGAAGTCCCCCAGATCCTCAGGTTCTCCTGCTCAGCCACCTACCTCAGGGAAGCTGGGCTTATTGCTTTTAGTTCTTTTCTGTTTTTGGGGTGTTTTGTTTTCATGGTGCTGTCCTATGTGCATATCTTCAGGGCTGTGCTAAGCTTCCCCTCTGAGCAGGGACGGCACAAAGCCTTTTCCACCTGCCTCCCTCACCTGGTCGTGGTATCCCTGTTTCTTAGCACTGGCATGATTGCCTACCTGAAGCCCCCCTCCTTCTCCTCCCCACTTCTAAATCTGGTGGTATCTTTTCTGTACTCAGTGGTGCCTCCAGCAGTGAACCCCCTCATCTACAGCATGAGGAACCAGGAGCTCAAGGATGCCCTGAGGAAACTGGTAACTGGACGTCTTTCAGCAGCCATAGGCTGCCTATCTTCCTCTGCAGCTGCCTCCCAGTGTATGTCATGACAGGCCAAGTCTGCCTTTCCTGTATTTTTTTTTCCTTTTTCCACTTTTAATGTTGTTATCTTCAAATACATAAAATTATGCCTCCCCTTAGTGATCCACCCATCTTGTGTGACCCGGAGACTTTGTATAAATGGGAAAACATTTTCTTTAAGAAAATAAAAGAACCTGCAGCAACTTCTTGGATTATGATGCACCTTCAGTGTAGCAGAAATGAATGGGAAATAGAAACGCCTTTCTGGCTGCACCAGCTTGGGGCAGGCTGCTTTGTGCTGGGGGAATCAGGAGCTCTTGAGGACCAGAAGGACTTGGGCTCTTGTGCCAGCCTGGGGAGACGGGATGGTCCGGAGGGGCTGCAAACCTCTCAGGATATGCTGGAGAGGAGAACAGGGGACACAGGGTGCCACTGACCTCCTTGACCTTGTGGCCCCCCATCTCTGCGGCTGACTCCTCTCTGCCCCTCCAGGGGCTGCTGTGCCCTTCAGAGGGGCTGGGGCTCTGGGGTGAGTGGCCAGAGCTCTGCAGCACCCTGTGGCAAGTAGTGCTGTGGGGCCAGACCAGAGTGGGCTGGGCTGGAGAGAGGGCAGGGGAGGTAGGAGGGCTTGGAGGGAGCTGGGCTGAGCTGGAAAGTTCCTGCGAGAGAAAAACGTCAGTGTACAGCTTGTACTGCATGACTGCGCAGGGTGAGGGCTCGCATCAGGGGGCTTGTGGTGCACAGATAGGGCTCCTGGATGGGAGCCGAGATGCGCAGGTGCAGGAGAGAGGAGGCCAGTCTGTGCCCTTGGTGGCATGGACAGACCGGGACGGTGGCCCAGGGCCTTTTTCACACTCTTGACTCTGTCACCAGCCATTTCCAGCGCTGGCTGTTCACCCAGTTTATGGGTAAGTCTGGCTGTGAGGCCATCTCCATTCTCCTGCTGGGCTCAGTGCCTGCATGGGGGGAAATGGCCAGCTCTGACCAGCTGCTGCTGAAGAGTGAGTGGCCCTGAGCAGCAGTGATTGGCCATGTGTAGGCCTGGGAGAGAGGGTCGGGAGATGTCCCTGAGAAAAAAAGTGATGGCTCATGGCATTAGCAAATCCTTCCAGCCATGCCTGAGCCCAGAAATGGAAAGCAGTGGATCTGTGCGGGTGGAGGAGGAAGAGGAGGTTTTTCCTGGCAAGGTGTCATGAAGAAAGTCCCCTCTTGTGCACAGCAAAGATAAGGAAGATGTCTCCATGTTGTGTGCATGCCTCACCCTGGCAGAGAGGGAATGCCCGCTGCTGGGGGTGGCTGTGTTCAGTTCGCCTCATGAGCTGGCCTTGCTCTCTTCCCCTCCTTCACTGCCCACACTTGGATGGACCACAAGAACCATCCATGATGCTGGAAAATGCATGACCCTCCCAGAGGGAGGTCCCATATCTGCAGGGGAAGCGGGAAGGGTTTGTGAGACCCATGGGAGTGCAGGGAGAGAGCGGGGTGTGCACAGCAGTAAGTGTGTTAAAGGCAGGAAGAGGATCTGAAATAGCAGGGGAGGTGTGGAGGTGTGTGTGCTGCTATGCTGAAGCGAAGTAGGTTGAGCGTTGACTTTAAAGGATGCAGGAGAACATCCATGTGCATCTCAGTGCTGGGATGTGGATATAAGTACAGGATTCAAGCAAGTGTGGGGCTGGGACATCTTGGGAGCTAGAGGAGCATCAGGAAGGCTTTGAAAGAAACCGGATAAGTTGTGGGGAACTCACAGGCACTGGCAAATCTTCAGCTTTGCATTTGAAGCTACAGCCAGTGAGGACAGAATGACATCAGTAAATTTGGGACATCATGGGGTTAGAGCAAGGTGGGAAGCAGCGGGGTGGCTAAAATCTGCAGGGGAACAGGCAGAGGCATAGGATAGTGTAGGACCATCTGTGGTGGGGATGGCCAAGAGTTTCGCCTGAGGTCAGCAGAACTGAAGTGTTTGTCCTCCCTTTCATGGCAACTGTCTCTTCCACCGACACCCATGAGAAGACACTAGTTCCAAACAGCCCAGAGACTCATTGCCTACTCACCCTTAGTCCACAGAGCCTAGGAAGTGTCCTACTGCTCTCGTGCACTCGGCATCACACCCTCGTCCCATCACACTGCTCCCAGGAAGAGCCATTTGCATTGCATGAGGGAAAGGATCCACAGTTCAGGAACCTGGCACCAGAGGTCTCATTAACATGCAAAACTCCCTAACGAGCCAAGGCTCTGTGCATCTGTGCTGGTTTTGGCTGGGATGGGGTTAACTTTCTTCATAGCAGCTAGTATGGGGCTGTGTTTTGGACTGTATGGGGCTGTGTTTAGGATTTGGGCTGGAAACAATGTTGATAAAGCAGGGATGTTTTAGTTACTGCTGAGCAGGGCTCACACAGCACCAAGGCCTTTTCTGCTCCTCACACCACTCCACCAGTGAGGGGGCTGGGGGTGCATGGGAAGTTGGGAGGGGACACAGCCGGGACAGCTGACCCCAACTGACCAAAGGGATATTCCATACCATATGACATCATGCTCAGTATATAAAGCTGGGGGAGGAAGAAGGAAGCTGGGGACATTCGGAGTAATGGCGTTTGTCTTCCCGAGCAACCGCTACGCGTGATAGAGCCCTGCTTCCCTGCAGATAGCTGAACACCTGCCTGCCGACGGGAAGTGGTGAATGAATTCCTTCTTTCGCTTTGCTTCTCCGCGAGGTGTTTTTTGCTCTACCTATTAAACTGTTTTTATCTCAGCCCACGAGTTTTCTCACTTTTACTCTTCTGGTTCTCTCCCCCACCCCACCTGAGGGGAGTGAGTGAGCGGCTGTGTGGTGCTTAGTTGCCGGCTGGGCTTAAACCATGACAGCATCATTTTCCTTTAGGCCTTCAGTTCTCATGTGGTTAATACAAGAGGTTTCGGGAATGCAGTCAAAGTCAAAAGATGTCACTACTAAACAGTAAGAAAGGATTAATTTTTCCCCCCACTTTTCTTCATTTTTCTACTTACACATTCTGTGAGATCAGAAATCCTCAGTCCATATTGATCCTGAGCGTCTCCAGTGGACTTCGAATGTACGCAAAAGTCAGGACCCTTTCTTTATGTTGATGATCTATGGCCATTCTTCAGCCCCACCCCCAGCCCCACCTTTTCTCTCATCAACCACCTGGCACTTACAGCAGCCTCGTTCAAATCAGAGCTTTCTGCACTGAAGTCTGTAGCTGCATGTTTCAGCCCGTGGGCACCAACTCACAGCTTTACTTGGAGAATGACTGCACGCAGACGCAGGGGGATGTGATACACTCATCAGCTGTATATTAAGTCCATTTTACCTCCTCTGAAGTCCACTTCCCACAGTGGATAGCCTTGGACCAATAGAAAACATGACAAGAAAATCATCAGGAGTAGTAAAGGCACGGGGACTTCAGTATGTCCAGTTTGCCTTAGTATTCCCTCATCTGATCCTCTTCTACCAAGGCACATCTCCATGCTCCAGACTTGCCCCCTGCTCTCTGGCAGCTGGGATTCCTGAAGGCTGGTCTTGCTGGCAGCTACTGGGACTTGTTAGGGACATGGGATAGTGGTGACTTAGCAGTGTTAGGTTAACACTTGGATCTGATAATCTTAAAGGTCTTTTCCAACCTAAATGATTCTATGATTCTATAGTGAGGCAATGAAGGCATTCAGTGCCTCATCCCTTCCCATGTCCAGTGTCACCATGTCCCCAGTCTCCTTGAGCAATTCATCCACATTTTCCCCAGTTTCCCTTTTGTTACCCATCTATTTAAAGAAGGTCTTCTTGTTTTCTTTGACATCCCTCACCAAATCCCATTCCATTTGGGCTTTAGCTTTCCTACCTTTCTCCCTCCATGCTCAGACAACATCTCTGTGTTCCTCCCAGCTTACATGTCCTTGTTCCCTCCCTCTGTATGCTTCCTTTTTGTGTTTGAGATTGCTTTTTACCTTCCTCCCTCCCCTCAGGATCCTGAACTCCACCACCTCTTGGTCACTACAGCCCCATCTCATGGTCACAAGACCTTCAAATTCCCAACAAGACCCTCCTTGTTGGTGAGGAGGAGGTCCAGCAAAGCACCTCTCCTCATTGGCTCCTCTGTCACTTGGGTGAGGCATTTATCATCAGTGCACTCCACAAACCCTCTGAACTGCTTATATTGTGTTGTCCTTCGAGCAGATATCAAGGTGATTGATGTTTCCCATGAGGACCATGCGAATGTGAGGCTTCTCCTACCTGTCCATTGAGGACCTCATATACTTTTTCTTCCTGGTCATGTGGCCTATAGCAGACCTCCACTATAATGCCACGCTTTCCTGTCCTCTCTTTAATCCTCAACCTTAAGCTCTCCCTTGGCTCTCTATCCATCCCCAGACAGAGCTCCATGTACTCCAGCTGTTCTCTCACGTAAAGGGCAACTCTCTGTCCTCGTCTTCCCATCTTCTCCTTCCTCAAGAGCCTCTCTCTCTCCATTGCAACACTCCAGATGTGGGAGCCATCCCACCACGTCTCCATGATCGCAACAAGGTTGTTGCCCTGCAGCTGCACACAGATCTCTAAACCCTCATGATTATGCCCTGTACTGCACGCATTAGAGTACAGATACTTTAGAGAGACACCCCAGCGTGTGGAGTTCTTGGAGAGGGTGTGAGAGATTTCTCCCTCACAGTGCTTTGTAGGCGTTTCCTTGCTTACCTGAAAGTGCTGGAGGGGACCCCACTTGAGGCCCATTTTGTTGATTTTGTGATCCCTTCCCATCACATCACTCCATGCCCTTTGCTCATTGATCCTCTCTGTCACTCCCTTAGAGGACTGATCGTTACTCCCTGCCTCCCGCGTCATTCTTAGTTTCAAGCCTTCTTTATGAGGTCAGCCAGGCTGTTGGCAGAACCAGCTTTGCCCTCTTAGTGAGGTGAATCCCATCTCTCCCAAGCAAACGCTGGTCTGCAGACAGGGTCCCATGGTTGTAGAAGCCAAAACCATGTCCCCTACACCAGTTCTGCAGTTAATTATTAACTTGTCCTACTAGTGCTTTTCTGCTCACACCCCTTCCCCTCACCAACAGGATTGAGAAGAACACCATCTGGGCCCCCAGGCCCTTCACTACCACCCCCAGAGCTCTGTAGCCACCTCTGATCCTGTCCAGGTTTTCCCTGGCAGTGTCATTTGTGCCCACTTGGAATAAGAGCAGGGGGTAGTAGTCAGAGGGACAGACGAGCTTTGAACTTTCCATCACAGCATCCTGGGTCCTGGTCCCCAGCAAGCAGCAAACCTCTCCAGATGGTTGGTAGGGCCGACAGATGGGTGCCTCTGTCCCCCGAATGAGGTAGTCACCCATTACAATCCAAAACCCCTGTGGCACTACATCTAGTTGAGGCTTGACTATCTCCATTGTGGAGATTGCACAGCCTTTCTGAGGGCCTCTTCCCAGTGCCTTATAGACCTTATAGTGCAGATTCTTTTCTCTTAAGTCTAGTCAGAATTTCCTGTGTCCCAGCTTTTTGCCATGGCTTCTCATCCTCCTACTGTGCCCGCCTGGGAAGAGTCTGACTCCTTCTCCTCTGCATCATCCCATAAGATAGCTGTAGACAGAGACGGTATCTCCCCTGGGATGGCCTCTCCTTCTCCAGGCTGAGCAGAGGAGCGCATGGAGGGCGGTTCTTTAGCAGAGAGAACTGATGATGCTTCCTGAGAGGTTTTCAGTGGCTTGCTTGCCAGTAGTGAAAACACTGCCTGCCCAGGACTGGCAAGAGCTGGAATTTCTGACATCCTTCTCTTTGGCCCAGTGCTATCTGATTGATGGTCTTCAGCAGACTCCCTATTTGCAGCAGTTGGAAATTGGTGGACTTCTGGGCCTAAAACTGTGTCTGTAACCACTGTGCTGATCACCACCAGCTCCCACTCAAGCCTCGGGAGATAACTCGGGATGAGAAGTCAGGGGTGACCCATCCCATTCTAGGGGTCATCGTTCCAATGAGATAAACCCTGTCCTCACGTTAGTGTAGTGCCTGTCCTCTTTCTGCAGTCACTCTACAGGGAATGGCCGCATGATGCTGATGTACCTGATGGACTCTCACTTTGCTCTAACATGGCCTCATAAGGAACAACCCACCGCTATCCCCTCTCCTGGACTTTTCCTCTGCCCTTTCTCCATGCTGCTGTCTCTACTTGGCAGGCTTAGTGATGAACCTGCTTAAAAAAAAAAAAAAAACTAAAGAGAGAGGAAAATAAAACCCAAGAAAATCAAGTGATGTAAAAGAAAACAAATGCTCACCACCAACCAATCAATGCCCAGACAATCCCCGAGCAACAGCAGCTGCTTCTGACCCCTATCCCTGCCCCAGTTTATCTCTGAGCATGACATCATATGGTATGGAATATCCCTTTGGTCACTTGGGGTCAGCTGTCATAGCTGTGTCCCCCCCAACTTCTTGTGCACCCCCAGCCTGCCTGCTGGTGGGGCAGTTTGAGGAGCAAAAAAAGCCTTGATGCTGTGCAAACACTGCTCAGCAAGAACTAAGTTATCAGTGTGTCAGTAACACTACTTTCAGCACAAAGCCAAAACACAGCCCGAAACAAGCTACCATGATGAAATTGAAATCTATCCCAGCCAAAACCACTACACTCAGGTTGGAAGGAGGTCTCCAGCCCAGCAGGGTCAGCTCTGGGCTCAGAGCTGGATGGTCAGGGCTTGATCCAAGTTGTGACTTGAAAAAGTCCACAATGATGGAACCCGGATTGTTTCTCTGGGTAGCCACTCCCTGTGCTTCACTGTCTCCTCTTATGAAACACATTTACATTCTTTGTAATTTGTACAAAGAGAAGAAATCCCAGCATTGCACAAGGATCAAGGAGAGAACTTGACACATACAAATCTGTGTGTCTTGATCCCCATCTGCTGAGAGAGGACAGAGGATCATCCTGAACAGGTAACACTCTGCCTCGGGGCCAGGAGTAAGTGGAGCATGCAAAGGTCTGTCCTGGGACATGCAAGACATTGATCAGCTGGAGCAGCTCAGCAGAGGGCTATGAGACGGTTGGGTTGGGGGCAGGCTGGAGCACTTGCCATCTAAGGCAAGAGTGAGGGAGCAAAGCTTGTTCAGCCTGGAGCAGAGAAGGCACCAGGGGATAAGGAGAAATGTTTTCCCCATGAGGTCAGTTGCCAAGAGAGGTTGTGCCATCCCTATTCGTGCAGGTATTCAAGTCTTCTTCCACCCTGCCTGTCATCTCCTCCCATTGACCAAAACAGTCTTGCTCCAGCAGGAGTCAAGCAAGAGAGCCATGGCACCAGCACAGACTCTACATCCCCTGAGACCTCTCTTCCCTACGGGGAAGGAGAGAGCTCTTTCATCAGCCCCACGCTTCTTTCTCCACCCTCAGCCTTTGCAGTTCCCTCTATCTTGTCTTTGCTCTGATCACATTTGACCTGGAAGCCCACGAGACTCCTGGAACTCCTAACGTGGATCTGGCGTTCACCACAAACCTGGATCCCAACCAGTCATGGAGGCATCAGTCATGCAGTGCCCCAGCTGTGCCACCCAGGGCAGATTTTGTCATTCTGCTGCAGCACCGCTGATGCAATGCCCATGTCCCGTCCTTCTGCCACAGAGCGCCCAGGAGCCCCAGACAGCCCCAGCTGCCTCGGGGGCTGTGATGAAACCTTTCAGCAGCAGGCTGAGGTGGGGTGGCAGGAGATGGGCGCTTGGCACTGCCTGGGCAGGGAGAAGCCAGCTCCCCTCTCTTGGGGCTGTCCACATATTGTTCCCGGGAACCTCCCTGAAGAGCACACGTCTTCTGTATCTCTCTGTGCCCTTGCACAGCTGGCATGGGGACTAGGGCTCCTGGGGCAGAGCGGAAGAAGCTCAGCTGGGAGAGTGTTAGAGGGAAGAGCTAAAGGTCCCTGCCTCAAGCCCAGGGTCTGGCAATGTTTTCCCTTGGGCTTTTACAGAGCATCTTGCTCTTCTTCCAGCCTGCCCCTGCCTTCCCTGTGCTCAGGGCAGAGTTTGCCCAGGGCTGGGCACAGCTTTTCCCTGGGAGCTCCCTCAGGAGCTGCTCCTGGTGATCCTCCACCTCTGCCCTGTCAGGAGCAGCCAAGCTCAGGCTGCTGGGTGGATGTGCACAGGCAGTGAAAGAGGGACAGGCTGCCCAGGGGGAACACTGAGACTGTGTCTGAGCGTGCAGGGGTAGAGTTAGGGCAACTCGAGTTAGAGCTCAGCTGGAGCTGGAACCAGCAAGGGCTGGGTAACCAGAACAGCTTCTCTAAAGCAATTCCAAAAGCTATCAACAGCAGCTAAGGAAAATATGTAGCTGTTGCTGAGTGGGGCAGGGGACCTTGTAAGCAAAGGCCTGTAAAGATTTGAGATATTCAGCACCTTTTCCCCCTCAGCTTTCACTGACAAGCTCTGCCTGGGCAGAGCTGTCTCTCTGCACTGCTGCCCACTTGCCATGAGCTTCCTCCGTCCCAGGAGCCCAGCCCAGCTCAGCAGCAGAGGACCAGACCAAGGCAGCACCTTCTCTGCCCCCTCTGGGCTCACTGGAGATGTCCCTGCAGCTCTGGGGCTGACAGCTCCTGAAAGGCAGCAGGGTCACCCCTGGGGAACGGGCTGCAACATCACCTCAAGTAATCACCAACAGTGGAGAGAGACTGATTCCAGCAGCATGGTTTCTCCTACCCGAGTGTGGTTCTCTACGACGAGTGTCAATGTTCCCCTCTGGACACCGACATTCTTAACCCATAACAAAAAGGAGTCACAGACAGGGACAGGGAGGGGTTGGTTTCCCTTGTGCAGGGCAGGGATTCAGCTGAGGTGGTGCAGGCATCTCCTCCTGACTAGGAAGCCCTCAGGTTGAAGCGCGGTTCAGCTCTCCCCATGCACCCCACAGACCTCGAGGAGCTGGGAATCCTCCTGCTTCACTTTGGGTGTGCACAAAAGAGTTGCCAGCGTGTGAGCCCCTGCTCTGAGCCCCTTGCCTTTATTCAGCACGGACTCAGGTGCTCGCATACAGATACTCTGTGATGATCAAGGTGCCAGAGGTGGCCCAAGACATGTGCAAGTGTTCGCAAGCTCAGATGGAAAATCTCTGAGCATACCCAGGTCCTTCCTGAGCATCAGCTGAGGGCCAGAGGGGGAAGGGGGATATCCCTGGCCACCCACAATCACACCAGACATTCAGGGCACCTGAATGTGCCTTGTCAAGTGTCCCCCTGAGCTGATCAAACCAAGGAGTGCCCCAGGAGGAAACCCTGGTCTCTCTCTTGCCAATGTACTCTCTAAAGCTCCAGTCACTCTAGAGCTAAGACACATCCACATCCCTGCACTGAAGACTTTTATTTCAGGGCTCTCATTTTAATGCCATTAAAAGAAAAAAGCCTCTAGTGCCAAGCCAGGTGCTGGGTGCCAAACACAACTCCACTCAGTAGGCAAACACAGCACTGAACGTCCAGGAGAGCCAGGCCCCGCTAGAGCTGGTGTGGGGCAGAGACACCAGGGCCTCCCAAAGGGGCCCAGTGACCGTGTGCCACAACCTGAATGACAACACCACGGCATTGCTGCAAGGTCCTCACCACGGTGCCCTCCCCTGTACCTGTCTTCTCAGCCCTTGACTATTCTCCTCTCTCTGCACCTCTACTCACCTGCCTAATGCTAACAAGAGGGAAGCTGGTAAGTATAGAGTCATAGAATGATAGACTGATAGAAGCATAGAATGGTTTTGGTTGGAAAGGAACCTTTAAAGATCATCTAGTCCAACCCCCCTGCCATGGACAGGGACACCTTCCCCTCGAACAGGTTCCTCAAATCCCCATCCAACCTGACCTTGAACACCCCCAGGGATGGGGCATCCACAATTTCTCTGGGCAATATGTTCCAGTGTCTCACCACTGTCACCATCAAAAATCTCTTGTCCAATCTAAATCTACCCTCTTTTACTTTAAGACCGTTGCCCCTTGTCCTATCACTACAGGCCCTGGAACAATGTCTCTCTCCATCTTCTCATAAGCCTCCTTTATATATTGCATGGCTGCAATAAGGTCTCCTGTCGCGGATCCTCATTCAGAATCCTGCTGACTACACCAATTTGTCGTGGATGGGCAATTTAGACCACTTAAAGAACCACTGCCAAAGGTATTGGCAAAAGTGGTTTTCTTGAAACGTAACATGTTTGATGGCCAGGCTCACTCTATTGCTTACTGCACAAAGGATATAACAATGATTCAAAGCTACCAATACCAAATCTTAGTGCACTAAGGTTTTGCGCGATATCAGTCACTTATCAAAGATCTGAATTTGCTAAGAGGTCTCTCAACCTCGAGGAGTAACCATGAGAGGTGTCCCCGCTCAAGGGGAGATCGCTGCCATGCAGCCATGCTGCCTAGCAGGGAGAGCTCAAAGAAGGCTCACTTAGGCTGTCATATTTACAGGATAAAGTAGTAGGCTCGTAGTCAAATAACATGCAGTGGAAAAGGCAAGCATGAGACTCCTTGTCCCCACAACTTACTTTGTTCCTTGATAAATGAGTCTTGGAGGAACCACCTGCTCTTCACGTGTTAATCGCATGGTCGCTGTTCCAGTTTTCAAGCCCATATGCCTCAGCGGTCACTGTGTCTCTCTGTTCCTGTGTGCGTTTCCAGAGATCAGATTGGAACTAGAGAGGTTCTTGGCCCGGCTACACCTCGGCCTTTATCCCCTTTCGAGCCTGAACCAAACCACACCGGTTTGGTCAGGGAGTGGAGCGCATCCATCACAGGGACTCAGCTCCCTCCCATGCCTGCCCCAAACCCACAGGTGGTGGGATTCCTCTTGCCTCAGTTGAGGTGTGCACACAATACAGTCCTCTGAAGACTGGAAGGAATCACATGTCCCTCCTATCTTCCAGAAAGGCAAGAAGGAGGACCCAGGGAACTAGAGGCCAGTCAGCCTCACCTCTCACCCTGGGAAGAGAGAGAGGATTGAGCAGCTCATCCTGGAAAATATTTCCGGGCACACAGTACAGGTTTTGGCTGCGATGGAGTTAATGTTCTTCATAGCAGCCTGTACGGTGCTGTGTCTGGGATTTGGGACCGAAACAATGTTGACAACATACCAGTGTTGTAGCTATTGCTGAACCATGTTTGCACAGCATCAAGGCCTTCTCGGTTCTCTCTCTTCCTCCCCAGTGAGGCAATTGCATTTGTTGACCAGGGAAGAGGAGGGGACGTCATTCAGCAAGGCAAGGATTTACACTGTGCATTGGTGTCCATGTCCAAGTTGTGGTAGCAGGGGGGCTGCAGGGCTGGCCTCTGTGAGAAAAGACCAGGGGCTGCCTCCGTCCCAGACAGAGCTGGTTCCAGCCAGCTCCAAGACGGACCCACCGCTGGCCAAAACTGAGCCCGTCAATGAAGCTGGTGGAACCTCTGTGAAAGCATATTTAAGAAAGGACACAACAGCCAGAGTGGGAGAGGAGTGAGGGAAAAAAAGTGTGAGAACCAGCCCTGCAAACACCAAGGCTGGTGAAGAAGGAGGGAGAAGAGGTGCTCCAGGTGCCAGAGCAGATAGTCTCCTGCAGCCCCTGGAGAAGACCACAGTGGAGAAGGTAAGCCCTGCAGTCTGTGGAGGACCCAACACTGGAGATGTTGGCTATTTCCTGGAAGAATGGTGGCTTGAGGAGAGCCCATGCTGGAGCAGGTTTGTCTCAAAGGACTGTAGCGGTAAGAGGGACCCCATGGGAGAAGTGTCAGAAGGAAGGAGCTGCAGAGAGCAATGGTTATGGACTGACTGGAACCCCTACTCCCCATCCCCCTGCACTGCTCAGGGAGGAGGAGGTAGAAGAGTTGGGAACGAAGGAGGTAAGTTGAGCTGGGAAGAAAAGGGTGGGAGGACACCTTCCATGGGGAAGGAGACAAGGTCTTCCACCAGCCCCACGCTTCTTTCACCCTCAGCCTTTGCAATTGCACATGCCCAATCTGCCCACTTGCCTTTGCCACTGTCACGGTTGTGCAAGGCCCTCAGACATCTTGGCACACCCAGTGTAAGCTGACCTCCACCAAACCTGGAGCCCACCTGGCCTTGGAGGCAGGGAGAGGCCAGGTCCCCTCTGCCTGGGGCTGGGCACAGCTTTTCCCTGGGAAGCCTCCCGAGGAGCGCTCCTCCTGTGTGTCAGCCTGTGGCCTGGCATGGGTGGCAGAGGGAGAAGGGCTGCTGGGGCAGGGCTGAAGTAGCTCAGCTGGGAGAGCGTTAGACTGAAGATCTAAAGGTCCCTGGTTCAACCCCAGGCTTCAGCAATGATTTTCTCCCTTAGATTTTGGCAGAGCCCGTCCACCTTCTTCCAGCCTGCCCCAGCCCTGCTTGCTCCTTCACCTCTTGCCAGAGCAGAGTCCCTGCTCTGCAGCTGCAGATCTGCAGCTTAGAAGGAGCCTTCCTCCAGCAGCACAAGTCCCCAGCCTCCCCCTGGGCAGGAACTCTCCAGTCAGTGCTCCGTTGGGGTGGTCTCCTGCTGTCCCTACTTCCTTGCTCCAAAGTGACCGGGATCTCTCCTCTGCGGGGTCTCCGCAAGGACCCTGTCTCTCTCCTCTTTGCCATTCTCGATGCTGCACTGACTGCTCCCCTCCTCACACACCTTCACCTGCTCCTCAGTTCCCAGACCAGAGGCCGCCATCCCCTGAGTCCCAGGGAGAGGCACTCCCTGGAGCTGGGGCCTGAAAGGCAGCATCCTCCCTCCAGGTGTCTGTCGCAGCGAGACCTCTGATGTGCCCAGGACAGTTGACAAAGCCGTGCTGAGGATCATCCACTGTAGTGCCTGGGCACCAGTGTTGTTTAGTCATGCGCTGTCCCGAGCAGAGTTTCTTGGCCCCCGTTGCCCCCCTGCCGCAATGATCGGTGAAATACATATGTGCTCCTCTCTGGGCATCAGCTGGGACATACACAGCACAGGGGGATCCCTCTGGGGCCTGTGCTGGTTTTGGCTGGGATGGGGTTAACTTTCTTCATAGCAGCTAGTATGGGGCTGTGTTTTGGACTGAATGGGGCTGTGTTTTGGATTTGGGCTGGAAACAGTGTTGATAAAGCAGGGATGTTTTAGTTACTGCTGAGCAGGGCTCACACAGCACCAAGGCCTTTTCTGCTCCTCACACCACCCCACCAGTGAGGAGGCTGGGGGTGCACAAGAAGTTGCGAGGGGACACAGCCGGGACAGCTGACCCCAACTGACCAAAGGGATATTCCATACCATATGACATCATGCTCAGTATATAAAGCTGGGGGAGGAAGAAGGAAGGTGGGGACATTCGGAGTAATGGCGTTTGTCTTCCCGAGCAACCGCTACGCGTGATAGAGCCCTGCTTCCCTGCAGATAGCTGAACACCTGCCTGCCGACGGGAAGTGGTGAATGAATTCCTTCTTTTGCTTTGCTTCTCCGCGCGGTGTTTTTTGCTCTACTTATTAAACTGTTTTTATCTCAGCCCACGAGTTTTCTCACTTTTACTCTTCTGGTTCTCTCCCCCACCCCACCTGGGGGGAGTGAGTGAGCGGCTGTGTGGTGCTTAGTTGCCAGCTGGGCTTAAACCACGACAGGGGGCCAGCCGAGACTGGGCTGCTCTGCTGGGCTGAGCTGGGGTAAGGGCAGGGGTGGGGGCCAGATCTGGGGAGGGGTTGGGCTGGAAAGTGTTCAGGAGAGGAAAACACCAGTGTAGAGGTCAACTGTGTGAGTGTGCAGGATGGGGACACACAGCCGTGTGTCACAGGCCTCCTGGCAGACACATGAGGACCGGCAGAGCAGGACCTGGTCGGTTCCCTGGACACCCTGGGGAAGCTGCCCCAGGGCAACTGTCACAGAACAGCCCCTTGTGCCAGCACTGGCCGCTCGCCCCGGCTCAGAGAGGTGGTTTGTCCCTCCACAGAGCGACACCGAAAGGCTAGGTCAGAAGTTTCTTCTTGCATCACAGACTTTGCTTGCACATCTCATGTGTGCAATGAGATGAACTTGAGTGAACAGAAGTGCCATCAGCTGTTCCTCGGGGTGCCCTGAAGACATGTGGGGCAGATGGTTTCTCAAGGCCCCTGCAGTTTGCAAGAAACATCCCCCAGGTAACCACCACGGGAATGTGCTGCTTTGCATCTAGGACCCCGTGTCCATTCCTTGTGCCGTGGGGTACCTGAGACGAGTGCAGAGCAGGGTGATACACTGCAGGGTGATATACCGCAGGGCTGAACTGCCTCCCACCCTCTGGGAATGGCAGCAGGAAGCCAGAGAGATACTACAATTGCTGCAGTGTACTGCCTTTGCATGTGCAGGGGAAGGACTCCTGTCTCTCATCACCCCTGGGTGCATGAGGAGTGCACGAGGCCAGCTCAGATGCACACACCTGACAGAGCCCTGACATTTCTCTCTGGGACCCCAGGAGGAAACCCCACCATCCCAGTCAGATTTATCTCACCGGCCTTGGACAGGTTGCTATCTGCTGTGTGAGGCAACTGTCTGCTAGGTCACCCTCCCCTGTCTTTTTGGGTGGCTCTATTTAACACCGAGAAACATATTCATCTCAATCGCAAATCAAATTCATTATTTTGAATTTAATAAAAATCAAATATAAAAATTATAAAAAAAGACTCCTCAGCATGTGACTCCAAGGCCATTCTATTCTCCAGGCTGAATGAGCTGAACAAATGGACACTTCCATTGGAGAAAATCATCTTGCTGGAAATTACCTCCTCTGGAAGGGGTTCTCTGTGCTGTTGGCTATAACGTGGTGTAAGGCTACCCTGGTCCGACTCAGTCATCCATTTCTCAGGCAAACAGCATAGTGACATGACAAGGTCCTTTTTTACCTTCCCATGCATTCTTCTCAATCATGAGATTTCTCTCCATGCTCTTTCTGAGTGCGAACGCAAGTGAATAACCCATGAACGGTCTTGTTCTTTCTGCAAATGAAAAATGTTTGTCTGTGCATGATACACCCTTGTATTCCTAATACTTGAGCTATCCAACATTTCAGCCAGGAGATTTTATTCTGCTTCCACAGCTTTACAGCACAAATAACCCCTTCTAGCGGAGAGTATCTCCAAGAGCATGGTTTTCTCCAATGGAAATGTCCATTTGTTTCAGAAAAGTACGGAGGGATGAGTCTAAGAAATCCAACTTTTAGAGACGTCCTCCAGTGGCTACAAAGGAAACAGAAATTACTCCATTATATCTATACATTGCACATGTTCAAACCAAATCCTACCCAACATTTTACTAATCACAGGGTCATTCTGTCTTCTTTGAACTTTGAACTTACCTGCTTCATCATGCTGGCTCCGTGCTGGAGCTCATTTTCACATTTAGCTCTCTCAGCCACTAAGCAGATGTTCATGTTGGGGTTTGAAGTATGAGAAAGAACATACTTAACAGAAGACGAAACAGCCCCAAGAGGCTGGATGTGACTGAACCCCATGAGAGTAGCTAAGGAAGGATTACACCGAGCTCAGGAGAGCGGCTTGTGAAAGTAGGTGATGGCTGATACTCACTGGGTCACCAAGGAGATGTGATTCTGGGATCACTGGGACCTGAATTTCTGAAGCTTTAATGCACATACCAGAGCCATCCACATAACTGGGCTAATACTGACAAAGCCAGGGAGAGTGAGACCTTCCACAAAGGCTGCCTTCCATCATGCCCACATGCCCCAGAGGAGAATAACTCCCTTTGGATTAATAAGTCAACTCTTTCCTTCTTCACGCTGCTGCTACGCTTTAGAGGTGTCATTTCCCAATCTCTCAGAAACTAGCAGTCAAAAGAAGACCAGAAAAGTGCTTTGGGATTGGACACCTGATGCGTCATCTCTCCTATCTTGATATTCGAGGACTTAGTTATCTTTTCATGAAGGTACAAGTCTAAAAAGCTCAGGCAAATTATGGTGGAGAAGTTTGTGGTTCTTTGTGGAGTGCTTTTAAAGTGACAGCAAACGATGCTCAGCTGGAAGTGTAGCTATCAGTACTAGGCTGGGTGATGTCATTTTCATGTGCAGATAGAAAGGAAACCAAAAAAACCCAAACAAAATTGAGAAGGCATATCTTTTACTGCTTTTATTTTTTTCAGGAAAACCTGAAAGATGATTTTTTACTCTGCCTCTTGCAACAGAGTCTAGAGATCAGACTCAAAAGAAGGAACAATTGGAAAATCCTCCAATACTACAAGAAGCTGATGCCCAGTGGTTTGGTTTCCCTTTGCCCTAGGTAATGACATAGCTCTTGATGAGTAGTTCTTCTCTGTTTCCTTCAACATTTCTTGTCGGGTTTCAGAGGAAACACAGGAGGAGTCCTGATACTTCATGTGCATGCTTCTGAAAAAAATCAGATGAGTATTACTCAATCCATCCATTTAGAAGCACAGTTTGAATAGGGTGAAGTGTCCTAGGGAATTGCCCAGCGCTCTGCTCTCACTAGAGAATCAAAACTAAAAGAGTAGCTGAGATTTTGGGTCATTCTGTGTTTGGGGGATTGCACGGTGCTGGCTCAGACTGGGTCTGGCCCCGTGTCCCGTGTGGTCTCAGCACCTCATGTGCCACCCTTGTGATGGAGACACAGCTGATGTTTGTGATTCATTTTCAGGTCCCAGAGTCTGACATAAGGGGATGATCGCATCACAGCTTGGGAGAGGGTTCTCCCTGTGGCATGATCCTGCACGTCTCATATCCTGCAGTGTTGTGCATTAAGGGACTGAAGGTCTGCCTGGAGTTCTTTAGACTCAGATTTAGTGCTGCCAGAGGCCCTTCAAATCTGAAAGGTGGCAAGGGGGGTTTTGGGTTTGGGTTTTTTTTGCCTTAAAATAAGTATTTTGTGAACTTTCTAAAAAAGTACTGACCGCTTTGGTTGAGGAATTAGACTTGCTCCGACTCAGGGCCTGAAAGCATTGCATGTTCTTCATATCAAAGTCTTCACCTGTATCTAGACAACTCTACTTTAGACTGTGGATTAATTAAGGATGACATAACCTTGTGCCTGTTTGAGTGTCCTGCAAACTCAAGATGGGATTCATCTGGATTAACCTTATTCATAGAATCACAGAATCATTTAGGTTGGAAAAGACCTTTAAGATCATTGAATCTAACCATTAACCTAACACTGCCAAGTCCACCGCTAAGCCATGTCCCTAAGTGCCACATCTACATTTCTTTTAAATACCTTCAGGGATGGTGACTCAACCACTTCCCTGGGCAGCCTGTTCCAGTGCTTGATAACCCTTTCCATGAAGAAGTATTTCCTAATGTCCAATCTAAACATCCCCTGGCACAACTTGAGGCCGTTTCCTCTTGTCCTATCATTTGTTAACTGGGAAAAGAGACCAACACCCACCTCACTACAACCTCCTTTGAGGTAGTTGTAGAGACCAATGAGGTCTCCCCTGAGCCTCCCCTGAGCCTCCGGACTAAACAACCCCAGTTCACTCAGCCGCTCCTCGTAGGACTTGCTCTCTAGATCCTTCCACCAGCTTCATGCTCTTCTCTGGACAGGCTCCAGCACCTCAATGTCTTTCTCATAGTGAGGGGCCCAAAACTGAACACTTGATTTGAGGTGCAGCCTCACCAGTGCCGAGTACAAGGGTACAATTGCTGCCCTAGTCCTGCTGGCCACACTGTTTCTGAAACAAGCCAGGATGTCCTTGGCCTTCTTGGCCACTTGGGCACACTGCTGGCTCATATTCAGCCGGCTGTCAATCAACACCCCCAGGTCCTTTTCTGCCAGGCAGCTTTCCAGCCACTCGTCCCCAAGCCTGTAGCGTTGCATGGGGTTGTTGTGACCCAAGTGCAGGACCCGGCACTTGGCCTTGTTGAACCTCATACAATTGGCCTGGGCCCATCCGTCCAGCCTGTCCAGATCCCTCTGCAGAGCCTTCCGACCCTCAAGCAGATCAACACTCCCGCCCAACTTGGTGTCGTGTGCAAACTTACTGAGGGTGCACTCGACCCCCTCGTCCAGATCACTGATAAAGATATTAAAGAGAACTGGCCCCAGTACTGAGCCCCGGGGAACACCATTTGTGACCAGCCGCCAACTGGAGTTAAGTCCATTCACCACAACCCTTTGGGCTCGGCCACCCAGCCAGTATTTTACCGAGCGAGGCGTGTGCCCGTTCAAGCCATGAGCAGCCAGTTTCTCCAGCAGAATGCTGTGGGAAACGGTGTCAAAGGCTTTACTAAAGTCTGGGTAAACAACACCCACAGCCTTTGCCTCATCCACTAAGCAGGTCACTTTGTCGTAGAAGGAGATCAGGTTAATCAGGTTTAGTACCAACAGCTCAACCACTTTATTCGCTTTCTGAAAAAAGTTCACCCTATAATGCATAATTTCAAGTGAGGTATTAACAGCATCCCTTTAAAGGGAAACATGAAAAAAGAAGACAATAAAAATCTGTGCCTGGACTATAAAGTTCTTCGGTTCCATGTAAAGAAGAGCTGGAGTCAACGGTCAACAGGGTTTGGTGAATAGCTCACATAGAGATTTGTGAGCACTGGTTTGAGAAGAACAGCTGGCACATTGGTACAGCAAGGAAACAGAGTCCAACAGTTCCATCCTTAATCAATGGGGAATCAAATATTGCACAAAAACAATATATGCCTAGGAAGATGCGGAAGAGGATGATGAACGCCTTAGAAACTCTAATCCAGACTCCAATCCTAACCCTAATTAGCTCATACCTAACCCTTACTTTAACGCATCCTGCATAGCCAACAGCACCAATGTAACCAAATCTGTAATATCATGCTATCATAAGGGCAAGCCTACTGTGGTAACAGCATCAGAAAAAACAAAACTGGATCTAGAGGTAGCACAACCGGGACAGACACGTGAGCATCCTGTCATCACCTTGTCAGTGCTGGTTCAAGGCCTGGCAGCACTGTAGGCACCGCTGTGTGTCACCCAGGTCAGACTCTTGGGTCAGATCAAGCGTCTTTCAGTCTCATAGACTATATTGACTGTTTCTCTGTTGATGCAAACAGGATCTTGCTTACCAAGATATCCAGGCTGCAGATGGGACACTTCTCATGCCATGACTTATTGGAGTAGCTCTACTCACCCTAATCTTTCCCTGTATTTATGATCCTACAGCTCTCACAGATGGAAATCACCCTGCAGTGCCTGGATTTGTCCGTGATTGCTCCAACTCACAGCATTGACTCTCTGTAGCCTTTCTGACTATTTGACCATAAGTGGTCCTGATCCTGACTTTGTTGGGTATCCTTAAAAGACAGAGGCTGTTGGATTATGTGTAAGGTTTCAGAGTAAGCAATCAAGGATTGCATGAACAAGGGCAGGACATGCTCCCCTCTGGAAAGGTTTTTTGAGTTATTGGCTATAAAGCCACCGAAGGCTGCCTTGATCAGATTCAGTCATCCATTTTTTAGGCATTGGGGCCGTATTAATCTGTACAAACATGGATATCTGCAGTGGAGTGACAGGACACAGGCCTTCTTACCTTCCCATGAATCTCCAACCTGAGCTTTCTCTCTAGGCACTATTCGGATGTGAACCTGAGCACAGACAGTATGAGCAACTGGAGTTTGAGTTCTCAAGGCCACCTCCACCTTGGAGCTAATGTGGAGCACAGCCAAGGTGGAGACCCAGGGAGGAGGTGTTGTGGAGCAGCCTTTTCTGTTGATGCAAACTAAAGCTAAACACAGACCGAATTTGTGAATTTTCTGCTCCCTCCTTCCCTTTTTTTTCTCTCTCACAAGCTTAGTATTTTTCCTCTGAGCAGCTAAATCTCATTTCTCAATCTCTCTATTTTCGAAAGTCATATTCCTGAAGTTGCTCAGACCCTGCTAATCATGCAAATGCCCATTATTCTGACAGTCTTTCCATCGCTGTTTCATTAACAGCTTTGGATGTGCTGTGGGTGTCTGGGGAGGAGCACTGGTAGCACTAGCATTGCTGTCTTCTCTCCTGGGATCGCTCACTAACTGACTTATAACCAGGTGGGAACACGAGTGGAGGAGACCTGTCCGGAGAACCCCATCCAGCTGTTTTCCAGGGAAATGACAGAGAGGAAAAGAGCTAACTACTGTCTCCTGCAGCATCATGGACTGAGGAGTGCGTTCCTGCATTGTGGCTTCTGACAATGGTAAATCCCTTTTGGCATGCTTTGAAGTGCTGAGACACCATGGCAGCACAACCACTGCCAAAAGCAGCTGCCGGCATCTGTGTGGCTTGGCTGGGCTCAGAGGAGCAGGTTTTATTTAGCTTGGAGAAATGCTGCTGGTAAGACAGTGACTGTGTAAGGAGTACTCCGGCAGTTTCCCACAAGCAAAGCTAGTCAAACCCGTGCACTCTGTGTGATCTTGTGAAATACTAACATATCTGGGCATTAAAAAGAATATGCTGTAGGTTTGGGGGGAGTTTTAAACAAGCAGGCAATGCTGATTATGAAAAACCTTCCTATAAACGGTTGCTTTCAGTTAAAAATTTGTGTACAATAAATGCAAGTCTCTGACAGCACTTAGGGAAATAAAAGTATTTCCTTTTCGTACGCGTTTGCATGCTTAAATTGGGAGATCAAGAAACAGATCATGGTCATTTTTCCCTCACATAAACCCTAGTTTTATCTTGGGGATTTTGAATGGCACCTCTAGGAGAACTTCAAAGATAGGACTTACAGAAATAGGCAGGAATAGTAGGAAAAAAGTAAAAAAAAAAAAAAAAAAAAAATCACGCTCTTAAGACTGCATGTCTCTGTGAAATCAAGGGTTCTCTTGAAAAAAACATCTTGTGTTTTTCACTTGGCTAATGTGAATGCTTTTATGACATGTTTTCTAACCAGCTGCTCTCATTATTGATTCATTAGAGTTGAAGACCACTTCTCGAAGGCAGTTAGCGATAGCTGCAGAGACCCAGCCAGCATCCTCAGTTCTCTCTGCCTGGAAGAGAACATGTCTTCTCCACATTCAACTGAGATTTTAAAAAACCTTTCAGTTGAGTCTGTTATTCATAAGAAGCTACCTGCTATCGCCGAGCTGCTAGCTAATGGCTTGTATCCTTCAAGTGTGATCTGCGAGAAGTCTTTGTGCTCTGGGAAATGGGAAATGCAAAAGGGAAGGCTCAGTTTCCCAGACAATGAGAGCATAGCCCTGAATTGGTCAAGCAGTTGGATTAGATGATCTTTGTAGGTCCCTTCCAACTGAAATATTATCTTCTCTTCTCTTCTCTTCTCTTCTCTTCTCTTCTCTTCTCTTCTCTTCTCTTCTCTTCTCTTCTCTTCTCTTCTCTTCTCTTCTCTTCCCTTCCCTTCCCTTCCCTTCCCTTCCCTTCCCTTCGCTTCCCCTCCCCTCCCCTCCCCTCCCTTCCCTTCCCTTCCCTTCCCTTCCCTTCCCTTCCCTTCCCTTCCCTTCCCTTCCCTTCCCTTCCCTTCCCTTCCCTTCCCTTCCCTTCCCTTCCCTTCCCTTCCCTTCCCTTCCCTTCCCTTCTCAGGCTTGCAGGGGATTTGGAAACATTACTGGGTTGGCTTCAGAGTGGCCCTTGGTTTCATTTGTAAACTGCCATAAATCCATGCAACAGAGCATCAAGGTCAGGAACAGGGAACTAGACAGATGTCATTCAGAAACTGTAAAAGACTTTTCAGGAAAACTAGGTATCTTGGGGAGATCACCCTCTAATCTCCACTCTTCCACCTTTAATCATCGTCCTCTTCAGACACTTTGAAAACTCTTTGAGATGGTGTTGTGATTGTTTGCATAATGCCTCCTTTCAGTACCCTGAAAGCTTGTGATATATGGACAAATAGCAACTTCTCTGCCTTGGTGAAATGCCCCATAGGTGCATGAATGTCCCTGATTCACTGACAGATAGAAATCTGTCTTCTTTCTGATAGACTTCACCCATCAGACATGTGAAAATGAATAATTTGGATCAAAAGCATGTCTCCCTGCTCTCTGTGTCTGGACAGACCTTCAGGAGATGAGTTCTTGTCTCTGAAAAGACCTGAGATGAACCTCTCTCACTAAAATCTAAGAGTGAAATCTTGCATTTCCCTTGCCTTGCCTTGCCTTGCCTTGCCTTGCCTTGCCTTGCCTTGCCTTCCCTCATCTATCACGAGACATTGGCTTTTATTAAGCCTCCTCTGAAGAAGGAAGAATAAATTGTTCTGGTCCTTACAACCAAACCCCATCGTTTCAACTGAAGGGCTCTGTTCTCTTTTCTTCTTAGAAGCCTTTTGTCAACAAGCAACTGGTGTTAGACTCCCATACCGCCATGCAGATCTTGTTCGGGCTTTCCTAATACCACAGTCACACCTGTGCTGATGCCTTTAGTCTTTCACTGGGCTAGAGGGGTGTGTGCTGGTGGATGGGCCACTGCCATTGTCCAGTGAGCATGTTGTTTCGATTGCTCTGTAGACAGAAAATGCCCCAAAGACAAGGCTTGCAGAATCACACAGCCGGACATGGATTTCTTCTTCTGGGATTTTCTGACCATGCCAACCTGCAAGACTTGCACTTCACAGTCTTCCTGTTCATCTATCTCATGGTCCTCGTAGGGAATGGCCTCATCGTGCTCATCACTGGGGTAGACCCAAGCCTCCACAGCCCCATGTATTTCTTCCTGAGGAACTTATCCTTCCTGGAAATCTGCTATACATCAATCACTCTGCCAAAAATGCTGCTGGCTTTCCTGACGGAAGATGGCTGGATCTCTTTCCTTGGCTGTGCTGCCCAGCTGTATTTCCTGGTTTTGCTGGGAAGCACCGAAAGCCTTCTCCTGGCTGCCACGGCCTACGATCGCTATGTAGCCATCTGTGACCCCCTGCACTATACCCTCATCATGAATGGGGGGCTCTGTGTCAGACTAGTAGTGGGGTCATGGGTGGCTGTCATACCAGTACAAGTAGGGCAGACTTACCAGGTGTTCACTTTGCCCTTCTGTGCATCCCGTGACCTTCATCACTTCTTCTGTGATGTGCCCCCTCTGTTGGAACTGGCCTGTGCAGACACTTTCTGGAATCAAGTGATGCTACACACCATTATCCTGGTATTTGCAGTCCTTCCCTTTTCCTTGATAGTTTTTTCTTACACTCAAATTGTCAGGGCTATGCTGAAAATGCCTTCAGTTCTGGGCAGACACAAAGCCTTTTCCACCTGCTCCTCACACCTTGGGGTGGTGACTCTCTTCTACGGCTCGGCCATGGTTGTGTACTTCAAACGACGGTCAACTGACTCTGCAGATACTGACAAATACCTTGCCCTGTCTTACACAATTGTGACCCCCATGCTTAACCCTGTCATCTATAGCCTAAAGAATAAGGAAGTGAGACTTGCCCTGAAGAGACTCCTGTTGAGAAAGTGATACTGCAGAGTATGTGAAATATGCCTAAATAGCACCACAAGTCCCAACAAGGTATTTGGTTGTCTCATATTAGCTCAGACAAAATCGATGTCCTGCCTGGCTATGATCCTCCTCAGGAAGGGGACAGGTCTCCTGGGACATTCCTGTCATCTCTGATAGCTCCATCTAAATATCTTCATACTTCAGAACATCTTTGGTTCCCCTGGAGAGTTGACTGCAAATAGCTTGTTGAAGCTGTGTCTACCCAAGCTGCCAATACCATTAAAGGAAAATAGTCAAAGCAGTCAAGCGGGATTAGAGGGGGACACATCCAAGGAGATGATGACTACCCTCAGGCTGAGAAATCATTTGCTAGACCCCAGTGACTATCTAGAGTGACCTTGGATGGAATCAACTTAGGGAAATTAAAGGACCTGAAAGTAATCTTCCCCTGGTATGATGTTTGCATTGAGTTGTACAATACTTGACAAATTCGACATAAAAAAAATAAAAAAAAAAAACAAAACCAAGACCACTAGGAGATTTGCGTGACTGTGCTGGTTTTGGCTGGGATAGAGATAATTTTCTTCATAGTAGCTAGCATAGGGCTGCGTTTTGGATTTGTGTGAAAAGACTGTTGATAATACGGAGATGTTTTAGTTACTGCTGAGCAGGGCTTACACAGAGTCAAGGCCTTTTCTGCTTGTCACACCGCCCCACCAGCGAGTAGGCTGGGGGTGCACAAGAAGTTGGGAGGGGACACAGCTGGGACAGCTGACCCCAACTGACCAAAGGGATATTCCAAACCATATGATGTCATGCTCAGCAATATAAAGCTGGGGGAAGAAGAAGGAAGGGGGAGACGTTTGGAGTGATGGCGTTTGTCTTCCCAAGTCACCGTTATGCGTGATGGAGCCCGGCTTTCCTGGAGATGGCTGAACACCTGGCTGTCGATGGGAAGCAGTGAATGAATTCCTTGTTTTGCTTTGCTTGCCTGCGCAGCTTTTGCTTCACCTATTGAACTGTCTTTATCTCAACCCACGAGTTTTCTCACTTTTACTCTTTCGATTCTCTCCCCCATCCCACTGGGAGGGAGTGAGCAAGCAACTGTGTGGTGCTCAGTCACTGGCTGGGGTTAAACCACGACAAACAGACAGAAGAAATTGCCCCTGGACACTCCTTCCAGACCCAAACCCTTATAACAGCCATTTCCGGTCCTGTTCTTTGACCACAGACCTGGTGAGGACTGCTCTTTGAGATGTGATCGGCTTCTACCATCATCATTTTGAATTCTACCAGGGCATGATCACTCCAGAAGATCTCCCATAGGTGCTAGGTCAGGTTTCCAAGCAGCATATCAATACTTCAACTACTGTAGAGCACCTCAGAAAGTAACAGCTGCTGGATGTGGGCAAAGGCATCAATCAAATGGTTTTGCTCCATCAGTTCCCAAGGGACTGAGATAAGGCTAACCTGCCTGTAGTTCCACGGATGCTCCTTCTTGCCCTTTTTGTAAATGGGTGCAGTGTCTTGAGCAGGGTCTGGATTTGAGAAGTACCTGCAGTAAGATGAAGAGCCAAGTATCTGCCCAAGTAGGTTACTCAAGTTTGGAACCTACTGGGATTCCAACTAAAGTCCAGTCCCTCTTCAAGCCCTTACTTAGCTCTGGCCCCTGCTCAGGTTCCACCTCAACTCTGTCCCTGCTTAGGCATCCACAGCGCTACTGCACTTGCTCAAAAGAGCACAGAGCCTAAGGAAGAGAAAGGGACAATCTGGATCCTACACAGGGGCCACAGCTGAGTATGAGTGTGAGCGGGGGATGGAGCTGAGTTGGACAAAGTAAAGGCTAGAGCCCAGTTGGAGCTTGAGCAGAAACCAGAGCTGAGTAAGCTCTTGAGCAGGGGCTGGAGCCAAGTTGGAGCCTTCACAGGGGCCAAATGTAAGTTGGAGCCTAATTAGGTGCCCAAGCTTAGTAAGAGCTTGAGCAGGGGGTAGAGTTGAGTTGGAGCCTGAGCAGGGACTGGAGCAATGATGGATTCTTACAAGGGGCCAGAGCCAAGTTGGAGCCTGACCAGAGGCCAGAACCAAGCCGAGTTGGAGCCTGAGGAGGGGCCAGAGCTGAGTAAGAGCTTGAGCATCTGCTAGAGTTGAACTGGAGCCTAGAGCAGGGACTAGAGCCCAATTGTATCCCTAGCAACCAGTGCCATGCTGGAGTTGAGCAGGGGCCGGAGCTGAGTAAGAGTTTGAACAGCTGCTAGAGTTGAGTTGGAGCTTAGCAGTTATATGATCTGAGTAGCCACTCAAGCAGGGGTCAGAGCCAAGTTGAAGCCTGGGCAGGGACCAATGCTAAGTAAAACCTGAGCAGGGACGGGGTGCATTGGGAGGCCAAGCAAGTTCCATATATGAGTAGCTGCTCAAAGAGATGCTGGAGCTAAGTGAATTCTCATCCTGAGCCAGAGCTGAATAAGAGCTTAAACAGCGGCTAAATTTGAGTTGTAGCCTGACCAGGTGCCAGATCTGAGTAACCTCTCAAGCAGAGGCCAGATAGATACAAGTTGGAGCCTGAGCTGGATATGAGTAGCTGCTCAAGAAGGAACTGGAACCAAGAAGCAAGGCCCAGAGCTCAGTCACCCTTAAGAATGATGTGGAGCCAAGCACCTGCCCAAGCAGTGGCTGTGTGGGCCTTGGACACTTCCTGGGTGCCACATCTTCTCCAGTGCCTGTCTGGGTATTCACTGGGCTTTGATCCTGCTCAGGCAAATATCTACATCAGGCTGCTGCTTGGATGGAAACTCCATTATAGTCCCTAATGGGGCTGATACTTTCCTCTGTGATCTACTACAGGGGCTAATTAATCCAGCCCCTGCTCAAGTGGTGACTCCGCTGTGGCTCCTGCTTAGACTCCAAATCAACTCCAACCCCTGCTCAAGCTCTTACTCAGCTCTGGTCCCTGCTAAGGCTCCAACCTGACTTCGGCCCTGCAAAAGCATTTACTTAGTTCTGGCACCTGCTTTGCGTCCATCTCAGCTCCAGTCCCTGCTCAAGCTCCTACTCATCTTGGGCCTCTACTCAGGCTCCAAATTAGCTTCAGCCTCTTCTCAAGCTCTTAGTCTGCTCCAGCACCTCCTCAGGATCATACCTGGCTCCAGATGCTGTTCCTGCAGCTACTCAGATATGGCACCTGCACGGCCTATACCTTCAATCCAGCCCTTGCTCAACTCTTACTCAGCTCCAGCCCTTGCTCAGGCTCCAACTTGGCTCTGGGCCCTCCTCATGCAGCTACTCAGATCTGACTCTTACTCAGGCTCCAACTAAACCTCAGCCCCTGCTCAAGCTCTTATTGAGCTCCAGCCCATGCTAGACTCCAACTTGGCTCCAGCCCCTGCTCAGGCTCCAACTTGGCTATGGCCCCTACTTGAGTGGACACTCAGATCTGGTGCCTGCTCAGACTCAACTCAACTCCCGCCTTGCCTCTGCTCAAGTACTTACTCAGCTCTGGCCTTTGCTCAGGGTGTAACTTGGATCCAGCCCTTCCTCAGGCTCCAACTTGGCTCCTGCCCCTGCACAAGAGGCTACTCAAATCTGGCACCTGCTCAAGTTCCAACTCAACTCCAACCCCTACTCTAGCTCTTGATCAGTTCAAGCTCCACCTCAGACTCAAGCTTGGCTCCAGTTCCTGCACAAGCAGCTACACACATCTAGCTCCAACACAATTCCAGCCCCTGCTCACGATCTTACTCAGCTCCAGCTCCTGCCCTGGCTCCAACTTGGCTCTGGCGCCTGCTCAAACTCAAACTTGGCTTCTGCTTCTGCTTGAGTGGCTAGTAAGGTCTGGCACCTTCTCAGACTCCAACTCGATTCCAACCCCTTTTCAAGTTCTTACTCACCTCTAGCCTCTGCTCAGATGATAACTAGGCCCCAGTCCCTGCTCGAGTGACTACTCAGACCTGGATCTATTCAGGCTCCAACTCAACTCCAGTCCTTGCTCAAGTTCTTACAAAGTTCTGGCCCCACCCCAGGCTCCAACTTGGCTCCAGTCCCTACTTGAATGGCAACTCAGATCTGGCACCCGCTCAGGCTGCAACTCGACTCCAGCCCCTACTCACACTCTCAGCTCAAGCCCCTGCCCAGGCTTCATTTGGCTCCAGCTCCTGCTCAGACTCAAACTTGGCTCTGAACCCTGCTTGAGTGACTACTCAGATCTGGCACCTTCTCAGGACCTAACTCAAAGCCAGCCTCTGCTCAAGCTCTTAGTCAGCTCCAGCCCCTGCTCACACCCCAACCTGGCTTTGGACACTGCTCAAGCAGCTACTCAAATCCGGCTCCTGCTCATTCTCCACCTCAACTCCAGCACCTGCTCAAGCTCTTACTCACCCCTGCCCCCACCTCAGGCTCCAGCTTGGCTACAGACACTGCTTGAGTGTGTACTTCAATCCAGTGCCTGCACAGGTTCCAAATCAACTCCAGCCCCTGCTCAAGCTCTTACTTTGCTCTGGCCCCACCTCAGGCTGAAATTTGGCTCCAGGCTCTGTTCGAGCAACTATTCAGATCTGGCCCCTGCTCAGGCTGCGACTCAAATCCAGACCCTGCTCAAACTCTTACCCAGCACTGGCCACTGCTTAATCTCCAACTCAAATCTAGACCCTGCTCAAGTGGCTACTCAGACCAGACACCTACTTGGGTTCCAACTTGACTCCAGACCCCACTCAAGCTCTTACTCAGCTTTGGTCCCTGCTCAGCCTCCAGTTCCTACACAGCCCTTTCTCAGGCTGCTGTAATCTTCAGCTCCCTACTCAGGCAGTTTCTGGGCTCTGGCCCTTATTCTGGCTTCACTCTCCTCCAGCTTCTGCTCCAGCTGCTACTCGCTGCAGCTCTTTTTTGGGTCCAGTGGGGTCTTATGTCTCTTGGGTGGCAACTTACATCTTCCCCCCACTCAGGCTCTGACTGACTTCTGGCTCCTGCAACCCCACTACAGGGTCTGCTGAGGGAGATACTTTGCTCTGGCCCCTGCTCAGGCAGCTATTTCTCTCTTTCTGGGGGTTTCTCAGCTCCAAGCACTGTTTGACAGCTCCTCATTGCTAGCTCTTCCTCATGCTTCAACTTGTGTCTGGCTTAAGCTTCACTCCAGCCCTTTGTGGGGTGGCTCCTCAGCTCCAGCCCCTGCTCAGGGGCTACTCAGCCACCACCCCTGTTAAGGTGGCTGCTCAGCTCCTGCTTGGCTCCTAACAGTACCCCACTGACCCAAAGGGCAGCTTCCTCCTTGGCCTCAGCGGCCCCCTCCCCACCCTGCCCTTGCCTTCCCCTCTCCTCTCCTGGGACCTTTTGCCCTGTCCCCCACTGCCCCCATGCTCTCAGGCAGTCACTTGCCTCGAGCCCAGGCCCCTGGCTGAGGGGAGGACAGGCCCTTCCTTGGGGCCAAAGGGGGTCCTGGCTCCCCCTGCCACTACTCACAGATGCATGCAGAGCACCCCAACACCCCAATGATGCCCCCATGTCAGGGGCTTGCTCAGTTCTCACCCTCCTCCTCTGCAGTGGGGGCTTCATCTTCATGGTGGGTGCAGCCATGGATGATGGCGAGCACTCCCAAAACCTTGTCCATGACCTCTGAGGTGTCTCCTCTGGATAGTGCTCCATCAGCCCTGAAGGGGAGCAGAAAGAAGTGAGCCTCCAGCATGGGACCACAGCCCCAGGATGCAGAGGTCACCCCTTCCTCAGCACACAGCCACCACTGCCCTCCTGCCCGCTGTGACACCACAGGGATGCAGCCACTGCTGCCCTCCTGCCTGCTGTGACACCAGTGGCACACAGCGACCGCTGCCCTCCTGCCCACTGTGACACAGCCATCACAGCACTGGGGCTGTAAAAAAACTTTTACAACACAATATTTAACCTACTGTCTTTGATTGCTCCCCAGATCCCTGTAATTTCACTGCAAATATTTGGCAATACTTTTACATATTGCCTGGCTGAGGGTTACATTTGCCTGCTTTCCCCCTCTTTATCTACCTATTTATTAATAATACTAACAGCAAGCAAGCTCTCAATAAACAAATAATACCGTTCTTTCTACATCATTAAAAAGCTGACAGAGATATAGCATTTCTGTTTATAAGCCCCTTATTTGCAGGTAGTCAGAAATTAAGTATTAAGTATTTAACTGTAAAACAAGTTGGTACTTTATACTAGAAGGTATTAAAGTTTGAGTATTAAAGATACTAGTTTCAAGTGTAAAAACAATGACAACTTTAGAACAGCTGCGACTGGTAAAGCTTTTGTCTAATGAAATATGAATTCCGCAAGTCAGTAAAATTATATAATATTATACTTGTTGTAATAATGCTTTACAGTGCTGAGTTTTATGGAGAAAATTATTATGCACTATTTGCTTTTTTTGATCAATAAGCTTATAAATATCAAACAGCATTATTCAAGAAAATTAAAATATTAGGGTAGGACTTAACTCATTTCTTCAACATTAAGGCAAGTTTGGTTCAAGGTACTGTAAAGTTAAAATGTGCAATAATGTAAAGCTTGAACATGAACACTCTCTGTCCCTAACTGGTTCAGGTGACATGAGTATCTAAAAAAACATTCTGAATTATTTCCTGAAGTGACAAATAGTTGTAGCTCTTTTGTTTCATCAAATATGTTCAGTGAAAAAACAGAGGAAGAAGGTAATTTTTTACTTTGCCCATGCAGACAGGTAAGAAGACAATCGACTTTACGTGTACTAGTCCCAGGACACTACTTGAACAGAATGGTAAACAAGGGATTTTGAGCAAATTTGGAGAAACAGGGCAGAGCTCCTTCCACTAACAGATGGTTTTGCAGCAGGCAACAGAACTAAATAATAAGTAATGAAGTGAAATGGCTAAAATGCCTTGCAGACTTCATGTTTTCTATTCTGCTTCCCACTCCACGTCTTGATCTCCCTGTCTGTAAGGACACAGCCACTAGCCTAATCATTGATGAAGCCCTCATCCTTAAAATACATCAAAGTGAAAAAATAAGAGATTGCAGAAGCATTAAGTATAATCTGATAACTGTGAAGGAGAGGATTAGTAATCTGGAATGAAAATATCAACACAGTCTTCGAGACAATAAAGTTTTTCTTGAGCTGACGTCGTTTGAGTTCCCTGCCAGAAACACTGCAAAGAAAATTAAGTAGATCAGTGATTTGATAACTAACCACTAAGGAGAAGTAGGAGGCTTTCTATCTAGCTAGGAATTCGACATTTTTATTATAGATTTGATGAGTCATATAGTGTGCTGTTTTGGAAGGATGAAACATAAAGCTACAGGGAACATATTTAGTGAACTTTTATTTGGCATGAAGGAGCAGGTACTAAGGGAGGTTATTCAAGCATGTTATAGAAGCAATTCTCATCAGCAATTCTGTACTACAGAGTGAGAAAAAATATTTTTCTTTTAAACAGAAATCACAAAGTGTTCTACATTCATGTAATGGATATCATAACAACAAGATTGGTCAGAAGTATAAAATCATTTTACAGAACTGTACATAGGACGTCTATTATAACTAAGATACGGAACCCCATGAAACTGCATAGTTAAGATTATTCCAATGTGAGCTCAGAAGCCAACTGAGTAGGAGAAAGTACAAATTGTCTTTGCAGATCTCCTTATGGTTTCATAAACAAGAAAATACAGGAGGTGAACTGTTGTGTGCATGATGAGGGTGTGTGTCGGGCATACGGCGCTTTCACAGGTAAAACAGCTGAGTGAGGAGGCCAGCTGGTTCTCGTAGGAAAGCACTGATCTTCTCAGCAAGAAGTAAGCAGAAGCATCCCAGAGAATATGAAATAAACTAATCCTGTATAAATGCAAATTTACAAAATTGTGAAGAAAGACAGTTTTTCATTTACTTTGTTATCAAGGTTAAATGTTTAAAAACATAAGTAAGTAGAAATTCTCAGTGGTAAGAAACACTATATATAGCTGGCATTATCAAAGATAGTGATTGGGGTGATTCACATGACCAGACTATTACAAACTGCTTTAGCTCATTCAGCCATTTAGAATACCTAAGTTTGTTTGCATGAGAAAGAAACCTTCTCTGTTAAAGAAATCATTTAAAGTTGCCCAAAACTCAGAAGTGCTAGATGATGAATGCATGCAGATCAATGTGCTAACCAGCACAGCTCAGGGTCTCTTGTATACTGGTCAAATCAAGCTAGAGAACAGGATAAGCTACCCTTCTCAAGCATCTACTTATTATAAATATGGACCTCTATTTACAGGTCTATGCTGGAGAATGCCTGCAATAAGTATCATAAGAGGGCTGGTTTTCAAGAACTGTGATATTTCAAAGCTAAGATGACCTTTGTGAGTAAAATCGAGAGAGGAAGAAATGACATGAGAATACGAATGAAAATTGAGAATGTTTGGGAGGTCATGACACCACAGTACAGAATGAGTTCTTTAGGTAAACCAGAGTAGGAATACTTCCTTCTTGCATCATATTTGTCACTAGTAGATGTCAAATCTCTTCATACAGAGGTGAAGTCTTCTTCTGAAGTACTAAATTCAGATTCAAGACCTGTGTTTTTGAATGGGCATTCCTCCTCTTGGTGATCTTGGTTAAGCCTGCCCATTCCTTCTCTATATAGCTCAATCCACTGAACAACACAAGTGGTGAAATTAAGGCAACGAATATCTATTAGAGAGGAAAGAGAAGATAAGAAAATAGCAGTCAGTAAAAATTAGAAGTTTGAAACAGTACAAAATTGACAAGAAGAGCTGGAGATAGCAGGAAAGAAATCCCTGGCTCTTAACACAAACCAATAAAATAATAGGGGGTGGGTTTGTTTGTTGTTTGGGTTTGTTTAACTCTCTTGGGAACATAAAAATTCCTACTGGGTCAAAAGCCAGACACGCAGATGGAGGTGACAAACCTTTGAATAACAATGTCAAAAAGGCATAGCTATTTACTAACAAGAAATCTTGGTTTGTATTTGGAAAGCTGTGAAATTATGTAGGCAAGTCTGATAATGTGATTGATAAATGAAGCACTTTCTAGTCCATTAGTAATGGCAGATAGTAGGCAGCATCTGCTAGGGATTCAACTTTTTAAATCAGTAGATCTAGATAACTGTGCAGGCTTGGGAACTCTGCTTTCAGGGATAACATTTCTTAAACAGGAATGGAACTCCTGTTCTCCTTGGTTTGGAGAAAGGCAGAAATCACACGAGATCGCTCAAAATGATGTTAAATACTGAGTGAACCCTGAGCACCACACACTTTCCCTAAAAGAATTGTCTGAAAATATATTTATATTTTTAAATTCTTAATATATCTACTGAAATAGATATACTGAGGTAGTTTCACAAAGCTGTTGTGCCTTTTTTTAGGAAAGGCAAGCAAGATGACCTCCTCCTGTAAACCGGTTAATCTGACAGGCTTCTAGTAAAACACCAGAAATTAACAAAATGGGGGGGGAAAAAAATGCCAGCCCAAACTGATAAAGAACCAAAGAATGTAAAATGCGCTATTTGTAAATGCCAGCCCAAACTGATAAAGAACCAAAGAATGTAAAATGTGCTATTTGTAAAGTCTGTCTTTTGGTGTAAACTTAGTTTCAGTATTTGAGAGTGCAAGTTTGGTGAATAAAGGTAGTTCAATATATATAGTATAATTCCCTTCAACATCATGATAGGGATATGAATAGTGTTATATTCCTAAAGCACATGTGAAAACAATTAAGAGCTCGTTAGTTGAAAGATCTCAAAATTAGTGCTCACTGGAGGTGTTTTCCAGCAGAATCTTCAAGTGGTAAATAATAGATCTAACATTTTTAGCATTCCTTCAGCAGTCGAAAGTAAATATAAAATAACTTCAAAATCATTTGCAAAACTTGGTGGAGAGCTAAATTATCCAGGTCAAGGAACCATTTAGACTAATAGGTAAATTACCCCTATTAAATTAAAAGATGTATTTTAATGCAAAATTATATACATAGTAACAAATAATACAGGTGGTGCCCACATGAAGGGGTAGGAGCAGAAAGAAGAGGCTACATCCAGGAGACACTTCATATGAAAAATATTACGGATAAATAATTCAGCATGATCTCTCTGTGTGATGCTGTGGCAAATGAGGGAGCAATGTGACCTATGGCTGTAGAGTCAAGGAAGCACTCAGAAAACAAAAGGACGGTCTCCCTTTTCTAACCTTGTGAAGGGCAGTGATTTTACCAATATCAGAGTACTGCCTCTAGTCTGGGGGACACAAAGGCTTTGCTTCCACAAATTTCTTTATTACAGATTACTAGAAATTACTATTAGACAGGCTACCATATTTAGGATTAGTAAAGCAACTGCACATTACAAGTTACTACAAAATTACTACCAAAAAAACCAAGCGTATATATATGGTTTTATGATTAATTACTTACTCGTTAGTGCATTTTCTTCATTCTGCAGGTTAGAGCATTTCTTTGCTTCGTTCTATTCAAGGGCATCCTGGGCTCCCACATGTACTTGCCAAGGATGCTCTGGATTCCCAGGCTGGGAGTTCCCAGGCTAGCAGACATTTCCCCCATTACAGCCAGGTCACCTTTTGGCTGCTCCGACATGCCACAGGAGGACACCCTTCTCCCAGAGGAAAAGGGGCAAGCATGGAGTGCAGTCTTGGACAGAGTGAATCCTGAAGCACACCTGAGCAGAGGAGAGGCCAGCTCAGCTGGCATGGGTCTAGAGAAGCAGAGGTGCTCATGTTGGTAATGCAGTGACATAGTCAGGAGGGGTGTGAGGATCTGCAGTTTCTCTGTTTGGTATGATGAATTTCCCCCATGTCTGGACTCTGCAACAGCAACAAAGAGACAGGAGATGGTGCCATCATTGCTCATAACAGCAGCCAGCCTCTCCACTGCTCAGAGAAGACCTCTCTCTAACACTGGAACAAAACTCTGTGATGAGTAGAAGTGGCACAGCAAAGGCTACTGAATGAGATGTAACACTGCATGTCTCAAACAAAGCAGCCATGCAGCCCCGAGCCCCAGGACTGCTTTGAGTTAAGGCATTGCAGACCACTCTCTGGGTTTACCTCACGGCCAAAAAATGATGTTGTTTGTGATGACAGTAGCAGAAAAATGAGACTATAGACCTACAGAAGCAGAACTAAGAGCATTAGGGACAAGGGAATGCGGGTGGGGATCAAAGGGATGGGGCCAGCTTCCAGGCGGGAGATACTAACTACACTTGAGCCCTCTGTCTTTGAAAGAGATGCCTGAAGCCAGCACAGAGGTGACAGAGGTGTCTGAAGTGGTGGGCAGCATCTGACAGCATGGTGAGAAATCACCAGTTCTTATACCACCAGGACTCAGAGGCATCAGAGACATTGCTGAACTCCCTGCCCTAGTATCCCAGGCAGGCCCAAGAAGGAATGGCTTCAGAGAGCACTGAGATCACCCTGTGTCTTCAACACAGAAGGACACTAAAGCACGGTGGTCTGAAAGATTAGACTGATCCTTGGTGTGACTAAAGACATCTTCTTCACTTTTGCATGACCACAGCTGCTGAAGGTGAGACAAGGTCTCTAACGACCACAGGCATTGCTGTAGATTACATCCAGCCCATGTAGCTTGCTTGGTCATGGCAGACCAGCAAAAATTAGTTCTATCATCCTTTCATTTTGCCTTTGGAAACATGTCCTCTAATAATTGCCTTTGGAAACACAGACCCCCTGAAGAAAGGAAAAGCTTACCTTCCACAGAGCTTTTCTGAGGTCTCTAAACTTACCTGCACGTAGGAAAAAACTCTCGCAAAATCTCATCTTCACTTCTTTCCTTTGTACAGCAAGAATTGCCTAGGACTTGAAAACAAAGCCTGCAGCCTTTGCTGTGGCTAGGCAGGAAGAGAAAGAGCCCAGGGTGTCTGGGCAGAACCCTTCAGCTGTCTCCAGTGAAAACAGGTGGCCCAGGATGACTGGATGTAGTTCAGCAGCTCAACTGGTCTGTTGCCTAGGAAAGAGCAAAGGTCCCCAAGCACTTAAACAGTATAAAATCAAGTATCTGCAGCCTCCAGGCCATCAGGCAGGACAGTGCTAACAGAGCTGTCTTGCTCAAGCCCCTGCAGCTCTTCTCAATGTTGATGTAGTTCTTCTGTGGAAGATATTGAGAGCACCCTGCAAAGGGAGAAACCTTCTAGGAGTTTGATTACAAGTGTATCATTACAGGCACGTTAACAAGGGATCAGTCCCCAGTCATGTAATAATTATATACAAGTAATCAAGTAATCGCGGGAATGCTCATAGCTGGACCAGATCCTGCCACCGATGAAACTGTTAAGGGATGTCAGCAGTGACCGCTTGCTCCAGCAGCCCCAGGGCAGGACCCTCCTGCCAGGCTGCTGTAGCCCAGCTGGCCCAAAGCCCAGGGACCTGGGGTCTCTGCCTTGGCTGAGGGATGGGGCTGCTGCTTTCCCCTTGCCAGGTCCAACCAGCAGCAAAGCTGCACATATGTCCCAGAGACACACAGCCACAGGATACACAGAGGACACACAGCCACAGACAGTCACACAGCCTGCCACAGCCAAGACTCTGCAGCCATCAGCACCTACACACACGACCCCCATCACACACCCGCACCCACAGACACGTCGTCTCCTCCTCCAGGGCTGGCACAGACACACAGCAACTCATGCAGGCACACACACACTCTCGTGGGTCCCCCAAGCACTGGCAACTGGTCCCCGCTGCCACCCGGGACCCCTGCCTGGACCCTAGCCCTCTGACCCACTCCACGGGTCCCTGACTCGCCAGCTGGTCCAGCTCGGTGTTCGCTGCAAATACGCATCACTCACACACCCATCCCATGGGCACTCCACACTCACGGGTCCCCCCAGGTACCAGCACAGACCCCTGCCCACCTGATACCCCAGCCTGGGCCTGAGGTCCCCCTGCTGCCATCTGGTCCAGCCCGGTTTTCTGGTGAAAACCCACGCACACCCCATGCACACCCCCTGATTTGGGGGGAATCAGACCCTCCCCCCCCCAGCAGCCAGCACCAGGCACACGGGCCGTGACCCATGGTCCTGCTCCAGCCACTGGCACGGAGCCCCTCACTCACCCTGTGAAGGGGAAACCCAAATTGCAACTGCCCAGCACCTGGTGACCAAGGAGCGATCTGGCAGGGAGGCAGGAAGGGGTTAAGCTGGCAGGGAGCAGAGCCTCTCCAGGCCCCAGAGCTGGTGCAGGTTCCCTGGCTGGTGAGATGGGACATGCTGCAGGATAGACTCCTGAGGGTCCTGCAACGGGGTGCTCAGGGGCCACCCCCAGCAGCAGAGCTGGGCTGGGGATGGACCCACGGCCGGGCTGAGGGGCCCCGAGCCGCTGCTCACGGGCCAGGCGCTGGCCCCAGCATGGGGAAGGAACCGGCTCCTGCCCCATCCGTGTGAACCCTTGCAGAAGCCCTTGCGGCGGTAGGACTCTGCCCCATGTGTGGCCCATCACATCTCTCTGTTTAAGCACAAACGTGTGTTCCGTTCGCATCAAGGGGTACAAGAAACAGTCCCCAACACCAGTCCCCCCGGTAGCTGGTTTTGGGGACACACACCGTTCCCGCCCCACTGGCTGGAGGCCCAGACCCCCACTGATCCTGGTCTGACTCCTGTTGCTGGCCCCAAATCCATTCGTGACAGTCTCTCTCGGCAATAGCTGGCACCTAATCCTCGCAACACACACCCACCCACACCTACACCCACACCCCCCCCGAATACCTCCTATACCCCAGACCCTCTGGTTTGCATCCTGATCGGTTGCCAAGGCCAGCTTTGCCTGCAGTCCCTTGGCAGCCTGTCAGTCAGTGCCACTGCTGAGGTCCAACAGCAGGACGGGATGGAAATTGGTGGCTTCTGGCACAGAAGGCAGGCTCCTTCTTCTCCTGCAGAGCTGCAGGCACATAGAAAAGTGCAGCCCCTGGAGAGAGGTGAGGGTGAGCCAGGCCCACCAGGGAGACATCAGAGCCAGCTGAGCCTGAACAGCCCTAGGCACAGGACAGGCTGGGGGTGACTGTGCTGCAGAAGCAGCTTTGCAGAAAAGGACCTTGTCGGGTCCTGTGAACCAGACATCGAACTGGGTTCATCAGTATGCCCTTGCAGCCAAGAAGGGCAAGAGCATCCTGGGCTGCAGGGCCAGGGAGGGGACTCTTCAGCCTTTCTGAGACCACATCTGGATACTGTTCCTGGTGATGGTCTCCAGAGTGAGGACAGCGGGGAATCAGTGAAAGGACAGGGGAGCTGCAGTTGTCCTCCAGGGGCAGTCACAGCAGGTCACAGGCTGGCACACACGAGGTGCGCTCCTCAGGGAGGTTCCTTTCGGGAAAAGCTGTCCCCAGCCCAGGCAGAGGGGAGGTGGCCTCTCCCTGCACTCCCCTGCCATGCTGAGGCCACCTCACCACCCCACCGCAGCCTGCTCCTGGGAGGCTGCTGGAGCTGCCTCTGGCTCAGGGGCTGCCTGGCAGCAGGATTCAGCATCCCCTTGTTACCCAAAAATCGTAACCAAGAAAATGTTAGGAGTCCCCTTTCTTTCCAAATAGCTCCATGAGCATGGACCACTCCAAAGGCAAATTTTGAATCTGTCCATATATTAAGAGTTTTGCCTTTTGAAAGTTCTAGTGCTCTCAGCAAGGCTATGAGCTCTGCTTTCTGGGCCGGAGTGTTGGATGGCAGAGCTTTTGCCTCAATTACTTTCTTAATGGTTACCACTGCGTTCAGCATCCCTAGAGCCCCAGCGGTGCTGGGAGCAGGGGCAGGAGCTGGGACATCGGGGTGACACAGCAGGAGGAGTTGGGACATCGGGGCAAGCAGCTCTGAGCCTCCAGCTTGCGCCCAGCCCGCCAGCTCACAGTCACGCTGGATGGAGCAGAAGGTCATATCAGAAGCTGCAAGGGTTAAACAGCGAGGTTTGCCCAGCTGTGCCTAAGGGGGAGTCATGCAGGAGCAATTGGCAGTAAAGAAGAGTAAAGGGGCTTGATCACCGTGGAGTAGAGAGATGGGGAAGGCAGGCAGGCAGGCAAGAAAGTCAAAGTAAGCCAGTGAACGGGCATCAGGGGCCCAGACCCCCCTCACCCCTAGGCATAATTGTCCCTTTGCTCCACCAGAAAGCTGCTCTCTGTCCTCAGTCATCAGCACTGGAATTCCCCCCAGGCTGTAACTGGGAAATCTTCCAGATGCCAGGGGAGACCTTTCTGGGGGGGCTCCTGGGGAGGTGGACCTGTTGGGTGAAATCGACAGCTGCCAGATTTATAAAGGACTGGCTGAAGGCAAGATTCCTTGTCTGGAGTAGGAATCCCGTTTCACCAGCCAGTGTTTTTGAGGGGCCCTATAACAAAATACGTGTGCTTGTACATACACGCTCCTGCATGTTATTTTCTGTCACATAAGGCTCTGATTTTATGAATATCGTGACCCGTGTGTGCATCTTGTTTGGAACTTGGACCTTAGCCTGTGCGTTCACTGCCTTTGGCCGTAGCGAGCCCAAGTGTGTGGGCACCATTTGAACTGATTCCCACAAACTGCTTTCCTTTTTGCACTTTTTACTGCTTGCTTGGTGGAGTAGATTTTTTTCTTCTTTTTTTTTTCCCTTTTGTGTTGGTCTGAGCTTATCCAGGGTTGGCCAGATTGCTGGATATGTGTCTCAAGAAATATTTCTGTGACAGGAAAACTGTCAATTACCTGGCTAGGTCTGTGGGGTTTGAGTATTTGCCTTAACCCTTCAGCCGCTGGTGTCTTTGAAACCAACTACACACTGCCCTGGGTGGCATCTGGCTGTCCCGGGTCTGGGTCACTGGTTGCTTTATAGCGCCTGGACTGATGGCAGAAAGTCTGTAGAGTGGACTCCCCTGCCCCCATGCTGTACAGGAACTGCACTAGGTGCTGTGTGTTGGACTGAAGGCAGCCCTTGCTCCTCCACGCAGACCCTGTTTGACAAATCAACCAATTTTATTGTGCTGCCCCACACCTGAGAGACAAGCCCTGCAGCAAAAGTGGAAGGCTTTTGAGGGAGGGCGGTCACTGCAAGGACCAGAAATGCATCTGACAGTCTGGCTCTCTGGGGGCTCAGAAGCAACTGAGCTCGGAAAGAAAGGAAATGTGGAATTAGTTCTTACAAAAAACACATTTAAAACTCCTTCTAAGTCGGCCTGTTGGAGCAACCAAATTCTTGGTAGTGTGCGTTTGCATAAAGGCGGTGTGGGAAGTGCACAAAGCAAAACAGACCAGCAGCTTCCACTAGCAGGATGCTGCTAAATGCCACAAATGGGTGATTAAACAGGGGAAAAAACCCTGGAGGGCTGGCTGCTCTAAAGGAGCAGATCCCACTTCTGCAGGCTGTGAGGCTTATGTCAGTCGCTGCAAATGGGCAAAATTGAAAGGCAGTAAAAAGGCAGCTTGTGCCATTTGCACCCTGTGCTATGCCTTACGGGAGTCACGGGGTCTGCTAACAAAAAAAGATGGGGAGGTGAAGAAGTGGCCAAAAGAAATCCAGAGACTAGAGGAGGAGGAAATTCCCAAATTAGCAGCACAAAACACCATCTTAATCATAAGAGCGGAAGATCTTCCGGCCCACAGACAGAGCCTCAGCTTACAAATGTACAAATTACACAACTAGAGGCTGAAGCTGGAAAAGTGCAAGATTTAGAAATAGACGATTTTAGAAGGAGCTAGAGACAGCTAGCACAGCAGCTCAGCTTCTAGCAGAGCAACATAAAGCCACTAAGATAAGTCAGGATCAAGGGAACGCAATCATTGCAGATAGAGGAGAAAAACTTCACTTGCACGAAGGGTTAACAGCTGCTGTGAAGGCGGAAGAAATTCCTGATGTTTTCCTAAACCCTGAACATTCTTGCATAAGAGTCTGTTCTGAAACTTGGGAACGCTTTCCCAAAGATATACTGCCAGATGTACTGAGGTCACTTCTGCCCAAGGAACAGCTACGTCAGCAGGAGACATATGGCTTGGGCTGGTGCAGTGGTCCTGACCAGCAGACCATCGGACATCCAGGACTTGGCCATCCACATCACAGTCAACCCGGGCAGGTGCAGGCCACTGCTGGGCTGTGCTGCACAAACCCCTTGGCCGCAGGACACCCTCATCAGGTCAGCATAGCAGAGGAGCCTGCAGGCAGCTCCTGCCTTCACCTAACAGTGCAGCAAAAAGCTCTGATAGAAACATCCTTTCTGTCTGACTATAGAAGTGATAGATCTGTCTCCTTCTAATAAAACCATATAATAGCTCAAATGACTGAAAGAGAACCACTGGTATGGACAGGGTCTGCACCACGTGCTGCACATGGGTCAGAGATATGTTCAGTGCTGTACTGCCTGGTCTTCCCAGCATCTGAAGGGACATAACGCCCTCTATGCTTTTCTCTTCTTGCAGTGCTAGCTCTAATGAACAGCAGTGAGTGATATCTTAAGGAGTCTGAGTCCCTTTCTTACTGGGATTGCAACAGACGAGCAGCTCAAGGTGCACAACAGTCCGTGTGTGTAAGGTTAGTTCTTCCGGAGGACCTGATCCACCAGAAAGGAGTTTGTAGCTTTGCTTGTGCTTCTGAGGTCACTCCTGCCCCAGTATATGGCAGGCCAGAAAGAAGTTCAACAAAGCCAAGTGTGAGGTCCTGCACCTGGGTTGGGGCAATCCCCAGTACCAGCACAGGCTGGGGGATGAAGGGATTGAGAGCAGACCTGAAGAGAAGGACGTGGGAATACTGGTAGGTGACAAACTGGACATGAGCCAGCAATGTGCACTCACAGCCTAGAAAACCAATTGTATCCTGGGCTACATCAAAAGAAGCATGGCCAGCAGATCGAGGGAGGTGATTCTGCCCTTCTACTCTGCTCTCCTGAGACCCCAACTGGAGCACTGCATCCAGTTCTGGGGTTCCCAGCACAGGAAAGACATGGACCTGTTGGAGCAGGTCCAGAGGAGGCTGCAGAAATGGTCAGAGGGCTGGAACACCTCTGCTATGAGGAAAGGCTGAAAGAGTTGGGGTTGTTCAGCCTGGGGAAGAGAAGGCTCTGGGGAGACCTTATTGCAGCCTTTCAATACTTAAAGGAGTCTTACAGGAAAGATGGAGAGAGACATTTTACCAAGGCCTGTAGGGGCAGGACAAGAGTTGTAAGTTTTAAACTGAAAGAGGGTGGGTTTAGATTAGTTATAAGGAAGAAATTTTTTACCATGAGGTTGGTAGGACACTGGAACAGGTTGCCCAGGAAGCTGTGGATGTCCCATCCCTGGAAGTATTGAAGGTCAGGTTGGACAGGGGCTTTGAGCAACCTCATCTAGTGGAAGATGTCCCTGCCTATGGCAGGGTGTTTTAAATGAATGATCTTGGAAGATGCCTTCTAATCAAAATCATTCCATGATTCTATGGCTCTTAAGTCCATGGATTGTGGTAAGTGCTTCTGAGGTCACTCCTGCACTGGTACATGGTGGGCCAGCAGCAAGCAAAGGGGACGGGCAGGTGTCTCTCAGATGGTCTTATCTTCTTGTAGGAAAACTCTAAAATAGCTCCAATGTCCAGAGTGGAGTGGGGAACCATCCATCATAGTCGCAGCACCGCACTGTGCCCTCCATGGCCACAGCAGCAGGAGCCGGCCGTGCCCAGCACCGGGCAGCCCGCGGCCACCTCCAAAGTGTCATCCCTGCAGGTCCCCACTGCCAAAACCCGGCTGATTATGCCCAATACAGGCACCTGCAGACTGGAGTTGCCCTCCCCACCCTTCAGAGAAGTGTGTGCCCATTGCATACTGGAGCTCCCTCCCCTCCCTGCATGTCCAGTCCCTCCAGTGGGGCTGCTCCCAGCTGCTGCAGCCACCACGGGTGGAGTCACATCAGGCAGGGCACAGGCAGTGGGGGATGGGAGGGATAGGGTGAGCACCCGCCTGCAGGGGCAGCAGGGCAGGACTGAGCTCTGCCTTCAGGGGTCATCTCCCTGCTCGGCTGGAGCTCGCCTATCAGCCCCATGAGGTTCTCACCATGGGTAAGGAGTTTAAACTTCAGTTGTCGTGTATGGGTTACGAAGGCGTGCAGTCTGCCCAGAGGTTGGTTTGAGGAAACTGATGACACAGTCGCGCCTGCTGAGCGCAGGTGCGAGCGCTGGGGATCAGATGTTGCTGTGGGTGGAGGTGGCTATCCGTGTGCTGGAAGGGATCAACCAGAGACATGGCAGCTCAACTGAGGCAGAAGAAAGAGGAACGTGAGGAAGCAGGAGACTACTAATACTTTCCGTTCCTTCTCTCTTCTTGCTCCCTGGAAAAAGTGCAAAGAAAGCTCCTCTCAAAGGGGCAAGAGCAGATTTCAAGTCCCAGGGAAAGGGGAGAAAGAGAGGAGCCTAGTGGTCTCCTTGCCGGGGAGTGGGGAGGACTGTACCGACCCCCTCCTGCCAATGTCCTACTTGCCCATTTCAGGGACTGCTGCCATGATTTCTCTGGGGTTCTACATGTCCTGCCCTCTTAATCAGGTGGGGTGGGTTGTGGCCCACAGCTCAGGCAATTTGTTCTGCTCTGGGAAGGAAGAATGTCCCCATGTGGGACCTGGGGTTCCCTGGGAGGAGAGGGTTTCCTTCCCAATGTCAAGGCAGGCTGATTTGCAGAGGACGGGGAGCATTCAGTGCTTGTGTGGCAATATCAGTAACAGAACTCTGCTTTATCCTCCAGGATTTTGGGCAGGCTCCAGAGGGATCCACTGCTGCTGAGTGTTGTCTGTGGGACTCTGCCACACCACTATGCTAATACTCATGTTCATTTTGCATTTTCAGCTCCCAGTCCTGAAACATCAACTGATGGTATGTGCCATTTCAGCAGAAGCTACTATGCTACATGCAGCTATCTCAGCCAAGAGATAAAGGTGGAGTCATCTACGCACCTAGGGAATACAAGGGACACTTCAGATTCTCCTTTTCTGGCAGCGTTTGAAAGAATAGAGGTGATTCAATGGGTGATCTCTAAGCAACTGACAGTATCACCTGCTTATTGCAGTAGAGGTTGGCTGGAGCTCTGGCCTCCGAGTCTGATTTGGGCCAGGGAATGCACCATTAACTATGTGTCTTCCATTTGAGAAATGAAGTTGGAAGTCCTCTTCTGCTTTGGTACAGAAGCCAGGGTGCTTTACAGAAAGAGGAGTATGCTTAGCAACTGTTTTCCAAGTAAATACACACCAGTCTTTCCCATGAAGGTGGTCTTCCCCCACTGGGTTCCTTCCACCCTACTTGGTTGTACTTAATGGAGCTGTGTGAGGAGGAGCTGGTTCCCCCCACCTTCCCTAAATAAAAGGTAGACAGGCCTGCTCAGATGGTTGCTCAGCAAAAGCCATTGTAAAGGTCTTTGGAAGTCTTGAAAACAGATGTGTAAAACAAGTGCAGTGCATCGGGAATGCGCTGTGGAAATAATTTTAGTTATGAGGGGCTAATGAGAAGTTTGCCTTTATTAGGAGATGGTACTTACGTTTCTCATTTGTTTAGATTACAGACAGAAGTACAGAGACCATGTAGCAAGAGAGTTCTGCAATTTTAAAGAGGTGAGCGCTTGTCTGGGTGAGAACGTGACTCTAAGCAGCAGATATGCAAAGCTGATGATGGTTACAAAGACTCAGAACAGAACTGAACAAGAACATGAGGTCCTGGGTCTCAGGCAGAGACATGCAGAGGTCAGAAGGGAAGGTGCTAACCCTGCCATCACTGTGGAAACTCTTTTTCAGCCTGATAAAAGAGGGCAAATACCACAGATCATTGTGCTGGTGGGAGCTGCAGGGACTAGAAAGACAATGACATCAAGAAAGATCATGTTAGACAGGGCAAAAGGAGCCCTTTATGCACAATTTGACTATGCTTTCTACATAAGCTGTAGAGAGATCAACCTTTCTTTGCAAGAGGATATTCTGAGTCGGGGTGATTTGATGTCAGACTGCTGTCCTGATCAATGGGCACCACTTGGAGAGATCCTGGCTAGTCCCCAGAAGCTCATCATTGATGAGTTCATCAAGTTCATCATTGATGGCTTTGATGAACTGAGGTTTTCCTTGGATCAACCAAAATGTAAATTATGCTCGAGTGCTGAGGAAAAGAAGCCCATGGAAATTACTCTGAGCAGTTTATTGGAGAAGACTCTCCTTTCAGAGTCCCCCTTACTCATCACAACAAGACCAACAGCTCTTCAAAGTCTGGGGCAGTGTTTAAAGAGGGAGTGTCTTGCAGAGATACTGAGTTTTTCAGAAGCTGAGAGGAAGGAATATTTCAACAAGTTCTTAATGGATTAAGACAAAGCAAGAAAAGCCATCAGTTTTGTCAAAAGAAATTACGCTCTTTTTACCATGTGCCTTGCACCCATCATGTGTTGAGCCATCTGCACTGTCCTTGAATGAGAACTTGATGAAGGGAATGATCTTCCACAGACTTCTACAATGATCACAGAGCCAGGATCACCTGTAAAAGCACAGGTTTTGTTTGTATCCCCTCTCCCCTATGGGGTGCAACCTTCTCATTGTGACAAGGCTTTCTTGTGGCATTGGGCACTGTCAAAGCACAGTCTTCTTCCCGTGGAAGGCATCTGTCAAACTGGAAAAGTGGCAGCAGCTGCCGCTTCCATGGCACCATAGCTGCACTTCCACGGTCAGCAGTGGGACTGGCAAGGAGTTTGGGAAGGGATGGTAGTATTGGGCATTACCCTGCACCTGTTTCCCCATCAGTGTCGGGAAGAGAGCTCCCAGAGTTCCTTCCACAACACAAAGGATGAGTGGTGAAAAATGCCTTGACAGTACAAGCAAGTCAGATGCAAGCACAGTAGAAGAAAACAGGTTTATTGTCCTAGTCCAAATCGCAGTGATCAGGTGTGTGGCTGGTGAGTGGGTATCCCCAAACAGCATGTCCACCTGGACTCTGAGCCGGCTGTGGCTCTGAGTGTTCTCAGACCCATTCAGACACAGGCCCTCAAGGGCCATCTGTATCCCATAGCCCACCTCCCTGACGTAGCTGCTTGCCCTCATACCACGGCACAGGTCTACTGTTCATAGCACCAGCTGTCATTACCCGGCCTGACTCGGTCCCTGTGGTTTTATCCTGTGCGAGCTGTGTGCTCAGTGGGGACCACAGTCGCTCTTTTCCCAACAGTGATAATTAATGCTCAGAAAGGAAAGGATTAGCATCTTATGAAGGAAAGGATTAGCAGTGCAAGTGAAGTCTGTGGATATGCTCCTATTCCTCAGGGAGTCGCTCGCTCTTGCTGTGGGGCAGTTTCAATTCTCATGAGCGTCTCTGTTCATGGAATTCCAGAGGAAATTTTGGATCTGTTTAGAGACCGAGACATTTCCAGAGAGCTCTGTCCAGTGTCCAGGCAGCCCACTGCCACTCTCCTCAAGGCCTTGCTGATGACAGTGAAAGGCACCAGTTTGCCTTCCCTGGGAATCCCTCCTACAAACCTGACCAGAGCAAGCATAGTCTTTGTATGTGGATAGCAAAAGTCTTTGCATGGGTAAGTATCACAGTTCATTTGGATCTCTCAAATTTACAGGACAATTTACATTTTGTAAATTAAAATTTATTTCATGAGCTCATCTGGTTAAAAAAAAAATCAAGCAAAGGCTCAATCCCCGTTGTACAGATTAGTCTATCACATGAATTCTCTGATTCATTAATTTGTGGATTCACTACACCTTCTCAAATACCTTGCATGTTCTCCAATATCTTGCAAATTCTCTAACTCGTATGTCTGTGACCGAAATAGTTACCTGGGCAATGGTGAGAGTGCTTCTCCATCATAGTCCAGTGTGTCCAGTGAACATGCTGCTCTTGCTTTGACCTAATGGTGCTGCTCCCAGCACACATCGGGCCTTGGCGTGAGCCATGTGTTACGCCAAAAGCTGAGCAGGAGTCGAGTGAACAGTCACACTAAGGTAGCTGTGTACAACACACAGCATTAGTGATTACTCTCAATGTCTTGAATGTCTGACCCAGCATTGCACAGTGTGAGCCAGATCTGTTTTTCAGATGATTTGCAGTGAACTGGGAATACACACCATCCTATTTTGAGTGGGAGGTCATGCTCCCTGACATACTGTCTTGATGTTTATGAACCAGGAACAATTCCAGCTTGCCACCTCTCATGCAGAGCATCTCCTCTCTCACTTCTCCAGGCAGCCACCCTAGGCAGAGTAGTCACAGTCATCACCTCTGTCCCTGCCCCATCAAGCTGTAGGGAATCCAAGGAGCAAATTGAAGACACTCAGGTGAGAAAACTGTTCTGTTTCTTAGAGACAAACCAACCAAAATGCCAGCCTTTCTCTAAAACAGGCTGCTCATTCTGCCCACCTGAATCCTGCTGGAGAGGGAATCCCAAATCCCTGTGCATAATGCCCTTGTGTTTCCTGCCTGTGACCAGAGAGTGGAGAGAAGTTGAGTCAAGTCCAGATGAGCACCTGATAGAGCTTGTGTTCACAGCCCTCAAGCCCCAAGGAGGTATCTAAAGGCCCTGCCATGGGGCATTGAGGGAGACGGGTTGTCCAGTGGTCCACTGGAACCCAGCCCTGATCCCCTGGGAACATCAGCTTGGGGTGGGGAAGGCAGACATGGATTTTCTTACCCCAAACAAGGGGTAGCTGAACCCCAGCTGTGTGCACTGCAGCATGCACAGGCCAGGATTAGGCTCTGCTGGTCCCCATGGCTCCTTGGGGCTCCCATCCTCCCCAGACTGAGGCTGCTGGGAGTGTGGTGGGGGGCTGTGTCTGTCCTGGTGGCTGATTACCCCCATCCCCTCTTTGGTGCATCTCCCCACAGCCTGTGGGGGTGGTGGCTCACCAGCCCCAGCTGCAGAGACCTGGCCGCCGCGCTCAGCACAAGCCGGAGCCTGAGGGAGCTCGACCTGCTGGAGGGTCGGAAGGCTCTGCAGAGGGATCTGGACAGGCTGGATCGATGGGCCGAGGCCAATTGTATGAGGTTCAACAAGGCCAAGTGCCAGGTCCTGCACTTTGGCCAAAACAAGGCCATGCAATGCTACAGGCTTGGGGACGAGTGCTGGAAAGCTCCCCCGCAGAAAAGGACCTGGGGGTGTTGATTGACAGCAGGCTGAATATGAGCCAGCAGTGTGCCCCATTAGCCAAGAAGGCCAATAGCATCCTGGCCTGTATCAGAAATAGTGTGGCCAGCAGGAGTAGGGAGGGGATCGTGCCCCTGTACTCGGTGCTGGTGAGGCCGCACCTCAAATGCTGTGTTCAGTTTTGGGCCCCTCATGACAAGAAGGACATTGAGGTGCTGGAGCGCGTCCAGAGAAGGGCGACGAAGCTGGTGAGGGGTCTGGAGCACAAGTCTTATGAGGAGCGGCTGAGGGAGCTGGGGTTGTTCAGTCTGGAGAAGAGGAGGCTGAGGGGAGACCTCAACGCTCTCTACAACTACCTGAAAGGAGGTTGCAGAGAGGTGGGTGTTGGCCTCTTCTCCCAAGTGACGAGTGACAGGACTAGAGGAAATGGCCTCAAGTTGCGCCAGGGGTGGTTCAGACTGGATATTGGGAAAAATTTCTTTACTGAGAGAGTGGTGAGACACTGGAATAAACTGCCCAGGGAAGTGGTGGAGTCACCCTCCCTGCAGGTATTCAAGGAACGCGTGGATGTGGCATTGTGGGACATGGTTTAATGGGCATGGTGGTGTTTTTTGGTTGATGGTTGGACTTGATGATCTTACAGGTCTCTTCCAACATTAGTGATTCTGTGATTCTATGATTCTGTGACCTGCAAGACAGGCAGGTGGGAAATGCTGGGGAGTGCAGCTGCTGTGCAAGGGGCTGAAGCATCCAGCCTGCTGGATGGAGAGACTGCAGTGAGAGATCCGGGAGCTCCTTGGGGTATTTTCCTGAGCAGCACTCAATGGGGCTGGGGCTGGGCAGCTGCTGCTGCCAACTGGGATGTGGAGATGGAAGTGGTGTCTCCCAAACGGCACTCACGAGAGAGGCGAGCTGAGAGAGGGGATGAACTCCTGAAAGGGAAGGCATCTTTTTCAAGATCATGAGGTGGGTGAAAGTGCTGCTAAGCTTGAGGTCCTCACCATTGTACTGGGACATGCGAGCGACATGGCTGAAGCTGGGGTGGTTGCACGGAGCTAATGTGGGAAGAAATGGACCCTGAAACATAGCCAGGTGGGCTGGGCAATTAAAGTGATCTTGCCTGCTCTACCTTCCAAGCAGGAGGAGAGCAGCTGGGCAGCAGAAGGAAGTCCTGAAGAGACTAGTGGAGATCTTTACATCAGCCTTTTCCTCGAGATTTCACAATCCTGCCATGAATGAGCAAGTCCAGCAGTAGGGATTGTGTTGGCAAAGGGGGAGTTAGTGTTGCTGCATTTTCAGCTGAAGGTGTGCATCCTTACGTGTATGTCCTGAATGCAGGCAGGGTCTGAAGGATTGTAGGAATGTCTCCATAGGCCTGTTTTCCAGACTCTCCATGGCTCCAGTCATTTGCAGAAGGGCAGTTAATGAGCAGGGTCTTGCCCAGTTCCAGAATCATAAAGTACTTTAGGTAGGAGGGGACTTCTAGAGGTCATCTAGCACTTCTTCATGTTCAAAGCTGGGCTGCTGTAGATTCAGTTGTTCACAGTTTTGTCCAACTGGGTTAGGAATGTTTCCAAGGATGAGGATCCCACAGCCTCCCTGGAGTCCTGTTCCATTGTTGACCACACTCATGGTGGGGGAGCAGGGAACGGAGAGATCTAAAGTCTAATTAGTTTCCTCTGTTGGAACTCATGGCTGTTGCCTCTTATCCTTCCATTGTGCATTGCTGAAAAGAGCCATTAGTTCTCTTCTCAGAAGAAATGGGCTCAGAGGAGGCTGAGGGCTTGGCTTGGAGCAAGCAGTGGCTCCAGCACCAAGACCTTGGACAATCACTGGATCCCATGAGTGTGGGCAGGGTTTCTGGCCGTGGCATGTGGGCATAGGCCTGTTGAGAGGCTGCTGGGTGGTTACATCTGTGCTGGTGCCTGTGATGGTCTTGTGGCTCCTTTTCGTGTGTCTCCCCTACAGGTTGCAATATTGCCAGCTGACCAGGACTGGCTGTGGGGACCTGGCCACTGCATTCAGCACCAGACTGAGTCTGCAGGACCTGGACCTCGGTGATAATGATTTTGGAGACCCTGGACTGCAGCTGCTGTGTGAGGGGCTGAAGCAACCCACCTGCCGGCTGGAGATCATGGGGTGAGAGACAGGGGCCCCTTGGGGCATTTCCCTGGCTGCCTCGTGGGCAGCCCTTGATGGGATCTGGGCTGGGACTGGGGCTTGGCAGCTGCTGCCTGCAGGGGTGGAGAGAGGCTGCCTTCGAGGTGAGCCTGCAGCGCTGGGTCCCTGCTCACCCCGTGCTCCCTGCCTGCCTGCCCGGAAAGCAAGAGAAGTGTGTGAAAGTGGTGCCCCTCCAGGCACCTCTTTCCCAGCCCTGGTGTCTGCTGAATCTGGGGTGTTCAGTCCCACATGAGTGGGCAACAGAAGAGGGCAGGACACATTCTTTTAGAAGACCCTCTTCTGCCAGGGCCAAGTCATCCTGGGCTGGGCCACTTGGCTCCCTCTCAGTCCTTGCTATTGCCACCCTGGCTGCTGTGCCGAATGTCGGAGCTCTTGTGCAGGCTCTGTGTTGTCTCTGCCAGCTCTGCCTGGATGTTTGAGCCATGTAGGGCACCGCCTGTGGCTCTAGAGTGCTTTGCCGAGTCATGGGCATGCAGCTGCACAATTCCGCTACGGTGGTGGGATGACTAGTGTGCACACTGAGGTGACTTTGTGAACAAAGTAAAGTGCTCAGAAATTCCCATTTCTTGTCTGTAGCCTTGGGAGGTGCCCAGTGACTGGGGAAGCTCCGGGTCAGGGACTAGTGGGACTGAACTGGGAAGGCTGGTGGGCGGGGTGAATCTGTCTCTTGGTGGCTGTGACAATCTCCCAGCTCCTCTTTGTGTGCCCCCCCAGCAGACTGTAGTGCTGCCAGATCACCAGTGCTGGCTCTGGGGACCTGGCTGCCATGCTCAGCACCAGCCTGAGTCTGCAGGAGCTGGACATGGGTGATAACAACATTGGAGATGCTGGGGTGTGGCTGCTGTTCGAGGGGCTGAAGCATCCCTCCTGCCGGCTGGAGAGACTGCAGTGAGGGACCTGGGGCTCCCTAGGGATTTTCATGTGCTGTTAACACTCCCTCTCCCATCAGTCCTCTTATCCCAAGCCTTCTTGGCCTCCAGCTGCCATCCCAAATTTCAGGGCTCAATATAGGCCATGTGTCATCTCTGAAATCTGCATGTGGATATCAGGGCTGTGTGGGGCATACCCACAGCACTTGAGTTGTCTAGTCAGCAGCATCCAGCGCTATTTCTCCCCTTACAGCAGTGTGACCACTAGCATACACACTGAAATGACTGGACAAAACAAAATGGCCAGAAATTCCCATTCCTTGGCTCCACCATGATGGGCCCAAAGCAGCAGGAAGGATGGTTGGGGATAAGAACCAGCAGGAATTATTGACGACATGGGTCTGCTGAAAGGCCATGTCCAAATTTGCCAGCAGTGAAGAGCCAGGATGTTGGATACATGGAACAAAATTGCTGAGGTAGAGGGGATGATGTTCACTTTTGGGACATTTTGGGTTGCTTTCCTTTTGGCTTACTTTTGGCCTTGTGCGATGGACTGGAAGCCTACAGACAGCTGGAGCACGTTAGTTGTGCTCCCAGAGCACAACTTCTGGGGCCAGCTCATTGAAGAGGAACCCAGTTCCCACCCTCTGAGGCTGCTCCACAGGGTGAAATGGAGCACAACGACTGGGACAGTCCAGAGGTGTATCTCAGAAACATGCCACTGACAGGAGTGAAAAGACCCATGGAAATGCTCAAAGAGAAAGTGCCCCTGCCATTTTCTTCCACTACTGCCACAGTCCTCTGTCGGCTGATCTGTGTGACCCCTGGCTACCTGGGCATGGCTACAGTTAGCCATCTCCAAACACACACCTAGGTGTTTCCAGGCAGTGCCTCTTGCTGGACTGTGCACTCTGAGCCATGCTTCTTTGTCACAGTCCCCACTGTGGGGACACTCTCTTGGGATCCCTTTGCCCAAGGAAGCTTCAAAACCCAACCGAGAAGAAAGTGTTCTCTCAGTTAAGAGGTCCATCTTCCCATCTTCCCATCTCTGTTTCCCATAGGCTCTGCTGTGGGCAGCACAGACCCCATCAGTGCAGCTGTACCTGGGAGCCAAGGCTGCGGGCACACGTGCAGAAAGACACAGCAATTCTCTGTGACACACTCATGCAGGCAGGAGCGCATCATGTTGGCAGCTGTGGAATTTGGATAATGAGGTGGGATTCCTGTGCACAAAGAACCATTAAGACTGACCTTGCTATCTCTTGTTCGACCCCGGGGAGCGGAGACTTGCCTGGCTAACACAGGATGCAGATAAGGAGGGGGCCCTGTGGAAGCAGGACAGCCCTGCCTGTGGTCAGCAAAGACAGTAAAATAACAGGAATGTGAGGGGTTCTTTGTTTCTTCGAAAGGCTTCGTGTCCAATAACTGACCTTTGCCTCATTACCGGTGAAATGCATATTACAACTCACACCCCTGCATATGCTAATGAAGATTATAGAGATCATGCTAAACATATATAACTATAGCACTGGTCTCTCCACCCAAATCAAGCTACATGTCATATATGGGGGGGGGGGGGGGAACCTCGTAGTTTTGGGGATAAAAGACGGAGAAAATGATTGTTAAAGTGGGAGAGAAGAACCTCGACGCCTGACGGACCAGTCGACGGGCTGCGTTCTCTTCCTCCACCCCAGGCAGGGACACCTCTCTGGGTAAGCGCTGTGCCTCTCACTCTCTGGGTGAAAGTTATCCCGGGGTTCTTGTATTGCTATCAAGTTTGCTAGCAATATTAACCTTAATTAGTAGCACTATTGTAGTTAGTGAATTTATCAACGGCAATCTCGAATCTGTTCTGTCGCTTTCAATAAAATAACTAATTTCGATTTTTGTGCATCTGCTCAGTGCAAGTCCTTTCGCTGGGGCTCTGATAAACGAACCAGTGAAAGTCCTGGGACTCTGACAGACAAATTTCAAAACTACATTCCTTTTAACGTGGGATTCCTTTTAATCCCCGGGCAGGATTCACAGAAACACAAAATCACAGAATAGCTGGGCTGGGATGGGACCAAATCCCCTGCTCAAACAGGGTCAGCTAGAGCAAGTCATCTAGGTTATGTCTCACCAGGTTTTGAATATCTCCAAGGATTGAGAATCCACAACTTCTCTGGGCAGCCAGGTCTGACGCTTGATCACACTCACGGTAAAAAAATGTTTTTTCTTATGTTTGCAAAGTCCCAAAGTGCAAAGTCCAGCACCTGGGGTGGTATAACCCTGTGCACCAGTACATGCTGGGGGGCAGGCCATTTGGAAAGCAGCATTTGAAGCCTCCTGCGAGGCTGCAGGCTGGGATGGGGGAAGTTGGGATTGCTTCTCAGCTGGGGACTGGTCCTGGCACAGGGCTGCACCACAGAGCGCTGCCCCTTTGGTGTCTCTGCCACCACAGGTGGGTCAACAGAGCGGAGCAAATCCCTCCTCCTGCACTGCCTCTGCCACCGAGCGCAAGGCTTCTGTGTGTGTCACATCTGTCCCCGACTGCAGCAGTAGGAGCAGGGAAGGGGCCGGGCAAGTGCTCTCCCCTGAGGTGCCTTGGTGCCCCGGTTTCCGAAGGCAGGGGGGGTAGTGGTGGGGACACGGGACAGGAAAGAGGGGCTCCTGGGCTTGGAATCACTGCTGTCACCTCTATGCCACCTTGGCCCTTCCCCATCTTGGGGAAGGAGCTGATGCAGAGGGCTGTTCACTGCAGGTCTGTCCATGCTGCTTCACTCTCTGCTGATGCCCAAAGAAGAGCATGTATGTATTTCATTCAACATTGCAGCACGGTGCAAAGGGGTCAAGAAACTCTGCTCAGGAAAGCAAGTGGCTAAGCAAGGCTGGTGCTGTGGAGGAGATGATCCTCCCCTGTGGGAGCTGGGTCTGGGCCCTCAGGTAGAGGTGAGGGAGTTGTGCAAGTGGGACAGCAGAGTGGGATGTCAAGGGATGTCAGAAGCTGCTACTGCCTCCAGCAACTCCAGCCCAGGACCCCCTGGGGGACCCAGGGTCTCTGCCCAGAATGAGGGACAGAGCTGCTGCTTTCCCCTTGGGAGGTTCAACCAGCAGTGAAGGTGAGCACGGTGTCCCAGAGACACACATGTACAGACACAGGTGGTCACACAGCCTGCCACAGCCAAGACTCTGCAGCCAGCAGCACCCATGCACAGGACCCCCATCACACACCTGCACCCACAGACACGTCCCCTCCTCTTCTGGAGCTGGCAAAGACAGATGGTCACTCATGCAGGCACAAACACACACTCAGGGTTCACGAGCACACACACACTCGTGGGTCCCCCGAGCATCAGTATGGCCCCTCTGCTGCCCAGGACCCCTGCCTGGACCCTAGCCCTCTGACCCACTCCACGGGTCCCTGACTCGCCAGCTGGTCCAGCTCAGTGCTCGCTGCAAACACGCAGCACTCACACACCCATCCCATGGGCACCCCATACTCGCGGGTCCCCCCACGTACCAGCACAGACCCCTGCCCACCTGATACCCCAGCCCAGACCCAAGGTCCCCCTGCTCCCAGCTGGTCCAGCCTGAAGTTTGCTGGAGAAAACCCACGCACACCCCATGCACACCCCCTGATTTGGGGGGAATCAGACCCTCGCCCCTCCCAGCAGCCAGCACCAGGCACACGGGCTGTGACCCATGGTCCTGCTTCAGCTGCCAGTGCAGAGCCCCTCACTCGCTTCGCTCATGCTGGTCCCCCCCAGTAGCTGGTTTTGGGGTCACAGACTGTTCCTGCCATAGTGGCTGCATATTAAAGACTCCCACTTGCTCCGGTAGCTGCACTGGGACCCCAAACACTCCAGTAGCTGACAGCACAGCCCAGGGGCACCCACACCCCTGGTCTGACCCCGGTACCTGGCAGTGATTTTCACTCTCTGACACAGATCTCATCAGCAGCTGACACTCAGTCCTTGCAGCACACATGCACATGCGATAGAGAGTGAGATTACACAGAGAGATAGTTAAGACAAGGTTCTAAAAGACAGGTAAAAAGAGATGTCATAGGAAGATAGAAGAAGACAGGACAGACTGCGGTGATCAGGGGTAGGGCTCATCCCAGGAGGGGACTGACTGCCCTGTTTCACCCACGTCTGGTCCCTTTTGCAGCCCTCTCTGTCTCTCCTTCCTTTGCCTCCCCCCCTTCCCCCGCAACCTTTCCCCCCAACTCCTTCACCAGTTTGCACAGTCCCACGGTCCTCCCCGAGCCTTCAGTTTACATCCTGATCAGCGTATTTCAATACAATGCCTGGAACTGATCCTGTGCTAAAACATCCTGGATGTTTCCTTCACACAGAGATAGCCCTTACCATGCTGTATTTCTTTGAATAATTAACTTGGTTATGTTTCACACAAGTTAAAGCCACAGTTGTCTAAGTAAGCACTTGTTCCTTAAAGTAGCTGGTCCTGAAAAACCCTAAGCCAGATTTCATTATACTTTGAAAAAAGTCAGGACAGGTGATGTTTCTTCTAAGGCATGATGCAGAAGCTATCTTCCAAGCCATGCACTGACCTTCTTTGTCTTCAGAAAGCCATACAAGCCAAAATTATTACCAGATGCAACCGAATGTTTTTTAGTTGTTCTCAAGCTCTGCATATCTGTCCCTTCTTGTTCTTTATAATTCATGTTAGACAGTCATAGAAATGTAACTCTGTGCCTTTTTATGGCATTAAAAAATAGTACTTGATGTGACAAATTAAAAGCCTCCAAGACTTTGAGCACATATGGCTTTATAATTAAAAAAAGATTGAAAATTTGAAATGAAGTAATGTTTGTGATACCCAGGAATCAAACAAGCTAAAAATATACCTGGAAATATTTTCATTGAATTTTAAAATGTTCTTTCAAGGCAGTAACTTCCGTAACTTGCACTACATCAATCCCTGCGTAACATACAAGTTGCTTTCCATTTCTAAAATAATGGTTCATTAGCAAATGCTAGACTACAGGTTGTTCCTAATAATTAAAAAAACCCAAACAGTAAAACATTTATAATTACTACTAAAAAAATAGTTCTACTTTGTAACTACTTTATAACTACTACTAAAAACATAGCACTACTAAAAAAATAGCTTCTGCTTAGATCAGAATTGCTCACTTTAAGGTATGAAATATATTTTCTGATGTAGTATTCTTATTGTGTTTGCTTGCTGATTTATACATTTCAGCAACAAGCATCAGGTATTCTGGTGGTTAGTGTAAAAGAGAGGATTCTAGTCCAACAATGCAAGGGACTGCCCAGTTTATAATTTATACTGCAGTAAAAGTAAACAGAGGAATAAGTAAGGAATATTAGAGATATTACAAAAGAGTTTGAGAAGATAAAAAGGAAAGAGCAATGCTGTATTTCCTTCTTCTGTAAGAAAGGCTAAAAATGCTAGATGCGCCTAACAGAAACTTCTGTTGTCATTTCTTAGGCAAACAACTTTGGAACTCAAGGTTCAAGTGGTTCAGGCGTTGACAGATAACCTTGCTATTGTTCATATCACTCTCTTCCCGAAACCTTAGCAGTGCTCAGGATTTTTTATCATACCCCTTGAGGTGAATTAAACACATGTTTGTGCTTGAATATATATATAAAAAAATAAAACCATGAGCACTGCATGAGGCAGAGTCCTACCCCCATAAGCGGTTCTGCAAGGAGTCTGCACGGACAGGGCAGGAGCCGACTCCTTACAGGTGCTGGGACCAGCGCCCACCCTGTGAGCATTGGCACGGGGCCTCAGCCCGGCCTGGGGTCCATCCCCAGCCCACTCAGGGATGGCCCCTGAGCTCCCTTGTATTCCGGTTTGGCTGCAAGACCAGGATGCTTCTTATCTCATCACCAAGGGAACCTTCACGCTGGCATTCCTGCTTCCAGCCAGTTGAAGCCCTTCCGCAGCTGGACCTGCTCGCCCTCCATACCAGGTCATGCCTTGGTCGCAAATTATAGGAGCTTGTTACTTACCAAAGGGTTATGGATCCGAAGCTTGAAGGCACCTAGAAATAACGTCCCAATTCTGCCCCTGTTGTACCTAAATCCCTTGCAGCAACTAGTAAAGATCCTTAGCATATGGCATCCTTACAGGCCTTCATACAGGCACCCAACTCAGTCAGCTGCAGTTGTTTATTACCCAGGAGAGTGTATATTGCCTGTGCCATTACTTTTCCATACCGATACTGAACCCTCCTACCTCCTACCTCTAGAACTGTGTTGTGGGTGTAATCTTAGTTTTACTCACAGTAAAAGCAGTCCTGCTCATCAAAAAAACCCCAAAACTGTTAAAACCTTTATTGGTAAAATGGGATGAATATATTTCTCTATATCACAGGGCTGTTCTGATGATAAATCAACTGAGGAATACTGAGATACACAGTATGCAGTAACTACACAAATAAGAGATAAAGAATTACATGAATAGAAGCGGGCTGCTCGGGAATTCTGCACTGTAGTCAGAAACACAACCTATGGAGCAAAACCCTATATAAAGTGGTGCACAGAACGCAGGCTTGAGAGCTGATATTTAAAAGCCTCAAAGCCACACAATCACATGTATTTGAGACTCAATTTAAAACTGGAAGAACATGTGAAAATCTTCATGAAATATCTGAATAACATAATGTTACAAATTACCTTTTACTCAACTGCCCTTAAAGTACAGGGAGAAAAAATCTAGGGGTATGGGAGGGAAAGATCAGCAGTCACAACAGTCGGTAAAGGCCTGGAGTCATGCTGGTACAAAGCCTGTGCGAGATTACAATCAGCTTTTTTTTAATCTGCTGATATGTGTGCCAAAAATTAACTCTTAGGCGGCTAGCTACCTACTGAAGCATTTCTTCTGCCTTAAGTACGAAATCAACAGCCGTAGCTGTCAGCAACAAACCAAGCACTGGAGAATCAAACGCGCCAAGGCAGTAGCGGTGCTAAAAACATTAGGCACAACTTACTTTGAAGCGTTACTCAAAATGAAACGCTACCCGAAATCCGGCTTTCAGAAAGCAGCTTCGTACTTCAGCAATTCCGTTAGACACTTCACCCGGAGAAGGTTGCTCACGGAGAAATGAAAGTGGCTATTTCCCTTGCAAGCCTTACTTCAAGCCAAGTGGCGAAGGGCATAAACGCCGCCGCCGCCGCCGGCCTGGCTTCGCGGGGGGAGAGCCCACCCGCGCCGGGGCGGGCAGGCCCGGGCCCCGCAGGCCTCCCCCGGCGCCGCCCCCCGGCGCCCGCCCCGACCTGACCCGCCCGGCCGGGCACTGCCGGCAGCCTCCGCGGCCGCCCTCGCCAAGATGTCCGCCTTCAGAGCCAGCCGGGTGAGCGGCCGGGCCGGGCCGCGGCGGCGCGGGGGGACGGGGCGGGGCGGGCCGGGGAGCGCCGGGGGGCGAAGGGCCGGAGGCCTCGGGGCCAGCCCGGCCGCCGCCCGCCGTAACCGCCGGCTTGAGGGCGGGGGGGGGGCCGTGCGGCGGCGGTCGGCGCCGGGGCCCGGGTGGGCGCCGCCAGCCCCGACCCGGGGGCTCTCGGGCCGCCATGGCGCCCGCCGCCAGGCCCCGAGGCGGCCCCTCACGGCCTCCTGGTTGCCCTTCCCGACGCGTAGCTGGCTGCGCTGCCGGTGGCGTTTTTTAACGGTGGTCGGTAAAAGTGGCTTTCTGAAGTACTGACCTTCCCCTTAGGAATTAAAAGTATTCCTTACGCGAGAAGTTACCCAGCCGCTGATAACCTCCCGCCAGACAGCGTGAAGGGTGCACAGCTCAGGCAGAACCCTGTTTACACCGGCCCTTTTCCTGCTCTACCCATTTCCAGAGCCGCTCCTGAAGTAGGGGAAAGGTGAAGGGCGCTGGGTCGGGGCGGCCGGGCAGCCACATCTGTCCTTCCCTCGGGCAGCCGCGTCCTTCCCTCGGGCAGCCACACCCGTCCTTCCCTCGGGCAGCCACACCCGTCCTTCCCTCGGGCAACGTCCCCCAGCAGGACGCGGCCGGGCGGTCAGAGAAGGCGTCTCCGCTGGACGGCAGCCAGCCCCTCGCAGATCGAAGGCGAGGCACCGGTGGTAGGAGTTCAGCCCCGCCAACAACCACGCCGCTGTCGCGGTGGTGTTTCCAACGGTGCCAGAGCTGGTGTAATCCTCCAAGGGAGGGGCGTGAGGAGTTGGGTTTGAGCACGGCTGCCAGTGACTTGTCACTGAATCTACCGAGTCAGACAGAAGGAGGTTGATGGAGCAGGCAGGTGGTCACCCAAATCCTTACATGTTGTGAACCGTGGTTCTTTGTCACCCCGTTGTGCCACCACCGGGTATGAACCCCCCGTCCAATTCGTATTTCCACTTGTTGGGGGGAGTGTTGGGTGTTTTCAGAGTCACCTTTGGTGTTGACCTTGCATGCCACTCAGGTATGAAAACCACGATAGATTTCAGTTCTCTAGCATAAACTTGACAGCTTCTTTCATGTAGGGTATCACCTTTAGCATTATTTTGAATTCAGAACTTTTTCTAGTTTAGACAAAACTTTTTGGTGGCAAAGCTATATGTGACCGGATCATCCTTAAAAAAAAAAATAAAAAGAAGTGATTACAATCACCTGGCTTTTTCTCAACCTCATCTTCTTCTTGTCTGTTTCCAGATAAAATAAGGTATAAAACATTTGGGAGGATTGAGGTCTTTCTAGATGTTTGTTGGTATTGTTCGATTGGTTTGTTTTTCTCTATAATGGTGGTAGCAGTTAGGGAAGAAGGTAAAACTTAGGTAAGAAAGCAACATAGCATTTTGCAATGGCTGTGGCTTGTGAAAACTATAAAAGAGTAATATATTGGCTACAGGAAAATACAACCCTGAACTATTAATATACTCACTTAACACTTCCATATCCAGCACTTCCATGCCCAGCAGTGGTCTTCTTGCATTTCTTCACCTTTTAACCTTATAGATGTTTTCAGTATTCTCTGAAAAGACTTTTTTTCAGTGTCGATATCTATTGTTGCACGCGTTCTTCACACTTCATCATGCAGTTGTGCTGCAGTCAGGCTAGTAGCGTTATGAGACTCGAGCTGCAAAGATCTTGCACCTCATGTTCTTTTTTTTCTTTAGCAGATGCTGCAAACCATTGCAGGGCACGGATGGAGATCGCATTCTAGTAAACCTGCTCAAAATGTACACATAAGCAAAGCTGGAGTGGGCTTTAGCTTTGGTAAGTGCTGGAGGTTTTGGAAGAAACAGAACAGTTAAGGATAAATTGCAGAGTTTGGAAAAAAAAAAAAACCCTAAACCAACGGTATTGCAGTTCAGTATGAATTTACAATGAAGGTGTTCATTCCAAATAGCTTTCTGTTCTTTTTTTAAAAAGTATTCAAAAAACAAAATTACTTTCTCCTCCAGCTCAGGAAAGCCAGGTATGTGTGTGATATTTATGAGATTTTCTTCTTTTTTTAACTAATGTCTGTCTTGAGCTTTTTTATTGCCTTAGTTGCCTTAGCTTTGAATAATTATCTCACACTGACTTTTAAAATGTTAAAATAACTGTATGTAGTCTTAGCTGAACGTGGTTATAAACAAATGTTACAAAGAAATTCACCCTCATCTTGGCATATTTTCTACATGAAAGCAAATCTAGTGGGTCAGCAGCTACATGTTTGAAACTGAGTAGCCAGAATTGTCAAATAAGAAACATTTATCTGCCTCCATCTCCCCCTCCGTTTAATTAGCACAGCCTGCTTCTCGTTTCTTTTGGTAATACATTTTGTGTTATGTGGTACTTCCTACTCCATTTTCAATGTTTTGTGGATAATTTTGTCAGAAGTAGATAAGTGCATTGTAGGCGTTTGTTAGCGATCAGTGGAGGTTTTCTCTAGAGAGAGCTGCTTTGGTTTCTGGAGAGGGCAAGGAAGGTGGGTCCTGCTGGTTTGCATTGTCCTGGAAGGAACTGAGACTCATTTTTTCTCTTCTCATAGTCTGATAACTGGCAAAATTAAGGAGAGTACAGAATTAATTACTTTATTTTTCACTTTCTTTTTTTAATAGAGCTTACTGATGAACAGAAAGAGTTTCAAGCTACTGCTCGTAAATTTGCTGTAGAGGAAATTATTCCTGTTGCTGCACAATATGACAAAACTGGAGAGGTAAATCTACTATACAGTAGGGAAAAAAATGGATTTTTATCTCAACCTGCGTAAAATTGAAAATGTTAACTGTGATGAATCAGAAGTGATTCTCCCTGTTTATTTCAGTATCCTCTTCCGCTCATAAAACGAGCTTGGGAACTTGGTCTTATAAATTCACACATACCAGAAAGCTGTGGTAAGTAAACATTCTTTTTAATCTGTAAAATAAAACAAAGAAAAGGCCTTCGAGGAGATTCGTATGTGTAATTATGGATTCTGTATAAAATCAACAATTGGATACTTCACAGAATCAGAATCACGGAATCACTAAGGTTGGAAAAGACCTGTAAGATCATCAAGTCCAACCGTCAACCCAACACCACCGTGCCCACTAAACCACGTCCCCCAATGCCACTTGAATATTCTAAATTTAAACAGTAGGCAGGCTGATGCATAGAAGTGTTACGAGGGGTGGATGTAATCAGGCAGCAAATTAGATCACGATTTAGAAATTTACAACCAGATTTTATACCATGATTACAACTGCCTAACGTTCTCCTGGTGCACTGTGTCAGCTGATGAGGCAGAGAAATTAGGTCGTATTTTGATCTAGTCTCTGACACAGGCTGGAGCAATTTAAGAGTTTATTCCAGAAGGACAGTTTTCCAGTTTAGATGAGGGCAGTACAGCAGTGCTTTGGCGGTGCTCAATTGTACAACTAACCACAGGAAAAATGTTAAATTTTAGATTTTCTTTTTTTTTGTATTTATATTACTTGAAAAAGAAGTTGGGGAAATGTCCATAGCAGACCTGGTTGTTTTTTCTTTTTGAGACTCATCAGAGGGTATATCTTGTGTCAAATGTTAAGGAACAAAGAGAGAAAAGGAGAAATTGTGGGGATAACATTTATTCAGCCACAAATTGTAGGGAAATGTAAGGCTGAAATAGCAGGACTATTGCAATGTGTAATCACTCAGTTATTAAATTAAAACTTCCAAGTGACAAATTGGACACCATTCCTTTACAAGGTCTCCAAGGGAAAGCTGGGAAAACACATACCAGTAAGCCTGATATACCGTGTAAACTAAGAGCAAATAAGATGAAGTACAGATAGAGTAGGCACACATAAACATGATGTGCTAGAGAAGGGTTTTTGTAAAAGGAAGTCATGGCACAAAAAATAACTGGAGTTCTCTGAAGTAGCTAATAAGTGTGTGAACAAGGGATGCCTGGTTGGTATAAAATTCTCCACCTTCCAAAATGGATTTGAAAAATCAGGTTTCGTAGCGGAAAAATCAGCAGCATGGTCTTGCTGGCACTTGTGCTGTTTGGGATATCTAGAAATAATCTGGAAAAGGATGTTAATAGTGAGGTCATAGAGTTTACTGATAATACCAAGTTATTCAGTACAGAAAAGATGAGGCTGGTGCGAAGAGCTATAGGAGAAGGTCGTGAAACTGGGTAACTGTTAAAATGGCAGATGAAATTCAAAACAGGAAAAATTATGCACACAAGAAAGGAAAGAAGCAATCCAGACTTCCCAGATAAAATGGTGTCTTCTGAACAAGTTGCTACCTCTGAAAAGAAAAGATATTTGGGGGGGTTATAATATATGGCTTTGTGAAGATGTCAGCATAAGGCCCAGAAGTGGTCAAAACCATAAATTTAAGGTCAGAAATTAAGAAGGGAATGAAGAAAAAAGCAGAAGCTATAATTATGCTGCTTCTCAAATCCAAATTGCACTTGCCTCTGTAATTTGCTCAAAAGGGTGTTGGGGAAATAGAGGAGGTTCCTAAAAAGGTGGCAAAGATAATAAAAGTTACAGAACAGCTTCTGTGTGAGAAACGCCTAAAATGCCAGTGTCGTGGAGTGTGTGAAAAGGGATTTATTGTCCCCTTCAATACAATAGAAGGCATCAAATGAAGTCAGCAGACAGTGGGTTCAGAATAAATGAAAGGAGATGGTTCTACGCTCAGTAGAGTGCCTAGTTAATTTGTGAAACTCATTGCCCCTGGAGATATTGATGTTAAAACTGTACATAGGTTCAAAAAGAGACTGGGCAAATTCAGAGAAGAAACGTCTGTCAAGGGTTAGCTAACAAAGATACCAAAGATGCTTTTGGCTGAGGAAGTCACCTGAAGGCTGGGGAAAATACGTTGAGGAAGTGTTGCTGTATTGTTACTGTATTTTTATTTGCTTTCCAAAGTGTTGGCTTCTGTCAGAAACAGGTTACTAGGTTGGTTTTCTGACAGATACGGACACTTTTTTTTTATTCCTAAGTGCTGTGGTAGCTCAGGAGCCCTTGGGGCCCTTTCTCTGCTTCTTAAGATCTCTTAAGGAAATTCTCAGATGCAAAGTAGTCCAAAGGTTCTAGTGTTGTATTCTTGCCATTTTGTGCAACTTATCCCACATCAAGCACACAATCACCCTGGAACTGCGAAGTGTCCTTTTTAACTCACCTGTTACTAATCTGACAGAACTTTATTTAAAAATCTTGCACGGGAATGTCTAATCAAACACAGTGCACAATCAAATGTATGTGGGGGAATATGTTTTTGGTAAGTAACTTTTGTACATCACTAGTATGTTCCACTTTAAACTAAATTTAGTCAAATATTTCAACGGTAGGTGGTCTTGGCCTTGGCAGTTTTGAAGCCTGCCTTATTACGGAAGAGTTAGCTTATGGATGTACAGGGGTTCAAACTGCCATTGAGGCAAACTCCCTAGGGGTAAGTTCCTTTGTTTCTTACCTCCTTTAAACTAGATTCTGTGCCCTTTAAAAAGATGGATTAATGGTCTAAATATTTTCTTTCAGCAAATGCCAGTAATCATTGCAGGAAATGAGCAGCAGCAGAAAAAATACTTAGGAAGAATGACAGAGGAACCAATGATGTGTGTAAGTATATCCTAAGAACGCTGTAGACTGTTTGTAAATCATATTAATCAGCTTTGTTCATTTGTTTGTTTAAAACACCGATATCTGCTCACAACTTAGCCCGTTTTAGTTTGTAAATAAACAGTGGGCATTTATGGCAAGTCAAGGAATACTGAATTAGATGTATTCAGCAAGCAATCAGGAGACGTTACCTGGAAAACCATCCTAAGTCACTTACTGAAAATTAACACCTTTTAATTCACTTTCAAAAGAAGGTGTAGGAGTTTAAGAAAAATGCAAGGTTTATATGAGCACAAACTCAACTCAGACGGGCATTAAACTGCATTTACGAGTCTTAAATATTATCTAAGCAGTGCTTGTTACATAGGGAGAAGTAAAGAGTCATGTGCAACGCGTTAAAATCTGAACAACTAAGCCTCATAAAATGAAAAGCACAGTAACCACAGAATGTTACTCTGTGCTTTTATTTTCAGATTTTAAAGATCCTCAGCTTTCATATCAGAGTTTGTGAAGCATGATGACTAAGCGATGACTTAGTAAAAGTTACAGAATGGTTCTGTTTATTTAAACTAAAAGACAATTTTAAGTATTATTATGGATTTATAAGGAAAATTAACTCTATATGTTTGGATTCTCGCTCAGAGAGTTGTTGGAGTTTTTGGTTGTAATATTTTTGGGTTTTCCATGCAGTTCACTTAAAACTTTTACAGATCAGCTTGGTGCACATAATTCTCCAATAGTTGTGGTTGCTTAAAAACAGAATTTTATTGCTCGAGATTTTGCATTTTATTTTCTTTTAGGCTTACTGTGTAACAGAGCCTGGAGCAGGCTCTGATGTGGCTGGTATAAAAACAAAGGCTGAGAAGAAAGGAGATGAATATGTTATTAATGGCCAGAAGATGTGGATCACAAATGGTGGGAAGGCAAACTGGTGTGTTGACTTTTGACTCATGTTACATTTTCTGTTATTCTGTTCTAAACTGACCTGTCCATCCCCCCCAGGTTAGGCACCAGTGTTTCTTTAAAGCTCTGTTGCAAATCTGAACGTTCATTATGTTTCGCCACACTGCACTTCAACCTGCGAACAGTTTTTCAAGAGAAGGCATAAGAAAGCAGTCTCAGTGCTGTGCAATGCCTAAAAAGGAAACTGGGCGATGACACGGCAGCTCCATTCAAGAATGCCTCTCAAATTTTGCTGCTATCAAACAAAATTAATTCTTCTTTCTCTTCAGGGAGGGGCAGCAACAGTAGGAGTTAACGTGCAAAGTACTCCAGAGGCTCATGTTACAAGGGACCTTGCTTTGGGGTGTGGGGATCCAGCTCAGTTGCTTCTGATTCTACTGGAAACATATCTTGCTTTTAGTGAAGATGGAAAAATTCTAGGATTGTGGTGTTACATTTTAATTTCTTAAGGCAAGGCATTTTCCAAGTGTCAAAGAATCTAGATTTTGCTGTGGTGTCTACGGAACATGCTTTACAATATAGACCTCTTTCATCATGTCTCACATAAGATCATGCTCATCCCAACACATACATCCTTTTTAATTCAAGAGGAAAAACTTTATACATGTAGGTATAAAGTTGAATTTTCTCATTATTTATTTCCTTGTTCAAGGCAGAACCATCAAAGAGAATCTACTGGCTATCTTTTGATGTTACTGAAAGCCATAAATGTGATTTACAACTGTTCGATTTCTAACAGAAAAAACTTATACTTACAACTTAAACTTACAACTTAAACTTACAACTTAAACTTACAACTTAAACTTACAACTTAAACTTACAACTTAAACTTACAACTTAAACTTACAACTTAAACTTACAACTTAAACTTACAACTTAAACTTACAACTTAAACTTACAACTTAAACTTACAACTTAAACTTACAACTTAAACTTACAACTTAAACTTACAACTTAAACTTACAACTTAAACTTACAACTTAAACTTACAACTTAAACTTACAACTTAAACTTACAACTTAAACTTACAACTTAAACTTACAACTTAAACTTACAACTTAAACTTACAACTTAAACTTACAACTTAAACTTACAACTTAAACTTACAACTTAAACTTACAACTTAAACTTACAACTTAAACTTACAACTTAAACTTACAACTTAAACTTACAACTTAAACTTACAAGAATAAAATTAAGATATTTGAAATCAAGAGGATAACACAACATTTTGCATGCAATACTGTATTTCCTAAGCAATAATTTTTACGTATGTGCTGTGAATAGGTTTCTTTTGTACTATTCATGAAGCTGATTGTAATATTAAGATGTACAATACATGGAAATGATGGAGAACCTTTGCATCCTGTTCTGCAGTAATTTTATTAAATCTTGACTTTTGCAGTAAGAAGTGCACTGACACTTCCCCTCCCTCACCCCCTCCCAGTTTATTTTTGGAAGGGCCAAGAAAAAAGGGCTGTTAACTTACAGATAGATTTATTACACGGTACAAACACATAAAAACATTTCACACGTTAGCTAAAAAAGTACCTGATTGTTAATTGTGAGGATAAACTGACTCCCCTCTTCTTTGTTTTACACTAGGTATTTTTTGCTAGCTCGTACCAACCCAGATCCAAAAGCTCCTGCAAGCAAAGCCTTTACTGGATTCATTGTGGAAGCAAATAGCCCTGGAATCCAAATTGGGAGAAAGGTGAACAGCGTATCTCTTAATTTGACAAGCCAGGAATTATTACTCGCTTCTAAACCAATAATGCAACATATTGCCATTAAAGAAAAGAGACTGTTAAGCAACTGAACATTTTCGTGTGCTCATGTACAATGATCTCTTCATTTTCACAGCATACAGAAACTATTATTAAGACTTACTTGATAATTATGATTTTATTAATTCAGATAAGGAATTATTCAGGATGGTCTAATGTAAGATGACTGTGCACAGCTGCAAAAGAATCTTTGAGAACCGTTTAATTGACAAGCTCCAATTAATGTGAAGTAGCATGCCTTAGAAGTGTAAGAAGCAAGGTGGACAACTTTAACCATAAACACACGGTGTGCTTTCATTTTAGCTACTCTGCTCAAGGATAGTTGTCTTTTTTGGGAAAAAAAAACCCAACCAAACAAAAAAACCCAAACCAAAGGAAGTACTATTTTCAGTAGCAGGTAAAATTGGACATTGAACATTAGGAAAGGAATTGGAAAACTTGAAAATCTCATTTATTTATTTGTTTGTTTGTAGTACAGCCATATTTTACTTCTGCCTGCATTATAGGTTCTTGACTTTTTCCTCTCCCATCTCAAAGGATATAATTGAACTAGAAAAAGACAAATGAGTGATTACAGCTACAGAATTAATTTCACATATGGAGGAAGTAAACTGCCCAGCTTTGACAAATTAAGGGCATACTGGTCTGTAAATGCAAAACTAGTATTTGTTGTGTATATGGTGATTTTTAGGTAAAACTAAAGTGTTTGGAGGGAAAAGAAAAGCTTTTTTTATGCTTTGAGTAAACTAAAGAATGAAAATGTGTTGTACCTTGGAAGAATCCAACTTAGTTGCACCTCTGTAAAATTCCCTTTTCAGGAGATGAATATGGGTCAGCGTTGCTCTGATACAAGAGGTATTGTCTTTGAAGATGTGAGAGTTCCAAAAGAAAATGTATTAATAGCTGAGGGAGCTGGCTTTAAAATTGCAATGGGAGCTTTTGATAAGACCAGACCACCCGTAAGTATCAGAAATAAGTTAGTTAAAAAATATAATAGGAGTTTCTGATTTTCATTCTGTGCTATATTTAATTCAGGTAGCAGCTGGTGCTGTTGGGTTGGCAAAAAGAGCACTCGATGAAGCTACTAAATACGCTTTGGAGAGAAAAACCTTTGGGAAACCAATTGTTGAAGTAAGTTAAATATATAAAAATAAATATATCAAAAAGCTGTGTTTTCATACCAGGTGCACTACTAGTGAATTTTCAAGGTTGTTCCTTGATATTTAGGATGTGTAATTTGTTATATCTCTGCCGTTGCTTGGCTCTTCAAGTATATAGGTCAGCACTATCTAAGTAAATCTAGCTATACAGTAACTCCTGTGATTCTTCAAGAACTTGTTGATGATAGTAGTAAAATCACAAAGAAAACACTGCCCCAAACCCTGAAACTCACATACAATCAGGACGTACTTAAGTTCTTCAATTCTAATAAACAGGGATTTTCGGGGAAGGAAAATACCTCCCTGAGGTACGTGAAACAAGACTTGCAAGTATTAATACTAATAGAATATGTTGCCAATCACACTGCTTACTATGCTTAAAGAAATCTCAGTAAACATCAAACTAAATACAGATCTCATAAGAAGTAAAGCACAACTTCATAATTCAATACTTAATCACTGTGAGTAAGTGGATTTCACAATTAAAAACCTAAAAGTCTAATTCAACATATGGTTATGAAAACCTGATCCAAATTCTGTAGCACTCCTCAAGTGCAATTTCCTGAGTGTGTTGAAGTCACAAATTAAGAAATTAAGAAGACTGTGTTCTTCTTAGATGTCACAGAATTTTAAGCAGGCAATGTTAACCCAGGCTATTTCATCTTTCATAGCACCAAGCAGTGTCTTTCATGCTCGCTGAAATGGCAATGAAAGTGGAACTGGCTAGGATGGCTTACCAGCGAGCTGCATGGGAGGTCGATGCCGGTCGCAGGAATACGTACTATGCTTCCATTGCAAAGGCATTTGCTGGCGATGTTGCAAACCAAGTAGCTACAGATGCAGTGCAGATTTTTGGAGGAAATGGATTTAATACTGAATATCCTGTAGAAAAACTAATGAGAGATGCTAAAATATACCAGGTGAGTAAAAGAGAGGAGGTGATCTTTACAGTAATGCATACATTCTATCTAAAATAAACTAAGGGCTACTTATTTGAAATCATGATGTGCACATACAAAAAAAGTTTTGAGTGTGACAGCAATAATCCTTCCCTTTAAAGAAAGGGCATTCAAATCAGGCAAATTCTTGCATACAAAACTCTTAACAACAACTTAACCTACAAAAGAGACGTAAAGTCAGTGGTGGTGTTTTGTTTTTCTGATGAGGTAGCTCTTTGAAATTCTTGGACTCTTCATTGAAGCTTTTGAACTCTCAGAAAAAACCACACTGATCAAAATACCAATGCTTGCTTGGGTATTCTGTAAGTAGAGATGGTTTGCGTATAACGCTGTTCTCTCCTTCGCTTCTTGCTCTAAACCTTCTGTCTGAAACTTTGGTGTCATAAGCTGGGCAGATTACTTCAGCTGACATATCACCAGCACTGAGTATCATGGATTAATTAACTTGCATATGTTGTGTTAACAGAAGCGTGACACAACCTGGAGTGATTAGTCTTTTGTTTTAAAAAAAAAAAAAAAGAAAACAACAACAACAGAACATGCTTATATTTACTCGTGTTTAGCCCGTAGTCACCTATAATCTTCAGATCTTTTTCTGCAGTATTATTACCAAGAAATTTTTCCATGTGATAATTCTTCTCTTAGCATATACTACGCTACAGTTCTTTATTCAGCAAGAATGACTTAATTATGTTCAGGAAACCCAGTAATCTTTATCTTGTCACCTCTTGCTGACATTAATAATGACTAGATAAAACATATCGGAAGAGATGATATCAAGAAATGCATGCTTACCGTGACCTGTAATGTTGGATATAAGAGCTGTCATTCTTAAAATTCTAGGTAGTTTAAATTTCTCTTACAGCAGACTTTAAAATTAAAAGTATTCTTACCAGCCAAGAATTTTTCTCAGTCTAAGGACAGAAAACTGCTGTCTTGGAATCTAAAGGTTCTTAGTATGAATTGCACTCCTGCAAGCGAGGAAATGAATGAGTAGTTGAACTTTGTTATAATTCGGCCTTTTTCCTGTCAGGTTCCATGTGTTTCTAGAGAAAGAGGGTGGGAGGGTTAGCAGTTTATTTGACAGTTGAGATGATTGATTTTACAGGATCCCAGTTATTTAGATTTTCCATTACACTGATCCATCACGAATGCGGGGCTAGGTAGACTTTTTTTTTTAAATTGCTCAAATTAATCTGATTTAGTATTACATTTTTGGTGTTTTTCTGCTCCCCTTCATCCCCAAAAGAATACAGGAAAGGCTCTTCTCTTTATAATTACTTCATCCATGTCTCTGGTTACGCTTCACTGTATTACTGCCCAATTCCAGGTGGTATATGCTCTTGGCCTTACGTTTCACGTACAGAAACTTTGTTTTCCACCTGTTCTTTTGTTCCACATGTTTGGTATTTCTCAGTATGACACGATTCTGCTACTCTGTTTACTGGTAACATTCTTATATGTTCACACTTTGCTCTGGGTTTCTATCTGGCTACAAATCCAGGCTACTATGACAGAAACTGGTAACTTAGTTTCTCAAATTCGAAAACTTCCCTTCTTGAATCGTCAAGGATTCTTGAAACTGCTCCCGTTGGCTTACAAACCAAAAGCTTTCTCGTGGTTACTTCAGAAAACTGTGGCTTGTCCTTACACATGAGTTTCATGGCTGTCTTCATCAGCAAGTCATTTAGTGCAGCAGAAACAGAGGGGCAGAAGGCAGGAGGAGCTGCCAAGGCCCCCGCATCTACCGCAGGTGGCTGGGGGAGGCCGAGTTCACGGCAGGCCTGTTTGGGCTGAATGACCCCACTATGCGCATCGTTGTAAGGGTCCAGCTGTAGGCTTGGACCATGACGTCTTCGTTAGGGTTTGGAGGGTGTTGGGTGTAGGTAGAGAGGAGAGATTCCAGTGCTGTTTACTCCAGAGGGCACCTAGTATTGACAAAGCGAAGTCTGCTCCATGGGCTGGATCTATACGGGGTAAGCAGCAGCAGTCGGAGAATCCACTTTGAGAATGAACGGTTGCCTCTGAATCAAAAAAACTTACATGACCACAGGTTATAGTGCCTGTATTTTTGAACAGCTTTGTAAGGTTTTTGGGAAGATTTTCCCTATTTTATGACTACAGAGAAAGTGAATTTGTATGTGTTTGAGCAATTTGCCAAAGCAAGTTTTGGCAGAACTGGGAGCTGAAACACTTGTACCCCTACACTATATTGCCCTCAAATCACGTTGCACTGTGCCTGTGGAGTATATGGCCTTCTTTCTGCGTTAGACCTACATAGGTGTTTTGCTGTGTATCTCTGGCTTTGCTGCCAGCAAGCCAAACAGAACAGAGGTAAGATGCAGAATGTTTCTAGAGGAAAATGCAAGAATATGTGGGTAAAATAAAGAAAAAAAAAAAAAAAGAAAAAAGAAAGGAAATAGTGTGTTGAAGGGAATAAATGGATGAAAGGGAACACTTGCTATGGCCTCAAAAGGCTAGTCAAAGAAAATACAACACTTCCAGCATAGGCCACCTCCTCCCCTCCACCCACTGTTTCAAAGCCTACTTCGTAAAACCTAAATTACATATTTTCTTCCCCAGATAAGACATTTCCCCCTCCTTCTTCACCCACTGTGTCTGTTAATTTCATGAGAACCTTACTGAGTTTTGATGTGAGCATCTAAGAGAACAAGACTGTCTCTCAATATCTTGTATGTGCTTTATTGCATTTAGCCCACTGTAGTTACTCAAGTCACACTGGAATTTTTTCAGTTTTCTCTGTCTTTCTGCACATCCTAATCCACACTGGATTAGTGCTGTGAAGGTTTACATGCGTAGAAAGATCTGTTAAAATATGTTAAAAAATGATCAGCTAACGTTATTGCCATTCTTCTTTTCAGATTTATGAGGGAACTGCTCAGATTCAAAGGATGATCATAGCTCGTGAACACGTTGGCAAATATAAGGCTTAAAGAAACGTATCAAGCACGTCTGGTGCTGCTGCAGTGTTCTGTGCTCTCATGGAAGAGGATTTTAGTGCATTTCTCAATACAGTTAGAAAGGTGTGGAAAAAACCCTTTTCCTTCGAAATCTTTTTATTGCATACACGATTAAGCACTACTTCTGTACTCCCCATCCATTCCCTCACTTCATTCCTTCTGACTAACAAACTTGGTGTTTTCTAAACTTTTCTGAATTCCAATGTGATTGGCTGTTGTCTTTCCCCACTCGCTCTCTTTCACTCAAATCTTTGGCTTTTGGTGGGAGAAGAGGTAAACACCGTCCTGTAAAATTGATATGATCAAAAAAGTGAACAAAATTCAGATTTTTAAATTTTTTTTTGGTCTGTGAAGGCATTCAGCATGTAACACGGAATTGGTTTTCAGGCGTTTCTGTATTGTCTATAATGACACAGATTTGCTCCCACTGTTTTAGCACTGGAGTTTGGGTGGATATCAAAATAACAAATCTCAGGGAAATTTAAAAAAGCAATTCTGTTTCCTCAGGAATACCGTGTTGCAGCACATGGTCTCTAGGTTACCACTTGCTCAAATAAAGATGCTAACACTGTGGTTTTGTGGCCTTTAGAATCTTGCATCTTTTAAAAAAATTGAAAGGGAATACATATTGACTCCTGGACCTTTCAGAAACATACATGCTCATAAAATACTACACGGAGAGGTGCTATTTTTCTCAAATGGTGCCTGGATTACTACTTGCAGATTATCTATATTTTACACTCATCCGTGAGTCAGCACGAACAAAAACTAGTTTTTGCTTTCAAAAGATGTAGCATAATAGGGTTTCTTTTCTGTGACTTAACCATCTTATTCACTTGATTCAAGCAGGCAGAAATTGTCATTCAATGCGTTTATCTCTGTGCCTCAAAGAAACCTGTAACATTTATGAAGAAAATGTTTATTTTCTTGTGCCTTAAGCAAGACGACTTCTTTATGGATGAGTGTTAAGTACAGCTCTTGAGAAATACACATATGTGTTTTTGTCATAGTGGGACAAAAGTATTATCATTCAATTTTATACATGTTTTCATTTGAACTGATCTCATGTGAAAGAACCTGTAGGAAGCTGCCTTTTTTTCAGTTACAACAACGCTGTTCTAAACTTGGATATTACCCCAAAAGCCCACATACAATAAGGGGCAAGAAATGGGAACCTGACAACACATTGTTTTTTCACTGAACATTTTGATCATCTAATTTTAATTATTTCTGACAGGCATTGCTGCATTCTAATGAAAACCTATTTACAAGCGAAGAAGTGTGGTTGCTTTTATTTGCTTTGCTTGTCACGTCATTTAAATTGTATTTCAGGTAAGTCGTCCGCTGTCTGAAGTACGTTACAGCTGTAACTGTGGTTCTCGCCATGATACAGCACTCAGCAGCTGCACGGCCCTTCCAGCCCAAGGCCTGCGCTGCTGTTGTCTGCATGTGCGTCTGTCTTAAGGATTTAGATACTGTCCAGCAGGAACAGAATATCCGCTTCAGACAGCGTGGCCTCTTTCACTACTACACTTCCTAAGCAAGTAAACGTTCAATTAGGATGATTCAAGTGTGTAGCTTTTCCTTAAGAATGACTTACAGCATCATGTTTATTTCAAATGCATTTAAACCCATTATTCCTTTCCATCAGTTATACACTTAAGTACATTTGCAGCAAGAACAGCTGAGAAGGAGGAATTTTTGTGAGGTTTTCTTTTTACCTGGATAGGCCCTTCCTTCAGCGCTGGCAGAACGCACCTTCCCCCCACTTCTTGGGGAAATCGCTCAGCGCTGGTGAGGCCTGGAGCGGCCTCAAAACCCCTCCAAACACCCAAGGCGCCCCATAAGCCCCCAGACCCCCCCAAAACACCCACCCACCCCGAAGAAGAGACCTTATGCTCTATGCCAGCCAGCATCGTCTGTGTTTTTTATATTTATAGTCTCGAAACGGTGTTCCCGCCCGGCACGGATCACGCAGGCCAGACTCCAACGCTAGTAATTAACAGCGCATCAGAGTACCCAGTTCTAAAGAGGAAGGGAAGGGGTTTATTTCTGAGGGAAGCGCAGTTGCCCTCACCACCTCCGGGGCTGAGCTCTAGGACCGGGCTCTCCACACAACCCCCCCTGGACACCCGCCGCCGGGGCGGGGTCCTTCCCCGCCGCAGGGCGTCCTCCTGACCGCCGGGCGCTGCACGGCCGCGGCGCCACCTCAGTGCGCCAGGGCGGGTCAGGCGAACGCCGGGCAGCTATAGCGGGGTCCTGCACAGAACTATTTCATGCCCCGCCCCGGAAGCTGACGCTCTTTCCGGTGCGGGCGGCGGGGGAGGTGGGTGCTGCGCGCCGCGTGGCGGGGAAAGGGCCCGGCCCCGCCGCGGGGGCTGCGGCCCCACTCACTCCAGATCCAGCGGTGCGGTGGGAAATGGCACGGCGGCTGAGCCTGCTTGGGCCGGGCCTGGCGGCGGCAGGCCCCCACGAGACGCCCGTGGGAAGGAGGGGAGGGGGGCGGCGGCGGCGGAGTGATCGGCAGAGTCTCGGCCTCCGACTGGTCGGGGCGGTCAGCGGCGAGCTGGTGGTTCGCCTCGGCCTGGTTGCGGGGTTTCCCCGGAGAGGGTTTTGCCAGGCCGGGAAGCGAGGCGGGCGATGTGCCGGCGGTCAGGGTGGACGGAGAAAGGTCTGTGTCACACAGGCGCTGGCTGCTGCGGAGTTGGCCGAGTCAGCCCCGGGCACGGAAGGCCCCCGAGCTGACACCACCACCACCGACGTTTTGTTGGTGCTTTTTACAGGTGACGCCGCGACGGGACGCGATAAGAAAACCTGATGCCTGAGCCCGTTACTTTTGGAGAACCACGTGGCCCGTGTAACTTCGTATGGGACAAGGGAAGGCGGCTGCGTAAGTATCGACTTATTTCAGCGCAGCTGTGCTTTTATTGAGAGTAATAACCCTCCCTTGTTGAGGGTTAGGGGTTGGTTTTTCTCTCAGAATCCTAGCGGTCTTCTCAGCAGTGATTGATTTGGTGTGTACTTCTCCCCTGAGGAAAAGGACTTGGTCTCAATCTTATTTGTTCACCGTAGCTAGTTGCATTGTAGGTTGAATTTCTCACCGTCGGTTCTGTCTTTTATTTTCCTTGTCGCGCCAGCTGAGGTGAAGAACAATGCCCGAAAGGCGCCAGTGCTTGATCGCTTGCGTAACGTATCTCTAGTCCCATCTCAAGGAAGAAGTATGTTAACGGTGTTACAAATAAATAGGGTAGCGTTCTGTTTTAGGAAGAAGGCGTGTTGCATTTGAAAGCCTTGGGTAGGACAGGGGGAGGTTGCCGCCTTGGGTCCGTGATGAGTGTTGGCATGTATTATCTGATCTAGAGTTGATGTCTATGACCAGTTTAGCTCTAGAATTACTCTGAGACCCAGGAAAGTCCAGTTTCTTTTGGCTGCGACCTTGGAGCTTTTCCGAACTGTGGCATCAAATAGTTGTCACAGGCTGTAACCCAGCGTAAGGCGCAGGGGGCACCGTTTTGCTTTTTCTTCCGTTTACGCGTTAGGGAGGTGTAGTTCCGGGCTTAATTCTGGCTGTTGCTGGGAGTAACATTACTAGGAGTAAAATTCTGGCTGTTCGTGTTAAGCGAATGCAGCTCTGGATACCCAGAGCTGAACAGCGTTAGCAAATGCTGATGCAGAGATTTGGTGGCAAACTTAACCTGCACGTGCAGGTTCTTCATGCGCAAAGGCTGTTTAGTCCCAGCTACGCATCCGTAATGCTGGAAGGGTCGTGTGACATCGTCCTTTGATGGCAGTGAACAGTCATGTTTTCAGATTTGCTGCGTAGGGAACGTGCTGTGGTTATAGCTTTTCTGCGGGGGTTCGTTACGTTATTTGTGAAATGCAGTAAAAGCTGAACTGAAGGAGCGCGATACCCGATGGAGCGGAGAAGAGTGTGTGTTTTCTTTGTTTCAGTTTGTGGATTTTTTGAGAAGGAAAGGCGTGGCATCAGGTTGACCCCCAGATTCCATTGTTTTAAAACTGGTGGCCAGGTTCAACTTCAGATGTTGGCTTGGGGGGTTAATTGCTGAAAGTGTGTGTTGGGAGAGGTCTGTTGGTGTGGAGATGCCCTGCAGTCACTCATCCGCAGGTGTGCCTTGTTTTGGTTTTGCTTCCAGGTGTGAGTATGCAAAAGAAAACTTGCAAGTCTAGTCAGTCTTGCTCTAAACCCAAGAACAGTTTCCACTTCTGCCCAGGCACCCGAGAGAGCCAGGAGCATTTCGGGCAGGCCAGGAGTTGTGCCCCAGTGTTTCCGCGAGTCCGCAGCTCTGCAGTTACCCAGTAGGGCGCTACAGATAAAGCTTAAGGTCAGACAGCTCTCTGCAAGTGATGCTATTTGAGTTTATTTGGATCTCTGTCTGGATAGATAGACCAGCTGAAAAGGATTTGCTTTCTTTTATGGGCAGTAAACACACAGATCACTGGTGGGGTGGTGTGCACATGTCGGTTGTTGAGGACATTATCTGTGGGATAGAAAAGGAAACAGTACGGGGGCACTTTTTAGTTAGGTTGGTTTTTGTTCAGTATAAAACCTGGGGCTTTAGCATTTTGTTCCATACTTTCAGTGGTGATTTGAATGTATTTTTGTTGTCGTTTAAAAAGAAAAAAATTACTGCGTTTCCTGCCCCCCCTGCATCCTAGGAGGACTAGCGACCGGGTTCTCCCTCTGTGCTGCAGCAACCCTGGCTCTTCTGGTAAGACCTATATCATTGCTTGCGCAAGTACAGGCCCTTCTCATGAGCGCTGCTGAAGCCTCTGGAGTGGGGAGCTTGGTTAGGATAGGTACGGTGCCTTAGTTGCTGTTGTGTGCCTTGCAGGGAAAACTGGATGCTCTTGATGTGGGGAAAGCAGGAGGATTTGGTTTTTCCCCATGTGAGGTGGTATGGAGGGTTTGGTTCTGAGTCACGTGCAGGACAGGTGAGGTTTTTCTTGATACGGAGATGTTTTTAAGTTAGCCAGCATCACATAGTGCCTATAGAAGTGTCTTTCTAACATCTGTGTCACCCGACACTACCCGATGCTCTGGGGACAGTCAGGCTCTTGATGTTACGTTATGGCTCCTTGGCAGAAGGAGAAGGGGCCACAGGGTTGTAGTTACACTTTGAGCTTTATTATTCTAGAAAGCTTACTGCTACACAGAGTTTTCTAGCAGTGCGCCAGGCTTTTTCCTATTACCTAACTGTTTGATCGCAGTGAACAGTCATGTTTTCAGATTTGCTGTGTAGGGGGAACCGCGATTTTTTTTTTCCTGTTAGGGTTGTACATTCCTTTTTGCCTTTTCAGTTGGCGTTTCCTGGAAGGGTTAAATTTGTTATGCGTATTCATGTACTCCTTAAAATGCTGGCAATGGCAACTGCTTTGCCTGCCCAGCAGTTCAAAACTATCTGGGAATATTATGTCTGCTGTGCAGTAGTCTTGGAAAGGCACATCCCAGTCGGTAAAACTCACTAGGAACTAAAAGGGAGGGATGTGTGCTCCTTTTGCATCGTGCGTGCAGGACTGTGTTCCTGCATTTACTCTGTTAAACTATACTTAGTTTTTCAATACAAGCTTATTTCTGTAATTTTGGATCTATGGATTCACAGGATTACTGGCTGTAACAGACCGGTTGCATCAAGTGGATGTTGGCTTGCTGGGTTGATGGCTTTGTGAACATCAGGTACCTGCTGGAGGACTCAACGGGTGACCGGAGGTATGCTTTTGGGTTGCTTTTGTTTGTTCAGAGCTCAGTAGATATTATTTTTTCTATATTTGAAGAATCCCTGGAAAATGTTGAGACTTTTATGAAATGCTTTGTAAACTGGCTTTCATTCTGCTTCTTCATTTTGTCGTTAACACTTGCCACCCAGTCTTTAGCTACTCTTCATTTGAGGCCTCGCTTTAGGCAAGTATGTGTGCCGCAGTATGTCTTGCTGACCACTTGAACCAGTAGCCTGTTAAATCAGGGCCTGAATATTTTTGTCGTTGGGAATTATCTCTTCTTTAGGATTTGTAGGAAAATTACTGTTTTACTGGATGTTAATCGCAGGCATAATAGTGTTTTGTGTCACAGTAGGAAATTGTGTAACCTGGAATAAACTCCTCTGACAAATGGATAATCAACCAACAGATTCTTCTTAAAAAAAAAAAAATAAGTTGAAAGATAACTTGTGAAAAAGGTGCTGTGGATTTCTAGCCTCTCCTGTAGGCGGTGAAGGCTGTTTCAAAATCAGTGTTCGTGCATTTTTGTTTCTTGAAGGGAAGAGGTCATCTAAAAAGAGACTGCATCCACGAACTTTCTTGTTGTTTCTCTGCAACAGTATTACAGTAGCACAGCTAGTAGTTTGCAGGATCACCAATACAGTTGACAACGTCGTGTTTAAAAGAAAACCAGATAATGTTCTGCTTCTCTGTTGGCAGTTCCCTGATGTGTGTTATTCATGGTGGGTGCTAGCCTCTCTGGAGGCGATTGGCAGGTTGCACTGGATCGATGGGGGGAAACTGTGCTGCTTTATTGTGGCTTGCTGGGATGGGGAGAGTGGAGGATTTGCTGACAGGCCAGGAGACACAGTAAATAACCCTTAACGAAATAAAGTTTCCTTAATGGAAATCTTCAACTGAAAAAGTGTTTTTTCTCATCTGAGTGTAACTTGTGACCCAGATGTAAGCGTTTTGCAGAGCTGCAGTTTAATTAGAGGGAAAGAATAAGGTGGAGTTGCTTTAGAAGGCTTACTTGGGGAGCCCATGATATCTTACATTGCGCTTGTACTGCGACATCCCGCGCTGTAGTCAGTTGGTGTTCCTTACAGAATTGTGGTTCCCAAAACAAAGACCATGTGAATTATTTCTCCCAAGACCATGTAGAAGAACTCTGTAAAAATACTATTTCAAAAAAGCGCAGCAATTTGCAAGCCTCTAGAGACCACCGCGGGTTAATTAGTCTTCACCTCTTGGTGCTTTTGCCTGATCTAAACGAGTCAGAAATTACTGTTAAGAATCCCTACACCCCAATGTCTGTTCTGTGCCGGCCCACATGCTGAACAAATCCTCTCACTGGCATTGTCTAGGTAAAGGTGGAAGAAGATTTTGCGGTACCATTATGAAGAGGCTGGCAGTATGGATTTTCCCTGTGGCTGAGAGCATGTTACGGTTTATTTAGCTGGTCTGTTCTGTCCAGTTTCAACTGGAAAGAACTGAGATTGTCCAAGTAAAGTGGCAAATTAAGATGTCTTTCAAGGGCACTGGTCAGATAAAATTAAGTCTTACGAGACCTCAGTGCAACTCCTGTAGAACACTTGGCTGCCTCTTTGTCAAGGGTCGGGGGAGATGGTAGCTATTTTTATTACAGCTGTCCGTGTCTTTTCCTTTCTCCACAGATGTGTTAAGGACTGTAGCTTTCTGTTCCTTTGTAAGCCGATACATCCTTCGCATTCTTTGCACTGGTGGGGTAGGGAATGTCTTTGTTCTGCTCTGTCACTTGGAAAGTGTTTTGGGGCTGTTAAAATGGAAAAGTTTTTTTAATTCCTAAGGAGCTCACAGAAAGACCTTTTTCTCTTCAAAATGCCCCAAGAAAAGCTTAACATTTAAAGTCCTAATGCTTTTCTGGTCTTGGGATTAAACTTGAGCTATTTCTGCCCTGCTCGACGACCAAGTTTGCAGAGTCCTTCTATGCCTAATGCAGTTAGTTGCCTTTGGGGGTGTTTACATGTTATATTAGCAGTCATGGCATGTTACTTCTGCCGATCTTGCCTTTTGTGGAAGAGTGGGCACAGCCGTAGAAACATTGGTGCTTACAAGTCTTTGCTTTGTTCCTGCAGAAACTCCTAACAGATCCCCTGTTAGTTTTGTTTTATAAATTAGTTTTAGATTGTAGTCTTTTGATGTGACGTTGTGATTTGTATTTCAGGTTTTGAACCACTTGACTATAAACCACTTGACTCTTTTTCTGAAGTTATCAGGAACTAGTTGCTTGGAACCTAATATAGGGGTTGTGCTTATTAGCAGGTTTTTCCTTTTGTATTTGCTTTTAAAGAAGAATTGCAGAGAGGAGCAGAGGATGACATGGCAGCAGATACATCTTCTAGGCATTCGGGCTTCTCTGAAAATACATCCTGTTCATCTAGAGGCGGAGTCTGCAGTGAGTAACTTCACTTGCCCACTTGCCAGGGGGGAACATTCCCTGTTCTGAGCATGCCTGCCTGTAGGAGGGAAGCTTGTCTTGCTGTTCCTAAAGTGTTCTGGTTTTTTAATTGTTATTTTGTTATGTACTTATTTTACCCCTCCTCTAATGGCCATGTACTGGTTCTGAGAAGGAGCAAGTAAACATACACGTCTGTGTGCCTTGGTCCTACCTGTTATGTGTTTCGCAAACCACTGAGGAGCAGGATTTGTTATGCTGGTGTAGCTTTAACCTTCTAGGCTGTGATCAATGGTTGGGGCTCCTATGTACGGTTATAACCCGATAATTCCCTGCAGTTTGCTGCAACATACCACCTTTGTGATAAGATCCAGAAGTTCCCCTTATACAAACAGCAGGATGTAGCCTGCACTGGACCCCATGGGAAATTTTGGGTAGGACTTTGTAGAGTGACTAATTAACTCCACTGATGGGATGCTCATGTCATGAGACTTTAAATAGCCTCTTGCAGTTGTGTGATGATAGATGCTTCTGGGGAACATTCACGCAGTGAAGGAATACTCGGGTACCAGACAACTGCTGCTGTCTCTTTGGGGTTTTTTTCTTCCTTTCCTTTCAGTTTGAAAGCACGGTAGGTTGCTGCTCCCCTCTTAAGATTTTACAGCAAAGCTCTGTATTCAGAGACCATTAAAGAGCATTACACTGTTGCTGCAGAGCAAATGGGGAATTTAAGGAAGAAGCACTTGGAGATGATCAAATTTACCTTTTCGGTCTTTGTTATCTTTGTTTCCGCTGTGTGATGCCATTACGTGTTACTGGGGACACACGAGTGCTTCCTGCTGAATGCAGAGATGAACATTGTCTGAGCAGGAAGAGATCTAAAAGCATCTCCCAAGTAAATCATAGTGCTGCAAATGCATGCTGCGGAAATTGCCCTGATAGGTGTTGACAAGCAAGATAAAAGCTTATTCGGTTGCAGCATCATCTTCAGCCATGGAGGCTTGCAGTTCTCTTGCTAACAAGCAAAAGCTCCATCCCGTACAAATGAAAGCTGGGTGGCTTTTGGAGATGAACACAAACTTTCTTTCTTCTCCCAGGTGGTTCTATTTCACACCTCATTTGGAATTGCTGGACTATATTAGGAGAAGAACAAACGAAGGCCATCAGTCCTGCCTTTTGTATGCCAGAAGATGTCCTCCAAGAATAAATGTACAGCCTTGAACCATCTCGTAGACAGAAGAGGTTGATAGGCCCTGTTGCTTTGGTTTTACTGCTAGAAAGTCATCTGTGAAACCATTAGCATATTCTTCTTTGAAGTGTGTTTACATTGCTATAGTAGAACAATAGTTTTACCATGGGCTTTGTCATCTCGTGAGTTGTATAGAACAGACTTGTTCTAATAATCTGAGCGTAACGTGTTCTTTGGTTGTATAGAAGAGGTGTAGAAAGAGCTGTATCTAAACGTATGGGTCTTTAGATTTTTTCTGAATATTCAAGTCAAAGCAGGAATGTGAATAGCATAATTGTTGTATTCCCGTGATATCAACTATTAGCCATTGTCTGTCTTTATACAAACATGTTTTGATGATGTACATAGTACATCAGTGTACTTCAAAATAATATGAAAAAAGCCCTACTTAGGCTAGGCACTTAATGCCACACACTTGTGTCTTCTTCCTGTTCATGCTTGACATCACTTTAACATACTGAGACACAAGCTTTTTCTTCTGATAGTACTTGATACCAGCGAAAAAAATTACGGTTTCATTAAGTATATATAAATATCTTCATTTATTGTAAAGTCCCTTAGACAAGATTTCACCGATATTTTGAACAAAGCATACCTTGAGTGTGTGTATATACGAGTGAAACTTGCTACCATTAAGTGCTCTAGAGAAAGTCTCTACAGGACAGTGAGCTGCTGTTGTTGTGTTGATCCTGTATTTGCTGGGTGTAAATCCTGCTGTCATAGCTTTTAAGACCATAATTACATGTAGTAAAGTGTTGGCAATTAAGGATAAAACTAGCCATGGAAAACACTTGTTTTCTGCAGGATGAAGTCCTGCCTTCACAGGAGCCCTAAAATTGCCTCTTACTTTACATCTCCCGCTGGTTGAGACTGGGTGGTATTTCAGTTCAAAGACACAGTAAATGATAATTGCAAAGGGGAAGAAGTCTTTAGTAATCTCTGTACTTCTGCTTAAGGAAAGTCTGAAGTTGTTTCAAACAGTTTTAAAAGCAGGCAGGTTAGTTTTGTCCAACCTATTCATGTTAGTGGTGAGTAAGATAGACCTGGACACAATATGTGTTGGTAGACCTCTTCTTGTAGGGAATTTCAAAGAGAGAATGTGTATTTGAATGCTCAAATGCCTCTAACAAATTTTTTAAGCCTTTATTTCTCTAAAGGCTATTAGATGAGGTCAAGTGATGACTCGGCTGTCCGGTTGCCTGATGAGTTCTCTGCTCAAAGCCTGGAATTAATTTCTTTTTCAAGGCTTAAAAAAAAAGTTATGGTGGGCTTTGTGTGCCAGGGAATGAGAGCAGTGGTCAGGTGTTCTTTATCTATAAAGAGAAACTTTTAAAAAGTTTTTTTTTAATTTCAGGTTACCTTTGCAAGTGCCACTTCTGTGTACTGAATGCGATTCCCTTGACAAGAAGGGATTTGCCATATTTTTTCCACATTGTGTAGACATCAAAAAAAAAAAAACCCAAACCTTTTCAGAATCTCTGGTCTAGCATAGACTGAGACACCCTGGGAATGTACCTGCCATGCAGACCACGGTGGGTTGAAGTCCTATTAATATTATTGGAGTTTTTCTTTGCACGGGAGCTGCTTACCTTCATTTTTGAAGTCAGCTGTGGTTTTTAAACATCTCCTCATAAGATTTAGGGATTAATGGAGAGGAGGTTTGTGTGCAAACTAAAAACTTGAGAGTATTAATACAATTCACTCATACAATACATTCTTCGCCACCAGATCCCAGCGCTCATTCTGCTGGTGCTGCCGGCAAGGCTGCAGTTCCTCCAGCTTCTTGCGGCTGAGTGAGCTCCCAGCCTGCAAGGGCCATTCCTCCAGGAGCTGCAGGCTGCTCTGTGTCCTGTCTTACCAAGGGCTGTACCAATGTGCAAGCCATTAACACTTCTAACTTTGCTGCAAGCACATGCTCCCATGGAGCTGGTGCCCCTTGGTTCACACCAATGGCTGTGGTCATTGGTGGCTCGTAGCTGCAGCAGTGAAGGTGATGGAGCCAGAGAGCTTTTTGGCAAGAGAAGGCCACACTGAAGTGGGCTGTTTTTCTTTTTTCTACATCTCCTCCATCCTTGACGTTTTGATGCTGTTGTCCCCCTGCTGTCAAAAAAGGGCTGGCAGGCTCTTCTCCTCCTCTTATGCATAACCATTGTTTAGGTTTTGCCGGACTCCTGGTCTTGTGTTTGGGAGGATGTCCTGCATATTTTCAGTCCCTCGTGCTTCTCCAGTCTTTCTTCCAACAAATGCTGTTGCTTGGGTGCCTCCCGCATGCATCTTTGCCCAGCTGGAGCTCATCCTGTTCCCCTTCTTGTGCATGGGGGAGAGGTCATGTCAGGTATGCCTGAAATGTGTCCTCTTGCCTCAACTACCTCCCCCAGGCCCTTTCCAACACCTCCAGTCACTCTGCAAGGCCAGTCCCCAGCACAGGGGCCAGGCTGGGGCTGACCCTGACTCCACGGGTCGATACCAGCTTGGGGCCAAGGGTGTGGGGCTAGCTTGGCTAACAGGGCTGGTACACCCCACCTGGCCACCCGTGCAGGCACAGGGACCTCTCATGGCACCCAACACACCCCTTCCCATTGCTGTGCCCTGTTCAGAGTGGGGCTGTAGCTCACCTGCTGCTCCTGCTTTAATTGTGCTAAAACTGCCCAGGCAGCCGAAGCCTGACCTGACTGCAGTTGCGGCCAGTGGCCCCGAGGGATCGGGGGCAAGCTGTCCCATGCCCCGTTGTCTGCTCCCTGCGGCATGCTGGCAGTGTGGTTTGTCGGTGGAAGCAACAGGCAGCTCTGCCTGCACTTGCTGTCCCCGATTGCGAGCGGCTCAGGATCTGCTGTGAAAGCTACTAATATGCTGCAGGCAACTTTGGGGAGACAAATGGTAAAATTAGCACCTGCACTGTGCAAGGGACGTGGTCTGTGATGTATAGATTATACCTATATGTATAGCTGGAGCTGCATTTGTTTCCACAGCTTCATCAGTATGCTGTGGATCAAGAGGTGTGAGGAGGTTACGTATGGGAGTGGGTAGCACATGTGGAGGTGTGGGGTTTGGAATGCAAAAATTTACTGATATGAGGAAATACATATCAGAGCAGGGAATCAAGGGGAATGACAGCCCCTGTGGCTGCCAAGCTGTGGTCGTTAAAATTTAGTAATTGGGTTTGCACAGTCTGTACATATTTTGATTTGTGTGACCTGGTAGGCACGGTGGGGGGGGTGGTAGGGGATTTCAAATTGGAGGGCAGGACCCCTTTGCTGCGATCAAGAAATAAGGGTTGGTGCAGGGAACCAGGGGGAAGGACAGCCCTGCAAGCAGCAGAGCACTGCGCACCATTGTGCTGCAGAGCGGCTTACCTGGGGACGCCAGGTTTGTAGGGATGGAAACCTCCGTGATACGGGGGCAGGTGCTACCGTGTAAAAAGTGCTTCATTGACACACGTGGTAATTCACTGAGTCCAGGAGCAGCAGCCTCTTTGCTGTTCACATTTAATGTACAATTCGGGCTGGCTGCACAACAGGGACCTACAAATTCTTTAGGGAGGCAGCCAGGGCAGGGCTGAGCCCCCTGCGCCAGGAGCATGTCCCTCAGCGTGGAAGGGACAGCTGGGAAGGGCTGTGCGGGGAGACAGACTGGAAGTTATACCTGGAATTGCAGGGTGGGTGTCAGCTTGTGTGAGAAATCCTGTCTGCACATCCGCTATGGAGCATGGCAGGTGGAGGAAACACCCCTACATGCACCCCCAAAACAATAATTACAGACTCAAAGGAAGGTGCAGCCCCCCCGGCCTCCTGCCACGGCTGTCCTGGAAAAAGCGTGAGCCCTGTGGTCCAGGTATGAAACCTATCGTGATGCCAGCATGCCCAAGGGACGCCTCAGGGCGTGCTGGGGCTGAATGTCTGGGCACCATGAGAGATGTTTTGGGGAGGAACCGAAAGGAAGGATCCAGAGGATTTAGGGAGGAATAAGTAGGGGAAAATAGAGGGATAAAAAGGATCTATCATGTGAAAACAGCTTGCTGGTTGGTCATGCCCTGCCCTAGGCGTGACCAGCACAGTCCATCCTGCGATGGACGTCCTAAGGAGTGCAGGGCCCAGAGCCAGACCCTGGGTCCTTGGGGGTCCCTGGGGCAGTGACTGGGGAGACAAGCGAGCGAAACCACGTGGGAGAGGGGCCAGAGACTCCTGTGGGCTGCTGGGTCGGGCCTGATGCTCCCCTGGCAGCACCCACCCCAGTACGAGATAGGCCAGAGGCAAGTGCATGAGGCTGGGTATTATGAGGTCATTTCTACCCGATTATGTGATATGTGTGTTGCTGTGCCACTGTGACATCACAGCCTGTGCCCCCCGCCCTGTACCAACCTAGCCCTGACCTTACAGTCCCCTGGCATCACAGTGACACTGCTTGTCCCAGTACCCAACTGCTGATGACCTCACAGTTCCCGATACCCCAGGAGCTATGATGGTATTGCCCCTGCTGTCATCATCGCTGACATCACAGCCCCCAGCCCCATGAGCACTGGGGAGTTAACAGTTATGCAGCCATAATTGCAAGCACTGCCCAGTCTGACATCACTGCCCCAGGCCCTACATCACTATGACATCACACCATCATGCAGACATGACCACTGGCACCTGCTCACTTTATTGGGCTGCTTCTGGCTGCTCCGGGAAAGGAGGGGAGCCTGGGGAGCCTGGATGCCTGGGTCCTCAGGGGGTGGGGCCCTGGGGGGCAGAGCTTTCCGGGGGAGGTGCCAGCCCCAGCAGCCCCCGGGCGGTGGTGAAGAGGTTGAGGGGGGCGGTGCCATCGGTGATGAGGGTGGACTGCAGCCCCAGGCTCTGCAGCAGCTTCACCTGGGGGTGGGTGTGGTGCTGGCCACTCCTGGCAGGCTGGGCCCCCTCAGCAAACCCCAGCCCTGCACCTGTGAGCCACTCCCCCACCACGACAGACCCCACCCCATGAAGACAGCACCACCTGCTGGCAGTGCAGAGGTGCCATGCCCAGCAAAGCCCCTCCCACTCCATAGAGACCCCACCTCCAGCCAAGGCCCTGCCTCTGCACCCCTCTGCAGGCTCCACCCCTACAGGTGGCCACGCCTCCTTCAGGCACCACCCCTCCAGTTAGCTCCACCCACAGCCCTCTGTGGCCCCACCCCACCAGGCCCCGCCCCCTCACCTGGAGCTCGGGCCCGGCCCGGGCGATGTCTCGGATGGTGTCGGGCCCCAGGGCGGCCGCTACCTCCCGCACCCGCGAGGCCTCCACGGCTGCCAGCGCCTGGGCCCGTGCCGCCTCTGCCTCCCCCCGCGCCCGCTGGGCCTGCACCTCCTGGGCCTGCACCCGCTCCAGCCGTGACAGCTCTGCCTCCTGTGGGCGGGGACTCCATTGGGACATGCCCCCACCCCTCAGCTCCGCCTCCCAGAGGCAGAGCTGGCACGGGGCACCTCCCCAGGGCAGGCCCCGCCCCCCACGCACCGTCTCTATGGCGATGGCCTCAGCCTTCAGCTTGGCCTGCAGGATGGCAGCTTCGCCCTCGATGCGGGCGGCCTCTGCCCGAGCCTGCGCCTCCGCCCGGGCCGCCCCTGTGCTCTCCACTGCCACGCTGGGGGGCGGGGAAGCAGAGTCACTTGGCCCGCCTACCATGGGCCCCACCCACTGCAAACCCTGCCCCATGCCCCATGGGAAGGTGGAGGACCCTGGGGCATGCTGGGAAAGCAGGGACCCCCGGTGCTCCCTGGGAAGGTGGAGGACCCCGGTGCCCCCAAACAGGCAGAGGACCTGCGGGGGGGCCCCCCCCTGCAGTGCATGCTGGGAAGATGGCCGACCTGAGGGCCTCGAGCTCCAGCAGTTCTCTGCGCGCCCGCTCGGCCTCCGCCTGGTCCAGGATGCGCTGCCGCTCCAGGCGTCCCCGGGCCTCCTGTGCCAGCCGCTCTGCCTCGTGCCTGGGGACAGGGGACAGGGACCAAGAGGTGGGGAGGCGCGGGGGATGCAGGGGATGTTGGGGGTGTGGGGAGACACTGAGGATGTGGGGCACATTGGGGACACGGGGGGAGAACTGGGCATGTTGAGGATATGGGGGATGTAGGGGGTATGGGGGACACGATTGGTAGGGAGAACATGGGTGATGCGGGGGACATTTAGGGACACGAGGGATATTGAGGGACACAGGGGGATGTAGTAACATGGGGCATATAGGAAGACAAAACATTGGAAGATATAGGGGGACTTAACGGATATGGGGGATGTAGTGGGGCATGGGGGGACATTTGGGGGCACAAGGGACACAGAAACCTGGCAGCAGCCTCTTGGGAGTTAGTGCTGATCTTGATCTCCAGCTGGAAGGCGCGCTGGAGGGACACAGGGGGACACAGGAGGAACCTGGTGGGACATGAGGTGACACAGAGGGACGTGGGGACCTGGCGGCAGCCTCCTGGGAGTTGGTGGCGATCTCGATGGCCAGCTGGACACTGCGCTGCAGGGCATCACGGGTGCGCTGGTCCACGGGCTCCACGCTCTGGATGTCGACGCTTGTCACCACCAGCCCGTTGGGAGCGAAGCAGAGCTGCTCTCGCAGCCGCCCGCCCTCATCGAAGCCAAATACAGCCGAGCAGATAAGACGATTGGAGTTCTGGGGACAGCAGAGACATGTGAGACACGTGGGGACGTCAGGGTCACCTGGGGACACTGAGGATGTTGGGGTACTGGGGACATGAGGAGGCAGCAGGGAACACATGGGGCTTCATTAAAGCCAAACATGGCTGAGTAGTTCAACATCTTTGAGTTCTTGGGACACCGGTGATACGCAAGACACTTGGGGACATCAAGGACTCAAGGGGATATCAGGGACCCAGGGAGACATGGAGGAGGTCACAAGGTGACCCAGGGCAACAGTGGGGGTTGTGGGTGAGGCGGGTGAAAGTGGGGGCACGCTTGCATGACCGAGGGGATGCGGTGGGGGGGACATGGGGGCAGCTGAGGAGACCTTGTGGAAGTCGTCGAAGGTGACAGCCGCCACAGCGCCACGCACGCGGGAGGCCAGGGCCTTGCAGGCGTCGCCCACGAAGTCGGGGACGCTGAAGAGGCGCCCCAGGGCCTTGGGGTCCTCCGGCACCTCGAAGTGCCTGCGGGACAGGGGGGATCTGCCCTCATGCCTCGCCCACCATGGGCTGCTCCCACCCTGGTCCCGCCCACTGCCGTGCCCCCACCCTGTCCCAGAGCCACCCCCACCCCAAGGCCATTTGGCGTCTGGCTCTACCTGGCTGCCAAGCCCCGCCTCCTCACTCTAGACCACGCCCTTTCACTAGAGGCCCTGCCCCCACAGTGCCCCACCCCAAAGACCCAGCCCTGCCCATACTGCCTGACCCCACTCACAAGACCACACCACACCCCACACGAGGCCACACCCCCTTGCAGGCTCCTGCCCATTCTGGCCCCGCCCCAAGACCGAGGCCCCTCCCCCTTGCCTAGCCCCACCCATACCACCAGACTCCACCCCTAAGTCCCAGGCCCCACCCCCAGCTTGACCATGTCCCCATGGCCCAAGTCCTGCCCCAGGGCCCCCAGTCCCAAAGCTGTCCCTGTCCCCAGCCCTAGCCCCGCCCCCAAGGCTCACACCCGGCCCCCTGAAGTCCCACACACCAGTTATAGGCCAGCTGGAGCTGGAGGCGGGCGTGGTCAGCCGTCTCGATGGTGACGATGTCAGCGCAGAAGTCAGGGCCGAGGCGGAGGCAGAGGCTGCGGCGGGCATGGGGACGCTTGGGGCGCCCCGCCGAGAGTGACAGGACCGTCAGCTGCTCTCCGGGACCCAGCACCACCAGCTCGGGGCCCAGCACCACCCTGTGACAGGGCAGGAGCGCATCAAGGGTACAGGTGACATGCTGGGGGCACCACCCTGCACAGGAGGGGCCCAGAGCACACCAAGGACAAGCCAACACACGCTGGGCCCAGGACTGTCAGCTGCTTCCCAGGGCCCAGTGCCACCCTGCTGGACCAAGGACACGCAGTGACATGTGGGTGCCCAACACCACCCTGTGACATACCAAGGACAAAGGTCACAAGACAAGGACACACTAAGGAGATATCACAGGACCACAGGATGATGGGGTCACAGCATGGCTGAAGTGTGGAGGGACCCCTGAAGATCATCTGGCCCAACCCGCCCTGCTCAAGCAGGGCCACCTAGAGCTGGTTGCCCATGGCCGTGTCTAGTCAGGTTTCAAATACTGGCAAGGATGGAGACTCCACCACCTCCCTGGGCAACCTGTGCCAGTGTCGGTCACCCTCACAGTGAAAAAGCGTTTGCTGACGTTCAGAGGGAACCTCCTGTCTCACAGTTGGTGCCCGTTGCCTCTGGTCCTGGCACTGGGCACCACTGGAAAGAGCCTGGCTCCGTCCTCTCTGCACCCTCCCTTCAGGTATTTACACATATTGATGAGGTCCCCCTGAGCCTTCTCTTCTCCAGGCTGAACAGTCCCAGCTCTCTCAGCTTTTCCTCCTAGGGGAGAAGCTCCAGTGCCTTGACCATCTTCGTGGCCCTTTGTTGGACTCTCCAGTATGTCCGTGTCTTTCCTGTACTGGGGAGCCCAGCACCGGACACAGCACTCCAGGTGGGGCCTCACCAGTGCTGAGTCGAGGGGAAGGATCACCTCCCCCACCTGCTGGCAACACTCCTCCTAATGCAGCCCAGGACACCATTCGCCAGTTTTTGGCAAGGGCACATTGCTGGCTCGTGGTCAACTTGGGGTCCACCAGGACCCCAGGTCCTTTTCTGCTGAGCTGCTTTCCACCTGTTCAGCCCCCAGCATATATCGGTGCCTGGGGTTGTCCCTCCCCAGGGGCAGGGCTTTGCGCTTCCCCTTGTTGATCTTCGTGACGTTCCTGTCAGCCCATTTCTCCAGCCTGTTGAGGTCCCTCCGGACAGCAGCCCAACTCTCTGGTCTCTCAGCTACTCCTCCCAGTTTGGTGTCCTCTGCAAACTTGCTGAGGGTGCGCTCTGCCCCATCATCCGGATCATTAATAATGACGTTAAACAGCACTGGATCCAGTATTGATCCCTGGGTCACACCACTAGTTACTGTCCTCCAACTAGACCTCGTGCCACTGATGACCATGCTCTGGGCCTGGCCATTCAGCCAGTTTTCCGTCCACCTCACTGCTCATCCAGCCCAGACTTCATCAGCTTCACTATGAGGATCTTGTGGGAGACAAGGCAAGTGTCGAAGGCCTTCCTGAAGTCCAGGTAGACAATACCCACTGCTCTCCTCTCATCTACAAACCCAGCCATTTCATCAGAGATGTTTATCAGGTTGGTCGAGCATGATTTCCCCCTGGATGAATTCATGATGATTACTCCTGATTATCTTCTTGTCACTCACGTGCCTGGAAATGGTTTCCAGGATGAGCTGCTCCATCACCTTCCCAGGTATCGAGCTGAGGCTGAGCAGCCTGTAGTTCCCTGGGTCCTCCTTCTTGTCCTTCTGGAAGATGAGGGTGATGTTTCCAGTCTTTGGACACTTCTCCCAGTCGCCATTATTGATAAAAGATTATCGAAAGTGGCCTCTCAATGACATCAGGCAGCTCCTTCAGCGCTTGTAGCTGCATCCCATTAGGGCTCATGGACCTATATATTTGCTTAAGTATTCTTTAACCTGAACCTCTTCTACCAAGGGTGGTCTTCCTTGCACCAGACTTCCACTCCGGTCTCCAGAGCCGAGGACCCCTGGGTGTGACTCGTACAGACTGAAGCCAAGAATGTGCTGTCACACAGGAGTCCCTGCACTGTCATTTGCTCCGCAGGGCCCTACATGACCAGGTCTGTACCCAGCACCACTCTGTGACATGCCAAAAACATGTGAAGGACATGGGTAACGTGCCAAGAACACACCAGTCCCCATACCGTCACCTGCTCCCCCAGGCCCAGCACCACCAGCGCTGGGCCCAGCATCACCTGGCCACAGTCATGCCAAGGACACTGGTCACTCCAAGGATACCCCAAGGAACACACCACGGCACAGGGGTCGCAGCAACATCACTCGCACCCTCGTGCCCAGCATCCTCCTCTGTGCCCCTTCCATCCCCATGTATTCCCCCTACGCCACCCCCAATCCCCCACATCCTCCATTCCCCGCCATGTCCCTTCTCCCCCATGCCCAGAACCACGGGTGCTCACCGTGCCCGCCGCTCCCGGTAGTCGTAGACCTGCACAGCGGCATTGTGGGGCACCTGGTAGGTGACGGCACGGGTGCGGTCGCGTTGGTGGACCCCAGTATCCGGGCTGGAGGAGGAGTGGACCCAGGCATCCATGCCGCTGGTGTCTCCATGGGCTTCGGCCAGCAGTGCCTCCACCCCGGGGGCCAGCTCCTTCTCCCACAGCTCCTCGGCCTCCGTCAGCATGTAGGTCTGGCCCGTCACCACCCGCACCTGCACCCAGAGCCACCTCAGGGTGCTGCCAGGCTGGGATGGCTGCTGGGGGCGGGGGTGGGGGTGGGAGCACTGGAAGGGGGTGCCTGGGGGCAGTGGGAGGGGATTGGGGGGTGATAGGAGCACTGGGACGGGGTGTGTGGAGGCACTGGGAGAGGTATAAGGGGTACCAGGAGCACTAGGTTGTGGTGGAGGGGTACTGGGGGCACTGGGAGGCTTTGAGGGAATGGGGATGAGGTTAGGAGGCATTGGGAGCAGGTATATGGGGTACTGGGAGCACTGGGACGAGGTGGGGGCATATCTGGGGGCACTGAGAGGGGGGCTGAGAGACTGGAACTGTGTTTGGGGGCACTGGGATGAGATACACGGAAAACTGGGAGCACTGGGAGGCAGTGGGGGGGGATACTGGGATGGGGTATACGGTTACTGGGAGCACTGGGAGGCAGCTGGTGGCACTAGGAGAGGGTATGGGGGGCACTAGGGGAATGCAGAATACTGGCAGGGGAACTGGGGGCACTGGGAAGGGGTATGGGAGCCTATATGGGCTTGCACGATTACGGTGGGCTATAGGGGTTACATAAGTATTATGGGGAACCATGGTGGGCTATGTGGGTTATGGGAAGCTATAAGGAGCTCTTGTGGAGTTGGGGAGCTATAGGTGTTATGGGGAAGCTACAGGGGTCGGGGGGGGGCAGGGGCTGCAGGATGCTATAGAGGGCTATGGGTGAGCTGTAGGGGTTTGGGGAGGCTATGGAGGATTACAGGGGGCTATAAGGAGCTATAGAGAGCTACAGAGCATTGTAGGGGAGCTCTAGAAGACTATGGGGAGCTATAGGGAGCAGTAATGGGGCTATGGAAAGCCACCAAGGAGGCTATAAAGGAGCTATAGGAAGCTATAAGGGCCAACAGGGAGCTATAGGGGGCTACAAGGAGCTCTAGGGGTTATAGGAGCCGTGGCGCCAGGGCGGGCACCTTGCCAGTGCGGATGTCACGCACGTAGATGCCCTCATTGTCAGCAAGGGCCACAGCCCGGCGTCGCTCCAGCACAGCCACCTCGGCTGGTGGCACGTACTCGAGGGGGCCCCGGGCCAGCCAGCGGTCACCCGCCCGCCGCATCACCTCCGTCCCCTCCTGGGAATGTGGGAATGGCATCAGTGACCAGCCTGGGGATGCAGGGACCCCCACCACCCCCTGGATGGGGACACGGGGACACAGACATTCCCCCACAGCCCTCTGCCACCCGGCTAGCCTGAAGACATGGAGACAGGGACAACCTCCCCAGAGCTGCTCAGCTTGGGGACAGTGTGGAAGGGACTCCTCCCATGTCCCTCTGCTACTCGCCTGGCCTGGGGACACAGGGATGAAGACATGAGTCCCCCCAGGTGTCCCCTGGGGCCTCTAGCCATTCCTGGATCCCCCCCCCCTCAGTGGTCCCCTTTGTCCCCCAACCACTCCTGGTTGCCCCAGTCATCCCAGCCTCCTTGGACCTCCCTCAGTTTCTCCCCAGGTGTCCCTGGGGGATCCTGAAACCCCAGGTGTCCCCTGGGCCACCTCATTGGTGTCCTTGATGGTCTGGAGCGCCTGGAGCAGCAGCCCCTCATCCTCAGAGAGCACATAGACATCCTGGATGCCAGCCTGGAGCCGCTCACCCGGTTGCAGAAAGAAGGACTTCTCCCCCTGGGGATGTGAGGACATGTCACCAGCAGGACAGGGAAGTAGCAAAGCGGTGGGGATATGGGGCAGGGGCATTGGGACACGGTGGGACATGAAGTAGGGGCACGGGCACGTGGTGGGACAGAGGGGAAGGACATCAGGTCATGGTGGGACACAGGGCAGGGACACAGGTGCATTAGGGTCCCTCAAGGATGTCTTAGGATCCCTGTGGGCCACCTTCAAGACCTTCAGGGCTGTCTACAGGTATGTCAGGGCCAGCTTCTGGTTTCTGGTGGCCACACATGGGTTCCTATGGAAGGTTAGGGTCCTTCAGCAAGACATCAGGGCTAATGTAGGTGAGTTAGGGCCCCTTGAGACTATCTTTGCAACCTTTGGGGATGCGTTTGGGTCCGTCAGGGCCACCTGTGGTCCCTGGGGCCCTCAGGTCACCTTGGGGACACCTCAAAGGTATGTTCAGGTATGCCTTAGGGACTTTCAGGGACACCTCAGGGCTACATTGAGGTCCCTTGGGGCCACCTTTGAGACTTTTGTGGACACCTGTGCATACACAAGGTTCCCTCAGAGCCACCTGATGTCCCTTGGGACCACCCTTGGGTCCTGGGAGCCACTCTTGAGTCTCTCAGGCGGGTCCCCCGGTGACACAATGGCACTACATCACATGTCTTAGGGTCCCTCAGGACCACCTTTGATACCTATGGGCAAGCTAAGGCTACATAAGGTCCTTTGGGGCCACCTGCAGGTCCCCAGGGGCCACCTTCGGGTGCCCACCTTGACAACGCGCTGCTGGCCCAGCTGGGGCTGCCCGTTGGGCCCCACAGGGTCGAGCACCACGCAGTACTGCCGGGGGCCCAGTGTCGTCACCGCCACCTCAGCCACCACCTCTTCGAACACCTCTGGGATGTAGGCCTCACTCTGTGCCTGGGTCACCAGCCACTCCTCACCGGTGCGCCGCACCCGGCCTTGCTCGTCCTCAAAGGTCCGCGTTGCCCGCAGGTGCAGGGCTTTCTGCAGGGGGGACACACACAGGGACATGGTGGGTGATGGGACATGCAAAACTGGACCCGACAGGCCTTGTCACCCACAGGTGCAGGGAGACAGGGTGATGGGACCCCCAAACCTACCCCTGAGGGACCTCATTGCCTGTGAGTGCAGGGGGACAGGGATGGAGTGGGTGGAGGGGGCACAACCCCCGGGAGGGTCCTTGTCACCCATGAGTGCAGGAGAACTGGTACGTGGGACACCCAAACCCATCCTGGGCATCCTTATCACCTATGGATGCAGGGGGTACAGGGAACAGGGATGCCCAAACCTCTCCCAGGGGGTCTTCATCACCCATGGGTGCATCAGGAAAGGGGTCATGGTGGGCTGTGGTGGGTCAGGAGGGTTTTCATCACACACTGAGGCAGGGATAACAAGCACACCATGGGCTGGGACCTCCTGGAGAGTCCTCATCAGTCATGGGTGCAGGGGCCACAGGAACACGGTGGCTTGGAGGGATCCTCAGGTCCCCCTGGAAGGTCCTCGTCCCCCGTGGGCGCAAGGGGTCAGGGCTGTGGTGGATGAAGGGGTGATGGGACCCTTCACCCATTCTGGAGGGCTCCTGTCACCCATGGGTGCAGTGCAATAGGGACACAGGACACCCAAATCCAGCCCAGAGGGACCTCGTCACCCGTGGGTACCAAGGAGGCGAGGGTTAGGTTGCCCAGTACCTTGTCAGTGAGGATGTAGGCGTCCACAACGTCAACCACCTCCTCGTAGACACCGGGCAGGTAAGCGCCCACCTGCTTCACCAGCCACTCCTCACCTGGTAGCAGGGTGATGGGTGCTGGGGGAGCTGAGAACTCTGGGGTGCTTTGGGGAGGAGGGGACCAGGAGTCCCAGGGGCACTGGGGTGAGACGTGGGTTGTGAGGATGCTGGGGAACATGCAGCATGGGGTGCCACAGAGGTCCTAGGGGTGCTGAGGGTCCTATGGATCTCAAGCATCCTAGGGGTGCTGTGGGCAAGGGGTCCTATGGGTGGGATGGCAGCCCTGAGGGTGTTGGGAGGTCCTAAGGGTGGGATGGGAGGATACTTAAGGGTGCCGGGATGGAGTCCTGGAGGTACTGGTGCTATGGGTGCTGGGGGATAAGATGGGGTCCCACGGGTGCTGTGGGGCAGGATGGGGTTTATGAGGGGTGGGATGAGCGAGTTGGGGATACCAGGGGTGCTGTGGGGTCAGAGGGGGGGTATAGGGGGTGAGATGGGAATGCTGGGGATCCCAGGGGCACTGAGAGATGGGACAGGGGTCCTGGGAATGCTGTGGGGTAGGAAGGGGGTGCTGGGGGTCCCAGGGGTCCTGAGGGATGGGATGGGGGTGCTGGAGGCCCCAGGGGTGCTGTCAGATGACATGGAGTTCCCGTGGGTGCTGGAGGGTGACACAGGGGTCTCAGAGGTGCTGGAGGGTGAGAAAAGGGTCCCAGAGGCACGGGGTGGGGTGTCCCAGGGTGTCCCAGGGGTGCCTTCAGGCAACAGAGGGGTCCCATGTGTGCCGAAGGGTAGCACCAATGGTACAGGGTGATATCGTGCCAGTTGACACCAAGGCCGCTGAGCGAGGGCTGAAGTCAGGAGGCCACGGGGGTGTTACCGGGTGCTACCTGTGACACGGCGGGTGCCATAGCGGTCGAGGCACTCCTTGCGTGCTCGCAGGCGGATGGCCTGGTTGTGCCCAATGACAGTGGCCTGCAGCGTCTCAGCCACCTCCACCTCCTTGCGGGGGATGTAGGTGCCTGCGGGCAGGTAGCACCATCAGGCCACGGGTCCCCCAGGGTGACTCCAAAAGGGGGTGACCCCCCTGCTCACCAGGCCCTTCGAAGAGCCACTCGTCTCCTGCCACGAACTTGTTCCCGTCCTCGTCCTTGAAGTCAAGCAGGGCCCGCAGGCGCAGGGCGGTGTCAGCCAGCACCACCTGTAGTGGGGTGATGCCCTGGGGACACATGGATGTGGGGTTGAGGGAGAATTCCTGGGGACATGGGTGTCACAGCAGAGATGTGGAGGACATGGGGACGAGGGGCGCGGGGGGAACTTTGGGAGATGCTCTGGGTACACTCTGGGAACACAGTCTGCATGGCGGAAGACATGGGGACCATGGCGGGGGTCACTGCAGAGGACGTGGGGATGTATCTGGGGCGTCAACATGGGGCATGTGGGGACATGGGGGTCATGACAGGGTTGTGGGGGTAAGGGGGACACAGGGGTAATGGCGGGGGACACAAGGGTGAAACCCTGGGGACTGGGACACAGGTTTTCACTGCAGGGGATGTGGGGGACAGCCTGGGGATGGGGGGACGCTGTGGGGGACATAGGTGATACCCTGGGAAGAGAGGACACCGCAGGGACACCCTGGGGACAGGTACACAGGTTCAGAGAAGGGACAGGGATGACACGCTGGGGGTATAGGAGGCTGTGGAGGGGCTATAGGAGCAATGTGGGAGGAGATGAGGCAGCTATAGGAGCGGGCATAGGAAGCTATATGGGCTACAGGAACTGAGAGATGACAGAGGGATTAGAGGAGCTATAGGGGCTATGGGTGGCCACAGAAGGCTATAGTGATGGGTTACAGAGAGGGGTTATGGAGCCTATAGGGGACCATGGAGGTCTAGAGGAGCTATAGGGAGCCCTGGGGCTGCTATAGGGGGCGACAGGTACCTGCTGGATCTCCTCGCCAGGGTATAGGGGGAAGGGCTCCTGGGCCAGGCGGATATCGAGGTCGGCGTGCCGCAGACGGGCCTGCCCCGCTCCATCCACCAGCACGGACCCCGCAGGGCCCCGGGCCACGGGGTTGAGCACCACACAGTAGTGCCGGGGGGGCACCATCACCATGCGCTGGGGGGCGAACAGCACCCTGCGGGTGGCCCCGCATTGCTCCCCTCGGCCCTATGGAGCCCGCAAGGCCCTATAGAGCCCATCAAGTCTCCCAGTCCTATAGAGCCCCACAGCCCTCCTATGGCCTTCTACAGCTTTATGGAATCCTTAGAACCCTACAGAGCCCCTATGGCCCTACAGAGCCCACAAACACTCCCATGGCCCTATATAACCGCAATGCTTCTCAGGGCCCATAGAGCCCCCATAGTCCTAAACAGCCCCCCAGCATCCCCCACAGCCCTAAATAGCACCAACGGTCCTACAGATCCTCTCAACCCCCTCGTGGCCCTGTAGAGCCCCCCAACCACCGCCCCCCCCAGCCCTACAGAGACCCCACAACTATAAATCTAGATCACCCTACAGCCACATAAATCTACTCCCTGTCCTGTAGCACCCACATTTTGTAGTCCTGCCAGACTACAGGTCCTGCCAGTCCTGGGTGGGACCCATCATCCTATAGATCCCCCCGTTCCACAGCAGTCACCTTTTTTGGTCCTGCCAGAGGTAGGAACCAGACGCCCTGAACTGATAGGTGCCTCCCTGCCCCATAGCACCCACCTCTCGTGATCCTGCCGGATGTAGGTGTGGGGCCCAACCTCCACGCGAGTGATGTTGCTGTTGAGGTCCAGCACATGGACATAGTGGTAGGGGGGTATGCGGATCACAGGGTCCCCCATGGGGCAGGCGTCTTCACTGTGGGGCAGGAGACCTTCCCGGAGTGTAGATGAGCTTGCTGCGGGACAGAACAGCTTGTTGTGGCTCACTGTGGGGTGGGAGACCTTGCCACAAGGTGGAAAAGCTTGCTATGGTGCTGACGAGATTGCTGTGGGATGGATGGGCTCATTTGGGGGGGGGTGGGGGGGTGGGGGGGAACGACACAAAGGCAGAAGACTTCCCCATGGGGCTCATGGTGGGGTGGGAGACCTCGCCACAGGGTGGAAAAGCTGCAGATGATGTCACTGTGGGGCAGATAAGCTTGCTGGAGTGGGGCAGAAGACCTCACCATAGGGCTCATGGGGTAGGAGACCTTGGCAGGGGATGGGAAAAGCTTGCTGTGGGGCAGATGGGTCACGGGGGGAGGGCAGAAGAGCTCAGCATGGGGCAGAGGAGCTCACCGCAGGGTGGGATGCCTGGGGTAGGGAAGCTTGCTGTGGGGCAGACCAGCTTGCCACGGGGCTGAGGGAGGGTGCAGGGGGGGCGGGAAGGAGACCTCACCGTCGTCGGCAGGAGACCACCTCGCCGTGGGGCAGGATACTCGCTGTGGGGCTGGGCACTTCCCTGTGGGGCAGGGGAGCCCGGAAAAGCCTTTGCCCAGGCCCAGCCCAGGGGGCAGGCAGGGCCCATCCCATCGGGGCCCGCCCCACGGGCCCGTGGTTACAGCCCCTCCGTGCCCCCCCCGCCCCCGGCAGGACCTACCCCCCCCCAAGGGCACAATCAGACCCCTCCAGGGCGGTATTTACCCCCATCCTCCCCCGCCCGCCTCTGGGTTTAACCCCCCCCCAGGGCACGGTTTGCCCCGCCCCAGGGCCAGAGGTCTCCCAGCTGGGCCGGGCCACAGGACGGGACGAAGCGGGCGCGGCCGGTCCCGCCGCGGCGGGGCGGAAGGGGGCAGAGGGGTCGGGGCCGGCGCCGGCGGCGGGGCCGGGATGGAGACCGGCCCAGGCTCCCGCGGGAGCCACAGCCCCGCAGGGCGCAGGCCGGCACCCACCGCCCCAGGCCCGGCCCCGTTGCTCGGCAACCGGCGCCGCCATCTTGCCTGCCGCGCCCTGGCAGCACGCATGCGCCGCCGCTCCCCTGCCGCTGGTGGGGGTGACGTGGCGAGGTGGGACGGGGACGGTGGGACGCAGGAGCTGGGGAGGCTGTGGGGAGACGGTGGGGAGTGAGATGGGGACCGGTGAGTATTCGAGACACAAGCCGAGGGGGTTTGGAGGGCAGGGGGCACCTGGGCGCCTGGGTCCCTCAGGAACTGAGGGGGTCACGCAGGAGGTGGCCCCGGGGGGCTGGGTTGCTCGGTCGCCTGGGTAAATTGGGCATGAGCCAGAGTCGTTTAGGCTGGAAAGGATGTCTTGAGATCATCTGGCCCAAGCCGCCCTGCTCAAGCAGGGCCACCTAGAGCTGGTTGCCCATGGCCGTGTCTAGTCGGGTTTCAAATACCGGCAAGGATGGAGACTCCACCACCTCCCTGGGCAACCTGTGCCAGTGTCGGTCACCCTCACAGTGAAAAAGTGTTTGCTGATGTTCAGAGGGAACCGCCTGTCTCACAGTTGGTGCCCGTTGCCTCTGGTCCTGGCACAGGGCACCACTGGAAAGAGCCTGGCTCCGTCCTCTCTGCACCCTCCCTTCAGGTATTTACACGTATTGATGAGGTCCCCCTGAGCCTTCTCTTCTCCAGGCTGAACAGTCCCAGCTCTCTCAGCTTTTCCTCCTAGGGGAGATGCTCCAGTGCCTTGACCATCTTCGTGGCCCTTTGTTGGACTCTCCAGTATGTCCGTGTCTTTCCTGTACTGGGGAGCCCAGCACCGGACACAGCACTCCAGGTGGGGCCTCACCAGTGCTGAGGGGCAGGATCACCTCCCCTGAGCAGCACTCCTAATGCAGCCCAGGATATCCTCAGCCTTCTTTGCCACGGGGGCACATTGCTGGCTCGTGGTCAACTTGGTGTCCACCAGCATGCCCAGGGCACATACAAACACACACACACATAACACACCCACACGTGTGACCACAGCACACAGACACCTCTCCCCAGACTATACATCCTTCCTGTAGCGTGAATACAGACACGTGCTTCACATACACACAGGATCCTGACCCAGTGTTGATGGTGCACATTCACTTTCCATTGGGGCAAAAGGATAGCAGTCTTTACAAGATTTGCGGTGAATAATAGGTGATCGTCATGAAACAAGCGCAAGTCAGACTGGATGTGAAGGAACGAAGTCAGTAAGGATGACGAAGCATTTGAACAGGTCCAGAGAGGTTATGGACTGTGTTCTTCAAGGGGTTTAGAACTCTGTTGGACAAAGCCCTGAGGAACTTGGGGTGGCTTCAGTGTTGATCCTGATGTGAGCAGGAGTGTGGGCTGGAGACCACCCAAGGTCCCTTCCCACCTGGGTGGTTGAGTGATTCTGTCACCTCTGATGAGCCCTGAGTTCCTCCTCTGCATGTGGGTTAGCACCAAGTATCCCCAGAGACAGACCATCTCAGTGGTGGGATGTTCCCTCTTGGGCCTAAAACATTTTAAGTTCACAGTTTAATTACACATGACTACTTGCTCAGAACTGTCCCTCCTCACAACCTACACCTCCAGCGCGTTGAAACGTGATGACAAACAAGAGTGATGTCATAGCAGGAGAGTGACTACATTCTAACGTGCCTGAGGTGCTCGTGGCTGTTGGGTGGCAGGATAACCATGTCTCAATGCCTCTGCTTCAGCTCCAGACCTCTCCTGGGGTGATATTAAAAGTTATAGCCTGAAGGCCTTACCCAGCTCAGCTTTGCAGCCCCTGTCATGGATGAGGTCAAGTTTGGAGAGGGGCTTGCCATTTGATTACACCTGCGTTTGTCATCTTGGTTAGGCATGTGCTGAATGGTTGTCAGCTGGCCAACCTGGAGCATGATGTGCCTTTCACTTGCTTTCCAAAGACCCTTGCTATCTGGGGAGGAGTGTTTGACATAGAGCAGCTAGTGCTGAGCAAGGTGGGTCGTTGTCCTGTCCCTCCCCTCCTACTCCGATGGTTTCAGCAGTCCTGACACCCCTGTGCCATGTGTGCAATTGTTTTTCCCCTCCTTAGAAAACAAAAGAAAACCCCTTCAAAATGACACTGCAGATTGCATGTGCAATGGACCAGCTCTCCCTAAATTGGTTGTGATGGATGCTTTCACGGCCTTCTCTAGACCCACCTGTCAGAGTAGAAAGATCAAATACAGAGCTTGGCGCATTTTTCTGAGGTTACCTTCGTTCTTGGAAACCCTTCTTATGATCTTATGTATTTGAGGGATGATTTTTCCAGTTTTACATGCATTTTTGAGAGGATGAAGAAGAAGGGGCAGAAAACATCTGGAATGCTCTTCGAAAGGACTTCTCCAAGGCTTCTCCACGGCTTCTCCAGAGTGGTCTGTCTTGCCCCTTCATAGGTCAGGAATGGACAGGGCCCAGAGCACCATCCCTGTGCTCCAAGTAATCAGTTTTTGTCCATCAAACAGACTAGTCGTGCTTTCCTATTTTCAAGATGTCAGAATTATTCAACTCGGGATCTTCAGTGTTGTAAGAGAATAAGTAGGGTTTTCTGACTGTCTGCAGACCCACATTTTGTCTTTCCATGTATATGGTAGAGGTTCATGGCCTCAGCAGTTGTAGGCTAAGAATGTGTTCTTACCAGGTTACTGGTAGGAATACACTGAAACTTCTGCTTTCCCTTGTGATGCCTCTGGGCTGTGGATAATTGCTGTTTAGCAGTGACTCGTAGAAATCTAGAACTCCTTCATCAGGTCCTGAGACCAGCTTCAGGGTTTGATTTTAATTATCATGACTTCTTAATGCAAAATAAAATTATACTCTCAACCCCATGCAATGCTACAGGCTTGGGGAGGAGTGGCTGGAAAGCTCCCCCGCAGAAAAGGACCTAGGGGTGTTGGTTGACAGCCGCCTGAAGAAGAGCCAGCAGTGTGCCCAGGTGGCCAAGAAGGCCAGTAGCATCCTGGCCTGTATCAGAAATAGTGTGGCCAGCAGGAGCAGGGAGGTGATCGTGCCCCTGTACTCGGCGCTGGTGAGGCCGCACCTCGAATGCTGTGTTCAGTTTTGGGCCCCTCACTACAAGAAGGAGATTGAGGTGCTGGAGCGCGTCCAGAGAAGGGCGACGAAGCTGGTGAGCGGTCTGGAGCACAAGTCTTATGAGGAGTGGCTGAGGGAGCTGGGGTTGTTCAGCCTGGAGCAGAGGAGGCTGAGGGGAGACCTCATCGCTCTCTACAATTACCTGAAAGGAGGTTGCAGAGAGGTGGGTGTTGGTCTCTTCGACCAAGTGACGAGTGACAGGACAAGAGGAAATGGCCTCAAGTTGCGCCAGGGGTGGTTCAGACTGGATACTAGGAAAAACTTCATTACTGAGAGAGTGGTGAAACATTGGACCAGGCTGCCCAGGGAGGTAGTGGAGTCACCCTCCCTGGAGGTATTCAAGGAGCGTGTGGATGTGGCATTGTGGGACATGGTTTAGTGGGCATGGTGGTGTTAGTTGATGGTTGGACTTGATGATCTTACAGGTCTTTTCCAACCTTAATGATTCTGTGATTCTTTCTCCCCCTGCCCCATCCCTTGCTTTAATAGGTGCCTACATACCAGCTGTGTTGGGGCTGCTGCTTCTAGTCAGATTAGTTCAAACTGTTTGCCTATGTTTATGCCTCGCCAGACCTTGTAAAGGCAAACACCGTCATTCATGCTGGCTCTCAGTATTCTTCTACTTAGAAGAGGGTTGAAGCCAGCTGTAGAGAGCCTTGAAATGGAGATGGGAACAGCAGGGTATGGGAAAACCCATCAGAGTCCGGGTGTGCTGTGATTGCTGGCCAGCGCTGCCAGCACTGCAGCTGTAATGTGACATCGGTGGTCCTGTGGGGCTCACCAGGAGCTTAGAGCTGTGCTTGGAGTCTGTCTTTCAAATGACTCCATTGATCTGTGATATGAACATCAGCTTGGCATCCCTCAGGGACAGGCCTCTGGCAGTGCAGGGTGTTTGCTGACCAATTCTGAGGGTCCTGGCACTGGCCAGCAGGATCTTAAAGGGCTGTTGTGGAGTCCTTGTGTTCTCCTTCATCATTGCATCCATGTGATGTGGCACAGCTAAGTTTCTTCAAACCTGGAGTGCCCTGAGTGTGGACACAATTACGTTGACCTGCACCTGCTCCGTTCTCATGGGAACTGACCCTCTTCCCCCGCTTCTTGTCCTGCCATCCTGCCTCATGTTCATACCAGATGACTAGGACCTTTTTTTTTTTTTTTCTATTTCTGTTGGGAAAAAAAGCATTGCTGTATACTTGGCACTGCATCAGGTTACAGAGTGCCTTGAACTTCTCCTAGGGAGAGATGACATCAACCACCTTCATAAACTTTACTGGAGGGTTGAAGACGATAGCTCTGTAGAACTGCCTTGCTGGAAGACCTCAAAGCTCCTGGCTCTCTCTTTTAGCCTGCTGAACTTCTCTGTTAGTGACTTTGGTCCTCTGTTGCTTCTTCCTAGGTCAGAAGCAAGCTGAGTCCATGAAGTATGCTTGGGTAGCCTGGAACATCACGGTTTATCAGAACACAGTGGAGGCTTTGCGTAGGAGGGACCATGGACCTATTCTTTCACTGCCTCCAGAGTGGGAAGAGGGTTGCCCTTATTTTGAAGGACAATTGGCACACTGGTTATTCTAGGAAAAGATGTGAAAATAAGATTTTACAAATAGTTTCTGCAAAGGCTGAATGAGACTGAACAGCTGGCAGAAGCTCTTCTTGGGATAAGTTTTTCTTTTCTCCAGCGGTATTTCTTGTTCTTTCAAAACCCTAGCAAAGTACAAGTGAAAGGATTTCTATTGGCCTGCCACGACCTTTCTAGGCACGTGAACAATCCTGGTAAAGTCAGCTCCCTGCACTGCTTCTTCTCTAGAATTCAGATGACTTGGGTATAGCTGTACTGGATTCAATGAAAGACCCATCCAGCCTGGGATCCCACCCCCGAATGCTCAGGGAAAAGTGCAAAGAAAAGGATGGGTCTTGTGTATTCTTTCCCATTAGATTTCTTGGAAGTCAAGACTGGAATTAGAAATGGTGCTGGAGAGCTGGAGGAAAGGAGACTATTCTGTTCTGCCTGGACATGAGTGTGAACAGGAGTGTGATGGAAGATGATCTCCAATGGCAACACAGAGGCTTTGGGTTAGAATAAGCTTTCTCACAGGAAGGACAGCCTGATGAGGAATTTTCTGCCCCTCCAGGCACTGGAGGTCTTCACTCAGCTTCCTAATGCTGCTTCTACTTTGGAAAAGGATGGATGGCACAGTAACTCCCAAGTGTCCCCGTGTCCCAATTATTAATGCAAGATGCAAAGGAAATGTAGTGCCTTCCATGTGCATGTTTGAGATAGCAGCTGGAAAGCCATTTGTGAGGCCTATAGGACCTGTGAAGCCCACCTGGGAAGAGGAGCGGGGAGAAGATGATGCCTGGACAAGATAGGTAGTGGAAGAGCTGACCACAGGCAGGGGTGTGTGCCTTCTCCTTCTGTCCTCCTTGTTAGGGGACTGGAGCCAAGGCTACCGTGCAATGCCTCAGGCAGCACGAGACACAAGATGTGACACTGCTTCCCTATGATGGGAAATCTCCAGTAACTCTTGGGGTAAGAAAGTCTCAGGGCAGTCCAACAGTCCCAGATACAGCTGGTATTTCTGAATGCTCCATGCCCCGGCAGGTACTGCAAATGGCTCTTCTGTTGGAGGAGTTGCTCAGAAGGGAGTCAAGCTTGAGGACAGTCCCTCCACTCATTTTTGATGCCTCATTTGTGAGGCTGGGACATGCCCTTGGGGCTGTGCTAAAGTGGCTCTTCTGGTTCTCCAGCTGGGGCTCTGGGGTCCCTGTCAGTGGTACCTGAGGCCACACCAGATCAAAGGGGCTGGTGACAGCACAGTGTCTTTAGGCTCTGGCTGCCCTAGTGGTGCATATTCAGATCACCTGAGTGAGTTGGAAGCATGGCTAAAATATGTCAAATTGCCGTGCAGGTTCAGTGAAGTACTGAAACCCAACCACTTGTGTTGGTCACTCTCATTCCTACCCCCAGCTGGGGAAGAAAAGGCTGGTGAGAAGCTGGCAGAGGAAAATCCAAGTGTTCAGAAAGTCCTTGAGTACCACCAGGCATCAGATTATCAGATTAGGACTGTGGCAGTGTAAGTTAACTTCCTTTGCACAAATGAGGAGGAGAAAAGAGCAGCCAAGAGGATGGGGACACGACAGACTGAGTAAGTGTGTGCCAGGTCCAGGAGAAGCTGGGGACAGTTAAGTGGCCATGTCACGCTGAGATTTCAGAATCCCAGTCCCAGAGGCACTGGGTGGGATGTGACATCCTGTGACTTTTTTTGACAAGGGGTTGACCTGGGTTAGAACCTAGCACCAAGCAGTTCTCTATAGCAGGCCAATGCCCAACACTTGTTTGGAGCTGAAGAGGCTGTGGCTGCAACTGGGGGCAGGCATGGAGGGGCTGAGGGAGGGGAGAGGCAGGAGGTGAGAGAGAGGAGGTGTCATTGCTACTGCAGCCATGTTTCCCTGTCAGCAAGCCACACTGGCCTTGGTTCAGACACCCCTCCCATCCACGTGGTCACTGTCGGGCACTCAGAATAGGATAAAAATATGGGACATAGAAGCCCTGAGCAGCTGAATGCAAAAGGATCCCTCCAATGTTTATTTGCCCCTCTTCAAACCTCTCAGTGAATTCTGGCTCACCCCCAGCCTTGTTCCCACCAGTCTCAGTCTCAGGCTGCACATGGGACTCTCTTTGGACACAGGAGCCTATGTCACATCATGGCAAGCATGGAAGGGCCATTGGAGGCATATCCAAAAATGTGTGGCCTGAAATAGTCCGCAGTATTTCTCTGCCTTTCTCCCCGTGCCTTGCACTCTGCATCTTTCTTCTGTTTCCTTAGCTGTGGGGAGAAGAGCCATCTGATGGGCTGGAAGGAGAGGTACAGGTGACTGCCATCCCTGCCTCTTGGGAGAGGAGGGAAGAGCTGGTTTAGACCTCCCAGGCAGAGAAGGTGTTGAGCCTGGGCCTCACTTCTTGGGCCTGGTCCTGGCTGCATGATGGGAGGTGACCCTCTACTCTCGTGGGTGGTTTTGGTGCTGGAGTTTTGAGGGTGTGAAGGCAAAAATGTGGATCCCAGTGGCAAGAAGGGGAATCTCATAACCAGTAGAGTTGGGGCAAAGACATTCAGTGACTACCTTGACTTCAGGCAACGTGAAATAGTGGAGTTCAGCGGAGCACGGAAGGAGAGCAGCAGAGTAGAGACCCTGGATATCAGACTGGTTATGATAGTCTGGAGAAGAGGAGGCTGAGGGGAGTCCTTATCGCTCTCTACAATTACCTGAAAGGGGGTTGTGGTGAGATGGGTGTTGGCCTCTTCTCCCAAGTGACGAGTGACAGGACAAGAGGAAATGGCCTCAAGTTGCGCCAGGGAAGGTTTAGACTGGATACTAGGAAAAATTTTATTACTGAGAGAGTGGTGAGACACTGGAATAAGCTGCCCAGGGAGGTGGTGGAGTCACCATGACTGGAGGTGTTCAAAAAACATGTAGACATGGCACTGCGGGACATGGTTTAGTGGGCATGGTGGTGTTGGGTTGATGGTTGAACTTGATGATCTTACAGGTCTTTTCCTACCTTAATGATTCTGTAATTCTGTGTGATTCTGTGATAGGTTGTCATATCTTCTTCAAATCACTCAGTTCCTTCCAGAGTCAGTTTCTGGATGGATCTTGTGTGAATGTACGCGATTTTGGACAGGGATTCTGAGTAGAGGATGAGCTGAGTTGCACCTTTGCATGGCTTTGGCTTTCTTTGACAAAGTGGTTTTGATGAAGGAATGGTGTCTGACTAGAGCTCAGACTTACTTCTTGAAGGAATATTGAAATTCCGGTTTTGTGAGGTTTTCTGCCCTGGTGCTGAAGTGGAGTGAGGGCCATGATCAGAATAAATTACAGTTTGAATGGGTTCAGAGGAGTTTCTCCCTTGCAATCGACTGGGTCTCCTGCTGGTCCCAGTATCCTGCAGCAGTGCAGCCACTCTGTGCAAACCGGTGGAAAATTCCTCCCACGTGCTCTGTGTGGGGTCAAAAAGTCCTGAGCTTAATTTCATCAAGGAACTCAGTCCTCTGTGGACAGAAGCCATAAATTAATTTCTGTCATAATTAGGGGTCCCAGCATGGAGAGGAGCTTTACCAGAGAGGATGCCTGAAAGCTTCTTTCTGGCTATATAAGCTTCAGGATCTTCATTTGGGCTCCGAGATTCTTAAACAGAGCATTAAGACTCTTCCCCAGGAAAAAACAGGGTTAAACCTCTTGCAATCATCTGTTAAAGTTCATGTCTGATTTTCTAAAGTTCTTAAATCTTCCCCAAACATATGCACATCTGTATCAGACGGGCTTGCATGAGCCAGCTGGGTTAAGTGCACTCCACTGAAGCTTGGATGTATGCTTCACGGGCAAGTGCACCAGTTTGTTAGAACACTTCTATTTAAGGGACCTAACTGGTCTGCAATGGCCTCAGCCTCACAGGGCTTCCACCCAACTCTTGCCCTTACTGTTCCTGAACATTTGCTCCTCTATTCCCTGTCCTTTCAGCCTTTCAGGTTACTGTTGGGTTAACAGGGTGGAATCCCTCCAGTTAAAGATGGAAAGGAACTTTTGGCAGTGTATCTTTGCAAGTTTCAGAATAAATTCTCATGCAGGAAGGTTCAGGGTTTAGGAAAACATCAGGAATTTCTTCCGCCTTCACAGCAGCTATTAACCCTTTGTGCAAGTGAAGTTTTTCTCCTCTATCTGCAATGATTGCGTTCCCTTGATCCTGACTTATCTTAGTGGCTTTATGTTGCTCTGCTAAAAGGTGAGCTGCTGTGCTAGCTGTCTCTAGCTCGTTCTAAAATAATCTATTTCTAAATCTTGTACTTTTCCAGCTTCAGTCTCTAGTTGTGTAATTTGTACATTTGTAAGCTGAGGCTCTGTCTGTGGGCCGGAAGATCTTCCGCTCTTATGATTAAGATGGTGTTTTGTGCTGCTAATTTGGGAATTTCCTCCTCCTCTAGTCTCTGCATTTCTTTTGCCCACTTCTTTACCTCCCCATCTTTTTTTGTTAGCAGACCCCGTGACTCCCGTAAGGCATAGCACAGGGTGCAAATGGCACAAGCTGCCTTTTTACTGCCTTTCAATTTTGCCCATTTGCAGCGACTGACATAAGCCTCACAGCCTGCAGAAATGGGATCTGCTCCTTTAGAGCAGCCAGCCCTCCAGGGTTTTTTCCCCTGTTTAATCACTGTGATAAATGACTCAACCCCAAATAGGATTGCAATTAAAGTTTACAATTTATTAAATGAATAGAGGCAAGCAAACAGCGCTGGGTGCGCCGGGAGTCTCTGCTCCACCAAGACGCACACTGTACAGTTCTTGTTTTTGGTTTATATTTCTCCTGCTGCTACATATTCATAGGAAAGGTTGGTCTTTGTAAATGAATTAGGTTCCCCCCCCCCCATATGTGACGTGTAGCATGATTTGGGTGGAGAGACGAGTGCTATAGTCATATATGTTTAGCATGACCTCTATAATCTTCATTAGCATATGCAGGGGTGTGAGTTGTAATATGCATTTCACAGGTAATGAAGCAAAGGTCAGTTATCGGACATGAAGCCTTTTCAAAGAAACAAAGGACCTCTCACATTCCTGTTATCTTACTGTCTTTGCTGACCACAAGCAGGGCTATCCTGCCTCCACAGGGCCCCCTCCTTATCTGCATCCTGTGTTAGCCGGGCGAGTCTCCACTCCCCCGGGTCGCACAAGAGATAGCAAGGGCAGTCTTAACAGCTCTTTGTGCACAGGAATCCCACCTCATTATCCAAATTCCACATTATCCACCCCGTGACTATAGTCACTCGGATCGAAATCCAAATCACACTCGCATAAAATCGCTTTTGGGGGTATCCCTCACATTAGACTTCTTTTGCTTAATACTATGCGGTTAGCAACAAAACCAGTTTTGGAATATTTGTCAGGCAACCCTTGCAAGATACAAGAACTATATACATTAACCACTCTGTGTTTCTTAGGCTTATGGTTAAAAAGGGTATGTAGGACAGAAAGTCGCATTTCATCATGCGGCCCTAGCATTGTTCCATATTGACACGAATCAGATGAACACATTTCACAATCACCCACTTGTGGCATTTAGCAGCATCCTGCTAGTGGGAGCTGCTGGTCTGTTTTGCTTTGTGCACTTCCCACACACTACCAAGAATTTGGTTGCTCCAACAGGCTGACTTAGAAGGAGTTTTAAATGTGTTTTTTGTAAGAACTAATTCCACATTTCCTTTCTTTCCGAGCTCAGTTGCTTCTGAGCCCCCAGAGAGCCAGACTGTCAGATGCATTTCTAGTCCTTGCAGTGACCGCCCTCCCTCAAAAGCCTTCCACTTTTGCTGCAGGGCTTGTCTCCCAGGTGTGGGGCAGCAGAATAAAATTGGTTGATTTGTCAAACAGGGTCTGCGTGGAGGAGCAAGGGCTGCCTTCAGTCCAACACACAGCACCTAGTGCGGTTCCTGTACAGCATGGGGGCAGGGGAGTCCACTCTACAGACTTTCTGCCATCAGTCCAGGCGCTATAAAGCAACCAGTGACCCAGACCCGGGACAGCCAGATGCCACCCAGGGCAGTGTGTAGTTGGTTTCAAAGACACCAGCGGCTGAAGGGTTAAGGCAAATACTCAAACCCCACAGACCTAGCCAGGTAATTGACAGTTTTCCTGTCACAGAAATATTTCTTGAGACACATATCCAGCAATCTGGCCAACCCTGGATAAGCTCAGACCAACACAAAAGGGAAAAAAAAAGAAGAAAAAAATCTACTCCACCAAGCAAGCAGTAAAAAGTGCAAAAAGGAAAGCAGTTTGTGGGAATCAGTTCAAATGGTGCCCACACACTTGGGCTCGCTACAGCCAAAGGCAGTGAACGCACAGGCTAAGGGTCAAGTTCCCAATAAGATGCACACACAGGTCACGATATTCATAAAATCAGAGTCTTATGTGACAGAAAATAACATGCAGGAGCGTGTATGTACAAGCACACGTATTTTGTTATAGGGCCCCTCAAAAACACTGGCTGGTGAAACGGGATTCCTACTCCAGACAAGGAATCTTGCCTTCAGCCAGTCCTTTATAAATCTGGCAGCTGTCGATTTCACCCAACAGGCCCACCTCCCCAGGACGCCCCCCCCAGAAAGGTCTCCCCTGGCATCTGGAAGTTTCCCAGTTACAGCCTGGGGGGAATTCCGGTGCCGATGACTGTCTGAGAACAGAGAGCAGCTTTCTGGTGGAGCAAAGGGACAATTATGCCTAGGGGTGGGGGGGGTCTGGGCCCCTGATGCCCGTTCACTGGCTTACTTTGACTTTCTTGCCTGCCTGCCTTCCCCATCTCTCTACTCCACGGTGATCAAGCCCCTTTACTCTTCTTTACTGCCAATTGCTCCTGCATGACTCCCCCTTAGGCACAGCTGGGCAAACCTCGCTGTTTAACCCTTGCAGCTTCTGATATGACCTTCTGCTCCATCCAGCGTGACTGTGAGCCGGCGGGCTGGGCGCAAGCTGGAGGCTCAACGCTGCTTGCCCCGATGTCCCAACTCCTCCTGCTGTGTCACCCCGATGTCCCAGCTCCTGCCCCTGCTCCCAGCACCGCTGGGGCTCTAGGGATGCTGAATCGTCCCACTGCCAGGCAGCCCCTGAGCCAGAGGCAGCTCCAGCAGCCTTGGAGGGCTGTGCGAAGCCTCCCAGCAGTAGGCTGAGGTGGGGTGTTGAGGTGGGCTCAGCATGGCAGGGGAGTGCAGGGAGAGGCCACCTCCCCTCTGCCTGGGCTGGGGACAGCTTTTCCCCACAGAAACCTCCTTGAGGAGCACACCTCATCTGTGCTAGCCTGTGACCTGCTGTTACTGTATATGGAATCAGATTATAGCAACGGAATTCAGGTATCCTTGAGGACGGAGGTGGAGACTCACCCTGATAACTAAGATATGCATCTATGCATCCTGGTGAAGATAATGGTACTGTATAAGCACCTTTCAAGTAGACAATAACCTATTTAGTGTGTGTAATGGTGTGTAGTGATATAGGACTGCTGTGGTTTAGTCCCAGCCAGACACTAAGCACCACATAGCCGCTCGCTTACTCCCCCCAGGTGGGATAGGGGAGAGAATCGGAAGAGTAAAAGTGAGAAAACTCGTGGGTTGAGATAAAGACAGTTTAATAGGTGAAGCAAAAGCTGCGCAGGCAAGCAAAGCAAAACAAGGAACTCATTCACCACTTCCCATCGGCAGGCAGGTGTTCAGCCATCTCCAGGAAAGCAGGGCTCCATCATGCGTTAACGGTTACTTGGGAAGACAAACGCCATTACTCTGAATGTCCCCCCCTTCCATCATCTTCCCCCAGCTTTATATGCTAAGCATGCTGTCCTATGGTATGGAATATCCCTTTGGTCAGTTGGGGTCAGCTGTCCCAGCTGTGTCACCTCCCAACTTTTGTGCACCCCCAGCCTGCTCGTTGGTGGCGTGGTGTGAGGAACAGAAAAGGCCTTGATGGTGTATAAGCCCTGCTCAGCAGCAACTAAAACATCCCTGCTTTATCAACATTGTTTCCAGCCCAAATCCAAAATAGAGCCCCATACTAGCTGCTATGAAGAAAATTAACTCTACCTCAGCCAAAACCAGCACATGGATTTGTTGTAAAGAAGTATTTTGGAATTTAATCAAGACTTGTATCCTAAGCTAACCTCAGGTGATTTTAATCCTAAAAAATACACCCCTAGGAGGAGATTTTAAATGCAAATATAAGTCCGCCTTAGTATAATGAGTTACATTAAAATAAGACATGCGTAGATGAACTTTCCTATTAGTGACCAATTAGTTATTGTAATGGGATTCTTTCTTTGTTACTGGTTTGTATAAAAGCCCCTGTATGTTTGTGAGCGGTGTGCTGGCTGATCTCAAATGCCCGGCACCCCACTCTGCAGACTGGCAATAAAGACAAATATCTTGACTCAGTGTGGTGATTGGCATTTTGCACACGGGGTGAAGAGCCCTGATTTAGGGACAAGATTTTTGGCCACCCAGATGGAACTGCCATAAGGCCTTGCCCGGACTGTCTTACCCTCTCTGCCGGTGGAGATCAGACCAAGTAGGATTCCAGTGCAAGAAGGTGCAGAGACACTGACCTGACCAACAAGTGATAAAGGAGGCAGTAAGGAGACCACATCGGGAGAGTGCACCTCAGCAGTGGCACTGACACTGGGGTGTAGGAGGTGTTCGGGGGGTGTGCGTGGGTGTGTGTTGCGAGGATTAGGTGCCAGCTATTGCCGAGAGAGACTGTCATGAATGGATTTGGGGCCAGCAACAGGAGTCAGACCAGGATCAGTGGGGGTCTGGGCCTCCAGCCAGTGGGGCAGGAACGGTGTGTGTCCCCAAAACCAGCTACCGGGGGGACTGGTGTTGGGGACTGTTTCTTGTACCCTTTGATGCGAATGGAACACACATTTGTGCTTAAACAGAGAGATGTGACGGGCCACACATGGGGCAGAGTCCTACCGCCGCAAGGGCTTCTGCAAGGGTTCACACGGATGGGGCAGGAGCCGGTTCCTTCCCCATGCTGGGGCCAGCGCCTGGCCCGTGAGCAGCGGCTCGGGGCCCCTCAGCCCGGCCGTGGGTCCATCCCCAGCCCAGCTCTGCTGCCGGGGGTGGCCCCTGAGCACCCCGTTGCAGGACCCTCAGGAGTCCATCCTGCAGCATGTCCCATCTCACCAGCCAGGGAACCTGCACCAGCTCTGGGGCCTGGAGAGGCTCTGCTCCCTGCCAGCTTAACCCCTTCCTGCCTCCCTGCCAGATCGCTCCTTGGTCACCAGGTGCTGGACAGTTGCAATTTGGGTTTTCCCTTCACAGGGTGAGTGAGGGGCTCCGTGCCAGTGGCTGGAGCAGGACCATGGGTCATGGCCCGTGTGCCTGGTGCTGGCTGCTGGGAGGGGGAGGGTCTGATTCCCCCCAAATCAGGGGGTGTGCATGGGGCGTGCGTGGGTTTTCACCAGAAAACCGGGCTGGACCAGATGGCAGCAGGGGGACCTCAGGCCCAGGCTGGGGTATCAGGTGAGCAGGGGTCTGTGCTGGTACCTGGGGGGACCCGTGAGTGTGGAGTGCCCATGGGATGGGTGTGCAAGTGCTGCATGTTTGCAGCCACCACCGAGCTGGACCAGCTGTGAGTCAGGGACCCCTGGGGTGGGTCAGAGGGCTGAGGTCCAGGCAGGGGTCCCGGGAAACAGAGGGGCCATACTGATGCTCGGGGGACCCATGAGTGTGTGTTTGTTCGTGAACCCTGAGTGTGTGTGTGTTCCTGCATGAGTGACCGTCTGTCTTTGCCAGCCCCAGAAGAGGAGGGGACGTGTCTGTGGGTGCGGGTGTGTGATGGGCGTCCTGTGCATGGGTGCTGCCGGCTGCAGAGTCTTGGCTGTGGCAGGCTGTGTGACCACCTGTGTCTGTACATGTGTGTCTCTGGGACACCGTGCTCACCTTCGCTGCTGGTTGAACCTCCCAAGGGAAAAGCAGCAGCTCTGTCCCTCATTCTGGGCAGAGACCCTGGGTCCCCCAGGGGGGTCCTGGGCCAGAGCTGCTGGAGGCAGTGGCAGCTCCTGACATCCCTTGACATCCCACACTGCTGTCCCACTTGCACAACTCCCTCACCTCTGCCTGGGTGCCCAGACCCAGCTCCCGTTGGGGACGATCATCTCCACAGCACCAGCCTTGCTTAGCCACCTGCTTTCCCAGGCAGAGTTTTTTGACCCCTTTGCTCCACGCTGCAATGTTGGATGAAATACATACATGCTCCTCTCTGGGCATCAGCAGGGAGTGCAGCAGCATGGACAGACCTGCAGCGAACAGCCCTGGGCATCACCTCCTTCCCCAAGGTGGGCGTGGTGGTTTCGCCCCAGCCGGCAACTAAGCACCACACAGCTGCTCACTCACTCCCCCTCTGCCCCAGCAGGATGTGGGAGAGAATCAAAAAAAGTAAAAGCGAGAAAGCTCGTGGGTTGAGATAAGAACAGTTTAATAAATGAAATAAAATAAAATGTTACTACTACTACTAATAATAATGATAATAAAAATAATAATAATAGTAATAATAACAATAATAATTATAATTAAAAATTGTAATAAAAAATAACAACAACAACAACAACAGCAAAACAAAACCCAAGAAAGACAAGTGATGCAAATGAAAACAACTGCTCACCACCCTCCAACCGATGCCCAGCCTGTCCCCAAGCAACGGTCTCCCGGCCAGCTTTTCCCCTACTTTATATACTGAGCATGACGTCATATGGTATGGAATATCCCTTTGGTCAGCTGGGTTCCGCTGTCCCAACTGTGTCTCCTCCCAGCTTCTTGTGCACCCCCAGCCTACTCACTGGTGGGGTGGTGCGAGAAGCAGAAAAGGCCTTGACACTGTGTAAGCACTGCTCAGCAGTAATGAAATCATCTCTGTATTATCAACCCTGTCTTCAGCACAAATCCAAAACTCAGCCCCATACTAGCTACTGTGAAGAAAATTAACTCTATCCCAGCCAAAACCAGCACAGTGGGGAATCTCCAAGGTGGCATAGAGGTGGCAGCAGTGACTCCCCAGGGTCTAGCAGGGACAGCTACACACCATGACATCATGACTTCAGAGCATCCCCAGCTTAGAGACTGGCAGTCATTTTTCCTCTCCAAATTTACCTTCCTTTGCCGTTCCTGCACATCGCACCCAGAGTTTACTTCTGTGTTCTCTGCCACCTCCACACAAGACCAAGGGTTCACAGCACAAGCACCTCAACCATCCCCAGACCCATAACCTAGCCACCCACCAGCCTGCACTGTCCATCCCAGCCACAGTCCCTTGCAGCCCCCTGTCCGTGCACAGTGGGAGAATGTCCTGCTCATGCAGCCGTGAGCAGATCCTCAGGTCCTCCTCTGGATCGTGCTGTGGCTTTCCCACCAGGAGCTCAACCAGGATGGTCAGCCAGGACATCCCTTCTCCCTCCCCAGTGAATCCATCAGACCAAGGAACATGCACAGACTAGTCTGGGTCCCACAGCCACATGCACATCCCAGCCTCTGGCAGACCTGCTGTCCCATGGCTGACTGCCCCAGGGAGACACTGCTGGAGAAGTTTGGCTTTTTCTGTCAATGAGCGCAAGAGCGAGGAGGGAGGAGAGGACAGGCATGTCCGTCTCAGTGTGGTTATTGTCTTGCCAGCTTGAGAACGGGCTTGAAGATGCATGTCTGCAGGGATAGTGAATGCAAGACTGCCACTGCTCCAGAAGTCTCCTTCTAAGTCGTTTCTGAGGCAGAAAGAGAAGAGTCACTAGTGAGGGTGCCATTGGCACCTGCATGCACAGAGCAGAAGAGATGAGCAGTCCATCCTCTCAACCACCATCGCACTCCAGGAGATCTCGGTCAATGTGGTCCAGCTTTGGTTCCCCCAGCCCCAAGCAGGTGCTCAGCTGGGACAGATCCAGACCACCAGCCAGCACAACCCTGCTGGCCGCACTGCCCAGAGCCCAGCCCCATCCCGGGGGGCTGAACCACCAAGCTTTCGTTTGTCGGCCGAGTGCACTCGCCTGCTGCGCTGCAGAGCCCTGGGGTGGAGGTGTCCTGGGGCACAGCGCAGGTGCAGGGACAGTCCCTGGTGCTGCGGGAGGGGGAGGGTCCCTCAGTCAGCCCCCACCCCCAGCCCCCAGGAGAGGGTATGCCATCCTTCACCCCACTCAGGGGGTGCTGGCAGGCAGAGGGGTGCATGGGGAGGCCCCGTGCCTGGGTGAGGGTTTGCAGGCACTCCAAGCCCAGGAGCCCATCTTTCCCGTCCCGTGTCCCCGCCACTACCCCCGCCGCCTTCCGAGCCCGGAGAACCAAGGCACCCCAAGGGAGGGCACTTGCCTGGCCCCTTCCCTGCTCCTGCTGCTGCAGCTGGGGACAGATGTGACACACACAGAAGCCTTGCGCTCGGTGGCAGAGGCAGTGCAGGAGGAGGAATTTGCTCCTCTCTGTTGACCCACCTGTGGTGGCAGAGACACCAAAGGGGCAGCGCTCTGTGGTGGCAGAGACACCAAAGGGGCAGCGCTCTGTGGGGCAGCCCTGTGCCAGGACCAGTCCCCAGCTGAGATGCAATCCCAACTTCTCCCATCCCAGCCTGCAGCCTCGCAGGAGGCTTCAAATGCCGCTTTCCGAATGGCCTGCCCCCAGCATGTACTGGTGTACGGGGTTATACCTCCCCAGGTGCTGGACTTTGCCCTTTAGAACTTTGCAAGCGTAGGAAAAAACTTTTTTTTTACCTCCTCCAAGCTCAACAGCCATCAATCCTGATGAATGAGAAAAAAGGCGAAGGTGGCAGGAGGTTTACATGGATGAACAAGGAGCCCTGACAAAACTCAAACATGAAAAGGAGCCATACAGGACGTGGGAACATGGGAAAGTGGCTTGGGAAGAATACAGAGATGCTGTCCGAGTGTGCAGGGATTAAAAGCCAAAGCCCAACTGGAGTTGAATCTGGTGAGGCATGTGAAGGGCAACAAGAAAGTCTTCTATCAATGGTCTGAGGACAGTTGTATGCCATTCAACAAGGCCAAGTGCCAGGTCCTGCACTTGGGTCACAAAAAGCCCATGCAAAGCTACAGGCCTGGGGATGAGTGGCTGGAAAGCTGCCCAGTGGAAAAGGACCTGAGGGTGTTGATCGACAGCCGGCTGAATAGAAGCCAGCAGCGTGCCCAGGTGGCCAAGAAGGCCAACGGCATCCAGGCTTGTATCAGAAATAGTGTGGCCAGCAGGAGTAGGGAAGTGATTGTCCCCCTGTACTCAGCACTGGCGAGGCCACACTTTGAATCCTGTGTTCAGTTTTGGGCCCCTCACTACGAGACAGACATTGAGGTGCTGGAGCGTGTCCAGAGAAGGGCGACGAAACTGATGAGGGGTCTGGAGAGCAAGTTCTACCAGGAGCGGCTGAGGGAACTCACAGGAAACCTCCGCTCCACGTTGTCTTTCCTGGAGGTCTCTGCAGAGACCTGTGCTCACAGGGTTCTTCATTCCTTCAGCAACCATCCATTCTCACTGGCTCAGTTTGAGGCTTTCCACACAGGGTCATTCAACAGGGATTTGCAACAGCTGGCTATGCAGGTACAACTGCACGCTGGACACACAGTTGAGCCCAAACTGGTCCATCACTGGAGACATGAGAATGGGTCTGGTCTGTGAGGCTCACAAGTATGCGAGACAGGCAGAGAGGCGGGAGGCAAAGGGAGGGGAAGCGGAGGGGATGCTGCTTGTGGACATTAGTGGGAAGAGACAGGGAAAAGCCTGGAGTTAAAACTCTTCCCCTTCTACTGTTCAAGTTTCCCTACCCTGTCTTGGGCTGCCTTTAAGCCTGAGCCCTTCATTCCCCTTCCCAAGTTGCTTGCTAAAGGGAAGGAGAGCAACTTCTAATGTGCCTAAGAAAACCAAATTCCTCAGTACAAGGGACACATGGGCCATACTGGAGGGAGTCCCGTTAAGGGGCGCTGACACGATCAAGAGACTGGAGCATCTTTCCTAGGAGAAGAGGCTGAGAGAGCTGGGACTATTCAACCTGGGGAAGAAAAGGCTCAGGGGGATCTTATCAGTGTGTTTAAATACCTGAAGGTTGAGTGCAAAGAGGATGGAGCAAGGGTCTTTTCAGTGGTGTCCAGTGACAGGACCGGAGGCAACGGGCGCACGCTGAACAGAGAAGGTTCCCTCTGAACATCAGGGAAGTGTGAGGGTGGCCGAGCACTGGCATAGGTTACCCAGGGAGGTGGTAAAGTCTCTGTCCTTGCAGATATTCAAAAGCCCCTTGGACACGATCCTGGGCAGTTGGCTGTAGGTGGCTCTCAGGGGTCTGTACTGGGACCAGTACTGTTGAATATCTTCATCAATGACATAGACAGTGATACCAAGTGCACCCTCAGCAAATTTGCAGATGACACCAAGCTGAGTGGTGCAGTTGACACGCCTGTGGGACCGGATGCCATTCAGAGGGACCTGGACAAGCTCAAGAAGTGGTCTCATGTGAACCTCGTGAGGTTCAACAAGGCCAAGTACAAGGTCCTGCACCTGGGTTGGAGCAACCCTGGCATCAGTACAGGCTGGGGGATGAAGGGATTGAGAGCAGCCCTGCAGAGAAGGACTTGGGGGTACTGGTGGATGAAAAGCTGGACGTGAGCGGGCAATGTGCACTCGCAACCCAGAAAGCCAACTGTATCCTGCACCAAAAGAAACATGGCCAGCAGGTCGAGGCCCCTCTGCTCCGCTCTGGTGAGACCCCACCTGGAGCACTGCGTCCAGGTCTGGAGTCCTCAGTGCAGGAAAGACATGGACCTGTTGGAGTGGGTCCAGAGGAGGGCCACAAAAATGGTCTGAGGGATGGAACACCTCTCCTATGAGGACAGGCTGAGAGAGTTGGGGTTGTTCAGCCTGGGGAAGAGAAGGCTCTGGGGAGACCTTATTGCAGCCTTTCAATACTTAAGGGGGGCTTATAAGATGGAGACTTTTTACCAAGGCCTGTAGTGACAGGACAAAGGACAACAGTTTTATGACACTTTGGAGGTGGCCACGGGCTGCCCCGTGCTGGGCACGGCTGGCTCCTGCAGCTGTGGCCATGGCAGGCACGGAACGGTGCTGTGACTGCGACGGACGGTCCCCTACTCCACTCTGGACATTGGAGCTATTTTAGGGTTTTCCTACAAGAAGACAAGACCATCTGAGAGACACCTGCCCATCCCCTTTGCCTGCTGCTGGCCCACCAAGTACTGGGGCAGGAGTGACCTCAGAAGCACTTCTCAGAATCACAGAATCACTAAGGTTGGAAAAGACCTGTAGGATCACCAAGTCCAACCTTAAAAACAAAAACAAAAACAAAACCAAAAACAAACCCAAACCACAAAAAACAAACCACAACACACCAAAAACCAACCCACCCAACACCACACAGCACCATGCCCATCAAGCCACATCCCACAATGCCACATCCACACGCTCCTTGAATACCTCCAGGGAGGGTGACTCTACCACCTCCCTGGGCGGCCTATTCCAATGTTTCACTACTCTCTCAGTAAAGAACTTTTTCCTAATATCTAGCCTGAACCTCCCCTGGCGCAACTTGAGGCCATTTCCTCTAGTCCTGTCACTAGTCACTTGGGAGAAGAGACCAACACCCACCTCTCTGCAACCCCCTTTCAGGTAGTTGTAGAGAGCGATAAGGTCTCCCCTCAGCCTCCTCTTCTCCAGGCTAAACAACCCCAGCTCCCTCAGCCGCTCCTCATAAGACTTGTGTTCCAGACCCCTCACCAGCTTCATCGCCCTTCTCTGGGCATGCTCCAGCACCTCAATGTCTGTCTCGTAGTGAGGGGCCCAAAACTGAACACAGTATTCGAGGTGCGGCCTCACCCGAGCCGAGTACAGAGGCATGATCACCTCCCTGCTCCTGCTGGCCACACCATTTCTGATACAAGCCAGGATGCCGTTGGCCTTCTTGGCCACCTGGGCACACTGCTGGCTCATATTCAGCCGGCTGTCAATCAACACCCCCAGGTCCTTTTCTGCGGGGGAGCTTTCCAGCCACTCGTCCCCAAGCCTGTAGCGTTGCCTGGGGTTGTTGTGGCCAAAGTGTAGAACCCAGCACTTGGCCTTATTGAACTTCATCCGGTTGGCCTCAGCCCATCGATCCAGCCTGTCCAGATCCCTCTGCAGAGCCTTCCTTCCCTCAAGCAGATCAACACTCCCTCCCAACTTGGTCTCGTCTGCAAACTTGCTGAGGGTGCACTCTATCCCCTCATCCAGATCATCAATGAAGACATTAAACAAGACCGGTCCCAAAACTGAGCCCTGGGGGACTCCGCTTGTGACCGGCCGCCAGCTGGATTTCACCCCATTCACCACAACTCTCTGGGCTCGGCCAACCAGCCAGTTTTTTACCCAGCGAAGAGTGTACCTGTCTAAACCACGGGCTGCCAGCTTCTCCAGGAGAATACTGGAGAATACACTTACCACAATCCATGGACTTAGAGCCATAGAATCATGGAATGGCTTGGGTTGGAGGCATGGAAGGGTGGGGTATTGTTGCTAATGGGCAATTTAGCTTGCTTAAAGAACCACTGCCAAATGTATCAGCAAAAGTGGTTTCACTGAAATACGATGTTATAAAAGTGTGACTTAACAAAGTTCGATGTGGAGTCGGTGTCGGTGGTGGGACATTAGGGGGCCAGTTAGTTTCCCCATTTCCACTCAATTTTTGGAATGCTTTTATTAAACTTAGTATTGTACTTGTTGGTTGTCCCTGCTTTGTCATCTTTGGAACACCTAACGCAAATACTTTTCTCCATAACTCCTTTCTTCTTTCTCAAAACTCTACTCACAGGTCTTTGGTTTTATGTTCCACTTGTCTGCCTCCCAATCCTTGTGGGAGCGTTTGTGTTATGGGTCGCACCTGGTGGTTTTCCACTCAGGGTCTTGGGTCTGATGTCTCAGTCGACAGATTGTCCCACCCCGTTGCATGGCCATGGTTTACAATACCGGGGCTAATGAGTGGCTTTAACATAGTATAAGCTACAGTAGCAGATAGCAGAGTATCACCCGACTCTCCATGTTTGTGCATCGCTTGTATGCAGGCTGCTTTGGTGATGGCAGTGGAGAGTTCACTTAGGGAATGGATGGGAATCATACGAGGTTCACCTCGATCCAAGGGATCTGTTCCCCCAGCCCGGTAGGCTACCGTACTGGTGATAGAATGGGCTTTATCACCTGGGTCGGGTCCTACATTTAAGAAAACTCCCAGACCAGAAGGAAACAATAATTGTTTCCTTCGTCTCCACTGTGGAATTATTGCTGGAGGTGACTTAGAAATTAAATCTATATTCGCATTTTTAGGAAAGGTACAGCATTGAAGAAGCTTTCAGGGTGGAGTGTGGCGGTCATGCAAGAGCTCTATCCCACAAAGGTTCCCTAGGCAACCTTAGGTGTTGGCAATGCCAGGGGAGCTTGGTGTGCTGACTCGTAAGAGAAACTGTACGGAGGGTGGAACGGAGTGGAGACACCGCGGTCAGGCTCTGTAATAAGAGGGGAACTGGAAGGTACTATGGAACAATGAAATGGAGACTCACCCTGATAACTAGGATATGTACCCGGTCAACGACAATGCTACTGTACAAAGATACAATAACCTATTTAGTGTGTGTAATGGTGTGTAGTGGAGTACCTGGGAATGGGCCCACAGTCTGTCACCTTTTTGACAAAATACTCATTATAATCTCATTATACTACTAAAAAACACACCTCCATCCCAAAGCTACCCACCTCCAAGGTGCGTCCACTCCTCACTGAGCCTGCGCTGTGAATTTTTCTTGGTCTATACCTTTAAAAGCAAAGCGAGAAACTTTTACACCAACTACAACAAAGAAATACATGACTAGAATCACTCAAGCTCCACCTGTAAAGTAAAAAATAGTACAAAAAGGCTTAAGAGAGGGTGAGTGTTAGGGAAGATGCCATCGCAGACCTGCTCTGACACCTGGGATTAGTTGACGGGCTGAACCTCTCTTCCCCCCGAATAGTGACACCTTTGGGTAAGATTCGGACAGTTGGCTATACCAAGTGCTTCCCCGGCAGATTTAGAAACCTCTGTAGAGTTGTTTTGTGATTTAGTGCGCTTGTAGCCAGGCTATGTTACTCATATTAACACTTGGCTATACTAAGTGTTTCCCTGGGAGATTAAGAAACCTCTGTAGAGCTGTTTTGTGATTTAACGTGTTTGTAGCCAGGCTATATTACTCATGTTCTTGGTATGTGCACATGCTTTGTGGGCAGTAGTTCTATCACCGGGAATCCAAAAGAACTTGTGCATTCTGTTGCTTTAATGAACTACACTATTCATTAATCTAGCCGTAAGAGTTCTCATTGAACGCAACCAAATTCCTTAAGGGTGGCCGTGCTAGTTCATGCAATAACATGGTCTATCGCTGACCACCTCCCCAAGGTCCTTCAGAGTATTCTGCTTTAATGATGGCTCTAGTCTTATATTCAGAGGAGTCCAAAAAGGGCAAGCGGTTCATATTTCCCTCATCATGGTCGTCAGGATCACCCCAAATAGCACCATCCCAATCCTCTGGGCACGCTATTAGTTTCCTAATTTGCATGGGGTTAGGTGGGTGTGGGACCCGCATGAGCATCATCTCGATCTTTTCTTCCAATTTTTGTTTTTTCTGCTTTTCTTCTGGTAACTGCTTCTGTAGCTGTTCAATTTGCAGGGACAGTAATAACTCAGCTGCCTTCCTGACTTCTATTTCCTCCCTCAGATCTTGTCCCTCTCTATTACAGTTTTTCCTATCCTGACAGGCAGCTTCTAGGCAGGTACCTAACATCTTACAAATAATTTCTTTTTCCTTTACCATCTTTAATATTTCCTTTTGCTAATTTTAATTGTTCTTCAACAGCATCCCAGTCATGCCAGTGATTGCAAGCCCATTCTTCCGAGAATTTGGGACTTGGACTTATTCCGTGCTTCTGTCAGTAATCAGTGATACCACTTCCCATCCTGCTGACTGCGCCACTTGGTTGCGAATGGGCAATTTAGATTGCTTAAAGAACTACTGTCAAAGGTATCAGCAAAAGTGGTTTTACTGAAATACAATGTCATAAAAGTGTGACAGAGGGTGAAAGCAAAGACGGGTAACCTGGGAGGAATACAGCGATGCTGTCTGAGCATCCAGGGATGAAGTTAGGAAAGCTGAGTCTGGTTGAATCTGACCAGGGATGTCAAAGACACCAAAAAGGGCTTCCATAAATGCAAAAGGGATGTACTTCTATAAGTACCAAGGCTGATCAAAGTGAGGCTAGGGAAAATGCGGGCCCCGCAGCTGAATGAGATGGAGGACTTGGTTGCACTAGATATGCAAAAGGCTGAGGCACTGAATGCCTTCTTTGCCTCAGCAAGCAAGGCTGGCCTTCAGGAACCCCAGGTCCCAGACAGCAGGGGGAAAGTCTGGAGCAAGGCAGACGTAACATTGGTGGAGGAGGATCAGGCCAGGGAATACTTAAGCAAATGGGACGTACATAAGTCCATGGGACGAGGTGGGATGCACCCATGAGGGCTGAGGCTGAGGGAACTACTGTCTGATGTCATTGCAAGGTCACTCTCGATACTCTTTGATTGACCATGGCAACTGGGAGAAGTGCCTGAAGGCTGGAGAAAAGCAAATGTTACTCCAACCTTCAAGAAGGGCAAGGAGGACCCAGCAATGAAGCAGCTCATCCTGGAAAGGATTTCCACGCACATGAAGGACAAGAAAATCATCAGAAGTAGTCAGCATAGCTCCACCAAGGGGGTGTCATACTTGATCAACTTGATAAAAGTCTATGATGAAATGATTGGCCTGGGAGATGAGGGGAGAGCAGTGGGTATTGTCTACCTGGACTTCAGGAAGGCCTTTGACAGTGTCTCTCATAAGATCTTCATAGAGAAGCTGAAGTCTGGGCTAGAGGAACCAACAGTGAGGTGGACTGAAAACTGGCTGAACAACAGGCCCCAGAGTGTGGTGAACAGTAGCACAAAGTGTAGTTGGAGGCCAATAACGAGTAGTGTACTCCAGGGATCAATACTGGGTCCAGTAGTGTTTAACATCATCATTAATGATCCGGATGATGGGGCAGAGCGCACCCTCAGCAAGTTTGCAGAGGACACCAAACTGGGAGGAGTAGCTGAGAGACCAGAGAGTTGGGCTGCTGTCCGGAGGGACCTCAACAGGCTGGAGAAATGGGCTGACAGGAACGTCACGAAGATCAACAAGGGGAAGCGCAAAGCCCTGCCCCTGGGGAGGGACAACCCCAGGCACCGATATATGCTGGGGGCTGAACAGGTGGAAAGCAGCTCAGCAGAAAAGGACCTGGGGTCCTGGTGGACCCCAAGTTGACCACGAGCCAGCAATGTGCCCTTGCCAAAAACTGGCGAATGGTGTCCTGGGCTGCATTAGGAGGAGTGTTGCCAGCAGGTGGGGGAGGTGATCCTTCCCCTCGACTCAGCACTGGTGAGGCCCCACCTGGAGTGCTGTGTCCGGTGCTGGGCTCCCCAGTACAGGAAAGACACGGACATACTGGAGAGTCCAACAAAGGGCCACGAAGATGGTCAAGGCACTGGAGCTTCTCCCCTAGGAGGAAAAGCTGAGAGAGCTGGGACTGTTCAGCCTGGAGAAGAGAAGGCTCAGGGGGACCTCATCAATATGTGTAAATACCTGAAGGGAGGGTGCAGAGAGGACGGAGCCAGGCTCTTTCCAGTGGTGCCCAGTGCCAGGACCAGAGGCAACGGGCACCAACTGTGAGACAGGAGGTTCCCTCTGAACGTCAGCAAACGCTTTTTCACTGTGAGGGTGACCGAACACTGGCACAGGTTGCCCAGGGAGGTGGTGGAATCTCCATCCTTGCAGATATTCAAAAGTCGCCTGTACACGGTCCTGGGCCACTGGCTGTCGGTGATCATGCTTGAGCAGGGGCTTGGACTAGGTGACGTCCAGATGTCCCTTCCAACCTTAACTGTTCTGTGATTCTGTGATTTAATCTACCTTCTAAGAGGTGGCGTTTTGGGTTGGGTTTTTTTTTGGTAAATATCACTGCCTATGCAACATTAGACTCTCTCTTGTAATTATTTTCTTTTGCAGTTTCACTCAGAATAAAGAATAATCAGGGGCAACTTTACAGAAGCTGTTGCCTCTGTTCCTCAGTCTGTCATTCCACAGGGAATTAAGAGATGTCAAACACCTTCAGTGTTCCGTGTCACTTCACAGGAGGGTACCCTTATCCCAAAACAGAAAGAGCAAGCTTGTAATTTGCTGGGAACCTTTCTTGGAAAGGTTGCTGGAAGAAGCTGAGAGCACTCTGCAAGGGAGAAACTCAGCCGCCTGGTATGAGCTGGACGCAGCAGTGTGGGAGTGGCTGGGGAGGCGAGGGCAGTGCCCATGGCAAGAAGAGGGCTCCTTATAAACAGCAGTGAGCGCATGTTCTCAGCGTGCTGCAAGGGGCACCCCAGTTTTAGCGGGTGAGGTTTCCCTCTTTATTCCCCCTGGCTCAAGGTCAGCACCCGCGGCGCCTGGGCAAAGAGGCTCTTCTGGTTTCCTGTGGGAAGTATACGCCTCACCTCTCTCCTCCTCCTCCTCCTCTTCCTCGCTTCACCCACTGCCTGAGTGCGGCTCTGTGGCCTCCCTTCACTTAAAGGCATGGAGGGGTAAATAGAATAAAATAGAACAGAATAGTTCAGTTGGAACGGATCTACAATGATTATCTAGTCCAACTGCCTGACCACTTCAGGGCTTCTCAAATGTTAAGGCATCTTATTAAGGGCATTGTCCAAATGCCTCTTCAACGCTGACAGGCATGGGGCATCGACCACGTCCCTAGGAAGCCTGTGCCAGTGTTTGAACACTCTCTCGATAAAGAAATGTTTCGTAATGTCCAGTCTAAACCTCGCCTGATGCAGCTTTGAATCATTCCAATGCGTCCTGGCACTGGATCCCAGGGAGAAGAGATCAGCACCTCCCTCTCCACGTCCCCTCCTCAGGAAGCTGGAGAGAGCAATGAGGCCGCTCCTCAGCCTCCTTTTCTCCAAACTAGACAAACCCAGAGTCCTTTGCCGCTTCTCCCAGGACATGCCTTCCAGCCCCTTCACCCGCTTTCTTGCCCTCCTCTGGTCACATTCAAGGACCTTCACATCCTTCCTAAATGGTGGGGCCCAGAACTACCCACAATACTCAAGGTGAGGCTGCATCAACGCTAAATGCAGCAGGATAATCCCCTCCCTTGACCAGCTGGTTATACTGTGTCCTCTTGTTGCCTGAGAGAGACAACAGCACCTCCCTGTTCAGTGCGGTCAGCAAACTTGCTAATGGTGCATTCAACTCCTGCATCCAGATTGTTGATAAAAACATTGAACAGAACCAGCCCTAGGACTGAGCCCTGAGAAACACCGCTGGCGACCGGTCACCAGCCAGATGTAGCCCCATTCACTACAACCCTTAGAGCCCTGCCCTTCAGCCAGTTCTTCACCCAGCGCACCATGAACCTGCTCATCTCACAGTTGGACAACTTGTCCAGAAGGATGCTGTGAGGGACAGTAACAAAAACCTTACTAGACTCCAGGAAAAATACCTTCTCCACCTTCCCTTCATCCACTAGGCAGGTGACCTTATTGTAGAAGGATATCAAAGCAGTTAGACAGGACTTTCCCTTTGTGAACCCAGGCTGACTGTGCCTGCTGATTGCTTTCTTCTTTAAAGGCCTTTCAGTAGTGCCCGGTATGATGTCCTCCACAATTTTTCCAGGTTCTGAGGTTAGACTAACAGGTCTGTAGTTTCCTGGGTGGGTGGGTGGATGGAGGCTGTGACTGCGCTCCTTCAGCCTCTGGGACGGGAGGCCTGGGCATCCTTAGGGTTTCATTGGGCCAAAGGTGTGGAGACAGCAGAGCCCATGGGAGAAATGGAGAGGTTTCCTCTCTTCCCTGGGAAATGTTTTCTTTCTTTCACCATTGATACTGTAAAACCATTTAAGGTAAAACCATCATGACTATGTCTAAATGCTGCCAAAGCCTGTGAAGATGTTCAAAAGGGCTTTAGAGATGGAAATTCAACCCCCTTTGCCCTGAAATCACTCTGTACTGGGAAACACTTGCACAAAGGCTGGGTTGGGAGCGGGTGTTTGCTTTGTTTTCTATTTTTTTTTGTGCTGTTGTTAGAATGTGACCAAGAACCGTAGGAGGAAACACAACAAAGTCTGGGTTGGAGCAGAGGTGATCAGCTGCCCCTTGCCAGGCAGCCCCAGGACATGACAGCTGGGTGCACCTCACAACCAAACCTCCCAGGTGTTGCCGGGTAAGTCCCCAGGGCAGAGCTTGGGGACAGCTCCTGCGCTGAGCCCACAGCCCAGGGACAAGCTACAGGATGATGCCCATCAGCCCCCCTCACATCGACTAGTTTGGGGGACTCTCAGGTCCCCCTCAGCCCCCTGGGAAATACTTCCCTGCAGTTGACCCCACTGAAGACATGAAAGGCAGTTGGGTGAGGGAAAAATTCCCAACATAAAAGTTGGTGGTAAGTCAGTGCATGCCTGGAGAGATGAAACCACAGCCAAGAGATAATGAACACCGTTCATCCTTGAGGGAAATGATCAGCAAAGTCCCACAAGGCTCGATGCTGGCACATGTCCTTAAGTCCTCCTTCACACAACCCTGACACTCCTCTGAGTGTTTGGTGGTGACAAACATGCAAACGGGTCCAAAGAGAGTTAAACAAATTGGCAGCAAACGCTTCACCAGTTCCTTAGTGCAATGGTACAGACACTTGTAGGCCACAAGTCCTGTAACCTCCAGCTGTTGCAGAAGAGGGAAAGGCTTACTGTGTTGGGTTTACATGGCAAGGTTTGGAGAGGGGGCAGGGCTGCAGGGATGGCTTCTGTGAGAAGAGACCAGGGGCTGTCCCTGTGTCGGACAGAGCCAGCTCCAAGATGGACCCATCGCTGGCCAAATCTGAACCCATCAGTGAAGCCAGTGGTGCCTTGGTGGTAACGTATTTAAGAAAGCATAAAAAAAATACTGCGCAACAGGAGCTGGGAGACAGAAGTGGGAAAATGTGAGAGAAACAGCCCTGCAAACACCAAGGACAGTGAAGAAGGAGGGGGAGGAGGTGCTCCAGGCACCGGAGCAGAGATTCCCCTGCAGCCCGTGGTGAAGACCATGGTGAGGCAGGCTGTCCCCCTGCAGCAAGGGAGGTCCATGGTGGAGCAGATATCCACCTGAAGCCAGTGGAGGACCCCACGCCGGCGCAAGTGGATGTGTCCTGAAGGAAGCTGCAGCCAGTGCAGAGCTCACTATGGAGCAGGTTTCTGTCAGGACCTGCGGCCTGTCGAGAGGAGCCCATGCAGGAACAGGTTTTCTAGCAGAAACTGTGGCCCATGGGGGACCCACACTAAAGCAGGTCATGGACTGTACCCTGTGGGGAACCCATACTGGAGCAGTCCATTCGTGGAGGACTGTATCCTGTGAAAAGGACCCGTGCTGGAGTAGTTTGTGAAGGGCTGTGTCCTGTGGGTGGGACCCCACGCTGGAGCAGAAGAGTGTGAGGAAGAAGGAGCGGCAGAGACAAAGTGTTATGGACTGACTGCAACCTCCATTCCCCCTCCCTGCACTGCTCGGTGGGAGAAGCTAGAAGAGTCAGGAGTGAAGTTTAGCCTGGGAAGGAGGGTTGGTGGGGAAAAGGTATTTTTAGTTTTGTTTTTGTTTCTCACTATCCTACTCTATTTTTAACTGGCAATCACATTAATCTTCCCCAAGTTGAGTCTGTTTTGCCCATGGCAGTAATTGGTGAGCATCTCCCTTTCCTTACCTTGACCCATGAGCTTTTTAATCTGATTTTCTCCCCCTCTCTTGCTGAGGAGGGAGAGTGAGAGAGCAGCTGGATGGGCATCTGGAAGCCAGCCAAGGTCTACCCACCACACCGACAGAAGGGGAAATAAAAATCCTTCTCTGCCTTCTCTGTATTTTAAACACTTTCCTTTGGCACTGGCTATATGTCACTGCTGGTGACAGGGCACCAGCTCTGTGGTGCTTTGGTCTGACCCAGGAGAGCAGCTCTTGTGCAACAGGAGCAGGAGACAGGCCAAGGACTGGTGCCAGTGCTCGATCCTGACACCAAGCACCTCTCTGCATGGCTAGGCAAAAGACTGAAACCTGCCCTGAGCTGGAGGTGCCGTGGGCACAGCTGGGGCTGTGTGTGCTGGAGTGGGGGGAGGTGGGAGGCAGGAGGGTCTCAGCCAAAGAGGGAGCACGGTTGCAGATTCAGGGCATGATGCTCAGTGCAGACTGAGAAGAAGGAAGGTTCAGGCTGACAGCGTGAAAAAAGGGTCCATCTGGGAAGGAGGAGGAAGAGACAAAAGAAGCTGTTTCTGCAGTGGATGCCAGCCAGGCAGGAGGGTGGCTCCCCTCCCCAGCATTGCCTGTCCTCCCGCTCCCACCAGCACCCAGGAAACAGAGTTTTCCTGGCCACCCTCGTGGGATGGAGAGCAGCAGCCTCTGGAGTCAGGGCTGTGCCCTGCTCTCCTCCCACCCAAGGGCAGGACTGGCTCCTGGGAAAGCGTTTCAAGATGGGGTGCGGTTGGCTTGACACGCGGAAACGAACTTCACAACTCACACAGAGTTATAAAGCAGGCATGTTTATTGCAGCGCCGGGTGCAAGGGGATTTCTCCACAAAGCTTGCACACGGGGTTAAAATCATGACAGGTATTTAAAACAGTTAACAAAGTTAGTTACGCCTACTGGTGCTACTCCTTAATTAACTATTGGTTAATATTTTTCTTACTTCATCTTAAAGTTACAGTTCTCTTTTAATTCACCACGCATGCTCAGAGAGTAGGGGGCTAAATTGGGTTGGGGCTTCTCTAGCTAGGAGGTGTGTTTTTTAGTATTAAAATGAGATTATAATGAGACAAGTTAACTCTAGGGCACTATTTTGGCAGTCTTTTCTATTTTTCTACGATTCGTCCTTGCGCTAATCATTATTGCTAGTTAGCAGAGAGTCAGTGAAGACAGTCTTTATCAGCAGAGAGTCAGTGGAGACAGTCTTTATCTCTAATATGTCTAAGTACCAGGTGCAGTTGTTACAAAGTATCTTCTCTACATTTTTTTTTCTTACTTTTAACCCTTGTTTCTCAAGATGCCCTGTAACAGGCTCAAGAAGAAAGGACCCCTCCAATGTTTGTCTCTCTCTTCCAACGCAAGAGACTGTCCTGCCTCTCACAGTGTGTTGACACCAAGACGCTCCCCAGGTGAGGCCGTAACGATTCAAAGACAGCATTTCCATCATGTGCCCCTGTCTTTCCCCAGCCCTCCTCCTCCCCCAAGAAGGTCTGGCCCTGTTGGCCACTTCCAGCCCCCCAAATCACCAGGAATCCTCAGAGGAGGCCTCCAGGCTAGAAGGAGCAGCCCTGCCTGTGCCTTTTTGTGGAGGTACCAACTGCAGCTGGTGCCAAAGCTCACTCCTAGACACCAGGGAAGACCCATACAGGCTCAGCAACAGGGAACCAGCTTCTCCCACTCCCATGGTGATGGAGGTGGGCCACACATCCCTGGGGGATTCTCTTCAGTGTCCGGTGGCCCCAGCATGCCTTCCTGGCCTGAGACACCCCAGGCATCCCAGCTTCCTCAGCCACTCTGCTCATCGTGGTGGTGCAGCCAGAGAGGACCCAGGCATCTGGGCACTGGCAGAGGAGAGGGGACATGGACACGGATGTGGGAAGGCAGGATGCGGGCCCCTGGGGTGGTCCTGTGCAGGGCAGGATGCGGGCCCCTGGGGTGGTCCTGTGCAGCTGATGGATCAGAGCTTGTTCTGAGAGAGACAAAGACAGGCCTGTGGAAAATTACAAGCGAAGCAATAAATAAGGGCTACGTGGCAAGGACTGGGCGTCCTTGAGAAGTGAGGATGTAGATAACAAGTAGTTATGATCAAAGTAGAAGGGAGTTATACAGCTGCTCAAACTGCAAGTAGAAGAACATAAACAAAAGTAACTGTTAGGCTCAAACTGCAAGTAGACGTATGTTTTAGGCTCAGCCAATTAGGATCTAACAAGTAGGTGCGTATTAGGTCTAACAGTATAAATATGTGTTGCTTGAATAATAAAGTGGACTATGCTTTATCACTCATATTGAGTCGGACGCATCTGTTCCTTCAGCCACGAACCGTCGGTCAACTCCTGGCATCGGGAAACTCCCGACATCTTCGGGAAACTCCCGACATCTGGCGCCCGAACAGGGACCGGCAAAGGGCGGCTGAAGCAGAGGGGCACCGGTTTGCAGCGACCGGGGGGTCAAGAGCGACTTATGACTGCTTTTACGGTCGGTGCGTCGTCTCCGAAGACCTGAGCTACTAGCTAGTTCGCCATTTCTGCGAGGGCTACAGGGGCAAAGGCTGCTTGCTGTCTGCAGGGTGAGGTACATATTGCTTTTATTTGCCACAGTGCAGGATGTGCCATAGTGCAGGATTTGCCTTAGTGCAGGATGTGCCATAGTGCAGGATTTGCCATAGTGCAGGATTTGCCTTAGTGCAGGATTTGCCGTAGTGCAGGATTTGCCATAGTGCAGGATTTGCCTTAGTGCAGGATTTGCCGTAGTGCAGGATTTGCCATAGTGCAGGATTTGCCGTAGTGCAGGATGTGCCGTAGTGCAGGATTTGCCATAGTGCAGGATTTGCCTTAGTGCAGGATTTGCCATAGTGCAGGATAACTGTTGCCGTAGTGCAGGATAACCGGTTATGGAGTATGAAGTAGCCCTAGATTTCTTACAGCACCTTTTAGAAAAGCGGGGAGTAGAGTGTAAGCACTTAGCTGGTTTAATTGTTCTTGGGCGGGAGAAGTCGTGTTTTACTGCAACAGACTCGTTATTTGAAGTAACAGCATGGAGGAATCTGGGCGATGTGCTGTGGGATCTTGTGATAGATGAGGATAAGATAGCAAAGAAGTTAATGAAACCATGGAGAGACGTGATAAATGCTATAAAACGATATCAGGTTGAGTGGAATGTTGCAGCCGTAGCCACGGAAAAGCTGGGAGGAGCGGGGGAGATGACTCCTGGGGAAAGCGGCGAGAGCTCTTTGCTTTTTAACAACAGCAAAGTTCCCGGGCCACCTTGCTGGGGACCAGTCCCAGTAACAGTGGTAGATAGGTCAAAATCGTGACATGCGGGGCACGTATCCCGGCAAGTGGCCGAGTCTCAAAAGAAAAAAAAAAAAAAGAGAAAAAAAAAAAGGGGGAGGAAAAAAAAAAAAAAGGGGGGGAGAAAAAACAAAAAAAGTAAAAAAAAGGAAAAAAACCAGGAGGGAAAAAAAAAAAAAAAAGAGGGGAAAAAAAAAAAAAAAGGAAAAAAAACCCGGGGGGGGGGGGGGGGAAACAAAAAAAAACCCCAACATCAGAAGGAGGGGAGCCGCCCTCATCACAGGGAGAAGGGTGGACTGGAGAAAGATAATGGGAGAGGCAATAGAGGAGGACAGATGTTAGAAAAAATGAGTAGAGTACCAATGGGAAATCAGGTGTTGTTAGTAGAAGCAGTGCGAGAGTTAGGGAAAGATATCATACAGGCACAGAGGCAAGCCTTTGCCGCCCTAGCCCCGCTGCGAACAGAAGACAAACGGTCTCGAGCTCCATCTCGTCGGGGAAATCAGTGCTTCCGCTGTGGCAGAGAGGGTCATCATCGTCGTGATTGCCGAGTGGATCAAGTATGGTGTGAAAACTGCAAATCTTCAAACCACGATACCAGGGCTTGCCGACGATCGGGAAACGGCAAGCCGAGCGCGCAGGGTTGCCGCGCTACGACAACAGCGGCGGCCCCAGCACAGGTAGAGACCCAACCGCAACCGACTGCTGCGTCTCCTCACAACCCACTACTGACAGTACGCTGCAACCCGCCACAAGGAGGAGCCTCGGACTGGATCTGGCAACAGCAGTAGAATGTACGCAGTGGATCCCGGCGAAGTGGACAAGAGCGGTGATAGAGACATCGGACAACAGAAATAATCATGAAGATCCTGTGGAGTCTCACGCTAATCCTAATCTAAACTGATGTCCTGGACGGGTTACCAAGGGCGGCGTTTAACATAAAACAGAATGCATGGGGACTAGTGTGCCTTTCATCACTTGTCTAGTGGGAGTGCCATTGAATGACTCGGACTGGGGAACAGTAAATCAAACTGTTAATGAAATGAATGCTCGGTTGAATAAATCTGGTCGGGGAATTTTTGGGGGGTCTGCAAATACTCGGAGTGGTTTTCACTAAACGGATGGCTCAAAGGACTGTTACAAAGTATTTTTATGCTTTTAATAATCGTAGTAGTAGTAATATTATGTTTAAGCTGTGTTATGTCATGTCTTCGCCGGCTAGTGGAAAAAAGTTTTGGTCAAGCTCTCCTCATACAAAAAGAAAAAGGGGGAATTGTGGGAAGGCAGGATGCGGGCCCCTGGGGTGGTCCTGTGCAGGGCAGGATGCGGGCCCCTGGGGTGGTCCTGTGCAGCTGATGGATCAGAGCTTGTTCTGAGAGAGACAAAGACAGGCCTGTGGAAAATTACAAGCGAAGCAATAAATAAGGGCTACGTGGCAAGGACTGGGCGTCCTTGAGAAGTGAGGATGTAGATAACAAGTAGTTATGATCAAAGTAGAAGGGAGTTATACAGCTGCTCAAACTGCAAGTAGAAGAACATAAACAAAAGTAACTGTTAGGCTCAAACTGCAAGTAGACGTATGTTTTAGGCTCAGCCAATTAGGATCTAACAAGTAGGTGCGTATTAGGTCTAACGGTATAAATATGTGTTGCTTGAATAATAAAGTGGACTATGCTTTATCACTCATATTGAGTCGGACGCATCTGTTCCTTCAGCCGCGAACCGTCGGTCAACTCCTGGCATCGGGAAACTCCCGACATCTTCGGGAAACTCCCGACACACGGACACACACAGACATACACAGAGCACAGCTTTGCTGAAGGGGTTTATTGATCATTGGAGGGAAATGGCCCAGGGCTCCCAGGGGATCAGGTGGGGTCATCCAGGGATGATCATCTCCTCATGCTGCTGGAGGGGGACAGGAGAGGGGTGTCACCACCAGTTCCAGTCCTGAAAGACAGAGCCCAAAACGAGACTGCCAGTGTCAGCTGGCACATGAGAGGGGCCTTGTCCCCACCGTGTCTCTCTCTGCAGAGACCTGGGGACGGGGAAGGGAATTGGAGCCCTCAATATGCCTAGGACAGGACTTGGCCCTCCTGAGATCCATATAGCACCTAGAGCCCCTTGCCCAATGTGTCATTGCCCCGGGGATGACCCTAAATCTCCCAGAACCCTGCCCATCCCTCATGGTGATCCCTGGGGCCTTTCTGTCACCAGAGCCCCTGCCTGGCCTGCACGGTGACCCTCTGGGTCCGTAGAGCCCCACTGGTTGCAAGGAAAGGCATGGGGGCAGCTCTGTCCAGCTCCCCCTGGGACACGGATCATGGACAGTCCCCTCTGTTTCCCTCTCCCATACACACATTCTGCCCACCCCAGAGGTCTGAGGGATCCCCTGGGGCCCCGGATCCTTTGTGGGGCTGGAGATGCCCTGACGCTGCTCACCTAGACATGAACAGAGGCAGCCACGTCTCTCCGTCTCAGAAGGGACTTCTTCACAACATTGTCAAGGTCCTGGGGAGAAAAGGAGAGTTAGGGACACGCTTGGGTGCACTGGGGTATACTGGGAGGCAGGGGAAAGCAACAGGGTCCTTGGGGCAGGTGCCTCCGGGGAGAAACGGGGTACATGAGCTTGTCTGGTGGTGCAGAGAAAGCACTCCTGGGGAAGGGGCCCACCTGGGTGCATGGCTGTGTACTGGGGCATCCTGGGGTGTAGTGGGTTGTAATGGGATGGATGGGAATGCAGCGGGCGCTGTGGGGAAGGGGACCTCCCTGGGAAAACACTGGGGTGCAGGGGTGTTCTCGGGGGTTGCACTGGGGTGTACTGGGGCACACTGGGATGCCCCGGAGTGTCGCAGCCATGGGAGGGGAGGGTTTGGGGGTAGCAGAACGCATGGTACCCACCTGAAATGAATTCACTTTCACAGGTTTCAATAACCCCACCTGTAGAGAGACCATGAGACCTCACTGGTCACAGGGATGTCCCCTGTTCCAGCAAGGGATGGGAGGACCAAAGTGCCCTCCCGTTCCCTAGCCTGGATGCCCTCCAAGTCCACCCCAATACTTACCGGGGATGTAGTATTTCCTTCCAAGAGTGCCTAGGGAAGGAGAGCAAAGGCGTGGTCTGAACTGGACCTTGGTAGGGCTGTGGGTGGGACACAGATATCCCCAGCCCCCCCCAGACCCATGGCTTCCCTCTGGACTGAGGGGGGAAAGGCTTTCTGCTCCCCCCAGCCCCATTCATCCAGGTTTCACCTGGAATACCTGTTTCATGCAGGGAGCAGGAGTAGGGATGGAAGCAAGGATAGCGTGGGGAATTCATGCACTCCAAAGAGGATGGGGTGGGGAGGAACCAAAGGCAGGGCGTGGGGGTGAATTAGCAGGCCCCAAGGGACTGGGCTGGGGGTGTTGAATGGACAGGACTGCGTGGGATGCAAGTGACGGGTGAAGGAATTAAAATGGAGGGCATACGGGGACTTCAAGCAAGGTGGTTGGTGGGGGCAGAAGGAAGGGGAGCGCAGAGGACCAAAATGAGGGGACAGGGAGAGTGTTTGGGAGTGGGGGTTCAAGGTAGGCAATCTGGGACACTACAGCAGTGGACAGGATGAAAGGCAAAGGACTGAGGGGAAAGACTGAAAGAAAGGCATCGGGAGCAAACAAAGGGAGGGCATTTGGGGAACCTGCATAGGACGTGGAGGAGATCCTGGGGAGCAGCTATCTGAGAGGACCAGAAGGATGGGATAGGAAGACCCAAAAAGGAGGGATGTGGGGGCACCAAGACAAGAAAGCGGTGGGGGCCCTCACGGGAGTTTGCGGTGGACCCTCCCAGGGAAGGGACAGGTCAGACCATTCATTGAGGCACTCGGGCTCTGGGCACCAGCATCTTAATTGCAGGTGAAGTGGAGGGAACAGTCAGAAGTGTGGGAGGGAGAAAGCTGCATTGCCTGGGGCTGGACGTGCAGGGGACCCTGGAGGAGCTCCTTGCTTGGGAAGGGGAGAGGCCAAGTCAAGGGGTTTCGTGCTCACCACTACAATTTCATTCTGCAGGAGAGCTGATGTCCTGCAGCCGAGACCCATCCCCAGCCTTGAGCCCCGCCCCAGGGCATTGGGGACTCACCTGAGCATCCTCTGGAGTGCACAGCAGGATTGCGAAGAGCAGGGCCATGCTGAGCACTGCGACCTTCATCTTCCTCTGCGGTGTGGTGTGTCCTGGGTGAAGCTGGAGAAGGTGAGGGGCAGATTTATGCCTCCCAGGACTCCTCCTTGCCCCTCCCCAAGCCGAGAGCCCCCAGGGCAAAGCCAGGCTTGGCAGAGACACCAGCCCTGGCAACAAGCCCAGCCCAGGCACAGAGTCACCCCCACCTCCAGCATTGATCCGGACACCTTCCCCAGCATCAGTCCAGCTTCCTGCATGGGGAAGCTGCACGGGGATGGGCCCAGGCATCTGCGGGTGGTGAGGTGGGGTAGGCAGTGTGCCCCTCACAGCCGGAACCCTATGGTGACGACCCACTGCTCTAACACGAAACCATCCTCCAGCAGCCCCACAAAGCCAGGTCCCCCCATCTCCCAGTGCCCCTCACCTCCCAGCACTGACATCTCCCAGTGCCGCCTTTACTCCCAGGCCAGTCTTTCCCTCCAGGACGACCCCAGAGATGACACCAGCCTCAAACCAGGGGTCTCTAAGCAGAATTGTCTCTGAGCCCTCTCCAGGCCCTTGGGTAAATGGGGGGCTGGCACTGACCCCTCTTCCTGGGGCACCAGGGACCCCGGGACTAGGGCACGCTGGGAGGTGGGAGGACAACTGGGGGCACGGACAATGGGGACAGCCGGGTGACTGGCATCTTCAGTCCCATGAGGCACCGGCAGTGAGGAGCACTGGTGAATGTTGGGCACCGGGAGATGATGGCTTGGCTTGGGGGAAGTGCTGGGGTGCTCGCAGCGCCCAGCTCCAGCCCACCGCATTTCCCTTGCACTGCAGGCCCCAAACTGGTCCAGTCCCCAGCCACGGCCTGCCCAGAGCAGAGAACAGAGGGGAATATCCCCTGCCCTGGCCGTCACCCTGCCACTGCCTGGGGCCACCGTGCCCTCCAGACAGCATGGGTCCCACCCTGCAGAGCTGCCCCCAGACGGTGGCTCCCAGTGACCCCGTCCCCAACAAGGCTCTGGCTCCAGCCCTGTCCTTGCCTGGGACCTGGCCACAGCTCACCAAAGGCCCTTGTCCCCACGGAGTGTCCCTTCAATGCCCTCGTCCTTGGCCCAGGCCAGCGCTGTCCCTGAGCAGGATGTGGCCATTTAGAGGGACACGATGAAGCGAGTGCTTGTCCCCAGGCAGCCACTGGGACGTAATTGCAGGGACAGAGCTCCGCTGGCAAGAGGAGGGATGTTTGTCCCCGCAGCATCTCTGATAAGCTTTGTTTGCCCAGGGCCCATGGCACAAGGGGCCCGTTCAGCAAGATTGATGCTTCACGAGAGTTGTCCGATCTGGGGGAGTCTGGAGGGGGTTAAAGCAGCCTGGCCACCTGGGCTCTCTCCGTCCCTGGCAGCAGGCAGGCCCCTCGGAGGAGGGCAGTGCTGGGGGGACCGGGGAGGAGCAGGTCCTGGGGCACACCGCACGCCTGGGCCTCCCTCCGTCCCTGGCAGCAGGCAGACCCCCTCGGAGGAGGGCAGTGCTGGGGGGACCAGGCAGGAGCAGGTCCTGGGGCACGCCGCACGCCTGGGCCTCCCTCACTCCCCTGGGGACAGGCTGGAGCCCAGAGCCGGGGGCAGTCCCGGGGGAGCAGCCTGACAGTCGGGGTGTCGCTCTCCTTCGGGAAAGCCTGGTGGCAGGGGTTGAGAGCAGGGGTTGAGCCCCCCAGGAGCGGGGCTGAGAGCAGCCTGGCTGATGGAGCTGCCTCCCCAGGGGCACTGCGTCCCTGTCCCTCTCCCCCGCTGCCTGCCCTGCCGCTTTCCCTGGCTTTCCAGGGTGGTTTCCTTCACAGCACCCGTGGCCCAAACATCATGGTCGTGGGGGCCCTGGGCAGCATCCCCTGGCCAGTGTGGGGCAGGGGCGCTCTGGGGTGGTACGCAAGTGGTTCAGCTCTCAACTCTGAGTGGGGAGAGCTGCTGGGTGAAGGTGTTGGCCTGGTTCGCACAAGCCAAGCAAGACCTTTTCCAGCAACGCAATATCGATGCACCCGTTCTTTCCAGCTGCGACACTCACGCGATCAGCCATCACTGCTCTCCTCAAGGATGCAAGTGCCCCAAACAGCAGAGGGAATAGCTGGTACCTCTGTCAGCAGGGACATACTCGTAATGAAGATGAGCCTATTTTGGAACAACAAGCTCAGGCGCCCCCGTTTTGCCTCCCTGTAGGTGCAGACAACTATCAGAACAGGTAGATATCAGGATTGATATTTATTTATTTCTGCTTAAGGAGAAGACCAGCATTTTTACTGGTGATGTGAGCTAGCACTGGGAGGAGATAGGGCCAGGAAGGTCTCAATCAGGAGATGCAGCGCGTATTTACTTGTCTCTTTCGGTAAGCTGACAGTCAGAAGTAACCACACGTAATGACCAGCAAATCCACTAGGCACACTGAGCAATGGTAGCATTGAAAGCCTTGGAGTCATTGCCTGTACTGAGTTCATGGGACATCAACACTACGATAGCAGACCCATGGATACTTTGTAAGGCTGGCACGTTCCTCTGTAAACTCATGCTCCGTTTGTTATGTGCCACAGTAATTCAAGCTACCAGGCTGTGCTTCCCCATCGCCATTGACTTGCAAAACCATCCAGTAGTCCACGTCACGTGTCTGAAAGTAAAATAGTGCTCTATTTTAGTCCTCTGTCTGTGAGGGTGTGAGGATAATTTATTTTTGTGAGACACAAGCTGGGAATCAAAGGCTGGTGGTAAAAATCTGGTGTAGGTTTTGAAGTCAGTGGGAGGTTTGCCTGAGTTTCAGTGAAACCAAGGTGTCACTGGTTTTGTTCCCGTGACGACACAGACCCCTGTCAGGGTTTCAAAGAAATAAAAATACACTGATAAGTGGTTCATGAGAACTGTAAATGGCTCAGATTCTTCACTGACATTATATGTCATTTTTAAGGGTTATAGATATGGTTATATCTTTACGGGACATTAACTATAAATAAGAGATCTGTTGTGGATCGGTTGTGAAAAGATTTAAGGCAACTGACTTGAACCTTTGCTTTGGAAATTGCCCAAAGAGCAGGCAGTCACCTGGAAGATGCTCATTTTGACTGCTTCCGCTTTGTGTGTTATTTATTAGATAGCTAATTTACACAGTGTTGAATTATTTACCGTACTTAAATAACCTGTGACGTTATTTGTGTTCTGAAGTTATTTTGAAGAGAGCTCATGAATTGTACGTGCTGTCATAATTGCGGAAAATCGACTTAGGAGAGGTCAAGGCTGCCTTTGAGATAAATGCAAATCCGGTGGATGGCATTTGATAGCCACTTAACATCTGCCAACACCTTGGCGATAATGAGCTGGACAGGTGCAGAGGCACCAGCTGTGGATGGGTTGGCCAGCCGACTCCAGGAATTGACAGAGAATCTCACCTCCTCCCTACAGGCCTGCATCTCAGCTGTGGAGAAACTGTGGCAGCAATTGTCCCAGCATTTAAAAAAGGATGTCTTCCTCTCTCAGACCCACCACCGTCTCAGCTATTAAGAGTCAGGCTTTTCCTGCTCAAGGGAAAGCGTGCCGGTGGCGCACAGCACGTGCCACCCTGTGCTTCTGTCTGCTTGACCGGGGGGAGGACATGAGGAAGTGGGATGGTGAACCTCCCTGGAGACTAGAAGCTCGGGTCCAGGAACTGCAAGGAAAACAACAGCCAAAAGGCACCCATCCAGGAAAATTGCTGCTCCAGTGTCTGTTGGGCAGAGTAGAAGGGCTGACCATACCTCTGACCCTGATGAAGGGACTTGTGCTTTGTAGGTACAAAAACCAAGTGATGAATACGCTGACCAGGAATAAAGGGGCCCTGTCTCCAGCCAGGCAGAGGAAAGGGACAACCGAGTTTACTGGACTGTGTGGCTTCGATGGCCTGGCACATCAGCCCCACGGGAGTAGAAAGCTCTGGTGGACCCTGGTGCACAGTGTACTCTAATGCCATCACCAGATTACAAGGGGGCAAAATCCATCTGTATTTCTGGAGTGACGGGAGGATCCCGAGAACCGTCTGTGTTGAGGCTGGGAAAATGGGACAGTCCAATTGACTGTTAAAAACTACACTGAGAGCAACGGGTGCTGGGACATTTGAGTATTGGGATACAAATTTAGCAGAAGCCATTTGGCTAGTTAACACTAGAGGATATGCCAGTCCACCTGGCCCTGCCAAATTGAAACCCCTGTGCACTGTGGAGGGAGATAGGAACCCCATAGCACATATAAGGAACTGGCTGGGAAAGACAGCCTGGGTTGTTTCTTCCTTGGGAAAAGGCAAACCCATTCATGGTACTGCTTTTGCTCAAGGGCCTTTCTTCATAGTAGCTCGTATGGGGCTGTGTTTTGGATTTGTGCTGAAAATAGCGTTGATAACACGCTGACATTTTAGTTATTGCTGAGCAGTGCTTACACAGCGTCAAGGCCTTTTCTGCTCCTCACGCTGCCCCGCCAGCGAGTGGGTTGGAAGTACACAGGAAGCTGCGGGGGGACACGGTTGGGACAGCTGACCCCAACTGACCAAAGGGATATTCCAGACCATGTGACACCGTGCTCAGCAAGTGAGTTCAAGGACACCAGAACAGGCTCTTACTCCTGAAGAATAAGCAATAAGTGATCCTCTAACATGGGATCACTGCTAAATTTAGTAAGAGTAGCTATAGATAGATCTGAGATATTATGTGTGCTCTTTGTCTCAGTTTTCCTCACTAGAGGAAGCTTGCACAAAGGCACCAAATCTGTCTGCACTGCTGTCTGGGGTGTCTGACACAGCAGCACGCAAACAGTCCAGGCAGTTTCTGGAGTGTCCTGGGACAACTTCTTAGCACAGCTGCCAGATGGGCCCAAGACGATAATGCATACCTGGATCTCCCAGACCTTGCAAACAAGGCCTCCCACACCTTTGTGCCTCAAGGCAAGGCTCTGGAGGAGAACAATAAGCAGTGGATGGGAATCCAGTCAGGGGCTGCTTGAGGAAAGCCAAGTCTGTGGGACAAGAGTGGCTGCACCCAAGGGTGCTGAAAAAGCAAGACAATGTCACAGTGAGGCCACTCTCCGTCATCTTTAAAAGGTTATCGAGGCTGGGGGAACTCCCTGGCAACTGGCAAAAAGCAAATATTGCATGCCTCTTTCAAAATAGCCCTGAGGATGAGCTGGGGAGTTAAAGGCTGCTTAGACTGACTTTGAATGAGGAGTATGTACCAGAGGGTGTCCTCTTGGGTTGCATTTCTGTGTGTCTGTAAGAGAAAGTGACTGGATGACCCTCCAGGGCTGATGATGCCTGAGCATCCTCATTGCTTCCTATGGTGATAGGACCACATCTGTGGGTGAGGGGAGAGCAGCGGGCGTCATTTACTGGGACACAAGAAAGGCTTTCAGCACCATCCCCCACAACATTCTCTTTACCAAGAACAAACAGGCTGGAGGGATGGCCAACAGGATCCTCATGATATCCAACAAGGACCAATCCAAAGTCCTGCCCCTGGGATGGATGAATGCCTTGTGGTGACGGAGCTTAGGGACTTCCCCATGCTGGCTGCAGCTCTGCAGAAAAAACCCTGGTGGTCCTTAGGTTACATTGGACAAAATATGAACCATCAGCAAAGACAACCAAAACGTTGTGGGCTGTATAAGTAGAAACCCAGCCAGTGGAAGTGTTTATTCCCCACTGCCTGCTTGCCACTCCCAACTGTGTGTCTCAAGGCAGTCACACCAACAGCCACATAAATGTAAACCTATTTGTCTGGGTGACTTAGTCCAACTCTCAAAATTAGGCAGGATGAATCCCATCCCTGGCAACGATCACGCATAAACTGAAAGGACTGCCCTCCACCTACCCAGCTTTGGCCCTGGCATGTTGAGCACCCTCTGGGCCCAGTTGTAGAAGCACTGCAGAGATACTGTTTCCCAGGACCCTGGCTATTGGTTGGGGTCTGGCGCTTGGAGGGCCATGGTGTTATGCTATTGTGCACCCCATGAAGAGTTGACTGGATCAAAAAAAGGGATTATGTGAGGGAAACGCTAGCAGGTGTGGCCATTGCTTCACAGCAAAGAAATAATAGTGGCATCTAGCCAACTTCTCCTACCTTCATTGTTCCCAGCTCCCTTTAGATGTGAAATGTCGGTGTGAGCTGTACTAATCTAAATATGTAATTAAAACAGTTTCTCCATTCAAAGTGTTGGGAGGAAATGTGTTTCTGGAAATGGCTGCATGAATCTATATTTACACTGAGGGAGAGAAAGAGTCATCATAGGGGATGAACAAGGGGAATGGAAACAGGTCCCTCCTCGGGGCAGCAGGCAAATCCCCTCCTGGCCTCCCTCACCTTCTCAGCTCCCCCTACACAACAGATATGGGGCTCTGGAACTTGAGGGCCAGGATAACGAGGATATGGATGAAAGTCCTTCCAGGGGGCTGCCTAGGGTGAGACAGTCTGCCCCACGCATCACAACCACCTCTACTAAGACAAAAAGGAGGATAATTGTCATAGGCGATTCCCTCCTGAGGGGAACAGAAGGCCCAATATGCCGGCCTGACCCAACCCACAGGGAAGCCTGCTGCCTCCCTGGGTCCCGGGTGAGAGAGGTTACTAGGAAACTCCCTGGTCTGGTACAGCCCACTGATTACTATCCACTGTTGGTTTTGCAGGTTGGCAGCAACGAGGTTGAGCAAAGAAGCCTTAAAGTGATCAAGAGGGACTTCAGAGTGCTGGGGAGACTGGTTGAGGGATCGGGAGCACAGGTGGTGTTTTCCTCAATCCCTTCAGTGGCAGGGAGGAATGCTGAAAGGAACAGGAAAGCGAACCTGGCCAACGTGTGGCTCAGAGGCTGGTGCCGTCGGAGGAATTTTGGTTTTTTTGACCATGGGGCAGTCTACACGGCACTGGGCCTGCTGGCTGCAGACGGTGTTCAACTATCGACAAGGGGGAAAAGGATCCTCGCTCATGAATTGGCGAGCGTCATTGAGAGGGCTTTAAACTAGATTTGAAAGGGGAAGGGCATGAAACCAGGCTACCTAGAGATGAGCCTAGGGCTGGCGTGCCGATGTTGGGGGTGAAATCGATAGCGCAGCTCAAGTGCGCCTACTCCAACGCACGCAGCATGGGCAGCAAACAGGAGGAGCTGGAAGCAGTTGTGCAGCAGGACAGCTATGATGTAGTCGCCATCACAGAAACATGGTGGGACGACTCGCATGACTGGAGTGCTGTGATGGAGGGCTATAAGCTCTTCAGGAGGGATAGACAAGGAAGGAGAGGCAGTGGGGTGGCTCTGTACGTCAAGGAGTGTTTTGAATGTATAGAACTCGATGATTGTGATGACAAGGTTGAATGCTTATGGGTAAGTATGAGGGGGAAGGCTAACAAGGCGGATATCCTGCTGGGGGTCTGTTATAGACCACTCAACCAGGACAAAGAAGCCGATGAAGCGTTCTACAAGAGACTGGCAGAAGTCTCACAGTTGCAAGCCCTTGTTCTTGTGGCGGACTTCAACTTACCAGATGTCTGCTGGAAGTATAAAACAGCCGAGAGGAAACAGTCCCGGAGGTTCCTGGAGTGTATGGAAGATAAGTTCCTGACACAGCTGGTAAGGGAGCCTACCAGGGGAGGCACCCTGCTTGACCTGCTGTTTACAAACAGAGAGGGTCTGGTGGGAGAAGTGAAGGTCAGAGGCCGTCTTGGGCTTAGCGACCATGAAATGATAGAGTTCTCAATTCTTGGCCAAGTAAGGAGGGCAGTCAGCAATACCACTACGATGGACTTCGGGAGGGCAGACTTTGGCCTGTTCAGGACACTGGTTGAGAGGGTCCCTTGGGAGACGGTCCTGAAGGGCAAAGGGGCCAGGAAGGCTGGACCTTCTTCAAGAAGGAAATCTTGAAGGCGCAGGAGCAGGCAGTCCCCATGTGCCGTAAGAAGAGCCGGCAGGGAAGACGACCGGCCTTGCTGAACAAGGAGCTTTTGCTGGGACTCAGGAAAAAAAGGAGAGTTTATCACCTCTGGAAGAAGGGGCAGGCAACTGAAGAAGAATACAAGGACCTCATTAGGTCATGCAGAGAGGTAATTAGAAAAGCGAAAGCCCAGCTAGAGCTCAGTCTGGCCACAGTTGTAAGGGATAACAAAAAAGCTTCTATAAATACATTAACAACAAAAAGAGAGCCAGTGAGAATCTCCATCCTTTACTGGATGCAGGGAGGAACATCATCACGAAGGATGAGGAAAAGGCTGAGGTACTTAATGCCTTCTTTGCCTCAGTCTTTAACAGCCACGCCAGGTATCCTCAGGGTATTCAACTCCCTGAGCTGGAAGACAAGGATGGAGAGCGAAATAAACTTCCCATGATCCAGGAGGAAGCAGTTAACGACCTGCTATGCCACCTGGACACTCACAAGTCTATGGAGCCTGATGGCATCCACCCAAGGGTGCTGAGGGAACTGGCGGAGGAGCTTGCCAAGCCGCTCTCCATCATTTATCAACAGTCCTGGTTAATGGGGGAGGTCCCGGACGACTGGAGGATTGCCAATGTGACGCCCATCTACAAGAAGGGCCAGAAGGAGGATCCAGGGAACTACAGGCCTGTCAGCCTGACCTGGGTGCCAGGGAAGGTTAAGGAGAGGTTCGTCCTGAGGGCGCTCACAGGGCACGTGCAGGACAACCAAGGGATCAGGCCCAGCCAGCACGGGTTCATGAAAGGGAGGTCCTGCTTGGCCAACCTGATCTCCTTCTATGACCGGGTGACCCTCCTAGTGGATGAGGGGAAGGCTGTCGACGTTGTCTACCTGGACTTTAGTAAAGCCTTCAACACTGTCTCCCACAGTATTCTCCTGGAGAAGCTGGTGAATCGTGGCTTAGACAGGTGCATTCTTTGCTGGGTAAAAAACTGGCTGGATGGCCGAGCCCAGAGAGTTGTGATGAATGGAGTGAAATCCAGCTGGCGGCCGGTCACAAGCGGAGTCCCCCACGGCTCAGTTAGGGGACCGGTCTTTAATATCTTTATTGATGATCTGGATGAGCGGGATCGAGTGCTCCCTCAGCAACTTTGCAGATGACACCAAGTTGGGAGGGAGTGTTGATCTGCTTGAGGGAAGGAAGGCTCTGCAGAGGGATCTGGACAGGCTGGATCGATGGGCTGAGGCCAACCGAATGAAGTTCAATAAGGCCAAGTGCCGGGTCTTGCACTTGGGTCACAACAACCCCATGCAAAGTTACAGGCCTGGGGACAAGTGGCTGGAAAGCTCCCCCGCAGAAAAGGACCTGGGGGTGTTGATCGACACCCGGCTGAAGAAGAGCCAGCAGTGTGCCCAGGTGGCCAAGAAGGCCAGTAGCATCCTGGCCTGTATCAGAAATAGTGTGGCCAGCAGGAGCAGGGAGGTGATCGTGCCCCTGTACTCGGCGCTGGTGAGGCCGCACCTCGAATGCTGTGTTCAGTTTTGGGCCCCTCACTACAAGAAGGAGATTGAGGTGCTGGAGCGCGTCCAGAGAAGGGCGACGAAGCTGGTGAGCGGTCTGGAGCACAAGTCTTATGAGGAGTGGCTGAGGGAACTGGGGTTGTTTAGCCTGGAGAAGAGGAGGCTGAGGGGAGACCTCATCGCTCTCTACAATTACCTGAAAGGAGGTTGCAGAGAGGTGGGTGTTGGTCTCTTCGACCAAGTGACGAGTGACAGGACAAGAGGAAATGGCCTCAAGTTGTGCCAGGGGTGGTTCAGACTGGATACTAGGAAAAACTTCATTACTGAGAGAGTGGTGAAACATTGGAACAGGCTGCCCAGGGAGGTAGTGGAGTCACCCTCCCTGGAGGTATTCAAGGAGCGTGTGGATGTGGCATTGTGGGACATGGTTTAGTGGGCATGGTGGTGTTAGTTGATGGTTGGACTTGATGATCTTACAGGTCTTTTCCAACCTTAATGATTCTGTGATTCTTTCTCCCCCTGCCCCATCCCTTGCTTTAATAGGTGCCTACATACCAGCTGTGTTGGGGCTGCTGCTTCTAGTCAGATTAGTTCAAACTGTTTGCCTATGTTTATGCCTCGCCAGACCTTGTAAAGGCAAACACCGTCATTCATGCTGGCTCTCAGTATTCTTCTACTTAGAAGAGGGTTGAAGCCAGCTGTAGAGAGCCTTGAAATGGAGATGGGAACAGCAGGGTATGGGAAAACCCATCAGAGTCCGGGTGTGCTGTGATTGCTGGCCAGCGCTGCCAGCACTGCAGCTGTAATGTGACATCGGTGGTCCTGTGGGGCTCACCAGGAGCTTAGAGCTGTGCTTGGAGTCTGTCTTTCAAATGACTCCATTGATCTGTGATATGAACATCAGCTTGGCATCCCTCAGGGACAGGCCTCTGGCAGTGCAGGGTGTTTGCTGACCAATTCTGAGGGTCCTGGCACTGGCCAGCAGGATCTTAAAGGGCTGTTGTGGAGTCCTTGTGTTCTCCTTCATCATTGCATCCATGTGATGTGGCACAGCTAAGTTTCTTCAAACCTGGAGTGCCCTGAGTGTGGACACAATTACGTTGACCTGCACCTGCTCCGTTCTCATGGGAACTGACCCTCTTCCCCCGCTTCTTGTCCTGCCATCCTGCCTCATGTTCATACCAGATGACTAGGACCTTTTTTTTTTTTTTCTATTTCTGTTGGGAAAAAAAGCATTGCTGTATACTTGGCACTGCATCAGGTTACAGAGTGCCTTGAACTTCTCCTAGGGAGAGATGACATCAACCACCTTCATAAACTTTACTGGAGGGTTGAAGACGATAGCTCTGTAGAACTGCCTTGCTGGAAGACCTCAAAGCTCCTGGCTCTCTCTTTTAGCCTGCTGAACTTCTCTGTTAGTGACTTTGGTCCTCTGTTGCTTCTTCCTAGGTCAGAAGCAAGCTGAGTCCATGAAGTATGCTTGGGTAGCCTGGAACATCACGGTTTATCAGAACACAGTGGAGGCTTTGCGTAGGAGGGACCATGGACCTATTCTTTCACTGCCTCCAGAGTGGGAAGAGGGTTGCCCTTATTTTGAAGGACATTGGCACACTGGTTATTCTAGGAAAAGATGTGAAAATAAGATTTTACAAATAGTTTCTGCAAAGGCTGAATGAGACTGAACAGCTGGCAGAAGCTCTTCTTGGGATAAGTTTTTCTTTTCTCCAGCGGTATTTCTTGTTCTTTCAAAACCCTAGCAAAGTACAAGTGAAAGGATTTCTGTGATTCTGTGATCATCTTTCTGGTCCATGGCCTATGAAAAAATTCAGGAGAATTTAGAGACCAATATGAAAGTTCTGAAAAGTGACTGTTTTCAAACCTTTTACCCTGAGGGCTTTTCTGCATATTTTCCTACTTTTACCTAACATCTTCATTCAGGGTTGATTCAGTTGCCAACAGAGAGGTTGCCACTGCCTCGAAGATATCTAGGGGTAGCTGAAGCCCCCCTGTGGGACTAGGAAATGTGACCCATGACCTGCAGGAGCACTTCTGGAGCAGGAGGTGGCCATGGCCACAAGACACGGTGTGTCAAATCATCTCAGTTGAGACAATCGATTTCTCTCTCTTGAGTAAAAGAGGAAGCTTGGGCAATGGCATCCAGGCTGTCCAATGTTAGAGGAGATCATTCTCATGCCTGCCTTCACCTACAAAGCAGCCACATGTACTGTACCCTGCAGGGATAACGCAGATACATTTGGATTAGTGCAAATATGGCTATTCAAAGTAGAACATTTCATTAACTTTGTCTCTTTGCTTCTATCTATGAATTGAGGGAGCTCGTGAATTCACCATGTGGCTCGCGGTGTGAAAAAAGTGAATATTGACAGAGTCCGAGTGGGGAATGTTTTGGTGGGTCTGGGGAACTGTGCCTGACAGAAGAACATTTTTTTGGTTGGTCTAAGGCTATCCACTGTGGAGAGAGGACTTCAGAGAAGGTAACGTGGACTTAATATGCAGGAGAGGAATGTCTTTCTTTTTTTATTGAACCATGCCTGCCTTTGGTTTTGGTTTTGGCAATTAAGAAACACCCTGCTGTGTCTGTGTGCAGCTCGTTCTCTAAGTAAAGCAGGCAGGAGTTGGTGCCAATGGGCTGAAACATGCAGCTACAGACCTTAGTGGGAGAAAGCTGAGATTTGAACAAGGCCTTTGGAAGTCCCAGCTGGCTGAAAAGTGAAATCATGGGGTAGGGACAAAGGCTGCCTGCTGAGTTTCTAACATAAATGGTCTTGGTCTCCCTCTATGTTCATACTCCATTAGAAGATGCTCAGGAAGAGCATCAGTCAGAGTGCCGATTTCACTTAATGTGTAAGCAGAAAAAAAAGAGAGCTAGAAAGAGAATAAATCCTTTCTTATTCGTATTTATTATTGAAGTCTTTTCACTTTGACTACACTCACAATCTCTCTAATCAACCACATAAGAACTGAGGAACTAAGGAAAATTACGCCCGGAGACTTGGCTTGTTAGGGCTTTTTGCATGTTCATGAGCCCTGTGGTGTCAAATCTTTGAACTGCAGTTATTGCAAAGTTAAACAAGACTCTACAGAAGTAAAAGTCAGCAGCAAACCTTCAAGTTTCTGTGTTAGCAGGCCCCACTGAGGGCCACCACTGAAAAGACCATGGAGGAAATAACCTGACAAGGAGATCGTCCCTGGGAGCTGGTGACGCAGGAAGCCAGAGGCACTGCTTACAGGAGGAAAATTACATGTGGAAGTGGCTCTGAAAGCAAGCTGTTTAATCTGTTAAAGTAGGCTGTTTAAACTTCTCCATACTCAAGGCAGCTATACCAAAAGCCCACCAGTACCCTTTTGAGTCCTTGAAGTACACTCTCCAGAGGTGGTCTATGCGAAGGAGGCACGGAGCCTCCGGACCAGCCGCAATAGGATGCTTTTGCCACTCTTTCCCAGTTAGGCTTTCCTCAGCCTCCAACACAGATGGTTCTCGGGATCCTCCCGTCACTCCAGAAATACAGATGGATTTTGCCCCCTTGTAATCTGGTGATGGCATTAGAGTACACTGTGCACCAGGGTCCACCAGAGCTTTCTACTCCCGTGGGGCTGATGTGCCAGGCCATCGAAGCCACACAGTCCAGTAAACTCGGTTGTCCCTTTCCTCTGCCTGGCTGGAGACAGGGCCCCTTTATTCCTGGTCAGCGTATTCATCACTTGGTTTTTGTACCTACAAAGCACAAGTCCCTTCATCAGGGTCAGAGGTATGGTCAGCCCTTCTACTCTGCCCAACAGACACTGGAGCAGCAATTTTCCTGGATGGGTGCCTTTTGGCTGTTGTTTTCCTTGCAGTTCCTGGACCCGAGCTTCTAGTCTCCAGGGAGGTTCACCATCCCACTTCCTCATGTCCTCCCCCCGGTCAAGCAGACAGAAGCACAGGGTGGCACGTGCTGTGCGCCACCGGCACGCTTTCCCTTGAGCAGGAAAAGCCTGACTCTTAATAGCTGAGACGGTGGTGGGTCTGAGAGAGGAAGACATCCTTTTTTAAATGCTGGGACAATTGCTGCCACAGTTTCTCCACAGCTGAGATGCAGGCCTGTAGGGAGGAGGTGAGATTCTCTGTCAATTCCTGGAGTCGGCTGGCCAACCCATCCACAGCTGGTGCCTCTGCACCTGTCCAGCTCATTATCGCCAAGGTGTTGGCAGATGTTAAGTGGCTATCAAATGCCATCCACCGGATTTGCATTTATCTCAAAGGCAGCCTTGACCTCTCCTAAGTCGATTTTCCGCAATTATGACAGCACGTACAATTCATGAGCTCTCTTCAAAATAACTTCAGAACACAAATAACGTCACAGGTTATTTAAGTACGGTAAATAATTCAACACTGTGTAACTTAGCTATCTAATAAATAACACACAAAGCGGAAGCAGTCAAAATGAGCATCTTCCAGGTGACTGCCTGCTCTTTGGGCAATTTCCAAAGCAAAGGTTCAAGTCAGTTGCCTTAAATCTTTTCACAACCGATCCACAACAGATCTCTTATTTATAGTTAATGTCCCGTAAAGATATAACCATATCTATAACCCTTAAAAATGACATATAATGTCAGTGAAGAATCTGAGCCATTTACAGTTCTCATGAACCACTTATCAGTGTATTTTTATTTCTTTGAAACCCTGACAGGGGTCTGTGTCGTCACGGGAACAAAACCAGTGACACCTTGGTTTCACTGAAACTCAGGCAAACCTCCCACTGACTTCAAAACCTACACCAGATTTTTACCACCAGCCTTTGATTCCCAGCTTGTGTCTCACAAAAATAAATTATCCTCACACCCTCACAGACAGAGGACTAAAATAGAGCACTATTTTACTTTCAGACACGTGACGTGGACTACTGGATGGTTTTGCAAGTCAATGGCGATGGGGAAGCACAGCCTGGTAGCTTGAATTACTGTGGCACATAACAAACGGAGCATGAGTTTACAGAGGAACGTGCCAGCCTTACAAAGTATCCATGGGTCTGCTATCGTAGTGTTGATGTCCCATGAACTCAGTACAGGCAATGACTCCAAGGCTTTCAATGCTACCATTGCTCAGTGTGCCTAGTGGATTTGCTGGTCATTACGTGTGGTTACTTCTGACTGTCAGCTTACCGAAAGAGACAAGTAAATACGCGCTGCATCTCCTGATTGAGACCTTCCTGGCCCTATCTCCTCCCAGTGCTAGCTCACATCACCAGTAAAAATGCTGGTCTTCTCCTTAAGCAGAAATAAATAAATATCAATCCTGATATCTACCTGTTCTGATAGTTGTCTGCACCTACAGGGAGGCAAAACGGGGGCGCCTGAGCTTGTTGTTCCAAAATAGGCTCATCTTCATTACGAGTATGTCCCTGCTGACAGAGGTACCAGCTATTCCCTCTGCTGTTTGGGGCACTTGCATCCTTGAGGAGAGCAGTGATGGCTGATCGCGTGAGTGTCGCAGCTGGAAAGAACGGGTGCATCGATATTGCGTTGCTGGAAAAGGTCTTGCTTGGCTTGTGCGAACCAGGCCAACACCTTCACCCAGCAGCTCTCCCCACTCAGAGTTGAGAGCTGAACCACTTGCGTACCACCCCAGAGCGCCCCTGCCCCACACTGGCCAGGGGATGCTGCCCAGGGCCCCCACGACCATGATGTTTGGGCCACGGGTGCTGTGAAGGAAACCACCCTGGAAAGCCAGGGAAAGCGGCAGGGCAGGCAGCGGGGGAGAGGGACAGGGACGCAGTGCCCCTGGGGAGGCAGCTCCATCAGCCAGGCTGCTCTCAGCCCCGCTCCTGGGGGGCTCAACCCCTGCTCTCAACCCCTGCCACCAGGCTTTCCCGAAGGAGAGCGACACCCCGACTGTCAGGCTGCTCCCCCGGGACTGCCCCCGGCTCTGGGCTCCAGCCTGTCCCCAGGGGAGTGAGGGAGGCCCAGGCGTGCGGCGTGCCCCAGGACCTGCTCCTGCCTGGTCCCCCCAGCACTGCCCTCCTCCGAGGGGGTCTGCCTGCTGCCAGGGACGGAGGGAGGCCCAGGCGTGCGGTGTGCCCCAGGACCTGCTCCTCCCCGGTCCCCCCAGCACTGCCCTCCTCCGAGGGGCCTGCCTGCTGCCAGGGACGGAGAGAGCCCAGGTGGCCAGGCTGCTTTAACCCCCTCCAGACTCCCCCAGATCGGACAACTCTCGTGAAGCATCAATCTTGCTGAACGGGCCCCTTGTGCCATGGGCCCTGGGCAAACAAAGCTTATCAGAGATGCTGCGGGGACAAACATCCCTCCTCTTGCCAGCGGAGCTCTGTCCCTGCAATTACGTCCCAGTGGCTGCCTGGGGACAAGCACTCGCTTCATCGTGTCCCTCTAAATGGCCACATCCTGCTCAGGGACAGCGCTGGCCTGGGCCAAGGACGAGGGCATTGAAGGGACACTCCGTGGGGACAAGGGCCTTTGGTGAGCTGTGGCCAGGTCCCAGGCAAGGACAGGGCTGGAGCCAGAGCCTTGTTGGGGACGGGGTCACTGGGAGCCACCGTCTGGGGGCAGCTCTGCAGGGTGGGACCCATGCTGTCTGGAGGGCACGGTGGCCCCAGGCAGTGGCAGGGTGACGGCCAGGGCAGGGGATATTCCCCTCTGTTCTCTGCTCTGGGCAGGCCGTGGCTGGGGACTGGACCAGTTTGGGGCCTGCAGTGCAAGGGAAATGCGGTGGGCTGGAGCTGGGCGCTGCGAGCACCCCAGCACTTCCCCCAAGCCAAGCCATCATCTCCCGGTGCCCAACATTCACCAGTGCTCCTCACTGCCGGTGCCTCATGGGACTGAAGATGCCAGTCACCCGGCTGTCCCCATTGTCCGTGCCCCCAGTTGTCCTCCCACCTCCCAGCGTGCCCTAGTCCCGGGGTCCCTGGTGCCCCAGGAAGAGGGGTCAGTGCCAGCCCCCCATTTACCCAAGGGCCTGGAGAGGGCTCAGAGACAATTCTGCTTAGAGACCCCTGGTTTGAGGCTGGTGTCATCTCTGGGGTCGTCCTGGAGGGAAAGACTGGCCTGGGAGTAAAGGCGGCACTGGGAGATGTCAGTGCTGGGAGGTGAGGGGCACTGGGAGATGGGGGGACCTGGCTTTGTGGGGCTGCTGGAGGATGGTTTCGTGTTAGAGCAGTGGGTCGTCACCATAGGGTTCCGGCTGTGAGGGGCACACTGCCTACCCCACCTCACCACCCGCAGATGCCTGGGCCCATCCCCGTGCAGCTTCCCCATGCAGGAAGCTGGACTGATGCTGGGGAAGGTGTCCGGATCAATGCTGGAGGTGGGGGTGACTCTGTGCCTGGGCTGGGCTTGTTGCCAGGGCTGGTGTCTCTGCCAAGCCTGGCTTTGCCCTGGGGGCTCTCGGCTTGGGGAGGGGCAAGGAGGAGTCCTGGGAGGCATAAATCTGCCCCTCACCTTCTCCAGCTTCACCCAGGACACACCACACCGCAGAGGAAGATGAAGGTCGCAGTGCTCAGCATGGCCCTGCTCTTCGCAATCCTGCTGTGCACTCCAGAGGATGCTCAGGTGAGTCCCCAATGCCCTGGGGCGGGGCTCAAGGCTGGGGATGGGTCTCGGCTGCAGGACATCAGCTCTCCTGCAGAATGAAATTGTAGTGGTGAGCACGAAACCCCTTGACTTGGCCTCTCCCCTTCCCAAGCAAGGAGCTCCTCCAGGGTCCCCTGCACGTCCAGCCCCAGGCAATGCAGCTTTCTCCCTCCCACACTTCTGACTGTTCCCTCCACTTCACCTGCAATTAAGATGCTGGTGCCCAGAGCCCGAGTGCCTCAATGAATGGTCTGACCTGTCCCTTCCCTGGGAGGGTCCACCGCAAACTCCCGTGAGGGCCCCCACCGCTTTCTTGTCTTGGTGCCCCCACATCCCTCCTTTTTGGGTCTTCCTATCCCATCCTTCTGGTCCTCTCAGATAGCTGCTCCCCAGGATCTCCTCCACGTCCTATGCAGGTTCCCCAAATGCCCTCCCTTTGTTTGCTCCCGATGCCTTTCTTTCAGTCTTTCCCCTCAGTCCTTTGCCTTTCATCCTGTCCACTGCTGTAGTGTCCCAGATTGCCTACCTTGAACCCCCACTCCCAAACACTCTCCCTGTCCCCTCATTTTGGTCCTCTGCGCTCCCCTTCCTTCTGCCCCCACCAACCACCTTGCTTGAAGTCCCCGTATGCCCTCCATTTTAATTCCTTCACCCGTCACTTGCATCCCACGCAGTCCTGTCCATTCAACACCCCCAGCCCAGTCCCTTGGGGCCTGCTAATTCACCCCCACGCCCTGCCTTTGGTTCCTCCCCACCCCATCCTCTTTGGAGTGCATGAATTCCCCACGCTATCCTTGCTTCCATCCCTACTCCTGCTCCCTGCATGAAACAGGTATTCCAGGTGAAACCTGGATGAATGGGGCTGGGGGGAGCAGAAAGCCTTTCCCCCCTCAGTCCAGAGGGAAGCCATGGGTCTGGGGGGGGCTGGGGATACCTGTGTCCCACCCACAGCCCTACCAAGGTCCAGTTCAGACCACGCCTTTGCTCTCCTTCCCTAGGCACTCTTGGAAGGAAATACTACATCCCCGGTAAGTATTGGGGTGGACTTGGAGGGCATCCAGGCTAGGGAACGGGAGGGCACTTTGGTCCTCCCATCCCTTGCTGGAACAGGGGACATCCCTGTGACCAGTGAGGTCTCATGGTCTCTCTACAGGTGGGGTTATTGAAACCTGTGAAAGTGAATTCATTTCAGGTGGGTACCATGCGTTCTGCTACCCCCAAACCCTCCCCTCCCATGGCTGCGACACTCCGGGGCATCCCAGTGTGCCCCAGTACACCCCAGTGCAACCCCCGAGAACACCCCTGCACCCCAGTGTTTTCCCAGGGAGGTCCCCTTCCCCACAGCGCCCGCTGCATTCCCATCCATCCCATTACAACCCACTACACCCCAGGATGCCCCAGTACACAGCCATGCACCCAGGTGGGCCCCTTCCCCAGGAGTGCTTTCTCTGCACCACCAGACAAGCTCATGTACCCCGTTTCTCCCCGGAGGCACCTGCCCCAAGGACCCTGTTGCTTTCCCCTGCCTCCCAGTATACCCCAGTGCACCCAAGCGTGTCCCTAACTCTCCTTTTCTCCCCAGGACCTTGACAATGTTGTGAAGAAGTCCCTTCTGAGACGGAGAGACGTGGCTGCCTCTGTTCATGTCTAGGTGAGCAGCGTCAGGGCATCTCCAGCCCCACAAAGGATCCGGGGCCCCAGGGGATCCCTCAGACCTCTGGGGTGGGCAGAATGTGTGTATGGGAGAGGGAAACAGAGGGGACTGTCCATGATCCGTGTCCCAGGGGGAGCTGGACAGAGCTGCCCCCATGCCTTTCCTTGCAACCAGTGGGGCTCTACGGACCCAGAGGGTCACCGTGCAGGCCAGGCAGGGGCTCTGGTGACAGAAAGGCCCCAGGGATCACCATGAGGGATGGGCAGGGTTCTGGGAGATTTAGGGTCATCCCCGGGGCAATGACACATTGGGCAAGGGGCTCTAGGTGCTATATGGATCTCAGGAGGGCCAAGTCCTGTCCTAGGCATATTGAGGGCTCCAATTCCCTTCCCCGTCCCCAGGTCTCTGCAGAGAGAGACACGGTGGGGACAAGGCCCCTCTCATGTGCCAGCTGACACTGGCAGTCTCGTTTTGGGCTCTGTCTTTCAGGACTGGAACTGGTGGTGACACCCCTCTCCTGTCCCCCTCCAGCAGCATGAGGAGATGATCATCCCTGGATGACCCCACCTGATCCCCTGGGAGCCCTGGGCCATTTCCCTCCAATGATCAATAAACCCCTTCAGCAAAGCTGTGCTCTGTGTATGTCTGTGTGTGTCCGTGTGTCGGGAGTTTCCCGAAGATGTCGGGAGTTTCCCGATGCCAGGAGTTGACCGACGGTTCGCGGCTGAAGGAACAGATGCGTCCGACTCAATATGAGTGATAAAGCATAGTCCACTTTATTATTCAAGCAACACATATTTATACCGTTAGACCTAATACGCACCTACTTGTTAGATCCTAATTGGCTGAGCCTAAAACATACGTCTACTTGCAGTTTGAGCCTAACAGTTACTTTTGTTTATGTTCTTCTACTTGCAGTTTGAGCAGCTGTATAACTCCCTTCTACTTTGATCATAACTACTTGTTATCTACATCCTCACTTCTCAAGGACGCCCAGTCCTTGCCACGTAGCCCTTATTTATTGCTTCGCTTGTAATTTTCCACAGGCCTGTCTTTGTCTCTCTCAGAACAAGCTCTGATCCATCAGCTGCACAGGACCACCCCAGGGGCCCGCATCCTGCCCTGCACAGGACCACCCCAGGGGCCCGCATCCTGCCTTCCCACAATTCCCCCTTTTTCTTTTTGTATGAGGAGAGCTTGACCAAAACTTTTTTCCACTAGCCGGCGAAGACATGACATAACACAGCTTAAACATAATATTACTACTACTACGATTATTAAAAGCATAAAAATACTTTGTAACAGTCCTTTGAGCCATCCGTTTAGTGAAAACCACTCCGAGTATTTGCAGACCCCCCAAAAATTCCCCGACCAGATTTATTCAACCGAGCATTCATTTCATTAACAGTTTGATTTACTGTTCCCCAGTCCGAGTCATTCAATGGCACTCCCACTAGACAAGTGATGAAAGGCACACTAGTCCCCATGCATTCTGTTTTATGTTAAACGCCGCCCTTGGTAACCCGTCCAGGACATCAGTTTAGATTAGGATTAGCGTGAGACTCCACAGGATCTTCATGATTATTTCTGTTGTCCGATGTCTCTATCACCGCTCTTGTCCACTTCGCCGGGATCCACTGCGTACATTCTACTGCTGTTGCCAGATCCAGTCCGAGGCTCCTCCTTGTGGCGGGTTGCAGCGTACTGTCAGTAGTGGGTTGTGAGGAGACGCAGCAGTCGGTTGCGGTTGGGTCTCTACCTGTGCTGGGGCCGCCGCTGTTGTCGTAGCGCGGCAACCCTGCGCGCTCGGCTTGCCGTTTCCCGATCGTCGGCAAGCCCTGGTATCGTGGTTTGAAGATTTGCAGTTTTCACACCATACTTGATCCACTCGGCAATCACGACGATGATGACCCTCTCTGCCACAGCGGAAGCACTGATTTCCCCGACGAGATGGAGCTCGAGACCGTTTGTCTTCTGTTCGCAGCGGGGCTAGGGCGGCAAAGGCTTGCCTCTGTGCCTGTATGATATCTTTCCCTAACTCTCGCACTGCTTCTACTAACAACACCTGATTTCCCATTGGTACTCTACTCATTTTTTCTAACATCTGTCCTCCTCTATTGCCTCTCCCATTATCTTTCTCCAGTCCACCCTTCTCCCTGTGATGAGGGCGGCTCCCCTCCTTCTGATGTTGGGGTTTTTTTTTGTTTCCCCCCCCCCCCCCCCGGGTTTTTTTTCCTTTTTTTTTTTTTTTCCCCTCTTTTTTTTTTTTTTTTCCCTCCTGGTTTTTTTCCTTTTTTTTACTTTTTTTGTTTTTTCTCCCCCCCTTTTTTTTTTTTTTCCTCCCCCTTTTTTTTTTTCTCTTTTTTTTTTTTTTCTTTTGAGACTCGGCCACTTGCCGGGATACGTGCCCCGCATGTCACGATTTTGACCTATCTACCACTGTTACTGGGACTGGTCCCCAGCAAGGTGGCCCGGGAACTTTGCTGTTGTTAAAAAGCAAAGAGCTCTCGCCGCTTTCCCCAGGAGTCATCTCCCCCGCTCCTCCCAGCTTTTCCGTGGCTACGGCTGCAACATTCCACTCAACCTGATATCGTTTTATAGCATTTATCACGTCTCTCCATGGTTTCATTAACTTCTTTGCTATCTTATCCTCATCTATCACAAGATCCCACAGCACATCGCCCAGATTCCTCCATGCTGTTACTTCAAATAACGAGTCTGTTGCAGTAAAACACGACTTCTCCCGCCCAAGAACAATTAAACCAGCTAAGTGCTTACACTCTACTCCCCGCTTTTCTAAAAGGTGCTGTAAGAAATCTAGGGCTACTTCATACTCCATAACCGGTTATCCTGCACTACGGCAACAGTTATCCTGCACTATGGCAAATCCTGCACTAAGGCAAATCCTGCACTATGGCAAATCCTGCACTACGGCACATCCTGCACTACGGCAAATCCTGCACTATGGCAAATCCTGCACTACGGCAAATCCTGCACTAAGGCAAATCCTGCACTATGGCAAATCCTGCACTACGGCAAATCCTGCACTAAGGCAAATCCTGCACTATGGCAAATCCTGCACTATGGCACATCCTGCACTAAGGCAAATCCTGCACTATGGCACATCCTGCACTGTGGCAAATAAAAGCAATATGTACCTCACCCTGCAGACAGCAAGCAGCCTTTGCCCCTGTAGCCCTCGCAGAAATGGCGAACTAGCTAGTAGCTCAGGTCTTCGGAGACGACGCACCGACCGTAAAAGCAGTCATAAGTCGCTCTTGACCCCCCGGTCGCTGCAAACCGGTGCCCCTCTGCTTCAGCCGCCCTTTGCCGGTCCCTGTTCGGGCGCCAGATGTCGGGAGTTTCCCGAAGATGTCGGGAGTTTCCCGATGCCAGGAGTTGACCGACGGTTCGTGGCTGAAGGAACAGATGCGTCCGACTCAATATGAGTGATAAAGCATAGTCCACTTTATTATTCAAGCAACACATATTTATACTGTTAGACCTAATACGCACCTACTTGTTAGATCCTAATTGGCTGAGCCTAAAACATACGTCTACTTGCAGTTTGAGCCTAACAGTTACTTTTGTTTATGTTCTTCTACTTGCAGTTTGAGCAGCTGTATAACTCCCTTCTACTTTGATCATAACTACTTGTTATCTACATCCTCACTTCTCAAGGACGCCCAGTCCTTGCCACGTAGCCCTTATTTATTGCTTCGCTTGTAATTTTCCACAGGCCTGTCTTTGTCTCTCTCAGAACAAGCTCTGATCCATCAGCTGCACAGGACCACCCCAGGGGCCCGCATCCTGCCCTGCACAGGACCACCCCAGGGGCCCGCATCCTGCCTTCCCACATCCGTGTCCATGTCCCCTCTCCTCTGCCAGTGCCCAGATGCCTGGGTCCTCTCTGGCTGCACCACCACGATGAGCAGAGTGGCTGAGGAAGCTGGGATGCCTGGGGTGTCTCAGGCCAGGAAGGCATGCTGGGGCCACCGGACACTGAAGAGAATCCCCCAGGGATGTGTGGCCCACCTCCATCACCATGGGAGTGGGAGAAGCTGGTTCCCTGTTGCTGAGCCTGTATGGGTCTTCCCTGGTGTCTAGGAGTGAGCTTTGGCACCAGCTGCAGTTGGTACCTCCACAAAAAGGCACAGGCAGGGCTGCTCCTTCTAGCCTGGAGGCCTCCTCTGAGGATTCCTGGTGATTTGGGGGGCTGGAAGTGGCCAACAGGGCCAGACCTTCTTGGGGGAGGAGGAGGGCTGGGGAAAGACAGGGGCACATGATGGAAATGCTGTCTTTGAATCGTTACGGCCTCACCTGGGGAGTGTCTTGGTGTCAACACACTGTGAGAGGCAGGACAGTCTCTTGCGTTGGAAGAGAGAGACAAACATTGGAGGGGTCCTTTCTTCTTGAGCCTGTTACAGGGCATCTTGAGAAACAAGGGTTAAAAGTAAGAAAAAAAAATGTAGAGAAGATACTTTGTAACAACTGCACCTGGTACTTAGACATATTAGAGATAAAGACTGTCTCCACTGACTCTCTGCTGATAAAGACTGTCTTCACTGACTCTCTGCTAACTAGCAATAATGATTAGCGCAAGGACGAATCGTAGAAAAATAGAAAAGACTGCCAAAATAGTGCCCTAGAGTTAACTTGTCTCATTATAATCTCATTTTAATACTAAAAAACACACCTCCTAGCTAGAGAAGCCCCAACCCAATTTAGCCCCCTACTCTCTGAGCATGCGTGGTGAATTAAAAGAGAACTGTAACTTTAAGATGAAGTAAGAAAAATATTAACCAATAGTTAATTAAGGAGTAGCACCAGTAGGCGTAACTAACTTTGTTAACTGTTTTAAATACCTGTCATGATTTTAACCCCGTGTGCAAGCTTTGTGGAGAAATCCCCTTGCACCCGGCGCTGCAATAAACATGCCTGCTTTATAACTCTGTGTGAGTTGTGAAGTTCGTTTCCGCGTGTCAAGCCAACCGCACCCCATCTTGAAACGCTTTCCCAGGAGCCAGTCCTGCCCTTGGGTGGGAGGAGAGCAGGGCACAGCCCTGACTCCAGAGGCTGCTGCTCTCCATCCCACGAGGGTGGCCAGGAAAACTCTGTTTCCTGGGTGCTGGTGGGAGCGGGAGGACAGGCAATGCTGGGGAGGGGAGCCACCCTCCTGCCTGGCTGGCATCCACTGCAGAAACAGCTTCTTTTGTCTCTTCCTCCTCCTTCCCAGATGGACCCTTTTTTCACGCTGTCAGCCTGAACCTTCCTTCTTCTCAGTCTGCACTGAGCATCATGCCCTGAATCTGCAACCGTGCTCCCTCTTTGGCTGAGACCCTCCTGCCTCCCACCTCCCCCCACTCCAGCACACACAGCCCCAGCTGTGCCCACGGCACCTCCAGCTCAGGGCAGGTTTCAGTCTTTTGCCTAGCCATGCAGAGAGGTGCTTGGTGTCAGGATCGAGCACTGGCACCAGTCCTTGGCCTGTCTCCTGCTCCTGTTGCACAAGAGCTGCTCTCCTGGGTCAGACCAAAGCACCACAGAGCTGGTGCCCTGTCACCAGCAGTGACATATAGCCAGTGCCAAAGGAAAGTGTTTAAAATACAGAGAAGGCAGAGAAGGATTTTTATTTCCCCTTCTGTCGGTGTGGTGGGTAGACCTTGGCTGGCTTCCAGATGCCCATCCAGCTGCTCTCTCACTCTCCCTCCTCAGCAAGAGAGGGGGAGAAAATCAGATTAAAAAGCTCATGGGTCAAGGTAAGGAAAGGGAGATGCTCACCAATTACTGCCATGGGCAAAACAGACTCAACTTGGGGAAGATTAATGTGATTGCCAGTTAAAAATAGAGTAGGATAGTGAGAAACAAAAACAAAACTAAAAATACCTTTTCCCCACCAACCCTCCTTCCCAGGCTAAACTTCACTCCTGACTCTTCTAGCTTCTCCCACCGAGCAGTGCAGGGAGGGGGAATGGAGGTTGCAGTCAGTCCATAACACTTTGTCTCTGCCGCTCCTTCTTCCTCACACTCTTCTGCTCCAGCGTGGGGTCCCACCCACAGGACACAGCCCTTCACAAACTACTCCAGCACGGGTCCTTTTCACAGGATACAGTCCTCCACGAATGGACTGCTCCAGTATGGGTTCCCCACAGGGTACAGTCCATGACCTGCTTTAGTGTGGGTCCCCCATGGGCCACAGTTTCTGCTAGAAAACCTGTTCCTGCATGGGCTCCTCTCGACAGGCCGCAGGTCCTGACAGAAACCTGCTCCATAGTGAGCTCTGCACTGGCTGCAGCTTCCTTCAGGACACATCCACTTGCGCCGGCGTGGGGTCCTCCACTGGCTTCAGGTGGATATCTGCTCCACCATGGACCTCCCTTGCTGCAGGGGGACAGCCTGCCTCACCATGGTCTTCACCACGGGCTGCAGGGGAATCTCTGCTCCGGTGCCTGGAGCACCTCCTCCCCCTCCTTCTTCACTGTCCTTGGTGTTTGCAGGGCTGTTTCTCTCACATTTTCCCACTTCTGTCTCCCAGCTCCTGTTGCGCAGTATTTTTTTTATGCTTTCTTAAATACGTTACCACCAAGGCACCACTGGCTTCACTGATGGGTTCAGATTTGGCCAGCGATGGGTCCATCTTGGAGCTGGCTCTGTCCGACACAGGGACAGCCCCTGGTCTCTTCTCACAGAAGCCATCCCTGCAGCCCTGCCCCCTCTCCAAACCTTGCCATGTAAACCCAACACAGTAAGCCTTTCCCTCTTCTGCAACAGCTGGAGGTTACAGGACTTGTGGCCTACAAGTGTCTGTACCATTGCACTAAGGAACTGGTGAAGCGTTTGCTGCCAATTTGTTTAACTCTCTTTGGACCCGTTTGCATGTTTGTCACCACCAAACACTCAGAGGAGTGTCAGGGTTGTGTGAAGGAGGACTTAAGGACATGTGCCAGCATCGAGCCTTGTGGGACTTTGCTGATCATTTCCCTCAAGGATGAACGGTGTTCATTATCTCTTGGCTGTGGTTTCATCTCTCCAGGCATGCACTGACTTACCACCAACTTTTATGTTGGGAATTTTTCCCTCACCCAACTGCCTTTCATGTCTTCAGTGGGGTCAACTGCAGGGAAGTATTTCCCAGGGGGCTGAGGGGGACCTGAGAGTCCCCCAAACTAGTCGATGTGAGGGGGGCTGATGGGCATCATCCTGTAGCTTGTCCCTGGGCTGTGGGCTCAGCGCAGGAGCTGTCCCCAAGCTCTGCCCTGGGGACTTACCCGGCAACACCTGGGAGGTTTGGTTGTGAGGTGCACCCAGCTGTCATGTCCTGGGGCTGCCTGGCAAGGGGCAGCTGATCACCTCTGCTCCAACCCAGACTTTGTTGTGTTTCCTCCTACGGTTCTTGGTCACATTCTAACAACAGCACAAAAAAAAATAGAAAACAAAGCAAACACCCGCTCCCAACCCAGCCTTTGTGCAAGTGTTTCCCAGTACAGAGTGATTTCAGGGCAAAGGGGGTTGAATTTCCATCTCTAAAGCCCTTTTGAACATCTTCACAGGCTTTGGCAGCATTTAGACATAGTCATGATGGTTTTACCTTAAATGGTTTTACAGTATCAATGGTGAAAGAAAGAAAACATTTCCCAGGGAAGAGAGGAAACCTCTCCATTTCTCCCATGGGCTCTGCTGTCTCCACACCTTTGGCCCAATGAAACCCTAAGGATGCCCAGGCCTCCCGTCCCAGAGGCTGAAGGAGCGCAGTCACAGCCTCCATCCACCCACCCACCCAGGAAACTACAGACCTGTTAGTCTAACCTCAGAACCTGGAAAAATTGTGGAGGACATCATACCGGGCACTACTGAAAGGCCTTTAAAGAAGAAAGCAATCAGCAGGCACAGTCAGCCTGGGTTCACAAAGGGAAAGTCCTGTCTAACTGCTTTGATATCCTTCTACAATAAGGTCACCTGCCTAGTGGATGAAGGGAAGGTGGAGAAGGTATTTTTCCTGGAGTCTAGTAAGGTTTTTGTTACTGTCCCTCACAGCATCCTTCTGGACAAGTTGTCCAACTGTGAGATGAGCAGGTTCATGGTGCGCTGGGTGAAGAACTGGCTGAAGGGCAGGGCTCTAAGGGTTGTAGTGAATGGGGCTACATCTGGCTGGTGACCGGTCGCCAGCGGTGTTTCTCAGGGCTCAGTCCTAGGGCTGGTTCTGTTCAATGTTTTTATCAACAATCTGGATGCAGGAGTTGAATGCACCATTAGCAAGTTTGCTGACCGCACTGAACAGGGAGGTGCTGTTGTCTCTCTCAGGCAACAAGAGGACACAGTATAACCAGCTGGTCAAGGGAGGGGATTATCCCGCTGCATTTAGCGTTGATGCAGCCTCACCTTGAGTATTGTGGGTAGTTCTGGGCCCCACCATTTAGGAAGGATGTGAAGGTCCTTGAATGTGACCAGAGGAGGGCAAGAAAGCGGGTGAAGGGGCTGGAAGGCATGTCCTGGGAGAAGCGGCAAAGGACTCTGGGTTTGTCTAGTTTGGAGAAAAGGAGGCTGAGGAGCGGCCTCATTGCTCTCTCCAGCTTCCTGAGGAGGGGACGTGGAGAGGGAGGTGCTGATCTCTTCTCCCTGGGATCCAGTGCCAGGACGCATTGGAATGATTCAAAGCTGCATCAGGCGAGGTTTAGACTGGACATTACGAAACATTTCTTTATCGAGAGAGTGTTCAAACACTGGCACAGGCTTCCTAGGGACGTGGTCGATGCCCCATGCCTGTCAGCGTTGAAGAGGCATTTGGACAATGCCCTTAATAAGATGCCTTAACATTTGAGAAGCCCTGAAGTGGTCAGGCAGTTGGACTAGATAATCATTGTAGATCCGTTCCAACTGAACTATTCTGTTCTATTTTATTCTATTTACCCCTCCATGCCTTTAAGTGAAGGGAGGCCACAGAGCCGCACTCAGGCAGTGGGTGAAGCGAGGAAGAGGAGGAGGAGGAGGAGAGAGGTGAGGCGTATACTTCCCACAGGAAACCAGAAGAGCCTCTTTGCCCAGGCGCCGCGGGTGCTGACCTTGAGCCAGGGGGAATAAAGAGGGAAACCTCACCCGCTAAAACTGGGGTGCCCCTTGCAGCACGCTGAGAACATGCGCTCACTGCTGTTTATAAGGAGCCCTCTTCTTGCCATGGGCACTGCCCTCGCCTCCCCAGCCACTCCCACACTGCTGCGTCCAGCTCATACCAGGCGGCTGAGTTTCTCCCTTGCAGAGTGCTCTCAGCTTCTTCCAGCAACCTTTCCAAGAAAGGTTCCCAGCAAATTACAAGCTTGCTCTTTCTGTTTTGGGATAAGGGTACCCTCCTGTGAAGTGACACGGAACACTGAAGGTGTTTGACATCTCTTAATTCCCTGTGGAATGACAGACTGAGGAACAGAGGCAACAGCTTCTGTAAAGTTGCCCCTGATTATTCTTTATTCTGAGTGAAACTGCAAAAGAAAATAATTACAAGAGAGAGTCTAATGTTGCATAGGCAGTGATATTTACCAAAAAAAACCCCAACCCAAAACGCCACCTCTTAGAAGGTAGATTAAATCACAGAATCACAGAACAGTTAAGGTTGGAAGGGACATCTGGACGTCACCTAGTCCAAGCCCCTGCTCAAGCATGATCACCGACAGCCAGTGGCCCAGGACCGTGTACAGGCGACTTTTGAATATCTGCAAGGATGGAGATTCCACCACCTCCCTGGGCAACCTGTGCCAGTGTTCGGTCACCCTCACAGTGAAAAAGCGTTTGCTGACGTTCAGAGGGAACCTCCTGTCTCACAGTTGGTGCCCGTTGCCTCTGGTCCTGGCACTGGGCACCACTGGAAAGAGCCTGGCTCCGTCCTCTCTGCACCCTCCCTTCAGGTATTTACACATATTGATGAGGTCCCCCTGAGCCTTCTCTTCTCCAGGCTGAACAGTCCCAGCTCTCTCAGCTTTTCCTCCTAGGGGAGAAGCTCCAGTGCCTTGACCATCTTCGTGGCCCTTTGTTGGACTCTCCAGTATGTCCGTGTCTTTCCTGTACTGGGCAGCCCAGCACCGGACACAGCACTCCAGGTGGGGCCTCACCAGTGCTGAGTCGAGGGGAAGGATCACCTCCCCCACCTGCTGGCAACACTCCTCCTAATGCAGCCCAGGACACCATTCGCCAGTTTTTGGCAAGGGCACATTGCTGGCTCGTGGTCAACTTGGGGTCCACCAGGACCCCAGGTCCTTTTCTGCTGAGCTGCTTTCCACCTGTTCAGCCCCCAGCATATATCGGTGCCTGGGGTTGTCCCTCCCCAGGGGCAGGGCTTTGCGCTTCCCCTTGTTGATCTTCGTGACGTTCCTGTCAGCCCATTTCTCCAGCCTGTTGAGGTCCCTCCGGACAGCAGCCCAACTCTCTGGTCTCTCAGCTACTCCTCCCAGTTTGGTGTCCTCTGCAAACTTGCTGAGGGTGCGCTCTGCCCCATCATCCGGATCATTAATGATGATGTTAAACACTACTGGACCCAGTATTGATCCCTGGAGTACACTACTCGTTATTGGCCTCCAACTACACTTTGTGCTACTGTTCACCACACTCTGGGGCCTGTTGTTCAGCCAGTTTTCAGTCCACCTCACTGTTGGTTCCTCTAGCCCAGACTTCAGCTTCTCTATGAAGATCTTATGAGAGACACTGTCAAAGGCCTTCCTGAAGTCCAGGTAGACAATACCCACTGCTCTCCCCTCATCTCCCAGGCCAATCATTTCATCATAGACTTTTATCAAGTTGATCAAGTATGACACCCCCTTGGTGGAGCTATGCTGACTACTTCTGATGATTTTCTTGTCCTTCATGTGCGTGGAAATCCTTTCCAGGATGAGCTGCTTCATTGCTGGGTCCTCCTTGCCCTTCTTGAAGGTTGGAGTAACATTTGCTTTTCTCCAGCCTTCAGGCACTTCTCCCAGTTGCCATGGTCAATCAAAGAGTATCGAGAGTGACCTTGCAATGACATCAGACAGTAGTTCCCTCAGCCTCAGCCCTCATGGGTGCATCCCATCTCGTCCCATGGACTTATGTACGTCCCATTTGCTTAAGTATTCCCTGGCCTGATCCTCCTCCACCAATGTTACGTCTGCCTTGCTCCAGACTTTCCCCCTGCTGTCTGGGACCTGGGGTTCCTGAAGGCCAGCCTTGCTTGCTGAGGCAAAGAAGGCATTCAGTGCCTCAGCCTTTTGCATATCTAGTGCAACCAAGTCCTCCATCTCATTCAGCTGCGGGGCCCGCATTTTCCCTAGCCTCACTTTGATCAGCCTTGGTACTTATAGAAGTACATCCCTTTTGCATTTATGGAAGCCCTTTTTGGTGTCTTTGACATCCCTGGTCAGATTCAACCAGACTCAGCTTTCCTAACTTCATCCCTGGATGCTCAGACAGCATCGCTGTATTCCTCCCAGGTTACCCGTCTTTGCTTTCACCCTCTGTCACACTTTTATGACATTGTATTTCAGTAAAACCACTTTTGCTGATACCTTTGACAGTAGTTCTTTAAGCAATCTAAATTGCCCATTCGCAACCAAGTGGCGCAGTCAGCAGGATGGGAAGTGGTATCACTGATTACTGACAGAAGCACGGAATAAGTCCAAGTCCCAAATTCTCGGAAGAATGGGCTTGCAATCACTGGCATGACTGGGATGCTGTTGAAGAACAATTAAAATTAGCAAAAGGAAATATTAAAGATGGTAAAGGAAAAAGAAATTATTTGTAAGATGTTAGGTACCTGCCTAGAAGCTGCCTGTCAGGATAGGAAAAACTGTAATAGAGAGGGACAAGATCTGAGGGAGGAAATAGAAGTCAGGAAGGCAGCTGAGTTATTACTGTCCCTGCAAATTGAACAGCTACAGAAGCAGTTACCAGAAGAAAAGCAGAAAAAACAAAAATTGGAAGAAAAGATCGAGATGATGCTCATGCGGGTCCCACACCCACCTAACCCCATGCAAATTAGGAAACTAATAGCGTGCCCAGAGGATTGGGATGGTGCTATTTGGGGTGATCCTGACGACCATGATGAGGGAAATATGAACCGCTTGCCCTTTTTGGACTCCTCTGAATATAAGACTAGAGCCATCATTAAAGCAGAATACTCTGAAGGACCTTGGGGAGGTGGTCAGCGATAGACCATGTTATTGCATGAACTAGCACGGCCACCCTTAAGGAATTTGGTTGCGTTCAATGAGAACTCTTACGGCTAGATTAATGAATAGTGTAGTTCATTAAAGCAACAGAATGCACAAGTTCTTTTGGATTCCCGGTGATAGAACTACTGCCCACAAAGCATGTGCACATACCAAGAACATGAGTAATATAGCCTGGCTACAAACACGTTAAATCACAAAACAGCTCTACAGAGGTTTCTTAATCTCCCAGGGAAACACTTAGTATAGCCAAGTGTTAATATGAGTAACATAGCCTGGCTACAAGCGCACTAAATCACAAAACAACTCTACAGAGGTTTCTAAATCTGCCGGGGAAGCACTTGGTATAGCCAAGTGTCCGAATCTTACCCAAAGGTGTCACTATTCGGGGGGAAGAGAGGTTCAGCCCGTCAACTAATCCCAGGTGTCAGAGCAGGTCTGCGATGGCATCTTCCCTAACACTCACCCTCTCTTAAGCCTTTTTGTACTATTTTTTACTTTACAGGTGGAGCTTGAGTGATTCTAGTCATGTATTTCTTTGTTGTAGTTGGTGTAAAAGTTTCTCGCTTTGCTTTTAAAGGTATAGACCAAGAAAAATTCACAGCGCAGGCTCAGTGAGGAGTGGACGCACCTTGGAGGTGGGTAGCTTTGGGATGGAGGTGTGTTTTTTAGTAGTATAATGAGATTATAATGAGTATTTTGTCAAAAAGGTGACAGACTGTGGGCCCATTCCCAGGTACTCCACTACACACCATTACACACACTAAATAGGTTATTGTATCTTTGTACAGTAGCATTGTCGTTGACCGGGTACATATCCTAGTTATCAGGGTGAGTCTCCATTTCATTGTTCCATAGTACCTTCCAGTTCCCCTCTTATTACAGAGCCTGACCGCGGTGTCTCCACTCCGTTCCACCCTCCGTACAGTTTCTCTTACGAGTCAGCACACCAAGCTCCCCTGGCATTGCCAACACCTAAGGTTGCCTAGGGAACCTTTGTGGGATGGAGCTCTTGCATGACCGCCACACTCCACCCTGAAAGCTTCTTCAATGCTGTACCTTTCCTAAAAATGCGAATATAGATTTAATTTCTAAGTCACCTCCAGCAATAATTCCACAGTGGAGACGAAGGAAACAATTATTGTTTCCTTCTGGTCTGGGAGTTTTCTTAAATGTAGGACCCGACCCAGGTGATAAAGCCCATTCTATCACCAGTACGGTAGCCTACCGGGCTGGGGGAACAGATGCCTTGGATCGAGGTGAACCTCGTATGATTCCCATCCATTCCCTAAGTGAACTCTCCACTGCCATCACCAAAGCAGCCTGCATACAAGCGATGCACAAACATGGAGAGTCGGGTGATACTCTGCTATCTGCTACTGTAGCTTATACTATGTTAAAGCCACTCATTAGCCCCGGTATTGTAAACCATGGCCATGCAACGGGGTGGGACAATCTGTCGACTGAGACATCAGACCCAAGACCCTGAGTGGAAAACCACCAGGTGCGACCCATAACACAAACGCTCCCACAAGGATTGGGAGGCAGACAAGTGGAACATAAAACCAAAGACCTGTGAGTAGAGTTTTGAGAAAGAAGAAAGGAGTTATGGAGAAAAGTATTTGCGTTAGGTGTTCCAAAGATGACAAAGCAGGGACAACCAACAAGTACAATACTAAGTTTAATAAAAGCATTCCAAAAATTGAGTGGAAATGGGGAAACTAACTGGCCCCCTAATGTCCCACCACCGACACCGACTCCACATCGAACTTTGTTAAGTCACACTTTTATAACATCGTATTTCAGTGAAACCACTTTTGCTGATACATTTGGCAGTGGTTCTTTAAGCAAGCTAAATTGCCCATTAGCAACAATACCCCACCCTTCCATGCCTCCAACCCAAGCCATTCCATGATTCTATGGCTCTAAGTCCATGGATTGTGGTAAGTGTATTCTCCAGTATTCTCCTGGAGAAGCTGGCAGCCCGTGGTTTAGACAGGTACACTCTTCGCTGGGTAAAAAACTGGCTGGTTGGCCGAGCCCAGAGAGTTGTGGTGAATGGGGTGAAATCCAGCTGGCGGCCGGTCACAAGCGGAGTCCCCCAGGGCTCAGTTTTGGGACCGGTCTTGTTTAATGTCTTTATTGATGATCTGGATGAGGGGATAGAGTGCACCCTCAGCAAGTTTGCAGACGAGACCAAGTTGGGAGGGAGTGTTGATCTGCTTGAGGGAAGGAAGGCTCTGCAGAGGGATCTGGACAGGCTGGATCGATGGGCTGAGGCCAACCGGATGAAGTTCAATAAGGCCAAGTGCTGGGTTCTACACTTTGGCCACAACAACCCCAGGCAACGCTACAGGCTTGGGGACGAGTGGCTGGAAAGCTCCCCCGCAGAAAAGGACCTGGGGGTGTTGATTGACAGCCGGCTGAATATGAGCCAGCAGTGTGCCCAGGTGGCCAAGAAGGCCAACGGCATCCTGGCTTGTATCAGAAATGGTGTGGCCAGCAGGAGCAGGGAGGTGATCATGCCTCTGTACTCGGCTCGGGTGAGGCCGCACCTCGAATACTGTGTTCAGTTTTGGGCCCCTCACTACGAGACAGACATTGAGGTGCTGGAGCGTGTCCAGAGAAGGGCGACGAAGCTGGTGAGGGGTCTGGAACACAAGTCTTATGAGGAGCGGCTGAGGGAGCTGGGGTTGTTTAGCCTGGAGAAGAGGAGGCTGAGGGGAGACCTTATCGCTCTCTACAACTACCTGAAAGGGGGTTGCAGAGAGGTGGGTGTTGGTCTCTTCTCCCAAGTGACTAGTGACAGGACTAGAGGAAATGGCCTCAAGTTGCGCCAGGGGAGGTTCAGGCTAGATATTAGGAAAAAGTTCTTTACTGAGAGAGTAGTGAAACATTGGAATAGGCTGCCCAGGGAGGTGGTAGAGTCACCCTCCCTGGAGGTATTCAAGGAGCGTGTGGATGTGGCATTGTGGGATGTGGCTTGATGGGCATGGTGCTGTGTGGTGTTGGGTGGGTTGGTTTTTGGTGTGTTGTGGTTTGTTTTTTGTGGTTTGGGTTTGTTTTTGGTTTTGTTTTTGTTTTTGTTTTTAAGGTTGGACTTGGTGATCCTACAGGTCTTTTCCAACCTTAGTGATTCTGTGATTCTGAGAAGTGCTTCTGAGGTCACTCCTGCCCCAGTACTTGGTGGGCCAGCAGCAGGCAAAGGGGATGGGCAGGTGTCTCTCAGATGGTCTTGTCTTCTTGTAGGAAAACCCTAAAATAGCTCCAATGTCCAGAGTGGAGTAGGGGACCGTCCGTCGCAGTCACAGCACCGTTCCGTGCCTGCCATGGCCACAGCTGCAGGAGCCAGCCGTGCCCAGCACGGGGCAGCCCGTGGCCACCTCCAAAGTGTCATAAAACTGTTGTCCTTTGTCCTGTCACTACAGGCCTTGGTAAAAAGTCTCCATCTTATAAGCCCCCCTTAAGTATTGAAAGGCTGCAATAAGGTCTCCCCAGAGCCTTCTCTTCCCCAGGCTGAACAACCCCAACTCTCTCAGCCTGTCCTCATAGGAGAGGTGTTCCATCCCTCAGACCATTTTTGTGGCCCTCCTCTGGACCCACTCCAACAGGTCCATGTCTTTCCTGCACTGAGGACTCCAGACCTGGACGCAGTGCTCCAGGTGGGGTCTCACCAGAGCGGAGCAGAGGGGCCTCGACCTGCTGGCCATGTTTCTTTTGGTGCAGGATACAGTTGGCTTTCTGGGTTGCGAGTGCACATTGCCCGCTCACGTCCAGCTTTTCATCCACCAGTACCCCCAAGTCCTTCTCTGCAGGGCTGCTCTCAATCCCTTCATCCCCCAGCCTGTACTGATGCCAGGGTTGCTCCAACCCAGGTGCAGGACCTTGTACTTGGCCTTGTTGAACCTCACGAGGTTCACATGAGACCACTTCTTGAGCTTGTCCAGGTCCCTCTGAATGGCATCCGGTCCCACAGGCGTGTCAACTGCACCACTCAGCTTGGTGTCATCTGCAAATTTGCTGAGGGTGCACTTGGTATCACTGTCTATGTCATTGATGAAGATATTCAACAGTACTGGTCCCAGTACAGACCCCTGAGAGCCACCTACAGCCAACTGCCCAGGATCGTGTCCAAGGGGCTTTTGAATATCTGCAAGGACAGAGACTTTACCACCTCCCTGGGTAACCTATGCCAGTGCTCGGCCACCCTCACACTTCCCTGATGTTCAGAGGGAACCTTCTCTGTTCAGCGTGCGCCCGTTGCCTCCGGTCCTGTCACTGGACACCACTGAAAAGACCCTTGCTCCATCCTCTTTGCACTCAACCTTCAGGTATTTAAACACACTGATAAGATCCCCCTGAGCCTTTTCTTCCCCAGGTTGAATAGTCCCAGCTCTCTCAGCCTCTTCTCCTAGGAAAGATGCTCCAGTCTCTTGATCGTGTCAGCGCCCCTTAACGGGACTCCCTCCAGTATGGCCCATGTGTCCCTTGTACTGAGGAATTTGGTTTTCTTAGGCACATTAGAAGTTGCTCTCCTTCCCTTTAGTAAGCAACTTGGGAAGGGGAATGAAGGGCTCAGGCTTAAAGGCAGCCCAAGACAGGGTAGGGAAACTTGAACAGTAGAAGGGGAAGAGTTTTAACTCCAGGCTTTTCCCTGTCTCTTCCCACTAATGTCCACAAGCAGCATCCCCTCCGCTTCCCCTCCCTTTGCCTCCCGCCTCTCTGCCTGTCTCGCATACTTGTGAGCCTCACAGACCAGACCCATTCTCATGTCTCCAGTGATGGACCAGTTTGGGCTCAACTGTGTGTCCAGCGTGCAGTTGTACCTGCATAGCCAGCTGTTGCAAATCCCTGTTGAATGACCCTGTGTGGAAAGCCTCAAACTGAGCCAGTGAGAATGGATGGTTGCTGAAGGAATGAAGAACCCTGTGAGCACAGGTCTCTGCAGAGACCTCCAGGAAAGACAACGTGGAGCGGAGGTTTCCTGTGAGTTCCCTCAGCCGCTCCTGGTAGAACTTGCTCTCCAGACCCCTCATCAGTTTCGTCGCCCTTCTCTGGACACGCTCCAGCACCTCAATGTCTGTCTCGTAGTGAGGGGCCCAAAACTGAACACAGGATTCAAAGTGTGGCCTCGCCAGTGCTGAGTACAGGGGGACAATCACTTCCCTACTCCTGCTGGCCACACTATTTCTGATACAAGCCTGGATGCCGTTGGCCTTCTTGGCCACCTGGGCACGCTGCTGGCTTCTATTCAGCCGGCTGTCGATCAACACCCTCAGGTCCTTTTCCACTGGGCAGCTTTCCAGCCACTCATCCCCAGGCCTGTAGCTTTGCATGGGGTTTTTGTGACCCAAGTGCAGGACCTGGCACTTGGCCTTGTTGAATGGCATACAACTGTCCTCAGACCATTGATAGAAGACTTTCTTGTTGCCCTTCACATGCCTCACCAGATTCAACTCCAGTTGGGCTTTGGCTTTTAATCCCTGCACACTCGGACAGCATCTCTGTATTCTTCCCAAGCCACTTTCCCATGTTCCCACGTCCTGTATGGCTCCTTTTCATGTTTGAGTTTTGTCAGGGCTCCTTGTTCATCCATGTAAACCTCCTGCCACCTTCGCCTTTTTTCTCATTCATCAGGATTGATGGCTGTTGAGCTTGGAGGAGGTAAAAAAAAAGTTTTTTCCTACGCTTGCAAAGTTCTAAAGGGCAAAGTCCAGCACCTGGGGAGGTATAACCCCGTACACCAGTACATGCTGGGGGCAGGCCATTCGGAAAGCGGCATTTGAAGCCTCCTGCGAGGCTGCAGGCTGGGATGGGAGAAGTTGGGATTGCATCTCAGCTGGGGACTGGTCCTGGCACAGGGCTGCCCCACAGAGCGCTGCCCCTTTGGTGTCTCTGCCACCACAGAGCGCTGCCCCTTTGGTGTCTCTGCCACCACAGGTGGGTCAACAGAGAGGAGCAAATTCCTCCTCCTGCACTGCCTCTGCCACCGAGCGCAAGGCTTCTGTGTGTGTCACATCTGTCCCCAGCTGCAGCAGCAGGAGCAGGGAAGGGGCCAGGCAAGTGCCCTCCCTTGGGGTGCCTTGGTTCTCCGGGCTCGGAAGGCGGCGGGGGTAGTGGCGGGGACACGGGACGGGAAAGATGGGCTCCTGGGCTTGGAGTGCCTGCAAACCCTCACCCAGGCACGGGGCCTCCCCATGCACCCCTCTGCCTGCCAGCACCCCCTGAGTGGGGTGAAGGATGGCATACCCTCTCCTGGGGGCTGGGGGTGGGGGCTGACTGAGGGACCCTCCCCCTCCCGCAGCACCAGGGACTGTCCCTGCACCTGCGCTGTGCCCCAGGACACCTCCACCCCAGGGCTCTGCAGCGCAGCAGGCGAGTGCACTCGGCCGACAAACGAAAGCTTGGTGGTTCAGCCCCCCGGGATGGGGCTGGGCTCTGGGCAGTGCGGCCAGCAGGGTTGTGCTGGCTGGTGGTCTGGATCTGTCCCAGCTGAGCACCTGCTTGGGGCTGGGGGAACCAAAGCTGGACCACATTGACCGAGATCTCCTGGAGTGCGATGGTGGTTGAGAGGATGGACTGCTCATCTCTTCTGCTCTGTGCATGCAGGTGCCAATGGCACCCTCACTAGTGACTCTTCTCTTTCTGCCTCAGAAACGACTTAGAAGGAGACTTCTGGAGCAGTGGCAGTCTTGCATTCACTATCCCTGCAGACATGCATCTTCAAGCCCGTTCTCAAGCTGGCAAGACAATAACCACACTGAGACGGACATGCCTGTCCTCTCCTCCCTCCTCGCTCTTGCGCTCATTGACAGAAAAAGCCAAACTTCTCCAGCAGTGTCTCCCTGGGGCAGTCAGCCATGGGACAGCAGGTCTGCCAGAGGCTGGGATGTGCATGTGGCTGTGGGACCCAGACTAGTCTGTGCATGTTCCTTGGTCTGATGGATTCACTGGGGAGGGAGAAGGGATGTCCTGGCTGACCATCCTGGTTGAGCTCCTGGTGGGAAAGCCACAGCACGATCCAGAGGAGGACCTGAGGATCTGCTCACGGCTGCATGAGCAGGACATTCTCCCACTGTGCACGGACAGGGGGCTGCAAGGGACTGTGGCTGGGATGGACAGTGCAGGCTGGTGGGTGGCTAGGTTATGGGTCTGGGGATGGTTGAGGTGCTTGTGCTGTGAACCCTTGGTCTTGTGTGGAGGTGGCAGAGAACACAGAAGTAAACTCTGGGTGCGATGTGCAGGAACGGCAAAGGAAGGTAAATTTGGAGAGGAAAAATGACTGCCAGTCTCTAAGCTGGGGATGCTCTGAAGTCATGATGTCATGGTGTGTAGCTGTCCCTGCTAGACCCTGGGGAGTCACTGCTGCCACCTCTATGCCACCTTGGAGATTCCCCACTGTGCTGGTTTTGGCTGGGATAGAGTTAATTTTCTTCACAGTAGCTAGTATGGGGCTGAGTTTTGGATTTGTGCTGAAGACAGGGTTGATAATACAGAGATGATTTCATTACTGCTGAGCAGTGCTTACACAGTGTCAAGGCCTTTTCTGCTTCTCGCACCACCCCACCAGTGAGTAGGCTGGGGGTGCACAAGAAGCTGGGAGGAGACACAGTTGGGACAGCGGAACCCAGCTGACCAAAGGGATATTCCATACCATATGACGTCATGCTCAGTATATAAAGTAGGGGAAAAGCTGGCCGGGAGACCGTTGCTTGGGGACAGGCTGGGCATCGGTTGGAGGGTGGTGAGCAGTTGTTTTCATTTGCATCACTTGTCTTTCTTGGGTTTTGTTTTGCTGTTGTTGTTGTTGTTGTTATTTTTTATTACAATTTTTAATTATTATTATTATTGTTATTATTACTATTATTATTATTTTTATTATCATTATTATTAGTAGTAGTAGTAGTAGTAACATTTTATTTTATTTCATTTATTAAACTGTTCTTATCTCAACCCACGAGCTTTCTCGCTTTTACTTTTTTTGATTCTCTCCCACATCCTGCTGGGGCAGAGGGGGAGTGAGTGAGCAGCTGTGTGGTGCTTAGTTGCCGGCTGGGGCGAAACCACCACGCCCACCTTGGGGAAGGAGGTGATGCCCAGGGCTGTTCGCTGCAGGTCTGTCCATGCTGCTGCACTCCCTGCTGATGCCCAGAGAGGAGCATGTATGTATTTCATCCAACATTGCAGCGTGGAGCAAAGGGGTCAAAAAACTCTGCCTGGGAAAGCAGGTGGCTAAGCAAGGCTGGTGCTGTGGAGATGATCGTCCCCAACGGGAGCTGGGTCTGGGCACCCAGGCAGAGGTGAGGGAGTTGTGCAAGTGGGACAGCAGTGTGGGATGTCAAGGGATGTCAGGAGCTGCCACTGCCTCCAGCAGCTCTGGCCCAGGACCCCCCTGGGGGACCCAGGGTCTCTGCCCAGAATGAGGGACAGAGCTGCTGCTTTTCCCTTGGGAGGTTCAACCAGCAGCGAAGGTGAGCACGGTGTCCCAGAGACACACATGTACAGACACAGGTGGTCACACAGCCTGCCACAGCCAAGACTCTGCAGCCGGCAGCACCCATGCACAGGACGCCCATCACACACCCGCACCCACAGACACGTCCCCTCCTCTTCTGGGGCTGGCAAAGACAGACGGTCACTCATGCAGGAACACACACACACTCAGGGTTCACGAACAAACACACACTCATGGGTCCCCCGAGCATCAGTATGGCCCCTCTGTTTCCCGGGACCCCTGCCTGGACCTCAGCCCTCTGACCCACCCCAGGGGTCCCTGACTCACAGCTGGTCCAGCTCGGTGGTGGCTGCAAACATGCAGCACTTGCACACCCATCCCATGGGCACTCCACACTCACGGGTCCCCCCAGGTACCAGCACAGACCCCTGCTCACCTGATACCCCAGCCTGGGCCTGAGGTCCCCCTGCTGCCATCTGGTCCAGCCCGGTTTTCTGGTGAAAACCCACGCACGCCCCATGCACACCCCCTGATTTGGGGGGAATCAGACCCTCCCCCCCCCAGCAGCCAGCACCAGGCACACGGGCCATGACCCATGGTCCTGCTCCAGCCACTGGCACGGAGCCCCTCACTCACCCTGTGAAGGGAAAACCCAAATTGCAACTGTCCAGCACCTGGTGACCAAGGAGCGATCTGGCAGGGAGGCAGGAAGGGGTTAAGCTGGCAGGGAGCAGAGCCTCTCCAGGCCCCAGAGCTGGTGCAGGTTCCCTGGCTGGTGAGATGGGACATGCTGCAGGATGGACTCCTGAGGGTCCTGCAACGGGGTGCTCAGGGGCCACCCCCGGCAGCAGAGCTGGGCTGGGGATGGACCCACGGCCGGGCTGAGGGGCCCCGAGCCGCTGCTCACGGGCCAGGCGCTGGCCCCAGCATGGGGAAGGAACCGGCTCCTGCCCCATCCGTGTGAACCCTTGCAGAAGCCCTTGCGGCGGTAGGACTCTGCCCCATGTGTGGCCCGTCACATCTCTCTGTTTAAGCACAAATGTGTGTTCCATTCGCATCAAAGGGTACAAGAAACAGTCCCCAACACCAGTCCCCCCGGTAGCTGGTTTTGGGGACACACACCGTTCCTGCCCCACTGGCTGGAGGCCCAGACCCCCACTGATCCTGGTCTGACTCCTGTTGCTGGCCCCAAATCCATTCATGACAGTCTCTCTCGGCAATAGCTGGCACCTAATCCTCGCAACACACACCCACGCACACCCCCCGAACACCTCCTACACCCCAGTGTCAGTGCCACTGCTGAGGTGCACTCTCCCGATGTGGTCTCCTTACTGCCTCCTTTATCACTTGTTGGTCAGGTCAGTGTCTCTGCACCTTCTTGCACTGGAATCCTACTTGGTCTGATCTCCACCGGCAGAGAGGGTAAGACAGTCCGGGCAAGGCCTTATGGCAGTTCCATCTGGGTGGCCAAAAATCTTGTCCCTAAATCAGGGCTCTTCACCCCGTGTGCAAAATGCCAATCACCACACTGAGTCAAGATATTTGTCTTTATTGCCAGTCTGCAGAGTGGGGTGCCGGGCATTTGAGATCAGCCAGCACACCGCTCACAAACATACAGGGGCTTTTATACAAACCAGTAACAAAGAAAGAATCCCATTACAATAACTAATTGGTCACTAATAGGAAAGTTCATCTACGCATGTCTTATTTTAATGTAACTCATTATACTAAGGCGGACTTATATTTGCATTTAAAATCTCCTCCTAGGGGTGTATTTTTTAGGATTAAAATCACCTGAGGTTAGCTTAGGATACAAGTCTTGATTAAATTCCAAAATACTTCTTTACAACAAATCCATGTGCTGGTTTTGGCTGAGGTAGAGTTAATTTTCTTCATAGCAGCTAGTATGGGGCTCTATTTTGGATTTGGGCTGGAAACAATGTTGATAAAGCAGGGATGTTTTAGTTGCTGCTGAGCAGGGCTTATACACCATCAAGGCCTTTTCTGTTCCTCACACCACGCCACCAACGAGCAGGCTGGGGGTGCACAAAAGTTGGGAGGTGACACAGCTGGGACAGCTGACCCCAACTGACCAAAGGGATATTCCATACCATAGGACAGCATGCTCAGTATATAAAGCTGGGGGAAGAAGAAGGAAGGGGGGGACATGCGGAGCGATGGCGTTTGTCTTCCCAAGTAACCGTTAACGCATGATGGAGCCCTGCTTTCCTGGAGATGGCTGAACACCTGCCTGCCGATGGGAAGTGGTGAATGAGTTCCTTGTTTTGCTTTGCTTGCCTGCGCAGCTTTTGCTTCACCTATTAAACTGTCTTTATCTCAACCCACGAGTTTTCTCACTTTTACTCTTCCGATTCTCTCCCCTATCCCACCTGGGGGGAGTAAGCGAGCGGCTATGTGGTGCTTAGTGTCTGGCTGGGACTAAACCACAACAGTCCTATATCACTACACACCATTACACACACTAAATAGGTTATTGTCTACTTGAAAGGTGCTTGTACAGTACCATTATCTTCACCAGGATGCATAGATGCATATCTTAGTTATCAGGGTGAGTCTCCACCTCCGTCCTCAAGGATACCTGAATTCCGTTGCTATAATCTGATTCCATACACAGTAACAGCAGGTCACAGGCTAGCACAGATGAGGTGTGCTCCTCAAGGAGGTTTCTGTGGGGAAAAGCTGTCCCCAGCCCAGGCAGAGGGGAGGTGGCCTCTCCCTGCACTCCCCTGCCATGCTGAGCCCACCTCAACACCCCACCTCAGCCTACTGCTGGGAGGCTTCACACAGCCCTCCAAGGCTGCTGGAGCTGCCTCTGGCTCAGGGGCTGCCTGGCAGTGGGACGATTCAGCATCCCTAGAGCCCCAGCGGTGCTGGGAGCAGGGGCAGGAGCTGGAACATCGGGGTGACACAGCAGGAGGAGTTGGGACATCGGGGCAAGCAGCGTTGAGCCTCCAGCTTGCGCCCAGCCCGCCAGCTCACAGTCACGCTGGATGGAGCAGAAGGTCATATTGTTACAAATCTGTAATATAAAAACTCATCTACACAATGTATGTAGGTGAGCAGGCACTTCTTTATTGCAGCGCTGGACTCACAGGGGATCACTCCACCTAGTGCGCGTACCTAGCTTCTCTGCTATCGAAGTTATATACAATCAAAGTATACATATTCATCATATTTTCCAAGAAACAATTAACATATTCATACAATTTCTGAGGACTCATTAATATATGTAAATGCTCGTGACGCATGCGCCTTCAGGTCCACAGGTGGTCGTCTAAGGTCCTCTGGTGGTCGTCCATAGTCTTCCTCGTGGTGTCCTTTAGTTGAACCCAATCTTTGCGCATGCTCAGGTTGGTTGCAAAATCCTTTTCTTGGAATCTTCTTTTAAGTTTTCCCCGGTTTACTGACCAGGCCTACAACTTGTCATTCTCTTGACAAGCAAATTCTACCTCTTCACAATGCTACATTGTTCATAGCTAGTTTATGATTAAATCAGGGGTAGCTCATACGTAGTTACCCTTACACAGAAAATATATATATATAAAATCTTAATCTTTTAATAATCACTTTTCTAGCTTATAAGTTTCTGTCAATTTCCATGCCTATGAATAATAAATGTTTATTTCTATTAATATCTATCGATTGGCATTCTTGATATTCATATAAAGATGGGAGGGTAAGGGGATTTTCTCAAGCAGCATCACTGGTGCATATCAGGTCACACTGTTACAAGACTCAAACAAAACTTTTCTATTCAATTCTTCATCGTTCCATCTCGTTACTGTTAGTTCCTCAGTATGGAATGGTGACTCCCTGGTGAGGTTCCTATGGTTATTGTTTCTAACTTAACAATCCTATCTTATTTATCTATTAATTATATTTAATCTTTTCTAGATGATCATACTTTGATTTGAAAAGATAGGAATATTTACAACAATATCAGAAGCTGCAAGGGTTAAACAGCGAGGTTTGCCCAGCTGTGCCTAAGGGGGAGTCATGCAGGAGCAATTGGCAGTAAAGAAGAGTAAAGGGGCTTGATCATGGTGGAGTAGAGAGATGGGGAAGGCAGGCAGGCAGGCAAGAAAGTCAAAGCCAGTGAACGGGCATCAGGGGCCCAGACCCCCCTCACCCCTAGGCATAATTGTCCCTTTGCTCCACCAGAAAGCTGCTCTCTGTTCTCAGTCATCAGCACTGGAATTCCCCCCAGGCTGTAACTAGGAAATCTTCCAGATGCCAGGGGAGACCTTTCTGGGGGGGCGTCCTGGGGAGGTGGGCCTGTTGGGTGAAATCGACAGCTGCCAGATTTGTAAAGGACTGGCTGAAGGCAGGATTCCTTGTCTGGAGTAGGAATCCCATTTCACCAGCCAGTGTTTTTGAGGGGCCCTATAACAAAATACGTGTGCTTGTACATTCACGCTCCTGCATGTTATTTTCTGTCACATAAGGCTCTGATTTTATGAATATCGTGACCTGTGTGTGCATCTTGTTGGGAACTTGGACCTTAGCCTGTGCGTTCACTGCCTTTGGCCGTAGCGAGCCCAAGTGTGTGGGCACCATTTGAACTGATTCCCACAAACTGCTTTCCTTTTTGCACTTTTTACTGCTTGCTTAGTGGAGTAGATTTTTTCTTTTTTTTTTTTTTTCCTTTTGTGTTGGTCTGAGCTTATCCAGGGTTGGCCAGATTGCTGGATATGTGTCTCAAGAAATATTTGGTGGGGTTTTTGTTTGTTTGTTTGGTTTGTTATTTTTAGCTTTTCCTAGTTGGAATAATGTTGTCCAGAAAGATATGTCATACCATTTCTAATGCACTTTGTACCTGTCTATTATGACCTAGAAATGGTTTAAATAAGGAACTTTGCTCTCTGTGTATTTAAACAACATAAAGGATCTTGCAGCGACATGTTTGTCCGAGAGCCTTCCTCTGAGTCCTCTTCTGGAGCTGCAAGGGCAGTGCCCATGTGTAGAGTGCAGGGGAGAAGAGTCCTGGCATAGCAGCACTGCTAGGGTGCACCAGCACTGGTCTTTCTGAAGCTGCTCTCTTTACACATCCAGGCTCTCCTACTGATACCCTTTGTTGGTGTAGGGCCTGCGTGTTGTTTCAGCTTGGTCACAGCCCTGCTGTGTGACAGTCCTGGGACCACAGGCAGGGGCAGGCAATGGGCATTTCTGTGACAGAGGTGGCCTCCATAGCAGTATTTCCATCATGAAAAGGGATCACCTCAGGGCAGTGCCTGAAGGCCTAGGTCTTCTTTCAAAGTTGCTCTCAAGAACATGCCCAAGATAGTGCCCAGGAGACAAAAACACCAGTGAACACCACAACTGTATGAGTGTGCAGGCTGGGGCACTCAGCAGCGTCCTTGCACAGCCAGGCCAGAAGAGCAGAGTCTGCTCTGTAACCGTGTGTTCTGGACACTCCAGGGAAGCTGCCCCAGGGCAACTGTCACAGACCAACCAATAACAACCACCATTTCCAGCACTGGTGGCTCACCCCAGCTTGGAGAGGTTGTTTGTCCCTCCATGGAGGGACACTGGATGACTAGATCAGAAGTCCATGTTTGCGTTGTACAGACAAGGCATAAGCGTGGACATCGTGCGCATGTGGTAAGATGAACCCAAGTGAGCACAAATGCCATTAGCTATTCCCATGGGTGCCATGAAGGCCTGTGGGACAGACACTGTCTTGAGGTCACTTCACTTTGAGAGTAACATCCCCTGGGAAACCACCTGAATGCAACATTGTGATGTGCTTCCCTGAACCGAGGTCCCTCTGTCCATTCCTCATGCCTTGGGAGTGGGAATGCTATGATGAGGTCAGCTGTGCTTCAGGGCCTTGTGGCAGATTGATTTCTCAAGTGGCAATCCCTTTCCCTAAGTACCTAGTAGGTGCATCCAGGAGGAGGGCTTGGATATGGGTTGTCATGTCCCTTCCACCTGAGTACCTGATGGGACAGCAGCAGACAGATGGCTTGGTCGTGTCTATCACAGAGGCTGAAAGGCTAGCAGCAGGCACATGGCCTCACACAGTGAGGTTACTTTTATCTGGTCAGCTGAGAGGTCACAAGAAGGCTGACGGCTTGGAAAGTTATTGTGTTATCAATTGTCTCTGAGAAGCTCATAGGCTACTAGGAAGCACATGGCCATGAAGGGAAGTGTGAGGTCACTTTAGCCTCCACTCTCCTTGGGTGACTGGCCATCAGCAGATGTCACTTCCAGCAGCAGCATATGACTTGGTCGTTTTGTAGTAGGAGGTTCTGGTTTGTTATGACCCCAGTAAGAAAGGCACTCAGACTCTGTGAAGTATCGTTTAAAATGCCAGTTGTTAGAGGAAACACTATAAACAACGAGAAGATCGTGTAGGCAATATTATGTCCCTTCAGATGCTGGGAACCCAGAGTTTGCAGCACTGCTAGAGCCTTGGTAATGGTGCAGCAAGCTGTGCATATCCCATGCGTGGAAGGGTTATCCCATTCTGCTCCTGTGATCTCTTTCAGTGTTTTCTTACAAGGAAAACAATTCTAGTCATCATTTGTACTGCCATAAGAGTGGATGTTCACATGGGAATTTGTAACTGCAGTTTTAGATAAAGATGAGGACATGCAGTCAGCCTCATCGCTGGTTCCAGGTGGGAGCTTCCTGCAGACTTCTCTGTTACAATCAAGCTTATCCTGCAAGCCAGGGATGTGCTTAGCACAGCATAGTCTGAAGATCAAGCTGTATGTGGAGCTCAGCGCAGCACAGCTCACACCTGGGCCTACTCAGGTTTACTCTTACTCTTCATTGTACAATGGTCTTCTGGTCAGGATCACCAAAGTGCCTGAATAAGGTTAGGAAGAGGATGAGGTCTCCTTTAGAGCCTGGAGGAAGTGACGCAATTTTAGGCAGTGGTAGTCACTGGGGACTTTGAAGACCATGGACTTCTGCTGGAAAGCCTCAGGTGAAGGGAAGGTGGAAGGGGATTTCTAACCTGACATAGGGACATGCTCTCCTGGACTTGTTTTTCACAAGAAGTCAAGGCAGAACTGGTGGAAGATGTGGAGGGCAGCTTTGGCTGAAGTGCGAGAGAGACGGTAGGGCAGAAAACCCTGAGGGAAGTGAGCAAGACAAATCACAGAATCACAGAATCACAGAATCACTAAGGTTGGAAAAGACCTGTAAGATCATCAAGTCCAACCTTAAAAAAAAAAAAAACAAAAAACAAAAAACACCACAAAAAACAAACCACAACACACCAAAAACCAACCCACCCAACACCACACAGCACCATGCCCATCAAGCAACATCCCACAATGCCACATCCACACGCTCCTTGAATACCTCCAGGGAGGGTGACTCCACCACCTCCCTGGGCAGCCTATTCCAAAGTTTCACTACTCTCTCAGTGAAGAACTTTTTCCTAATATCTAGCCTGAACCTCCCCTGGCGCAACTTGAGGCCATTTCCTCTAGTCCTGTCACTAGTCACTTGGGAGAAGAGACCAACACCCACCTGTCTGCAACCCCCTTTCAGGTAGTTGTAGAGAGCGATAAGGTCTCCCCTCAGCCTCCTCTTCTCCAGGCTAAACAACCCCAGCTCCCTCAGCCGCTCCTCATAAGACTTGTGTTCCAGACCCCTCACCAGCTTCATCGCCCTTCTCTGGGCACGCTCCAGCACCTCAATGTCTTTCTTGTAGTGAGGGGCCCAAAACTGAACACAGTATTCGAGGTGCGGCCTCACCAGAGCCGAGTACAGAGGCATGATCACCTCCCTGTTCCTGCTGGCCACACCATTTCTGATACAAGCCAGGATGCCGTTGGCCTTCTTGGCCACCTGGGCACACTGCTGGCTCATCTTCAGCCGGCTGTCAATCAACACCCCCAGGTCCTTTTCTGCAGGGGAGCTTTCCAGCCACTCGTCCCCAGGCCTGTAGCGTTGCCTGGGGTTGCTGTGGCCAAAGTGTAGAACCCGGCACTTGGCCTTATTGAACTTCATCCGGTTGGCCTCAGCCCATCGATCCAGCCTGTCCAGATCCCTCTGCAGAGCCTTCCTTCCCTCAAGCAGATCAACACTCCCTCCCAACTTGGTCTCGTCTGCAAACTTGCTGAGAGTGCACTCTATCCCCTCATCCAGATCATCAATGAAGACATTAAACAAGACCGGTCCCAAAACTGAGCCCTGGGGGACTCCGCTTGTGACCGGCCGCCAGCTGGATTTCACTCCATTCATCACAACTCTCTGGGCTTGGCCATCCAGCCAGTTTTTTACCCAGTGAAGAGTGTACCTGTCTAAACCACGGGCCGCCAGCTTCTCCAGGAGAATACTGTGGGGGACAGTGTCAAAGGCTTTGCTGAAGTCCAGGTAGACAACATCAACAGCCTTCCCCTCATCCACTAGGCGGGTCACCTGGTCATAGAAGGAGATCAGGCTGGTCAAGCAGGACCTCCCTTTCATGAATCCGTGCTAGCTGGGCCTGATCCCTTGGTTATCCTGCACGTGTCCCGTTAGCGCCCTCAAGATGAGCCTCTCCATAACCTTCCCTGGCACCGAGGTCAGGCTGACAGGCCTGTAGTTCCCCAGATCCTCCTTCCGACCCTTCTTGTAGATGGGCGTCACGTTGGCAAGCCTCCAGTTGTCCGGGACCTCCCCCGTTGAACAGGACTGTTGATAAATGATGGAGAGCAGCTTGGCAAGGTCCTCCGCCAGCTCCCTCAGCACCCTTGGGTGGATGCCATCAGGCCCCATAGACTTATGAGTGTCCAGGTGGCATAGCAGGTCGTTAACTGCTTCCTCCTGGATCATGGGGAGCCTATTTTGCTCTCCATCCCTGTCTTCCAGCTCAGGGAGATGGATACCCTGAGGATACCTGGTGTGGCTGTTGAAGACTGAGGCAAAGAAGGCATTAAGTACCTCAGCCGTTTCCTCATCCTTCGCGACAATGTTCCCTGCCGCATCCAGCAGAGGATGGAGATCCTCCTTGGCTCTCTTTTTGTTGTTAATGTATTTATAGAAGCTTTTTTTGTTGTCCCTCACGACCGTGGCCAGGTTGAGCTCTAGCTGGGCTTTAGCCTTCCTAATTCCCTCTCTGCATGACCTAACGAGGTCCTTGTATTCTTCTTCACTTGCCTGCCCCTTCTTCCAGAGGTGGTAAATTCTCTTTTTTTCCCTGAGCCTCAGCATAAGCTCCTTGTTCAGCCAGGCCAGTCGTCTTCCCCGCCGGCTCTTCTTACGGCACATGGGGACTGCTCTGATTACCCTTTCCTCCCTGGCCCTAGCTTTGCTTCCTTTGTACCCTCACCTGGTGTTTCCTACACCAATGAGGTATTTCCTACCTGTGTCAGCAAGTCCATTAAACTAGTATTTCATTTTACTAGCTATCTGCAGTGTCCTGCAAATCCTTATGTTGTTCTTTTGTTCATGGTGCCACACGTCAGGGTGAGCCATCTGACACACATGTGAACACTGGCCCAATGGACCTTCACTCCTGGGGGACCTTTGAGAAACTCTGAGATTTGGCAACCTCATGAAGTCTTACAAGGTGCAGTGGCCTGTCCTTTATTAGGGGAAGAATAACCCCATACAGGAGGGCAGGCTGGGACCTGAGCAGCTCAAGGATGACCCTGAGGAGATGGGCCTCGGCGTTAGGAGGGATGCCATGTAAGGCAGTGCTGCACACTCATCAATAAGGCCAGCTGTATACGTGGCTGCATTAGGAGGAGTGTGGCCACCCAGACAGGGGAGCTGTCATTCCCCTTGACTGAGCACTGGTGCAGCCACATCTGCACTAGTGTGTCTGAGTGCAGAGTTGCCTATTCTGGAGGAATGGGGAGGCACTGGAGATGCTCCAGAGGAGCTCTGACAAGATGGGGTTTGGGGTCTCTGTGGAGAGGCTGAGGGACCTGGGCTTCTTTAGACTGGTGAAGTGGAGGCTCAGGGCACTCTACTAGTAACCTGCAACTGCTGGAAGGGTGGTTTCAGAGAGGAGGGAATTTTTCTTGGTAGTGGGAAGAGAAGGAAACCTCCACAAAGTGAAGCTTGGAAGGTTCATACTGGATGTGAGGAAAAAGAAATGTCACTCAAAGGGGAGCATTGTGGTGCAAGAGGTCACCCAGAGGAAGTCTGGATCAGCCCATGGCTTTGTGTTTCAAGAAAAAGCCAGTGAGGGTGGAGATACATCAGTGAAGGTACAGAAATGCTGGGGTCAGAGCTAGGTGGGAAAGGGTAATGGGTGCCTGCAGGCTGAAGGGGAAGAGGTGCAGGCATGGGACAGTGTAGGACAGCCTGCCGTAGAGACGGACAAGGGCTCTGACAAATCTGAAAGGCCCAGTAGGATCGAGGTCTTTGTCCCCTTGGCTGTGGCAATTGTCTCTACTACCAAAGCCTATGAGGAGAAACCTTATCTTGAGGCTCTCAGGATCTACTTTCTCAGGGGATGGGGGTCAGGGCTTGGCCTTTCTCCTTTATAAAACAAACCAAGGGTTTTCTCAGCATCAGAGCCACCTGCACAGTGCCTTGGCCTACGTGTAATAACAGCCTCCAACTTGCTACTTGAACAAGTCCATGGGGAGACTTTGTCTATGACGACCCTCAGTGGGACCCATTAATACTTCAAGGCACTTTGGGTTTTGCTTCTGACTTTGGCTTCTTGAGAGGTTTGTCCAGTCTCCTCTCAGTAGCTGAGGTTCATAGACTCAGCCCCAAATACACCATGGGGGTCATTAAAATACAGAAAGCCCTAATGACCTATTTCTCTTCCTGTAATTTTCTTCAAGAATTGCACAGCTAACTGGAGTGGTTTCATAGTGTAGTTAAGGAGGAGGATTTCAAAGAGTACCAAATAAAGATGATTTTTTATTTTAAAGGCTAGATTTTATTACTTTACAGTTTAGAGAAGATATGATAGCAGCACTCTGTGATTGATATTGATCCAGAGTCTCTCCTAAGGACGTCTGATCAGGTAAGAAAAGCAGGCCCTTGAAGTCTGACACTGTATGGGCAACGTTGCTCTCGCCTCCCCTACCTCACAGTTTCTGTCATTGGCCACCTGGGTTTTACATCACTTTGCCTTACATCAGACTTCTCCACTGAAACCTGCAGCTGGACGTTACAGCTCCTTTGCACCATCTCCCAACTGCTTTCCTCAGAGATGTGGCTGCACAGAAGGATTTTTCCTACTTGCAAGCAAAGAAAAGGAAAGCATGATAAAGCTTCATAATCAATAAAACTCTTTCCACAAGCATATGCTAAACACAAGATGCCTCTAATGAGGTTTACTTTCTACAAGGGATAATCGTATTGAGAAATGTTTAAGATAGGTAGATACAAAAGGATAGATAGAAACGTAATTACAGAATTGTCTGAAGAGACGATCAGACTACTGACAGACAGGCAAGCTTTTAACTCCCTGAAGTTCCAAGCAGCAACTGGCTAGGTGAGAGGTATCTGAACGAACAAAGAGTAAGGGGAGGAGAAAATTGAGGAATAATGTAAAGTGCTTTTGTCTAGGCAGTCTGCTGAAAAGATGATTTTAGAAATGGTAGTTGTATCAGGACAGGTGAAAATATAGGAAAGATTAGAGAAATTAAATACACCGTATAAAAGGCAGAATAGTGGTCATGAAGTTCCGGGAGAAGATCAATATTTCTTTTGAATACCGCTTTTGACAGGACATGGGATTGGTAGAGGTCTCTTGTGAGTGAGGACACACAATCGTTGCACCCATCTTTGAAAAAGGCCAAAAGTGTAACCCAGGGAACCACAGGCTGTAGAAGCTCACATTGGTGAGGAGTGTGCCATCGAATGAGTCCTCTTGGGTGATATTTCTGGGCACCTAAAAGAGAAGAACGTGTCCAAAAGCTGTAAGCATGGACTTATCAGGGGTGAATCGTGCCTCACCAGTCTGCATGATGAAGTAACTGCATGATGAAGTAACTGCATTTGTGTGTGAGGGGAGAACAGTGGATGTCATTCACATCAGCTTCAGTAAAGCTTGTGGCATGGTATCCCTGAATACTTTTGTACCCAAGGTAGGACATTACATTCTGGACAGGTAGACAAACAGATGGGGAAAACACCAGTTGGAGGATCAGGCTGAGAGAGCAGTGGCGAAGGGGTCATATCCTACCTGGGGAGGCCGGTGGGACGTACTGCGGCATTGTTGGGTAGCACAGGGAACTCTCCTGGGCTCTGTGCAGTTTAACACCTGTATCCGTGACCTGGAGAAGACAACTCTCACCCCATTTAAAAAGAACAGCTGCTGGATTCTGCACCTGGGATGGAGTAACACTGGCCACAAGTCTGAACTGGGAGAGGAGTGGCTGGAGAGGAGCCCTGCAGAAAGGGATCTGGGGGTGCTGGCTGGCAGCAGGCTCAACAGGAGCCAGCAGTGTGCCCTGGCAGCCAAGAGGGCAAACCGCATTCTGGGGTGCATCAAACACAGTAGAACCAGCCAGTCAAGAGAGGGGATTGTCCTGCTGTATTCAGCATTGGTGCAGCCTCACCTTGAGTACTGTATGCAGTTCTGGGCCCCACCCTTTAAAAAGGATGGTAAGGTCCTTGAATGTGTCCAGAGGAGGGCAAGAAAGCTGGTGAAAGGGCTGGAAGGCATGTCCTGTGAGGAGCGGCAAAGATTTGTTGAGTTTGGAGAAAAGGAGGCGACCTCATTGCTCTCAGGTTCCTGAGGAGGGGACATGGAGAGGGAGGTGCTGATCTCTTCTCCCTGGGATCCAGTGCCAGGACGCATTGGAATGATTCAAAGCTGCATCAGGCGAGGTTTAGACTGGACATTACGAAACATTTCTTTACAGAGAGTGTGGTCAAACACTGTCACAGGCTTCCTAGGGATGTGGTCGATGCCCCATGCCTGTCAGCGTTGAAGAGGCATTTGGACAATGCCCTTAATAAGATGCTTTAACTTTTGGTCAGCCCTGAAGTCGTCAGGCAGTTGGACTAGATGGGCTCTCAGTCCAAGTGGAGTGGGTCTGGCTGAGATGGGGTTAACTTCCTTCGTAGCAGCCCGTAAGGTGCTATGTTTAGCATTTGTGCCTAAATCAGCGTTGATAACACACCAGTGTTTTGGCTAATCCTGAACAGTGCTTGCGCAGCATCAAGGCCTTCTCTGTTTCTCACTCTGGTCCCTCCTAGTGAGTAGGCTGAGGGTGGGCAAGCAGTTGGGAGGGGACACAGCCAGGACAGCTGACCCCAGCTGACAGGGGACTATTCTATAGTGTATGAGGTCATGCTCAGCAATACAAACTGGGGCAGAGGAAGAAGGAGGTAGAGTTTTTTGTCATTCAAGGAGTCTTCTGCTTGGAGACTGGCTGGGCATCCTTGTTGACATGGAAGTCACGGACAACAACACGACGACCAATATGATCAGGTTGATGCCAACTTTATTGCGCAGATAGCTCAGTTAATATACATTCTGTCATCGCATTACACGCACTGTCGGCCTTATGATTGGTTTTCAGCAAGCAAGCACGCGACTCTAAGCATTCCATCATTGGTTAAAGCTAGCTGTCCATGCGAACATGGCTCCTGCCTATATCCTGGCTGAAGTTCTGTCTTTATCATTTCTTCCCTTTTCTCACACAGCATTCATGCTGCCTGAAAGTAACCTTTCAGCCCATATCGTTGTCCGCTCATAACCTTTGAGTACAGAGGCCTACATACAAGTTAAGTACAGATTTTCAGTGCTTGGAGTGTTCACAGGATGTCCATTTCTTACCAGAAAATCTCCCACACATCCTTGTGCTTGTGGGAAGTGGTGAGTGATTGCCTTTGCATTGCTTGTTGTTATTGGTTTGTTGATTCTACTTTATTAATCTCATTCCTTCACCTATTAAGCTGTCTTTTTCTTGACCCACAACTTTTCAAGCTTGATTTCTTATTGTCTCCCATGTCCCCTTGGCAAAGGGGAGGAAAGAGTGAGTGGCTCTGTGGATGCTGGGCTATTGGCCAGTCAACCCATCACATCAAGGAAGATGTTGATAACTGGGATCAAGTTCAGCAGGAGGCCACCAAGGTGCTCAGGGGCTGGAGCAGCTGCCTGGGAGGAGAAACTGAGGGAAAGGGCCTTGTTTAGCCTAGAGAGGGAGTACCTTGGGAACCTCACAGCAGCCTGCCAGTCCCTACAGGACTTTCAGGAAGATTGAACCATTCTTGTCACTGTGGTGCTTGGCAGGAGGATAATAGACAATAGTCAGGTGTTGAAAAAAGGAAGGGTCATGCTGGAGATGAGGAAAGCCTTTTTCTCCATGAGGGTATCCAAGTACTGCAGCAGGTTTCCCACAGTTGTTTCACTCCCATGTTCTCACCTATCTCTCCTGGCTGCTGTTGCACAGCACGTTTTTTCCCCCTTCTTAAATATGTTATCACAGAGGCACTACCACCGTCGCTGATTGGCTCAGCTTTGGCCAACGGACAGCCCATCTTGGAGGCGGCTGGCAAGGGCTCTATCGGACATAGGGGAAGCTTCTAGCAGCTTCTGACAGAAGCCACACCTGTAGTGCCCCCCCCCCCCCCCCGCCCCTGACCAAAACCTTGCCACGCAAAACCAATACATCATAGAATATCTCAAGTTGGAGGGGACGCTTAAGGATTGTCAAATCCAATACCCTGCCCCTTGCAGGGCTACCTAAAATGAAACCATATGACTAAAAGTGTCATCCAGACAGTCCTTGAACTCTGACAGGCTTGGTGCTGTGACCACTTCCCTGGGGACCCTGTTCCAGTGAGTGACCATCCTCTCAGTGAAGACCCTTTTCCTAATGTCCAATCTGAACTTCCCCTGATGCAGCCTCATTCCATTTCCTCGTGTCCTATCCCTGGTCACCAGAGAGAGGAGATCAGCACCTCCCCTTGCATTGTCCCCCTTGAGGAAGTTGTAGACCACAATGAGGTCACCCCTCAGCCTTCTCTTCTCTAAGCTGAACAAAGCAAGTGACCTCAGCCGCTCCTTGTTAAGTCTTGCCCTCGAGGCCTTTCACCATCTTGGTTGCCCTCCTCTGGGCACACTCTCATAATCTGATGTTCTTCTTATATCGAGCCGCCCAAGACTTCACACAGTGCTCAAGGTGGGGCTGCACCAGTGTGGTGTAGAGTGGGACAATCACCCCCTTGACTGGCTAGCCATGCTGTGCTTGATGCACCCTAGGACATGGTTGGCCCTTTTGGCTGACAGGGAGCACTGTTGACTCATATGCAACTTGCCATCAACCCAAACCTCCAGATCTCTTTCCACAGGGTTGCTCTCCAGCCTCTCATCCCCCAATTTGTACATATAACCAGGATAACCCCACCACAGGTGGAGAATCCGACATTACTCTTGTTAAATTTCAGAAGTTGCTGATTGCCCAGCTCTCTTGTCTATCCACATCTTTCTCTAAGGCCTCTCTACCCTCGAGGGAGTCCACAACTCCTCCTACTTTAGTATCATTGGCAAACTTACTTAATGTACATTTGACTGCTGCGTCCAGATCATTTATAAAAACATTAAAGATCACTGGCCCTAAAACTGAGCCCTGAAGAACCCCACTGGTGACTGGCCGCCAGCCTTGTGTAACCCCATTTACTATAACACGTTGAGCCCGACCCATCACCCAGCGGATTATGGACTTGTCTAGCTGTGTGCTGGACAGTTTGTCCAGAAGGATACTGTGAGAGACAGTATCAAAAGCTTTGCTAAAATCCAAAATCACCACATCTACCGGCTTCCCTTGGTCAACTCGATGGGTGGCCTTGTCATAAAAGGAAATTAAGTTGCTTGAGCAGGACTTGCCCCTCATGAACCCATGCTGGCTATGATCAATTACTGTGTTGTCTCACAAGCGTTTTTTCAATAATGCCCAGAATAAACTTCTCCATAATTCTACTAGGCACTGAAGTGTGACTGACAAGCCTGTAATTACCAGGGTCTTCCTTCTTACCCTTCTTGAAAATTGGGGCATTTGCCAGCTTCCAGTGGGCTGGGACCTCTCCAGACTTGTCATGTGGAAACCTGGTACCAAGAGATTGGACACCTTGTGTGGAATGGTTTTGCTTCACAGCAGAGAAATATTGGAGTAGACGGCAAATGGCAACTTAATGATGAATGAGATTCCCACAAAGAGAGCAAAAGCTGCAGTCCCCAAGGTCAGGGAGAAACAGGCCTGGGCTGTGCAGCCCTGGCAGGAGAGGGATTTGCTGTCCCAGGTGACTCTGCAGCACCGTGGGGCCTGGGACAGAGGTGAAGCCCATCTCCAAGAAGGACAAGCTGCTGCTGAGAAAGTCCCTAGGGGAGGACAGCTTGTGATCAGACCACACTGTGGACATCATGCTGGGGGCTGACTGGCTAGACAGCAGCTCTGCAGAGAAGGACCTTAGGGTCCCAGAGGAGAACAAGCTGAGCAGGAGATGGCAATGCAAAGGCCAACAGCCACCTCCCCTGGCCCCATGGCAGTGCCCACCGCAGGGTACTGCTGTGCTCTGGGCACTCACACCAGAGCCCCATACCCTCTGAAATGGTATCTACATCTGCAATGGTATGTGCATCTGCTATGGCATCAGCAGTGCTGTCTGCATCATCAATAGCATCTGTCAAAAGTGTTAGAGTCAATGGCTCAATGTTCAAGTGGAAGCCAGTAAGGAATGGTGTCCCCCAGGGGTCTGTGCTGGGACAAACACTGTTTAATATCTCCATCAATGACATAGACAGTGATATTGAGTGCACCCTCAGCAAATTTGCAGATGACACCAAGCTGAGTGGCGCAGTTGATTCGCTGGAGGGAAGTGACGCCTTCCAGAGGGACCTTGACAGGCTTGGGGAGTTGGCCCATGCAAACCTCATGAAGTTCAAGAAGGCCAAGTGCACCTGGGTTGGGGCAATCCCCACTATCAGTACAGGCTGGGGAATGAAGGGATTGAGAGCAGCCCTGCGGAGAAGGACTTGGGGGTACTGGTGGGTGAAAAATTGGACATGAGCTGGCAATGTGCACTTGCAGCCCAGCAAGCCAATCGTTTCCTGGGCTGCATCAAAAGAAGCGTGGCTAGCTGGTCAAGAGAAGTGATTCTCTGCCTCTGCTCCACTCTTGTGAGTCCCCACTTGGAGCACTGCGTCCAGCTCTGGGGCCCCCAGCACAAGCAAGACATGGACCTGTTAGAGTGGGTCCAGAGGAGGGCCGTGGAAATGATCCAAGAGCTGGAATACCCCTCCTGTGAAGAAAGGCTGAGAGAATTGGGGTTGATCAGCCGGGAGAAGAGAAGACTCTGGGGACACCTTATCGTGGCCTTTCAATACTGTACTGGATTTGGCTGGGACAGAGTTAAATTTCTTCACAGTAGCTAGTATGGGTCTGTGTTTTGGATTTGTGAGGAAAAGAGTGTTGATAAGAAAAGGGACGTTTTAGTTCTTGCTGAGCAGTGCTTACACAGCATCAAGGCCTTTTCTGCTTCTCATGCTGCCCCACCAGCGAGTAAACTGGGGGTGCACAAGAACTTGGGAGGGGACACAGCTGGGACAGCTGACCCCAATTGACCGAAGGGATATTGCATACCATATGATGTCATGCTCAGCAATAAAAGCTGGGGGAAGAAGAAGAAGAAAGGGAGGCACATTCAGAGTTATGGCATGTGTCTTCCTGAGTAGTCATTATGCGTGATGAAGCCCTGCTTTCCTGGGGATGGCTAAACACCTGCCTGCCAATGGGAAGCAGTGAATGAAGTGCGCAGCTTTTGCTTTATGTATTGAACTGTCTTTATCTCAGCCCACGACTTTTCTCACTTTTACCCTTCCGATTCTCTCCCCCACCCCATTGTGGGGGGAGTGAGTGAATGGCTGTGTATTGCTGAGCTGCCCCTCGGGGTTACATGATGACAAATCCTGAAAGGGGGCTTATAAGAAAGATGGAGAGAAACTTTTGACCAGGCTTGCAAGGTAATTAATAGGAGAAGGGGTAATGGCTTTAAACTAAAAGAGGGAAGATTTAGATTTGACATAAGGAAGAGATTTTTCATATTGAGGGTGGTGAGACACTGGAACAGGTTGCCCAGAGAAGTTGTGGATGCCTCATCCCTGAAAGTGTTCAAGATCACGATGGAGGGGGCTTTGGGCAACCTGAGCTAGTGCAAGACATCCCTGTGGTGGGTGGGGTTGGAACTAAATGGTCTCTACAGATCCCTTCCAACCCAAACCATTCTGTGACTGTATGGTTCTGTGATGCCACGGCTCTATTACTTACTGTGCAGGGCAGAATCCCTGTGCAGAGTGCAGATCGTTTGGGGTTTTTTTTCCCCCTAAATTCATACTCCCTTCTGCACAAACCAAGTCATAAAATTGAAGAGCCCTTTGTAATACAGACTAGGAAAAAGTTCTAGCAGGGAAATGCTTTATATATGTATAAGGTGCAGTTTTTGATCTTGAGTTGTCCTGACACCTTGTTCCATTATGATTGCCTTCAGGTTTACCATAATGGGTAAACGGAGTCACAAGAATTACCACGTGCTATACACCACATGTGGCATTGTCACTTTGGATCAGATACCTGTAAGGACAGGAGGGAACCGAAGGAAGGCCTGCCTCGCAAATGCCGTTCCCCAAAGCAGACTATTCCTCATCCTGAAGGACCTTCTTAGGCAATGGAGAGGCATATGGGGGACCTTCAGTGGCAGGAGGGGCACGAGCAATCCCATGAGCCTCTCCAAGGTGTCTGCATCCTTCCTGGGAGAAACTGTATTCAAACACAAGTCCTCTTTGCTGCCATCTCACCCCTCTTACTCATAGTGTACCTGGAGAGCAGAGTAGTCTCTTTCCTCCAATTCAACAACGTAATTTCAGTTTCTGAGCTTCTCATCCAAATGGCTTTCAAACGCTCCCAGATTCATGCCAGTGCCTCTGTAACGAGCCCTCTCCATCCCTTCAGTCATTCGTGGGACTGTCTAGAAGCACTGGATGCAAGTCAGGGCTCTGCAGAGCCCCACCAGACACAGGCTTCCCTTCGAACAACAAGTGCCCCCTCCTGTGCACACTGGGCTCCAGAAGTAGTCATTTAGGAGACATCCGAGTCCCTTGAGTCCCATAGAAGACATGCAAAGGTCACAAGAACATGACTTGAATCTATGTTGTAAGAGGTGCTTTTGGGGCAAAAATCAACTCCCAAGAAGTATTAGAATCAGCCTTTTTTTTTCTTTTTTTTTTTTTCTTTTGTGGTTTCATTCAAGAAAAAAGCACCAACATTTTATAGAAATTGCTCCCTCTTCCTCTGTATGTCAGCTAAACTTTGCACAAGTTAAAAACAATCATTGTTCCATGTTACTCCATATGAAGGCACCCTTACCCCATATCAGAAGAGCAAGCATGGAGTGCAATGTGAAGCACATCTTGGGCAGAGTTAGTTTTGAAGAACTGCCTGAGCAGAGAAGCAGCTGGCTGAGTCGGTAAAGGCCTGGAGGAGCAGACGTACTCACTTTGGAAACCTGACGACATTGCCAGGAGGGCTGTGAGGATCCGCAGTTTCTGTTCAGCGTGACCAATCTCCTCATCCCTGGACTCTGCAACAACATCAAAGACACAGGAGATGATGCCAAGAAGCTTCCCTCATTGCTCAAAAAGGCAGCCAAGATATTCACTGTTCAGAGAAGCAGCTGCCTCTCTGTAACACTCAAGCAAAGGTCTCTAGTGAGTAGAAGTGGCACAGAAAAGATTGCTGAATGAGTTATAACACTGCCCATCTTGAAGAAAGCAGCTGTGCAGCAGCCAGCCCAGGGGCTGCATTGAATTGAGGTGTTTAAGGACTATTGTCTGGGTTGTTTCACAGCCAGAAAATAATGGTGTTGGTGATAACACCAACGACAAACTAGAATATAGACCTGCAGCCACAGAACTAAGAGCATTAGGGACAAGGGGACGTGGGTGGGGATCAAGGGAAGGGCCAGCTTCCACATGGCAGACACTAACCACACTTGAGCCCTCTTGCTTGGAAAAAGAGGCCTGATGCCAGCACAGAGGTGACAGCAGTGTCTGAAGTCATGGTGGGCAGGGAGAAGGTGAGTAGGGATCACCAATTCTTATGCCACCCAGGCTGTAAAAATATCACTGCCTAAGCAACTTTAGAGTCTCTCTTGTAATTATTTTCTTTCGCAATTTCACTCAGAATAAAGAATAATCAGGGGCAGCTTTATGGAAGCTGTTGCCTCAGTTCCTCAGTCTGTCATTCTATAGGGAATTAAGAGATGTCAAACACCTTCAGTGTCCCGTGTCACTTCACAGGAGGGTACCCTTATCCCAAAACAGAAAGAGCAAGCTTGTAATTTGCTGGGAGCCTTTCTTGGAAAGGTTGCTGGAAGAAGCTGAGAGCACTCTGCAAGGGAGAAACTCAGCTGGACTCAGGAGTTGGCGAGCAACTGGGGAGATCAGGGTCATGCTCATGGAAAGGAGAGGGCCCCTTGTAACCAGCAATGAGCGCACACCAGCACCCATAGCCACATCCCCTACTCCTCTTTGGCTGGCAGAAACAGGAGGTCTCTAGTACAGGCAAACACACCCCGCTCTGCAGGTTCACAAGCACACACACGTTCACATACCTCTTGAGTACCGGCACAACCCCTCTGCTGTCTGCCTGGCATCTGTGCCTCGGCCCCTTCCCCATCCCATGGGTTCCCGACTCACCGGCTGGTACAGCTCAGTGCTCGCAGCACTTGCACACCCTTCCCATGGGTACGCCACATTCGTGGGCCCCCCTGGGTACCAGCAGGGTATCAGCCTGCCTGTGTCATACCCTGGCCTGGACCTGAGGACCCCTGCTCGGCAGCTGGTGCAGCCTGAAGTTTGCTGGCGAATACCCACGCACACCCCACGCATACCTGGTTTGGGGGGATACAGACCCTCGCTCCCCCAGCAGCCGGCACCAGACACAAGGACTGTGACCCGTGGTCCCGCTCCAGCTGCCGCAGAGCCCCTCACTCGCCTCACTCACCCCGGTCCCCCCCCACTAGCTGGTTTTAGGGAGACAGACAGTTCCCGCCCCAGTGGCTGCAAGTTAAAGACCCCCCACTCGCTCCAAGTAGCTGCAAAGGGGCCCCAAACACTCCAGCAGCTGCACAGGGGCCTCACTCACTCCAGTAGCTGACACCACACCCCCGGTCTGACCCCAGTACCTCGCACCGATTTTCACTCTCATACATGGAGGTCTTACCGGCAGCTGGCACTTAGGCCTTGCAGCACAGACACACACACACGCACACACGCACATACACACATGACAGAGTGAGAATATGCTGAGAGAGTAAAGAAAAGATTTAATAAGAAGACAGAAGAAGACAGGACAGACTGCTGTGATCAGGCACAGAGCTCAGCCAGACCAGTGCACTGACAGGCCCTATTTTACGTGGGACCGGCCCCTTTTATACCCTTTTCTGTCAACCCCCTCCTTTATTCCTCCCTGCTCCCCCTTCCCCTGCACATCGCTCATGGCTTTGCACAGCTCTATCGATTCCCACATCCCTCCCAGTCCAGGGTCCCACTGGTTCACAGTCCTGCAGAGTCCAGCCTCATCTTCCTGGAAGTGGCTCCTGTGGTTTCTCAATGGCCCATCAGTTGCTGTGAGCAGTGAGGTTTGTTTCTTGTCATTGTCTCCATGTTTGCTCTGTCATGTCTGTGTCTTGGTAAATTTTGGCTTCTAGCTTCCCCTTTTTCTATTTGTTTCCCAGTTGACAACTCCTGCCCCGACCCCACAGCCCAGGGACAAGCCACAGGACAGTACTGCCCATCAGCCAAGAGATAATGAAGACAAAGTCGTGCAAAGCTGGGCCACGCATGGCAGGGGACGGGGGGAGGTCTGTTCAGCATCTGGTGCCCATGACCTGCCTTCCTGGCCTGTGATGGGGGGTCCCCAGAGAAGGGTGTGGGGCTGGGGGTCACGGGCCCAGCACGGGGATCTGAAATCTCCTGTGAACCCAGGAGTACTGAATCCATGGGGCAGGGAACCTCCCACAGCCGGGCAGAGGACCCCGGGGTCTGGGCTGCCTGTCTGTGCTCCTCTCCTGCCCCGGCACCAAATGGTGCTATTTGGGGGATGGTGCTCACTAGACCCCGGTAAGAACCTGTCTCCCACTGTGCCTCCAAAACGCCAGGTGCCCCAAGGGCTGGCACCATCACAGAATCACAGAATCACAGAATCACTAAGGTTGGAAAAGACCTGTAAGATCATCAAGTCCAACCATTACAAAAAAAAAAAAAAAAAACACAAAACAAAAAACACCACCAAAAAAACCCACACCACACAAAAAAACCCCACCCACACCACACAACACCATGCCCATCAAGCCACGTCCCGCAATGCCATGTCCAAACGCTTCTTGAATACCTCCAGGGAGGGTGACTCCACTACCTCCCTGGGCAGTCTATTCCATTGTGTTACCACTCTCTCAGTAAAGAAATTTTTCCTAATATCCAGTCTGTATCTCCCCTGGTGCAACTTGAGGCCATTTCCTCTAGTCCTGTCACTTGTCACTTGGGAGAAGAGGCCAACACCCACCTCTCTGCAACCTCCTTTCAGGTAGTTGTAGAGAGCGATGATGTCTCCCCTTAGCCTCCTCTTCTCCAGGCTAAACAAGCCCAGCTCCCTCAGCCGCTCCTCATCAGACTTGTGCTCCAGACCCCTCACCAGCTTCATCGCCCTTCTCTGGACACACTCCAGCACCTCAATGTCCTTCTTGGAGTGAGGGGCCCAAAACTGAACACAGCATTCGAGGTGTGGCCTCACCAGCGCCGAGTACAGGGGCACGATCACCTCCCTACTCCTGCTGGCCACACCATTTCTGATACAAGCCAGGATGCCGTTGGCCTTCTTGGCCACCTGGGCACACTGCTGGCTCATCTTCAGCCGGGTGTCAATCAACACCCCCAGGTCCTTTTCTGCAGGGGAGCTTTCCAGCCGCTCGTCCCCAAGTCTGTTGCATTGCCTGTTGTTGTTGTGTCCAAAGTGTAGAACCCGGCACTTGGCCTTGTTGAACTTCATCCAGTTGGCCTGGGCCCATCGATCCAGCCTGTCCAGATCTCTCTGCAGAGCCTTCTGACCCTCGAGGAGATCAACACTCCCTCCTAACTTGGTGACGTCTGCAAACTTGCTGAGGGTGCACTCTATCCCCTCATCCAGATCATCGATAAATATATTAAACAAGACCGGCCCCAAAACTGAGCCCTGGAGGACTCCGCTTGTGACCGGCCGCCAACTGGATTTCGCTCCATTTACCACAACTTTCTGGGCTTGGCCGTCCAGCCAGTTTTTTACCCAGCAAAGAGTGTACCTGTCTAAGCCACGAGTCGCCAGCTTCTCCAGGAGAATACTGTGGGGGACAGTGTCGAAGGCTTTGCTGAAGTCCAGGTAGACAACATCAACAGCCTTCCCCTCATCCACTAGGCGGGTCACCTGGTCATAGAAGATCAGGTTGGTCAAGCAGGACCTGCCTTTCATGAACCCGTGCTGGCTGGGCCTGATCCCTTGGTTATTCTGCACGTGCCCCGTGAGCGCCCTCAAGATGAACCTCTCCATAATCTCCCCCGGCACCGAGGTCAGGCTGACAGGCCGATCTGCCCCTCGCCTCTGCCAGCCTCATGGGGGGACACTCCAGGACTGTTTCCTCTCTGCTGTGTTGTCTTTCCAGCAGACATCTGGTAAGTTGAAGTCCGCCACAAGAACAAGGGCTTGCTACTGTGAGACTTCTGCAAGTCTCTTGTAGAATGCTTCATCGGCTTCTTCGTCCTGGTTGGGTGGTCTATAACAGACCCCCAGCAGGATATTCGCCTTGTTAGCTTTCCCCCTCATCCTTACCCATAAGCATTCAACCTTGTCATCACAATCGTCAAGCTCTATACAATCAAAACACTCCTTGACGTACAGAGCCACCCCCACTGCCTCTCCTTCCTTGTCTATCCCTCCTGAAGAGTTTATAGCCCTCCATTGCAGCACTCCAGTCATGCGAGTCGTCCCACCATGTTTCTGTGATGGCGACCACGTCATAGCTGTCCCGCTGCACAACAGCTTCCAGCTCCTCCTGTTTGCTGCCCATGCTGCGTGCATTGGAATAGATGCACTTGAGCTGGGCTATCGATCTTGCCCCCCACATTGCCACGCCAGCCCTAGGCTCATCTCTAGGTAGCCTGGCTTCATCCCCTACCCCCTTCAAATCTACTTTAAAGCCCTCTCAATGAGGCTTGCCAACTCATGAGCGAGGATCCTTTTCCCCCTTGTCGATAGTTGAACACCATCTGCACCCAGCAGGCCCGGTGCCGTGTAGACCGCCCCATGGTCAAAAAACACAGAATTCCTCTGATGGCACCAGTTTCTGAGCCACACGTTGACCAGGTTTGCTTTCCTGTTCCTATCAGCGTTCCTCCCTGCCACTGAAGGGATTGAGGAAAACACCACCTGTGCTCCAGATCCCTCAACCAGTCTCCCCAGTGCTTTGAAGTCCTTCTTGATCCCTTTCAGGCTTCTTTGCTCGATCTCATCACTGCCATCCTGCAAAACCAACAGCGGGTAGTAATCGTTGGGCTGTACCAGACTGGGGAGTTTCCCTGTGACCTCTCTCACTCGGGCCCCAGGGAGGCAGCAGACTTCCCTGTGGGTTGGGTCAGGCCAGCATATTGAGCCCTCTGTTCCCCTCAGGAGGGAATCGCCTATGACAATTACCCTCCTTTTTGTCTTAGTAGAGGTGGTTCTGATGCGTGGGGCAGACTGTCTCGCCCTAGGCAACCCCGCGACACACCAACCCTCCCACAGCGGGGCAGAGGACCCCGGGGTCTGGGCTGCCTGTCCATGCTCCTCTCCTGCCTCGGCACCAAATGGTGCTATTTGGTGGATGGTGCTCACTAGAGCCCCGGTAAGAACCTGTCTCCCACTGTGCCTCCAAAACACCAGGTGCCCCAAGGGCTGGCACCATCTGCCCCTCGCCTCTGCCAGCCTCATGGGGGGACACTCCAGTTTGCCCTCATCTGCCCTTATCTGGGGGCACATGGTGGGTGGGAAAGGGATCTCCTTTACAGAGACACCCCAGGCATCCCAGCTTCCTCAGCCACTCTGCTCATCGTGGTGGTGCAGCCAGAGAGGACCCAGGCATCTGGGCACTGGCAGAGGAGAGGGGACATGGACACGGACACACACAGACACACACAAAGCACAGCTTTGCTGAAGGGGTTTATTGATCATTGGAGGGAAATGGCCCAGGGCTCCCAGGGGATCAGGTGGGGTCATCCAGGGATGATCATCTCCTCATGCTGCTGGAGGGGGACAGGAGAGGGGTGTCACCACCAGTTCCAGTCCTGAAAGACAGAGCCCAAAACGAGACTGCCAGTGTCAGCTGGCACATGAGAGGGGCCTTGTCCCCACCGTGTCTCTCTCTGCAGAGACCTGGGGACGGGGAAGGGAATTGGAGCCCTCAATATGCCTAGGACAGGACTTGGCCCTCCTGAGATCCATATGGCACCTAGAGCCCCTTGCCCAGTGTGTCATTGCCCCGGGGATGACCCAAAATCTCCCAGAACCCTGCCCATCCCCCATGGTGATCCTTGGGGCCTTTCTGTCACCAGAGCCCCTGCCTGGCCTGCACAGTGACCCTCTGGGTCCGTAGAGCCCCACTGGGTGCAAGGAAAGGCATGAGGGCAGCTCTGTCCAGCTCCCCCTGGGACACGGATCATGGACAGTCCCCTCTGTTTCCCTCTCCCATACCCAAGTTTTTCCCCCACCAGAGGTCTGAGGGATCCCCTGGGGCCCCGGATCCTTTGTGGGGCTGGAGATGCCCTGATGCTGCTCACCTAGACATCAACAGATGCAGCCACGCGTCTCTTGCGCACAAGCTCCACCACCTGGTCAGTGACAGAGGGCTGGGGAGGAAGGGAGGGTTAGGGACACGCTTGAGTGCACTGGGGTGTACTGGGAGGCAGGGGAAAGCAACAGGGTCCTTGGGGCAGGTGCCTCCGGGGAGAAAAGGGGTACATGAGATCGTATGGTGGTGCAGAGAAAGCAGTGAGGGTCCCGGGGAAGGGGCCCACCTGGGTGCATGGCTGTGTACTGGGGCATCCTGGGGTGTAAAGGGTTGTAATGGGATGGATGGGAATGCAGTGGGGGCCCTGGGGAAGGGGACCTCCCTGGGAAAACACTGGGGTGCAGGGGTGTTCTTGGGGGTTGCACTGGGGTGCACTGGGGCTTAGTGGGGCATACTGGGATGCCCTGGAGTGTCGTGGCCATGGGAGGGGAGGGTCTGGGGCCAGCAGAACTCGTGGTACCCACCTCAGACCTCTTCACTCGCCCAAGTCTGTACCCCAACTGTAGAGAGACCATGAGACCTCACTGGTCACTGGGAAGTCCCCTGTTCCAGCAAGGGATGGGAGGACCAAATTGCCCTCCCGCTCCCCAGCCTGGGTGCCCTCCAAGTCCACCCCAATACTTACATCCAGGCTATAACTTCCACTTGCTTCAAAGAATGCCTAGGAAAGGAGAGCAAAGGCATGGTCTGAATTGAACCTTGGTGGGGCTTTGTGTGGGGCAGATGCATCCTCAGCCCCCCCAGGCCCATGGCTTCCCCCTGGACTAAGGGGGAAAATCCCTTCTGCTCCCCCCAGCCCCATTCCTCCAGGTTTCACCTGGGATACCTGTTTCATGCAGGAACCCAGGGTGGGGATGGAGACAAGGATAGTGTGGGGAATTTGGGGACTCCAAAGAGGATGAGGTGGGGGGAAACTAAAGACAGGGCGTGGGGGTGAATTAGCAGGCCCCAAGGGACTGGGCTGGGGGTGTTGAATGGACAGGACTGCGTGGGATGCAAGTGACGGGTGAAGGAATTAAAATGGAGGGCATATGGGGACTTCAAGCAAGGTGGTTGGTGGGGGCAGAAGGAAGAGGAGCGCAGAGGACCAAAATGAGGGGACAGGGAGAGTGTTTGGGAGTGGGGGTTCAAGGTAGGCAATCTGGGACACTACAGCAGTGGACAGGATGAAAGGCAAAGGACTGAGGGGAAGGACTGAAAGAAAGGCATGGGGATCGATCAAAGGGAGGGCATTTGGGGAACCTAGGTAGGATATGGAGGACATCCTGAGGAGGAGCTGTCTGAGGGGACCAGAAGGATGGGATAGGGAGGCCCAAAAAGGAGGGATGTGGAGGCACCAAGACAAGAAAGCGGTGGGGGCCCTCACGGGAGTTTGCGGTGGACCCTCCCAGGGAAGGGACAGATCGGACCATTCAGTGAGGTACTCGGGCTCTGGGCACCAGCATCTTAATTGCAGGCGAAGTGGAGGGAACAGTCAGAAGTGTGGGAAGGAGAAAGCTGCATTGCCTGGGGCTGGACGTGCAGGGGACCCTGGAGGAGCTCCTTGCTTGGGAAGGGAAGAGGCCAAGTCAAGGGGTTTTGTGCTCACCACTACAATTTCATTCTGCAGGAGAGCTGATGTCCTGCAGCCAAGACCCATCCCCAGCCTTGAGCCCGTCGCCAGGGCATTGGGGACTCACCTGAGCATCTTCCGGGGTGCACAGCAGGATGGTGAAGAGCAGGGCCATGCTGAGTACTGCGACCTTCATCTTCCTCTGTGGTGTGGCGAGTCCTGGGTGAAGCTGGAGAAGGTGAGGGGCAGATTTATGCCTCCCAGGACTCCTCCTTGCCCCTCCCCAAGCCGAGAGCCCCCAGGGCAAAGCCAGGCTTGGCAGAGACACCAGCCCTGGCAACAAGCCCAGCCCAGGCACAGAGTCACCCCCGCCTCCAGCATTGATCCGGACACCTTCCCCAGCATCAGTCCAGCTTCCTGCATGAGGCTGCTGCAGGGGAAGGACCCAGGCATCTGCGGGTGGTGAGGGGGGTTAGGCAGTGTGCCCCTCACAGCCGGAACCCTATGGTGATGACCCACTGCTCTAACACGAAACCATCCTCCAGCAGCCCCACAAAGCCAGGTCCCCCCATCTCCCAATGCCCCTCACCTCCCAGCACTGACATCTCCCAGTGCCGCCTTTACTCCCAGGCCAGTCTTTCCCTCCAGGACGACCCCAGAGATGACACCAGCCTCAAACCAGGGGTCTCTAAGCAGAATTGTCTCTGAGCCCTCTCCAGGCCCTTGGGTAAATGGGGGGCTGGCACTGACCCCTCTTCCTGGGGCACCAGGAACCACAGGACTAGGGCACGCTGGGAGGTGGGAGGACAACTGGGGCATGGGCATCGGGGATAGCCATGTGACTGGCATCTTCAGTCCCATGAGGCACCAGCAGTGGGGAGCACTGGTGAATGTTGGGCACCGGGAGATGATGGCTTGGCTTGGGGGAAGTGGTGGGGTGCTCGTAGTGCCCAGCTCCAGCCCACCGCATTTCCCTTGCACTGCAGGCCCCAAACTGGTCCAGTCCCCAGCCACGGCCTGCCCAGAGCAGAGAACAGAGGGGAATACCCCCTGCCCTGGCCCTCACCCTGCCACTGCCTGGGGCCACCGTGCCCTCCAGACAGCATGGGTCCCACCCTGCAGAGCTGCCCCCAGACGGTGGCTCCCAGTGACCCCGTCCCCAACAAGGCTCTGGCTCCAGCCCTGTCCTTGCCTGGGACCTGGCCACAGCTCACCAAAGGCCCTTGTCCCCACGGAGTGTCCCTTCAATGCCCTCGTCCTTGGCCCAGGCCAACGCTGTCCCTGAGCAGGATGTGGTCATTTAGAGGGACATGATGAAGCAGGTGCTTGTCCCCAGGCAGCCACTCGGAGGTAATTGCAGGGACAGAGCTCCGCTGGCAAGAGGAGGGATGTTTGTCCCCGCAGCATCTCTGATAAGCTTTGTTTGCCCAGGGCCCATGGCACAAGGAGCCCGTTCAGCAAGATTGATGCTTCACGAGAGTTGTCCGATCTGGGGGAGTCTGGAGGGGGTTAAAGCAGCCTGGCCACCTGGGCTCCCTCCATCCCTGGCAGCAGGCAGACCCCCTCGGAGGAGGGCAGTGCTGGGGGGACCGGGGAGGAGCAGGTCCTGGGGCACGCCGCACGCCTGGGCCTCCCTCACTCCCCTGGGGACAGGCTGGAGCCCAGAGCCGGGGGCAGTCCCGGGGGAGCAGCCTGACAGTCGGGGTGTCGCTCTCCTTCGGGAAAGCCTGGTGGCAGGGGAGTCCTGCAGGAGCGGGGCTGAGAGCAGCCTGGCTGATGGAGCTGCCTCCCCAGGGGCACTGCGTCCCTGTCCCTCTCCCCCGCTGCCTGCCCTGCCACTTTCCCTGGCTTTCCAGGGTGGTTTCCTTCACAGCACCCGTGGCCCAAACATCATGGTCGTGGGGGCCCTGGGCAGCATCCCCTGGCCAGTGTGGGGCAGGGGAGCTCTGGGGTGGTACGCAAGTGGTTCAGCTCTCAACTCTGAGTGGGGAGAGCTGCTGGGTGAAGGTGCTGGCCTGGCTCGCACAAGCCAAGCAAGACCTTTTCCAGCAATGCAATATCAATGCACCCGTTCTTTCCAGCTGCGACACTCACGCGATCGGCCATCACTGCTCTCCTCAAGGATGCAAGTGCCCCAAACAGCAGAGGGAATAGCTGGTACCTCTGTCAGCAGGGACATACTCGTAATGAAGATGAGCCTATTTTGGAACAACAAGCTCAGGCGCCCCCGTTTTGCCTCCCTGTAGGTGCAGACAACTATCAGAACAGGTAGATATCAGGATTGATATTTATTTATTTCTGCCTAAGGAGAAGACCAGCATTTTTACTGGTGGTGTGAGCTAGCACTGGGAGGAGATAGGGCCAGGAAGGTCTCAATCAGGAGATGCAGCGCGTATTTACTTGTCTCTTTCGGTAAGCTGACAGTCAGAAGTAACCACACGTAATGACCAGCAAATTCACTCGCCGCGCTGAGCAACAGCAGCATTGAAAGCCTTGGAGTCATTGCCTGTACTGAGTTCATGGGACATTAACACTACGATAGCAGATCCGTGGATACTTTGTAAGGCTGGCACGTTCCTCTGTAAACTCATGCTTCGTTTGTTTTGAAGTCAGTGGGAGGTTTGCCTGAGTTTCAGTGAAACCACGGTGTCACTGGTTTTATTCCCATGATGATACAGACTCCTGGCAAGGCTTCAAAGAAAGCTTGTCTGGTTTTATCCACATGAAAAGGCAGAAATAAAAATAGTGGTTCATGAGAATGTAAATGGCTTAGATTCTTCACTGACATTAGAAGACATTTTAAAGGGTTATAGATATGTTTACATCTCTATGGGACACTAACTATAAATAAGACATCTGTTGTGTATGAGTTGTGAAAAGATTTAAGGCAACTGACTTGAACATTTGCTTTGGAAATTGCCCAAAGAGCAGGCGGTCACCTGGAAGATGCTCATTTTGACTGCTTCCACTTTGTGTGCTATTTATTCTATAGCCATGTTACACTGTGTTGAATTATTTATGATATTTAAATACGCTGTGATGTTATTTGTATTCTGAAGTTATTTTGAAGAGAGATGATGAATTGTACGCACTGTCATAATTGCGGAATATCGACTTAGGAGAGGTGAAGGCTGCCTTTAGATAAATAAATAGGTGGATGGCATTTGATAGCCACTTAACATTAAAGGTGTTATTCAGGAAGATCCCATATGCTGATATCATGGTATTTAAAAGGATGTTCTCATGTTTTTGTAACAGTAGCATATTGAAAAATTAAAATGTCACGAGGTTGCTGGTTTGACAGAGATGGACAAGAGACTTTGCAAGGTTGCTCTTGAGTGTAGCTAATCCTACTCATGCTGTCTCCCTCCACCTTCTCTGAGCAGGGCTGAGAGCACTTCTGGAAGTTTCTCTGTTTTTCCTGCAGTCAGTTCTGTGAGGCAGTGTAATTTTTACTGCATTTATTTTCCAAATAAAGTTTTACCATGGTTGTTCTCCTCAGGCTTTGACCTGTAGTGAGGTAGCCCATTGTTTTACAGAGGGAAAGGGGAGCAAAAGAGAAGTGCATGTAGTACTTCTTTGGTGGAAACACTTAGTTCATCTGTCCATCCTGCATACATGTATAGGGTTGGAGCCTAAGCAATCACTTCAGCTGTCCCCTCTACCATTTGGAGATGCATCTTCCCCTGCCCCATTGTAGGAAAACCAGGGATGGAGGCAGGGAGGGAGAGAGAGACCAACAGAGGCAGGCACGAAAGAGAAGGAGAATGGATGGGGGTAGAAGGAGAGGGGAGAGGCCGCTCTGTGGCACTGGCAGGCATGTCAGTGGGGACAGATGGACAGTGGGGGCCCTGTTTCCCCACGATTATGTCTTGCTTCCCACCTCCCAGTACCCTCCAGTTCCCAGTGTCCTTTATTACCTGTGGAGGGTGGGGGGAAGGACAGGAGTCAACAGTCCTGAATGGCACCTTTGCCACCTTATCTGGTGGGGCAGATGTTTTCTCGCTCGTTACAATAACCCTTCAGTATTTTGAGCATCCTTGGGTAACAAAAATGCTCCTATTGGTACTTCTCACAAATATTTTTTCAGCTTTTTCCAAAGTTAACCAACTATTTAGGAATATCACCCAGGCCCTGAGGCAGTGTGGTTATGGGTGGCAAGACATGTGGGGCAATATGGGCAGGTACCTAGAATGGTTGTCACCTTTGACGGTCTGGGACTTCAACCCAAACAAGTGTGGGATCCTGATGAAGTGACAGAATGTTTGAAAAGAGGGTGCCCTGTCCCTGGCTATGCCAAAGAGACACAGCTTGTTGCACTGTGCTGGGGCCTGGCCTATGCCTACTGAGCACTATTCAGCACTACTCAGCAGTACTCAGCACCCTCAAGGGGAAGAGAGGGTCTCTGGATCTAAAGACATGCAAACAAAGACTGTGGGTAAACCAGAGACGCAGCCCTCAACTATATCAGTCACCTCTAGAGTCAAGAAGGAGCAATGGAAGCTGAGGTCAACTTGCGAGATATGCAAAAGGTATCAGCCGTCATTCAGGAGAGCAGATTATCAGCTGGTTGCTCCAATGCTGGGATATTGGGGTCAATAGAATTAGAGGGTAAGGAAGCCCTGCATACTAGGAATAAGGCCATCGACAAAGGGATTGGAAAAGGGACAACAGTCCTCAGTCTCTGTAGACAACTCCTGTCGAGTGTGAAGGAAAGGTATCCCTTCAAGGCAGATCTTGCAAATTCCCAAACAAGCGGAACACCACTGAGTGAGGTATGCAGTATCTGAGGGAATTAGCTGTGATAGAGGTGATTTGCAGCAACCTGGAGAACAACCAGGCATCCAAAGACTGAATAAAATCCAGTGCACGTGGTCCATGTGGCGAAAGTTTGTACAAAGTTCACCAATACCATATGCCAACACCTTGGCGATAATGAGCTGGACAGGTGCGGAGGCACCAGCTGTGGATGGGTTGGCCAGCCGACTCCAGGCATTGACAGAGAATCTCACCTCCTCCCTACAGGCCTGCATCTCAGCTGTGGAGAAACTGTGGCAGCAATTGTCCCAGCATTTAAAAAAGGATGTCTTCCTCTCTCAGACCCACCACCGTCTCAGCTATTAAGAGTCAGGCTTTTCCTGCTCAAGGGAAAGGGTGCCGGTGGCGCACAGCACGTGCCACCCTGTGCTTCTGTCTGCTTGACCGGGGGGAGGACATGAGGAAGTGGGATGGTGAACCTCCCTGGAGACTAGAAGCTCGGGTCCAGGAACTGCAAGGAAAACAACAGCCAAAAGGCACCCATCCAGGAAAATTGCTGCTCCAGTGTCTGTTGGGCAGAGTAGAAGGGCTGACCATACCTCTGACCCTGATGAAGGGACTTGTGCTTTGTAGGTACAAAAACCAAGTGATGAATACGCTGACCAGGAATAAAGGGGCCCTGTCTCCAGCCAGGCAGAGGAAAGGGACAACCGAGTTTACTGGACTGTGTGGCTTCGATGGCCTGGCACATCAGCCCCACGGGAGTAGAAAGCTCTGGTGGACCCTGGTGCACAGTGTACTCTAATGCCATCACCAGATTACAAGGGGGCAAAATCCATCTGTATTTCTGGAGTGACGGGAGGATCCCGAGAACCATCTGTGTGGGAGGCTGAGGAAAGCCTAACTGGGAAAGAGTGGCAAAAGCATCCTATTGCGGCTGGTCCGGAGGCTCCGTGCCTCCTTCGCATAGACCACCTCTGGAGAGTGTACTTCAAGGACCCAAAAGGGTACTGGTGGGCTTTTGGTATAGCTGTCTTGAGTACGAAGAAGATTAAACAGCCGTGTAGGTTGCCTGGTCCCTCAGAGAATCATTCTGTTGTGGGGTTGCCCCCGGTTAAAGAACAGCAGGTACCATTTGCTACCATGACAGTGCACCAGTGACAATATCGCACGAACCGAGACTCCCTGGGTCCCATCCATAAGCTGATTCAGCAACTGGAGAGCCAAGGAGCGATCAGCAAGACTCCCTCACCCTTTAATAGTCCCATATGGCCAGTGCAAAAATCTAATGGAGAGTGGAGGCTGACAGTGCGCTATTGTGGCCAGACTGAAGTCACGCCGAGTCACTCCGGCTGAGTACTGCTGCACCGGACATACTAGAACTCTAATATGAACTGGAGTCAAAGGCATCCAAGTGGTATGCAACAACTGATATTGCTAATGCGTTTTTCTCAATTGCTTTGGCAGCAGAGTGCAGGCCACAGCTTGCTTTCACATGCAGGGGTATCTAGTACACCTGGAATCGACTGCCCCAGGGCTGGAAACACAGCCCTACAATTTGCCGTGGGCTGATCCAGACTGCACTGAACAGGGAGAAGCTCCTGAACACCTGCAGGGTATTGATGACCTCATTGCGTGGGGCAACGCAGCACAGGAGGTGTTTGAGAAAGGGAGAAGAGTAATCTAGATTCTTCTGAATGGTTTTGCCATAAAATAAAGTCAGATCAAAGGACCTGCACAGGAGAGCCAGTTTTTAGGAATAAAGTGGCAAGATGGGTGACATCATAGCCTGATGGACGTGATCAATAAAACTACAGCTGTGTTGCCACTAACTAACAAAAAAAGAAACACAGGCATTCCTAGGTGTCATGGGTTTTTGGAGAACGCATATTTCAGGTTATAGTCTGATCATAAGCCCGCTCTGTCGAGCGACCTGGACAAAGAACAGTTGTGAATGGGGCCCTGATCAGCAGCAAACCTTTGAACAAATTAAACGGGAGATAGTACGCGCAGTAGCCCTTGGGCCAGTCCAGACAGCACAAGTTTTTAAAAAAAGTGCTTTACACCAGAGCCAGGGACCATGGCCCCAGTGCAGCCTCTGGAAGAAATCACCTGGAGAGACTCAAGGTTGACCTCTACGGTTTTGGAGGTGGGGTTATAGAGGATCCGAGACCCACTACACTCCAACTGAAAAAGAAATATTAGCAGTATATGAACCGTGTGGAAAAGTATGTCACATAGATGCTCACATACCCAAGAGTCGTGCCACTGAAGAACACCGAAACAACGAACAGGTGGACCAGGCTGCTAGAATTGAAGTGGCTCAGATGGATCTGGACAGGGAACATGAGGGTGAGCTATTTATAGCTCGATGGGCCCATGACACATCAGGACATTTAGGAAGGGATGCAACATGCAAATGGGCTCGTGATGGAGGGGTGCACTTGACCATTGATGCCATTGCACAGGTTATCCATGAATCTCAGACATGCACCATGATGAACAAACCAGGAGACAAAAGCCTTTTTGGTAAAGATGATGATGGCTGAAATACCGGTATGGGGTATCCTGGCAGTGACCCTGGGGAGACAGCTCAGCGCGGCGAGTGAATTTGCTGGTCATTACGTGTGGTTACTTCTGACTGTCAGCTTACCGAAAGAGACAAGTAAATACGCGCTGCATCTCCTGATTGAGACCTTCCTGGCCCTATCTCCTCCCAGTGCTAGCTCACACCACCAGTAAAAATGCTGGTCTTCTCCTTAGGCAGAAATAAATAAATATCAATCCTGATATCTACCTGTTCTGATAGTTGTCTGCACCTACAGGGAGGCAAAACGGGGGCGCCTGAGCTTGTTGTTCCAAAATAGGCTCATCTTCATTACGAGTATGTCCCTGCTGACAGAGGTACCAGCTATTCCCTCTGCTGTTTGGGGCACTTGCATCCTTGAGGAGAGCGGTGATGGCCGATCGCGTGAGTGTCGCAGCTGGAAAGAACGGGTGCATTGATATTGCATTGCTGGAAAAGGTCTTGCTTGGCTTGTGCGAGCCAGGCCAGCACCTTCACCCAGCAGCTCTCCCCACTCAGAGTTGAGAGCTGAACCACTTGCGTACCACCCCAGAGCTCCCCTGCCCCACACTGGCCAGGGGATGCTGCCCAGGGCCCCCACGACCATGATGTTTGGGCCACGGGTGCTGTGAAGGAAACCACCCTGGAAAGCCAGGGAAAGCGGCAGGGCAGGCAGCGGGGGAGAGGGACAGGGACGCAGTGCCCCTGGGGAGGCAGCTCCATCAGCCAGGCTGCTCTCAGCCCCGCTCCTGCAGGACTCCCCTGCCACCAGGCTTTCCCGAAGGAGAGCGACACCCCGACTGTCAGGCTGCTCCCCCGGGACTGCCCCCGGCTCTGGGCTCCAGCCTGTCCCCAGGGGAGTGAGGGAGGCCCAGGCGTGCGGCGTGCCCCAGGACCTGCTCCTCCCCGGTCCCCCCAGCACTGCCCTCCTCCGAGGGGGTCTGCCTGCTGCCAGGGATGGAGGGAGCCCAGGTGGCCAGGCTGCTTTAACCCCCTCCAGACTCCCCCAGATCGGACAACTCTCGTGAAGCATCAATCTTGCTGAACGGGCTCCTTGTGCCATGGGCCCTGGGCAAACAAAGCTTATCAGAGATGCTGCGGGGACAAACATCCCTCCTCTTGCCAGCGGAGCTCTGTCCCTGCAATTACCTCCGAGTGGCTGCCTGGGGACAAGCACCTGCTTCATCATGTCCCTCTAAATGACCACATCCTGCTCAGGGACAGCGTTGGCCTGGGCCAAGGACGAGGGCATTGAAGGGACACTCCGTGGGGACAAGGGCCTTTGGTGAGCTGTGGCCAGGTCCCAGGCAAGGACAGGGCTGGAGCCAGAGCCTTGTTGGGGACGGGGTCACTGGGAGCCACCGTCTGGGGGCAGCTCTGCAGGGTGGGACCCATGCTGTCTGGAGGGCACGGTGGCCCCAGGCAGTGGCAGGGTGACGGCCAGGGCAGGGGGTATTCCCCTCTGTTCTCTGCTCTGGGCAGGCCGTGGCTGGGGACTGGACCAGTTTGGGGCCTGCAGTGCAAGGGAAATGCGGTGGGCTGGAGCTGGGCACTGCGAGCACCCCACCACTTCCCCCAAGCCAAGCCATCATCTCCCGGTGCCCAACATTCACCAGTGCTCCCCACTGCTGGTGCCTCATGGGACTGAAGATGCCAGTCACACGGCTGTCCCCATTGTCTGTGCCCCCAGTTGTCCTCCCACCTCCCAGCGTGCCCTAGTCCTGTGGTTCCTGGTGCCCCAGGAAGAGGGGTCAGTGCCAGCCCCCCATTTACCCAAGGGCCTGGAGAGGGCTCAGAGACAATTCTGCTTAGAGACCCCTGGTTTGAGGCTGGTGTCATCTCTGGGGTCGTCCTGGAGGGAAAGACTGGCCTGGGAGTAAAGGCGGCACTGGGAGATGTCAGTGCTGGGAGGTGAGGGGCATTGGGAGATGGGGGGACCTGGCTTTGTGGGGCTGCTGGAGGATGGTTTCGCGTTAGAGCAGTGGGTCATCACCATAGGGTTCCGGCTGTGAGGGGCACACTGCCTAACCCCCCTCACCACCCGCAGATGCCTGGGTCCTTCCCCTGCAGCAGCCTCATGCAGGAAGCTGGACTGATGCTGGGGAAGGTGTCCGGATCAATGCTGGAGGCGGGGGTGACTCTGTGCCTGGGCTGGGCTTGTTGCCAGGGCTGGTGTCTCTGCCAAGCCTGGCTTTGCCCTGGGGGCTCTCGGCTTGGGGAGGGGCAAGGAGGAGTCCTGGGAGGCATAAATCTGCCCCTCACCTTCTCCAGCTTCACCCAGGACTCGCCACACCACAGAGGAAGATGAAGGTCGCAGTACTCAGCATGGCCCTGCTCTTCACCATCCTGCTGTGCACCCCGGAAGATGCTCAGGTGAGTCCCCAATGCCCTGGCGACGGGCTCAAGGCTGGGGATGGGTCTTGGCTGCAGGACATCAGCTCTCCTGCAGAATGAAATTGTAGTGGTGAGCACAAAACCCCTTGACTTGGCCTCTTCCCTTCCCAAGCAAGGAGCTCCTCCAGGGTCCCCTGCACGTCCAGCCCCAGGCAATGCAGCTTTCTCCTTCCCACACTTCTGACTGTTCCCTCCACTTCGCCTGCAATTAAGATGCTGGTGCCCAGAGCCCGAGTACCTCACTGAATGGTCCGATCTGTCCCTTCCCTGGGAGGGTCCACCGCAAACTCCCGTGAGGGCCCCCACCGCTTTCTTGTCTTGGTGCCTCCACATCCCTCCTTTTTGGGCCTCCCTATCCCATCCTTCTGGTCCCCTCAGACAGCTCCTCCTCAGGATGTCCTCCATATCCTACCTAGGTTCCCCAAATGCCCTCCCTTTGATCGATCCCCATGCCTTTCTTTCAGTCCTTCCCCTCAGTCCTTTGCCTTTCATCCTGTCCACTGCTGTAGTGTCCCAGATTGCCTACCTTGAACCCCCACTCCCAAACACTCTCCCTGTCCCCTCATTTTGGTCCTCTGCGCTCCTCTTCCTTCTGCCCCCACCAACCACCTTGCTTGAAGTCCCCATATGCCCTCCATTTTAATTCCTTCACCCGTCACTTGCATCCCACGCAGTCCTGTCCATTCAACACCCCCAGCCCAGTCCCTTGGGGCCTGCTAATTCACCCCCACGCCCTGTCTTTAGTTTCCCCCCACCTCATCCTCTTTGGAGTCCCCAAATTCCCCACACTATCCTTGTCTCCATCCCCACCCTGGGTTCCTGCATGAAACAGGTATCCCAGGTGAAACCTGGAGGAATGGGGCTGGGGGGAGCAGAAGGGATTTTCCCCCTTAGTCCAGGGGGAAGCCATGGGCCTGGGGGGGCTGAGGATGCATCTGCCCCACACAAAGCCCCACCAAGGTTCAATTCAGACCATGCCTTTGCTCTCCTTTCCTAGGCATTCTTTGAAGCAAGTGGAAGTTATAGCCTGGATGTAAGTATTGGGGTGGACTTGGAGGGCACCCAGGCTGGGGAGCGGGAGGGCAATTTGGTCCTCCCATCCCTTGCTGGAACAGGGGACTTCCCAGTGACCAGTGAGGTCTCATGGTCTCTCTACAGTTGGGGTACAGACTTGGGCGAGTGAAGAGGTCTGAGGTGGGTACCACGAGTTCTGCTGGCCCCAGACCCTCCCCTCCCATGGCCACGACACTCCAGGGCATCCCAGTATGCCCCACTAAGCCCCAGTGCACCCCAGTGCAACCCCCAAGAACACCCCTGCACCCCAGTGTTTTCCCAGGGAGGTCCCCTTCCCCAGGGCCCCCACTGCATTCCCATCCATCCCATTACAACCCTTTACACCCCAGGATGCCCCAGTACACAGCCATGCACCCAGGTGGGCCCCTTCCCCGGGACCCTCACTGCTTTCTCTGCACCACCATACGATCTCATGTACCCCTTTTCTCCCCGGAGGCACCTGCCCCAAGGACCCTGTTGCTTTCCCCTGCCTCCCAGTACACCCCAGTGCACTCAAGCGTGTCCCTAACCCTCCCTTCCTCCCCAGCCCTCTGTCACTGACCAGGTGGTGGAGCTTGTGCGCAAGAGACGCGTGGCTGCATCTGTTGATGTCTAGGTGAGCAGCATCAGGGCATCTCCAGCCCCACAAAGGATCCGGGGCCCCAGGGGATCCCTCAGACCTCTGGTGGGGGAAAAACTTGGGTATGGGAGAGGGAAACAGAGGGGACTGTCCATGATCCGTGTCCCAGGGGGAGCTGGACAGAGCTGCCCTCATGCCTTTCCTTGCACCCAGTGGGGCTCTACGGACCCAGAGGGTCACTGTGCAGGCCAGGCAGGGGCTCTGGTGACAGAAAGGCCCCAAGGATCACCATGGGGGATGGGCAGGGTTCTGGGAGATTTTGGGTCATCCCCGGGGCAATGACACACTGGGCAAGGGGCTCTAGGTGCCATATGGATCTCAGGAGGGCCAAGTCCTGTCCTAGGCATATTGAGGGCTCCAATTCCCTTCCCCGTCCCCAGGTCTCTGCAGAGAGAGACACGGTGGGGACAAGGCCCCTCTCATGTGCCAGCTGACACTGGCAGTCTCGTTTTGGGCTCTGTCTTTCAGGACTGGAACTGGTGGTGACACCCCTCTCCTGTCCCCCTCCAGCAGCATGAGGAGATGATCATCCCTGGATGACCCCACCTGATCCCCTGGGAGCCCTGGGCCATTTCCCTCCAATGATCAATAAACCCCTTCAGCAAAGCTGTGCTTTGTGTGTGTCTGTGTGTGTCCGTGTCCATGTCCCCTCTCCTCTGCCAGTGCCCAGATGCCTGGGTCCTCTCTGGCTGCACCACCACGATGAGCAGAGTGGCTGAGGAAGCTGGGATGCCTGGGGTGTCTCTGTAAAGGAGATCCCTTTCCCACCCACCATGTGCCCCCAGATAAGGGCAGATGAGGGCAAACTGGAGTGTCCCCCCATGAGGCTGGCAGAGGCGAGGGGCAGATGGTGCCAGCCCTTGGGGCACCTGGTGTTTTGGAGGCACAGTGGGAGACAGGTTCTTACCGGGGCTCTAGTGAGCACCATCCACCAAATAGCACCATTTGGTGCCGAGGCAGGAGAGGAGCATGGACAGGCAGCCCAGACCCCGGGGTCCTCTGCCCCGCTGTGGGAGGGTTGGTGTGTCGCGGGGTTGCCTAGGGCGAGACAGTCTGCCCCACGCATCAGAACCACCTCTACTAAGACAAAAAGGAGGGTAATTGTCATAGGCGATTCCCTCCTGAGGGGAACAGAGGGCTCAATATGCTGGCCTGACCCAACCCACAGGGAAGTCTGCTGCCTCCCTGGGTCCCGAGTGAGAGAGGTCACAGGGAAACTCCCCAGTCTGGTACAGCCCAACGATTACTACCCGCTGTTGGTTTTGCAGGATGGCAGTGATGAGATCGAGCAAAGAAGCCTGAAAGGGATCAAGGACTTCAAAGCACTGGGGAGACTGGTTGAGGGATCTGGAGCACAGGTGGTGTTTTCCTCAATCCCTTCAGTGGCAGGGAGGAACGCTGATAGGAACAGGAAAGCAAACCTGGCCAACGTGTGGCTCAGAAACTGGTGCCATCAGAGGAATTCTGTGTTTTTTGACCATGGGGCGGTCTACACGGCACCGGGCCTGCTGGGTGCAGATGGTGTTCAACTATCGACAAGGGGGAAAAGGATCCTCGCTCATGAGTTGGCAAGCCTCATCGAGAGGGCTTTAAAGTAGTATCAGGCAGGCTGATACCCTGCTGGTACCCAGGGGGGCCCACGAATGTGGCGTACCCATGGGAAGGGTGTGCGAGTGCTGCGAGCACTGAGCTGTTCCAGCCGGTGAGTCGGGAACCCATGGGATGGGGAAGGTGCCGAGGCAGGGATGCCAGGCAGACAGCAGAGGGGTTGTGCCGGTACTCAATGGATATGTGAACATGTGTGTGCTTGTGAACCTGCAGAGCGGGGTGTGTGTGCCTGCTGAGGTTACTTGTTTTGTTCAGCTTGGAGAAGAGAAGGCAGAGGGGTGACCTCATTACGGTCTACAACATCCTCAAGGGGGGCATTGGAAGGGGAGGTGCTGATCTCCTCTCTCTGGTGACCAAGGATAGGACATGAGGAAATGGAATGAGGTTCATCAGGGGAAGTTCAGATTGGACATTAGGAAAACAGTCTTCACTGAGAGGGTGGTCACTCACTGGAACAGGCTCCCCAGGGAAGTGGTCATGGCACCAGTTCTTTCAAAGTTTAAGGACTGGATGACACTCAGTCATATGGTTTCATTTTAGGTAGCCCTGCAAGGGGCAGGGAGTTGGACTTGATGATCCTTATGGGTCCCTTCCAACTGGACATATTCTATGATTCTATGATTCTACAGTTCTATTCAGCTGACTAAATGCAGGCATGTCGCAGAAGGGCCGCCTAGTCCCCATCCACTGAATTTACTAGAGTTCAAGGTGTTGTAAATATTCTGATTTTCTAAAATAATCAAAATATGATCATATAGAAAGGTTAAATTTGATTAATAAATAAATAAGTTAGGATTGTTAAGTTAGAAACAATAACCATAGGAACCTCACCAGGGAGTCGCCGTTCCGTACTGAGGAACTAACAGTAACGAGATGGAACAATGAAGAATTGAATAGAAAAGTCTTGTTTGAGTCCCGTGACCTGATATGCACCAGTGATGCTGCTTGGAAATCCCCTTACCCGTCCCATCTTGATTCGAATATCAAGAATGCCAATCAATAGATATTAATAGAAATAAACATTGATTATTCCTAAGTATGGATATTGATAGAAAAGTATAAGCTAGAGAGCAATTAATAAAGATTAAATATATATATTCTGTATAAGGGTAACTGGGTATGATCTATCTCTGATTTAATCATAAACTAGCTATGAACAATGTGGCATTCTGAATAGGTAGAATTTGCTTGTCAAGAGCATGATAAGTTGTAGTCCTGGTCAGTAAACCGGGGAAAACTTAAAAAAATTCCAAGAATGGAATTTTGCAACCAACCTGAGCATGCGCAAAGATTGGGTTCAACTAAAGGACACCATGAGGAAGACTATGGACGACCACCAGAGGACCTTAGATGACCACCTGTGGACCTGAAGGCGCATGCGTCACGAGCATTTACATATATTAATGAGTCCTCAGAAATTGTATGAATATGTTAATTGTTTCTTGGAAATATGATGAATATGTATATTTTGATTGTATATAACTTTTGCAGCGGAGAAACTAAGCACGCACACCAGGTGGAGTGATCCCCTGTGCATCCAGCGCTGCAATAAAGAAGTGCCTGCTCGCCTACATACATTGTGTAGATGAGTTTTTATATTACAGATTTGTAACAAAGGCACTAAAAATCTAGGGCACATCCACACCCTTGCACTGAAGACGACTCATTTTAATGGCATAAAAAGAAGTGCAGTGTCATGGCAGGTGCACGGGGTCCCTAGCACACTCAGATGCAGCCAGCAATCTCAGTCACCGAGGCAAGCAGTTGCGGTGCTGGCATGATGTGCAGCGGAGCACTCTAGTGTGTTGTACAGGGGGGTTTCCTGAACCGGGGAAACCTCAGGGGAAGCTGAGAGAGCCACCAGGAGCCCGCAGCTCATGTGACAGTGGCTGATGATACCTGAGCAGAGCTAGGAGCAACAGCAGCCAAGGCCCCCCCCTCCAGTAAAAGAAGCCCCTACAGTGTGCTAGTGACCAGGAGCACCACGAACAGGGTGGGCAAACAGAACATGGCACGTCAGCAAGGGCATGGTAAGCAGTTTGCACGGAAGGGCGCTGAAGCTCTGCTGAATTGACTAGGGAGCAATGATATCCACCCAGTAGAAAGCCATGGCCTCTCTAAACTCTGCATCTACTGTGACTGATGCAGCTTCCCAGACAGCGCTCTGGTGGGAACATGCTGCCACCCAGGTGTCAGGCTGCAGGGCATGCCCTACTCTTATGCCAGTACTGGACAGCAGTAGTGAGCACACCTGTGGGAGGCATACAGAGGCAGAGGAACTCCGCTTAGTGACAGAGCTCCAGGAGGAGGTGAGTAGGTTGAGGAGTATCAGAGACTCTGAGAAAGAGATAGACTACTGGAAGTGCACCCTACCTTCCCTGGGATGGGCCTGTCAGGTAGACAGGACACATGATATGGGCGATTCCCTATCATCTCTCCACCTGGCTGAATGCAGTGACTTAAGGGATAGGGGGGAAGGATGACAAGTTCCTGTCAGGCGCAGAAGGTGCATCTCCTCTGTGTCTACCCCACCTTCCCAGGTTCCCTTGTACAATAGGTATGAGGCTCTGTAAGTGGATCTAAACAATGATGAGGACAATGGTCCATCTAGGTTAGAGATGTTGCCAAAGTTAAGTCAGCCTGCGCCCTGCGTCAAAACCACTTCCATTAAGTAAAAAAGATGGGTCATTGTCAAAGGAGACTCTCTTCTGAGGCAACACAAGGCCCAATATGCCAACCTGACCCACTTCTTAGGGAAGTCTGCTGCCTTCCTGGGGCTCAGGTTAAACATGAGGCAAGAAGATTTCCTACCCTGGTATGGCCTTTGGATTACTATCCATTATTGATTTTTCATGTAGGAGCAATGATGTTGCAATAAGAAGTCCAAGAGCAATCAAGAGAGACTTCAGGGCCTTGGGACGACTCGTTAAGGGATAAGGAGCACAAGTAGTGTTCTCATCTATCCTTCCAGTTGCAGGGAATGATGAGGGAAGAAACAGGAAAACCCAGCTGATCAATAGCTGGCTCTGTGACCGGTGTCACTGGAAGAATTCTGGGTTTTTGGTCATAGGTCACTCTACACAACACCAGGCCTGCTGGTGACAGATGGGGTGCACCTGTCTTAAAGGGGGAAAAGGATCTTTGAGCAAGAGTTAGCAGGGCTCATTGAAAGAGCTTTAAACTAGATTTGAAGGGGGGAAGGGATAAAACCAGGCTCGCTAGAGATAAGCCTAGGGGTGGCATGCCAAAGTTTGAGAGACAGTGTGCTAGCAAGGTCCTTCAGTTTGCTCCACAATGTGCAGAGTACACTGGAGCACATTTGAAATGTCCCTGTGCTAATGCGCACAGCACCTTAGCCATTCTAGCGGAGGTAGAGGATGGAGATCCACGCGGCAGCAAAGACGCAAGAGTTGTTGATGCGTTAGAAACCACAGAAGCACCTGAGAATAGTCACATAGGAATTAGGGCTTCTCCCCTCAAAAGGTGGCAGCATCAATAGCCCAACTAAGTGCATCTACACCAATGCACACAGCATGGGCAACAAACAGGAGAAGTTAGAAGCCATTGTGGAGCTGGAAAAGTATGATGTAATTGCAATCACAGAAACATGGTGGAATGACTCACACAACTGGACTGCTGCAATGGATAGCTATAAACTTTTCAGAAGGGACAGGCAAGGAAGGAGAGGCGGTGGGGTAGCCCTGCATGTTAGGGAGTGTTTTGACTGTCTAGAGCTTGATGACGGTGATGAAAAGGTTGTGTGTTTATAGGTAAGAATGAGGGGGAAGGCCAAGAAGGCAGATATCATGGTGGAGTCTGTTACAGACCACCCAACCAGGATGAAGAGGCAGAAGAAATATTCTGCTGGGAGAAGTCTCACCATTGCTAGCCCTTGTTCTCATGGGGGATTTCAACTTACCAGATGTCTGCTGGAAATACAATATAGCAGAGAGGAAACAGTCTAGGAGGTTCCTGGAGCGTGTGGAAGATAACTTCCTGACACAGCTGGTGAGTGAGCCAACTAGGAAAGGCACCCCACAGGACCTGTTGTTTGTGAACAGAGAAGACCTTGTGAGGGATGCAATGGCGGGAGCCTGTCTTGGGCACAGCAATCATGAAATGACAGAGTTTTCGATTCTTGGAGAAGAAAGGAAGTGGGCTAGCAGAACTGCTACCTTGGACTTTCAGAGGGCAGACTTTGGCCTGTTTAGGGGCCTGGTTGACAGAGTCCCTTGGAAGGCAGTCCTGAAGGGCAAAGGAGTCCAGGAAGGCTGGACATTCTTCAAGAAGGAAATCTTCAAGTCACAGGAGCAAGCCATCCCCATGTGCCAAAATATGAGCCGTCAGGAAAGAAGACCAGTGTGGATGAACAGAGAGCTTTGGTTGTAACTCAGGCAAAGTAAAGAGAGTTTATGACCTTTGGCAGAAGGGGCAGGCAACTCAGGAGGACTTCAAGGATGTTTTGAGGTTATGCAGGGAGAAAATTAGAAGGGCCAAAGCCCAACTAGAACTTAATCTGGCTACTGCTGTAAAAGACAATGAAAAATGTTTCTATAAATACATTAGCAACAAAAGGAGGGCTAAGGAGAATCTCCATCCTTTATTGGATGCAGGGGGAAACACAGTGACAAAGGATGAAGAAAAGGCTGAGGTACTTAATGCCTTCTTTGACTCAGTCTTTAATAGTAAAACCAGTTGTTCCCAGGGTATGCAGCACCCTGAGCCAGAAGTCAGGGGCGAGGAGCAGAATGAAGCCCCCATAATCCAAGGGGAAATAGTGACCTGCTACACCACTTAGACATACATATGTCTATGGGGTCAGATGGCATCCACCCAAGGGTACTGAGGGAGCTGGTGGAAGTGCTCACCAAACTGCTTTCAATCACTTATCAGCAGTCCTGGCTAACCGGGGAGGTCCCAGCAGACTGGAGGTTAGCAAATGTGACGCCCATCTTCAAGAAGGGCCGGAAGCAGGATCTGGGGAACTATAGGCCTCTCAGTCTGACCTCAGTGCCAGGGAAGGTTATGAAGCAGATCATCTTCAGTGCTATCATGGGGCACGCACAGGACAACCAGGCGATCAGGCCCAGTCAGCATGAGTTTATGAAAGGCAGTTTCTGCCTGACTAACGTGATCTCCTTCTATGACAAGGTGACCCGCTTAGTGGATGAGGGAGAGGCTGTGGATGTTGTTTACCTGGACTTTAGTAAAGCCTTTGACACCATTTCCCACAGCATTCTCCTGGAGAAACTGGCTGCTCATGGCTTGGACGGCCATACTCTTTGCTGGGTGAAAAACTGGCTGGATGGCTGGGCCCAAAGGGTTGTGGTGAATGGAGTTAAATCCAGTTGGCGACCGGTCACAAGTGCTGTTCCCCAAGGCTCGGTATTGGGGCCAGTTCTATTTAATATCTTTACCAGTGATCTGGATGAGGGGATTGCGTGCACCGTCAGTAGGTTTGCAGATGACACCAAACTGGGCGGGTGTGTTGATCTACTGGAGGGTAGGAAGGCTCTTCAGAGGGATCTGGACAGGCTGGATCAATGGGCCGAGGTCAACTGTATGACATTCAACAATGCTGAGTGCCCAGTCCTGCACTTGGGTCACAACAACCCCGTGCAATGCTACAGCCTTGGGGAAGAGTGGCTGGAAAGCTGCCTGGCGGAAAAGGACCTGGGGGTGTTGATTTACAGCCAGCTGTATATGAGCCAGCAGTGTGCCCAGGTGGCCAAGAAGGCTAAGAGCATCCTGGCTTGTATCAGAAACAGTGTGGCCAGCAGGACTAGAGCAGTGATTGTACCTTTGTACTCGGCACTGGTGAGGCCGCATCTCGGATACTGTAGCTCTGGGCCCCTCACTACAAGAAAGACATAGAGGTGCTGGAGCATGTCCAGAGAAGAGCAACGAAGCTGGTGAAGGGTCTAGATAACAAGTCCTGCGAGGAGTGGCTGAGGGAACTGGGGTTGTTTAGTCTGGAGAAAAGGAGGCTTAGGGGAGACCTTATCACTCTGTACAACTACTTGAAAGGAGGTTGTATCAAGGTGGATGTTGGTCTTTTTTCCACCATCACCACCACCACAGAATCATAGAATAGTTTGGGTTGGAAGGGATCTTTGAAGGTCATCTAGTCCAACCCCTCCCTACAATGAGCAGGGACATCTTCATCTAGATCAGGTTGCTCAGAGCCCCGTCCAAGCTGACCTTGAATGTTCCCAGGGATGGGGCATCCACGACCTCTCTAGACATGTTTTTTCAGTTTTTCAGTTTTTCCCAAGTAACAAGTGATAGGACGAGAGGACACGGCCTCAAGTTGTGTCAGGAGAGGTTTAGATTGCATGTTAGGAAAAACTTCTTCACTGAAAGGGTTATCAAGCACTGGAACAGGTTGCCCAGGGAAGTGGTTGAGTCACCCTCCCTGGAGGTATTTAAAGACACGTAGACATGCCACTTAGGTACATGGTTTAGTGCTAGACTTGGTAGTGTAAGGTTAACAGTTGGACTCGATGATCTTAAAGGTCTTTTCCAACCTGAATGATTCAGATTCTATGTTTTTGCAGGTGCATATCTCCAAACTCCTCACCCTGTCTCATTGTACCTGAGGAGGCTCTGAGCTCTCCCCTCTCAGCCAGGGACACAGAGGGCTCACTGCATCTGTCTGCATACAACTGCCCAGCAGCATTTCCATGGCCTCAGCACTGAGGTGTCTTCTCCATGGGGCTCCTGGATAACAAAATGATGCCATGGGAAAGCTGTGCCCTTCTGGAGAGCAACCTGCAGCCCAGCGGGAACCTGCAGGGCAAGAGTCAGATGTCCTAAAGATATTGGTGTGCTGGAGGGACATTTGTATCACCTGGAGCCCAGGGATTACGAGAGGTCTTGGATACTTCACTCCCATGGACACATCTGCATGGCAAGACCCACAGGGTTGGCCTTTGAACTGCAGCTGAATCCCACCCCCCATCCCAGCAAGTCTGGTGATAAGAACAAGGGGAGCAGAGAGAGGAGGGGAAGCACAGAGAAATGCCACAGTGCTGCTGTCGATGGAGGCAGGACAGGGCCAGACAGTCAGGTATTTGGTAATATCTGCTCTTCAGGGGTCAGACTGCTGAGAAGGTGACTAAATCCCTAAGGCCTTCAGGGCAGGGGCTGTGCTGGGTGGGAGAGGAGACCAGGGGGTTGCTATGGGGAAGGCTTCTGCACTGCAGGGAGGTGCTTGAATCCCTCCTCCCAGTGCATTTCTGGGAACAGTTCCCTCTCACTCCCTGCTCATGTCTCTGCTGCCTGGAGCTGTCCCTGCCAGGAGCTGTTTCTTTGTTCCCACTTCTCCTTCCTGCCTGTGCTCATAGAGCCCATCCCACCCACTTCAAGCTCAGCTCTGCCCTGCAGACACCTCCTGAAGCAGGGCACTGCCCAGGGGCATCTCTGTGTGTGCAGGTGCTAAGAATCAGCTCAGATGAGTCCTAAGGTGAACAGAGGTTTCAGTGCCTTCTCCAGAATGGAAGAATAAATTCCCATCTCCCACTGTCCACCCAGCTAACCAAGAGGAGAAATCTCAAAGCATAGACTGTTTCAGCCTTGATGTCTTTCTTCAAACGTCCCCTCTGCCCATGTCCTAGGGGTGTTCTGGAGCTGTGAGGACCCCTGACCCATGCAGCACCCTCTCAACAGCAGAAGGACCCCGATGAGATGCAGCCATGAATGCTGAGGGAGCTGGTAGATGTAATTGCGAGGCCACTCTCAATAATCTTTTACCGATCATCAAAATTGTGGAAAGCGCCTGAAGACTGGAGGAGATCAAATGTCACTCCTCTCTTCAAGAAGGGGGACCCAGGGAACTATAAACCAGTCAGCCTTGCCTCTCTCCCTGGGAAGATGATAGAGCAGCAAATCCTGGAAACTATTTCCAAACACATTGTACTGATTTGGCTGGGATGGAGTTAATTTTCTTCATAGCAGCCTGTATGGTGCTGTGTCTGGGATTTGTGACAAAAACAGTGTTGACAACACATCAGTGTTGTAGCTATTGCTGAATTGTGTTTGCACAGCATGAAGGTCTTTTCTGTTTCTCTCTTTTCCTCCCAAGCAAGTAAGTTGTATTTCTTGATGAGGGAAGAGCAGGGCACATCACTTATCAAGGCAAAGATTTACACTGTGTATTGGTGTCCATGCCTAAGTTTTGGTAGTGGAGGGGCTGCAGGGCTGCCCTCTGTGAGAAGACACCAGGAGCTGCCTCTGTGCCAGACAGAGCTGGTTCCAGTCAGCTCCAAAATGGACCCACCAATGGCCAAAACTGAGCCCATCAACTAGGATGGTGGAACCTCTGTGAAAGCGTATTTAAGAAAGGACACAACTGCCAAAGTGAGAGAGGAGTGAGGGGGAAAAATATGTGAGAACCAGCCCTGCAAACACCAAGGCTGGTGAAGAAGGAGGGAGAAGAGGTGCTCCAGCTGCCAGAGCAGATAGTTTCCTGCAGCCCATGGAGAAGACCACAGTGGAGAAGGTAAGCCCTGAAGTCTGTGGAGGATCCAACACTAGAGATGTTGGATATTTCCTGAAAGAATGGTGGCTTGAGGAGAGCTGCCACAGGTTTGTCTCGAAGGACTGTAGCCCATAAGAGGGACCCCCTGGGAGAAGTGTCAGAAGGAAGGAGCACCAGAGAGGAACGGTTACGGACTGACTGCAATCCCCATTCCCCATCCCCCTGCACTGCTCAGGAAGGAGGTAGAAGAGTTGGGAATGAAGGAGTGAAATTGAGCCAGGGAAAAAGGGTGGGCGGAGGCCTTCCATGGGGAAAGAGATAAGATCTTCCACCAGCCCCACGCTTCTTCCACCCTCAGCCTTTGCAGTTGCACACTCCCGGTCTGCCCACTTGCCTTTGCCACTGTCACGTTTGAACAAGGCCCACACATGTCTTGGCACACCCAGTGTAAGCTGGCCTCCACCAAACCTGGAGCCCACCTGGCCTTGGAGGCAGGGAGAGGCCAGGTCCCCTCTGCCTGGGGCTGGGCACAGCTTTTCCCTGGGAAGCCTCCTGAGGAGCGCTCCTCCTGTGTGTCAGCCTGTGGCCTGGCATGGGTGGCAGAGGGAGAAGGGCTGCTGGGGCAGGGCTGAAGCAGCTCAGCTGGGAGAGCGTTAGACTGAAGATCTAAAGGTCCCTGGTTCAACCCCAGGCTTCAGCAATGATTTTCTCCCTTAGATATTGGCAGAGCCTGTCCTGCTTCCCCCAGCCCTGCTTGCTCCTTCACCTCTTGCCAGAGCACAGTCCCTGCTCTGCAGCTGCAGATCTGCAGCTTAGAAGGAGCCTTCCTCCATGACTCTCCATTCAGTGCTCTTTTAGGGTGGTTTCCAGCTGCCCCTCCTCCCCTGCTCCACAGGGATTGGGATCTCTCCTCTGCAAGGGTCTCTTCAAAGACCCTACTCCTCCTCTCCTCTTTGTCATTCTCAATGGTGCACAGACTGCTCCCCTCATCACATACCTCCTCAGTTCCCAGGCCAGAGGCCGCCATCCACTGAGTCCCAGGGAGGGGCACTTCCTGGAGCTGAGGCCTGAAAGGCAGCATCCTCCCTCTGGATGTCTGTGGCAGCGAGACCTCTGATGTGCCCAGGACAGTTGATAAAGCCATGCTGAGGATCATCCATTGTAGTGCATGGGCACCAGAGTTGTTTAGTCACATGCTGTGCTGAGCAGAGTTTCTTGGCCCCCTTTGCCCCCGCAACAATGATTAATGAAACATCATTTGCTCCTTTCTGGGCATCGGCCCCATGGAGACGGAAGCCTGCCCTTCACCCCACCTCCAGGAATGCTGGTGGTAAATGGATACAGGGGGAGGCCAGTACCTGGATGAGGGGCTGTGAGATTTCTGCCCCCATGTCCCCCCACCACACACCCTGGGGTGTCATCAGAGCCTGAGGGAACCTCATCCCAGGGAGGGCATTTCCCTCACCTTGTTGTTCTGCTCCTGATGTGGAGTTGGGGACAGATGTGACACAGAGGGGTGTTGCCCTGGGTGGCAGAGGAGGCTGAGGGGTTTTCTCCTCTCTATCAACCCCTGAGTGGGTCAGAGCATGGGAGAAGTGCCTGCAGCAAGAGCCTTCTCCTGCCCCATCACCCTGCAGAGACATTGAAGGGGCCGTGCTCTGCACTACAGCCCTGTGCCAGGATCAGGCCCCAGTGGAGGTAATACTGATTTCCCCCATCTCAGGAGGATTCAAGTGCTGTTTTCTGCAGAGGGTCCCCAGGCACCCAGGGGACAACAGGGTTATGCTTGTTATAGACATGTAATGGGACAAGAGTGTCTCTCCTGTCAAGGGGATGTAGCTCAGTGGCAGAGTACCTGCTTTGCATGTAGGAGATCCTGGGTTCAATCCCCAGCATCTCCAAGGGTGGTTTTCCTTGACTCCCCAGCATCAGGCAGGTACAGGCTGGAGCTGGAGCACTGCTCCTCTCCAGGTGCTGTGGGCCTGCTGTATGGGATCACCGGGCTAAACCTGTTTCGGAGCACAAAGGCGAGATGCATGGAGTTGTGATTCAACTCAGCTTTGTCTCACCTTGACAAATCCTTATCTATGCAGAGGTGACTTGGGGGGAGCTGTGGAAACGGCTCAGCCCAGGGTTGCCTGAACACTGCCGAAACCCGAATGCAGCCGTGAATGATCCCTTAACAAACGAAATGCCCTGAGTACCATTCCACCACTATTCAGTAACTTTGCGTGCTAGACATCACTAAATTACCATACAGACCAAGAAGCCTGTGGAATAATTGCTGGAGGTAATTTAGGAATTAAATTTATATTAAAGATACAGCATTGAAGAAATCTTCAGGGTGGAGTGTGGCGAATATGCAAGGAATCCATCCCACAGAAGTTCCCTAGGCAACCTTAGATGTTGGCAACACCAGGGGAGCTTGGTACGCTGACTCTAAGAGAAACTGCACGGAGGGTGGAGTGGAGTGAAGACACCGCAGCCAGGCTCTGTGATAAGACGGAAACCGGAAGGTACTATGGAACTGACAAGCTGCATATTTACTACCCTGAGCTGCATATTTACCACCCTGAGCCAACAGTCTGTCATTTTTTGACAAAATACTATCCTTTGGGTGAACTTTGCTCATTATAATCTCATTATAATACCAGAAAACACACCTCCATCCCAAAGCTACCCACCTCTAAGGTGCGACCACCCCTCACTGAGCTTGCACTCGGCATTTTTCTTAGTCTATACCTTTAAAAGTAAACGAGAAACTTTTACACCAATTACAATAGAGGTATGTATGACTAGAGTCACTCAAGCTCCACCTTGTAAGGACAAATAATATAAAAATGCCTCAAGAGAGGAAGGATGCCAGGGAAGATACCATCGCAGACCACCTCTGACACCTGGGATCAGTCAACGGGCTGAGCCTCTCTTCCCCCCTACAGGGACGCCTTTGGGTAAGATTCGAACACTTGGTTATACCAAGTGCTTCCCCGGAAAACTTAGAAATCTCTACAGAGTTGCTTTATAACTTAACGCGTTTGTAGCTGGGCTATATTACTCATATTCTTGGTATTTGCACATGCTTTGCAAGCAGTAATTCTATCACCGGCAATCCAAAAGAACTTGTGTATCTGTTGCTTCAATAAACTGCACTATTCACTAATCTAGCCGTGAGAGTTCTCATTGAACGCCACCAAATCCCTTAAGTGTGGCCGTACTAGTTCATGGAACGCGACTAGACTGAAAGTGTATAGTGTTATGAGTGTATCTGTAATTGGGAGAGTTCAATACATTGAATGCGACTGGACTTGTAACATCCTGATGGTGTTACGAGTGTATCTGTAATTGTGAGAGTTCAACACATTGAATGCAACCGGACTTGTAACACAGAAAAATTGGGCATCACTCAGAATTGAAGCCTAGCTGCCCCCAGCCCCTCTGATATCTGAGGACAAGCTGGAACACGAGGGGGTTTATTTTCTGCCAAATTGCCTTGCCCTTTAACGCGACAGAGCCGAGCCATCAAGGCACCAGAGATAAACATTCGTGCATAAGCCTGCCCCCACCCATCAAATCAGGGAATAAAACCCATAAGGTTTGGGCAGAAAAATGGGGAGAGTCGCTTTTCCAAGGATACAGCTGGCCTGTAGGAGGTTCTTTCCCCCTTGTCCAGAACGCTGTACAAGGTAACTTCCCAGGGATTAAGAGGCCTTCTCTGAGAGAGAGCTTAAGTGATTAAGAAACATACGTATGTTATTTGGCATGCTTTAAGATCGTGATTAGTGCACTCTTTTTTTTAAGGTATTAATATCTAGCGCGCTTGTGAATTGCGTATTTAATTGCAATAGTACATTCCTCCATTGTATCCATAAAAGAACCTTCAATAGTGGCGTATTGGACCTGTGAGTGAAGTTCAAATAAATTGTTAATTTGAACCTGACAGTGAAGTTTTTCTCTCCGTCACACCTGACCTGCCCTCCCAGGGCCTGTCTGTGGGGTGAGGAGGGCTGTGCCTCTTTTGAGCCCCCTCTTGGAAGAGAGGCAGGCAGCTGGGCTGGACCTGAGCTTAGGTCACTGCCCTAGACCACAGACCCACCACACACACTGGCCAGGGTCCCTGCTTGGCAGCATGCTAGGAATCCTTTCTGGCTGCACTGAGAGATACGGTATGAGGATGCTGGTCCAGCCCAGGTGCCCTTTGGGACCAGGGCCACACTGCCCTTCTGGCTTTCCAGTGGTAAGGGTAGGAGATTGTCCTATCTCTATGTCATTTCATGACATTTTGGGGCCTGAACAGTATGGCCCTGCAGGCTGGGTCTGTTCTCCAGAGCAACACAGGATCATCACTGTGCCCCAGACCTGTGCTTGCTCCTGCAACCCCCAAGCACCTACCCGAGGGGCAAGACAGTGAGACCCCAACCTTCTGCACTGCTGCCCCACGCTGCGCAGAGTACCGCTGTGGAGAGCCCACGGGAAAGCAGCATTCCAGGGCAGGAACCCCAAGGTGGTGGATGACATACATGGGGACTGCAAACACAGTCTCCATCCCCTGGGAAACTCCCACCGGGGCAGGCTCCAGCCCTGCATCTCCACAGGGAGAGATGGGCCCAGGGCTGGGGATGGAGGGGCTGGCTTCAGGGCCAGGGGCTGCAAGTAGGAAAGCTCTAGGGACCAGGGCAGAGGGGTCTGTGAGCCTGTGCTCCCCCTGGACCCCCAAGGGTCACTCCAGGTGTGGAGGAGCTCCCAGAAGGGAATGGGGCAAAGCTGCCCTGGGAGAGGCTGCTGGTAACAGCTGCCTCCTCCCCTCTTCTGCTCCTGGACCAGATCCTGCTGTTTGCAGTGCTACCAAGCTGTGGATTCTCCACGCAGGAAGCCCTGCCATGGACACGCACGTTTCAGCCTGCAGCAGAGAAGCCCATAAAAGAAGAGCTGGAGGCCTGTCAAGACCCACTAGTGGGAGCAGGGAGGGCAGTTTGGGCTCCAGGTTCCTGCCCAAGGGTCAAACCCTTCTCCTTGCCTGGCTCCTGTGTGAAAGGTTTCTCTGCCCATGGGAGCTGGGTCAGGTGAAAGCACCAGCTGAAGGAGAGGGACCTTGGCTCAGTGCCCAGCAGTGCCTGTTTCAGGGGAGGAACACAAAATACCCTCTGCCATGGAAATGTGCCCACGTGAGCATCCTCACAGACAGGCCATTCTGCAGGCCAGGGGCTGGACAATGGCTTTGGGCTGCAGCCCACGTCTCCTGGAGATCCTTTCTTCCTCTCCTTGGCCTCTCTCCTCTAACTCCCACAGTGCTGAGGGAAAGGTCCCCCCATCCCCCCTGCTCACATCCCCTTGCACCTGGATACAGGTAGTGCCCCAACACAAACCCAAACTGCGAGGCAGCAGGAGGGCAGGGGTGGGGGCTGGAACACAGCAGGAGGAGAGGGTCCCAGGGCTGTCATGGGGTCTTACAGCCCCTGCCCAGGAAGGAGGCAGCTCTGGGGCTGTGACAGGAGTGCTTGGGGTCTGTGAGGGCCCAAGGCAGCAGAAACAGCCCATGGACACTGGGGTCCTGGCAGAATCAGCAAAGGGGTAATCCCAGCCTCATGTGACCCAGCAAGTGGCTCTGAATCCTTTGCCAGTGCAGTGGGGAGCAGAGCTGCCCACTGTGGGAGGTGATCTGTGGGACGTGATCCTCTCTGGGACTGGCTGAGGTGTTTAGGGCACTGCGGCCACCTTAGCGATCACTTCTGTGGGGCCACAGCCCCAGGCTCACCCCAACACAGAAGCTCTGTTGTGGCCTCTGTGCTGTGGGACCAGCATGGCCCGGGCAGGACCTGCAGGAAAGAGCAACTGGGGAACCCCGGGGTGAGGAGGTGGGTGCTCCCGCCAGAGTGCAACACGGGACCTTGCAGAGAGCCATTTTTGCTGGAAACTGTGGCTGACAGTCTGGAAATGTCTCTGTCAGCAGGAATATTCCCCAGGGACCATGAGCTCTCGCAGCCCCACAGCCTGACCCCGAGCCCACTGTCCCGAAGACGTGCCCCTTCCCCACTGCCATGTCTTCATGCTCTGCTCCCCCCAGTCAGCCTCACGGAGATACCCCGACAACCTGGGCAGGCAAGCGCCAGCTCTGGCTCAAACCCCAAAGCCTTTTAATAAGAACACACATGAAGGAATCATGTAAAAGCAGGGGAATAAAAATGGAGGACATGCCCGGCTCTTTCTGCTGCCCGTGGAAAAGGGAGACAGTTCCCTGGTGCTCACGGCTCTCCCAGATGCACAGACCTCTCCTCCCTCCCGGCTGCACCCAGCTGCACGGCAGGGACGGGCTCTCCTGGCCCGCGGCTCAGGGACTGCTGTGCACTGAGCTCTGCTGTCACAGCCTTTGTGTCCTCAGGGGGATGTGCCAGAGACACCTCTTCAGCATCGTCATAGCCCGTGCTCTCTGGGGACAGGCACCAGGCATCTCCCTCAGCTCCAGGGGCCCCAGCACTTCTCGGGGAGTGCAGGTTTGTCCCTGCAAGCAGCAAGGCAGGCCATTGCACGTTCATCCCATGGGCTGCCCCTCCTCGTCAGTACATCACCTTCCTCCCTTCTCCTCAGCAGTCCTGAGATGTTCAGCTCCCTCTCCCACCCATGGTCCCCCCAAGGAAAACTCCCAGGGCAGGTTCCCCCGTCCCAGGAGGTTGAGCTCTCAGTATGACAGCAATTCATCCGGCACCAGGGATGGCACCCCAGGAACCGGCAGTGCTATCTTTCCCTTTCACCTCCAGGTGCATCCCTGGGCCCTTCTGCCTCCTCTGGTGCCCTGGGCATTTCCCAGTCTCCCTGCCCAGGGGCAGGATCCTCCCCAGGGTCAGAAGCCTCCCTGGCATCATCATAGCCATCTACTGGGTAACCTCCGGCCAGGACAGGGATGTCTGAAAGGAGAGGGGAGCTGGTGACAGTGAGAAGATACATCCTGCAGAGCAGAGGACGGGAGCATGCACAGGGACATGGGGCTCAGGCACTGGTGTTGGCAGCACCACAGAAGACTCCCCATGTCCTCCCCAACTCTGACAGTGACACTCCGTGACACTGCTGTCCCCCACATGTCTGCAGGGAGGAGAGATACACCCCTTCCAGCCCTCCGTTACCTGGTGCTGACCCTGGACCATCCTCCGCCTTGCTGTCCCCAGGGTAGTGCTGCAGCTTGGTCAGGGACCCCTCTGAATAGGAGCCTGGCGAGAGGTGCAGCGGGTGTGATGGGAGTGCGCTCTGCTGACCCAGCTCATGGTCAGTGCTGCTGGGGACGGGGGACCCACAGAGCCAGGGCTGAGTGGGGAGGAGGGCTCAGGACTCACCCTGCTCCCCTGGGACAAACTCTGTCTCAAAGGGGCTCCCAGACATGCCCTGGGACAGCCCCTTCCCTCAGCCCTCAGGTGTCACCTGGGATGCAAGGGCAGGCAGTGAGGGGCTGTCCCCTGCTGGGACGGGCAGAGCTGGTGGGGAGGAAGCTTCTGGCCTGGGCCAAGGACCTGGCTGCTCTCCCCACAGCCCCCACAGCCCCAGTGCTGCAGGGACTGTGGGGCAGGGGCCTGCAGGGGGTCATCCCTGGATGGGGAAGTGGGGAAAGAGCCCTGAACATGTGCTCCCTGGGAGGGATGCACACCCACCTGAGCGACTGAACGTCTCCTGTTTCTCCCACGCTGGGCTATAACTGATCTCCTCATAGACAGCCTCAGGGAAGGTCTCCCAAGCCCTCTCAGAGCCTGTGGACAGAGGCAGGGCTGGACCAGGAACAGGCAGAGAGGGGATGGGACCCAGCTCTGCTCCCCCAGCCCCGTTCACCTGGGCCAGACTGCCACTGCCACTTCCTCAGTAAGGGCAATGTCCCCATGGAGGCGGTCTGGGGCAGCAACACCCTTGCATGTTCCCTTCAGACGTAGCCCTTGTGCCCCTCTGGCCCCTGGGTCAGGTCCCTGGTGCTGAGCTTGGAGCAGCTCCCACCTTTCCTCTCCCTGTGGAGCTGCCCTCTCTCTGCCCCATGGATCCATAGCATGGTCCATGCTCTACTGGGGGGAGGTCAAGGTTGGATGGAGGAACAGCCCAGGAGCCTGAAACCATGGGGATGGACCCTGCTGCCCCACGTTCCTCCTGGCATCTCCCCTGACCCAGAGCCTCCTCCAGCACTGCCCAGAGTGCTGCCAGTGGCACATCCTTGTCTGTCTCCCTTCTCCCATCAGCCCCAGCCCAGCTCTGCCATTTGTCTCCTTGCCCCATCCTTGACTCCCCCCGTGTCTGGACTCTCTCTACCCCTTGCTGCTGGTGGCCCTTAATCAGGCAGTCCATGGGGCAGTACATGGGACAGCAGGCAGAATACACTCTTATCCCCCAGGTTCTGCCTGTACCACTCACTGACACCCCACAGCACCCCTGGCTTTGCCAGGAGGCGTTGTCCCCTGCAACCATGGGGGAAGGACCCACCTCTGCACCCAGCCCTGGCACTTCACACTTGCCCTGCCAGGAGGGCCAGGAGCAGGCAGAGAAGGCCTCCCAGGATGATGCAGATGACGATGGGCAATGAGACACTCCTGCTGCTGGTTGGATGGTCCTGAGTGGGATCTACATGGGCAGGAACACAGAAAGGGCAGCACCAGGCCTGGGAAAGGTGCATGACTGGGATACTCCAGTCCTGACCCCCATTACGCTGGGCGTAGGGGATCCCAGGGTTGAGTAATGGGGAAGCTCTCACCCTGATGGGTAAATGACAGCCCTCCCCCCCTGCCCCTCCCCGCCCCCCCCGCTTCCCCGGTGCCTCCTCTTGGGAGTTTCACACGCCAGCAAGAAACCCCTTCCCTCTGGCTCTGGGTCACAGCTGGCCCCAAGAAGACCCAGTGCTGGCAGGGAGGACAGGTTACCTGTTTGGGGGGTTGGTGCTGCTGTCCTGGGTGCAGCTGCAGGGGAGGAGAAGGACAGCTGGGCTGAGAGGGTGTGTGTGAGGGTACCAGAGAGCCTCCCCTCTGACACACCATGTGTATATGTGTGTACATGTGTACGCGTGCATATGGAAGCATCCCTGACACATTCCACCCAAATTGCCTCTCCTGCAGGGCTGCTCAGGGTGGCCAGGACAGATCCCAGGGCCCTGCTCTGTGTCATGGGCAGGATGGCGCAGCCAGCCCGGGAGATGCCCCTGAGGGTTGCACAGCCCTGTGGGCAGAAGCTGGAGGACATCCAGCCCCACAGAAGCTGCTGCCCACTTGGGAACAGGCTGCCATAATCTGCAGGGACGGTCTGGCTCTCAGGATCTCTGGGGCCATGATAGGACCCAGTGGGGGAAACTCCTTCCCCAGCTTCTTGCCAATACACCTGTGAGGGGTCTCAGCCCCTCCGCTCACCTAAGCAGTTCACGGCAGTGTCCTCCTTATACCGGCAGGCATCGCTGTCCCCAGGCTGGGCCCAGCAGTCCTGCAGAGACGGCTCTGTCCCCCGGCACTCCACCTGCTCCAGCCAGATGGGGCCTGTCCCCTCCCCAAATGCAGCCTCATTCAGAGCAGACACTGCGGGGCCACAGCCCAGCTGCCTGCATGCCACCTCGGCATCCCGCATGTCCCAGGAGTCGTCGCACACCGTCCCCCAGGAGCCGCGGTGCCAGATCTCCACTGTGCCTGAGCAGCCGTTCTCGCTTCCCATGGCACGAATCTTCTCCCTGTCTGGAGAAGGCAGAGAGCTCCCAGGGCAGCGGGACAGCAGGCAGAACCTGCCAGGTGAGAGGGGCATGCAGAGGAGCAGCTACCTGTGCAGCTTGTGGAGTTTGGGCACAGGGTCCCTAGGGCCGGGGGTGTTTCTGGCCGTCTCCCTGCAGAAAGAAATGGTAGGGTGAAGGGGCTGCTGCAGGGGGTCGTGCAGCAGAGTGTGGCTGAGCTCTGCTCGTGCCTCCCCATGCCACCTCGCTCACGGCAGCAGCTGAATCCTGGTCATTCAGGGGACATGCACGGCAATGTGGGGGACACTGACTGCTCATCCCCAAAGGGAACCTGGTTCACAGAGCAGCAGGAGGGTGTTCATGGAGGGGACACTCCTTCGAGCCCTGGCTGGTGTCTTCTGAGACCTTGCCTGGGAACACCTCTGCTCCCCTGGGTGCTGCTGGGAGCCCGGCTGGCAAGTGCTGGTGAATGTGTGTGGCTCTGAGAGCTGAAGTCCCATTTGTGCCACCAGCAGCAGCAGGGTCTGGCATGGAAAGGAAAAGCCCCTGTGGGTTCTGTCTCTGCATTTAACCAGGGAGGAGGAGCTGGGGTGATGCTGGTGCCCGGGTAGCTCAGAATTACCATTGCAGATGATGTGGGTCTCATCTCGCAGGTCATTGCACGACTGTGGGTCCCAGGGAGCGGGGAGACACTGCCAGAAGGAGCTGTTTCTCTCCCCACATTCCACTCGATGAAACCAGGGAGGGCCAGACACCCTGCCGTAGGGCAGGCGTCTTTCCAGGAATACTGGAAAGACATCCCCACAGCCCAACTCTTTGCATGCCAGTTACACCATTTTGGTAGTCATTGAGTTGGAGGAAACGCTCCCCCACGTCCCGTTGTAAAAAACCGGGTGCCCCGGTGTGCGGGCACCCGGAGCAGCTGTTGCTGTTCTCCAGCCTCAGGTCCATGAACTCTGGAAGAAAGGGGAAGGGGCTGGTGTGGGGCTGTGAGAGTAGAGAAGCCTCTTCACCTCCCAGGCCCTTAGCCAGGCACGGGCACAGCTAACAAGTCCCCTTTGCAAGCATGGGCAGACACAAGTCCCTGACAGACAGACACCCTTGCCCTCCCCATTAACTGTTGGGGATGGCTCAGCTCCCCAGGGACCCCTGGTGGGACTGAGGGGACCCATGCGTTGGCAGCCTGGGGATGGGCTTGGGCAGGGGCTCAGAGACAGCCATCAACAGTCTTAGCCGTTACCATCTCTCCCCGTGTCCTGGCCTCCCCGGGCACTGGGCTCCCAACACAGCTCCTGGCACAGACCTGAGCAGACGACTCCTGCGTCCTCTTTGTGCCCGCAGTCGTGCTGCCCCCAGGACCCTGCCGGGCAGTCCCAGAGGGTAGCTTCGGCCCCGGAGCAGTTCACACTATCCAGGCAGATCTGACCAGAGCCTTCCCCAAACTGAGCAGAGCCAACTGCCTCCACTGCCCCTCCGCAGCCCAGCTGGTGGCAAACGACTGCGGCATCAGACAGGTCCCAGCCATCATCACAGATGGTCCCCCAGCTGCCCTGGTAGTAGATCTCCACTCTTCCTGCACAGCGCCCAGTCGCATTCACCAGCCAGACCTGCCACCTCCCTGCAGTGGGAAGAAACCCCAGCTGCCATCAGGGGCTGGTGCCCACCCAGCTCAGAGCCTGGGGGGCCCGTGCAGTGCCACTCACCCCAGCAAACGACCCCCACGTCCTCTGCAATCCCTGCTCCTGGTGCACTCTCAGGCAGGGAGGTGTTGCAAAGGGTCAGGTTGGCCTCGTGCCCTGCGCACCGGACCCCTCGCAGCCCCACGGGACCCGTCCCTCTCTCAGCCTTCGGGGGATTGTAGGCTGTCTCTGCCTCTCCGCACTGCAGTTGCCGGCACACCACGCTGGCCTCCTGCACGTCCCACTGGTCATCCAGGACTCTGCCCCACATCCCATGCTGGAAGATCTCCACTCGTCCGTCGCACCGGCTCCCTCCACCCACCAGCCACAGGGACATGGAGCCAGCTGGGCCTGCGGAGAGCAGCCATGCCCCAGCCCTTGGCAGCACCAGGGACCCCAGCAGCCTGTGGCATGTCTCCAGGCTCTGGCACCCTTGCAGGGCCTTGGAGCTCGCCTGCCTGCCTTCAGCCCTCTGTGGGGAGCTCCTGGTCCAGGGCTCCATGGGGCTGGTTTTCCAGTCCCTGAGTGTTCCTGAACCAGGCGCCAGCTTTGCTGTTGGTGGGGCACAGACACACGGCATGTCCCTGCTGATGCAGGTAGGTCAGCTCCCGCAGGAGGCAGCAACAGCCAGCAGTGGACTGGGGATGGGCAGTGCTGGGCAGGCATTTTCCAACCTCAGCGCTGGCATTGGCACTGCTGAGACACCAGGCACTGCCCACATGTCTCTGCCCCTCTGCATCCCTGGGGATCAGGGACTGGAAGCCTGTGTCCCTGGCAGGGAGCAGAGTGAGGGGGGCCTGTCCGAGCACACAGGACAAGTTTGGAGCTTGTGCTGACCAGAAGCAAGGGCAAAGCCCAGCCCTGCTCTGCAGCTCAACCCCCTGGTCTGCTGCTGCTGCTGGGGGCACCTAGGCAGCCCTTCTGCGTGTGGGATTGGGTTGGGCTCTGTGTGACTCTCTGTGGGATGGGGACAGGGCTGACTGCAGCCTGAGGGTTGGACATGAGCCCTACAGCCATGTCCCTGTCCCATCCCACCGTGGGAGCGCAAAGGATCCAGGGCCTGGCGATGGCCCTGGGGCCTGAGCTGCTGCCCCGGGGGGCAAAGACACCTGCCCCTGTTCAGTCCTCAGCTTTCCCACAGCAGAGCAGTCACTCTGAGCAGATCACTCCTGATGAAGCCTGGCACTGCCACAGGGTTCCCTGCTTTGGGTGGCCATCTCACTTGCAAGGGAAAAATGGAGTTAATCGAGTGTTTTCCCAGCACTCACCTGAGCAAAGGACAGCAGCGTCGCTCTTGTGGGAGCATGGCGAGGCCCCCAGGGCAGTCACTGGGCACTGTCCCAGGTGGGCTTTAGTCCTGTCATGAGTGTCATGAGTCTCTCCAGATGGGGCCAGTGCCTCTTCCAAAATGCCCTCCTCCAGGAAGAGACTCAGCAAATGCACAGTTGAGCTGACAACAGAGAATGTGGGAGTCCAAGAGATCCCAGCGGGAGGCACAGAGGGTGCCCCAGGTCCTTTGCACCTGGACCTCCACCCTCCCCTCACACGCTGTGCTGCCGTTCACCAGCCTGAATCCTGTGTACTCATGGACACAGAAGGATGAGAGATGGTGGACTTGTGCTCTTGCTCCTTCAGGAGCTGGAGGAGAGGCCACATGAAGAAGAGCCTGCCATCCTCCTCCTTATGCATGATTTTAGGGCTGCAGACAACCATATCACCCCTTCTGTCGTTGTGCCCCCTCATGCCCAGCACTGCATGCCTCTTGGTGTTTAACACTCCAACATGAGTCCTTACGTGTGCAGGTGGCACCAGCAGCATTTGTGTGGGTGCAGGGCTGGTCTCTGCGGGAACCCCCGGGGGCAGAAGTTGAGGGAGTGTTCATTCCCTGCACACTGCAGCTCTCTGTCCCAGATGGGACCAACTCCTTCCCCAAAGTGAGCTGCCCTGGGAACGGAGAGGGCTGCGCCGCACTGCAGTTCCCCACAGACCACGCTGGTGGCTTTGGGACCAAAGTCTGAGTCACAGACAGTTTTCCACTGGTTCCCATCATGGATCTCCACTCATCCTGAGCAGGGATTGTCGCCTCCAACCAGCCAGACAAATCCTGGAGCAATCAAAGACCCCTGCAAGTTCTCAGAGCCCTCTGGCAGTTACATCTCCACATCCCACCTGGTCTGCAGGGTGGCAACAGGCAAAGAGCCCTACGACCCACCCAGCAGCTCCCGGTGGGTGCTGATGGCACAAACACAGCAGGGACACCCCACCACTCCTTAGACATCAGCACAGCACTTGTGAGTTTGCTTCTCTCCCAAACCTCTAGCTGTAGGCACTGATCAGACAAACTGCTGCTGTTTTGGAGACCCTGGGCTTCCTGGCAACACCCAGAGCACTTGGGGCCTGGGGAGACTGGCCAAGGCACTGTTGGCTGCTGCAGCCTGATCTGCCCACTGAGCTCAGGGTCTGGCTGAGGAATCCCTTGGAATCTCCAGAAACATACCCTTCTCTCAGGATTGTCTCAGGCTGTTGGGACACTGCTGTTAGAAGGGACGTTTAATGGGGTACAGGTATGGCACAGCTATATCTACAGCCAGTGTCTGTGCCAGCTCCCCACTCTGGCACCTGCCCAGGGAGGGGGTCCCCAGCCAGGGCCAGAGTGCACTGCCAGGCACGCACACCCCCATTAACAGCCAGGCTGAGGGCAGGAGAGCAGGCAGAGGAGCAGCCCTGGGCTGACACAAGCTCTCAGTGCAAGGACAGTCCCTGAGGACAGTGCAAATGCTGGGAAAGTCCCTGTGGCACAGGGCAACTGGGGTCTGGGGTAGGCAGGAAAGGTTGGGCAGCAGGTTGGCACTGCTTGCATGGGGCCATATCTCCATGGGCTGTAACTCATGGGGTGTCCCTGGGAGAGGAATGAGGTGCCACGTGCGACCTTGTTACTCTGCCCAAGACCAGCACTGCTCCCCTCTGAACATCCCCTTTGCTTAGGCTGAGGCTGAAGGACTTGTGTCTGCCAGGAAGAACAATCCAAAAGTCCCTTGTCATCTCATGCCCTTCCCTGGGGCTCTGGGAGGCCGCTTGAGCAGATTCTGGTGCCTCTGGCATGGTGGGACCTGGCCCCTGGCAATGCCAGACAGGTTCTGGCTGAATGGCAGGAGAAAGATGGGAACCAACAGAAACCAAGGGGAAAGGAGGGGGATTGTGCAGGTTTTGGCTGGGATAGAGTTAATTTTCTTCACAGTAGCTAGCATGGGGATGTGTTTTGGATTTGTGTGAAAACAGTGTTGATAATATGGAGATGTTCTAGTTACTGCTGAGCAGTGCTTACACAACGTCAAGGCCTTTTCTGCTTCTCACACCACCCCACCAGCGAGTAGGCTGGGGGTGCACAAGAAGTTGGGAGGGGACACAGTTGGGACAGCTGACCCCAACTGCCCAAAAGGGATATTCCATACCATATGATGTCATGCTCAGTATATAAAGTAGGGGGAAACCTGGCCGGGCAACCGCTGCTTGGGGACAGGCTGGGCATCGGGTGGAGGGTGGTGAGCAATTGTTTTAATTTGCATCACTTGCCTTTCTTGTTTGTTGTTGTTGCTGTTGTTGTTATTTCCCTTTTCATTACAATTTTTATTATTATTATCATTATTATTATTATTATTTTATTTTATTTCGTTTCACTTATTAAACTCTTCTTATCTCAAACCACGAGCTTTCTCGCTTTTACTTTTTTTGATTCTCTCCCCCAACCTGCTGGGGCAGGAGGGGAGTGAGCGAGCAGCTGTGTGGTGCTTCGTTGCCAGCTGGTCTTAAACCATGACAGTCCTTTTTGGCGTCCAACGTGGGGCTCGAAGGGTGTCGCATTAAAGGACTGAGCAATTTGGCAGAAAATAAACGCCCTTGCATTCCAGCTTGTCCTCAGATATCAGAGGGGCTGGGGGCGGCTAGGCTTAGATTATGAGTGATGCCCAATTTCCTGTATTACAAGTCTGATAGTGTTCAATATATTTACATATACACAAATATATGTATATATATGTATATATATAGTATCCTAACGATTATGGATGCTCTTGAAACTCCATACACTTTCATTCTAGCCGCGTTGCATGAACTATCACTGCCACCCTTAAGGAATTTGGTCGCGTTCAATGAGAACTCTTACGGCTAGATTAATGAATAGTGTGGTTTATTAAAGCAACAGATGCACAAGTTCTTTTGGATTCCCGGTGATAGAACTACTGCCCACAAAGCATGTGTACATACCAAGAACATGAGTAATATAGAATGGCTACAAACACGTTAAATCACAAAACAACTCTACAGAGGTTTCTTAATCTCCCGGGGAAACACTTGGTATAGCCAAGTGTCCGAATCTTACCCAAAGGTGTCACTATTTGGGGGGAAGAGAGGTTCAGCCCGTCAACTAATCCCAGGTGTCAGAGCAGGTCTGTGATGGCATCTTCCCTAACACTCACCCTCTCTTAAGCCTTTTTGTACTATTTTTTACTTTACAGGTGGAGCTTGAGTGATTCTAGTCATGTATTTCTTTGTTGTAGTTGGTGTAAAAGTTTCTCGCTTTGCTTTTAAAGGTATAGACCAAGAAAAATTCAGAGCGCAGGCTCAGTGAGGGGTGGTCGCACCTTGGAGGTGGGTAGCTTTGGGATGAAGGTGTGTTTTTTCATAGTATAATGAGATTATAATGAGTATTTTGTCAAAAAGGTGACAGACTGTGGGCCCATTCCCAGGTACTCCACTACACACCATTACACACACTAAATAGGTTATTGTATCTTTGTACAGCACCATTGTTGTTGACTGGGTACATATCCTAGTTATCAGGGTGAGTCTCCGTCTCATTGTTCCATAGTACCTTCCAGTTCCTCTCTTATTACAGAGCCTGACCGCGGTGTCTCCACTCCGTTCCACCCTTCGTACAGTTTCTCTTAAGAGTCAGCAGACCAAGCTCCCCTGGCGTTGCCAACACCTAAGGTTGCCTAGGGAACCTTTGTGGGATGGAACTCTTGCATGACCGCCACACTCCACCCTGAAAGCTTCTTCAGTGCTGTACCTTTCCTAAAAATGCGAATATAGATTTAATTTCTAAGTCACCTCCAGCAATAATTCCACAAAGGGTTTGAGATAATAACAGATTCAACAGAGCATATTAGAAGGGATTTCTATCTGTTAAAATTTACAGGTCACAACATTGATTCATCTGTTCTTGACATTAATTTGATCTGCACCATGCTCTTCTTTTTGCTGTACCTGTTAAAGATTGGTGTTGGCTTTTTCAGTTTGCTCTGCTCTGTAGTGATTAGTGATGTTTTGCCTGGGAGATTTGTTTTCAAAACGCTGACCTTGAGCTGGGTAATCTGGTGTTTGGTCTCTGCACTGAAGCTATTACTGTACTTCAGGTACCATCTCGTGGAGCCCATTAACAATTATACTCCTTCCTCTGAGAGGTTTTTTGTGGAGGAAATACAGAACGGCACCCTTGCTACCTTCTTCTGTGACGTTGTCTCCCTTGTTACAATGGCTTTGCAATACCTTGAACATCCTTGGGTAGTTAAAATATGTCTATTGGTATTCCTTAGAAATATTGCTTCAGTTTTGTCTAATGTTAACAAGCAATTTAGGAATATGACCCAGGCTCCGCCTGGTCATGGGTGGCACGGCTTGTGGGAGAATATGGGCAGGTATCTAGAGAACTTCTCACTTCCAATGGTCTGGAACTTCACTCCTGAACAACTACAGGATCCTGATGAAGTGGTAGAATGTTTGAAAAAAAAATGCCGTGGCTACTCCAAAGAGGTACAACTTACTGCACTGTGCTGGGCCCTGGCTAGTATCCACCAAACACTGCTCGATACTATGCAGCACCCCCAGGAAGAAGAGAGGGGAAACAAACCAACAGACACTGTGGCTGAACCAGGCACTGTATCAGTCGCCCCTATAACTAAAAAGAAACAGTGGAAGCGGAAGTCAGCTCGTTTAGTAAGGAAGGAAGAAGCTTCTCCTAAGAGGGAGGAGAAGAATCAGAAGAGGCAGCCTGTTCTGCGGCAGAGCAGCCAGAAGGACAGGAGGAGGAAGAGATTGAGATAATCAATGAGACAGAAAACACCCGCTCCCTATCCCTGAGTGAGCTGCGAGATATGCGAAAAGATTTTAACCATCAGCCAGGTGAGCTAACTCTCAGCTGGTTGTTTCGATGCTGGGATATTGGGGACAGTAGTCAGGAATTAGAGGGTAAGGAAGCCCGGCAGCTGGGATCCCTTGCTAAGGATAAGGCCATTGACAAAGGGATTGGAAAAAAGGCAGGAGTCCTCAGTCTTTGGTGGTGGCTCCTATCAAGTGTGAAGGACAGGTATCCCTTCAAGGAAGAACTCGCAAATTCTCGAAGGATATGGACCAACATTGAGGGGGGCATCCAGTATCTGAGGGAATTAGCTGTGTTGGAGGTGATCTATAATGACCAGGCATCCAAAGACCCGGATGAAATCCGGTGCACACGGTCCATGTGGCGAAAGTTTGTATGAAATGCAGCGACGTCATACACCCAAACCCTGGCGATAATGAGCTGGACAGACAGTGAGGCACCAACTATAGATGAACTGGCCAGACAACTCCAAGAATGTGAAGATAACCTTGCTCCCTCCATGTGTGCTTTTGTCTCGGCTGTGGACAGACACAGACTGACTCAAAACATGTTTGAGCAAGCTGAGAAGGGTAGGTTTTCCTCCCGCACTCCAACCGAGGCCTCAGCTATTAAGAGTCAGGCTTTTCCTGATCAAGGGAAAGGGTACCGGTGCCGCACACCATGTGCAACCCTGTGGTTCTTCCTGCGTGAGCAGGGGGAGGACATGACAAAGTGGGATGGTCAACCTACCTGGAGACTAGAAGCTTGGGTGCAGGAACTGTAAGGGAAAACAACAGCCAAAAAGCATCCATCCAGGAAAATTACTGCTCCAGTGTCTGTTGGGCAGAGTAGAAAGGCTGACTGTACTTTTGATCCTGATGAAGAGACTTCTGTTTTGCACTTAAAAAAACAAGTAATGAAGTCTCAGACAAGGAATAGAGGGGCCCTGCGTTCGGTCAGGCGGAGGAAAGGGACAATCGGGTTTACTGGACTGTGTGGATTCGATGGCCTGGCACATCAGCCCCACGGCAGTAGAAAGCTCTAGTGGACACCGGTGCACAGTGTACTCTAATTCCATCAGATTACAAGGGGGCAGAATCCATCTGTATTTCTGGAGTGACAGGGGGATCCCATGACATGCGGAAACAAACTTCACAACTCAAAGAGTTATAAAGCAGGCATGTTTATTGCAGCGCCGGGTGCAAGGGGATTTCTCCACAAAGCTTGCACACAGGGTTAAAATCATGACAGGTATTTAAAACAGTTAACAAAGTTAGTTACGCCTACTGGTGCTACCCCTTAATTAACTATTGGTTAATACTTTTCTTACTTCATCTTAAAGTTACAGTTCTCTTTTAATTCACCATGCATGCTCAGAGAGTAGGGGGCTAAATTGGGTTGGGGCTTCTCTAGCTAGGAGGTGTGTTTTTTAGTATTAAAATGAGATTATAATGAGACAAGTTAACTCTAGGGCACTATTTTGCCAGTCCATTCTATTTTTCTATGATTTGTCCTTGTGCTAATCATTATTGCTAGTTAGCAGAGAGTCAGTGAAGACAATCTTTATCAGCAGAGTCAGTGGAGGCAGTCTTTATCTCTAATATGTCTAAGTACCAGGTGCAGTTGTTACAAAGTATCTTCTCTACATTTTTCTTTCTTACTTTTAACCCTTGTTTCTCAAAATGCCCTGTAACACCCAAGAACTGTCTGTGTTGGAGGCTGAAGTAAGCCTAACTGGGAATGAGTGGCAAATACTCTGTGGGGGTGGCTACAGCAATGGAAGCAGAGCAACTGGCAGCGCAGAGGTAAGCCCATCTGGGCTGCTGAGTTATGACAAGATATTGCTGCTCGGGTAGAGAACCTGATTGTAAAAGTATGTCACGCAGATGCTCACATACCCAAGAGTCGTGCCACTGAAGAACATTGAAACAATGAGCAGGTGGACCAGGCTGCTAGAATTGAAGTGGCTCAGGTGGATCTGGACAGGGAACATGAGGGTGAGCTATTTATAGCTCGATGGGCCCATGACACATCAGGACATTTAGGAAGGGATGCAACATGCAAATGGGCTCGTGATGGAGGGGTGGACTTGACTATTGATGCCATTGCACAGGTTATCCATGAATGTCAAACATGTGCCATAATCAAACAAGCTAAGCGGCTGAAGCCTTTTTGGTATAGAGGACGATGGCTGAAATATCAATATGGGGAAGCCTGGCAGGTTGATTATATCACACTACCACGAACCCGCCACGGGAAGCAGCATGTGCTTACAATGGTAGAAGCAACTACTGGATGGTTGGAAACATACCCCGTGACCCATACCAATGCCCGGAACACTATCTTGGGCCTTGAAAAGCAAATTTTATGGCGACACGGCACCCCTGAAAGAATTGAATCCGACAATGAGACTTATTTCTGAAACAATCTTATTAACACCTGGGCCAAGGAGCATGGCATTGACTGGGTGTATCACATCCCCTACCATGCACCAGCCTCCGGGAAAATTGAACAATACAATGCACTGTTAAAAACTACACGGAAAGCAATGGGTGCTGGGACATTCAAGCATTGGGATGCGCATTTAGCAGAAGCCACTGGGCTAGTTAACCCCAGAGGCTCTGCCAGTCAACCTGGCCCTGCCCAATCAAAACGCTGCGCACTGTGGAAGGAGAGAAGATCCCTGTAGTACATATAAGGAACCGATTGAGAAAACCAGTCTGGGTTATTCCTTCCTCAGGAAAAGGTAAACCTATTCGCGGGGTTGTTTTCGCTCAGGGACCTGGGTGCACTTGGTGGGTAATGCAGAAGAATGGGGGAGTCCAGTGCATACCTCAAAGTGATTTAATGCTGGGTGAAAATAAGCGATGATTTGAGTTGCATGTTATGGGAATTGCTATAGCAGGAACCCATTGTTGCTAGCCGGGCTAGGAGCAAGAAGAGGAGTTCATTGCAATGTTAAACCTTATAACCTGGCCCAAAGGGACCAGGGGTGGATATTGCCATGGAAATACCTTTAAATTGTTGTAACCCATAATTTGATTTGCATGTTACAGGAATTACCATAGCAGGAGTCACCTGAACCAATGGAGGACAAGTCTTACAAGAAGCAGTGCAAGTGGAGCAGTGACCCGGCCTGAGCTGGCTGCCCAGTAATTCCATGCAATACACCACCTTTCCTGTCCTGAGTGACCACCATAAAAGATGGAGCCCAAGGTCATGGACAAAATGAACTCAATGGACATTTTTTGGACATTTGTGGATTTTTATGGACATTTTACAGACATTTCACAGGGGTGATCCATAGACTAAGGGAATGATGTCTGTGTACTATATCAAAGGATGGGAAAGGTGATGGTAGGTAATGAGAATGTATTGGATAATGTGCTACCTGAGTATGACATAAATGGTATGCAATAAGGGTTGGCAAATATACTGGGTTTGGCTGGGATAGAGTTAATTTTCTTCATAGTAGCTAGTATGGGGCTATGTTATGGATTTGTGCTGAAAACAGTGTTGATACACAGGGATGTTTTAGTTACTGCTGAGCGGTGCTTACACAGCGTCAAGGTCTTTTCTGCTTCTCACACCGCCCCGCCAGCAAGTAGGCTGGGGGTGCACAAGAAGTTGGGAGGGGACACAGCTGGGACAGCTGACCCCAACTGCCCAAAAGGGATATTCCATACCATATGATGTCATGCTCAGTATATAAAGTAGGGGGAAAGCTGGCTGGGCAACTGCTGCTTGGGCTGGGCATCGGGCAGAGGGTGGTGAGCAATTGTTTTAATTTGCATCACTTGCCTTTCTTGTTTGTTGTTGTTGTTGTTGTTATTTTCCTTTTAACTGCAATTTTTATTATTATTGTCATTATTATTGTTATTTGATTTTATTTCATTTCACTTATTAAACTGTTTTTATCTCAACCCATGAGCTTTCTCTCTTTTACTTTTCCTATTCTCTCCCCCATCCCACTGGGGCAGGGGAGGAGTGAGCGAGCGGCTGTGTGGTGCTTACTTGCCAGCTGGGCTTAAACCACGACATGTATTTACAATCAAATTGTTTTCTGGCAAGGGAAACAAGGCTTGAACAATAATAATCTGTCTGGCGATTTTCCAAGGCTGCTGAATATTCCCAGTCCCTCAACAGGGCAGTTGTAGGGAAAGCCCTGTAAGAGTTAACAGAAAAACACACTACTCCTATGATTTTCGCAACTGGAAAAGCTGGGGCAGCTCAGGGGCCTCTGGGAGTCAGGGTGCCCAGGGTGCCTGGGGGCGTCTGTCTCCATCTCCTTCCCCTCCCCAGCGCTCGGGTCCCTCCCGGGGCTCCCCTTTCAGGGCCCGGCTCCAGCTGAGTGGGACCCCATCGCACCGGGCGGTTTGGGGCTCCCCACCACCCCTCCTTGGCAGCCCCAGCCCTCCCCTCAGCCGAGCTGCAGCTGGAGCAGAGACTGCACCTCCCGAGACTGACATGGCTGCGGGGGAGCTGAGTGCGTGGAAGTGACAGCTCCCAGCCTGCCCTGGAAAACAAGATGGCCACCAGGCAGCCCCATGCCCCAGGACTACAGCTCCCAGCATGCCCTGGGGCACTCCTTCCCTGCAGGGACATTGCCCCTCGGTCTGGCCTGGCCCCCCCGCAGGCACCATGGCTGCCTGCAGGTACAGGCAGCTACCCTGTTTGTTGAGCGCTCCCCAGGAGCTGCAGCACCAGGCAGCTCACAAAACCACACTGCTGGCAAGACCTTGAGAACAGCTTAATTCTGGGCAATTTTTCCTCTTTTTAGGCCTGCTGGTTAAAGACTCATCTGTCGAGAGGTGGCTCAGGACCACGGCAGGGCCAGTGGCGCTGCTTTCTGGATCCCGTGGCAGCACTAGGCAGAGGGACAGGAGTTCAGATCCTGGAACTGGGTACGTGTGTGGGTCCTCAGGGTCACCCGCGCCTGTTTTTTCCCAGCAAAGCCCCAGCTGGTGCCAGCCCCTTGCTGCAGCACCAGGGCTGAGGCTCAAGGAGCTGTGCATTTCTGCAGGCGCCGCACCCTACCGGGCCCCACCGCCGGCTGCCGCCTGCCCTGGGCTTTCCACTATTGTCTCCATCTCTGCTTTCTGCCAGTGCTGGGGGCACCACAGAATGTCTTGCCCGCTCCCCACGGCCATCCTGACCCATGTCTGCAGTTTGTACATGGTGTCCACCTCACACAGCGGGTTTGGGGGTGGCAGGTCTCTCTCGTGGCACCCTGGGACTGCGGGCAAAGCAAACCCCATCCCTCCCTTCCACCCTTTGTCCCCAGGGTGACTAAGTGGAGACACACTGAGTGCTGGAGAGCGGCCTGCAGGGAGGTGACAGGCGTTTGCAGAGCAGCACTGAGACCTGCCTGACAGCAAAGGCGCTCGGTGGCCACAGAGCAGCCCAGGTGAGCTGGTTCTCTTGGAGGCCAGCAAAGCAGCCTCCCTCCGCCCCTGGTTTTAGTGAGATATGGAGCAGTGCACAGGTGTTTCTCAGGCATGCAGGCCTGAGGAGGGTTTCCCAGTGCCCCCATGAGAGATCCTGCTCCAGGAAGCGCCTCCCCATAGAGCAGAGGCCATATCCAGCCACCTGGACCTGGGTACAGCTGCCCTGAGGGGTCTTGCAGGGAGGACAGGGTCATCTGCCTGGTGGCTGTGGCACAGAAATGATGAGCTGAAACCCTGTGGCCATGGCTGACCGGTTCAAAGTCTCCGAGTGCCTCAGCCTTTCTCCCCAGGAGTGTTTAATCCAGGCACGTTTTGAGGGTGTGAAGATGGATGCTGGTGGTGTCCTGGTGGCTCTGTCTCACTCCCACCTCAAAGTTGTGATGTCTGAGCTCCAGGGCCACCTGAAGACCCTGGCAGAGATCTCCAGGGAGTTTGCATTCCATTTACTATTCTCTTAGGGCTACAGTGTGCTAGGGTTATGGGGCAACAGGGTTATGGTATGCCAGAGTGTACGTGAGTTAGGATTAAAGCGTGTTATTGTTATGGACAGAATCTGGGTTTGTTGGGGTTCCTGGGGTTAGGTTATTTTTCGCTTCTCTTGTGTTCCGCGTGGTCTTTGTTTGTGGAAAGTCCTTTTTTCAGCTTGTTTGCCTTTTTAGGGTTTGGATAGGGGCCTTTGGTTTATGTACAATGTTTCTTCTGGTTGTTTTTGTGCTCGGGTGGATTGTGTTTTGTTTTCTGTCTTGAAACCATAACTTCTAGTCTAATATGTCTACTGCAGGTTAGGCAGTGTCACTCCTGGTGCGGTCTGACTCGTTTCTGGTGAGTCGGTAGGTTGGTAGGTAGGTATGGAAGACTTGTGGTCCATGGAGGATGACTGCCAGACGACTACCGGGCAGTTCTGGGGAGGGGTGAGAGGACTTCTGGCCCCTTAGGGAATGACTGCCAGAGGGCTAAGTGTACTTCTGAATTTATGTGGACTTCCAAATTCATGGTCATTTCTCCTGTCTGGAGGAAGAGTCATGGGAAGACACCAGACACATGGAAGGACAAGGGTTTCCCCAAGGGTATGTGGCTTTCTGGTTTTTGCTCTTGAGTAAGAAACCTGCAAAGAGGCTGCTATCGTTAAGTTTAGTGACATTTTGTAAAGTCCTGGACTGAGTATCGCGTGACTTGAAACATTGTTGAACAAATGGTGGAGGTTTGTCTGCGTGTTCTGGATGCTTCTGGTTTGAAGGTCTGCTCGTGGTGGTGACTTCGTGCATCCTTAGCTCCTGTCTCAAGGCACAAGGTGTGCTTAGGGCGAGATTCATCATCTATGATAGTGGATGTGAATCTGTATTTCAAATAGATTGCTTGATCAGTTTGGATTTTGGGGGGCCAACTTCTTCTCAGATCTGACTCAGTGATCCTTGTGTTGGCCTCTTCATGTGGCTGGTGAAGAGCTTGTAGGAGGAGCAGGAGAAGGGTCAGTGCTGCCAGTTCCACATTGGTCGCTTGTACTGGAGTTATCAGGGTTATCTTCCATCCATGGTTTCTTTGCATGCATCTCTTTAAGCCACTTGTCTATGTTGTGAGGGGTTGTGGACTTCACGGGAGATCTTTTGTTCCTCATCAGTGCCTCAGAGGTTTACCTGTCGGGTTTTGGGTTTTTTTTGCCTGCTTTTTATTTGCTGTGCTTGATTTAAAAAGCTTATTGTAGCTCTTTGTATTTCTGTCCTTAAAGGAAGACTCTAGGATTTCTACCCGGGAGTGAGATGTTGAGAAAGGACGGTCTTGGTACACAGCTGTCAGCCTTCAGTCTAGAGAAATGTCTGGCAGTGGTGTATACTTAATGGTAATGGAACTCAAATGCATTTTAAGTGGGGACCCTTTAGAGTGGAGAAGAGAATGTGAGGAAACACTTCAGTGATATGCCTCCCATATGCCATGGGCAGGGACACCTTCCACTAGACCAGGTTGCTCAAAGCCCCGTCCAACCTGGCCTTGAACACTTCCAGGGTTGGGGCATCCACAACTTCTCTGGGCAACCTGTTCCAGTGCCTCACCACCCTCATGGTAAAGAATTGCTTCGAAATATCTAATCTAAATCTACCCTCTTTCAGCTTAAAGCCATTACCCCTTGTCCTATCACTACATGACCTTATACATTGCTGTATGTGTGCCTTGGAACATTCAGCTCATGATACTTCCTCCTCTGCTCCCCCTCTTCCTCCTCCTGATCATCTTCTTCCACCTTCTGTTCCTACTCCTCTTCATTGTCATTCTTTTACCCTTCTTCTCCTCCTTCTGTCTGTCCTCCTGCTTGCCGTTGCTCTAGTTGTCCTCCTCCTCCTCCTCTTCCTCCCCCTTCCTCCCACTCCTCCTCCACAACTTCATGCTAATCCTCCTTCTCCTGTTAGTTGTCTTTATTCTCCTGTTCATCTTCTTGCTCTTCCTCTTCTTGTTTCTCCTCCTCCTTCTTCTCCTCTTTCTCCACTGCCTCCTTCACCACCTCCTCTTTATTCTGTTCCTCTTCATCCTGTATGTCAATCTTCCCCTTACTTCTCTTCATCTTCTTCCTCTTCATATTCCCATTCCTCTTCATTCTCTTTCTCCTTTTCCTTCCTCCTTCTCCACCTCAAGTTGCACCAGGGGAGGTTTAGGCTGGACATTCGGAAAAATTTCTTTACGGAGAGAGTGGTGAAGCACTGGAACAGGCTGCTCAGGGTGGCGGTGGAGTCGCCATCACTGGAGGCGTTCAAGGAACGTGTGGACGAGGCATTGCGGGATATGTGTTGGTGGACATGGTGGTGTTGGGCTGATGGTTGTTGGACTTGATGATCTTACAGGCTTTTCCAACCTTAGTGATTCTGTGATTTTGGGACAGCATTTCTTATTCCATAAGCAATCCCTGTACCGCACTAACAAATTCCGGGCTCCCGTCTGATTAGGGTCCCAACCAGGACATTAGTACATTAGGCATTAGTACATCCTCTAATGCCTCATTCTGTGAACCAATCTTTAAACATCTTTGTCCAATGCTACAAGCCGAGCAGCATCTTTTTAGCTTCCTATTTTGCTTGTTATTCTCTTTTTCTGTCACCAGGACCATAGGGTCAAAGGGTGCTAAATTGATTCTGCATACTTTGTGCCATTCCGGGTGATTTCACAAAGTGAAAAACATGCCTGCATAAACCACTTCATCCTATTTTCCTTCTTGGCACAGAAATAACATAAGCTGCAACAAAGTGTTGTACTTTAAAGTTCCATTAAAAGGCCATTTTTCTCCATCATCTAGCTTATATAAAGGCCACCACTGGTTACAATATTTAATTAAGGTGTTACAATTTACACTCCCTCCAGGTGGTCCCCTGATATCTTTCCAGTGGTCTAAAATGCAGCCCAAAGGGCTCTTTTTCAACACTCCGCCTTGTTGGTTCCCCGTTCTAAATTTATACGAAACAAAGACAGGGGTCGGGGCACGAACATTACACACAACTAACAATTACTATCACAGATAAAATAACAGCTGCTAACTCCCGGGTAACAAATGTCGACTTAGGCTGATGAGAGATTTTCAAATACGCGTATATCAGACATATGTGTGCATCACACATGCATATGTAAACTGCAATCAAATACACATGCACAAACAAATGACCATACTAACCAAGTGATCAATACAAATCATGCAATGTAGTAACCAAGTGATTAATACAAATCATACGTGCAATTGTATGCCACCCGGCGGGGTTCTCACGAACTGCAACTTAGGTACAGCTTCAAATGAGCTGTCCCAAAAAAAAAAGAATGCCTTATTCTTACCAGAGGTCGTTGTCTGCCCCTGCGAGGATCTGCCAAATTGATGAGTCCCTCCAGCGAATTCTCCGGGGCCGGCCTAGGGAGTTGCCGACTCAGAGGTTCCTGCAGCTGGAAAGAGATAGTCCCTTCGTGGTCGCCAAAACTGAAACAACAAAGTCGGTACCAAGCCCGCGATTGGCATGGTTTTCTGAGATGAATAACTCAATAACAACTAGTTTGTTATTAAGCAGGCATTCTTTAATACAGCGCTGGGCAGCACTGGGGGTTGGTCCGCCATAAGTACTCCAGTGGGTTAGCAAAGTACATCAGTTCACGTACAGAAAAATCATACATATTCATCAGATTTCCTGGAAAGGGCGGTCTTATGTGGAAGAGTTCCTGGAATTCCTTTGCATAGTCCAAGCATGCGCAGTAAAGTTAGGGTTAGGGTCTTTTCACCCTCTGGTGGTCGTCCATAGTCCTCTTCACACTGTCCGCTAGTTGAACTTCAGGCTTCCTTTGTCCATCCGTGGTTATGGAATTGGCTTATCCATCCTTTGGCCTTGACATGTTACAAAAAAGTCAGTTTAAACTAGTTCTTTGGCACCTATCTTGACACAAATGTCCTAAGTCCCTAGTGATATACTCAGGAGGCATAAGGAGCTATCTCAAGGCCTGTTTGACCTTGCCAGGCAAGAAGATACATGTCTTGAAATATTCTATTACCAACTCTTCTTACAAATAACTAAAACTGTGCAAGTAAAGCTTTTACGCGTCACAGTAGGGTCCCAGCCAGGGACTGCCAGTGATTTAACCCTCCATTCAGTCATAGCGAGAAGTTAGGCCTGGAAGCGCTGTGTGCGAGAGAGGGAGTGGGTCTGAGCCGGGGCTGCAGAGGCCTCTCCCCGTTGCCTGACGCTCGCCTGGGCTGCGAGGAGGAACTCAACCTCAGGGCATGCTGCTTACCCCAGCCCCCTTGGTGGGCCCTTCCTCAAGCCGCCGGCACAGAGGTTGAGACACGGTCTGCTGCGGTAGACACCGTCCCAGAGCAGTCACCGCCTGGCCCCGACCATGTCGTGCATCCACTACAAGTTCTCCTCCCAGCTGAACTATGCCACGGTCACCTTTGACAGCCTCCACATCTCCCTGTGCGACCTCAAGGGCCAGATCATAGACAGCGAGAAGCTGAAGGTGGCCAGCTGCGACCTGCAGATCACCAACACCCAGACCAAAGACGGTGTGTGGGACTGGCGGGCGCTGGGCCTCGGGGGCCATCTGGCTGGCGGCGGTGCAGACCATCCCACAGCAGCCGCAGCCTGTGGGAGCCACGCTCTGCTCTTTGTGCGTCTTCCCCATGCAGCGTGAGTCAGCCTGGGGACCATCCTGCTGGTGTGCAGGGGACCGGGAGGGCAAATGGCACCTGGACTGAAGCGGGATGGGAAGCGATAATGTGATTCGGCCACGATCGGTAGCTGTGACCTGTGTTGGGGGCCTCACAGAGCTGTTCTTTTGTAGTTGCTCTTCTGACAACTACCTTCAGTTCTGTGTTTTAGACGCGGAGCTAGGCGTAGAAGGATACGGAAATGTGGGAGGATATCTTATAATAATGGAGTAAACCGAAGGTGATAGAAATTATGCTTTGGAATTTGTTGTTACTATACCTTCTTTACTACACCAAAGACATGGCCATTCGATGCTATTGAGCATCATTGCATCATCCATTTCTAACTGTGATTTTTTTTCCTGGCACTACGTGTTAACCACATCAGGGCAGTACTGAGGTTTTATGGCAGAACATTTACGGTGAAATCATATTAATAGAAGCAATGCTAATACAAGCTAAAAGTAAACAGGGTTTTAAATATCAGTGGAAAAAAAAGATCTGATGGACTCTTTTTAAGATGCTGGGAAGGCAAAATGGATGGTTGGGACCTATTTTGAAAGGCGGGGGATTGTGTGTCCTCTTCCATGCTTACTATAGAAGCATGTTCTAGAAAGGCAGAATTCCCTTCAAAAAGCCTGTACTCAAGAATGAGGCATTTAAACTTGCCTCCTTTGAATTTCATCTGAATTTCTTGACCTGTTTTTTATACTAGATGTTCTCACAATATAGTGGGAGGACTGCTAACTCCAGAACTCAGGTCTCTTGAGTACTGTTTCCTGCCCTGTAACATTCTGACTCAAAACACCTGGAGAATGTGCTATTCTGCTTCTCAGGGAAAATACAAAAAAAAATGCTAGAAACCCAGAAATGGGGCTCTGAACTGCTCTTCATCCAGTGGTTTGTGATCTGGACCAGAAAGAATCCTCTAGCCCTGACAGTTTTGTTTCCATTTCAATGTAAAGCACTGAGCAGCTGAGAAGTGTGTTTGTTGATGGATTAAGCTCCAAGAAATAGGCAGTGACGGCAGGCTCTCTTCTCTGTTCTGTCAGTCTGGAGCACTAGCAGCATAGGTGAATCGGTTTTAGTCAACAGCCACGACAGCGATGGCGCAGAGTTTTCGTGCTTTAGCTAAGTGCCTGGTTTGTTGCAGGGCAAGCTAGTCAGACTTTAGAGTTTGGTTTATGCAGGTGAAACTTTGCTGTGGTTTGGTTTTCTCCAAAGATCTATTGGTTTTGTAGCCTAACGGAAGCAAAAGCAACTTAAGCTAGATCAGGAAAGAACCTCGTGCATTAGACGACTCTCCTTTAGTGACCTTTGAGACCATTTTGCTGTTGGCGTTCAAACTATTGTAAAAAAAATGGAAAAGATTTTGCTGCTTGTGTTTGATTATCAAACCTGAAGATTTCTTGAAATGTGCCATTATTGTGTTGATACGATAACAGCGTGATGTTACGTATAAAGTTTTGCTTCTGTATCTGTAAAGGGATTCTCTGAAGTGCTATGTAATTACATATTAATATACATTCTTAGGAATTGACTCCTGTTTTTTTCTGGTTTTATGTTGTTTTCAGAATACACAGATGATTGGGCCCTGATTCCTAAGAACTCCTCAGTAATTGTTAGAAGAATCCCTGCTGGAGGAGTTAAAGCTACCAGCAAAACCTGTGTTCTGTAAGTATCCATAAAGCATTGTATTCTTTGTTAGGGGTTTCAGTGTGTGAACTTTTTGTATGGACATTAGTTTACAGAGGCATTCGGATTGGCTCTTTCTTGTTAAAGCTGCTGTTAAGTTTTGTTGTCGTGGGGTAAATTTTAATGTATCTGTCCCAAAGTAGACTTACATTTTTGGCCCTGCTGGGACATGGGGTTCGAACTCTAACATTGGTAACTTGTGCGATGATTCTTTTGTGTTTGTTCTTGGGGTTGATTGTTCTGAGGGCCAACTTGTAAAATCTCTTTCTTCTAGGTGGACAGATTCCTAATTATATGTGTTAAATATATGTTAATATATGAATATGTAAATATGTTAATATATTATATGGGTTAAAGTACAGCAGATGCCAACTGCTACCATAACATTGCACTGGCAACAATAATGCACCAATCGAGACTTCCTGGTTCCTACCCGTAAGTTGATCCATCACTGGAAAGTCAAGGAGTGTCAGTAAGACTCATTCACCCTCTATTAGTCCCATCCGGCCAGTGCAAAAATCTAACGGAGAGCGGAGGCTGACAGTAGACTATCGAGGCCTGAACAAAGGCACATTGCGGATGAGTGCTGCCGTTCCAGACATACTGGAACTCCAATATGAACTGGAGTCAAGGCTGCCAAATGGTATGCAACAATAGATACCGCCAACACGTTTTTCTCGATCCCTCTGGCAGTAGAGTGCAGGCCACAGTTTGCTTTCACATGCAGGGGTATCCAGTACACCTGGAATTGACTGCCCCAGGGGTGGAAACATAGTCCTACCACCTGTCATGGATTGATACAGATTGCACTGGAGCAAGGTGAAGCTCCCAAACACCTGCAGTGTATTGATGACATGATTGTGTTGGCAACAAAGCAGAGCAAGTGTTTGAGAAGGGGAGAAGAAGAATCCAGATTCTCCTGAAAGCTGGTTTTGCTATAAAACAAAGTAAAGTCGAAGGACCTGCACAGGAACTTCAATTTTGAGGAATAAAATGGCAAGATGGGAGTCATCATATCCCAATCGATGTGATGAATAAAATAACAGCTACGTCTCCACCAAGTAACAAATAGGGAACACAGGTTTTCTTAGGTGTCATGTGTTTCTGGAGAATGCGTATTCCAGGTTATAGTCTAATTGTAAGCCCTCTCTATTGAGTGACCCGGAAGAAAAACGACTACGAATGGGGCGATGAGCAGCAGAAAGCCTTTGGACAAATTAAATGGGAGATAGTTCGTGCAGTAGCACTTGGGCCAGCCTGGACAGGACAAGATGTGAAAAATGTGCTTTACACCTCAGCCGGGGATAACGGCCCCACCTGGAGCCTCTGGAGAAAGCACGATACAACGGACTGTTAAAAACTACACGGAAAGCAATGGGTGCTGGGACATTCAAGCATTGGGGTACACTTTCAGCAGAAGCCAATTGGCTAGTCAACACCAGAGGCTCTGCCAGTCAACCTGGCCCTGCCCAATCAAAACCCCTGCGCACTGTGGAAGGAGAGAAGATCCCTGTAGTACATATAAGGAACCTGTTGAGAAAACCAGTCTGGGTTATTCCTTCCTCAGGAAAGGGTAAACCTATTCGCGGGGCGGTTTTTGCTCAGGGACCTAGGTGCACTTGGTGGGTAATGCAGAAGGATGGGGGAGTCTAGTGCATACCTCAAAGTGATTTAATGCTGGGTGAAAATAAGCGATGATTTGAGTTGCATGTTATGGGAATTGCTATAGCAGGAGTCACCTGAACCAGGGGAGGACAAGCCTTACAAGAAGCAGTGCAAGTGCAGCAGTGACCCGGCCTGAGCTGGCTGCGGTGCCCAGTAACTCCATGCAATACACCACCTTTCCTGTCCTGAGTGACCACCATAAAAGATGGAGCCCAAGGTCATGGACAAAATGAACTCAATGGACATTTTTTGGACATTTGTGGGTTTTTATGGACATTTTACAGACATTTCACAGGGGTGATCCATAGACTAAGGGAATGATGTCTGTGTACTATATCAAAGGATGGGAAAGGTGATGGTAGGTAATGAGAATGTATTGGATAATGTGCTACCTGAGTATGACATAAATGGTATGCAATAAGGGTTGGCAAATATACTGGGTTTGGCTGGGATAGAGTTAATTTTCTTCGTAGTAGCTAGTATGGGGCTATGTTATGGATTTGTGCTGAAAACAGTGTTGATACACAGGGATGTTTTAGTTACTGCTGAGCTGTGCTTACACAGCGTCAAGGCCTTTTCTGCTCCTCACACCACCCCACCAGCAAGTAGGCTGGGGGTGCACAAGAAGTTGGGAGGGGACACAGCTGGGACAGCTGACCCCAACTGCCCAAAAGGGATATTCCATACCATATGATGTCATGCTCAGTATATAAAGTAGGGGGAAGCTGGCCCGGAGACCGCTGCTTGGGGACAGGCTGGGCATCGGGCGGAGGGTGGTGAGCCATTGTTTTAATTTGCATCACTTGTCTTTTTTGGGTTTGTTTTTTTGTTGTTGTTCTTGTTATTTTCCTTTTCATTTTCATTATTATTATCGTTATTATTATTTATTTATTTTCATTTCATTTATTAAACTGATCCTATCTCAACCCACGAGCTTTCTCGCTTTTACTTTTCCAATTCTCTCTCCTATCCCACTGGGGCAGAGTGGGGAGTGAGCGAGCGGCTGTGTGGTGTTTAGTTGCTGGCTGGGGTTAAACCACAACAGCTTCTCATAAACTGAATCTTGTTTGTCCTTGCTACAGTCTGGGGGTAGCAAGTGCCACCTGGTAGATGCAGATGGAAATGCAAGCAAGCGATACCCATGCGATGGTGATCCTGCCACAAGGCCTGCTGCTTACTGGTCTGGGAAGACACTGCAGTGACTCTAGCAAAGGACAAGGTTTTCAGTGTGATTCTGTATTTGATACCCAAGGGATTTTTTCCCTCTGCGAGGGTTTTTGAGCAGGCATGTGCATGAAACATGGGTGTTCCTCTGTGCCCTAACTGGGATTGGTGACAGCCGGGTGGGTGGGAACCTGTGCAGTCAGGGAAGAAACTTCACTCTGTTCACTAAAATGTAAACACATATTCAACTTCTATAGTCAAAACAGAGCAATAGTTAACCTCTACTGTAGCCTGAAAGTCTGCACGATATCCTCTGAGTGTCCCTGAATGAGGCATTTCCAACCTAGTGTGATTTGCACTTGTTAAAAACAAAGTCTAAACCTATGGCAGCTTAAGAGTGGCTATGCGGTTAGTGAGAAGAAACTAAAATAACCAAACCCGCTTGAGATTCACTTATTGCTCCGGGGTATCTCAGAGAGGGACCTTTGTCAAATGCTCACAAGTCCTTAAAAGTCAAAGGGATAAGGAAGCTGTCAATTTTCTGCTAAAAAAGCATTTAAAAAAATATTTCAGTTTATTTGAGAAGAAACCATCACTACAGGAAACTGGTTTTCAGTGTAGTTTGTAAATTAATCAGTTAATGTGTCATCATTTATAAATGCACAGGGTTATGCTTTTATGAACACAGTATAGTTGCCTGTCAAAATAAAGCACAGGTATATCAGCCCTGAAACATGAACTCTGCCCCTCCTGTCAGTAAGTTTAAAAATGCCAAACTCACCATACCCCACAAAACCCAAATAAAAACACCAATCCAAAACATGAGCCATTAAAGTAACCTACCACTTTGTCTAGAAAAAAATAAACTGCTGAAGTTACTGAAATGAAGGTGTTTACCATGACAGAGTAGCCTATAAAGACTGAGAAAACTGGTTTCTTGTAGTTTATTAGACCACAGGCCATACTATCCCAGTTGGTTTGGGAAGTGTGAGAACTTACTATTATTCTCCTTGCCATCAGACCAAAACCAATTTCTAATGATGATGTAAACATGGATTCAGAGCACAATCCTGTAATAGTTTTCTCCACTGCAACCACACTCCTCCCTCCCAGCTATCCACTGGAACAACTTGCAGGAATGAAGTCCTCAGGCCACTGGTTAGTAATGGACTGCAGTGTTTATTGAGAACTAATGCTGAAGGGCAGTTTTTTCACAAGTAAAAAGGGTAGCTCTTATCTTGCTCTTTTTTCCAGTATATTGAATTACATTATGCCACAAGCAGCAGCAGTTGAGCTTACACTAGTAAAACATTATCAGAAAGACACTCGCACCACTGCTTATTATGTCTGAAGTTGTTCAAAACCGTAGAAGAACCTTTCACCATGTAAACTGAACAGCTCTCCTCAACAGGCCACTAAATCGATCAGCAGAGAGATTAAAACCCCTCCTTGGAAAAAGCTCTTGTCCTTTATTCCCTCATGCAGTGGAAGAATTCAAGGGAGCAGTTTTAACAGTCTCAGGGGAAAAAATACTTACATGCAGAAGAGGATTCCTCACTCCAGTTAATCCTTCCTTCTATGTTTAGGAAAGCACATACAACATTTCTGTATAACTAGCTCAAAAGTTCTTGAAAATGTGCCATTGGAGAGGAGCACCCAGATCTGGAGACACCTTCTTTTCATTGCAAGTCTTGCCAGGAGACCCATCTTTCCTTCTTTTCAGAACATTTTGTACCCAGTTCTGTTAAAAAGGAAGACTGCCCAAGTATTTTGAAGCTTCATGCACCGTACGCCACTCTTTTTTACATGTGGGAAAAAAGGCCTATGTTTTTACCACTATCATTTTGTGGTTTTTCAGAAGCCAACAAGAAATTAGGAAAGCTCTCGATTGGAGTCTTGTGTTAAACAGTCCAGTATTGACCAGTAACTGAAACATAACAGTTAGTTAATAAACTATTAGTGAGTTCTTGTATTTTTTCAGGAAGCAGTTATTCTCTGGCCTGCAGGCAACAGTCTCACTTCTTCAAGGAGGTGATAGTACTCCTTTCTACTGAACAGTTATCAAAAGCAGCAAATAGTTAATTAATGTACTATTTAGAACATTTGCACAATGGCCATCTTCCAGTGATCCGACATTCGTGGGTCTTTTGTTTTTTCCCTTAAATTTCCATGGAATTATATCCTGCCAGTCCCTCCAGTCAGTCACGTCGAAACGACATCTCCATGAAACTTGTATACAACCCTAAGATAATACTGCAGAAGAATTGGGAAAAAAAACCCCAACCAACAAACAAACCTAAAACCCCAGACTCGACAGTCAATGTATTAACTCCCATTTCAAACAGAAGACTAACCAGAAACGAACACAAAGCAAGTGGGAAAGGGGAGGCAAAATAGGAGGAAAAGGCTAATCTCACTGCTGGAGTGCCACATTTCAATTACAGTGGTTTCCTAAAACCCGATAGCTTGGCTAAACTAAAAATTCAGCCAGGAAGGATCCCAGTTGTGCTTGACGGCGCTAAATCAGTGGGCATGACACTCTGTATTTCTGCAGCCTCTAAGGACAAATACCAACTAGAGATCCTTGCAGTTACTGAACTCGTAATCCTAAACGAAAAAGGATCCCCTTTGTTGCTTTGGCTGTAGTTAACAGTAGGACAGCAGCACAAATTTGGAAGTCTAGGTTGACAGCTAACATAAGAGAAAGACAATGAAGAAAGAGTCAAAGTATAAGCTGTTGTGCATCCTTTTTAAAAAAATGTTAACTCATTTTCACTTTGCTGCTTTACTGTTCAACAACAACTGCCAAGCTTTCCAGTGATTTATTCCCACCACACTAAGATCCAGGTTCTGCTTTGAAATACATACAGAAATAAATGTATTAACAAACCCAATCAAACAATAGAAACCTCCCACCCTTTAGACCAAGACCTGAGCTAGCTTTAAGAATAAAGCTCAGTGTGTCTCCAACACTAGAAGCACCTGAGGCTGCCGTGCTTTGACAGGGAGAGAGAGAGAGGACTTGTAAGGAGAGATGCAAGGCTTCCACCCACCCTGTGGCTACCCACAATCCAAACCAGAAACAGTCAGAGTAAACAAGAAGGGAATGATTTTGCCTCGAATTTCATTTGCTTTAATTAGTTCTAACACTAAGTCTTCCCACTCCAGGGTTTTTACTTTTCTTTTTTTGTTTTTTGAGACATCTATGTTAGCTTATGGTAAGATGCTACTTAGAAATGTAATGCAGACATGCCAGGGAACACACGAGGCTAAAAGAATGTTTTTTTCTGAACACGTGATTTGTGTTTATACACATGCAAGGATATGAAGAGAAAAATAACTGTTTTCAGGAAATAAAAACCTGTCAGAATTAGATCAAATACTATAAACATAGTTTATATAAATGCATTACATTGACTACTAGGGTCACTGTGCCAGTTAAACTAACTCAAACTCACAATGAGAGGAATAAAAAACACCACATGGAAATTTTTACAGTATAAGGACTATTTTGAAATGCAGAGTTACACATCGTATTCGAGCCAAGTGGCAAATCAAGATCTAGACCACTACCAGTCAAGTATTTCCTTCTATTACTTATTTATATTTTAGCAGCAGAATGACAGTGTTTTCAAACCTGAAGAAAAATGCTGCCCCTTTTCCAAATGTAAATTCAGAATGGTGCTATACTAAAGAAGGGCTTAACCTTTGGGAAATTAAAGCAGCATCCAACCCTGAAGTCACCCAGATCCAAAAATGGACTGCAGGCAGAAGTTAAGAGAAATGACAGGGATTTCATCCACTAATACACCAGGCTCTAACCTTGTGCCAAAAATTGTACAATGTGTTTTAGATGCTTTCATTTGCAGGCAAACTATTAAACTAAACTGCTTTGCCAGATAAAGTGGAAAGATCAAATGCAGAACTTGACAATACCACTTTGTGTAGCAACGCTATTTAAATTCACAGCAATCTATTAAAGGCATTTACGTACTCAGAGGGGCCCAAACAATACCATTTCAATTATACCGTTTTTTGGAACAAATACCCAAGTATTTACGGACCTGAAAAGGAATCATTTAGCTGCACAGAACTGTCCTCAAAACCTATGGGATATGTTGGGTTTGGTATTTGTTTGAAGCCCCAAGTCAAAATTAAGAAAGAGTACCAAGTTTAACAAGAATGGTTTCTCAGCCATTTTTGATAACACTTTCAAGAACCATTAGGCAAAAAAGGTATTTAAAAACAACAGCTAAGTGATAGACTGTGAAAATGGCAAAAAATACACTCCAAACAATTTGTATTGTGAGAAAGAAAAAGCACACAACAACCTATACAAACATCCAGAGTACTAGCAGTAGACAGACAGCTGCAGAACACAGCGCTATGTTCTAACACGATCCAAAATACATCATACATTATCTGTACAACACAAAGTCACACAGGAAATATTCTGGCATAGTCAGTATGAAATACAATGCATTACTAGGCACAAATACCAAGATTCCCATGAGAACTGTGCAAATGATGACATGACTCAATTTTTACTATGTTGAATCAAGGACATGCTATTTACAATATATACTGCATTTTACTGGAAAATATATTAAGCTAATGTTTGGAAAATTAAGACAAGGCTACATTGTTTAGAATGAAGTGCAGTGTGTAGGAAAAAGCCTGAGACTGTGTTTTAACATACTGCTTTTGGTGTTATGTTCACTGGCTCAGTTCGACTTCTAGAAGAAGAAATAAAGGTGATCAGAACTTCAAATAAAGCACTTGTACCCAACATCGATCAGTGAAAGCACATTGTAAAACCTCAACATCAAAACATTATCTTCTCATAGTCTAGTGAATGTGGAAATTTATTCATATACATAAACTCTTCTCTCTTTTGATAACATTCAGTGCAACTAATAAAACCGCCCAAAATCCCATTTCTACTTTGTCACAAATTCCTCTAAGACTTACAGATCTAGAACACAACAGTGCAAGAGGAAGTCCTTGGATATTTTGTCTCTGCTGCGTTAAGTACCAAAAATATCAAGTCTTTGTACAGCTTTGTGTTCTTAAATAATCGAGCATCAACATACAAGGGTAACTTTAGCCAAGCTGTATGCCCCTAGTCTTACAAACAGGCACCAGAGTACTTTAGTTTCTAAGAAAGAACAGGGATAGTCAAGACCCTTTGAAGTGCAAGTTTACTTAACGGTAAAAAATCAGTCCTCTGACAAAGAAATAACAACAATGTCAGCAGCATAGTCTTTAGAACAGTGTTTCTTTGTGGAAGCCCAAGCACTGTGTTCAGACATTGACCATACTTAGCCGTGAAAGTGCCAAAATACAACATGTGTTACATATGCTGTGTTAACTAAGAATAGTAGTAGAAATGTCACCTGAAAGCAGTTCCTAGGATTTTGTGCAATTTAGGAGCCCTGTGGAAAAAAAAAAAGGTCTTAATTGCCAGAATCTACTTTAAGATAATCTTGAACATGCTACAATACCTTAGGAAATATTTATTGCATTTGAAAACTTGCTAAGAATGTATATTAATATGTAATTACATAGCACTTCAGAGAATCCCTTTACAGATACAGAAGCAAAACTTTATACGTAACATCACGCTGTTATCGTATCAACACAATAATGGCACATTTCAAGAAATCTTCAGGTTTGATAATCAAACACAAGCAGCAAAATCTTTTCCATTTTTTTTACAATAGTTTGAACGCCAACAGCAAAATGGTCTCAAAGGTCACTAAAGGAGAGTCTTCTAATGCACGAGGTTCTTTCCTGATCTAGCTTAAGTTGCTTTTGCTTCCGTTAGGCTACAAAACCAATAGATCTTTGGAGAAAACCAAACCACAGCAAAGTTTCACCTGCATAAACCAAACTCTAAAGTCTGACTAGCTTGCCCTGCAACAAACCAGGCACTTAGCTAAAGCACGAAAACTCTGCGCCATCGCTGTCGTGGCTGTTGACTAAAACCGATTCACCTATGCTGCTAGTGCTCCAGACTGACAGAACAGAGAAGAGAGCCTGCCGTCACTGCCTATTTCTTGGAGCTTAATCCATCAACAAACACACTTCTCAGCTGCTCAGTGCTTTACATTGAAATGGAAACAAAACTGTCAGGGCTAGAGGATTCTTTCTGGTCCAGATCACAAACCACTGGATGAAGAGCAGTTCAGAGCCCCATTTCTGGGTTTCTAGCATTTTTTTTTGTATTTTCCCTGAGAAGCAGAATAGCACATTCTCCAGGTGTTTTGAGTCAGAATGTTACAGGGCAGGAAACAGTACTCAAGAGACCTGAGTTCTGGAGTTAGCAGTCCTCCCACTATATTGTGAGAACATCTAGTATAAAAAACAGGTCAAGAAATTCAGATGAAATTCAAAGGAGGCAAGTTTAAATGCCTCATTCTTGAGTACAGGCTTTTTGAAGGGAATTCTGCCTTTCTAGAACATGCTTCTATAGTAAGCATGGAAGAGGACACACAATCCCCCGCCTTTCAAAATAGGTCCCAACCATCCATTTTGCCTTCCCAGCATCTTAAAAAGAGTCCATCAGATCTTTTTTTTCCACTGATATTTAAAACCCTGTTTACTTTTAGCTTGTATTAGCATTGCTTCTATTAATATGATTTCACCGTAAATGTTCTGCCATAAAACCTCAGTACTGCCCTGATGTGGTTAACACGTAGTGCCAGGAAAAAAAATCACAGTTAGAAATGGATGATGCAATGATGCTCAATAGCATCGAATGGCCATGTCTTTGGTGTAGTAAAGAAGGTATAGTAACAACAAATTCCAAAGCATAATTTCTATCACCTTCGGTTTACTCCATTATTATAAGATATCCTCCCACATTTCCGTATCCTTCTACGCCTAGCTCCGCGTCTAAAACACAGAACTGAAGGTAGTTGTCAGAAGAGCAACTACAAAAGAACAGCTCTGTGAGGCCCCCAACACAGGTCACAGCTACCGATCGTGGCCGAATCACATTATCGCTTCCCATCCCGCTTCAGTCCAGGTGCCATTTGCCCTCCCGGTCCCCTGCACACCAGCGGGATGGTCCCCAGGCTGACTCACGCTGCATGGGGAAGACCCACAAAGAGCAGAGCGTGGCTCCCACAGGCTGCGGCTGCTGTGGGATGGTCTGCACCGCCGCCAGCCAGATGGCCCCCGAGGCCCAGCGCCCGCCAGTCCCACACACCGTCTTTGGTCTGGGTGTTGGTGATCTGCAGGTCGCAGCTGGCCACCTTCAGCTTCTCGCTGTCTATGATCTGGCCCTTGAGGTCGCACAGGGAGATGTGGAGGCTGTCAAAGGTGACCGTGGCATAGTTCAGCTGGGAGGAGAACTTGTAGTGGATGCACGACATGGTCGGGGCCAGGCGGTGACTGCTCTGGGACGGTGTCTACCGCAGCAGACCGTGTCTCAACCTCTGTGCCGGCGGCTTGAGGAAGGGCCCACCAAGGGGGCTGGGGTAAGCAGCATGCCCTGAGGTTGAGTTCCTCCTCGCAGCCCAGGCGAGCGTCAGGCAACGGGGAGAGGCCTCTGCAGCCCCGGCTCAGACCCACTCCCTCTCTCGCACACAGCGTTTCCAGGCCCAACCTCTCGCTATGGCGACTCATGCGCCCCTGCCTCAACATTCCGCAGAGGGATTTCCGGGCCGACAACTGTTGCGCACGTGCAATGGCCCCCCGCACCCAGTGCATTTTGACAAAAAGCTCGTGTCACGTGAGCGTGGCGGCCCCGCCATCTTCTTCCGAAGTCTCAGTGCCCTATAGGGGAGGGCCGTTACCAGTCCGTGTCACTGCCCGTCAGCCCCGGGCCTGTCTCTGCCCTCGGCTGCTCGTGTCCCTGCTGCCCCCCGGCCCATCACCGCCCAGTGTCCTGTCACCCCCCAGGCCTCTCACTGCCCGCTGTCCCTCCTGTCACCCCCAGGCTGGCACCACCCGCTGTCCCCTCCTCTCAGCAGCCAGGCAGGGCAAGGCAGCCTGGGGAGATGCAGCGGCCTATTCCTGGGGCCCTCAGCTGCCTGCGCCGTGGGGCCAGTGAAGAGAGGGGACATCTCGGGGGGTCTGAGTGCATCTTGGCGCCGGAAATCACGTCTTGAATTACCAGGGCTAGTTCTGCTGAGTACTATGCTATGGCTTGAAGACGTTTCTGGGCCAGCTGGCTGTTCTTTCTGTTCATGTAAATGTCATGTAAAAGCCTTGCTGTAGTCTGGCAGGGCTAATGAGGGAGCTTCCATGGCAGCTTAATTTAGATCTTTGTGCTGGTTTTGGCTGGGATAGAGTTAATTTTCTTCATAGTAGCTAGTATAGGGCTGTGTTTTGGATTTGTACTAAAAACAGTATTGATACACAGGGATGTTTTAGCTACTGCTGAGCAGTGCTTACACAGAGTCAAGGCCTTTTCAGCTTCTCACACCGCCCCGCCAGCAAGTAGGCTGGGGGTGCACAAGAAGTTGGGAGGGGACACAGCCGGGACAGCTGACCACAACTGACCAAAGGGATATTCCATACCATATGATGTCATGCTCAGTATATAAACTAGGGGGAAAGCTGGCTGGGCAACTGCTGCTTGGGCTGGGCATCGGTCGGAGGGTGGTGAGCAATTGTTTTCATTTGCATCACTTGCCTTTCTTGTTTGTTGTTGTTTTCATTACAATTTTTATTATCATTATTATTATTATTATTATTTTACTTCATTTCATTTATTAAACTGTTTTTATCTCAACCCACGAGCTTTCTCTCTTTTACTTTTCCTATTCTCTCCCCCATCCCACTGGGGCAGGGGGGGAGTGAGCGAGCGGCTGTGTGGTGCTTAGTTGCCATCTGGGCTTAAACCACGACAATCTTTAAATGCCTTTTGGGTTTCTTAAGTCAGGAAAGCCTTTTGATTACAGTGCTGTCCTCTATATCCAAGGGAGAGTTGTTTTTGCTATTTGTGTCTGTTTGTTTTTCCTGTTCGTAGTGGTTTGGAAGCCTAGGTTTTAATATGGTAGCATTGCTTAAAAGCCAGTGGTGGAATATGGATTATATATATTCGTTCCATAATCCGGCCATAGCCACAGTCCAAACTACAGCAGCAGAGGAAAATAAGCCCGACTGTTGCATATGCCCTAAAAGCCCATCCTCTTCCAGAAATCAACTCCCCTGGGTATCTGTCCCATTGAATTCTCAGTGGTACAGGGACGGGCATCTACATTAGGAATTTTCACTGAAGAAAGGAAGGATACCACCCTGCCGCCAAGAAGGGTTTGTCGCTAGTCTGAAAGGATACCCCTGGGTCTATCTACTGCTATCTACAAGAAAAAGTGTTACAGCCCTCTGATAGCATGTGGCACTAAGTTCCACCCGTCTGCTACAGCTTTTATCCCACAGTTAAGGGTTGCAGAACTAGAAAGAGCTATTGCAAATATGTCAAGATAATTAGAAAAAGCCATTACTGAAAGCGCAGCCAGTATCACAGCCCTACGGGAAGAAATCAAATTATTATCACAAATGGTAATATAGAATCGATTAGCCCTAGACCACCTTTTAGAAGTCTAGGACAGAGTATGTGCATCATTGAATAACAGCTGCCGAAAATCACGCCCAGAAAAGTGAAACTGGTAGAAACAAAATATCCCACTGTATAGGCACCTTTCCTCCCCACCTCCCCAGCCCCACCATTTCTCTCAGGGGCCGTCTAGCATTTGCATTCTTTTCCTACATCAGACTTTCACACTGACATCTGCACCTGAATGCTACAGCTCCTTTGCATCAATTCCCACCCGATTTACTCTGAGACTTGGCTGTAAGTAGACACAGGATTCTTACTAGTGTTGAACAAACAGAAGTAAAACATGATACAAATAAATTAAAAAGAACAGCAAACTCCTCAACCTCATGCCAAGTCCAAGCCTACAATAAGGTCCTGAAGCAATGACCATAAAAGAACTATGTTAGACAAATAAGTAAGAAATGATAAATATACACACAATTAGCGAGTTGGCTAAAGAGGCAGTTTGGCAGATTAAATCAACTTGGCCTTATTCTTGGCCAAATTTCCATCCCAGAGCCTTGTCAACAACTCATGTCTCTAGTGATCTTCTTGCCCATCCACCTGTGGTCACATCTACCTGGCTGCTTGTGCCTCCTGATCCCATGCCCACCTCTAGCAAATGAAGTTGGGGTGTTGCGTGTCAGACTGTTTACAGTCAATGTTCAAAGCATTCCTGAGTTAGAACTGAGAAAGAAATGAACCTGTGTGGCATCAGGTGCTTGTTAACATCATCACACTTAGCAAAAGCCTTCCTAGAAGACGGTCTCTCCTGAAAGTCCCTCCACAACCATGCTGAAACTGAGATGCAAGAATAAACTCATTACCATTGCTGCACACTTACAATCTCCCAGAGGGAAGTCACTGAGCGTGGAAGGCCATGGCAGGAATCAAGTGTCCTGGAGGTTTAGTAGGGCCTGCTGAGGGCTTCTCGTGAATGAGTGGTTTAGGCTGCTTAAAGAATCACCATCATGGGTATTGGGAAAAGTGATTTTAATAGAAGTTTATAAAAATGAGACTTAACAGAATTTGATGGCAAGGTTCACTCTACTACTTGCTAAAACATACAAAGGAAAATAAAATTAGAATCAACTCAGAATGATTTATACAGAGGGGGAGAGTGGAGAAACAAAGGGGTAAAGAATAAGGAAGACCCTCCCACTGAGTCACAAGGTTCAGAATGGACTCCCTTGCTTTCTAAACTTCTCAAAGAGGAGATTAGGTGCTGCTGAATCCAGACTTAGTCTAAGACTTGGTCAACGCTTTATGTCTAAAGGAAAAGAGAGGGTACAAGGGATAAAGAATTCCTCCTGTTGAGTCATGAGGTTCAGAATTGACCCCCTTGCTTTCTAAGCTCCTTCTCAGAGAGCAGTCTAGCTGTTGCAAGGTCTAATCCTAGTCCCAGACTTGGTCAATGTGTTTCATCTAAGGTTTATGTGTATTTAGCAGCAATTTGAGGATCATTCACCATTTGAGGTAAATCATAAGATTTAGGCAGCACTTAATCATGGATTAGTTTTAGGATTTACAAAGCGAGCTAATCACAACAATAGCCTGATTACAGATTGATTCACACACACGCGCACATGGACATAAAGCTATAGATACATATACAAAGGTATACCTATTAAAAATTCCCCTTGAGTTCTGTGAAATATTCACTTCAAATGTCTCAGTATTTCTCAGCGGGCCAGGGTTGATCCTCCAGGAGGAGAGGGTTTCAGCCCAGGTTTCGTCGCCAGCTTTCAGTGGCAGTCCTCCAAATTTCGCAAACAGGAGGGTTTGCGAACTCCGAGAGGCATCCCACTTGGACGGAGATGCTGGTCGCAGCCCGCTGTGGTCCAGGAGAGCTCAAAGGTCCTCACTTGGGACCGCTGTTTATAGGTTTGCAAGATGATTGGCTTTAGTCATTAGTAAAATGAAGGAATTTCTGGAACCACGGTGTTGTTCCACTTGGGTTACGATCCTGATAAGGAGTGCTCCAGGGCTGCTAGGGAATGATAGATCATCCCATGCTAACACTAATGCCAAAGCTGACCCCCCCTCACCAGATGCCTGAAGCCTAAACCCTCACCCAACTCCCTAATCCTGTCCCTCACCTAAGCCTAACTGATGTTTCCCAGGAGCTAGAAGCAGGGCAGGGATTGTGAGGTTCTGAAGGGAAAGGCCAGGGAGATGAGATGAGAGGTTAAGCAAGAGGAAGGTGAAGGCATAGGTGACATTGCCAGAGAGTAGGTTGCGATGTCATTTCTGCTGGAGGAAGCTGGCTGGTGAGGAGCAGCATTGTGAGGATGCTTGTGAGTGACATCAAAGAGAGATGGGACAACGGGGTAGGTCAAAGGAGAGGCATGTGAGAGGGACAGCACTTGGTTGTTGTCTGTGAGGTCCCTACACCTCAAACGCTAGCCTTAACGGCAGCCCTCACCTCTAGCCCTAACCCAACCCCCCAACCCACAAAGCTCGAATCAGTTACAAGAAGCTCTAAGCAGAATCACAAACCCTCACGCTGAGCCTCACCCTAATCCCTAACCCTAAAAGGGGAGCTCTCAGCCCTAGCCCTACCCTGAGCACAAAGCCCAAAGCAGAAACTCTCCCCAGATGCCTGAACCCAAGCTGCTAACATAAACCTCTGAGCCCTAGCACCCTCCCTCGAAGCTCCTAACCTTCCACCTGTCCTCAATGACACTGCAGATGCCATTCCAGGTGCAAATACCAAGAGAGAGAGCACTGCAGGTGAACACACTACTGCAGATGGAGATACCCCTGGAGGTGGATGATCCATTCCTCGTAACACTGCAGATGCAGGTGCCACTGCAGCACAGGAGTCTTTCCTGGGCCCTGGGAACTTTCTAAGGTGCACTTTTATAAGGTGACATGGAGGACTGGCCCCCTCCAGTGATATGGGCTGGGGATCATCTGACCGGGGTGCAGTTCTGTGGAACATACCCTGATGTTCCTGGGGGACAGAAGACAAAACACCTTCCAGCAGTGTGCCCTGGTAGTGAAGAAGTGTCCTGGGCTGTATGAACAGGGGCCTCACCCAAAGATGGAAGGAAGTGATTATCTCCCCCTGCTCATCACTCATTAAACCACATGCACAATATGGGGTCAATTTTTGGGCTCTCAGTACAAGAAAGATGTTAATAAGTGGGAGCAAGATCAGCAGAGGGCCATGAAGATGCTCAGGGCCTGGAGCACTTCCCTGCAAGGAGACGTTGCAGGACAGGGCATTTTCATTCTCTAGAATGGGAGGGCTTTGGGACCCTCCCAGCAGCCTGGCCAGTCCCAAGGCAGAGGTCTTCAGGAAAATGGATCCAAATTCATCCCTGTGGTGCTTGGCAGGAGGAAAACAGACAATAGTCTAGATGATGTTGAAATATGAAAGTTTCAGGCTAGAGATAAGGAAAACCTTATTCCCCTTTGGGGCAGCCCAGCACTGAAGCAGGTTGCCCGGAGGGGCTGTACCATCTTCATCCTGCCATATTGCCAATTCCTTACTGGATAGCTAGCTTTTATAAGGCAACCTGGAGGACGCAACCATCATCCTGTCTGTTGGATTTTTTCTCCTTAACCGTCAGTGTTTTGGGGACTTGCCTCTGGTATTTAGCCCATGGCAAGAGGTCACGCAGAGCGGCTGTGTTTCTGGCCGCACCTTGGAGAGAAGCCATCTGTGTGCACTGAAAAAGGGGGTGCCGAGACGGGCTGTGTCCTTGGGGGCAAGCCTGTGCCTGCGGGATGCTCGGCCATGGGGTGAGAGCATGTAGGGAAGGGCTGGACTGCTTTCACGGGGCAGCGTTTAGGTCCGGTCGGGTGAAACGGTGCTGTCAGAGCTCTCTGCCTTGCTTTTGCTGTTGATCTCGGTGCTCTCCTCTCGTCCTCGTCTTGCAATGTTTTGGCTGAGGCATAGACATGAAATGGAGAGAGCTGATCGTCCTCACTCACGCATACCCCCTCTCCCTGCAGCTGAAGGTGACCAGACAAGATCTTTGGAGGGGTGTTGTTTTATTAGTCTCATATCAGAGGTATTAGAGGAGTTGTGTAGAGGGAACATCGGAGTCCAAAAGTGGGAGCAGGTGCCTGGGGCTTGATCAGCGTCACGTGGAAGGGGAAAAGTGAGGAAAAAAAAGGGTTACCGTGGTGCCTTGTTCTTAAGAGGACTTGTCTTCAGAGAAGGCCGTCTGGCATAACAAGTTGATGTACGTGCATTTGCCCAGAGCTGAGCTGGCACTGGAACTGGCTCCAAGTCCAGAGCCCTTCTAGCTCCAGCCAGACTTCGCTAGATGCCCCTGCCCTCCCAGTTGATCCCCAGTGCATGACAAAGGTCCGTTCTTGCGTCTGCTTGTCCATTCTGCGGCAGTGTGTCCTCCTGAAGGGCTTGTGATCTGTGAGTGCCTATCAGCATTGAATGGCTGAGCTAGTGGAGATGCAAAGATGTGGGGTTTGGCCTCCCTCTGCTTGGCTTTGGGTCAAGGCAAGGGAGCAGGCCTGCTGTCCTGCGTTTTGTCACTCCAGTAAGGTGGTCTTGAGTTCTCAGAAGCCCTGTCGGAAGTGGGAGATGCTTAAGGGTTGGTTGTTGCAAAGCAGAGGAGGAGAGGTGGGCAGGCTGCCTTACCTTTCCCAGGTGGTAGTCTGCCGGCCCCGGCTTCACTGTTTTGTCGCCTCCAAGTCTACTGCTGGTTCCCATCGTGTACATGGGAGCCCTTTTTTTGTAGACGTCCAGTTCCACCTTGGGGAATGCAGCAGGACCTGGCATCTGTAAGAGAGGCAGGGAGGTTGTTGGGTACAGAAGGCGGGTGTTGATTCTTGCTGGGTGCCCACACAGGCTGTGCTACTTGAGTTGGCTGGCCAGAGAAGTGGTGTGAGAGGCATGGAGCGACTGGAACAAGGGAACCTCCATTTAACCTGCCAAGAGGCAGATTTCCCAGAGGAGGAGGGAGATTCCCATTAGTGCCGATGAGCTTTGCCCCACCAAAACTGTTAGTGTTAGGAAGCAAGGGACTGCAGGTGTCAGTAGAGCCTCCCCATTCCTGCTGTTAACAGCAGGAGAGCCAGGGGACCCAAGACTTCTTGGGTTTTGCTGCTGGTGCAGGGAAGTGCGCGTTAAGAGAGGCTGCAGCAGGCGCTGGAGCCCTTCTAACCTGAGCTTCAGCTGCTGACGCGAGAGAGCAGACAAGCGTAGCTCACCTTGGAGAGGTCTTTGCAGCAAAGCCATTGTGCTTACTCTTCCCTTTCATGGAGTAGCACGGGCTGGCGTGGGTGTAGGCTGTGTTGGGTCCCACCAGCCGAGGCAGGGTGTAGGTGCCAGGACCTGGAAGGGGAATGGGAAGAATGCCTGCGTGAGTCCTGCGGGGAGAGCAGCAGCGCTGGGGTGGGAGAGAAGCAGCCTGTCAAGGCTGCTGCCAGGAGCAGGAAGGATGTTTTGCCCCTCCTCCCAATGTATTTGTCTTTGGTCACACGCGGCGTGTGTCTGCAGCTCCAAGCCTGAGTTGCCGCTTCTTCTGTGGGATGAGAGAAGTTGGTGGTGTGGAATAATTGCTGGAGGTAACTTAGGAATTAGATTTATGTTCACATGTTACGGAAAGGTACAGCATTGAAGAAATCGTCAGGGTGGAGTGTGGCGAATATGCAAGGAATCCATCCCACAGAAGTTCCCTAGGCAACCTTAGATGTTGGCAACACCAGGGGAGCTCAGCGCGCTGACTCTAAGAGAAACTGCACGGAGGGTGGAGCAGAGTGAAGACACCGTGGCCAGGCTCTGTGATAAGACGGGAACTGGAAGGTACTATGGAACTGACAAGCTGCATATTTACTCCCTGAGCTGCATATTTACCACCCTGAGCCAACAGTCTGTCATTTTTTGACAAAATACTATCCTTTGGGTGAACTTTGCTCATTATAATCTCATTATAATACCAAAAACCACACCTCCATCCCAAAGCTACCCACCTCCAAGGTGCGACCACCCCTCACTGAGCTTGTGCTCGGCATTTTTCTTAGTCTATACCTTTAAAAGTAAACGAGAAACTTTTACACCAATTACAATAGAGGTATGTATGACTAGAGTCACTCAAGCTCCACCTTGTAAGGACAAATAATATAAAAATGCCTCAAGAGAGGAAGGATGCCAGGGAAGATACCATCGCAGACCACCTCTGACACCTGGGATCAGTCGACGGGCTGAGCCTCTCTTCCCCCCTACAGGGACACCTTTGGGTAAGATTCGAACACTTGGTTATACCGAGTGCTTCCCCGGAAAACTTAGAAATCTCTACAGAGTTGCTTTATAACTTAACGCGTTTGTAGCTGGACTATATTACTCATATTCTTGGTATTTGCACATGCTTTGCAAGCAGTAATTCTATCACCGGCAATCCAAAAGAACTTGTGTATCTGTTGCTTCAATAAACTGCACTATTCACTAATCTAGCCGTGAGAGTTCTCATTGAACACCACCAAATCCCTTAAGTGTGGCCGTGCTAGGTCACGGAACATGACTGGACTGAAAGTGCATGGTGTTACGAGTGCATCCATAATCGTGAGAGTTCAATACATTGAATGCGACCAGACTTGTAACACAGAGAATTGGGCATCACTCAGAATTGAAGCCTCACTGCCCCCAGCCCCTCTGATGTCTGAGGACAAGCTGGAACGCAAGGGGGTTTATTTTCTGCCAAAGTGCTTTGCCCTTTAACGCGACAGGTGGTGTCGCGTTGGTGACATCAAGCAAGCTTGTCAAGAGGCCGTTGTGTCCTGCTGTGCAGGCTTTTCCCTAGGCCTGTTGAATAAGCTGTCCAGCAGATTTTCCTGGGAGGACACGCAGGCTGCAAGTGTGTGTATTTCCCCAAGTTCCCCTACCTGGAGTTTGGTCGGTTTTGATGGCCTTGGGCTGGAAGGCCATGGACTGTGCCTGTGCGCATTTGTAGAGGTGTTTGTTGGCCTTGTCGGTGGAGTAGTCAACTAGGGCAGAGGAGAAATGGAGAAAAGCAGTGAAGCTGAGCTCTTTTCCTCAAGCCAAAGAGGAAAGGTCAGGTGGAGGTCTCAGCCTTGTTTGCTTTCTGTCTGGAAACCTCTGAAGCTCCTTTAGGGTGTGAGCTGATGGTTTTGTCTCCCGGGTAGCACAGGGCAAAAGGAGGGCGTGCTTGTCTTGCCTGAAAGAAGTGCTGGAGAAATGGTACTCACTCGGTCCAGGGGTGACCTTGGTCTTTATCTTGGGAAGTCTGCACATGTGCTGTGCTGGAGCCACGTACTTCCCATTCCTGGTGATGGAGGGCTGGACGTAGTACCAAGGACCCAGAGAGCAGCTGTCTGCGATGGGACGTTTGACCCCTTGAAATGTGTACGCGGGCACTTTGGTTTTGCTGGGATTGTGAGCCATGTAACCTAGGAAGAAAAGCCTGTGAAAGGACACCTGCCTGCAACCGCCTATTTAAAGCTAGTTTCTAAGTGGAGGTGTTGGAGTTGCCGGCCTCAAGAAATTCCCTTCCTGTGTGACTTTTTCCTCCAAGGAGGATACCAGCAGGCCAATGCAATGGTACAATGACCTCCAGCAAGGACAATGTAGGCACTGTGCAATTAATCAGCATACCTCCAAAATGCTATTTTCATGAAGTAGTAAACCCCAAAACAGTTGGTAAGCTAACTTAAAGCAAATGTAAAGATCGCTTCTGTGACATTTTGCCTTCCCAGCGCCCTGATGGAAAAGAAAATGAAACTTTACTGCTATGACAGAGGAGGACAAGAAGAAAGTGAAGGAGAAGAAGCAGAGAAGATGAAAAAGAAGGAGAAGAAGAACAGGAAGAGAAGATAAAGTAAAAGAGGAGAAGATGAAGGAGGAGAAGAGAAGGAGGAGAAGCAGAAAAAGAGGAAGAGGAGGAGGAGGAGAAGAAGAGAAGAAGAAAAGGGTGAAGTGGGAGCAACAAGTTTGTGGCAAAGATACAGAACAAGATTCCTCCTGTGCACTCAGGCGTTAAGGGGCTGCTAAGGCCACCTCTGGGCTTTGCAGAGCCAGGCAGCTCTTCTCCAGGGCTTTCCCATGAGCAGCCTGAGCTTCCTCTGGCAGGCCTGTGTCCTTGCTGCAGCTGAGAACATGGAGGATTGGAGCAAAGGGGAATGGGGCAGTGGCTACTTGTCCCCTGGAGGTAGTGGATGTGGTGCTCCCCCCTTGTATGGTGGTTTTACCTGTAGTCCCGAGGATTGAGTACTTGGGTCCCGGGCTGGTAAACTGGGCCATGATGGGGCCGCGTGGGCGATGAGGTCTCCAGGTGCCCACCCAGGCTCCATCCATGTTGGAGGTGGCTACAAAGCCTATGGCAAGAGTAGGAGAGTTGTTGAGGGGCTTCTCTGACAGAGGCCCAGTGTGAAACCTCCCCGGGGGGAGCAGCAACGCTTTACCTTTCTCAGCCTTAGCCATCGGACTGGGTGCGGACGAGCTCATTGGCTGCTGCAGCTCTCGGTTGCAGAGCACAGCGGGGGTGAGGGCAGGCAGTGATTGGGCAGGAGAGGTTGTGCTGTCAGCTGCTAGGTGGCCTTGGGAAGAGGGCCTTCGCTCAACATGGGGACACACTGTGACATCATACAGGTTCCTGGCACCTGGCATACATGCTGTTGCGTGATACAGCTGATCGGGAGCTGGGGATGTCCAGCTTGCAGGCCTAGATCTTCATGAGGTCTGCACGGCAGAAACATGCAAGGAGGGAAAAACTGATGTGATTTGTGCATTTCATCTAGCAGCCTTAGACTGTTGGGCTCACGTAATAGCATGAATGTGCATTTGAGCACCTGGAATTTCTATCTTGTGTCTTATTTTCCAGATGTCCCTGAATCTACCTTTTGTTTCTTGGGAAGGGCAAATTGGGCCTGATGTTAGTAAGAGGAAATTGCTGCTGGTGGCTCTCAGTTACCAAGGCTGAGGAATACCTCTGTGGTGCCACTTTTGGGAGGTTGTCCTTGGAAACACAGGCACGAGAGGCCTTTCCCAAGGTGCAGAAGAAACTGTGCAGACTTGTGTGTACTTTCTTGGTCATGCAAGAAAAGCTAGATGCCAGCCACAGATCAGGAGTGTTTTTAGATTTCTCCCCAGGAAGTCACATGTCCTATTTTTCATGGGTTTCTCACAGGACTAAGAATCGTGAGCGGGCACAGAAGGGTTTCTGTACTGGGCCTGGCTGGGATGCAGGTAATTTTTTTTCATCGCAGCCTGCATGATGCTGTCTTGAGTGTTGATAGCACACCGATGTTTAGCTATTGGTGAGCAGTGCTTGCACAGCACCAAGGTCTTCTCTCCTTCTCACTCTGCTGACCCAGTGAGCTGGCTGGGGGTGCATAGGAGATTGGGAGGGGACACAGCTGGGACAGCGGCCCCGAGCTGACTGAAGGGGTGCCATGGTCCATACCATGTCGAGTCACGCTCAGCGGGAAAACCGGTACTGGGGGAATCTTTCCAAGGAAGCCATTGCCCAGAGATGGCTGGGCATCAGTCTGCTGCTGAGAGGAGGTCAGTAGTTGCTGTGGCATCAACTGCTTTCCTTTTTTTTTCCCCTGTACTTGTTCAAACTGTCTTGATTTCGACCCTTGCGTTTTCCTTGCTTTTGCCTTTCCAGTCCTCTTCCTCACCCTGCTGCGGAGAGGAAAGGAGTGAGCGAGCAGCTGGTGGGGACTTAGCTGCTGGCCAGGGTCAATACTCCAGTTGCCTACCTTGTTTAACAAACAATACACAAATGGCCTTACTCCAGGTGCAAAGAAATGTTGTGAAGCAGCTGTAACTGCCAGTTGCTGTGCCTGCAGTCGCCAGCAATGGCAGACCCACTGACCTCAGCTGGAGAGTTGATAATGCCCAATTTTCAGCTTGTGCTTTGTATCTTATGATGCTTTTCCGAGAGGTCTGTGTCATGATCTTAATGTTAGAGGGATGTGAGAGACCAAAGCTCTCATTTCCGTTGCTCTGGCTTCTCCATTCGAGGGACCTCAGTGTCTGCAACATTCCTCTTGTTTTTTACTCTTACTTTATAGTAATTAGTTACTAAGCAGGGAGAGAAAGAAGAAAATAAAGAGATTCAGGGTGTAGTTCTTGGTGCTGGCAGCTGGGTATTAGCAGGTGTCAACTGATGTTTGGTATCTTGTTAGCTCCTGAAACGTAGGGGCTCCCTAGATTTATGTTGTCGTTAGTACTTGACAAGTAGCTGAGTCTGGAATAAAAACAATTAGAACAATGTTTACAAAAAGATCAAAAATACCAGTACATTAAAAAAAAAAAATTGGCCAAAGTTGAAGGAGATGTTAAATCTTTCTGATTATGAGTGTTTGGATTGGCACCTGATCTGAAATTTGTCACAGCAGTTTCTTGGGAAAACACAAGAAAATCCATGTGAAATGTAGCCAAAAGTAATTGCAGCCTTGGGAGTCTGTGCGCTCATTGCCACTTAGGAAAGAAACAAGGCTTGGAGCTGGGACTGGTTCCCAAGAGCAAAACATTTCTAAGGGATTTTCTTTCCCCCATCTTCTCTCTTGTGCATGCATCTGCAGCGTTGGAGGAAGCAGCATGGATGGGCCGTATGTGTTGGGTGAGAGGAGAAAGTTTTACTTTATAGGGTTGCTAATGCAACAGCAGATTCCCACAGTCAAATGCACTTGCTTCTGCTGCAGAAAGAAGGGGCCAATTCTACCTTCACCGACACCACTCTGAATCCAGCACACATTCAGAGGGGTTTTTATCAGTGTGGAGAGAGTCTCAGTCGAAATACCTCCGAATTCAGCCTTACCTCTTCTCCATTTCTTCTGTAACTGCGCTACATGGAAAATCCAGAGTTGCTTTTGCACAGGGTGAACAGGGAATGAGAATCAACAGGAAATGCAGGAATGAAGGGATGTCTTGCAGCTGTGCTGGACAGTGTGGAACTGTTTGAGGAAGAGGTCAGCAAATGGGATGATCTGGAAGAAAAAAAATGTGAAAACTTTCCTAAGGAAGAAATCTTTTTCTCAGAGTAATGTTCTTGCAGCTCTTCAGCTTGGCCCCATTTCCACCCTTTTTGTTTGTCCACTTGTCTAATTCTGTACTGCCAACAGTTCAGATATTATAGAATCATAGAATCACAGAATCATTTAGGTTGGAGAAGACCTTTAAGATCATCCAGTCTAATGGCAAATAAACACTGCCATGTGTTACAGGACATCTTGAATAACAAGGGTTAAATGTAAGAAAGAAGAATGTAAAGAAGATACTTCATATTAACTGCACCTGGCACTTAGACATATTAGAGATGTTGTTGATAGGGTCAAAGGTAAAATTCACCAAATGCCACCATGATTGGAATCTCATTTCAAATTCCAGTCCGTTATTCCAAATCACCTTTCGGATTTCTTTTGGTAGGATTCTGTCTTCACCTTCCCTAATGATTGCTATTGTCTGTATCCATAATTGAGATTGGATACAACTAAGTGCTGTAGAAACATTAGTCTGAGCCACGTCTAATGCATTTATAATTAGTTCATTGTCCTTTTCATTAAGCTTCTCCCACTGTGGTAACACATTTGCTGTAAGCCATTGACTGGTTCCTAAAGTTAGGAGGGAAGACCTTAAAGGGTTCTGTATTTTGTTCAGTTCACTGGTCACCGTTGCGAGTTTGTTCCTTATTATCTCAGTATCTATACTATTTAAAACTCCCAGTCCTGTTCCTACTGCACCAATCACATGTCTCCTTTTTTCTCATTCGGGAAGGAAGGGTCCTTTTATGTAACCATGATGTCCACCCTATATGTAAATGTCTTATAAATGACCAACAGGCTGGTTGAACGGTGGAAATATCCTTCTGTATTAATAATTCCACTCGTTTAAGAGACCATACTGGATTAAACATTTCCTGTTGCTGACTGACATATTTAATTATGTATGGTCCTGTTAGATAAGCATATGGTCCCATTTGCTCAGGCTCTGTGGGACTTGATTTAGTAGCCTGAGTCGAGGTAGTGTAGGCAACCGAAATCTAAAAGTCAGAGCTTGGGCCCCCTCTTGAGTTGCCCCCAGACATACTATGGTCACCATTTGAGTTATATTGAAGGGATACCAACAAACCTCCTTTCTTTTACATATTGTGCTGCCTGTTCTATTGGCAGAGTCCCAGACAGCGCCGCTCTTGACAGCAGTTTGGGTCTGGAGAGGAGGCGAGTTACTTACATTAAGGAGTCTACAACCTATCTGGACCTCCTTTCCTTTCTCAATCGTCCAGGTATAGAACGACTCTATTCTTTCCAATCCAGTTGGTCGCAGTGTCATGTTATTATTATATATTGAAATAGTTGCCAAATTCAACCCTTTCCCGAGCTTCCTGTATACCCAAAATAAGCGTTTGTCCAAGGCCACTCCCAACAGTGGTTACAGTTCAGCAGAGTCATAAGAATCCATATCATCGCTTTTGAATGCGAAGCTTCAATGGTCCCGTAGGTGTCGATTCCCATCGTGGCTTAGGGGCTTTCTTCACTCTGGTGTGATGCACCCACGAGGTCTGCTCTTTAATCTTGATCGCTGTATGGGATGTCAGCAGCACCTGGAAGGGGCCTTCCCATTTCGGTTTCAGAGGTGAATCTGTAAAGGACTTCACATACACATAATCACCAGGCTTAATATTATGCATGGGCCCATCAAGACCTTGGGCTCTGGTTCCTAAGACAAGTTTCTCTATCTCCCAAAGTTGTTTTTGCAGGTTTATCATATAATCAGATAATGTTTTGTCTCCAATCTGAGTTGATGTTCCCGCCTGTACAATATAGGGCCTCCCATACAGTATTTCAAAAGGGCTCAACCCCTCTTTAGTTCTGGACTTAGTTCTACTCCTCAGGAGTGCCAAAGATAATGATTGTGGCCACGACAATCTGGCCTCCTGCCCCAATTTTACAATCTGTAACTTAATTAAGTGGTTTATCTTTTCCACTTGACCACTTGCTTGTGGCCTATATGAGGTATGTAACTGCCAATCTATTCCCAAGAGTTTACTAACTTGTTGAAAAATTTTTGCAATGAAATGTGGTCCTCTATCCGAGGAGATTGTTGTAGGAATCCCGAATCTTGGTATTATTTCTTGTAATAGTGCTTTAGTTACTTCCCTAGTCTTATTAGTTCGGCAAGGGAATGCTTCTGGCCAGCCTGAAAAGGTGTCTGTTAGAACCAGCAGATATCAAAACCCCCCTTTTCTTGGAAGTTCAGAGAAATCAATTTGCCACTGCTGTCCTGGATAGTTTCCTTTTCCTATCTGTCTAAGTTGGACTTTAGGGCTTACCTTAGGATTATTTTTCAAACATATTTCACACTGCTGTGTCACTTGTTTAACAGTGGTGTAGAGGTTCCGGGCAACTATACGCTGACTCAAATGTTTATACAAGGCCTCAGCTCCCCAGTGGGATTTCCTGTGTTCTGCTATAACTATGGCCCACAATAACGCAAATGGGATTATTATTTTGGCCTGCGGAGTCTTTGCCCACTTACCTTTCTCTACTTCTCCCCCTACGTCTTCAACTAATTTCTGATTTTCTTTGGAATACCTGGGTTCACAATCAATTTGTATTTTACCGTCTGGGACCAAAGACTGCACCTTTAATTCACCTTTCTCAGCTGCTCTTTTGGCTTCTCAGTCTGCCATAGCATTGCCCAATTCTTGAGCGGTATCTCCTTTCTGATGAGCCTTGCAATGCATGATAGCCACTTTTTCAGGTTGCTGTACTGCTTCCAGGAGCCTAAGAATTTCTTCAGCATGTTTTATATGTTTCCCTTGGGTGGATAGGAGTCCTCTTTCTTTCCATATGGCTCCATGGGCATGGACTACCCCAAAAGCGTATTTGGAGTCTGTCCAGATATTAATCTTTTTGTCTTTGGCTAGCTCCAACGCTCGGGTTAAAGCGATTATTTCTGCTTTTTGTGCCGAAGTATTTGGGGCAAGGGCTGTGGATTCTATTACCTGATTCACGATGGTTATTGCATACCCTGCTCTGCGGACACCTTGTCGAACAAAGCTACTTCCATCTGTGTACCAGGAATCCTCAGCGTCTTCCAGTGGCTCCTCCTTTACATCTGGTCGGCTGGAATAGACCGCTTCAATTGTTTCCAGGCAGTCATGTGATACCGGTTCTCCCATGGTTCCACTGAGGAAAGTTGCTGGATTGACAATGTTAGTAACAATTATTTCCACATCATCCTGTTCCACCAGAACAGCTTGATATTTAAGGAATCTCTGTGGTGAGAGCCAATGCCCCCCTTTCACCTCTAATACTGTGGATACAGTATGAGATGTCAGCACTGTAATCTTTTGGCCCAATGTAAATTTATGTGCTTCTTGAATATTTAGCAACAATGCTGCTACCGCCCTTAAGCAGCTAGGTCAACCTTTACTTACTTCATCAAGTTGTTTGGAGAAATACGCCATTGCTCTTCTATATGGTCCCAAGTTTTGGGCTAGGATTTCCAGGGCTATTCCCTGTTTCTCATGGGAGAACAACCAGAATGTCTTAGTAATATCTGGTAACCCCAAGGCAGGGGCTTCCATTAATTTCCTTTTCAGTTGCTGGAATGCTCTTTCTGCTTCCCCATTCCAGGTGAGGTCTTTTGGATTAGATTTCAACAGTTTATAGAGTGGTCTTACCAAGAGTCCGTAGTTATAGTTCCATAGATGACACCATCCCATCATCCCTAAAAACGTATGGAGTTCTTTAGTTGTCTGTGGTCGAGGAGTTTGGCAGATGGCCTCCTTTCTTGCTGTTCCTAGGGTCCTTTGGCCAGCAGTTATCTCGTATCCAAGAGATCTCCCAGAGTCCGGGTTTTCCCACTCAAATGCAAACAGTAACTGGCTTTCTGGACTGAAAGGCAGGCAAAAGAAGGCGTCTTTCAGGTCCAATATGGTAAACCAGGCCAATTCAAGTGTCAATTTAGTTAATAATGTATATGGGTTTGCCACGACAGGGTGCAGATCCTCAACAATTTTATTAATAGCTCTGAGGTCCTGCACTATTCAATAATTACCATCTGGCCTTTTGACAGGTAGAATGGGAGTGTTATATTCCGATTCACACTCTGTTAGTAGCCCATATTTGATAAATTGGTTGATTATTGGTCAGATTCCTTCCCTATCTTCAGTTCTGAGGGGATATTGCTTAATTCTTACATGCCGCGCCCCCGATTTCAGCCTGATCATTATTGGGGAGGCATTTTTCGCTTTTCCTGGTATTTCTGAGGCCCATACCCCTGGATGTACTTGGTTCTGGATTTCATCAGGTATTTCTGAGCTAACAGGAGTATCTATGAGAGCCAGACTCAAAAGTTCAATTAGCTGGTCATCCCCCACTCGAAGCTCTATTTTTCCTTTCTCAAATTTTATTTCCGCTTTTAGTTATTCCAGTAAGTCTCGCCCCAATAGAGGTTTTGGTGAGTTGGGCATATATAAGAATTTGTGTATTCCCAATTGTTTTCCCAATCTAAATTTAAGAGGCTTTAAAATGTACGCCTTTTCACTTTGGCCAGTAGCTCCTTTACCGTTACAAAATCATCATCCGTAGGTGTTAAAGCTTGGTTAATAGGTTTCATCTTGAGAAGAAAAATAAAATCAAGTGTGAAATGTGTTCATCTGATTCGTGTCAATATGGAACAATGCTAGGGCCGCATGATGAAATGTGACTTTCTGTCCTACATACCCTTGTTAACCATAAGCCTAAGAAACAGAGAGTGGTTAATGTATATAGTTCCCATAAGCCTAAGAAACACAGAGTGGTTAATGTATATAGTTCTTGTATCTTGCAAGGGTTGCCTGACAAATATTCCAAAACTAGTTTTGTTGCTAACCGCATAGTATTAAGCAAAAGAAGTCTAATGTGAGGGATACCCCCAAAAGCGATTTTATGCGAGTGTGATTTGGATTTCGATCCGAGTGACTATAGTCACGGGGTGGATAATGTGGAATTTGGATAATGAGGTGGGATTCCTGTGCACAAAGAGCTGTTAAGACTGCCCTTGCTATCTCTTGTGCGACCCGGGGGAGTGGAGACTCACCCGGCTAACACAGGGTGCAGATAAGGAGGGGGCCCTGTGGAGGCAGGACAGCCCTGCTTATGGTCAGCAAAGACAGTAAAATAACAGGAATGTGAGAGGTCCTTTGTTCTTCGAAAAGGCTTCGTGTCCGATAACTGACCTTTGCTTCATTACCTGTGAAATGCATATTACAACTCACACCCCTGCATATGCTAATGAAGATTATAGAGGTCATGCTAAACATATATGACTATAGCACTCGTCTCTCCACCCAAATCATGCTACACGTCACATATAGGGGGGGACGGACCTAATTCATTTACAAAGACCAACCTTTCCTATGAATATGTAGCAGCAAGAGAAATATAAACCGAAAACAAGAACTGTACGGTGTGCGTCTTGGTGGAGCAGAGACTCCCGGCGCACCCAGCGCTGTTTGCTTGCCTCTATTCGTTTAATAAATTGTAAACTTTAATTGCAATCCTATTTGGGGTTGAGTCATTTATCACAATTGGGGGCTCGTCCGGGATGGCTTTGGTTCCTGAATTCTGATTTGATCTAGGAGGGGCGCCCCACCATTTGGTGGCTCCTGTTCGAGTCGGGTCGGGACTAACGCCATCCTGAATCTGAATAAAGGCAAGCAAAGAATTTGATTTTCTATGAGCTCCCTTGCCGGCTGCAGCACTGTATTTTGCCCGTAATTCTGCGCGCGAAGATCCGAACGAAGACGACGGAGTCGTAAGTATTTAAGGCGTATACCATTCGGTTGGGTGGGATTTGGTTGCCTGTGTGCGTAAGAGTGTGACTGAGACGGAACTTAGTTCCGAAGCGATTGTGGAGGTCTTCTGACCGCGGTTCCAATCTCCCACGAGGGACTTGGCCGGTGAAGGACCGAAGCGATTCCTATAGGATTCGTGGGTGGGTGATAGGTCCTAAACCCCCTGCAAGACACTCTTACTAAGGTAACCAAGGGCTGTAGGAATTGCCATAGTAAAATTCCTAGATGGGTCAAACAAAATTGAAGACCAGGGACCAGAAGAAAGGGAGCAAATTACCAGACATACCACCAGAAAGTCCATTAGGAATAATGATTAGAAATTGGAACGATAGGGGCCCCAGAAAAGAAAAAAAGTAAATTAAAAAAAAATGATTCAGTATTGTATGGTAGAATGACCAAAGAAGCCTTTAAGACCACATGTCTTTTGGCCTGTTTTTGGATCCTTTGAAGACTAAATTTGCCAGGCCTTAAATATACATGTTAATTCAAAGGAACCTTTTAGTCAGGAGGAAAGTGATGATGCAGAATTATGGATCAGGACTTCACATCCTTTTCCAGCCTCAATACTTACACTAAAAGCAGTTGAGAAGTTTGAAGAAGATAAAGAAAAACAGGAAAAAGAAAAAGATGATAAATGGGAGCCATTGGATAACCTACCACCTCCATATGCTAATAATCCACCCCCGGCGGTGGCTCCCCCTCCGGTGACCGTGGTATCTCCACCAGTACCACCATTGCCCCTGCCTCCACCACCAACAGCACCGGAATTAGACCGACCTCCGGCTGCATGTACGAGAAGTAGGACTGCCGTATCTGAGGGAGCTTCTCTATATCCCTTACGAGAGGTACCCCTCGGAGGCAATCAGGGAGGCATCGGGTTCGTGGCAGTCCCATTAAATACCACAGATGTAAGAAATTTCAAGAAAGAAATGGGAACTCTATTAGATGATCCCCTCGGAATAGCTGAAAAACTGGACCAATTCCTAGGCCCCAATACTTACACCTGGGAAGAAATACAGTCCATTTTAGGGATCTTATTTACTGCTGAGGAGAAGGGAATGATTAGGCAAGCTGGAATGAGAATTTGGGAAAGACAGAATCAGGTAGGACCCCCGGGAGACCAAAAATGGCCAAACGTGGATCCCCACTGGGATCATCAACAACCCCAAGGAAGACAGAATATGAGGGATTTGAGAACACTAATCATACAGGGAATAAGGGAAGCGGTTCCCCGAGGACAAAACATTAATAAAGCATTTAATGAACAACAAGAGAAAGATGAATCTCCAACAGAATGGTTGGAGAGATTAAGGAAAAGCCTACAAATGTATTCTGGAATTGATCCGAATACAGTGGCCGGAACCGCACTCCTTAGAACACAATTTGTAGCTAAATCCTGGGGGGACACAAGAAGGAAATTAGAGAAGTTGGAAGACTGGCAAGAGAGAGGATTAGAAGAGTTACTTAGGGAAGCACAGAAAGTATATGTTAGAAGAGATGAGGAAAAACAAAAAGCAAAAGCCAAGATCTTTGTAGCAGCAGTAAGAAAAAGTCAGAAAAGTAAGATCCCATCTGGAGAGAGGAGGGAAAAAGGAATAGAGAAAACACCCAGGGGACAGCCTTATCGAGAGAAATTCACAATTCCCGTCTGTTACTATTGCAATAAAAAGGGACATGTTTAGAGGAACTGTCGTAAGCGGGAACAAGATGAGAAAATGTTCAAAGAAGAATAGGGGTGTCAGAGGCTATATCTTCTGGGGACTTCAACATCAACGGAGCCCTTGATAAAATTATTAATTGGTCCCCATAAAGAGGAAGTTTTATTTTTAGTGGACACAGGGGCTGAAAAATCCACTATTCAAAGACTTCCAAAAGGAATAGAAAAAGGGAAGAGTTATATGTCAGTAACAGGGGCAAAAGGAGAGCCTTTTAAAGTACCTGTCTTGAAAGATGTAGAAGTAGAAACAGAGAAGAAAATTTGCCTTAATGATTTACTTTTGCTCCCTGAAGCAGAGTACAATTTATTAGGAAGGTATTTGATTTTGAGATTAAACTTGAGCATTCAGAGTCAAGGGGACAAATTGCAGATTAAATTATACACTTTAACGCAAAAGGATGAAGAAGCCATTAACCCTTCAGTATGGTATAAGGAGGGGGAAATTGGAAAGATAGAAATGGACCCCATAAATGTTCAAATAATAGATCCGCATCGTTCAATTAGAGTCAAACAATATCCTATACCAATGGAGGGTCGAAAAGGATTAAAACCTGTAGTTGACAGACTTCTGGAAAAAGGAACTCTAGAACCATGTATGTCACCTCATAATACACCCATCCTCCCCGTAAAGAAGTCGGATGGGTCATACAGGATGGTACAGGACCTCAGAGCTGTAAATCAGCGAACAATCACTAAATTCCCCGTGGTGGCAAATCCTTATACTTTACTGAGTCATATATTCCCCAAACATACTTGGTATAGTGTAATAGATTTGAAAGATGCTTTTTGGGCCTGCCCTCTGGATGAGGGATCCAGAGATTATTTTGCCTTTGAGTGGGAGGATCCCGAAACGGGACAAAAACAACAAGTAAGATGGACTGTACTACCACAGGGGTTTACAGAATCACCAAATCTATTTGGACAAACTTTAGAGAAAATCTTACAAGATTTCATATTACCCAGGGGGGGTAAAATTATTGCAATATGTGGACGATCTATTAGTAGCGGGAGAAACTGAAGAGAAAACCCGAGAAGCCACTATTAAATTGTTAAATTTCCTAGGGGAAAAGGGATTAAAGGTGTCCCGATCAAAATTACAGTTTGCAGAACAGGAAGTAAAATACTTAGGGCATTGGCTGAGTAAGGGAAGAAAGAAGTTGGATCCTGACAGGGTATCTGGGATCCTATCCTTAAGACCCCCACAAACTAAAAAGGAAATTCGGCAAATATTGGGATTATTAGGATATTTTAGACCATGGCTTGAAAGCTACAGTGAAAAGGTAAAATTTTTTATATGAGAAATTAACTAATAACCAACTTAAATGGTTCATAGAAGATGATCAGAAATTCGAGGAAATAAAAAGGGCATTAATACAAGCACCTGTATTGAGCCTCCCAGATCTGGAAAAACCTTTCTATCTCTTTGTGAATACATCAAGCCAAACAACATACGGAGTCCTTACTCAAGACTGGGCAGGAATTAAGAAACCCGTGGGGTATTGTTCTAAGTTACTTGACCCAGTAAGTAGAGGATGGCCGGTTTGTCTCCAAGCTTTGGTCGCTACAGCATTATTAATAGAGGAAGTTAGGAAGATTACCTTTAGTGCTCCTTTAAAGGTGTATACTCCACACAACGTCAGAAGTGTTTTACAACAGAAAGCGGAAAAATGGTTAACAGATAGCCGGATCCTAAAGTATGAAGCAATACTAATTGACTCCCCTGACTTAGAACTGAGGGTAACCTCTGCTCAGAGTCCAGCACAATTTTTGTTTGGAGAACCATCGGAGAAATTACAACATAACTGTTTAGAGGTAATTGAGACCCAGACTAAGGTGAGGCCAGATTTAAGGGATACTGAGTTGGAGAAAGGAGAAGCACTGTTTGTAGATGGCTCCTCCCGAGTGGTGGAAAGAAAAAGAAAATCAGGATATGCAATAATTAATAAGGATCTAAAACCTGTGGAATCAGGACCTTTGAGTCCATCATGGTCAGCTCAGGCTTGTGAGCTGTATGCCCTATGTAGGGCCCTGGAACTATTAAAGGGAAAAAGTGGGACTATATTTACAGATTCAAAGTATGCATATGGGGTGGTCCATACTTTTGGAAAAATTTGGGAAGAAAGAGGTTTAATTAATACTCAAGGGAGAAAAACAGCTTACAGACCTTTTGAGAAAGTACAAGTTGATTTCACTGAATTGCCCAAGGTAGGGAGGATAAAATACCTATTGGTAATAGTAGATCATTTAACACAATGGGTAGAAGCTTATCCTGTAGCACGAGCTACGGCACAAACGGTGGTAAAAATTTTATTAGAACACTTGATACCTAGATATGGGATAATCCAGTACATCGATTCTGATCAGGGCACACACTTTACTTCTAAAATAATAAAACTATTATGTCAATCATTAGGTATTCAGTGGGAGTACCACACTCCGTGGCACCCACAAAGCTCGGGGAAAGTAGAAAGAATGAATCAAATGATAAAACAACAATTGGCTAAGTTAATGATCGAAACACAAATGCCCTGGACGAAATGCTTACCATTGGCACTTTTAACATAAGAACTAAACCACACAGTGAGACTGGATTATCACCATATGAAATGTTATATGGCATGCCTTATTCCCAAGGGATGCCTCTAGGGAACAATGTTGTTGAGGATCGTAGTATCCAAAAATATATAATTACCATTGGAGAGAGATTAAAAGAACTAAGAGAAATTGGGATGATAGCTCAAACACCACCTCTAGGATTTGCAATTCATCAGTTAAAACCGGGAGATAAGGTTCTAATAAAAACATGGAAAGAAGAAAACCTATCTCCCCTCTGGGAAGGACCTTTTCTTGTTTTATTAACTACAGGAACAGCTGTGAGAACTGCTGAGAAAGGATGGACACATGTGTCGTGAGTAAAAGGTCCAGTGAAGGAGTGGAAAGTAACATCTGAACCAGGAGAAACTAAACTAACCAACGAACTTGAAGAGGCCTTCATCAAAGAATATAAGCTAAGTTGCTGTGGGAATTTTGTTGTGATTACTCCTATAAAATTAGTAAACAGAGAGACTCCTGAATAGAAACCTATTAAAGGAAACGATTTATTAATAACTGGGATCAGTTAAATATTATCCCCTAGAAATAACAATAGACTATCCGCAGTATACACAGGATTTTTAGGACAAATTGGGAAAAAGGCAAACTTTAAACTCATTTGAGTACTCAGAAAAGGACACCCCTTAAGATTAAGGAAGAGGGCAAGACCGGATAGGGAACCAGTGTTGCGGCTTGAAAGGTCTGCCAAGGGCTGCAACCCCTTCGGGCTGTGACCGCCGATCACTATGGCCCTTACCGGACCTCTTCTAGTTCTACTTGGGGTGAGTTCCTTAACCCAGACTACGGCAAACAACTGCAGTCAATGTATAATAACTACTAAAAAGGGACGGATAAGCTCCCAAACCTTGATGTATCATACGGTCTATGACTGTAAAGACCAGAAAATAGGAAACTGCATTCATAACCAAACCCAGTATGCTCTATGCAGAAGGGGATGGTCCTGTGTATTTAGGATACTGCAGGCTGGGGATATGATAATCAATGTGGGAATTTACAAGCTTCAATCACAAGGGTGCAAACAGACAGTAATTGTACAACCCGTACCTACAATCTGGTAAATTTAACTCTCATAAATTTAGAAATTTGGAAACAGAAAAAGGTAACCAAAATTGGACTTAAGATATATGGACCTGGAGAAGACCTGGGTGTAGTTATTAATATTGAAATCAAAGAACGGACAAAAAGAATCAGTGCAACATAGACTGTTATTCAACTCATTTTACCATGAAATAGAAACAGGAGTGAAATATGAAATTCCCACAGTTGCTAAAAATCTATTTGTGAATCTTGCTGAAAACATTGCTAAGTCATTGAATATAACTAATTGTTACGTTTGTGGTGAAACAAATCAAGGTGAACAATGGCCATGGGAGGCTATGGAGAACAACATAAGCAATCCCCAAGTATGGAAAACAATAGGTAAGGGTAATAGGAAACAACAATGGGTACTCCAAACGAGTATAATTGGAAGGAGTTGTTGGCAAAATCTAAGAAACAAAGGAAGACAAGTAGGTAACCTAGAGTGTGAAGGAGGTTACCTATGAAATGAAACTCAGAAGTGCTGGGATAAATGGGGAAGCCCACTGGAAAAGAATAATCAATTTAAGAATTGGACCAATGGAACAAACATACCAAAGGGTTGGCCAACTCCTGAAGGACATTATTGGATTTATGGCAAACTAGCCTATGCATATTTACCAGAGAATTGGGCAGGATCCTGTGTATTAGGAACTATAAGACCCAGTTTTTTCCTGTTACCCATAAATCGGGGAGAGCGATTAGGAGTCCCAGTGTATGCTGAAGCTGATGAGCTAAGAAAAAAGCGCCATAAACGGAACTTACAAATCGGACATTGGAAAGATAACGAATGGCCCCCTGAGAGAATCATTGCCTACTATGATCCAGCTACGTGGGCAGAAGACGGATCCTGGGGCTACAGGACCCCAATATATATGCTTAATAGAATAATTAGGTTACAAGCTGTATTAGAAATAGTTGTAAATAAAACCGGAGATGCACTTGGATTAATTGCAAAGCAAAATACCAAGATGAAAACTGCTTTGTATCAAAATCGCTTAGCTTTGGATTATTTGCTAGCACAAGAAGGAGGAGTCTGTGGAAAATTTAACCTTAGTAATTGTTGCTTAGAGATTGATGATGAAGGAAAAGCTGTAAATGAACTTGTAAAAGAAATGAAGAAAATTGCACATGTTCCAGTTCAAACTTGGAATGGAATCAATCTAGGAGAATTATGGAGAGACTTTACAGGCGGTGATTGGCTTACTGAAATTGGGATAGTTATACTGGGAATATGTGGAGGATTGTTAATAATTCCATGTTTAATACCTTGTTTTACCAGACTAATACACTCGGTTATACAAGGAATGCAAATATCTGCGGTACCTGTTGACCCAGAACCAGGGAAAGAGAAAACCCATTCCCTAATGATAATAAAAACAAAAGAAGATCCAAAAATTGATACCAATTCGGCAAGTGTTGACTCGATTGGAAACGAAAACACGAATCAATACCATAAAAAAAAAAAAATGGGGGATTGTGAAATGTGTTCATCTGATTCGTGTCAATATGGAACAATGCTAGGGCCGCATGATGAAATGTGACTTTCTGTCCTACATACCCTTGTTAACCATAAGCCTAAGAAACAGAGAGTGGTTAATGTATATAGTTCCCATAAGCCTAAGAAACACAGAGTGGTTAATGTATATAGTTCTTGTATCTTGCAAGGGTTGCCTGACAAATATTCCAAAACTAGTTTTGTTGCTAACCGCATAGTATTAAGCAAAAGAAGTCTAATGTGAGGGATACCCCCAAAAGCGATTTTATGCGAGTGTGATTTGGATTTCGATCCGAGTGACTATAGTCACGGGGTGGATAATGTGGAATTTGGATAATGAGGTGGGATTCCTGTGCACAAAGAGCTGTTAAGACTGCCCTTGCTATCTCTTGTGCGACCCGGGGGAGTGGAGACTCACCCGGCTAACACAGGGTGCAGATAAGGAGGGGGCCCTGTGGAGGCAGGACAGCCCTGCTTATGGTCAGCAAAGACAGTAAAATAACAGGAATGTGAGAGGTCCTTTGTTCTTCGAAAAGGCTTCGTGTCCGATAACTGACCTTTGCTTCATTACCTGTGAAATGCATATTACAACTCACACCCCTGCATATGCTAATGAAGATTATAGAGGTCATGCTAAACATATATGACTATAGCACTCGTCTCTCCACCCAAATCATGCTACACGTCACATATAGGGGGGGACGGACCTAATTCATTTACAAAGACCAACCTTTCCTATGAATATGTAGCAGCAAGAGAAATATAAACCGAAAACAAGAACTGTACGGTGTGCGTCTTGGTGGAGCAGAGACTCCCGGCGCACCCAGCGCTGTTTGCTTGCCTCTATTCGTTTAATAAATTGTAAACTTTAATTGCAATCCTATTTGGGGTTGAGTCATTTATCACATCAAGGACAGGGTCTGCCCTTTCTCTGTGATTCTGAGCAGCTGGGCTGCTGCCTCTGAGAAGCATCTTTGAGGCAGGAGGGGCCCCCTTGGGCACACACCACGCAGCACCGAGCTCGGGCCTCATCACAGCGGTTTTACTGGGCTCCAGCTCCCTCCCCAGCCGGGGGAGGCCACAGGACCATTTCCCTGCTTCCACCCCATCTGGGAAACGCGGTACCAGCTCCCCCTCAAAACCAACATCAGTTGCAACAAGGTATTATAATTCAAGGTTCCGTTAAAGGGCCATTTCCCCTCATCATTTTTTAGTCTTTCTACTCACGCTTCCTCCTGGTGGCTCTCCTATCTCCTTCCAGTGAGCTCAAATACAGCCTAGAGGGCTCCTTTTCAATATTCCGCCACTTTGTTTACCTCCCATAATGAACACCCTGTCCGCAGGGGCTTATTCCTCAGCCTAAGAATACAACCTGATTGAATTGACAACAATAATACCTTGTCCAAGGCAAAAGATGCAAGGGCGTACTTGCCCCACAGTGAATGCTCTAAATTCAAGACAATTGTCAAAAAGGAAATAATGTACTTATGACACTCCAAACACTTAGCACAAACAAACAAGCAACACCAATGGCAAATCAGACAGGCACTCCACGCCAAATAAACCTGTCACTATTCTGTTCTACATTTCCCCCCACCACATACCAGCGACATTCTTACTGATTCCTTATACCTTTTATATTTCCAAAAAGCACCTGCTTCCTTGACACTCACTACGCCAAAAATCATGTCATCCCCAAACCGTACTCAAACGTTCTGTTTACAACCAAAACATTCAAAAACATATATTGGATTGCATGAAAAATCCTGATATCTGTGTATAGGACAATAAGGGTTAACAATCAGTTCGATTAACACAGTCTGTCATACGCTTCGTCTGTCTCCGGCCACTCTCCTCGCAGAGAACATGGAACCGCGGATCAGGACTCTGCACTCACCCCATAGTCCAACTGCGTCTCACTCACTCAAACACTCACCCAACTTAAAACAACTGACAACAACACTAATTGTATAATGAAGCGCTTTTCACAGAATACACGGTACCGGGAACAAAACTTCTTAAGTATATAGATTGTAGTGACTATCGTAAAATACCAATTATAGCCACAATAATATAAATTTCAATTCCCATGGATTATAATAGTTGATCCAAATGATAGCAGCCCTGCGTACTTCCCTTAATCAGGGATTCCTGCGTTCAGGTAGCTATTCCGTACTCCTGCAATTCCAGTGGAGAGAACCCCCACGCGTACTTCCCTATCCAGGGATTCCTGCGCCCTCACTACTGAATTCAAATCCCTCCTGGGGCGAGCACCAATGCTCTTTACCTTGCATAGGATGTCTCCTCACGACTTACAGGTTCCCCTCCCTTAACATACCTGGTCCGCTGATGGTCCTTGTCTGTCCCTGCAGTGATCAGGCGAGCGAGGGAAGTCCTCCGAGAAATCTCGGGGCGCGCCGAGGATGTCCCCTTCTCAGCCGGTCCCGCAGCCGGGCAGAGAGGGTCCCATCTGGGGTGCCAAAATTGACACACAGAAACAAACTTCACAACTCACAAAGAGTTATAAAGCAGGCATGTTTATTGCGGCGCCGGGTGCAAGGGGATTTCTCCTCAAAGCTCATCACCGAGGCGAAGGGCTCCGGAGCGGAGGATCGCGACAGGGGACCCTTCCTAGGGCGGCAAACTGCGAAGGCGAAAGCACAGGGAGAGAGAGGGTGCCCCAGCCTGCTCCCCGCACTGCCCCTGAGCTGGTAGCCGAGCTCCTGATGAGCGGCAGCTCTGACTCAGCATGGGCAGGGACTAGAGCAGCGGAGTTCCAACGTCCTCACGTACAAGAGCAGCCCCCAGGGAGCGCGAGCGACCCAGAGCGCGGCGAACAGGGCGGGCAAACAGGACGTGGCGTGTCAGAAGGGCGTGGCACGTCAGTTTGCGCGTCAGTTTGCATAGGCAGGGCGTGCAGGGAAGGCGTGCGGGCAGGGCGCAGTCCTGCCCTCCTGGCCTTGAAAGCTCTCTTGACAAGTGGCCATCAGCTTCCCAGAAGAGGCCCAGCTATGGTCTCCACTTGGCTGAAAGCCATTGCCAGAAGGAATGTGGCGACCCAGACGAAGCTCCTGCCCAGGCACGTGGCTGTCCAGGCCTCTGGCTGCCAGGAGTGCCTGAGCTTGTTGCTGGTGCCGGAGAACCAGAGAGACAACGCCTGCGTGCGGTGCGACCAGGTGAACTATCTGCTCAGCCTGGTGGCCGAGCTGAAAGAGGAAGTGGAGAGGCTGAGGAGTATCAGGGAGTGTGAGAGGGAGATAGGCTGGTGGAGCCATGCCCTACCGTCCCTGAGGGAAAGGCAGAGGATGGAGGCTCCAGGAGAAGCAGAGGCCCCCTTACCCTCTTGCTGCCAGGCAGAAGGAGGGGACCTAAGAGGCAAAGGGGAATGGAAAAAGGTCCCTGCTCGGGGCAGCAGGCGAATCCCCTCCCGGCCTCCCTCACCTTCCCAGCTGCCCCTACACAACAGATATGGGGCTCTGGAACTTGAGGGCCAGGATAACGAGGATATGGATGAAAGTCCATCTGCGGGGCTGCCTAGGGCGAGACAGTCTGCCCCACGCATCAGAACCACCTCTACTAAGACAAAAAGGAGGGTAATTGTCATAGGTGATTCCCTCCTGAGGGGAACAGAAGGCCCAATATGCCGGCCTGACCCAACCCACAGGGAATTCTGCTGCCTCCCTGGGGCCCGGGTGAGAGAGGTCACAGGGAAACTCCCCAGTCTGGTACAGCCCACCGATTACTACCCGCTGTTGGTTTTTCAGGTTGGCAGTGATGAGATCGAGCAAAGAAGCCTGAAAAGGATCAAGAAGGACTTTAAAGCACTGGGGAGACTGGTTGAGGGATCGGGAGCACAGGTGGTGTTTTCCTCAATCCCTTCAGTGGCGGGGAGGAATGCTGATAGGAATAGGAAAGCGAACCTGGTCAATGTGTGGCTCAGAGGCTGGTGCCGTCGGAGGAATTTTGGATTCTTTGACCATGGGGCAGTCTACACGGCACTGGGCCTGCTGAGTGCAGACGGTGTTCAGCTATCCTCAAGGGGGAAAAGGATCCTTGCCCGTAAGTTGGCAAGCCTCATCAAGAGGGCTTTAAACTAGATTTGAAGGGGGAAGGGGATGAAGCCAGGCTACCTAGAGATGAGCCTAGGGGTGGCATGCCATTGTCGGGGGCAAGATCGATAGGCCAGCTCAAGTGCATCTATTCCAATGCACGCAGCATGGGCAGCAAACAGGAGGAGCTGGAAGCCATGATGCAGCGGGGCAGCTATGACGTGGTCGCCATCACAGAAACATGGTGGGATGACTCGCATGACTGGAGTGCTGCGATGGAGGGCTATAAACTCTTCAGGAGGGATAGGCAAGGAAGGAGAGGCAGTGGGGTGGCTCTGTATGTCAAGGAGTTTTTTGATTGTATAGAGCTCGATGATTGTGACGACAGGGTTGAATGCTTATGGGTAAGGATGAGGGGGAAGGTCAACAAGGCAGATATCCTGCTGGGGGTCTGTTATAGACCACCCAACCAGGGCGTAGAAGCCGATGAAGCATTCTACAAGCAACTGGCAGAAGTATCACAGTCGCAAGCCCTTGTTCTTGTGGGGGACTTCAACTTACCGGATGTCTGCTGGAAATATAACACAGCCGAGAGGAAACAGTCCCGGAGGTTCCTGGAGTGTGTGGAACATAACTTCCTGATGCAGCTGGCAAGCGAGCCTACCAGGGGAGTTGCCCTGCTTTACCTACTGTTTACGAACAGAGAGGGTCTGGTGGGAGAAGTGAAGGTCGGAGGCCGTCTTGGGCTTAGCGACCATGAAATGATAGAGTTTTCAATTTTTAGCCAAGTAAGGAGGGCGGTCAGCAAAACTGCTACCATGGACTTCCGGAGGGCAGACTTTGGCCTGTTCAGGACACTGGTTGAGAGGGTCCCTTGGGAGACGGTCCTGAAGGGCAAAGGGGCCCAGGAAGGCTGGACCTTCTTCAAGAAGGAAATCTTGAAGGTGCAGGAGCAGGCAGTCCCCATGTGCCGTAAGAAGAGCCGGTGGGGAAGACGACCGGCCTGGCTGAACAAGGAGCTTTTGCTGAAACTTGGGGAAAAAAAGAGAATTTACCACCTCTGGAAGAAGGGGCAGGCAAGTGAAGAAGAATACAAGGACCTCGTTAGGTCATGCAGAGAGGGAATTAGGAAGGCAAAAGCCCAGCTAGAGCTCAACCTGGCCACGGTCGTGAGGGACAACAAAAAAAGCTTCTATAAATACATTAACAACAAAAAGAGAGCCAAGGAGGATCTCCATCCTTTACTGGATGCGGCGGGGAACATTGTCACGAAGGATGAGGAAACGGCTGAGGTACTTAATGTCTTCTTTGCCTCAGTCCTTAATAGCCAGACCAGGTATCCTCAGGGTACCCATTTCCCTGAGCTGGAAGACAGGGATGGAGAGCAAAATAGGCTCCCCATGATCCAGGAGGAAGCAGTTAATGACCTGCTATGCCACCTGGACACTCATAAGTCTATGGGGCCTGATGGCATCCACCCAAGGGTGCTGAGGGAGCTAGCGGAGGAGCTTGCCAAGCCGCTCTCCATCATTTATCAACAGTCCTGGTTAACGGAGGAGGTCCCGGATGACTGGAGGATTGCCAATGTGACAGCCATCTACAAGAAGGGCCGGAAGGAGGATCCGGGGAACTACAGGCCTGTCAGCCTGACCTCGGTGCTGGGGAAGATTAAGGAGAGGCTCATCTTGAGGGCGCTCACGGGACACGTGCAGGATAACCAAGGGATCAGGCCAAGCCAGCACGGGTTCATGAAAGGCAGGTCCTGCTTGACCAACCTGATCTCCTTCTATGACCAGGTGACCCGCCTAGTGGATGAGGGGAAGGCTGTTGATGTTGTCTACCTGGACTTCAGCAAAGCCTTTGACACTGTTCCCCACAGTATTCTCCTAGAGAAGCTGGCGGCCCGTGGTTTAGACAGGTACACTCTTCACTGGGTGAAAAACTGGCTGGATGGCCGAGCCCAGAGAGTTGTAGTGAATGGGGTGAAATCCAGCTGGCGGCCGGTCACAAGTGGAGTCCCCCAGGGCTCAGTTTTGGGACCGGTCTTGTTTAATGTCTTCATTGATGATCTGGATGAGGGGATAGAGTGCACCCTCAGCAAGTTTGCAGACGACACCAAGTTGGGAGGGAGTGTTGATCTGCTTGAGGGTAGGAAGGCTCTGCAGAGGGATCTGGACAGGCTGGATCGATGGGCTGAGGCCAACCGGATGAAGTTCAATAAGGCCAAGTGCCGGGTTCTACACTTTGGCCACAACAACCCCAGGCAACGCTACAGGCTTGGGGACGAGTGGCTGGTAAGCTCCCCCGCAGAAAAGGACCTGGGGGTGTTGATCGACACCCGGCTGAATATGAGCCAGCAGTGTGCCCAGGTGGCCAAGAAGGCCAACGGCATCCTGGCTTGTATCAGAAATGGTGTGGCCAGCAGGAGCAGGGAGGTGATCATGCCTCTGTACTCGGCGCTGGTGAGGCCGCACCTCGAATACTGTGTTCAGTTTTGGGCCCCTCACTACAAGAAAGACATTGAGGTGCTGGAGCGTGTCCAGAGAAGGGCGACAAAGCTGGTGAGGGGTCTGGAACACAAGTCTTATGAGGAGCGGCTGAGGGAGCTGGGGTTGTTTAGCCTGGAGAAGAGGCGGCTGAGGGGAGACCTTATCGCTCTCTACAACTACCTGAAGGGGGGTTGCAGAGAGGTGGGTGTTGGTCTCTTCTCCCAAGTGACTAGTGACAGGACTAGAGGAAATGGCCTCAAGTTGCGCCAGGGGAGGTTCAGGCTAGATATTAGGAAAAAGTTCTTTACCGAGAGAGTAGTGAAACATTGGAATAGGCTGCCCAGGGAGGTGGTAGAGTCACCCTCCCTGGAGGTATTCAAGGAGCGTATGGATGTGGCATTGTGGGATGTAGCTTGATGGACATGGTGCTGTGTGGTGTTGGGTGGGTTGGTTTTTGGTGTGTTGTGCCTTGTTGTTGTTGTGTGGTGGTTGGCTTGCGTGGGTGGTTTGTGGGGTTTTTTTTTGTTTTTTTGTTGGTTTTTTGTGGTGTTTTTTTTTTTTTTTTTTTTTTTTCCCCCCCCCCAGGTTGGACTTGATGATCTTACAGGTCTTTTCCAACCGTAGTGATTCTGTGATTCTGTGGAGAAGCTGGTGGCCCGTGGTTTAGACAGGTACACTCTTCGCTGGGTTAAAAACTGGCTGGATGGCCGAGCCCAGAGAGTTGTGGTAAATGGGGTGAAATCCAGCTGGCGGCCGGTCACAAGCGGAGTCCCCCAGGGCTCAGTTAGGGGACCGGTCTTGTTTAATGTCTTTATTGATGATCTGGATGAGGGGATAGAGTGCACCCTCAGCAAGTTTGCAGACGACACCAAGTTGGGAGGGAGTGTTGATCTGCTTGAGGGTAGGAAGGCTCTGCAGAGGCATCTGGGCAGGCTGGATTGATGGGCCCAGGCCAATTGGATGAAGTTCAATAAGGCCAAGTGCTGGGTTCTACACTTTGGCCACAACAACCCCAGGCAACGCCACAGGCCTGGGGACGAGTGGCTGGAAAGCTCCCCCGCAGAAAAGGACCTGGGGGTGTTGATTGACAGCCGGCTGAAGATGAGCCAGCAGTGTGCCCAGGTGGCCAAGAAGGCCAACGGCATCCTGGCTTGTATCAGAAATAGTGTGGCCAGCAGGAGCAGGGAGGTGATTATGCCTCTGTACTCGGCTCTGGTGAGGCCGCACCTCGAATACTGTGTTCAGTTTTGGGCCCCTCACTACAAGAAAGACATGGAGGTGCTGGAGCGCATCCAGAGAAGGGCGACGAAGCTGGTGAGGGGTCTGGAACACAAGTCTGATGAGGAGCAGCAGAGGGAACTGGGGTTGTTCAGTCTGGAGAAGAGGAGGCTAAGGGGAGACATCATCGCTCTCTACAACTACCTGAAAGGGGGTTGCAGAGAGGTGGGTGTTGGCCTCTTCTCCCAAGTGACAAGTGACAGGACAAGAGGAAATGGCCTCAAGTTGCACCAGGGGAGATTCAGACTGGATATTAGGAAAAATTTCTTTACTGAGAGAGTGGTGAAACACTGGAACAGGCTGCCAGGGAGGTAGTGGAGTCACCCTCCCTGGAGGTATTCAAGGAGCGTGTAGATGTGGCATTGTGGGACGTGGCTTGATGGGCATGGTGCTGTGTGGTGTGGGTGGGTTGTTTTGGTGTGGGTTGTGGTGTGTTTTGTGGTTTGTGGGTGGGTTTGTTTTTTTTTTTTTTATGGTTGGACTTGATGATCTTACAGGTCTTTTCCAACCTTAGTGATTCTGTGATTCTGTGATATACCCAATTGTGCTAGGATAAAATTACTATGTAACTGTACTTTATCCCCTAGAACATAGGGTATGGGCTATGAAAAACAGGAATAAGTGGCAAACTATTGATGTTGAGGCCTGTGTCGTACAAGACCAGCAAGGATTTATTTGTGAAGGAAACACCATCAAAGGGCAAGATATTTGTCTTGACACTGAAGAAAATGTTTGTCACTTTGAGGTGCATCCCAACGAGACCCTAAGAACCATCATAATTTACAGGGGTATGGGATGTGTTTGTCTGAGAACTCAATGTGATTTTGTACAAGTAGGTGATCAAATGGTGGACACGAGCAACCATTCAAATATTTGCATTTGTAACTTTGTTAGTCTTACAGGATATGATTTTAACTGCACGGCTCTCGTTACTACTTACCAATTGCTACAATTTAATGATATGTTTATTCAGGATATACAGCCCACCCCTATTGGAATGAATCTCACTCTAATAAGAAAACGGTTGCATCACGAAAATTAAAAAAGGTTGTTAAAACAAGTTCAAGAAAGTGGAAGAAAGACTTTAATTACTGTCCATCATGATGCAGAGGAAATACACCAAGTGGTGGAACGAGTGAAGTCAGAGGGAGAGCACAATTAGTGGGATGTGTTTAGGGGTTATTCCCTGTCAGCTACCAAAATCTTAAACATAATGACCCACCCGATATTGGTGTTACTGGTAGCTACCACACCATTAACAATAGTAAATCTTATCCTTTGGTGTAAACTAAAGGAACTTATTGGACAAGTATGGACACTAAAAATAATGATGAAACATAACGAACCACTTTCAAAAGCAAAAGAATTTGATTAGGGGAAAGAAAAGGGGGGAATGTTACAGGACATTTTGAAAAGCAAGGGTTAAATGTAAGAAAGAAGAATGTAAAGAAGGTACTTCATAACAACTGCACCTGGCACTTAGACATATTAGAGATAAAGACTGTCTTCACTGACTCTCTGCTAACTAGCAATAACGATTAGCAGAAGGACGAATTGTAGAAAAATAGAACGGACTGCCAAAATAGTGCCCGAGGCTTAACTTGTCTCATTATAATCTCATTATAATGCTAAGGAACACACCTCCTAGCTAGAAAAGCCCCAACCCAATTAAGCCCCCTACTCTCTGAGCATGCGTGCTGAATTAAAAGAGAACTGTAACTTTAAGATGAAGTAAGAAAAGTATTAACCAATAGTTAATTAAGGGGTAGCACCAGGAGGCGTAACTAACTTTGTTAACTGTTTTAAATACCTGTCATGATTTTAACCCAGTGTGCAAGCTTTGAGGAGAAATCCTCTTGCACCTGGCACCGCAATAAACATGCCTGCTTTATAACTCTTTGTGAGTTGTGAAGTTTGTTGCCGCGTGTCACATGTCCACCATTAAGCCATGTCCCTAAGTGCCACATCTACACCTCAGTTAAATACCTCCAGGTACCACTTCCCTGGGCAGCCTGTTCCAGTGCTTGATAACCCTTTCAGTGAAGAAGTTTTTCCTAACATGCAATCTAAATCTCCCCTGGCACAACTTGAGGCCGTTTCCTCTCATCCTATCACTTGTTACCTGGAAAAGAGACTGACACCCACCTGGCTACAACCTCCTTTCAGGTAGTTGTAGAGAGCGATAAGGTCTCCCCTGAGCCTCCTTTGCTTCAGACTAAAGAACTGCAGTTCTCTCAGCCGCTCCTCGTAGAACTTGCTCTCCAGACCCTTCACCAGCTTCGTTGCCCTTCTTTGGACTCACTCTAGCACGTCAGTGCCTGCCTTGTAGTGAGTGGCCCAGAGCTAATCACGGTATTCGAGGTGCAGGACTGGGCACTCAGCATTGTTGAATGTCATACAGTTGGCCTGGGCCCATCGATCCAGACTGTCCAGATCCCTCTGCAGAGCCTTTCTACCCTCAAGCAGATCAACACTCCTGCCAAGTTTGGTGTCATCTGCAAACCTACTGATGGTGCACGCGATCCCCTCATCCAGGTCACTGATAAAGATATTAAACAGAACTGGCCCCCGTACTGAGCCCTGGGGAACACCACTTGTGACTGGCCACCCACTTCAGTTAACTGCATTCCCCACAAGCCTTTGGACCCGGCCATCCAGCCAGCTTTTTACCCAGTAAAGTGTATGGCTGTCCAAACCATGAGCAGACAGGAGGAGGAGGAGGAAAAAACAAGAGGCCACAGGAAGGAAGAGAAAAAGGAGGGAAAGGAGGCTACAGGAGGAAAAGGGAGAATGAGAATGAGGAGGAACAAACAGAGGCTACCTGAAGGAAGAGGAGGCTGTCGTGGTTTAAGCCCAGCCGGACTAATCACCACACAGCTGCTCACTCACTCCCCCCAGGTGGGGTGGGGGAGAGAACCAGAAGAGTAAAAGTGAGAAAACTCGTGGGCTGAGATAAAAACAGTTTAATAAGTAGAGCAAGAAACACCGCGCAGAGAAGCAAAGCAAAAGAAGGAATTCATTCACCACTTCCCGTCGGCAGGCAGGTGTTCAGCTATCTGCAGGGAAGCAGGGCTCTATCACGTGTAGCGGTTGCTCGGGAAGACAAACGCCATTACTCCGAATGTCCCCACCTTCCTTCTTCCTCCCCCAGCTTTATATACTGAGCATGATGTCATATGGTATGGAATATCCCTTTGGTCAGTTGGGGTCAGCTGTCCCGGCTGTGTTCCCTCCCAACTTCCCGTGCACCCCCAGCCCACTCACTGGTGGGGTGGGGTGAGGAGCAGAAAAGGCCTTGGTGCTGTGTGAGCCCTGCTCAACAGTAACTAAAACATTCCTGCTTTATCAACATTGTTTCCAGCCCAAATCCAAAACACAGCCTCATACAATCCAAAACACAGCCCCATACTAGCTGCTATGAAGAAAGTTAACCCCATCCCAGCCAAAACCAGCACATTCTCCACCCCTTATTCCATACCGTTTACATCATGCTCAGGTCTCACACCATCCAAAACATTCTCATTCCCTATCATCGCCCTTCCCATCCTTTGATATAGTACACAGATATCATTCCCTTAGTCTATGGACCACCCCTGTGAAATATTTGTAAAATGTCCATAAATGTCCATTGAGTTCATGTAGTCCATAACTTTGGGCTCCATCTCTTATTGCACAGAGGCAAAGGAGGCTACAGGAGGAAAAAGGAGAAGGAGAATGAGGAGAAACAAACAGAGGCTATAGGAAGAAAGAGAAGGAGGGGGAAAAGGAGGCTACAGGAGGAAAAGGGAGAAGGAGGAGGCAAGAGGAGGCAACAGGAAGAGGATGAGGAGAATTCCACAGAAGGCAACAAGAGGTTTCCTCCTCCCTAAGGAGGAGGAAAAAACAGGACAAGGAGGAGGAGGCAAGAGTAAGCAAGAGGAGAAAGAGCAGGATAAGTCAATGGGAGGTAACATGAGGGGGAGGCAACAGGAGGCAACTGGAGAAGGAGGTGGAGGAGAAGGAGGCAAAAGGAGGCAGAAGGAGAGGGAAGTAACAAGAGGCACAGGGAGACCGAGAAGGACAAGGAGGAGGAGGCAACAGGAGGCATTAGGAGGCAAGAGGAGGAGGAGGAGACAAGAGGAAGAAAAGGCAAGAGGAGGAAACAGCAGACAAAAGAAGGAGGATGTACAGGAGGAGGCAAGAAGAGGCAACAGGAGGAGGAGGCAGAAGAAACAGGATTGAAGAGGAGGCAACAGGAAGCAACATGAGAAGGACGAGGAAACCAGAGGCAACAGGAGACAAGAGGAGGAAGAGAAGGTAAAGGAGGAGATGGGAACAGGAGGCAACAGGAGGTGGAGGAGGAGGAGGCAAAATGAGGCAACAGGAGGAAACAAGAGCAAACAGGAGGAGGAAGAGGAAAAACCAGGAGTCCACAGGAGGAAGAGAAGTAAGAGACAAGAAGAGGCTATAGGAGGAAAAGGAAAAGGGAAAAGTAGAAGGAAGAGGCAACAGGAGGGTGACAAAAGGCAAAAGGATGAAGTACGAGGAGGAGGAGGAAGAGAAACAGGAAGCAACAACAGGCATCAGGAAGATTAAGATGCAACAGGAGGCAAAAGGAGAAGAAGGAGGAAGAGGCCAGAGGATCCAACAGGAGAAGGAGGCAACGAGAGGCAAAAAGAGGCAACAGGAGGAAGAATAAAAAGAAACAGGAGGCAACCAGAGGCAAAAGGTGGCAAGAGGAAGAGGAGGAGCAGGCAACAGGAGGCAACAGGAGGAAAAAGGAGGCAACGGAAGGAGGAGGGAAAAGGAGGCAACAGAGGAGGTGGAGGAAACAGGAGGCAATAGGAGGGAACCGTAAGAGGAGTAGGAGATGGCAAGAGGAAGCAACACAAGGCAACATGAGAAAACAGGAGGCAACAGGAAGCAGTGGGAGGCCACAGAAGGATGAGGAGGAGGAGGAGGAGGAGACAACAGGTGGAAAATTCAGGAGGAGGCAAAAGGAGCAACAGGAGGCACCAGGAGGGGAAGGACGCAGTAGGAAGTACCAGGATGGTAAGGAGGAGGAGGCAAAAGGAGGCAACAAGAAGAACAGGAGAAGGAGAAGGAGGAGGAGGAGGCAGCAGGAAGCAAGAGGAGGCAAGAAGATGCAGGAGGAGGAAAGAAGGTCAAGACAAGGAAACAAAAGGCAACAAGAGGAGGAGGTAACAGGAGGCAAAAGGAGGCAACAGGAGAAGGAGGAGGCAACTTGAGGCAAAAAGAGGCAACAGGAGAAGGAGGATGAAAATACAGGAGGCAACAGGAAGCAAGAAGAGAAGGATGAGAAGGCAAAAATAAGAAACAGGAGGAAAGAGGAGGAAAAGGAGGAGGAGGCAACAGGAGGCAACAGGAGGAGAAGGCAAAAGAATGCAAAAGGAGGCAACAGAACGTAAAAGGAGGCAACAAGGAGGTGGTTTCAACACGAGGAAACAGCAGGAGGATGAAGAGGCAAAAGGAGGCAACAGGAGGAAGGGGAGGAGGAGGAAACAGGAGGCAACAGGAGGCAAAAGGAGGAGGAGGAAGAAGAGGAAAAAAGAGGCAACAGGAGGAAACAAGAGGAGGAAGAAGAGGAGGAGCAGGAAATGGGAAGCAAAAGGAGGCAACAGGAGGAGAGGCTACAGGAGGCAATAGATAGCAAAAGGAGGACACAGAGGAAGGAAGAGGATGAGGCAACAGGAGATAACAGGAGGCAACTGGAGGAGGAGGAGGAAGCAACAGAAGGCAACAGAAGGAGGAGGCAACAGGAGGCAACTATAGCTAACAGGAGGAGGAGGGAAAAGGACGAGGAAGAAGAGGATGCAACAGGAGGAGGAGGAAACAGGAGGCAAAGGAGAAGGAGCAGCAGGAGGAAACAGGAGGCAAAAGGAGAAGGAGGAGGAGGTAACAGGAGGCAAATGGAGGCAGTAGGAGGACAAGGAAAAGGAGGCAACAGGAGGCAGTAGGAGACAACATGAGGAGTTGGAGGAAGAGGAAACAGGAGGCAACAGGTGCCAACATGAGGAGGAAGAGGAGGAGGAGGAGGAGGAGGGAACAGGAAGCAACATGTGGCAACAAGAGGAGGAGGTAAGAGGAGGCCACAATAAGAAGGAGGCAAAAGAACGCAAGAGAAGAGGAAGGGACCAGGAGGCAAAAGATGGAGGAGGAGGCAACAGGAGGCAACCAGTGGAGGTGGGAAGAGGAGAGAAGAGGGGGCTAGGGGAGGCAAGAAAAGGCAACAGGACGCAAAAGGTAGGGGAGTCCACAAGAAGGAACAAGAGGAAGGGGGCTACAGGAGAAGAAGGGTGACGATGAGGAGGAGGCAATAGGAGGAGGAAGAAACATGAGGCAACAGGAGAAAATAGGATGAGGAGTAGGAGGAGGCAATAGGAGGCAAGAGGAAGCAACAAGAGGAAAGAGAAGGAGGAGGAAGAGGAGGCAATAGGAGGCCACAGGAGAAGGCAACAGGATACAACAGGAGGACAAAGGAGGAGAAGGAGGATTCAACACGAGGAAACAGCAGAAGGAAGAGGGTGAGGAGGCAACAGGAGGAGGAGGAGGAAGAGGAGAAGGAGTCAAGAGCAGGGAACAGGAGGTGAAGGAAACAGAAGGAAACAGGAGGCAACAGGAAGAGAAGGAGGAGGAGAAAAGAGAAGAAAAGAGGAGGCCACAGGAGGCAAAAGGAGGAAGAGGAGGAGGCAACAGGAGGCAATGGTAAGAGGTGGGAGAAGAGGAGGAGGATAAAGAAGAGGAGGCAACAGGAGAAAACAGGAGGAGGAGGAGGAGGAAATGGTTACAGGAGGCAACAGGTAGCAAGAAGAGGAGGAGGAAGAGGAGGCACAGACACAACAGCAAGTAACTGGAGGAGGACACAGGAGGCAAAATAAGGAAAGTGGAAGATGAGGAGGCAACAGGAGGCAACAGGAAGAAGAGAAGGGAGCAGAGGACAAATCATCCCCATGTTCCCTCTACATTTTAAGCACATCAAAACTCAGGGATGGAGCACCTGCCATGTCTGGCTGTCTTCAGCAATTCAGAAAATCCAAGCCTAGTGCTGAAGTCGTTACTCACAGCAGTCCACATCACAACCATCGCTCCTCTTGGCCACACAGGGGAAACCTCTGCATGACAGTGGATGTCAGGACGCGCTCCAGAAAGAGAAGATCAGGGCAAGAAGATACCCATCACCTAATCGCAAAGAAATAATTCTAGCTCAATGAAATTGGTACCCAAAAGAAAACACAGAGAACAGCATCCTCCATCAGAATTATTTCATCGGTAGTTTTAACTGCTGCAGAGCTGCAGGCTGACGACCTTACCATCACTGTCACAGGGCCCCAGTTATCAGCAGGTACAAAGGCCCTTTTGAAAGACCCCAATGCATGTCACCTTCTCTGAAGAGAGGAGGCCCTCTTCTCTGAAGAGGACCTGCTGCTTACTTGTTGCCAGCGTTAGCAGCAGAGCCCTCCGGTTCTCCAGCCCACACTTTCCCACCTTGTATGCAGCAGCGACCAGCTTTCAGATGCTACTTTAACAGCTCTCTTGGCCGTGCTCCTTTTCTGTCTCCCTTCCTACCATAGCAGTCAGGGTGGGCGTCTTGTCATTCTAGACTAGGCCCAACTTCTCAGTAGGAGGACTACACTGCTGTCTCATTGCTTGCCTGTTTTGGCATATGGAAAAAAAATTACAATTAGGAAACAGGAACCCTACCCATGGCCCATATCTATCTAGTCTACAGCCTACAGCTCTGAAGGTATAGAACAGCCTATACTTATATCCTGTGTCTACCTACTCCCTGAGCAGAGAGAAAGTCAAATCAAAATTACCTTTAACAGAGCATGGACCTGGGGGGAAGCAGGGAAGAAAGAAAAGGTGGAAAAAAGGAAAAGTGTAGTCACACAGTTGAAAAAGAAAGGTGCTGAGTTATCCTGAAGCCCCTGGTGCCTGGACATTTGCTTGGCCCTGAAGCCCTGCGGGGCCTGCCAGCGCTGGGGAGCCCTGGGGACAGAAGGGAAGGACAACAGTCAGCCCCTGTGGGGAGAGGGATGGGGCTCTGTCCTTCCTTCTGGCTGCAGGAGGATGCCCTGGGCCACACCAGGACAGGACATCTCTCCTCCTCAGCCCTGGGGGAAGGTGAGGCCTGAGGAAGGCCCTGGGTGCTGGGCTCAGCACAGGCGGTGTGACTGGGGGCAGAGCCCTGTCTCTGGCCAGGTGCCGGCCTGGCCGATGTGAGTGGCTCCTCCTGCCCAGGGCTGTGGCTGGCATTGCCGAAAGACCCGCATTTTGGGAAAGACTTGCCTATCCATAGCAAATCTAGGGCAGATCCCCTCCTGTCCCCTGCCCTCCCCTCCTGCCATGTCCCCTCCCCTTCCCTCCTTCCCTGCCCTCCCTCCCTGAGCAGGCCCAGACCCCATGAGCGGACCGAGGGACAGCAGAGCTGTGCACACACCTTGCACTGCTGAGAGAACAGCTCCAGGTGCAATGGCACTTCTTGAAGGCTGTCTCTCCTCAGGCCCAGTGTCCCGGCTGGCTGAGGAGCCAGCTGCAGTGGCTGGGGGCAGCTCTGTGAGGAGAGGCTCGGGCTGCCCCTGCCCACCTGGCAACAGCTGCACCATTGGCCATGGCTGAGCCAACCAGCGGAGCCAGAGGCAGCCTGTCAGTCACAGCCAGCCTGGGGCGGGGCCAGAGGGGCCAGAGGCAGATGGGCCTGAGGAGAAACTGGTGAGGTAGGGGCTGGGGGCAGCTGGGGCGAGGAGGGGCCGGGGCCGGGGCCGGGGCCAGGACCAGGACCAGGACCAGGACCAGGACCAGGACTGGAACTGCAACTGTGACTGGCACTGGCACTGCGACCGGGCCCAGGCCTAGTCCCAGGCACAGGCCAGGCTCAGGAGTGTTGCAGGTGCTGGAGCAGGTATCTCCCAGCATGGCGGGGCCTGTGGGGGGACCTGGAGACCTCAGCACCCACGGGCCTCGCCGTGGCCCAGTTCAGCAGCCCTGGGCCCGAGTGCTCAGCCCCCAGGAGAACCCCATAACCAGGGTCAGAGCCGTTCCTGCTGCTGCCCTGAGGGTCACCAACCCCCAGTCAGCCCTGAGCCAGAGTGCAGGTATCTGAGCTGGAATGAGGTGGAAGAAACTGGAAAACAGTTCATTGAGAGGAGGTGATGGGAGAAGGTCCAGTGGGTGTGGCACCTGGGATTAGTTGACACTCTCAGTTTCATGTCTGGATCAGTACAGCACATTGCCCAAGCCCCAGTTCAGAGCAGAAATTGTAGTTGCTAAAGCTGGGTGCCAGAGGGCTGTTCCTGCTCTCTCCTCCCCGGTGTGACCTGAGCGCACACCTGCCCTTCCTGCTCCTGCCTTCGTGCTTTGGGACCTCAGGGGTGAAAAGGAAAGACAGACTCTTGTAGTTAAGGGATCTCTTGAGGTGTCCAGGGTTTGCTTTGCTCATCGCTTCTGTAACGTTTCCTGGGCTATTCACTGGATATGTGCATAGAGAGGCAACTGGGGCTGTGAATTAAGTTTCCAGCTCGGGGTTTCCTCTTCCAATAAAGCATGCTTCCATTTTCTCATAGGTGACCGACTGAAAGATAGAAGCTGAAGCAGCATGTGCTTTTGTGAAAATAGGTAACAACAGATGGTTGTGTTCAGTTGATCCATAATTGCTTCCTGTGTAGGAAAATGGTATGTTAATTTAATCTTTTGTGTATAGGCAGGGCCTTGGTAATGTTACTGCGTAGGCAGCAAGTATGTGGATGTCCGGTTTTCTGCATATTTGTGACTGATGTTTGTTGTTTCTTTTCCTAAGGAAAATCTTGCAATGTACTCCCGAGGGAGAATGAAATGCAAAGAACTGATGAAGAAAGAGCGGCCAGTCAAGGAGGGAGTGTAAGTGAGTACTGTTTTTAAATTTTCTTGACTGTGTTCTAGCCAAAAGCCTCGTCTTCAACGATTGAAATGAGCTGAACCACTGGCTATTCGTCATCCCTGCACAATTCTGTATGGTTATGGACTTTACCAGCTGTAGTCATGGACTCTGGGCCTGTCCTATAGTGAGGTCAAAGCAGGTATTCAGGGAAAAAAAAAGGGTGCTTTTCCAAAACACCTATAAGACAGAAGGCAACAGCTGGCTGCAGATGGGTGGGAGTACACAGAAATGTGTCACTCGGAATGAGGAACAGTGATGTGAGTACAGCCATAGTGTGACAGTTTTCATGGCCTTGAGCAGCACAGCAGGAATTTTCAGGCAGCAAGGCCGGCTGCAGGGGTATGTGAGCAGCTCCTCCTGAGTGTGGAGATGGGAGGGGGAGAGGACAGTGCTGTTCCTGTTGGTGTGTAGCAGGGGACAGTCAGTGGAAGCTGCTCGCAGGACATATAACTAAGAGCTGTCGTCTTGGTACTCAGTGGGAAATCACACGAGGAAGGAGGCTGAATCATGAAAGGCCATATTAACTGTATGTGTGAAGTGAAGTAGTTGAGCTGATCAGATCTCGAATAAGAGATGATTTGGGCAATACCTGGCAAAGTCAGCATCTTGTATGTGTTGTGCAGACTGCGTGACTTTGACCACTAGCAAGGACAGGAGTGTGATAGGAGTGTTGGCGTGCCAAGGAATGGGGATGGAAGTGATCACAGACTCATTTCTCAGTTTTCCATGGGCTGTCTGTATACCGCATGTGACTGGCCTTGCATTCAGAAAGAATACCACCCTTTCTGTGAACAGAAAAAAAAAAGGTAAAAAAAGTAGTGCTTTCCAAGGAATAAAATTTAATCGGCTTTAACGAGCAGGTAGGTTACGCATGGCAGAGCTAGGACTTGGAGCGAGATTACCATGCTTAGTCGTACCATTCTAGAGTATTAAAAATGTTTCCTTGAAACACTTTCCTAGCATAACAAGACCTGACTTTCTGAAATAGCCAGTTTCCTAGGAGCTGCATCAGAGCTAAGCCAGATGAGAGAGTCTTGCCTTCTGTTAGTCACTGAGGCTGATGATAAGTCACCAGCAGTTTTGACAGGGACAGAACAAGATCGATGTGTATGCGCCTGTGTGCTGATTGCCTTCAGGTTTTGCAGGTTGTAGATTTGGCAGGACCAATTGTGTTGTTAACATGATGGTACCAGCAAAAACTACAGGCATCTGTGTAGGCATCTTGGATTTTATGTGATTTGCAAGAGTACTTGAACAGTTTAATGCTCTCTTGAGGTACGGTAGTTAGAATGTCATCAGAAGAAAGTGAAGAGCACGAAGATGAGGATGGCGAAGATACTCCAAAGCGTCACAACCTTTGACAGCAGAAACGTGTCGTTTACAGTTTATATGAGCCATTTTCCTTCAATGTATTGTTCTTTTCAAAGATTTGCAGAGGATGTTTTGCTATTCCCATCTCAGAACTCAGTGATTTTAAGTTAAAGCTCTCCACTGAGATTTAAAATAAAAAAAGTCCAATGTGATCTGGCAAGAAAAGTAATTACACAGACTTGATAGTTTTATTCTTGTAGTTTCAGTTCTCCTTAAATAGCAGGTGGGTGTTTTTTCACTTGTGCTAGGCAATGATTAAAAAAAGAAAAAAAGAGTCCCCCTTGAAACTTCTTCTGCAATTAGAGGTGGGTGAGACACATCACCTTTTCTGCCTCTTCCGCTCTCCTGCTTTCTCTTAAATTTGTTTGTATCATTATTCTAAATTCTTTGCTTTCACTAGAGCCAAGACAAGGTATTTTTTTGGGGCCGGTCATCTCCTGTCAGGCAGAGATATCCATGTAGACGTGCTCGGTCACAGAGGCCTTGCTGCAAAAGGACTAAAGGGTGGGTGCGTGGTTAGCGGTGGTTCTGCCTTATCCACGGTGCTACCCATCACATCAGTGAATGATGCTTTGGGGGGGTTTCAGATTGGTGGTAATGACTGAAATTGCCCTCTAACAGTCTTGGACTACTTAATCTGGAAGCGTACAGTTTCTTCTCTTATAACTGAACATAACTCAGTTAGAGGGAGAGCCTGTTTTGAAGTGTTATTAGTTTGGGGACAGACCAGCTGGGGGCTGGGGCCCTCGGGGGTGGGGGCTGTTTCTGCCCCATGCCCTTGGCCTGGCGCTTACAGCTGGGAACAGGCTTTCCCAAATCCTGCTGGAAGAAGCCCACCCCCGGCACGGCCTCAGGGTCTGCTGCCAACCTGCCTTCAAATCGGCTCTTCCCAGCAGGACATTGCCCAGGGGTTAGTCTGAGCGTTGCTGTTTTCCTTCAGGAAGCACGCTACACACCAAGCACACCTAGAGCTGCGCCTGCGCCAGAAGACTTCAGGCACTGCTGGGGCTGATGGAGACAGTTCCCACCAGCCGTCCAGCTCAGGAAGAGGCAGGTAAGATGTGACAGATGGGGTACTGACTGGTTGTCACTTCTTTTGCAGGAACAGGATTTAACAGCAGAAGGGAGGCAGGACAAGAGAGCCCATGAGGTCCAAAAGCACATCAGACAGCTGGTGCAGGTATGGTGACAGCAGAGGAGGACGAGAAGGAGATGCGGGTGAGCCAGCTGGGACAGTGCTTCCAAGGTAACATCTGCCACACAAACATGAAGACAGACAGAGACATTGGGAGGTCGTGGAGTGGGTGAGAAAGGTGCCTGGGAGCAAGGAGAGCATGGGGAAATGGGAGACCGAGATGGAGGGGAAAACTCCAGGGTGTTGGAAGTGAGGACAAATCCCCCTTCTGCTGTGCAGGTACTTGTGAGGTCACTGGTGGCTGAGTAGCTGTTAGAATTGGAGCAGGCCCCGGGCTTGTGCAGGCTCATGTGATGTCATATGTATTTGAGTAGTTACAGGGCAGGAGCAGGCTCCTGGCTTGTGCATCTGTTTGTGATGTCACAGGTGGATGAGTACGTGATAGGGTGGAAGGAGGCACTTGGCTTGTTCATGTGCCTGTGATGTCACGTGTGCCTGAGCAGGTGATAGGCCTGGAGCAGGAACCTTCTACGTGCAACTGCTTATGAAGTCACAAGTGCCTGAGAAGTTCATATGGCAGGAACAAGCTCCTGGCCTGTGCAGGTGCTAGTGATGTCACAGGTGTCTGAGTAGCCATAGGGCAGAAGCAGGCACCTGGCTTGTAGAGCTGCCTCTGATGTCACTGGTGGCTAAGTAGCTGTTCGGGTATGAGTGAACATCTGGCTTATGCAGGTGCTTGTAATGTCACTGGTGGCTCTGTAGCTCTTAGGGCAGGAGCAGACAGCTGGCTTCTGCAGCTTCTTGTGATGTCACATGTGCCTGAGCAGGTGATAGGGCAGAAACAGGCACCTGGCTTGTTGTTTTAGGAATTATGCAGCCACCACCTAGGCCATAGTAGGAATTATGCAGGTGACTTTAAGCTACATTTTCTGGTGTATGGGGGGAGATTGCCAACAAAACCTGTGCATAGCCACAAAGGAAAAGGGATGCAAGGCCTCGCACGACAATCAGGAGGATTAGTGCTGGGAAGCTGCAGTAGGTAGGGGTCACCATTCTTCAAGCCTCTGTCATACTTTGCTTTCCAGGTTTGAGTTCCTGGTTGTCATGGTTTAAGTCCAGATGGCAACTAAGCACCACACAGCCGCTCGCTCACTCCCCCCCAGGTGGGATGGGGGAGAGAATCAGAAGAGTAAAAGTGAGAAAACTCGTGGGTTGAGATAAAGACAGTTTAATAGGTAAAGCAAAAGCTGCGCAGGCAAGCAAAGCAAAACAAGGAATTTGTTCACTACTTCCCATCGGCAGGCAGGTGTTCAGCCATCTCCAGGAAAGCAGGCCTCCATCATGCGTAACAGTTACATGGGAAGACAAAAGCCATCACTCCGAATGTCTTCCCCTTCCTTCTTCTTCTCCCAGTTTTATAAGCTGAGGATGACATCATATGGTATGGAATATCCCTTTGGTCAGCTGCGGTCAGCTGTCCCGGCTGTGTGCCCTCCAAACTTTTTGTGCACCCCGAGCCTACTCACTGGAGGGGCGATGTGAGAAGCAGAAAAGGCCTTGACTCTATGTAAGGTCTGCTTAGCAGTAACTAAAACATCCCTGCTTTATCGACACTGTTTCCAGCACAAATCCAAAACACAGCCCCATACTAGCTACTATGAAGAAAATTAACTCTAACCCAGCCAAAACTAGCACAGTGGTTCATTAAAGAGGTTACCAGTGGGAAGTGAGAGCCAGAAAGAGCTTTCAGTGCTGGCAACTTTAGAGTAGGAGCCATTGCTGGACTTCTGCAATTTCAGTGCCGACCTCTAACGTGAATTAGTGAGAGCAAGTGATCATACGTTTGGACCTTTGAGTGTCTAAACAAGTTCAGAGTCCAATTGTTTGTGGTTCGTTTTAGCGGTTACCAGTGGGAGGTGAGGGTCAGCAACAGCTTTCAGTGCTGGCACATTTAGCGTAGGAGCAATCGCTGGACGTTCGCAATTTTGGTTTTGAGCTCTGCCGTGAATTAGCAGGAGGAAGCCATCAAATGTCTGGAACTTTGATTGTCTAAACAACTTCAGAGCCCAAATGTTTGTAGTTCATTTTAAAGGTTACCAGTGGGAGGTGAGGGCCAGAAAGAGCTTTCAGTGCTGGCACATTTAGAGCAGGTGAAATCGCTGGACGTTTTCAATTTCAGTGTTGAGCTCTGGCCAGATTGAGCAGGAGAGCAAGTGCAAGTTGGAACTTTGAGTAGTCTAAACAAGTTCACAGCGCAGGTGTTCGTGGTTCGTTTTAGAGGTTACCAGTGGGAGATGAGGACCAGCAACAGCTTTCAGTGCTGGCACCTTCAGAGTAGGAGCAATCGCTGGACGTTCGCAATTTCGGTGTTGAGCTCTGGACAGACTGAGCAGGAGAGGGAGTGTATGTTGGAAGTTTTAGTAGACTAAACAGGTTCAGAGCCCAAGTGTTTGTGGTTCGTTTGAGAGGTTACCAGTGGGAGATGAGGACCAGCAACAGCTTTCAGAGCTGGCACCTTTAGTGTAGGAGCAATCGCTGGACGTTCACACACCAATTAACTGTAGAGCAAACTCCAAAATTGCAAACCTCCAGCTACTGCTCTTACTTTAAAAGGTAGCAGCACTGAAAGCTGATGCTGGCCCTCACCTCCCACTGGTAAAGAAAAACTAGCCACAAATAGTTGAGCTCTATAATTTTCTTGTATTCAAATTTCCAACGTACACTCTCTCCCCTGGTCAGTCTGGCCAGAGCTCAACGCTGAAATTGCAAACGTCCAGCGATTGCTCCTACTCTGAAGGTGCCAGCACTGAAAGCTGTTGCTGGTCCTCATCTCCCACTGGTAACCTCTAAAACGAACCACAAACACTTGGGCTCTGAACTTGTATAGACTACTCAAAGTTCCAACGTACACTCGTCTCCTGATCAATCTGGCCAGGGCTCGGCACCGAAATTGCAAACGTCCACCTCGAATACTGTGTTCAGTTTTGGGCCCCTCACTACAAGAAGGACATAGAGGTGCTGGAGCGTGTCCAGAGAAGGGCGACGAAGCTGGTGAGGGGTCTGGAACACAAGTCTTATGAGGAGCGGCTGAGGGAGCTGGGGTTGTTTAGCCTGGAGAAGAGGAGGCTGAGGGGAGACCTTATCGCTCTCTACAACTACCTGAAAGGGGGTTGCAGAGAGGTGGGTGCTGGTCTCTTCTCCCAAGTGACTAGTGACAGGACTAGAGGAAATGGCCTCAAGTTGCGCCAGGGGAGGTTCAGGCTAGATATTAGGAAAAAGTTCTTTACTGAGAGAGTAGTGAAACATTGGAATAGGCTGCCCAGGGAGGTGGTAGAGTCACCCTCCCTGGAGGTATTCAAGGAGCGTGTGGATGTGGCATTGTGGGATGTAGCTTGATGGACATGGTGCTGTGTGGTGTTGGGTGGGTTGTGGCTTGTTGTTGTTGTTGTGTGGCGTGGGTTTTGTGGTTTTTCTTTTTGTGTTTTTTTTTTTTTGTTTGTTTTTGTTTTTTTTTTTTTTTTTTTTTCAGGTTGGACTCGATGATCTTACAGGTCTTTTCCAACCGTACTGATTCTGTGATTCTGTGATTGCTCTTCCTCTAAAAGTGCCAGCACTGAAAGCTGTTCCTGTTCCTCATCTTGCACTGGTAACCTCTAAAATGGACCACAAACACTTGGGCTCTGAACTTGTTTAGACTACTCAAAGTTTGAACATACACACGCTCTCCTGCTCAATCTGGCCAGGGCTCAGCACTGAAATAGCAAAAATCCCTCGATTGCTCCTACGCTAAAGGTGCCAACGCTAAAAGCTGCTGCTGGTCTTCATCTCCCACTGGTAACCTCTAAAACGAACCACAAACACTTGGGCTCTGAAGTTTTTGAGACTACTCAAAGTTCCAACATGCACTGTCTCTCCTGATCAATCTGGCCAGGGCTCAGCACTGAAATTGCAAACGTCCCACGATTGCTCCTCCTCTACAGGTGCCAGCACTGAAAGCAGTTGCTGGTCCTCATCTCCCACTCGTAGCCTCTAAAATGAACCAGAAACACTTGGGCCCTGAACTTGTTTAGACTACTAAAAGTTCCAACATGCACTCGCTTTCCTGCTTCATCTGGCCAGGGCTCAGCACTGAAATTGCAAACGACCCGCGATAGCTCCTACACTGAAGGTGCCAGCACTGAAAGCTGTTGCTGGTCTTCATCTCCCACTGGTAACCTCTAAAAGGAACCACAAACACATGGCCTCTGAACTTCTTCAGACTACTGAAGGATCCAACGTGCACTCGCTCTCCTGCTCAATCTGGCCAGGGCTCGACACAGAAATTACAAATGTCCCATGATTGCTCCTACTCCGAAGGTGCCAGCACTGAAAGCTGTTGCTGGTCCTCATCTCCCACTGGTAACCTCTAAAACGAACCACAAACACTTGGGCTCTGAACTTCTTCTGACTACTAAAAGTTCCAACGTGCACTCGCTCTCCTGCTCAATCTGGCCAGGGCTCGGCACTGAAATTGCAAACATCCCGCGATGGATCTTCCTCTAAAAGTGCCAGCACTGAAAGCTGTTGCTGGTCCTCATCTCCCACTGGTAACCTCTAAAACAAACCACAAACACATAGCCTCTGAACATCTTCAGACTATTAAAAGTTCCAATGTGCACTCGCTTTCCTGCTCAATCTGGCCACGGATCGGCACTGAAATTGCAAACGTCCCGCGATCGCTCTTCCTCTAAAAGTGCCAGCACTGAAAGCTGTTCCTGTTTCTCGTCTTGCACTGGTAACCTCTAAAATGAAACGCAAACACTAGGGCTCTGAACTTGTTTAGACTATTCAAAGTTCCAACGTACCCTTGCTCTCCAGCTCAATCTGGCCAGGGATCGGCACTGAAGTTGCAAATATCCCTCGAGTGATCCTAAGCTACATGAGCCAAGGCTGAAAGCTGTTGCTGGTCCTCATCTCCCACTGGTAACCTCTAAAACGAACCACAAGCACTTGGGCTCTGAACTTGTTTAGACTACTCAAAGTTTGAACACACACACACGCTCTCCTGCTGAATCTGGCCAGAGCTCGGCACTGTAAATGCAAACTTCCAGCGATTGGTCCTACGCTAAAGGTGCAAGCACTGAAAGCTGTAGCTGGTCCTCATCTCCCACTGGTAACCTCTAAAACTAAGCAGAAACACTTGGGCACTTAAATTGTTTAGACTACTAAAAAATCCAACGTACACTCGTCTCCTGCTCAATCTGGCCAGGGCTCGGCACTGCAAATGCTAAAGTCCCGCGATTGCTCCTACGCTAAAGGTGCCAGCCCTGAAAGCTCTTGCTGGTCCTCATCTCCCACTGGTAACCTCTCAAACGAACCACAAACACTAGGGCTCTGCACTTGTTTAGACTACTCAATGTTCCAACGTGCAATCGCTCTCCTGATCAATCTGGCCAGGTCTCAGCACTGCTATTGCAAACGTCCAACGATTGCTCCTACCCTGAAGGTGCCAGCACTGAAAGCTGTTGCTGGTCCTCATCTCCCCCTGATAACCTTTAAAACGAACCACAAACACTTGGACTCTGAACTTGTTTAGACTACTAAAAGTTCCAACATACACTCGCTCTCCTGCTCAATCTAGCCAGGGCTCAGCACTGAAATTGCAAACGTCCCGCGATTGCTCCTACACTGAAGGTGCCAGCCCTGAAAGCTGTTGCTGGTCTTCATCTCCCACTGGTAACCTCTAAAATGAACCACAAACACATGGCCTCTGAACTTCTTCAGACTACTGAAAGTTCCAACGTGCACTTGCTCTCCTGCTCAATCTGGCCACGGCTCAGCACTGAAATTACAAGCGTCCCGTGATTGCTCCTACTCTGAAGGTGCCAGCCCTGAAAGCTGTTGTTGGTCCTCATCTCCCACTGGTAACCTCTAAAACAAACCACAAACACTTGGGCTCTGAACTTGTTTAGACTCCTCAAAGTTTGAACATACACACGCTCTCCTGCTGAATCTGGCCAGAGCTCGGAACAGTAAATGCAAACTTCCAGCGAATGGTCCTACGCTAAAGGTGCAAGCACTGAAAGCTGTTGCTGGTCCTCATCTCCCACTGGTAACCTCTAAAACTAAGCAGAAACACTTGGGCACTTAAATTGTTTAGACAGCTAAAAATTCCAACATACACTCATCTACTGATCAATCCGGCCAGGGCTCGGCACTGCAAATGCTAACGTACCGCGATTGCTCCTACGCTAAAGGTGCCAGCTCTGAAAGCTGTTGCTGGTCCTCCTCTCCCACTGGTAACCTCTCAAACGAACCACAAGCACTTGGGCTCTGAACTTGTTTAGACTACTCAAATTCCAACGTACACTCGCCCTCCTGCTCAATCTGGCCAGGGATCGGCACTGAAATAGCAAAAATCCCTCGATTGCCCCTAAGCTAAAAGTGGCAAAGCTAAAAGCTGCTGCTGGTCTTCATCTCCCACTGGTAACCTCTGAAAGGAACCACAAACACTTTGGCTCTGAAGTTGTTGAGACTACTCAAAGTTCCAAAGTGCACTGTCTCTCCTGATCAATCTGGCCAGGTCTCAGCGCTGCAATTGGAAACGTCCAAGGTTTGCTCCTGCTCTGAAGGTGCCAGCACTAAAAGCAGTTGCTGGTCCTCATCTCCCACTCGTAGCCTCTAAAATGAACCAGAAACACTTGGGCCCTGAACTTGTTTATCTACTCAAAGTTCCAACGTGCACTCTCTCTCCTGCTCAATCTGGCCACGGCTCAGCAGTGCAATTTAAAATGTCTTGCGCTGGCTCCTACTCTGAAGGTGCCAGCACTGAAAGCTCTTGCTGGTCCTCATCTCCCACTGGTAGCCTTTAAAACGAACCACAGTCACTTGGGCGCTGCCCTTGTTTAGACACTCAAAGGTCCAGACGTATCATCGCTTCCTCTCGCTAATTCACGTCCGAGCTCAACGCTGATATTGCGAACATCCAGCGATTGCTCCTACACTAAAGGTGCCAGCCCTGAAAGCTCTTGCTGGTCCTCATCTCCCACTGGGAACCTCTCAAACGAACAACAAACACTTGACCTCTGAACTTGTTTAGTCTACGAAAACTTCCAACATCCACTCCCTCTCCTGCTGAATCTGGCCAAAGCTCAACACCGAAATTGCGAACGTCCAGCGATTGCTCCTACACTAAAGGTGCCAGCCCTGAAAGCTCTTGCTGGTCCTCATCTCCCACTGGTAAGCTCACAAACGAACCACAAACACTTGGGCTCTGCACTTGTTTAGACACTCAAGGGTCCAGACGTATCATCGCTTCCTCTCGCTAATTCACGTCGAGCTCAACACTGAAATTGCGAACGTCCAGCGATTGCTCTTACACTAAAGATGACAGCCCTGAAAGCTCTTGCTGGACCTCATCTCCCACTGGTAACCTCTCAAACGAACCACAAACACTTGGGCTCTGCCCTTGTTTAGACAATCAGAGGTCCAGAGGTATCGTCGCTTCCTCTCGCTAACTGACGTCACAGCTCAACACCGAAATTGCGAACGTCCAGCGATTGCTCCTACACTAAAGGTGCCAGCCCTGAAAGCTCTTGCTGGTCCTCATCTCCCACTGGTAACCTCTAAAACGAACCACAAACACTTGGGCTCTGCACTTGTTTAGACACTCAAAGGTCCAGACGTATCATCGCTTCCTCTCTGTGATTCACGTCAGAGCTCAACACTGAAATTGCGAACGTCCAGCGATTGCTCCCACACTAAAGGTGCGAGCCCTGAAAGCTCTGCCTGGTCCTCATCTCCCACTGGTAACCTCTCAAACGAACCACAAACACTTGGTCTCGGAACTTGTTTAGACACTCAAAGGTCCAGACGTGTCATAGCTTCCTCTCGCTGATTCACGTCAGAGCTCAACACCGTAATTGCGAACGTCCAGCGATTGCTCCTACACTAAAGGTGCCAGCCCTGAAAGCTCTTGCTGGTCCTCATCTCCCACTGGTAACCTCTCAAACGAACCACAAACACTTGGGCTCTGCACTTGTTTAGACACTCCAAGGTCTAGACGTATCATCGCTTCCTCTCGCTATTTCACGTCAGAGCTCAACACCAAAATTGCGAACGTCCAGCGATTGCTCATACACTAAAGGTGCCAGCCTTGAAAGCTGTTGCTGGTCCTCATCTCCCACTGGGAACCTCTCAAACGAACCACAAACACTTGGGCTCTGCACTTGTTTAGACACTCCAAGGTCCAGACGTATCATCGCTTCCTCTCGCTAATTCACGTCAGAGCTCAACACTGAAATTGCGAACATCCAGCGATTGCTCCTACACTAAAGGTGCCAGCCCTGAAAGCTCTTGCTGGTCCCAATCTCCCACTGGGAACCTCTAAAACGAACCACTAACACTTGAGCTCTGCACTTGCTTAGACACTCAAAGGTCCAGACGTATCATCGCTTCCTCTCGCTAATTCACGTCAGAGCTCAACACCGAAATTGAGAACATCCAGCGATTGCTCCTACACTAAAGGTGACAGCCCTGAAAGCTCTTGCTGGTCCTCATCTCCCACTGGGAACCTCTCAAACGAACCACAAACACTTGGGCTCTGCACTCCCTTAGACACTCAAAGGTCCAGACGTATCAGCGCTTCCTCTCGCTAATTCACGTCAGAGCTCAACACTGAAATTGCGAACGTCCAGCGATTGCTCTTACACTAAAGATGACAGCCCTGAAAGCTCTTGCTGGTCCTCATCTCCCACTGGTAACCTCTCAAACGAACAACAAACACTTGAGCTCTGCCCTTGTTTAGACAATCAGAGGTCCAGAGGTATCGTCGCTTCCTCTCGCTAACTGACGTCACAGCTCAACACCGAAATTGCGAACGTCCAGCGATTGCTCCTACACTAAAGGTGCCAGCCCTGAAAGCTCTTGCTGGTCCTCATCTCCCACTGGTAACCTCTCAAACGAACCACAACCACTTGGGCTCTGCACTTGTTTAGACACTCAAAGGTCCAGACGTATCATCGCTTCCTCTCTGTGATTCACGTCAGAGCTCAACACCGAAATTGCGAACGTCCAGCGATTGCTCCCACACTAAAGGTGCCAGCCCTGAAAGCTCTGCCTGGTCCTCATCTCCCACTGGTAACCTCTCAAACAAACCACAAACACTTGGTCTCGGAACTTGTTTAGACACTCAAAGGTCCAGACGTATCATCGCTTCCTCTCGCTGATTCACGTCAGAGCTCAACACCGTAATTGCGAACGTCCAGCGATTGCTCCTACACTAAAGGTGCCAGCCCTGAAAGCTCTTGCTGGTCCTCATCTCCCACTGGTAATCTCTCAAACGAACCACAAACACTTGGGCTCTGCACTTGCTTACAAACTCAAAGGTCCAGACGTATCATCGCTTCCTCTCGCTATTTCACGTCAGAGCTCAACACCAAAATTGCGAACGTCCAGCGATTGCTCATACACTAAAGGTGCCAGCCTTGAAAGCTGTTGCTGGTCCTCATCTCCCACTGGGAACCTCTCAAACGAACCACAAACACTTGGGCTCTGCACTTGTTTAGACACTCCAAGGTCCAGACGTATCATCGCTTCCTCTCGCTAATTCACGTCAGAGCTCAACACTGAAATTGCGAACATCCAGCGATTGCTCCTACACTAAAGGTGCCAGCCCTGAAAGCTCTTGCTGGTCCCAATCTCCCACTGGGAACCTCTAAAACGAACCACTAACACTTGAGCTCTGCACTTGCTTAGACACTCAAAGGTCCAGACGTATCATCGCTTCCTCTCGCTAATTCACGTCAGAGCTCAACACCGAAATTGCGAACATCCAGCGATTGCTCCTACACTAAAGGTGACAGCCCTGAAAGCTCTTGCTGGTCCTCATCTCCCACTGGTAAGCTCTCAAACGAACCACAAACACTTGGGCTCTGCACTTCCTTAGACACTCAAAGGTCCAGACGTATCAGCGCTTCCTCTCGCTAATTCACGTCAGAGCTCAACACTGAAATTGCGAACGTCCAGCGATTGCTCTTACACTAAAGATGACAGCCCTGAAAGCTCTTGCTGGTCCTCATCTCCCACTGGTAACCTCTCAAACGAACCACAAACACTTGAGCTCTGCCCTTGTTTAGACAATCAGAGGTCCAGAGGTATCGTCGCTTCCTCTCGCTAACTGACGTCACAGCTCAACACCGAAATTGCGAACGTCCAGCGATTGCTCCTACACTAAAGGTGCCAGCCCTGAAAGCTCTTGCTGGTCCTCATCTCCCACTGGTAACCTCTCAAACGAACCACAACCACTTGGGCTCTGCACTTGTTTAGACACTCAAAGGTCCAGACGTATCATCGCTTCCTCTCTGTGATTCACGTCAGAGCTCAACACCGAAATTGCGAACGTCCAGCGATTGCTCCCACACTAAAGGTGCCAGCCCTGAAAGCTCTGCCGGGTCCTCATCTCCCACTGGTAACCTCTCAAACAAACCACAAACACTTGGTCTCGGAACTTGTTTAGACACTCAAAGGTCCAGACGTATCATCGCTTCCTCTCGCTGATTCACGTCAGAGCTCAACACCGAAATTGCGAACGTCCAGCGATTGCTCCTACACTAAAGGTGCCAGCCCTGAAAGCTCTTGCTGGTCCTCATCTCCCACTGGTAATCTCTCAAACGAACCACAAACACTTGGGCTCTGCACTTGCTTACAAACTCAAAGGTCCAGACGTATCATCGCTTCCTCTCCCTATTTCACGTCAGAGCTCAACACCAAAATTGCGAACGTCCAGCGATTGCTCATACACTAAAGGTGCCAGCCTTGAAAGCTGTTGCTGGTCCTCATCTCCCACTGGGAACCTCTCAAACGAACCACAAACACTTGGGCTCTGCACTTGTTTAGACACTCAAAGGTCCAGACGTATCATCGCTTCCTCTCGCTAATTCACGTCAGAGCTCAACACTGAAATTGCGAACATCCAGCGATTGCTCCTACACTAAAGGTGCCAGCCCTGAAAGCTCTTGCTGGTCCCAATCTCCCACTGGGAACCTCTAAAACGAACCACAAACACTTGAGCTCTGCACTTGCTTAGACACTCAAAGGTCCAGACGTATCATCGCTTCCTCTCGCTAATTCACGTCAGAGCTCAACACTGAAATTGCGAACATCCAGCGATTGCTCCTACACTAAAGGTGCCAGCCCTGAAAGCTCTTGCTGGTCCTCATCTCCCACTGGTAACCTCTCAAACAAACCACAAACACTTGGGCTCTGCACTTGTTTAGACACTCAAAGGTCCAGACGTATCAGCGCTTCCTCTCGCTAATTCACGTCAGAGCTCAACACCAAAATTGCGAACGTCCAGCGCTTGCTCCTACACTAAAGGTGCCAGCCCTGAAAGCTCTTGGTGGTCCCAATCTCCCACTGGGAACCTCTAAAACGAACCACAAACACTTGAGCTCTGCACTTGTTTAGACACCCAAAGGTCCAGACGTATCATCGCTTCCTCTCACTAATTCACGTCAGAGCTCAACACCGAAATTGCGAAAGTCCAGCGATTGCTCCTACACTAAAGGTGCCAGCCCTGAAAGCTCTTGCTGGTCCTCATCTCCCACTGGGAAACTCTCAAACGAACCACAAACACTTGGGCTCTGAACTTGTTTAGCCTACTAAAACTTCCAACGTACACAGCCTCTCCTGCTCAATCTGGCCAGAGCTCAACACCGAAATTGTGAACGTACAGCGACTTCATCTACACTAAAGGTGCCAGCCCTGAAAGCTCTTGCTGGTCCTCATCTCCCACTGGTAACCTCTCAAACGAACCACAAACACTTGGGCTCTGCCCTTGTTTAGACACTCAAAGGTCCAGACGTATCATCGCTTCCTCTCGCTTATTCACGTCAGAGCTCAACACCGAAATTGCGAACGTCCAGCGCTTACTCCTACACTAAAGGTGCCAGCCCTGAAAGCTGTTGCTGGACCTCATCTCCCACTGGGAACCTCTCAAACGGACCACAAACTCTTGGTCTCGGAACTTGTTTAGACACTCAAAGGCTCAGATGTATCATTGCTTCGTCTCGATAATTCACGTCAGACAATAACACCGAAATTGCGAAAGTCCAGCGATTGCTCCTACACTAAAGGTGCCAGCCCTGAAAGCTCTTGCTAGTCCTCATCTCCCACTGGGGACCTGTAAAACGAACCACAAACACTTGGTCTCGGAACTTGTTTAGATACTCAAAGGCTCAGATGTATCATTGCTTCCTCTCGCTAATTCACGTCAGAGCTCAACACTGAAATTGCGAACGTCCAGCGACTTCACCTACATTGAAGGTGCCAGCCCTGGAAGCTCTTGCTGGTCCTCATCTCCCACGGGGAACCTCTCAAACGAACCACAAACACTTGGGCTCTGCACTTATTTAGACACTCAAAGGTCCAGACGTATCATCGCTTCCTCTCGCTAATTCACGTCAGAGCTCAACACCGAAATTGAGAACGTCCAGCGATTGCTCCTACACTAAAAGTGCCAGCCCTGAAAGCTCTTGCTGGTCCTCATCTCCCACTGGGAACCTCTAAAACGATCCACAAACACTTGGGCTCTGCACTTGTTTAGACACTCCAAGGTCCAGACGTATCATCCCTTCCTCTCGCTAATTCACGTCAGAGCTCAACACCGAAATTGCGAACGTCCAGCGATTGCTCCTACATTGAAGGTGCCAGCACTGAAAGATCTTGCTGGTCCTCATCTCCCACTGGTAACCTCTCAAACGAACCACAAACACTTGGGCTCTGCACTCGTTTAGACACTCAAAGGCTCAGATGTATCATTGCTTCCTCTCGCTAATTCACGTCAGACCTCAACACCGAAATTGCGAACGTCCAGCGATTGCTCCTACATTGAAGGTGCCAGCCCTGAAAGCTCTTGCTGGTCCTCATCTCCCACTGATAACCTCTCAAAAGAACCACAAACACTTGGGCTCTGCACTTGTTTAGACACTCAAACGTCCAGACGTATCATGGCTTCCTCTCGCTAATTCACGTCAGAGCTCAACACTGAAATGGCGAACGTCCAGCGATTGCTCCTACACTAAAGGTGCCAGCCCTGAAAGCTCTTGCTGGTCCTCATCTCCCACTGGTAACCTCTCAAACGAACCACAAACACTTGGGCTCTGCACTTGTTTAGACACTCAAAGGCTCAGATGTATCATTGCTTCCTCTCGCTAATTCACGTCAGGCAATAACACCGAAATTGCGAACGTCCAGCGATTGCTCCTACACTAAAGGTGCCAGCCCTGAAAGCTCTTGCTGGTCCTCATCTCCCACTGGGAACCTCTCAAACGAACCACAACCACTTGGGCTCTGCACTTGTTTAGACACTCCAAGGTCCAGACGTATCATCGCTTCCTCTCGCTAATTCACGTCAGAGCTCAACACTGAAATTGTGAACGTCCAGCGATTGCTCCTACACTAAAGGTGCCAGCCCTGAAAGCTCTTGCTGGTCCTCATCTCCCACTGGGAGCTTCTAAAAAGAACCACAAACACTTCGGCTCTGCACTTGTTTAGATACCCAAAGGCTCAGATGTATCATTGCTTCCTCTCGCTAATTCACGTCAGACCTCAACACTGAAATTGCGAACGTCCAGCGATTGCTCCTACATTGAAGGTGCCAGCACTGAAGGCTCTTGCTGGTCCTCATCTCCCACTGGTAATCTCTCAAACGAACCACAAACACTTGGGCTCTGCACTTGTTTAGACACTCAAAGGCTCAGATGTATCATTGCTTCCTCTCGCTAATTCACGTCAGACCTCAACACTGAAATTGCGAACGTCCAGTGATTGCTCCTACAGTAAAGGTGCCAGCCCTGAAAGCTCTTGCTGGTCCTCATCTCCCACTGGTAACCTCTCAAACGAACCACAAACACTTGGGCTCTGCACTTGTTTAGACACTCAAAGGTCCAGACGTATCATCGCTTCCTCTCGCTAATTCACGTCAGACCTCAACAACGAAATTGAGAACGTCCAGCGACTTCACCTACATTAAAGGTGCCAGCACTGAAAGCTCTGCCTGGTCCTCATCTCCCACTGGTAACCTCTCAAACGAACCACAAACACTTGGGCTGTGCACTTGTTTAGACACTCAAAGGCTCAGATGTATCATTGCTTCCTCTCGGTAATTCACGTCAGAGCTCAACACTGAAATTGCGAACGTCCAGCGATTGCTCCTACACTAAAGGTGCCAGCCCTGAAAGCTGTTGCTGGACCTCATCTCCCACTGGGAACCTCTCAAACGAACCACAAACTCTTGGTCTCGGAACTTGTTTAGACACTCAAAGGCTCAGATGTATCATTGCTTCCTCTCGCTAATTCACGTCAGACAATAACACCGAAATTGAGAACGTCCAGCAATTGCTCCTACACTAAAGGTGCCAGCCCTGAAAGCTCTTGCTGGTCCTCATCTCCCACTGGGAACCTCTCAAACGAACCACAACCACTTGGGCTCTGCACTTGTTTAGACACTCAAAGGTCCAGACGTATCGTCGCTTCCTCTTGCTAATCCACGTCGGAGCTCAACACCGAAATTGCGAACGTCCAGCGCTTGCTCCTACACTAAAGGTGCCAGCCCTGAAAGCTCTTGCTGGTCCTCATCTCCCACTGGGAACTTCTAAAAAGAACCACAAACACTTGGTCTCGGAACTTGTTTAGACACTCAAAGGCTCAGATGTATCATTGCTTCCTCTCGCTAATTCACGTCAGAGCTCAACACTGAAATTGCGAACGTCCAGCGATAGCTCCTAAACTAAAGGTGCCAACCCTGAAAGTTCTTGCTGGTCCTCATCTCCCACTGGGAACCTCTCAAACGAACCACAAACACTTGGGCTCTGCAGTCGTTTAGACACTCAAAGGCTCAGATGTATCATTGCTTCCTCCCGCTAATTCACGTCAGACAATAACACCGAAATTGCGAAAGTCCAGCGATTGCTCCTACACTAAAGGTGCCAGCCCTGAAGGCTCTTGCTGGTCCTCATCTCCCACTGGGAACCTGTAAAACGAACCACAAACACTTGGTCTCGGAACTTGTTTAGACACTCAAAGGCTCAGACGTATCATCGCTTCCTCTCGCGAATTCACGTCAGAGCTCAACACTGAAATTGCGAACGTCCAGCAAATTCAGCTACATTGAAGGTGCCAGCACTGAAAGCTCTGCCTGGTCCTCATGTCCCACTGGTAACCTCTAAAACGAACCACAAACACTTGGGCTCTGCACTCGTTTAGACACTCAAAGGCTCAGATGTATCATTGCTTCCTCTCGCTAATTCACGTCAGAGCTCAACACCGAAATTGCGAACGTCCAGCGACTTCACCTACACTAAAGGTGCCAGCCCTGAAAGCTCTTGCTGGTCCTCATCTCCCACTGGTAACCTCTAAAACGATCCACAAACACTTGGGCTCTGCACTTGTTTAGACACTCCAAGGTCCAGACGTATCATCGCTTCCTCTCGCCAATTCACGTCAGAGCTCAACACCGAAATTGCGAACGTCCAGCGATTGTTCCTACACTAAAGGTGCCAGCCCTGAAAGCTCGTGCTGGTCCTCATCTCCCACTGGGAGCTTCTAAAAAGAACCACAAACACTTCGGCTCTGCACTTGTTTAGATACCAAAAGGCTCAGATGTATCATTGCTTCCTCTCGCTAATTCACGTCAGAGCTCAACACTGAAATTGCGAACGTCCAGCGATTGCTCCTACATTGAAGGTGCCAGCACTGAAGGCTCTTGCTGGTCCTCATCTCCCACTGGTAACCTCTCAAACGAACCACAAACACTTGGGCTCTGCACTCGTTTAGACACTCAAAGGCTCAGATGTATCATTGCTTCCTCTCGCTAATTCACGTCAGACCTCAACACCGAATCTGCGAACGTCCAGCGACTTCACCTACACTAAAGGTGCCAGCCCTGAAAGCTCTTGCTGGTCCTCATCTCCCACTGATAACCTCTCAAACGAACCACAAACACTTGGGCTCTGCACTTGTTTAGACACTCCAAGGTCCAGAAGTATCATCCCTTCCTCTCGCTAATTCACGTCAGAGCTCAACACGGAAATTGCGAACGTCCAGCAATTGCTCCTACACTAAAGGTGCCAGCCCTGAAAGCTCTTGCTGGTCCTCATCTCCCACTGGGAACCTCTCAAACGAACCACAAACACTTGGGCTCTGCACTTGTTTAGACACTCAAAGGCTCAGATGTATCATTGCTTCCTCTCGCTAATTCACGTCAGACCTCAACACTGAAATTGCGAACGTCCAGCGATTGCTCCTACACTAAAGGTGCCAGCCCTGAAAGCTCTTGCTGCTCCTCATCTCCCACGGGGAACCTCTCAAACGAACCACAAACACTTGGGCTCTGCACTTGTTTAGACACTCAAAGTTCCAGACGTATCATCGCTTCCTCTCGCTAATTCACGTAACAGCTCAACACCGAAATTGCGAACGTCCAGCGACTTCACCTACACTAAAGGTGCCAGCCCTGAAAGCTCTTGCTGGTCCTCATCTCCCACTGGTAACCTCTCAAACGAACCACAAACACTTGGGCTCTGCACTTGTTTAGACACTCAAAGGTCCAGACGTATCATCGCTTCCTCTCGCTTATTCACGTCAGACCTCAACACTGAAATTGCGAAAGTCCAGCGATTGCTCCTACACTAAAGGTGCCAGCCCTGAAAGCTCTTGCTGGTCCTCATCTCCCACTGATAACCTCTCAAACGAACCACAAACACTTGGGCTCTGCACTTGTTTAGACACTCCAAGGTCCAGAAGTATCATCCCTTCCTCTCGCTAATTCACGTCAGAGCTCAACACGGAAATTGCGAACGTCCAGCAATTGCTCCTACACTAAAGGTGCCAGCCCTGAAAGCTCTTGCTGGTCCTCATCTCCCACTGGGAACCTCTCAAACGAACCACAAACACTTGGGCTCTGCACTTGTTTAGACACTCAAAGGCTCAGATGTATCATTGCTTCCTCTCGCTAATTCACGTCAGACCTCAACACTGAAATTGCGAACGTCCAGCGACTTCACCTACACTAAAGGTGCCAGCCCTGAAAGCTCTTGCTGCTCCTCATCTCCCACGGGGAACCTCTCAAGCGAACCACAAACACTTGGGCTCTGCACTTGTTTAGACACTCAAAGTTCCAGACGTATCATCGCTTCCTCTCGCTAATTCACGTAACAGCTCAACACCGAAATTGCGAACGTCCAGCGACTTCACCTACACTAAAGGTGCCAGCCCTGAAAGCTCTTGCTGGTCCTCATCTCCCACTGGTAACCTCTCAAACGAACCACAAACACTTGGGCTCTGCACTTGTTTAGACACTCAAAGGTCCAGACGTATCATCGCTTCCTCTCGCTTATTCACGTCAGACCTCAACACTGAAATTGCGAAAGTCCAGCGATTGCTCCTACACTAAAGGTGCCAGCCCTGAAAGCTCTTGCTGGTCCTCATCTCCCACTGGGAACCTCTCAAACGAACCACAAACACTTGGGCTCTGCACTTGCTTAGACACTCAAAGGTCCAGACGTATCATCGCTTCCTCTCGCTGATTCACGTCACAGCTGAGCACCGAAATTGCGAACGTCCAGCGATTGCTCCTACACTAAAGGTGCCAGCCCTGAAAGCTCTTGCTGGTCCTCATCTCCCACTGGGAACCTCTCAAACGAACCACAAACTCTTGGGCTCTGCACTTGTTTAGACACTCAAAGGTCCAGACGTATCGTCGCTTCCTCTCGCTAATTCACGTCAGAGCTCAACACCGAAATTGAGAACGTCCAGCGCTTGCTCCTACACTAAAGGTGCCAGCCCTGAAAGCTGTTGCTGGACCTCATCTCCCACTGGGAACCTCTCAAACGAACCACAAACTCTTAGTCTCGGAACTTGTTTAGACACTCAAAGGCTCATATGTATCATTGCTTCCTCTCGCTAATTCACGTCAGACCTTAAAACCGAAATTGCGAACGTCCAGCGATTGCTCCTACACTAAAGGTGCCAGCCCTGAAAGCTCGTGCTGGTCCTCATCTCCCATTGGGAACCTGTAAAACGAACCACAAACACTTGGGCTCTGCACTTGTTTAGACACTCAAAGGCTCAGATGTATCATTGCTTCCTCTCGCGAATTCACTTCAGAGCTCAACACTGAAATTGCGAACGTCCAGCGACTTCAGCTACATTGAAGGTGCCAGCACTGAAAGCTCTTGCTGGTCCTCATCTCCCACTGGTAACCTCTCAAACGAACCACAAACACTTGGGCTCTGCAGTCGTTTAGACACTCAAAGGCTCAGATGTATCATTGCTTCCTCTCGCTAATCCACGTCAGACCTCAACACCGAAATTGCGAACGTCCAGCGACTTCACCTACACTAAAGGTGCCAGCACTGAAAGCTCTGCCTGGTCCTCATCTCCCACTGGTAACCTCTCAAACGAACCACAAACACTTGGGCTCTGCACTTGCTTAGATACTCAAAGGTCCGGAGGTATCATCGCTTCCTCTCGCTAATTCACGTCAGAGCTCAACACCGACATTGAGAACGTCCAGCGATTGCTCCTACACTAAAAGTGCCAGCCCTGAAAGCTCTTGCTGGTCCTCATCTCCCACTGGTAACCTCTCAAACGAACCACAACCACTTGGGCTCTGCACTTGTTTAGACACTCCAAGGTCCAGACGTATCATCGCTTCCTCTCGCTAATTCACGTCAGAGCTCAACACCGAAATTGCGAACGTCCAGCGATTGCTCCTACACTAAAGGTGCCAGCCCTGAAAGCTCGTGCTGGTCCTCATCTCCCACTGGGAACCTCTCAAACGAACCACAAACACTTGGTCTCGGAACTTGTTTAGACACTCAAAGGCTCATATGTATCATTGCTTCCTCTCGCTAATTCACGTCAGACCTTAAAACCGAAATTGCGAACGTCCAGCGATTGCTCCTACACTAAAGGTGCCAGCCCTGAAAGCTCTTGCTGGTCCTCATCTCCCACTGGGAGCTTCTAAAAAGAACCACAAACACTTCGGCTCTGCACTTGTTTAGATACCCAAAGGCTCAGATGTATCATTGCTTCCTCTCGCTAAATTCACGTCAGAGCTCAACACCGAAACTGCGAACGTCCAGCGATTGCTCCTACATTGAAGGTGCCAGCACTGAAGGCTCTTGCTGGTCCTCATCTCCCACTGGTAACCTCTCAAACGAACCACAAACACTTGGCCTCTGAACTTGTTTAGACACTCCAAGGT